>NC_052150.1:193986121-196386121 GCF_902713615.1 Scyliorhinus canicula
ACTCACCCATACTCTCACCCACACACTCACCCACACACTCTCATCCACACTCTCACCACCACCCACCCACACACCAAAACACAAACCCACCTCTCACCCACGCACTAACCCACACTAACCCACATACTCACCCACACACTCACCACACACTCACCCACACACTCACCCACACACTAACCCTCACTCTCACCCACACACTCACCCACACACTCACCCACACACTCTCATCCACACTCACTGACCTACACACTAACCCGCACTCTCACCCACACACCCACCCACACTCTCACCCACACATGAACACACACTCTCACCCTCACTCTAACCCACACCCTCACCCACACACCCACCACACACTCACCCACACCCTCACCCACACACCCACCCACACCTAACCCACACTCTCACCCACACACTCACCCACACTCACCCACACACTCACCCATACTCTCACCCACACTCTCACCCACGCTCTCATCCACACTCTCCCCACACCCTAACCCACACTCTCACCCACACACTCACCCACACACTCTCACCACACACTCACCCATACTCTCACCCATACACTAACCCACACTCTCACACACACTCTCACCCACACACTCACCCATACTCTCACCCACACACTAACCCACACTCTCACCCACACTCTCACCCACACACTCACCCATACTCTCACCCACACACTAACCCACACTCTCACCCACACACTCACCCATACTCTCACCGACACACCCACCCACACACTCACCCACACCACTAACCCCACACTCTCACCCCCACACTAATCCACACTCTCACCCACACTCTCACCACACACTAACCCACACACTAACCCACACACTCACCCACACACTAACCCACACTGTCACCCACACACTAACCCACACACTCACCCACACACCCACCCACACACTAACACACACTCTCACCCTCACTCTCACCCACACACTCACCCACACACTCTCATCCACACTCCCACCCACACACTAACCCACACTTTCACCCACACACTAACCCACACACTCACCCACACACCCACCCACACACTCACCCACACACTAACCCACAGTCTCACCCACACACTAACCCACACTCTCACCCACACACTCACCCACACTCTCACCCATACTCTCACCCACACACTCACCCACACACTCACCCACACTCTGACCCACACTCTCACCCGCACACTCACCCACACTCTGACCCACACTCTTACGCACACACTCACCCACACACTAACCCACAGTCTCACCCACACAGTCACCCACACACTCTCACCCACACACTCACCCACACTATCACCCACACACTAACCCACACTCTCACCCACACCCTCACCCACACACCCACCCACACACTCACGCACACACTCACCCACACACTCACCCATACTCACAACCACACACTCACCCACACTCTCACCTACACACTCACCCACACACTCACCCATACACTCACCCATACTCTCACCCACACACTCTCACCCACACACTCACCCATACTCTCACCCATACACTAACCCACACTCTCACCCACACACTCACCCACACACTCTCACCCACACACTCTCACCCACTCTCTCACCCACACACTCACCCACACACTCTCACCCACACACTCACCCATACTCTCACCCACACACTAACCCACACTCTCATCCACACTCTCACCCACCCACCCACCCACACACTCACCAAACACACTAACCCACACTCTCACCCACGCACTAACCCACACACTAACCCACACACTCACCCACACACTCACCCACACACTCACCAACACACTCACCCACACACTAACCCTCACTCTCACCCACACACTCACCCACACACTCACCCACACACTCTCATCCACACTCACTGACCTACACACTAACCCGCACTCTCACCCACACACCCACCCACACACTCACCCACACACTCTCATCCACACTCACTGACCTACACACTAACCCGCACTCTCACCCACACACCCACCCTCACTCTCACCCACACCCTCACCCACACACCCACCCACACACTCACCCACACCCTCACCCACACACCCACCCACACACTAACCCACACTCTCACCCACACACTCATCCACACACTCACCCACACACTCACCCATACTCTCACCCATACACTAACCCACACTCTCACCCACACTCTCACCCACACACTCACCCATACTCTCACCCACACACTAACCCACACTCTCACCCACACTCTCACCCACACACTCACCCATACTCTCACCCACACACTAACCCACACTCTCACACACACTCACCCATACTCTCACCGACACACCCACCCACACACTCACCCACACACTAACCCACACTCTCACCCACACACTAATCCACACTCTCACCCACACTCTCACCACACACTAACCCACACACTGACCCACACACTCACCCACACACTAACCCACACTGTCACCCACACACTAACCCACACACTCACCCACACACCCACCCACACACTAACACACACTCTCACCCTCACTCTCACCCACACACTCACCCACACACTAACCCACACTCTCACCCACACACTAACCCGTACTCTCACCCACACACTCTCACCCACACACACCCACACACTCTCATCCACACTCTCACCCACACACTAACCCACACTCTCACCCACACACTAACCCTCACTCTCACCCACACACCCACACACACTAACCCTCACTCTCACCCACACTCTCACCCACACTCTCACCCACACACTCACCCATACTCTCACCCACACACTAACCCACACTCTCACCCACACACTCACCCATACTCTCACCGACACACCCACCCACACACCCACCCACACACTAACCCACACTCTCACCCACACACTAATCCACACTCTCACCCACACTCTCACCACACACTAACCCACACACTAACCCACACACTCACCCACACACTAACCCACACTGTCACCCACACACTAACCCACACACTCACCCACACACCCACCCACACACTAACACACACTCTCACCCTCACTCTCACCCACACACTCACGCACACACTCTCATCCACACTCTCACCCACACACTAACCCACACTCTCACCCACACACTAACCCGTACTCTCACCCACACACTCTCACCCACACACACCCACACACTCTCATCCACACTCTCACCCACACACTAACCCACACTCTCACCCACATAATAACCCACTCTCACGTTCAAACTCTCACCCACACTCTCACCCACACACTAACCCACACTCTCACCCACATTCTCACGCGCACTTTCACCCACACACTCACCCACATACTCACCCAAACACTGAGCCACACACTCATCCAAACACTTACCACACACTCACCCTCACACATACACTCACCCATGCACTCACTCACTCACTCACCACCCACTCACTCAGACAGTCACCCCCATACTTGCTCAGGCACACACTTATAGACTCACCCACACATTCACACACAGACTCACCCACCCTCTCATCCATACATTCACACACACACACTCACCCATCCACTCATCCACACACACACACTCACCTACATACTCACCCTCAAACTCACCCATACACACACATACACACACAGCCACACAATCATCCACACATTCACTCACACACTCGTCCACCCACTCACTCACACATACAGGGGCCACACACCCGCCTACACACTTAACCACGTACTCTCCCACACACTCACCCACAAATTCACCCACACACTCAACCACACACTCGCCCACACACCCTTGTAGACACAAAGATTGTGATCACAAATGGTAGCACGCACTTAGGTCTTAAATGTTCGAAGATTCTCTGTCATATTTGTTTCTCTCTGAGAGGATGTCTTGACACTTTACCGGGCTGTAGTCCTTTTCAAAGTCGGGAAGTTTAGGACAAGGGAATCGCTGTGGTTTATTGCCTTAAGTATCGGAATTATTTTCTTGCACTCCAGTCGAGGCAATCGAAGACATGTAGTGAAACTTTGGTTTGATTTCTCAAATAAATGGGGAAAGGCCAACCTGAATTTGTTTTGATTTGATTCATTATTGTCACATGTATTAGTATACAGTGAAAAGTATTGTTTCTTGCATGCGGCACAGACAATGCGTAACGTACATAGGGAAGGACGGAGAGACTGCAGAATATAATGTTACAGTTATAACTAGAATGTAGAGAAAAGATCAGCTTAATACGAGGTTGGCCCATTCAAAAGTCTGGTGGCAGCAGGGAAGAAACTGTTCTTGAGTCAGTCGGTACGTGACCTCAAACTTTTGTATCATTTTCCTGAAGCAAGAAGGTGGAAGAGAGTATGTCCGGGGGGCGTGGGGTCCTTAATTATGCTGGCTGCCTTTCCGAGGCAGCGGGAATTATAGATAGAGTCAATGGATGGGAGGCTGGTTTGTGTAATGGACTGGGCTACATTCACAACCTTTTGTAGTTTCCTGCAGTCTTGGGTAGAGCAGGCTCCATACCAAGCTGTGATACAACCAGAAAGAATGCTTTCTATGGTGCATCTGTAGAGGTTGTAGAGAAGCGTAGCTGACATGCTTTCCTTAGTCTTCTGAGAAAGTAGAGTCGGTGGTGGGATTTCTTAACTATAGTTTCGGCTTGGGGGGACCAGGACAGGTGAAGCTCTCGACCCTTTCTACTTCATTCCCATTGATGTAGACAGGGGCATGTTCTCCTCTACGCTTCCTGAAGTTGGTGACAATCTCCTTCGTTTTTGTTGACATTGAGGGAGAGATTATTGTCGTTGCACCAGTTCACCAGATTCTCTATCTCATTCCTGCACTCTGTCTCGTCATTGTTTGAAATCCGACCCACTACGATGGTGTCAACAGCAAATTAGAAAATTGAGTTGGAGGGGAATTTAGCCGCAGTCATAGGTGTGCAAGGAGTATAGTAGAGGACTGAGGACACAGGCTTGTGGGGCACCGTTGTTGAGGATAAGCGTGGAGGAGGTATTGTTGCCTATTCTTACCGATCGTGGTCTGTGGGTCTGAATTCTCTGCCTGTGGATGGTTTTTATATGCAGACTCTTGTTCCTAAGCCTCTTTTTCCATTGCTGCTCCAAAAATGTGACTAATTAAATGTCCTTAGTTTCTGTCTTGTGACTAAAGTGTATTCTGCCCATTCCGCTCAGAATCTGACGGCTAGCCTATTGTCAAACAATGTGGTCCGGATTACACCCATTCATATACGATCGTAATACAACAGGGGCATTTGAATACCCATCCCCTGGATTTCTACTCCAATGACATAATGTCTGCAAACAATATTGTGAAAAAACTTACTTTAATTATTTGGAGAAGCATAGATGTTTATTACTGAAGATGCCTCTTGTATTTTTTAAAATAAATTTAGAGTACCCAATTATCTTTTTTCCAATTAAGGGGCAATTTAGCGTGGCCAATCCACCTAAACTGCACATCTTTGGGTTGTGGGTGTGAAACCCACACAGACACGGGGAGAATGTGCAAACTCCACACGGACAGTGACTCAGGGCCGGGATTCGTTCCCGGGTCCTCAGCGCCGTAGGCAGCAATGCTAATCACTATGCCATGTGCTGCCCTTAAGACTTTTGCAATTTATTGTCCTTTCAAAGTTTTAAAAAAATTGTTTATTGTCACGAGTAGGCTTCAATGAAGTTACTGTGAAAAGCCCCTAGTTCCCACATTCCGGCGCCTGTTCGGGGAGGCTGGTACAGGAATTGAACCGCACTGCTGGCCTGTCTTCGTCTGCTTTAAAAGCCAGCGATTTAGCCCAGTGTGCAAAACCAGATCCACAGATATGTCCCAAACGTTTGTTTGGCATTTAACTGACTTGTCCAGACGTGAATGAGTCTTCCCGTTCCGGCCTCCCCGAACAAGCGCCGGAATGTGGCGACTAGGGGCTTTTCACAGTAACTTCATTTGAAGCCTACTCGTGACAATAAGCAAATTTATTTATTTTATATTGTTCAATGAGTTTGGACAGGAAAAAATAACGATCACCTGATCTCTCATTCCATTTTGTTTTAAAGTGAAAGGTTCATTCTCCATTTTGTTGCTGAGTATCCATTTTGAATTGATGCTTCATAAGTCCACATTGTTTGAGTGTGACAACGTCCAATTTGAACTGTTATGGAACATAAGTTGTCAAATTTCTGTAAAAAGAATGTTTTGCAGGAATTGTTTTTTAGCAATGCCCAATGTGCATGTTTAGAGATGGTTTTTGTTGGCTTGAGGTCAGACAGATTGGGACAGTAAAGGAATGGATAAGACTCTTGCTTGTCATGTTTAACCTGCTTGGAAGAACCTCTTGATTGAAGGGACACAATTCTTCGAGGATACCTGACGGCAAGAGAAGGCCCGGAAAAGGAGCTTGAGAAAGGAGTGCCAGTGATCTAGAATCTAAGGGCCAATCTCACCTCCCAGAAACACTGGCCAAGTGTGCGGTTGGAGATGCAACTCTAGGGTTGGATTCATCAGCAAGGATAGACAGAACCATGACCAGCAAAACAGGGTTTCTTAAGTGGACAATCATAATCATTAGTGAGTGATCACAGACGAGAAGGAAAGAGAAGGGAAGAGAAGAGAAGTGAAGAGAAAGGAAGAGAAGGGAAGAGAAGAGAAGAGGAAGAGGGAAGGAGGGAAATGTGGGTTTAAAATTGGGACCAAAGTGGCACAGGCAATTCAATCACACAAATCATCACCAATGAGCTCAAATCTGTTCTCATTGGACATGTGTTCCAACAGGGCCAAATCACAGCAATGAATAACAGAAACAGCAGGTATCAGTCAGCCTGTGAACCTCAGCTTCCCAGGAGAAGAAGAAGAAATGTCCCAGTATAGTTCCCTATTCCTGATCAATATCTCCATCCAGGCTTGTGCATGAAGACAGGTCACTTGAATAAGGCATGAGAGTGTTGATGATGCATGGACAGGGGATCAGGGGGAAAAAAGAGATTGTTTTTCTTTTGAAGCATTCAACTTGAAGTCATGGAGGCAAAATTATGTCATTATATTTGAGTAGAAGCCCCTTTTAGGATGAACGTCCTGAGCCACCTCATCCTCAGATGTTCTCTGGGGCTCAGAGAGCTGCAGGGCTGTCTAGCTGGTATCTGAAAAATGCAATAGGACAGTTTTAGTGGATATGCTGCTGATAATTCAGAATACACAGCACTCAGTGTGGATTGCACAATTGGGTGAAGTGATAGAGCTGAGGTCCGTATTAGGTTGTTGGGAGAGGCCAAGCTCTGCATCACCACAGGGGCGATCCCTGGCCTCATCGGTAAGGACGGCAGCAGCCTCCTCAAGCTCAGTGAGGTCGATGGTCTCTGCTCTCCCTTTCCTGGTCTGGGCTTGATGTGCACAAGTTTGGCCTATGTGGAGACAAAAGAGAAAGATGTGATCAGAGGGAATGGAGCAGAGAACAAAGAGAACAAAGAACAGTGAAGCACATGAACAGGCTCTTCGGCCCTCCAAGCCTATGCCGACTATGGTACCTGTCTAAACTAAAACTGTCTGCACTTATGGAGTCCATATCCTTCCATTCCCACCCTATTCATATATTTGTCGAGGTGTTCCTTAAATGCCACTATCGTACCTGCTCCCAACACCTCCCCAGGCAGCGCGTTCCATTTATTTATCACCCTCTGTAAAAAAAACTTGCCTGGTACACCTGTTCTAAACTTTTCCCCTAGTACTTGGCTCTCTGACCCTAGGAAAGAGCATCTGATTATCCACTCTGTCCATGCCATTCATAATCTGGTAGACCTCTATCAGATCGCCTCTTAACTTCCGTCATTCCAGTGAGAACAGACCGAGTTTATCTAACCTCGGAGATGGGTTAAATACATATTCCCTGTGTGTGGTGTGCTCGACCCAGAAGGGACAGAGATTGGAGTTTGAGCAACAAGACAGATGGGGTGTTGTTAAAGTCAAATAAACATATAGCGGATAAACATCAAGTAAATAAGTGAGCATAACTTATCTAACTTATTTTGATATGTTGAGGACCTGTCGATTAAAGCTGGATGTTTCTAACATTGTAGTTAGCTTCAAAGCAGGGTACTTGAAATGCATTCAAGCTTTGAGGGAAATTAAAATAAACACACTAGACACCTGGCTGTCTGGAAGTGTATACTCTGTCAGTTCCAGCCGACTAAAAGCTATTTCTCTTTGAAAATGAATAGAAGCCTCGCAGATCAAAAGATTTGCGGGGTTTAAAGCCTTGTGAAACATTTTGGCTTTCAATGAAGCCACAGCTGCTGCTTTTAACACCTCTGTCTGAGGCAGCAGGTGGAAGGCACAGGTGTATGAAAAAAGCAGTGATTTTTGACTGTTTCTGCATGGACTGCTCTTTAGGTTCCAGGTAGGGGTGACTGATGAGGGGTTTCTGATATGGGGGTTTCTGACATGGGGGGGCTCTGATATGGGGGTCGCTGATATGGATGTCTTTCATATGAAGGTCTCTGATGGAGGGAGTCACTGGTATGGGGGTCTCTGATAATGGGTTTTCTGATGGGGCTCCTTTTGACCCACCACAGAGTCCAGTGCATCGGGGCTATGCTTGAAATTTCTTGCACCAAACCACGCATGCGTGAATCCTGGCCGAGAAGCCTGGAGCATTATGGGGCATGGCGAATTACCTTCAAGCCCATTAATTGGATGCACGTGGGTTGAAATTAACCATCTGTGCACTCCTGCCGGCATGGGACATGAAGCTTGCTGCAGCCGCCGGGGGACTGGAGCATCGGAATGGGATTGACGCCCATTTTTGCCTGCGTTCGATTCTCCACTAGATCGGGAACACCTCTAACAGCGGCGGGCAGAGTAGAATCTAGCCCGGTATTGCAGACCCGAATAACCAATTTAATGGGCATACAATAGTGAACAAATGAACCAATTCGGGGGTTCATGTTCACATTATGAATCAGGAATGCCATTTCTTGCCATACCGGCACAAAAGCAGCATCCAAAACCTGTGACTGAAACTAATGCAGATGAGTGATGCTCCTTTAAAAAATTGTTTTGCTTTGAACAGAACCGGGATGCAAGAAGAGCAGGCGCGGGATTCTCCAGTCGGCGACGCTCAAATCGCGTTCGCCGATCGGCCGGAGAATCAACGGTTGTGCCAAAATCGGGAGCGGCGCCACTTTTGTGATGCTCCGCCTCCTCCAAAGCGGCGTACTCTAGAAGTGCACCGCACGCCATCCCACCGATGCTCCGCCCCTGACCAGCCGAGTTCCTGACGTCGTAGGTCTCTCGTGCTATTATTTGTCAGGAATTCGCCGTGGTGGCTGCGGACTCAGTCCAGCGCCACCACAGTTGGGCGTGAACCGATCCGCAGTCAGGGGGGCCTTGGCAGTGGCTGGGGGCACTGTTGGGAATTGGTCTGGGCGCGAGCCAACAAAAGGGGGAGACACTATTTGGCAGGCCAGCTACACGCGCGGCCGGCGCCATGTTGCACAGCACATGCATGGCCGCGGACCCGGCAATGCTCCGGCCATATCGGCAGCTAAAGCCGGGTGCTCTGTGCAGCCTGCTTGCTAGCTCCCCACCAAACAGAGGATCGGTGGCCATTTTGCGCCGAATCTCTGGTCATAAAACGCCACCATTTCCACGCCGGCATCAGGACATAGCCTGTAAATTGGATAATCTAGCCCGAGGTCTACATGGGGCCTAACCAGTGGTCCTTGAAAAGGCACCACCTCCCAGTTGCTCTTCCTCTGGCCCATGGCCAATACGATGATCACTGCTGGCGAAGTAACAAATTCAAATGCTCTTCAGCCAGCAAGCATCAACAGCTGATATAAATTAGACGCCGCGACCCTGAGTCGGATGAGAAGGGTTCGATCCCTGGCCTCCGTCAGTGCTGCCTGCAAATAATTAAGCCAATATCTTCATGAGTCCATATCGGCACTATGTCCATTGGTAGTAAAAAATGGTGATCATACTTTTCTCGGCAGAAAGGCAATCTCATCGTGTCGCAATGAAAAACAAAACAGCCTTGGCTTAGTTCACCTCACATAAAGTCGAATGTTGGAAATTTTAGAGGTGCAGATGATTTACTCCGGTTCCCAAGAATAAACGAGGAAGCCTCTGCTTCATATTTCAAATGAGATCAGAAATATAGAAAATAAATCCTTGGCCTTTGGCTGAATCTCCAGCTCCACTGTGACAATAGATGTTTTGTTCCATTTTCATACATTGGTCAATTATTTTAAGTTGATGTGTTGCAGTGTGCACTTATTTTGGGTACATGTGATACACTATTTACATGTTAACGTTCTTTACAGATGGAAAGTTATTGCCTTTATGCCTCGACTGGGTGGATGTGTGACGCCAATTCCACAATGATGTCGTTGACACTCTGCAGTGACCTGACAATTAGCTACTCAATTGAATGAAAGCAGCAGCGGCTCATGAAGAGGACCACCTACTGCAGTAAAGCTTGTCATAGAGGCGCCATAGGATGTTCGCTGTCCAAGATCTTTTGTACAGAGCCCCCTGGAATGTATGACTCACACTGAATGTATACGGTGAACAGGACATGTATCATGATTGTATGGAAGCACCTCAGAGTGCAACTTGATCTATGTAAAGAACGTAGATACCATTGTAATGTCCATTTTGAAATGCCTGTCATGGTTCATAGAATCCCGACAGTGCAGAAGGAGGCCATTCAGCCCATCGAGTGTGCACCGACCCTTTCGAATGAGCACTCTATCCATGCCCACCCCGCCCTACCCCGTAATCCCAAAGCCTAACCCACGAATCAAGGGGCAATTTAGCACGGTCGATCCACCTAGCCCGCCAAACTTTGGACTGTGGGAGGAAACCGGAGCACCTGGAGGAAACCCACACAGACACGGCGAGAACGTACAAACTCCACACAGACAGTGACCCAAGGCCGGAATTGAACACGGGTCCCTGACGTTGTGAGACAGCGGTGCTAACCACTGTGCCACTTTGCCGATGTATTGAGGCACTTCAGAGAGCAACATGATGTATGCAGAAAACGTGATTATTATTGCACTTTTTGTGATGGTCACTTTGAAATGTTCTTCCAGATACTTTACAAATAAAAATCTTTAATTTTTTTGCAAACAAATTGGTAGCTCGCCATGCGGAGCTACTAAGAATGGACAATATGTGCTGGCCTTGCCAGCATTGCCTATTTCCTGAGGTTAATTAAATAAATGGTCATTTTTGCTGCTCAGAGCAGGAACCATTGTATTGTACTAATATCAGCTGGCGTTTTGACAAATCAGTAGTTGGGCAGAAAAGGCACAGCACTTAAACTAAATCATGATCAATTGCTTAGCACAGGATTGCCATCTGCTCCAACTCAGCTGAAACGGCAGGAAATAGACAGCAGGTCAGTTAGAAATCGGAACAAGGAGTTCGATTATAATTGGATTGGATTGGATTTGTTTATTGTCACGTGTACCGAGGTACAGTGAAAAGTATTTTTCTGCGAGCAGCTTAACAGATCATTAAGTACATGGGAAGAAAAGGGAATAAAAGAAAATACATAATAGGGCAACACAAGGTATACAATATAACTACATAAGCACTGGCATCGGATGAAGCATACAGGGTGTAGTGTTAATGAGGTCAGTCCATAAGAAGGTCCATAAGAAGGGGCAGCACGGTAGCATGGTGGTTATCATAAATGCTTCACAGCTCCAGGGTCCCAGGTTCGATTCCCGGCTGGGTCACTGTCTGTGCGGAGTCTGCACGTCCTCCCCGTGTGTGCGTGGGTTTCCTCCGGGTGCTCCGGTTTCCTCCCACAGTCCAAAGATGTGCGGGTTAGGTGGATTGGCCATGCTAAATTGCCCTTAGTGTCCTAAAAAATAAGGTTAATGGGGGGGTTGTTGGGTTACTGGTATAGGGTGGATACGTTGGCTTGAGTGGGGTGATCATTGCTCGGCACAACATTGAGGGCCGAGGGACCTGTTCTGTGCTGTACTGTTCTATTTAGGAGTCTGGTAACAGCAGGGAAGAAGCTGTTTTTGAGTCTGTTTGTGCGTGTTCTCAGACTTCTGTATCTCCTGCCTGATGGAAGAAGTTGGAAGAGTGAGTAAGCTGGGTGGGAGGGGTCTTTGATTATGCTGCACGCTTTCCCCAGGCAGCGGGAGATATAGATGGAGTCAATGGATGGGAGGCAGGTGCGTGTGATGGACTGGGTGGTATTCACGACCCTCTGAAGTTTCTTGCGGTCCTGGGCCGAGCAGTTGCCATATCAGACTGTGATGCAGCCCGATAGGATGCTTTCTATAGTGCATCTGTAAAAGTTGGTCAAGGTTAATGTGGACATGCCAAATTTCCTTAGTTTCCTGAGGAAGTATAGGTACTGTTGTCCTTTCTTGATGTAGCGTAGACGTGGGTGGACCAGGACAGATTTTTGGAGATGTGCACCCCTAGGAATTTGAAGCAGCTAACCATCTCTACCTCGGCCCCGTTGATGCTAACAGGGGTGTCTACAATACTTTGCTTCATCATGTTAATGTTTCATCAGGTCCAATTTGCAGTAAAGCAAAAAACAGGATGGAGCAGATGATGGAAGTTGACCAGTTCTGATGGAAGGTCATTGAGTCAGAGGTGGAGAGGGAACAGAGAATGGCTGCTATGAGGCCGAGACAGCCAGAAGGACCGGTTTCCTGAAATCCGGCTGATTCTAACCGTGGGAGCTGATTAACATGATTTGTCTTCATTTCCTGGCCTCAGCTAACTAGACGGAGAGGCCAGCTGGCTGACGGGTGGCTACAGGCCCACAGTGTTGCTGGATTCCAGTAAGAGATTATTGGAAGCCCAGAAGATGGGGGAGAGTTTAGTCCAGAAGGCAGATCCGAGACCAAGTGGCTAGATTGAAGACCGGAGTAGTGTGGGGGCAGAGGTGGGTGGGGGAGTGGGGGGGTGGGGGGGGGGGGGGGGGGGGGCGAGTTGACGATGATGGTGAGGGAGGCATGGGAAGGAGATCAATAATAATAATAATCTTTATTGTCACAAGTAGGCTTACATTAACACTGCAATGAAGTTACTGTGAAAATCCCCCAGTCACCACACTTCGCCGCCTGTTTGGGTACATTGAGGGAGAATTCAGAATGTCCAATTCACCTAACAAGCACATCTTTCAGGACTTGTGGCAGGAAACCGGAGCACCCGGAGGAGACCCACGCAGAGAGCGTGCAGACTCCACACAGACAGTGACCTAAGCCGGGAATCGAACCTGCGACCCTGGCGCTGTGAAGCAACTGTGCTAATCGCTGTGCTACCAATCAGGCGAATTGGAGGAGGTTGGAAGGTTTGGGATGTGCTGTCCAATCACAGCATGGGGGGTGTGGGTGCGGGTGTAAACGGTACGCAGAACAATACTTTTCACTGAACCTCGGTACACATGATAAGAAATCTAAACAGGAGAGTGACGTGACTGGGGAATCAAATAAACTGGATCCCACAGGATCTCTCGAGTGTTGACACGTTGGGACTGTCATTATGCCATCCAATCTACTTTAAAATCAAAAGTGGATGGGTTGAATGAAGTGTGGATTCAGATTTTTCCTCCATTTTTTATTTTCATTTTTAAAATTCACCCTTGAATGCCCTGGCATTCCCAACAGAGAGGCTCTTCTGTTGTTTCACTTGTCTTTTTTTACTGTGGACCTGACCTCTGCTGTTCCAGGGATATTGAGGACCCACAACATTTTATAATGGATCCGGGGAACCGCCATCCGGGGAACTGCTCAAAAGTAAGAATACGGAACTGCTCAGCACTTTCAGCTTCTCTAAGAGAGCCTGCACTGGATAAAATAAACAGGGGACAGAGATGACCAGAGTTTATAGAGAAGATTTTAATTCATTCGAAACCAAGACACTTGCACGGATAGACCTGCTTTCATATAAGCACCACTCTCCAGAAGTACTTTGAACAAGCAGAAAAAGACCTGGAGAGAATTTTGTGTTCCACAACTGAAAAACTTTGATGATCGATAAATCTGTAATGTGCTCTCAGGTAACAAGTGAGATTGGATTCGACAAACATAAATTTCTATTTGTTAGTCTAATGCCGTGGTATTGACAAATTACACAGGTTTTCCTTTGCTTCCTGTTGTACAAAGGATGAACCGGGTCAAACTTGTGTTTGTTCTATTCACAGGGAAGAAAAAAGTCCCGTCACGTCTTTGAAGGAAAAGAAGATGCAGTCCCTGGGCAAGATCAAATGTGGCGGTAACCCTCACTTGGAAGAGCTGCCTTATCTTCCTGTCCTTGGTAATCCCTGAGAAATGCAAGCTGATGGTCATGAATGAATGTGGGTGTGATCTTTCGGCCTCGTTATACTCGCGGTCAAGAGCAACGAGGCCGGTGAATAGCAGGAGAGGCCGAAAAAGGGAACCTCGCCAGGTGGCAAACAGTTTGCGATGCAACCAGCCTGCTCCCATCGGCGAATTCAGAATCTCACTGTAGTGTGGTGAGAAACCAATTATCACCACTTAAGCGCCATTTCCATACAATTAACGAGAGCCACCCATCATCCAATGGCCTCCTGACCTTTCACCGGCCTCTCCAGCAAATGGAACTGCTGGCGGTGATTAGCCCTCCTGTTGACAAACGCGAACATGGCAGTAAAGCTTGCGTGGGGAGCCGAGGAGGGGGAATAGCAATCTTTGCTCACAGGCAAAGAGACCTGGGGCACTGGACTTGCCACCCCAGTGCTCAGAGGGGCTGGGGACCCTCCGCAGGTGTGGGCCGCCATGGGAGGGTGGGGGCGGAGGCGCTGAGCAGGCAACTGGGGGACGATCGCTCGTGGCATCGCCTAGGCCAACCTTTGGACCCCAACCCTATTCCGGGGGCAACCTGCCCGTCTGCCCCACTGATCACCCACAACCCCCACCAACTGCTGAGACCTCTGGCTGTGCGGCTGAAGGCAATCATTAATACGGAGTTGGCAATCGTGGTTCAGTGAGCACGTGACACATGCCAAGTGGATTCCCATGGGTGGGTGGGCCAGGGGCAGCACGATGGCGGAGTGGGTTAGCCCTGTTGCCTCACGGAGCTGAGGTCCCAGGTTGGATCCAGGCTCTGGGTAACTCTCCGTGTGGAGTTTGCACATTCTTCCCCAGTCTGCATGGGTTTCGCCCCCACAACCCAAAGATGTGCAGGTTAGGTGGATTGGCCACGCTAAATTGCCCCTATATTGGAAAACATGAATTAAGTACTCTAAATTTAGAGAAAGAAAAATGGGATGGTAGGCTATGGAGTCATTTCCTAGCATTCCGATCGCACCTCGATATCTGGACACAGTGTGGGAGTCAACATCACACACGCAGCAGTCAACGTCCAAACACCCAGGGGTTCCCGGGACACAACCACAGCCGGAGGGTGTGTGGGTACCATGGGGTGGGGGTTGCCTGGAGAGCCAGGCAAAGGGTCCGGGGTTCAGCCCGCACTGCGGAAGAAAGTGACAGAGGCACCATCATGTTTGTGCAAAGAGTTGTTTAATGTGCCCCGATTTCCAATAGCGCCACCTCCCCACCCGGGACCCCCAACTCCACCCCCTCCCCACCCCCGACCTAACACCTCTCCTCAACCCCGGTGCCCTCAGTGATGCTCAAAATGCCTGGCCCTCCTAGGATGCACATCTGAGGTGGAGGCAGCCATCTGCTTACCACGTCCCTTGGCCTTCGGTGCCCCTGGTAGGCATCCTCTGGGGTCTCTGGGGCCAGAGGGCCCCGGCTCACTTATTGGTGGCAAATGCACCGCTGTGCCATCCTGTTCCTGGTGCTGACGGAGGTTGACCTGGTAGAAGTTTACAAAACTATGAGTGGCATGTACAGAGTAGATATTCAGAAGCTTTGTCATAGGGTGGAAAAGTCAATTACCAGGGGACATAGGTTTAAAGTGTGAGGAGGAAAGTTTAGAGACGATGTGCCAGGCATGTTTTTTACACAGAGGGTGGTGAGTGTCTGGAACTCACTGCCCGGGCAGGTGGTGGATAGCGGCATTTAATAGACATTTTGCCGACTACATGAATAGAATGGGAATAGAGGGATACGGATTCCAGAAGTGCAGACGGATTTAGTTTAGACAGGCATCAGGATCGTCTCAGGCTTGGAGGGCCAAAGGACCTGTTTGTGTGCTGTACTGTCCTTTGTTCTAAGTACAGAGGAGTCTCCCTGCTATCTGCCACAGGGAAGATCATTGCAACAATCCTCCTCAACTGTCTCCTCCCAGCGACTGAGAAACTCCTTCCAGAGTCACAGCGTAGTTTTCATCCATTAACAGACTTGATCTTCACTGTGTGGCAAATCCAACCAAAGCACATGGCCCTTTTTTGATCTCCTGAAAAGCCCTTGAATCTGTGAATGTCACCATGGCAGATGGTGAAATTTGAATTCAATAAAAATCTGCAACTAAAAGTCTAATCATGTGAGGTGATGCACTTCGGACAAACAAGGCAAGAGAATATATTAAAAGTAGCACAGCCTTGGGAAGCATTGAGGATCAGAGGGATCTTGGTGTGCATTTACACTGGTCCCTTAAGGGAACAGCGCAGATGGATACAGTGGTTAAGAAGACATGTGGTGTATTTGCCTTTATTAGCTGAGGCATAGGGCGTGTCTCTCTGACTTGTGTTCTCGCTCACGCATAACACGGCCAGTGAATAGCGGGAGAGGCCAAAATCGAGATGCGCGGCAGGCGTCAGTTTGCGATGCCAGCCTTGGGGGTTCCCCATGGTCTGCACCATGGTGTCTGGGCCATGCTCTGCAGAGTCTCAGCCATGCCAACCTGTGACAGGGACAGGCTCCGCAATGCCTCGGCGGGACATGGTTCGCAGAACCTCACCAAGGTCTGCCTGGTACTGAGTGACATCCCCAGCGAGTCAGACCCTCAGCCATGGCCGTCACCGAATGCGCAATGGCTTGGACACCTTTACGCATGGCGCCGACTTTATGCACCAGGCTCTCCACTGCAGTCGCCAAACTAGTAGTGTTGAGCTTGGTGCCATTCGTTGCTGGCGCCATCTCCTGCACCCCTACCCTCTGGGACTCCTCCAAGCGGCTATGGATCTGCTGGAGTGACGCTGATATCTCTCTCTAAACACCCAAGTTGGTCCCGATCGTCTCCATCAGCTCCGGGTACCTCTGTACCACCGACTCAGTATCAGGCTGGGACCCAGCTGGGTCCTGGGATCCAGTAGCCCTCCAACTGCTGTCTCACCTGGGGGTTCCTGCCTCCACCTGATGTACATCAGCAGCAATGTGATGCTCACCAGGTGGTGCTCCAGAAGCCTGTCCACTGACATGCCCCACCGAGGTGTGTGTATCTGCACAGGTAGAAGTTGGGAATGACAGCTGTGCCATGACTACGGTTGCATCCTCAGGACGCTCCTCTGAGGTGATCTCCTTGGAGTCAGGGAGGGCGCCACCCGGGATGGGCTGGCGCCATCGGCTGGAGGGCCTGTGGAAGAATGGACATGAGGTCAGTGGGAGGGATGGATCGATCAGTCAGTCAATCAGTACTCACGTTTGACAGGTCCTCCGGGTGGAGCCTGGTGGTTCCTCACCACTGTGGCATCCGCCAGCCTCCATGTATGTCCTCAGCCATCCCAGTCACCTCCATGGCAAGTGCCGTTCCAAGCTGGCCTCTCCAAGCTGGCTGAGCAAGTGCCGTTCCGTCTCGTCCCCGTTTGTGGGAACCGGGACCAGAACCAAACTGCCCCGAGTTGATGGGATTGAACCCCAAAGCCTCAGTTACCTCAGGAATCTGAACATTAGAGTATGGCTTACTGCCTCCCTCTAATATGCAGATTTGCCAAAAACTGATCCCGCCCATTGTGAGCGAGATTCCCTTTGCAATATTTCGCGAGATTGCGTTTAACCTTGCGAGGTGGTGCGAGCTGGGTAGATCTAAAAATCCCTCTAACTTCGGTTCTTGAGCTCCAATATGAAGTTTATGTTGATGTGTGCGTTCACTCAGAGAATGATATCTACATCATTGTCACCTCCTTCTCCGAACAAAATGGGCCTTTTGGTAAGCATTCGGAAAACTAAGGTGCTCTTCCAACTAAAGTGGACCAATGTCAATTGTTGTATCCTCCAGCTGACTGGCAAACTCAGTACAGAACCTCCAAACCTGTAATGGTCACTATACAATGCACATGGGTACTGCCTTACTAAACAGTTTTCTAAAGCTTTAACAATTTTTCCTTTCTTGTTTCGCCCTGCGAGATTTGTTTCATGCAGCCTTATTTGAACAAGTGCTCATGACTTTATTGGAGTTCTAGTTTACAGTAGTTAACAAGCCTTGCACTGTGAGTGAGCTCAATTAAGATATATGGCTAATGGTTACATCAACTGACATCAATTTCTGATGTCACAGTCATTGAACTCAATGGGATAAAAATTGTTTTATGCATGATGATACAACAGCAGAACACCAAAAGGGCAGCTGGCCCATTGAGCCTATTCTATATTGTTATGGCGTAATTTAATAGCATGCAAACCCTCTGATAGGATCATTTTAATTATGGGCTGGAATTTGAGCGCCTGACAGGGATTCCACCCATCAGTTGAAGAACCATCAGGGAACCCCCGGCAGTTCCGTGGGGAAGACCTGATGGAATCAAGTGAGATTCAGGCACTTAACTGGTCAGCTTCGGGCCTTCTCCACGATTGAGGGCCCCAGCAGTGGAAGTCCAACAGTTGGCAACCAATCAGAGGCTTGCCACTCCTCATGCTGTGGGCATCAGCAGGAGCAAAAGGTCCTGGCGGTAATTTACGTACCAGAGACCTAGGATTATTGTGCGAGCCCAGGCCCAATGTGAGTGCTAATGGGATGTGAGTGGAGAGTGGGGAACAGAGGTTGGGCAGGGTGTTCAAAGGGTGTTCAAAGGGCACAGGGTTGGCTCCCAAGCCAGTAGCGGTTCCCTTGATTATGTACAGGTGCCTGACTACAAGGGAGCAGCTCCCTCCGAGGAGGCTGAGGAAAAGCTAGACGGCCTCCATTTAAGGCTTGAGCCCCCCACTAAATTGAAGTGGACACAGGGATAATGGTTGTCAATTGGGTCATTATGAGCTCGATATTCCCCTGCTGGCAGCCAGGAATCCCGCGTCAGTCCCTTCTGCCCCACTCCCGCCGCCTGCTGCTGTGGCTTCCTCTGGGCCTTCTCCATGATTAAATCTCGTCGCCAAGGTTCCTGCAGTGATGCCTGTGGTAGTCACCACTGTTGTATTGTATTGTATATCTGGGTTTTACGGAAAGGCCCCTGTACTACAGGTACGGGGGTAGATCTCTGCCTACTGGCTCCGCCCAGTAGGCAGAGTATAAATGTGTGTGTTCTACGTACAGCAGCCATTTCGTCACCTGCTGTAGGAGGCCACACATCTCTGTGTAATAAAGCCTCGATTGTATTCTACTCACGTCTCGTGGTAATTGATAGTGCATCAATTTATTAAACAGATTTTTCAGTGATGGACCTCCACATCAAGCCGGATCGCCTGCAGCTGCATCCTCAAGCAGACAACGCCAAAACAAACTTCGAACATTGGCTAGCCTGCTTTGAAGCATAAATCGGGTCTGCGCCAGACCCAATCACAGAGCACACACGACTGACGTTTTCCCCTCTTCCAGGACGCGCCGACCTATGCAGATGCCATGATGCTACTGAAGGAGAATTACTCTCAGCGAACCAACAAGATCTACGCCAGGCACCTCCTGTCCACGAGGCACCAACTTCCCAGTGAGTCTGTGGAAGATTTCTGGCGTGCCGTGCTCACCCTGGTGAGAAACTGTGACTGCCAGTCCATTTCGGCCACTGAACATTTGAATCTGCTGATAAGAGACACGTTCATTACAGGCATAGGGTCTGACTACATCCACCAGCGCCTCTTAGAACGCACGGCACATCCCCCCCCTGTGCATCATGGACCGCGCCGATGGCCACCCCATCATGGACACCATCAGCGACCGCCCCCAGCCAATCCCACGCCTGCGCCGCGTTACAGCCAACCAACCCTGGGGGACCCAAATGCTACTTCTTCGGACAGACAAAACACCCCCGGCAGTGCTGCCCATCGCGGAGTGCATTCTGCAAGGCCTGTGGCAAGAAGGGACATTTCACTGCAGTGTGCCAGGCGCACTCAATTGCCGCTATTGTCCCGGCACCCCCCACGTGCGGCCAGTAGGCGCCGCCATCTTCCTCTCCTCAGACCACGTGCGGCCCGTGGGCACTGCCATCTTGATCTACTCACAACATGTGCGGCTCGTGGGCGCCGCCATCTTTTTTGCCTCAGATCCAATGGACGCCGCCATCTTGCCTACCCCAGGACACGTGCGGCCCAAGGGCGTTGCCATCTTGCCTGCCCCAGGACACGTGCGGCCCGTGGGTGCCGCCATTACCCGCCTCAGGACCCCTGCCTGTCGGGCACCTCATCAGGCCGTTCATTGCCTGCAACCGCCACCGACCAGCCGCGTCTTGCCTCGGTCATGATTGACCAGTCTCGACCGCACAACCTCGCGACCTCTTCGACAAAGGTGAAGGTCGACGGGCACGAGGTATCCTGCCTTCTGGACTTCGGGAGCACTGAGAGCTTCATCCACCCCGTTACGATAAGGCGCTGCTCTCTCGTGGTACACCTCGCTAACCAAAGAGTCTCCCTCGTCTCCGGATCGCACTCCGTGGCGATCCGGGGGTACTGCATCACCACCCTCACCGTCCAGGGCATAGAGTTCAGCGGCTTCCAGCTCTACATCCTCCCCAACCGCTGCACTGCCTTGCTACTCGGGGCCTCACGGTAGCATGGTGGTTAGCATCAATGCTTCACAGATCCAGGGTCCCAGGTTCGATTCCCGGCTGGGTCACTGTCTGTGTGGAGTCTGCACGTCCTCCCCGTGTGTGCGTGGGTTTCCTCCGGGTGCTCCGGTTTCCTCCCACAGTCCAAAGATGTGCGGGTTAGGTGGATTGGCCATGCTAAATTGCCCGTAGTGTAAGGTTAATGGGGGGATTGTTGGGTTACGGGGTTACGTGGGTTTAAGTGGGGTGATCATGGCTCGGCACAACATTGAGGGCCGAAGGGCCTGTTCTGTGCTGTACTGTTCTATGTTCTATGTTCTATGTACTCGGCCTGGACTTCCAGTGCAACCTCCAGAGCCTAACCTTGAAATCTGGCGGGCCTTTACCACCCCTTACTGTTTGCGGCCTCACGACCCTTAAGGTCAACCCGCCTTCCCTTTTTGCAAACCTAACCCCGAATTGAAAACTCGTCGCCACCAGGAGCAGACGGTACAGCGCCCAGGACAGGACCTTCATTAGGTCTGAGGTCCAGCGGCCGCTGTGGGAAGGTATTATTGAGGCCAGCAACAGCCCCTGGAGAGTCCAAGTGGTAGTGGTGAAAACCGGGGAGATAAACAGGATGGTCGTTGACTACAGTCATTCCATCAACCGGTACACTCAGCCCGACGAGTACCCCGTCCCGCACATATCTGATATGGTCAATCAGATTGCACAGCACCGGGTCTTCTCGACAGTGGACCTGAAATCTGCCTACCACCAGCTCCCCATCCGTAAGGTGGACCCCCCACACACTGCGTTTGAAGCAGATGGCCGCCTTTACCATTTCCTTAGGGTTCCCTTCAGCGTCACCAATGGGGTCTCGGTCTTCCAATGGGAGATGGACCGAATGGTTGACCGGTACGGACTGCGGGCCACTTTCCCATACCTGGACAACGTCACCATAAGAGACCATGACCAGCAGGACCACGACGCCAACCTTTCCAAATTTCTCCACACAGCCACTCTCCGCAACCTAACTTACAACAAGCAGAAGTGTGTGTTCAGCACGAACCGATTAGCCAGCCTCAGCTATGTGGTTCAGAACGGAGTTCTATGGCCCAAAGATGATTGGATACGCCCCCTCATGGAACTCCCCCTCCTCCACTTCCGCAAGGCCCTCAAACGATGCCTGGGGTTCTTTTCGTTTTACGCCCAGTGGGTCCCAAACTATGCGGACAAGGCCCGCCCACTCATTCAATCTACCACTTTCCCAATGATGGCCGAGGCTCATCAGGCCTTCAACCGTATGAAGGCCGCAATCGCCAAGGCCGAGATGCACGCGGTCGACGAGACACTCCCCTTCCAACTCGAGAGCGATGCATCAGATGTCGCTCTGGCCGCCACCCTCAACCAGGCAGGTAAGCCTGTGGCATTCTTTTCCCGCACCCTCCATGCCTCCAAAATTCAGCACTCCTCCGTCAAAAAGGAAGCCCAAGCAATCGTTGAAGCTGTGCGACAGTGAAGGCCTTACCTGGCCGGCAGGAGATTCACTCTCCCCACTGACCAACGGTCGGTTGCCTTCATGTTTCACAACACACAACGGGGTAAAATCAAAAATGATAAAACCTTGAGGTGGAAGATCAAGCTCTCCACCTACAATTACGAGATTTTGTATCACCCCGGTAAGCTCAACGAGCCCCCCCGATGCTCTGTCGCGAGGTACATGAGCCAGCGCACAAGTGGACCGACTCCGGACTCTGCACGACAATCTCTGTTACCCAGGAGTCACTCGTTTTACCACTTCATTAAGGCCCGCAATCTGGCCTACTCCATCGAGGAAGTCAGGGCTATCACCAGAGACTGCCAGGTCTGCGCGGAGTGTAAATTGTCCTTCTACCGACCAGACCACGCGCGCCTGGTGAAGGCGTCCCGCCCCTTTGAACGCCTCAGCGTGGACTTCAAAGGGCCCCTCCCCTCCGCCGACCGAAACACGTACTTTCTCAGTGTGGTCGACGAATATTCCTGATTCCCCTTTGCCATCCCATGCCCCGATATGACGTCTGCCACCGTGATCAAAGCACACAACACCATCTTCGCTCTGTTCTCTTTCCCCACCTACGTCCACAGCGACCGGAGATCCTCATTTATGAGCGATGAACTGCGCCAGTAGCTGCTCAACAGGGGCATTGCCTCGAGCAGGACGACCAGCTACAACCCAGGGGAAACGGGCAGGTGGAGCAGGAGAATGGGACGGTCTGGAAGGCCGCCCACTGGCCCTACGGTCCAGAAATCTCCCGGCCTCCCACTGGCAGGAGGTTGTCCCCGACGCACTCCACTCCATTTGGTTGCTCCTGTGCACCGCGACTAATGAAACCCCCATGAACGTCTCTTTGCCTTTCCCAGGAAGTCCACCTCCGGGGTTTCGCTCCCAACGTGGCTGGCAGCTCCAGGACCCGTTCTCCTCCATAAACACTTGCGACTCCACAAGGCGGACCCGTTGGTTGAGAGGGTACAGCTACTCCACGCCAACCCGCAGATAGCGTACCCCAATGGCCGCCAAGACACAGTCTCCCTCAGGGATCTGGCACAAGCTGGTTCCCCACACCCCCCCCCCCCCCCCCCACTGCCCCGGCGCCACCCTCCCTTCCCCCGGTGAACCCCACTGCAGCCCCTCCACCAGGACAATCTGTTCTCCCCTTGCTCCCACCCGGGGGTGAAGAGGATTTCGACATGCTCCCGGAGTCACCGAAGACCGAGGCAACGCCTGAGTCTCCACCAGCACTGCGGTGCTCTGTGTGACAGATCAAGGCGCCGGATCGTCTAAATTTGGAACCTTCTCTGTAATTTTTAAAAGCAATCTATATGTATATAGTTTTCCACCCCCCCCCCCCCCCAAGCTGGAGTAATTTTTAACAGGGGGTGAATGTGGTAGTCACCACTGTTGTATTATATTGTATATATGGGTTTTACGGTAAGGCCCCTGTACTAAGGTACGTGGGTAGATTCCTGCCTGCTGGTTCCGCCCAGTAGGCGGAGTATAAATGTGTGTGCTCTCCGTACAGCAGCCATTTTGTCTGCTGCTGTGGGAGGCCACACATCTCTGCATAACAAAGCCTCGATTACATTCTACTCACGTCTCGTTGTAATTTATAGTGCATCAATGGGCTGCATTAAATTCGGCCCAGCATGTTTTTCATGGAAGCTGCAATGGTTCAAGTAGACTCCTGCTCATTGCTGATTTTATCTGAATTTGTATCCATCACTCTTGAAACTCTTTCATCACTTTAAAGCATTGCCGTTAATCAATGCCAGGCAAAGCTCTACAAAATGTCTACTTGCCCATTTTAATTAGCCACTTTTTTTGGTTTCAATAGGCTGAGTTCTATTTTAATGTATTTGCACAAGCAAGATGGCTCATTTCGCCCTCATGATCAGGGAGGTTTCTTATTGAAGTAATGGTGCAATGTGCGGGGCCCTGACTTCTTAGTACGTTGCTGATTCCATTTTAATTGCTCACCTCTTCAATGTTTCATTTGCAGTTTTCAAATATACTTCCCTGGTTGACGTATGATAGATAAGTAGCTTTACCTTGTTCTTATATACATTATGGATTTTGCTGTAGAAAATAAAATCAAATTTCCAGCATCAAGGTGAATACTTTTGTGCTGTTTACAGACGCATCAAAAAGCCACATTGTAACCCACTAGCCAAGGTAAGGATCAGCAAGACCTCAATAAATATGCAATGTCTGATAAAGTGTTGAGCAGTAGTGATGTGTTTCGCCATATGCCAGAGGCCTCCGATACTATTGCACTGAGTCAATAAGGAGTGTGCTCTTTTCAATTTAAAATGCTTCCAACATTGATTTAGTTAAAAAAAATGAAGTATTTACTCAGCTGAATGATGGTGCAGTAATGTATATCCCTCGATGACTCACAGGAAATTGAGTATGCTACTATATGCAGTGGTTAACTTTTAGTTGTGCTACACAAAGAGGATGTGTGTTGCCATGGTTACTTATTTCAAAAATGCATCTGGCTTTAGTGAACAGATTAAGGTGTTATAGCAACATTATCAGTGCATCTAAGATTGGGGTGATGCAGCGCATCTTTATCTATGAAGGGCCTGGGTTAGCAGTATGAACTCAGATGTTTCCTTTAGAGTCCTAATTCCACAGCAAAGGGAAGCACTAAGTAGCGTTGCCATGGAAATTCTTCCACAGCCGTTCAATATCGGGAACATTGCTGCTATCTTGATAACTGGTTACTTTACGCCGATTTTACAAAGTGGGCTCATCAAAGCCGTAATGTTCAGCTGGGCCAGCAATATAGCTCTTAGAGGAGACTCTGCAATTTTTATTTTCATTTGGTCACGGTTCTTTTGCCCGACAGAAAACAAGATCGGGGGAGCTAATCGGTTTTGCAGTTTCCTAGTTTTCTCAAAGGAACTGAACTTTACCTCCTACGTCTCATGCCAGTGAGGATATCCTAGTAGAGGGGCTAAATTTAGGCCTACCATGTGACTTACTATAAATACACAAGCAGCCATGAGACAGCTGAACTCCATTAGCGATGCAGAAATAGCTGGCTGCTGGAGATTTTAGGAGCTGTGTGATAGATGGAACTAAAACGGTAATGCTTCTGTGCAGCAAATCAATTTTAGAACGTGATGTAATTAAAAGTCTTTCCCACCTCCCCCCCACTTCTTCCCATCCATCCTTTATATTTCTCGACACTGTATATTGTGGTGAGTTGTTAGGCAATTAGGACCAAGGTAATAGCCAATCCAAAGTCATTTGACTAACTGACTTAGTATTTTAATCGGGCCCAATTTTCATTTTAGTCCCTAAAGTCATCTGAATGCAAATAACTTGGATTTCTTACAAAAGTATTTCTCAACTTGGCGACCACAAGCCTTTTAAGGAAGACACTGAGCATTCCCAGTCAGTTAACCTGCTTTACATAGAACATAGAACAGTACAGCACAGAACAGGCCCTTCGGCCCTCAATGTTGTGCCGAGCCATGATCACCCTACTCAAACCCACGTATCCACCCTATACCCGTAACCCAACAACCCTCCCCTTAACCTTACTTTAATTAGGACACTACGGTCAATTTAGCATGGCCAATCCACCTAACCCGCACATCTTTGGACTGTGGGAGGAAACCGGAGCACCCGGAGGAGACCCACGCACACAGGGGGAGGACGTGCAGACTCCACATAGACAGTGACCCAGCCGGGAATCGAACCTGGGACCCTGGAGCTGTGAAGCATTTATGCTAACCACCATGCTACCCTGCTGCCCCAAAGTTAACAAGAAAGGATGGAGCTGAGGAAACAAAAGAAAGGCTATGGTACAGTTGTGAAATTATTGGTTAAGTAGATCTGCTGAAACACTATACTGAGGTTTTGTTTTTAAAAATATTTTTATTAGGGTATTTGCAATTTTTATAATAATAATACCAGCGACATATCATGGTACAATAAACATTTCCACCCCCATCACAATTTTCACACACCCCAACCATAATTCAACAACCCGGTCCTCTCCTCTCCCCCCCCCCGCCGCCGCTTTGGAATTCTGCTTCTGCTGACATTTAAATTTTCCCCGAGAAAGTCGCCGAACGGCTGCCACCTCTGGGTGAACCCTAACATTGACCCTCTTAAGGCAAACCTTATTTTCTCGAGACTCAGAAACCCAGTCATGTCATGAACCCAGGTCTCTGCACTTGGGGGCTTCGAGTCCCTCCACATTAATAAGATCCATTTCCGGGCTACCAGGGGGGCAAAGGCTAAGACAGCGGCCTCTTTCGCCCCCTGGACTCCCGGCTCTTCCGACACTCCAAAGATCGCTACCTCCGGACTCGGCATCACCCGTATTTTGAGTACCGTGGACATTGCCCTCACGAAACCATGCCAAAACCCTCTAAGCTTCGGGCATGCCCAAAACATGTGGACATGATTTGCTGGGCTTCCCGCGCATCTCGCACACCTGTCCTCTACCCCGAAAAACTTGCTCATCCGGGCCACCGTCATGTGTGCCCGGTGGGCTACCTTGAACTGTATCAGGCTAAGCCTGGCACATGATGAGCATGTATTAACCTTGCTTAGGGCATCTGCCCACACACCCACCTCTATCTCTCCTCCTAGCTCGTCTTCCCACTTGCCCTTGAGCTCCTCCACTGGAGTTTCCTCCGATTCCAAAAGTTCCTGGTAAATATCTGATACCTTCCCCTCTCCCACCCAGGTACTGGAGACTACTCTGTCCTGTATCCCCCGTGGCAGCAGCAGTGGGAAGGCCGGGACCTGCCTTCTCAAGAAGTCTCGGGCCTGCAGATACCTAAACCCATTCCCTGCTGGCAATTCAAATTTATCCTCCAAGACTTTCAAGCTGGGACAACTCCCGTCTATAAATAGATCCCCCATCCTCCTAATTCCTGCCCTTTGCTAGCTCCGGAACCCACCATGTAGCCTACCCGGTAAAAAGTGGTGGTTATTATAAATCGGGGTCCAAACTGATGCTCCCTCCACTCTCTTATATCTCCTCCACTGCCCCCAGATTCTCAGAACCGCCACCACCACCGGACTTGTGGAGTGTCAGGCCAGCGAGAACGGAAGAGGTACCGTTATGAGTGCTCCCAAACTTGTGTTTTTACATGACGCTGCCTCCATTCAGTCCCACATTACACGCATTACACTTCTTCATCTTCCCCTTCCTCTACCACCCGCAAACTGTTTCGAAACCCAAGCTTATTCTCGCGGACTTTTTTTTGGCTTGCTTTATTTGCTCTTGGTGATGATTGTCTAATGGGCCTTGACCTTTCACGAGGGTTCATCAATTAAGAAACAAACTTCTGCCTTCCACGACAAACTGAACTGAGGTGCATCCAGCCTGTTACTTTGCTGTGATCTGTACAATACAGCAGTTTATCGAAGATTTTACACACTGTAATCATTATCTGACAGGTTCTGTATGGAACTCTACACTGTTTCTGCTCTTCAAAAAGAGTGTTGATAAGATTGTAATCAGCTTGCAATTCAAAGTGATGAGCACTAAATTATTTCACAGATGGGATTCAGAATCAGACCACCCAAAATTCCAGGCATCTAAACAGTATCTGTCTTTAATGTTAAAAGAGGAGGACTTGTATTGTTTATCGCCCTGCAGGACCTCAAGATATCAAAGAATGCCTTAAAGACAATGACATACTTTCGAAGTGTAGTCGCTGCTGTAATATAGGAAACCTTGCAGGAGGAATTTAAACATATTGCTGTACTGCCCCTGCAGCATTATCTTCCCTTTTTTCTCTCTCCACTTCTCTATTCCACAGATGGCAGGTGCCCCATCATTCCTCATGCAGGATGCTGTCCTTGCGAAGGTAATGTCAGCAGGCTACTTAACCAGAGGGCTTCACAGCCGAGCGTGAATCTGGTTTTCATCTGACATTCATGCACTCGCACAGAGCTTCCAGTAGGTGTCACCAGATACCAACTGAAGTAGATCACGATAAGCATGCCCCAGACCCCGACAGCACATTGGAACGAAAGTCACCACAGCGCAGCACAGCCCCCAGGAATGGAACCTGGTAGAAAAAGAGGGAAGGGCCTGAATTCAGATTTGAATAAGATGCATATAGGCGCAGGGTTTACACTGATGTACTGAAGTATTATTGCATTGGAGGATGGAGTGCTTTATTTATATTTCCACTCCTTAACCTACGAGCGTGTGGAGCTGCCTCGACCAAGGGCGCTGGAAGTCACCTAATCACTCTCTTGTCTAGACAGGGTATATTTTGCGTAGCGGGTGTAAAGGGAGTGTAACTGACTGTGACCAGAGGTCTATCACGTTGAGCATTCCCATTCAGTGTTCTGGTGCTCTGATGCCAGGAAGACCCATTAGTTTCCCAGCTAATTCTATTAAAATGAGGCCCAGTGATATAATTCAAACCTACCAGCAATTATCTGACACGGGTGGAATGCTTCGATAATCTGCCCGCATATTTGAAATGATCGAAAGGGCTCTTTCTGCGTGCTCTGTGTTATATGGGAAATGGAGTTTAAAGAGCCCTTTCAGATGATGCGTGGCAGCAACGTCAGGAAGTTCCCGTTCCGTTGCTGTTTCCACATTGTTGTCCTGTGTTTTGGCATTGTCCATTGTCATTTGGATTCCCCTGGTTATTGTCACTCTGTGTTTCCCACGCGCATGCCCAGAGGAGACACAAATGAAGAGGAAAAGGAAATATTGTTTTAGCTGCTGGCAGGCGAAATGCTACTAGACTGTACCTGTTCATGCATACACAGAAGGAGGCAGGGCCATAACCCGTGGTTACACATGCCATGTTGCTGGTGAGTGTTACTGCCTCCCAGGCAGCAATAACTGCCCTGTGGCTGACCTTCCCACCCCCTCGGTGGGGGGACGGGGACAGTATGTCCTATGTGGACTCCACCGTGTCCAACAGTCGGGCCAGCTTGGCATCACCGAAACTTGGGGCTGGTATGCGTGATGGCATGGCAGCGTACTGTCTGTGGTTTGCTGTCGGGGATCCGAGAAGGGGCTGCTCCCCCTCATTAGCGAGGAGCTGCCGAACGCGGTCCAGGCAAATCAGCTGGCGGGACAGTCATTTCCGTAGTGACGCTCTTGGGACATTATTAAGTGCCCTAATTAACCAGTGGTAACCTCACCAGATCGATTGTCGGGCAACACCTGGCAGTTCCCGCTCGCTACCACACGTAGAAAGTTTTCTGTTAAGTCGCACCCACCTTTCTAATTGCTTGTCGTACTTGCAGGTTTTCTCTTAGTAATTTACTGAAGAGTATTTGTGCATCTGGAGTCTTGTTCTGTTCCACTACTAGGCCACACCTCAGTTTCCCACCTCCTCAACCATTGTCTTATATTGTCGATATGACCAATGATTTTTTTTCAACTAAAACGGCCTTTACAAATCCTGAAACGTGCATTAAAAATGGCTAGCTTTTGATGGAAAGTGAAGAAATATATTTTATACCCAGATGCCATCGTTATCTTTAATTGGCAACATTCCTTTAAATTGACCAAATATCTCTTGTAAGCAGGCCTTGGCCCTGATTGCAAAACTGACTCCAGTTTGTAGTAGGGAAGGAGAAGGTTTTGCCATGCTGAGGATGGTTGGCGGAAAAAGTATTTCACATCATTTGGGAAAAAGACAACAACCTGTAATTAATTGGATTTTCCTGTGTTGCCTTAGCAGACTTTTTAAAATTATAATAATTAAGACAGCATTGATTTTTTTTTAAACAATAAGTCAGCAGCCTGAAATCATACTCATTTTCATAGTAACCTGGAGTTTGTAAACATTATGGGTGGAATCTTACCTCTTTAGAAAATCGGGGCGATTGCCGTAGTCTGTCGTGCTGCCCCCACCCATGTGAAATCTTGGCGGGTGCAGCCAATTAAGAACGTAAGAAATAGGAGCAGGTGAAGCCCATATGACCAGTCAAGCCAGCTCTGCTATTCAGTATGTTCACTCAACTTTCCTGTCCACTCACCTTATTCCTTGGTTCCCTGAGACGTCATGCTGTCAGCCATTAGATTTATCCAATGATGGAGCATCCAAGCCCTCTGGGACAGAATTCCAAAGATTCACAAATGAAGAAATTTCTCCTCATCCCAACCTAAATAATCAGCCCCCCCTCTTGGCCCCTTTGTTCTAATTTCCACAATCAGAGGAGACAATCTTTCAATATCCACCCTATCAGACCCCCACATATATTTTTTAAATTCTATCACGGAATTTGGGTGTCCCTGGCTGGGTCAGCATTTATTGCCCATCCCGAGATGCCCTCGAGAAGGTGGTGCTGAGCCGCCTTCTTGAAACGCTGCAGTCCATGTGGTGTAGGTACACCCATAGTGCTGTTCGGGACAGAGTTCCAGGATTCTGACCCGGCTACAGTGAAGGAATGATGATATATTTCCAAGTCAGGATTGGGGGTGACTTGGAGTGAACATGTCGGTGGTGGTGTTCCCACGCGCCTGCTGCCGTTGACCTTCGAGGTGGCAGAGGCTGTGTGTTTGGAAGGTGCCGTCAATGGAGCCTTGCTGAGTAGTTGTAGTTCATTTTGGAGATGATGCACATTGCTGCCACTGTTTGTTCATCGTGGAGCAAATAAATGTTTCAGGTGAATGATGGAGTGCCAGTCAAGCAAGTTGCTTTGTCCCGGATGGTGTTGAGCTTCTTGAGTGTGGTTGGAGCTGCACTCATCCAGTCAAGTGGAGAGTATTCCATTCCACTCCTGACGTGTGCCTTGTAGATGCTGGACAAGCTTTTGGGTGTAAGTATATGAGTTACTCGCCACAGATGTCCCAGCCTCTGACCTACTCTGGTAACTACAGTGTTTATATGCTGGTTAGGTTGAGTTTCTCGTCAATGGTAACCCCATGATGTTGATCATGGGTGATTCAGCGCTGGTAATGTCATTGACTATCAAGTAGTGATGGTTAAATCCTCCTTTCTTGGAGATATTCATTGCCTGGCACTTGTTTGGCATAAATATTACTTGTCACTTGTCAGCTCAAGCCTGAATGTTGTCTCGGTATTGTTGAATTTGGACATGGACTGCTTCAGTATTTGAGGAGTTGCAAATGGTGCTGAACATTGTGCAATAATTTGCGAACATCCCCACTTCTGACCTTATGGTGGAAACAAGTTCAATGATGACGCAGTTGAAAAAGGCTGGGCCTAGGACACCATCCTGAGGAACTCCTGTAGTGATGCCCTAGAGCTGAGACAACTGACCTCCAACCACCTTACTCGGGCTCCTTGATGCCATACAGAGTCGAATGATGCAGTCATGTCAAGAGCAGTCACTCTCACCTCATTTCTTTAGTTCAGCTCATTTGTCCATTTTTGCACTAAGGTCAGAGGCATAGAGGTCAGGTGCTGAGTGGCCCTGAGGAACCCAAAGTGAGCATTAGTGAGCAGGTTTTGCTGAGTAAGTGCTGCATGATTGTACTGTTGACGACTCCTTCCATCACTTTGCTGGTTATCATGAGTACACTGATGGGGTGGTAATTGTCCAGGTTGCATTTGTCCTGCTTTTTGTGTGCAGGACATACCTGAACAATTTTCCAGATTGCCGGGTAAATGCCGGTGTTGTAGCTGTAGTGGAACACCATGGCTATAGGCACTGGAGCAAAAGTCTTGAGTACGACTGCCAGAATATTGTCAGGGCCCATAGCGTTTGCATATCCAGTGCATTCAACTGTTTCTGGATATCACATGGAGTGAATTGAATTGGCTGAAGACTACCATCTGTGATGCTGGGGATCTCTGGAGGAGGCTGAGATGGATGGATCATCCATTCAGCATTTCTGGCTGAAGATTGTTGCAAATGCTTGTCTTCTCTTTTGCACTGGGCCTTCTGGATTACTAGCACAATGACATTACCACTATGCCACTGCCACCTCATACTCTTGTATGTTTCAATGCAATCACCTCTCATTCTTCTAAACTTTGGAGAAGTTAGACCCAATTTAGTCAGCCTCTCATCATAGGTCAACACCCTATCCCGGAGTTCAATCTACTGAATATTTGCTGCATTGCACCCAAAGCAGATATATGGAGAGCAACCTTTGACACAGTATTCCCAAGTCTGGTCTCAGTAAAGTCCCATATAATTGTAGCATGACTTATTGTGCTCTAATACTCTTGCAATGAAGGCCAACATGCCATTTGCATCGTTGATTGCCGACTGTCTCTGCATCCTATCTTTTTTGTGTTTCTTGTGCAAGGAACATATCCGGGAATATCAGCATTTACAAATGTCATGCCTTTTAAAAAATATTCAGCTTTTCTATTCTTCTAACCAAACTGAATATCTTCACACTTCCCCACATTATTTTGCAGCTGCCACCGTATTGACCAGTCAATTAACCTGTCTGTATCTCTTTGCAGCTTCTTTGTGTCCTCCTCACAGCTTGCCTTCCCATCTAGATTTGTATCATCAGCAAAGTTAGAAACATTATTATCTGTCTATTTGTCTAAATCATGAATATAAATTGTAAATAACTAAGGCACCAGCAGTAATCCTCATGCCACTCCATTAGTTACAGCCTGCCAGCTTGAAAATATCCCTTAGTTTCTACTCTTTGTTTCTTGTCAATTAATCAATCCTCGATCTATGCTTATATAGTACTTCCAACTCCACAAATACTTATCATATGTATCAATCTTTTGTGTGGCATTTTATCTTGTGGAAATCCAAGTAATGTACATCTTCTGGTTTTCCTTTCTTATTAACTACATCATCAAAACCTCTAACAATTAATTAAGATTTTGACATCATGCTGAGTTGTTGAAATCATATTATATATTTCTAAGTGCTTTGTTAAGACTTCCTTAATAATAGATTCTAGCACTTTCCTGATGACTAATGTTAGTCTAACCGGTGTCCTGGAGTTCCCCATTATCTCTCTCCTTCATTCCTTGAATAGCGATGTTATATTTGCCAACTTCCAATCTACAATTGCCATCCACAATCTCTGCAGCTATCACTTTTAAAACCCTCGGATGTAGGCCATCAGGTCCTGTGGATTTGTCAAATTTTAGTTCCTTGATTAAGAGATCGCCTCTGGGAGACCCATCGAATTAAGAACAACAGGTGAGCTTGTGCGGCTGCAGGTCTGACCCGAGGTCTTGCAGCCTTGGCAGGTTGGCAGCCTTGCCAGTAGAGATAGGTGCTACTCAAGCAACAAGGAAGAGGGTGGAGGTGGTCTGGGAGGCATGCCATAAAATGGTGAATCATGAAGGCCAAAGCCAGTCGATTCCTTGGAGAGTAGGGGAAACCTCTGTTTGTTTGGGCTGCGGATGCATAACATCTGACAGGTTCAGGGTAAAGAATGGAGTGAAACACGGTTGTGTCCCAACCTCCACTTTGTGTGGCATTGTCTCCTAATGCTCCAAAACTCTGCCTTTGCCACTGAAACAGAAGGAGTTTGCTTGCATGTTAGGTCAGATGGCAAGATTTATTATTTTTCCAGTCTGATATTGAAGATAAAAATACAACCCGTCCTGATCAAAGAACTTCACTACACTGCAGCACTCCTTCAACTAACACTGCCCATGCTATGCACCCACACGAAACTCAGCACCAAAGAGTCATGGATTGTCCCTTCCATGCCCATAATTTGTTCTCCCTTATAAACATTCTTTTAAAAACTGTCGTTATGGGACACGGTGTCACATCTGCATCTTTAAACACATATGCGAGTGGTTAGAAAATTGGGTCCATGGTGACAGACAACCTCTGCCCCTTGATGCAGAACTTGACACACCAAGAGGGAAAGCAGCTACCAAGTGGACCTGGCGTGATTGTCTGGTGATTATTCTAAATGTCCAACTATTACTGGAGCATTTTGGTGATAGCGATCACTACATGGTACAATTCAAGTTTTTTGCAGCCAAAGAAATGGACAAGCTGCAAAAAAAGGTTGTGGATTGGGGGAGAGCAGATTTTCAGGATACGACAAGAAGGAAAAGAGAGCCGTTAACAAGTACAAAGGGAGCAAATTAATGGAGGCATTAGTGGAGTACAGAAAGTGCAGGATGGAGTTTAAAAAAGCAATTAGTAGAGTAAAGAGGGGATATGAGAAAGCTCTGGCTGGTAAAAGAAGGGAAAATCCCAAGATATTCTATAATTACATCAATGGCAAGAGGATAACCAAGGAAAGAGTAGGGCCCATTAGGGACCAACAGGGAAATCTGTGGGTAGAGCCAGAGGACATTGGCAGGGTTTTGAACAAATACTTCACATTCGTCTTCACCCAAGAGAATGAGGAGGTAAATATATAGAACTCAAGGAGAGAGACTGTGAGTCTGTTGAGCAAATTGTCATAGGGAGTGACAAGGTATTACAGATGCTGGCAGGCTTGAAAGTGGAGAAATCGCCAGGTCCAGATGAATTGTGTCTCAGGCTGCTGTGGGAGGTGAGGGAGGGGATTGCAGGGCTCTGACCCAAATTTTTAATGATTCTCTGGCCTTAGGGGAGATGCCAGAGGGCTAGAGAACTGTGATGTGTTCCCACTATTTAATAAAGGTTGTCGAGATAAGCCAGGAACTACTGACTAGTGAGTCTCACAACAGTGATTGGGAAACTATTGGAAAAAATTCTGAAGGAGAGACATATCTCCATTTGGAGAGGCAAGGTATGATCAGGAAAAGTCAGCGTGGGCTTTGTCAGAGGGAGGTCATGTCTAACAAATTTGATTGAATTTTCTGAGCATGTGATCAGCTGTGTAGATGAGGGTAGTGCAATTGTAGTTTATATGGATTTCAGCAAAGTCTTTGCCAAGGACCCACATGGGAGACTTATGAAGGCGGCAAATGGACATGCGAACAGGGTAGCTTGATAAGGTGGATTCAAAATTGGCTTAGTTGTAGGAGACAGAGGGTGATGACAGATAGCTACTTTAGTGACCAGAAGCCAGTGACGTAACACAGGGATCTGTGCAGTGTCCCATATTACTTGTCATTTATATAAACAACATAGATGACTGTGGGGGTAGGATCAGTAAGTTTGCGGATGACACAAAGATTGGTGGGGTGGTTAACAGTGAGGTTGAGTGTCTTGGGTTACAGGAAGATATAGACGGGATGGTCAAATGTGCAGAAAAGTGGCAGATGGAATTTAATCCTGAAAAGTATGAGGTGATACACTTTGGAAGGAGTAATGTGACAAGGAAGTATTCAATTAATGGCATGACACTAGGAAGGTCCGAGGAACAACGGGACCTTGGCTTGTTTAAGTTGCCACCCAGGTTGATAGGGTTGTGAAGAAGGCCTATGGTGTGTTGGCCTTTATTGGTAGAGGGATTGAGTTCCGGAGCCATGAGGTCATGTTGCAGTTGTACAAAACTCTAGTACGGCCGCATTTGGAGTATTGCGTACAGCTCTGGTCGCCTCATTATAGGAAGGACGTGGAAGCTTTGGAACGGGTGCAGAGGAGATTTACCAGGATGTTGCCTGGTATGGAGGGAAAATCTTATGAGGAAAGGCTGATGGACTTGAGGTTGTTTTCGTTAGAGAGAAGAAGGTTAAGAGGTGACTTAATAGAGGCATACAAAATGATCAGAGGGTTAGATAGGGTGGACAGCGAGAGCCTTCTCCCGCGGATGGAGGTGGCTAGCACGAGGGGACATAGCTTTAAATTGAGGGGTAATAGATATAGGACAGAGGTCAGAGGTGGGTTTTTTACGCAAAGTGTGGTGAGGCCGTGGAATGCCCTACCTGCAACAGTAGTGAACATGCCAACATTGAGGGCATTTAAAAATTTATTGGCTAAGCATATGGATGATAAGGGCATAGTGTAGGTTAGATGGCCTTTAGATTTTTTCCATGTCGGTGCAACATCGAGGGCCGAAGGGCCTGTACTGCGCTGTATCGTTCTATGTTCTATGTTGTTTGTCCATAGATCTCTGAAGGCAAAAGGGCAGGTTAATAGGGTGGTGGCAAAGGAATTTGGAACACTTGCCTTCATCAATCAAGGCATAGATTACAAATGCAGGAAGGTCATGTTGGAGTTATATAGGACATTGGTGAGGCCACAGCTGGAGTACTGTGTGCAGTTCTGGTCACCACATTATAGGAAAGATGTGATTGCACTGGAGCGGGTGCAGAGGCGTTTCACCTGGATGTTGCCTGGGATGGGACATTTAAGTTATGAAGAGAGGTTAGATAGACTTGGGTTGTTTTTCTGCTGGAACAGAGAAGACTGAGGGGCGACCTGATCGAGGTGTACAAGATATGAGGGGCAAGGATATGGTGGATAGAGAGCAACTGTTCTACTTAGTTGAAGGATCAGTCATGAGGGGACACCAATTCAAGGTCAGGGGTGGGAGGTATAGGGGAGATTTGAAGAAAAATGTTTTTACCCAGAGGGTGGTGATGGTCAGGTTTGCACTTTCTGAAAGGGTGGGCTTCCTCACATCCTTTACAAAGTACCTGGATGAGCACTGGGAACATCATAACATACAAGGCTCTGGGCCAAGTGCTGGCAAATGGGATCCAGTAGGCAGGCCAGTTGTTTTTCATGTGTCGGTGCAGACTCAATGGGCCAAAGGGCCTCTTCTGCATTGCGTGATTCTGTGATACTTCCTTCACAAAATATTTCAGATTTTTTTCCAATGGCAGATGTTAGGCTAATTGGCCTGTAGTTTCCTGCTTTATGTCTCCTCTTTCCTTGAAAGGGGCGGTACATTTTCAGTTTTCCAAACCGCTGGGCTTTTCCAGGATCTAGGAAATTTTTTAAGATTCCAATCATCCACTATCTCTGAGGCTATTTATTTTAAGAACCATGGATGCAGCTATCGGGTCCAGGGGACTTTGGCAGCTTTAACCTTCTTAGTATTTTCTGCATTCATTTAATTTTGGCCTCTTGCACACACCTGATTTTGATTACTGTACCATTAACAGTTAGGCCTTCGGCTGCTGAGAAGCACCAGAATTCCCTCCTTAATCCTCTCTACCTCTGCCTTCTTTAAAATTTAGCGTGTCAACCTAGCCTGCACATCTTTGGGTTGTGGGGGTGAAACCCACGTAAACACGGGGAGAATGTGCAAACTCCACATGGTCAGTGACCCAGATCTGGGATCGAACCTGGGACCTTGGCGCCGTGAGGTAGCAGTGCTAATCACTGCGCCACGTGCTGCTTCTTTGTTGTATTTATGACATGACTTTGTGAACTTAGTACACGATACAAACAATTGTTTTGGGCGATGAGCCTCTGCCCTAACACTTGGCATACAGCCATAGAGACGCACGAGAAATGGAAGTTGTAAATGTCTCTACACTTTTGTAAATTGACCAAGTTACTTGATAAATCATAGTAATACAAAGTCAAACAGATGATAAAGAGAAAAATAAAGTAATCAATTGTTTGGCTTTTATTGATTTCCAAGACATCGATGGCAAAGGCATAAATGATGTGGCCTCATAGTCACCAAATGCCTCATACATCTTAGAGAAGAGACATAAAAGACCTTTTTCATCCTCTGCAGATACACATTTGGATAGAGCGCATCCAAATATCATCAAAATTCAGTCTGTCAGAATAATGCTGAATCATTTTCAGGCCGTTATTGCCAAGTTTTTTTGACGCTCTTAAATGTTTTAGTAATTGCCAGATGTGATTGAAATTATGAAAGTTCCAACTGGTGTAGGTTTTGGTCATCAAATTTCCCTGAGACAATGATCAGTTTTGCATGAGTTACTGCAAACGTGCTGTAACCAGGGTGAGCGAAAATCACCTTCATTAAAATGTACATTCACCACCACAGCTTTGAGTTGCATTTAAAGTGAGTGAACAAGGACAGAAGCTTGATTCGGGCAGTGTGCACAAACATCTTTGTGTCACATTTGCAATGTTATTGCATATGTCAAAGCACAGATTCTCAGCAGTAGCAGCGTATGCAATGCACTGCAGGGCTACATCTGGATCACTCATAAGTATTGGGTAGGAATGAGACAAGGCATAACTTTACACAGTGAAGGGGTGTCTTTAATTGAGCTTGACTCCAGATGTCGACACAGATTTATGCAGGTGGCTTTTAAATTTGTAGCTTTGTCAATAATAATGCGATTCCAACTCCGAGGGCAGAATTTTACATCCCCTCCTGCCGACGGGTTTTCCAGTCCTGCCAGATGGAATTTTGAATGTCTTGCTACATTTTCCGGCTGTGTCCCCCCTGCTATAGAGCTTTAAAATTCCGCCCTATCAATATGCATGTTAAAAACATCTGGAGCAAGAAACAGGATGGTGTGCGTGCATTTTACAAATGTATAATATGGGCAGATTTTGAGACCAACTTCCAGCCTGTAGAAAACCTGATAGACTTTTGGCTTGATATTGGGCCAGGCCATTTGTCAGATGTCCCTGACAGCTATCTGACACAATTGTTAAACCCCTTACATATGTACGCAAAGGAGTCGAACACCCTCATTTGGAACTTGGGTTATGATGGCACACAAACTGACTTCTTCACTCACCACTCCTGTCTATAAACCAGAAAATGAGATGATTGACCAGATAATCTCTTTGTGACTTGGCAATGAAGAATTTGAGTTTTGCTGAAAAAAAGACCGATTGTGCAGGATTCTCTGTTTGGGAGACTATGTGCTGGATTCTCTGATTGCCGACGGCGAAATTGCATTCGGTGTTTGGCCGGATAATCGCTTTTGACACAGAAATTGGGGGCGGTGCTGTTATTTGGATGCTCTCACCCCCACCCCCCCCAAACGGCATCATCGGTGAGTACGCCACACGCCGTTGGAATGGCCTCAGGACGTCAGCTGAAGGCCCTCCCCTGATGCTCCGTCCCTGATGGGCCGACTTCCCGACAGCGTGGATCAATTGTGGTCTGAGGTTTCGTCAACCTCGCGTGGCGAATGTGGACTGTGTCCAGTGCCACCATAGTCGGGGGGGGGGGGGGGGGGGTTGACATTCTGCTGGACGGGGTGGGGGTGGGGGTCTTCGGCAGGGGCAGGGAGGACTGCTGGGGGTTGGTCGGGAGGTGGCAAGGGGGTTTGCAAGAGGGCACTATCTGGCAGGCCAGGTCCGCGCCCGTCCGGCGCCATATTGTACGGCGCGACTGCTGCAGGTTGCCGCCGTGCCCATGACCGGCCACGGACCCGGCAATTCTCAGTCCGTAAATGCAGGCAAAGCCCTATGTTTTCACGCTGGGTGCGCAAATAAAAAAGCGAGTCACAATCCCTTGCCATGCAAATTTGTACATGGTGAGGATTGTGAGGGATTCCCTACAGAATTTTGCTGTAGAGCCGCCATTTTGAGTGGTTAGCCCGATAATGAAGTCTGGCGCCTGTACCCCACCCAACTCAATTCTGACCCACAGTACGTGGGTGACCCGACAATCCCTCCACCAGAGACCCCTGGTTAGAGAGACCTCCTAATTAAAGATAACCACACCAGTGACCCCCGAATTAAAGAGAGCCCAACCAGAGGCTCCAAATTAAAGAGACCCATGATTGGAAAGCCCCCATCAGAGAGACCCCTGCCTGGAAGGCCACCATCAGAGAGACCCCTGCCTGGAAGGCCACCATCAGAGAGACCCCTGCCTGGAAGGCCACCATCAGAGAGACCCCTGCCTGGAAGGCCACCATCAGAGAGACCCCTGCCTGGAAGGCCACCATCAGAGAGACCCCTGCCTGGAAGGCCACCATCAGAGAGACCCCTGCCTGGAAGGCCACCATCAGAGAGACCCCTGCCTGGAAGGCCACCATCAGAGAGACCCCTGCCTGGAAGGCCCCCATCAGAGAGACCCCTGCCTGGAAGGCCACCATCAGAGAGACCCCTGCCTGGAAGGCCACCATCAGAGAGACCCCTGCTTGGAAGGCCCCCATCAGAGAGACCCCTGCCTGGAAGGCCACCATCAGAGAGACCCCTGCTTGGAAGGCCCCCATCAGAGAGACCCCTGCTTGGAAGGCCCCCATCAGAGAGACCCCTGCCTGGAAGGCCCCATCAGAGAGACCCCTGCTTGGAAGGCCCCAATCAGAGAGACCCCTGCCTGGAAGGCCCCATCAGAGAGACCCCTGCCTGGAAGGCCACCATCAGAGAGACCCCTGCTTGGAAGGCCCCCATCAGAGAGACCCCTGCCTGGAAGGCCCCCATTAGAGAGACCCATGCCTGGTAGGCCCCCATCAGAGAGACCCCTGCCTGGAAGCCTCCCGTAAGAGAGGACCACCGGAGAGCTCAGTGATCAATTACGCAAAGAGGAGAATAGGACGGGGCGGCCGTCTGCGGAGTCCACGATGCACAGGAGGGTTGGGCCGCGCGGTCGGGGGCATAGGCCTGAATGTTGCGTGATGCGACCGTAAGTGAGAACGCTAGTTTTTTGGTCACCGCAAGGTCGTGCGTGGTCCCTTCTATGAGGCGCTGGCAGATGTCGTCAGACCCTGTGCCCAGTAACAAATGCGTCTCTCATCAGCAAATTCAAGTCTTCCATGGTCGAAACGGCCTGACAGTCACAGTCTCTGACTAGGGCGAGAAAACGGTGAATTGGATGTGTGGGCGGGCCTTGTCCACATAGTTTGGGACCCACTGGGCGTAATACGAAAAGAACCCCAGGCATCGTTTGAAGGCCTTGGGGCAGTGGGGGAGGGGGAGTTCCATGAGGGGGCACATGCGATCGGGGTCAGGCCCCAGAACTCCGTTCTGGACCACATAGCCGAGGATGGCTAAGCGGTTCATGCTGAACACGCACTTCTCCTTGTTCTACGTGAGGTTGAGGAGAGTGGTGGTGTGGAGAAATTTGGCAAGGTTGACGTCATGGTCCTACTGATTGTGGCCGCAGATGGTGACATTGTCTAGGTCCGGGAAAGTGGCCCACAGTCGGTATCGGTTAACCATTCGGTCCATCTCCCGTAGGAAGACCGAGACCCCGTTGATGATGCCGAAGGGAACCCTCAGAAAGTGGTAAAGGCGGCAGTCTACTTCGAACACAGTGTATGGGCAGTCCGCCTTGCGGATGGAGAGCTGGTGGTAGGCAGATTTCGGGTCCACTGTCGAGAAGACCCGGTACTGTGCAACCTGATTGACCGTATTAGATATGCATGGGAAGGGGATATGCATCGAGCTGCATGTATTGATTGATGGTCTGACTGTAGTCAACGACGATCCTGTTTTTCTCCCCAGTTTTGACCACTACGACTTGGGCTCTCCAGGAGCTGTTGCAGGCTTCAATGATGCCTTCCCGAAGCAGCCTCTGGACCTCAGACCTGATGAAGGTCCTGTCTTGGGCGCTGTACCATCTGCTCCTGGTGGCGATGGGTTTGCAATCTGGGCTTAGGTTTGCAAAAAAGGAAAGTGGTCGACCTTAAGGGTCGCGAGGCCGCACACAGTAAGGGGTGGTCGGAGCCCGCCGAATTTCAGGGTTAGGCTCTGGTGGTTGCACTGGAAGTCCAGGGCGAGTAGCAAGGCAGCACAGAGGTTGGGGAGGATGTAGAGGCGGAAGCCGCTGAACTCCATGCCCTGGACAGTGAGAGTCGCTACGCAGTACCCTCGGATCACCACGAAGTGGGATCCAGAGGACAGGGAGGTTCTCTGGTTGGCAGGGTGTACCGTGAGGGAGCAGTGACTTACCGTATCGGAATGAATGAAGCTCTCAGTGCTCGCGGAGTCCAGCAGGCAGGAAATCTCATGTCCGTTGACCTTCACTTTAGTTGAAGCAGTTGCGAGTTTGTGTGGTCGAGACTGGTCAGTCGTGACCGAGGTGAGACGCGCCTGGTCGTCGGTGGTTGCAGGCGATGAGTGGCCTGATGAGGTGCCCGACGGGCAAGGGTCCTGAGTCGGGCAAGATGGCGGCACCCACAAGGCGCATGTGTCGTGGGGGAGGCAAGATGGCGGCGCGCTGGGGCTGCAAGTGTCGTGAGGAAGGCAAGATGGCGGCGCCCGTTGGTCCTGGGAGGAACAAGATGGCAGCACCCACGGGCCGCACGTGTTGCGAGTTGAGCAAGATGGCGGCGTCCACTCGCCGCACGTGGTCCGAGGAGGGGAAGATTGCAGTGCCCACTGGCCGCACATGGGGGGTGCCGGGACAATAGCGGCGATTGAGCAGGCCTGACACACTGCAGCAAAATGTCCCTTCTTGCCAGATGCCTTGCAGACCTTCTTGCTCCGCGCCAGACAGCGCTGTCGGGCGTGTTTTGACTGCCCACTGAAGTAGCATTTGGGCCCCCCGGGGTTGGTTGGCTGCCGCACGGCACAGGCGTAGGGCTGGATGAGGGCGGTTGCTGATGGGGTCCACGATGGGGCGGCCGTCTGCGGAGTCCACGATGCACAGGAGCGGTGGGCCCGCGTGGTTGGGGGCATAGGCCTGAATGTTGCGTGATGCGACCATAAGTGAGAGCGCTAGTTTTTTGCTTGCCGCGAGGTCGAGCGTGGCCCCTTCTAAGAGGCGCTGGCAGATGTCGTCAGACCCTATGCCCGTAACAAATGCGTCTCTCATCTGCAAATTCAAGTCTTCCGTGGTCGAAACGGCCTGACAGTCACAGTCTCTGACTAGGGCGAGAAGGGCGTGCCATAAATCTTCCACTGACTCACCGGGAAGTTGGTGCCGCGTGGAGAGCAGGTGTCTGGCGTAGATTTTGTTAGTCCGCTGAGCGTAGTTTTCCTTTAGTAGCGTCATGGCCTCTGAGTAGGTTGGCGCGTCCTGGACGAGTGGAAAGACATTGGAGCTCAGTCGCGTGTAAAGGATCTGAAGCTTCTGTGCTTCTGGAATTGTGTCTGGCGCAGACCCAATGTACGCTTCGAAACAGGCTAGCCAATGTTCAAAGTCCTTTTTGGCGTTGTCTGCTTGAGGATGCAGCTGCAGGCGATCTGGCTTGATGCGGAGGTCCATCTCTGAAAACTCAGGGTAATAAATTGATGCACTATCAATTATGCAAAGACGAGAGTAGGATGTAATCGAGGCTTTATTGCACTGAGATGTGTGGCCTCCTACAGCAGCTGACAAAATGACTGCTGTACGGGGAGCACACACATTTACACTCTGCCTACTGGGTGGAGCCAGCAGGCAGGGATCTACCCCCGTATCTGTAGTACAGGGGTCTTACGGTAATGCACCTATATCAACATCCTCTACATACAATATATAAATCAGTGGTGACTACCACACTCAGGATTGGGTCAATATCCAGATGTCACAAAAACTATTTGTATAAAAACACCAATAGATGTGTGTACAGCATATTACGGTCAGGTTTTGTGCATTTGATGATGTAAAAGTCTCCGCCTGTCAAGGGAGGATTAAATTGCTTCAGTGAACAATTAATAAACCCATAGAAGGGATTCATCAGGGAAGCAGACAGTTTTGATTCATACATTTTTACATTTTACAGATACAAATTGAATAGATTTTGTTCCGAAGATAATATTTTGGGAAACATTATCAAGTAATTCGAGACACAACGTATGGTAGGCAATAAAGCATATAGTGAGGAACAGGTGACTTTAACCCTGTAGCAGGGTACGTCTGCCAGACCTGGGGAGGGGCATCAGCGGGTGATGGGGGGTGACCAGAGGATTGGTCATGGGCCGGGGTGACCCCCCAAGAGACCAGGGCGTCCAGACATGGACCGCCACAGCCATCTTGTTGTGCACCCCAATGACGACCCTCCGTAACTTGTGGTTGTGCCGAGTGCCACGGGCTGTATGGGCACCCTCACCCCACCACCCATACAGCTGGTGGCACTGCACAACCACAAGTTGGATGAGGGTGGTGGTTGTGGTGTTGGAGGGGGGTGGTGTAGGGGTGCTGATGGTGGAGGTGGGGGGGGGGTGTTGTAAGGGTGGTGGTGGTAGAGGGAGGATGGTGTGGGTCTTATGCTGGGGTGGTGGGTGTGGGGGTGGTGTTGGTGACACACGTGCCCTGGGGAACCTCAACTCAATGGGGTCTCACCTGCTTGCCCAATGCCGACCTCCACCCCAGTGACTGCCCTCTCCCCGGGTCCACCGATAAGGTCCAGTACCTGCTGCTCTGTTGCAGCGAGAAGTAGCATGTCCCACTCTGGTCTTTTCCCTCTCTCAGGGGTTGTGGGGGGCAGAGGACAGAAAACGTTCAGTCGGACGCATGCAGCACAAGGGGTTAGTAGCTGGTAGCCTTCATGGCCAGGGCACCTGACCGTAGCGGCCAGTATGGGTGCCGTCATGTGGCACAGGGTAGGGATTCCGTCGTGCTCTGGGTGGGGGGGGGGGGGGGGGGAGGGAGGTGTGCGGTTATGGGTGTGTGGGTCGGAGGTTAGTGCCAGGGGCACAGTGTTCCTTCCTCACCCTGGCTGCCCTGAGAGATTGTGTAGTTTTTTCCTGCAATGCTCGCTTCTCCTGTTGGTGTTGCCCAAGGTGCTCACGGCCTCTCCCACCTGCGCCCAGGCCCAGTGCACGCCGGTGGGTGGCAACCTCCTCCCTACCCCGGGGTACAGGGTTGACCGCCTCTCCTCCACCACGTCCAAGAGTGCCTCCAGTTCCACATCGGTGAAACGGGATGTCGCTCTTCTTGTTGCCATCTTGTTGGCTGGGATGGTGTGTGTGGGGAGTGGAGCGCTTATATGCGGCTACAGCTTGTCAGCCTCTCGAGTATCAATCCCGACTCCGGCGAATCTGTCACCGTTTCCTTTCCCACTTGGCGCTGGTGCTAGCCCATTAACGGTTGATGAATTTCTCTGGGAATGGCACCCATTTTCCTGTCTTAGAGCACTTTGACAGTGCCGATTCAGTCCCGGTGTCAACACTTAGATTCTGAAACGGAGAATGCCACAGATGTTTCCCAAGACTCTCCGACACTGGAGTTTTCCTTGATCCCTGCCTGAGTCAACTACCATCAGGTACCATCATAATTCAACAACTTCTTGGTTTTGTGACCACCAGAAAGACAACTAGTCAGGGCCTGGATATATTTTGTGGAGCAATTACTGTATTCTTATGGTGAAGCAACTGGAATGCCTTTTAATTTGTTCTTGGGACAAGAACACCACTGGCAAAGTCTTTGCAATGCTCAATTGGAGCAGATTCTGGCACATCCACAACATTGATGAACTCCAACTGTTGTCTTGGCTCGAAATTTAACTCAGCAGTTAAACCTATGGTGGCATAACTCTCTTGGCAGTACTCCCAGAATATAGGTGCATTTGTTTCACCATTTTGGTTTACCTTAGAAATAGTTAATAAACTTACTCTATCTTATCTCAAGAAAGCATGATTAAATTGGCTCCTTTCTAAACATATTCTTGGGTCTGGAAAAGTTATCCAAGACAAAGGGAGCCTTGTTGATTAAATCCTTTGTTGTGACCAGCAGAGGATGGGTTGAGTAAAAACATGGAACCAATGATCCCTCCTCACCCAGGATTGCAGGAATTTGGGAGTATCCCAGCCAAACGGTGACAAATCGAGGGGTCTCGCTCAGGTCAACAAACTTTTGGGAAATTGTCAGTGTCTGAAAGGATGGTCAAGGCAGAAACCCTCAACACTAAAAAGCTGCCTGGATATTCACCTCCAGTGCCATAAATTGCAGAGCGATGAACCAAATACTACAAAGTGGGATCAGGCTGGATGGTTTGTCTATCAGCCAGCACAGATAAGATGGACCAAATGGCCTCTTCCTGTGTCGTAAACCTCCTATGATTCAATGCTATAATTCTGGATTTCCATTGCTCTTTTGGCCAACATGATGATAGAGAGCTACTTGAGAAAATTCACCTCTGCCTTCGTGAACCTTGGGGCTGATAGAGCCAGTGCGTCGCTGGTACTGGGAACTGTGTACAGAGAGTCCCTTTCTCCCTCCCCCACATATTTTCATAAATTTTTCATGCCATCATTGCCCCTCCATCTCTTCCCTTTGGCATTCTTTTGCTGAAGGTGGTGCTTCTGACCCAGCATCATCCTGAAAGATGCTCGAAGCCTCTGCCACCTCAGGTAAGTAGTACAATTCACGCGAGGTGATGAAATGTCAGCCAGAGATAGCAATCAAAAATAGAAACACGGAGTAATTTCTCCCTTCCTAAGCAGCATGGAGATGTAAGACTAACTAATACAGCATCGAGGATTGAACCTGGCATTTTCCTGCTCTGAATGGCTTTTTCCCATGCAATTTCCCACCATGAAATTTCATAGAGTGGACAACATCTCAGATGCAATCAGTTATTTATCATCAAGATCATCAAATCTATATTTATGGCAGGCCGATTACTTGAATTACAGAATGTGTTGCTAACAGATATGAAGTAGTAAATAACGTAACTCCTGCAGTTTATTTGTGGGAGTTCAGCTCCTCTGAGTCCTACTATTTGAAAGAAGCGTTCCTTATATTTTACTGATCATCATTATTTTCCGATATCCTGTTTTGTGGGAACAATAGGTTTGCTTCCTTAGACGCTAACGGGCAGCTAGAAATCCCTGTTTTTATTTTCTTGGTTTTCCCTATCATTCCTGCCTCAGCTCTTCCTTTCTGTGAATATTATCCTCTGATCCCTAGCAGAGACCTGCTTGCAATTAAGTAAATCTGCTGAAATTCTGGCCAAAGCCTTTCAATGAAGGAGCAAATGAGTAAAGGATGGTCAACGTGAAATGGAAAACATGTTTTTTTTCCCCTGGTCAGGTCCACAAGGAAATAATTCCATATTTCAAGTGGTCTTTTGCCCTGACATCAGCCTACATCTGTTATGTTCTGCTGGCTACACCCTTTGCATTAATATAAGTTTAAAATAGGAGTTAGCTCAGAGGACAGTTTATTCTCTGTAACATAACATATTTGTTCTTAAAATAGGTGGGCATTTATGTCAATTGAATATAGGATTATGGTTATAGCAGCAGAAAAGAAAAGAGCAAGTAAACAAATGAAAAATAGACTATTTGGATGACTTTATTTAGGACAAATGCAAATTATATCCAGAACAAAAATAACTAAGTAAAAATGGGCTTGCTACTTATGCTGGAAGTTCTACGTGTCCACTGAGATTCCAAGTTTCTAGTTACAGTGGTATTTTAAGACAAGTTTCTTCCTCATGTAAAAAGATGAATCATCATCCTTCTCTCAGTGGAGATTCTGGTATTCATCCTAGTGTCCACAGGTCACTTGTCTCCACCCAGGTCATTGGCCTCTAGTGACTTTGTTGTTGGAAAGGCCCAGCTTCAGATACTGGAAGTGGTTTACTTTTATTTATACAGGACGCAAATATAATTCCTGAAACATGACCATGCTCCCTCTCTCTCTCTCTCTCTTTTTCCCAGTTACTCCCACACAACTTTAGACTGGAACGCTGCCCATGTACTTCCCATTCGTACATAAGGTTCTGTGCTGAGAAACAGAGTACAGCTGTTCCTGATTACGTGCCCACAGCTGATGGAAATACCTGTTAAAGACAAAACTCAGCAGGAAGATTTTCACCATCACACCGTGACAGCTAAAGCCAATTATTAGAAAGTTCTGCTTTTAACCCTTTGCTACTTTCAGATAGATAAGAAATTTTCGGATAGGAAAGGCCGTTTGGTCGAACAATTCTGTCCCTTTTGATGTACGATGCGTTGTTACAGCCCTACTCACCATATGTTCCTCCTGACCCCATTTATGCTGCCCGCTTCAATGGTTTTCCTTATTTCTCAGGCCTTTTGCCCATGTTGATAAACACGTCTTGCTTGACTTGCCTTTGTGTTCCAACTTCCTCATTTTAATGTGTATTTGAGTCTATCCCCCGCAGTGAAGAATTTGCCTGGATCAATGCTTTCCGATCCTCAACCTAATTTTGAAAATGTCAAGGTGTTCAACCCAAAGGAAGCAGGTGATGTTGACATGTGACTCATTATAGCAACATAAATGCCTAATTCCTTTTCTTTTGGTTTATTTGGAAATAATGAATGGAGGACTGCAGTTTAATGAAAGCATTACTGCAAACTCATCCGGCATCAGGTATCAAGTGTGACTTAGCAGTAGAGGCTCCCATTTCTGAGCCAGAAGTTATGGATCCTGGGAACAAAATCTAGGCTGACTTCATCGCTGCACTGTTGAAGGCACCACCTCTTGGCAAGGGTATCTCATTGATAAAGACCCTGGGCGGGATTGTCCGGTCGCCAATGCCAAACCCGCCGAAATCGGTGGTGGCGGCGCTTTTGCGATGCTCCGTCCCCTCAAGAATGGCATACTCCACGGCGTTGGGCTGGCCTCAGGACGTCGCCTGAGACTCTTCACCGATGCTCTGCCCCTGATGGGCCTGGTTCCCGACGGCATGGATCACTCATGGTATTTATTTTTGTGGACCCTGCGTGGCAGCTGCGGACTGTGTCTAGCACCGTCACAGTCGGGGGAGGGGGGGGGGGGGAGCCGTGCCGCTAGCTGGGGGGCTTCGGAGAGGGCTGGGGAGGACTGTTGGGGGGGTGGTCCGGGGGTGTGGAGAGGTGTTACTGGGGGACATTATTTGGCAGGCCGGGTCCGCGCGGCCGGCACCATGTTGCATGGCATGGCATCCGCAGGCCACCGCCATTCGCATATGCGGCCACGGACCTGGCCATTCTCCAGTCATTTTTGGCGTGGGAGCCAGGAGCTTTACCCTGCGCGGCTGTAAGCCCCCCAATGGTCACGGAATCGGTGCAGTTATTGCGCCGTATTTTATGGCTTAAAACGCCACTTTACCCACACCAGCATCAGCACTTAGTCTGCAAATCGGAGAACCCAGCCCCCTATATGCCCTCTCAGCTAAACGCAAAGTATATCACGGTACTATTTCAAAGATCTCCCTGAAGTCCTGGCGAACGTTGCTCCCCAATCAACTTTTCATAAAGAGGTTACGTGGTCATTATCTCATCGTGGTCTGTGGGAATTTATATTTGCAGATTGGCTGCTATATTACAATGGTGATTAAATTGCAAAAATATTTAATTGGCTTGGAACAGCCTCACATCATGAGAGGGGCTATAAAAATGCAAGTTCTTTTTCCTCGCAAAACAGAAGCATCTGTTCAGAGAGCACCATGACTGTAATCAGAAAAGCTGCCAGAACTTCTGTCACACATTGCACGCAATCCTATCCAAAGAATTGCTGCGTTGGACAATACCGGTTCAATACTCATTGAGCTTCTGCCTAAAGAAATTAATTTTGGAAACAGTGCAAACAATGTATAACTACCTGTCCTTGCATTCAATGCCAAATCATTATTTTAATAAAGTTAAAAGAGATTCAGAATTAGATTATGGGTGGGATTTACCGGCCTCATCATGCCCGATTTGGTGACCCGGGATCGTTGAATCTCACGAGAGGCCTCGTATGGGATTTGCGACACTTGAGACGCCTCGTGAGATTAAACTGATCCTCGCGGGATGTCACGATCTGGATCTTGCCCTCACTGGGTTTGATGCAGATATGTAGATTTAAGACCATAAGACATATGATAATTAGGCCACTCAGCCCAAGTCTGCTCCGCCATTCGATCATGGCTGATATGTTTCTCATCCCCATTCTCCTGCCTTCTCCCCATAACCCCTGACCCCCTTATTAATCCAGAACCTATCTATCTCTGTCTGAAGAACACTCAGTCATTTGGCCTCCTCAGCCTTCTGCAGCAAAGAGTACCACAGATTCACCATGCTCTGGCTGCAGAAATTCCTCCTCATCTCTGTTTTAAAGGATTTTCCCTTCAGTCTGAGGCTGAGCCCTCGGGTTCTAGTTTTTCCTACTAGTGGAAACATCCTCTCCACGTCCACTCTATCCAGGCCTCTCAGTATCCTATAAGTTTCAAAAGATCCCCACTCATCCTTCTAAGCTCTAACCTTCCCAAAGGCCTTCTGGAATTCAAAATAGATCACAGCCATTGGTTCCCCTTTGCCTAATTTCCTTGTTACCACCTCAACAAATTCTAACAGATTTGTCAGACATGACCTCCCTTGGAAGAAGCCGTGCTGATTCAATCCTATTTTATCATGCATTTCCAAGTACTCTGCAATTTCAACTTTAATAATGGACTCTAAAATCTTACCAATAACCAAAGTCAGGCTAACCGGCCTAACATTTCCCGTATTCTGCCTCCCTCCCTTCTTAAACAGGCCATTTTCCATCCTCTGGGACCATCCCAGCCTTCAATGATTCCTGAAAGATTACCACCAATACCTCCACAATCTCCTCAGCTATCAACTTTAAAACCCTGGGGTGTAGTCCATCCGGTCCAGGTGATTTATCTCCACCTTCAGACCTTTCAGTTTCCCCAGAACCTTCTGCTTAGTGATGGAGCCATAAGGTTCATTTAAATATGTCTGCGTCGTATTCCCACGGGCCCTGGATCTAATAGCCTCCCCAGCGAGGCCTCGACAGGGCGCCCTTTATAACGTGGACCACTCATAACGGCACCTAGGGATGGCCTCCCAGACCATTGAAGACTCCCGGGCGGTCGAGCTCTCGATAGGGTGGTTCCCTGGCACTTCCGCTGGAACCTAGCCACCTTGGCACTGCCAGCCTGGCACCTTGGCACTGCCACCGGGACCTGACAGTGCACTTGAATTCGGTCACCCCGGCCTAAATATCGGGCAAGATTTTCCGCTCCCCGGGTGATCACCGTCACAATTGCGATCGGAAAATTTGGAAAGCCATTGAAAGTCAACGGCTCTCCAAATTTTCCTGTCCTGTCTGTGACTATGCCCGGCATGGTTGGGTTCGGAGGTTTTCGGCCTTTTACTCAGTTTCGCTTCACAGATGCTGTCTGACCTACTAATCATTTCCAGCATTTTCTACTTTCAATCCGATTTCCAGCATGACTTTCTCATCACTAAATTGAGATGGTCCCTTGGCGCCAGTGAACAGAGTGGGAAAAATGACTCCTCCAATGTTTCCGTCACCTCACAGTATCTGACAATACTTGGCCATGCATGATCATTATGCAGCAGAATACATTTTCAACGGATAAAGTATGCATGTAAGTGTTCCTTCAGTCACATCCTTAAGGCGATTCACTCAAAACAACTCTTATTTGAACATAGTTTCATGATTCAAACACAGGTTAATCACATCTACTGTGGAGCATGTGGAAACACTTGGAGACTCCTGGCCGTAGCAGATTCCTCTCCTCTGTTTGAAACAGTAGGCTGCACCAAAGAGGAGTGGACAAGCCTGTCTCAGGAGATAGCCTCTCTAATTCATTGACATTGAATTACTTTAAATCAGATCATTCCCAAGGCGGTGGGACTTGAGATTAAAATTTCCGGCCTATCTGTTTTGCAGTGTTCATACCTTTCTTCCCATTCTCTTCCTTCTCATTTTATGCACTCCCTCACCTACTGATGCTAAAGTATATGCTGATGTACGGTACGATGTGGCAAGAATTTCGCCACATTCTCACAGGACTACAGGCTTTCACAGGATGACTCCACCTATAATGCAACCTCCACTAGTTGGAGAAGCCATCTGTAGCGTCACTCATTAATTTTCAGACCGCTGCTGCTTTGAGCTTCATTAAGAAATGGGCGCTCTCTTCTAGTGCTTGCATTGAAGAGACCATTAACCAGGGCTCTTAGGTTTCATTGATGATCGCAGTAACCTGGCATGGTGAGGTAATTCTGGCTCAAGGAATGTGGTAGAACTTAACCCTGTGTTACTGTTGCTTTTTTGCTGATGAGGACAATGCATCTGCATCTTCATGCCAATCAGCACAAATGTTTTAGATGTAGTGAGTAGTGTGTAGAATTAGGGTGTGCACAGTTACAGATGTGCTAGGATCAGAAACTTGACCATCTTGTGATCCAACTGAACCAGATAGGGAGGCACCTTACTCCCAAGAAGCTTTCCCTAAGAGTGACAGGATTAGGAATCCTGATAATTGAATTGGAGCTAAAGGGAGTGTAGGTGATGTTGTAGTCGATTTCAAGATCAAGATTAATATTGGTCTATGAGTTAGTGAATGACGTAAAGAAAGATGTCGTCAAAGTGAGCGTGCTTTGAGAATAAAATGGTGCTTTAGTAGCAAGATCTTTATGTTTCCCCTTCTTCATCTTCCATATTGTTTGTTCCAATTAGTCCATCTCCTCAATTTGCTTCATTGGAATGAAAAAAATGTCACATACAAAAGACAGTAATGATTCTGGAGATTTTGGTTTGCTTTTATTCTAGAACACACCCTCTATATTGAGGCTTCAGCTGGGAGTTAACATTTTCAAATTGGGATTACTGCTGTCCGTACATGTATAAAATCCAGTGTGATGATGCCAGGTCATAAACCTTACATTAACACACTGGTTTACCAAAATGCGGTCGGTGGGCAGGTGCCAGCTCTCGAGGGCAGAGCGTCCTGCCACTGAAGAGTGGAAGTCCCACTCTGTGTTTGTTTAGATTACCAGCAGTGTGTTATAGCTGCCTTTTTTAAAGTTGGTAGGATTGCAACTGACTTTTGCAATGTTTGGGGGTTACCATGGTGAAATCTAGCCAATTGATTCAATAATCATTCTATATGCACTTCATCCTATCGATGCTTGGCAGCTGTTCATGGTTATAGTACAGAATGTCAGCTGAATGGTTCAAGTAATGGGAATAGATTGAATTGTCTTAAAATAAGTGTTTTATTATTCCCTGATAATTCCAGGCCAAGGTCTAGATCAAAGATTCCACTGTTTAAATATCTGAGTTCTAGGGCAATGGTTGGTATGCGCTGTTGATTCGACTACACCGTTGTCAACTCAGTGTTAACATACCATCACTTACTGATTGACCTAATTTTCACTCCTCCTTTTTTAACTTTAGTCTTTGCCGAGACTTTGGGTCTTGGACCAGCCCCTGTCTATGGTCTATATAACTTGGACCACATCCCTTCCCTGACCATTTCCTTTCTAATTTTCTTAGGACGTAAAAGACACAAACAAGGCCAATCTTATTGACTATCCCTTGTTGCTTGAAGAAGGTTTTGACAATATTTCCCTGCCGATCATTTCTACAACTGAATGGCTTGCTAGGTCATGTCAAGAGGGCATCATCTAGTCTTATGTGCAGGTCAGACAGGGTAAAGGTGTGGTGAGCAAGTTGGGTCTACAACAAATCTGTGGCTTCCATGTTCATTTATTTTCTGGTGCCAGCCCATAAATGACTCGCTTTAAGGAATTTAATCTCACAATGTGTCATGGTGGAGTTATGAACTTGCGGTTACTATTCTGGTACCACAACTGCTATGCCTCTTTACTTGACATTGTTTCTGCTCCTTTCCCTCCAAATTATGTAAATTAAAAGTTATTTTCATGGCATTACTCACGATTTAAATTCTAACCTCATCAATTAAAAATGGTAACGGCAAACACTTTACACAAACACCGTGACGGGTAAAGTCCTCCCAGCTGCTCCCATTTCACCGTCATAAATTTGCCGGAACTGAAAGGGAATCCTGAGTATGGTCTTCTGTCCAATTCCGTGAGATTGTGGCAGCATTGAGGGGGAGCAGCTGTTGACTCGTGAAAATCAAACATGATAAAAAGAAATAACAACGGAAACATCACACCTAAAATATTGTTCTTTTGCAAGTCAAGATGGGAAAAAGGTCAACTCGCATTTCAGCACTGACTTGCAGCCAGGAAACAGCCAAACAACCTTCAGCACTTGTAATATATCAGCGAAGCAAATCCACACTGTGTTCTTAATATGAATCATAGGAACACGCATGCACTCATCTGAATGGGTTTATATTCATTACAATATTGCAATGCATTTTGAGGGAGTCAAGTTCAACTAAAATGAAATTGTTGGACAGTAAATTATGGGATGTACTTGTCTTCGTACCGGCATTGAAATTCATACTCAATATTGCTCTTTTGTTTGGTCGATGCATCAAACAGCTTGTTCCTTCGGTTTCCCGGAATAGGAAGGGTACAGATTGCCCTCCACCAGACCATGCTTGCAAAATCCAAAACGAAGCATCTACTATTTGATGTAATTCCACAATTGGGCAGACTTGTTGAACAATCCCATCCGCATTAATGGCTACACTAACAAACCAATGTATGACAATCAGTTGAGCTTGTGACATGGCTCATTTATATTTGCTCGAAGCACTGTATATTCATATGCAGAGACCTTTTCTCTGCAAACAAAAGGAATATACTTAAGTCTTGCACATTTTTTAATTATCTAAAGAGCCTGTTTCTTTCTCTGTGGTAACACCTCAGCCAATCATTGCCAGCTTGTTACCAATCAACACTCTTTTCTCCTTTGTTCCAATCTTGTGTTTGTCTTGATTAGTTCAAGATGAAATGCTTTGACAGCGCGTCTCTCATTTCCGCAATATTGACATTTCGAAATGTGCAGTAAAGATCATGAGCGGGATTCTCCGACCCGGCGGGGCCGAATCGCCCGGGGCTGGCGTCAATCCCGCCACGGTGGCCTGGCCCGCGATCGGGGCCCACCGATCACGGGCAGGCCTGTGCCGTGGGGGCACTCTTTTTCTTCCGCCTTCGCCATGGTCTTCACCGGATGGCGAAGTCCTTTCGGCCCCGGCTGGCGGGGCGCCAAAGGCGGAGAATTCCGCAACTTTGGGGCGGCCCGACACCGGAGTGGTTCACACCACTCCAACACACCGGGACCCCCTGCCCCGCCGGGTAGGGGAGAATCCCGGCCCATGTTGCACCAAAGATACTGTGTAACGCTGCCCTATGTGATGGAATACTCTCCACTTGCCTGGATGACTGTGGGTCCAACAGTACTCAAACAACTCAACAACATCCAGAAAAATGCAGCCCACTTGATTGACAGTACACCCAACACCTTAAATTTCCGCTCCTTCCGCGAGCATCGCACAGTGCCAACAGTATGTACCATGTTCTCTCGCCTAGAAAGACAAGGAGAACACCTTGGGAATACCACCACCTGCAGGTTCCCCGCTAAGCCACACACCACACTATATTGGAACTAAATCAACATTCCTTCACTGTTTCTGGGTCAAAATTCTGGAACTATCACATGGACTGCAGCAGTTCAAGAAGGCAGCTCACTACCAGCATTCCAAGAGCAATTAAGTATGGGCAGTAAATGCTGACCTAAGCAGTGATGCTCACATCCCATGCGCAATTTAAAAAAAAAATCAATGTGCTGATGCTGTGCCTGTGTAATATAACCGTAGCTATCAAATTGGTTACCTGAACCTGGATCCAAGATTTAGACCACAAGTGAAGCAACATTTGCACACTCAAGGTCAAGATCCATAAAATGGGCCATTTCCCAGTCTGCTTGTCTGCTTCCCACCATATTCACATTTCATTGCGGTAGAACGTTTAAGACCACAGTACCAGACGATACAAGCTGAGTGGTGCTATCTGGTGGGACTATTGATTACTTCATATAATGAGACAGCCTCATGATGTAGCGTTAGATCAGCCCGCTGCTTCTCCAATATCGGAAGCCATACGGCAAAACCACCTCCAAAGCAAGACCACATTGACCGCTCTTACATGTGTACATTCATACAAAAGATGCTGTGCTGGGGTGCAGGTTGACCCTTGCAGAGTTTGAAATGTCAGGAGCTGGAGCTAGATTTTTCTTTATTTGCTTGTAAATATTGGGCCCAAAAGCTACCTCTCATCTCACTGGAATAGACTTCACAGTTGGAATTACCATGAACATGAGCCAAAATGCCATTGAAAAAATAAACAGGAGAGTGTAGTGTTTACTCATGGACCGCAAGCAATGATTCATTTTCCTGTCTCTTCGCCTGAAAGCTCCTGGATTACAATTCTGTGAATTAGCCCTTTTCTACCTCCTCTAAATGTGCACTGTTTACGGGTGAGCCTGGACTCTGATTATCATTGAGCTACCTGACCATCAGGATTGGGGATGGGGGAGGGGTAGATCCTATTCTTCTCCAACCCTCACACACATATTTTCTCTCAGTGGTCACTGGTTAATGATCAAAGCTGGGAACTCCGCCTTATTATAGTGTCATTCAATAAGCCATGAGGGTTTTGATTTCCGTTGAAAGTTTTCCACTGCCGTTCCTGCTGCTGTGTAATTTTCTCCCCTCTACCATGTTGACCTAGTTTGGCTATTCTGCCCTTCACCTATTTCAGCAGGCCTTTTTTCGTTCGCAAAATAAACTGTAACCTCCACATCCTGAGCTCAGGCCACAGTCAAATCCTTTGATTTCTAGTCTCATTCTTTCACAGCCTCAGTTTCCACTGAACTGTCTTTTAACAGTCATTTTGAACTCTCAGCTGAAAGGTCACAATAATGTCATTTAATGTACAAACTTCGGCCAAACCTGTTTCCTTGTGCCTTCTTTCAAATCTACTTTGCAGACAAATGCATAACTGGCTGCTTCATCACCAGCCAACCTCCAAACAATATAGGGAGCCCAACGTGTGTGTATTGGAACATCAGGTTTGCCTTATCTGATGTTATTGGCAGAAGTGAAAAGTTCAGTAAAATCTGGAATAAAACTGATAAGTGTTGCCAAGCAAACCAGGCTCACACATGATGGGAGCGTGTTATGGTGCGTTGCCAAACATTATGCAAAGCTGATAACTAGTAAGGAAAGCACACACATTGCAGCAAGTACAGGTAGCACAGCAGCACGACTTCAACCGAAAAGGATAATTGAAGCAAAGTGTTTGAACCTGATTGTTCAACTAAGCGCACTCTTGTGAAAATCCACAAAAGCTCCTTTCATTTGGTACCGATGAACTATAACAACAATAATATGCAACGATATTGCACCTTTAATGTTGTAAAACATCCCAAGGACTTCATGAAAGCATTATCAAACAGAATTTGACACCGAACCACATAGAGAGACACTGGGGAAGATGACCAAAGGCTCTCTTCCAGGAGGTGCGAGAGCTGGAGGGGCTTGAGGAGGGAATTCCAGAGCTTAGGGCCTTGGCAGCTGAAATCTGAATTGTCCCTTTCAGTGGCCATGCAGAAGTTGGTAAAAAGGAAGAACTGGCATTTATACAGTACTTTTAATGACAGCCCAAAGCACTTCACAGTCAATTAAGTGCTTTGAAGTGAAGCCACAATTGTAACATAGGAAAATGCAGCAGCCAATTTGTGCAGAGAATGGACTAACCAAAAGCAATGTGATAAATAACCAGGTAATCTGCTTCAGTGACAAATGTTTATAGGGCACCTCCATCACCCTCCTTTGCCCTCTGGCTGTCAACTCAGATCAATATAAAGATATGCACTATTCCGAGTTTAATTCCTGCGGTGGGCCCCACCCCACCCCCACCACCCCCACACCAGATGGTGCTGTTGCCCTTGCCCTTCTAAGTGGTAGAGGCTGCGGGTTTGGAAGGTTCTGTTGAAAGAGGTTTGGCGAGTTACAGCAGCGCATCTTAGAGATGGTGCACACTGCTGCATATGTGGGCTGGTGTTGGAGGAATTGAATAATTAATGGGGCGAATGGGGTGCCGATAAGCAGGCTGCCTGATAGAAGCATCACTAACACTGCAATCAGAGTGGTATATAGGCCAGAACGTGTATGGGTAGCAAGCTTTCTTTCCTATAGGGCATCAATAAAACAGTCGGAATTTTACAGCAATCTGACAGCTTTATGGTCACATTTTACAGGCTTTTATTTCCCGATTTTAAAAAATGAATTCAAGCTCTCAAACTATCCAAGTGGGATTCAAACTCGCGTTCTGTGGATTATTAGTCCATAACTCTGGATTATCATTTGAGTAACATAGCCAGTGCACTACCATACCCCTGACATGGTGTTATCTGTGGGTCGCCTTCTCTTAACAGATAGCGCATAGTGGCAATGGCAAAATTCTGCGTCAGCCACAATGTAGGATGTGTATGGTCCAGCAGTGATCGAGGCAAAATGGCCCATGAGTATATGTTGAGTACTTTGACTGTTGTCAGTCAGGAATATAGAAAGTTACGGATCAGAAGGAGGACATTATAGATGAACCTAGTGTGCTAGTATGGCTAGAGAGATCATATTACCAGAGAACCAAGCTGCCATTGGTACAGCAGCCTCGCTGCCCATTAGCCCAGGCAAGTCATGTGCCTCTCTGCCAATTGGTTGTGGCTGGTCATGTGACCCCCCACCGATTGGCTGAGAGGTTGGTAGCTCTGCCTACAAGGCGGGGTATAAGAGCTTGTACTGGCTGGCAGTCGGCCTTTCTCTGTATGACCACTGCCGGGCTCACATCTAGCGTGTTAAAGCCTGTTGTTTGGAACTTCACTACGACTCGAGTCCAATTGATGGTGCATCAATTTAATATGCTAGACTTTGAAAATGGAACTACGGATTAAGCCAGAATGCCTCCGGATCAGCCCGCATACTGCAAATGCGTCAGCAACTGTTAAACATTGGCTGGCGTGTTTCAACAGTTACCTCACTACTGCAGAAAATCGACCAACAAAGGAGCAGAAACTCCACATCCTCCACTCGTGCCTGGGCACCACCGTTTACTCTATGATAGAGGACGAACTGGACTACGATGTCACTATGGATCTACTAAAAGGACACTTCATCAAGCCAGTCAACCAGGTCTATGCGCGGTACCTCCTGGCAACAAGGCAACAATTCCCCAGTGAGTCTCTCGACGAATTCTATTGGGCCCTCATTGTCCTGGGGAGAAACTGCGCCTGCCCGCAGGGCACTGCTGGGGAGCACACCGAACTCTTGATCAGGGACGCCTTCGCGGCAGGCATGCAGTCACCCCAAATACGACAGAGACTTTTAGAAAAGGACACTCTCAGCCTCACTGAGGCACGGACCCTTGCATCCTCCTTGGAGGTCGCTGACCGCAATGCGCGCGCATATGCCCCCGGCCGTGCACCAGCCCGTGGGCAGCGTGGCACACCCCACTCGCCCCTGCCGACTCAGACCCCCAGACCTGCGCTGCAGGATGCCCAGACAAGCCCCTGGGCCACCGCTGATATTTCTGCCGGCAGGTCAAGCACCCCCGCCCGCGTTGCCCAGCCTGCACCGCAGTCTGCCAGAGCTGCGGCAAAAAGGGCCATTTCGCGGCCGTCTGCCTCTCCAAGTCAGTCGCTGCCGTTCCAGACAGCGACCGCGGGGCCCCCCGCCTGCACTCCTTTAGGGCCCCGTGCGGCCCGCAGACCTTGCTGCCTCCACCCCCCACCGCCACGATTGATCCCCGACGCCGCCAATTTGGGCCCCCGACTCCACGTGTGACCCCAGGGCACTGCCATCTTGTTCATTCCCCACCACTTGCGCCCAATGGGCGCCGCCATCTTAGATCAGCACGGAGGACCCTGCAAGCGATTACTCCGTATTGGATGACAACTCCGAGTTCCTGCCACGACTCACCTCGGTGACACTGGATCAGTCACGGCCCCGCACGCTTTCCATGGCGACCACACAGATCCACCTCAACGGTCACGAGACGAGCTGCCTGCTGGACTCCGGGAGCACAGAGAGTTTCGTCCACCCCGACACGGTAAGATGCTGCGCGCTCCCCGGTCACCCAGTAAAGCACAAAATCGCTCTGGCATCTGGTTCGCATGCCGTCCAAATCACCGGGTGCTGCGTAGAGGACCTCATGGTCCAGGGGAGGGTTTTGAAAAACTATAAATTCCTCATCCTCCCCCGTCTCTGCGCAACGGCACTTCTTGGACTGGACTTTCAGTGCAACCTGCAGAGCTTAACTTTTAAATTCGGCGGCCCTTACTGTCTGCAGCCTGGCGTCCCTCAAGGTCGACCCCCCTTCCTTGTTTGCAAACCTCACCCCGGATTGCAAACCCGTCGCCACCAGGAGCAGATGGTACAGTGCCCAGGACCAGACCTTCATCAGATCCGAGGTCCAAAGGCTTCTGAAGGAAGGGGTCATAGAGGCTAGCAACAGCCCCTGGCGAGCATAAGTGCTGGTGGTTAAGACTGGGGAGAGAAACCGTATGGTCATCGATTACAGTCAGACAATCAACAGGTTTACGCAACTGGACGCGTATCCTCTCCCCCGTATCTCCGTCCTGGTTACCAGGATCGCGCAGTACCAAGTCTTTTCCACGGTGGACCTTAGGTCCGCCTACCACCAGCTCCCCATCCGCACGAGTGACCGAAAGTACACTGTGTTCGAAGCGGATGGGCGACTCTACCACTTTTTAAGGGTTCCTTTTGGTGTCACGAATGGGATCTCGGTCTTCCAAAGGGGAATGGACCGAATGGTTGACCAGTACGATTTACGAGCCACCTTCCCGTATCTCGACAATGTTACCATCTGCGGCCATGACCAGCAGGACCACGACACCAACCTCCGCAAATTCCTCCGAACCGCAAAACTCCTTAACCTCACGTATAATAAGGATAAGTGCGTGTTTAGCACCGACCGTCTAGCCATCCTCGGCTACGTAGTGCGTAACGGAGTGATAGGCCCCAATCCCAAATGCATGCGCCCCCTAATGGAACTCCCCCTTCCCAACTCCCTCAAAGCCCTCAAACGCTTTCTGGGGTTATTTTCTTATTTTGCCCACTGGGTCCCTAACTACGCCGAAAAAGCCCGCCCCCTCATCCAATCCAACACGTTCCCCCTGTCGATGGAGGCCCGACAGGCCTTTAGCCGCATCAAAACTGACATGGCGAAGGCCACAATGCGCGCTATCGACGGGTCCCTCCCATTCCAGGTCGAGAGCGACGCGTCCGATGTAGCTCTGGCGGCCGCCCTCAACCAAGCGGGCAGACCCATGGCCTTTTTCTCCCGGACCCTCCACGCTTTTGAAATCCGCCATTCCTCGATGGAAAAGCAGGCACAGGCAATTGTCGAAGTTGTGCGACATTGGAGGCACTATCTGGCCGGCAGGAGGTTTACCCTCCTCACAGACCAACGGTCAGTAGCCTTCATGTTCGATAATGCACAGAGGGGCAATATCAAGAACGACAAGGTCTTACGGTGGCGGATCGAGTTGCCCATGTACAACTACGATATCTTGTATCGTCCTGGAAAGGTCAACGAGCCTCCTGATGCCCTGTCCCACGGTACCTGCGCCAACGCACAGGTGGACCGCCTCCGCTCCCTCCATGCGGACCTCTGCCATCCAGGGGTCACCCGTTTTTTTCATTTTATCAAGACCCGCAACCTGCCCTACTCCATCGAGGAGGTCAGGACTGTAACCAGGGAATGCCACATTTGCGTGGAGTGCAAGCGCACTTCTACCGCCCTGAGCAGGCGCATCTGATAAAGGCTTCTCGCCCTTTCGAACGTCTTAGCATGGACTTCAAGGGTCCCCTCCCCTCCAACAACCGCAACACATATTTCTTAAATGGGATTGACGAGTACTCCCTCTTCCCGTTCGCCATCCCCTGCCCCGACATGACCACTTTAACTATCATCAAAGCCCTCCACTCCATTTTCTCCCTGTTCGGTTACCCCGCGTACATCCACAGTGACCGGGGGTCCTCCTTTATGAGTGACAAACTGCGTCAATTCCTGCTCAGCAGGGGCATCGTCTCTAGCAGGACGACCAGTTATATCCCCCCCGGGTAATGGTCAGGTCGAGAGGGAGAACAGTACGGTCTGGAAGACCGTCCTACTGGCCCTGCGGTCCAGGTGTCTCCCAGTCTCCCACTGACAAGAAGTTCTCCCAAACGCCCTCCACTCTATTCGGTCTCTCCTCTGTACTGCCACGAATCAAACACCTCATGAACGTCTTCTTGTTTTCCCCAGGAAGTCTTCCTCTGGGATCCCACTCCCGACCTGGCTGGCCACACCCGGGCCCATCCTGCTCCGGAAGCATATGCGGGTGCACAAGTCCGACCCGTTGGTTGACAGAGTCCAGTTACTCCACGCGAACCCGCAGTACGCGTACGTGGAGTATCCCGATGGACGACAGGACACGGTCTCCCTTCGGGACCTGGCACCAGCCGGAGTGCGGCCACACCCCCCCAACACCAACACCCTCCCCCCAGTCCCGACCACCCCCAGCGCCCCCGCAACCCAGCGCACAGGAACCCCTTCTCCCGGCCAGGCTACCACCAACTCCGACCAGGGGTACGGACACAGGATCACGACCACAGATCCCGGAGTCACAGATGACCACCGCTCCAACGTCACCGGCGCCGCTGCGCGGGTCCGGCAGGACACCGAAGGCACCCATCCGGCTGATCGAGTCAATTTGATGGACCTTATGGGCTTTCACGTTCTGCACATGTTCCTTGCCTGTGTTTTTTTTCCTCATTATTATTACTATGGTTATTGTTGTTTATTTTCTCTTGTACACTGTATAAAGCATGGTTTTCGTACACGTTTGTCGCGGGCCAGTGGGCAGCCATAGTTACCTCGGTACTACCCGAGAAGGCCTCTCATCATACTACCAGTTTTATGGGCCATACACCCCCCCCCCCCACCATCTCTCCCGCCACTCCTTCCCACCCATCCCGCTTCTTTCTCAACAAGGGGTGAATGTGGTAGTATGTGATCATATTACCAGAGAACCAAGCTGCCATTGGTACAGCAGCCTTGCTGCCCATTGGCCCAGGCAAGTCATGTGCCTCTCTGCCAATTGGTTGTGGATGGTCATGTGACTCCCCGCCGATTGGCTGAGAGGTTGGTAGCTCCGCCTACAAGGCAGGGTATAAGAGCTCGTACTGGCTGGCAGTCGGCCTTTCTCTGTATGACCACTGCCGGGCTCACATCTAGCGTATTAAAGCCTGTTGTTTGGAACTTCACTACCACTCGAGTCCAATTGATGGTGTATCACCTCACAGCCAATTTATATGTTGGTAAAAACCCGACAGAGAGAAGGGAGGGGAATACTTAGTTCTCCTTTATGCGTGAGGTAGGTTGTTCCAAACTATTCTGTGGAAACGCAATTATGTTTAGTCCCACATCCCAGTTTTTTTTACCGTAACCCTGTAATTTCTTCCTTCAGTCCTTGTCCAACTTCTCTTTAAAAACATTTCCAGAACTGCTTCCAACACCTTTTCAGATGGAGCTTCCCTCATCTTGACAGCTCAGAATTGTGGAAATATAGAAAAAGGACAGCTCTCGATTCCTACGTTTGCTGGGACATTGTATTCGGTCAATTTAGTGTTAAAGCTTACTACAGGGGCTGATTTAGCTCACCAGGCTAAATCGCTGGCTTTTAAAGCAGACCAAGCAGGCCAGCAGCACGGTTCGATTCCCGTACCAGCCTCCCCGGACAGGCGCCGGAATGTGGCGACTAGGGGCTTTTCACAGTAACTTCATCGAAGCCTACTCGTGACAATAAGCAATTTTCATTTCATTTCATTTTATTTCAAAAACCATCGGCAGTTGAAACCACATATTGCAAAAATAAATCCTACTGCAGCGACTGAGCTCATCTGTATCCTTAGCTTCAGGTTTAACCACAATAGGAACAAGATAACCGATACAAGACAATAAGCTAATCAGATGAGAATAACCATATTAAGAGGGAGCATGGAACACATAGTGAACTCTGTAAAATCATACTAAAGAGGAACCATTGCACGTGAATCTATGGGACTTGTTTTCCCGAGTGTATAAATATGTTGTAGTTACTGGTGATTGTCGAAGTTGCTGGCGTAGCCTTTGTCTCGGCACGTTCCCCTTGTGCACAAGTAAAAATAAACTAACAATCTGATGGTACTGCTCATGTATTACAATCTTATTCGGAGTTGAGATTTCGACAGAGCGAAAGAGATTTTTAATTTCCTCTGCTCGATCTCTTGCCAATGATTTTAACTCTATGACCCCCTAGTTATTGACCCAGGCACTCACCAAAGAGAATTTTTGTTTTTTCCGATCATCTAGATGACCTGCTACAGGTCATCCCTTCTGCCCCAAAGAGAACAGTCCAAAGTTGTCCAACCTCTCCACCTTGTACAGAAACAAGAATCCTCCGCTTTCAGGATTCTATGTTCTGGGGAAAGCAAAACATTACTTAACCTTTGAATGTACAAAAGATCCCACTGAGGAGTCTGCGCCTGCATTTAGCTTCAGTAGCACTGAATGAAAAGTTGATTCATTGGAATACTGCCTCAGATCTATCTGCCCTGCGATTCCATTTCGCTGTCAGATAAAAGTAGATCAGTAAACTAGATAACAAGATTTTCTCACCACTTCTTTAATTGCTTCTGTTTCTCTTCTGATTTTCATCTAGATGTGGTTACAGCTCCATCAGATTGGAGCATGAGGTAATTAAGCTGTGCTGGATAGCACATTGTGGAATGAGCCGTCCACTGTCTGGTGTCTGGAATTGGCCCCATGTAGTGCCTGAGTTTTTATTCCTGCCATTTCTATATCAAAGAATAGAAGCAACAAAGGCTGCAGTGAATTTAATTTAGGAACCAGGAGATCACATCAATTAGATTGTATGAGCTTTTGACTCTTCAGAGAATGCATTATAGCAATGACACGTCCAACTAAATGGATATTATGAAAATGAAATATCAGTACCATCTGAACCAGCTGAATGAGATCAGTTGTAATGATATCTTTAGTAAAAGAAAGAAATTACATTTATACAGCATCTAATCATGTCCACAGGACATCTAAAAGCATTTCACATCCAAAGGATTTAGCTTGAAGTCTTAGAGGTAAATCAAGTAGCCAGTTTACATACAAAAGTGTCCCACAGATAGAAGTGAGATAAACATCCAGGTGTCTTTTTTTTGTGGTTATGTATTTAAGAAATGTGTCTTTTTGCGGTTATGTATTCGGCTAATAAAGGCAAGTTATACTATATGCCTTCTTAACCACTATATCTGCCTGCTCTACTGCCTTAAGGGACTGGTGTACATGCACACCAAAGTGCCCTGAGTCTATCTTGCTTGATAATTGGTTTTCCATTTGGGATACTGTTGAGGGTGATGGTTCCTCAGGAGAGTGCAACCAGAGCAAATCTGTGGCACGGTGGGCTCAGCTGCACAGAGGGGAAGGAAGAGGAGTGGAAGGCTAATCGTGAGTGGATTCAACGGTCAGGGGGGTCAGACAGGCATTTCTGTGGCAATAGATGAGTCTCCAGGATAGTGCATTGCCATGCTGGTGCATGGTGTCACAATCAAAGGACTGCGGGACATCCTTCAAGGGAAGGGGGGTGGAGGTGCCCATGAACAGCCAGAGGTCATGGTCCACATTCCTACTAATGCGATAAGTAGGAAGAGGGATAAGGTCCTGAAAGCAGATTTTAGGGAGTTGGGAAGGAATTTAAAAAGTAGGACCTCAAGGGCAGCAATCTCAGGAATACTCCTAGTACCACATGCTAGTGAGTTTAGGATTGATTGATTGAACACACGGCCGGAGAATTGTTGTAGAAGGGAGTGCACCAGATTAATGAGGCATTGGGACTGGTTGGTGCAGATAGTACCTATACAATATGGATGGGTTACAATTTAACATAGACGGGGACTAACATCCCCAGGGGGAGGTTTGCTAGTGCTGTTGGGCAGGATTTAAACTAGCCTGTCACGGGAACCTTGAAGTTGGAAGGAGGTGAAACGGAAAACAGGAAATAGAAAATTAGCAAGCAAAATTAGAAGGCAGATGATACAAAGGTAAGCATCAACTCGGATTAGAATGTGCAATGCTGCCAAACAGACAGAATTAAAGGCATGCTAACTGAATGTGCACATAGCATTTGAAACAAGATATTTGGTTTCAAAGTTTCAAATTCCTAGGGGTGCACATCACCAAAAATCTATCCTGGTCCACTCACGTCGACGCTATCACCAAGAAAGCACAACAGCACCTATACTTCCTCAGGAAACTAAGAAAATTCGGCATGTCCACATTAACCCTTACCAACTTTTACAGATGCACTATAGAAAGCATCCTATCGGGCTGCATCACAGCCTGGTATGGCAACTGCTCGGCCCAGGACCGCAAGGAACTTCAGAGAGTCGTGAATACCGCCCAGTCCATCACACGAACCTGCCTCCCATCCATTGATTCCATCTACACCTCCCGCTGCCGGGGGAAAGCGGGCATCATAATCAAGGATCCCTCCCACCCGGCTTACTCACTTTTCCAACTTCTTCCATCTGGCAGGAGATTCAGAAGTCTGAGAACACGCACGAACAGACTCAAAAACAGCTTCTTCCCCACTGTCACCAGACTCCTAAATGACCCTCTTATTGATGACCTCATTAACACTGCATCCTGTATGCTTCAACCGATGCCAATGCTTATGTAGTTACATTGTATACCTTGTGTTGCCCTATTATGTATTCTCATGTATTTTCTTGAATTGTTTAATTCCCTTTTCTTCCATGTACTGAATGATCTGTTGAGCTGCTTGCAGAAAAATACTTTTCACTGTACCTCGGTACACGTGACAATAAACAAATCCAATCCAATCCAATCCAAGATAAGTGATCTAAAGGCACATCAGGGGCTAGTTTAGCTCACCAGGCTAAATCGCTGGCTTTTAAAGCAGACCAAGCAGGCCAGCAGCACGGTTCGATTCCCGTACCAGCCTACCCGGACAGGCGCCGGAATGTGGCGACTAGGGGCTTTTCACAGTAACTTCATTGAAGCCTACTCGTGACAATAAGCGATTTTCATTTCATTTTTCACTAATAGAGGTAAATGGATATGATCTATCTGCCATTACAGAAATGTGTTTATGAGGTGACCAAGGCTGGGATATTCAAAGATATTGACATTCCGGAAGTTCAGGCAAGAAGTAAAAAAGATGGGGCTGGATTCTTGAATTCTGGGGCTATGTCGCCAGGAAAACTGGCACAAAACGGCCACCGATTCCCCGTTTTACAGGGGGCTAGCAGAACGGCAGTGTAGAGCACCCAGCTCTAGCTGCCGATTCGCCCCGGAGAATTGGGGGTCCATGGCCAGGCATGCGCACGGAGGCGGCCTGCAGCTGCTGCGCCGTGCTTCATGGCGGAGGCTGCTTGCGGGCCCGGCCTGCAAAACAGTCCCCCCCTTCGGCTGGCTTGCGCGCCCCGGACTGCCCCACCACAGTGGCCCCAGCCCCGAATAATGTCGTCGTCCCCCCCCCCCCACCCCCGCCCGCGATTACCCTCCCCCGACTGTGGTGGCGCTGGACTGAGTCCGCAGCCGCCACGCTGAGTTCCCAATGGATAAGATCGCATGTGTCCCACGCCGTCGGCAACTTGGCTGGTCTGGGGTGGAGCATCAGGAGGCAGGACTCAGGCAATGGCCCGAGTAAATCGCTTTGGAGGAGGTAGAGATTCCCGAAAGCGGCTCTGACCCCAATTTTGTCAGGAATTTGGATTCTCCGGCCGTTCGCCAAACCCGATTACATCGGTGGCGACCAGACAATCCAGCCCGTGGTGTTGCGCTTATTATAAGATCTGGGATCAGCAGTTTTGTCCTGGAGGCTCTCAGATTGTTTGGGTGGAGCTAACAAACAGCAAACAGTACTGGTAATGTGGGGAATAGTATTCATCAGGAGATTAGTGAAGCATGGGTGGTCTAGTAATCATGGGAGACATGGACTGGGTAATTCCAATAAGCAGTAATGCTGTTGAGGATGAGTTTCTGGAGTGTGTTGGGGATGGTTTGCGGTTGCAGTATATTGAGGAACCTACCAGAGAACAGGCTATTTTAGATTGAGTATTATGTCATAAGAAAGAGTTAATTAATAATCTTGGTGTAAAGAAAACCTTTAGGGATGAGTGACCATAATATGGTAGAAATTGACATTATATTTGTCAGTGAGGTAGTTCAATCCGAAACGAGAGCGTTAATTTTGAACAAAATAAATTATGAAGGTATGATGATTCACTGGTAATGGATAATCTTTAAAGAATTATTCTGTCGTTTATAGTAATTATACATTCCATCAAGTTACAAAAACCACAAAAGAACAGTCAATCAACTAAGGCTATCAAAAGAAGTTAAGGATTGCAAAGGATTAAAAGAACAGGCCTACAACATTACCAGAAATAGTCATTAACCTGAGAATTGGGAGCATTTTGGAATACAGCAAAGGAGGATCAAGAAACTGGTTTAAAAAAAGGGAGAATAGTATATGATTGTAAACTGGTAGAAAATTTTATAATGGACTGCAAACACTACTGAAGTTACATAAGAGGGAAACATTTGGCTAAGTCAAATGTGGGTCCATTTGAGACAGAGTCAGTAGAATTAATGCGGGATTTCTAGGGATAGGGAAATTGCAGAGAAGCTAAATGATTACTTTGTGTCTTTCTTCACTGAGGAAGAAAGAAATCTCCCAGAATTACAGATCCAAGGGACTAGGGTGAATGTGGGATTGAAGAAAATTAGTCTTAGTAAGATTGTTGCTTTGGAAACGTTAATGGGACTGAAGGTTGATAAGTCTCTGGGACCTGATATTCTACCTTTCAGAGTGTTGATAGAGGTATATGGAGATAATGGATGCATTGGTGATCATTTTCCAAATTACATAGATTCTGGAATGGTTGCTGCAGATTGGAGGGTGGCAAATATTTAAGAAGGAAGGGAGAGGGAAACGAGAAAACTACAAACCTGTTAGTCTTACATCCGTAGTGGAAAAAATGCTAAAATCTATTGGAAGGGATGTGATAAATAGACATTTGGATAATTGATCAGAACTGGACTAGCCATATTAAGACCATAGTTACCAGGGCAGGTCAAAGGCTAAGAATCCTACGGCGAGTAACTCACCTCCTGACCTCCCAAAGCCTGCCCACCATCTACAAAACAAATGTCAGGAGTGTAATGGAATACTCTCTACTTGCCTGGATCAGTTCAGCTCCAACAACATTCAAGGAGCTCAACACCATCCAGGACAAAGCAGCCCACTTGATTGCTCCTCCTTCCACAAATATTCAAACCCTCTAACACCGATGAACAGTGGCAGCCATGTGCATCATCTACAAGGTGCACTGCAGTAATATACCAAGGTTCCTTATACAGCACCTTCCAAACCTATGACCACTAGCATCTAGAAGGACAACAGGAGCAGGTACCTGGGAACCACACCACCTGAAGGTTACCCTCCAAGTAACTCACCACCCGGACTTGGCCATTCCTTCACCGTCGCTGGGACAAAAGCCTGGAATTCCCTCCCGAACAGCACAGTGGGCGTGCCTACACCTCAGGGACTGCAGCAGTTCAAGAAGACAGCTCACTACCACCTTCTGAAGGGAAACTAGGGATGGCCAATAAATGCTGTCCCAGCCAGCGCGACGTCATCCTGTCAATGAATTAAATAAATAAATAATTAATTGGATAGGCAGAGTCAACATGGATTTATTAAATCGTGCTTGACAAACCTATTGGGGTTTTTTGAGGATGTTACCAACATAATTGATAAATGGAAGTTTCTGGGTATATCATGCTTGGATTTTCAGATAAAGGTTTTTGATTAAGCCCTTCATAGAAGGTTGCTTAGCAACATTAAAGCACATAGGATAGAAGGTAACATACTGGCATGGATTAAAGATTGGTTAACAGGCAGAAAACTGTAGGGATAAAAATATCATTGTCAAGTTGGCAGGCTGTTACCAGTGGGATATTGCAAGGATGAGTACTTGGCCCTATCTGTTCACAATATGTATCAATGGTTTAGAAGTAGGAACCAAATGTAATACTTCCAAATTCACAGACGACACAACGTTAAATGGGAATGTTTGTTATGAGGAAGATGCATGGTGGCTGCAAGAGGATTTGGACAGACTCAGTGAGTGGTAAATACATGACAAATGCAATATAATGTGGAAAATTGTGAGATATCCACTTTGGTAGGAGGAACGGATGCAAAGAGTATTTCTTAAATGGTGAGAGATTAGGAAGTGTGGTTGTACAAAGGAACCTGAGTATCGTCATCAATAAGCCACTGAAAGCTAACAGGTGCATCAAGCAATTAGGAAGGCTCATGGTATGTTCGCCTTGATTGAAAAAAGATTTGAGTATAGTAGTAGCAGAGTCGAGCTTCAGTTGTATAGAATCTTAGTTAGACTGAATCTGGAGTACTGTGTGCAAGAGTCATCGGACTCGAAACATTAGCTCTCTTCTCTACCTGCAGATGTTTCCAGACATGCTGAGATTTTCCAGCATTTTCTCTTTCGTTTCAGATTCCAGCATCCCAGTAATTTGCTTTTATCCAGTGTTTAACTCACTGCCACCTCTCTTCCAGGAATGCCTACCCTGAAGAAGTACTGCTCTTCTCTCCGACAGGATTTCCGTAAGTCCCTCCCTCACTATCCTACTTCACTGCTTTCCATTTCTCTCTTAGTGTTGGACAAGGTATTTACCAAGACTCGCTTCCACAGCCATATTTCCTTCCTCAGTGACTGTCTTCGTCTCCGACTTACCCCATGGGGATTTCAACTTAACTTCCACCCTGCATGTAACCTCCAGGATTACAGGTATCTCCAGGATATACAACATTCTTCCAACCGCTGCTCTCGCCGCATCCTGAAAGCCACACTCAGTGCCATGTGGCGCCACATGAAGACATTCAACATCTCTCTCCAGCAGCACCGTCTTACTCTCTATCAAAGCTGTCCCTGCCCCAGTTTCATTTCATCCTTCGCATCATTCGACGCCTTAACAAGAATCTTTTCCTGTTTCTTCCAGATGTTAAGGAATGCAAGCTTCAACAACTCATCAACACCCCAGGCCATCCTAGGCCCTCCACCAGTCACAATCCCTCGTACCCCATTTCTCCCAGCCACAGCCCTTGCCGTGTGTTTACCATACCCTCCGACCTTCCCTTCTCTGAGGCTGAGCGTGCTGTTCTCAGCAAAGGACTTAGCTTTGTACCCTTACGTATCCACCTCAATGAATTCCGGGCTCGACATGATGTTGAACTCTTCTTTCGCCGCCTTCGTCTCCGTGCCCACTTCTTTGGGCAAGAACCCTCCCCCCGTTCCATTGATCCTTTCATGTGCCTCCAACATTCTGCCTCTGAGTGGCCCCCCTCGCCGGGACAATTACCTGCCCTTGATCTTTTCATTGAGAACTGTCAACGGGACATTGGCCATCTTAATTATTCTGTCCCCCTCACTCATTCCAACCTCTCTCCTTCCGAACTTTCTGCTCTTCACTCCGTCAGGTCTAACCCCGACTTTGTCATCAAACCTGCCGACAAAGGGGGTGCTGTTGTCATCTGGCGCACTGACCTCTACCTCGCAGAGGCTGAGCGCCAACTTTCAGATACTTCCTCTTACCTCCTCCTGGACCATGACCAGACCAGCTTTGACAAAGAGTCATCGGACTCGAAACGTTAGCTCTCTTCTCTCCCTACAGATGCTGCCAGACCTGCTAAGATTTTCCAGCATTTTCTCTTTCATTTCAAACACGGGGAGAATGTGCAAACTCCACAAAGACAGTGACCCAGGGATGGGATCGAACTGGGACGTCGGCGCTGTGAGGCAGCAGTGCTAACCAGTGCATCGCTGTGCTATCCGTCATTGCAGTGTTAATGTAAGCCGACTTGTGACAATAAAGATTATTATTATAGTTATTATTTGACAACTGAGGCCTGCGCTTTGCTATTGGCTGTACCTCATTGGTCCTGGTACAGGGATCACTCAAACCACTAATGAAATGGATTAATCACCTTGACTACATGGTGCGTGCTGTAAATCTGTACCATCTGATGAAGCTGTACCATTTGATGAAGGAGAAATGCTTAACACATATTCAGCCCATGAATAATCAGCGTTTCGCTAAAGGTTTGATCTCTTTGTTCAAACCTCCTTAAATATCTCGCCTAAATATGTTTACCCTGACTTTGCTAAGGTTACCTCACATTAAGCTGGGTCCATATCGAACATTGTCACATGAGTCTGACTCAGACAAACAAACCAATTCTTATGCAAGTGGAGTGAGAGGTGACGGTAGGCAATTAACTCCAGCCAATTATTTTGCCTGCCACGTAGAATGCTTAACCAAACATTAAACAAAGTAGACCCGCAATCTCCATTCAAAAAATGACAGCTTTATTCTATATTAATTTACCTTGGCTTTTGTAATATTTCAAAAATTGTTTACAATAGACCATCATAGATTCAAGTGAAATCAGCTTTGTGGTACACAATAACCATATTAAAGAAAGAAACCTCATCCAAGAATAAACAGATTAATGTGACATCTGCAGGAAGCACTGCTGCATCAATATTGATGCCAAATGACCCTTTCTAGGTTTCTAATGCTTCTGTTAGAGTGGAAGTAAAACACTTTCAGTTTATTATTGGGAACAAGTCCAATCACTTTTTTTTTTCACTGTTGGTTTGAGCTTCGTAATAAAGAGCTACGTTCATTTCAGAGAAGAAAGCCTGAATAACAATAGTTACAGTGAAAGGAAATGCAACAAAGTAGTGGATAACCTCACAATCCATCCCCCTGGATATGCTAGTAGTGCAGTTAACTGTACCTTTCAACACCCAAAAGGTCTAAATGTATGTCAGTTGTGGAGTTTAGACTGTATCGCAAGAAAGATTTGGATTAAGAGTTACTTTTGAACAGTTAATTTCATCTTTCCAGAATACCAACTCTGCCCCTTCCTATTACGACAACTGGATACTTAAATATGTTCAGTATGCTCTCATCAACCACTGGCAGTTTTTCCCACAAATTGATCATCCTCTGTGGAAACAAATGTTTACTATAATGGGTTTCCTCCGGGTGCTCCGGTTTCCTCCCACAAGTCCTAAAAGATGTGCTGTTAGGTGAATTGGAAATTCTGAATTCTCCCTCTGTCTACCCGAACAGGTGTTGGAATGTGGTGACTAGGGGTTTTTCACAGTAACTTCATTGCAGTGTTAATGTAAGCCTACTTGAGACAATAAAGATTGCTATAATACTGTACATTTGTCATTCACAACTCTGAGCCTATACTCCTGTCCTTATCCTGACGTATATAAAGTACTGTCCTCAGTCTCCCAGCCCTATCTCATTAAACATAATGGCCTGGAATTTCCATTCCATCGTGTTGATACTTTTGGTGCAATTGCCCTGACAGCAGCCTAATCAGCACAAAAGATCATGGACGGGATTCTCTGATCCTGAGGCTAAATGTAAATGTTGCGTTTTACCACAGCGTCAACAGGCCCCTTGGAGCAGCAATCCTGCGCTGCACAATGGGCCATCACGGCACTGGAGTGACTCAGGCAGCCCCAGCTGCCGATACCGACATCAGAACGGGCGCCGCGGGTCTGCGCATGTGTGCTACGGCATGAGCATGGGTTTCCTTCTCCACGCTGGACCCGAAGCAACATGGGGGAGAGCTACAGGGGACCGGCACGGAGCAACATAGGCTCCTACCAGGACAAGCTGGCCCGCCAATCGGTAGGCCCCGATTGTGGGCTAGGCCACCATGGAGGCCCCCCCACCAGGCTGCCCCCGCAGGATGAACGGCGAAGTCCTGCCGGGTTGGACCGCACGTGAACGGCATCGGCGGGACTTGGCCTAGCTCGGTGGCAATACGATAAAGCTGGAGAAATGTTTCACCCATATTCAGCCCATCGTGCGCGGAGAATCGCCGGGGTGGGGGGGGGGCAGCGTCACGTGAATTGGCGCCCCCCAACTGGCGCCGCGCCGACCGCGTTGGCGCCGATTCCCCGGTCACCGGAGAATCGGTGGACCGGCGTTGGAGCAGCGTCACGTGAATTGCCCCCCCCCACCCCCGGCGATTCTCCACCCCGGCCCGGGGTCAGTGGATCCTGCCCCTCGATCTCCGCTGCCCGCCACACACATTGGAGTTCCTGATGTGGCAGATAATTCAACTTTGGGCAAAATTAAAGATCAATTTGCATCCGATTAATGAGCTAAGCACCAGATTCTCCAAGCCTGTGTGATTCTCTGGTCAGGATTCACTTGGATGAGATTACAAACGTTGTCTTGACGCGGTGGAGCTCACGGTGGGCCAAGGGAGTTGCCTCCAAAGTCTATCTGAGGGCCACCCTTTCCCCTACAATGCAAATCCTCCTGACCCCCCAACAAATGCCATTAGAGACCCCCCAATGGGAGATACCCCTTCCAGAGATTCCCCAATTACAGAGACCCTCAACAGAGACCCCCAATTAAGACCATCCCACCAGAGACCCCAAATTACAGAGACCCCCACCAGAGAACCTACATAAGCGAGCTCCCTGCTTGGAAACTAGAGAACAGTCCAGACAGAGCAGCGATAAAAATAACTGCTTTAAAACTCACCTGTGCAATACACCTGCTATCTCAAGTAGAGGAAGCAGAACCTAGAAATTCCTGGAAAGAGAAAACCAGCCAATTGAGTTTAAACCCCCCCCCCCCCACCCCCCAATATTTTTGACCTGCAAACCTTTCATTCATATTACTGTGAAATTATTTTCTCTAAGCTTTCACACACCCAGCTGTTTGCATTGTTTAATTCATCTCCCTTCATGCTTGAGTAGCTTTCAATTGTCAGCTGTGAAATTAAATAGTTCAGTGCTTTAAGTGCTCTCACTTCCTCTTTTTCTCTGCAGAAGCACTGAGCTCTCTTTGATGTGGTCCAGGAGCTGTTAATCATAACTAAATGGTTACAAACATTGAGGTTAGTTTCAGCCTGTACTGTGTGTGTGTGAGTGAAGGGGGGTACCTAGAAAATCCTGATGGGGGATGCAATTCTGTTGCAAGGGATGGAGGGGGGGCCCAGACGCCAGACCTCATGAATGGGCTGCCTGCTAAAAATGATGGTCCAATAGTGAGATCTATTGGGGTATCCCTCGTAATCCTTACCATGCATAAATTGGCAAACGATTGTGAATTGCTTCTGGATTTGTGCTCCCAGCACAAGCACAAATCAGTTGCGATTCAGCTCCAATGGGAAAAGATAGCGCGGGCTGCCGAAATCGGGACATATGATTGAACGGAGAATCGGTTTTGACGTCAACATCGTGACGGGCGACGATTTGACGACAAATTGCAATACTCCATCGTCTCGACAGTGGTGCCAATAAGTTCTGCAACGCATATACAGTAAACACCATTTTCATATAATTAACGGGCCAATCCCGGTATTCTCTGGGTCCTCCACGATTCTCCTCCCCCGATGGGCTGAATTCCAAATGGGGGGTTCATTTGTGCTCTTAGAAATTGTGAAACCAGCATCGTAGCTGATGAGGGAGAGAGAGGGGGTACAGAAAGTGTCCAACATCGCCATAGTTTGCTGACAGTTATGCTGCTGGACGGGGAGCTTCTGCCAGGACCCGGGGTGTAGTGTGGGTGGACAGGAGTTGGGCTCTGGGGTCAGAGTGGACAGGCATGGAACACCATTGCCACGGCCTACAAGGCAGCCATGCAGCTGCACATGCCACTGACTGCCCACTGCGAACTTAGGGCCACAGGTCGTATGGATGTCCCCCCAGGAGCCCTCTGGCCCCAGCCGACCCATCAGCTGTATGGATGTGGGATGTGATCCAGCACAACCAGTGCCATCTTGTTGGCTGGGATGAATGTGTGTGGGGATTGAATGTGTATATACGCTGCAACTTGTCAGGCTGCCGAGTGCCAATCACGGACCTAGCGAATCCCACACCGTTTTTTATTGGAATAGATTGTGTCCCACATGGCGTCGGTGCTAGCCCCTTTCACAGTTGCTTAATCGGACAAGGTTTGGCACCAGTTTTGCTTATACTTGTGGCTGGATTCTCCGATTTTGAGATTATGTGCCAAAGCCAGCATGGGAACCCTGGCGTTTTACGACAGATAAAATGACGCAACAGCTGCACTGATTCAGCTACTTTAAATGGCTAGCACTATTGCCATGTGGAACACAATGTATTCCATGGAAAATGGTGCCGGATTTGCTGGGTCCATGATTGGCACACAAGAGGCTCACATGCCGCAGCCGCATTTAAAAGGTACTTCCCCCCACACACACAGTCCCAGTCTACAAGATGGCTGGAAGGAGTGGCAGCACGGTGGCGCAGTGGGTTAGCCCTGCTGCCTCACAGCGCCGAGGTCCCAGGTTCGATCCTGGCTCTGGGTCACTGTCCGTGTGGATTTTGCACATTCACCCCGTGTTTGCGTGGGTTTTGCCAAAAGATGTGCAGGGTAGGTGGATTGGCTACGCTAAATTGCCCCTTAATTAAAAAAATTAATTGGGTACTCTAAATTTATTAACAAAAAAAAAGATGGCTGGAAGGAGAGCAGTGCCATTGTTCAGGGACACTGAGCTGGAGACCCGCCAGGACGCCGTGGAGGAGAGAAGGATGGCCCTGTACCCCACCTGGGAGGAAGGCTGCCAGGCACGCCGTTCGCCATGCCTGGAGTAGCCAACTCACCCTGACTGCCCTGAGGCGGTCACGGAGTTTCTTCCGGCACTGCATGCCAGTCCTGGATGACGTTGACCACGGTGCTGTCCGCCTCTGCCACCTGTGCCATTGTCTGCAAGGGGTGGAAGGCAAACATGCTAGTATGGCGCATACCCCCATACCCTGCTATGCATGCCCCTCCCCCACCACCGCACCTATGCCCAGTCGATTTCTGGCACCGTCGGTGCCCCTGATCCTGGCACCTGTCCCTGCTGCTATCCATACAGTCAGTGTCACTGTCTAGAATCAGGGGCCAAGTTTGGTGGTCAGTGGATGCGTAGCAAGATGGCCACCAAGGTGGCTGCCATTGCCTCGGTGCCGCCCCAGTCCTGTTGGGGGGGAGAACCCCGCATTTACGCCATTTTCGGGATACTGGAACATCCCGATTTGGCTTGAAACCGGCGCCCGTCCCGATTTTGGCACCAGAAGCTATTCTCTGCCCAATTGCGTTTCGCAATTACGGCGTCAGCAAGTGGAGAATCCTGCCCTAAGTGTTGATGCCAACGGAGAATCTGTGGACTTTTATGACAGAAAACCAAGCACCGCACCTGCACAGATTCCGCTACTGTAGAAGGGCGAGCCCCGGCGCCGTGTGGAACACCCTCGATTCCACTGAAAATTGAAGCGGGGTTTGCGGGGTCCGTGATCGACACTCAGGAGGCTGACAAGCTGCAACCGCACATACACACATTACATGCCCTATACACACTCATCCCACTGGTTGTGCTGGAGCAAGCCCATACAGCTGAGGGGTCATCTGGGTGGTCCTGTGGAAACAGCTATGTAACCAGTGGCACCAGGTTCAAAACGGGCTGTTAGTGGCTGCCTTGCCGGCTGCAGCAATGGTGCTCCATATCCGTCCACCCCGACCCGACAGTCCACCTCCTGGTTGCCCCCCACTACTTCCTCCAGCCCTGGCAGAAGCCTCCTGGTCAGCGGCACAGCTGTTAGCAAACAATGGCATTGTTGGACACTCTCCGTAACACTTCTCTGTCCTTCAGCAGCTGCCATGCTGGTTTCAAGATTTTTAAAAGCACAAGCAAACCGCGCCGTCAGGAACTATGCCCATCGGAAGCAGAGTATCGTGGAGGCCCCGGAGAATACTGGGTCAGGCCCGCTAATGATATGCAAACAGTGCTTACTGTACATGCCGAGTGAAATGCATTAACGCTGTTTTCGGGTGAGGGAGAACCACGATTTGGCATCAAATTGGCACCTGCCGCGATTTTGACGTTGGAAGCTATTCTCCACCAAATCTCATTTCCTGATTTCGGCATTGGTTTATGGAGAATCCTGCACTTTATTCTCAGAAACGGAGAATCCAGCCTGTAGTCTCCAAAATGGAGAATTCCAGTTCGTACCTTTTTGAACGCAAATTATGTTCACTACAATTCAAGGTTATACAACATTTTACTTGTTTTAGAAGTACCATGCTGGAAGCAAACCCAGCTCACAAAACAGACCACACTGCTAAAGTAAATTAATCAGAATTAGGATTTTCAGATAACTGTGTTCATTTGCAAGGTTTGAGGTGCATCCAAAATTAAATTAAGCTAGAACTTTTGGGTACAAGAATGTTAATATACACGTTTCCAAAATTTTACATTTGTAGTATAGAACTTGAGTATTGCTGAAAAAAAGAGACACGCTGTTGAAACTTTTCATTTTGCACTCATTATGGGAGGCACAAAAATGCCAAATATCAAAGGGTGCAACAATTGACAAAAGGCTGCTGATTAGTTGGCAAGTTGACTCTGATTGGTCAAGATGTTATTCGGGAACTATTTGTCCCCTACACTTTTGTTCAAATCAAAAATGTGCAATGCCTGTGTATATTCCTATAGCCGACAGAGGACATATCCCTGTGCATGAATATATGTAATGTCTAGCAGCATAAATGAGTCACTTTGTGAGCCCGACTGGTCACCTTAAATTGGTTTAGTGTAATTAAACCGATTTTAGCACACATAGGATTGTTCAGCAAGTGCTGTCCAATTACAGAAACACATCTATGGTCGAACATTATATTCTGAGTTTGGCAAGAAGGGCTGGTTGAGTGGAGCCAACTTATTCTGAAGTGTTGATGGGACGTTCTGTTTGATGTGATCTCTCATCCTTTCCCGAAGCGTGGTACATTGCAAGACTATGCAGATGCTGCGACAGCGAATGAATGGACATCGCGCGACAATCACCAGGCAGGAATGTTCCCTTCCAGTCGGGGAATACTTCAGCAGTCAAGGGCATTCAGCCTCTGATCTCCGGGTAAGCGTTCTCCACGGCGGCCTTCAGGACACGCAACGAAGCAGAATCGGCGAGCAGAAACTTATAGCCAAGTTCCGCACACAAGAGTGCGGCCTCAACCGGGACCTGGGATTCATGTCGCATTACATTCATCCCTCACCATCTGGCCTGGGCTTGTGAAATCCTACCAACTGTCCTGGCTTGAGACAATTCACACCTCTTTAACCTGGGGTTACCCCTATCTTTGGATCTGTAAAGGCTTAATTACCTGCGAATGCTCACATTCTAATCATTGTCTGGCATCTTTGAATTTGTCGATATATATATTTCTGGAACATACCTCTCCATTCACCTGAGGAAGGAGCAGTGCTCTGAAAGCTAGTGTTTGAAACAAACATGTTGGACTTTAACCTGGTGTTGTAAGACTTCTTACTATATCTGCCATTGTTAGACAATGATATTCAGATACCACGTTACTCATTAGTGTGGCAGGCAGACCATCTTTGTTTTGGCTTGATGGCCGCATCGTGTTGGTGGAAAATATCACTTGTGGCGTTCCTTTTCAAGGCTCTGGAGTGGGGCTCGAACCCACAACCTCCTCAGTCGGTGGCAAACGGGTGCTGCCAACCGAACCAAAGCTTTAATGGCACAATTTGAAGAAACCTTTAATGACATTCCTGCAATTACCTAACGGCGCTGCAAAGAAATGATCTGGTTGTTATCAGGTGTTTTTCTAAAAATCCATTTCTGGAATGTGGGCATCACTGAAAGTGGCAGCATTTACTGTCAACCTCTAATTGTCCTTGAAATGACGGTCAGCTTCCGTGGCATGGAAAGTGGCTGTGATAAATAACCTGTTGTATGTGAAATGCTTAATATATTCTGTGACACATAGTGAAGCATTGGATACTGATGCATGCCTTCTTCTTTAGCTTATCGAGGCATGCCTCAACAGTCCTCCATCCAACATCACATCAACCCTTCTGAATCTCCTGTTGTCACAGCAACCAACCTGTACACACTGTTTCAGGGTACTGCAGCTTCAGTAGGGCCTCTGGTTATTTGAACTTAATGGATCTGCTGATATATCTGGCATCCTATGTGCTATGTGTTTCATCATGTGTTCAGACAAGATAAGCAATGAACCAGCCAAAACCCTTGCGTCCATTTCAATTTATGTCGTGGCAAGTTCTCTCCCACTCTTCGAGCACGCATGCTCGTATTTGTGCTTCCAAATGACATCGGGAGCTGAGCTGAGTGAGAGAAAACCAGAGAGCAGCTTGGGAAGTTAAGTGATATCAAAACTTACCTGAGGAACCTGCGGCATTCACATCGGGAGCTGAGCTGAGAGGGAGAAAATCAAAGAGCAGCCTGGCAAGATGAGTGATATAAAAGCTTACCTTGGGAACCTGCGGCCTTCATATCGGGAGCTGAGCTGAGAGGGAAAAATCGGAGAGCAGCCTGGGAAGGTAAGTGATGCAAAAACTTATCTTGGGGAACTTCGCCTTCACATCAGGAGCTGAGCTGTGTGGGAGAGAACCAGAGAGCAGCTTGGGTAGGTAATTGATATAAAAACTTACCTTGGGATCCTGCGGCCTTCACATCAGGAGCTGAGCTGTGTGGGAGAAAACCAGAGAGCAGCCTGGGAAGGTAAGTGATATAAAAACTGACCTTGGGGACCTGCGGCCTTCACATCAGAAGCTGAGTTATGTGGGAGAAAACCAGAGAGCAGCCTGGGAAGGTAAGTGATACTCTCTGAGTTTTGCAATTGGAGAGAAAAACTGAAAAGTGACATCACAGGAAGGCTGTGAATTGATTGGCTAATAGGGAATCTGTGCTAGATTTGAAAATCCATTTTAAATTACTGTTTTTAAGTTGATTTCAGGTTGAGGTAATAAGGAGAGTCATAAAAAACAGTTAATCATTAAACAAACATAAAAACTAATTAAGTAAAATAAGAATGGAGAGCCAGGTGATGTGTTGTTCCTGTATGATGTGGGAACTGGTGGACCCCGTTGTGGTGCCCATCTGTATTGGTTGCTCAAGGAACTTCGGCTCAGAATCGATAAGCTGAATTCTGAGCTTCAAACACTGCAACAAATCAGGGAGGTGGAAAGGTACCTGGACACTGTGTTTCAGGAGGCAGTCACATCCCTTAGACCAACTACATTGAATTTGGCCAGTGGTCAGGGGCAGGGGGGTATGGCTGTGAGTGAGGCAAGTAGAGGGATCAAGGAGGTAGAGTGCAGGAGCCTCAGCTCCTGATCTTGTCCAACAGGTTTGAGATTTTTGGTCCCTGTGTGGACAGGAATGGGGACTGCAGGGAGGATGAACAAACTAACCACAGCACCATAGCTGTAAAGGATGTTTCCACTGGTGCGTGAAACTAGAACCTGAGGGCACAGCCTCAGACTGAAGGGACGATCTTTTAAAACAGAGATAAGGAGGGATTTCTTCAGCCAGAGGGTGGTAAATCTATGGAACACTTTGATGCAGAAGCCTGTGGAGGCCAAATCACTGAGTGTTTTTAAGATAGAGATAGATAGGTTCCTGATTGATAAGGGGATCAGGGATTATGGGGAGAAGGTAGGAGAATAGGTAGAAGAAACACATCAGCCATAATTGAATGGCACAACAGACTCAATGGGCCGAATGAACTAATTCTGCTCCTATGTCTTATGGTCTTATAAGTGACTTCCATTTGTAATCAATTTCATTTTCCACTGATTCAATCAGGTTGAAATATTCCCGACCTCGCGGTGTTTGCTTTTGGCCTCCTCCTTTGGTCGCACTGTCCTTCTTTGCCCAGCCTGGACACCAATTATAATTGGGGGGACAATTATTGGTGGGTATGCTTTGATTTGAGTGCAAAGCTCAACCGGTCTAGAAGGTAAGAGGCCTGCATGGGCTATTTAAACTTCCAGGCCTCATTTAAATGCTGCTGGCTGATTCCTTACCCATTCCAGGTTGGCAGGAAAGCAGAATTGCACGGCCCAAAGGTTAGCCACCAAGCAGGAAAGTAAATGGTTCATGGGTCCCCATGATCGGGAATGGGAGAAGGGGTGGTAAGGTTTTGGCAAAATTGCCTTATTTGGTCCCTCAAGGATATTGGAAAGCACTCCAACATTGGTCGTGTCAAATATTAGAAAATCTACAAACTGCAGGCTTCAGTGTGACAGCCTCAGAATAATCGCTAACCTTAAAATGCAATTCTCATGAGGTCTTCTTGAGGTACTAAGGTTACATGTATATTGTCCAGCCATCATTTGGGTCTTCAAAGCAGCCAGCATCCTTTCCATGGAGACTTCAATGCACTATCATGATGGAGCTAAGACATCAGAGAGAGCGAGGATGGACTCCTCCATCTTTTGTCCCAGGCTGACAGCCTCTGGCAACTCTAGTTGTTGCATCCTGCCTGTCATCCATCTCCAACATTCCTCTTCGGGGTAATTGGAGTCCCTCATTATCAGACCGGGGCGCTGCTGGGGCCTAGTCCCCAGCAGTTCTTTGAGTGTCAGAGGCTTCAGCTGAGATAGCCTCTGCCTATTTGGTCACTTGCCAGTGAGGTGATCACCAGATTGTGGCTCCGCACCTAATCTGAAATTAGGACCAAACTCTGTGCACGTATCTGCGCTGGTGGAGGGTGGAGGTGAATGGAGTGACGGGTCTTCCTCAGCTGCTTCCTCTGCCTTCTCACCTGAGATGTGGAGATGCCGCCGTTGGACTGGGGCGGGCACAGTAAGAAGTCTTACAACACCAGGTTAATGGCCAACAGGTTTATTTGGATTCACTAGATTTCGGAGTGCAGCTTCTTCATCAGATGATAAAGGAGCTGCGCTCCGAAAGCTAGTGATTCCAAATAAACCTGTTGGACTCTAACCTGGTGCAGTAAGACTTCTTACTGTCCTCACCTGAAGTCTTTGGGAGCTGGGGCTGAGGCACTTGCTTAGCGCATCCTCTACCTTGCTGGTGTCTGGAATAGAGGGAAGAGATGATTTGTGATTGACTGGCTAGGCAGGCTACAACATTATATATCACACGCAGTCACTGTCCACATGAAGCCAATGTATACTTGATGGACCTTCACTGGCTTATTGGGCGATCAGGCCAATTTCACCTTCAACACATGAGTAATCTCTGTCTACATCAGTGAGCTTTGCTGCTTTCTCTTCATGAACTCTGGGGTCCTCATTCCGGACTTCACTCTCTCCCGTTGTTTGTGGGCGATCTTGTCCTGCACAAAGACAAATGGATTGACTGTGAGCGCAATGGACGGAAGAGTGGCTGAGCAGAATGCATGCCTACTGTGTGCACTGATCTTTCCGCAGTAGGGACACACCCATACCCACAGTCACAGCTTCCAAAGTCAGATTGGCCTTCCTGAAAGTGAACCCTCGGAAAGCAACGGGTCCGGACGGGATCCCTGGTCATGCACTCAGAGCCTGCGCGGACAAACTGGCAGATGTGTTCCCGGACATCTTCAACCTGTCCCTACTCCGCTCCGAGGTCCCCAGCTGCTTCAAGAAGACCACCATCATACCGGTGCCAAAGAAGAACCAGGCAATGTGTCTCAATGACTACCGTCTGGTGCCCCTGACATCAATCGTAATGAAGTGCCTCGAGAGAGAGGTTGATCATGAAGCGCATCAACTCCATGCTCCCAGGATGCCTATATCCACTGCAATTCAGTAGTCACTAGAGAGAGGGACCTTGTTGCTCGTGAGGACAGCGTGAACCAGGCTAATTGGCTTGAACAGGTTGATATTAAAGAGGATGTGCTGGTAATTTTGAAAAGCATCAGGATAGATAAGTCCCCTGGGCCAGACCCAAGGTTACTATGGGAAGCGAGGGAGGAGATCGCTGCGCCATTGGCGATGATCTTTGTATTCTCACTCTTCACTGGAGTAGTACCGGTTGATTGGAGGAAGGTGAATGGTGTTCCCCTGTTCAAGAAAGGGAAGAGGGAAACCCCTGGGAATTACAGACCAGGCAGCCTTACGTCTGCTGTGAGCAAAATACTGGAAAGGATTCTGAGAGAAAGGATTTATGATTATTGAGAAAAACATAGTTTGATTAAAGATAATCAGCATGGCTTTGTGAGAGGCAGGTCATGCCTCACAAGCCTCATGGAATTCTTTGAGGATGTAATGAGACACATTGATGAAGGTCGGGCGGTGGATGTGGTGTATATGGATTTCAGTAAGGCTCATTCAGAAAGTCAGGGTCATGCGATACAGGGAAACTTGGCTGTCTGGATACAGAATTGGCTGGCCGAAAGAAGACAGCGAGTGGTAGTGGATGAAAAGTATTCCGCCAGGAGGTTGGTGACTAGTGGTGTCCCACAGGGATCTGTTCTGGGACCTCTGCTCTTTGTGGTTTTTATAAATGAATTGGATGAGGAAATGGAAGGGTGGGTTAGTAAGTATGCCGATGACACGATGGTTGATGGAGTTGTAGATAGTGTCGAAGGCTGTTGCAGGTTACAACAGGACATTGACAGGATGCAGAGCTGGGCTAAGAAGTGGCAGATGGAGTTCAACCTAGATAAATGTGAAGTGATTAATTTTAAAAGATTGAATTTGAATGCTGAATACAGATTTAAAGGCAGGATTCTTGGAAGTGTGGAACAGAGGGATCTTGGGGCCCATGTACATAGATCCCTCAAAGTTGCCACCTAGGTTGATAGGGTTGTTAAGAAGGCGTATGGTGTGTTTGCCTTCATTAACATGGAATTGAGTTTAAGAGCCACGAGGTTTTGCTGCAGCTTTATAAAACCCTGGTTGGGCCTCACTTGGAATATTGTGTCCAGTCCTGATCGCCTCATTGTAGGAATGATGTGGATATTTTGGAGAGGGTGTAGAGGGGATTTACCAGGATGTTGCCTGGACTGCAGGGCATGTCTTACGAAGAAAGGTTGAAGGAGCTAGGGTTTTTCTCACTGGAGCAAAGAAGGAAGAGAAGTGACTTGATAGAGGTGTACAAGGTGATGAGAGGCATGGATAGAGTGGATAGCCAGAGACTTTTCCCCAGGGCTGAAATGGCTGTCACGAGGGGACATCATTTTAAGGTAATTGGAGGAAGGTATAGTGGAGATGTCAGAGGCAGTTTGTTTAAGCAGTGGATGCATGGAATGCACTTCCAATGCAGGTGGTGGAGTCAGAGTCATTCGGGACATTTATGTGACTCTTGGACAGGCACATGGACAACTGTAAATTGAAGCGGTGTAGGTTAGGTTGATCTTAGATTAGGATAAATGGTCGGCACAACATCGTGGGCTGAAGGGCCTGTACTGTGCTGTACTGTTCTATGTTCTATGTTCTACTTCCACAGGAAACTAAGGAATTTGGTATGTCCACACTGACCAACTTTTACAGATGCACCTTAGAAAGCCTCCTATCTGGCTGCATCACAGCCTGGTATGGCAACTGCTCGGCCCAAGACCGCATGGAATTTCAGAGTCGTGAACAAAGCCCGTCCCTGCCACCAAGAGATTCAACGAGCTCCTTATTGATGCATAATTATTACACTGAAAAAACAGTAAATCGGTTGCCCATCGGGTAACCTGCCAACATTCTCACTCACCGCCGCACTTGTTCTCCAGAATGGAAAAATCTGCCTGTGACTCGAGGCCACTTATATGTACCAGGAACAGGTGAAGATGCAGTATTCAGTGCTAATACTTCCCACTCAGTTGTTCCCACCATTCCAATTGAATGTCCTTTTTAAAAATAAATGTAAAGTATCCAATTATTTTTTTTTTTCATTCCAATTAAGGGCAATTTAGCGTGGCCGATCCACCTACGTGCACATATTTTGGGTTGTGGGGGTGAGACCCACGCAGACACGGGGAGAATATGCAAACTCCATACAGACAGTGACCCAGGGCCAAGATCGAACCTGGGACCTTGGCGCCGTGAGGCAGCAGTGCTAACCACTGAGCCACTGTGCCGCCCTTGAATGTTGTTTTTTGACTTTTTTATTTCCTCTCCTCTTACCCATAATCAGAGCAAAACAAAGCTCATAAAGGCATCTCTGTCAAACTTCAGCAGAAGAACTTTTGGAATTCAAGTCATGGGACTGGATTCTACGATTCTGCGGCGGCCTGCAGCGGCTGAGCCGTGCAACATGGCGGCGGTCGCTCGCGGACCTGGCCCGCGAAATACTATCCCCTTCGGCCGGCCCGTCCGCCCAGGACCACCCCCCCACAGTGCCCCTGATGAAGTCCCCCCTGCCCGCGGATCGGTCATCCCCCAACTGTGGCGATGCTGGACTGAGTCCGCAGCCGACACACTGAGTTCCCGCACGGCTGAGACCACACGTGTCCCGCGCTGTTGGGAACTCTGTCTGAGGCCTACCACCTGATGCTCCTCCCCTGACCGGCAATGTTCTGAGGCCGTTAATACGTGGCATGGCGTACTCACTCGTGAAAGCGGCGCCGCCCGCGATTTGGTTGGGAACTTTGATTCTCCGGCCGATCGTCGAAGGAGATTTCAGCGTCGGCAACCAGAAAATCCAGCCCATGATATAGGTTTAGAATTCTTCTTCCTTTTAATTAATGAGATGCCCTCCTCTCAAAGCTTTCCACGATTGATTTGATAAGGTCTACCTTAAAGTTGTCTATTGGCTTCCATTTGTTATTTTAATCCGGGTACCTTTTCATTTTGTTTCCATTTGCTGATTTCACTATTTTTCTGACTATTGACGTTAGGTTAATGGGCTACATTTACCAGCTATGTCTCAGTGATCCTTCTTGAATTTTCTGTTTCCACTCTGTATTGCTTTGATGACAGCTGGGATTTAGTCTCATTAACACTGATGCCTTGGATAATCCCTTCCCTCGCTCATTTTATGCATCAGGAAATGTTTCTGTGTAAAGAATTGTGAGTAAAATACTGCTTTAATCAGTCATAATTCTGGATTTATATCTGTTTCAGATGTTACCAAAGTACTTTGACTAATATAAAACACGGTAATGTCAAAAGGAACTATATCTGCCACAGCTAATCTTAAAAATAATGCTCCAACTGCACTATCTTCCAAAACATTACTAACTCCTCTTTTCCTGAAGGCAAATTGACTCATTGCTAAGGTATAGTTCCAGAGGGACCGGTTGTTCACCTGGAATTGAACCTCAACAACTGGGTTTTGGCATCCAATTTAACCCAAGGGGAAGGAAAGGTGGTGGGGAACAGAATTACAGTCAAGTCCAATCTTGTCCTGGTTGAGAGATATGTTTTTCCATGATTATTATGATCGGACTGTGCTGACAAGGAAGGATTTTTCAAAGGTTTTGAAAACCACACATGATCACACGTAGCTCAACAGAAACCTTATTTGATGAAAAGGAAATTTTGCTGAGGAATTCTATATTTAAATATTGCAGCACTGCACAGCAGTCACTGAAGCTCTTGGTGTTAAACTACTGCAGCACAGAATGTTTCATAAGGGAAAGAATCCAAAATACATAAATCTATTAAAAATGAAACTAAATTGGAGATGTGAACAGATGGCTTTCTGAATGTTCTGCCATGGAACGCAAGATGAATGGAGGTGTGAAAAGGTGATAGCAGTAACAGCTGTTCCCATTCAGTGTGAAAACGTGCTCCACAGTCCAAATAAATTGACATAAGATCATTATTGAGTTGGGGCTGCTGCTTGAAATGCAGATAGTTGAGGAGATCCCAAGTTATTCACTGCTAATGATTTACTTTTGCATTGCCATCACTGGGCCCCAATAATCCATGGTCAGGGGATGCACTTAATCTGAAGTTATTGTTAGACTCTGTTGGAGGGATTAGACAATTGGCACAAGGGACTCTTGACATCCCATGTTCTGGATTCATGTCAGGGATTCTGGATAGGTCATGAGGGAGGGGAGGATGAGAAACAATCATCTGCCTCAAAATTATAAAAGTACAAAGTAAGCAAAAGATTACTTGTGAGGATTTGGATTCAGAATCCGAAAGACATTAGCATCTGGCCAGACAATTAGATCCTATAATAATAATCACCTATTGTCACAAGTCAGCTTCAATGAAGTTACTGTGAAAAGCCCCCAGTCGCCACATTCCGGCGCCTGTTCGGGGAGGCCGGTACGGGAATTGAACCCGCGCTGCTGGCATTGTTCTGCATTACAAATCAGCTGTTTAGCCCACTGTGCTAAACCAGCCCCTGTCAAGTGCACCAGAGACAGGCAACATAATAACACATAACCAGCAGCGGTGTAATAGTTCTGCTGAATGGTGTGGTCATTTAGATAGTCAAGGTGTGCAGCGCAGCCCAACCTGTGACACCAAGGTTACGGGTGATAACTTACAACTTTGATGATCGCAGGAAATCGCAACAAGAAGATGCATGCTTTAAAAATGTCAGTTCCAATTGAACACAGTGAACCTTCTGAAGATGACTAATTTCCTTTGTGGCTTGAATGTCCTCGAGAAGAATGATGTGGAGATGCCGGCATTGGACTGGAGTGAGCACAGTAAGAAGTCTTACAACACCAGGTTAAAGTCCAACAGGTTTGTTTCAAACACGAGCTTTCGGAGCGCAGCTCCTTCCTCAGGTGAATGGAGAGGTATGATCCAGAAACATTTATATAGACAAAGTCAGAGATGCCGGACAATGCTTGGAATGCGAGCATTTGCAGGTAATCAAATCATTACAGTTCCAGAGAGAGGGGTAATCACAGGTTAAAGAGGTGTGAATTGTCTCAAGCCAGAACAGTTGGTGGGATTTTGCAAGTCCAGGCCAGATGGTGGGGGATGAATGTAATGCAACATGAATCCCAGATCTCAGTTGAGGCCGCACTCATGCATACGGAACTTAGCTATAAATTTTTGCTCGGCAATTCTGCGTTGTCGCGTGTCCTGAAGGCTGCCTTGGAGAACGCTTACCCGGAGATCAGAGGCTGAATGCCCCTGACTGCTGAAGTGTTCCCCGACTGGAAGGGAACATTCCTGCCTGGTGATTGTCGCACGGTGCCCATTCATTCGTTGTCGCAGTGTCTGCATGGTCTCACTGGCAGTGTTACGCAGCTGGTCTGCTGTGTCCTGAGCGCAAGTTGAGAATATGCCAGTTAACAGCCTGAGTTCCACAGGGTAGTCTCGGAACATCCCTAGATATGATTCCTTGACATGCAGTTGGTGGAGGAGGGTGAGGTACGGGTGCATATGGTTTGAGGGGAAGGCAGAAGATATGCAGCGGAATTCTCCATCGGCAGAATACTCCGGTCCGCCGGTAGCGCACCCACACCTGTGGGTTTCCCAACAGCGAGGGGCGGCCACAATTGGAAACCCCAATGGCCGGTTGCGGTAATAAAGAATCCCACAGCCTGCAGGGGCACGCCATGCCAGAAAATGCGACTGGCGGACTAGAGATCCCATAATTTTCTTGGGGCGGAATACCCAGGGACGTGGTTAATGTCTGATTTTCCAGTCAGCTAACTGGAGAACCAATCATTTATGCCTTGGCCCAAATCACATTTTTAAGGTTAATGGTTTAATGTTATCTCCTTGTCGTAATTGAAAAGCACTAAAGATTTAATAATGAATGTGGAAGGACTTATAGAGAAGCATCTTTCATTTTAATTCGTATTAAGGATAGAGAACAGCAACTACTAAAGTGATTTAAGACAGTAATAAAACCAGGTTACTAAGGGGTGGCAAGGTGGCACAGTAGTTAGCACTGCTGCATCACAGCGCCAGGGACCCGGGTTCAATTCTGGCCTCAGGTGACTGTCTGCGTGGAGTTTGCACTTTATGGGGCAGCACGGTGGCGCAGTGGTCAGTGCTGCTGCCTCACGGCACTGAGGTCCCAGGTTCAATCCCAGCTCTGGGTCACTGTCCGTGTGGAGTTTGCACATTCTCCCGGTGTTTGCATAGGTTTCACCTCCCGCAACCCAAAGATGTGCAGGGTAGGCGAATTGGCCATGCTAAATTGCCCCTTAATTGGAAAAGTAAATTGGGTACTCTAAGTTTATAAAAAAAAAGAGTTTGCACTTCATCCCACCCATGTCTGCGTGGGTTTCCTCTGGGTGCTCCGGTTTTGTCCCACAGTCCAAAATTGTGCAAGTTAGATGGATTGGCCATGCTAAATTGCCCACAGTGGCCAAAATGTATAGGTGGGGTTATCATAGAATCATAGAATTCACAGTGCCAAATGGAGGCCATTTGGCCCATCGAGTCTGCATCGGCCCTTGGAAAGAGCACCCCACTTAAGCCCACACCTCCACTCTATCCCTGTAACCCCACCCAATCTTTTTGGACACGAAGGGAAATTTATCATGGCCAATTCACCCAACCTGCACATCTCTGGACTTTGGGAGGAAACCGGAGCACTTGGAGGAAACCCACGCAGACACGGGAAGAAGGTGCAGACTCCGCACGAACAGTGACCCGAGCCGGGACTCAAACCTGGGACCTTGGAGCTGTGAAGCAACTGTGCTAACCAATGTGCTACCGTGCTGTCCACGGGAATAAGGTCGGGGCATGGGTTAAGGCAGGGTACTCTTTCCAAGGATCGGTGCAGACCTCGATAGGCCGAATGGCCTCCTTCTGCACTGCAGAGATTCTATGATTCTATACACAACATGGTCACTACTACCATAAATATCTAAGCATTGTAGATATTTAAATTACTGTTGTAATATGTATATAGTTACTCAACACATTGTTAACTCAGTTTCTACTAGGTAGATAGGATTAAAGTTTCTTCTTGATAGTTTTGAAAGCCAGTAAGTGTGCAGAGTGCAGCTACAACACAAGCTGTGTGCTAGCAAGTCGCCCCATGACCGAGAATAATTCCACATGACTTGATTGAGTACAGAACAGTCTTGGCCCAATCTGATAGCAGTACAGGTTTCATGTGATCACTTTTCGTGTATTCTCGCCAGTTTTTCCAACTGGTGCTCGCTGGAGACCATCTTAGCCAAGCCATAGAGAGCTCAGATATGTACTGATGAATTAAATATCACAAAATCAACATCAGTGACATTTCAAATTTTTAAATATCTTCCACATGATTCAGTGTGGTTTTGACCAAGAGCACTTTGTATTTTAATTGAATGTTTTTTTGCATGCTGAAACTGGGAATGTGTCATGGAACGAATCTGAGTGGATTTGCAGAATCTTGGGCTGGATTCTCCAAAAATGGGGCTCTGTCCTCACGTCGGCGTTAAAACGTTGCCGTTTCACTCCAGACTTTCCTACAAAAAATAAAGACCAATTCACTTACTGCGGGGGGCTGGCAGGGACCCGGGGAACTTCACGCAGCTTTGGCTGTGGATGCAGGCCCGCCGCACTTACGGTTCCGAGTCCGCACATGTCCAGCGGCCGCGCCAAATATGATGGCGGACTTAGCTGGTCAGACGTGGTTAGCACCACACTGTCGGGAATTCAGCCGGCCGGGACCAGAGTATCGCTGGGAGGACCTCAGGCAATGGCCCACAACCGCGCGCGTAACTCGTGCACGAGTGATTATCCGGCCGGAGAATCACAGGAGCGGCGCCGTGCCTGATCTGGGTGTAAACGGCGATTCAGGGCTGCGGAGAATCCAGACCCTTGTGTACCTAATCCCTGCCACAATGAAGAGGCCATTTTTACATTGGGAACCCAATTGCTGAGGATCCCCATCCAATTGTGATGGAAGGGTAGAATGGTGTTGTTCTGGCTGCTGCTGGGACCAGTAGTATGGGATAGCTTCTGCTCTTGACCCTCATCAGAGGTGGAAGGTCGAACTATATACGCTGCTCCCATGCTGTGATGAAGGTTGGAAGCAAGACAGTGAAGCTGAAGGTGAGTGATGTGCCAGACAGGCGAAGTGTCTTCCAGGAACTTTGTGAGAAATGGTTTGTGCTTTGAAGGTCAGTCTCTCAAAGGCCAAGGTTACAGCTCTTCAACGTAACTGATTAAAACCTTCACAGCTTGTCAGTTTCATTGAGGATGCTCCTCTCACTGTGCACTCAGCTCAGAGACCCTCATTTAAAAAAAAATTTAGAGTACCCACTTCATTTTTTCCAATTGAGGGGCAATTTAGCTTGGCCAATCAACCTACCCTGCACATCTTTGGGTTGTGGGGGAGAAACCCACGCAACACGGGGAGAATGTACAAACTGCTCACGGACAGTGACCCAGAGCCGGGATCGAACCTGGGACCTCAGCGCTGTGAGGCAGCAGTGCTATACTCGGAGAACCTCATGAGATGCAGGCACAGTCTTATAATCTTTATTGTCACAAGTAGGCTTACATTAACACTGCAATTAAGTCACTGTGAAAAGCCCCTCGTTGCTACATTCCGGAACCTGTTCGGGTAGACAGAGGGAGAATTCAGATTGTCCAATTCACCTAACAGCACGTCTTCTAGGACTTGTGGGAGGAAACCGGAACACCCGGAGGAAACCTACACAGACACGGGGAGAACGTGCAGAGTCCGCACAGACAGTGACACAAGCCGGGAATCGAACCTGGGACCCTGGAGCTGTGAAGCAACAGTGACTCAACCCAGCCCAATAGCAATTCCAGGGACATGACCATGCCCCACCTACCCCTGGGAAAAACATCTCCAAAGTCTCAGAGCTGCAGAGGCTGGAACCAGGAAACGATTTTAAACTAGAACTTCATGGTGATTTGCCATTTGTCTCTTCCCTTTCCCCAAATTTCTCCAGCTTGCTCTGTGGAAACAAGTAACGAACATTGATGAGTTAACCAATCATATCTTTACAGTGATAAAGCCTGAATATTATGATACAAATTTTAAATCTTCTGCACATAGCTTTGCCTAAATAGGAGTATCCACAAGCTACCAAGTGAGATACACTTTGAATAGAAGCAGCAAGAATGAAAACAAACCAGGGGCGGGATTCTCTCAGCCCGGGGCCGGGCCGGAGAATTCCAGCAACCGGCGCAAATCACGCCACGCCTCCCTGACGACTAAGACCCCATGCCGGCGTGAAAACAGTGGTCTTTTACACCAGGAAAACTGGTGTCAAAATGCCACCGAATCCCCATTTTGCTGGGGGGGCTAGCAGGGAGCCGGCATAAATGTTTGCAACTCTGGCTGCCGATACGGCGCCCAGCACTGGCCGCGCCGTGCTCCACATGGACCTGGACCGCCAAAATAGTGCCCCCCTCCGATCGCTCGCACGCCAGAGACCGCCCACCCACATTGCCCCCAGGCCCGAATGAAGCCCCTCCCTGCCCACCGATTGACCCTCCCCCGATTGTGGCGGTTCCGGACTGAGTCCGCAGCCGCCACGCGAGCTTCCTGGACAGTGTGAGTACAAGAAAGCCACACCATCGTGAATTCATCCGGGCGGGAATGGAGCATCGCGAGGCAGACCTCAGGCAATGGCCTGAGGCGGTGGATTCTCGGCGGGGCGTGATTTTCAGGGGTGGAGAACTGAAAAACCTCCCACTTTTGGCACTAAAAAGGATTCTCTGTCCTGTCGCCGAACGCAATTTCAGCGTCGGAAAGCGGAGAATCCAGCCCAAGGAATTTTTATTTCTTCTAAACTTCTCTATACCACTGTTTGTCCCTTAATTGGTGTATTTTGTCCAATTCCACATACCATGCTTAAGCAAGGATGTCAGGGCCTTGGTGAGGCTGCAAAAGAGATTCACCAGAAATATGACAACGTTGAAGCATTTCAGTTTTGTGATCAGGCTAGGATAGAGAAGCTAGGATTGCCCTCTTTATGGAGCATAGAAGACGAAAAGGATATTCAATAGAGGCGCTAAAAAGTATTTTGATAGAGCAAATGAGAGAAACAGTTTCCACGGGTGGGAGGGCTGGAGTGGGGAGCCCTTGGGGATGGAGAGGTCTTGGTAACTAGAAGACGTAAAATGAAAGTCATTGGCACAAGAAGCAGTAGGAGAAATGTTTTATTCTGTTTGTACACAGTACGTTGTTCTGATCTGGACTACACTACTTGAAATGATGGTAGAAGCATATTGGATAATAACTTTTCAAAGAGAATTGCATATATATTTGAAACAGGAACATTTTGCAAGGCTTCAGAGAAAGTGGAGGCATGTGGTATTGATGACAAAGAGCCAACAGAGGCATAGTGGGCCAAATGGCCTCTTTTTGAGCTGCATGATTGTATGAAGTATTGGTTTTGAAAGGGAAAAGTATTTGTCAGAATTGCTATTTAAACCTAAATATAATAAAAAGAATCATAATCTCTCTGTGTTCTCATATTTTTGGATTTAAATGTGGTGCATGTGACCACCCCTCCCACACCTTCTCTCCATCGTTATATTCACTCCATGACATGGCACTGAGCCCTACAATTTAGAAAGGGCTCAGATTCTTTTAATCCATTAGCTCACTGATTTAGTTAAATCTATTTTGAGTAATTGTGGAGGCAGTAGAATTGACCTCAGTGTTCCCAATTTGATGACGGCGGAAAATAAATCAGTTTGAGTTCTTGCTCCTGGTCGCTAATCTGTGCTGGCAAATGCACGCGAATGACTATCAGATGAGGGCAGGATTGGGTGCAGTTATCCTCAGGCAAACACTCAGCTGACAATTGACCTTCTTGGTGCAGATATAAGGGTTTGCTGCTTGATGAATGTGCTGCCGCTTCATTAGCAAAAAAGGATGAAAGTTTCAGCTCTCTGCCTTAAACAGTGGAGTACTAGTCACACCATCAGTGGAAGAAGACAGATCTTTTGATTTTAAAAAACACTCTTTGGAAATAACCTGGCATCAGGCATACGTGGAACTGACTTGTCAATGATATCATGGATTCTGTTCCACTCCACTATGAGACAGAGGATTGTGGTCGGCACTCCCACTTCCTGTTAATACAGGTGACTGTACACCAATGTATGCTTCCAGCCTTTGTCTGAAAGCACTGGAACAAGAGAGAAATGAGAGAAAACAGGAAGGGCACAGGGATCTCCGTTTGCCTGGTGTATGATTATGTGATGACTCAGATGAATTCAGTTCCTTTTCAACCCAGCACAATGACCAATCAGTTCCACACAACCTCAGGCTTGTCCGCTAATACTCCATTGTATGAGCGATGGAAAGTTGTCCCTCACATAAAGGCAAAGCAATTCATACAAGGGTGTGTTTAATTCATTATAATATGGTCTGTAAATCCTTTTAGGACAAATTGCACTAATATAGGATGTTTTCCTGGCAAATACACACCAGATTGTTTTTGTTACTTCTATATTTCTGGCTCATCTTTATAGAGCTGCGTGATCTATGACTCTAATCATGTTCTTTTGTCTCCCTCAGTAGATTTGTGACAGATTTTACAAAGTAGGTAATTATGTATGTCTCTCCTTGTTGTGTCTTCCAGGCAGTGTGCAAAAGTGTTTGTGACAACTGGAAGGGAACTGTTCCTGTCATCTTGGATGGCTGCATCTTTTGCATGGCTAACCGCACTATCACTCATTTCACACCTGGGCTTCTAATGTGACACTTTGTAGTGCCACTGACAGCCCTCAAGACCTCTTGCAGTGCGTGTGAGGTAAACAAGTTAATACTGCAGCCACTTCTCGGGAAACCAGGAGTCCATTTGATGAAGTACTATCACCGGGATTCTTTGCACGAGACAAAAAGAAAGAACTTTCATTTGTATACCATTTTACATGGACCTTGGGATGCTCCAGAGTGCTTCACTGTCAAGTGTTGTAATGTAAGAAAGATGAATTCACAGACAGCAAGTTCCCACTAAGAGTAGGGTGATAATGACCAGATGATGGGTTTTATTGATGTTAGATGAAGACAGGGAAGAAGGTAAGCCCTCTAAACTGGGTCGTTGTGCAGCAATCTAGAGGTTCTTGCACAGGTGGAATGCAAGTTGCTCCTTTAAGATACCCGTAAAGTAACCGTAGTCCTAGATGACCATAGGCGGTTTTCCCTGTGAGGGGGAGAGCACTGACTGGTGGTGATTTAACATGAGGATCACTACACCTCTGGAGAGGGGCAAGGTCGAGAAAGCAGGGCCTTGATGAATAATCTCAGCCCAGAGAGGAATTGAACCCACATTGTTAGCCTCGCTCTGCATCACAAACCAGCTGTCCAGCCAACTGAGCTAAATCGGCATCCTACTGCCTGTAAATTAGATCTGAAAGAAGTGGTAGTCAAACCTGGACTAGAAGCACTTCACTTGGAAACTGGACTGTAGTATGCATAACGGGGAGGCTGAGGCATAGTGGTATTGTCATTGGACCAGTAGTTCAGAAAACCCGGGGCCTGCGCTAGTGGAAGATGGGGTGATAGCTGTAATGTCTCTCTGGCGGTCTCCTCAGAACTCTCCTCTGAGGTGGTCTCTTGGGCGGTGCGGAGGGAATGATTCCGGGTGGTCCTGCCTCATCAGGTGGAGATGCAACATAATGGATATGTGGTCAGTGAGAGCGAAGGATAATTTTGTCTGACATGAACAATTCACTTGAGACAGGTTAGTTGGGTGAAGGGGTAGTGGACCTTCACCTCGATGGTGCAGGCCAGCTTTGCTGTCAGTTACTGTTCTCTCGGTCAACCCTGCAATCTCCAGGGCCCGTTCCTCATAGGGGACTCGGATCTCTGAGACTTCGCCCCCTGTCTTGACCATTTCATATTCATTATGGGTTATTTTCTCCTGCAGGGACAAAGGGAGGGGATTGTGAGCCGCACACTTGATGGGTTAGGATGTCTACAGCAGGTGGCATGTTTGGGCACCGTACCTGGACATGAAGGTGTTGTGCTGGCGGGTGACATGGCATTCTGAGGTAAAAGCATGAAGATCGGATGTGGGGAGGGTGCCAAGTGTCAGCCAATGATTTGTGGGGGGAGGGGGCATTGGGAATTTGAAGGGTAGCAGATGGAAACGATGCCAGGTGAGAGGTGGTAACTTCCCCTTGCAGCTTGGTGGAGGTCGTTGGTCTTCTTCTGATATTGGACGGTGGTCCTCCTTGTCTTGCTGCCTGAACTGATAGCTGCAGCCACTCCCTGCCACGCGGCATTGCTGATGCTGCTGCTGGTCCTCTGACCCCCCTCAGGAGACAGGAGGTCCCGCCTCTCATTCACAGCATCGAGAAGCCTTCCCAGGTTAGCATTGCCAAAGTGAGGGGTAGATCTGCGGGCTGCCATGCTTGCGTGTTGACTGGGAGTGAGTGCTGAGGAAGCGCTCAAAAGAAGCTCCCTCTTGTTAGTGGGGAGATGCTGAGGCACGAGTCCAGTGAATCAGGCGGTGAGACAGCCAGTAAAGGTGAGAAGATCTTGGGGTTTATTTTCTGCACCAATTGCCTTTGAATACAGGTCGCGATCACACCAATGTGGCTGTCGATGAACACACAAAACATGCCCAAAATTACACGTACAAACTTTTGAATCGTGCCCATAACCTTTGTGAAAGTGTAATATTTTTACAATATACCTCTCTTTGCTCCTACCCCTGTCTCGACCCTGTTTTTGGGATAGCAATCTTATCTTGAACTAGCAATATTCTGTCTGCTTGCATTGAAGCAATGTTTTTGAAAATGCAATATTTTTGAATTGGCCTTTAGTTCTTTACCTTTAAACGTATTTATTTTCACTCCTAGATTCTCGGCAATGTGCCCCACGAGGTCAGGTATGTGACCTGTTCCAAGTGCTGGGTTGAACCTCACCACCAGCAGCTGTGAATGAACAGCTGACCGCAATCTGCCTATTCGGTGGGAAACAGCTGGCCTCTGCTTGCTGTCCCTGCATTCTGACATCTTCTGACGCAGGATACTACTGCATAGTGAACTGCCATAAGGCAAGTTGCAACTGTCCTTTTTTGGGCGTGGTGTATAACGGCTCCACTCCAGCCTTTTGAAAATTTACATGTAAATATGTGTTGAGCTATATCAACATTTTCAGATGTGAAAGAAAAGAATGAATGTCCAGTCGTCGAGCACCCATCGTAACGTCAGGTCATTGCGTAGCATTTGACAGCCAGTGAAGTACTTTGGAAGGGCGTTCTCTGTTTTACTATCGGGAAATACGATACTTTGAGACACCTAAACCACATTTTTAAATCTGCTCTTTTGAGGTTTAGCTTATTAAATGCAGCATTGCTGCAAGCCAGCTTCCGGAGCCTACCCAAAACTTTGCAGTTCGTACCCTAATTTGTACCCTATCTTGTACCCTACCACAGGCAGCACGGTAGCACAGTGGATAGCACTGTTGCTTCACAGCTCATGAGGCCCAGGTTCGATTCCCAGCTTGGCTCACTGTCGGTGTGGAGTCTGTACGTTCTCCCTGTGTCTGCGTTCGTTTCCTGTGGGTGCTCCGGTTTCCTCCCACAAGTCCCAAAAGACATGCTGTTAGGTAATTTGGACATTCTGAACTCTCCCTCTGCGTACCCGAACAGGCGCCGGAATGTGGCGACTAGGGGCTTTTCACAGTAACTTCATTGCAGTGTTAATGTAAGCCTACTTGTGACAATAAAGATTACGTTACTTTACTAACTTGAACAAAGTCTTGTTCACCCATCATCCCTCCGTTTGCTGATCTACACTGGCTCCCACCAAGGCAACACTTACATTTTAAAATTCCTATCATTGTGTTCAAATTCCTCCATAGCCTTGTCTCTCACTAACTCCAGCCTCCAGCCCCACAGAATTTCTGGGTTCCTCCAGTTCTGATCTCTTGCGCCACCTGTATTTTAATGGTGGTATTGCCTTCAGCTGCCTGGCCCCGAAGCTCTGAGCATTTCTTCCCGAAATCTCTCCTCCTTTACGACACTCTTTACAACCTCCCTCTTTGAACGAGTTTTTGATCACCTTCCCTTTATATGTCTTGGTGTCAAATTTTGTTTGATAAGGCTGCTGTGAAGCATCTTGAAACTTTTGCTGTATTAAAGGCGTTATATGGATGAAAGTTATTGTTTCACACACAGAAACTTCCGATATTGTACATGTCACCCTGTCATGGAGGTAAATAGAGAAGATCACTTTATTATAAATTAAAGACGTTTTTCATACAGAGTTGGGTACTGAGGGTGGGGGGTTGGTGGCAGGGGGTGGTTGCGGGTGCTGAGGGGATGGTGTGGTTTGGCTGTAGAAAATTACTGAAAAAAATGTATGACAACCTTTTCTTTCAAGATTAAGGAATTCAAAAAGATTGTAAATGTGTCACATATACACATATCTTCATGGGAAATAACTAATGCACAGTGATACACACACACTTATGTCTATCATAAGAAAATGCAATGTTTCCCTTGCCTCCCCCTCCCCCCCTCCCCCCGGAGTCCATTAGAAGCAGCAATCCCATATTGGAGGCTCAAATGGACTGCCTATCACAGAAGGTCCAATGGTTAGAGATTAAACACTGCGGCAAGGCGACTTTTGCTGTCTTCACAGCGAAATAAAATTCAGCTCCTGGGATGGATGTTTCCACCACTGGAGGCAGTAATGCCACCCTACCTTCCATTGTTGTTGTTGAGGTTGGGACTGCTGTGGTTGGAAGTGCTGTCGGGTAAAGCCAACATCAGTAGGTATGTAATCAGTTTATCCTCGAATCACAAACAGCCTTTGACGAGTCACCAAGTGACTCATATTGGCTGACTCCCATGCTACGTTCTTGGTGCCAATTTAATAATATTGCTGAGGTAATCTAGCAAGCACAATTGCAAATCCTGTTCGAGTCATTTAACTTATTGGTTAATTTACAGAAGTCCAATGTTGCAGGTTAGTGTGTTAGGTGAGAATTACTCCTTTAAAGGTTAGCATCAATGCTGGCTTTGTCTGGCCAGGTTATAACAATTTCAAAAAACTAAGAGCTGAGGGAACATTGTTAGCAGGAACAGAATACCCATTGGAAGAATGACTCATACACCGAAACCACGCATGACCTATTCCATGATTTCAATGAGATAAGGATCTTTGCTAAGAGTGTGTCTGTATTAAAATAAAATGTTTGCAGTATTAGCTCACCTGGCCTTCCATAAACAAAAATTATGTCAGCTATGTAAACAAGGCAGTATCTTTGCACAACTCTTTTCTCCGTTTTCCTGCAATACAGCACTTCACCTCCAATAGCTTATCCACAGGCATGAGATAATCTACAGATCAGATGGGAAACTGTTCAACTGCAAATAGAGGAACATAGGAATTAGGAGCAGAAGTAAGCAATTCAGCCCTTCGAGCCTGCGCCACCGTTCAATCAGTTCCTGGCTGATCTCATCCTGGTCTTAAATCCACCTCCCCATCTGTTGCCCATATCCCTTTAATCCGTGTTTTATCGAAACTATATCTGTCTCTTTCTTAAAACCATTCAATGACTCAGATTCCATCATACTGTGGGGCAACGAGTTCCACAAATTCACCACCCTCTGCGAGAAGTAGTTCCTCCTCACCTGAATTCTAAATCTACCGCCTCTCAAACTATATTGTGACCTCTCGTTTTCGATTTCCCCACAAGGGGGAACATTTGGTCTGCATTTGCTTTATCCATCCCTTTTAGTATCTATATACCTCGATCAGATCCCTTCTCATCCTTCTAAACTCCAGCGATTATAAACCCAAACTGTTTAATCTCTCCTCATTCGTCATCCCTTTCATTCCCGGAACAAATCTGGTGAACCTCCTCTGAACTGCCCCCAATGCCACCACATCCTCCCTCAAATAAGGAGACCAAAACTGGACACAGTACTCCAGATGTGGTCTCAGCAACACTCTGTACAATTGCAATAACATTTCACTACTTTTATTTTCTAGTCCTTTTGCAATTAACGCTAACATCCCATTTGCCTTTTCAATTACATGCTGTACCTGCACACCAACTTTCTGCGATTCATGAACAAAGACCCCAGCTTCCTCTGTCCAGACACATTTTGAACCTGCTTTCCATTTAGATAATAATTTGCTTTTCTATTTTTTCAGCCAAAATGGATAACCTCACACTTATCTACATTAAACTACATATGCCAACTTTCGGCCCAATCTCCCAGTCTATTTATATCTGTCTGTAAAATCATTAACTCCTCTTCACTGCCTCCTTTCCCACCAATTTAGCATCATTCACGCATTTTGTTACACTCTGTCCCTGCTTCCAAATATTTATATAAATTGTAAACAGTTGAGGTCTGAGGACTGACCCCTGCAATACCCCACTAGTTACAGTTCACCAGCCAGAGAAAGACCCATTTATCTCAGCCCTCTGGTAAGAGTCCCTACAGTGCAGGAGGCCATTCGGCCCATTGCGTCTGCACCGACCCTCTGTGAAAGCACCCTACCTAGGCCCACTTTCCACCCTATACCTGTAACCCCACCTAACTTGCACATCTTTGGACACTAAGGGATAGTTTAGCATGGCCAATCCATCTCAACTTCACACCTTGGGACACTTAGGGGCAATTTAGCATGGCCAATCCACCTAACCTTTTTCTTAAATTTAGAGTACCCAATTCATTTGTTCCAATAAAGGGGCAATTTAGTGTGGCCAATCCACCTACCCTGCACATCTTTGGGTTGTGGGGTGAAACCCACGCAGACACAGGGAGAATATGAAAACTCCACACGGATAGTGACCCAGAGCCGGGATCGAACCTGGGATCTCGGTGCCGTGAGGCAGCAGTGCTAGCCACTGCGCAGCCGTGCTGCTCAATCCACAGAACCTGCACATCTTTAGACTGTGGAAGGAAACCGGAGCACCTGGGGGAAACCCACGCAGACACAAGGAGTAAGTGCAAACTCTACGCAGTCACCCAAGGCCGGAATTGAACCCGGGTCCCTGGCACTGTGAGGCAGCAGTGCTAACAAATCTGCCACCGTGCAGCCCTCTGAACAATCTATCCCTCTTTTCTTTCTGAACTGTGTGCCTTAACAAAGGTAACTACAATTGATTGTAAGCGATGCAATATACCATCAGTGTGTAGCTGTGAGTTACACTCAATGTTTACCTCCCCATCTATTTTCTCAAGCAAAGCGGACAGGAATGGTTTCTTTTTAATGTACGCCACAAGTTCTAACATGTGCTCTGTTTTAATTTGTGTCAGCTAGACAATCATTTTCCAGGCTTCAGATTAACTTTCCCCGTACCATTTTGCCAAATTCAGGTTGTTTCACATGATGTCACACTGTGTTCCCTCAGCAGTCTCTCACTCTATCCCTGCCGGTGATCCCATCCCAGAAATTAAAATGCAATTTGAACTGACTCAAAGGGATCTTCTTCAATTCCAATTGTGCTCTCACCAACCCTCAAGGGAAACATTGATGAGGCTTTCGCCTTTGATGCTGTTATTTCTGTCTCAGTCTTTCAACACTTAAGGAATCACAACCCCCACGCTTTGCAATGCTCAATGTTCTCGGTGGAAACTATCCCCATGAATTTGAGCATGAAAGAAAGGTCTTGTAATTATACAGCCCCTAATTCTGACCTCAGGATGTCTCAGACACATTGAATTGTTTACCAAGTGTGGTCAGCGTTTGCTTTGGGAATTATAGCGGCGAACAATCTGCACACAGGCAACCCGACAGACATCAGATGAGATGGATTATCCGTTGCGGTAAGTTTAGGGAGAAATATTGACCTGGACACCAAGTGAAGTTACTGTTCTTTCACAAATAGAAAAATGGGATCCGTTAAATCCATCAGAACACAGAGGACGGGATTTTCCGGCTCACCTTTGGCCACCAACAGGATCTTCCGGTACCATCAACATACACGCTTTTTGGGTGGGTCGCCGCTCCCGCCGCCAGGGAACCTGCCGCGAGTCTTCACCAGGAACGGAAGGTCCCACCATCAAGAAGGACGAGAAAATCCACCCATAGGGAGGGGTGGGTTTTATATCTCACCCAAAAGACAATGGGTGCGATTCAACTAATTGGGAACAAAGTCCCATAGTGAGCGTCTTTAGCTGCGTGTTTCCCAGCGCCGAGGAACACATGGCTACATAACGTGACTCACATTGTACAAGGGGCCTCAGTGGGAAACGCGCATCCAACGCTGCACGTAGCCCCGTTAGTTACACTGAGGAGCCCCTGAAGCAACTCCCAACAACCCCAAGTCCAAACGCACTATAGGAAGATCCTCACCCCCCCCCCCTCACCCCCAAATAGGGCACCCCAGCCCAATCACACATACACAAAAACCTGGCGGTGCCCATTCCAGCTGGATGTGCCACTGGGGCAGTGCCAGGCTGGCACCAGCAGTGCCAGGGTACCACCCTGCCCAAAGGGAATGCAGCTCAGTGCCTCCGATCCCTGGGATATCACAAGTGTCACTCCATCTGGTCCCTGTTTGTGGAGACCAGTACCAAACAGGGCTCGCCCAAGGTCTCCAAGACACAGGGATAGATTCCACGTCTCAGGTGCCTCAGGAATCTGCACATTAAATTGAGACTATGCAGATTTGCAAAAACATTGGATCTTGTGAGGTGTTGTGAGCCAGGTAGATTCCGGGAGTGGGGTCTCCCAGCTTTTAACAGCCATGCTGCACTGCGGAGAGCTGACTTCCAGGCTCAACGTGGCCATTGAATCGGCAGCATTGTGCACAGGTCCGACTGGGGAGCTTGAGCTCACATCCTCCTGACGCAGCAGCTTCAATACAACTAAAATGTGGCACATCATGAGGATGCTATATTTATGGAAATTGTATCTGTGTTTTGTATTCTTTTCTCCCGATTGAGTTGCCATATTATCCATTTGATTTTATTTTTATTGTTTATTTCTAGTATTCACATTTACTAAACAATTTTCAATAAATAGGTTTGCAGTATCTCAGGCTGGATTCTCTGCTGCCCCGCGTACAGCGCGGGGGCAGAGAATCCCCGTTTACGTGGAAATCGTAGCCGCCGCCGCTCCCGCTCTGGTCCCCGGAGAATCGCTCATGTGCGATTTACACGGCGCAGCAAGGGGGCCATTGACAGAGGCCACCCCCTGCGATTCTCCGGGTAAAACTGGCTGAGTTCCCAATGGCGTGGTTCTAATCATGCGTTGGCCGTCGGGAACCTTGGATGGTGGCTGCGGACTCAGTCCGCGGACGCTCTGGTGGGGGGGGGGGTGGATTGAGCACTGGGGAGGCCTCATGGGGGGCCAGGGTAGCGATTGGGCAGCTCGGATGCGCGGGCACGCGCCATCTCGGGGGGGCCTACGTTATCGACGTTGGTACGCGGTCCGAGTCCATCATCGCGCACGACGCTGCCGCTGCCGTGCGCATGAGCGGTCTTGGGATCTGAAGTGTGAGGGCCCGTATCCGCAGCTGAAGCTGCGAGAAGCTCCCCGGGGCCCTTCTAACCTGCAAGGTAGAATAGCTGTAGATTTTTCTGAAGAAAGTCAAGAGTGAAACGCCAGCATTTCTACGCTAGTGTGGGGACATAGCCCCATTTTTGGAGAACCCAGTCCCTCATGTTGGATTGTTAGATTTTCCATTACAGTATGAAATATACTCGCTCGATACCAGGAAACCAGATGATGCTGTAGGACCGTTCGACAGTATCAATTGGATGTTAACCAATACTATTTTCTTATAGTTTCAGAAAGTACAAAATATGAAGCAAAATGAAGAAATTCATTCCAATTTCTTACTATTTTCCTTCAACCAAGTCGGATCTGGTTTATTTTGGATGAAAACGAGACAGCCTGTTGCTTAGTTTGTGAAACTAAATGCCATATCTGCATAATTTAGACATTTTCAAAGCTATTTACATAATGGTGTAACGTGAACATTAATTTCAGTGGCGTGGAAACAATACAAAGCACACCTTTTCATTGTAGAACATCACTTGGCTTCTGAGCAGTCATAACACCCTTGAGTCAGAAGGTCATGCCTAAAAGAGTTCAACCCCATGGGTAAAATGCAACGTTGTCTGCAGTGTAAGTTGGCCATCTGTACATCAGATGTCTCTTTAGTCTTATTACTATTTATAGGATTTTTCTGCCTGAAAATTGGCTGTGGCATGTTTAGACTTAGCAAGTATGACTGCATTTCAGAAGTTTTTCTTTGACCGTGAAGTACTGCCGGCCATGCCAAAGATATAGAATTATAGAATGGTTACAGCACAAAAGGTGGCCATTCGGCCCATCATGCCCATGCTGGCAATCTGTAAGAGCAATTAAGCTCGTCCCATGCCTCATAGCACTGCAAATTCTTTCCAGCACTTAACCAATTCACTTTTGAAAGGCACAATTGTTCCTGCCTCCGCCACACCCAGAAGCTGTGCATGCCAGATCCTAACCACTGGCTGTCTAAAAAATATTTCCTCCTGTTGCTAGTGTTTTTTTTTGTCATTCATCTCATATCAGTGTTCTCTGGTTTTTGGCCCTTCTGTCCAGGGGAACAGTTTCTCTCCATCTGTTCCCTTCATGATTTGCCTTTAAGGGAGGTCTGCATGACATCACTAGAAGGGAAATAGATCATAGAATTTACAGTGCAGAAGGAGGCCATTCGGCCCATCGTGTCTGCACCGGCTCTTGGAAAGAGCACCCTACCCAAGCTCAACACCCCCACCCTATCCCAATACCCCAGTAACCCCACCCAACACCAAGGGCAACCCTGGACACCAAGGGCAATTTATCATGGCCAATCCACCTAACCTGCACATCATTGGACTGTGGGAGGAAACCGGAACACCCGGAGGAAACTCACGCACACACGGAGAGGATGTGCAGACTCTGCACAGACAGTGACCCAAGCCGGAATCGAACCTGGGACCCTCGAGCTGTGAAGCTGTGAAGAAATATGTCATGTGACCCTGTCTTAGTTTCACTTTTGCTTTTGAGCAGTGCACACACATAGGGCGGAATTCTCCGCTCCTGCGAAAAATCGGGAAGGCCATCGTGACCTCGGCCGAGTTTCACGACGGCCTCGGAGGCCGCTCCTCTCACCTTATTCACCCCCACCCGGGGGGCTTGGAGCGGTGCTCCGTTATTCTCGGCCGTCGGGCCTTGTCGCTGGTGTCAAGGCCCGGCGCACCGAGAATGACGCGGTCGGCGAGCCTACTGATGTCAACCGCGCATGCGCGGTTGCCGTCTTCCCCTCCGCCGCCCCGCAAGATGTGGCGGCTTGATCTTGCGGGGCAGCGGAGGGGAAAGAGTGCGTCCCTTTGAGACGCTGGCCCACCGATGGCGGGCCAGTCCCCTCCTGAGCACGGCTGTGGTGCTCACTCCCCTCTCCGCCCCCCCCCCACAAGCGTCAAACCAGCGTTTGCCGCCATGTTCACAACGGCAGTGACCAGGTGTGGTTGCCGTCGTCGTGAACCTGTCGCAAACGGCAGGCCGCTCGGCCCATCCGGTTTGGAGAATCGCCGGTTGCCGTGAAAAACGGCGAGCGGCGATTCTTCCGAGCAGGGGGTGGGAGAATCGCGGGGGGCGCCAGGGGGGGCGTGTCGTGAGTCGCCTGGCCCTCCCGCGATTTTCCCACCCGGCATGGGAAGCGGAGAATCACGCCCAAAGTTCTGCTGCTGATTTCGTCAAGCTGTCTACTGGTGTATAAATGTTGCCATGGGTTGAGTCTAAATAAATGAACCCACAATGTGTTTATACAATTCCTTATGAGCTATTGGTGCCTATATATCGTTATAACAGCACAACATGATGTTCAGAGGTGGTCAAACAGCATTTCATCAATGTTAAGTACAGGTAAAACATAGGGGCATGTTGGCACAGTGGTTAGCACTGCTGCCTTATTGGCACTGAGGACCTGGGTTCTCTAAATTTAACGAACAAAGAACAAAGAAAGAACAAAGAAAGTACAGCACAGGAACAGGCTCTTTGGCCCTCCAAGCCTGTGCCGACCATGCTGCCCGTCTAAACTAAAATCCTCTACACTTGCTGCATCCATATCCCTCTATTCCCATCCTATTCATGTATTTGCCAAGATGCCCCTTAAAAAAAAGTACAAGTACAACATGGTGAACGGCTTTAGATTATGCTACATGGTTTTAGACAATTTTTGATATTCTAGTCAGGCTGCGACAGAGTTCTAGAGCAGCAGAGTGTCAGTGTGCTGACGACACAGAAAAGATTTGAAGGCGCAGTGCTCAAATACAGAGCTGTTAAGCTGATGAATCCCTCATGCGGAGATTTTAGTGCATGGCCTGTCAGTTCAGTGAATGGGAGAGTGCATCAAGAGGATCTGCACCATGGGGCAGCACGGTGGCGCAGTGGTTCGCATTGCAGCCTCAAGGCGCCGAGGCCTCAGGTTCAATCCTGGCTCTGGGTCACTGTACGTGTGGAGTTTGCACATTCTCCCCGTGTTTGCGTGGGTTTCTCCCCACAACCCAAAGATGTGCAGGCTAGGTGGATTGGCCACGCTAAATTGCCCCTTAATTGGAAAAAATTAATTGGGTACACTAAATTTCTATTTTTAAAAAGAGGACCGTCACCAGTTGAGTTCTGTTGGGGAAGACAAATGGCTAGGGTATGGGTCAGATCGACAGCGAGTAAGGGAGGGTCAAACATAAATATCGAGCCAGAGAAGGCTGCGTTTATAATGAAAATCGCTTATTGTCACAAGTAGGCTTCAAATGAATGGGCAAATCTTTGGAAAAGTGTGCGAATGTCAGCAACACTCATCTCAGGTAATATAGGAGAAGGAAGATCAAAGGGCTATTGTCGGAATGCCCATGGAAATCCCCAGTCTGAACTGGATGCAGCTGATCGATTACCAAAATTTAAAATGTCCAAACAGGGCACAGAGCAATGTCCCTTGATTCAGGTGCATTGAACCTGACAAACAAGCCTTAAAAATGTGTCTAATTATTGGGACTAAAGGTCCACACGTGCTCAAAGTGTCAGGATTAACAGCAGAAGAGCTAAATGATCCCCAAACGATGTACGGGCTGCACTGGAAGACCTCTTAAAAATCAGATTAAACTTCAATATTCATCAAATAGAGTTCATGCCATTTTGAACAACAGCTGACAGAATCCATAGCCCACTTTGACAGCAAATGCAGAGAAGAGGGTACATGCTGTGATTCCTCAAACACAGAGCTAGCAGATAGGACTGTTGATTCAGTGATCACATCCACTCCCATGGAAGCACACCATCGAGATCTGCTAGATAAGCCCAGGAAGGTAGAGCATCAAAGAGCTATTCAAGGATTGGGTACAAAGTGGTCCTCGCAGGTTTATGAATCTTACAGGCCATGAGTACAATGACAGTTATTGATGCACTCACTCGAACAGCAAAACCTAGCAAGTCATGTGGGAAGTTTGACCTTCTGCATGCACCAAGGAAATGCTCAGCTTTCCAGCAATTTTACAAGGCTTGTGCCATAAAAAAGGCCACTTGCAGAGGCAGTGTACTGGAGCAAAGGTTGATGTAGCTACAGAGAGCTCTGCACTGATCCAAACAAACACTTTCCAATGAGTGGCTTCGAGAAATAAGAACGACCTTCCTATCTCCCATCAGAAATGTATACATGAGGTGATTGCGAAACCAACTCATATGCACAGTGAGACGATGAGCAGTGAAAATGTATTTTACACTGTCAGTCTTGTGGCGAATATAGATGCTGTCATTGTGAACATTTTGCCAAGATTAAAATAATCTCTCTCAGGAAAGTTGGTAATTATTCATTATTGGTCAAGATTGGCACAGGGACAAGTGTCAACACCCAACCTCCATGAATTCTAAAAGACATTTATCCACAGATGTGGAAGGGCATGGCGAAACTTACTACCGTGCAACTTTCAGTGTACAACGGGTCAGTTATTCCATGTGCAGGTTCCATAGTCTGCAGCGGAAGTACAACCAATCCTCCTGGGTGTTACAAATGTACTACATCATGGAGCTAAAAAGTCCAGCAATTGCAGGTCTACCAGCATGCCGTGACCTCACGCTAGTGACAATCCAAGGAATTAGTCACACCTCACACTGTAGATCACCCTTCTCCTCCTATAAACTCAGTTCATGACCATATATCAAACATTTAGAATGTTTCAACAAAATTGGAAGTTTCAAGGGAGCTGCAATGTTACGCTTTCAGGAGAACGCAAGTCCGTCTGATGATCTGGTACATTTTGAACAATTTAAATGCTCGCTACTAAAAGGCAAAATGGCAGAAGATTCTACACTGCACAAACTGTAGAAAACCATCATTAAAGGATGATATGATTCTATTCAGCGTGTCCACAAACACGTGAGGCCATTTTGCTCTTATTGGGAGGAGCTAGGCATCTTGCCGGGAGTCATTTTTAAAGGCAGGCAAGTCATCGTACCAAAATCTTTAGGTCCTAATATTCTTCAGCAACTTCATCAACCACATATAGGCCAGATGAGCAGGCTCAAAAGAAAGACAACCTATTGGCCGGTATGAACAATGACATTGAAGACTTCTTCCAGAAATGCGAAGCATGTCAAGAGCATGGTCCAAGTCAGCTCTAACCACCATTGATTCCAAAAGAAGGTTCAAAATTGCATCCACCTCTTAAATATTCATTGCACTGAATTTATTGTTATTGTTTACCACTTTGCCCAGTACCCATTATCAACAATTTCACAGTACATCAAGTGCAACTGTTTTTCACACTCAAAGTGCAATTTTCTGTTTATTTGGTGTGCATAGAGAAATCATTATGCATAATAGTCTGCAATTTATTGGCAAGCCTTTTCAGGATAGGAAGAAGTCTTACAACACCAGGTTAAAGTCCAACAGGTTTATTTCAAATCACTAGCTTTTGGAGCACTGCTCCTTCCTCAGGTGAATGGAAAGGTAGATTCCAGAAACATTTATCTCGGCAAAGTCAAATATGCAGGACAATACTTTGAATGCGAGCATTTAGAGGTGATTAAGTCTTTACAGAGGCAGGGAGAGGGATAATCACAGGTTAAAGAGGTGTGAATTGTCTCAAGCCAGGACAGTTGGTAGGATTTCGCAAACCCAGGCCAGATGGTGGGCGGTGAATGTTACGCGACATGAATCCAAGGTCCTGCTTGAGGCCACGGATAACTTCACGTTTCTCCACTTCTCTAGTGTCCACCCTAAACACATTAAAGAAGCCATCCATAGGGACAAGACCTCCGTCTACACAGGATCTGCTCAGACGAGGAGGAGCGTAACAGACATCTACAGACGTTGAAAGATGGCCCTGTACGAACGGGATATGGCGCTCGACTCAATGATCGATAGTTCCAACGCGCCACAGGAAAAAAAACACACCAACCTCCTAAGAAGACAAACACGGGACACAACCGACAGAGTACCCTTCGTCTTCCAGTACTTGCCCGGAGCAGAGAATCTACGACATCTTCTTTGCAGCCTTCAATACGTCATCGATGAAGACGAACATCTTGCCCACACCTCCACTACTTGCTTTCAAACAACCACGTAACCTCAAACAAACCATTGTTTGCAGCAAACGTCCCAGCCTTCAGAACAGTGACCACGACACCACACACTGCCATGGCAATCTTGGCAAGACGTGCCAGATCATCGACATGGATACCACCATTACACGTGAGAACACCACCCACCAGGTAGACGGTACATACTCGTGCGCCTCGGCCAACGTTGTCTACCTCATACTCTGCAGGAAAGGATGTCCCGAAGCTTGGTACATTGACGAGACCATGCAGATGCTGTGACAACGGATGAATGGACATCGCACGACAATCGCTAGGCAGGAATGTTCCCTTCCAGTCGGGGAACACTTCAGCAGTCAAGGGCATTCAGCCTCTGATCTCCGGGTAAGCGGTCTCCAAGGCAGCCTTCAGGACGCGCGACAATACAGAATCGCTGAGCTGAAACCTATAGCCAAGTTCCATACATATGTGTAGGGCCTCAACCGGGACCTTGGATTCATGTCGCATTACATTCATCCCCCACCATCTGGCCTGGGCTTGCAAAATCCGACCAACTGTCCTGGCTTGAGACAATTCACACCTCTTTAACCTGGGGTCACCCCTCTCTCTGGCTCTGTATAGACGTAATTACCTGCAAATGCTCGCATTCAAAGTATTGTCTTACATATTTGACTTTGCCTATATAAATGTTTCTGGAACCTACCTCTCCATTCACCAGAAAGGAGCAGTGCTCCGAAAGGTAGTGATTTGAAACAAACTTGTTGGACTTTAACCTGGGATTAGAACATAGAACAGTACAGCACAGAACAGGCCCTTCGGCCCTCAATGTTGTGCCGAGCCATGATCACCCTACTCAAACCCACGTATCCACCCTACACTCGTAACCCAACAACCCCCCCTTAACCTTACTTTTATTAGGACACTACGGGCAATTTAGCATGGCCAATCCACCTAACCCGCACATCTTTGGACTGTGGGAGGAAACCGGAGCACCCGGAGGAAACCCACGCACACAGGGGGAGGACGTGCAGACTCCACACAGACAGTGACCCAGCCGGGAATCGAACCTGGGACCCTGGAGCTGTGAAGCATTTATGCTAACCACCATGCTACCCTGCTGTACTGATTGTAAGACAGAATTGCCAAGTTTACAGTTGGGACAACAAATTTATATCCAGGATTCCACAATGTATGCAGCAACCAACTGAGGTAACAAGGGTTTGTTCAGAACCGAGGTCCGATGAAGTCTATACCGAGGAGAAATCAGATATAGAAAGCAGGGAGGGGGACTGTGATATAACTGTGATGTGGAGATGCCGGCGTTGGACTGGGGTGAGCACAGTAAGAAGTCTTACAACACCAGGTTAAAGTCCAACAGGTTTGTTTCAAACACGAGCTTTCGGAGCACTGCTCCTTCCTCAGCTGTTATAACTGAACAGATTAGCATTGAGATTGTGGAGGTGTTAGCAGTTTTAGCGGGCTTAAAAGTGGATAAATCCTCAAGCTCAGATGAGATGTATCCTGGGCTGCTATGTCAGGCAAGGTAGGAGATTGCAGTGGCACTCACGCTAATTTTCAAATCCTCCCTCGCCACAGGAGAGGTGCCAGAGGACTGAAGGACAGCTAATGTGGTACCTTTATTCAAGAAGAGTAGGGAAAAACCAGGTAATTACAGACCAGTGAGCCTAACATCAGTGGTAAAGAAATTATTGGAAAAAGTGCTGAGGGGCAGAATTAATCTACAGTTTAGGCAAGGATTAATCAAAAATAGTTGGCAAGGCTTTGTCATGGGTGGGATTCTCCGTCAGCAGGAACCTCCATTTCGCTGGCAGCGCGCAAACACCTGCAGATTTCCCGACGGTGTGATGATGGCCACAATGGGAAACCCCATTGGCCGGCTGCTGGGACGGAGGACACCGCTGCCAGTGGGGGCACGCAGTACCAGAAAATGGATCTGTTAGGATGGAGAATCCTACCCCATTTGATTGAGGAGATGACTATGTGTGTAGATGAGGGCTGTGCAGTTGATGTACTCTACATGGACTTCAGTAAGGTTTTTGACAAGGTCCCGCATGGCAGATTGATCAAGAACGTAAGAGTCCATGGGATCCATGACAAATTGGATCCATAACTGGCCTAGTGGCAGCAGGCAGATGGTGATGGTCATTTCTAAAGGTTGTTTTCATGGCTGGAAGCCTGGGTATGTTGGTGTACCACAGGGATCGGTGCTGGGCCCTTTGATCTTTATAGTGCACATCTAGACATGATCTTAATGTGAATGTGGGAAGTTTGCAGATGGCATGAAAATTCGTGCTGTGGTAAATAGCAAGGAGGAAAGTCTGAGGTTACAAGACGATACAGATGGGCTGGTCAAATGGGCAGAAAAGTGGCAAATCGAATTCAACCCTAAAAAGTGTGAGGTGTAGCATTTTGGGAGAACTATAAAGGCAGGGGAATATACAATGAATGGTGGGATTCTAGGAAGTACAGAGAACCAGAAGAAAGTTGTGAGATGTCCAAAGATTCCTGACGGCAGCAGGGCAGGTAAATAAGGTGGTTAAGAAGGCACATGGGATATTTGTCTTAATTAGTTGAGGCATAGAATATAAGAGCAGGGAGGTTATGATGCAGCTGTATAAAACTTTTGTTGAACCACAGCTAGTGCACAGTGTACAGCTCTGGTTGTCACGCTATAGGAAGGGTGTGATTACATTAGAAATGGTGCAGAGGAAATTCACCAGGAGGTAGCCTGGGCTGGAGCATTTCAGATACGAAGAGAGACTGGATAGGCTGGGTTGTTCTCCTTAGATCAGATAAGGCTGAGGGTGGACCTCACTGAGATGTACAAAACTATGAGGGACATAGAATGGGTAGATAGGAAGAAACCTTTCCCCTTAGTAGAGGGGTCAATAACTGGAGGGGCATATATTTAAGGTAAAGGGCAGGAAGTTCAGAGATGATGTGAGGAAATATATTTTCACCCAGAGGGTAGTGGAAATCTGGAACTCACTGCCTGAAAGGGAGGTAGAGGAGGGAACACTAATAACACTTAAGAAGCAATCAGATGAGCACTTGAAATGCCATAGCACACGAGGGTACGGACCAAGTGCTGGAAATGGGATTAGAACAGATTAGTGCTTGATGGCTGGCATAGGCATGCACAATGAGCCTTGGGTCCTCTTTCTATGTTGGAAAACTCTGTGACATTCCAGCTCCTCAACCACTGTGCAGCCCTATTGCAACTAGGATAAGATTCCAAAAGCAACCAGGAACAACATCCAAGAATGACAATCCCACAAATCACTGTGAGCAAAGAAAGACACCTCTAGACAACATTACCATTACAAGATCTGGTCGTACCACGGATTGCCTTCATAGATTTAGCAATCCTGTATACTTATGTAATAGTGACTATATATAAGCATGTAATGTATAGCTACATACCTTTGGAAGGTTGAAAATATCTTTAAAAAGGTGATGTTTTAATGTTCCATCAGGGGATATCAACATGGCACCATTAGAAAAGAAGTGTGTCAAGTGATCCAGTCTGAGTTTCATTTTTGCTTTGAACAGAGCACACACACCAGCTCTGTTGCTGATGTGTTCAAGCTTTCTATCTTTGTGTAAACATTCTCATGTGCTTAGTCTCAATAAATGATCCAGCAATGTGTTTACATAATCCCTTGTAAGTGACTGGTGCGTTTATATCATTATAAAAGCCTGGCAGTGATCTTGTAGACTTCCATCAAACCTCCCCCAAATATTTTCTTCTCTCGGGAGAACATCCACATCTTCTCCAATCTACTGAGGTAATAGAAGTCCATCATCCATGGGACTAATCTCATAAATCTGTAATGCACCCTTGCTGCATCTTTCCTGTCCTTTTAAAAGTGGGGAATCCAGGGCAGCACGGTGGCCTAGTGGTTAGCACAGCTGCCTCACGGCACTGAGGTCCCAGGTTCGATCCCGGCTCTGGGTCACTGTCCGTGCGGAGTTTGCACATTCTCCCTGTGTCTGCGTGGGTTTCGCCCCCACAACCCAAAAATGTGCAGAGTAGGTGGATTGGCCACGCTAAAATTGCCCCTTAATTGGAAAAAATTATTGGGTACTCTAAATTTAAAAAAAAAAAGTGGGGAATCCAGGATTGGGCACACTATCCGGTTGAGTCTGATCTAATGTTTTAAAAGGTTCATCAGAACTTCCTTACTTTTGTACTCTATGCCTCTGTTAATAAAGCCCAGAATGCTGTATGAGTTTTTGGCCACTTTCTGAACTTAGCTTGTCACCTTCAACAATTTGTCTGCATATAATGCCAGGTCTCTCTATTACTGCAGCCCATTTAGAATTATACTCTTTTGTTTATATTGCGTATCCTTGTTTTCCTTCAAATATGAATCATTTAACACTTCTCTGCATTAAGTTTCATTTGCCACATGTCCACCCATCCCATCAACCTGACAATATTCTCTTGATGTTTATCACTAGCTTCCTCACTATCTCTAAATGTTCCTGTGCTGCCACTGGATCCACTCAAGGCACTTCATATCCCAGGACCAGATCCAAGAATGTCCCCTTCTTCATTGAGCTGGGAACATACTGATCAAGAACATTCTCTTGTACACACTTCAGAAGATTTTCCCCCTCTCTGCCCTTCACACTATAATGATCCCAGTCTATATTTGGAGAATCAAAGTTCCCCATTGTCACTTGTTTTTTAACTTCTCTGTAGTCGCTTTGGAAATTTACTCTTCTAAATCTTTGCCACTACTTGGTGATCTGTTTTTTTTTTAAATTTAGAGTACCCAATTATTTTTTCCAATTAAGGGGAAATTTCTAGCGTAGCCAATCCACCTGTCCTACACATCTTTGGGTTGTGGAGGTGAAACCCACGCAGACACGGGGAGAATGTGCAAACTCCTCATGGACAGTGACCCAGGGCCGGGATTCAAACCCGGGTCCTCAGCGCTGTAGGCAGCAATGCTAACCACTGTGCCACCGTGCTGCCCTCTTGGTGACCTGTTGAATTGCATCCAGCAGTGTATAATAATAATAATCTTCATTAGTGTCGCAAGTAGGTTTACATTAATACTACAATGAAGTTACTGTGAAAAGCCCCGAGTCGCCACATTCCGGCGCCTGTTTGGGTACACAGAGGGATAATTCAGAATGTCCAATTCACCTAACAAGCACGTCTTTCGGGACTTGTGGGAGGAAACTGGAGCATGGACAGTGACCAAAACCAGGCATCGAACACGGGTCCCTGCCACAGTGAAGCAACAGTGCTAACCACAGTAACTTAATTGCAGTGTTAATGTAAGCCTACCAGTGACAATAATAAAGATTATTATTATCGTGACACCTTTATTTGTTTCTAACTGTAACCAAATATTGAGGTCTGGACATCTAATAATAATAATAATAATCGCTTATTACATAGATACATAGAAGATAGGAGCAGGAGGAGGCCTTTTGGCCCTTCGAGCCTGCTCCGCCATTCTTCACGATCATGGCTGATCATCCAACTCAATAGCCTAATCCTGCTTTCTCCCCGTAGCCTTTGATCCCATTCTCCCCAAGTGCTATATCCAGCCGCCTCTTGAATATATTCAAAGTTTTAACATCAACTACTTCCTGTGGCAATGAATTCCACAGGCCCACCACTCTTTGTGTGAAGAAATGTCTCCTTAACTCTGTCCGAAATGGTTTACCCTGAATCCTCAGACTGTGACCCTTGGTTCTGGACACACCCACCATTGGTAACATCTTCCCTGCATCTACCCTGTCTAGTCCTGTTCGAATTTTATAAGTCTCGATCCCCCCTCGTTCTTCTGAACTCCAGCGAGAAAAATCCCAACCTAGTCAATCTCTCCTCATATGACAGTCCCGCCATCCCTGGAATTAGTCTGGTAAACCTTCGCTGCACTCCCTCAAGAGGAAGAACATCCTTCCTCAGAAAAGGAGACTAAAATTGTACCCAAACTCCAAGTGTGGCCTCACCAAGGCCCTGTATAATTGCAGCAACACATCTTTGCTTCTATCCTTGAAATCTCTTGCAACGAAGGCCAACATACCATTAGACTTCTTTACCGCCTGCTGCACCTGCATGCTGACCTTCATCGAATGGCGCACAAGGACACCCAGGTCCCTCTCCCAATTTACAACCATTCAGGTAGTAATCTGCCTTCCTGTTTTTGTTTCCAAAATGAATGACCTCACACTTATCCAAACTATACTGCATCGGCCATTGGTTTATCCATTCACCCAACCTGTCCAGATTTGCTGTCACAAGTAGGCTTCAATGAAGTTACTGTGAAAAACCCCTAGTCACCACATTCCGGCGCCTGTTTGGGGAGGTTGGTACAGGAATTGAACCCACTCTGCTGGCATTGTTTTGCATTGCAAGCCAGCTAGTTAGCCCACTGTGCTAAAGCAGCCCCAGGGCTATGGTCTAATCCACGAAAGTGTGCATTAGCAAGCTGACATACGTGAAGGTTTATATTGGTTGACATTTCTGTTCAGGTCTACTCATGCATCCACTGACAATTATGGATTCTGTGATTGTCATCTGGGCTGGGGAAGAACTCAGGGCATTACAATTAACTTAAGTGTTCCTGAGCTAGATATGGGATGGGGCACAAGTATGAAAGAAATAAGTGGGGGGGGGGTCCAAATCCTGATTCACGTCCAGCTTGAAATTCCAAGGAGCTGAGGAAGAATTAGAAAGAGGATTCTTCATGGCGGTTCCATCCATTGCTTTTGTTTTGCAGAATTTTAGGCTGGATTCTGGTGCTGGAAAGTAGTGGATATGCTTCCTCAGGAATTCTGCCAGTTGAGTTCACACCAATGCTCATTAAGGCCCGGTCCAGGCCCCAAAATAGTTCTCAGGAAAGGAAATATGTCCAAAAGAGGATCCAGAAGGTGAACACTGTTTTATTCAGGCCAGTAATTTCAAATTTGTGACTCTTCATTGACATTGTAAGAGCAGCACAGTGACACAGTGTTTGGTACTGCTACCTCAAGCATCAGGGAGCCGGCTTCAATTCTGCCCTTGGGCGACTGTCTGTATGAAGTTTGCACATTTAGCACAGTGGGCTAAACAGCTGGCTTGCCATGCAGAATAAGACCAGCAGCGGGGGTTCAATTCCCCTACCGGCCTCCCGGAATGCGGCAACTAGGGGCTTTTCACAGTAACTTCATTGAAGCCTACTTGTGACAATAAGTGGTTATTATTATTATTTTCCCGTGTCTGAATAGGTTTCCTTCAGATGCTCCGATTTTCTCCCACAGTCCAAAGGTTAGGTGGATTGGCCATGCTAAATTGCCCCATGGGCAGGTTAGGTGGTCTGCTCAAGCTAAAACTGCCCCTTTGTGTCCAAATAGGTGCAGGTCAAGTGGGGGTACGGAGATATGCTGGCGGAGTGGCCTTTCAGATAGTCAGTGCAGACTGGATGGGCTGAATGGCCTCTTTCTGCACTGTAGGGATTCTATGGATTCTATAGAGTCTATGATTGTCAGTCTCCACCATCAGAGCATCTACCTGGGTTAGGGTTCATGACGCTACATATCTTTCCACCTGTATGGAATGGTTTTGTACACAAACTGCATTTCATAAAGTTTGGGGGAGAATTTCCTCATCATTTCCTGCGCACTTCCATGGAGGGGCAACATAGGAATTCAATTTCAGGGGGAGATTCAGGTGGATTCCTTTTCCTCTGATCCCATTATACGGTCCCTGATTTTCACCTGGGTGATGCAGACAGAAACAGTGAAGACATCGAGGCTTAGACAATATTATTGAAGGGTACGAGCACAATTGTTTAACTTCAATTCTCTTGAGTGGTGTTTGGAATATGACTCCCTGAGGACTACAGGGAACAATAAAGAGGAAGTTGGGGATAATAGATCCTGAAATGGCAATATTTCATTTCTAACTGCACAGTAAACAAAACGACTGTGGTTAAAGGCCACGCGAATGGTATATGATGTGTATATAGAGTAGATTCCTGTTATTGTCACTTTGTGTGCCTCAGCCAAAAGAAACTACAAGTAATTGTGGGAAATGGCAAAATGGGGGCCTCATTCCAGCGTCTCGTCACACTCCTTAAAGGAATATTTGAGAAGAATCAGTTTATAATAAAAGACTGTTTCAATAAATCAGACAATGATTTCAGTTCAATGCTGATCTTTGACCCATAGCACAATTAAAGAGGGTTTCGAACACTTTTAGCTGATTGCAATAAAGAAAAAAAATGCACTTTATATTTATAGATGGAAGCTTTGAGTTAAACAAGTGACAATTCTTAGACGTTTTTGCATGAGAACTGAGCCGGATTTCTCCGGCCCTTGGGATTCAATGTCCCCCCCCCCCCCCCTCCCCTCCCGCAGCGTTCCCAGTCCCTGGGTTTCCCGACGGCATGGGCTGGCTTCAATAGGAAATCCAATTGACAAGCAGCGGGAAGAGAGAATCCCGCCACAGTGAACGGCGTAATGCCAAAAAGCACACGGCGGCGGGACTGGTGAATTCCGCTCCCTGATTTCAGCAAGCTATAGATTAACATTCCAGATATTGGTGTGTTGTCACAATTTCCCTGATGAAGAAATTACACTTGAAACAAGAGCCTGGCCTCTTTCTGTCAGATGCTCTTGTGTGATGCTAACAATTTTGAGTTCTCGTTTCCAAGTTCCTGGTTGCTCTTTGTCTTTTAAATCTGAAAATGAGAGAAAAATGATTGTGATTGCACACAGCATTCAAAGCAGCTACTGGGCTGGATTCTCCAGGACCCCAGTTACCTGTTTTTCAGCGGTACGTCATTCACGGGTGCGGAATACTTTTTTCCCACCTCTTGTCAATGGGATTTCCCATTGAAGCTACCCAACTCTGCCGGAAAACCTGGTGGCGGGGAGGCACTGCCGGTGGGAGCAGAGAATTCTGGACACAAACTCTGGAAGAATATCAGGTGGAATTTACATGTACAAATGTTGCACAAAGTGGACAGGACTGAGATCATAATATTTCTTCTTTTCAAGATCGCCATGGAGGGGAAAAAGAAGAGTTTGGTACTAGAGAGTTATGGACAGATTCTATCACAGAGCTAGATAGTCAGGTTAGAGTTAATTATTTTTTTCAACAAATTTAAAATGCCCAATTCATTTTTTCCAATTAAGGGGCAATTTGGCATGGCCAATCCACCTACCCTGCACATTTTTGGGTTGTGGGAGCAAAACCCACGCAAACACAGGGAGAATGTGCAAACTCCACACGGACAGTGACCCAGAGCTGGGATCGAACCTGGGGCCTCGGTGCCGTGACTACTGCCCCCCCCCCCCCCCCCCCAGGACATAGAACATACAGTGCAGAAGGAAGCCATTCAGCCCATCGAGTCTGCAATGACCCACTTAAGTCCTCACTTCCACCCTATCCCCGTAACCCAATAACCCCTCCTAACTTTTTTGGACACTAAGGGCAATTTAGCTTGGCCAATCCACCTAACCTGCACGTCTTTGGACTGTGGGAGGAAAACAAGCACTTGGAGGAAACCCACGCAGACACGGGGAGAACATGCAGACTCCTCACAGACAGTGACCCAGCGGGGAATCGAACCTGGGACCCTGGCACTGTAAAGCCACAATGCTACCGTGCTGCAGGGAAAGAGTTAATTTGAAAAAAGAGGAGGATGAATTACAGCCGCTTAACAGGAGAAACGAGGTGGAGGGGGAAACCTGTAGACAGACCAGAGGGAATTATGAAAGCAAAGTGGCGTTGATATTGGGTGATTAAAACCATTTAAAGTTGGGGTGGACGAATAACGATGTCTGTGGTCAGAAATGTATCCTGGCCTTCCTAGTTCTTCCTCGATAAGTGCCTCTGATTTTGATTTCAGTCCGCATCCTACCACCTTTTGTCTGCTGAAAATCAGCCACAGGAAGAATAGCAGTTAATGTCAGGACATTTCCCAACGTGCTGCTGAATTCCCCTCTGCTGAATCCCGATCGCAAAGCTTTCTTCTGAGCAACCGAGCAGAGAATCAGGAAGGTGCCTGCTTTAGGCGGGTTGGGACCAAATGATGCCGGTATTAGTCTGGGTGAGCTTTTCTGCCCTCTCCACGGTATGTTTTGCAGTGGCAGAAGCAGTCTGTAATTTGCCGGTGATGGGACATTCCGGTCCTGCCGCTGTCAATGGGGCAGTGGGAGCCGTTGACACGACCGTAAGATCCAGCCGACAGCAACGGCAGGAAAATTCCGACCTCTTGAGACCTGAGCAAGGGAGTAGAGCAAACCTGCTAGGAGCTGAATCATGGGCTAGGCGTTAAACATTTATGGTGTTACACACTAAATATTTTTCTTGGTCTCAACATCTGTGGAAATGTTTCACCTTGTGGCTGCATGCTTAAAAATATACCATTTGTGATAAAAATAGAACCATATCTTTCACGCTGCATTGTAAATTTTAGTACTGTTCGTATTGAAAGCAATGATTGTATTTTTAGCAGCGTCCATACTTCGAATTGTGGGGATTGTAAACACTGGCAATGCCTTGATTGTCAGATTTACAAAACATTTGCTCGGTAACCGAGTAGACCCACTCCTAAATGACTCACAAGGAAGACCTTGACCATGTCCTCATCAATTCGTTGCTCGTAAATAAAACTAGCAGTCACAAATGTGAGTTATGGGGGACCTGGAATGTAAGCTATGAAGAAATGTAAGAGCTCAGATACCCAGGATGTAAGCTATGCCGCAATGTTAAGAACCAGAAGGCTGAAATTCTATTCCTTTGTGTTGTGACATTCTGTTAGAGATTGTCAGAGGGAACAGAAGTTGCAATAGCTAGAGTCTGCAAGGATCAGTTGGTTTTATGTGATTCGGCAGAAAATTCATATCTTGGAGATGGCACAATCTATTGCCTTCCACTCCAAAATGCAGTTTGTGTTTTTTTGGAGTGCATTCCAGGGAATCCCAACAGATATGAGTGTGAGTCTGCACATCCTCCCCGTGTGTGCGTGGGTTTCCTCCGGGTACTCCGGTTTCCTCCCACAGTCCAAAGATGTGCAGGTTAGGTGGAGTGGCCATGCTAAATTGCCCTTAGTGTCCAAAATTGCCCTATGTGTTGGGTGGGGCTACTGGGTTATGGGGATAGGGTGGAGGTATTTACCTTGAGTAGGATGCTCTTTCCAAGAGCCGGTGCAGACTCGATGGGCCGAATGGCCTCCTTCCGCACTGTAAATTCTATGTATGATTTTCTATGTTGTTTTGGTCCCTACATTTTCAGGAGAAAGACATAGGTTCCATTTTGTTGAGTTGTCCCTGCCTGCATTAAAAGGTCTCTTGATTTACCCACTGCAGTCAGGGTCATGAAATGTGTAGGAACAGGCCTGCGGTAACAAATTCCAGGATTGGAGACGCACCACAAAATTTTAATTTAATTTATTCCTTCAATTCATAGAAACCCTACACTGCAGAAGAAGGCCATTCAGCCCATCGAGTCTGCACGGACTTTCTGAAAGAGCACCCTACCAAGGCCCACAGCCCCCGCCTATAACCCCACTTAACCTTTGGACACTGAGGGGCAATTTAGCATGGCCAATCCACCGAAACGTCACACGCATCTTTGGACTGTGGGAGGAAACCGCAGCTCCCAGAGGAAACCCACGCAAATACGGGGAGAATGTCCAAACTCGACACAGACTGTCACCCAAAATTGGAATTGAATGAGGGCCCCTGGCACTGTGAGGCAATGTGCTCCCATGCCATCCAGGGTATGTGGGCTTTACTGGAAAGGCCATCATTTGTCACCCTTGAACTGATTGGCCTACTGCGCCATTGCAGGGGGCAATTAGGAGTCAACCACATTGCTATGCGCCTGGTATCACATGAAAAGCAGACTAGGTAAGAACGGCAGATTTCCATCCCTAACAGGCATTAGTGAAGCAGATTGGTTCTTACAATAGTCCATTATAGTTGCCATGGTCAGCATTAGGTTTCAATTTCAGATTAATTGAATTTAAATTTCACCAGCTGCTCTGGTTGTATTTGGACCCAAATCCCCAGAGTATTAATCTGGGCCTCTGGATTACTAATCCAGTGACATACCAGTACACCACCATTTTCCCTGAAAGCCTTAGATCTCAGACAGATTAGGCCTGTAGTTCGGACAGGGGTGATGTTCTGGGATTCCATTACTCAATCTAGGAGGGCACCCATTTTGTGCCACGACAGCTTTGGGGACCTCTGCTTGTTGTATTTATGCACTGTCCCTGGGCTATTGGAAAGGGCAGTGGTGAAAGCAGAGTGACGATGGAAGATCTTCCTTGCCTCACTTCCAGTGCTACTCAAGCTGTAGGCAAATATTTCACTTTCAGATATTTAAGATAGAAATTATGATAAAACGTTCAGTTATTGGAAAAGAGTAAGAACAAAGTATCTTCAGAGATGCTCCCAACTCATCCATTCTAATTTCACTGGAAGTATGGCATAAGTGAACCGAGCCCCACTTAGCCCTGTTAAATCCTCCCTGATGTCCCAGCCAATACTTAGCCCTCAACCAGCATCACCAATGGAACTGTGGGTGTACCTGCAAAAAATATACTGCAGCGTTTCAATGAGGTAGCAAACTATCACTTGTTCAAGGGTAATTAATGAATATGTCAAATAACAATACTGGATCTGCTAAAACAAGCTGGCCTATCAAGCAGACAGTTTTTTTTTACAGTTTGAAGCACGGTAGCATTGTGGATAGCACAATTGCTTCACAGCTCCAGGGTCCCAGGTTCGATTCTGGCTTGGGTCACTGTCTGTGCGGAGTCTGCACGTTCTCCCCGTGTGTGCGTGGATTTCATCCGGGTGCTCCGGTTTCCTCCCACAGTCCAAAGATGTGCTGGTTAGGTGGATTGGCCATGATAAATTGCCCTTATTGTCCAAAATTGCCCTTCGTGTTGGGTGGGGTTACTGGGTTATGGGGATAGGGTAGAGGTGTTGACCTTGGGTAGGGTGCTCTTTCCAAGAGCTGGCGCAGAATCGCTGGGCCGAATGGCCTCCTTCTGCACTGTAAATTCTATGAAAGAGCAGGGGATTTTAAAAAATTCTGATCATGACAGTTAAACAGACCTTATCTACCTTTCAAGTGTCCTTATGTTTTGGCTTTCAATTTGTGACTGCTACACTGTGAGGTAAGGCCCTTACACCAGCCAAATTGGAGTCTCAGTGCTGAGTTCAAATGACCCTTGAAGTGTGGGTTTTCCTCCTGTGTGATTCACACCCGCCCCTTTTCCACTATTCACACCTCCCATTGTGTTACACATTCCACTGGTATACTCACTGGTTTACTCGTGCTGACGACACGATCATAGTAGGTCGGATCTCGAATAATGACAAGTCAGAATACAGAAGGGAGACAGAACCTAGTGGAGAGGTGCAACAACAACAATCTATCCCTAAATGCCAGCAAAACTAAAGAGCTGATCATTGACTTCAAGAAGCAAAGTACTGTACACACCCTGTATGCTTCAAAAGGGCCGAGGTGGAGATGGTTGACAGCTTCAAATTCCGAGGGATGCACATCACCAAAAATATGTCCTAGTCCACCCACGTTGATGCTTTCTTTCCCCCAAGAAAACACAACAGCATCTATACTTCCTCAGAAAACTAAGGAAATTTGGAATGTCCACACTGACTCTTACCACCTTTTATAGATGCACCAGAGAAAGCATCCTATCTGGCTGCATCACAGTCTGATATGGCAACTGCTTGGCCCAAGACTGCAAGAAATTGTAGCCACCGAAGTTGGCCATTCCCTCAATACAAAATGGAGGAACGCAAAGCTTGCAGGTTAAAATGGACAATGTTTGCAGCACAAGCAGGCTGCACCAAGCCAATGTGTATTCTGTCTGCTAAGAGAGCAGACAGCACCGAAACGAACATTCCACACACTAATGAGGCAATCTCCGGGATAGTTAACATAGCAATGGAACGATCCCAGGGACAATGGACACAAATAGGGGAGTGATTGCAACAGTGTATGGGAAACCAGACACCCTGGCACCTAAAACAAAGGGTTCTAAAACAAAGCACCTGAAGGCCCGCCCAGTAGCCGAGAGGTAGCCTCAGTATTGGGGGGATTCAAACAAATTGATTGGGAAGAGACCCAATTGATTCCCAGCAGATAAAGGGTCCGCCCAAAGGGGTGCAGTTCCCTGGGACCTATAAAAGACAGGTCCCACACTTAGTTCGTTCTTCTTAACCAGCCCTCCTCTCTGTACCAGCATCTCGACCAGCCTTTTACCAAAGAAGACCTTGAACGAGAGAGAGGAGAGGTTTGGGACAGCAGCCGCCAGTAAGGAAGTGTCTCATAACGATCGCTACCAGAGATAGACACTCCTGACCCCTTTTTAACCCGTACCAACCTGAAGTCTGCAGACCAGAGCAGAGCAAGAGGCCTTGTCCCCTGATCCGGCAGTTCCCTTTGAGATAAGTATTGGTTTATTTAGTGGTAGGAATAGTTTAATCATCTTAGCGTGTGCATGGGTAGTATTATAACTGTATTATAATAAACTCAGTTGTTTGAACTTACTAATTGGTGTACGGTTTATTGCTTTGAACTTGACCTTGAAACTTGTGGTGGTATCTTAACGATACCTGGCGACTCCAGAGCTAAGTAACGAAACAGAGCCAAATTGAGTGTTAAGCACACTCACCCAGAACGAGCATCATTTAGTGGCGACTCCTAGACAGGACTCGATTAGAAGTGGACACCCCACTCCGAGAGAACCCAGAAATTTGAATCAGAAATCCAATTATGAAAAGGAAAAACCACAGTGTTCAAGGAGTTCAAATCAATAATCATAATTCGGAAGTGTGTTTTTGCATGCGTAACTAACAGGGTTGTAAGGTTAAACCAAGAGATTTTTGTTGCGACAAACTGTCAGGAGTTTTATAAGTCAGAACATAGCGAAAGCCGTACCCGTATTTTAAAAGCATTGCCTTATCATCCCTCATTCGAAATTAAAGAGAGCATAGAGAAAAGGAAATGGCCATGCAGGCAATGGAACGCCTCATGAACCCAGAGCAGTTCGTGGTCGCAGCGACCAACAGTAGCAGAGTAGGCCAGTGTCCCGTATGGGAGCTGGAACTCAGGAAGTACCTCAAAGGGAAAGGATGGCCCCTTTGGAGTGAGTTTTGTTTGAATGAGGAGACAGGTCGCAGGAGTATAGGACAAACTTGGTGGGAGAACCTATCTCAAATTCATAAAAAAAGTTTATGTAAAGCACGTAAGCCGATGGCAATTGTGTCCTGCTTGGCACAATTGTGAGGCACAGAGGAGGTCGTTCGAACGCTTTGCAAAGAATTAGAAGAGAGGAATAGGATGAGCAAAGTGGATGTCAGGGACATCGAAAAAGAGAATCTAGGTTTAAGGCAACGACTGACAGAGAAGGATAGAGAGGTGGATGATGCCAAGAGGGCACATCAGTCTTGTCTAGCCCATCTGAGCAGTTCCCAAACCCAGTATGAGAAAGCCTATCAGGATTTGCAGCGCGCAGTTCTGATCAGGGAAAATTCAGAGAAGCAGGTAGAGGCACTGCAAAGGCAATGCTCTGACCTAAAGGCAGCTTTAAGAGCACTCCATGCTGCCACCACTGAGCAAAGGCAAATCACAGTGGATCATGCTAAATGTAGGAAGCAGATTGCGTAGCTGCAATCTCTGCTTTCTGTACAGAATGGGTTCCAAGAGACATTTGGAACCCAGTTAGATGAAGAAAATGCCCCAGATTGGCAAGAATTAAGCGAAACCGCGCAGCGCTATGTTCAGGGAACATGTGCGCCAGCAGCGCAACAGAGAAGGAAAGCGCCCCAACCCCCTACAGATCAGATAGCACCCGCACCTATGAACCCAGTCACCACCCAAAGAAAGGCAACCGCAGAAGGTGCACCCGGCATCACATACACCACCCCCTTAACCGTAACACAACTAAGGGACGCGTGTGAGAAAATCACCCCGTTCCTCCCCACTGCAGACCCCCACCAATTTTTCGCCAGAGTGAAGCAACAGGCGACCATGTACGGCCTTGATGAGCGAGAGCAGGTAAAGCTCACAGTGTTGAGTTTAGACTCATCAGTTGTAGCAGCCCTCCCCGACCCACAGAACGTTGGAGGAGGCACCCTCGAAGAGATGCATACAGCTATTTTAGACGGGATAGGGTACAACAGAGGAGACCCCGTCGAAGGCCTAAGTAAGTGTAGGCAGAAGAGGACAGAGCACCCCACAGCTTTCGCAGGAAGGCTGTGGATCCATTTCACTGCCGTTTTTGGCGATTTAGACCGCGCTCATTTAACCCGCGATAATATGTTTAAATGGACCCGCACCATCATCTCCCATGCCACAGATGCAGGACAGAATGTCTGCAGCAGTTATGACCCCTCAGAAGAGGCCCATAATGAAAAATGGGTTTTGAAAAGATTGTCCCGCGCTTGCGAACAATCCGTCCAAGGCAAGGTTAAAGTAAAGACCCCAGAAGAAGCTCAGGCTGCAGCAGATATACACGCAGAAAGAGCGCACTAAAACCCCGCATGGGTAAATGAAGGAAAGAACAGCCCCCCACAGAAGTCGCAGGAATGTTACAACTGCGGACAGTTAGGGCATTTCGCAAGGGAATGCAAAGGCCCACAGAAATCTCAGAGAGGCCAGCAGCCAGGCACTCTGACCAGCAACAAAGCTAAGCCAATCCACAGTATAGGGATGCAGTCAGGACAGACCAATGTGGACGGAACGGACTGATGGTGTTCGGGCTCCCCCACTTGGGTCTGTGACACCCTCTGGGACCGATCCGGAAGACCGGTGGTCACAGCAAAAATTAGAGGGAAGCCCATAGAATTACTTTAGGACACAGGAGGGTCCCGCACAACCATTAATTCCTCCACTACACCACAGGCAGACACGTGGCCCACTACAGCTTCAATTACACTCAGTGGATTTACAGGTCACTCGCAGCAGGGACACATTACAGCCCCTGTATCAATTCAGCTAGGGAACATCTCCACCAGACACCCCGTTGTTTTAGTTAATCTGCCCCGCACAGCAGAGCACATACTGGGTATTGACTTTATGAATGCCCACAGCCTGTCGATCGATCCAGTAAATCAGTGTGTCTGGAGAATGGCAAAATCAGACAGAGCACCCGCAACACTCACAGTAGGAGAGTATGCGAATAGGATTAGCGCAGTAGGCGACTATTGTTTTGACCTAACCACGCTTAGCACGGACAAACAGGTTAGGGCAGTTTTGGACAGACACAGGACAGCATTTGCCAGTCACCGGCACGACTGCGGCAGAATGACTGGGCAAGTTCAAGTTACTGGACCTGACCCGAGACCACAGAGACAGTACCGATTTCCTCTAGAAGCAGAGGGAGAAATTAGAAAAGTTATAGAGAGCTTATTAGACCAGGGTGTACTTAGGACAGTATCCTCAACTAATAATGCCCCTATTTGGCCAGTGAGGAAGCCCGATGGATCATGGCGTCTGACCATAGATTATCGGGAACTCAACAAAGTTACCCCAGCAGTAGCCCCCATGGTAGCAACAAGTCCCGAGACCATGCTCAAGCAGGGACTCCACTCCAAATATTTCACGGTATTGGACATTAGCAACGGCTTCTGGTCAATCCCATTGGCAAAGGCGTGCCAGTACAAATTTGCCTTCACATTTAAAGGACAGCAGTATACGTGGACATGCCTCCCACAAGGATTCCACAATTCCCCCTCCATTTTCCACCAACAGCTGGCAAATGGACTAGCAAAATTTTCCCGACCCGAATGTCTGGTACAGTATGCGGACGACCTATTACTGCAGACAGACACCAAGGCAGAGCACATCACGCTCCTGTCCGAACACCTGGAACTTTTGCAAAGTATTGGATGTAAAGTTAACCCCAGAAAGGCCCAGATATGGAGAATCAGGTGATGTATTTAGGTACAGTCATCACGCACGGCAAACGCGAGATCGAGTTCAAAAGAATTGAATCGATCGTTAAATTGCCCCTTCCCCAAAGTGTTTCAGCCTTCCGGTCATTTGTAGGACTGGTTGGGTATTGTCGGAACCATATCGATGATTTTGCGACCAAGGCAGCCCCACTCTCAGACCTCCTTAAGAAAGGAGCCCCTTGGGAATGGCTTCCGCAGCATACAGAGGCTGTGGAAGAGTTAAAGAAAGCCCTTAGCGCAGCACCCGCGCTACAACTTCCAGACCAACTCCCCCCCTATGCAATTGAGGTAGCTAGCACCGATCTGACCCTCTCGGCCGTTCTCCTTCAGGAATGGCATGAGCAGCTACGACCAGTGGCTTATGCCTCCAGACTTTTAGACCCCGTAGAACAAGGGTTTTCAGCCTGTGAGAGGCATCTACTAGCCATATTTCGGGCAGTTCAGTACTTCTCGTACATTACCGGACTCAATCCCATCACCATTTTGACCGAGCACACCCCCACATAGTTACTTTTAGACGGCCGACTGAAGGACGGTTCAGTGAGCCAGATAAGAGCAGCTAGGTGGACACTTCTATTACAAGGACGGGACATAACAGTTAAACGAACCAAGACACACACATTTTTAGCGGACAACCTCCAATATCCAGGATAACCCCATGAATGCGAGATCGTAACACCCCTACACAACACAGGACCATTCATTGCCAAGACGCCCCCCAGGAAGATAGGGAATTCAAGCCAGAGCACCCAGCACACAGATATATGTGGACGGTTCATCCACAGTTTTAGATGGGGAACGCATCACTGGATGCGGGATTTATGTTGAGGATGCGCAGGGACGCGCTTTCGAGGAGATATCTCTAAAATTACCAGGTCACTTAGGCGCGCAGGCAGCAGAGCCCGCGGCCATTGCATATATAGTGGACCACCCAGATTCGTTCCCCAGCCCAGCAGTCATATACTCGGTCAGTTTATATGTCTGTAACAGCCTCACAGATTTTCTACCCCTGTGGAGGACAAGAGATTTTGTCTCTGCGGACGGGAAACCCCTTCCATCAGCCCCATTACTCCGCCATATCCTAGTGAAGGCAAAGGATAGGACGTATGGAATCATTAAAGTTAGAAGCCACCAGAGATCATCCCCCCCTGGAAATGTGAAAGCCGATGCATTGGCAAAAGCAGGTTCCAGGCGAGGTCACTTTTGGACACCCCCAGCTAGCGCACCAGCTAGCGCCCCTGTGAGTGCAGTTCAGGTCTCACAGACAGAAATAGAAGATTTAGTACAGGCACAGAAGCAGGACGAAAATCTCCGGGAGATTTTAAAAGGAAACTTTATGGCCCAGTGCAATAAATTCAAACACGCTTTGACGACACATGAGGGTGTGATCATAAAAGATAAATTGTATGTGGTTCCTGAAAAGGACAGGAATCAAATGATTGCCTTATTCCATGACAGTCATGGACACCAAGGGATCAACCCTACCACAACACACCTTAGACAACTCTGTTGGTGGCCCAACTTAAGACAAGATGTAACCCACTATATAGAGAATTGTTTAATTTGTGCCCAGAATAACCCGGAGAGGTATTCAAAGAAGGCACAACTCAGCCACACTCGCCCCGTTAATGGCCCCTGGACAAACCTCTAGATCGATTTTATAGGTCCATTGCCCCCTTGCAGGAATGACTATAAATATGTTCTGGTGGTCATAGATACCTTTACCAAATGGGTAGAGGCATTCCCTTCATGCACCAACACAGCAAAGACAATTGCAAAAATCCTGACCCACCACATCTTTACGAGATGAGGACTCCCCAGAAGTATAGAATCAGATCAGGGATCTCATTTTACAGGACGGGTCATGAAGAACGTCCTGACCATATTCGGAATCAAACAGAACTTTCACATTGCGTATCACCCCCAGTCAAGCGGGATAGTGGAACGCATGAATCGAACTCTAAAATCGACCCTTAGAAAGATGGTACAGGAGAACAATTCGACTTGGGATTCAGTGCTCCCATTCGCTCTAATATTCATACGAAATACAGTTTCAGCATCAACAGGTTTCACCCCACACACACTCATGACCGGACGCCCTATAAAAGGATCAGAATTCCTTTTAGGACTCGACATGACAAGCCCAGAAGTGACGGCCCTCACACACGAAAAAGCAGTTAAACAATTAGTTGAGACTGTAAGGTCTGCTCAGCTAGAAGCAGCAGTAAAATTGGGTAAAAGGAGGAAACAGAGCAAGGCCTGTTTCAACAAAAATGTCCACCCCACAGAATTTCAGGTTGGGCAACAAGTAATGTTATTCGTATATAACCCCAGCACGTTTTTGGCTCCTAAATTTTCCGGCCCGTACTCAATTTCGGACAAAATCAGCTCCTCGGTATATAGGATAAAGTACCCAAACAGTAAGACTGTGTGGTTCCACATTAACCAGCTAAAGGCTTATGGAACACAGTCAAACCACTCGCACCATGTCCTGCTAGACGCAGCAGAACACCTCGCTCCGCCCACAAGAGACACATTTCCACCCTCCCCCTCACAGACCTGTTCCTCCTCGGACTCAACCTTGACTCCGCCCACTGACTCCAGACCACGCCCCGGAATGCCCACAAGCTGCCACAGCAGAGACAGTGACTGAGACTGAGGACAGCCACAGCACTCCACCCTACAGCCCCCACTTCAGCGACTTCGATCCCGACTCCAGTGACCCCATGGACATCACTTACATTAAAAATCCAGACCCACACCCAAACCCACCACCCGACACTGACGACCCCAACAACGCTCTTTCAATTTTAGACCCCACGATTTGGCACAGGGACAATTCTTGGAGACTTGTCCGAAACGATGAGAGTGACCCCCGGTCACACAATGCAAAAATTGCATGCCTGATCCATACAAGAGTATGGGATCTGGGAGAAGAGGATGACTTGATGTCTGACTCCCGACACGGCAACCCCTTTGCGACCCTGTTCGCAGAGAACGAAGAGAAGTGAGGTGTCCAGATGATGTAAAAAGAAGAACCGCTTGAGAGAAGTGCTGTCCTTTCTGATGGAACCTGCACGCATGTTTGTATGTTAAATGTTAACTTGCTTTTCAGCTGAAAAGCTTGTGACCACCTCACATGCACGTTAGTTTGTCCTCAGATATTTCTGACAACTTGTCTCAGCTGAAATGTCTGGAGCCCAGCTCAACGCTTCACCAGGAGCATCTTGGCTCCTCCCCTTTTTTTTGTTGCCCCTCTATTCTGGGAATAGAGGCTGCAATTCCACAATGACTACATTCTTGCCCATTCATTTCAGGTTGCTCAGGCAGCGGATAAACGGCATTGAGAACCCGCCCTGTCTGAGGACCACCCCTTTGGTCAGCTAAGCTCGGGTACAGCACAGCACGCCCTTCCCGGGGATCCCATTCAACTCTTACCCGTCGCGGCCCATATGCAACTAATTCGACCTTTTATTTCTAAAGCTTGGTTTCATTTTCTTTAAGGTAGCCCTTCGGCCGCCACTCCATATGCTATTTACATCCAGGAACATTTTGGGATGGTCAATTACAACACTCTGCGAGACGGCTCGCACTGGTTTAGTAGATAAGTATATGTCTGGTCCTAAATCCGATTTTGAAAAAAAAAATGAGGGAGTCACATAGAGGTGACCATCATAAAGGGAAATTGGAAAAAGAGGACAGATATACTTAAAGTCAAGATATTAAGCTGAACACTAACAGATAATATGCTTGATCCCTTAGCTTTCGGACGTTTGGAGAGGAACCGAAGCAACAGCACAGCAAGATCCCAGGAAGGAAGAGAAGAGACAGAGAAGATGAAGAGCACTCCAATTGCTATGTTTTTAGCTATTGTGGCATCTGTGTGGTTGCGCGTGGATGCGGACCCCCTTTCCCACAGTACAATGTTTGCTAACTTCTCCCAAACCCAGACCACCCCCAGCCCAGTCAATGGTAACAGTACCCCGACCTGGTGTACCAGATTTCTGACATGGTACTCCTTGTCGTATGTAATAGAATCACTTTTGGTGATTGCAGTTCTATGTATTATAGTCCAGACCCTCAGGATGAGGAAATGGAGAAGGAGAGCCCACCGCTCTCGTGCCTCAACAGTGTACAGAGTACAATCCCCCATTTTCGGATTCCACCAATCCCCCAACCCCTTGATGTGTAATAAAGGATTTAATTTTGATATGATCTGTAAATAAAGACTTTTGCGGATGTATTATAATGTTCTGAGTTCGACTGCGAGTCAGAAAATGAAATGTAAAGATGCTGTTGTATGAATGATTAAGGGTCTAGAATGTTGTAGAATGTTTAAATATGAGATGAGAGTAGTTTATTGAGGACAGATAGAGGTTCCCAATTCCAATTGGTAATGCATGTCTCCTTTGACATAGCTTCAATCAGAAATTGTTAGTTAAAATTTTTTTGCCATAGTTGAGGAAAGGATAGAAGCCATGGAACTCGCTGAGGTCAGGGGACCCAAAGACACCGTACTTGGGTGATCCTTAATGATTTCTCATGAGGATCACAAGGAGGGAGTGTAGCCACCGAAGTTGGCCATTCCCTCAATTCAAAATGGAGGAGCGCAAAGCTTGCAGGTTAAAATGGACAATGTTTGCAGCACAAGCAGGCTGCACCAAGCCAATGTGTATTCTGTCTGCTAAGAGAGCAGACAGCACCGAAACAAACATTCCACATACTAATGAGGCAATCTCCGGGATAGTTAGCATAGCAATGGAACGATCCCAGGGACAATGGACAAAAATAGAGAAGTGATTGCAACAGTGTATGGGAAACCAGACACCCCGGCACCAGCGGGGTTTGAAAACAAAGCACCTGAAGGCCCGCCCAGTAGCCGAGAGATAGCCTCAATATTGGGGGGATTCAAACAAATCGATTGGGAAGAGACCCAATCGATTCCCAGCAGGAAAAGAGTCCGCCCAAAAGGGTGCGAAGCCCTAGGACCTATAAAAGACAGGTCCCACACTTAGTTTGTTCTTCTTAACCAGCCCTCCTCTCTGGACCAGCATCTCAACCAGCCCTTTACCAAAGAAGACCTTGACCGAGAGAGAGGAGAGGTTTGGGACAGCAGCCACCAGTAAGTAAGTGTCTCACAACGATCACTACCAGAGATAGACACTCCTGACCCCTTTTTAACCCGTACCAACCTGAAGTCTGCAGACCAGAGCAGAGCAAGAGGCCTTGTCCCCTGATCCGGCAGTTCCCTTTGAGATAAGTATTGGTTTATCTAGTGGTAGGAATAGTTTCATCATCTTAGCGTGTGCATAGGTAGTATTATAACTGTATTATAATAAACTCAATTGTTTGAACTTACAAATTGGTGTATGGTTTATTGCTTTGAACTTGACCTTGAAACTTGTGGTGGTATCTTAACGATACCTGGCGACTCCAGAGCTAAGTAACGAAACAGAGCCAAATTGAGTGTTAAGCACACTCACCCAGAACGAGCAACAGAATTTCAGAGAGTTATGAACGTAGCTCAGTCCATCACACGAACCTGCCTCCCATCCATTGACTTCATCTACACCTTCTGCTGCCTGGGGAAAGCGGGCAGCATAATTAAAGACCCCTCCCACCTGGCTTGCTCACTCTTCCAACTTCTTTCATTGGGCAGCAGATACAAAAGTCTGAGAACACGCATGGACAGATCAAAAACAGCTTCTTCCCTGCTGTTACCAGACACCTAAGCAACTCTCTTATGGACTGACCTGATTAATACTACACTCCTGTATGCTTCACCCGCTGCCGGTGTCTAGGTATTTACACTGTGAACATTGTGTTGTCCTATTATGTATTTTCTTTTTATTTTATTTTCTTTCTCATGTACTAAAATTAATAATCTGTTTGAGCTGCTCGCAGAAAAATACTTTTCACTGTGCCTCGGTACACGTGACAATAAAAAATCCATCCATCCACTCCCCTGGTTTTACACACTCTGGATTCCCCACTTAACTGGTTTGATGCACTCACCTGGTTTACATACTCCCTGGTTTCACACACATTTTCTGGTTTCACCCCTCCGTTTGTGTTACACATTCCATTGGTTTACTCAATCACTGGTTTTACACACATGACCCTATGTTCCCTTTCCACTATTGGTGAAAATTATATCTGTCAGAGATGGGGGGGGGGGGGGGGGGGGGGGGGGGGTCAGGACCTCCCGCGCGGTGTGCCTTCCATTTTCAAAGGCCAAGGGAGTCGAAATCCAGCTCATAGCTGACAAAAATTGTGTGTTTAGGAATAATGTAGGACAAAGGGTGAAGTGTTTAAATACCAGGGGCTAGAAAGTTACAAAGTAGGATGTTTGGGCAGCACGGTGGCACAGTGGTTAGCATTGCTGTCTCACGGCGCCGAGGTCCCAGTTTGATCCCGACTCTGGGTCACTGTCCGTGTGGAGTTTGCGCATCCTCCCCGTGTTTGCGTGGGTTTCGCCCTCACAATCCAAAGATGTGCAGGATAGGTGAATTAGCCACGCTAAATTGCTCCTTAATTGGAAAAAATGAATTGGGTACTCTAAATTTATAAAAAAAAAGTAGGAAGTTGAAAGTAAGAAGCAAAGCACGTGGAAATAGTTTTAGAGAAAAGCAATGGTATGGAATGAGTTATCAGTGGTGATCGTTGAAAGAGACGGTATAAATGGGGCGTGGAAGTTACATTTCTTGAGATAACAGATCTCGGGTGTGTAAAGGTGGTTGTGCAGGTTTGAGATCTATCGAAAGGAATTTGTTTGTTTTGCTCTTTCCCTATTCCTAAAATAATCTGCATTCATAAGAATACATTGACAGAAGTAAATCAAACTGAGCAACTAATACAAATGATTGAAGTAATAAAAACAATAGAACATGATTGAAGTTGGTAATTCAAGCCTCTGGAACCCCTTTCATAAACTGACTTGGGTCAGGGGTGATTGTAATGCTGTGCAAGTGCATTAAACCCGGGAGATCCTGCTCTGAACCAAATGATCATCATGCAAAACAGACCCTCAGTGGCGCACAGTCAGACTTTCAGCTCTTTGTACCCTAACTCATTTCAACTTTCTGCAGGGGATCTGCTCCAGGTTAGTTATTGATTGAAAGCAGTCTTCAAATTCAATAACAGGTCACGCTGAGGTCAAGCTCAGTCAGACTCTGTCACAGGTGGGTGCGACTCTTACTGTCATAGAATCCTTTAAAAATATGAGGAAAGGTTAGCGTCTGCTTTAACCTTTTGAGACATTTTCCAAAAACATAAATATTTGAGGCTTCGAATAAAGCCAATAATAACAATCTGAATGGGTGTTCGGGATGATAAATCTGGATGTGAAAACAACTGAGAGACCTTAAAGGATTTCGATGGATGTGTGTGGTATATCAAGAGGGAGATGCAAGTGAAGTTCAGAATCCAAAGTATCCCAAAGTGAGCCATTTGGATTCCAATGAAGCTCAGTAAACTTTGCCCCCCATTTGAGTTATTTCAGCTTTAGATTGCCCTCTGAACTTCAAATTTGGCTATGCCAATATGGAAGGTTACCTCGAAGCAATTTCAAAGTCAACTTCACAATAAGATATAATTTTTTCCCTTTTGGTAATATTTGCCAGAGAGCCAATTCTGGGTGTAGTTAACAACATTGCAGATAGGCTTACATTAACACTGCAATGACGTTACCGTGAAAAGCCCCGAGTTGCCACACTCCGGCGCCTGTTCGGGTACACAGAGGGAGAATTCTGAATTCTCAGCTGGTACGGGAATTGAACCCGCGCTGCTGGCCTTCTTTTGCATCACATACCAGCTGTCTAGCCCACTGAGCTGAACCAGCAGAGTTGAGTCAAAAGCCATGATTTATCTAGAGAAGTACATGAGGAACAAAGAAATAGAATGTTACGTTGATGAGGTTAGATAAGCAGGGCGAAAACAAAATGCATGTAAAGACTGACACAGACCTGTCCCAGTTTGGCCAATTATTTCTGCGCTGTAAACTCAGTGTAAGTCCAAATGAGACAGTGAAGTAAAGCCCAATTTGCCCTCTCCATCGGATGTAAAAGATCCCATGGCATTATGTTGAAAAATGTATTTCTTTCTCAGTGAATTGCAGAAATGACACTGACTAGGTAGGTGTGAACAGGATCATATTCCCTGGTGACTTCTGTAGTAGTTGGATCTGGTACATAAAGAGTTAATGTGAGACTGTGAACAGTGCCGCCCAGACAGTAATCTAAGAAGGTATATGACCCAGAGCTAGGGTCAGTCTACAGATGGGCAGAGTACCTGCACCCTCTACTGTGAATGTCTACTTAGTTATGAACTGTTAATAAAAAGTTGCCGTTAATATGCCTACAATTAAAAAGCCTACTTCATGGTGTCCGCAGCAGAATTCTTCAAACTGGTCAATAATTTGTCCCTTAATCAACATCATTAAAACAGGTTATCTACTCTCTATCACTTGTTCTTTGCTGGACCTTGCTGTACATAAATTAGGTGCTGTGCTTCATACATTGCAACAGCGACTACACTTCAAAAGTACTTCATCGCTGTAAAGCACTTTGGGAAGTCCTGAGCTCATGAAAGGGGCTATATAAATGCAAGTCCTTCTTTTAATTCTGTGTAGAGCTGAGGCCATATGCTATTGCTATTTCACATCAGGCTATGGTGCGTACAGTGATAGAATTTAGGTTGCTCCTGCATCGTCTCCACATATAAGGAATTCATACTATGTCATCAAGTGTGAGTGCCAAACAAAGGGTAAATCTTTTCCGACTGGGAAATGGGGAACTCTGGTGAGCCTCCAAATCTGAAAATCTGATCCTTTTAAGACACTATCCTATTCCTCAAACTCCCCACCCACTGGACTCACTGCAGGAGTTGGGAGATTCATGCACGCTCACTTGCACAGCGCTTCTCTTCAGATAACTGCACATGCCAAGGAAAACAATCACTTATTCACAGAAAAATACCTTCTTGTAAAGCCCAGCTTGACTGTCAGAAACTGATGGATCAATAAACAATAATGCATTTAATTAAAAAAAAACTAAAAGTAAAACATTGAAAAAAAGCACTTTTTGATGCTGTAACTTTGACAGCAGATGGCAACAATTGTAGGACCACCCACCCGGACACTGGGATATGAATGGTCCAGGATGTACAGCAATCACTGCACCATGCGCGGAGAATATTCTTGCAAACATGCACCAGTAGATTTTGTTTTTAATTGACAGTCAAAAATGAAAACCAAATGATCTGAAATGAGCAAAAATGTGTCTGTTTGTAAGATAATGGCTGAGGGTCTAATTCATTCCTTGGCTAGTTATGGATTCAATTTATCATTTGATCTGGGAGATGCTCCTCAAATGTGAGGGAATACATCAAAGGAGCATTGGGGGAAGATTTTCATCCCATTGCCAGGGCACCTGAATGTGACATTCCAGACCGATTGGCTGTTTTAGACACCATCCAAATCTCATTTTCACTGATGTAATTGCAAGCCCAGTTTTTACAACAGGCAGATAAGAGCATCAGGCAGTAAGTTAAAACTCTGCCTCATTATTCATGTGAAAAAGTACTTGCAAACTTTTTTTTTCGTTCCTCTTCCCTGAAGTTGCTGAGTTTTGCTAGTCTGTTGTCCTGGAGGCACTGACCAGAGATTCCTGCTATTGTCCAAAATGGCATATTTTTCTGCCCTCATTCAAAGTCCGAGCAAGTGTACAGGGATCAGCTTTGAGATGGAGTACTAATAGATTGGCATGTGTCGGTTCTATGCGGTGTACACCATTAGGAGGCCCAATGTATTTTTCTTCCAGTGCTAATGACATTGCTTCTTGATTAAGTTGATGACACATCTTAAGTGGAGGAACATATTTCATGCTGGTTTTCTCAATCCATTTGCAAGGCCATTTTGACCAGGTTCTGTCGATACCTTGATAACACCACTGATGTGATCATAGAGCAAGTGGGCAACAGGACTGACGTCCTCTTCTGCTCTGATCAGTTCTGGGAGCCCAGACACACCTGTCAACAACAGTGGAAAGAGGCAGCAGAGCACCAAATGCCAGCAACATTGTACTTGGCAACAGCGCCAGAAAATATTGACTGAATCTCATCAATGCTGCCACATCCATTAATCGTGCACCAAGCTATTTTACTTCCAGCAGCTGCAATCCATTCCTCCCTGCTTTCTATGCCACGCATGGGAACCTAGGAACAGGAATAGATCAAATAGCCCCTCGAGCCTGTTCTGCCATTCATTGAGATCGTTCATAAAAATCCACCATCTCATATTTAAAATGGACAATTGACCTAGCCTCAACTGCCATTTGTGGGAGTATGTTCCATTCTTAGAATCCATAGAATTCCTGAAGTGCAGAAGGAGGCCATACGGCCCATCGAGCCTGAACTGACCCTCCAAAAGTGCACCCCACTTGACCGACTCCCCTGCCCTGTCCCCTTAACCTAACCTACACATCCCTGGATACTAAGGAGCAATTTAGCATGGCCAATCCACCTATCCCGCACTTCTTTGGAATCTTACATCATCCCTTTGTATGTGAAGGCGTTGCCTAAATTCACATCTGAAAGATTTGGCTCATATTTTAAAACTATTGTTCGAGACTCCTCAACAAGTGGAAATAAGTTGCCTCTCTTTCAGTTCCAGTTAATATCTTTTTTTAAATATAAATTTAGAGTACCCAATTATTTTTTCCAATTAAGGGGCAATTTACCGTTGCCAATCCACCTATCCTGCACATCTTTGGGTTGTGGGGGTGAAACCCACGCAGACACGGGGAGAATGTGCAGACTCCTCATGGACAGTGATCCAGGGCCGGGATTCAAACCCAGGTCCTGAGTGCCGTAGGCAGCAATGCTAACCACTAAGCCACCGTGCTGCCCCCCAGTTCCAGTTAATATCTTGAGAACTATGATAATAACATTCTAAATTTCTGGGGGCAGCGCAGTGGTTAGCACTGCTGCCTCACGGTGCCGAGGACCCGGGCTTGATATTGGCACCGGGTCAAGTGGAGCTTGCACATTCTCCCCTTGTCTGCGTGGGTCTCACCCACACAACCCAAAGATGTGAAAGGTGGCCATGCTGAATTGCCCGTTAATTGGAAAAGAAAGTTACAAATTTCAGAAAATATAAAGCCCTAACTCAAGCACAATGGGATGCTTTGTTGCACTTGCTTTTAGAAAAAATAGTATTCCTCTCTCAGTGGTACAAAGCCAATGCACAGAGTGGACGAGGCAAGCCCCGGGGACTGGTTTAGCACACTGGGCTAAATCGCTGGTTTTGAAAGCAGACGAAGCCAGCAGCACAGTTCGATTCCCGTAACAGCCTCCCCGAACAGGCGCCGGAATGTGGCGACTAGGGGCTTTTCACAGTAACTTCATTTGAAGCCTACTTGTGACAATAAGCGATTTTCATTTCATTTCATTTCCTGAAATGTGGATGCTTTGGAGAAGGTGCAGAGGAGATTCACCAGGATGTTGCCTGGTATGGAGGTGCTAGCTATGAAGAGAGGTTGAGTAGATTAGGATTATTTTCATTAGAAAGACGGAGGTTGAGGGGGGACCTAATTGAGGTCTATGAAATCATGAGAGGTATAGACAGGGTGGATAGCAAGAAGCTTTTTTCCAGAGTGGGGGAATCAATTACTAGGGGTCACGAGTTCAAGGAGAGAGGGGAAAAGTTTGAGAGAGATATGCATGGAAAGTTCTTTACGCAGAGGGTGGTGGGTGGCTGGTACGCATTGCCGGATAGACAGATTTCATTTCCTAATCTTTCTGCTTGCTTGCCCCGAAAACCAATTCAAATTCAGATTGAATCCAATTCATGGTCTCCAAGGAGAGACATACTAGATCCAAGCTGACAAGAAAAGGCATTACACCTGATTTTGGACTTGATCTTAGCCAAAGGCTGAAAAGCTTGTGCCTTCACACACTGGACTTGTTCCTGTCCTTACAACAATTTTCCTCCCTTTCCCACATTTTCAGTTTCCGCCTCTCTTCACACTATGCTCAGCTTCTTCACATATCTTACAAAACCCTCCAACCAGGCAGACACTTTACTCTTTCCACAGGGGAAGCTCACATCTAGCTGAAGGGAGAGTGCGAGGAGTAGGCCGTTCCTTATTGCCATGCTCATATTAATAAAGGAGGTTGCCACCAAGAGAGGGCACAAGGCAGTGCAGACAATCAGGCTGGCAACACTTGAACACAACTTATTATAAAAGGGAGACTCCATAATCAAGGCGGATTGGTCTCGCAAGAATGCTCAATCCTAGTCTGTGCAAAGTTAGTTGCTGTAAATTGGAAAAGCAGGATGGGGAGTTATAACTCACCTGGGTTAACTGGGAAATCAACCTGTGCCTGCTCCAGATCGCTAGCTCCTTCATACTTTCGATGAGAGCCGAATTGTACTAACTCTGTTTCTCTTGATAACCTCACATTAGCTATCGAAGCTAAGACATGGACAATGTGCTCTGACAGGCAATGATGGGTGCTTGGTGCATTTGGACTCATAGCCAAGCAAATGGGCCAATTTTCTGTTTCAAATATATGGGGAGAAAATTGGCGAGAGAAAAAAAAGAAAAGAAGCGTTATGGCTCCAATCTTCAAGTTTATGTCCTATATCTTGCTGAATCTTGTGCACTTTGCAGTTGTTGTGTGGAATTTGGGAGAACAACTACAGATAAGCCATACCAATATTTTTCATGTATTTTATTCATCTCTGGTGCAGTGGAAGGGGAATCATACACAACGTAGATCGGATGAAGATTTTCAAAAATAAATTTAGAGTACTCAATTCTTTATTTTTCCAATTAAGGGGCAAATGAGTGTGGCCAATCCACCCCTGCCCTGCTCATTTTTGGGTTGTGGGGTAAGACCCATGCAAACACGGGGAGAATATGCAAACTCCACACGGACAGTGACCTGGGGCCAGATCAAACCTAGGTCGTCAGCACCGTGAGGCAGCAGTGCTAAACACCATGTGCCACCATGCCGCCGATCGGATGAAGATCACACCCAGAAAACATTGCATTACTTTCCAACATTTGATCTCCTTGTTTTTTTTGAAAGATAGATTGGGATGAGCAATATTCTTTTTCATCCCAAAGGAGTTGGAGTTCGGCAGAGCAGCCGCATTGCGAGGCTGGTGCTTGTGTCAGACGGTCCAAACCGCCTTCAGGTTTGGCCTCATTTGAATGCGGCCAAAATCTAAAGGGTGCTCCACTTGCTGATTGTGGAAAATGTTCCTATTATGGTTGGAAGATGTAAGTATTTTAGTTGAAAGAGAAAGTGATTACCGGTACATTTACACAGCGCTTTACACAATGTTCCAAAGCACTTTTTGAAGTATAATGTAGGAATGTAACAGCCAATTGGAACACAAACAATGATGTTTTAATGTCAGTGCACAGTGGTAGGACTGCTGCCGCATAGATAACGTTAGCTGCTAATCTTCGCAAGATGCTGTCGGAGCGTGGCGACTCTCTGTGAGCTCTCTCGCACTGATCCTCTTCCGACATCTCTTATAACCACACTAACCTTGATTCTAACATTCACACTGGGCAGGATTCTCCCCTACCTGAAATCCTCCGCACCTTCAGGGACTAGGCCGGCCCCAGATTGGTTTGCGCCACGCCGGCTGGCGGGGAAAGGGCTTGGCGCCACACCAACTGGCGCCGAAGGGCCTCCGCCGGCTGACGCGAATGGGCGTATGCGCGGCAGTGCCAGCGTGTGCTGGTGTCATCCCAGCGCATGCGCAGAGGGGTTCGTCTCCGCACCGGCAATGGAGGACCACTACAGCCACTGGTGCGAAAGAATAGAGTGCCCCCATGGCATAGGCCCGCCCTCAGATCAGCCAGGCCACTGTGGGGGCACCTCACGAGGCCAGATCCCCCCCCACCCCTCCCTCCCCCCCCACCCCCCAAGTACCCCAGAGGCGGCCCGTGCAGCCAGGTCCCACTGACAAATACCTGGTGTAACATACTCCAGCGGGACCCGCCGAAAACGGGCGGCCACTCGGCCCATCGCGGGCTGGAGAATCGCCGGGGGGCCGCTGTCAGCGGCCGCCGACCAGCGCGGCGTGATTCCCGCCCCCACCAAATCCCCAGCGCCGGAGAATGCAGCAGCAGCCTGGGGCAGGATTCACGCTGCCCCCCGGCGATTCTCCGACCCAGCGGGTGTCAGAGAATCCCGTTCACTATCTCTAAACATTTTCTTTTATGTTTTCTTGAAAGTCTGAAGATCCTCATAAGACCACTACAACAAACTACTGTTGTTTGTGATATACATAAATGAACTGGAGAAAGGTATAGTTGGTCTGATTAGCAAGTTTGCAGATGACACTAAGATTGATGGATTAGCAGATAATGAAGGGGACTGTCAGAGAATACAGCAGAATATAGATAGATTGGAGAGTTGGGCAGGGAAATGGCAGATGGAGTTCAATCCGGGCAAATGCGAGGTGATGCCTTTTGAAAGATCCAATTCAAGAGTGAACTATACGGTAAATGAAAAAGCCCTGGGGAAAATTGATGTACAGAGAGATCTGGGTGTTCAGGTCCATGGTACCCTGAAGGTGGCTGCGCAGGTCGATAGAGTGGTCAAGAAGGCATACGGCATGCTTTCCTTCATCGGAAGAGGTATTGAGTACAAGAGTAGGCAGGTTATGTTACAGTTGATGATCTCTTGAGCTGCTTGCAGAAAAGTACTTTTCACTGTACCTCGGTACACGTGACAATAAACAAATCCAATCTAATCCAAGTTGTATAAGACTTTGGTTCAGCCACATTTGGAATACTGCGCACAGTTCTGGTCGCCACAGTACCAAAAGGATGTGGATACTTTGGAGAAGGTGCAGAGGAGATTCACCAGGATGTTGCCTGGTATGGAGGTGCTAGCTATGAAGAGAGGTTGAGTAGATTAGGATTATTTTCATTAGAAAGACGGAGGTTGAGGGGGGACCTAATTGAGGTCTATGAAATCATGAGAGGTATAGACAGGGTGGATAGCAAGAAGCTTTTTTCCAGAGTGGGGGAATCAATTACTAGGGGTCACGAGTTCAAGGAGAGAGGGGAAAAGTTTGAGAGAGATATGCATGGAAAGTTCTTTACGCAGAGGGTGGTGGGTGGCTGGTACGCATTGCCAGATAGACAGATACATGAATGGCAGGGAGCAGAGGGATACAGATCCTTAGAAAATGGGTGACAGTTTTAGATGGAGAGCCTGGATCGGCGCAGGCTTGGAGGGCTGAAGGGCCTGTTCCTGTGCTGTAATTTTTCTTTGTTCTTCGTTCTTTTTTCTTTTGTTCTTCATGCATCTTCTCTACTGAGTAGCACTATACTCCTTATGCTTCACCTGATGTCTGTGTCTATGTATTTACATTGTGTATTTATTGTATAGGCTATGTTTTTCATGAATGGAACGATCTAGACAATACTGTACAGTACTTTTCACGTACCTCTGTACACGTGACAATAAATCAAATTCCGTCTGAGGGCAGCATGGTGGCCTAGTGGTTAGCACAACCGCCTCACGGCGCTGAGGTCCCAGGTTCGATCCCGGCTCTGGGTCACTGTCCGTGTGGAGTTTGCACATTCTCCCCGTGTCTGCGTGGGTTTCGCCCCCACAACCCAAAAATGTGCAGAGTAGGTGGATTGGCCACGCTAAATTGCCCCTTAATTGGAAAAAATAATTGGCTAATCTAAATTTAAAAAAAAAATCAAATTCCGTCTGTATGGATTTCTTCCACGTGCTCCCGTTTCCTCCCACAGTCCAAAGATGTGCGAGTTGCGTGGGTTGACCATAATAAAATTGACACTTGGTGTCCAAATGTGTGCAGGTTATGGGGATAGTTTAGGGGAGAGGCCGATGTAGAGTGCTGTTTTGGAGATTTGGTGCAGATCTGATGGGCTGAGTGGCCTCCTGCTGCACTGGTGGGATCCTATGGAGTCTGTTTTATGGACTGGATCATCTGTATTTTTTAGAGATGTTTGAGGGATTAATATGGGGCAGGATGTGAGGGATAACTCCCCTGGTCTTCTGCAAGATAGTGGCAGGAATCCTTTATGCCCACTTGAGGATACCTGAGTTTAACTTCACAGGTAAATAACAACACCTTTGTCAGTCCAGCATTCTCTCAGTACTTGTGCTGAAGTGGTAAACTCTATGGAGTGGAACTTCAACCCACAATGTTTGAAACAGACTTCTCTGAACTGAGCCACAGCTGACAATAGGTCAAGGTGGAACATATGGAAACATTTGTATGGGAGCCAGTGCACAGGTTAGATAAGTTTTGCAGCCGATTTAAAACTGTGCCAAATTGGGTAAACTAGACTCACCCGACTTGGGCACTTTTCAGTCTAACATTCAGGCCTAATTCAAAATACAAACATTGACAAGTATTGAATGGAAATGTTTGAATGGAAATGTTCGGAATGCATGCAGATTGTCCATCTGACATAACACATCATTAGAGCAAAATGAGGGAAAATATTCAACAGAAACAGGTGGTAAAGCAAAAGCTGTAAGTTGAACAGGGAGCCCTGGGCTCCTTTGGGCATGGGCCCTGGTGTTTTGCAAACTCTGGCCTACTGATTCACTGTTTGCAAGCCCAAATAATGAGCTGAAGTCTCTGGGGTTGGACTTGAATCGACACACTTTTTGACTTTTAGACTCATAGTTCATAGACCAGACCCTCCGAAAGAGCACTCTACGTAGGCCCCTCCCCCAACCTATCCCCATAACTCCGCCTATTAATCATGACCAATCCACCTAACCTACACAGCTTTGGACACTAAGGTTCAATTTTATCATGGCCGAACCACCTAACCTACGCATTTTTGAATTGTGTCCTTTATTTATCACAATTAATTTCTGAATCAAATTCATAAATTAAATCGGTGCGTTGACTAACTAAAAGTTCTCGACTTCAAATATTGCATCTTTTTTCTTTTGTCTCAGTGGTATTTGGGGTTTACTTCCCTTTTGTTATCTAATCTTATTTGTCCGACTTTCATCTTCTGTCTATTTGATCTCAATGACTAGGAGTTGAGACCTTGAAACGAGAAACAGTATCCCATGTTTGATGGTGTTATCTGATGTGTTAATGTGTCTTTTTGTTTTTGATGTTGGTTGCAAGAGGAATGTTGCCCTTGAAGAATTCTCTAGTTTTCTTTGAATTTCTTTGCTAAAAGCAAGCAGATAGGAATGTTCAGTATTCCATCAGAAGGAGGCCACTCCAGCAGTGCTCACTTAATAACCTATGGCAATTTAGATTTGCACTTAAGTGTACAAACTACAGCCTTCTCATCCAGACACGAGTGAACAAAGCTGCCATTTTAAGAAACGGATACAATCCCAATTGAATTGATTTGAGTTGAATGGGCAATTCTGGGTGCTTAGGTGTTATTACTCAACTCGGCCATATGTTGGATTATTCTCTTGACTTTGTGTCTATAAAACAAAAAGTGCGCCTCACATCCTTTTAAAAGTACCTGGATGAGCCCTTGACATATCATAACATTCAAGGCTCTGGCCAAGTGCTGACAAATGGGATTAGGTTGGCAGGTCAGGTGTTTATCACGTGTTGGTACAGGCATGATGGGCCGAAAGGCCTCTTTTGTGAATCTGAACCATTCTGAATGTGAAATGGTCCCAATTATGTTCTGGGTCCAGGAGAGAAGGAAAACCAAGGCCAACAGGTAACCCACTCTGTCCCCCAAGTGTGCATGAATTCCCCCAATGTCAGCTGAGGATTTGCACCACCAGAGGAGAACAAGATTGGTGTCAGTTAAAACTAACTCCACAGCTCAAACCCAGTCCCCGCCCAGTTCATTGTGACCAAGACTTGAGGCCTACTCTATTTCTCTTTAGCTCTGCCTCTTAAGTGAAAAAAAAGTTCATTAGTTATTTTTTAATGGTTAGTTTTATCAATTATTCTTTCTTTTAGTTTCATTTATACATAGGATTGTCATTTGTGGTGCTTGTAAAGCTCAAGTATTTTGGATGTTGTTGGCTGGATATCATATACATCCATTTTCAAAGAAGCAGAGCTGGTTGCATAGTGTGAGTGGCCAAGTTGTGTGTAAGTGCCTGGCAAAGTTATGGTGTAAGGATATCATACTGAAATCTGCATTGTCAGTGAGTTTTATAAATAGGGGTACAGAGTACAAAAGACAAGAAGTTATGCAAAATCAATATTAAACAGTTTGACCCCTGAAGGATGTGAACCCTTCGTACAGAATTCAGGAAAGATTTATTAGAATGGCTCCAAGGATGGGGGATTACAGAGAAGTTTTGGTTGTTCTTTTGGATCCAAGAAACCTGGGGGATTAGATGGAACCAGTAGAAATGGCTTCCAAGGCTGAAGGATCGATAATTAGGTGGCCCATAGTTAACTTCACTTAAGTTGATTGGTGACAGGGACAAGACTCCGACAGAGTACCTGCGGTGGGATGCGGTTGCCCATTGTGCGGCAGCCCCACGCCGTCAGGAAACATCCGGGCTGCCGGCAAAATGGAGCATCCCGCCAGTGGGGAATCCTGCCCCTGATCTTTCTGGGAAGCTTCAGAACAAAGAGCCAGCCTCTTTAAAAAAAACTGCAGTTAGGAAAACAGCTGCTTAAAAGAGGATGTACTTGAGAATTAATGGACCCCTGTAGAGCTTTATAAATAGGCAACAGTAGCCTTTCTTTGAAATAGCCTGGCCTACCAATCAAGAGACTTCTAAAAGGCAATAATCATGAAATTGAATGTAAACAATGCAGCTCAAAGCTTTTAGGCTTCTAAGCATGCACAGAGGCTTGGGAAAGTTAAAGAGCGATGAAATTGACTGCAAAAAAAGCACTTCAAAGGTTTCCACCACATTAAAGTGAAGACTTTCACCTTCTTCTGACAGATCGTTGATTTTACAGGCTGGGAGAGAGGTTAAAGGTTTTAAGCTATAGAGAGAAGACTTTCACTTTCTTCTGACAGGTCATTGATATTGACGATGATGTGGGGATGCCGACATTGGACTGGGGTCAGCACAGTAAGAAGTCTTACAACACCAGGTTAAAGTCCAACATGTTCATTTCAAACACTAACGTTTGGAGCACTGCTCCTTCCTCACCTGATGAAGGAGCAGTGCTCCAAAAGCTGCTGTTTGAAATGAACATGTTGGACTTTAATCTGTTGTTGTAAGACTTCTTATTGATATTGACATTTTGGGAAAGCCATCAAAAGGTTCCAGCCCACAAAGGAAGATTTTAAGGCAGCACGGTAGCACAGTGGTTAGCACTATGGCTTCACAGAGCAGGGTCCCAGGTTTGATTCCCCACTGGGTCACTGTCTATGCGGAGTCTTCACGTTCTCCCCGTGTCTGCGTGGGTTTCCTCCTGTGCTCCGGTTTCCTCCCACAGTCCAAAGACGTGCAGGTTAGATGGATTGGACATGCTAAATTGCCCTTACTATCCAAATAAAAGGATAGGAGGGCTTATTGAGTTACGGGGATAGGGTGGAAATGAGGGCTTAAAGTAGGTCAGTGCAGACTTGATGGGCCGAATGGCCTCCTTCTGCACTGTATGTTCTATAAACTGAAACTTGAACTGCTGAAAGACAGTTTAATGCTTTTGAAGGATACAGTTGGGAAGACAAGCCAAATAAACACCATCCCAGGAAAGACCGGGGACTTGAGCCCCTCCAGCCCCCACAAGTCCCCCGACCATTACCTCCTCTGAAGGAGGCCCTTTGTCTACCTGGAGTCAGTAAGAATCACGAGCATTCGGAACATATCTCCTTCACCTGATGAAGAAGCTATGCTCCGAAAGCTCGTGATTGCAAATAATCCTGTTGGACTTTAATCTGGCGTTGTAAGACTTCTTACTGTGCTCACGCCAGTCCAATGCCAGCATCTCCACATCATGGCTACCATCGACCTTGGAGTCAAATATATTACCTCCCATGGCATTCAAAGTTCCAGGTTGGAATTCCAAGGGGCACGGTCTGAAGGGGGAGAACTGAGGCGGGGGGGCGGGGGGGGGGGGGGGGGGGGGGGGGATTTGGTGAGCCCCTAACGGAGTTTCTCTCACTTGGGTTTGGGTTCCTTGTCGGCAATTGTGGGGGGGAGGGCCTTGCCAGTGCTCTGGATGGGCTGCAACTTTTAAACGGTGCCCTGATCTCTCAGGAGCTGGACTTGTCAGAAGGTTTCGGGTTGTTCAGCAAGTTCAGAAACAGAGGGATGCTCTCAAGCCCATAATAAAACCCGACCCTCTGAAAAAAAGTTTCAAAGTGCCATTGAATGGCATGTGAATATCGCTCCTAGCACCAGCGGCAAGCACTCTGGTTTCCGGCTTGCGGGTGGGCTCAGAATCAAAATGAGAGAATCACCCCCGACGCCTTTCTCCCTGTCAACTATGGCCACCAGTGATGCATCGGAGAACCTGGAAGTCCTCTGCATTCGCTGTTGCTCCACTTTCTGTCCTCCGTACAGCCAATTGTGATACAGGCAGTCAGCAGTAGTCTCTGTGTAAGGAATGCAGCTCCCTTTTAAGAAGGGAAGACTGCCTTTCAGAGGTACAGATTAGCTGAATATGTTCTGGCCATTCATATTGGTTACTGTTAGCCTCCTGTTGAACATTCAGCCAACCAGCACCACGAATTGCACTCAGCTGAACCCAATGATCATTTAACTGAGGAGGCAGCACAAGGTTTGCATGCGAACTACCTCAACAGGATGGAGCAGGAGCAAACAGTGAATAGGAACGTCTGTGCCCAAGACAGGAATAATACAATTTTTAACCCTGATGGTCAAATGGGTTAATCAATCAACATTCTAATTTTGTAATCAACAGTAATGCAGAGAGTACGTCCGATACTCAGTGCGTTATTTAAAGAGGTGAGCATAGGCGGGAGAGTGGGAGTGTTTGGAACTGATATGCTTGAAATGTTGAGCAGATGGTAATTTGGAATAGGCCTTGGTTTACAAGCCAGACTGTCAACAAGGCTCAAAGTGAGATCATTTGTGGCCTACAGCAGGTGCATTCTGAAGCATTCTCCCCATCTCCAAATGAAGTTAATGACAATGGAGCCTTGTGAATTGCAACATTCAGGAAGCACCATGGCATCACCACTGATACTGAGGGGGAAGGGGAATTCCTATCAGCGGCTTCCTAGTGGGAACACTTTGTGTCACGCAAAATGTTTCCATCATTTACATGCACTGATTCTTGATAACAATCCTCTGGGGGAAAAAATTAATTAGCAAAGGGAAAAATAGACTTGCTGTTCACGAGCACTGTTCATTCAAAGCACTTACAGCCAATAAAATCCTTTTGAAGTGTCGTGACAGTGATAATGTAGAAAGCACAGCAGCCAATTTGTGCAATGCAAGCACCACCCCCCCCCCCCCCCCCCCCCCCACCCCGCCAAAAAAAACAGCATTGTGATGATGAGCAGATGGTCTCTTCCAGAAATTATGTAAAGAGCTAAATCCCAAATATGAAACTGAGTCAGTATGATCAATATTATCAAATTGCAGCCAATTCAGGTACTGGCTTCAATCACTACACCCAAATGCAGAGGGGTAGTTTTTCAGATGACTAACACTGATCAGTATGATGGAATTCAGGGATCAAAGCTGGAAGGGGAAGGTTGCTAAAGGGTGTTACATTTTTCGGCACCCAATCACATATGCGAGAAATGTGGTAAAACAAATCCCTTTTAAAGAATTACTTTGTGATCTGCAGTAGCCAACGTGATGTTAATAGCTGTTTGGTGGTACAAAACGTGAGAATTGTTTCAAAATGATACATTCTGTCATTACAATCCCACCAGTGACCAGAATATTGGTCCTGTTAGACCCCCTTCAGACTCTGGCTGAAAATCTTCAAAAAGCTGGCTCACCTGGCGGGTTTCAGCCTCTTCCTTGTCTTCAGGTAAGACTGCTCTGCTATAAATAGTATTACTCTTTTTCTAACTATCTTACTGTGAGAGAATTGTGGACTCAATATCAGATCGATCAGACTTCAACTCCTCCCCAAAGTTTTTCCAAAATGCCTCTGCATCCCTTAGCGCCACCCAGCAATGACATCACATCCCCAAGCTGTAAAACAACTGAACTCTCCTGGCTGAAAGCACATTAACTCCCCAGGGACTTTCCCCAGTCCAACCATAGTGTATTAGCCCAAACTGTAAATGGGCTGGATTCTCCAATTCTGAGGCTCTGTCCCCACGCGGGCGTGGGAATGGTGGCATTTTACTCCAGGCAAAATGGGGTAAGACGGTCACCGATCCTCTGTTTGGCCGGGGGCGAGAATGCTGGCAGCGTAGAGCATTCGGCTCTAGCTGCCGATATGGGCGCACACGCGCATGGCAGCGGCCTGCAGCGGCCATGCCATGCTACATGTTGGAGGCCGCTCATGAACCCGGCCCATGAAATAGTGCCCCCCTTTGGCCAGCTCACGTGCCCCGGACCATCCTCCCCACAGTGCCCCAGTCCCTGATAAAGACCCCCCTGCCCACGGATCAGCCCTCCCCTGACTGTGGCGACGCTGGACTGAGTCCACAGCTGTCACGCCGAGTTCCTGACAGATGAGACTACACGCGCCCGATGCTGTCGGGAACTCGGCTAGTTGGTGGTGGAGCATCGGGGGCAGGCCTCAGGCAATGTCCGGAGGCCGTCGATACATTGCGAGGCGTACTCTCCAGGTACTCTGTTTTGGAGGGGGCGGAGCATTGCGAAAGCAGCGCCAGTCCCGATTCGGTCGGGAACTTTGATTCTCCGGCCAATCACCGAACCCGATTTCGGCGTCGATGAGCAGAGAATCCAGCTCCATATTCCTCTGATCAGTTTCACTTTCTGGCTCCTAAAAGCTCCCAAGCCCTGCAAAACAAAATCACTTTTAAAAGCATGACCACTGCAGGCAAACACATTACCACCCAAGCTTTTAACCCTTAAATTTCAGCAGTATTTAAAGCCAATATTCCAAAACTCCTCCATTCATCACATTGTCAATCAGGCTCACAGTGTGGTCACTTACATGTGCTAGAACACACATATACTCTATCCTTTGCAGATAGAAAGAGCATGTCCACGCATTGCACCTTTATCAACTGAACAAAAACTCGGGGGACAGCCATTCTCTGGTGCATTCTCCACTTCTACCAATCAAAGACCACTCGCCAACCGAACTGCACTTCTTTTTCAAGCAGTACAAATTGTTGTTCCCTTTACAATCACTCCTGTCAATCTGTCCTGATGAATGCAAGATTGAAAGCTTCCACATCATGTCTCGGTTACCAGCAATGTGATGCAGACTTAAAACACTCACAGAGCTGATCTGGCATCTATTGACGGAAAAGAGGCTAAATTGAGATATAAGAGAAAGTGACGTAGTGGTAATATCATTGGGCTGGTAATGCCCTATGGACATACATTCAAATCCCGTTACTGTAATCATTCGTTAATTAATTCAAAAACTGGTATTGAAAGCTCGACTGTCAGTAATGATTGTTGTAAAACCCCCCATCTACTTCAGGAATGCCCTTTACAGAAGAAAGTCTTAACTCTCCTCTGAAATGCCTAACAAGCCAAGTTGCTCATTCAAGGCAATTAGGCGTGGGCAACAAATGTTAACCTTATCAGAAATGCACATATCCCATGAAGAATAAAATACTTAAGGCAGTGATGGGCAACCTAAGCCAATGAGTGGGCAACATGAGTGACGCTTCTTAATCTCAGTGGGCCACAAATTGAAATCAGGCATGTTCACTAACTATGACCCTTGAATAAGATCGAATAATTTAATATACACCCAAAATTTCACAACAAGTTGGAGAAAATGCTTAATTATCTGTATATTAATGCACTGTCATCAACTTTAAGCGGTAAAGACAAAATACATATTTATGTTTGATTGGACGCAGACAAAGCACATGTTGACTGCGGTTTGCCAGGCCTGTTCGCCACAGGCCCAAATCCTGTTGTGGCCGCTAAATCTCGCAAGGGGCCAATAATTGGAATTGCGCGGCAAGAATTCCGAACGCGATTTTCCCGGGCTTTCCTCACTGATGTAATCAGGTTCACACAAAGAAATGGCAAGAACCTGATTTGAATGCATTTTAATCCATTTTAATCTCATTAGTGGGTTTAAAGTCAGCTATTCTGGCCTCCACTGAACCTTCCTGCCCACCAGCATGATGTCACGTGTGTGCAAGTTACTACTGCTCTATAAAAATGTAGACCGGGTGCCATGGACTCAGAGAAAGGAAGGAAGTCAATACCGCTCTCTTCATTGTACCATGGTGCGTGAGTGTAATGAAACTGCTGGACAGCTGTGGGTGGGGGGGAGGGGGTGGTCGTTCAAGGATGCTGGGGCAGGTCGGGGGTCTCCCCAGGCTGGGGTCTTGGTTACTCTATGTTGCTATTAAGTCTGCTGTGTGTTTGTTTTAAACCCAGAAAGCAGCCCAGAAGCAGCCTCTCTGGTTTAAAAGCCACTCACAGCCCAGGGTGGGTGAAAGACTCTTTGTTGACAGAGCACTTCAAAGGTCAGAGCGAATGAAAAGACTCCTTATTTACGCAACTTCTGACTGTCCTCAGAGATTCTAGAGCAATGCCTTTTGCCTGAAACCCTTCTCACTGCCAGTAATGATTCTTAAGCATGTGTGCTGTGATGAACATACAAATTGTCGCATGTCATATTTTATATATTTGTTGCAATGTGTTATGAAAGGCCTGGTTTAAGGTATGTATTTGTTGCAGTAATATTAATAAAGAACCTAGGTTAAGTTATCCAGACCGTGTGTCTGCTAAAATTGTAATTAAGAAGTAGTAAAAGGTGAAGTCATCATTCATTCCAACCACTTAGTTGATTACAGATAAAGAGCTAATTGAGGTATTGTTATGATTGCTGGAGATTCCGTAGATAGTACATCATTTATGAGGGGGTCATAAGCAGGTCATGTGATATATTTGTGGGATACAGATGATGTAATTAATGGGAGGAGCCAGGTCTCTCTGTAGCTTTGCAGTTTACCATATGATTTGAGTCTGACAATATACGGGGATCTTTTTTAGCTTAACAGCAGTTTTGCCAAATGCTGCTAGGTTGAGCAGAAGTGCACTAGTTCTACTTCTGAAAGGGTCTTTCTCACCAAAGGTCTCTATACAACTAATCAAGTAATATTTTTGTTAACTTTATTTATAAGTGGCATTTGAACTGTATTGTGTTGCTTAATTGGAGTTGGTTGCAGGTGTAGATGGTAAATTTAAGTTTTCCTTGTTTTTACAAACTGGTCAGCAAATAATTGTATAGCTATTTTCTTTGATATTATTGTGATTGATTCTGTGTTTAAATTGAAGTTTGTTTTAACATAAAAGATAGTTATTGGTCAGATTCATCACTCTGGGGGTGAAATATACTTTCCTCGCTTTTGTACAAATTTTAAAAAAATCTTTGGGGTTCTTGTCCGGTATCTTCACAAATGTTGGGGTGTCCTAATTGTACCAAAGAAGTGAGAATGGACACACAGATAGCAGTTGCCAATGGCCTGGGTGTGGACAGATTGGGGGAGCGGACCTCATGAAGCGGGGACAAGGGAGTGATGAGACTGAAGGTGGCTGGCTGAATGTGACCCTGAGAGAGAAAGCAGGACAGTGATGATGTGACGGGGGATGGTTGGGAAGGTGGGGGGGGGGGGGGGGGGGGGGGGGGGGTGGTTTGCTGTTTGCTCTCGCTCCTACGCATTCACTCAGAGATAATGCAGTCACTGCCCAGGAGAGTCAGGTATTAAGGTATGACACAAATTACAAAAGGATGATTAAGCCTGAGTATGATCAGTGCCTATTAATGTAGACTGTCGCTGCCTCACAGAGTATTTGCACCCTCTAACATTCCTGAAAGTCTTGCTCGTCCAACTAAGTGGACATTGTTATTTGACCCTCAGCAAAGTTAGCTGCCCACAGTCTCACAGTTAAGGAGAGGTGTTTAAACCTTAAGTGTCAAGGGATGCAGACTGGGTGCAGGGAATTGGGAGGGATCGTGTTGAGCCTCGGAGCTTCGACTGCCCAAATGTCCTGGGAATCCAACAACCCTCAAGGTTCATATAGGTATTTATTGTCCCCAAACAATTATGAACCTCACTGCTGCTGATAATAAAGGAGGGAACAACCAGATCTGAGTCTATAGGAGATTCTGATGGGGTGGAGATAGTTCTGTGGCTGGTCAAGCGATGATGGTCAGCAGAGAACTGAGGTAGCGCTGGCTACGATGTAGGATAGTCAGCTAGTCAGCTTCATGGGCCAGGAGGACAAGGGGTGCTGGGAGAGATTAAGGGTAATGGGATGGATCACCTAATTAACTGTCTTTCTCTCTTTCTCAACCCTCACAGATTACAGATTTGTTTTGGGATGGAGCCTGTAGAGTTGACTCTTATTCTCATCACATCGCTGGAGGTGACCAGACTCCATCGACTCAGAGATGCCTGACCCAGAGAGAAGCCTGAGCCATGAGAACAGGGGCCATTGAAGAGGGGGCTCGGCGGCATCGGAGAAGACTTCAGGTTTATAGGACCCGCACGTCCTTTCTGGAGCCGCGGGACAACATGTGCCGCAGGAGACACTGTCTCAACAAGGAGACACCTCTGCCACAGTCTATCACCCCTTGGCCACATGGAGGAAGAGGGCACTCGCTCTGTGGCCATAAAAGTCACTGCAGCCCTGAACCTTTTTGCTATTGGATCGTACCAGAGTTTGACCGGTGACCTGGTCGGAATCTTGCAATTATCAGCCCACAAGAGCATCCAGCTGGTCACAGGTGCCTTGTATGCCCGGGGCTCTGAGTACATTAATTTTGACCTCAATCGGGCCCATCAAGTTGGTATTTGTTTCCATCACTGGACTGCTACAGGTTGAGGGTCCATCAATGGGACACATTTGGACCTGAGAGCACAATCGCATCGCCCTTTGTCAATCACAAAGAATTCCACTCCTTGAATGTGCAACTTGTTTGTGACCACCACATGACCATTATGCACTTCTGTGCACACTTCCCTGGGTGAGTGCAGAACAGCTTCGTACAAGGGCACTCGCAGATCCCCAGAGTCTTCGATGACCACCCCAGATGACCAGGATGGCTCGTGGGGGACAAGGGATACCCTTTGAGTCATGGTTGATGATGTCAGTGGGGAGGCCTCAGACCGATGTGGAGTCCTGGTATAACAAGGTACGCATTGCTATATGGTCAGCTATAGAATAGTGCATTGGTATCCTAAGGATGCACTTTTCCTGCCTCAACTTGTCCAGGGTTGCATTTCAGCACACCCCCAGAGGGTCTCCTGCATTGTTGTGCTGTGCTGTGCCCTCCACAACTTGGTGTAGCAGTGGGGCCAAATGCTGGAAGAGGACAAGGAAGAACATGCCACTTCCCTGATAAGGAGGAGGAGCGGTAGAGGGAGCCCGAGGAGGATTCGGAGGAAGGAAGAAAGGCAGTCAGGCTGTGCCAGGTCAGGGGGTCCAGGGGTGCTTGAACACCTCCAGGTTTGCCTAATAGGAGACTTGTTGTCCAGCGGCTCCACAACATCTCGCACCACTATCCTGCACCTTATGTGCAGTCGAAGCAGTATTGTGCTGACCAGATAGTGACCCAGATGCCGGTGTGCTAAGATTGTTCACTGAGGTACTTGTCTCTGCGATGTAGATAGTGCGGTTTTGATTTGATTTGATTTAGATTTATTTTCACATGTACCAAGTTACAGTGAAAAGTATTATTCTGCAGTGAATGGGATTCAACATTTGCGTTATTGGAGAGTGGGAGACCTGCCGCTGGATGTTGGTTTGAGGTGCCAATTCAAAATGGCGGCCCAAGATTGGGAAGCAAAGGGAAACGAAGGTATGCAAATAGCATCTGGGCAACGCTCCTCGCATCAGTGGGGACCAGTCCTGACTCTCCATGGCAGGAGCAGTTAGACTCAGCAAAGGTGAATCTCACCTGTTACATCCCTCAATTAGGACACTACCTAACGCATTCTTTTCAAATCCCTTTCTGTGTTATCTTAATCAATGGCCAAACTGTTTAAAATTAGATGGCTACCAGTGTTGTTAAAATAGCACAGCGAGGCTTGTTACACGCAAGAATTCATCAGTACACTATCAGAGGAAATTATACCCTTAATGGAATCAAAATATTTACCTGCCTGTCAGAATAGGCATGTACAAATTAAAGAGATCAGAGTTTGGCTCTGCAGTTTTCAGCTCTAGATAAATAGAAGGAAGAAATAAGAAAATAAACTACACCATTAATTTGAGATTTTATTTGACATTGAGGCACAATTCGGGTTTTGTTTATTTTCATTTGTGGTGATTTTCTAATTTGTGGTTAACCAAAATGCCTCTCAAAATTAGATGCAAATTCTTTTGCGTAGAATGACAGCACAAAGCAATCTGAGCTAGTTGTAATATGGGATAGAATCAGGGTAAAAAATTCAATCCATACTCCCCCAATAACCTGCTTTGTCTAGCTCTTGTTAAAACCTCATATAACTATGCCATTGTATCGTATTTTGCCAGGGATATCACTCTCTTTCCTGACACAAATCTATCACGGATGTGAAGTTCTTGGGCAGAAATATTATATTCAGACAGCAACATTTAAAATTAGAATAGAACGGGTTATCAAACATGGATCCTTTATTACTTATTATTTACTTCCTAGTAGACTCCCTCTGCTGGTACATGTAGGTATGATACCCTTTGTGGTGAATGTGATTCACACGGGATTATAATCTGTATATATATGTGTCTATATTGTAAGTGCAGTTGCACTACCTGACCATCAGTGGGAGTAGCTCTGGGAATACTCGAGAGTTGTACTTGGCTTCTCCCTTGGCTCTGCCCAGGACGCCTCCCCCGGGAGCTGCTGAATAAAGATCAGTGCCACAGGGTCAGCCGGCCAGTTCACCAAAAGTTCAACGGCTAGCAGGCTGGTTCTGTTGTAAGTATATTAAAACCGCTATTCTAATCCTACAAGCACGTGTCCATAGAATTGTTGGTTCCAACACCCTTAAATGGACAAAACACAAAAAGTAATTTTCTATAATGGAATAAGGGTAAAGTTAAATTAGGGTATTAAGAATTCCTTGCTTTCAACTTAATTTTCCTTTCCATTGTCCCAATTCAATGTTACTGATGGTCTCTCCTTTTCAACCTGTTATGATGATACATGCCTCCATACATTATAATGTAAGATGCTCAACAGAGCAAGGATTAATGTGGCACAGTCCACAGTGTGATGTATGTAGTCACATGGGGCGGGATTCTCCCCTACCCGGCGGGGCGGGTGGGTCCCGGCGTAGCGGAGTGGCGGCAACCAATCCGGCGTCGGGCCTCCCCAAAGGTGCGGAGAATTGACCCGCGGCGGAGTGGTTGGTGCCACGCCGACTGCCGCCAAAACCGGTGCCAAAGGCCTTTGACGCCTGCCGCCCGGCGTTGGGGCTGGCCGAAAGGCCTTTGCCGGTTCGCGCATGTGCCGGTGCGTCAGCGGCCAATGACGTCACCACCGGCGCATGTGTGGTAGGGGGGTTCTCTTCCACCTCCGCCATGGTGGAGGCCGTGGCGGCGATGGAAGAAAAAGAGTGCCCCCACAGCAGTGGCCTGCCCGCCGATCGGTGGGCCCCGATCGCGGGCCAGGCCACAGTGGGGGCACCCCCCGGGGTCCGATCACCCCGCACCCCCCCCCCAGGACCCTGGGGACCCGCTCGCGCCGCCAATCCCGCCACCACCAGACGTGGTTGAAACCACGTCGGCGGGATTGGCCTCTCAGCAGCAGGACTTCGGCCCATCGCGGGCCGGAGAATCACCGCAGGGGGCAGGCGCGATTGGTGCAGCGCGATTCCCGTCCCCGCCAATTCCCGGGCGGCGGAGAATTCCGGCCACGGCGGGGGCAGGATTTATGCCGGCCCTGGGGGGGGTCGGAGAATTTTGCCCCTGGTCAGAGAACAGTCCAGAAGAACTCTCTGTAAGCAGCTAGCCTGCATGGTGGAGCAACACCATGCATGACCAGTCTTAGAACTGCCATTCTATGACACCGGCCACCTATTAATACTAGTGGAAAGGCAGGGTCTAGGCTTTCATCCCATTTCTCTGTCTTCTGCCCTACATATGATCAATCCCCGCAACCACTACATGAAGACTTCTGGCAATGGCAGGGGGGAATCTGACTCTCCTCCACAACAGCCCAATAGGTTTTCCACGGAAGGCTTTGATTTCAGTAAATGATTTGCTGCAAACATCAGGGACAATGGGCACCTCTAAATTTCCTGCCATCTCTTCTGGTGATGTAACAATGGATACAGGTACCCACTACACACAGAGAGTGACACATAACTCAGGATATAGACTGAGGAAAATCTGACCACTTGTGTCATTTCAAAGTAACATCATGTTTGCAACAATGCAAGGCATTGTTTCTAGTTATAGCGGGGCAATAGCTTCCACGGTGGCTAAATGGAGCTCCCTGCAGAATTTTGTCCCCGGGCAGTCTTCAATGAGTCATTGATTGCAGTGCACCACAGCTGCAGTCTGGGTTCCCTGCAAGGCCCCACTCAGGCCAATATGCTGCACAAAGTCTTTGGCTACTGCGGAAATAGTTCAGAAGTGCCCAATGTTGGCGTGGCAGGTTATATCCAGGTGGGCGGGCTGTGGAATCTGTGATGAGCAAGCATATTTTAATGATGGTGTGCTGATTCCATTTCAACTGTGACAGGACCTCTGGCATTATTCCTTGGCACGGTGGTCTTAGCCGGCCGGCGGACTCCCTTCGGTCCCAGCTGGCACGGCGCCAAAGGCCTTCCACGCCGTCCGACGAGGCACAAACCACTCCGGCGCCGGCCTAGCCCCTGAAACTGCGGAGGATTCCACGCCTTTGTGGCAGCCCGACGCCGGAGTGGTTGCCGCCGCTCCACTACGCCATTTCTGTCTGCCCCGCCGATTCCCGGAGAATCCCGCCCCAGGTTTGTGTTGATGTAAACCTTCTCCAGGAGCTTTCTTGTTGTAATCTCCCTCCTTATGTGAAGGGGCGAGATGATGCTCAGGACTGGGAGGCAGAGTTTCACTCCCGTCTGTTGTGAGTACTGGGAGGCAGAGGAGTTGAATTGATTGAAGGTTACTCAAGATGATCGGCATTGTCATGTTGAGCTGGGTATCTACTAGACTGGTTCTAGCAAGTCTAGCAAGAACAAACAAATTTATTGAGGAGGTGGTTTTGCATTTTGAGCGTATGTTTTCTGTATGTCACTGTTGCACAAGGGTAAGACCGTGATAAAGGGGATGTTGTTCGTGATTCAGTCTCTTGCCATTAAAGGAATGTTGAGTTCTCTTCTCTCTTGGTGCTGGCATTGTGGAGGTGGAATATACATGAGACTATTTTGTTGCTGGTGGGCTGAAGGTTTCTTGCAGTAGTTAGCCAGCTTTGCAACATTATTGTTTAGTGTTGTTTCTAGTTGAGAAAATGCCCGAGCCTGTGAGATGCATGAAGGCATGTCAACAGAGCAAAATATAACAGGACTAAACCGGCCTGAGTTTGGGTTTCAGGATGTATCTTCATTCTATGTACAGGAAAAACCACAATGCCACACAGAGAACAGTACAGATCCACATGACATTTCTCTGCAGCATTTGGACAGCTATGTTCGAAGGGCAATGTATGAAACAACCCACTCAGAAAGTTCTGCTGGCCCTGATTTGGGACTAGTACGCAGTCACCTAAATGTGTGTTTGCATTGCCATTCATGTCAATGGTCAGATTGCATTACAACTGCACTATGAGTGATATTGCTCATTTGTGCTGATTATTAGTAATTTGTTGAAGCCTTGGACCCATGTGAGGACTAGACTATGCACAAATATACTCGGTTACTAATTTTAATAGCAAATGTTTTTTATGCAGGATTTGCACTGTCAAACAGCTGAAAAAAGAGAGGCCTCAGCAAGGATGGACATGTGGCAGGTGGGATGTGAGTGTGATGCAACCTGAGATAGGACATCAGGCAGCAATTGATGTACGAATGAGAGACTGTGGGGTAAGATACAAACTTGGCATGACCAGGACCAGCTGTGTGTTTCTAATTGGTTTTTATGAGTTGCCTTTGAATGACAAGTAATCATTCGGCTGTGGAAATTTTGAAGTGTGAATGGTACAGGAGGGAGAACAAAATCAGAATTGAAGAGTCATGGAGGTGTATGAATGGCGCGAAATGTTCTCCATTCAGCTTTGGGATTTGTATTTCTTTCCAGTATTCACCACCCCCTTCCCACCCCCCCCCCCCCCCCCCCCCCCCCCACCCCCACCTTCCCACCCCACCGCCATTCCCCTCCTGAAGGTGGTGATACATTCTGGGATATGATGTATAAGTATTGGCAGCCTTTAATATCCGTACCGTTCATCTTCCATGGATCTCAACATTTTCTGGAGCTTGTCTGAACGTAAATTTCATTAAAGCCATCTGGCCTTACCAGGATCCATATAAATATTCCTGTGAGCATGCTGGCTGATTTTCTTTTGTATGCATTTCTCTCTGACTTGTTAGGGGGCAGAGTAAGAATCTTTACTGCTGTGTTTTGGATAATTTCACAGCATTTGGAGACCCGACTGATGGATAGAAAGAGGCTCCTCTGATGTCTGCAATGGTCCTGTGCGCAACAAGTTTTGATTTGTTACAACAATAATGATAATAATAATCTTTATTGTCACAAGTGGGCTTACATTAACAATGAAGTTACTGTGAAATGCTCCTAGTCGCCACATTCTGGCGCCTGTTTGGGTACACTGAGGGAGAATTCAGAATGCCCAATTCACCTAGCAATATGTCTTTCAGGACTTGTGGGAGGAAACCAGAGCACCCGGAGGAAACTGGAGCAGACACAGAGAGAATGTGCAGACTCCACACAGACAGTGACCTAAGCTGGGAATCGAACCTGGGACCATGGAGCTGTGAAGCTACAGTGCTAACCACTGTGCTACAGAGCCACCCTATTAGTGATAAGGACAGCATTTGCTGCCCATCCCAAACAGTCTTTGAGAATGTAGTAATGAGCCACTTTCGTCAATTACAGCAGTCCATCTTTTATAGGAACATCCAAAATGCATTTAGGGAGCGAATTCTAGGATTTTTAACCATGAAGTACGAGCAAAATGTTCAAGTCAGGATGGTGGTATGACTTGAAAGAGAACTTACAGGTAATGGTATTCCCTTGTGCCTGCTGCACTTGTTCTTCTAGGTGGTCAAGATCATGGGTTGTGCTGATCAAGGAGGTTTGGTGAATTGCTACAGTGCATCTTGTAAAAGGTACACACCACTGATATTATGTGTATGGCACATGGGTGGAATGAATGTTTAAGGTGGTGGATGGGGGTGCCAATTAATCAGGCTGCTTTATCTTGGATGGTGTCAAGCTTCTTGAGTGTTGTTGAAGCCGCAACCATTCAAAGACTTTAAATATCCTCAAGTGGTTAACCACTTATAAAAACAAACACACTTTTATTCACACCCCAAATCAAATACAAGAAGTCTTTTAGAACATAGAACATAGAATGATACAGCGCAGTACAGGCCTTTCGGCCCTCGATGTTGCACCGACATGGAAAAAAAAACTAAAGGCCGTCTAACCTACACTATGCCCTTATCATCCATATGCTTATCCAATAAACTTTTAAATGCCCTCAATGTTGGCGAGTTCACTACTCTTTTACTTGCCTTTTTAAATTGTCACTCAATCTGTGAAGTCATTAGTATCTGCTGTGATAATTAGAGCTTTAGGCACTTAACTTAGTATTGATAATGACACTAGAATAGGGCTTGGGGAAATGTAAATAAAGAATTCTATTGAAACTGCATGACAAAATTGTATTTTTTCTCCAACCTACACCAGATGGCCTGTCAATGAAAGTGGTCCAGCAGAAGGTTTTGTCTTTAAATCTCACTGACCATTTTTATATATTAAGGTGATAAAAAAAATCCCTTCAGATCATGACACTTAAACAGATCTTATCTGCCCTCCAAGAGAGCTTAAGTCTAGTGCATAATCGTGTGACTCCCAAACTGTAGGTTTGAATCATCTAAAATGGTGCCTTTTTGAACTCAGCGCTAAGTTCAAATGTGTGCTGAGTTCAGGTTTCCCTCCTTGAACTCAGGGGGGGAAACTATGACCCTCTCCCTTCAATTTGGTGGCAAAAATTGGATCTGTTGAAAATTTGGGAAGAACTTCTGCATCCAGTTCTCACCCGTAATTATTATTTCCTGCTCCTCAAAAGTCTGCTCCCTACTGTATTGAATGAGCCAACAGAATCAGGGGATGATACATTGGAGAAGAGGAGACTATCTTTGTTGTTTTTTATTCTACAGTTAAATAGCACAGAACAGGTCATTCGTTCCAACAACTCCTTGCTCCTGTTTATGCTCCTTTTGTCAGGGCAACATGAGAGAAGTTGGCATGCAGGATGAACAGAGTAATCAATTCCAAGCCACCAGTTTCATCTCAGGAAAGGCTGGTTTAGTACAGTGGGATAAACAGCTGGCTTGTAATGCAGAACAAGGCAGCAGCGCGGGTTCAATTCCCATACCGGCCTCCCCGAACAGGCTACGAAATGTGGTGACTAGGGGCTTTTCACAGTAACTTCATTGAAGCCTATTTGTGACAATAAGCGATTATTATTATTAAGAAAATACTTTACTTAACCCTTTGTCCAACAATATTAATTAATGACGTATACAAGTCTAACCAGACAAAGCTTCCTACTCTCATCACATATTGGTACTTCAAACACTCAATGCCAGTATCAAAAGCTTCCAGGGTAGGTACAGCAGAGCCATCCATCAATTCAAAGTCCCAAGATTCAGTCCACTTCAGAAGAAAATCCTTCAATGCATTGGTGCAACATTCCCATTTTCCACACCAACACTCTTATTACCTTTCTGAGTAAGATTGCCAAATTATACCAAAGTAGGGCACTTTGGTGCCGTGGATGCTTTCCTGGTAGAGCCTTTACAGACATATTTCCTGCAGATTCCTTACAGACAGCAAAGAGAGAAGAATGCCATCTCATCAGTCAGAACTTGCTTTAACTCCAGATAGTTAACGATAGTTATAGTGTGCCATCCCACTGCATTACACCGTCTCTCGGGGTACTTTCTAAATGACAGCTTGAGGAAAAAGCCTAAACAGTGTAAATAATACAATGAATTGGTGTGATTCAGCGTAACTGTTATTTGTTCCCATGCTAATTGCATGTTTTCTTAGGGCTCAGGACTTTTGTGTTCATCATATTGGTGTCCTTTAATACAGACTCCCAAGTTTATTGCACCTTGGCTCAGGTCTCATACCAGGTGTTTTTTTGTACGACTACAATACTAGTATTTGAGCAATCTGCTGTCTACAGTCAATTTGTGTTTGGATGTTCTGATTAATTTTAGGAATGCATTGTATTGGGATGTGATCAAATGTAGACAACAAGCATCTGTAATTGAAGCACCCAGCTGAGAGAATATAAAGGAATATTTACATATATATATATATTATATATATACACACACACACACAAGAATGAATACACACAATGAGAATAAATTAAATAATAATAATCTTTATTGTCAATAGTAGGCTTACATTAACACTGCAACAAAGTTAATGTGAAAAGCCCCTAGTCACCACATTCTGGTGCATGTTCAGGTTCACTGAGAGAATTCAAAATTCTCAGCCGGTACAGGAACTGAACCCACACTGCTGGCTTTGTTCTGCATCACAAATCAGCTGTCTAGCCCACTGGGCCAATAACATTGACTCTTACCACTTTTTATAAGTGCACCATAGAAGGCATCCTGTATGGCAACTGCTCGGCCTAAAACCATAAAAGAGTCGTGAACACAGCCAGCCCAGTCCATCACGCAAAACTGCCTCCCATCCATTGACTCTGTCTACACCTCTTGCTGCCTTGGGAAAGCAGGCAGCATAATCAGAGCCCTTCCTACCTGGATTATTCTCTCTTCCAATGCCTTCAATTGTGCAGGAGATACAAAAGAACACGTACTAACAGATTGAAAAACAGCTTATTCCCCGCTGTTATCAAACTCTAAATGACCTCTTATAGACTGATCTGATCTCTTCACTCATCTTCTCTACTGAGTAGTATTACACTCTGTATGCTTCATACGAAGCCTGTATCTATGTATTTACATTGTGTATTTATGTATGTCCCATGTTTTTTCATGTTTTTTTCATATTTTTTCATGGTTTTTCATAGAGATGTATGTAATAAGGGACTATCTGTGATTATGGGTGATTTTAATCTGCACATAGATTGGGAAAATCAAATTAGCCACAGTAACGTAGAGGAGGAATTCTTGGAGTGGTTTTCTTCACCAATATGTGGAGGAACCAACCAGAAAGCACGTCGTCTTAGACTGGTTATTGTGTAATGAGGAGGGAATCATTACCAATCTAGCTGTGCGAGACCCTTTGGGGATGAGCGACCATAACATGATGGAATTTTTCATCAAGATGGAGAGTGAAGTAGTTGATTCAGAGACTAGGGTGCTGAATCTTAATAAAGGAAACTATGAGGCTATGAGGCATGAGTTGGGCTTGATAGATTGGGGAGAGTTACTTAAAGGGATGACAGTAACTAGGCAATGGAGAACATTCAAGGAATACATGGAGGAATTGCAACAATAGTTTATTCCTGTCTGGCACAAAAGCAACATAGGTAAGAGGGCTAATCTATGGCTTACAAAAGAAATTAGAGATAGTATCAGATCCAAGGAAGAAGCAGCCAGATTGGTCAAGAAAAATAATAGGTCTGAGGATTGGGACCAGTTTGGAATTCAGCAAAAAAGGACCAAGGGATTGATTCAGAAGGGGAAAATACAGTACAATAGAAAGCTTTCAGGGAACATAAAGACTGACCCCAAGAGTTTCTATAAGTACGTGAAGAGAAAATGATTGGTGAAGATGAATGTAGGTCCTCCACAAATGGAAACGGGGGAATGTATAATAGGGGACAAAGAAATGGCTGAGCATTTGAATACATACTTTGGTTCTGTCTTCAGAAAAGAGGATATAAATCAGACACCAGAAATGTTGGAGAATGCAAGATTTAGTGAGAGGGAAGAATTGAGGGAGATCAAAATTAGTAGAGAAATGGTACTGTGGAAATTATTGGGATTGATGGGATTGAAGACTGATAAATCCCCAGGGTATGATAATCTACATCCCAGAATACTTAAGGAAGTGGCTTTAGAAATAGTGGATGCATTGGTGGCCATATTCCAGGATTCTATAGACTCTGGAACAGTCCCTGCAAATTGGAGGGTAGCTAATGTCACTCCAATATTCAAAAAGGGAGGTAGCGATAAAGCAGGGAATTATAGACCAGTAAGCCGAATGTCGGTAATGGGGAACATTCTCAAATCCATTATCAAGGACTTTATAGCGGAGCATTTAGAAAACAGTGGCAGGATCAGACAGGGTCAGCATGGATTTAAGAAGGGGAAATCATGCTTGCCAAATCTATTGGAATTCTCTGAAGATGTAACTAGTACAGTTGACAAGGGGGAGCCAGTCGATGTGGTATATTTGAACTTTCAGAAGGCATTTGACAAAGTCCCGCATAAGAGATTATCATGCAAGATTAAAACACATGGGATTGGGGAAAGTGTATTGGAATGGATAGATAACTGGTTGGGAGAAAGGAAGCTAAAATAAGGAATTAACAGGTCTGTTTGAAATTGGCAGGCAGTGACTAGTGGGGTGCCATAGGGATCGGTGCTGGGACCCCAGCTATTCACAATATATATTACTGATTTGGACGAGGGATCAAAATGTAACATCTCAAAGTTTGCAGATAATACCAAGATGGATGGGAGGGTAAACTGTGACGAGGATGCAGAAATCCTTCAGCATGTTCTGGACAGGTTGTGAGTGGACAGATGCAGTATAATTTGTATAAATGTGAGGTTATTTACTTTGGAAGCCAAAACAAGAAGGCCGATTACTACCTGAATGGCTGTAACTTGGGAGAGTGCAGCAGGGCTTGGGTGCCGTTGTGCACCAGTCGCTGAAGGTAAGCGTATAGGTGCAGCAAGCGGTAAAGAAGGCAAAAGGTATGTTAGCCTTCATTGCAAGGGGTTTCAAGTACAGGTGTAGGGATGTTTTGTTGCAATTATCCAGGGCCACACTTAGAATATTGTGTGCAATTTTGGTCTCCTTTTCTGATGAAGGATGTTCTTGCTCTTAAGAATGTGCAGTGAAGGCTTACCAGGCTGATTCTGGGGATGCTGTGACTGACGCATGAGCAGAGATAGGTTAGTTTTCGCTGGTGTTCAGACGAATGAAGGGGGGATCTCATAGAGACTTATAAAATTCTATCAGGACGCGATAGGGTAGATGCAGGGAGGATGTTCCCCATGGTGGGTGTGTTCAGGAATCAATGTCTGAGGATTCGGGATAGACCATTTAGGCCAGAGACGAAGAGACATTTCTTCACCCAAAGAGTGCTGAGCCTGTGGAATTCATTATTACATGAAGTAGTTGAGGCTAAGACATTGAATACATTCAAGAGGCAGCAAGATATGACATTGAGGTGAATGGGATCAAGGGTTATGGGGAGAAAGCAGGATAGTCTATTGAGTTGTACCTCAGCATATGTCACTATAGATCATAGAATTTACAGTACAGAGGGAGCCATGAAATGAAAATGAAAATGAAAATCGCTTATTGTCACAAGTAGGCTTCAAATGAAGTTACTGTGAAAAGCCCCTAGTCACCACATTCTGGCACCTGTTCGGGGAGGCTGGTACAGGAATTGAACAGTGCTGCTGGCCTGCCTTGGTCTGCTTTCAAAGCCAGCAATTTAGCCCTGTGCTAAACAGCCCCTTCAAGTCCATCGAGTCTGCACGGCCCTTGGAAAGAGCACCCTAACTAAGCCTACACCTCCATACTATCCCCGTAACCCTACCCAACCTTTTTGGACACTTAAGGGCAATTTAGCGTGGCCAATCCACCTGACCTGCACATCTTTGGACAGTGGGAGGAAACCGAAGCACCCGGAGGAAACCCACGCAGACATGGGGAGAACGTGCAGACTGCACAGACGGTGACCCAAGCCGGGAATCGATCCTGGGACCCTGGAGCTGTGAAGCAACTGTGCTAACCATTGTGATACCGTGCTGCCCAATACATCAAATAAAATTAATCTGTAGGCAGCTTCTGAGTGATGGTGCAGAGTGGGGTTGAAATTGATGGGTGAAACAAGAAGTCATCGAAGCAGGTCAGAATCTTCAATCTCAACTCAATTTCATTTTTACCTCTCATGTCTCCAAGCTGCATACCCACAGGATGCAATTGTAGCTCTACTTAAAAGGTCAATGCAAATCGGAGTTGTTCAGGAGGTTTGGTCAGCACAGAACGAGGGCAACATCTAGAGTAAATGGAATTAATCATCAGGGACAACGTAAAGAAACCTGCTCCTCTCAATGAGAAAGCATAGTTGGAGTAAGAAACAGGAGTGCTGGATCCAATTTATGAAGTGATTGAATGAACTAACCAGGTCAGAAAATGAGGGAACAATATTCTGTGGTCAAGCCCATTGGTGTCATTCCGACATTTCACTCTGTCTGACCAAGTGTTTTCCAAGATTCCACCCCTCACGCCTACTTAACTTTCAGTAGCACAGAGTGTGCACTTTCTGTACACTTCATCACTTGCCCATTAATCCATCTATCATTGCCATTAACTAAAACCCTTACACAATGGATATGTCTCATCATTGGGTGACCACAGGACCTTCACTCACTCGCAGGTCTATTTTGTTGCTTGTAGGAGAAGGAAATACAAACACAAATGCAGGGGAGAGTAGAGGAGGGGCCCTTGGAGATAAGTGGCATATCTGTATTCCTCTCAGTTGGAGACAGGGAGCTTACAGCTCGCTGGTGACAGAATACAAATAGATATCTGATAAACAAACATTGACTTTGTTTCATCAATGATGGAATTAAAGGGTTAGTATCATGATTATAAATATTGTGACTTTGCCATAACTAAATCATGTTATTTAGTTCTCCAGGCCTTTGTGCATGGAAAATGTGTTGCAGATCTTCCACAAGGATGATTCCTTAAATAAGCTCATTGCTTCTGAGGGTGCATTGTTGCAGAACATACAGCCATGCACAAGTGGAAATATTCCATACAGCTCACTCCCCGCCACCGTACAGGGCTCATTGGTCACTCAGGCCCAAGCCGAAGTGAAATGAGCCACCAAGGACGGTCATAGTTTGCTTTCATAATTACCATGTTAAGGAGAAGATCCTGAGTTAGGCGAAATAAAGGCCTGAGGTGCAGTGGGAAAGAGTTGGTATTCATATATAATCAAGATGTAACCGTGGAGCTGGCGAGAAGGCAGGCGGCCTTCGATCAGGTGAAGGCGGCATCTACAGCAATGGTGTGAGGTTCGGCGTGGTCTATCCGGCGAAACTGAGAGTCACCTACAACTCGAAGTACTTTGCCCTGCAGAGACGTTTGTGAAGGCTGAAGGACTAGGGTTAAAATGAGAATGTGACTGGAGATTGGCTTTGGACTGAAGGAAGGGGGGTGAAATGCGGGAATGCAGTTTCATTTCTTGTCTGTTGTTTAAGGATGATAAGTTGTTTAGTACGAGGGAGGGGAATGGTTGGGTTTTTGGTTTTTTTGGGTTGATCAGTGGAGATGGGTAGTGTACCCTGTGGTATGGGGTACAACGGGTAGGAGGTTAATGAACTGTGGGATGATGGTGGTTTTCTGGGGCATGGTTTTTGTACTGATTTTGTTTGTTTCACTTTTGTTTTCAGGGTCTGGGCATGGGGGAGGGGATTAGGAGGATGGGGGCCTGGGCAGGGGCCTCCACACTAGCAAGCATAGGTTGGCTAGAGTCAAGGAGTCGGAGTATTCTGCGATAGCGATCATCGACCGTGCGCTGCATTGGGGGGATGTGGATTTAGAGAAGGGAATGGCCCAGATGCCGGGGTGGAGAATGGATGCGAGGTTGTTGGGGGTTTTTGTGGTAAGATTGGGAAAGTGATGAGGAATATGTGGGATATTTCGCAGATGGTGGTTTGGGAGGCTCTGATGGCAGTAGGGAGGTGATTTTATTTAAGGCTAAGGTGGACAAGAAGGAGAGGGAGGAGCGCCAAAAGTTGATAAAGGAGATTATTTTGGAGGTGGTAGGAGATATGCGGGGGTCCCGGACCCTGGACATGAAGAAGAAGCGTCAGGCAAAGTTTGATCGATTGTCCACAGGAAAGGTGATGCACTAATTGAGATGGTTGAGATGGGCAGTCTACAAAAATGGGGAGATGGCGGGGTGTATTTTGGCCGGCCAGCAGCAAGGAAGATAGTCCAGGTGCGGGATAAGATGGGGAAGTTAGTGGTGGCACCGGAACAGAGGAATACATTTTTTGGGAAGTTTTACAAGAGGTTGTATAGGTCGGAGCCGCTGGGAGGGGAGCCGATGAGGGAGTTCCTGGATGGGTTGGAGTACCCAAGGTTGGGGGAGGAAGATAGGGCAGGGCTGGAGGGCCAGTGGGGAAGCAGGAGGTAAAATAAGTAATAGGGAGGATGCAGTCAGGGAAGGCATCAGGGATGAATGGGTTCCCAGTGGAGTGTTAAAAGAAGATTAAGGACAGGTTGGCGCCACAGATGGTGGGAACGTTTGAGGAGGCGATAGGTGGTGGGATTTGCCACAGATATTGGGACAGGCCTTGATTCCCCTGCTGTTAAAAAAGTATAATGACCTGGTGGAGTGTTGGTCGTACAAGCCGTGGAGAAGGTGAAGTTTGAGTTAAGGGAGGCGAAGGAGGGGTTCTACAATTCATGGGGTTTGTTTATCATACCCTTTCTGGAATTGGTCGCCATTGAACATTAAGGGGGGGGGGGGCATTTGGTTTGTTTCTTGCTTTATGTTTTTAACTTGCGAGTCCATGTTTTAAGTTGCACAATGGCGGGGCCGTTTTGTTGTTGTTTCTCTCGGTTTTTTTTCTGTTTGTATGCTGAAAAAGAAAATTACTGCGGATGCTGGAATCTGAAGCAAAAACAGAAAATTGCTGGGGAATCTCTGCTGGTCTGACAGCTTCTATGGAGATTGAAGCAGAGCTGCCGATTTGAGACTGGATGGTCCTTCGTCCAAGCTGTGGGATGTAGAATGCCATATTTGATTCAACGGTCAACAGAGTGCAGGAAAAATATATCCCACGCAAAGGAAAGGACAAAGTGAACAACAGTGAGACCCGTGAATAAATAAAAGACGTAAGGGAACAATTGAGAGCGAGGAAAGAGGCACACATTAAGCATTAAGGCTGCATAGATAAAAAAGAATGTGAAGAGATTCAGAGCAAAGGAAAAAAAACAATTGAGATGGGAAAAAAGAACTATGTAATAAAATTATCAAGGAACTTAAGCAAAAGAATAAAATATTTTACAGGCACATCAATAAAAAAATGGAAGGTCATTTTGGGAATTATAGGACCATTAAGGGATAGAAAAGATAATAACACAGATAATAATAAAGCGGTGATAGATATTAAACAATCATTTTGCTTCAGTATTTATCAGAGAGACAGAACAGGTAGCCAAGGTAAACAATCTCAAAGTGGATAACGCCTTTGGGCCCAATGGTATCCACATATTTCAAAAGAGATTGCAGAAGTATTGCTATACATATTTAATATATATAATCATTCATTTGAAGACGCCGTATTGCCAGAAGAATGTGACATCTATATTTAAGAAGGGGGACAGAAGATGTCAGGGAATTATAGACCGGTCTAATATTGTTTGTTGGAAAAATAATGGAATCCATCCTAAATAAGAGAGTACAACATCTAGACATGGAAAATATAGTAATATATTATTATGACCAATCCCCAGGCGACGTTTCCCAATTTGATACCCTCTGTCTCAACACTAACTCAACACGAGCCCCAATTTGTTATGATTCCAGATGGGATACTCCCAAATTGTTATGTCCCGAGGGGAGGAGGAATGAATTGGCCCCCTTCTCTATTCACCTCCTGCCTTTGGGTGGTTGGAACAAGGTTGACTGAAAAAGGATCCCTTTCCTTGTGGATACGCTTTCCTAGTTCAAATATATTTATGTTTTAAAATGAGCCAATTGAACCAGGCTTACTTGAGTTAAAGAAATAATTAGTTTACCAGTTACTAAAACATGAGTAACATAATAAAACTGTACACTCATACTTACATATGGGTTATAATAATAACAATAATCTTTATTATTGCCACAAGTAGGCTTACATCAACACAGCAGTGAAGTTACTGTGAAAATCCCCTAGTCACCACTTTCCGGCGCCTGTTCGGGTACACTGCGGGAGAATTCAGAATGTCCAATTCACCTAACAAGCACGTCTTGTGGGAGGAAACCGGAACACCTGGAGGAAACCCATGCAGACATGGGGAGAACGTGCAGACTCCGCACAGACATTGACTCAAGCAGGAATTGAACCTGGGACCCTGGTGCTGTGAAGCAATAGTGCGAAGTGAGTTAGAAGGGGGAAATGATTCCAAAAGCAAAAGTTACATAAACATGTACAAAATAGCCTTGTTCGTGAGGAGTAGATGGTGAGATGTTGCAGTCGTTAGGTTGCGTGGATCTGGGAGCTCTGATTAGTTGATTTTGAGATTCCTGGTTCTGGGGTTTAGCTGAGAAGAGTTGTACCGCTTTCTGTTCAGTTGTGGCTTTGTTGACTTAACTTGCTTTATAAAATGTATTCACTTTTATGGGATGTGGGCTTCGCTGGTTAGGCCAGCATTTGTTGCCCATTCCGAATTGCCCTTGAGAAGGTGGTGGTGACCTGCCTTCTTGAACCAATGCAATTCATGTGGTATAGGTGCACCGACTGTGCTATTAGGGAAAGAGTTCCAGGATTTTGACATAGCGACAGTGAAGGTACGGCAATAGATTCCCAAGTCAGGATGGTCAGTGACTTGGAGTGGAACTTCCAGGTGGTGGTGTTCCCATCTATCTGCTGCTCTTGTCCTTCCAGATGGTGGTGGTCGTGGGTTTGGAAGGTGCTGCGGAAGGAGCCTTGGTGAGTTTCTGCAGTGCATCTTGTAGATAGTACACACGGCTGCCACTGTGTGTCTTTGGTGGAGGAAATTAATGTTTGTGGAAGGGATGCCAATCAAACGAGCTGCTTTGTCCTGGATGGTGTTGAGCTTCTTGAGTGTTGTTGGAGCTGAACTCATTCAAGCAAATGGGAAGCATTGCATCACACTCCTGACTTGTGCTTTGTAGGTGGTGGACAAGCTTTGGGGAGTCAGGAGGTGAGTTATGTGCAGCAGGATTCCTCACCTCTGACCTGCTCTTGTCGTCACAGTATATGTATGGCGAGTCCAGTTTAGTTTCTGATCAATGGGGACCTCTAGGATGTTGATCATGGGAGATTCAATGATAGTAATGCCATCTAATGTCAAGGGTGATCTCATGGTCATTGTCTGGCACTTGTATGGCATGAATGTAACTTTCCACTTGTCAGCTCAAGCCTGGATATTGTTCAGGTCTTGCTGAATTTGCATTTGGACTGCTTCAGTGTCTGAGGTGTTAAGAATGGTGCTGAACATTGCGCAATCATCAATGAACATTCTGACACCTGGCCTGATATTGGAAGGAAGGTCATTATTGAAGCAGCTGAAGATGGTTGGGCCCAGGGCACTATGCTGAGGAACTCCTGCAGTGATGTCCCAGGACTGAGATGACTGACCGACAACAACCACAACCATCTTTTTTTGTGTTAGGTATGAGTGCAACCAGTGGATAGTTATCCCCTTGATTCCCATTGACTCCAGTTTTACCAGAGCTCCTTCATGCCATACTCGATCAAATGCTGCCATGATGTCAAGGGCAGTCAATCTCACCTGTCCTCTGGCATTCAGCTCATTTGTCCATGTTTGAACCTAATCCATAAAAGGTCAGGAGCTCAGTGATCCTAGTGGAACTCAAAATAAGCGTCAGTGAGCAGATTATTGCAAAGTGCCGGTTGATGGCACTGTTGATGACACCTTCAATCACTTTATTGATGATCGAGAATAGACTGATTGAGTGGCAATTGACTAGGTTGGATTTTCCTACTTTTTGTGTACAGGACATACTTGGGCACTTTTCCACATTGCCAGGTATGTGCCACTGTTGTAGCTGTACTGGAACAGTTTGGCTAGGGGTGCGCAAATTCTGGAGCATAAGTCTTCAGTACTATTGCTGGAATATTGTCAGGGTCCATAGCCTTTGCAGTGTAAGAGCGGCACAGTAGCACAATGGTAAGCACTATTGCTTCACAGCGCCCAGATCCCAGGTTCGATTTCCAGCTTGGATCACTGTCTGTGCGGAGTCTGAACGTTCTCTCTGTGTCTGCGTGGGTTTCCTTCAGGTGCTCCGGTTTCCTCCCACAAGTCCCAAAAGACGTGCTGATAGGTGAATTGGACATCCTGAATTCTCCCTCTATGTACCGAACAGGCACTGGAGTGATGCAACTAGGGAATTTTCACAGTAACTTCACTGCAGCGTTAATGTAAGCCTACTTAGACATAGACATAGACATAAAACATACAGTGCAGAAGGGGGCCATTCGGCCCATCGAGTCTGCACCGACCCACTTAATCCCTCACTTCCACCCTATCCCTGCTACCGAGTAACCCCTCCTAACCTTTTTTTTCATAGAATTTCATAGAATTTACAGTGCAGAAGGAGGCCATTTGGCCCATCGAAGCTGCACCTGCTCTTGGAAAGAGGACCCTACCCAAGCCCACACCTCCACCCTATTCCCATAAACCAGTAACCCCACCCAACACTAAGGGCAATTTTGGACACTAAGGGCAATTTAGCCTGGCCAATCCACCTAACCTGCACATCTTTGGACTGTGGGACAAAACCAGAGCACCCAGAGGAAGCCCACGCACACATGGGGGAATGTGCAGACAGTGACCCAAGCCGGGAATCGAACCTGGGACCCTGTAGCTGTGAAGCTACAGTGTTAATCACTTGTTAATTACTTGTGACAATAAAGCTTATTGTCATCCTGTGCCTTCAGCCATTCAGCACCTCTGGCTGTAGATTGTTGCGAATGCTTCAGTCTTGTCTTTGCAAAAATGTGCTGGGCCCCTCCGTCATTGAGCATGGGGATATTTGTGGAGCCTCCTCCTCCAGTGTGTTGTTTAATTATCCACCACCATGCATGGCTGTGTGTGGCAAGACTGCAAAGCTTAGATCAGATCTGTCGGTTGTTGGATCACTTAGTTGTATTACTTGCTGTTTGGCATGGAAGTAGTCTTCACCAGATTCACACCACATTTTTAGCTTTGCCTGTTGTTCCTCCTGGCATACCCTCCTGCACTCGGGAGGCTGTGGTACTGTCACTGGACTGGTAAAATGGAAACCCAGGAGTGTGCTCTGGTGACCCAAGTTCGAATTCAGCCATTGCAAATGGTGAAATTTGAATTCAATAAAAATCTGGAATTAACAGTCTAATGATGACCATGAAACCATTGCCGATTGCCGTAAAAAACCATCTGGTTCACTCATGCCCTGTGGGGAAGAGAATCTGCTGTCCTTACCTGGTCTGGCCTGCATGTGACTCCAGGCCCACAGCAGTTGACTTGTAACTGCCCCCCTCTTGGGCAATTAGAGATGGGCAATAAATGCTGGCCCGACCTGCAATGCCCACATCCCATGAACAAATTTTTTAAAAGTCTTCATTGAACCAGGCTTGATCCCCTGGTAGAATAGGGTATATGCTAGGCTACAAGATTACAGATTGTGGCTGAATACAATTCTGCTGTTGCTGATGGCCCACGGCGTGTCATGGATGTGAGTCTTGAGTTGCTAGCTCTGTTCTTAACCTATCCCATGACAGTAGTGCCACACAATACAATGGAGGGTATCCTCAATGTGAAGATGGTACTTTGTCTCCACAAGGACTGTGCGGTGATCACTCTTACTAATACTGTCAATGACAGATGCATCTGCGGTGCTCCGCCACCACTCCTGCAATCAGAGAGAGACTTTTTTTTAACCTGCAAACAGTAGAGGTACCCAATCAGTGTTGTTCCACTGTAACTCTCACAGTGCACACCAGCACAGTGGAACAAGAATATCAGAGTAGCACACAGAGTTGCACTTAGTTTTTAAACCCCTATTTTTGTGTATTCCTCGAAGGGGAAAACCACAAAGAGATCTGGAGCATCACTCACGGGTGATGATTCCTGCTGTGATGATAATCAGCTCCCGCTATCTCCACGGGAGATTACAGTCAGTTTCTGAATTGCGGCTTCCTTTGAAATGTCTCTGTCTGGAAAAGGGTGTGATATTCCATTGTCCCTTTCTCAGGGCTGACTATAATCCACACAGGAATTTTGCAGACAGTCACTGGTTTGCATTCTCAGAATTTATATTCTCAACCAACATTAGCTTGTCTGGTCCTTTTCAAAACGTATGTTTTATTTGAAAGTTCAATACGTCCATACGTAATTCAGGGCCATGATTTGTGGTTATGACAATATAGTCAGATTTTAAAAGGAAAAAATCTTGTTTGACCAACGTTATTGAATTCTGTGAAGGTCATTGAGAGCATTGACAATAATAATGCAGTATATGCAATTTATCTGGATTTTCAAAAGGCCTTCGATAAGGTGCCTCATAATAGACAGGGTCAGGGAAGCTGGAGTCAGGGGAAAAGGGGCGGAATGGATTGCTAGCTTGGTTAAAGACAGAGAGCAGAGAGTGGGAGTAAAGGGTAAGTTATTCAGAGTGACAAAAAAATGGGTATGGTGTTCCACAAGGATCAGTACTAGGATCGCTGCTGTTTACAATTTACTTTGGACTTTGGAATCTACAACACGATTTTTATAGATGGCACTAAAAGTGGGAGAAATGGGCAAATTCCAGGAGGACGCTAATAAACTTGCAGAACGAGTAACAAATACACAAAGGATTAAAAGTTGGACCAGAGGTTTCCGGGGTCATTAAACAACAAATTTCAGGCTCTATTTTCAATCACAGAATTGTTATGGTGCAGGAGGAGGCCATTTGGCCCATTGTGTCTGCAGCGGCTCTCCGAATGCGGATAATGACTTAGTGCCGTTCCCCTGCCTTTTCCCCATACCCCTGCACATTGTTTCTGCTCAAATAATCATCTAATGTCCTCTTGGCTGCCTCGAATGAACCAGCCCCCACCAAACTCCCAGGCAGCGCATTCCAGACCCGAAGCACTGGTATGCAGTCATGTGCTAATAATAATAATCATTGTTGTCACAAGCAGGCTTACATTAACACTGCAATGAAGGAACTGTGAAAAGCCCCTAGTTGCCACATTCCGGCCCCTGTTCGGATACTCAGAGGGAGAATTCAGAATGTCCAATTCACCTAACAAGCACGTCTTTCGAGACTTGTGGGAGAAAACCGGAGCACCCAGAGGAAACCCACACAGACACAGGGAGAACGTGCAGACTGCACACAGACAGTGTCCCTAGCTGGGAATCGAACTTGGGACCCTGTAGTGTGAAGCAACAGTGATACCCACTGTGCTATTGCGCTGCCCGCTGTGCTAGACACTTGGGAGAGAGGATGGGACACCATCCTCTGTAACCCATCTTAGACACAGTGGCTGGTTTAGCTCACCAGGCTAAATCGCTGGCTTTTAAAGCAGACCAAGCAGGCCAGCAGCACGGCCCGTACCAGCCTTCCCGGACAGGCGCCGGAATGTGGCGACTAGGGGCTTTTCACACTAACTTCATTGAAGCCAACTCGTGACAATAAGTGATTTTCATTTCATTTCATTTTCAATAAACCAGTTTGAAGCAACTACCAGAGTATGACTGCGTTCGCAGTAATTTGCTTTTACCAGGATATGACTGCAAGTCTCTTTAGATCAGATAGGCCACGCAGACCAGAAACCAGGAACCGTGACACGAGCATGTGAAAGATTGCTGATCTGAAGTTGAATAGTTGAGAAGTGCAGGTCACAGGTGATAAGCTACAAAGTAGTCAAAACTGTTTCCAAAGTGATGGAAATCACCTCCAAAGTCGTGAAAGCACACTCGGAACAGGCCCTGTGGGCAAAAGCTTTTCACTCGGGCAAAAAAAGCAGCTGTCATATTTCAAGTATTTAAAAAATTCCTTGCCTGTCAATTACTCAGCCCCTTCAGATCTTTCTGTCTTCTCGCCTTGTTTACTCTGGCGAGTTCCAGGAAGCATAAGATGTATGCGTGCACAGTTGAGTTCAGAACTCGGGTGAAAAAAAGCAGCTTTTTCACATAATTGAATAACAGAGCCTCCCATTCCACGGGGGTTTCCCACCCACTGCAGATAGCACTCAGGTTAAAGGTCAGCATGAGGTTTCTACTCCCCAAGCATGTCTACTTTGGCAGTGGGAGCCTCAGGAATGGGTCATTGTTGTATCATTGCCCTGAGGAGAGGAAGATAGAAAATAATCAGGGAAAATCTGGAATTTAAAAAAAAAAGAAGTGGGGGAAGAAATCTAGAAACAAGAAAACAAAAAGACCAAAGATGAGAGAAAAAGAATCTGGAATATAAAAAGAGAAGTATGAAGAGAAGGAAAATCGAACAGTGAAAAGGATAGAACCGACATGACTATTCTGGCAGGCACCCATGTCAAAACTCATAAATTAGGCTGTATTACAATAAATTAGGCTTACAGCCATCAAAGCACCAGATGCCTTCTGCTTCCTGCCAGCTATCTGCACAGAGGTGCAGCATAGCACAGAGAAGAATAACACCACTTTCTCGCGTCAACGCACGCATTCCTATGATCTTCTGTGAACCATTTTTCTTCAGACACAGCAAATTCCAAAGGTAACGTTCTGATCAGCACAGTTAATTGCTTCTTTTGTTATTGATTTCTGATAAGATTGCTTTTGCCCCACACCCAACAGTTCAGTTACATCCTGCTAGGCCCAATAAACAATCTGAAGCTTCATGTGTGAAACATGAAACAAACACTGTGATTCCATTGATGTTCAAATTAAGAGCTCAGGAATTAATAACACATTCTTGCTCAAAATTGAAAGGACATGATGTGTGTTGCCCAGAAGAATATTGTTTTAATTCATGCACGTCCAATTTCACATCCAACTTAACCACAATCCCCACAAAAAATGGGTTTCTAATTCTCAAAAAAAGGTTAAAAATATGTTTGGTCCTTTTGTTTTATGGATCCATTGATTAGCTGCAATCCACGTTGTCTTGCAAGGACCACGGCCTTTCCCCCGGCACCTTTTGAAGAATTATAAACCTTCCTTCTTGCCTGTGAGTCTAATGGCTCTGTTCTATTTGCCAAAGTATGCTCACATGTACATACCTCCAGAACCCAATGATTAAACCAATGAAAGTGCTCAGATCACAATTACAACATGGAAGCAATGACACTTAGTGTACTCTCTGTGTTCTGCTATGTATTGTAAATAATTTCCCCGCCCTTTCTCTGTGTCCTTTTAGATCCTTACTTCTCGAGCAGTTACCAATTCCTCTTTCAATGCTGTTCCAGCGTCTGTCTCAACTTTGCAGTAAAGTATCCTACATCCTAAAAGAGTGGACGATGAGTTTCTTGGTAAATACTTCATGTTATCTGGGCATGGAGTGCTTTTCCACAAGGTTAAATTGAAGCAGAGACCGTATTTTAATGGGAAAGTACAATAAGTTTACATTTGAAACACAGCAAAATATTAGAAGGGAGGGCAGTGGGATTCCTCTTGAGTTGCTCCAAAGAAGAGAAAATAAGACGGATGATTATCTTCTATGTTGTCAACCATGATGGTTCTTACCTCTGTAGATGTCGGTGTCTAACCCGACCTTTGAAGCTTCGTAAAATCCATCCGAAAATGAGGGTCGACTGACATGCTGAATATGAAAGTGTGGGTGGTCCCACTTTCAATTGTCATCGATATCTGATTCCAGCCTTGGGTGACTGTGTGGAGTTTGCACTTTCTCCCCGTGTCTGCGTGGGTTTCCTCCGGGTGCTCCAGTTTCCTCCCTCAACCCACAGATGTGCAGGTTAGACAGTTTAGCCATGTTAAGTTGCCCCTTAGTGTCCAAACGTTTGAGTGGTTTTACTGGGTTATGGGGTAGGGTGCCGGCGTGGGTTTAAGTAGAGTGCTCGTTCCAAGGGCCGATGCAGACCCATTGGGCCGAATGGCCTCCTTCTGCACTGTAAATTCTGTGATTCTGTGATTGTATAAAGAAAGGACATGTGTTAAACTCCCACACAGCCACTATCACCTGCTTTATCCCTTTCACTCAGTTACAAGCTAAGTACAACATGCGTTTCTGGGGTTCAAAATTAAGGCTGACAACTGATGTCTGTATAGGATGCAGTGGCTGAAATGGGGGAGGGGGAGGGGGCAAATTATATGCCGGGTATATGATAAAAAATGGGGTGGGCAGAGCTGTAAAACGCTACGAGCTGTTCAAAGGTCCACTGACTTTGGCAGGAATGGACAATCCAGCTAGTGGGAGGGGCCGGAAAATTTTGCCCCCGTGATTTGAAAAATTGGGGCTATTTGATATGCCGGGTTGATTTATATGCCACGATTTTTGGTACTCCACGCTAAAAAATATCTTCCAATTTTCCCTGTATTCATGGCCCCCTAGTTTATATCCCTTCTCACAAATTACAGAAAAACTAAGTACATTCTCATACACCTGTAAAACTAAGAGGCAGAGTGAAGTGTAGCAAGTTACCACACATCTTTTAGAATCTGGGTTTGATTCAGATCTGTAAGATAGTCACAAAAAATATGGGTATAATTAGGTTATTTATAATATGTCTGCATAAACAGTTGCCATCTTTGGGAGGGACAATTGGCAGATCTCTGAATAATTCTTCTTCCCAGCTCTTTCCGACCTTGTTGTTGTAGTCTTCTAGTAATCTCACCCATTATCTTTATTCATTTTAGTGGCTTGGAGAATCTTGAGAGGTGGGGAGGTGAAATTGTTCTGGGCCAGGAACACAAAAACAGGCTCGCGATGAATTGGCAGCCAGTTTTTAATTTTCCATTGACTTGGAAAATGTTGCCAAGATTTTTAATTTCAAACACAAGCAAACGTGAAAGAAGTTTGAGCTATCGTTCCGGGAAGCTCACCGGAAATAATATGGGACGTGGTGAAAAATGGGCTCCTGAGTCGCACTGTGCCCTTTTCGCATGGCTGCCATAAAATCTCAGCCCCTGGGTGCTGGCACGCTTTTCAGCTGTCTGGGCAGTCACAACTAAGGATGTTCTTCAGTATTTCATTGGAATATAAAATGTCAGCTATTTGCAAGGTTGTCACTGAAGTCCAATGCCTGTGTAGGAATCACCGCAGATGATGAAGAGCACCGATATATCACACTGGTTGGAGATATATGTATGTAATATATATATCGTAGATCATCAGGCATGCAGACACAAACAATCAGGCAATCAATCAAAATGCAATATGGAAAATGAATACAGCCTACTGCTGAACATCAATACATTCGCTATTTATAATTCATGTGCACATACAGCTGCCATCTTTTCAAGGAGGAAACATTGATGAATTGTTCTGCTGTACCATTAAGATGTGAGGCTGGGTTTTGAAGGGGTGTTTTTTCTGTCCCTTTCCTTTCCTCTCTTGTTGCTGTGGCCCCTGATAGAACATAGAGACTACACGGAGATCAATTACAATGCTATTGAGGATCAGCTGGAAAATTAGGGATGTTGATGGATGTCTATCAACGATGTTGAAGGCAAGTTGGATGCGCCACCATTATTAATACTCAGCAACTGGGCGCAGATTGGTAATTATAAACCTACCTTACACATCCACATGTATCAGCTGCTCAATTATAAGCATGAACATCCCTAATTTTCCAGCTGATCCTCAATAGATCCGCTTGTATTTCGCGCCGGCCCCGAAGCAATAGGGGCCAACGCGGAAGAAAGGAGGCACCCAGCCCGAGAGCCGGTCTGCCGATCGGTGGGTCCCGATCGCGGGCCAGGCCAAAGCAGAGCCCCCCCCCCCCCCCCCCCCCCCCGCCCCCCCACCCCCCCACCGGGCCCTTCCATGCCGAGGTCCTGCCGGCTAAGAGCAGGTTAGAACGGCACCGGCGAGACTCGGGTTTTTCCGTATGACCGCTCGGCCCATCCCGGGCAGAGAATCGCCGGGTGGGCCTCATAGTGTAGGACTCCGCTCTGCGGAGAATCGCGTCCCGGTGTCGGGGCGGCGTGGCGTGGTTCGTGCCGGTCACGGCGGTTCTCTGGCCTGGCCCCTGGCTGAGAGAATCGCGCCCATGCTGTTAGATAATTTGGACATTCTGAATTCTCCCTCCGTGTACCCGAACAGGCACCGGAGTGTGCCAACTGGGGGCTTTTCACGGTAACTTAATTGCAATGTTAATGTAAGCCTACTTGTGACAATAAAGATTATTATATATTATCATATACCACTATCTCTCTCTTCATCTCAGCTCTTTTCCTCTTTTTTTTCCTTTATAAAGTTTTTTTTCTAATTAAGGGGCAATGTAGCGTGGCCAATCTACCTACCCTGCACATCTGTGGGTTGTGGGGGTGAGACCCACACAGACATGGGGAGAATGTACAAACTCCACACAGACAATGACTCGAGGCCGGGATAGAACTCGGGCCTTGGCGCTGTAAGGCAGCAATGCTAACCACTGCACCTCCGTGCCGCTCCCTCTCTTCCTGTTTTCCTCTTTTTAGTTTGTTTTCCGTCAATAATTTTGACACTACATAAAATATAATAACTGCCGTTTCCTGGTTTAGACTTTGCAGGCGCAAAATGCAGTTGCATAGTGCCCGTATTTCTGAAATTGTAGCTGCTGCAATTGTTACAAAATATCATCCACAGTGCAGGTACATTTCTGAGAACCTCTGGTTCAAATGGACACAGTTTCAGATTGCATTAGCTCAGCATAGGTGGAAGCAGTCTGGGCCGGCAGGCTGACAGGCAACAGTAACGTCTCTGATAGGGGACTGAGGTGGGAGGACCGCCATGAGGAAGGACAGCAGTTTTGTGCTCCATGGTACCACTGATAATTCAATGGGACAGTGCCTCAACAATCCTAGCAATGTTTGAAGGACTTCTCTGACATGTTGAAAGCCCACCTGTACACTAGCGTCATAGCTATGGCGGCAGCAACCTGGGCTTTCATGGATACAAGCTGCTTTTGTGTGAGAGCTATCACCATGGCAGCCAAATGTTGAGTGACTTGTTGGCGCCGTGATAGGTGCAACATCATCTATCAGATGCTGTAGGATGAATGGTCTGCAAATGGTTTATGGAGTTGGCCACCTAAATTGGTGGGATAAGAGAGAAATGGGATTTGAGGAGGAGTCGGTATGATAATATCATCATCGCCGTTGATTAGGGGCTGGTTTAGCTCACTGGGCTAAGTCGCTGGCTTTTAAAGCAGACCAAGCAGGCCAGCAGCACGGTTCGATTCCCATACCAGCCTCCCCGGACAGGTGCCGGAATGTGGCGACTAGGAGCTTTTCACAGTAACTTCATTGAAGCCTACTCGTGACAAATAGCGACTTTCATTTCATATTAGCCCCTTGCTGGGCGCACCCTCAGGCATGGTTGTTCCAATGATGGTAAGCACCATCGCCTCCAAGGGCGAAAGGACATACAGCTATACCTGTCCTCTGCTGGTTAGATGCTTCTGTCTCTGATAATGAACCCACCTGACCTGCAGGAGAGAAGTCGCTCAGTAAACGTCGGGTGTAGTGCCTTTGGACAATATGAAAATGAAAATTGTTTATTGTCACAAGTATGCTTCAAATAAAGTAACTGAGAAAAGCCCCTAGTCGCCACATTCCGGCACCTGTTCGGAGAGGCTGGTACGGGAATTGAACCATGCTGCTGGCCTGCCTTGGTCTGCTTTAAAAGCCAGCTCTTTAGCCTTGTGCTAAACCAGCCCCTTGTGGATGTTTTGGTTGTAGGCAGGGGTTTCCAAACTGCGGGTCACAGCCCCCAATTGGGACCACAAGCTTCAAGCCAATAATGGCAGCTGTGGAGTGGAGACACAAAGTTGACAGTGCTGTGATCAGCTGCAAGGTCCCTTTAAAGTTTGTGATTTTCCTTTACCTGCAAGGGTGGTCCAATCCAATGCACTCTGAAAACTGATCACTGATGTATGGCTTGCAACAGTGCTAAGTCTGTGAGGGACAGGCAAAGTTATGAATGTTAGGTATGAGCTGTGCTTGATAGAGATTGTTGCTAGACGAATGGGTGTGGATCATTAAGAAGCGTGTGAATTTAATGGTTCATTTGTAAGATTATAGCATTTGAGGATGCATTCATTGGCCCTGACCATTTGTGCAAGCTCATTAACCATTTTGATGCATTACATGCACTGGCTCTCGGGGCTGCACTGCTGTCATTAACTGCCATGACTCTCTGCGCCCACTGCCTGCTCCAAGCATATCTGCAGCATCTCCTTCAGATCGAGAACATCTCTGCCCCTCTCCACTTCCTGCACCTGCAGCTCTGCTACAGCTTCGAAGACCTTACTTTCCCCTGTTGAACTATTGGCAACCTTCTTCCAGGTCAGACATTCTTCCCCAACCATGCCCAGAACCTGCTCCAGTCAGAACGCACCTCCCCTTTAAGGGGTGCAGGTTTTCCTTTGGAAGTACAGGTTAATTTTAAATGGTGATCACCTTGTCTGAACTTGCCATTCAACAGCGCAAAGTTTGTATATTGCCTCCATTGGGATGAAGGGGTGCAGATTAATCGCGTACCACAATCCTTGCGATCGTTTTGGGGGCAGATCTAATTTATCTGTCAAAGTAAAGATTCTTCGATTTGATTGGTTAAGGAGCTACATGGTTACGTGCCCTCTTCACACAGGCCTCAGGTCACCTGTCGAGGATGCTGTGCTCAATGGCTTCCAAACCACAGCAGGTTCCAGTGCAAAAGTCCAAAGAACATCTGTGTGTGACTGGAAGTGTAACGAACAGCTGGCACCATTTGTTCGCCACTGACTGCAAACTCTGGGCCAATGTTTCTCTCGATAATTGCTAATAAGGTGCTAGATGGATGTCAAATTCTGCTGTTATAATTATGCACTGGAAATGGGTGGAAAATCATTCTCACAATTCATAACGCGTGGTGAACATTATATGCTTCTTTTTTAAAAGTTGAAATTACCACTCGAGAGGGTTCCGCAAATGTAAGTGGTTTGTAATGCTCTTGGGAGTTCTCTGTTTCATTCTCGCGGCATATCAACTCAAAGCAATTGCATACATTACCTACCACTGTTTCCAATTTTGAGCATTATGATTTAGCAATAACAAAGTCAAAAATCAGGAGGTTTTCTTTGGGTGAACACACGTGCATTAAATTGAGAAATATTTGAGGACTGCTGATGAACCACATTGTTTCAGAGGGTGGAATCCAGCATTTTTCTTTGCAAAGGTTAGAAGTATTTTAATGTTATCTCGAGCATATTCTCTCCTAGTTACTGCATACTTGCTTTATTATCCTTTATTGAATGTATTCATGGGCCGCGAACGTCACTGGCTATGCCAGAATTTATTGCCCATCCGTCAACGTCCTTGAGAAGGTGTCGGTGTTCTGTTGCCTTGAACTGCTGCATTTATCTATAGTGTCCAAAACACAAGAGTGTGCCTGTGGACTACTGTTGATGCACTGTTGTGCACATGCTGAGCAGAAAAATCTACCATTATGACATTTTTGACACTTTTGTCGAAAAAGAATAAAGGCCTCTTCATCTGCGTCATCAGGCAGCACGGTAGCACAGTGGTTAGCACTGTGGCTTCACAGCTCCAGGGTCCCCGGTTCGATTCGCCACTGGGTCACTGCCTGTGAAGAGTCTGCACGTTCTCCCCGTGTCTGCGTGGGTTTCCTCCGGGTGCTCCGGTTTCCTCCCACAGTCCATAGACGTGCAGGTTGGGTGGATTGGCCATGCTAAATTACCCTTAGTGTCCAAAATGTTAGGAGGGGTTGTTTGGTTAGGGGGATAGGGTGGAAGAGGTCGGTACAGACTCGATGGGCCGAATGGCCTCTTCCTGTACTGTATGTTCTATGCACTGGGGAATCAATGGTTAGCACTGCTTCCTCACAGTGCCAGGGACTTGGGTTTGATTCCGATCTCTGGTGACTATGTGGAGTTTTCACATTCTCCCTGTGTCTGCGTCGGTTTCCTCTGGGTGTTCCGGTTTCCTCCCACAGTCCAAAGAATGTGCAAGTTAGGTGGATTGGCCATTCTAAATTGGCCCGAGGTGGGGTTACAGGGATAGTGTGGGATTTGGGCCTAGGTAGGGTGCTCTTTCAGAGGGCCGGTGCAGACTCACTGGGCCGAATGGCCTCCTTCTGCACTGTAGGGATTTTATGATTAAGTGGCTGACTGTTTAATTTAAAATAAGATTCCGTATTTTCTTTATACAATGCCTTGACAGTCTTCAATGTCCCTGTAAGATCATCCCCATTTGTTTCCTTTCAAAAAAGGCCAAAATTTTCCATTCTTTCCTCATAATTGTGACTGTTCAAACCAGGCAGTGATCTGATGATGCTTGTATTGCATTGTATTTGAATGAATCCTTTGTTTTCTGGTGACTTGGACTGGATTGCTATTCAAGTTGTGGTTTGACCAGAGATCCATAAAGTAAAATCATTCGCTCCTGTGACTTATATTCAACTGAATTAGCTATCGAAATTAACCTTCCATTGGCCTATTGATTGTTGTTCTGCACCGACTGTCTCGTTTGGATTGAGTCTTGTAAGGCCAAGGCCTGGACTTAGACTATAAGACCATAAGACCATAAGACATAGAACAAAGAAGAACAAAGAAAAATTACAGCACAAGAACAGGCCCTTCGGCCCGCCAAGCCTGCGCCGATCCAGATCCTCTATCTCAAAGGATCAGTCTCCCTCTGCTCTCTGCCCATTCATGTATCTGTCTAGATACATCTTAAATGATGCTATCGTGCCCGCCTCTACCACCTCTGCTGGCAATACGTCCCAGGCACCCACCACCCTCTGCGTAAAGAACTTTCCACGCATATCTCCCTTAAACTTTTCCCCTCTCACCTTGAACTCGTGACCCCTAGTAATTGGGTCCCCCACTCTTGGAAAAAGCTTCTTGCTATCCACCCTGTCCATACCTCTCATGATTTTGTAGACTTCAATGAGGTCCCGCCTCAACCTCCATCTTTGTAATGAAAATAATCCTAATCTACCCAACGTCTCTTCATAGCTAGTGCCCTCCATACCAGGGAACATCCTGGTGAACCTCCTCTGCACCTTCTCCAAAGCATCCACATCCTTTTGGTACTGTGGCGACCAGAACTGTACGCAGTATTCCAAATGTGGCCTAACCAAAGTCTTACACAACTGTAACATGACCTGCCGACTCTTGTACTCAAAACTCCTTCCGCTGAAGGAAGGCATGCCGTATTCCTTCTTGACCACTCTATCGACCTGCGCAGCCACCTTCAGTGTGCAATGGACCTGAACTCCCAGATCTCTCTGTACATCAATTTTCCCCAGGGCTTTTTCATTTACCGTATAGTTCGCTCTTGAATTGGATCTTCCAAAATGCATCACCTCGCATTTGCCCGGATTGAACCCCATCTGCCATTTTTCCGCACAACTCTCCAATTATCTATATTCTGTTGTATTCTCAGACAGTCCCCTTCACTATCTGCTACTCCACCAATCTTAGTGTCATCTGAAAACTTACTAATCAGACCACCTATACCTTCCTCCAGGTCATTTCTGTATATCACAAACAACAGTGGTCCCAGCACAGATCCCTGTGGAACACCACTGGTCACAGTTCTCCATTTTGAGAAACTCCCTTTCACTACTACTCTCTGTCTCCTGTTGCCCAGCCAGTTCTTTATTCATCTAGCTAGTACACCCTGGACCTCATGAGACTTCACTTTCTCCATCAGCCGACCATGGGGAACCTTATCAAATGCCTTACTGAAGTCCAGGTATATGGGGCGAAATTCTCCGCACCCGCGGAAAGTCGTAAAACCGTCGTAAAAATCGGGAGCGTTTTACGACGGTCGCGAAGGCTTCATTTCCCGACGGATTCACTTCCTGGAAATGTGCTAGTAGCGCGGCCGCGTCAATTATGTGCGTGCTGACGACGGAACGCGACGACGATACGATCACGCCCACGTGACGCCGCCCGACGCCGTAAAAAGGCGCGGGCGACCACAGAATCTGTCGGGCAGGATGTCGGAGCCGAGGAGAGCTGCTCCTCGCTTTGTAGATGCTGACGTCGAGGCGCTGCTCGATGCCGTGGAGCAGAGGAGGGGCATCATCCGCCCGCGGAGAGGGCATCGCCAACCTGCCAGCGCGGTACGCCAGGCCTGGCGTGACGTGGCTGCTGCCGTCAGTGCTGTGGGGCAGACCCCTCGCTCAGCAGAGCAATGTAGGAAGAAGCTACACGACCTCACCAGGTCTGCCAGGGTAAGTGCCATGAGGGTTCCCCCTAGTCACAACCATCCCTCCCCCTTAACTTAAGCAACCCCCCCCCCCCCCCCGGCACGGGAGGGGGGGGGGGGGGGGGAGAGGGATTGGGGCAGAGTTATTTGAGGGTGGTTCACAAAGTTGTCACAGACCCAGCGCTCTGGCCCCGAGGAGAGACGCAATCGTCTTATGACAACTTGCCCCCCCAAACTGTGCCAGTATCTGAACGGACTGCTGATACCTACCGTTTTGTAATGATCTACCTATGTTCCCTCCCCCAACAGGCCAAGGCCGCTCATAACCACCATGAGCGGCACAAGACTGGAGGGGGTTCGCCCAACCTGCACCCCCTCAGCACCTTTGAACAGAGGGCCCTGGACCTTGTTGGGGGGTCTGCCACCCGCGATATCGCGCAATGCGAGGTTGGCGGAACTGCAGCAAGTGAGACAACCCTCCCTGACAAACACTCACCCCTCCCCCATCCTCTGTCCCTTCACACACCCTGCCCACTGGGATACCTCCCCCATCCTCTGTCCCTTCACACACCCTGCCCACTGGGACACCTCCCCCATCCTCTGTCCCTTCACACACCCTGCCCACTGGGACACCTCCCCCATCCTCTGTCCCTTCACACACCCTGCCCACTGGAACCGTCCAGCGGCCTGCCGAGCAAATCGAAATAACCCGTCTCATTCTCTTCCCTAGGACGTGATGCCGAACGACCAGGGCCGTCTGCCTCCAGACGGAGACAGGAATCTGCCGCCACCTCACCCGGGGCCTCACAACAGAGGGTGCCCGATCAGCGGGCAGCCCTATCCGCCCCAACCTAATCTGCGGACCAGGACGCACAGAGTGTTCGAAGTCCACCACCACCACCAGAAATGGCCAGGGACAACCCTCCTGTCGCTGAGCAGCCCCACACCCTGGAGGAGGCCCTAAACATTGAGAGCGTCCGGCTTGCAGCACTGCTTTCTCCCACCACATCCATCATCCCAGAGACACACACCCCGGCGGGCCTATTTAGTGATGAGTCTCCTGGGGCACAGTCTGGTTGGCACATCACAGCTGAGCAGGTACAGCAGGTGGAGATCGGAGCAACAGAGGGCCCGGACTCGCGGAGGCCAGACCAGGCCCAGGATGCAGCTGGCTCCCAGACGTTTTCTGAGTTCCTGGAGTTTATCAACCCACCCGCACAGCCGATGCCTCAGGAAACCCAGGGAAACAATGGCGGGAGGAGGGCAGCCTTCTTGGCTCTGCAGACGCTGTTAGAGGAGTCGAACCGCGTCCAAGAGCAGGGAGTGGTGCCGCTCATGGCAGAGAACCAGTCCGACACCGCACGGGTGGCATCCGCGGTGGAGGCAATGGGTCAGGTTATGCAAGACGTTGGGGTTAATGTGCACGCGTCATCCTCGGCCCTGGACAGGGTTGCCCTCTCACAGGCAGCAATGTGCCAGAGCCAAAACAACATTGCCGGCGCCCTGCGGGCCATGGCCGAGTCTCAGCAGGTCATGGCCCAGTCGCAGCAGTCGGTCGCGGAGACCATCAACCGCCTGACACATGTGCTGGATGGCGTCGTGCACACACAGGTTGAGATCGCACAGTCCCTGGCAGGAATGTCTAACTCCCTGGACTCCATCTCTGCAAACCTTCGGATCCTGGTGGATACCGTTGCAGGCCTCCAGGACTGGCAGCGCCAGGTGTCGGTGGTGCGACGGGGCACCTCCCCGCTCGCACCTCTGTCCCAAAGTGAGGCCCGGGGGCCACCGGGCTCCCCGAGGGAGGAGGAGGTTTCGGGGCCCGTCCCATTAACTCCATCACGGGACGTCCCGGAATTCTCGGCCTCCCCCCGTCCCATCCCTGGTGCATCGGGTGGGCAGCAGGCAGAGCAGGGTGGCACAATGTCACCCGAGACGCCCGCAGAGCAGCCTGGCCCATCAAGGCCTGGTCGCCCCAGGAAACGCTTAGCCAAGGAGAAACGAGTCGAGGGGGGCGATTCGCAGCAATCCTCCTCCACTCCTGCTGTATCATCTGGGGAGTCACTTAGACGTAGTGGTAGGACCCGTTACGCAACTAAGATAGACACTGAGTAAGTTGGCACGGGTGAAGGGCACAGTTTAGTTGTAGGGGCTAGGGCACCTGTAAATAATTGTTAATATTAAACGCACTGTTCCACCTTACTTGTAATACCGTGTGATTGTTCCACAGCCACAGGAATCATGATGGTGACCGAGTATCGCTGGGGGTGACGGGTGGTGAAACCTCGGTGCCGGGTGTGCAGTCCCTGCCCCTACCCCCTCCCACAGCTAGCCCACGCGGGCACGTGATGGAGTGTCAGTGACGAACTCTGCGGCCACCAAGGTGGATGGTTCAGCTATTGCCATGGGTCAGACTCTCTCTAACGATTCTGAGCTCACAGCTCTTCGCAGAGCGGGCTGTCATCATTCCACATGGCACTGATCACACCCGCTGACACAGCCATCAATGTTGTGCCATTCCGTCTGCACCCAGTGATAAGCGTCATGTCGAAGTGGAGCAGTGTACACTGAGGGGGGGGTTGTGGTGGTGGCAGTTGTGTGGTGACCCTCTGCATGACTAGCGATGCAGGTGGTGGTTTGGTGTTCATCGGGGACGTCGCATGCGATGCGTGAACCGTGCTGTCACCAGGGCGTCGCGTGCCCGCCGTCCTTGCCGGGTCCGTCGTGCCGCCTCCTGGACATCACCAGCACCTGGGTCGTGTCTGCGTTCTGCGCCCGCCACTCCGCCAGCCTCCTCCTCCTCCTCCTCCTCCTCCTCCTCCTCCTCCTCCTCCCTCGCCTCCTCCTCCTCCTCCTCCTCCTCTGTGCTGGCACCACTGCCACTAGCTTCTCCCTCCTCCTCCTGCAACAGGTCATCTCCCCTCTGCATCGCGATGTTGTGCAGCACACAGCAGACCACTACAATGCGAGTGACCCTGTCGGCCTGGTACTGCAGGGCCCCTCCGGAGCGGTCCAGGCACCTGAATCTCATCTTCAGGAGGCCAAGGCAGCGCTCCACCACACCCCTGGTTGCTGCATGGGCCTCGTTGTATCGTGTTTCCGCATTGGTCTGAGGCCTCCGTATAGGCGTCATCAGCCAAGACCTCAGCGGATAACCCCTGTCGCCTAGCAACCAGCCCCTCAGCCGGGGGGGACGTCCCTCAAACATCGCAGGGATGAACGACTGCGCTAGTATGTAGGAGTCATGCACACTCCCTGGGAACCTTGCACAGACGTTCATGAACCTCATGTGGGGGTCGCATACCACCTGGACATTAATGGAGTATGTCCCCCTCCTGTTTGTGAACACTTCCTTGTCCACAGCAGGCGGGCGCATGGGGACGTGAACACAGTCGATTGACCCCTGAACCCTCGGTATCCCGGCCACACTGGCAAATCCACGGGCTCGTGAGTCTTGACTTGCTTGGTCCTCGGGAAAGGTGATGTAGCGGTCCGCGATGGCATAGAGGGCGTCGGTCACATCCCGGATGCACCTGTGCACCGATGACTGGGAGATCCCGGAGACGTCCCCGCTCGGAGACTGGAAGGAGCCGGTAGCATAGAAGTTCAGAGCGACCGTCACCTTGATGGCAACCGGGATCGCGTGTCCTCCCCCCGTTCCACGTGGGGCGAGGTGCGACAGGAGTTGGCAGATATGTATCACCGTCTGCCTTCTCAGCCGGAGTCTTCTCCTGCAGGTGATGTCCGGCATTGTTAGGAAAGAGACCCGGACACGGTACACCCTCGGCTTTGGTCGTCGCCTCTGGCGCCGTGGCTGCACCCTCACTCTCTCCTCTTCCTCTTCCTCCTCTCCTCCCCCCCATGCTGCTCGAAGACTGGCAACTCCTCGGCCCTTCCCTCTGCTGCTGCAGCTGGCCCTGCAGCCACTGCGGGTTGTGGGTGTGGATGCTGCTGCATCTCCAAATCCAGTAGAGCGGCCCCAACCACTGCGCAGAACATCGCCGTTCTGTTCCCATACATCGTGCTAACCTACAGAAGGGTGGTGGGAGGCAGAGAAACCGGACATGTTAGACGGAGGTTAGTCGACACCTCGGCAGCCGCCAGCCATGGGATACCAGTGTGTCCCGGTGGCCTGGTCGCGCTGCTGACACGCGGTCAGCCTAACCCCTGGTCACTTTCTGCATCCAACGGCCAGTAAACTATGGCCTCCTCACGGGTGCGTCAGTGGCCTGTGTCCGGAAGCCACAGGGGGACTAGCGGCCGTGTCCTCGTCACCGGCACACCACGGCATGCTGGCAGACATATTGTTACGGGGTTGGACGGCTCACTCTCTACCTAACCCCCCCCCTCCATCGCCCCCCACTGCCTCCCCCGTCTCCCCCACTGCCTCCCCCGTCGCCCCCCACTGCCTCCCCCGTCTCCCCCCACTGCCTCCCCCGTCGCCCCCCACTGCCTCCCCCGTTGCCCCACACTCCCCCCGCTCTGGACCCCCTCCCGTTCTCAGGGATGCCTTCCCCGTTGTGGCCAGACTCGAGCGGTGCGCTGAGCGGTGCGCTGAGCGGTGCGCTGAGCGGTGCGCTGAGTGGTGCCCTGACCTCCTCCAAGCTGTCGTCAGCCAGGCCGACTGGTTGACGAATTTAAAAAGCAGGTGTGTTTCACGACGTGCAAACAGGGCGCCATGACGTCGGGACTTCGGCCCATCCGGGCCGGTGAATAGCGGGGGGGGGGCTATCAGTGGCGATTCTGGTCGTGTCAGGGGCGGGAAGGAGGCGTTTGTCGGGAATGGCGACTCCGACATTTTGCGGGGTTCGGAGAATAGCGGAAGGGCGTCGGAACAGAGTCGCCGTAAAAATTTCCGACGCCCGCTATTCTCCGACCCGTCGTGAGTCCGGAGAATCTCGCCCATGACATCTACAGCCCTTCCCTCATCAATCAACTTTGTCACTTCCTCAAAGAATTCTATTACGTTGGTAAGACATGACCTTCCCTGCACAAAACCATGTTGCCTATCACTGATAAGCCCATTTTGCGGGCAGCACGGTAGCATGGTGGTTAGCATAAATGCTTCACAGCTCCAGGGTCCCAGGTTCGATTCCCGGCTGGGTCACTGTCTGTGTGGAGTCTGCACATCCTCCCCGTGTGTGCGTGGGTTTCCTCCGGGTGCTCCGGTTTCCTCCCACAGTCCAAAGATGTGCGGGTTAGGTGGACTGGCCATGCTAAATTGCCCGTAGTGTCCTAAAAAGTAAGGTTAAGGGGGGGGTTGTTGGATTACGGGTATAGGGTGGATACGTGGGTTTGAGTTGGGTGATCATTGCTCGGCACAACATCGAGGGCCGAAGGGCCTGTTCTGTGCTGTCCTGTTCTATGTTCTATGTTCTATTTTCTTCCAAATGGGAATAGATCCTTGTGGTGAAAGTGTAACCACGATAAATTCACACTGTTCATTACTGTGTCCCTGTGGGCGCCATCTGTGAGCCGTTGCGCGGCTCTGCCCACAGAGGGAGATGAAGAGCTTGTCCAGGGCTCCGCCCTTGGCTCCACCCCCAGCAGGATGCATAAATGCTGCGGTCCTATGAGTCCGCCCTCAGTTCAGTTTAGTCGCAGGCAGGCTCAGTTGTAAGCCGACTAAAGCCACAGTTTACTTCAAATCGTGTCTCTGAATAAATTGATGGTCGCATCAATCCTATCCCTCAGTATCTTCTCCTGCAGCTCCCCTACCACTGACATCAGGCTCATCGGTCTATAATTACTTGGATTATCCCTGCTACCCTTCTTAAACAAAGGGACAACATTAGCAATTCTCCAGTCCCCGGTACCTTACCCGTGTTCAAGGATGCTGCAAAGATGTCTGTTAAGGCCCCAGCTATTTCCCTTCCCACTTCCCTCAGTGTGGTAGTATGACTAGAGGTACTATGTTACCTGGGAGTGTGAGCTGCTATTGGTGTAGAAGGCTCACTGCCCATTGGCCCAAGTGTTGTCTTCTCATTGGTCGAGAGGAAGGTAGCTCCGCCTACGAGGCGGAGTATAAGAACCTGTGTTTCCCAGCAGCCATCGTTCTTTCTGTACTCATGCTGCTGGGCACACTTCTTGTAGATTAAAGACTTCGATTCGGACTACTCCTTCGTTTCTGTGTTCATTGATAGCACATCACTCAGTAACCTGGGATAGATCCCATCCGGACCTGGGGACTTGTCCACCTTAATGCCTTTAGAAAACCCAACACATCCTCCCTCCTCATGCCGACTTGACCTGGAGTAATCAAATATCTATCCCTAACCTCAACATCCGTCATGTCCCTCTCCTCGGTGAATACCGATGCAAAGTACTCATTAAGAATCTCACCCATTTTCTCTGACTCCATGCATAACTTTCCTCCTTTATCCTGGAGTGGGCCAACCCTTTCTCTAGTTACACTCTTGCTCCTTATATATGAATAAAAGGCTTTGGGATTTTCCTTAACTCTGTCTGCCAGAGATATTTCATGACCCCTTTCAGCCCTCTTGATTCCTAATTTCAGATTGGTCCTACATTCCAAAGCTTCCAAAGCTTCGTCTGTCTTCAGTTGCCTAGTCCTTATGTATGCTTCCTTTTTCCTCATAGCTCGTCTCACAATTTCACCTGTTATCCATGGTTCCCTAATCTTGCCATTTCTATCCCTCATTTTCACAGGGACATGCCTGTCTGCACTCTAATAAACCTCTCTTTAAAAGCCTGCCACATATCAAATGTGGATTTACTTTCAAACAGCTGCTCCGAATCCACATTCCCCAGCTCCTTGCAAATATTGGTATAGTTGGCCTTCCCCCAATTTAGCACTCTTCCTTTAGGACCACTCTCGTCTTTGTCCATGAGTATTCTAAAACTTACGGAATTGCGATCACTATTCCCAAAGTAATTCCCGGCTGAAACGTCAACCACCTGTCCGGGCTCATTCCCAAACAACAGGTCCAATATGGCCCCTTCCCGAGTTGGACTATTTACATACTGCTCCAGAAAAAACTCCTGGATGCTCCTTACAAATTCTTCTCCATCTAGACCTCTGACACTAAGTGTATCCCAGTCAATGTTGTGAAAATTAAAATCTCCTATCACCACCACCCTGTTGCTCCTACATCTTTCCATAATCTGTTTACATATTTGTACCTCTATCTCACGCTCGCTGTTGGGAGATCTGTAGTACAGCCCCAACATTGTTACCGCACCCTTCCTATTTCTGAGCTCTGCCCATATCGCCTCACTGCTCGAGTCCTCCATAGTGCCCTCCTTCAGCACAGCTGTGATATCCTCTCTGACCAGTAATGCAACACCTCCACCCCTTTTACCTCCCTCTCTATCCCGCCTGAAGCATCGATATCCTGGGATATTTAGTTGCCAATCATGCCCTTCCCTCGACCAAGTCTCAGTAACAGCAATAACATCATACTGCCAGGTACTACTCCAAGCCCTAAATTCATCTGCCTTACCTACTACACTTCTTGCATTAAAACAAATGCCCCTCAGACCACCAGTCCCTTTGCGTTCATCATCTGCTCCCTGCCTCCTCTTCCCTTTAGTCACGCTGACTTCATAATCTAGTTCCTTACAGGCTTTAGTTACTACCTCCTTACTGTGCATTAACCTCATCTTTCGTTCCCACCCCTCTGCCACATTAGTTTAAACCCTCCCCAACAGCGTTAGCAAAAGCACCCCCAAGGACGTTGGTTCCAGTCCGGCCCAGATATAAACAGTCCAATTTGTAGCAGTCCCACCTCTCCCAGAACCAGTCCCAATGTCCAAAAATCTGAACCCCTCCCTCCTGCACCACCTCTCAAACCACGCATTCATCCTGCCGATTCTTTCATTTCTACTCTGACTACCACGTGGCACTGGTAGCAATCCTGAGACTACTACCTCTGAGGTCCGACTTTTTAACCTAGCTCGTAACTCCCTAAATTCTGCTTGTAGGACCTCATCCCATTTTTTACCTATATCATTGGTGCCTATATGCACCACGACAAGTGGCTGTTCACCCTCCCCCTTCAGAATGTTCTGCAGCCGATCTGAGACATCCCTGAACCGTGCACCTGGGAGGCATCATGCCATTCGGGAGTCTCGTTTTCAACCACAAAACTGCCTATCTATTCCCCTTACAATTGAACCCCTATGACTCTAGCCCTTCCACTCTTTTTACTTCCCTTTTGTGCAGCAGAGCCAGCCACGGTGCCATGAACCTGGCTACTGCTGCCCTCCCCTGGTGAGCCATCTCCCTCAACAGTATCCAAAACGGTATACCTGTTTTGGAGGGAGATGACCGCAGGGAACACCTGCACAGCCTTCCTGCTTTTTCTCTGTCTTTTGGTCACCCATTCCCTTTCTCCCTCAGCAATTCTAAATGTGCTATCCACAACCTTCTCAGCATTGCGGATGCTCCAAAGTGAGTTCATCTCCAGCTCCAGAGCCATCATGCGGTCTAACAAGAGCTGCAGCTGGACACACTTCCCACAAGTGAAGGAGCCAGGGACATCAGCCACGTCCCTGAGCTCCCACATTGAGCATGAGGAGCATAACACGGGTCTGAGACCTCCTGCCATTTTTAATCTTAAGATTAACTTAGTCCAACTATAATATGAAATAATAGACAAATGAGAAAGGAAAAAAAAAGAAAATTGTTACCAATCACACGATTAAAAAAAATCGAAATGGAAAAACCCTACCTTATCAACACACCTCCGGGAAAACAAAATTACTTATCAGTCACCAGCCAATCACTTACCACCTGGCTGTGACATCACGGTTCAACTTCTTTCTACTTCTACATGCCCTCGAGTCTCCCTCTTGATCTTTACTTGGCTGGGATCCTTACAGTGATAGTTTGTTTTTGGTTAGAGGAGGAGGTAGGGAGGGAAACACTGAAGAAGTGTTTGGGGTTTAACTGTCACTTGACAACAGCTCCTCCATGAACCACCTTCTGGATACAATGACCGCAATGCACTGAAGCAAATTTTCCTCACAACAGCCAATCAGTGGCTCCGCTCTGCTGCCCTCTGCTGGATGCTTGCCTTCAATTGAACACGGAGGGTGTCTTGCTCAGATACACCTTCTGGATACAGTGACCACAATGCACTGATGCAAATTTTCCCCACAACAGCCAACCAGTGGCTCCGCTCTGCTGCCCTCTGCTGGATGCTTGCCTTTACTTGAACACGGAGGGTGTCTTGCTCAGGTACACCTTCTGGATACAGTGACCACAATGCACTGATGCAAATTTTCCCCACAACAGCCAACCAGTGGCTCCGCTCTGCTGCCCTCTGCTGGATGCTTGCCTTTACTTGAACACGGAGGGTGTCTTGCTCAGATACACCTTCTGGATACAGTGACCGCAATGCACTGATGCAAATTTTCCCCGCTACAGCCAATCAGCCGCTCTGCTCTGCTGCCCTCTGCTGGATGAAGAATAGAAGCAGAATTAGGCCACTCGGCCCATCGAGTCTGCTCCGCCATTCAATCATGGCTGATATTGCCTCATCCCCATTCTCCTGCTTTCTCCCCATAACGCCGGATCAAGAACCTATCTATCTCTGTCTTAAAGGCACTCAGTAATTTGAACTCCACAGCCTTCTGCAACAAAGAGTTCCACAGATTCACCACCCTCTGGCTGAAGAAATTCCTCCTCATCTCTGTTTTAAAAGATTGTCCCTTTAATCTGAGATGGTGTCCTCTGGTTCTAGTTTTTCCTACAAGTGGAAACATCCTCTCCACTTCCATGCGATCCAGGCCTTGCAGTATCCTGTAAGCTTCAATAATATCCCCCTCATCCGTCTAAACTCCAACGAGTACAGACCCATAGTCCTCAACCGTTCCTCATACGACAAGTTCTTCATTCCAGGGATCATTCTTGTGAACCTCCTCTGGACCCTTTCCAAGACCAGCACATCCTTCCTTCGATACGGGCCCAAAACTGCTCACAATACTCCAAATGGGGTCTGACCAGAGCCTTATAGAGCCTCAGAAGTACATCCCTGGTCTTGTATTCTATCCCTCTTGACATGAATTCTGTCATTGCATTTGCCTTCCTAACTGCCGACTGAACCTACACATTAACCTTAAGAGAATTGTGAACAAGGACTCCCAAGTCCCTTTGTGCTTTTGATTTCCGAAGCATTTCCCCATTTAGAAAACAGTCTATGCCTACATTTCTCCTTCCAAAGTGCATAACCTGACACTTTTCCACACAGTATTTCATTTGCCACTTCATTGCCCACTCTCCTAGCTTGTCCAAATCCTTCTGCAGTCCCCTTGCTTCCTCAATACTACCTGTCCCTCTACAGATCTTTGTATCATCTGCAAACTTAGCAACAGTGCCTTCAGTTCCTTCTTTCAGATCATTTATGTATATTGTGAAAAGTTGTGATCCCAGACATGCCCCTGAGGCACACCACTAGTCACTGGCTACCATGCTGGAAAAGACCCATTTGTCCCCTGTTGCTGCCTTCTGTCAGCCAGCCAATCCTCTATCCATGCCAGGATCTTACCCTTAACACCATGGGCTCTTAACTTATTTCACAGTCTCCTATCCGGCACCTTTGGTTCCCCCAGCATAGCTTCATCTGAATAATGGGAAATTTAAAAAGAAACATTTCATGCAAAGAGTGATTAACGTCTGGAACAGGAGTAATGGATGCAAAAATGTGGAATTGTTTAAGGAAGAATTGAAAGGGATGAGTGAGGGGAACGTTAGGGTCTTTCTGGACGTGTGAATTAAGAGGGGTTCAGTGGTTTGCTTCATTTATGATTTGGTTCTGATCTTGAGAATTGGATGAGATTTGCTTCATGTTTCTCAGAGTTAATTTTGCTCGGAACTGCTGTCTCTTTCCCAATTGGAAATGCCTCAGTGTCCACAGCAGTTGTAACACCGGCGCCGTTTTCCACTTTGAAGTTTGCAAGTGCACTCAACTGAATTTAATTCAGCGTGACTGTTTTCCAATACAAACTTAAAATGCTTCTGACAAAAGTATTTTTTTTTTCTCGTTGTAGTTATTCCTACCGATATTGATTCCTCATTTGCTGCTTTCCAAACTTGTCTTTCACCATCCTGTCAGAGTCACATTTTCGTGGTTGGCAACGGGGCCGTTTGGCAGGATTCAATAATTGGCCCGCTGATTACTACCCACCCCCGCCTCTTCTGATGTCCACTCGGGATGGTTTTAACGGTCTCTCCTTGACTGTTCCCTGCAGAAATGTGACTCAACAAAGAATTTAGCCTTGACTTAATGAATAGCTCACCAACCCCTGTTTGAATCAGAAATCTGCACATGTCCCTTTTGTCTACTTCAGCTGGTGCAGCATTTATTGCTCAAGACTGCACCCTATTCTGTGAGTATATATCCAAGGTCGGCACAGTCAGGGAAAAGAATACTTTGCTTCTTAATAATTGGGCTGTTTGCTCAAATTCAAAGAAGCTCTGAAATCTAAAGGATGAATTCAATTGAACGCTCGCATATATTGTGCGCTGTACATGAATACATATAACGCATACTGAGGTCAAGCTAATTTAAGTTTGAAAGCACTGCCTTGTAAGTACTGTATTACAACTTAAGTATACCATTTACACAAGCTAAATCCTGGTGCTTGGGTGAATTGCGAGGTACTAAACTGATCCATTTAGATGAACAAATGACAGATTATGATTTGTCACAGGCTGATATTAGAACCATTAATCCGATGCTTAAATGCCCCTGTGTGTTTGATCTGTACAACTTCGCGCTTGAATGAAAATTTCTTTGTTTAATTTGTCACCATCCCTGCCATGAAATAGAGCATCAGTCATTTATTTCACAAGATTAAACATTATAACCCTGATTCATATTTCATAGATTCTTCACCAGCAGCAGTCAGGCCAAGCCTGAGATTCTCTCGAAATCACCGGTAACCTTTAGCTGCAGAGCAGTCTGCCCTTTTCCTGGCTCAGTTTCCACAATCAAGCTCTATTGTACATTAAATCCACCTTTCACAAGCTGCATTGCAGATGGGTCAGATACCATCTGCTTCTTGTTCAAATATTTGACATGAGTGAAGGGAAAAAAGGTCACGGTTGGAATGAACATGATACACTGTACACTCGTTCCTTAGTCTCAAAGGCAGCCTTTGACATAACTTCCTACATCTGCAGTTTGTTCTGAGAACTGAATGTACCTCACCATACTTTGATGGAAATGGCTCCTCGTCTCACCAACATTACGTCCCGATAAGCAATTCTTAATTGTCACCTGGATGCAATGAATATGATGGTCTACTCGCTGGCCATCAATTGCTATTTTTTCACTCCTGGGATGTGGGTGTTGCTGGCTGGGCTAGCATTTATTGCTCATTCGTGACTGTCCTTGAACTGATGGGCTTGCTGGGCCATTTCTGAGAGTGCCTAAGAGTCAATCACACATTTCTGTGGATCTGGAGTCACATTTAGGCCAGACCAGGTGTGTTGTGTTATGGTGCTTCGGTTAACACAGGCTGCTACTTGATGCAGTCTCAACTAAAGGATGCTCCAGACTCTGAAATGAGTTCAACATGTTTATTGAACTATTAATACAGTTCTCAAATGATTTCGACTCTCTGCTAATCTAACTGTAGTAACTCAGTCTAACTGTACCAGCTTGCTCCAAGTCACGTGCTGGGGTGTGATGCTACTGATCAACCCTGTCTAACTCTCTAGATGTCTATCTGTGGAGAGAGGCAGGGTGTGAAGGCCTCATCCCTTTTATAGTGTTTATGTCATGCCCTCTTATGGTGATGCCACCTCTGAGCGTCCTGACTGCCCATTGGTTGTGTCCTATTCTGAGTGTTCTTTGGTTACATGTTTGCATATCATGACATGGTGTTTTTTTTAATGACAATTGACAATGGCTTCCTGGTCATCATTAGGCTTTTAATTCCAGTTATTATTGAATTCCAATATCACCATCTGCCATGGTGGGATTTAAACACAGATCCCCAGAATATAATCCCTGGTCTCTGGATTACTAGTCCAGTGCCAAATCCACACACCGCATTTTTGAGTGTGTGGTCATAAAATAAGTGATAACAGTGGCAGAAAATGGATTAATTTTACTCTCTCAGTGTCAGCATCAAGAGATTCCAAGGTAGCAAGACCATGAATTCATAGATAGTTCATCTCAGTGTCTGCATTCAACACTATCTGGCCTTTGTAGAACATTTTTAAAGTAGAAAAACATTTCAAGTTGCTCCACATAAGCTTTATCAGATGATTGACACCAGACTACATAAAGGGATATTATGGCAGGTCATGAAAAACTTAGTTAAAGAAGTACATTTTAAGGATCTAAAGAAGGTGAAGGGGTCCAGAGGAAATTTCAGAACTTAAGATCTAGAAGACTGAATCATAGAATTTACAGTGCAGAAGGAATCCATTTGGCCCATCGAGTCTGCACCGGCCCTTGGAAAGAGTGCCCATTAAACCCCACGTCTCTACCCTATCCCTTAAACCCAGTAACCCCATCTAAACCTTTTTGAACACTAAGGGCAATTAATCATGCCCAATCCACCTAACCTGCACATCTTTGGACTTGTGGGAGGAACCGGAGCACCCAGAAGAAACCCACGCAGGCACGGGGAGAACATGTAGACTCTGCACAGACAGTGACCCAAGCCGGGAATCGAACCTGGAACCCTGGAGCTGTGAAGCAACAGTGCTGACCACTGTGCTACTGTGCTGCTCCATACTGAAAGTATAGCTGCCAATGGCGTCGCAGTGAAAATCAGGGTACGGAATAGGGCAGAATTGGATGAATGCAGAGATCTCAAATAGTTGTAGGGCTGTAGGAGGTTAAAAAGATAGGGAGGGGATGTCATAGATGGTCTATAGCCATGCTCCTTGTCAGTGGTGGCCGTGTATGGGGACTTTGGAGGGAATACAGCTGATGGTGAATGAGACTCCAGGGATGAAATGACCAAGTGGGAAACAAGATATCCTACATGGGAAAGTTGAGCTGGGAAGACTTTGAGAATGCATTTGGTCTGACATTTGTGCAGAAACTAACGTGAACATTTATAACTGTGTGATATATGTCTCGGTTGCATCAACTGTTTAAAGTGAAATTGACCTCTTTGTTTGAAATACCTTTTACCTTTAAATTAATGTTTGAATTATGTTGATTTTAGTTGGTTTCTTACAGTAAATGTTTTAAAAAATGAATTCCTGTCCATAGGTTTTCTTTCCATTGGCTTCATGCGATACCCTTTGCGGAAAAGGATAATGGTCTCCAAAGGGATCACAACAGGAAATGTATGCCAACATGAACTGAGGTGGCTAGAAAGGGAGGAGACCCTCTGTAAATTGAATGAATGGGAGCACAGAAATGTTTGAAATTAACAAAAGTGCAACAAATTTAGGAACTCACACAGCAGCATGGGTGGGAGGGCATTTGGAAGTCAGCTGTAGCCCTCCTAATCGATCATCTGTTGCTAATATTAGACAAACATTTCAAAGTATAAAGAAAAATCAATGGCTAGATAATCAGAAAAGTGTTTGCTATTCATCTGCGATCTGCTGTATATGGCCCTGAGTTCCTGGAGCACTGTTCTGATGCTAAGCGACCATCACAGGGCAATGATCTCAGTAAGATTTTATTAAAAGCTTCAGTGAGGGCAGCGTATACTTGGTGCAATCACCCTCAAAGCCACAGGTGCTTTCCATACCACTTGCACATGCTGTCCATTATACAGTAGTAGAAACCAGGTCTCGGTGTTAGATAAGCCAGAGACACCTGTGTACAATGGACTGTGATATTCTAGGTCACGACCATTGAATCATCCTTTGGTACAAGTGAATCTTGAGTGTGTCCAACATTAAGTTATAAGCCTGCACTCACAATGAATTTTAAATGCAATTATTAGGTTATGAGTAATAGATTCCTGCCATGGATGTAGGAGTTTGTCCCTCTTTTTTCAAACTCTTTTAACAGGATGTTGGTGTTGCTGCCAAGGCCAACATTTATTGCCTAGCCACAATTCACCATGAGAAGGTGGTGGTGGTTGAGTGTTGCCTTTTTAACTGTTGCAGTCCTTGCGTTTGAAACCATTTGAAGCTGCTGGTCTCATTTTCTAGGTTTTCCATTTTTTAGCTGTTAGCTTTGTGTTTCGGCTTGAATTTCAGGAAACCAGGATGCTCCATTTTGCCGGCAGTCCGGGGGTTTCCCGACAGCATGGGGCTGCCCCACAATGGGAAATCCCATTGACCACACGGAGTAACGGAGCATCCCGCCGGCGGGGTGAACCTCAAATGTGGCGCGGCGGGGCGGAGAATCCAGCCCCACAACTTTGAATATTTGTGAACGCTAGTTTTGTGGGATCGTCCACCATTTTCCTTGCAATATCAGCAAGCATTTACACATCCCCTTTGTTCCCGAACTGTCTAGTCAGTTAATAGTACCATCTCATCTTGGACACATGTTTGTGGGTTCAGAGCAGGTAGGGGGCGAAATTCACCGAAGACCTTCGTGACGCCCTTGACCGGCGGGCAAAAACGGCGCTGGTGACTCCGGCATCAGGGCCCGCTTATAAGCCCTAAATCTCCCGTCCCGAAAGGGCCAGCAGCGGAGTGACGCTGTACGCGTCAGTTTCACCCGCTGCTGAAGTGGCAGGGGGGTAGGGGTGGGTGTAGAGGTAGGGGGGTAGGGGTGGGGGGAGTGGGGGGTAGGGGTGGGTATAGAGGTAGGGGGGTAGGGGTAGGGGTAGGGGGCAGCGGCGTGCAGAGGGTGGGGGGGGCGATGGTGCATTGGCCCCGGGCATCCATTGGATGGGGGCATCAGCAGATCTTCCTCAAGGCTCCCCTTCCTCCCAGCTGCCCTGTCACCGCCACCCAGTGGCGTGCAGAGGTCTGGTGATGCCCAGGGCAAATCTTGATTGTATGCCCCAAAGACTCAAGTAGCAGCCCCCCCCCCCCCCCCCACTCCCCCACTCCCCCACTTTATGCGCATGGCAATAGCACTCGTCTTAAAGCAAGGTCAGTCTTGCATTGTGTCATTATAGTTCCTTCGATGCCACACTTTTGAATGCATTTCACAACGCTCTCACTGGGACCAAGGGACAGCAAAATCCTTCAGGTAGTTACACCGGCAAACGTGTTTCCTTGTGACATGGATAACTGTACAAAATCAATTTGGTCAGAGACCGTTTAACTTTTATTAAAACCTGGTGTTGACAAACTCAAAGACATCTCCGGCTGGAAACTCCATAAAGGAGAAACTTGCGGGCCTGGGGGGTGGGTGGTGGGTGGACAGGGGCTTTGATGTGATACCTCCCAAGGCAAATAGCTAGTACCTGATGCCCAGACCCAAACGTAAGAACAATTATATTGGTGCATTATAGAAGGTCACCCACTCCCCTCCACGTGGATGAGGTTAGATGGAGGATGATTTGGGAGGGGGGTGGGGGTAGTTCAATGCAGTGCCCCTGAGGAATGCCAAACCCTCCCTCTTTTCCCCGCCCCCACACCTGGGGTAAACACAGAACCTAAACCGCACTGTAAATCTGTGCCAGTGCACAGGGGGATCACATAGCTCCGGAACAAAGGGCAGGATGAAGAGAATGTGAGAGAGAGAGAGGAGAAAGGGGGAGGGAGGAGAAAGGGGGAGGGAGGAGAAAGTGGCCCAGAGGGTGGGGAGGCAGAATTAATCCAAATTCCTGCTTATTTCCTCAGACTCTTCAAAAGGTTGTTTCTCCCCAGGATTAGAAAAGGTGCCTTTATAATTCACAGCGCAGAACCCTTTCTGCGCTGTGAATTATAAAGGCAGAACCCAGAAACTTTGCCAAAAGTTTTTCCCTCTCTCTCCGCGCATTTTTCCTGTTGTTGTGAAACTGACCTGAAATCGCAGAGGCTGAAGCAGAAATAGACAAATCCAGACACATCTCCCACCCCGGGATCCCAGCATTTCCCTCTGCATTCTAACCAGGCAATATTCCTGGGTTTAGGGAGATTGCAATATACTCACCAAAGCCCTGCTCTCAGCCAGAGGACGGACGGGACTCCCTCTCTCTGTCTCTCTCTGTCTGTCTGTCCCCACAATCTCCCTCTCTCTCTCTCTCTCTCAAACAAAGACAAGGCAGCTGGGAGGAAGGGGAGCCTTGAGGAAGATATGCTGATGCCCCCATCCAATGGATGCCCGGGGCCAATGCACCGTCGCCCCCCCCCTCTGCACGCCGCTCCCCCCTACCCCTACCCCCTACCCCTACCCCACTACCTCTACCCCTACCCGACCCCCCTACCCCCCTATCCCTACCCCTACCCCCCTACCCCTACCCCCACCCCCCTACCTCTACTCCCACCCCTATCCCCACCCCCCCCACCCCTACCCTACCCCTACCCCCACCCCCCTACCTCTACCCCCACCCCTACCCCAACCCCCCACCCCTACCCCCACCCCTACCCCCCACCCCCTACCCCCCTACCCCCCCACCCCCCCACCCCACCCCTACCCCCCCACCCCCCCTACCCCCCCACCCCCCATCCCCCACCCCCCCGTATCCCCCCCGCACTCATGTAGGTAACTGAACGGCGTCAACCATCATCAATGGTTGACGCCGTTATAAACCTACTTTGATTTTCGCCGATGTGACCCATGGCCACGTCGGCGGGACTTCGGCCCATCCGGGCCAGTGAATAAAAAAGCTTAAAAAAACAATGGCATCCCGCCGGCGCCAGCCGTTATCCAAGGCGGCCAGCGGGATTTGAAGAACGCCGTTTTATGGCAGGTGGGTGAATCTTTAACATGGCAGGAGCGGCAATATCGGCGCCGCCGGCCGATTCTCCGACCCTGCGTGGGGTTGGAGAATTTCGCCCACGGTTTGAGCACATAAACCAAGCCATCCCAGTGCAGTGTTGAGGAAATGTTGCATCGCTAAAGGTGGCTTTCCTCAGATAAAACATTAAATTTATTGCCTGTTCCAATTATCATGGTGGATGTTTAAGTTTCTATGGTACCATTTAAAGAACAGGGTGTATTCTTCAAAGTTTCTTGGCCGGCAATCCTCTTTCAAGATAGCCTGTGTAGATAGCCTGGGTCACTCTGAGATCCAAAAAGACGAGGTGTTGGGCGTCTTGAAAAATATTAAGATGGATAAGTCCGCAGGGCTGATGGGATCTACCCCAGAACACTGAAGGAGGCAAGAGAGGGAATTGCTGAGTGCTTGACAGAAATCTTTGGATCCTCACTGTCTTCAGGTAATGTCCTGGAGGACTGGAGAATAGCCAGTGTTGTTACTTTGTTTAAGGAGGCTAGCAAGGATAATCCAGGGAACTACAGGCCAGTGAGCCTTACGTCAGTGGTAGGGAAATTACTGGAGAGAATTCATCGAGACAGGATCTACTTCCATTTGGAAGCAAATGGATGTATTAGCGAGAGGCAGCATGGTTTTGTGAAGGGGAGGTCGTTTCTCACTAACTTTGTAGAGTTTTTCGAGGAGGTCACAAACATGATTGATGCAGGTGGGGCAGTGGACCTTGTCTATATGGACTTCAGTAAGGACTTTGACAAGGTCCCTCATGGCAGACTGGTCCAAAAGGTGAAGTCAAACAGGATCAGAGGTGAGCTGGCAAGATGGATACAGAACTGGCTAGGTCATAGAAGGCAGAGAGTAGCAATGGGAGGGTGCTTTTATGATTGGAGGGCTGTGACTAGTGATGGTCCGCATAGATCAGTTCTGGGACCTTTGCTGTTCGTAGTACATATAAATGATTTGCAGGAAAATGTAACTGGTCTGATTAGTAAGTTTGCGGACGACACAAAAGTTGGTGGAATTATGGATAGCGATGAGGACTGTCAGAGGATACAACAGGATTTAGATCATTTCGAGACTTGGGCGGAGAGATGGCAGGTGGAGTTTAATCCAGACAAATGTGAGGTAATGCATTTTGGAAGGTCTAATGCAGGTAGGGAATATACAGTAAATTGTAGAACCCTCAAGAATATTGATGGTCAGAGAGATCAAGGTGTACAGGTCCACAGGTCACTGAAAGGGGCTTCACAGGTGGAGAAGCTAGTCAAGAAGGCATACAGCATGCTTGCCTTCATTGTCCGGGGCATTGAGTATAAAAATTGACAAGTCATGTTGCAGCTGGATAGAGCCTTAGTTAGGCCACACTTGGAGTATAGTGTTCAATTCTGGTCGCCACACTACCAGAATGATGTGGAGGCTTTAGAGAGGGTGAAGAAGAGATTTACCAGGATTCTGCCTGGTATGGAAGGCATTAGCTATGAGGAGAGGTTGAATAAACTCGGTTTGTTCTCGCTGGAATGTCGGAGGTTGAGGGCGACCTGATAGAGGTCTCCAAAATTATGAGGGGCATATACAGAGTGGATAATCAGAGACTTTTTCCCAGTGTAGAGGGATCAATTACTCGGGGGCATAGGTTTAAGGTGCGAGGGTAAAGGTTAAGAGGAGATGTACGAGGCAAGTTTTTTTACACAGAGGGTAGTGGGTGCCTGGAACTCGCTGCCGGAGGAAATGGTGGAAACAGGGACGATAGTGACATTTAAGTGGCATCTTGACAAATACATGAATAGGATGGGAATAGAGGAATACGGACGCCGGAAGTGTAGAAGGTTTTAGTTTAGGTGGGCAGCGTGGTCAGCACAGGCTTGGGGGGGGGGGGCGAAGGGCCTGTTCCTGTGTTGTGACTATCCACCCTGTCTATGCCCCTCATAATTGTGTAGACTCCAGGTCGCCCCTCAACCTCCGTCGTTCCAGTGAGAACAAACCAAGTTTATTCAACCGCTCCTCATGGCTAATGCCCTCCATAGCAGGCATAATCTTGGTAAATCTCTTCTACACCCTCTCTAAAGCCACCATATCCTCCTGGTAGTGTGGTGACCAGAATTAAACACTATACTCCAAGTGTCTTTTATTTGTTCTTTGTTCTTGTTCAACCAACATCTCCTGAACCAAATTGACGAACCATTCATCTCATCACATAGGAACTAGTGGGAGGCATAGGTTATTCAGCTCTATGAACCTGTTCTTTCATTCACGTAGATCAGGGCTAATCACCTACCTCAACAGAACTTCCCTTTCAATTTCTGACTTGAACATACTCAATGATTGAGCTTCCAGAGCCCTATGGGGTAGAAAGTTCCAAATATTCACCACCCTTTGAGTAAAGAAATTTCTCCTCACCTTAATCACATTAGCCTTGTTCAGAATTGTGTCTTCTGGTTCTAGACTTATCAGCCAGGGGAAACATCCAAACGACATTGACCGTATCAATGCCCTGTAACAATTTAGTAAGTTTCAAAGAGATCACCTCTCATTCTTCAAAACTCCAGAGAATACAGGCCCAGATTCCTCAATCTGTCCCAATAGGACAATTCTGCCTTCCCAGGGATTAGTCTGCAGAACCTTTGTCCCATTCCCTCTTTGGAAAGTGTATCCTGTCTTTGATAAGAAGACTAAAACTGTACACAATACTCCAGGTGAAATTTCATCAAGGCTCTACATAATTGCTGGAAGCCATCTCAACTCCTGTACTTACAATCTCCTTACAATAAAGGCCAAATACCATTTGCCTTCCTGATTGCTTGCTGCACCTGCATGCTAGCTTTACGTGACCCATGATCAAGGACACCCAGGTCCCTTTGGACATCAACACTTCTCAACATCTCACCATTTAAGAAATAGTCTGCCTTTCTTATTTTTACACCAAAGTGGTTAACTTCGTATCTATTCACATGATATTCCATTTGTCATGTCCTTGTCCATTAACTAAGCTTGTCCCAGTCCCCTTGAGACCTCTGTGCGACCCCGTCACAGCATACATTCCCATCTAACTTTGTGTCGATCCTGGCCCTGGGTCACTGTCCATGTGGATTTTGCACATTCTCCCCTTGCCTGCGTGGATCTCACTCCCACAATCCAAAGATGTGCAAGTTAGGTGGATTGGCCACACTAAATTGCCCCTTAATTGGAAAAAATAAAAAGAATAATTAAAAGAAAACCTGAGTCAGCAACAAATTTGGAAACATTATATTTGGTCCTCAAATCCAAATCATTTATATAGATTCTAAATAGCAGTGGACCCAGAACTGATCCTTATTGTACCCAACTTGTCTGCCATCATGAGAATGATCTGTTTATTCCTAATATGTGAAGATGCCGGTGTTGGACTGGTGATGGCACAGTAACCTGGTGTTGTAAGACTTCTTACTGCGTTAACCTGATGTTGCAAGACTTCTTACTGTTTATTCCTACTCTCTGTTTTCTGACTGTGAAGCAATTTTCAAGCTAGACCAGTATATTACCCACAATCCCATTCGCTCTGATTTTGCTTACTGGCATCTTCTCTGGGACCTTCTCTAGAACCTTCTGAAAATTCAAATTCACCACATAAAGTGGCTTTCTCTTTATTTATATTACAAGTAACATCCTCAAAAAGCTCCAACAGCTTTGTCAAACATGATTTCCTTTTCATAAATCCATGTTGACTCTGCCTAATCATATCATTTATTTCCAAATGTTTAGTTATCACATCCTTTATAATAAATCCAGTTTATGGGAACTTGCTGTGCAAAATGGCTGCTGCACCTAACTGCATAACAAAAGGATTATTTAAAATGTTAATCGGAAAATGTCAATTATGGCGTATTGATATGTCTCAATGTGTAATGGTGTTAAATAAATGCAGTTCTTTTACGTCTATCTTCTAAAAGCCTGAGGGATTGCAAGTATTTCAAGAGGGGCTATCTGTGTGTTTGCTTGGAAGGATCAAAATGTTAAAATTGCAGAAGCTGAAGATTAATTGTTAAAAAAAAAAAAAAATTTAGAGTGCCCAATTCATTTTTTTCCAATTAAGGGGCAATTTGTCTAGTGTGGCCAATCCACCTACCTTGTTTCTTGGGGCCGAAAGGTGGCCTGCCATTGGCTGGTGGCGGGATCTTCTGGTCCCTCCTGGTTAATGGAATCTCCCATTGAATCCACCCTACTCCGCTGGTAAACACATGGCAGGGGTCTGCCGTCATGGCGCTGGAACATCATGTAAGCGTCAACAATCGGAAGTTCTCTCCCAGAAAGTCTGGATCTATCCAACCACGGTGTACACTGAAGTATTAGGAAGCACATTATTGACTGTTCGTTTGGTGCACAGTATTACTTTCTAAGGATTGCTGGAAAGTATGGTACATAGCCAAGATTAAACCACCAAAATCTCAACACACATCAACAACTAAACCACACACACATCTACCTCTTCATTTCTCAACCCAAAGGCAGTTCTGAACCTCATAACCTCCACCAACCTCCACCATGGGTACAGGGAGGCCCCGAATCCATCCCATCTGTAACAGGGATCAAACACCATGCTGTTGGCGCCAATCTGGTCCACACTGGACATTCAGCCGAATGAGCCAACCAGCCCACGAAAGTGTCCGTGTTGGTACGACTTGTCATTAGTATATATTGGAAAGATTTAAAAGTTGCAACCCACCTTGTTTGGCCACATTATGAACACACCATTCGGGCAGCACGGTAGCATAATGGTTAGCACAATTGCTTCACAGCTCCAGGGTCCCAGGTTCGATTCCCGACTTGGATCACTGTCTATGCGGAGTCTGCATGTTCTCCCCGTGTGTGCATGAGTTTCCTCCGGTTTGCTCCGGTTTCCTCCCACAGTCCAAAGATGTGCAGGTTAGGTGGATTGGCTATGCTAAATTGCCCTTAGTGACCAAAATTGCCCTTAGTGTTGGGTCGGGTTACTGGGTTAAGGTGGAGGTGTGGGCTTGGATAGGGTGCTCTTTCCAAGAGCCGGTGCAGACTCGATGGGCCGAATGGCCTCCTTCTGCACTGTAAATTCTATGAAATCAATTTCTGGAGTGGGAATTGAACCCAGAGGTTCTGGCTGTGAGGCAGTGACACTATGCACTCCGCCACAAGACCTCGCCACACAATAACTATTGAACTATTAAACCTCAGGCACACTGACTATTAAATCCCACACACAAACAACCACTAAACCACTGAAGACCAACCATTAAATCTCATATGTGCCAACCACTAAACTATTAAATCTCACACATATCAACCACTAAACCTCAGACACACCAACCACTAAACTATTAAATTTTACATGCACCAAATATTAAACACACACATACCATCCGCTGAACTACTAAACTATGAATGCCCAGCCTCCACTAGTGGAAAAACTGCTTTATTACAGATCATGGGCGGCATTCTCCCGTACCCGGCGTGACGGAGGGTCCCGGAGTAGGGGAGTGGCGCCAACCACTCAGGGGTCGCGCCTCCCCAAAGGTGGGGAATTCTCCCCACCTTTGGGGGCCAGCCCTGCGCCGGAGCGGTTAGCACCAGAAGACTGCCGCAAAAAACCGGCGCCCCCGGCAGTGGGGCTGGCCGAAAGGCTTTTGCCGGTTGGCGCATGTGCGATGTGGGGTTCTCTTCCACTTCCGCCATGGCGGAGGCCGTGGCGGACGCGGAGGAAAATAGTGCACCCAGGGCACTGGCCCGGAGTCTGAGCGGGGGGCCCGATCGCGGGCCAGGCCACCGTGGGGGCACCCCCTGGGGTTCAATCACCCCCCCCCCCCCCCAGGACCCCGGGGCCCGCTCGTGCCGCTGATCCCGCCGTTCCAAAGGTGTTTTAAACCTCGGCAGCGGGAGAGGCCTCCCAGCGGCGAGACTTCGGCCCATCCGGGCCTGAGAATCACCGCAGTGGCCTCTCCGATCGGAGTGGCGAGATTCCTGCCGCCGCCACTTCCCGGGTGGCGGAGAATCTCTGCCATGGCGGGGGCGGGATTTTCGGCGGCCTCAGGCGATTCTCCGACCTTGCTGGGGGTCGGAGAATTTCGCCCCATATTTAAATAGTTTTGACTATTTTCTTCAACACCAATCGAAGATAACCATTCTTCCTGTGCAGCTATTCTGTTTCCCTTTCTCTGTGGCACTTATTCTTATAAAAAATATCTTTATTTACATCATGGGCTGGATTCGCCGTTGGTTGATGCTAAAATCGGGAAGTGCGATTGACCCATCCCTTCCACTGAAACGGGCGGGATTCTCCGCCAGCGGGATGCTCCGTTTTGCCAGCGCCTGGGGGTTTCCCGATGGCGTGGGGCTGCCCCACATTGGGAAACCCCATTGACCGGCCAGAGAATCACGTCGGAGGGTCGAGGCAGAAATGTGGCGCAGCAGGGCAGAGAATTCAGCCCCACATGTCCATTCTCCCAAAGATCCTCCAGCATATGGTGCTGGCTCTTCCCAGTTGGCACCCTCTCCAGCCTCCCAGTGGATTACCTCGGAGGGGGGCTCCCGCAGTGTTCAGGTACATTATCCAGGCATCGTGGTCTGATTAGGATGCTAGACAATGACTCCCATGTGCTACATGGCACACTCACCCACAGGAATCCACTTGTGTTGTGTGAAGTGCTCATTTAACCACGATTGCCAACTCCCTGTCAGCAAAAGCACTGCCAGAGGCCTCGACAGTCTGTGGGAATTATGGGTGATCAGTGGGGCAGACGGACAGGGACAAGGGTTGCACACGGAATGGGTACACACAATCCAGGGGTTGGCATGATGGAGCCGTGGGCAGTTGCCCCCAGGTTGTCTTCCCAGCACCGCCCCTCACCCCCACATGGCGGCCCCCTCCTATGGAGGGTCACCCACCACCACCCGGTGTTCGCCCACCCCCCACTGATGAGTGCTAATCGGCGCCAGCGTGACCACTTGCTGGGGAGTCCGATGAATGACAGCTTGCTGTTGGATAAGGGGTGGCTTCTGTTAAATGGAAGGAACTAGGCCTTAAGTTGTGATAATTGGTTTCTCACCACACTGCGGCGAGATCACGATTTCACCTACGTGGGTTGGCTGGTTTCATCGCAGACTGTTTGGCACCTGGCACGGTTCTGGTTTTCAGCCTCTCCCGCTATTCACCGATTACGTTTCGCTCGAGTGAGATTACAATAAGGCTGGAGAATCACGCCCTATGTTTGTCTCTCCACAGGTGCTGACCATTTTCATCTTATTCTGTGTTAGTTCGGAATCTAAGCGTCCGTTCAATCTTGTTTTTATGTTTACTCCACGTAGGACCTTTTTTCAGCAATTACAAAGCTAATTAATCAATAGGAGGAGTGAAGAAAATCTTTTGTGTTCAAATATCCTTCCAATAACTCTGAAGCCAAGAGATCTGGGGCAGGATTCTCCGACCCTCCCGCCAGGTCGGAGTATCCCTGGGCGGGGGCAGCGTGAACCCCGCACTGACGCCGGCTGCCATATTCTCCGGTGCCGTTTTTCGGGGCGGGGGCAGGACTCATGCCATGCTGGGCAGGTGCCGTTGGCAGTGGCTTCCCCAACGATTCTCTGGGCCCCGATGGGCCGTGCGGCCGTCCGTTTTTGGCCAGCCCCGCCAGCGTGGGTTACGCATGGCCCCACATGGAACTTGGCAGGTAAGTCAACATGGGTGGTCCTTGGGGGGCATGGGAGGGTTTCAACCCCGGGGGGGGCCCACGGTGGCCTGGCCCACCATTGGGGCCCACCGATCTGCGGACGGGCCTGTTCCATGGGGGCACTTCTTCCTTCCATGCCGGCCTTCCTTCCATGGCCGGCGCGGAGAAGAGAACCCCCTGCACAGGCGCCAAAATATGACTGCCGGTCTGCACATGCGCAGAATCACGGCGGCATTCCGCGCATGTGCGAGATCATGAAGGCCGTTCTGCGCATGCGCGAACTTGTGCAGTCCCTTCGGCGCGGCTGGAGTTGCGCCAACCCCTTCACCATCCACCTGGCCCCCGAGACAGGTGAGAATTCCTCACCTTGGGGGCCTGTTGATGCCTTTTGGGGGCACCGGAGTCTTTGGCACTGGTTTTCCCTCCGGCGTGGGGACTTAGTCCCCAGAAGGGAGAATCCCGGCTTGGATTCTCCATTCCTCCAGCTGAGTGTTTTTCTGTGGTGACCCCTTTGCTGACGGCACAATTTGATCTTCCTGCTGCTGGTCAATGGGAATTCCCATTGTAATCACCCCACGCTGCAGCGGAACCCGCTGGCGGGGGTGCGCTGCCAGTGGGAACAGTGAATTGTAACAACTGGAGAATTCTGGCCAGGGTCTCCTATTCTACATTATAAACCAATGAGGAATATTGAATTATGGAAAATGTCCGACTATTAAACAACATGAATTATTTTCAGCTTTAATCTGGCTTCTATTATGCAACATCTGTTTGCATCATTTTCTGCTGTTTTCAAAATTAACTGTTATAAAGAGAGACTACTTCATGGCAGTTTGAATGATCCTATGTTAAGTTGTGAACGAATACACAAGTGGAAATAAATTATCATATGGTCCGGCACAAAGGGCTCTGTATTGGACTTTTGATACTGAAAATTGTTTTGTCTAAGTATAGAATATTGAATTACATATGAAAATTATTTCTGCTTGAGAGCTCGAGGGGGTGTTGTAAAAATCAACATCGCTGAGATTCAACAGTGGCTCCATCAGTCGGATGTTGGCAGGTTGTGGAGTTCCTGAGACAGTCACCACGTGCACACTACCCGCTGCCTGCATATCACCCCACAGGAAAAAATATTCAAACTCAATCAGCACGATTAACTTGAGAGCGATGATTTTGCCTTGGACCTCTGGCAAGCGACTTGGCAGAGCATGATGTCTCAAAACAAATTTGTATGGATGTCCACACTTGCAGCATGATTTACTACCTGAGCACACACCAAAAAGAAAACGCCCTGGAGATGGTGAAAATACTGCTTCCTGAGCAGACCCGAGTCATAAATCACCTGCTCCAACAAATCACTTGCCTTACTTATAATCTTACTCTGCAAGCATCTATATCGATCATGGTTCAGCAGCGCCCGTGTTTCAATTCTATTTATGTCACCAGGGTGCATTCACTCTTCATCAGAGTTGAAAACAAATATCTTGACGTATGAAGATCTCTACAGTTCTTGGAGCACAGGTGCAGAGTAACATAGAATGAATTTAATATCTAAAATAATTGACCATTTTTCAATTTGTCAGTATTTTTTGGAGCAAACCAAGATTAAATGATTCTCTTCTGGTGCAGAGATGTAACTAGAGTTTAAAGAAAAAAGACTGACCAACAGGTTAGCACAGTTCTATTCAGCAGCATCAACAACTTGGCTTGATATTGTAAGGCTATCAATACAGTTAAAAACTCTTAAAGGCTTCAAAGATGAAGAACCAGATAAGACTTTGACACCGAGAAAAAGAAGACAATAGAATGGGTGACGACACATAAAAGATGTAGGTTTTATGCATTGTCTTAAAGGGGACACTGGTGAAGGAATTATGGGGAAGGAATTGCAAAACTTAGGATCTAGATACCTGAACATGCATGCTGCAATGGTGGGGGATGGGTGTTGGTGTTCAGGGGGAGAGGGTGGCGGTACGATGCTGGTAAAGGATGTGGAGGGCACTTCAAAGGCTGGAGTGGGAAGAATGTCAAATTCCCGGAATGGGTTGGAAGCAGTAAGAGGGATATCAGAGTCCATTAAGTAGTCCACTAAAAACATGAACCATTGTCCACATAATTCTTTTTACTTATTTGATCATGGAATGTGGTATGGTGGCTCAAGGGTTAGCACTGCTGCCTCACAGCGCCAGGGACCGGGGTTTGATTCAACCTTGGGTGACTGCCTGTGTGGAGTTTGCACATTCTTCCCGTCTACATGGCTTTCCTCCAGGTGCTCCAATTTCCTCCCGCAGTCCAAAGATGTGTAGGTTAGGTGGATTGGCCATTATAAATTGCCCTTTAGTGTCCAAATGTTAGCTGGGGTTAAGGGGTAGGGCAGGCGAGTGGGCTGCTTTTGGAGGGGTGGTGTAGACTGGATGGGCCAAATGGCCTCTGTCTGCACTGTAGGAATTCTATGATACTTTGACTCTATGATTAATAGTTAGACCAGTATTTACTGACTATCCCTATTTGACATTGAGCAGGTAGTGGTGAGCTGCTTTCTTGAAATGTTTCACTTCATGTGGGGCAGGTACAAGCACAGTGTTGTTAGAAAGGGAGTTCCAGGATTTTGATCCAGTGACAGTGCAGGAACAGCGATAAATTTCCAAGTCAGATTGATGAGCGGCTTGGAGTAGAACTTGCAGATGATGGTGTTCCCATGGATCTGTTGTCCTACACCTCTGAGACTGCAGCGGTTCAAGCTGGCAACTCACTGCCACCTTCTGAAGGGTAACTAGGGATGGAGAATAAAAATGCCAGCCTAGCCAGCAACATCTTGCTTCAATGTCCCGAGTCTGAGATGACTGATGAACAACAAGCACGATCTTCCTTTGTGCTGTGAATGACTCCAGTCAGTACAGAGCTTTCCCCCTGATTCCCATTAACTCCCATTTTTCTGGGGCTCCTTGGTGCCATACTCGGTCAAATGTGGCCTGATATCGAGAGTAGTCACTCCCAATACTCATCTTCAGTTCAGCTCTTTTGTCCATATTTGGACCAAGGCTGTAATAAAGTCTGGAGCTGAATAGTTCTGGTAGAATCGAAACAATACTGTGTTATAATTAGACTAACATCACAGAATTTATATACAGATCATATTGTTGAAATGTACTACTTTCCAGGTATGTATTTACATGATAGTTGCTGACGGACATGCACAATTTCCTTCTGTCCTCAGCTGAAGCCGCTCGCACAATTTCAGCTTGAACATAATTTAGATTCCTTTGAGAATCAGTGTGGTGTAGCCTAATGCCATGAAAAGATTTGTTCTCTTGATGCTGGATCCAAATTAGGATTTGAAACTCTACAGTGGGATTTTCCTCCCGACCTGTCCTTCCCTTTGTTCATACCCTCCACTGTCAAGGAACCCACGGTGGGAACAGCCAGAAAATCCCAACCTTTGTGCCATTTGAAACAATGACTCGGTTTTTCAGTGGTAAGGACAGTGTAACTATTGGTGGTATCCAGCATCACTCCTCCAAAACTGACAACAACTTCTGGAGTTCACACGTGTGCAGTTAAATACCTCGGACTGAATTTGTAGGATGACCCCCTCAGTCGTTTTGCCCTCTTAACAAATGATTGATTAGCATAAAGTGGGACTTCTGCCCCATCCTCGATAAGAAGCCCCTCCGAAAACATGCCTGGCAGCGGCCAGAAAAGACACTGCACAAAGCTTATTGAGCCTAAGTCCTGGGAAGTGGTGCCAGGGGTCCGGATCTGGAGGGCTCCCCGAATCAGAAGGGAAATTCAGATGGAGGCACCCCACTTACTGGGTTATGGGGATAGGGTGGAGGTGTGGCTTCAGTAGGGTGATCTTTCCAAGGGCCGGTGCAGACTCGATGGGCCCAATGGCCTCGTTCTGCACTGTAAAATCTATGATTCTAGGCTCAGCTGTCGCTTCCACTTTGCATTATGGCTCCCTTTCCATCTCTTTTGCAGTGCCTGTGTGTCACCCATAATTTCTCTTTGAGATTCACCCTCCTCTAGTTTGGCTCTTGTGCAGCCCATATAACGGCACGGACTACCTAAAATTTGAGTCAGTTGCCTCCTTAAGTAAGTTCATCACCCATTAGTGGCCCATTTGCAGAAGGTGGGCAGGCTTCTGACTTGAGCCCTCTTGCCTTCTGGAATATTGCAGCCTGGGGGCATGACGTTGAGTTGTCAACTCAATGTCATGAAACCTGATTTTATGGAGGCACAGGAAGGACAGCTGCTTGATGCGTTGATGTAAAATCCACCCCATGATGTTTGCTGACACCTCAGTGGAATGTTTTACTGTTCTCCTCATGATGCATCATGATACATTTAAAAGAGCATGGGAACTCACCTGCTATCCTGACTAGTATTTACCCCTCGAACAACATCCTGAAAACAGGCAACTGCTCATTGTTGTTTTTTGTGGGGCTCTCCTGTGCACACATTAGCAGCTGTCTTCTACCTGCAATAGAACAGTGACTGCTTGGCAAAAGCAAGGCTTTGCAGCATCTTGAGATCCATGCAGTATAAATGCAGTATAATTACCTCCACCCTCCACCTCATTGAAATGATCTTTCCCATTCTTCTCCTCACCCTCTCCATGGACGAATGTCATTAGGTAGGCATGGTGGAATTTGAATTTAATAAAAATTTGGAATTAAAAGTCGAATGGTGACCATGAAACATAATCAGTTGGTGTAGAAACCCATCTGATTTACTAATGTCCTTGAGGGAAAGAAATCTGTCGTCCTCTGACCTACATATGACTCCAGATCCACGGCGATGTTGATGGATCCTTTCAAGCCCTCTGAAATGGCTTAACAAGCAACTTCGTTCAAGGGGCAATTAGGGATGGGAAATAAATGCTGGCCCAGCCAGCAATGCTCACTCCAAATGAATAAAATAAAAGAAACCACAAATGGTGCTTTTTCCCGAATTTTCTTATTCCAAAAGTACATCATAAATCACATTTTTTATCCTCACCCTTTTGTAGTGCCTGTGATGTATTGTATTGCTTGATGCACAGTTTTGATTTACAGCTTTAGATTGACTGGACACAAATCACACCAAATACCCAATACAATTTTCCTATCTGCCTTGTTGTTAATAGCACCTCTTCATCATGTGAATGCTTGATAATTGTTGCTTCGAAATGCGTTATTTTATATTTGGGACAGTAGTATATTTTACAAAGTCTGGTGAAATGTGTTCATTCTGTCCAAACGATATCAGTAGCAAACACTGGCTCAAACACAGTTCCTATAGACCTTTAACAAGGTTATTAATGTGCGGGCACATCACTATGGGTGCTGCGGTAGCACAGTGGTTAGCACTGTTGCTTCACCATGGCAGCGTTGCAGATTTGATTCCCGGCTTGGGTTACTGTCTGTGCGGAGTCTGCACGTTCTCCCTGTGTATGCGTGGATTTCCTCCGGGTTCTCAAGTTTCCTCCCACAAGTCCCGAAAGACGTGCTGTTAGGTAATTTGGGCTTTCTGAATTCTCCCTCAGTATTCCCGAACAGGCGCCAGAATGTGGCGATTGGGGTCTTTTCACAGTAACTTCATTGCAGCGTTAATGTAAACCTACTTGTGACAATAAAGATTATTATTATTATTATTATTAATATCACAGGGAAATTTAAACATATATGCTTAATTGTATTCAACTTTGCACGTTAGACTGAACAGAGCTGTAGAAATGGACTGTGAAAGTAAAAGATGAACCAATTAGCTGTTTTGAATCTCCGATCACTAATCTGCGCAGAACATCGCTCGGCAAAGTAAATCATGCATTTATCGGGATTAAAGTGTGTTAGCAGGACGCCGGTCACGAGCCTGTGGTCTAGAATCACATTTCCTGAAAACTTTACTTTAGATTCTATCTGCTTGCTGTCGACTAGCCATTCTTCAAGCAACTCATGAAAAAAATGATGAAAGAAAATGTTTTGTAAGGATAGAAATTCTGTCTTGCAAGATGGGAATGTGTGATAAATTTGACATGTTTAGGCCACAGTAAAGCATGCGGTCTGGAAAATTACAAAAATGTTGTGTTCACTCCCTCTCTCCCTCCCTACCATGCGTTTGGCTTGCTTTTTGCCCATTTACTCCAGCAGGTCATTACAGGGGTAGTTCCCATATGAAACCAAAAACAAAAATAAAGCGATGATGGGTGATGGGGCAAGAAGCCAACTGAACACATCCATCCTTTAAAAATGCAGGCAATCGCTGTTAACCTTTGTAACTACATATTGCACCATGAAACCTGTTATTTTCATGGACGTTTTTAACTGTGGGTATCTTTGATTTGAGGGGAGCCATAGAATCGTAGGAAAAAATTAATGGGAGTGATGAACAGCAAACCGCTTTGAAGTGTAGTGTGAAAGCAATCTGGCTGAAACATCTGTCACCTCTTTGGCGGCTAGGGTTGACTTAACTATCTTGCTGCTTTTCCACATAGATGCACCCCGAGCTCAGCACTCAGTTGGCCAAGACAATCTCCTGGAACAATGATTTTCATACTTTCCTGTGAGGGGGTGCTCTGCAAATAGCAACACTACTCAGAGGACACACTGTCTTAACAGTGTCGGATAGCCAAAGGAAAAGAATGCAAAATAAACCCTTTTTAAAAATTAATATCCATGACAGAAATACGTGTCTGCAAATTGGAAAAGCAGAGTTATAGAGGCCGCCAAATTCTCAAGACAAGTGCTCATGCTTTAGGCATGCTTCACTCTGCCAAAATCTCCGAGGCACCTAAATAAGAATTCCAGCAATTAAATTGATTTTCTTTGTAAACCATAACATTTAAATTGCGTAGTTTACACACAACATTGCTCACACAAATGAAAAGTTTGAAACAGACCAAAGTCAAATGCTAACACACAGGACTCTGAAGGTAAAACCTACCATATGTCATAAAGTGAAATCTGTGGCCTGAATTTTGGTAAAAATGCAGAGAGTCTTCTGGTTTGGTCAATATGTTGCCTTCAAAGAGTTCCAATTTTCATAACTGGGATGTTCAAAACATGACTTGTTGGTGATCAGAGGAAAGCCTGTGCTGCCAAAGTTAATTGGAGAGGTAGGGCAGCCTCTTAAAGAGGTAGCGTACTCCTTTGGATAGGTCTAGGGACATCTTTCAAAGAGGTAAAGTGCCCTTCTTAAGAGGTAATGTACTCTTTGGGAGAGGTAAAGTTTCCCTTTGGAATTTTTAAAGGTAAACATAAAAGTGCATAAAGAATGGATCAGCTAATTGGAATGGTCAAGCTGAAGTTGACTGTGATGTTTCAAGTGATCTGTCAGGCTCTCAGGGGAGCTATCAAGCTGTCAAGGCACTGAAATCCCATGCCCTTTAAATTATAAAAGGATGCTTCAGTTTAAACAGAAACAATATTTGCTACTTCACTCAATCTGTTGACATAGGTCTGAGGGCAATGTTATAGGATAACATTGTTATATGCTGCAAGACTGAATTCGCAACCTATATTTATCATTGTGGGGTGCCTGTCTGTTCACAATTTATTTGACTGCTCAAACTGTGCTGACCAGAGAGGGGGTCCAGAGGACGTTCACAAGGACTATTCTGGGAATGAAGGGCTTGTGATTGGAGGAGTGGTTGAGAACTTTCAATCTGCACATGATGGAGTTCAGAAGGATAAACTGGGATCTTGGCGGCTGGGTCGAAGAATCGGCAAGGGTGGCGTGAATCCCGCCTCCGCTGGCTGCTGAATTCTCCGGCGCCGGGGTATTGGCAGAGGCGGGAATCACGGCACGCCGGTCAGCGGCAGCTGGCAGCAGCCCCCCCGGCGATTCTCTGGCCCGCGATGTGCCAAGTGGCTGCCCGTTTTCGGCTGGTCCTGCCGGCGTAAATCACAACTGGTCCTTATTGGCGGGACCTGGCTCCACAAACGGCCTGCAGAGTCCTCGGGGGGGGGGGGGGGGGGGGCACGGGGGGGATCTGGCCCCAGGGGGGACGGTGGCCTGGCCCGCGATCAGTGCCCACCAATCCGCGGGCGAGCCTGTGCCGTGCGGGCACTCTATCCCTTCGCACCAGCCGCTGTCAACCTTCGCCATTGCCGGTGCAGAGAAGAACCTCCCTGTGCGTGCGCTGGACTATGCCAGCACACACTGGCACTCCCACACATGCGCCAACTCGCGCCGGCCAGCGGAAGCCCTTCGGCGCCAGTTGGCATGGCGCCAAGCCCTTCAGCGCTGGCTGACGCGGTGCCAAACACTCCTGCGTCGGTCCAGAGAATTCCACACCTTCGGGACGGTCCGACGCCAGAGTGGTTCACGCCACTCCTCAGCGCCGGAGTGGCCCACCCCGCCGGTTCGTGGAGAATGTCGCCCCTTATTCAAACTTACAAAATACTGAGATGCCGAGATAGCGGGGCTGGTTTAGCACAGTGAGCTAAATAGCAGGCTTGTAATGCAGAACAGGGCAGCAGCGCGGGTCCAATTCCCATACCAGCCTACCCGAACAGGCACTGGAATGTGGCGACTAGGGGCTTTTCACAGTAACTTCATTGAAGCCTACTTGTGACAATAAGCGATTATTATTCGAGAGCGGACATGGAGAAGACGTTTCCACTAGATGGAGAAAATTTTTAACATACAGAGGGATCTGGGCGTACAGGTCCACAGTTCCCTAAAAGTGACAACACGGTGCCCAAGGAGAATAAGAAGGCATATGGCATGTTTACCTTCATCAGCTGGGGCATTGAGTACAGGAGTTGGGAAATTATGTTGCAGCTATGTAAAACTTTGGCTAGGCTGCATTTGGAGTATTGTGTGAAGTTCTAGTCACCACATTATCAGAAGGACATGGAAGCTTTGGAGAAAGTTAGAAGAAGGTTAACTAGAATGTTTCCTGGCCTTGAGGGTGTTGGCTATGAAGGGAGATTGAATAAACTAGGATTGTTTTTACTGGAAATAAGGAGGATGAGGGGAGACCTGATAGAGGTCTACAAAATTACGAGAGGCATAAACAGGGTGAAAAGTCAGAGGCTTTCCCAAGGGTGGAATTGTCCAAGGCGGCACAGGTTCAAGGTGAGAGGGGGAATGTTTAACGGAGATGTGAGGGGTACGTTTTTCACCCAGACAGCAGTGGGTGCCTGAAACGCACTGCCAGAGGATGTGGTGGAAGTAGGGACATTAGCAGCAGTTAAGAGGTATCTGGATGGGTACATAAATAGCGAGGAAATAGAAACGAATGGACCGAGCAAGGGCAGAAATTGTTTTTTTACTTAGGGCATCATGATCGGCACAGACCTGGAGGATAGAGGGGCCTGTTCCCATGCTGTATTTTTATTTGTTCTTCGTTCACTAGTAGGAGAGACTAGAACCCGAGGGCACAGCCTCAAACTGAAGGGATGGACACTCCTTATAAACCTGAGATGGGGAGGAACTTCTTCAGCCAGAGGGTGGTGAATCTGTGGAATCTTTGCCACGGAAGGCTGCTGATGCCAAGTTACTGAGTGTCTTTATGACAGAGATATTTATTATTTATTAATCAGGAGAGCAGGGGTTATGGGGAGAAGGCAGCAGAATGGGGATGAGAAACATATCAGCCATGATCGAATGGTGGAGCAGACTTGATGGGCCGAATGGCATAATTCTGCTCCTACGTTTTGTGGTCTTGTGGTGATAAAGTCTCTGATGTGGGCTGTGAATACAAATATAAAGCATGTCTGAGGTTTTCCATTTTGGACCAAAAAAGGCGAGAGAGGGTACTTTCTAAATGGGAAAAGGTTAAGTACAGTAAATGTCCAAAGAGACTTGGGGGTTCAGCTGCATTGTTCCTTAAAATACCAGGAACAAATGCAGGAAATAATCAAAAAGGCTAATGGAATGCTAGCCTTTGTATCTAGAGAATTGGTGTTTGAAGACACAGGGGTTATCCTGCAGCTATACAAAACCCTGGTTAGACCCCCCCCCCACTTGGAGAACTGTGAGCATTTCTGGGCACCACACCTCAGGAAGGATATTTTGGGCTTGGAGGGAGGGCAACGGAGGTTTACAAAAAAATGATACCTGGATTACAGGGGTTGAAATATGAGGAGAGATTATTCAAATTAGACCTGTTTTCACTAGAATTTAGATCAAAGGATTCAAGATATTAACAGGGAAAGATAGGGGCCGGGATTCTCCCCGACCCTGCGGGGCGGAGGGTCCTGGCGGGACGGAGTGGCGTGAACCACTCTGCCGTCGGGCCTCGCCAAAGGTGCGGAAGTCTCTGCACCTTTAGGGGCTAGGCCTGCGCCGGAGTGGCTCCCGTTCCGCCGGCCGGCACAAACGGCCTTTGGCGCCCCGCCAGCCGGGGCTGAAAGGCCTTCGCTGGCCGGTGGAAGTCCGCGCATGTGCCAGTGCGTCAGCAGCTGCAGACGTCATACGCAGTGGAGGGGGGTCTCTTCCGCCCCCGCCATGGTGAAAGCCATGGCGGGGTGGAAGAAAAAGAGTGCCCCCACGGCACAGGCCCGCCTGCCAATCGGTGGGCCCCGATCGTGGGCCAGGCCACCGTGGGGGCACTCCCCCTGGGGCCAGATCGCCCCGCCCCCCCAGGATCCTGGCGCCTGCCCGCGCTGCCAATCCCGCCGGCACCAGACGTGCTTTGATTCCCGCCGGCGGGAACGGCCTGTCAGCGGTGGGACTTTGGCCCATCGCGGTGCCGGAGAATCGCCACGGGGGGCCCGCCGACCTGCGCGGCTCGATTCCCGCTCCCACCGATTCCCGGGTGGCGGAGAATTCGGGCCACAGCGGGGGCAGGATTGACGCGGCCCCGGGGGGTCGGAGAATTCCGCCCAGGGTTGCTAAAGATAAACTATTTCCACTGGTTGTTGATTCTAAAACTAGGGGACAGAGTCGAAAGATTAACCATTCAGGAGAGATCTTAGGAAGAACATCTTCACTCAAAGGGTGTAGAGATTTGCAACTCTCTCCCACAAACAGCAGTTGAATCTCGATCAGTTGTTAATTTTAAATCTGAGTTAGATACGTTTTTGCTAAGCCAAGATATTAAGGGATATGGGCCAAAAGCAGGTATACGGACTTGGTCACAGATCAGCCATGATCTCATTTAATGGTGGGACAGGCTCGAGGGGCTGAATGGCCTACTCCATTTCTTATGTTCCTATATTCCTTAAATATGGCTGAGTCATTTGTTTCAACTGTTCAATGTGGTCATGAGTTCCACTCGCACCACTCTTTTGGTAGAGATGTCTCTCCAGAACACTCCTCTACAGAAGTGGCACAATGGTTAGCACTGCTGCCTCACTGACCGTGCCAGGGACCCGGGTTCGATTCCGACCTTGGGGGACTGCCTGTGTCTGTGTGGGTTTACTCCGGGTGCTCCGGTTTCCTCCCACAGTCCAAAGATGTGCGGGTTAGGTCGATTGGCTATGTTAAATTGCCCCTAGGTGGCGTTATGGGGGTAGGGTGGGGGATTGGGCCTAGGTGGGGTGCTCTTTCAGACGGTCAGTGCAGACCCGATGGGCTGAATGGCATCCTCCTGCACTGTAGGAATTCTAGGATGCCACAACTTAAAAATCAGATCCCAAATTGTGACAGTTCCATTTTGCTCCATCATTTTATTTTGACATCCAAAACAAGTGAACCGAAATGTGACTTTTGCAATATTGATATACAAACAATTAACATGTTGTTATGACATTTCTCTGTGTGCCACTTCAATGGAGACATTACCTCACTTAATATAAACAAGTTAACAGAGGAAGATCAAACAAGCATCTTCACACTGCAACTTGACCAACAATTATTTATAGGCTGTACGTCATGCAATAATCTGTCTTTTGTTTTCGGTACAGATCCAGACACCTGACAATTACAGAAAAGTCCTGTATTTTTGACTTTACAGCCTGGGTGTTCACTGCGTGGGTGGTGAGTAAAGAGGAAAATTGGGTGTGGAAGATTGAGTGCCAGTAACAGAACCCTCCGATTTTCCTTTCACTCAGATAATACAGTTGGATGGTTCAGTTTATAATTTATCCCTGTGTGTTTATGGAGGACTGCAAATAATACAAGGCTTATCAACTTCTGAAAAAGCATTTTTTTCTGGGCATTTTGCAAAGAAGTGCACCTTAGATTGTAAAGCAAAACAGGTTTTACTGGTGTTGTCCATTATACTTTACACACAAATTCACTTGCACTGATTTCAATGAAGCATTATCAAACTAGGTGAATAACAGGCAGCCAGTGTGTCCCATCCATTTACCAGTGCATCCAAAGCAAATTTCTACTTTGTTTTCTCTCTCACCCTTTGACATTTCCATTTTCCCCATCTACTATTTAAATCAACAGTTTCCAAAGGATCATTTTGATGTTACTGCTACTCACTTTAGCTTATTTTCAATTGCCTGATTTTTAGCTATTGTACCCCCGTTTATGGTCAGTGTTCCTCAAAATATTCCTTGTCTTCCGAACTTGCTGGCTCCACCTTCGTCTACCTACATGGTTATCACTGTGTCGCAATGCTCCAACTCAATCTTTCCTTGGAAACAATCAGCACGCTCAGACTTTCTTCATTTTAGCCTTCAGGAATTTAAGACTTGGAAGAGGGGAAATCCTATAATGGTAGTGGATCCTGGGGAAGATTCTCCATCCCGGGATGCCCAAAACATGTTTCCCAATGGGACGGAGAATCAAAAAATTGGGATCAGCACCGGGCGTCAGTGGGCGCCAATTCGGTCGCAATGCTCCAACCCCCGACTGGCAACGGGGTCAAGGTTCATGCCCGTGTGCCAGCGGGAGCACACAAATGAACGCAAATGGGATTTTTGCATCCATTTCGCAGGCCCGGCACCTAATCTCTGGCCCTCCGTGATTCACCAGTCCCCAGGACTGGGATTCATGTGGGCAGGGATTATGAAATGAAAATGAAAATCGCTTATTGTCACGAGCAGGCTTCAATGAAGTTACTGTGAAAAGCCTCTAGTCGCCACATTCCGGCACCTGTCCGGGGAGGCTGGTACGGGAATCGAACCGTGCTGCTGACCTGCTTTCAAAGCCAGCGATTTAGCCGAGTGAGCTAAACCAAGTCTCAACAAATGTACCCCTGATGTGATGGGCCAAGAGGGCAACACCATAAGGGAGTTGCTCCCAAAGTCCATCAAAGGGCCACCCTCGAGCCTGACAATGCACAACCCGTCTCTACCAAACACTCCTCACAATCCCACAGAGACCCCCAAAACAGGAGAACTTCCCAAGAGACACACTTAATAGGGTGACCCACAAGGGACCCCATGAATAGGGAGACCGCCCAACGACCCCCTTAATAGGGAAAGCTGCCACCAGGGACCGCATGAATAGGGAGATTCCCTCCAGTGATTCCATGAACAGGGAGACCCCCCCCCCGCCCAGGGACCCCATGAATAGGGAGACCGCCCTGGGACCCTCTAACTGAAGGAACCGCCCACAGAGACCCCCTAACTAGAGGGATGCCCACAGAGGCCCCTAATGAAAGGGACTCCTGATGGGGAACCCTGAATAAAGGGACCACCCACAGGACCACCCCTGGGCTCCATCCTTGTAGTGGGAAAAATGCCAGCTTAGCACCTTGGCAGTTCCAGCCTGGCAGTGGCCCCATCAGCTGGCAGTGCCACCGGGACACCTTGGCAATGCCAGGCTGGCATCCAGATGGAACTGCGAAGGTGCCACCCTGCCCAGAAGTGAAGCATCTGCAGGCCTCCAACTCCCTGGGAGATCCCCACATTTGTGGAGGTCAGCTCTGAACAGCACTCGCCCGGGTTCTCCACGGTGAAGGGGTTAGATCCCACACATTGGGTAGATCGTGGGAGAGCATATCCGAGTGAGACTAGCTGTCTCACTCTATTAGTCAGATTTGCTTAAAAGTGATCCTGCCCACAATTCACATGAGGGCGTCTTGTGAGATCGCGTTAGATCTCATGAGATGTGGTGAGCCGGGTGGACCAAGGAAGAGAGATCTCCTGGTATCTACCGGCTGCTCCACGCTGCCTTTGGGGCACAGCTGGTTGATCGCACCCATAGTCTCCCAAATGGGAATCTCGCCCCCCACATTTAGGGGAGCAGACAGGTGTTTCTGTGGGCATAGGCGTGACTCCAGAATGTTGTGTTGCCCCCCTGGTCCCATGGTCTAGGATGTCAAAACGAAGCTCCAAACCTTATTTGGGGAGGGTGACATCAAGCGGTTGTGGTCCAAATAGGGACTAATGACAGAGATAGAAAAAGGGATGAGATTCTGAAAGTTGATTTTATGAAGGTAGGAAGGGGATTATAAAGCAGGACCTCAAGAGCAGTAGCCTCAGGATTAGTTTTTGTTTTTGTTGAAATTCGGAAGCTGAGGGGAAATCTGATTGAGGTCAACAAAATTACAAGACGGTGAATAGGCAGAAGCTTTTTCCCGGGGGGAAGACTCAATTACAAGGGAGCACAGGTTCAAGGTGAGAGGGTGAAAGTTTAGGGGAGAAGTGTGGGGAAAGTTTTTCACACAGAGGGTGGTGGGTACCTGGAACGCGTTGCCAGTGGAGGCGGTGGAGGTAGGCACAATGGCAACGTTTAAGATGTATCCTGATTGACACATGGACGAGCATGGAATGGAGGGATACAAATCATTTGGGCAATAAGTAGGTTTAAATAAGGAATCTGGATCAGCGAAGGCTTGGTGGACAAAAGGGCCAGTCCCTGTTCTGTAGTGTTCTTTGTTCTATCTATCTTCTTTAGTTCTAGCGGCATTCTAATGCTAGAATTGGAAGATTAAGCAGTTCAACACATAACTGGTGAAATGCAGTGGAAGGGAGGGATTTAGATTTCTGATTGGGACCAGGGACGGGATTCTCCCGTACCAGGCGGGACGGGTTCCTGATGGGACGGAGTGGCGTGAACCACTCTGGCATCGGCCTGCACCAAAGGTGCGGAATCCTCCGGACCTTCAGGGACTAGGCCGGCGCCGGAGTGGTTTGCGCTCCGCCGGCCGGTGTGGAAGGCCTTTGGCGCCACACCAGCTGGGGCCGAAGGGACTCCGCCGGCTGACGCGGGTCCACTCATGCGCGGGAGCATCAGCGGCTGCTGACGTCATTCCCGCGCATGCACGGGGGGGTTCACCTTCGCGCCGGCCATTGCGGAGGGCTACACGGCCGACGCGTAGGAATAGAGTGCCCCCACGGCACAGGCCCGCCCGCGGATCGGTGGGCCCTGATCGCGGGCCAGGCCACCGTGGGGGCACCCCCCGGGGCCAGGTCGCCCCACGCCCCCCCCCCCCACCCCTCCTAGGACCCCGGAGCCCGCCCGCGCCACCAGGTCCCGTCGGTAAGGGACGAAGTCTAATGTACGCCGGCAGGACTGGCAAAACATCAGCAGGACTTCGGCCCATTGCGGGTCGGAGAATCGCCGGGGAGGGCCGCTGTGAATGGCCGCCGACCGGCGCGGCGCGATTCCCACCCCCACCTGAATCTCCGGTCCCGGGTCTGGGACAGGTGGGAACTGGGCGGCACTGTAGCACAGTGGTTAGCACTGTTGCTTCACAATGCCAGAGTCCCAAGTTTGATTACCCACTTGGGTTACTGTCTGTGCGGACGGAGTCTGCACGTTCTCCCTGTGTCTGCGTGGGTTTCCCCCGGGTGCACCGGTTTTCTCCCACAAGTCCCAAAAGAGTTGCTGTTAGGTCAATTGAACATTCTGAATTCTCCCTCTGTGTACCCAAACAGGCGCCAGAATGTGTCAACTTGGGGCTTTTGACAGTAACTTCATTGTATTGTTAAACAATTAAGCCTATTTGTGACAATAATCAAAATTATTGATTATTATTGTACAAGAAGGACAGGTGACACCTTAACAGGAATGGGACTAATGTCTTCATGGGGGAGGTTTGTTTCTAGTGCTGGTGGGGAGCGTTTGAACAAGGTTGGATGGGTGATGGGAACCTGAGGGGAAATTCAGAGTGGAGAGGAGGAAAACTGGCCTTAGAAGTAGAGAAGTATTAACTGAAATGGGGGATATATCAGAGAGTAGTACCAAGATAAATAGAATACTTCAAGAGTTTTGTTGAATTAGAATAAGCAACAGTAAGTCATTTGATGGGGTCAGAGTTAGGAGGAATATTAAAATGCCAAATCAGGATTCATGCACATATATGTGAATGCACAGAGTGTGGTTAATCAGATTGGTCAACTACAGGCACAGGTTGACAAATGACTTTATGATATTATTGTTAAAACAGAGACCTGGCTTAAAGAAGGTCAGGACTGGGTGTTCGATATTCCTGGGCAAGGTGTTTAGGAGAGAAAGTAAGAAAATGCAGAGTGTGGCAGTATTGATTAAAGATGGCATTACAGTACTAGAGCGAGAAGATGCTCCAGAGGGGTCAAGGAAAGAATCTCTCCGGTTAGAGGTAAAGCATGAAAAAAGTTCAATAATACTAATCAGTGTAGTGTATAAATCACCAACTAGTGGAAGGGATGTAGAGAAACAAATTTGCGAAGAAATCACAGAGAGGTGTAGGAGAAATAGTGGAGGTATTAAACAGTTACTTTGCATCTGCCTTCACAAAGCAAGAAGATGCTATCCAGGCCGAGGTTGCAAACAAAATAAATTAAAGATAGCAATAGATCCAAAGAGGAGTCATATAAAGTAGTGAGAAATATTAGCAAGCCTGAAGATTGGGAGCAGTTCAGAATTTAGCAAAGGAGGACCAAGAGATTGATTAGAGTAAACTTGCAAATAACATAAAAACAGACTGTAAAAACCTCTCTCAGTGTGAAAGGGTAAAGGATGAGTGAAGTCAAATATCGGTCCCTCACAGTCCGAAACAGGCGAATTTACAACAGGAAACAAGAAAATGGCAGGGCTACTTTAGAACAACTACTTTAGTTCTGTCTTCACAGAAGAAAATGAAAACAACATTCCAGAAATGCTAGGGAACAAAGGGCGGGATTCTCTCAGCCCGGGGCCGGGCCGGAGAATTGGCGTGACCGGTGTGAATCGCTCCACACCGCTCCGACCCCGGGACGCGATTCCCCGCAGAGCGGAGAATCGGTGCCATTGGCAACGGCATGGTCAGTGCGTCGCCTGAGCGCCACCCCCCCCCCCCCCCCCCCCCCCCCCCCACCGATTCTCCCGGGGTGAGCCAAGCGGCCGTAACAAAAATCCCAAGTCCCGCCGGTGCTATTCTAACCTGCGCCTAGCTGGCGGGACCTCGGCGTGGAAGGGTCTGGGGGGGGGGGGGGGGGGGTGGCGGCGGGGGGGGGGGGGGGTGTCAGACCCGGGAGGAGCCTCCGTTGTGGCCTGGCCTGCGATCGGGCCCACCGATTGGCAGGGCGGCCTCTCGGGCTTTTGTCCACGGTGGCCCCTGTAGCCCTATGACATGTGCATCAGAGCTCGCACGGAGAAGGGAGCCACTGCGCATGCGCACGTTGGCGCCGGTGCCACTGTGCATGCGCGCGTTGCCGCCAGTGCCACTGCGCATGCGTGGACCCGTATGCCCAGTTGACGCCGGGATCAGCAGCTGGAGCGGCGAGGGTTGCTCCAGTGCTGGTCCCCTGTAGGGGCCAGAACTGCTGATCCTGAGGCCATGTTGACACCGTCGAAACAGGCGATGGCGTTTACGACGGCGTCAACACAGAGAATCCCGCCCGTGTGTCTAGTAAGAAGCAGGAATTGAAGTAAATTAATATTACTTAACAAAAGTCCCAGATAAATTAATGGGAGTGAAAGCCGACAAAACCCCAGGACTTGATAATCTACATCCCTCAGTACTAAAGCAGGTGGCCAAAGAAATAATGGATGCATTGGTACATTGTAGAACAGTCTCGGTAGATTGTAGGGTTGGAATGTAACTCCGTTGTTTAAAAAAAGTAGGCAGGGAGAAAACAGGGAATTGCAGCCTGATTATACTAAGATTGGGCAGCACGGAGGCATTGTGGATAGCACAAATGCTTCACAGCTCCAGGGTCCCAGGTTTGATTCTGGCTTGGGTCACTGTCTGTTCAGAGTCTGCACATCCTCCCCATGTGTGCGTGGGTTTCCTCAGGGTGCTCCGGTTTCCTCCCACAGTCCAAAGATGTGCGGGTTAGATGGATTGGCCATGATAAATTGCCCTTAGAGTCCAAAATTGCCCTTAGTGTTGGGTGGGGTTACTGGGTTATGGGGATAAGGTGGAGGTGTGATCTTGGGTAGGGTGCTCTTTCCAAGAGCCGGTGCAGACTCAATGGGCCGAATGGCCTCCTTCTGCACTGTAAATTCTATCTATGTAAGTAGTAGGGAAAATGTTAGAGTCTATAATAAAGGATGTTATAACAGGGCACTTACAAAATATCAGTGGAATTGGATAAAGTCAACATGGACTTGTGAAAGGGAAATCAACCGCCTGGAGTTTTTTTGTGGATGTAACTAGCAGAATGGATAAGGGTGAACCAGTGGATGTGGTGTATTTGGATTTTCAGAACGCTTTTAATGAAGTCCCATATAAGAGGTCAGTGTGCAACATTAAAGCATATGGGATTGGGTGTAATATATTGGCATTGATTGAGAATTGTTAGTAGACAGGAAACAGAGAGTAGGAATAAATGGGACCTTTTCAGAGTTGCTGGCCGTGACTGCTGGGGTCTGACAAGCATCAGTGCTTGTGCCCCAGCAATTCAAAATATACATCAATGATTTGGATGAGGGAATAAAATGTAATATTTTCAGTTTACTGATGACATGAAACTTGGTGGGAATGTGAGAGATGAGGAGGATGTTAAGAGGCTTTGGGGTTATTTAGACAAGTTGAGTCAGTGGGCTAATACATGGCAAATGCAAGATAATGGGGGTAAATGTGAAGTTATCCACTTCAGAAGGAGAAACAGAATGGCAGAGTATTACTTAAATGGAGATAAATTGGAAAATGTTGAAAGACAAATGGACCTGAGTGCCCTTGTACATCAGTCACTGAAAGCAAGCATACAGGTGCAGCAAGCAGCTAGGAAGGCCAATGATATGTTGGCCTTCATTGCAAGGGGCCTTGAGTTCCCTTCCCAGGAGCCAGGATGTCTTGTGTGCATTTTTCACCTCCTTTTTTGAGAATGGTTACATTTGCAGAGAGGGAGTACAGCGAAGGTTCACCAGACTGATTTCTGGAATGACAGGACTGCTGTCTGGAGGAAAAATTGGGCAGACATTCTGACAGGGCTGGTCAGCCTGGATATAGGAATGTTTTTTCCTATGGCTAGGGGTCTAGGGGGGTGGGGGGTGGGGTCAGGGACATGCGGCCACAGTCTCAGGATATTGGGTCAGCCTTTTATGACTTAGATGAGGAGAACTTTCTTCACTCAGAGGGTAGTCAATTTGTGGAATTCTCTATCACAGAAGGCTGTGAAAGCCAAGTCATTGAATATATTTAAGAAGGATATAGATAGATATCTAGACTCTAAAGGTATTAAGGGTTATGAGGAGAGTACGGGAGAATGGTGTTGAGATACAGGGTTATATTGAATGGCATAGCAGGCTCAAGGAGCCAAATGGCCTACTCTGGCTCATATTTTCTATGTTTCTATGAGAGAGGATATAACTGGTACGCTCAAATAATTTACAGTTGAGAAGGAGAAGATATTAGAAAGGCTATCTTTATTTAAATTGGATAAGGTACCAGGACCAGAAGGGATGGATCCAAGGGTACTGAGGTGAGTGACAGGGGAAATTGCAGAAGCACTAATGATCATATTCCAGTCTTCCTTGGACACAGGAATCAGGCCAGAGGACTGGAGAATTGTGAATGTTACCCCTTGTTCAAAAGGGGTGCAATGCTGCAGCCAGGAACTACAGACCAGTCAATTTGATTTCAGTGGTAGGGGATCTATGGAAACTATAGCTCAAGACAAAATCAATAGTCACTTGGACAAGTACAAGATAGCTAAAGAAAGCCAGCGTGGATTAATTCAGGGAAAATTGTGTTCAATTAACTTGCTGGAGTTTTTTGAGGGGGTAACAGAGAAGGTTGATAAAGGTGATCCCCTTGATGTGGTGTACATGGATTTTCAAAAGGCATTTGATACAGTGCCACACAACAAATTTGAAGCAAAATTGTAGCTCATGGAATGAAAGGGAAAGTGGGCATTTGGATAAGAAATCGGCTGAGTGACAGGACAAAATGAGTAGAGATAATAGTTGTTTTCAGATTGGATGAAGGGTTGTAGTGGAATTCCCCAGGGGTCAGTGTTGGGACCCTTGCTCTTCCTAATATAAATTAATGACCTAGACTGTGATGCTCAGGGCATAATTTCAAAATTTGCTGATGATTCAAAAATTGGAAATGTTGTTAATTGTGATGAGCATAGTTTTGCACAAAAGGACAGATAAGTGGCAGATGAAGTTCAATGCAAAGAAGTGTGAGGTGATTCATTTTGGTCGGAAAAATGTGGAGAGACAGTATAAAATAAAGAGAAAAACTCTAAACAAGGTGCAGGAACAGAGGGAACTCAGTGCAATTCGCATACCGCAGATGCCATCTCCCTGGCCCTACACTCAACCCTGGAGCACCTAGAAAACAAGGACTCCTACATCAGACTCCTATTGATTGACAACAGCTCCGCCTTCAACACCATAATCCCAGCTAAACTCATATTAAAGCTCCAAAACGTAGGACTTGACTCCTCACTCTGTAACTGGATCCTCGACTTTCTGCCCCATAGACCATAATCTGCAAGAATAAACAACACCTCCTCCATGATAGTCCTTCATACCAGGACCCCGCAAGGCTGCGTACTTAGCCCCCTACTGTACTCCCTATACATGCACGACTGTGTGGCAAAATCAGGCTCCAACTCCATCTACATTTTGCTGATGACACAACGGGCAGCATGGTTGCATAGTGGTTAGCACTATCGTTTCACAGTGCCAGGGTCCCAGGTTCAATTCCCGGCTTGGGTCACTGTCTGTGCGGAGTCTGCATGTTCTCTCCGTGTCTGCGTGGGTTTCCTCCGGTGCTCCGGTTTCCTCCCACAAATCCCGAAAGACATGCTATTACATAATTTGGACATTCTGAATTCTCCCTCCGTGTACCCGAACAGGCGCTGGAATGTGGCGACGAGGGGATTTTCACAGTAACATCATTGCAGTGTTAATGTAAGCCTACTTGTGACAATACAGTTTATTAAAAAAACTGTAGTGGGTCGGATCTCAAATAACAATGAATCAGAATACAGCAGGGAGATAGAGAATCTACTAGAGTGGTGTAATGCCAACAACCTCTCCCTCAATGCCAGCAAAACTAAAGAGCTGGTCATTGACTTTAGCAAGCAAAGTATTGTACACACCCCTGTCTGCATCATGGGGACCAAGGCGGAGATGGTTGACAGCTTCAAATTCCTAGACTTGCGCATCACCAGAAATATGTCCTGGTCCACCCACATCGACACTACAACCAAGAAAGCACAACAACCAGGAAAGCACAACAACGCCTGTAGCTCCTCAGGAAGCTAAGGAAATTTGGCATGTCCACATTGACTCTTACCAACTTTTACAGTTGCACCATAGAAAGTATCATATCTGGCTGCATCACAGCCTGGTATGGCAACTGTACGGCCCAAAACCGCAAGTAACTTCAGAGAGTTGTGAACACCGCCCAGACCATCACACAAATTCGCCTCCCATCCATTGACTCTATTTACACTTCCCGCTGCCTTGGGAAAGCGGACAGCACAATCAAAGACCTCTCCCAACCAACTCACTCACTCTTCCAACTTGTTCCATCGGGCAGGGGGTACAAAGTCTGAGAACATGCACAAACAGATTCAAAAACAGCTTCTTCCCCGCTGCTAAACAACCCTCTTATGGACTGATCTGACTGATGCTACACTCCTTTATTCTTCACCTGATGTCTGTGTCTATTTATTTACTGTGTCTATTACGTTGTTTTTGTTTTCATGTACCAAATGATCTGTTTGAGCTGTATGCAGAAAAATACATTTAGCTGTACCTCGGTACACGTGACAAGAAACAAATCCAATCCAATCCAATCCAATATGTACACAAGTCATTAAAAATGACAGGGTAGTTGAAAGAGCAGTAAACAAAGCATACAGTATCTTAGGTTTTATTAATAGGTACACTGAGTGCAAGAGTAAGGAGATCAGATTGAACTTGTGAAAGACACTAGTTAAGTCTCATTTGGAGTACTGCATCCAATCCTGGTTATCATAGGATGTGATGGCATTGGAGAGAGTACAGAGGAGATTCACAAGAATGGTTCCAGGGATAAAGATATGTAGGTTAGTTGGACTCACCATCATCAATGCGTGGGATTATGAGGATGCGGCGGGGGAGTGTTCCTAGGTAGAATGCTCTTTTGGAAGGTTGATGCAGACTTGATGTGATGAATGGCCTCCTTCTGCTCTGTCGGGATTCTATAAATTATGTGGTAGAGAACTAGAACTAGGAGGATAGATTGGAGGTTGGTCTATTTTCCTCAGAAAAAAGAAGGCTGAGAGGAGACTTGATGGAAGCATTCAAGATCCTGAGAGATATGGACAGGGTAACTACTGAGAAACTGTTCCCACTCAAGAGAGCATCAAGAACTACAGGGCACAGATTCAAAATATTGGACAGAAAGTGTAAAGGTGATGTGAGAACAACAATTTTCACCCAAAGAGTGTTTGGAGTCTGGAACAAATTCCCTGAGAGGGTGGTGGAAGCACGTTCAATCGAGGTGTTCAAAAGGGAATTAGTTTGCTATCTGTAAATAAAGAATGTGCAAGGCTATGAGGATAAAGCAGGGGTGTGGGACTATATAGAATGCTCTTTCAGAGAGCCATTGCAGACTTGATGGGCCAAATGGCCTCATTGTAAAGATTCTGTGATTCATGCTCATTATCACATCATAACAGGAACAGGAGTAGGCCATTTAGCTCCTTGGACCTGTTACACTATTCAATCAGATCATGGCTGACATGTAACTCAAGTTCATTTACTTGCCTTGTTCCATACACCTCATCCTTTGAACAAGAATCTTTCGATCTCAGGTTAGAGATTTTCAATTGACCTCCAGGCTTAACAGGTGGGATTGTCCGGTCCACCAGCCGTGTGTTCCTCGGCTGCGCGCCCTCTACGACAGCGGGATTCTTCATTCTTGTCACATGCCAATGGGATTTCCCATTGTGGCTACCCCACACCGCAGGGAAACCCAAGGGCATGGGTGCATTACCGGCAGAACGGAAAATCTTGCCGGCGGAGAATCCCGCCCAACGTATGTTTTGGGGCGAGGGTTCATTTGAAATTAAAATTGCTTATTGTTACAAGTAAGCTTCAATGAAGTTACTGTGAAAAGCCCCTAGTCGCCACATTCCGGCACCTGTTCGGGGAGGCTGGTACGGGAATTGAACCGTGCTGCTGGCCTGCCTTGGTCTGCTTTAAAAGCCAGCGATTTAGCCCAATGTTCTAAACCAGCCCCTGGTTTCATTTGTGTGAAGGAGTGCATCCTGACACCAACCATCAATGTCTAGCTTGAATTGTAAACCTATGCTCCCTTGTTTTGGACTTCACCACCAGAGGAAAATGTTCCTTCCCATGTCCCCTTTCAAATCCTTCAACCATTTTAACAATTCAATGAGGTCAGCCCTTAATCTCCTATAATCAGGGGAACACAGGCCAAGTCTCTGCAACCTGCCCTGTCAATTTGAACCTTTTAAATAACACTCCTGTTGTTCTTTTACTCTTTTCAATCTCATGATGATGTTTACTAAGCATCCTCCGACTTCAAAAAGAAAGCATCAATATCAAAGCTGCTCGTCAGAAGTAGGTACTTATTATCATATAATAATGATGCCATTACGAGTCCTTAGAACTCTGTTGGGAATGACACTGCCAGTAAAGCATTACATCATTGCAACTTCAAAGAGTTTTTTTTCTGTGGTTTCGCCGCTGGGGCACGGAACCACAACATAGGTAGCCACGGGAACAGAGAAAGCTGGTTTTCATTCCCAGATGTGAGTCAGCATTCGAGCCACCTTTTATAGTTCATGTGCTAAATAGGGCTCTTATTTTGGCAAGCCATACATTTGATACAGAGAAGCAAATCAATACGAGAGGCTGTTAAATAGTAACACGCACAATTTGAAAGTGCTGTCATTTCTTTCCAACTGGTAATATCAGCCCAAAGAGACTACACAAACAGCAGCAGCAACCTGTATTTACATAGCATGTTTTACATATTGAAAGCTTTTAGGGCACTTCGCAGGAGCATTTTCAATCAATGTATGAAACCAAGCAACTTAAAGAGACATTAGGCTGTAACTTCCTTTGGGGTAGCCCAAAGATACTCTGGGAAATCCCTCTCGACAATTCACAGGTGAGCATTTGCCTAGCAATTGCCCAGAAGTGCTAACTTCCCCATGACAAATGCCCTGCACAATGAACTGTCCGAAAATTCAATTAAAATCATAATTAAAAGCTCTTCTAACTTCTCGATTATTACTGGAAAGAATCTGACAAAAACCCTCCCTGCCCCCAAACCCCAGGCAAGTCCCCCCATTTCCCCGTCGCCCAACCCCCGTTCTCCCTCCCAGGGAATTATCCCCACCACATGGAATTCCTCGAGCCCCCACTCTCCCCGTGGGCCCCGACTCCCATCCCTGACCCAACCAGACCAGCACACCGCCACCCCACAAGACCTGACACGACCACCGCACCCCCCCCCCCACCCCAATCCAACTGGACACACCTTCAAACCTGCTCAGCCTCTCACCTCCCGAGGTCCTTACTGATCCCCACCTCACAGGACCTCTTTTTGAAATCCCAACTCCCCCAGTGTCTGATCCTCACCAACCCATCCCGAAGTCCGACCTGATCCCCACCTCAGAGGCCCCAATCCACACTCTTCCCCCCGCAGGCCTGACTCTCATCTCTGAATCAACAGGACAGTCTAAGCCTCCCCTTGAGGTCCCAACTCCCTCGATGTCTGATCACCACCATCCCATCCCGAGGTCCGTCCCAATCTGACTCCCCCCCCCCCCCCCCCGCCCCTACCCGGTGTGATTCCCCACTGGACCACCGATGGTACAAAACACCCCTCATGATTCAATCCTTCCCTCTCAGACAGCCACTCAGGAGAAGTTACGGAAGTCAAATGACCAGAAATTTGGTCAAAGAGAAAGGTTTTAAGGAATGTCTGAAAGGAGGAAATTGAGGTGGAGAGAAAGAGAGGTATAGAGAGAATATTTCAGAGTTTGGGGCCTCAGCAACCGAAAGCACAGCCACTAATGGTGGAGAAATTATAATTGGGAATGCAAAAGAGGTCAGAATTAGAGAAGCGAAGATATCTCAGATGTTTCTGGGGTTGAAGGAGATTATGGAGACGGAAGGGGGAAGGCCATGGAGGGATTTGAAAATAAGGATAAAAATTAATGTGTTGCTTGATTTTGTTACTTGGCACACGACTGCACGTTATTGTGGTGCACCTTTAAGGATATGAATATGTATCTGTATACATCACCAGAAAGGAAGGGATGCAATGTATCATGTGATTCAGTCTTTGTCTATGTATGCAGTGGGCAGGCAACAGTTCAGACATGTTTCCTCGCTCTTGTAAGATTTTATCACTTTTAATCAATGAAACTACAAACAATGTGTTAACCAACCTATTATGCATGGTGTCTTGAAGCTTATATAGCAAATAGGCTCAAGGCTTTAATTTATAAGAAAATTATATGTTGGTTGTGTTGGTGCCACATGGTCGCAGCAGTGAGAATTTTTAACAATACCCTCCGCAGTGTAGCAGTAATTAGATTTGCTTCTTTTCAGATTGCAATAAAGTTGCAACCGTGAAATGTTCTGAAAATGCAGAAAAGCAATGCAGTGAAAAGCTTTGAAAACACAGCATTGTGCCAGTGCTGAGACAACAAGCTGCTATTCAGGCAGTGTTGAGGTTTGTAGCAGGACTAGTCAATGCTGGATGTGTGATCACCACCAGGAGGTTTCAGTGCACAGTCTGTCGGTTCCACAAGTGAGACATGGGATGTGATCTATTGGCCTAGCCGTGCTCGATTCGGGAAGCATGGAGTCCGGTAAACCTCGCAAGAGGCCTCTTGCGAGATTTACAGGCCTCGTCGCAGCCCGCGAGATCTTAGCGAGATTTTGCGAGACGTCGCAATTTGGATCCCACTCGTTGAGGTCGGGATAGAGGTTTGCATATTCAAGTGAGTAGTTAGTCTCACTTGAATATATCTATGCCGGATCTACCCAGCGTCCGGATCAAACTGCCTCGCATCAGATACCCCGGCCAAGTGCCATTTTGCACTGGTTTCCAGTGTTTGGGGGGGGGTCTGGAGGTCACGTGGGGACGGGGGGGTCGAGAGATAGGGGAGCCATTTTAAATGGTGCCCCGATCTATTCCTGTACTGGCGATAGGAGCTCGTTAATGCAGGAAATGAGGCTGAGTGCAATCTCAGAGGGCCTTCCTTACCGAGGCCCAAAAATTAAGTGTAATCCTGTTTAATAGCGGGTTTGTTCAAGGCGCTGACAGCACTGGAAAACACCCAGCTCAACACACCCAATGAAACTGTTTAATTTCCTTTAAATCGTGCCCATGTATCACCTGGGTGCAGACTGAACTGATTGCGGGCAAGGGAGAGCCAAGAATTGTCATGGAACTCAGGCCAAGGAAGGTTGGTAGGCAATGTTGGGAGTTGCAGGAAAAAAAAGCAAAAGGTGCCATTATCTGCTTTACGGAGCATTGTGGTGCATTTCCGCTACAATTCACCTTCGTGGGCAGAGTTTCTGAAAAGCACACAAAAGTGGCAAAATTACACTCAAGCCAGATATTACAGCAGTAGTGGAATGTGCCATGGCAAGAAGAGGAAATACAAGAAGCTGACAGACAACAATGCATTTAAAGCAATCAAAGTCCTCAGCTCATACAACTGCAACAGCAGCAATATTTGTTAGAACAGTACAGCAGAAGGAAGACACAGAGATACTGTAGTCTTGGATCTCCTTCCTCACTCATGGCTGGGATTCTCTCCTCCCGCTGACAGTATTGGCAGCGTTTTGGCTGGGACGTTAAATTCTCCGGTCGCAACGGACGATATCAAAGAAACCCATTGATGGTTTCTTGACTCTGATGTATCTGAACCAGATAAGTAAGTCACGAGACGTCCCAGAAATCAATTCTGTTTTACACCCCGTTTAGATGATAATGGACACGATCCAACAGCCACGCTGCACCCGAAAATTAGCTCGCCGCGGCACAGTGTGGTGGTTAAAAGCTGGCAGACCCCACTCCCAGCATCTACCCACAGCGCCGGCCCTTGGGTTGCTGGCGCCCCGGGCAAGCTGAACTTCGGCGCCCTTGGGTGGGGGGGGCAGGGGGCGGGGCCAGGGGTCGGGGGGGCGGGGCCAGGGGGCGGGGGGGAGGGGGCGGGGGGGCGGGGGGGGGGCCGGGGCCGGGGCGGGGCCTAGGGGGGCGGGGCAGGGCGGGGGCGGGGGGGGACCGAGCGGTGGGGGGGGGACCGAGCGGTGGGGGGGGGAACCAAGCGGTGGGGGTGGGGGGACCGAGCGGTGGGGGGGGGGGGGACCGAGCGGTGGGGGGGGAACCGAGCGGTGGGGGAGGGGCGGACCGAGCGGTGGGGGGGGGGGCGGACCGAGCGGTGGGGGGGGGGCGGACCAAGCGGTGGGGGGGGGGAACCGAGCGGGGGGGGCGGACCCGAGCGGGGGGGGCGGACCGAGAGGGGGGGCCGCCCTGGGGGAGGGCGGCCACCGCGCATGCGCTGGTTGGCACCGGCCCAACTGCGCATGCGAGGAACCCGAGTCTCTGGCGCCCCCTAGCACATGGCGCCCCGGGCGACTGCCCGAGTTGCCGGTGCCTTGAGCCGGCCCTGTCTACCCAGCTTGCAACGCTTCGCAAAATTCAATGCAATCTCACAAGATGTTACAATGTGAATCCCGCCGTTCACTTTTGGCGAGATCACTTTTGAGCAAATCTGCATATTAGAGCGAGGCAGTAAGCCTCACTCTAATGTACAGATTCCCGAGGAACCTGAGGTTTTGGGTTTCAACCCCTTCACCTCGGAGATCTCGGGCGAATGCCATTCAGCACTGGTCCCCACAAATGGGGACCAGGCGGAACAACACTTGTGGGGGACTCCCAGTGGGTCGGAGGACCCCAGTCACATGCCCTTTGGGAAGGGTGGTGGCCGAGCACTACTGGTGGCATCTAGGTTCCCTGGCAGTGCCAGCCTGGCACCCTGGCTGTGCCACCTGCGTGCCAGCCTGGAATGGGTACTGCCAGGAAAATGAAAGGTCATGAAAGATGCTGTTGCATCCAAGCTTTTTCTTTATTTAATTATGACTGGAACTTGAGATTGGTTTACGCCTCTGTAACTTGCAATTAGAACTCTTGTCACCCTCCGAACCCCTGTGAAAGTTCCAACCGTAATAGCCTTTTGAAATATCCGCCTCTCTTCAGATCATTGATTGTTTTGCTGAATTCTTCTAAATGCTTCAATTGCAATTCATTTTCCAGTGATCTTGCAAATGATGAGTCCTTTGCTGAAAAAAATACAACTGTGCTCTACAGGTTGGCCGATATTTCAGAGCACACACTGACCTATCCTCCCCTGCCTCACATGTGCTTGGAAAGTGCTAATCCATTAAAAGTTTGAGGGCATTGTCCCTGCAGTGGAGATAGTTTGTAGGTTTGCTTTCGTCAGGTGGCTCAATTCTATGATGGTCTCCCTGATGAACCTATGCTTGGTAAACAGGGTGGATCGATTGAGGGATGGGCAAGGGGGAGCAGTGCACCTATGGTACAGCTGGTTTTCCATGGCAACCTTGCTTTGAGTTTTCTTCTTGCCCACCAAATTAAAGGAAATGGCAGGGGTGGGGGGGTGATATCTGTAACTTTCAGCTCAAATGCAGCAACCATAATTGGGACAGTCCAGCTTTAAGAAAACACGAAGAATCATAGGCATTTTATGGTACAGAAATAAGGCCATTTAGCCTATCACATCTGCGCTGTTTGATAAATAAGGCACCCAGCCTAACCCCACTTTCCAGCATTTGGTCTGAGGATCTTCACTTTATGGCATTTCAGGTGCCTATCCAGACACCTTCTTATCAAGTTGAGGGTTTTTGGCTCCACTACCCTTTCAGGCAGTGAATTAGGGACCCCCACAACCCTGTGCGTGAAAAATAACTTTCCTCATCTCTCTTCTAACATTTCTACCAACAGTTTGTGTGGAATTCTCTGTTGGCTGACGCCAAAATCGAGAAACATGATTGGGTTCCGATAGGTTCCGATGTTAAAATCGCGGCGGGCGCCGATTTGACGCCAAATTACCATTCTCCATCACCTCATCAGCGGCCCGGAACGCACGTACAGTAAATACCCTTTGCATATCCTTTGCAGGCCTCACCCGGTATTCTCCGCAGCCTCTATAGTTCTACTCCTCAGATGGGCCGAATTCCCGATGACACGGTTCACTTGTGCTTTCAAAAATCATGAAACCGGCGACGTGGCAGGGGATGGCCAGCAGTTGGGTTGTGCGGCCGGTGTGGACATCATTGCCGCCGCAGTAAAGGCAGCCATGCAGCTGCCCATGCTGCTGACAGCCCACTGTGACCTTCGAGCCAGGGATCGTATAGGTGTCCCCCCAGGTCACCCCCCCGAGGTGCCCTCTGGCCCCAGCCAAGCCATCAGCTATTTGGGCATGCACCAGCAGTACCGGTGCCATCTTATTGGCTGGGATGAATGTGTGTGGGGAGAGTAATGTGTATGTGTGGCTGCAGCTTGTCAGCCTCCCGAGTGTCAATCACGGACCCAGTGAATCCCGCAGTTTTTCATTGGAATCGATTGTGTTCCATGTGGCGCTGGTGCTTGCCCCTCAACAGTCACTGGAATCGATCCAGGTTTGGCGCCAGTTTTGCTGTCGAGAAAGTCTGCGAATTCTGCCCCAGCATCAACCCTTACGGTGGGATTCGCTGCTTGCCGACACAGAAATTGCATTCGGCGATCAGGCGAAGAATGCCTTTTGACGCCAAAATCGCGGGGTGGGGGGGGGGGGGGGGGGGGGGGGTGATGCCTGGTTTCAGTTGCTCCACCCTCTCCAAAACGGCCTCATCAATGAGTACGCCGCACGCCATTGGGACGGCCTCAGGACGTCACCTGAAGGCCCTCCCCCAATGCTCCGCCCCTGATGGGCCAACTTCCCGACAACGTGGATCACTTTCATCAACCTCGCGTGACGGCTGCGGACAATGTCCAGCACCGCCATTGTCGGGAGGGGATGAGCCGTTCTGCTGGTCGAGGGGGCTTCGGCGGAGGCTGGGGGGATTGGTGGGGGGTGGTCTGGGGGTGGCGAGGAGGGTTACAGGGGGGTCACTATCTGGCAGACTAGGTCCGCACATGGCTGGCACCTTATGGTACGGTGCGACTGCTGCAGGTCGTCGCCGTCCGCATGTGCAATTCTCTGGCCATTTGTGTTGGGAACACCGGGGGTTTTACGTGGCACGGCTGCTATCCCCCCACCAGGCGGAGCATCAGTGCTGGGGCGGTGCCGACTTTTTCATCGTAAGACTAGACACTTCCTCCGGACGTAGCCTCAAAATCAGCGAATCCCATCTTTTTAAATCTATGCCCCACCCTAGTCACTGTCCTCTGCTAAAGTAAATTGGCCCTTCCTATCTATTCTGTCCAGACCCCTCACAATTTTGTACCTCTCAATCAAATCTCCCCCTGCCTGTCCAATCTTTTCCTCATACCTGCTATTTTCCAGTCACAGAATCACAGAGAATCACAAGGAAGAGGCCCTTTGGCCCTTCGAGTCTGCACATGACACACGAAAAACACCTGACCTACTGATCCAATCACATTTACCAGCACTTGGCCCATTGCCTTGAATGTTATGGTGTTGCAAGTGCTCATTCAGGTACTTTTTAAAGGATGTGAGGCAAACCGCCTCCACCACCCTCCCAGGCAGTGCGTTCCAGACCGTCACCACCCTCTGGGTATAAAGGTTTTTCCTCAAATCCCCCCTAAACTTCCTGCCCCTAACTTTGAACGTGCCCCCTTGTAACAGCCCCTTGATCTAAGGGGAAAAGCTGCACCCTGTCCAACCTGTCCATGCCCCTCATCATCTTGTACACCTCGATCAGGTTGCCCCTCAGTTTTCTCTGCTCCAAGCCTATCTAACCTCTGTTCATAATTTAAATGTTCCCTCCCAGGCAACATTCTGGTGAATCTTCTCTGCACCCCCTCCAGTGCAATCACATCCTTTCTATAATGTGGTGACCAGAACTGCACACAGTACTCCAGCTGTGGCCTCATCAACGTTCTATATAACTCCAACATGACTTTTCTGCTTTGGCAATCTATGCCGAGACTGATAAAGGGGCTGTTTAGCACACTGGGCTAAATCGCTGGCTTTGAAAGCAGACCAAGGCAGGCCAGCAGCAAGGTTCAATTCCCGTAACAGCCTCCCCGAACAGGCGACGGAATGTGGCGACTAGGGGCTTTTCACAGTATCTTCATTGAAGCCTACCCGTGCCAATAAGCGATTTTCATTTCATTTCATAAAGGCAAGTGTCCCATTTGCCTTTTTCACCACCCTATTAACCTGCCCTTCTGCCTTCAGAGATCTATGGACAAACACGCCAAGGTCACTTTGTTCCTCTGATCTTCCTAGTATCATGCATTCATTGAATACTTCTTTGTCGTACCAGCCTCCCCGGACAGGCGCCGGAATGTGGCGACTAGGGGCTTTTCACAGTAACTTCATTGAAGCCTACTCGTGACAATAAGCGATTTTCATTTTTCATTTCATTTGCATTGTCAAATTACTCCTTCCGAAGTGCATCAACTCACACTTTTCAGGGTTAAATTCCATCTGCCATTTGTAAGCCAATTTGACCATCCCATTTATATCTTCCTGTAACCCAAGACACCTCAGCCTCACTATTGACTATCCGGCCTATCTTTGCATCATCCACAAACTTAGTGATCCTACCCCCATATAATTATAAACCACTTATATAAATGACGAATGATAGGCAACCCAGAACTCATCCCTGAGGTATGTCACTGGACACTGGCTCCCAGTCACTAAAGCAGCCATCTGTCATCATCCTCTGTCTCCTACAGCTAAGCCAATTTTGAATCCACCTGATCAAATTACCCTGTATCCCATGTGCATTTGCCTTCTTTATAAGTCCCTCAGGTGGAATCTTGTCAAAGGCTTTGCTAAAATCCATATAAATTACATCAACTGCATTATCTTCTTCTACACACCTGGTCACCTCCTCAAAAAATTAAATCAAATTTGTTAGGCATGACCTCCTTCTGACAAAAACCATGCAGACTAACCCTGATCAAACCTTTCCTCCCCAAGTGGAGATAGTTTCTCTCCTTCAGAATTTTCTCCACTTTTTTCCCTACCACTGACATGAGACCCACTGGTCTGTAGGTCCCTGGCTTATCTCTACAACCCTTCATAAATAGTGGAACCACATAGCTGTTGTCCCAGTCCACTGGCACCTCCCCTGTGGCCAGAGAGGAATTAAACATTTGGATTAGAGCCCCTGCAATTTCCTCCCTCGCCTCCCACAGCAGCCTGGGACACAATTGAAAATGAAATGAAATGAAAATCGCTTATTGTCACGAGCAGGCTTCAATGAAGTTACTGTGAAAAGCCCCTAGTCGCCACATTCCGGCGCCTGGTACGGGAATTGAACCATGCTGCTGGCCTGCCTTGGTCTGCTTTAAAAGCCAGCGATTTAGCCCAGGGTGCTAAACCGGACCTTGAGATGTGTCCAATTTTTAGCCTGCCAACTCCTCCAATACCTTGTCACTCCCTATGTCAATTAGTTCAAGAACCTCACAGTCTCTCTCCCTGAGTTTCATACCTACATCCTCAGTCCCTTGGGTGAAGACAAATGTTGAAGTATTCGGTCAACAGCCTGCCAATGTTCTCTGGCTCGCCCCACAGATTTCCCCGTTGGTCCCCAATGGGCCCTACTCTTTTCCTGGTTATCCTCTTCCAATTGATATATTTATAGAATATCTTGGGATTTTCCCTACTTTTACCAGCCAGAGCTTTTTCATATCCCTCTTTGCTCTCCTAATTATTTTCTTAAGCTAAACCCTGCACTTTCTGTTTTCTACTCATGCCTCTGTGATTTGCTCCCCTTGTACCTGCTAAAGTCATTATTTTCTTTCTCACCATACCCTGAATATCTCTGGTCATTCTTGGCTCTCTGGGCTTGTTGCTCCTTCCTATCACCCTAGAAGGAACATGTTGGGTCTGTACTCTCCCCATTTCATCTTTGACGCCCCCCCCCCCCCCCCCCCCCCCCCACCCCCACTGCTCTTCTGTAGATTTCCCCACAAGTAGCTGTCCCCAGTCTACCTTGGCCAGATCCTGCCTTATTTTACTAACATACACTCTCCCCCAATCAAAAACTTTTTTTTGCAACTTGACTATTTCTGCAAACTTAAATTGTAACTTGTTGTGGTCGCTATCACAAAAATGCTCCCCCACCAAAACCTCAACCACCTGACTGGCTTCGTTCCCCAGAACTAGGTCCAGCACTGCGCCACCCCTTGTTGGACCTTTTACATACTGACCTGAAATGTTCTCTTGTATACATTTTATGAAATCCTCTCCATCTAAGCCCTTTACACGATGACTATCCCGATTAATGTTGGGAAAGTTGAAATCACCTAATATAATTACCCTATCATTATTATTTTTACACACCTCTGTGAATTGTGCACATATTTGCTCCTCAATTTCCCTGCTGATTATCTGGATGTCTATATTATAACACCTAGCAATGTAGCTGCTCTTTTAATACTCTTAAGCTCCACCCGCAAAGCTTCATTTGATGCCCCCTGCTAGATATCATCTCCTTATTGCAGTAACTGACTCCTTAACTAATAATACAATGTCTTCTCCTCTTATGCCCCTTTCCTGTCTCGCCTGAAGATTATATATCCCAGAATGTTGAGCTGCCAATCCTGCCCCATTCTCAAACATGGCTCCATGATGGCTATTGTGTCACAATTCCACATATCAATCCTCTGCCTTAACTCATCTGTTTTACCTGTAATCCTGCAATGGAATTAAATCCATCCAGTGCAGAAGGAGGCCATTCGGCCCGTCGAATCTGCACCGGACCTTGGAAAGAGCACTCGACATAAGCCCACACTTCTACCCTATCCCCAGTAACCCTACCTAACCTTTTGGACACTAAGGGGCAATTTTATCATGTCTAATTCATCTAACATGCACATCTTTGGATTGTGGAAGGAAATCGGAGCACCTGGTGGAAATCCACGCAGACAAGGGGAGAAAATGCGAACTCCACACAGACAGTCACCCGAGGCCACTATTGAACTTGGGTCTCTGAAGCTGTGCAGCAGTGCTAAACACTGTGCCACCATGCCGCCCTCCAATACCCCTGGCATTAAAGTAGAGGCCATCCAGCCTTGCCTTACTCCCTTGAAACTTAATACAGCTGTACTTTCTCTGACTTGATTGCTTTACTGTATTATGCTGTGTCACTATTCTGCAAACAGTCTGTGTCCCCACCCCTTGCCAAATTAGTTTCAGCTCCTGCCAACAGCACTATCAAAGCTGCCAGCAAGGATGTTATTCCCACTCTGGTTCAGATATAAACTGTGCTGCTTGTACATGTCCCACCTTCCCCAAAAATGGTCCCAGTGATCCAGAAATCTAAAACCCTCCTTCGTGCACCAACTCTTAAACTGCACATTCATCTGTGCTACTTTCCTATTGCTGTGCTTGCTAGCAACTGGTACTGGGAATAATCGAGAGATTACAACCCGAGAGGACCTGTTTTTGAGTCTACTGCCTAGCTCCCTGAATTCTTGATGCAAGACCTCATCCTTCTTTCTATGTATGTCATTAGTTTCACTCTCCCCCTTCAGAATGCCTTGTAGCCGTTCAGTGACATCCCTGACCTTGGCACCAGGGAGGCAACACACCAACCAGGAGTCACGTTGGCAGGGCAATATCCTTGTAAATCTCCTCTGTGCCCCCTATGATGCAATTGCATCTTTTCTGTAATGGAGTGCCCAAAACTGCACATAGTATTTAAGTTGTGGCCTCACTAATGTTACATATTTCATAGAATTTACAGTGCAGAAGGAGGCCATTTGGCCCATCGAGTCTACACTGGCTCTTGGAAAGAAATTCCAGCAAAACCTCCCTGCTCTTTTATTCCAGTGTGAGCCTCAATAGGTCCTGGTCAGAAACTTCACCTTCACCGGCTTCCACCGGCTCTGCTTCCTCAACCTGGGCCACCTGACCGACGGAGTCAATGTAGAGCGACTCCTGCGGCCGCTGACCTCCCTCACCTCGCTCAACCTCTCCGGGATCCAGATCAACGACATCCAGTTCCTGCTACAGTGGCAGAAGCGGCTTGGGTCACTGGTGCTGTACAACATGGACCTCTCTGAGGAACACATCTGGGCCCTCCTGCAGCTCACTCACCTCATACATTTGGACATTCCCCGTGACAGAACTTCCAGTTTTTATAAATTCAAGCTGACCCGGAAAGTTCTCACTGCCTTTGCACAGAACCTTAAAAACCTCATCTCACTGGGTATCTCAGGTCACCTGATGTTGAACAACTCTGCAATCTCAAGCCACGATGAAGCCCTGGGCCCTGCAAGCACTGAGCCACAGTTCGGATCCTAAATGTGTCTTGAGTCGAATTGATGGCACATCAATGTGTGCGGTGGATGGAGAGAGGATATTGGGGGTGGGGAGGGGGGGAATTAATGCTGGTGATTAATGTCAGTTGGGGAGGGGAAGCCGCCGATGAATGTCAGCGGGGTGGGGGGTGGTGCTGCCGATGAATGTCAGCGGGGTGGGGGGTGATGCCAGCAATGAATGTAGAGGGCGGGGAAAGCCACAAGACTTTTGTGATATGGGCTGGGGGCCTGTAGACTGCATTGTCCTTTAAAGATTGCGCCTCAATCTGTTTGGAGCAGATTTCCTGCATCAAGAATCCTCGCCCCACCAGAGTGATGGCATAAACCATGTCCACTCTCTTTTTGACAAAGAGGTTCAAACGTTGAGAAATACGGCCAATGCTATCAGTGGGATGCGCACCATTTTTCACACCGGAACTGACACTTTGCCATTTTCTGGTAACATTCTGCCCTCAAGGTGTGCTGTGTAAACCATAGGATTTATCATTTGCTACACATAATGACACTTCAATAATATAAGGGGATAAAATTGGATATTTCCTGTATCTGGAGGTTGCAATTCACAATTATCCTGCATCTCGTACCATTGAGACAGGCAGATATTTTGTACTGTCTCCTGGCTCTTGTGATATTAGTGTGTGGCCTGGTACTGAATATTTTGCGATCTGACTGCATTCTCAACAGGGACCCCAGATGCATGTCTGTCGGGCATGTGTTTCAGCTAGTCTGCACATCTTCCAGGCAACCTGGATTTTTCAAAGTGGAACTGCACTCATTCTAAACAATCTGCCGCTCACTGTCAGTGCAGGAATTGGCTGCAGGAGACGTACAGCAATTGGAACCGCAGCAGAGAGAGAGCGAGAGAAGGATCCAAATATTCTATTGTAACACTGGAGACATTAGTTCAGGATGCTGAAGGAGGAGAAATGCCATGGGCAGGATATTTACCCTCTTATGGAGAATTCACCCCCCCCCCCCCCCCCCCCCTTTCCCCCAATCCTGCCATCGATAGAAAAAACAGGTGGGACCAGTATCTTTATCTAACCTTATTAGAGCTGGTTTAGCTCAGTGGGCTAGACAGCTGGTTTGTGGTGCAGAACAAGGCCAATAACACTCGTATCAGCTCAGAATTCAGGGGCAGGATTCTCCGACCCCCTGCCAGGTCGAAGAATCACCAGGGGGCGGCATAAATCCCGCCCTCGCTGGCTGCCGAACTCTCCGGCGGCAGAGTTTTGGAGGGGGCGGGAATTGCGCTGCGCCGGTCGGAGGCCGCTCCGGCGATTCTCCAGCCCGCGATGGGCCGAGTGGCTGCCCTCTTTTTGCCAGTCCCTCCAGTGTAAATTAGAGTAGGTCCTTACCGGCGGGACCTGGAGACGGCCTCCGGGGTTCTCGGGGGGGCACGGGGGATCTGGCCCCGGGAGGTGCCCCCATGGTGGCCTGGCCCGCGATCGGGGCCAACCTGTGTCGTGGGGGCACTCTCTTCCTCCGCATCGGTCGCTATCGTCCTCCGCCATGGCCGATGCGGAGACAAAGCCCTCTGCACATGCGCCGGGATTACGCCAGCACACACTGGAGCTCCCGCGCATGCGCCAACTCGCGCCGGCCGGCCGAGGCCCTTCGCCGCTGGTTGGCGTGGCGCCAAGCCCCTTCCCCGCCGGCCGCACCTTTGTGGAGGCCCGACGCTGGAGTGGTTCACGCCCCTGAATTCTCCCTCTGTGTACCCGAATAGGCGCCAGAATGTGGCGACTAGGGGCTGTTCACAGTAACTTCATTGCAGTGTTAATGTAAGCCTACTTGTGAAAATAAAGATTATTTATTTATTTTATTTCATTTCCCCGTTTTTACTGGTATTCCGTTTTAAGGTATACAAGACCAGTTCGGACCAGTAATCCATTGTCCTTGGGGTTTGTTTTGCTGTTTTTTTTACTCTGGGCATCGGCTGACACGCGGACTGCTGTTACCATTCCCTTCCCATAGGCCATTTTCCTGAGGTGGGTCGAGGTTAACTATCTAGGTGGAAACCAAATTAACTAAATGAAACAAACTGAGTGATAAATTAAAGAGGGACACTCCCTTAAACAAAACAAATCGCAAATGAAACTTAAAATGTTGAATTAAAATGTGATTAAAAGGGTCAATAAGCACCCCAGTCCCTGTGGAGAACAGCGGGCATACAAAGCCCCGTTGTAGCCCATGGACACCTCAAGCTCCGTCTCCAGGGACACCCAGCCATGAATGTAGCTGAGGTAGAGGGGCAGACAGTCGGGTCGGACAACTCCCCTCAGTTGACTGTTGCCTGGACCTTTTTATGATCAGTATGGCCAGGCCCAGAGCAGGTTTCAGAAGGGCTGGGTATCCAAAGGTATGTGGCCTATTAAGACCTAAGCCACTAATTCCGTCCACGCCTACCTCTGTAATGCTCCGCCATGGCCGGCGCGGAGAAGACACCCCCTGCACATGCGCAGGAAACACGGCAGCAGTTCTGTGCATGCGCCAGAACATGCTGGCAGTCCTGCACATGCACCAACTCGCGCTGGCCGGCAGTGGCCCTTTGGTGCTGTTTGGTGCGGTGCCAACCCCTCCAGTGCCGGATGAGCCCCCGGAAGTGCAGAGGATTCCGCAACTTCCGGGCAGCCTGACGCCAGACTGGTTTGCGCCGCTCTTGGCACCGGTACAGCCCATCCCATTCCTACCCCTATTGCCAGAGACTGACTGGGATTTTCCTGCTGGATCCATGAAGGATCAGGAACTAGGCCATCTGCTTGAAGGCAGACTCTGGGAAGCAGACTGGAGAGCTAGAAATCCAGGCAGGAGGCTTTGAGGCCCGACCCACTTGCCCTACCCTGCTCACTACTGAGGCCGGAGAGGACATATTTGTTTTCATTCCTTCATAGGATGTAGACATCGCTGGCTGGCCAATTCCAATTCTCTTCCTGCACCTAGTGATGCACTAGCGTAGACTTTCATCTATTTCCATAGCTAGTTATTCGTGAAAAAGATCATGGGCGGGATTCTCCGCCATGCTGGCAGCGGGATTCTCCGTCCAGCCAGCCGGCCATGGGGGGGTTCCTATTGTGGGAAGCTCGACGGAAAATCCCAAATACTTACTCAGAAAAAGATAGGAGGATTAAAACCTCTTCTAACTTCTGGGTAACTATTCTAAAGACCCAGCACGAACACCACCCCCTGCCCCGTACCCAGGGATATCCATCCCCACACCCCCAAAACCCCACTGAATTTCCCCCACCTCACATCTCTGACACCGACAGGACTTTCCCCACCCACTGACTAACCAAACCCCCTTCACCCCCAGACACGACCCAATCCCCAACCCAATCCACGGCCCAATGCCACCCCAATCTATTCAAACCCCCTGACCTGACCCTACAGTCCCATACCTGACCTGACCCTTCAATCTGGCTGAACTTTCCTCCCATTCCCCCCCACCCATGACCTCCAGACCCCCAACCCCCATTCCACTCAATGTCCGATATCACCTCGCCTACTTCACCCAATGTCCGATCTCCCCACCCGAGGTCCGAGATCCCAATCTCAAAGGTCCGACAACTCTTCAGCTCAATCCCTCACCCTCTGACCCCCGGCATCCAACACCATCCCCCCCCCCCCACCCCCACCGACCTCCAACCCCCGCATCCACCCCTCCGATCCCTTGCATCTCTCAAAGCCTATTCACTTAACTTAAGCACTTACCTTCTCCCTGCCCTGTCAATTTCAATGGGATCATTAAACCTATCTGGTTTACGGCAGCAAGTACTGTATAAAAGGTGGAGTGTCCTTTTTCGCATCAGTGGGGTTGGACCATGACGCTTGGCCTTGAGGACAGCTGTGCTGCCTGCACCTCACCTGACCTGAGTGGAAAGGTTGAGCCTGGGTGAGACAGGCACAGATGAAAATCAACAGATGTCATTGGGCATGGAGTGACAGCTTGCCACTCTGCGGGGGTTAAGGCCCAATGTTTCAGATCGAGTACGGACAGAAATTGATCTTTTTAACTCCGTTTCTCTCTCCACAGCTGCTAGCTGGATTGTTGAATATTTCAATCTTTTTTTCTGGTTTGATTTCAGGCGTTCATGCTATTTCTCATTTTTACCTCAGTAACCTGACCCTTTAATTCAGCCAATTCTTAAACATGAGCTTGCCTGCCTCCCAGATTGTCCACATTAAATCTCAACTCACTGGGGATGGGTTAAACATGAATTGAATACATTGTTTGCCTTTCATGATAACTTACATAAAATAATGGCTCATCTGTCACCTCAGCAATCATTTTCTCCACTGATGTTCAGAAGAAGTCTGCAAAGCAAACATTTTACACACACATCAGATGAACTTATATGGTAGGTCCTGGTGCCTGTATGTAACTTTGGTGAATTTCTTTTGAGAAAGTCACGAGGGTACTTTTATTGCAGTGAATAATTTCCGTGCTCTAATGCTTGAGAGCGAAACCAATTCACTTGTGATTTTCATATCCTCATATCAAAGCTTGTCAACATACAGCTCCCATGATGGTTCACATACTGGATTTATTTAGTGAGCGACTGCAACATATGGACCAGGAAGAGTCCAAATTCTATCCCCAATCTGTGTTACGTTATCTGCCGTCAGCAAGCACAATAAGCAAGGTGATATAGAACATAGAACACTACAGCGCAGTACGGGCCCTTCGGCCCTCGATGTTGCGCCGACCTGTGAAACCATCTGAAGCCTATCTGACCTACACTATTCCATTTTCATCCATATGTCTATCCAGTGACCACTTAAATGCCCTTAAAGTTGGCGAGTCTACTACTGTTGCAGGCAGGGCGTTCCACACCCCTACTACTCTCTGAGTAAAGAAACTGCCTCTGACATCTGTCCTATATCTATCACCCCTCAATTTAAAGCTATGTCCCCTCGTGTTGGTCATCAACATCCGAGGAAAAAGACTCTCACTGTCCACCCTATCTAACCCTCTGACTATCTTATATGTCTCTATTAAGTCACCTCTCAGCCTTCTCCTCTCTAACGAAAACAACCTCAATTCCCTGAGCCTTTCCTCGTAAGACCTTCCCTCCATACCAGGCAACATCCTAGTAAATCTCCTCTGAACCCTTTCCAAAGCTTCCACATCCTTCCTATAATGTGGTGACCAGAACTGCACGCAGTACTCCAGGTGCGGCCGCACCAGAGTTATGTACAGCTGCAGCATGACCTTGTGGTTCCGAAACTCAATCCCCCTGCTTATAAAGGCTAGCACACCATATGCCTTCTTAACAGCCCTATTAACCTGGGTGGCAACTTTCAGGGATTTATGTACCTGGATGCCGAGATCTCTCTGTTCATCTACACTACCAAGAATCTTGCCATTAGCCCAGTACTCTGCATTCCTGTTACTCCTTCCAAAGTGAACCACCTCACACTTTTCCACATTAAACTCCATCTGCCACCTTTCAGCCCAGCTCTGCAGCTTATCTATGTCCCTCTGTATCCTATAACATCCTTCAGCACTATCCACAACTCCACCGACCTTCGTGTCCTCTGCAAATTTACTAACCCATCCTTCTACACCCTCTTCCAGGTCATTTATAAAAATGACAAACAGCAGTGGCCCCAAAACAGATCCTTGCGGTACACCACTAGTAACTGAACTCCAGGATGAACATTTGCCATCAACCACCACCCTCTGTCTTCTTTCAGCTAGCCAATTACTGATCCAAACCGCTAAATCACCTTCAATTCCATACTTCCTTATTTTCTGCAATAGCCTACCGTGGGGAACCTTATCAAACGCCTTGTGAGAGTTAGGGAATGCACTCAGAATCACAGAAAAATACAGTGCAGAAAAGGCCCTTCGGCCCATCGAGTTTGCACCGCCACATGAAAGGTGGCAGATTTGCCAATCCAAATTCCATTTGCCAGCACTTGGCCCACAGCCTCAAATGTTAAGACGTGCCAAGTGCTCATCCAGGTACTTTTCAAAGGACAATAATCTTTATTATTGTCACAAGAAGGCTTACATTAACGCTGCAAAGAAGTTACTGTGAAAAGCCCCTAGTCGCCACATTCCAGCGCCTGCTCAGGTACACAGAGGGAAAATTCAGAATGCCCAATTCACCTAACGAACACATCTTTCGGGATTTGTGGGTGGAAACCGGAGCACCCGGAAGAAACCGACACAGATACGGGGAGAATGTGCAGACTCCGCACATACAGTGATCCAAGCTGGAATCGAACCCGGGACCCTTGCACTGTGAAGGATCAGTGCTAACCACTGTGCTACCGTGCCGCCCATGTGAGGCAGCCCACTTCTACCACCCTCCTAGGCAGTGCATTCCAGATCGTCACCACCCTCTGGGTTAAAGCGTTTTTCCTCAAACCTCCCCTGAACCTCCCACCCCTCATCTTGAACTTGTTGTCATAATATCCACTCATGTATAATGAGATGCAGACAGGCAGTGATTGACACACAGGATGACCAATAAGTGTACAATACAGTGCAGCCAATCACCAGACAGGACACTACCACTATAAAGCCAGAGGGCACTAGGTTTCCCGCGCTCTCTGGACCCAGCCACTGAGACAGTCAGAGTTCATGAGCTAGCAAGTGGCCATGCCCGCCATGGCCTTCACCAAATGCATGGCGCCAAAGGCTGTTCACACCAGCCGGCGGGGCGGCAACCACTCCGGCGCGGGCCTAGCCCCTCAATGTGAGGGCTTGGCCCCTAAAGGTGTGGAGACGTCCGCACCTTTGGGGCGGCCCGACGCCGGAGTAGTTCACGCCACTCCAACACGCCAGGACCCCCCGCCGGGTAGGGGAGAATCCCGGTCCCGATCTAGTCAGCCCAACAGACCCTGATTCTGACTGCCTCAAGTACCCATACCGAGTGGGCATCATAACTACACATGCGCTGCCTTCCACCACAACGGCAAAACGCCTCTCGATCCTCAGCCTGGATCCCGACGATGAGTGGTGTGCTGTCCTCACAGTTAACAAGGCTCACATCCGATTTAAACTGGACACCGGCGCATCGGCGAACCTCATCTCAAAATCCGACCTCGACACCATCCGCGCCAGACCAAACATTCTTCGACCGGCCTGCCAGCTCCTTGACTACAATAGCAATGCCATAGCTGCCAGTGGCTCGTGTCAACTAGGGGTATCCAACAAGGCGATCAAGGCAACACTGCGATTTGTAATCGTCAGGCCTGACAGAGCATCCCTGCTCGGTGCTCGAGCCTGCAAGCTCCTGAACCTGGTTCAGCGAGTCCACACCATGTCATCATCACCGGCGCCGGCCTCGCCTGATTTAAATTTACAAGCTGACATAGATTACATTATCACAGCGTATTCGATGGAATGGGCACGCACATATACCGTTATAAAATCCTGCTCAAGCCGAACGCCACCCCTGTCATTCATGCAGCACGCCTGGTGCCGGCACCCCTCAAGGATCATCTGAAGAAGCAATTACAGGACCTCCAAGACCAGGGCATCATCTCGAAGGTCACGGAGCCCACAGATTGGGTCAGCTCCATGGTCTGCGTAAAGAAGCCATCAGGGAAGCTTTGAATTTGCATTGACCCGAAGGATCTAAACCGCAACATCATGCGGGAGCATTACCTGATACCAAAACGTGAAGAGTTGACCAGTGAGATGGCTCGTGCCAAATTCTTTACTAAGCTGGACGCCTCCAAGGGTTTTTGGCAACTACAGCTGGACGCGTACAGTCGCAAGCTGTGCACGTTCAACAACCCGTTCGGTCGCTACTGCTACAACCAGATGCCTTTTGACATCATGTCTGCCTCCGAAGTATTTCACCGCATCATGGAGCAGATAATGGAGGGCATCGAGGGGGTGCGAGTATATGTTGACGACGTAATTATCTGGTCCACAACGCCCCAGGAACACATCGCTCGCGTCAAGAAGGTATTCCAGAGAATGCATGAACATGGTTTCCAGCTCAACAGGGCCAAGTGCTCATTTGGTCAATCGGATATTAAGTTCCCAGGTGACCACATCTCGCAGCAGGGCGTGCGGCCAGATGCCAACAAGGTCTTGGCGATCAACGCCATGAAGACCCCAGAGGACTAGAAGGCGGTCCTCTGCTTCCTCGGGATGGTCAACTTCCTCGGGAAATTCATTCCCAATATGGCATCCCACACCACGGCCCTCCGCCATCTCGTCATGAAGTCGACGGAATTCCAGTGGTTGCCCACGCATGAAGAAGAATGGCGTGAGCTGAAAGCAAAGCTCACCACAGCCCCAGTTCTAGCGTTCTTCGACCCAACCAAGGAAACCAAGATATCAACTGATGAAACCAGGACGGCATTGGGGTGGTGCTCCTTCAGCGAGATGCCTCCTCGTCCTGGGATCCAGTGGCGTATTCTTCCACTTCTCCAGCTTTCACCCGAAACACATTAAAGAAGCCATCCCCTATGGACAAGCCCTCCGTATACACAGGATCTGCTCAGACAAGGAGGAGCGCAACAGACACCTACAGATGCTGAAAGATGCCCTCGTACGAACGGGATATGGCGCTCGACTCATTGATCGACAGTTCCACCGCGCCACAGCAAAAAACCGCACCGACCTCCTCAGAAGACAAACACGGGACACCACTGACAGAGTACCCTTCGTCGTCCAGTACTTTCCTGGGGCGGAGAAACTACGACATCTTCTTCGCAGCCTCCAACACATCATCAGCGAGGATGGACATCTTGCCAAGGTCATCCCCACACCCCCACTACTGGCCTTCAAACAACCGCGCAACCTCAAACAAACCATTGTTTGCAGCAAATTACCCAGCCTTCAGAACAGCAACCACAACACCACAAAACCCTGCCAGGGTAATCTCTGCAAGACATGCCAGATCATCGACATGGACACCACCATTACACGTGGAAACACCACCCACCAGGTACGCGGCGCATACTCGTGCGACTCGACCAATGTAGTCTACCTCATACGCTGCAGGAAAGGATGTCCCGAAGCGTGGTACATTGGCGAGACCATGCAGACACTGCGACAACGAATAAACGGGCATCGTGCGACTATCAACAGGCAGGACTGTTCCCTTCCAGTTGGGGAACACTTCAGCAGTCAAGGACATTCAGCCTCTGATCTCCGGGTCAGCATTCTACAAGGAGGCCTTCAGGAGACGCGACAACGCAAAATTGCTGAGCAAAAACTTATAGCTAAGTTCCGCACGCATGAATGCGGACTCAACCGGGATCTGGGATTCATGTCGCATTACATTCGGCCCCCACCAACAAGCCTGGACTTGCAGAGGCCTACCGACTGAACTGGCTTGGGACAATTCACACCTCTTTAACCTGGAGTTACCTCTCTCTCTGCATCTTTGATGATTTGATTGCCTGCAGGTGCTCGCATTCCGGGGCATCTCTGACTGTGTCTATATAAACATTTCTGGAACAAGCCTTTCCATTCACCTGAAGAAGGAGCCGTGCTCCGAAAGCTCGTGTTTGAAACAAACCTGTTGGACTTTAACCTGGTGTTGTAAGACTTCTTACTGTGCTCACCCCAGTCCAACGCCGGCATCTCCACATCATGGCTACCATTGACACCGCAAACTGCCGGCTCAAAGTGGAGAGGATCTCCAGGAAGATCGCGCATATAGACACTGACATTCAGTTTCTACAAAGATGCAAAAAAGCAGACAAGATCCCGAAAGGACTACAGATCAAAAACCCACTCAAGTCGACTTACAACACAGACTACGCTGAAAGACTCTGCCACCGCACCTCTGTCACACTCCTCAAACACCTCGTACACCAACTCTACAGCAGTCGACGCAACCTGGAAACCAAGAGAGAGGCCATATTCTCAACTTGCGCTCAGGACACAGCAGACCAGCTGCGGAACACCGCCAAACAGATGAGACAGCAATACTATGCCACCTACATGCACACCAAGAACAGGAAGCTTGAGAAACTTGGCATCACCACCAGCAGCAATCAAGCTTCTCCCGGTACAACAGTCGAAAACAATACAGGGAAATCCATTGTCAACTTGTCAGACTACACCCTTCAACCAGACGAAATCGAAGTCCTCAGCAGAGGGCTCAATTTCTGCACCACCACCAAAATGGACCCCATCAGTCTCGCGGCAGATACGGAGGAATTCATCAGGCGAATGAGGCTCCGGGAATTCTTCCACAGACCCCAAGAGGCCGACAGCGAACCCAGGGACACGACCAATGAACCGGAACAGCAGACCGCGAGATCTGCAGTGCAGCAACCGAAAAGGAAAGAGTCAAATTGGACCCCTCCGGAAGGCCGCTGCCCTAGACTCGACATGTATGCTCAAGCCGTCAGAAGTCGTGTCAATGCCAGATTCATCACTCGCAATCACAAGGCAGCCTCAAACGTCACCCAAGCACAACGCAACGCCATCCGCACTCTCAAGACCAACCGCAACATCGTCATCAAACCAGCAGACAAAGGAGGGGCCACCGTCATACTGAACAGAACAGACTACTGCAAAGAAGTATACCGACAACTCGACAACCAGGAACACTACAGGCAGTTACCCGCAGATCCAACCAAGGAACACATCCGCCAACTCAGCAGACTGATCAAGACCTTAGATCCAGACCTTCAGAACACCCTACGTGCTCTCATCCCACGTAATCCCCGCATTGGAGATCTCTACTGCCTCCCGAAAATACACAAGGCCAACACACCAGGCCGTCCTATCGTTTCAGGCAATGGGACCCTGTGTGAGAACCTCTCTGGCCACATCGAGGGCATCTTGAAACCCATCGTACAAGGTACACCCAGCTTCTGTCGCGACACGACGGACTTCCTACAGAAACTCAGCACCCATGGACCAGTTGAACCAGGAACATTCCTCGTCACAATGGATGTCTCGGCACTCTACACCAGCATCCCCCATGACGACGGCATTGCTGCAACAGCCTCAGTCCTCAACACCGACAACTGCCAATCTCCAGACGCAATTCTGCAACTCATCCGTTTCATTCTAGACCACAACGTCTTCACCTTCGACAACAAATTCTTCATCCAGACGCACGGAACAGCCATGGGGACCAAATTTGCACCTCAATATGCCAACATCTTCATGCACAAGTTTGAACAGGACTTCCTCACCACACAGGACTTTCAACCGATGCTATACACCAGATACATCGATGACATTTTTTTCCTTTGGACCCACGGCGAGACATCACTGAAACGACTACACGATGACATCAATAAGTTCCATCCCACCATCAAACTCACCATGGACTATTCTCCAAATTCAGTTCCATTCTTGGACACACTCGTCTCCATCAAGGACGGTCACCTCAGCACCTCGCTTTACCGCAAGCCCACAGATAATCTCACGATGCTCCACTTCTCCAGCTTTCACCCGAAACACATTAAAGAAGCCATCCCCTATGGACAAGCCCTCCGTATACACAGGATCTGCTCAGACAAGGAGGAGCGCAACAGACACCTACAGATGCTGAAAGATGCCCTCGTACGAACGGGATATGGCGCTCGACTCATTGATCGACAGTTCCACCGCGCCACAGCAAAAAACCGCACCGACCTCCTCAGAAGACAAACACGGGACACCACTGACAGAGTACCCTTCGTCGTCCAGTACTTTCCTGGGGCGGAGAAACTACGACATCTTCTTCGCAGCCTCCAACACATCATCAGCGAGGATGGACATCTTGCCAAGGTCATCCCCACACCCCCACTACTGGCCTTCAAACAACCGCGCAACCTCAAACAAACCATTGTTTGCAGCAAATTACCCAGCCTTCAGAACAGCAACCACAACACCACAAAACCCTGCCAGGGTAATCTCTGCAAGACATGCCAGATCATCGACATGGACACCACCATTACACGTGGAAACACCACCCACCAGGTACGCGGCGCATACTCGTGCGACTCGACCAATGTAGTCTACCTCATACGCTGCAGGAAAGGATGTCCCGAAGCGTGGTACATTGGCGAGACCATGCAGACACTGCGACAACGAATAAACGGGCATCGTGCGACTATCAACAGGCAGGACTGTTCCCTTCCAGTTGGGGAACACTTCAGCAGTCAAGGACATTCAGCCTCTGATCTCCGGGTCAGCATTCTACAAGGAGGCCTTCAGGAGACGCGACAACGCAAAATTGCTGAGCAAAAACTTATAGCTAAGTTCCGCACGCATGAATGCGGACTCAACCGGGATCTGGGATTCATGTCGCATTACATTCGGCCCCCACCAACAAGCCTGGACTTGCAGAGGCCTACCGACTGAACTGGCTTGGGACAATTCACACCTCTTTAACCTGGAGTTACCTCTCTCTCTGCATCTTTGATGATTTGATTGCCTGCAGGTGCTCGCATTCCGGGGCATCTCTGACTGTGTCTATATAAACATTTCTGGAACAAGCCTTTCCATTCACCTGAAGAAGGAGCCGTGCTCCGAAAGCTCGTGTTTGAAACAAACCTGTTGGACTTTAACCTGGTGTTGTAAGACTTCTTACTGTATTCTTCCAGGACCATGACGCCCACTGAGCAACAGTATGCTCAGATTTAGAAGGAGCGTCTGGGAACTCCTGGCAGGGATAGTAAAGTTTCACGATTATGTTTATGACCTGCCAAAATTCATGGTAGAAACGGACCACAGGCCTCTAGTCCACATAATCCAGAAGGATTTAAATGACATGACAGCTCGGTTACAGCGAATTCTTCTTAACCTACGCCGTTACGACTTTGAACTTGTCTACACGCCAGGCAAAGAGCTCATTGTTGCAGATGCCCTATCCAGGTCCATTACCACACCATGTGAACAAAGTGACTTCATCTGCCACATAGAAGCGCAAGTGCAGTTGTGTACCACCAACCTTCCGGCCTCTGACGAACGGATGGTCCAAATTCATGAGGAGACGGCCAAGGATCCTCTGCTGCAGCGTGTAATGCAGCACCTTACCAATGGCTGGCGGAAGGGACAATGTCCCCAGTTCTATAACGTAAAAGATGACCTGACGGTAGTGGAGGGAATCCTTCTGAAACTCGACAGGATCGTAATTCCTCAGAGTATGCGGGCTATGGTGCTGGGCCATCTCCATGAAGGTCACCTTACATAGAACATAGAACATAGAACATAGAACAGTACAGCACAGAACAGGCCCTTTGGCCCTCAATGTTGTGCCGAGCCATGATCACCCTACTCAAACCCACGTATCCACCCTATACCCGTAACCCAACAACCCCCCCCTTAACCTTACTTTTATTAGGACACTACGGGCAATTTAGCATGGCCAATCCACCTAACCCGCACATCTTTGGACTGTGGGAGGAAACCGGAGCACCCGGAGGAAACCCACGCACACAGGGGGAGGACGTGCAGACTCCACACAGACAGTGACCCAGCCGGGAATCGAACCTGGGACCCTGGAGCTGTGAAGCATTTATGCTAACCACCATGCTACCCTGCTGCCCTTGGGGTCGAGAAATGCCGACGCAGAGCTCGGGAGGCAGTCTATTGGCCGGGCATCAGCCAGGACATTGCCGACACAGTCCTCAACTGCTCCGCCTGTTAGAAGTTTCAACCAGCTCAACCCAAGGAAACGCTGCAACAGCACGAGATCGTGACTTCTCCGTGGTCCAAAGTAGGTGTGGACCTTTTCCACGCCAAGGGGCGTGACTACGTACACCTGGTTGACTACTTCTCCAGTTACCCAGAAGTGGTGAAACTGCCCGACCTCACATCGTAGGCGGTAATCAAAGCCTGCAAAGAAACGTTCGGCAGGCATGGGATACCGCTCACGGTAATGACCGATAACGGTCCTTGCTTTTACAGCCAGGAATGGTCTGATTTTGCACAGTCCTACACCTTCCGTCACGTAACCTCCAGTCCCCACTACCCGCAGTCAAATGGGAAGGCCGAGAAAGGGGTCCATATTGTAAAGCGGTTGCTGTGCAAAGTGGCAGACTCAGGCTCCGACTTCAACCTGGCGATGCTGGCATACAGGGCAACCCCACTGTCCACTGGGTTGTCTCCAGCGCAGATGCTCATGAATCGCACTCTGAGGACCACAGTTCCAGCCATCCATGTTCCAGACCTTGACCACCTCATGGTCGTACAGAAAATGCAGCAGTCACGGGCCCAACAGAAGGCCACATACGATGCTCATGCCACGGATCTACCCGAGCTGGTCCCAACTGATCATGTTCGTCTCCAGTTGCCTGAGGGCGGCTGGTCAGCCACAGCTGTTGTGATCAAACAAGTGGCCCCGAGATCGTTCCTTGTCCGCATGGCTGATGGCTCCCTGCTACGGCGCAACAGACGGGCACTGCGAAGAGTTCAACGCCCGCTACCTGACCGAAGTGCCCCGCCGCCTACGATGCTTCCTCCAGATGTACCCTGCCATGAGGCCACCGATCTACCAGCAATCCTGCCGGCCCCCGCGACCACTGTGATGGCAGCGATCCCGCCTATCCACGTGCAGGCGGCTCCTGATCTACCTCTACGGCGATCGACAAGAATTCGTCGCCCATCACAAAGACTGAATCTGTAGACTGAACCTTTGTACATTTTGTGACTTCATCGATTTAACCACTGTAAATATTGTTTCGTTTGCCATGTATCTGCACTATCGACACCTTCCTAAGTATATACGTTCATTTAGACACCTTTTGTATATAGTCAGGTATACGTTTATATACGCACGCACACCTTAGTATTTATTTATCTAAACAAAAAGGGGGGGAGATGTCATAATATCCACTCATGTATGTAATGAGGTGCAGACAGGCAGCAATTGACACACAGGATGACCAGTAAGCACACAACACACTGCAGCCAATCACCAGACAGGACACTACCACTATAAAGCACTGGGCACTAGGTTTCCCGCTCTCTCTGGACCCAGCCACTGAGACAGTCAGAGTTCACGAGCTAGCAAGTGCAAACACCATGCGGTAGCTAGTAAGTCTGGCCAGGCTACTATTAGGTCTCCAGTCAGTTCAGTATAGTGTCGACCCACAGCTGAATATGTTTATCAGTTCTATCATTGAATAAAACCGTGTTGGATCTTCTCCAGTGTTAGACGTCTGTTTCTAGCTTCCCTGCATCGAGTGCAGTCCACATCGAACCAATCTGCCTAACACATCACCTGTGTCCCCTCATAACTGACCCTTCAAATAAGGGGAACAGCTGTTCCCCATCCATCCTGTCCATGCCCCTCAATCTTGTTCACCTCAATCAGGTCGCCCCTCAGTCTTCTCTGCTCCAGCATAAACAACCCAAGCCTACCCAACCTCTCTTCATGACTAAAATGTCCCATCCCAGGCAACATCCTGGTGAAACACCTCTGCACACACTCCAGGAGAATCACATCCTTCATATAATGTGGCGACCAGAATTGCACACGGTACTTCAGCTGTGGCCTCACCAAAGTTCTATATAACTCCAACATGACCTCCCTCCTTTTGTAATCTGTGCCACGATTGATAAAGGCAAGTGTCCCATATGCCTTTTTCACCATCCTATTAACTTGCCCGCTCCAATTGCTAATTAGCATATTTGCCAGAACAGAATCTCTATGGACGTGAAGGTGTTAACAAAATTAGTTCCAAAATGTAGTCACATTGGACTCAATCTGTTTCTCTTTGCAGAAGCTGTCAGACTTGCTGATATTTCCAGCACTTCCCATTTTTATTTTGGAATTCCAACATCTGTGGCAGTTTGCTATTTTTTCATTATGAACAAAATTATGCAGTGCTGTGATGCCTATCTCCATCAAACAGCCAGCTGATACTAACCGCTGGGGCCCCACGAATAATGATTACATGTCTGAGAAACTGCAAGACAGCAGCATACCTGTGGAACGGCAGCACAGGAAGGAGTCAACAACTTCAGAAGCATTTGCCCAAACTCTTTCTAAAGAAAGGATGGCAGAGGGATTTGACGTGGCTGCATCAATTTTACAGGAGATTGGTGAGTGGGCATACTGAGCTGGAGGTCTGTCGCCCACCATATTGGCATAGGCATCATAAGAGGCATCCAAAGCCATGTGTGCTTCAAACAGGTGTCAGATCCTTTGCAGACTCAAATAGAACCAAGCCTGGAGTCTTTAATAACTTAAGGTTCAGGTTAAACAAGTACGAATGCGTCAAGGGAAAAGTTGGATTGGGAAGCTAGTTGTGATGCATGTGTTTTGCTACATTACAACAGGGTGGCACAGGTGGAGCAGTGGTTAGCACTGCTGCCTCACAGCTCCAGGGTCCCAGGTTCAATTCCGGCCCTGTGTCACTGTCTGGGTGAAGTTTGCACAATCTCTCTGTGTCTGCATGGGTTTCCTCCGGTTGCTTCAGTTTCCTCCCACACTCCCAAGATGTGGCTGGTTTTTGAAAGCAGACCAAGGCAGGCCAACAGTACGGTTCAATTCCTGTACCAGCCTTCCTGAACAGGCGCCGGAATGTGGCGACTAGGGGCTTTTCACAGTAACTTCATTTGAAGCCTACTCGTGACAATAAGCGATTTTCATTTTCATTTTTTCATTTTCATGTGCAGGTTAGGTGGATTGGTCATGCTAAATTGCCCCTCAGTGTCCAAACTGTGGGGTTACAGGGATAGGGTAGGGGAGAGGGCTTGGGTGGAGTGCTCTTTCAGAGGGTTGGTGCAGAATCAGTGGGCCGAATAGTCTCCTTCTGCACTGTCAGAATTCTATTCTCCCAATATCGATGGACTTACAAATAGTTCAGCTTTCACTTAGATGGAATTCTTAAGCTGGCAGTTGTTATAAATCAAAGGCATGTTCTCATTGCCTGACGTTTAATGCAATATAATGAATTAGTGTAACCTTTAGATGAAATGTTCCATGGGTTATGAATAAGTTGGCCTTTGGCTACAGGTAAGAAAGTGCAAGACAATAATAATGAGTGCCCAAACCAGAAGGCCCAAAATTGGACCAGAAGCCTTATAAGCATTCATTAGGCGAGCTACTGGCATCTGGCAAAGCTCCACAGGCAGCTCACTCCTTTTGAATTAATTAATATCACCACCTGCCTCACTGTCAAGAGCCAGGATGTCGATTCCCAGCTGGGGCCGGGGAGCTGGGGGGGAGTTGTGAGGCTGAAGATCGATGGTTATATTGCTGGTCAACAACTTGCTTTCATATTTGGGTAGAGCTTGTTCAACAGCCCGAATGGAGTAGAAGCCCCTCAGGTTGGAGCAGATCTACCTCTGGTTCCAGCTCCAATCACATCAAATTTAAACAAGGAAACCTAAATGGGCATTAAGCCCCTCATTTACATAAGGGCCTTTAATGCACCTTGTTGTGCCGAAACTACAGTGTGTCTTTAACCATATACGATGGACAAATAACCACAGGGTGTTTCATAAAATAATCCCGGGCTGGATTCTGTGATCCTGAGGCTAAGTGTTGACGCCGTCAGAACGGATCAGCAATTCTGGCCCCTACAGGGGGGCAGCACGGCATAAGAGCGGTTCACGCCACTCCAGCTGCTGATCCCGGCGTGAATTGGGCGCCATGGGATCCCCGCATGCGCAGTGGCACCAGCGCCAACGCGCGCATGCGCAGTGGCTTCCTTCAACGCGCCGGCCCCAATGCAATATGGCACAGGACTACAGGGGCCAGCTTGAAGGAAAGGAGGCCGCCAGCCAGAGAGGCCGGCAAGTCGATTGGTGGGCGCCGATCGTGGACCAGGTCACGGTCGGAGGCCCCCCCGGGGTTGGATTCCCCCCCCGACCCTTCCACGCCGAGGTGACGCTGGCTGAGAGCAGGTGTGGACGGTGCCGGCGGGACTTGGCATTTTTACGACGGCCACTCGGCCCATCCCAGGATGAGAATCGGCGGGGAATCGCGTGCCGGCGTCGGGGTGGCGTGGCGCAATTTGCGCCGGTCGCGGGATTCTCCGGTCCAGCCCCGGGCTGAGAGAATCCTGCCCATAATTTATTGACTGGCACACAAGGTTAAGGTTATTTCAATCACACACCTATAAGTTGAACTACAAAGCTATTACATGCAAGACCTTAACGTAACTTTCAAGTGACTGGCATGTACCGGGCAGATAAGGGACTGGATTCTCCGTTATTGAGACTATGTTCCCATGCCGGTGTCAAAACTGTGGAGTTTCACGCCAGAAAAATTAGAGTGAAAGGGACACAAATTCCTAGCCCTGCCGAGGGCTAGCAGGGACCCAGCGTAGATCTCGCAGCTTTTGCTGCAGATACGTGCCCCTGCATTTCTGGGTCAGAGGCCGCATGTGTGCACGGCGGTGCCCTCCAGCGGCCGCGCCGTGCTCCATGGCGGACTCGAACTGCGGAGCTGGACCCTAAAAATAAACCCCCTAATCAGCCGCGCGCCCGACTCTGTCCGCCCGCACAAACATTTCCCAGCCACCTATAAGGCCCCTCCTGCCCTCCGATCAGCCCGCCCCCGACCAGGGCGGCCGCAGACTGAGTCCGCAGCCACCACGCGAGTATCACGACCGGCGGGACCACATTAGATCCATGCCATCAGGACTGCGGCAGGTCGGGTTTGCAGAATGGCAGTGGGCCTCTGGCAATTGCCCCAGGAAGGTCCTAGGCAGCGCGACGGCTTTTCGCAGCCCGCAGAATTGAGGAACCGGTGCCAATCCCACTGTTCCGTTACCTCAACAATATCTCCACAGGCACAAAATCCAGTGAAGATTTACCACTATCTTGACAATTTTTCTTGCTTGGAATGGCACAATTGCAAATGATTTTCTTCTGATGATTTTCTGCTCATTCATTCTGTGGTCACAAGCTTTCCAAAAGGGAACAAAGTCCACGAGCGAGCACATTTAGCCGTCTGCTTCCAGGCACTCGCATTTCTACAATGGGGAGGTCTGCTCACGGAACTCCCTGTTGTAGCGAGAGATTGGGATGCCATTTTTAAATGGCGTCAGGATCTCCAAAGCCGACAAAAGAATCCTTGAGCCCCCAGCCAGAGCACAATATAGAAGGGTTCTCCAAACACCCCCCCTGCACTCCCCCAACATCCATGCTGGGCAACCCCGGCCCGATCGTGCGTGTGCAAAATATGCCAGCTTGGCACTTTGGCAGTGGAAACGTGTCACCTTGGCATACCATGGTGTCAGGTTGGCACTGCCAGGGTATCCAGGTGACACCAGCAGTGCCAGGGCACCACCCTGCCCAAAGGGCATGCAGCTGGGGGCCTCAGATCCTCTTGGAGACCCCCAAGAGAGCCGTTTTCCCTGGTCCCCGTTTGTGGGGGCCGGTACCAAATGGCACTCGCTCAAGGTCTCTGAGGTGAAGAGATTGAATCCCAAAGCCTCAGGTACCTCGAGAATCTGCACATTAGAGGTAGGCTTACTGTCTCGCTCTAATATGCAGATTTGCCAAAACATGATCCCACCCCATTGTGGGCGAGCTGCTTTTCCGGCGCAGCGTAGCCGGAGTGCCGCGACCTATACCTTTCACTCAACTGGTACCTCTCCCCGAGATACCCAAAACTGCTTTCTCAACTCACTACTATTGCTTCAACTGCAAATGAAATACATAAATTCCCTCCGCTCAGTTTCCCAATAGCCTTGTAGTATTTATTGTCAGGGAGTTTAAAATTCCTGTCCGGGATTCTCCAATCTGTATTGCCACTGCTGCCAGCAGGAACGGAGAACATTTAGCACTCCGCCAAAACTCCATTCATAGAACATAGAACAGTACAGCACAGAACAGGCCCTTCGGCCCTCAATGTTGTGCCGAGCCATGATCACCCTACTCAAACCCACGTATCCACCCTATACCGGTAACTGAACAACCTCCCCCTTAACCCTACTTTTAACACTACGGGCAATTTAGCATGGCCAATCCACCTAACCCGCACATCTTTGGACTGTGGGAGGAAACCGGAGCACCCGGAGGAAACCCACGCACACAGGGGGAGGACGTGCAGACTCCACACAGACAGTGACCCAGCCGGGAATCGAACCTGGGACCCTGGAGCTGTGAAGCATTTATGCTAACCACCATGCTACCCTGCTGCCCCAACGCCCCAATGCAGCGGGACTGGAGAATCCCGCCAGCGTGAACTGACAGAGAATTCCAGCCCCTGCCTTGTCTCTCTGACACCCACTGACTGAACTGCCTCTCAGCTCCCATCTTTCTCTGTCTCTGTGTCAGTTGGGCACTGCCGTTAGGCAACAGTCAAGTTTTTCTAACTTTGGCGATTTTCTGCTATCTCTAAACTTCTAACCCATTTTTAACCCCTCTCTTTAGCTTCAGGGGTTGTAAAACCTCATTAAATACTTACATCTGTCTCACCAGATCCTTCAGAAAACTGACATTGGAGCCAAAGATCTGCCCAGACCTCTAAGCACCAAGGCTTATGGAAAACCCTGAGTGAAACTGGAACCACTCTACCTTCTTTAACACAAAAATACATACAGATAAACTTTCAACTTAAAAAATGATACATTGCTTATCACAATGTACTGCAGCAGACTGCATAATAAAATTGCCTGCATAATGGAGTTCGTTGTTTGCTTTTGTCTGGGTTAGTAGGGTAGCAGCAGCCACAAATGGAGACACTGGCCTTGCCACATCATTCCAGACTTTAAAAAAAGGTACTCTTCACTGTTTTACTATTTAAAAATAAACTTTAATAATTAAACTTAACTGAGTTACAAATAAACTAAAGCACAATCATTGCAAATACCAGGGACGGGATTCATCCCTCCCCGGCGGGGCGGGCAGTCCTAGCGCCGAGGAGTGGCGTGAACCACTCCGGAGTCGGGCCGCCCGTAATGTGCGGAATCCTCTGGAGTGTTTGGCGCTGCGCCAGCTGGCGCGGCAGAACTTGGCGTCACGCCAACCGGCGGCCATGGGCCTCCGCCACCCGGCGCGAGATGCCACATGCGCGGGAGCGCCAGCATGTGCTGGCGCATCCCAGTGCATGCGCAGGGGGGTTCGCCTCCCCACCGGCCATGGCGGAGGTCCACAGCAGCTGGTGCGGAGGGAAAGAGTGCCCCCGTGGGACAGGCCCGCCGGCGGATCGATGGGCCCCGATCGCGGACCAGGCCAGCGTGGGGGCACACCCCGAGGCCAGATCCCCCTGCGCCCTCCCCGAGGACCCTGGAGGCCGCCCGCAGAGCCAGGTCCCGTTGGTAAGTACCAGATCTAATTTACGCCAGTGGGACCGGCCTAAAACAGGCAGCCGCTCGGCCCATTGCGGGCCGGAGAATCACCGGGGGGGCCACTGCCAGTGGCTGCCAACCGGCGCGCCGCTATTCCAGGCCCCGCCTAAACTCCAGCGCCGGAGAATTCAGCAGCTAGCGGGGGCGGGATTCACGCCGCCCCCCTGCGATTCTCCGGCCGGGCGGGGGTCGGAGAATCCCACCCCAGGGCTGTATTGCAGGATTCATAAAGGAAAAGGATGCTTACCTCATGTTTGAACAAGTAGCCTTCACACTTTCATGCCATACGGTAGAAAACCAGTCAAGACAGAAAGTAGCAGTAGCACTATGTTAACAGGATTAGAAAGATATCCTTCAGTCCGGATTAGATGAAAAAAAAATCATGAATACTTTGCTGGAAGCTGGCAAAGGTTACAATTATTGATGGATGTGCTAACATGGTGCTTGCAGAGATTAAGAAGTTGTAACGTGTAAGATATCCTCACAGATTCACCTTCACAGAGCACAAGCAGAGCTCAAAGAGAAAAAGCAATTAGGGTCTGAGGACAAAGAGGGAAAAAATATTCAAATAGACAACCTGGGGCACATTTAGATCCCATTCCCAAAACAGAGCCAGTGTTGCATATTCTGCTTTCCATATCTACACGCAGCCTGGCAAGGATCTCTGGATTTGCAGAATGCTGGCATACAGAGGGATCTGGGTGTCTCACATAAAGTTAGAATGGAGGTTGAGCAAGTAATTAGGGAGGCAAATATAATGCTGGCCTTTATTGCAAGGGGGCTAGACTACAAAAACCGGGAAGCCTTGCTACAATTGTGAGACTAGAACCAGCAGACTGAGTAAAGCTTTTGTCACCTTAGTCAAGAAAGGATATATTTGCACTGGAGGTGGATCAGAGAAGGTTCAAAGGAATGACTTCTGGGATGAAGGCGCTGTCTTAAGGGGAAAGGTTGAGCCTGTATTTAGAATTTAGAGGAATGAAAGTGATCGTTTTGAAACATGTAAGATTCTTTATTTTTTAATTTAGAGTGCCAATTCATTTTTTCCAATTAGGGGCAATTTTAGTATGGCCAATCCACCTAGCCTGCACACCTTTGTGTGGGCGAAACCCACACAAACACGGGGAGAATGTGCAAACTCCACACGGACAGTGACCCAGAGCCGGGATTGAACCTGGGACCTCGGCGCCGTGAGGCAACAGGGCTAACCCACTGCGCCACCGTGCTGCCCTAAAACATGTACGATTCTTAGGGGACTTGGCAGGATTGATGCTGGGAGCATGTTTCGCCTTGTGGGAGAATTGGGTCATAATTTAAAAACAACTGGGACGGGATTCTCCGTAATGCCGCTCCGGGTTTCTGGTGCAGCGCCTACCCTCCGGCAGTGGGGTCCTCCGTCTCAGCTGCCAGCCAATGGGGATTCCCGCTGTGGGCACTCCCATGCCGTCAGGAAATCCGTGGACATGAAAAGGAGGATCCCGCCGACGGAGAATCCAACACAAGGCACCTCCCATTTAGGATAGAGATAAGGAGGATTTTCTTCTCTCAGACAGTCTTCGGAATTCTCTTCTACAGAGGACAGTTAATGCTGGGTCATTGAATATAGTCAAGAGTGAGTTAGACAGATTTTCGACTGACAAGGGAGTCAAGGTTTACGGGATCAGGCAAGAAAGTGGAGTTGAGGCTGCAATCACATCAGCCGTGATCTTATTGAGTAGTTGGGAAAACGTGAAGGACCGAGTGGCCCACTCCTGTTCCTATTTACCCTGTTCTTATCTTCTAAAGGTGAATGCCTGTCATGTAACTGGGAGCAGCTGAAATGAAAATTGTTGCCAGCTGCCTCCTTAGCCCTGTCCCAATCGCAGAGTATCCTATCATCTTCGCCTGCACCATTGACTCCTCACACCAGCTCCTCCAACCAGTCTCTGAGGACCAACTAGAAAGACGTTGCCAGGGAGTGGCCAAACCACATCATCTTTGTGGCATTGGCGAGTTGCCTCTGGATGCTCGATTGGCATCTACAGTTCATTAGCAAGATGCAGTGAGGGCCAAGGCTCAAATGTCTCCCCTTGACATTCAATTGTATCACCGTTGCTGAAACCCTGCCCCCCCCCCCCCCCCCCCCCCATCAACATCTTTGAGGCTACCATTGGCCAGAAATTGAGCTGGAATTCCATGGAGAGTGACTCAACTCATGACTACCTAAATATCCACCATCTACAAAGCAGAAGTCAGCAGTGTAATGGAATACTCTCCTCTTGCATGGGTGAGTGTGGTTCCAACAACACGGATGGAGATCCACACAATCTATGTCAAAGCAGCCCTCTTGATTGGCACCCCACCACCAATGTAACCACTCCCTCTACCACTGATGCATACTGCATTACACTGCAGCAAATTCAACAAGATTCCTTTAACAACACTTTCCAAACCTGCAACCTCTTTACTTCAAAGGACGAGGGCAGCAGATGGATGGGAACACCACCACCTGCAAGTCCCCCTCCAAGTCACACACCAACCTGACTTGGAAATATATCACCTTTCCCTCAACTGTTAGACGAGAATCCGAGAAATGCTTTCCTAATGACATTGTAGGTGGGCCGACAATGCATGGACTGCAGCTGTTCAAGAAGGAAGCTCACCACCACCTTCTCAAGGACAATTTGGGATGGACAATGGAAGCTGGACCGGGACTTTCCAGCCTTGCTATGGCAGGATCTACCACGGGCGTACAGGCCAAGCCAGCTAAAATACCATTGACTTTGACTAACAGCGGGGGCATTAGATCCCGATGTCTGGCGGCACTAGAAAATCTCAGGCCATGGTCTTGCCAACAAGGCCCACATACTATGAATAAATACAAAAAGCCTCAGGCAGCTGATTTTTGGTAGATGCTCTCAGCACACTGCCTATTTCAGGCCTGTGAAAAAGGTTGAAAAGGATTCCCACCCCTACAAATGTTGAATTGCCAATTTTTTTGCCAAATATTTCTGTGATGGTTCTATTATTTGGCCCTGTTTCTACAATTCAGTGGCAAAAGAAAGCAATGTGTTGGAAGTTTGTACCAGGATGTCAGCTCAAAAGGTGGCAGGACCAAAAATGGAAGAAAAAAACCCCTTAACAAAAATGTTTGAAAAAACACCATACAATCTGATCTGTATCCAAGCTTGTCTCAACTTGCAAATATGCAGCATCAACAATGATTTCCCTGTGCAAGTCAGAACATTTCCAGTCATCAAATTAGCCCAACCAATTTGCGGTTGGTTGCAACTTACTCAGGCATCATTAAGAAAACGATAGTCTAGTAAAGAATAATGGATTTTGTCAAACAGGTGGGAGGTGGTTTCACATGATTGCTTCAGCATCCTGGCGCTGTGGAAACCATCCTAGTTAGAGAGAGGGGTAGGAACCAGAGCAGCAGGGGAACAGCTGTGCATGTCAAAGCTTGTCCATTTACAGGAGCTCATAAGATTCATTTAGCCTCTTTTGTTCCATCGCCCATACTTTTCCCCACAACTTGGTGTAAAATCGGTTTGCTTGCCTTTAATTGGTGGTCTGACCAATGCAGTTTGCCTGTTCCCAAGAAACAGGCTCCTATTTGCTCCCACACAGCAAGATGCCACTGAAGAGAGCCTCCACTTCCAGTGTGTCTTGAATGTCTCTGGACAACAGCAACACCCACACTGTTTATTCAGCGTCCTTTCAAAATCGAATCTGCCTCTGAAAGATGGGACTGAAAAAAAATGACTGCATCATAGCTCTATGTATTCACTAACTGTCCTGAATTTTAATTTTGCTTCCCTGAACCCAATGTTTGCTGAAGCAGTGGGGCAACATTGGGCAATTTCTGTTGGCCTGGGCCTTATTCCATTTATATTTTAAAAAACAGAATTCATAGCAGTGAGATGTGAGTTAGAGTCACTGCAATTGCTGCCCAGCAGTAACTAGCTTCCCAAGTGCTTGGGGAAGAGTGAAAGGCTAGGGTCAGCTTGTGAGTTAGTACTAATATGTTGGTCATTCAGGCAAGCCCAATCTTGCCACACACGATGAGCTGACATCTATCTGTGCTTCAAATGGCTCGATAACTATGACCTGTCGAGCAAACCACAGACCCGTGCTTCACCGGTCTGTCACTGACGTCACAGCTACCATGGGCAATATAATAATAATCTTTATTGTCACAAGTAGGCTTACATTAACACTGCAATGAAGTTACTGTGAAAATTCCCTGGTTGCCACACTACTGCACCTGTTTGGGTACACTGAGGGGGAATTCAAAACGGCCAATTCACCTAACAAGCACGTCTTTCAGGGCTTGTGGGAGGAAACCAGAGCACCCGGAGAAAACACACGCAGAACCTGAGAGAATCTACAGACTCCGCACAGACTGTGACCCAAGCCGAGATTCAAACCTGGTTCCCTGGCACTATGAAGCAACAGTGCTAACCATTGTGCTACTGTGCCATCCAGACAGCATGGCTCACATCGAAAGGCTTTGCCTATCTCACATATATTTTTTCAATTAGCAAGTATCGTGTCAGCCTCTCAAGTTTAAAAGAAAAATCAAGGAATATCAGCGTTGGGCTGGATAGACTTCCTTTTTCCCAGCCAATTTTGTCATCAAGCGCTCAGAGTAGGGTAAAGTCACTCTTCTCTGAGTGGCACATTTGCAAGATCCTCAAACAGTGTTCCTCAAACATTAACTTATCTCAGTTTATTTGCTAATTGGTGGTGAACTGTCTCCCGTAGCCAGAGATAGAGAGAGAGAGAGGGAGAAAGACAGAGAGCTCTTCCCATCAGTCTGAGTTAGATCCAAGCCCAGATCGCTTGTAGCACAGACGCAATGTTCAATCCTTCACACCATCTATTCACCCTCTGATGCTATTATTACACAAACTGAAACAAGCTATTGACACTCATTAAAATATAACCATGTTAGCCTCATTTGTCCAAATTAGAATGAGACACCAAGCCAGCTGCCTAACTCTGGAAAGAAACTGGGTCCAGTTAGAATCGATCTGGATCATTGGAATTGTAATAAGATGGCCGAACAGTACAAACCTTTAAGTTAGAATGAATGATGTAACATGTATACATCAATCACACATGTTTCCCATACATTATAAAGGTCCCTGGCTCTGAACACTTCCCTCTTGAGCCCAGACTGGAGCTGTTGGCAGACACCGTACGTAAACTTCCTGTTACTAGAAAGAACTGGAAATTGCTACTGATTGCATTAGCTTTGGCACAGATGGTCAATGTATTGCTTATTACAAAAAAAAGGATGGCGTCAGTGGTGGTTGGGTCGGGTGATGTTGGCTAAAAGATGACAAGATGTGTTAAATGGCTGATAAGGAAAGCTTGTTTGAATGTTCAGGTTCAACAGATTTAGCACCAAATTATAAACTAACAAATGCAATAAACATGCAATAAACATGGGGCAGCAGGGTAGCATAGTGGTTAGCATAAATGCTTCACAGCTCCAGGGTCCCCAGTTCGAATCCCGGCTTGGGTCACTGTGTGGAGTCTGCACGTTCTCCCCGTGTGTGCGTGGGTTTCCTCCGGGTGCTCCGGTTTCCTCCCACAGTCCAAAGATGTGCAGGTTAGGTGAATTGGCCAGGCTAAATTGCCCTCAGGGTCCAAATTGCCCTTAGTGTAAGGTTGGGTTATGGGGAGAGGGTGGAGGTATGGGCTTGGGTAGGGTGCTCATTCCAAGAGCCGGTGCAGACTTGATGGGCCGAATGGCCTCCTTCTGCACTGTAAATTCTATGAAATGATTATTATTTGAACGTGCCTGCCGACACTAACCGGAAATCTTAGGTTCAGCACTCAACTGCTAGTTAGATGAAGTTTGCAGGAGCACCAGGAGGCGGGCTTCTCACGTGCACTTTCACTGAGAATGTATTGTGCAGCGGCTGGCGTGTACACAGTATGTTGGCTCAGGGACTGAAGGAGGCCGTTGTCAGGCTCTCAGAGTCACCATTGGAAGAGATCCAGAGATGCGGGGATTCCCTGCACCCATGGGGTGAGGAATGCATTCCCTCATGTCCCTCTATCCTCCAGCAGCCGGTACTGCTCTGTCTGCCATCCTGTCCTTCCTCTTTTCCTTGTCCTGAGCCACGGGGACTCCTAGCAAGATGCCCATGACCAAGCACACCCTTTCCCCAGCTGACAGGTGTCCAATAACATCACTCACTCTTTGCAGGTGAAGTCCTGAGAGAATTTACCGAATAAATGTTTATTGCATGTTAGCAAACTCTCAATAAGTCTCTTGATGTATTTATGAGGTCCTTTCAACAGCCCCAGCAACAATGGCCATAGAATGATGAGTACCCCTTTATGTGGCGAGTTTACCTTTAAGTAGTGCTTGACGTTGGCGTCAATGACATTCTTACTCCCAAGCAGTTGATTCCCGTTAGGAGAGGATATTATTTGAAGTGCTATCCACTAAAACACCATGCAGCCTCTTCAGTGAATGCTAACAAGGCATTCTTAAGTGGCCATCAGCTGTTTAACAAGCCTCCAGGCAGCTGTTCAGTATACCGACTACAGTTTCCTTGCTAAAATGGCGTTTTGCGCTGAACATGAACTAAACCAACATTTCATCCGAAGACCTTTCCAGAATACTCATTTAGTGTCTCAAGTATTTCTTAGAAATCACCTCGAGTTTGTCCTACATTGTGGAGGAGGACCAAGACTGACCAGTATAATATAAATCAAGAGAACCCTCACATAGGGGCAGCATGGTAGCATTGTGGTTAGCACAATCGCTTCACAGCTCCAGGGTCCCAGGTTCGATTCCGGCTTGGGTCACTGTCTGTGCGGAGTCTGCACGTCCTCCCTGTGTATGCGTGGGTTTCCTCCGGGTGCTCCGGTTTCCTCCCACAGTCTAAAGATGTGCAGGTTAGGTGGATTGGCCATGATAAATTGCCCTTAGTGTCCAAAATTGCCCTTAGTGTTGGGTGGGGTTACTGAGTTATGGGGATAGGGTGGAGGTGTTGACCTTGGGTGGGGTGCTCTTTCCAAGAGCCGGTGCAGGCTCGATGGGCCGAATGGCCTCCTTCTGCACTGTAAATTCTATGTGAATCTATCTGTTTATTGGATAACCATTCCTGGTAAGTTGAGCTGGCATAGCTTATTATTGTCCAGTCCTATCATGATGTATGTGGAATAATTAATGTAAGGGAAGACTTGCACACTAATGACATGGAAATTTATGCCCAAGCAGTTTTGGATTTTGTGTTTATTAATTTTAATCAGTGAATCTCAGGGTAGCAGGGCTCCCATGAAAAAGAGTTTCATTTTAATATTTGCATGCATTGTGTATATTAACACTTGCATTAATTTTTCATGATTCTTGCCAGGAATATGCTGTGAAATTGAAAGATAGGATCAGCTATGCTCTGGTCTGACATGAAGTTCATGGCTGGGATTCTCCCGGCCTCGTGGGGGCGGAGAATGGGGTGTCGGACCCACAACGCCTTTGCGCGATTCTCAGGTGACCGGAGAATCGCTGCCAGTCGCGCACGCACAGTTGACACACCGCCGGTCGGGGGGCCGTTGAAAGAGGCCCCCGCGGTAATACTCCGCGGACGACCCTCCGAGTTCCCGCTGGTGTGGTTCACGCATGGTGCCACTCGGCGGGAGCTTGAAGTCGCTGCTGTGGTGGGCGTCCTGGTTGGGGGAGGGGTGGAAGGATCCATCACCGGGGCCCTGCAAGCCCCCTTACAAATGGAGAATCACCCCGGACTCTCTTGAAAAAAGTCCAGAGTGATTCGCGTCCGTTTTTACGCAGGCGTGGGGACATAGCCCCATTATTGGAGAATCCCGCCCCATATTTTGAAAGCTTAATTTACTTTATTTTGAGAAGGTGTGGTGGTATGATTAGCGTACGTGCCTGCCATTGGTGCAGAACACCGGCTTACCATTGGCCCTGGTCGGTCATGTGCCTCTCGACCGGTTGGTTGAGACCAGTCATGTGACGGCTCCCCGATTGGTCGAGAGGCTGAGTTAACCCCACCTCCAGGGCGGGGTATAAATACCCAGTACTCCCGGCGGTCGTCCTTCTACTGTAATCAACCGCAGGGCTTAACATCTAGTATATTAAAGCCATACTTTTGTTCAGCAACTCGTCTCGCGTTCAATTGATGGTACATCAGAAGGGTCTTAGTAAGGTACTCTTATTTTACTTTTATTATTGTATGGCATATGAATGTGTTTTGTTTAAGAATTGCTGCAAAAAGTCATGTCGAAGCTTTTTGTCTTGTAGTCATCAGGACACTTTGTATAAACATACAGGGCCTTGTTCTTTTCGAACAGGAAGAACATGTACACGCATTGGACATGTTTCAGCGAAACAAATAAAATGACAGCCATTCACTGACTCATTTCCCAGGGCAATGGCTTTGCCAATCAGGGTCAAGCTGCCTCGTTTAAATTTACAACAACACTTGACACTGTCAGTCACCACCAACTGGTGCATTCTCCATGGCAATGCCTCTACCACTCACAGTCCACTTGTCAACCAATCTGCACACTCTTCTCAGACAGTATAAATTGATATTTTCCCCTTATATTGGTATATTTGCGAATTGTCCTGATAAGTGCAAGGTGAAAAGCTTTGACATGTCCCTTTTTGCAGCAATACTCAAATTCTGCTCGACCAAAGGGCTATTGGTTTAAGAATTCTGGCTGCCAGATTTTTAACTGCTGACACTCTAATTTTGAAGATGGACGTTGCAAAGAGGATTCCTCACTCGTGTTATTTGTGAGGGGAGGTAGGAGGAAAAAAGATGGATGAAAGATCAGGCTGCATCTGAGGAAATTTGTCATTAACCATAAAGCTGTAACCACAGACAGAGGCATATCTACCTTGAAAGTGTTTACAGGTTCTCCAGGAAGGCGCTGTTTCCTGGGGTTTGATCCCCATACAATTTCTCACATGCACCAGAAGTAACTGTCAATAATCATTGTCGTCCTGGAATGTAATCCAGCTGATTTAGTCCAAGCTTGCATAGGGAAACATCAGTATCAGTCAATCTGCAGTGCACCAATACTAGGAAGTAAGTTTTGGGAAATAGTGCACACTTGCCCACCATCTGTCCCACTTCACTCGCAAATTCTAACGGACAGAAAAAAAGAATGGAACGTTGACGTAACCAAGACCACTCCAAGTTCCAGATGATCACAGTTTTATTATCCATGGTTCCTGGCATTTCCGGCCATTGACTCCTGTTCTACTGTGATGCAAATCTAAAATAACAAAACCTGCATTTCTCATCACAGATGCTGCTTGGCCTGGTATTTCTATTTTTGTATCAGATTTTCAGTATTTGTAACAAACAAACGAATTAGGAGGAGTAGGCCACTCGGCCCCTCGAACCTGCTCCACCATTCAATAAGATCATGGCTGATTTGATTATCACCTCAACCCTGCATTCTGTCTCCCCCCCCCCCCCCCCCCGATAACCTTTGGCTCCCTTGTGACTCAAGAATTTTTCAACCTTTGCCTTAAAAATATTAATTGACCCTGGGCGGGATTCTCCGAGCCCCACGCCGGGCCGGAGAATTGCCGCAACCGCGTCATGCTGCCCCGACGCCGGCACGTGATTCTCCGAGGAGCAAAAATGGGCGCCATTTGCGCCAGCGCGTTTGCCGTGGCGCCGGTCATGGGCCGCCGATTCTCAGGCTTTTTTTTGAAATTTAGAGTACCCAATTATTTTTTCCAATTAAGGGGCAATTTAGTGTGATGGGTTGTGGGGGTGAAACCCACGCAGACACGGGGAGAATGTGCAAACTCCACACAGACAGTGACCCAGGGCCGGGATTCGAACCCGGGTCCTCAGCGCTGTAGGCAGCAATGCTAACCACTGTGCTGCCCCTGATTCTCAGACTTGATGGGCCGAGCGGCCGTGTGGAAACGGCAGAGTCTCGCCGGCGCCATCCACACCTGCTCGCAGCCGGCGGGAAGTCTGTGCCCAGGGTTGGAGGGGGCGGCCTGTGTGGGGGGGAGGGGGGCTCCTTCACCGGCGGGTGGGTGGCCTCCGATGGGATCTGGCCCATGATCGGGGCCCACCGAATTGCGGGTCGGTCTCTCCAGTCCCGGCAATATTTTGTCACGCGGCCGGCCCCTGAACCCTTGCACCATGTTGCTTCGGGGCCGGCGCGTTGAGGAAGTCCCCCGCGCATGCGCGGGTTGGTGCAGCGGCACTGCATATGCGCGGGTTGGTGCAGCGGCACTGCACATGCGCGGGTTGGCGCGGCGCCCAGCCGGGAAGGAAGCCAGAATCGGTAGTGCCCACACCCGTTTTGAGCTGTCGTGAAACGCGACGGCATTCACAACGGCGCGGACACTCTGCCTCCATTTCTCCCTGGGGGAAGAGAGAGTTTCAAAAATTCACGATCCTTTGAGAGAAAAAGAACTCTTTGCATCTCCTGCTTAAATGGGAAACAGTTTTTAAACTGTGTCCCCTTGTCCCAGTAAGACTTTTATTTTAAATGTTAATTACATCTTGACACTTTATTTGTTCACTTTCTCTGGCATTCCACGCTAAACAAATAAATACTCAAGACGGTCATTGAAGAGAAGCTAGAATCAACATATGTCAGAGATGAGATAACAGGGCAACATATCTTTTCACTCAGTGCTGCCCATTTGATCCCTGGCCATTCTTCCTCTGGGATGGCTGCCAATTCCATCTTTTACTTCAGGAGACCATTTTAAATTCAAAACAGAACTCTCACCAATGACAGCTGGTATAGATTCTACTAGGTATCACTGCCTCAAATTCTGAGTTATTCCAGGAACATTCCCAAAGACACTAGCAAACCACTGGAGGGATTTGGAGATTGAACCGATCACAAAAACTGTTCTCCCCCCTCCAGGTTAGCACTTTCTGTGGCTGCATTATTGGACTGGAAATCTTAATTGCTGGTCCCATTTAATGTTCTGACCAACTCCATAAGCTCTGCGGTGAGTTCCACGTATGTGCTCAGTTATGTGGTTGCAAAAGCCGGAAGAATGGGATAAATCCTGCAGCTTTCTTTCTCTCATGGGTTCCAGCTCACAAGAAGCCTGATTGACAAGCTAGAGGATGAGGCAGGAAGCCTGCTTCAGAAGGCCACATTTATCCGGCGAGGTAGGCGTAGTGGGCAGTGGGAGTCCTGATCACTGTGGAGGACAATCCTGATCGGGAGCAGAAAATGGTGGTCAGGTGGAGGGGTGTTTAATGAAGGTCACCAACTGCAGATGCTGATCGGGGCGATCGAGTGCTGTTGGGGACTCAGGTGGTGGTTTAGAAAAGAGTATTGGGTGGCCAGGGAGCGGGATGGCAGATAGTGGTCAGGTGGCTGCGAGAAAATGATTGGGGGAGGGGTTGGGGAGCAGACCAATTGCAGAAGAGTGTGGGGCTGCAGTGGACTAATCGGTAGTTTGTTGGACTTGGAGGAAGCACACAGCTTCTCCTGTGCCATAAGCAGTGCTGTAAATAAATTGAATGTATGAATTCAACCCTTCCCACTGTTATACTGTCAATTCACTATGAGACCGTGAGAACGAGTGAATATAAGGCTTTATTATCCAGGAACTCGACTGCCTGTGTCTGCTGTACAAATGAGTATCACCCACAGGTGGCTGGTCTATATATCACCCCGGGTAGGGCGGAACACACTGGGGTTCCTGTACAAGGTCATAGATCACAGCACTATACAGACAGTTCATACTTAGGTGAATACATTCACCACATTCACCCCCGTTAAAAATAGTCAAGTCCAGCGGGGGTGACGTGAGGTCATCAAATATTCAGTCTATCCGGAGGCCGGATCATTCTTTTAGATCTCCTCAGCTCTGGTGATACGGCGGGCATGTCTGTTGTAGGTGGTGACTCTGGGGCCATGGTGTCTGGAGCTTGAGTTTCAGTCCGGAGTATCGGAGACGGTTGAGGGGCGGGGGTAGGCAGGGGGGTGGTGGGTGGCGGCAGTGCAGGCGTGGGACAATACCCAGGAGACCCAGGGGGGCATAAGGGGTGCCTGGGGTGGTGGTAGGCAGTGGGGAGGGGGGCGCGTTGGCAGGGGAACCAGCTGGCGCCAGGTCCCGTAGGGAGACCATATCTTGCTGTCCATCCTGGTGCGTGACGTAGGCGTAGTGGGGGTTGGCGTGCAGTAGATGGACCCTCTCGACCAGGGGGTCGGTCTTATGGCTCCTCGTATGCTTCCAGAGAAGGACAGGTCCCGGAGTTTTCAGCCAGGATGGAAGCGAGACCCCGGAGATGGACTTCCTGTGGTGAACCAATGTGTCCACCTGTATTAGGGGATGTAAGGTAGGACCTGCACTACAGGCTCGCTGGTAGCCCCTGCGGGCTGGCTCCGCCCACTCGGAGTTGTAGAAATATGCGTGTCCTTCATTGATCTGCCATTTCGCCAGCTGCAGTAGGAGGCCACACATCTGACTGCAATAAAGCCACAGTTGTACCCAATCTGAGTTTTTGTGCAATTGATCGTGCATCACTTCCTCGGGAAGACAGACAGTCAGAGGGGTCTCATTCGTGGCTGTGCAGAGGAGTGATCTAATGGTGTGGAGGGCGTCAGGGAGGACCTCCTGCCAGCGGGGGATCGTGAGACGTCTAGACCGGAGGGCCAGACGGACGGCTTTCCATACCGTTGCGTTCTCCCTCTCCACCTGCCCGTTTCCCTGCGGGTTATAGCTCGTAGTCCTGCTCGAGGCAATACCCTTATTGAGCAGGTACTGATGCAGCTCATCGCTCATGAATGATGTGCCCCGGTCGCTGTGGACATACGCAGGGAACCCAAACAGTTTGAATATGCTGTGCAGTGCCTTTATAACCGTGGCCGAGGTCATGTCGGAGCAGGGGACAGCGAAGAGGAAGCGGGAGTACTCATCAACGACGGTTTGGAATTATACATTACGGTTGATGGAGGGGACGGGAATTTGAAGTCAATACTGAGGCTCTCAAAGGGCCGGGAGGCCTTTACCAGGTGGCCCTTGTCTGGCCGGTAGAAGTGCGGTTTGCACTCTGCGCGGACTTGGCAGTCCCTGGTCATGGCCTTGACCTCCTCAGTGGAATAGGGCAGATAGCGGGCCTTAATAAAATGGATAAGCCGGGTGGCCCCCAGGTGACAAAGGTCATCGTGGATAGTCCGAAGTCGGCTATCTTGCGCGCTGGCACATGTGCCGCGGGACAGGGCATCTGGGGGCTCATTGAGCTTCCCAGGACGATACTTGATATTGTAATTGTAGGTGGAGAGTTCGATCCTCCACCTCAAAGATATTGTCATTCTTAATTTTGCCCCGTTGTGCATTGTCAAACATAAAGGCAACCGACCGCTGGTCGGTGATGAGGGTGAACCTCTGACCGGCTAGGTAGTGCCTCCATTGCCGCACGGCTTCCACTATGGCTTGTACCACCTTCTCAACCGAGGATCTCGGAAGCGTGGAGGGTTCTAGAGAAGAATGCTACTGGCCTGCCCGCCTGGTTGAGGGTAGCGGCTGGGGTAACGTCTGATGCATCGCTCTCTACCTGGAAGTGGACGGACTCATCCACCGCGTGCATTGCGGCCTTCGTGATGTCGGCCTTGATGCGGCTGAAGGCCGAGCGAGCCTCAGCCGTCAGGGGAAATGTGGTGGTTTTAATAAGTGGGCAGGCTTTGTCCACATAGTTGGGGACCCACTGGGCGTAGTAGGAGAACTGCCCCAGGCATCTTTTGAGGGCCTTGAGGCTGTGGGGAGGGGGAAGTTCCGTGAGAGGGCGCATGTGGTCGGGGTCGGGTACTAGAACTCCGTTTTCCACGACGTAACCGAGGATGGCGAGTCGGGTCGTGCGGAAAACGCACTTCACTTTGTTATATGTGAGGTTGAGGGATTGGGCGGCCTGGAGGAACCTCTGAAGGTTGGCGTCATGGTCCTGCTGATCGTGGCCACAGATGGTAACATTGTCCAAGTACGGGTATGCAGCCCGCAAACCGTACTGGTCCACCATTCGGTCCATCGTTCTCTGAAAGACCGAGACCCCGTTAATGACGTAGAAAGGGGCCCTGAGGAAGTGGAAGAAGGCAGTGTAGTGGCACTCTTCCGGGCGGATCGGGAGCTGGTGGTAGGCCGACTTCAGATCGACCGATGAGAACACCCAGTACTGTGCAATCTGGTTGACCATCCCGTTATGCGGGGTAGGGGGTACGCATCCAGTTGCGTGAACCGGTTAATGTTCTGGCTATAGTCCACAACTATCCGATTCTTTTCCCCGGTCCGGACGACCACCACTTGTGCTCTCCAAGGGCTGTTGCTGGCCTCGATGATCCCTTCCCTCAACAATCGCTGGACCTCCGACTTGATAAGGATCATGTCCTGGGACCTGTACTGCCTGCTCCTGGTGGCGATGGGCCTTCAGTTGGAAGTGAGGTTCGCAAAGATGGAAGGGGGGGGAAACCTTGAGGGTCACGAGGCTGCACACCATGAGGGGAGGTTGAGGGTCCGCCGAACTGTAGGGTCAGGCTTCGGTGACTGCACTGGAAGTCCAATCCAAGCAGTAGGGGAGCGCAGAGGAGAGGTAGGACGTACAGCTTAAAACGAGCGTACTCGGCATCCTGCATCAGAACCGAATGGGATCAGGAGGCAAGGGAGATCGTTTGGGATGCGGGGTAGATGTTAAGGGAGCAGCGCCTTACCGTGTCAGGGTGAACAAAGCTCTCCATGCTCCTGTAGTCGAAAAGACAGGGGGTCTCGTGCTCGTTGATCCGGACGACCATCATGGAATTTTTCAGGTGCTTTGACTGCGACTGGTCAAGGGTGATTGCGCCAAGCTGCGGCTAGCCTGTGTGGTCGGTGGTATCACAAAATGGCGGCCCCCATGAGTCTCACGTGTCGGGCTGGGTCAAAGATGGCGACCAGATAGCCTCCCTCCCCCCCATCGGTCGCACGTGTCGGCCGGTACCGGAGCCGGCGGCCTCCATGAGTTGCACGCGGCTGATGACACGTTTGAAGGGGGCGTTCCCGGCTGGCACGCGGCCGCATTGCGGGGTCTGCGGGCCTGTGAGTCCATGGGTGGGGCCTGGTGAGTTTTCGACTTCTGGGCTTTAGGTCGGCCCAGACAGACTCTGGCAAAGTGTACGTTTTTGCCACAGTTGCTGCACGTTGCTCTGCGGGCTGGGCAACGCTGCTGGGGGTGTTGATCCAGGCCGCAGAAGTAGCACTGCAGTTCCCCGGTCTAGACGGGCAGCCACGCGGCACAGGCCCGTGACGTAGTCGGGTCTGATGTGGCCCGTGATGATGGTGTCCACGAGGGGTTCGCCGGGTCCACAAGGAACGCACTGAGGCTCTGGTAGGCCTCCTCTAATGAGGTTGCTAGTTTTACTGTGTCCCGCAGGTCAGTGGTCCCGTTTTCCAGCAAGCGCTGCCTGATATAGTTCGATCGGACCCCAGCCATTTAGGTGTCCCGGATCTGTAGCTTCATGTGCTCCTCCGCCGTCACATCCCGGTAGTTGCAGTTCCTTGCGAGTAGGGTCAGATTTTCCAGGTACTTGTCCAGCAATTCCCCGATGCATTGACGATGAGTACTGAGGAGGTGTCGCGCGAACACCTCGTTTACGGGCTTCATGAAATGCGCCTTGAGGGTCGCGACCGCCACCTCGTAAGTGGCAGCTTTCTATCACCATGGAGATTCGATGACTCACCTGAGCGTGGAGGAGTTGCAGCTTGAGGGTTTCAGAAGGAGTTGTTGAAGAGGAGTCGAGGTAAGCCTCGAAACAGCGAAGCCAATGTTCGAAGATCTCCTTGACCTCTGTCGCACGCGCGTCGAGCTCGAGTTTATCTGGCTTTAGAGCGGCTTCCAAGGTGCTGTCACTGGATAATAAATTGTGATACCGTCAATTCACTATAAGACCGTGAGAACAAGTGAATATAAGGCTTTATTATCCAGGAACTCGCCTGTCAGTGTCTGCTGTACAAATGACTGCCACCTATAGGTGGCCGGTCTATATATCGTCCTGGGGAGGGCGGATCCAGACCGGAAGCCCACCGGGGTTCTAGTACAAGGTCATAGATCACAGCACTATACAGGCAGTTCATACTTGGGTGAATACATTCACCACACTCACCTTAAAACTACTTAAAATTAATTTAAAATAGAATTACTCTTAAGAAGAAGACAGACTGCCTCATTATTGTATTTAAACCCATTTCCTTTAAGCAGATTAGCTGCCTACACTTTCTTCTACCTGCGGGCACCTGAATTAGGGCAGCACGGTAGCACAAGTAACTATCACTGTGGCTTCACAGCGCCAAGGTCCCAGGTTCGATTCCCCACTGGTCACTGTCTGTGCGGAGTCTGCACGTTCTCCCCGTGTCTGCTTGGTTTCCTCCGGGTGCTCCGGTTTCCTCCCACAGTCCAAAGACGTGTAGGTTAGGTGAATTGGCCATGATACATTGCCCTTAGTGACCAAACAAGTTCGGAGGAGTTATTGGGTTACGGGTATAGGGTGGAAGTGAGGGCTTAAGTGGGTTGATGCAGACTTGATGGGCTGAATGGCCTCCTTCTGCACTGTATGTTCTATGTGTATGTTCTATTTTCAGTTCTTGTTTCAGCTTTTTTATTTATTTTAACCTCTGAAATAACCACAACCTTCACATCCTTGATTAGAATTCCATTGGAATAGTTTTCAGCCCATTTTACCCAACTGCCCTCAAATCCTGACACTTGCTATTTGGAAATTATGCCAGAGAAGAACTCAGGGCAAAAGCAAATGGTCTATCAATTTTGCAAATCTTAGTCTTTTACTGCATGGGTCTACAATAATCAAAACCAACAACATATTTTATATTCACAAGGCAAAACTGGATACAGCTATATTCATCTCTGCCCTTGTCACAGAGCCAGACACCATGGAGCCAACATCAACAGAACAGTTGCAATGAAAAATCACACCCGAACGTTAACCTATCTTTCTCTTTTAGAATCCTAAGGGTTGATTCTTAACTCAGGGTAGAGTGGGAAGAAGAGACACCAGAGACACAAAGAAACTTAGTGCTAGGTTGGTCCAAGGACTTTATACTCCCCCGCCTCTATATAAAAGGAACATTTTGTGCTCACTTCTATGGCTAATGTGCCATCCCCTGTTCGATCTCATTTTCATGATCAGTACATTAGCATGTAAGATGTGTGTGCTTTCTTACCCTCAAGAGTGAATGCCCCAATTTAAAAATTCCAGCAACAAGCTTCTTGTGAGTTTAAAATTCAAGGTTATTTATTAACACATACTTATCCCAAATTTGATGCCAAATGTTTTGCTCACTCATCTCACACACAATCTCTTACACACCAAGGTTGGATACAGATGAAGGGCACATACTATTGCAGCTTAAAAGAATCTCCATCTCTTTCATAGAAGGCCTGTAGTTTATTTGATGAAGTTCATGCTTTCGTTGAATTTCTGGTAAAGTGAAGAATTTTCAGTTATCTGTGAGGTTCCATGTAGTTGAATTTCCTGGGGGTTAGATCTCAGGTGAATTTGGAAGAGGTTATGGAAACTGTCCCGGTTCATGTCTTCCACTTCCAAAGTAGTGCTGTGTGGTGATCACAAGTTAACCAGATGCAACACAACTGAGCGACCACTAGAGGGAGCACGGGAGAGCCATATAAATAGATCAGGACAGGAATTGAGGACACACTCTTCACAGCAGGCGGGCTGGTAAGCAGGACACACAGCAAGCAAAGCTGGTAGTTAGCACTGGAAGGTAGTTCTAGGTCGAGCTCTGGAAACTGAACGAACCCACAATAAAGCATCTTCTCCACACTTGAGACTGCGAGCTTTATTAAGACACGAGGAACAACACATGGTACCCAGGAGTGATTTCAGACGCTTATGACAGGACAACTCAGCTGCAGATACAGAAAGCACAAAATGGCATGGAAATCTCATACTGGACATTTGACTGGGGAAGACATCGCTAATTCGAGGATGTGGCATGGATACCCACCTCAGCTGGACACGACTGGTAATGTAAGAAATGTCTGGAAAAGGTTTAAACAAATGTTCGATTTTTATCTCATAGCTAATGATGTAGCAGACGCCTCAGACAAAATTAAAATAGCAATTCTCATCGAAGGGCCTGTCAATAGGAAAGTGTATAATGGATTTAAACACTCAAAAGGTGAAGACAGGAACAGCTTACAAACGTTACTAAACAAATTTGAAGAGTACTGTGAGAAATTTGAACAGCAAGACATGCTCACAGTCCAACCTGCACAGAGACTGAGTGATGCAAGACTTAAAAAATCACAAAAAGATCAGGAAATCGCGAATGCACAGTACAGATCAAAAAGAAGAAATAACAGGAATTTTTCACAAAGCCAAAACGCTGAAATCCAGTCCAGATCGGAAAGAAAAGGTAACTTACAACTTTTAGAAAGAAAAAACGCTGAAATCCGCGATAAAATGGCGTCGGGGCACATTTTGCAATCTATGGTAAACAAAGAACTACAAATCGCGTCTGCGCATGCGCCGGAACCGGAAGTCGCGCATGCGCAGTTTACAAAAGATCGCGGCGCCGATCGTTATGCGCATGCGCAAGCCGCGCATGCACAGTCAAAAAAAGTCTTCGTCGCGGACCGTCATGCGCATGCGCAAGCCGCGCATGCGCAATGGACACCGAACCGCACAAGGAAAGAAAGCCGATTTGCGCAGTGCAAGTCGTTCCTACGCGTGACGTCATGACGTCTGAGAATCCTGACCACGCCCACTTAAAAGGGAAATACCCGAAAATTGAAACCAAGACACTTAAAGTGGTAAAACCAAATTTTCTTGCCTCAGAACACAGAAAAATGCCTGAACTTAAACCAACAGTGAAAAACAACTTGCACAAAACCTTGGAAAAAGCTGCCTTCACCACACACAGTGAAGCGAACAAAAAGAATTCCGAAACAACAAAAGATGATTTGTTTTTCGACGATTACCTCTCAGACCTGACTGGGTCAGTCGGATATGCTTATCACAGCATCAGCGACACGGTCGCAAAGTACAACACGAACCAACTCGTGGTAGATGAATCCAACCAAAATGCTTTGGTTTTCGAAGAATACTACTCAGACATGGCTGAGTCAGTCGGATATGCTTATCACAGCATCAGCGACACGGTCGTAAAGTTCAACACGAATCAACTCGTGGTAGAAGAAGCCAACCAAGATGAAATGGGTATCAAAGAATACTACTCAGACATGGAGGAGTTATTTGGACATGCTGATCACAGCATCAGCGACACCGTTGCACAGCTCAACACGAATCTACTCATGGTGGATGAATCCAACACCATGGTGCCATGGCAGCTCGTCGATACATTAGATGACAGCAATACCCAAGACGAAGACGACGCCACACAGAGAGCACAGGAAGACTCCACGGAGCGAGCGATGACAGGCTCCACAGTGCGAGTGATGAAAGACGCCAACAGGGATGCAAGCAAACACTCCCGGGCGGACACCAAGCATGAACAAGACCATGAAGGTAAACCCGCTGTACCTGAGCAACCGCAAGCAGACTATGAAAGTCTACCAACACGCTCACAGGAACAAGAAGAAAGAGCGGACTATGAAAGTCCAACACGCTCACAGGAACAAGAAGAAGACAATGCACCTCTGCCCACTGCATGCGAAGACAGTGACAAGGTGATCACACTCAACGTACAGGATCACAGTGAGACTGACAGTTCTCAGCTTGTCTGTACCGAAGCACAGAGCGAAAACAGTGACAAGGTGCTCGCACTCGACGTACAGGATCACAGTGAGACTGACAGTTCTCAGCTTGTCTGTACCGAAGCACAGAGCGAAAACAGTGACATGGTGCTCGCACTCGACGTACAGGATCACAGTGAGACTGACAGTTCTCAGCTTGTCTGTACAGAAGCACAGAGTCGGGCCACCCAACAGTCCAGAGAAACGATGCCGAAAGAAAACATGCAGATTTTGACTCCAGAAGAGGAGCACCTGGAGCCCAGAGAGACAACGCCAAAAGAAACCATGCAGATTCTGACTCCAGAAGAGGAGCACCTGGAGTCCAGAGACATCAAACAAAAAGAAACCATGCAGATTTTGACTCCAGAAGAGGAGCACCTGGAGTCCAGTGAGATAACATCAACAGAAATCATGAAGATTTTAACTCCAAAAGACGAGCACCAAGAAAGCAAAGATGCGGAATCCAATTCTCCACAACTGATTGATGTCACCTGCACCGATGCAACATCAGATCATTCGCACCACTCGCGAGACGGAATGCTCAATGACTCAAATTATCCACTCGGGACACTCATAGAGTATAACAAGAAAAACAAAAGTCAAAAGAAACACAGCAAGAACAAAAACAACATGAAGCGCGACAAGACCAACAACAATAGCAAGAAGCACAGCAGAAACGAGAACGACAACAGCAAGAAGAAAAGCAACATGAAGCGCGACAAGACAAACAACAATAGCAAGAAGCACAGCAGAAACGAGAACGACAACAGCAAGAATAAAAGCAACATGAAGCGCAGCAAGACAAACAACAACGTCAGGCACAAAGATAGCGACAACGACAGAGGCAGAAACAACAAGAATGGCAACAAACACAACAAAGTCAGGAACAAAGATAGCGACAACGACAGAGACAGAAACAACAAGAATGGCAACAAACACAACAAAGTCAGGAGCAAAGATAGCGACAACAACAAAGACGGAAACGACAAAAACAGCGACAAGTACGGCAACGGAAACAACAAAAACAGGAACGACAGAAACAACAGCAATGAAACAACGACTTGTACACAATGGCAAAGCACACCAGCATCCAAGGCGGATGAGACAATAAATCAACACCACAAGCACAGAAAAAAAGTCCATGCCAGTCAACATCAGTGATGTGACCATGCAGACACCTCGGGATGACGCATTGGGTACTTAAGATAACAAGGAACACCAACAACATTCACAGCGGACTTGCAATATCAATATCACCACGTCATCAACAACAAAAAGAAAAAAAAAGCTCTGAACAAATTCATCAAGTTTGGACTCATAAATGTTTTTATTAAGATTGGACATATAAATACATTGGCTTTGTTAACTAAGGCAATAGCATCATCACTTGTATAGATACGCATATCATAAGTTACTGTTTTGTATAAAATTTCTTTAATGATGTACAGAAACTATGTAATGAGAAAAAGGGGGATGTGGTGATCGTAGATTGACCAGATCAAAAAAAAAAAAAAAACAACAGAGCAAACACGAGCGGGAGAGCTATAAATACACTGGGACAGGATGTACAATTTTCTTTAACGATGTTCAGAAAATATGTTAAGAGAAAAAGGGGGATGTGGTGATCACAAGTTAACCAGATGCAACACAACTGAGCGACCACTAGAGGGAGCACGGGAGAGCCATATAAATAGATCAGGACAGGAAGTGAGGACACACTCTTCACAGCAGGCGGGCTGGTAAGCAGGACACACAGCAAGCAAAGCTGGTAGTTAGCACTGGAAGGTAGTTCTAGGTCGAGCTCTGGAAACTGAACGAACTCACAATAAAGCATCTTCTCCACACTTGAGACTGCGAGCTTTATTAAGACACGAGGAACAACACATGCTGTTTATTATCTTGGCTGCTTTGATTACTTGCAGCCAGTTTACTGGCTTTCAGTGGAACTCTCTGTCTGCTTGTTTATCAAAGCAGACAACTAATGGTTCCCTCATCATGTAACATCCACAAGGTCAAAGCCCTTTTTTGTAAACAAAATGGCGTGTATGTTCATTTCAATCATCCTTTGTTTCATTTGAAACTTTGAGATTCACCCATTTTAAATTGGATTAGGGGAACTATCATAATACAATGGAAGGTTGATAGGATTGATTTGAATCCATCTTACACACACTGAGTTTTAATGTTCTATTTTGTCCAGGGTAAAACGGAAAAACAAATTGCCTGGAATTCTACAGTCATTTTGTGTTGGCCCATCCTTAAACAAATATAGGCCAGTGAGCTTAACTTCGGTAGTAATGAAGATGCTGGAATCTATCATCGAGGAAGAAATAGCGAGGCATCTGGATGGAAATTGTCCCATTGGGCAGACGCAGCATGGGTTCATAAAGGGCAGGTTGTGCCTCACTAATTTAGTGGAATTTTTGAGGACATTACCGGTGCGGTAGATAACGGGGAGCCAATGGATGTGGTATATCTGGATTTCCAGAAAGCATTTGACAAGTTGCCACACAAAAGGTTGCTGCGTAAGATAAAGATGCATGCCATTCAGGGTAAAGTAGTAGCATGGATAGAGGATTGGTTAATTAATAGAAAGCAAAGAGTGGGGATTAATGGGTGTTTCTCTGGTTGGTAATCAGTAGCTAGTGGTGACCCTCCGGGATCAGTGTTGGGCCCACAATTGTTCACAATTTACATCGATGATTTGGAGTTGGGGACCAAGGGCAATGTGTCCAAGTTTGCAGACGACACTAAGATGAGTGGTAAAGCAAAAAGTGCAGAGGATACTGGAAGTCTGCAGAGGGATTTGGATGGGTTAAGTGAATGGGCTAGGGTCTGGCAGATGGAATATAATGTTAACAAATGTGAGGTTATCCGTTTTGGTAGGAATAACAGCAAACGGGATTATTATTTAAATGATAAAATATTAAAACATGCCGCTGTGCAGAGAGACCTGGGTGTCGTCGTGCATGAGTTGCAAAAAGTTGGTTTACAGGTCCAACAGGAGATTAAGAAGGCAAATGGAGTTTTGTCCTTCATTGCTAGAGGGATGGAGATTAAGATTGGGGAGGTTATGCTGCAATTGTTTAAGGTGATGGTGAGGCCACACCTGGAGTATTGTGTTCAGTTTTGGTCTCCTTACCTGAGAAAGGACGTACTGGCATTGGAGGGTGTGCAGAGGAGATTCACGAGGTTAATCCCAGAGCTGAAGAGGTTGGATTACGAGGCGAGGTTGAGTAGACTGGGACTGTACTCGTTGGTATTTAAAAGGATGTGGGGGGATCTTATAAAAACATATAAAATTATGAAGGGAGTAGATAAGATAAATGCGGGCAGGTTGTTTCCACTGGTGGGTGAAAGCAGAACGTGGGGGCATAGCCTCAAAATAAGGGGAAGTAGATTTAGGACTGAGTTTAGGAGGAACTTCTTCACTTAAAGGGTTGTGAATCTATGGAATTCCTTGCCCAGTGAAGCAGTTGAGGCTCCTTCATTGAATGGTTTTAAAATAAAGATAGATAGTTTTATAAAGAATAAAGGGATTAAGGGTTATGGTGTTCAGGACGGAAAGTGGAGCTGAGTCCACAAAAGATCAGCCATGATCTCATTGAATGGAGGAGCAGACTCGAGGGGCCAGATGGCCTACTCCTGCTCCTAGTTCTTATGTTCTTATGATGTGTGAATTCTCCAGATTTTTGAGAATATCCATGTTTAATTTGGTATTGATTTGAAACTCAGGACTTTCTGAAGCTTAGAATGCCAAAGGTTGTCGGCACAGTGGCACATTAGTTAGAAATGCTGCCTCACAACGCCGAGGACCAGGATTCGATCCAGGCCCCGGTTACTGTCCGTGTGGAGTTTGCACATTCTCCCCGTGTCTCCATGGGTTCCACCCCCACAACCCAAAGATGTGCAGTGTAGGTAGACTGGCCACGCTAAATTGCCCCTTAATTGGAAAAAAAGAATCAAGTACTCTAAATTTATTTTTAAAAAGAATGCCAAAGGTCACATGATTTGCAACCACCATTTTAATAGTCTGCTTGTGTCCAGTTTTAAAAAGGTAATGATTGTAAGTTCATAATATTCTGGATCATGACACTGGGCTGTGGTGTGAACTGTAATCATGCTACAACGTTCCTACAGGAAGTAGACCACCACATCCCAGGACAAGGAATAGCTCCCTAATACATTATCTAAGGTCAGTTAAATTGTTTTGAGAGGGTTGGTGCAAGAAAACGTAGGAAACACACTGCAACCTACCCTGCCATTTTAATCTCCTACTAAAGGATATATTTCATGACTAGGATATGTGGCTTTCATTTGGGGGATTCTTTCTGAGATTAATACCACGCACAATGCTATATTGTATCATTTTAATGTATCATTTTAATGTGACGAGTATATTTATTGGTAAATCAACATGAAGTAGAATTATTCCGCAGTTCAGATGATTGATAAACACATCTATTTATCTATCAATTGAATCTACACATCTCTCTACATTATTAATGTAAACAGCCTGACAGCCTATACTTACTGCTGTCACAAATCTTCCATTACATTCTAACATCAAGGTCTGGTGTCGTATTGTGGTATCACTTCTGATTTTCCCAAATAACTAGGAGCACTATATTGGCTGTCATAGTTGTCAGTGCAGTACCATTAATGGTTTAAATGTTATAATTATGAGCACTCAACAAAATTTTCAATAAAGAGAAACTCAGCTAATGAGAATACTAAATAGCTTGGCAAAATGCTTTTGTCTGCCACACCAAATGGACAAATTGTTTTTAAAAATTAGATTTGTAACATAATGGCACTTCAAAAATTAGATGCGGGATTCTCCGCGAACCGGCAGGGCGGGCCACTCCGGTGCCGAGGAGTGACGTGAACCACTCCGACGTCAGGCCGCCCCGAAGGTGTGGAATCCTCCGCACCTTCAGGGTGGCCCGACGTCAGAGTGGTTTGCGCCACACCGGCCAGCACGGAAGGGCTTGGCGCCATGCCAACCGGCACAGAAGGGCCTTCGCCGGCCGGCGCAAGTTAGTGCATGCGCGGGAGTGCCAGCATGTGCTGGCATCATCCCAGCGCATGCGCAGGGGGGTTCTTCTCCGCATCGGCCATGGCGGAGGTTGACAGCGGCCGGTGCGGAGGGAAAGAGTGCCCCCACGGCACAGGCCCACCCGCGGATTAGTTGGCCCCGATCGCGGGCCAGGCCACGTGGGGGCACGCCCCGGGGCTAGATTCCCCCACGCCCCCCAGAGGACTCTGCAGGCTGCCCATGAAGCCAGGTCCCGCCGGTAAGGACCTGTTGTGATTTACACCAGCGAGACCTGCCAAAAACGGGCGGCCACTCGGCCCATCGCAGGCCAGAGAATCACCAGGGGACCGCTGCCAGCAACCGCCGATTGGCGCGCCGCGATTCTCGTCCCCGCCAAAACCCCGGCGCCGGAAAATTCGGCAGCTGGTGGGGGCAGGATACACGCCGCCCCCTGGCGATTCTCTGACCCGCCGGGGGGTCGGAGAATCTCGTCCGAGACACTTCACATATTTTTAGGACGAGACACAGGCTTAGCTCTTCTATCTTTTGGTTTCTTCAACAGTATGTTTCGTATCACAAATTTCCCACTGCAATAAGTCTGCAACTTGATCTTCCATGCTAGCTGTACTTCTGGTAAACTTCTTCATTCATTCTTTTTCACTAGCTCTTAAGCACTTTGGGACAATGTGTGAATCGGAATGACACTATCCAAATTCAAGGTTCTTCATTCACTCGCACCCCTCCCCTCACAATCGAACTCCCCTCCCACCTGGCTGACTCACTCTTCCAACTTCTTCCATCGGGCAGGAGATACAAAAGTCTAAGATCACGCACAAACAGACTCAAAAACAGCTTCTTCCCGTTGTTACCAGACTCCTGAATGACCCTCTTATCGACTTACCTGATTAATACTACACTCCTGTATGCTTTCCCCGATGCCGGTGTTTATATAGTTACATTGTGGACTTTGTGTTGCCCTATTATGTATTTTTTTTCATGTACTAATTAATCTGTTTGAGTTGCTCGCAGAAAAATACTTTTCACTGTACCTCGGTACACGTGACAATAAGCAAATACAAATCCAAATCCATGCGTTGTCAAGGATTGCACAATCGTTTCACTGTCATTTTTACTTTCTCATGTGTTTATTCATTCTTTGTTTCTTTCTCAACAATAACTATCCATACCTTCTGAGCTCCCCAGTGTTGGATCTGAGGGTTACCCCCAAGATGCGCTAGGGAATCCCTATCGGACATTTCTAGGTACGGATGTGCACAGAAATTGCCCACAAATCCAAATTACCTCAAGGCAATTGCCCTGCGCTGGGAACCATCCAAAAAGACTTGATCAGACCCAACTGGATATCCCCACAGATCAACCCACCCCTCCCCTTGACTCAACACTTCCCCCCACATGAGGTCTGACCACTCCCCCCCCGCTCCCCCCCCAACATCTGATCGCACTACTCCCCCCCGACCCACCTTCCCCCCCCCCCCCCCCCCCCCCATCAACAGGGAAAAAGAATCAGTCTTGGAATAATGCGGGTAAACTAAAATGCTTACCCTTTCACATGTTGAAATGGACCATTAAGGCTATCATCCATTTTACATGACTTGGTGTAATGATTTAAACCTATCTAATTGCGATTCAGGCCTTTCAGAGGGAGTTTGAAAACCATTATGAATTTTCTGTTTTATATCACTGAAAAAACACATTTTGTCAAAGCTTTTTGTCTTGCACTCATCAGGACATTCGCAAGAATACCAATGCTATGCCTTGAGACTAATCAGAGTTAAACTGATTTGGCACTTGGGGGCGAAGGAGGTCAAAGGATATGGGATAAGTTGATATCAGGCTATTGAATTGGATGATCAGCCATGATCATAATAAATGGCGGAGTGGGTTTGAAGGGCTAATTATGTTTCTATGTAAGCTGCCTTGTTTAAAGTTTCAAACCATGTTTGGCAGTTAACTGTCACTCACCATTAAGTGGTGCATTCACCATGGCAATGCCTCTACCAATCAGAGTCTACTTGCTAAGCAATCAACACTCTCATCTCATGCAGTGCAAAGTTCTTGGGAGGGATTCTCTGTCTTGCCAGCCCCATTTTCCGGCCTGCCCACTCTGGCAGCGGGATTCTCCATTCCTGCAGCCGGCCAATGAGGTTTCCCATTGTGGTCACCCCCACACATCGGGAAACCTGCAGGCGTACGTGCGCTGCCGGTGAAGCGGAGGATCCCACTGGCAGAGACTCCAGCAGCTTGTTTCCCCTGAAATTGGTATTCCTGCGAATTGCCCTGATGAATGAAAAGCAAAAAGCTTTGACAAAATGTCTCTATTGAGCAATATGCGAGTTCTGTGCCACCAACCATTTTTTCCTGCAGCTTTGTGCTGTGTATATTTTGGTGCTTAATTGCCCCTGTATAATTCTTCAGCCACAAAAAGAATGGTACAGAAGGCATTATCCCAGAAAGCAGTTCCTTTTCAAGCAGAAGGACACCTGCATAATTCAGGTTCACTGGCCCCCACTCGATTTAATCCCTCACATATGATTTATGCAGTTATTTCAGCCTCTATATTTTCCTGGCACATTCCTTGTGCATTCCTTGTGCAAATGAGTGAATGTGTGATATTTCAACAAAAGGTCTCATTTATTTAAATGAAGGATGCGGGGAATCATGGACAGCAGCTGCATTTTCAGACAACAATAAGAAATTCTCTCCAGCGCTATGATCGTAATGTTTATGCTTGGATAGGAAAAATACTTGGACAGGACAAATCTCATAACTGTCTGAACACATTTCAGTAGACCTTTGAGAATCATTCCACCCCACTGGCTGGAAGAGGATGTACTTGAATATTCCGTTCATTGTACGAGCTTAGCATCTCTACCAATAAATTTCATGTGGATGCAGCCTGTATATGAATGCAATGATGGAACGTGATATTTGTAAATAGTTATCTTAAGCCCGATTTTAACCCCATTGTGCCCCAAAATCATGCCAGGAAGGGTCAAACTCACACCACCCTTACTTCACACTGTACACTAAGCTGCCAGTTTCAGGAGGCATACAAGACCCTCACTGTAGGCCTCATCGATAATCAAAGTCGCAGCTTGATGATGTCATGTATGCTCCAATGCGATTTTAACTCTGGACCGCGTGAGCAGCGCACAGTCCTGAGCGCCCATGTGAAATTCTCCTAGGCTTGAATGTGGGGCCACAGTCCTGTGAGGTAATGTTTCACAATGTTGAAAGGTGTCCTTGAACCAACTGCTCCAGGAGGAGAGCTTGTCCGAGGTGTGATGAAACTCAAAATACCTTAATTGGCATTTACTAGCTAGAAAATGGCCGCATATCCGCAGTTCACATCTTTTTATGTTTTTCAGGCTGGAAAGTGGCCACACATTTGCAGTTAATGTATTTTACTGCCTTCAGGCCGGGATACAGTCATACATGCCTGTACGGAGGAACAAAGCACGATGGCACAGTGGTTAGCAATGTTGCCTCACAATACCAGGGACCCAGGTTCAATTCCGGCCTCAGGTGATAGTGTGGAGTTTGTACTTTCTTCCCGTGCCATGCGTGAGTTTCGTCCAGGTTCTCCAGTGTCCTCCCACAGTTCAAAGATGTGCAGGTTAGGTGGATTGGCCACGCTAAATTGCCCCTTAGTGTCCAAAAGGTTAGGTCGTGTTACTGGGTTATAGGGATAAGTTGGAGGCATGGGCTTAAGTAGGATGCTCTTTCCAAGGGATGGTGCAGGCTCGATGGGCTGAATGGCCTCCTTCTGCACTGTCGGGATTCTATGATGCTAAGTGAAACTATGCGAAAAGCAAATCAGGTGACATGAACCAGAGAACCATTCCCAAAGGAAGGTGTCCCAAGGATAAGGATATGGGGTAGGGGGCAGGGAGAGGTCCCAGAAGAAAGACCCAGACAGGGATAACAATAGGGATCAGAGTCTCTCAGTTAAAGAGATAGCTGCAAGAAGCAGATTTGAAGCAAAGTGGGCTTCAGGGGGGTCCTGAAGATTGAGGCGACGGCCAAAGGATGGTGGTTCCTTAGTGCAGGCTTTTTGGAACAATGGTGTTCTGCTTCAAATGGCCAAGGGTCTGAAATTGTGCTTGGACGGAGAATTTTGAGACTACTTAGAGAGCCATGGGGTAAGGAACCTTGGAAAATGAGATTGAAACCCAGTGCAATGTGTCATCGTTGCAGCTGTCCAAGTGGCAGTGACCTTTGGAGAGAATTCCAAGATGACATCTTCAAGTGTGGAGACTGGAAGCTCTCATGAGAAAGACAAAAGGTGGGATTCTCCCAATTGGAAGGAGTGCTCCCGCCAGTGGGAAAACCGGAGTGATTTTGTTATGGCACCAGGAGCGAAAGCGACATGCCATTCAATGGCACTTCGAGAAAGATTTACCCAGGATCGGGTTTTCAGTGCCATTCAATGACACATCAGGCTTCTCGTTGGACCTGAGAAGGATAGGACTTAACCTCTCTATAAAGGTCAGGGGTCCTCAGATCGGAGCGCTATTTTTCAAATGCGCACTGATATCACAATGCTGCTGCAGGCCCTGGATCACTGGCAAGGTCTCACTCACCCTAATTGCTAATAAGTGCCCCTCCCTTCAGCCCCCCTATAGCTCCCCACAGTCCCCCCAAAAAACCCATTCTCCCACTTCATCCCCCCCTCATTTCCCCCATATACCCCTCCAGTCCCCCCCCCCCCCTCAGCTCCCCCTAATTCCCCCTTCAACTTGGCACCTAGTGCTCTGAGAGTGGTCTTTCATGGGAGGTGGGTGTGAGGCAGTGCTTGTGCTGGGTTGGAGGGGCTCAGGTTGGGGCCTTTCCAGTGATGAGGGTCATTGGCTGTTCTTCACTTTAAACCTTTTAAACAGTCTCTCAGTATCACAAAAATGAAATTCTCTTATAATAAAGTGAAAGTGTTTCCATCTGCGGCCGTAAACACTTGAAACAGTGCATCAATATGCTAAGTTCAAAGAGCTGTGAGATGAAGGTAATGTATTCCCTATAATGTGGTGAAAACCTTTGAAGTGACTTTTTTCCACAGTTATTTTCATTGCCCTTTAACGTTTTCTAGCCTGTCTGTATACCTAGAAACCTAAAAGCTTCAATTTCACGGAGCATTGCCTTTAATAAGCTATTTGATTGACAGGTCCAGGTAGTTTCAAAGGAAAGATTAAAGTTGTTTATTTATATAGCTCTACAGGGGTTCCATTAACTCAGGCGAGCAACAGGTTTCCTCGCTGTCTCTTTGCTCGTAAGAGCTTCCAGTTGCTGGAGGGCCCACCTCGGCACCCTGGATGCAATTCTAAGGGGGGTACTCACCCTCTTGCCATCTCCCGTTTCTCAGGACTGGCATCAATGTACGCCAGCAGATCTCCCAGGAAACAGGGGACTCGGTCATCCTGCCCATAAATGAGATTCAAAACAGCTCAAATAAACTATTTGCATGTTTCCACTAGGTTTGTGCGTGAACCTCGTCGGGGACATTGGGAAACTTGCCGGGGCTAGAGGGGTGGGTTGGAAGTTGGCAACAGGTTTCACAACCAGCAAGAATCTCATTTTGGGCCAAACGCCCAATTCACCGAGCCATCGGGCTTCCTTCCACTCGTGGGTGGTCCTGGAGAATCCCAGCCAAAGGTCCGTGAATCTGCTTGGCTCATAATATGACAAATGCCTGGCTGGGTTCTTGGGAAATCCATGGAATCAGTTTTGGTCTTATCTCTCATTAACTTTGGAGTGTAGTGTGTCTGGCCACAGTCCACCTGTTAATTCACATGTACCCCACATTTACCTTGGATATTAGGGGGCTAAGATAAATATTGCAAATTGTTTTATCTTCCTGAATCTGTATGCCTCTGGAAAGATATTGCTGGGGTAAAAGGAATAATGAGAGTTTGAATCATTTTCTTGCATTTGTATTGAGATCTTTCCAACCTTTTTACCTGGTGTAGTATAGTTAATTTTCCTTTATTCGTTAATAAATGCTTTAAACATTAATTAGCAGACTCCTGTGAATTTGTTCAGCAAGTTTCCTCCTTGGTTTCTTAAAAAAAACAAAGTTAGAATCTATCAAGCCAGGTTTCACTCTGGGACCTGACTTGTCCAGTGACATCAGTTGGGTTTGTAGCATAGACCACAAGGAATCGTTTGGGCCTTACCGTGGTCTTGCCCTTTTCTGAAAACTACAATCACCTTGGAGCTTCCCTCCTTACTGCTCTGGGGACCGTTTCCCACCCTTGGCCCCCTGCCCAAACACCACTCATGCTGTCATGAGATTGCCCAGTCCCACCTATCAGCCATTGCACCAGTTTTAGTTGAGGCTGTTAAAACAGCTGGGACCTAAGGCCTGTGCAGTTGTCTAACCTCGCTCAGTCCTGTGTCCTACTCGTAAAACCATATTAAATTCTGGATTGCTTCTTATGATAAACAAGAGTGTAGCTGTTCTGCAGATTCAAACCTTGTTAAAAGTCAGTGGAAGCAAGGTTTTTGAATGTTTTCAAGGCGGCGGTAGATAGATTCTTGACAAACAAGGGGAGGGGGTGACAGGTTACCAGAGGTAGGAGGGAGGTTACAGTTAGACCAGTCTTGATCTTATTGATTGGAGGAGCAGGCTTGAAGGGCCGAGTGGCCTACTGCTGCTCCTATTTCATACGTTTGGTATGTTAACATCACCCACTCCTCTCCTCGAACTAGAAGAACATTTTTTGTTACCAAATGTAATTTTCCAACCACAATCTCCTTCGTATCATTTCCTTCTGGAAGGAAGCACCACCATCTTGTTTGAGATGAATCATTTCTGAAGAGAACAGAGTTAGGAAATGCAGGGTTTAAGAAATAAACAAATGGGAAAAAGAAAGCCTTGTATTTATATAAAGCCAATCCTGACTTATAGACGATGCAAAGCATTTTACAACCAATGAAGTTCTTTTGAAGTGTTGGCACTTTCCTAACGTTTGAAATGTGGCAGCCAATTTCCACACACAAACTCCCAGAAAGAGCAACGCAATCATGGCCAGGTAATCTGTGCTTACAGTGATGCTGTTTGAGGAATAAATATTCACAAGGAAACCGTTGATAAATCTTCAGCTTTATGGAATATGTTACCAATCGACATCGGAGTAATGTTGCTAATTAATAATGATGCCCTTTAGAGTCGTCAGGTATCAAATGATACCATCACAAGGCTTTACCGGATATCGACCAAAGGACCACACAACCAGTAGTCAGTAGAAGTTCAAAGATGGTTAATTTACACACAAGGATTACTTTGACATGCAAGTTAAACTACACTCAACAACTACAATAACCTATCTTTAACTTCAGGGGAACTGGCTCCATGCAGATGGACAAGGCCTTTGTCCGGATCTTGTGTGACTGGGTGGAAGAGGTGGCTCTGTTTCTGCTGGGCTCACTGGTCTGGGAACAATCGTTGGTCTTGAACTTGTCTGTCTGGTCATTATGCTGCACTTGGGTTGGCATAGGCCGGATCCAAGAGAGACCGAGCACATGGCTGTGTCTCTTCTTATCCCTCTGGGATTTTGCGCTCTTTGGGGAGGTCCTTAACTTGGACCCAATAATTCGACAGGCTTCGATCACTGCCTTGGTGGGTGCCTTGATGGCGGGTATGTCCTTAGCGGTCATTGACCTTGGATGTTTGGGCTCCCTGAGTAAAGGGAGTGACGCCGATTAGTCTGTATCTGTACCGGTTACTGTGGTGAACGTATTGCAGTAACCATTCTCCATATCTGTAACTGTACCACGCGTTGCCCATGAGGGCTCCACCTATGGACCATTGTAAGGTATTACTTGTGATGTATCATGTTGGTGCCTTTGTGAGCTCCGCCCCTGGCTCCTCCCCTTGAGGGGAGGTACAAAGAGCAGTAGCTCTGTAGGCGGCTCTCAGTAGCAGAGCAGTCGCAGGCAGGCACTGTTCTAGTCGATTAAAGCCACAGTTTACATCTACACTATGTTATGCGTGAATTGATGGTCGCATCAGTTACCTGAGTACAGTTCTTTTGGTTTGGGGAAATGGGCCATTAGAATGCAAACGAGCATTCTAGTTCGATCGCATCGAGCTATCTGGGTTGCAAATACACACACAAGCTCTGCGTCTGTCTGAGTCCTGGGTTGGCCATAATTCCCATGGTCCTTTGCAGGTGGCCATCTGATAGTGCCATTGGTTATTTTACATTCGCCAAACAGGGAAGGTGATGTTATATTGTAACACCTGATTCGAAAGATGGTACTGCTGACAATGCAGCATTCCCTCCGTACTGCGCAGGTGCGCTCGATTTTGGTGCTCAAGCCAGACTTGAACACTTGGAACAAAGACCAGAGTATCACCGATTGCACCGAGGCTGAAAACAAACCTGATATCCTGCCCCAGTTAGTTCACTGATGAATCTCAGTACCAGGATGATACATAGAGTGAGGAATCTGGGTTGGTGAGGCTGAATTAAATATTATTAATGAGGTGACAGGAACTTGGACGGAAAGGAGATAAGTAAAACGTTCTAACCGTCATTTAGATTTATAGAGGATTTTTGAAACCAGCTTTCCAATGACCATAGTTTGCATCAGCCGACAGGGAACCTCCCTTTCAGAGAAGAAAAGATAATATCTGCATTACCCTGGGTGCTAACCTAATATGTCTTTCGACTGAGGAAAAAATAGCTTGCTTGTGAAATAATAGCTTCACAGCCTCTAATGCTACCTGTAGGGTCTATAGTTAAAGGTGGGACATCAGGTTATTAGAAAAAATAAATAATTTTAAGTTGCAGTTTTGCTCAATGCATGCTCACACTCTTATATCTAGGGCGAATTTTTCACATTTACTTTTAAAGTGTCAACTCAGGCTGGAAAAGTGGTGCGTAGCTCTCCAGCTGTGCTCCAGGCGTGTGTAGCTCTCCAGCTGTGCTCCAGGCGTGTATAGCTCTCCAGCTGTGCTCCAGGCTTGTGTAGCTGTCCAGCTGTGCTCCAGGCGTGTGTAGCTTGCCATCTGTACTCCCAGCATATCCCGCCACATTTTCCAACACTGAAAGAAAAGTCCAGGAGGCAGGCCCCACGACGTCATCCTGGTGGGGCGGGCTCAGAACCAGCTCATCCCACCAGCAATTTAACTCCTGCGATATCGGGGTGCCCTTTGATGTAAAAATGGAATTATCCCATGGACACAGAGCCACCCCCTCCCTATCCCCGGGTTCAGGGGAACCTTGTTACGTCACTGGTAGATGGGTCGTAGGTGGGGCTGGGGGCGGGGAGAGAATCAAGTGGGGAAATCTCATCACCGCAAAAGTCGTTTTGGGACACCGGAACTCATTGTATCAGCTCGTTCTCTATCAATTGTAACATGGCGGGCCTGCAGATTAGTTTTTTTCCAAACTAATATCCTGGCATGTGGGGTAAACTAAGGGTCTCATAGCTATATAGCAGTAGCAGAGCTCAAAAAATGAGAAATGCTGATTTTGAAATATTTCGGGATCAAATTGAAATGGTGCAAGTGCAAAAACTATCTGCAAGAAGGGCCACATGTAAATTGTGCATGCTTGACTTTAATTCTTGTATAAATTCAAATAAAGTGACAGGCAGATATCAGAATTTGCTTTGTTACAAAACTGACGTTTATAGGATCGTTAATAGAAACATAGGAAATTAAATGAAAATCGCTTTATGTCACAAGTCGGCTTCAATGAAGTTACTGTGAAAAGCCCCCAGTCGCCACATTCCAGCGCCTGTTCGGGGAAGCTGTTACGGGAATCTAACCGTGCTGCTGGCCTGCTTGGTTTGCTTTCAAAGCCAGCGATTTAGGCCTGTGCTAAACACCCCAATAAGAGCAGTAGGTCATTCAGCCCCCTGAGCCTATTCCGCCACTGATTATGATCATGGCTGTACATCCCAGTAAGTGCATTGCATTTTAGGACTGTGTCTTTAATTTAGGGAGAAATGAAGGAATAAAACGGTCATGTGGACTGCTCCGAATTGTGCTGGCAAGCCGGGAGTGTTAAAGGTTAAAGGGGAGGCCCAGCTTTTTTATCCTGAGAAAAAGGTGCCAGAAATTCACACCTGCTAACAATGACTAGAGCTGCCAATGTTTCGCCCACACAGCTGGCTCGCAGAAGTGTGTAAAAGAAAAACAAATATGAATGTCTTTCCCCGGTGCGTATAATGTGGGCAAATGCGGAATTGTCCATTTTGGCAGCAAGAATAAAAAGCAGCTTATTGTCTGAAAAATGAAATGTCTCCACAGCCCAAGAGGACCAGCGGCTGCTCTCCCCTTTCAGAAAGCGATGACTGGTGGTGATTTAACCTGACGGTCACCACACCTCAGGCGAGGGTTAAGATTGAGAAGGTAGGGCCTTCAGGACGGAATAACTTCAGCTGGTACAGGAATTGAATCCACGCTGTTTATGTTGCACCACATCAAGAACCAGTCATCCAGGCAACGGCACTAACTGACCACTCTCCCAAACCCCCCACCTGCCCTCCACCACCAGCCCCCCAGCTTATTATCTAGATGGTGAGAGGTTGTGGTGCTCTGAGGCATAGAGGGATCTAGATGTCCTAGTGCGTTAATCACAAACGGCTGGTATGCAGGTACAGCAAGTATTTAGGAAAGCTAATAGAAAGTTATTGTGAGGGGAATTGATTGCAAAAGTAGGGAGGTTCTGCTTCATTTGTACAGGGCATTGGTGAGACCACATCTGGAGCATTGTGTACCGGGCTGGTCTCCTTATTTAAAGAAAGATGTAAATGTGTCAGAACCAGTTCAGAGAAGGTTTCCTACTATACCAGGAATGGACAGGTTGTATTTTGAGGAAAGGTTGGAGAGGTTAAATTTATATTCATTCAGTTTGGAAGAGTAAGAGGCAACTCAATCAAAATCTTTAAGATCCCGAGGGGCATTGCCAGGGTGGAAGTGGAGAAGATGTTTCTTCTTCTCAGAGAATCGAGAATGAGGGGTCACTTCAGACAGGGATGAGGAGAAATGTTTTCTCTCAGAGGGTCAGGGCAAAAGCCTCTGGAACTCTTTTCCTCAAAAGGCAGTGGAAGCAGAGTCTTTGAACATTTCTAAGACAGCCCTAGAGAGATTCTTGATTACCAAGGGGTGAAAGGTTATCGGAGGCAGGCAGGAATGTGGGATTGTGGGTACAATCAGATCATCCATGATCTTATTGAATGGCGGAGCGGGCATGAAGGGCTGAGTGGCCTACTCCTGATCTTAATTTGTACGTTAATATGTTGTAAGTACATAGATTTGTTGCTGTCCAGTCCTCAGCTGTGTTTCCTTATCTCCCTATGTCAGCACACAGATACTGAGATCTTCGCGGTTCACGACTCATGATTTAGAGGAATGTGAAGGAGGGTTGGCTTCCAGACACTGGCATGTGAACAAGCTCTGGCACTCACGGAGTTCTCAGAGGGGTACAAACTTGAAAGAGTATGGCCGGCAACAGTTCACCTGCCCGTGCTGGATCTGACTGGGTTACATAAAGAACTATAGGGTACTGCACTCAGCTGGTAAAAGTGTTCCAGTATCAGCCAAGAATGTAGAGATAACGCCCGGCTTCATTCCTCTGCTGAAAGCCATCTTGCTAATTCCCTCGCCACTGTCCTCTTCAACAATAAGTATGAGAAGATCTTGGACTTCATTGGCATAAAGAACAAGGGCCGGGATTCTCTGAAATCCCAGCCAAGTATTGACGCTGGCATCAAAACCGGCGCGAGTGACACTGGCGACAATGGGCCTCCAGGCCCAGTCATCCTCCCTTTCCTCGGGTGCTAGCACGGCGTCGGAGTGCTGTGCACGCTGCTCCGGTGCTGAAAGCCGGCCGTGCATGGCCGGCGCGGGTCCACACATGCACACCACAGCCGTCGCGGGTCCACGCATGCGCGCCACGGCTGTCTCCATGCCGGCCCCCGGCAACATGGCGGAGCCCTATAGGGGCCCGGAAGAGCATAGACGTCCCCCTCCCCACCCGTAATGAGCCCGCCCGCTGATCGGTTGCCCCTGATTGCGGGCCTGGCCACCGTGGAGCCCCCCCCCAACCCCCCCCCCCCTGGAGTCAGCTCCCCCCAACCCCCCTCCAGGACGGCCTCCACAGCCAGAATCCGAGGTCCCGCCAGGTAGGACCATAAGCGAACGACGCCGGCGGGACTCAGTGGAACTCGGCGGGCACTTGGATGGCACTCAGCGTAGCGGGATTCGCGCCCCCCCCCCCCCCCCCCCCCCGGCAATTCTCCGACCTGGCATGGGCTTGGAGAATCCCGCACAAGGCCTTACCTCCTTTAATGCCACCACCCTCGCAATATGCACCCTCCCCCACCCTAGCCCTAAACTCTCATCGTTCTCTTGTTTCTCTCCTATCTCCTCACTTGCTGAGTTTGTTCATGAGATCAACCTCCTGCTCCTGATTCTATTCCCACTAACCGTTTCACCAGTCAACTTCCCTTCCTCCCGCCCTGTTAACCGGTACTGTTTTATATAATGGATTTCTCCCTTCAGGTGTTGCACTTCCTCCTTTAGGGGCCCTTGTTCCTTCTTGTCTGAGATGTGGCAGTTGGTCTGAGCCTTAATGGAGCTTAACCTGATAGTAACAGGAAATGAAGTTATATTGGTCAGGGTTTAGGGAACATCAAAGTATATCATGGAGTTCACCTGACCCACAACTTTTAATAGATTTTGGTTATGGGGTGCATAAGGATCCACTTTCCATGTGTTATGCAACAGAGACCTTGGGATTCTCTGAAATCCTGGTCAAGAGTTGACGCCGGCGTAAAGACCGGAGTGGTGTATGCCGGCGTCAATGGGCCTCCTGGACCAGCAATTCAGCGGGCCAGCACGGCGCCGGAGTGCTGTGTGGGTGCCGAAAGGCGGCCCTGCACTGCTGGCGCATGAGCATGGTGGCCATCTCCGCACCGGGGCATTCGTGTGGTGGCCATTCCGCGCCGGCATATGCACGTGGTGGCCGTCTCTGCGCCGGTGCCGATCAACATGTCAGAGACCTACAGTGGGACCGCGCAGAAGGAGGTAGGCCCCCATCAGATCGCAGGCGCCCGCCGATTGGTAACCCCTAATCGCGGGCCTGGACGTCGTGGAGGTCCCCCCCTCCCCACCAGGATGGCCACCACGGCCGTGGTCCAAGCTCCCGCCAGGTGGCACCAGGTTGGAACTATGCTGGCGGGACTCGCCAGAACTCGGCGGGAATTCGGCCGGTCGACCGCGCGGGCACAATTGGCGCCAGTTCTCCGGTCACTGGAGAATCGCCTCCCGGCGTCGGAGCAGTGTGCGACAGGCTTGGAGAATCCCGGCACTTCAGTATTTTTAAACAAAATAATATTTATTCGATAAATCCAGTTAACATTTTATAAACACACAGTGAACAGTTTATCAACTACCAACAGAAATAACCCCCACAGATACAGTACTCTATAGGTAACCCTTAATAACGTTCCTAACAACATCCAGAAGTCAAATACCCTTTTTAACAAAGACAGCAGGTTTGAATTCTCTACAGAAAGCAGTTATCACTTTTAAATTATCAAATGATCTGAAGACATTCTTTAGCATGCAGAGAGAGAGATCAAAATACACCTTGTTTGAATGCAGCTCCCAACTGAAAACGAAACCAAAAACTCAGCTACAAAAGAGCTTCTAGCTCAAAATGAAAGTAAAATCCAGAAACACAGCACAGCTCCACCCACACAATGACATCACTGCAGCCACTTAATAAACACACTTTTCTTAAAGGAATCCTCACATGACAAAGTCTTTGACCTGACATGGGCTGCCTGTCAAAAATGCAACAAATGCTGGCCCAGCCAGCTGAATCCCAACTCCAGCGAGAGTTGAGAACCCTGTGCAATTCCCATGGTGGTCTGGATGGCCTATTTGCAGGATTTGAATCGGGCTTCTTCAGCGTTCCTCACGTTTGCAGGAAACAGTCCTGATTCCCTCGTGGTTGGAGCACATAGACTCAAAACTAAGAATTGCGCTCATCATCCAATGGCACAGCACTAGTTTTCATATGTACATTGACATCGCCCAGCTCCACTTCACCACCGTTTCTCTCGACTGCTTCACTGTTGCTAAATTATTTGACATCCAGTACTTAACTGTCATCCGTTACTGGATGAGAAGAAATGTCGGGGAGACTGAAGCATTGTTTTCAGTCCCTGTTCCTGTTCTCTACCGACTGACTCCACCCATCTCCTTGGCAACTCCCTGAGACTAAACCAGATGATTCACAACCTTGGTGTCACATTTGACCCCATGATGGGCTTCTGACAACATATGTACGCTACCATTAAGACCGCCTTTTCCCACCTCCGTAACATTCAACAGTTAATAATCCCATTGCTCAAGACTTGGCTCTTCCAATGTATCACCAGCTGGTATCGCATGTATACTTCAGGTAATTCGGCCAGCAGTTGCTTATGCCTGTAATCACAAGTTCCATTACCCTATCATCCCTGTGGTCACTGATCTACAATGATTCCCAGTCAAGGAATGTCTTGATTTTAAGATTCTCATTCTTGTTTTCAAATCTCTGCATGGCCCTGCACCTCCCTACCTAATCTCCTCCAACCATATACCTGTCTAAGATAACTGTGCTCATCTAATTCTGTCCTTGTAAGCTTTCCTGATTTGAATCATTCCAGCATTGGTGGCTATGCTTTTTATTTCCTAAAGAGTTATTGTCATGATAGAAGACAAGTCACTCACAAGTATTGGGTAAACACATTGTGGGCTATTTTATAAGACTCAGCATATGATAACAGATACACAAAGATATAAAGCTTGAAGACATCATAGCTGTGTGTGTGTGTGTGTGTGTGTGTGTGTGTGTTCATCTCAAAGCAAAAGTGAAACTAAGACTGGATTATATGACACAGGTCCCTTCCAATGATGCCATGCTGACATCCCTCAAAAGGCATACTAAAAAATCCCTCCAACCCAAAGAAGTATGACTATTTACAATACATGGTCATGTTTAGTTTCCTATGCATAAGGACTGGTGTACCTATAAGTCTCGAGAGGTAATCTGCTAGTATGCCCAGATCTTTGTTTAGTGGTTTCGATAATCCCACAGTAATCTGTGGGATTGCCATTCTTGGATTTTTTCCTGGTTGCATTTGGGATCAAGTCCTTGACTGCACGATGGTTGAGGAGCTGGAATGGATCCAATTTGTTCTTGGTTATGTCTTTCTGTGTAATGACTTCATACGGCCTTAATTCTGAACAAATCCTGGTAACCTTGGTCACATATCTTTATAGAACCCTGGATGTGAACTTGTCCTAACTGTAAACTTGGAAGTTATGTACCTGCGCTTTTATCGTGAACAATGCTCATCTTCCCTTGCAGTCTTAAAAGTCGCCTCTAATTTCTGAGAGATTAGAATAGATAAGAACAGGTAAATTGGTATGCACTGGTTTGCTAAACATGAGCTATGCACTTAAAGGTGTTGCTCTTGGCTGCAATATTGTAATGTGGTCCACCTGCATTAAAAAATTAGAAATTTAATCATGTGAATCATTCAGCGAAGTCATTAGATCTAAGAAAATGGGGAGAAATTATGTGATTGATATTCCACTTCTTACATCATATAATTGGTTTACCAATAAATTGCAGACTACTATCTGCAATGATCTCTCTGGGGACACTCTAGCAACTGAAAATAGCATTTAGAGTGTGCACAATAGTTGTGCTTGACATGTTGAGCAATTGTGGAATAATGAGGTGCTTGATAAAGTAATGGATGATGATGATGAAGTTACTGCCATGGATTTGAAAGGGGTCAGATGTGATTTTTGACCAAGGATAGCTAGGAGCCTCATGTGGAAACAATGGTGATTTGTGCTAACTTGGTATATGCTCTTCACAAGACTCTCACTTCTTGACTTCAAAGTCATTGTTTATACCCACCGATAGACTGTGCAGGTGGACCACATTACAATATTGCACTCAAGAGCAACACCTTTAAGTGCATAGCTCATGTTTAGCAAACCAGTGCATACCAATTTACCTGTTCTTATCTATTCTAATCTCTCAGAAATTAGCAAACGTGACGCCACTGTTTAAAAAAGGAGGTAGGCAGAAAGCAGGAAATTATAGGCCAGTGAGCTTAACTTCGGTAGTAGGGAAGATGCTGGAATCTATCATCAAGGAAGAAATTGCGAGGCATCTGGATAGAAATTGTCCCATTGGGCAGACACAGCATGGGTTCATAAAGGGCAGGTCATGCCTAACTAATTTAGTGGAATTTTTTGAGGACATTACCAGTGCAGTAGATAACGGGGAGCCAATGGATGTGGTATATCTGGATTTCCAGAAAGCCTTTGACAAGGTGCCACACAAAAGGTTGCTGCATAAGATAAAGATGCATGGCATTAAGGGTAAAGTAGTAGCATGGATAGAGGATTGGTTAATTAATAGAAAGCAAAGAGTTGGGATAAATGGGTGTTTCTCTGGTTGGCAATCAGTAGCTAGTGGTGTCCCTCAGGGATCCGTGTTGGGCCCACAATTGTTCACAATTTACATAGATGATTTGGAGTTGGGGACCAAGGGCAATGTGTCCAAGTTTGCAGATGACACTAAGATGAGTGGTAAAGCGAAAAGTGCAGAGGATACTGGAAGTCTGCAGAGGGATTTGGATAGGTTAAGTGAATGGGCTAGGGTCTGGCAGCTGGAATACAATGTTGACAAATGTGAGGTTATCCATTTTGGTAGGAATAACAGCAAACGGGATTATTATTTAAACGATAAAATATTAAAGCATGCCGCTGTTCAGAGAGACTTGGGTGTGCTAGTGCATGAGTCACAGAAGGTTGGTTTACAAGTGCAACAGGTGATTAAGAAGGCAAATGGAATTTTGTCCTTCATTGCTAGAGGGATGGAGTTTAAGACTAGGGAGGTTATGTTGCAATTGTATAAGGTGTTTGTGCGGCCACACCTGGAGTATTGTGTTCAGTTTTGGTCTCCTTACTTGAGAAAGGACGTACTGGCGCTGGAGGGTGTGCAGAGAAGATTCACTAGGTTAATCCCAGAGCTGAAGGGGTTGGATTATGAGGAGAGGTTGAGTAGACTGGGACTGTACTCGTTGGAATTTAGAAGGATGAGGGGGGATCTTATAGAAACATTTAAAATTATGAAGGGAATAGATAGGATAGATGCGGGCAGGTTGTTTCCACTGGCGGGTGAAAGCAGAACTCGGGGACATAGCCTCAAAATAAGGGGAAGTAGATTTAGGACTGAGTTTAGGAGGAACTTCTTCACCCAAAGGGTTGTGTATCTATGGAATTCCTTTCCCAGTGAAGCAGTTGAGGCTCCTTCATTACATGTTTTTAAGGTAAAGATAGATAGTTTTTTGAAGAATAAAGGGATTAAGGGTGATGGTGTTCGGGCCGGAAAGTGGAGCTGAGTCCACAAAAGATCAGCCATGATCTAATTGAATGGCGGAGCAGGCTCGAGGGGCCAGATGGCCTACTCCTGCTCCTAGTTCTTATGTTCTTATGTCACTCTTGTGGGTCTTCTCATCCGATCTATGCCCATGTGTCAGAGACCAAGTTGTTGCAAGGACATCATGTAGCAAAAATTCCTGTACTTTGGCTTGCCTACCTTTAAAAATGACTCCCCAGGAGGTGCCTAGCTCATCCTGTCAAAGCAAAAATGGTCTCACATAGAACATAGAAAAATACAGCACAGAATCAGCCCTTCAGCCCACGATGTTGTGCTGAACTTTTGTCCCAGATTAAGAATAAATTAATCTACACCCCATCATTCTACCATAATCTATGTACCTATCCAATAGCCGCTTGAAGGTCCCTAATGTTTCCGACTCCACTACTTCCACAGGCAGTGCATTCCATGCCCCCACTACTCTCTGTGTAAAGAACTTACCCCTGACATCCCCTCTATATCTTCCACCATTCACCTTAAATTTATGTCCCCTTGTAATGGTTTGTTCCATCCAGGGAAAAAGTCTCTGACTGCCTACTCTATCTATTCCCCTGATCATCTTATAAACCTCTATCAAGTCGCCCCTCATCCTTCTCCGTTCTAATGAGAAAAGGCCTTGCCCCCTCAACCTTTCTTCGTAAGACCTACTCTCCATTCCAGGCAACATCCTGGTAAATCTCCTTTGCACCTTTTCCAAAGCTTCCACATCCTTCGTGTTCGTGGACATGCTGAATCAAATCAGGCCATCCTTCAATTATGGTATTCCACAGTTTCTGTGGTGCAGACCATTGAGCCATTTCTTTTTGTAAATTTAGTGTCAAATTCATTTTTTTCCAATTAAGGGGAAATTTAAATGGCCAATCCACCTACCCTGCACATCTTGGTGTTGTGGGGGCGAAACCCACGCAAACACGGGGAGAATGTGCAAACTCCACACAGACAGTGACCCAGAACCGGGATCGAACTTGGGACCTAGATGCCATCATGAGGCAGCAGTGCTATACACTGTGTCACCGTGCTGCCCCACTTTAGCCATTTCTTCTTGTAGCTGCTGACACTTGCATTATGCAAAATGCCGGGCAATGACCATCTCCAACAAGAGAGAATCTAACCATCCCGCTTGACATTCACTGGCATAATCATCACTAAATCCCCAACGATCAGACTTTGGAGATTCCGGGGTGAGTTGCTTCCTATGGAATCCCAGCCTCTGACGTTCTCTGGTAGCTGCAGTATTTACGTGGCTGGTACAGTTTGGTTTCTGGTCAACAGTGATTCCTGGGATGTTGACGTGGGAAATTTGATGTATTTAATGCCATCGAACGTCTAAGAACATAAGAGCATAAGAACCAGGAGCAGGAGTAGGCCATCTGGCCCCTCGAGCCGACCCTGCCATTTAATTAGATCATGGCTGATCTTTTGTGGACTCAGCTCCACTTTCCGGCCTGAACACCATAACCCTTAATCCCTTTATTCTTCAAAAAATTATCTATCTTTATCTTAAAAACATTTAATGAAGGAGTCTCAACTGTTTTACTGGGCAAGGAATTCGATAGATTCACAACCCTTTGGGTGAAGAAGTTCCTCCTAAACTCAGTCCTAAATCTACTTCCCCTTATTTTGAGGCTATGCCCCCTAGTTCTGCTTTCATCCACCAGTGGAAACAACCTGCCCGCATCTATCCTATCTATTCCCTTCATAAGTAGGGTTAATAACTAGACATTCTCATTCGAGATGGTCATTACCTGACACTTGTGTGACACAAATGCTACATGCTACTCATCAGTCAAAGTGAGATGTAATAAGTTGATAAAAGAGTGTAAAGAGTCAACTCAAAACAGTTAGACAACTCTCAACAAACCATTCATACTGCTTCACGTATGTGGTTCCAACCAAATCCTCTGTGAAAGGAGGATTGAAGGTTCTGTTATTAAATTGGAGTTGGATGGAGGTCAAGATTGTCAAGTTAAATATGTTTTATTTGGAACACAGAAGAACTCTGATCTTGAATGGTTTGTGGTACCAATTCATCCACTTTATCAGACACAAAGTGTTATCGTTATTTTCTAACTGCCAAATTTTTGAAGTGTGTTTAAAAGGTGATCACCAGCGACATCGCCAGAGAAGTTGACTTGGCTGAACTCTCAAAGATGAATGGAGATGAGGGAGGATTTTTGGCTTGGATAACTCATTCGTGCGAAGAAAACTACCATATGAATGGATTCCAAAATTCCTGCTTCCACCCATCAGCCCAGGAGTAACATTCGCACCACACAAGGACCTGGGAGAGGAATCCTGGGTTCTGGTGCTTCTGCTCTTTCTGGACCTTCAGATGTGTCTGTGCAACAGAATGTTTCGGAGCCCAGGCCTCAGCACGAGGGAATAAGAACAGCGGAAAAGGGAGAGCAAGCGAGAGGAGTGCAGGGTAGGAGGAGGGGAAGAGCAGTCAGAAAACCGCAGAAGTCGGGCAAGGGAGAGGTGAGACAGTAATACCCGAGAGGGGGGCCACCGCACTAGCAGGAAAGGTAGCGCCTGGGGCACGCAACAAAGCAGGGCCACAGTGCACCCCCAACAGGGTGGACGGCACCAGGCAGGGGCGGAGGGGGGGGGGGGTGCATTCAACAGAGGCGGGAGAGAAACTGGAGATAGAACAGGGGAAAGAGGGACAAAAGACGGGTATACAGGAGAGGGGGGAAGGGGGGGGGGGGAGGGAGGGACCGGGTTGGGGGGGGGGGGGGGGATACATGGGGAAGGAGGGACAACAAGGCTAGAAAGGGAATAACAATAGGGCTACAAAGTGCCACAACCAAGGGCTCGGAACAAGGAGTCACTGTCAGCATCCACCCAATACGGTCTCTGGGCGAAGGGAGACCCCAAAGTGCAGGGGACTACCCGAGTGGCAGACGCACAGCGGGCAGCCATGTTGGGTGCCCCCTGGGCAAAGAGAAACCCCGGAGCGCAGAGGCCTAACCGCATGGAGAGAGCAGTGACAGCGGCCATCCTGGACGGCCCCCTAAAAAAGGGCAACCCCGGAGGGCAGGGGCGCGTCCACCAGGTAAGTATGGTTAATCCCACAGGAGTGAGGGGACAGAAACCCCCCACCAGGATAGTTACCTGGAACGTAAGGAGACTCAACGGCCCAGTGAAAAGATTCAGAGTCCTCACCCACCTAAGAAATATGAAGGCTGACATGGCTTCCATCCAAGAGACATACCTGAGAGAGCAGGACCGACTACGGATAAGAAAGGGCTGGGTGGGACAGACTTACCATTCCTGCTATGGGATGAGGGCCAGGGGGTGGCAATACTGATCAGCAAGAGGACGATGTAAAGGGCGACAAAGACGGTTACGGACCCAGGGGGACGGTACGCCATGGTCAGCGGGGCCCTGGATGGGGCGCCGGTAATACTAGTTAACTGTACGCACCCAACTGGGACAACACGAGCTTCATCAAATAGACCATGGCAGAAATCCCCGACATAGCAATGCACCGACTAATCATGGGGGGCACTTCAATTGTGTACAGGATCCACGACTGACAGATCAAGCCCCAAAACGGGGAAAACCTCAAGCATGGCAAGGGAACTCGGTCGCTTTATGGAACAGATGGGAGCGGTGGACCCCTGGAGGTTCACCCACCCAGGAGAGAAGGAATTCTCCTTCTTCTCCCCAGTACACAACGTATGCACCAGAATTGACTTATTTTTGGTGGGAAAAACGGTGCTTGCGGCAATAGACAAAGTGGAATACTCCGCAATTGTAATATCAGACGACGCTCCACACTACATGGACATGTGGCTGGAGATGGGCAGGGCCCAACGCCCCACATGGAGGTTGGGCATTGCCCTACTAGCTGACAAGACTTTCAATGAAAAGCTATCACAGGCCGGAGCAGAGTACACGGAGAACAACCAAAACAGGGAGGTCTCACCCTCCACGTTCTGGGAAGCGCTAAAGGGCGTAGTAAGAGGGGAAATTATTGCTTTCAATGCACAAAGAGATAGGGAGGAAAGGGTGGCTAGACAGTAGCTGGTTGACTCCATACTGGAGGTAGACCGTAAATAATCCGAGGCCCCGACCGTAGAGCTCCTGGCGGAGAGCAAAGAGCTTCAAAGGAACTTTGATCTGCTCTCCACCAGGAAAGCAGTGCACCAACTCCACCAGACACATGGGACCCTATATAAACACGGAGACAAAGCCAGCCGTCTTTTGGCACACCAGCTGAGAAAGCAGGCAGCCACCAAAGAAATTGCACAAATCAGGGATACCAGAGGCACATTAGAAACAGAACCAGAGAGGATTAACAAAACCTTCAAGGCCTTCTACCAAGAGCTGTACACCTCAGTGCCCCCTACGGGGGAGTCCGGGATGAAACGGTTCCTTGATGGATTGGACATACCAGTCGTGGGGGAGGGCAGAAAACGGTGCCTGGAAGCACCATTAGCACTGGGAGAGATCATGGACAGCATTAGCTCCATGCAGGCGGTGAAGGTGCCAGGACCAGATGGGTTCCCGGCGGAATTCTACAAAACATTTGCGACAACGCTGGCCCCGCACCTGCGGGAGATGTTCACAGACTCGCTCGGGGCACATTGCCACCCACGCTAGCAGAGGCCTCAATCTCGCTGGTACCCAAGAAAGATAAAGACCCAACGGAATGTGGGTCATACAAACCCATCTCACTGCTGAACACAGATGCCAAAATACTGGCCAAATCCTAGCCAAAAGGCTAGAAGACTGTGTTCCAAATGTGGTCGCAGAGGACCAGAAGTGCTTTGTCAAAGATATGATGTGGAGATGCCGGCGTTGGACTGGGGTGAGCACAGTAAGAAGTCTTACAACACCAGGTTAAAGTCCAACAGGTTTGCTTCAAACACGAGCTTTCGGAGCACGGCTCCTTCTTCAGGTGAATGGAAAGGCTTCCATTCACCTGAAGAAGGAGCCGTGCTCCGAAAGCTCGTGTTTGAAGCAAACCTGTTGGACTTTAACCTGGTGTTGTAAGACTTCTTACTGTTGTCAAAGATAGACAGCTAACCTCGAACATCAGGCGCCTGCTGAACGTGATAATAACCCCATCCAGGGAGAGAATACCAAAGGTGATCGTCTCCCTAGATGCAGAAAAGGTCTTTGACAGGGTCGAACGGAAATACCTCATAGAGGTACTGGAGCGGTTCGGGCTTGGAACAGGGTTCACCTCCTTGGTAAAACTCCTGCACAACGCTGTCATGGCGAGCGTACGGACCAACAACACCAACTCCTGATCCTTACAGCTACACAGGGGCACCAGACAACGATGCCCACTGTCCCCACTGCTGTTCGCTCTAGCGATCGAGCCACTAGCAATTGCGCTCAGAGCGGCAAAAAGCTGGATGGGGATCCAAAGGGGCGGCAGAGAGCACAGTCTAACTCTATGCAGATGACCTGCTCCTCTACATTTTGGACCCACAAAGCAGCATGGACGGAATCATCGCGCTCCTGAAAGAGTTTGGCGCCTTTTCGGGCTACAAACTCAATATGAGCAAAAGCGAGATCATAGATCATCGTATTTGCAGTGCAGAAGGAGGCCATTCAGCCCATCGAGCCTGCACTGGCTCTTGGAAAGAGCACCCTACCCAACGTCAACACCTGCACCATATCCCCATAACCCAGTAACCCCACCCAACACTAAGGGCAATTTTGGACGCTAAGGGCAATTTATCATGGCCAATCCACCTAACCTGCACATATTTGGACTGTGGGAGGAAACCGGAGGACCTGGAAGAAACCCATGCACACACGGGGAGGATGTGCAGACTCCGCACAGTGACCCAAGCCGGGAATTGAACCTGGGACCCTGGAGCTGTGAAGCAATTGTGCTATCCACAATGCTACCGTGCTGCCCCGGAGATCTTCCCGGTAACCCACAAGTAGGTGGGGCAGCACTAATGAGACTGCCGTTTAACAAGCATGACACAAATTAAGCTACCTGGGGATCCAAATAGCCCATGACTGGAAAGGGATCCACAAGTGGAACCTCACCAGTCTGACGGGGGAAGTAAAAAAGGACCTGCAAAGATGGAAAATACTCCCACTTTCCCTCGCGGGGAGAGTCCAGACGATCAAAATGAACGTACTGCCTCGGTACCTCTTCCTACTTAGACCCATCCCGATCTACATCCCCAAGGCCTTTTTCAAAGCTCTAGACAAACTAATCATGGCGTTGTATGGGGGGAATAATGCTAGAATCCCAAAGAAGGTCCAACAAAAAAGAAAATCCGGGAGGGTTGGCCCTCCCAAACCTACAATTCTACGACTGGGCGGCGACGGCCGAGCGAATAAGGGAATGGATCAAGGAACCAGAAGCAAAGTGGGTGCGCGCGGAAGAGGCCTCCTGCATGGGGACCTCCCTCCGGGCCCTCACCATGGCAGCACTCCCATCCCCACCCAAAAAACACTCCAGCAGCCCGGTGGTGATAGCCACCCTCCAGTCCTGGAACCAACTACGGCAGGAATTTGGCCTAACCAAAATGTCGGACAAAGCTCCCACCTGCAACAACCATAGGTTCACAGCAGCACTAACTGACACCACCTTTAAAAAGTGGGGACAGGACGGAGGGACACTGACAGTCAGGGATCGATACACTGACGGCAGGATCGCAACACTGGATGAACTGACAGAGAAATTCCAGCTATCCAGGGGGATCGAGCTGAGGTACCTGATGTGTTGGGTATGCTGGGTCTGCGAGGACTGCGTTTACCATAGCAGTGAGAGAGACAGGCTTCCAACACTTGTAGAAATGCAACTCTATTTTATTGAACTATGAAATGTTAAACATATTAGAACTGTGGATTGACACTATGCTGAGTTGACTGGAGACCTGAGGCTAACCTGACCAGACTATCTTACTACCACATGGTGGATGTTCGTGTTGCTGCTCATGGGCTCTAGCTGTCTCAGAGGCTGGATCCCAAGGGAGCGGGAAAATTAGTGCCCTCTGGCTTTATAGTGGCCGTGTCCCGTCTGGCGATTGGCTGCTGTGTTCTGTGTGTTAATTGGTCATCCTGTGTGTCAATCAGTGTATGTCTGTGCACCATCATATACTTGTGTGTATATTATGACAGTACCTGCAACTCAAAAACTTCCTATAAAAGGAGACAAAGACATACCCACAACTGCCACGACAGAGATTACTGGAGGAGTTACTGGACAAAAGCATCCTAGATGAAGGGAACTGTAGCGACATTTATGAATGACTCATAGAAAGGGCCGACACCGTACTGGACGCAATAAGAAAGAAATGGGAGGAAGACCTGAGGATTGAAATAGGGTGGGGACTCTGGGGCGAAGCACTGCATAGGGTCAATTCCACCTCCAAGTGTGCAAGGCTCAGCCTGACGCAACTAAAAGTGGTATAAAGTGCCCACTTAACAAGAACCCGTATGAGTAGGTTCTTCCCAGAGGTTGAGGATAGATGCGAACGGTGCCAAGGAGGCCCGGCCAACTACGCCCACATGTTCTGGTCTTGCCCCAGACATGCAGGGTACTGGACAGCATTTCTTGAGGCAATGTCCAAGGTGGTGGGGATGAGGGTGGAGCCATGCTCGAAAGTGGCGGTCTTTGGGTTATCAGACAGACAGATCTATTCCTGGGGAAGAGGGCGGACGCCCTTGTCTTTGCCTCCCTGATCGCCTGCCGTAGAATCCTGTTTGGCTGGCGGTCAGCAGCACCACCCAAAGCTGCAGACTGGCTGTCCGACCTCTCGGAATCTCTCCAAATGGAGAAAATCAAATTTGCCATCCGAGGGTCAGACGACGGCTTCCACAGAACGTGGGAGCCATTCACCCAATTGTTCCGGAGACTGTTTGTGGCCAACGAACAAGTGGAAGAATAGCGAGGTAGCCACGAATCAGGGGAAAGTAGCCATTGCATGAGAGGGAGGGATAGACCGGGGAAGTGGGGAGGGGGGTGGGGGGTGGGTGGGGTGGATAGCTACACCTAAGAGGAAAGAAAAGCAAACCGCAGGAGAAGGAGAGCAGAAGGGGGGGGGGGGGGGGGAAGAGGGAGGGGAAGATGGGAAGAGTGAGGAGACAGGGAACAATAGAAGGGAACCAGAGAGGTGGGGGAGGCAGGGGAATGATAACAGGAAGGAGGGCACGGGAAACGATAATAAACTTGGCATCTGCAGGGATAGAGAACAAGGAAAATCCAGGCGAAAGACAGGAAGAATGACTGAAGCGGAGGTGAGCGCGAGACGACAACGGCAGCGAAATCCATACGGGAGAAGCAAGTGACAACACCAACACTAGCACCAGACAAACTCGTGTATTGCCCTCTGTAATTGTTTCTCCAGCACCCAAATGTACATCTACCTCCCCCCAGTTGCCCCCCCCCCCCCCCAAACAGTTGCCTACTTATGTGTCCAAAATAATATTGCAAATTGTACAGAGTTGCTCCTGTTGAGCCGGTGCATAATACCTTACCAGTTATTTTATTTTATTTCATGTTTGTTCTTTTTGTGGTATGTTTGTGTGCACTCTTCTCTTATAGATATATATATATATATCTTTCATTGTGTGTACACAACGGTGTCATGATATGCAAACATGCAGATAATGATATTCAGACAGGCAGCTAATGAACAAAGAGAACAGGACACAACCAATGAGCAGGTAGGACACTCAGGGGTGGTATCCCACTATAAAAGGCATGAGGCACTCACACTCCACCTCTTTCCACTGATGATCATCTACAGAGTGAGTCAGGGTGTATGTACAGTATCACACCTCCAGCACGTGGCTAAGAGCTAGTCTGGTCCAGTCAGACAGAGTACCACACTTAGGTTAGCAGAGAGTCGAACTCATAGAGAACTGTGCTAACTGTGCTAATGGTTCAATAAATCAGATTGAAGTAACTTCAAGGTCTGGAGTACTTTTGGTCAAAGCTGCATCCAATTGCAGCCTGTGTTATCCCAGAGTACATAACACATCATGATAACAGGAGACTGCTTAATCTAGGTGGTTTACCTCAGTCTGTTCCGTGACGACCAGCGAATGTATCCCGACACCATGGAGAAGATTCAGGCTCCTCACCAGCTCAGGACCTCCGGCAATCTCAGCGCCAACTGGCGGATATTCAAGCAAAAGTTTCTGCTGTACATCGAGGCTTCAGACCTCGTGGGTGCGTCTAATGCAAGGAAGATCGCGCTTCTCCTCTCAACAGCGGGTGATCAAGCCATCGAACTCTTCAACTCTTTTCACTTCACCCAAGGCCAGGACAACACAAAGTTTCAGACAATCCTGGACAAGTTTGACAGTCACTGTGAAGTGGACACCAATGAAATCTTCGAGCGCTACATATTTAAATATTGTCTACAAGGTAAAGGTGAATATTTCAACTCCTTCTTAACTAACCTCCGCGTGCTAGCACTGTCCTGCAACTTTGGTGATATTGGGGTGATATTGATCAGAGACCAAATTGTTTTTGGAGTTCACTCTGATTCTCTGAGAGAGCAGCTACTGAAAATCAAGCATATGACCCTGCCAGTCGCGATTGAAACATGCACAGTGCATGAGCAGGCCAAAAATCGCTATACCCAGTACAAATCGGCTGAAAATGAGAAACTTGCCTCCCACGAGGCATAGAGTGTGCATGCCATCTCCTGGATGCAGAGCCTCAGCATTTATGAAAGCAGTCATTTTGCGCGCTTTTCCCGCGGCCCCACGCATGCACGATGCAAACGGGATAACGAAGCGGCCGACACCCACACTGCACATGTGTGACGATGTGCGGAGCGTCAGGGCGCCGATGTCATGACGTGCTCGAACTGCGGCAACGCTCATTTAAAGAAACATTGCCCTGCAAGAGGCAGGCGATATTTAAACTGAGGGAAGCCTGGACACTATGCAGCCTGGGGCAGGTCTGCACCATCAGTCAGGGGCCAGTGCTCCCAATTCCGATGACAGCACATTCAGAGTGTGCAACAATGATTACGGGATTCTGATCCTGGCAGCACAACGGATTCAGAGGAAGAATGTCTGGACTCCGCCTACTGTGTGGGCATCATTACCAAATGTGAATATGCCACAGCCAAATCATCACAAATTCAATCCATCCTCGCTGTGGATTCTGCGGACGAATGGTGTGCGGTGATGCAGGTCAACCATTACTCCATCCTGCTTAAGCTGGACACAGGTGCTCCTGCCAACCTCCTCTCACAGGCAGATTTCAAACGCATCAAGCAGCCCCCCAAGGTTCTTCCAGCAGCCTGCAGGCTCCTGGACTACAACGGAAATGCCATCATGGCACTGGGATCCTGCCATCTCCTCGTCTCCAACTGGAGCACCCATGTTCGGTTACGTTTTGAAATCGTCAAGCCAGACAGGGCATCCCTACTTGGCGCGCATGAACGCTGAAGCTCGTGCAGTGGGTTTACACAACGACATCCTCCAATGTGGATCTTCAGGCCGGCATTGACAACATCCTCGCTCAGTGTCCGTATGTGTTTGACGAGATGGGCATGCTGCCATATCGATACAAGGTTCTGCTACAACCTGATGCCAAGCCAGTGGTCCACGCACCACGCCAGGTCCCTGCTCCACTTCGGCCTGAAGGCACAGCTCAAGGATCTTCAGCAACAGGGCATCATTTCCAAGGCAACCAAACCGACTGACTGGGTCAGCTGATGATACGTGTCAGAAAGCCTTCGGGAGACCTGCGCAACTGCATTGATCCCAAGGATCTCAATAAGAATATAATGCGTGAACACGACCCTATCCCGAAGCGGGCGGAACTCACCAGTGAGATGGCACATGCACGTTTTTTCACCAAGTTAGATGCGTCACATGGATTTTGGCAAATCCAGCTGGATGAGTCCAGCAGAAGGCTCTGCACCTTCAACACACTATTTGGCAAATACTGCTATAACCGTATGCCGTTTGGCATTGTCTCGGCATCGGAGATCTTTCATCGCATCATGGAACAGATGATGGAGGGCATTGAAGAGGTTCGTGTGTACATGGACAACATCATCATATGGTTCACGGCCCCTAAAGAGCATGTTTCCCGTCTGCAGCAGGTATTCCGCCGCGTCCATGCCAATGGCCTGAAGCTGAACAGGTCCAAATGTTGCTTTGGCATGTCGACACTCAAGTTCCTAGGTGACCAGATCTCTCAGCAGGGTATGCACCCGGACACAGACAAGGTCAAGGTCATCGAAGCCATGAAGGTCCCTGAAGACAAGAAGGTGGTGTTGCGCTTCCTTGGCATGGTCAATTTTCTGGGCAAATTCATCCTAAACCTGGCCTCACACACCACAGCCCTACGAAACCTGGTGAAAAAGTCCACTGCCTTTGAGTGGCAAGCAGCACATCAGGCAGAGTGGTTGGAGCTGAAAGCCGAGCTCACCACTGCACCTGTCTTGGCATTTTTCGACCCCGACAGGGAGACGAAGATCTCAACAGATGCGAGCCAGGATGGCATCAGTGTGGTGCTGCTCCAACGCGATGACACTTCATCCTGGGCAGCAGTAGCCTATGCATCGAGGGCCATGACGCTCACCGAAACACGGTATGCGCAAATAGAGAAGGAATTCTTAATGGAATTCTCGGGCAGAATTCTCCGCTCCCCACGTGGCGTGGGAGAATCATGGGAGGGCGTCCCGACATTTTTTACGCCCCCCTGGCGCCCCCAGCGATTCTCCCCCCCTCCAGCTCGGAAAAATCGGCGCTCGCCGTTTTTCATGAAACGTGCGCCAGATGTCCGTTTGGGGCATCTAGGGACCCGATTTGAACGGGAGCACCGCCGCCCGGCAAGGTCAAGCCGCCACGTCTTGCCGATCGGCTAAGGAGAAAGACGGCCACCGCGCATGCGCAGGTTCGTGCCGTCTGCGCGATGAAGTCATCCGCGCATGCGCGGGTTGGAACCAGCAACCCGCGTCTGCGCGGATGACTTCACATTCTCGGCATGACGAGGTCGCTGCCGAGAAAGACGGAGGCCCGCTCCTAGCCCCCCGGGTAGGGGTGAATCAGGTGCGGGGAGCGGGCTCCGAGGCCGTCGTGAACCTCGGCCGAGTTCACGACGGCCTTCACGAATTCGGCCCCCTGCGGAGAATTACGCCCCTCAAGTTTTACGACTTTGTCTACGGCCTGCCAACATTCACTGTCGAGACGGATCACACGCCTCTGGTCCACATTATCCACAAGGACCTGAACGACATGACGCCTCGGTTGCAGCGCATCCTCCTCAAACTCAGAAGGTACGACTTTGACTTAGTGTACACGCCTGGCAAGGAGCTCATCATCGCTGATGCATTGTCCCGCTCCATCACATTGCCTAGTGAACCACTGGAAATCATCTGGCAGATTGAATCACAGGTGCAGTTGTGTGCTAGCACCCTCCCGGCGTCCGATGAGAAGGTGGTTTGTATCCGCGAGGAGACAGCCAAAGACCCCTTTATGCACCACCTCGCCAATGGCTGGCAGAAAGGGCAGTGTCCTCGATTTTATAATTTAAAGGTCGACCCGATGGTGATTGATGGTATCCTCCTCAAGCTGGACCGGATTGTCACTCCACTCAGTCTCCAGAGCTTGGTGCTCAGCCAAATCCATGAGGAACACCTGGGCGTCGAGAAGTGCAGACACAGAGCCAGGCAGACTGTCTACTGGCCCGGTATTAGCCAGGGCATCTCAAACATGGTCCTCAACTGTGCGACCTGTCAATGCTTCCAGCCAGCGCAGAGCGAGGAGATACTCCAGCAGCATGAAATCGAGACCCCCCCGTGGTCCAAGTTTGGCATCGACCTCTTTCTTGCGAATGGTCATGACAACTTGTTGATTATTGACTATTTCTCCAATTACCCTGAAGTCATAAAGCTCTCAGACCTCACATCTCGGACCGTCACCAAGGCCTGTAAGGAGACGTTCTCCAGGCATGGTATCCCACTCACCGTCATGAGTGACAATGGCCTATGCTTCAGCAGCCACGAGTGGTCTATGTTTGCCAAGTCATACCATTTCTAACATGTCACTTCCAGCCCACACTATCCGCAGTCCAATTGGAAGGTTGAAAAAGTGGTGGACATTGTGAAACAGCTCATCTGCAAGACCGCGGATTCTGCTTCTGAGATCTACCTCGCGCTGCTTGACTACAGGGCGACCCCACTGTCCACTGGCATGTCGGCGGCTCAGCTCCTGATGAAGAGAGACCTGCAGCTGACACTTCCAGCCATACACTTGCCCAACCAGGATCACCTCCTGGTGCTGCAGAAGGTGCAGCAAACTCCGAAACCAGCAAAAGCAGGGCTATAATGCTCATGCCACCGATTTTCCCATGTTATCCCCAGCAGACACTGTCAGGATCAAGATACTGGATTGTGGCTGGTCTGCTCCAGCTGTCGTTGTTCGACAGGCTGCGCCCCGCTCGTATGTTGTACGTATGGCTGATGGTTCTGTTGTGCGATGGAACAGACCGGCACTGCGTAAGGTTGCCTGCCCGCAACTGCTTTCTTCTCCATTTCCGTCTGTTGGTTTGCCACCTTCTGATACCTCGAACTACGAGGCTACCAGTCAGGCTTCCATCCCGCCTGTCAAGGCGCAGTCATCCCCACCACCACCTCTCTGGCAGTCGACAAGGATCAGAAGCAAGACCCAGAGATTGGACTTATGAACCTTCGTTTTGTTTGCTACGTTCTGTTTTCTCACATTAGGCAGCTGTCTTCACATGTAAATACGTTGACATATGCCTCCGCTTGTACATATGTTAGTATTTGCCACCACATGTAAATACATTCCCACATGCCACAGAACATACAAAAAAAAAAGCGGTAGATGTCATGATATGCAACCATGCAGATAATGATATACAGGCAGGCAGCTAATGGACAGAGAACAGGACATGACCAATGAGCAGGCAGACACTCAGGGGCAGTATCTCACTATAAAAGGCATGAAGCACTCACACTCCGCCTCTTTCCACTGATGAACATCTACAGAGTGAGTCAGGGTGTATGTACAGTATCACACCTCCAGCACGTGGCTAAGAGCTATCCTGGTCCAGTCAGGCAGAGTAACCGCACTTAGGTTAGCAGAGAGTTGAGCTCAGAGAACTGAGCTAACTGTGCTACTGGTTCAATAAATCAGATTGAACTAATTTCAAGATCTGGAGTATCTTTTGGTCAAAGCTGCTTCCAGTTGCAGCCTGTGTTATACCAGAGTACATAACACATCAAACATTAAATAAACTTTGTTGAAAAACCCAATAAAAACATTTATATTAAAAAAAAAGTGTTCTGAAGCTCGGAATCCTGCTAATTTGCCTCCTGACTCCTCAAAGCATGTCCACCTACAAGGCACACATCATGAGTGTGATGGAATACATCTCACCTTGTCTGAATGAGTGCAGCTCCAACAACACACAAAAAACTTGACACCATCCAACACAAGGCAGCCTGTTTGATTGGCACTCCATCCACCACCTCAAGTACTCACTCCCAATGCACAGTGGCAGCAGTGTGTACTGTTTTAGCCCGCATGGATCTCACAGGGTAGGGATGATCCACTACCCTGTGGAATTTACAGAAACAGAGCTCCCCCAATAAGTGTGCTGGGGAGCCTTAACACAGTCCATGTGCCTTTGTATCAGGCACCGACTAGAGAAAACCCAGTAGGGAACTCCTGGAGCTAAACGTGTTGAATAAAATAAGTTTTGTTTTTCTCTACAACTCAGTGTGGACTCCTTTGGTTGTCTCTCATGAAATGTACCATCTGTCAAATGCACTGCAACAACTCCCAAGACTCTATTGATTGCAGTCTCCAAACCCCCAACCTCTACCTCTCAGAAGCCAGTACCAGAGGCCTCTGCCTAACTTTGGGTGTGTGCGACTTAGAACCCCTCAATTATTTTTATTATTATTAGGAGAATTGTGTCAAGAGTTCTGGAATTGGCTCCCAGATCAAGGGGGGAGGTAAAAGAATAAATGTTTTATCTCTGCATTTGGCCTATCAGGTGCCATGGTGTCTTCAACCTGAAGCCTTAACTTTGCTTCCCTCGTAACCGAAGCTGCCTGGCCTGCTGATTATTTCCAGAATTTTCTGTTTTCATTTCCCAAGTACGTTTGAGAAAGTATTTAACATGTTTCTTTAACATGACAACGTTAGGAATGACGGAGAAATATTCTAGTATACATTGAAGTGATACTTTAAATCTGATAAATTACATTCAAACCCATGCATGAGTAGAAAACAGCTTAAGTTACGTACCCTATCCAAACAAATAGCTTTTAAAGATTTCATAAAAATTTGCAAGTAATTTAACTCAATAAACATCCTTGTATTTTTATTTACGTTGTACACGTGCCAAGGGCAGTGAAGGACTCACCCTTTATCTCCAGCTCATTGTGCCATTGATAGAAGTTGTTCTAAAGGGAGTCAAAACTTCCTCGAGTAACATATTTATACCTGGGGAGCAGGTCTTTTATGAATTATGGTGTTGTTAACCTGCAGACTAATACAATGTCCCAAAGGAATTCTGTCTTAACCTGGCTCTGTGTCTGGGGCAACATGCATTAAAATGTGACAAAAATAAAATATTCCATCATGTTTACGCTGCAACGGGGACAGAGTCGATGAAAGCATGAGTCACAGATGAATAAGGCCTCGATTATTTTTCAGTTTCCTACTTTGAGTACAAAGTGTGCCAGAATATTAATTATTACCATGGGTACGATTCTGCCCCCTTACTAAGAAAGGAAAGTTGTTTTTAAATTTTCAAACGTCTTCCGTTTCTAAACCACACAGACAGTTCCACTAGTGCAATCAAGCTCACTGCCTCTGTCAATCCTATTCCTGTGTTTGAGCAAACCATCTCCTAATGGATTTTAAAAGCAGGCTGTCTAATAAGATAATGATTTCACTTGGCATGTAATACTCTAATAAATGAAGTGGAATTTGTTTCCTGAAGAAAAAGTCGGGCTTCAATTTGGAAAGCAAGTGGCTTGACTCTGATCCTTGGAATGGAACGAAGAATGTCGAGGCGTAGCCTTCAATTATCCTGCTGAATGACAGCAAGGTTTCCACTCTGCACATTCAGGCAGCACTGATGTTGAGGAAATTCAAGAGAAGCTTCTGTTTCAAATGATCAATATTGAGAGAACTGTAATTCCATGTAAATATGAAAACAGGAAACAGATGCTGACTGATTAAGTAAGTGTCAGAAGTGGACTGCACCAGTGCATGTATCATTAGAGAACAGCTGTTTCCCAATTAAAGTTAAGGCAGCACCAATTATTCTAATGTGATAATCAACTAAATGAGGGGGGGAGAAAAGCATTTTCTTTTCTTTTACAGGACAGTTGAGTCTTTTTCAGGAGTTAATAGCCCAGGAGCTTATCGTGTAAAGCTCAACAAGAGAGGCTGCTGGTTTCAGCTTGCCTTGAGAGTGCCGACCAGTTGCTCCTTAGTGCTCTATACTCTATCCTGAGTCATAATTTTAGTATTTAATTCTCTCCATATTTCCATCCTCAAATGTTTATGGAGTTCTCCCTCTGGAACGTTGACCAGCCCAGCCTCAGTGGACACCTCTGGTAGTACACATGGAACGTGACATTAGATTCTTTCACATAAGCAAAATACTGTGAAAGATAAAGTCTGAAATTAAAACAGAAAACGTTGGAAATACTCAGTAGACCAAGCAACATCTTTGGAGAGCGAAGAAGAGTTGACGCAAACCTGAGACAATGGGCGACTGGTTTAGCACAGTGAGCTAAATCGCTGGCTTGTAATGCAGAACAAGGGCAGCAGCACGGGTTCAATTCCCGTACCGGCCTCCCTGAACAGGCGTCACAATGTGGTGACTAGGGGCTTTTCACAGTAACTTCATTGAAGCCTACTTGTGACAATAAGCGATTATTATTATTAATTCCTATATGTGCAGAAGGAGACCATTCGGCCCATCAAATCTGCATCAACGCTCTGAAAGAACACCCTACCGAGGCATATTCCATATCCCTGTAAACACTATATCCCCATCTAACCTGCACATCTTTGGAATGCGGGAGGAAACCAGAGCACCCTGAGGAAACCCACGCAGACACGGGGTGGCGGGGGGGCAGGGGGGGAACGTGCAAACTCCACACAGACAGTCACCCAAGGCTGGAATTGAGCATGGGCACCTGGTGCTGTGAGGAATCAGTGCTAATGACTGGGCCACCGTGCTGCCCATTCACATTGGGCAGCCATGGAACACTGATTTGTTCTCAGACCCCATTTTGTATCAAGGCAAATATTTCACGCCCAAAATAAAAGCAAAATACTGCAGTTGCTGGAAATCTGAAAGAGAGCAGAACATGCTTGAAAAAACTCAGCAGGCCTGACAGCATCTGTGGAGAGAAACGGCGTTAACATTTCGGAACAGTTCTGAAGAAGATTTATTCGACTCAAAATACTCTGTATCTCTTTCCGCAAATGTTGCCAGACCTGCTGAGCTTTTCTAGCACTTTGGGACAGACCTTCCAGATTCCACGTGGTTCCCCCACCCCCACAGGATAACCACGAAGACCCGATGCAATGACGCTGCGGGAATTGCACGGTATTGTAGTCAATGAGGAGTCCTGAAAAGGTGAGTCAAAAGTAGTTTATTTCCCACTTACAGCTGGTCCCCAGTAATAGCGGTCGCCCTGAAGAAATAGCGCATACACTCCGCGTGCTGGGCCCAGTCTTCCACACTAGCATCAAACGCCATGGGTCTCCCGAAGAGCGGCATTTTTGAAACAGTACGAATCTTGTCCCTTTCAGTTGGGAGGTAGTCACAGTATGAGTGGCCCGCAGCACCGCCTGCAGTTCCGATTTACCCTTGTCGCCAATATTGTAATCAATGAGGAGTCCCAAATAGGTGAGTTGAAAGTAGTTTACTTTGAACACACAGCTAGGTAATGCAGCAACTAAAAAATAGTCCAAGTTCCAGTCCGGGACATCCTGAGATGCCGGCTCCTTCCTGGGCCGAATTGTATCTCAGGAAATTAACGACCGCGGTATTGGGCCTCCGTCTCTCAGCAAGGGGGCTCGTACTCCATGAACCCCGCGGGGAGATCAATCGGGTCATCCCCGCAGGCCTCTTGGGAGTTGTAACATACGGAAAGTTTCAACTTCTAGATGGACAATCCCCGTGCTCGCTCCGAAAATGTCTCTGACTCTGAAATCGAGTCGGCGACTCCAACCAGTTTCAACATACTTACCTGGATAGCTATTCAGAACATGTTAGACAGAGAAATCCTACTCTATATAACATTTATTCTGTGAAATTGTAAAGACTAAACCTGCAGTGTAATCACTGCTCTCTGTGAGGCTATGAAGGACAATGAATGCAATCTGAGCACCAGAAACTGCACTTGAAATGACAAAAAAAAGTGGATATTATTAAATCAAATGTATGATAAAAAACTAAAAAAGCATTGATTTCTTAAGTGACTCTGTTCATAGCAGACTTCTGACTTGAGTCAAGCAGCTCGATAGTACATATCCTAGAATGATCACAGTGAGTTTTGTCATTTCTCAGCTGGGCTGGCTCTGACATACTGCAGGAAATTGAATTGGAAGTGGGACATAGAGGAAAGCCTTGCATGGTTATCTTCAACTGTAGTTAACACATAGATGATTTTGTCCATCCAACTTGGTTGCAAGTTTAAACATTATTACAAGAATGCCAAGAAAGATCATTGGAAATAATGTCAGAATTTCATTTGCCGTTTCATTTATTCATGACAGCAATAAAGCAACTAACAACTGCAGTTGCTGAAGAACAGAAGGAGGCTGTTGCCCTTATTAGTTCAAATCAGGCAGATTTGCAGGGGAGTTTGCAATATAGCATCTGGGTACGGAATGTGGGGTCGCCGTTCTTCTCAAATTCAGCCTCTTGGAGGCATCTTTGTCCTTCACACTATCGCAGCCAAAGGCAACTGGATCGACGGTTAACATGTTTCACAAGGAATGTGGGATGTTATAAGAAGTGTATTCTTTATTGTTTTTTTAATAATTTTTATTGTCACAAGTAGGCTTACATTAATACTGCAATGAAGTTACTGTGAAAAATCCTCTCTCAAAGCTTTTCAAGGAAGCTTTGGAACATTTAAACTTTACTGACTGAAGTAGGGCAGTTCATTCAGGGGACGTAGTTTCTGCAAGGATTCCCTTCACTGATATCACCAAGGTAGACTGTGCCGACTGATTTCTGTAGGATTCTCCATCAGAAGATTGTCCAGAAAACTTGGAGGAAGGTAAGTGGGTATTTTCTTGATCTGGTAGCGTCAAAAATAGAGGTTCTGACTCTGATCGGAAGATTTGGGCTCCCCTCTTGTCATTCTACCTCCTTAACTCTGATTCCCTCTCCACAGACGCTGCCTGACCTGCTGAGTGTTTATGGCATTTTCTGTTTTTATATCAGCTTCTTTGTCTGCTTCAGAACATGTGGCCATTCGTAATCATTGCTCCTAGCAGCATGTGAGGCCAGTGATACTTATTTCTTTGAAGAAAATAAATCGTGCCGCCCTTCCACCCTCCAACACTACATTAAGAAGCAAAGCGCACTGTTTATTCTATAAATAGTACAATTTTATTGTACTTAGGTTTTGTCGTCTATTCAACTTATGATTTTGTTAAAGCCTACAGGCCAGTCACAAATCAGCTGATTTATGGTTCGGCTCGTTAGACATAAATGGAACATATAAACTGAAGCAATCTGCAGTAGTCCCCGAGGAGTAAAATAAATATTTCCTGTCTGTTGCAGAGCCAGTGTCAGGCTCTGTACAATATCTTTACCATTTAATATTTGATCAAATCACATGTAAGGGAATAGGAGGCCCCTGAAGTAATTTCTGCCCATTGATTTCAAGTCAAGTTGGAAAAGTTACCGTTTAATTGTGGTCCAGTTGCCGACTGGTCACAGTGCTATATTCGCAAGCAGAAGGCATAGTGTTAGGTTTGATTGTCTGAAATATTAGGAAATTTGCAATACTTTAGGTAAGTTTTCACGAATTCTGATCTTCTTCTCAGGCTGGCCCTTGGGAATTAGATGAAAGCAAATGACTGTGGATGCTGGGATCTGAAACAAAACCAGGAAATGCTGGACAATCTCAGCAGGTCTGACAACTGTGGAGAGGGAATGGAGCAAACATTTCCAGTCTGAATGACTCTTTGTCAAGGCTCCTTGAGATGACTTGCTATCACTCTGGGTCGATGGGTCTGAGATAGTTGACAAGTCCAATGAGTGACCTGCACCTGAGAGGCAAGTAATGCTAGGGGAGTTAGGTAGATGGGGTGTTTGTGAGCTCCATTCCATGCCTCGACTTTGTCCGACAAAGTCTCTTGATGCATCCAGTGCCTTCCTGGATGAGAAAAAGTTGTATCCACACCTAATTCCTTCAGATGGGTGGCACAGTGGTTAGCATTGCTGCCTCACAGCTGCAGGGACATGGGTTCAATTCTGGCCTCAGGTGACTGTCGGTGCGGAGTTTGCAGTTTCTCCCCCTGTCTGCGTGGGTTTCCACTGGGTGCTCCGGTTTCCTCCCACAATGCAAAGAAGCACAGGTTTGTTGGATTAGCCATGCTAAATTGCCTCTTAGTGTCCAAAAGGTTAGGAGGGGTTATGGGGATAGGGTGGAGGCATGGGTTTAAGTAGGGTGCTCTTTCCAAGGGCCGGTGCAAACTCAAATGGCCGAATGGCCTTTCTGCACTGTAAATTCTATGGGCCTTCTCCTGCAGGTCCTGTCTCATTTAGGGCAACAATATTGATGTCACGGTTTGGGTTGTCAATGAGAATCCTAATGTTCCAGGTCCCACACTTAATTTTGACGAGAGGGGGCAGCACGGTGGTGCAGTGGTTAGCATAGCTACCTCACAGCTCCGAAGTCCCAGGTTAGATACCGGCTCTGGGTCCCTGTCTGTGTGGAGTTTGCACATTCTTCCCATGTCTGCATGGGTCTCACTCCCACAACCCAAAGATGTGCAGGCTTGGTGGACTGGCCATGCTAAATTGCCCCTGAATTGGAAAAAAATGAATTGGGTACTTTAAATTTATTTATTTTTAAAATTTTGATGAGTGAAAGATGCAGCCTTGTGATTTCTTTTAAATGCGGGGTGATTGTTGCACATCGACGATCACACAATCTCAGAAGAGCAGCGCCTTGCTCCAATGGCAAGGGGGTCCTGAAACACTTGGAGGCCAAAGTGAGATATGTGCGCATTCATACACAGATACAAATTCTGATAGAATAATATCGCTTATTGTCAGACGTAGGCTTCAATGAAGTAACTGTGAAAAGCCCCTAGTCGCCACATTCCGGTGCCTCTTCGGGGAGGCCGGTGCAGGAATTGAACCCGCACTGCTGGCCGTGTTCTGCATTACAAGCCTGCTGTTTAGCCCACTGTGCTAAACCAGCCCCTTTAAACCAGAACTGTTATGAACGTACAGAAATAAAGATGAGGGAAGATGTCAAACTCACATCAAAGGCACTGCGGACTGTCAGTGTGCAGCCTATGTTAGCAACCAAGTCTTTTCCAAAATAGAAGTGTGATAACATAGTGATTATGTTGCAGGGCAAGTGATCCTACAACATGGATTAATTGCTCTGGAGACATGAGTTCAAACTGCACAAGGACAGCAGGGGAATTTAAATTCAATGAATTAAATAAACCTGGACTCAAAAGGCTAGAATCAGTGATGATGACCACAAAATGCTGGGTTGTCGTAAAAATCCATCTTGCTCACTAATGCCCTTTCAGAAAGGAAGTCCCTTGACCTTGCCCAGTCTAGCCAGATGTGACTCCAGACTGCAAAGCAGCTCACTCCTCACTCTCCTCCTTAACGTCCCAGCAAGCCACTCAATTGTATACATGAAATAAGCTCACCAACCCCTTCTTAAGGACAATTAGGGATGGACAATGAATGCTGGTCTTGCCAGTGACAGCCCACATCCTGTGAATAAAAATAACTCACGGGAAAATAATGATGGTCAATTCAGGGAAAACGCAAGGAAACTACTTGATGTGACCATCAATTCACTAGAGACACGATTGGAAGTAAACTGTGGTTTTAATAGTCTTACAACTGAGCCAGCCTGCGACCAGAGGAACTGAGAGCAGGGCTTACGGCTGCAGCACTTTATACTTCCGATAGTGTGAGGGGCCATGGGCAGAGCCATGGGCGGAGCCAAGGGTGGAGCCCTGGAAGCTCCTTATCTCCCCCTATGGGCAGAGCCGCGCAACGGCTCACATACAGAGCCCACAAGGACATAATACAATGCAATGCAATACAGTGTGAATTACAATGCAGTATAATTCACCACACAACTCCCTTAGTCTCTTAGATGATTCAGTCTCAGGAGACTGCAGTATTATCATAGAACTTACAGTGCAGAAGGAGGCCTTTCGGCCCACTGAGTCTTGGAAAGAGCACCCCATCTAAGTCCACGGCTCCATTTTTAGATTGGTACCGCTTCAGCCACCTTGCTCTAAATCCTCTCCAGAACTGGGATTTGCACACTGCCCTCAAGGTTGACCTACTGCACCATGTATCGCTTTCACACCACTATGAACTTGCTCCCTGTCCCATGACTGATCAGTACCTCAATAGGTGGTCAGGAGCTGTAGCTGATGTGACCAAGGGTTTGGTCGCCTTCTCAGTAATGTGGAAAGCCTGGGGAGTGATGCACCATCAATTGGACTCGAATCGTAGAGAAGTTCCAAAGAACAGGCTTTAATACGTTAGATGTGAGCCCGGCAGTGGTCGTACAGAGAAAGGCCGACTGCCAGCCAACACGAGCTCTTATACCCGCCTTGTAGGCGGAGCTACCAACCTCTCAGCCAATCGGCGGGGAGTCACATGACCAGCCACAACCAATTGGCAGAGAGGCACATGACTTGCCTGGGCCAATGGGCAGTGATGATGCTGTACCAATGGCACCTTGGTTCTCCGGTAATATGACCTCTCTAGCCATACTACCACATTCACCCCTTGTTGAGAAAGAAGCGGGTACCGAGGTAACTATGGCTGCCCACTGGCCCGTGACGATCGTGTAAGAAAACCAAGAAGACAAGTGTACAAGAGAAAAAAAAAATAACCATAGCAATAATAATAAAAGGAACATGTGCAAAACATGAAAGCCCATAAGGCCCATCAAATTGACTCGATCAGCCGGATGGGTGCCTTCGGTGTCCTGCCTGACCTGTGCAGCGGCGCCAATGACGTTGGAGTGGTGGCCGTCCGTGACTCCAGGAGCTGTGGTCGTGATCCTGTGTCCATACCCCTGGTCGGAGTTGGTGGTAGCCAGACCGGGGGAAGGGGTTCCTGTGCGCTGGGTTGCGGGGGCGCTGGGGGCGCCGGGGGCGGTCGGAACTGGGGGGAGTGTGTTGGTGTTGGGGGTGTCGCCGCACTCCGGCGGGTGCCAGGTCCCGAAGGGAGACCGTGTCCTGTCATCCGTCGGGATACTCCACGTACGCGTACTGTGGGTTGGTGTGGAGTAACTGGACTCTGTCAACCAACGGGTCGGACTTGTGCACCCGCACATGCTTCCGGAGCAGGATGGGCCCGGGTGTGGCCAGCCAGGTCGGGAGTGGGGCCCCAGAGGAAAACCTCCTGGGGAAAACCAGAAGATGTTCATGAGGTGTTTGATTCGTGGCAGTACAGAGGAGAGACCGAATAGAGTGGAGGGCGTCTGGGAGAACCTCTTGTCAGTGGGAGACTGGGAGACACCTGGACCGCAGGGCCAGTAGGACGGTCTTCCAGACCGTACTGTTCTCCCTCTCGACCTGACCATTACCCCGGGGGTTATAACTGGTCGTCCTGCTAGAGGCGATGCCCCCGCTGAGCAGGAATTAATGCAGTTCGTCACTCATAAAGGAGGACCCCCGGTCGCTGTGGACGTACACGGGGTAACCGAACAGGGAGAAAATGGAGTGGAGGGCTTTGATAACAGTTGAAATGGTCATGTCGGGGCAGGGGATGGCAAAAGGGAAGCGGGAGCATTCGTCAATCACATTTAAAAAGTATATGTTGCGGTTGTTGGAGGGGAGGGGACTCTTGAAGTCCATGCTGAGACGTTTAAAGGGGTGGGAATCCTTTACCAGATGTGCCTGCTCGGGGCAGTAAAAGAGTGGTTTGCACTCTGCGCAAATGTGGCAATCCCTGGTCACGGTCCTGACCTCCTCGATGGAGTAGAGCAGGTTGCAGGTCTTAATGAAATGAAAGAAGCGGGTTACCCCTGGATGGCAGAAGTCCGCGTGGAGGGTGCGGAGGCAGTCTATCTGCGCGTTGGCGCAGGTACTGCGGGACAGGGCATCAGGAGGCTTGTTGAGCTTCCCAGGATGATACAAGATATCATAGTTGTACGTGGACAACTCGATCCGCCACAGCAAGATCTTGTCGTTCTTGCCCCTCTGTGCATTATCGAACATAAAGACTACTGACCGTTGGTCTGTGAGGAGGGTGAACCTCCTGCCGGCCAGATAGTGCCTCCAATGTCGCACAGCTTCGACTATGGCCTGTGCCTCCTTTTCCACTGAGGAATGGCGGAGTTTGAAAGCGTGGAGGGTCCGGGAGAAGAAGGCCACGGGTCTGCCCGCTTGGTTCAGGGTGGCCGCCAGAGCTACATCGGACGTATCGCTCTCGACCTGGAATGGGAGGGACTCGTCAATAGCTCGCATCGTGACCTTTGCGATATCCACTTTGATGTGGCTAAAGGCCTGGCGGGCCTCCATCGACAGGGGGAACGTTTTGGACTGGATGAGAGGGCGGGCTTTGTCGGCGTAGTTAGGGACCCATTGGGCATAATAAGAAAAGAAGCCCAGACAGCGTTTGAGGGCTTTAAGGGAGTTGGGGAGAGGGAGTTCCATTAGGGGGCGCATGCGTTCGGGGTCGGGGCCTATCACTCCGTTACACACTACGTAGCCGAGGATGGGGAGTGGTGCACCATCAATTGGACTAGAGTCGCAATGAAGTTCCAAACAGCAGGCTTTAACACGCTAGATGTGAGCCCGGCAGTGGTCGTACAGAGAAAGGCCAACTGCCAGCCAACACGAGCTCTTATATCCCACCTTGTAGGCGGAGCTACCAACCTCTCAGCCAATCGGCTGGGAGTCACATGACCAGCCACAACCAATTGGCAGAGAGGCACATGACTTGCCTGGGCCAATGGGCAGCAAGGCTGCTGTACCAATGGCAGCTTGGTTCTCCGGTAATATGATCTCTCTAGCCATACTACCACAGAGAGAAAAGAAAATTTTAGAACTCACGGAAGCTTTAGGTACCAAGAATCAACAGCATCATAAAAATAAACAAGTGGAACTGGAAACAGTCCATTTGAGGCCGACCCCATGAATCTCATTTTCACTCTTATTTTCATTCAAATCCCATTTCCATGCATACCTTATTGAATGCACAATTCTAATCCTCTCTTTTCCGCACTGTTGTGGTAGAACCCCTTCTCCAGATACCTACGCCTCCCAAAATAGTTTTGTTTATGCAGGGATCTATGGCCATAATCTACGATCAGCAGTCAATCTCCATCAACATTTCAGTGCAGCAAGTTGGCTTTGAAAGCAGAGATGCCCCACTGAAGTGTTTGCTTGAATTTAAATTACAGACATAAGCACATAAATATGCGTTAATTTGTTTGGAGGTGCCTTTGCCTCTCTGATCATCTGTTTAATGTGTTTTTGTAATTTCTGTGGGGATGCAATGAGCCCTTTCTCCTCTCTCCCTGCAGGATATATAAATGCTATTTTTCTTCTTTATTTCATTTCAATTTGTTTGCTGAATCATTTAGGGCCACGGTTGTTGAATCTGTATTTGTTGACTTTGCGGAATGCACTTTCCTGCATTCTCTGCATTATACGTTTAAATTTGTTCTATTGCTCCTCCACTGAAGTGTTGCTAAGCAATTTTCCCCAATTTATTTGCTTTAGCTGTTTTCTTATTTCACTGCGAAAGTTCTATTTGAATTGTGTACCTCTGTTTTGCCTTGAGTATTTTTGACTCCTTGTTCAGTTTAACTATATGTCTCTGCTCTTATGGAGCTCTGTTTCAATAAATCTCTTTTGCTTGTTTCCTCTCTCCCCCTCTTCAGAAGTATTTTGGAAACGTAATTCTTACATCTTCTTTTCTGTTCACTGCTCTCTTCCTGTGCCCTGCCTCATAATCTGCTTAGCCTCTTTAAAGCTGCAGAAGATGTTTCTCTATGTTAAGGGGTGGCAAAGTTGTTAACTCAGGGACCTGGGTTCAATTCATGCCTTCGGTTATTATCTGTGTGGAATATGTAAGCTCTCCCCAGGTCTGTGGGTTTTCTCCGCGTGATCTGGTTTCCTCCCACAGTCCAAAGATGAGCAGTTTAGTTGGACTGACCATGATAAAAATAATTGCCCCTTAGTGTCCAAAGGTGAGGTGCGGTGACGTGATAGGGTGGGGGAGTAGGCCTATCAAGTGTGCTCTTTCAGAGAGTTATTGCAGACTCGATGGGTTGAACGGCCTTCTTCTGCAATGTAGGGATTCTATGATTCTAAGGGTCACTGTCAAATTGCGGCATTGGTACTGGTCTGGCTGGCAACAGATGGCGAACCCATGCCATAGGTCGAGGAGGCCTGGCAGGGAGCAGGGAAAAATGGGAATGTGACACAGGCTGTCCTAAATCAAGAAGCAAGCACATATTTAAAAAAAACGCACCAAGATATTTTCAAAACGTTGTGGCAACACCGTGGCGCGGCACACTGCCATGGCAACAAACAACTTCATGGATGATGAGTTGCAGACGAATATCCTTCGGCCCTCCCAGCCTGCGCCGATCCAGATCCTTTATCTAAACCTGTCTCCTATTTTCCAAGGTCTACTTCCCTCTGTTCCCGCCCATTCATATACCTGTCTAGATGCTTCTTAAATGATGCTATCGTGCCCGCCTCTACCACCTCCGCTGGTAAAGCGTTCCAGGCACCCACCACCCTCTGCGTAAAAAACTTTCCACGCACATCTCCCTTAAACTTTCCCCCTCTCACCTTGAAATCGTGACCCCTTGTAACTGACACCCCGACTCTTGGGAAAAGCTTGTTGCTATCCACCCTGTCCATACCTCTCATAATTTTGTAGACCTCAATCAGGTCCCCCCTTAACCTCCGTCTTTTCAACGAAAACAATCCTAATCTACTAAACCTCTCTTCATAGCTAGCACCCTCCATACCAGGCAACATCCTGGTGAACCTCTTCTGCACCCTCTCCAAGGCATCCACATCCTTCTGGTAATGTGGCGACCAGAACTGCACGCAGTATTCCAAATGTGGCCCAACCAAAGTCCTATACAACTGTAACATGACCTGCCAACTCTTGTACTCAATACCTTGACCACTTTATCAACCTGCGTTGCCACCTTCAGGGTACAATGGACCTGAACTCCCAGATCTCTCTGCACATCAATTTTCCCCAAGACCCTTCCATTGACCTTATAGTCCGCTCTTGAATTTGATCTTCCAAAATGCATCACCTCGCATTTGCCTGGATTGAACTCCATCTGCCATTTCTCTGCCCAACTCTCCAATCTATCTATATTTTGTTCTATTCTCTGACAGTCCTCCTCGCTTTCTGCAACTCCACCAATCTTAGTATCATCAGCAAACTTGCTAATCAGACCACCTATACCTTCCTCCAGGTCATTTATGTAGATCACAAACAACAGTGGTCAGAGCACGGATCCCTGTGGAACACCACTAGTCACCCTTCTCCATTTTGAGACACTCCCTTCCACCGCTACTCTCTGTCTCCTGTTGCCCAGCCAGTTCTTTATCCATCTAGCTAGTACACCCTGAACCCCATACGACTTCACTTTTTCCATCAACCTGCCATGGGAAACTTTATCAAACGCCTTACTAAAGTCCATGTATATGACATCTACAGCCCTTCCCTCATCAATTAACTTTGTCACTTCCTCAAAGAATTCTATTAGGTTTGTAAGACATGACCTTCCCTGCACAAAACCATGCTGCCTATCATTGATAAGTCTATTTTCTTCCAGATGTGAATAGATCCTATCCCTCAGTATCTTCTCCAACAGTTTGCCTACCACTGACGTCAAGCTCACAGGTCTATAATTCCCTGGATTATCCCTGCTACCCTTCTTAAACAAAGGGACAACATTAGCATTTCTCCAGTCCTCCGAGACCTCACCCGTGCTCAAGGATGCTGCAAAGATATCTGTTAAGGCCCCAGCTATTTCGACCCTCGCTTCCCTCAGCAACCTGGGATAGATCCCATCCGGTCCTGGGGACTTGTCCACCTTAATGTCTTTTAGAATACCCAAAACTTCCCCCTTCCATATGACAACTTGACCGAGAGTATTTAAACATCCATCCCTAGCCTCAACATCCGTCTTGTCCCTCTCCTTTGTGAATACCGATGCAAAGTACTCATTAAGAATCTCACCCATTTCCTCTGAGTCCACGCATAAATTTCCTCTTTTGTCTTTAAGTGGGCCAATCCTTTCTCTAGTTACCCTCTTGTTCCTTACATACGAATAAAATGCTTTGGGATTTTCCTTAACCCTGTTAGCCAAAGATATTTCATGACCCCTTTTAGCCCTCTTTATTGCGCGTTTGAGATTCGTCCTACTTTCCCGATATTCCTCCAAAGCTTCATCAGTTTTGAGTTACCTCGATCCTATGTATGCTTCCTTTTTCATTTTAGCTAGTCTCACAATTTCACCCGTCATCCATGGTTCCCTAATCTTGCCATTTCTATCTTTCATTTTCACAGGAACATGTCGGTCCTACACTCTAATCAACCTTTCCTTAAAAGACTTCCACATTTCAAATGTGGATTTACCCTTAAACAGCTGCTCCCAATCCACATTCCCTAGCTCCTGCCGAATTTTGTTATACTCTGCCTTTCCCCAATTTAGCACTCTTCCTTTCGGACCCCTCCTGTCCTTGTCCATGAGTATTCTAAAACTTACGGAATTGTGATCGCTATTCCCAAAGTAATCACCGACTGAAACATCAACCACCTGGCTGGGATCATTCCCCAATACCAGGTCCAGTATGGCCCCTTCCCGAGTTGGACTATTTACATACTGCTCTAAAAAACTCTCCTGGATGCTCCTTACAAACTCTGCTCCATCTACGCCTTCAACACTACACGAATCCCATTCAATGTTGGGGAAGTTAAAATCTCCCATCACAACCACCCTATTGCTCCTACATTTTTCTATATTCTGTCTGCATATTTGTACCTCTACTTCATGCTCGCTTTTGGAGGCCTGTAGTAAAGTCCCAACAATGTTACTGCACCCTTCCTATTTCTCAGCTCCACCCATATTGCCTCAGTGCTCGAATCCTCCATCGTGCCCTCCTTAATCACAGCTGTGATATCATCTCTGACGAGTAATGCAACTCCTCCACCCCTTCTACCTCCATCTCTATCCCTCCTGAAGCATCTATACCCTGGGATATTCAGTTGCCAGTCCTGCCCTTCCCTCAACCAAGTCTCAGTAATACCAATAGCATCATATTCCCAGGTACTGATCCAAGCCCTAAGTTTATCTGCCTTACCTGCTACACTTCTCGCATTAAAACAAATGCACCTCAAACCACCTTTGCGTTCATCATCTCTTCCCTGTCTACTCTTCCCCTTAGTCACATTGAGTTTATTGTCTCATACCTTGCTGGCTTTAGTTGCTGCTTCTTTACTGACCTCTAACTTCCTAATCTGGTTCCCATCCCCCTGCCACATTAGTTTATAACCTCCCCAACAGTGTTAGCAAAAGCACCCCCTAGGACATTGGTTCCAGTCCATCTGGTTTGTAATGGTCCCACCGCCCCCAGAACCGGTTCCAATGTCCCAAAAATCTGAACCCCTCCCTCCTGCACCATCTCTCAAGCCACGTATTCATTCTGACTATTCTTGAATTTCTACTCTGACTGTCCCATGGCACTGATAGCAAACCTGAGATTACTACCTTTGAGGTCCTACTTTTAAACTTATCTCCTAACTCCCTAAATTCTGATTGTAGGACATCATCCCTTTTTTTACCTATATCGTTGGTGCCTATATGCACCACAACAACTGGCTGTTCACCCTCCCCCTTCAGTATGTCCTGCAGCCGAGCGGAGATATCCCTGACCCGAGCACCCGGGAGGCAACATACCATTCGGGAGTCTCGTTTTCGACCACAGAAATGCCTGTCTACTCCCCTTACAATTGAATCCCCTATGACTATAGCCCTGCCAGTCTTTTTCCCGCCCTTCTGTGCAGCAGAGTTAGCCACGGTGCCATGAGCCTGGCTACTACTGCCTTCCCCTGGTGAGACATCTCCCCCAACAGTATCCAAAACGGTATACCTGTTTTGGAGGGAGATGACCACAGGGGACACCTGCACTGCCTTTCTGCTCTTTCTCTGCCTTTTGGTCACCCATTCCCTGTCTCCGTCACCAATCCTAATCTGCGGTGTGACCAACTCACTGAACGTGCTATCCACGACCTCCTCAGCATCGGGGATGCTCCAAAGTGACTCCATCCGCAGCTCCAGAGCCGTCATGTGGTCTAACATGGATTGTTTTTCTTGGAGCAGAGGAGACTGAGGGGGGACATGATTGAGATGTATAAAATAATGTGGGGTATAGGTAGAGTAGACAGAAAGAAACATTTCCTCTTGATGGAGGGGTCAATGACCATGGGGCACAGATTTAATGTAAGGAGCAGGAGGTTTAGAGGGGATGTGAGGGAAAACCTTTTTGCCCAGAGGTTGGTCGGAGTTTGGAACACTCTGGCTCAAAAGGTGGTTGAGGCAGAGACCCTCATAACATTTACAAAGTATTTAGATGTGCACTTGCAATCCCAAGGCATACAAGGTTATCGACCAAATGCTGGAAAATGGCTTTATAATAAGTATCTGTGCCGGCTGTTTTTAACCGGCACCCATACGATGGGCTGAAAGGACATTTCTGTGCTGTATGACTCTGCGACTCTATGGCAGTTTGTGACTTTTAAAAGTTTGAAGTATTGATCAGTGCTCAAAGTGCACATTCATCATCAACAGCAACACCCACAAAAGGTTTTGGTGAATTGTCTGTTGACTGGGAATGGAACTATAAGACACTGCTTAAGCTCATTCGTCTGCAGCTAAAGTGAGGGAAGAAACCTGAAGAAATTGCCTTGTGATCAAAATCTGTACCACTGTGTATGATTGAATTTTTTGTAAAATAGACCAGAGAACATAGTTAATATGGAAAATTTGAGAAAAGTGTTTGAGGTTTGAGGCCGAAAGCAGCTTTGAAGTCTTTATAAGTCTCATTTTCTGGGGATGAAAAGAAATGGCATGATGGAAAGGAGAAACTGGATCATTTTTTTTTGGAACCCTCTAAGGCAGTCTGCTGTTATGTTTGCAAGAAACCTTTGGTCTTATTACCGGCTGAATCCTTCTCAGCTTTGTCTTTGGTGCCCATGAACATTTCCGTTCTATTTCCAGGTTTCAGGAGCCAACTGTCCTTTGGTTTCTCTGGAGCTTGCTTTCTTGCATAGTCCTCCATTGTACAACTTCCCATGCCTCGAGCAGAGATGAGAGATGTTTCCACTCCGGCTGTCTATCTGCAACTGCCCTGACTTCCAGTTAAAGAACAAACAAAGCTAGCCTCCTGTCGCTAAGAAACACTCCTGCTGCGACTATTTATTTATTTTTCACACTACGACCCTCTACAAGCACAATAAAGTCAAAGTTGGAACTTTAAAAAAATACAATTTGAGTACCCGATCATTTTTTTTCCAATTAAGGGGCAATTAGCGTGGCCAACCCATCTAGCCTGCCCATCTTTTGGGTTATGGGGGGTGAGGCCCATGCAGACATGGGGAGTATGTGGAAGCTCCACACGGCGAGTGAGCTGCGCTCTCAATGCTGTGATGCAACAGTGCTGACCACTGTGCCACAGCACCGTTGAGGGCGGTATGGTGGCACAGTGGTTGGCACAGTTGCTTCATGGCTCCTGGGTCCCAGGTTCGATTCCCGGCTTGGGGCATTGTCTGTGCGGAGTCTGCATGTTCTCTACGTGTCTGCGTGGGTTTCCTCCGGGTGCTCAGTTTCCTCCCACAATCCAAACATGTGCAGGTTAAGTGAATTGGCCTTGATAAATTGCCCTTAGTGTCCAAAAAGGTGAGGTGAGGTTACTGGGTTATGGGGATAGCGTGGCGATGTGGGCTTAAGTAGGGTACTCTTTCCAAGAGCCGGTGCAGACTTGATGGGCCGAATGGCCTCCTTCTGCACTGTAAATTCTATGAAATCATTCCTTGACTATTAAAGGGAAACAATTATTTGTTGATGGGTACTCTAACTTAAGAAATGTTGGCAGAGATATTGCTGATCATGAAACTTCTAAAGTTCACATTATAGCTATGTGTATCTTCGTTCAAAGATGTAAATTATCTGGAAGAATTGATTCTGCATTATCGGTTCAGTTTGAAAAGGACTGTTCTTATTGGAGGAAAGTGTTGAGAGGTGTTGTTGCCAGTCAAACTACTGTCTTCCTTGGGACTATGTAAGGGCAGCACGGTAGCATAGTGGTTAGTACTGTTGCTTCACAGCTCCAGGGTCCCAGATTCGATTCCCAGATTGGGTCACTGTCTGTGCGGAGTCTGCACGTTCTCCTGTGTCTGCGTGGGTTTTCTCCAGGTGCTCCGGTTTCCTCCCAAAGATGTGCAGCAAATAATTATGGATTGGCCATACTAAATTGCCCTTAGGCCTAAATAGGTTATGTGGGGTTACTGGGTTACGCAGATAGGGTGTGGGCTTAAGTAGGGTGCTCTTTCCAAGGGCCGGTGCAGACTCGATGGGCCAAATGGCCTCCTCCACTGTAAATTCCATGATCTATGATCTAAGACATGGTGAGTCATCAATGTCAAGTCGAAGGGGTAATTCTTTAACCTGCCTTGAATATCTCAGTGAATTTGATGAGCTTCTCAAAGAGCATTTGATAAGTTAGCGATATTGTCGCTCAGGGAAGATCAGCATTTTAATGCAAAGAACCTACGATTGCTTCATCACTATAATGGCAAAGCGGATCAGAAATCAATTCATGAATGGAGTAAAAGATTCAAAATACTTTCCATAATAGCTGATTCAACACTAGATGTGAGACACTGACAGTCTCAACTGTGATCTTCTCTTTCCCTTTGAAAGTGATTTAATTGTCTCTAGTTTTATCAAAAAGTAACTTCCAATTACCATCAATTTTAAGATATGTGACCAGCAATGGTGACGTTGTCGAGCGATTTCTCTGATTTGGCCAGCTACAATCCCATACTTCTGAGTGACTGGAGACAACTGTTTTGGAAATCCTTGAAAATGTAGGTTTCAACATCAATAATTGTTGTGGGCAGACCTTCAACAATGCCATGGATATGGTAGGAAAGTATTCAGGTCTACAAGCATGACTGAACAATGCAATATTCATTCCATGTTCCAGTCACTCCTTGAATTTAATCTGCAATGGTGCATTGGACGTGTGTGAGGCAGTCATACATTTTTTTGACTTTGTTCAATATTTTTAATGCCTTTTTTTCAATGTCCACACTTTGGCCGAGTATGCTGCAATCAAGCTTGGAGCAAGCACATGGAAATCATTTGACAGTCAAAAGAATTTGTGAAACCAGGTGGTCTGCTCGTGCAGATCCTGTTCTGGCTTGGAGACTGAATTTGTTGATATGAAGTAATGCTTATCAGAAATAGCCACAACAAATTCAGAGAAACCACATGCAAAAGCTGAAGCAAGATCCTTAGCAGAGAAGTTTGAAAAGTATAATATTGCAGTTTTTCCTCTTTTGTGGAACCAGTTACTTCAAAGAATTAACGGCATCATCAAATCACTACAAAAGTTTGAGTAACTCACAACTATTAGCCTTGGTTCGAAGTTTTGTCATAGATATTCAAAATGACTGTACCTCAGTGGAAGCAGAGACACTAACATTAACAAAGAATACAGGTCACTCTGATGATCAGAATCATACAAGACACAGGAAGTTATTTTTTTGATAAAACTGGACAATTAAATCACTTTCAAAGGGAAAGAGAAGATCACAGTTGAGACTGTCAGTGTTATTTGGGACACAATAAAGGTGCAATTGCAAAATAGAAGAGGATCTCTGAAAAACACTGTTGAATTATTTTGTGTGGTTTTCAACAAAAGTTTGGATGAGAATGCGAAGAGATGCTGCAGTAAGAGCTTAATTGAATTTTAACGTGAGGACATAGACATAAAACCTTTTGAAGATGAAGTGGAGCAATTCATTCATTTCACTGAGATCACCAGCTGATTTGTAAAGACTTGTACATGATTGTTTGCAGTCAGTCGTTCCAAATGTGGAGACCATTCTGAAAATATATTTAACAATATCTGTCACAAATGCTTCCAGTGAACCTTCTTTCTCGGTGTTGAAAAGAGTGAAAAATTGTCTGCGCAGTACAATAAGTCAGGAATATATGACCAGCTCAACAATTTTGAAACTTGAAAGTGCATAATTTCTTTGCTCATTTTGTGAAGAAAAAGTGCAGAAGAAAAGCTATCTAAATTGCCATGGATTGCAAGCAACTAACGAAGCATGGAAATCCCAAAAGCCCGTCCCTCGACTATGTTCTCCAGTGTAAATTCTGTTCTCCAAAAGGAAACCTATGCAGTCTGATATAATAGCTGGTGGTCACATGCAGACAGTTATAACCAGTGAGTGACTGCCATCCCCCATCACTCTCAAACTGGCCTTCAGAAAGTCTCTTCGCTTCTGGACAATGAACGGAATCTTGCCAGACAGTTGCCAGCAAAGCCGCTGATTAGACTTTGACTGAACACTCCATTTCAGTGCAGTATTTACTCCTGCACTGGATGTTTTTTGACTATCTCTATCCTGCACTGGCTTATGCTGTGTTGTAGTCATATCATTGGCTGATTTCTGAATCCTGTTGCTCATCAGCTAGTTCATGTTTGTTTGCCTCAGGACACATTGGTCGCAATATTGACCATGTCTATTGTCATGCTGACAAAAGGTAGGCTTGAATTTCAATTAATCAATTACAGGTTTGCTCGCCTAAATTAAAAAGCACGAAAGCAGTTAAGCAGTGAGTGTGGGTTTTTGAAGCTTACATTGTGGATTTGAATTGATCAATTACAAGCTCCTTCTCATAAGTTTAAGAACATTAAAGCAGTTAAGCAGTATTTGTTTTTTTTTTCTGTCTTGAATTGTGGATTCCAATTAAACAATTACATGCTTATTCTCAAAAGTTAAAAAGCATTTTCTGTGGCTTGCATTGTGTGAGCTGAGGGTGGAACGGGTCAGGTGGGCACTGATGTAGTTGGGGGTGGGACTTGATGCCATTTGGGTGGAGCTTGATGCCATTTGGGGTGGGGCTTGCTGTCATTTGGGGTGAGCCCCCACATCACCAGAGGGCAGGGCATGAGGTGGGGGCCTCGCAAAGTGGGAGAGCACAGTGCCTTTAAAAGTGTAAGTCTGCCTTTAGTTCCTGTACTGAAAGAAAGAGGAAAACAGAAGCAAGGGAATCATTCCAGCCTCGGCCACATTCTTTCAATGTGATGACTGGATGGATTCTTGGTGGAATTTTACTTGTCCACAAGCCGTCGGACGCCAAACGAGAGCGACAGAAGCAAAGGAGAAAAGAAAACAACTTTGAAAATAAATAGTCACTGTGACTAAACACAAAATCAATTCTTCCTGAAAATACTGGGAACATGCTTACGCGATTGGGACTTATGTTTCATGCTAATTTACATAAAATTCATTTTGACAAGGTTTTGTGAAAAATATGTTTTTCAAACACACAAAGAGGTCATTATGAATCTTCAATGAGTTATTTCCATAAGTTTGGTTTGGACTAAATTAGACACGGAGTAGGATGGTGAAGGCTCCCATTTGAAACTGTTTGCTTAGAAGCTTGCACCATTAAAAACAATTTTACACTGCAAGTTCTGTTTACAGATTATGTAAGATTAAATCAATTTGATGAATTGCATATTAGGCCACATTTTGGGTGATCGACTGGGTTTTTCCACTGCACCATTTCCCTTTTAGTATTGTGCACAAATGTTACATATTCTACTTGTAAGATACAAGCCATTATGAATGTAATAGACTTTTATAAAATCCTATGTGAATTATATTCTATTTTAAATGCATCCTTTAAGGACTTATATTTATCCCTGAACCAACATATTACCTGGCCATTATCACTCCTGCAGTTTGAGAGACTTGCTGTGCATTTGACCTACTTTTCATCTTTCTTTGACTGTAAGGATGACTTTACTCCAAAAATACTTACTTAGCTGTAAAGCACTTCAGGACATCAAGAAATCAGAAAATGTGACAGCACCTACGAAGTCTGTGACTTCGACCACCTAAAAGGAGAAAAGCAGCAGGCGCACATGGCAACACCGCCATTCCAAAGCCACTCCCCCCCCCCCCCCCCCACCCCACCCCGGCCCAGTTGCACACCATCCTCACTTGGAAATATAACAGTATTCCTTCATGTCTTTGTCGAGTTAAAGTTCTGTAATGCCTGACCTAACCGTGTTCTGGGTATACATTTACCACATAGACGGCAGGAGTTCAAGTAGGTAGCTTGTACTCAAGGGCAAGTGGAGGTACCAATAAATTCAGGCCCTGTCAGCAAGACCCACATCCTGTGAGTGAATCAATGCAGAAAACACTGCAAGTTTCTTTAAGTTCAGACACTTCAGAGTGAATTTTGTTTCCTGAGGATCTTCCAGCCTGGGCTCCGTGGGTTATTTTTAGGTCTCTCTTGGCACTGATTTATTACATTCCATTGGATAGAATGCAGAAGTGCTTAGTATTTCTATTTTCAGTTTTCAAAATTAAACTTTAATGGACTGCAGAGCACTTTTAAGTCATAGGCCCTAAACGTTCATTGAGTGGCAATTAGAGTTGGAAGCCACTCTGCTCCTAGTTTCTTACCTTACAATCCAACCTCTCCATCCTCGTCCGATCTTCCAACTCAGGCTGGGTAAGAACTGTTTGGTGCAATGAGTTCTCGAAGCCTTGCGTCACGTAGGGGGGACTCGTCCAAGGGGTGGGGAGCATCGTTGGGGATCCTGGATGACAGTGCTATAGTTACCCAGGAGTTAGAAGTGGTTACATAGAACATAGAGTGCAGGAGGAGGCCATTCGGCCCATCAAGTCTGCACCGACCCACTTAAGCCCTCACTTCCACCCTATCCCCATAACCCAATAACCCCTTCTAACCTTTTTGGACACTAAGTGCAATTTAACATGGCCAATCCACCTAACCTGCACATCAATAGCCACATGTGCTACCGTGCTGCCCCTGGTTTTAATTCTTTTAATTCTTATTGGGTAATTACTCTAATAATGCAGTCAGAACCATCAATGTTTGCGATTTAAATCGTACTTTCGGATTGTTCGGATAATAGGGCTTACCCATCAGAAGCATGAACTTAGAATCATAGAATCCCTACAGTGCAGAAGAAGGCCATTTGGCCCATTGCATCTGCATAGAACCTCTGAAAGAGTACCCTACCCAGGCCCACTCCCCTGCCCCATCCACACAACCCCTGCACACCTTTTGGACACTAAAGGGCAATTTTAGCAAGGCCAATAAACCTAACCTGCACATCTTTGGGCTGTGGGATGAAACCAGAGCACCCAGAGGAAACCCAAGCAGACACGGCGAGAATGTGCAAACTCCACAAAGACAATCAACCAAGCTGGAATTGAACCCAGGTTCCTGGCAGTAAGGCCACAGTACTAACCACTGCGCCACTGTGTCACCCATTCTTCCTGGGCAATTTTTACATTGAGACTTTCGGGAGGGGGGGGGGGGGTAGTAGAAATGGGTGGTGTAGGGGTTCTCCAGTGCAGCTTTGGGTTACTGTCCCCTGTTACAACACCCTGGAGATCGAGTGTTACAGGCCAGTGTCTCAGAATTGAATGTGGGGGCTGGGCAATGAGTAAGTAATAGACATGTGCGATGCTGCATAGATGTCGTTGCCATTTTCAAAGGATATATTCTGACAATATGCATGGTACCACAGTGGTTAGCAATTTCAGAGTCAGAGTCTGCAATTTCTCCCTGGTTTCTTCCGGGTGCTCCAGTTTCAACCCACAGACCAAAGATGTGCAGGTTAGGTGAATTGGTCATGATAAATTGTCCTTAGTGTCCAAAAAAAGGTTGCGTGGGGTTACTGGGTTACAAGGATAGAATGGAGGTAAGAGCTTAAGTAGGCTGCACTTTCCAAGGGCCAGTCCAGACCTCGATGGGCTGAATGAAATCCTTCTGCACTGTAAATTCTAGGATTCTATGGTGAGGAAGGTCCTTTGGACCTAGGTGATATTACCCTTACAAGCCAACTCTCTACCATCTTCCCATTCAAGCAGTGAGCTATTAGAACATAGAACATAGAACAGTACAGCACAGAACAGGCCCTTCGGCCCTCGATGTTGTGCCGAGCAATGATCACCCTACTCAAACCCACGTATCCACCCTATACCCGTAACCCAACAACCCCCCCCTTAACCTTACTTTTTAGGACACTACGGGCAATTTAGCATGGCCAATCCACCTAACCCGCACATCTTTGGACTGTGGGAGGAAACCAGAGCACCCGGAGGAAACCCACGCACGCACGGGGAGAACGTGCAGACTCCGCACAGACAGTGACCCAGCCCGGAATCGAACCTGGGACCCTGGAGCTGTGAAGCATTTATGCTAACCACCATGCTACCGTGCTGCCCTCTTAAATGAATGCAAGATGCTGCCCTCAAACACTCAGGAATGATGATCTCTTCCAGCTGTAAGCTCAGCATAGTTTCAGGAGCCGCCGCAAATTGAACAGCACAATGCTGGTAAACATTTCAGTGTACGTGATTATGTTTTCTGTATACGTTACTGGAGGGGAAACATGCTATGAGGAACTAAAGAGAGCAGCATGGTGGCACAGTGGTTAGCGCTTCTGCCTCGCCACGCCAGGGACTCAGATTCATATTCAGCCTTGGGACACTGTGTGGAATTTGTACATTCTCCCCGTGTCTGCATGAGATTCCTCTGGGATTCGGTTTCCTCCCACATTCCAATGATGTGCAGGTTAAGTGGATTGGCCATGTTGAATTGACCCTTAGCGGCCAAAAGGTTAGATGTGGTTACTGGGTTACAGGGATAGGGATAGGGTGGGGGGATGGGCCTAGGTAACTTGCTCTTTCAAATGGTCATTGCAGACTCAATGGGCTAAATGACGTCTTTCTGCACTTTAGTGATTCTATGATTCAATTCTATGATTCTAGGTCAGGCATGTGTCCAAGCTCTCTTTTTTTTGGAGAGGGGAAGCAAAGAGGAGAAAGATTAAGGAAAGGTGGATAAGATTGGAGAGGGGGGGTTACATATATATTAAGAAGGAAATAAATGGTAAAAGACAGTTGAAGTGAAGTGGGATGAAAACAAATGGGTCGAAGTGAGGTAGAGCTGATCATCTGAAGTTTTTGAATTCGATGTTGAGACCAGAAGGCGGTAGTGTGCCTAACCAGAAGATATGTTGTTCCTCCAGTTTGCGTTGAGCTTCACTGAAACATTGCAGCAGGCCAAGAACAGACATGTGGGCATGGGAGCAGGGTCTTTTGTTAAAATGGCAAACAACGGGAAGGTCAGGGTCCTGAATGCGCACAGACTGAAGATGCTCAGCAAAGTGATCACCCAGTCTGCGTTTGGTCTCTCCGATTATAGAGGAGATCACATTGCGAGCAGCGAATGCAGTAGACCAAATTGGAAGAGATGCTAGTGAAACACTGGAATGAGTGTTTTGAGCCTAGGATGTTAAGCATGGAAGAGGTAAAGGGGTTTGACAAAGAGTCATCAGACTCGAAACGTTAGCTCTTTTCTCTCCCTACAGATGCTGCCAGACCGGCTGAGATTTTCCAGCATTTTCTCTTTTGTTTCAGATTCCAGCATCCGCAGTAATTTGCTTTTGTTCAAGCTCTCTACCTTTATAATACAACTATCAATTTCTCAGCTCCTTAATAAATGGATCCGACATATTTGTGTGTTAACCAATCCATTGTGGTTGGTGCTTTGATTTTTATTTGTTAGTAAGAAAAGGGAGGAGAAAAGCTTTATGCTTTTTATTCCCCCCCCCCCCCCCCCCCCCCCCCACCCTCCCAACTTTATTCTAGGAGTTGTTGAGTAGTTCACCATCGGCCATCTTGCTAGCCTCGGTCATCATTTATTCAGGCATAGCAAACATCTCCAAATCACATTTAAGTGGTTCCTCATAAACTCTTTGGAAATCCATTATATTAGCCAGCAAAGAAAGTAAAATTTCGTACAGGCTAAGAACTTCTGTTCACATTTATTTACAGACAAGTTAATTTGTACAATTGGAAAGTTGACAAATAATAATAAAAACAAAATGCATTTGTAAATAAATTGTGTGGACTACTTCTCTGCAAGATTTTGCAGAACACGCACCTTGAGAAAAGAGGGAATTTTTACTGCTAGCATGGAACAGATAGAGATCACTACATTGTTTGACGCCATTGAGTGAAAAAATAGTCAGGGAGCTCAGATCAAATCAAATATACTTAGGCTGACCTCCAAAAGATCTTCTGGCATTAACTATTCCTAGTGCGGATGAGTTTAAATGTCAGGACTGGAAAATTGGACATTGTATACAAATGCTTAATGCGTTGAACATAAATGATTAACGTCTCTGCGAATGGAGGAACATTGAGATGTACCAGAGTGTAACAAAATATTACAAAACTGATGTCTGGGAGGTATCTCTGAAGCTTATCGCCAGATGTTTCTTAACCCTCTCTTGAATTGAACGGTAAAAATGATCCTTGCTGTCTTCCATAAATTCATCACCTGCTCCAAAAATCTGAATAGCAAGCCAAGTAATATCAAATGAATTAGTTAAACATTCATAAAGAACTGGAGATCCCAAATGGATCCTATAATGGAAAGGCTGCCTTTTCCTTTGATCCAGATGCACAATTTTAGAAGATGACATCAGATTTCAGTGTTAAATAAATTAGCATCTAAAGCAACATTTGCTGTCTTCGCTCAGAACACTGACACATCCCCTAATTTACACCTTGTAACCGATTATCTAATTCTCATATTTATTCTGTGGATTCTGAGGTAATGCTGTTTTTTTTAATAACATAAAGTCATGAAAAATTCAACACTTTGGTAAAGCCATGGTAACTTAAATTCCTGAGCTGGAAGACCCGTCTGTTTTTAACACTTAGCAGTAATTGGAAATTACATTCTGCGCTTCCCAAATTACCACAGCCAAGCCAGTTTGCTGGATATGAGCGAATGCATCTCTAATGAGATCGAAGACTGGAATCCTCGGGCTGTTTACTGGCAATGGGGTTCTCTGCTCCCGTTGGCAGGGTACTCCCTGCGGCGTGGGGTGGCTTGGGGTGGAAATCCCATTGATAGCGGTGGGAACAGAGAATGCCGCCAGCGAACGACTCTCCGCCTCCCGCTGCCGAGAAACACGCGACTGGGGGACTGGAGACTCTGGCCCAAAGATTTTTGTTCAATGATGCTGCTTATAGACCACCTGAAGCTGTCACGAAAGCGACGGTCGTACAAAATGTCTGCGCAATTAAAAATTCTGTTCTCATCGCAATTCATTCGCCCACTATACATGAGTTAAGTTTTGAATTCCGTTTGGATTGCTGAAACAAAGAACAAAATGTCCCCCTTCCATGCTGTAAATTTCTACATTTCTATCAAAGAGAGGAAAGACTCAACGGCAAATAAAAATTGGATGAGGACACATCCCCTTAGTTACAATTGCTGCACCTATACAGGGCAGTGAATAAGTCAACAGGCATTTCCTAGATGCAGCCAACACATTGGGTGGAATTTTCCATTCCAGAACCATGTCCGGTGGTAGGGTTGGAAATGGGGTGAGATCCCCGCCCTGGAGATCGATGGGAATTCACGCCACATTGTGCAATGCTAGCCTAATTAATTTCCTGATGTTTTACACGGCAGGGCGGGCTGGATGGCTCACACCCTACTATCATATCCGGGCGCCATATTTAGAGAGCACCTGGATATCAAATGACCCACAGTTAGCCAAAACTTTGGGCCTAAACTTTGAGCCGAAATGAGTCAATACATATGATGGTTTAATACGAGTACAATACTGTCTCATACTAAGCCAACACATAGGATTATTGGGTGGGGTAAATCAGCATTCATGTGCCCAGTTCATTTTCCTGACTTGCTCATTCTATTAGCTTATATATATGAGGTTACAAGGTTGGAACTGCAACCAGTTGATTACAGATATAGTACCCAGGGATATCTCACCTATTGGTCTGTCATGATTGTGAAGAAATTAAAGCCCCCAGATGTCTAAAACTAGACAGAGCTATGACAAATTTTGTACTCAAGAATATAGAGTCAATTCCCCTAATTCTGCAGATCTAAATCCAAATCGCGAATTTATGTGGTTTTCCTTCTAAAGTTTCCACCAGGTGCAATTTCAAAAAAAAATGGATCACTTGGACTTATCCATAATTAAGATGCCTTCACATTTTCAGCTACCTGTGATGAGGATGCAGGGATCCGACAGCAAGATCTGGACAGGTTGGGCGAGTGGGCAAATCAATGGCAGATGCAGTATAATTTTGATAAGTGTGAGGTTATTCACTTTGCTCCTCTTGTCGTTCCATGTTTATCTTTCTGTGTGTCACAAGGAAGGAATTTACTGGTGGGTTGGGAAACAGAATGGCAGGTTAAAAAAGTGGGAGGAGCTATCTAGATGGCTCCCAGATGCACTCCTGCTGCCGGGCATTTTCCCAACGGTGGGCTGCGATGAAGGTAAGCTGCCCAGTTCAAGGAGGCAGGCAACCAATTTATGTAGTTAAAAGCCCTACTAAGGGCCATCTTATGGCACCACCGGCTTCATGCTGCCAGCGGAAAGACTGTTGGATGTATGGGGATGTGGCTGGCTTAATGGATGCAGCCACCCTGCAGCAGATCTGTGGGTGCACACAATCAAAGCCAGAGGCTACAAGGCACCTGGAGGTTGCAGAGGACAGGACAGGTATTCCTCACGTCCTCAACCATCTCTCTGGAGTGGTGTCGCCCCTGACTCTCAGCCCCATGAAAGTTTTTTAAACCCGCCTGCTGAGCTCACTTGCATTCCTTTGCAGCCACCACCAGATGTTTCAGTGCAGCTGCTGCTCTGATTGGGCTAGCAGCTGCAGGAACCTCTGCCATTCGGAGCTGGTTTAGCTCACTCGGCTAAATCGCTGGCTTTGAAAGCAGACCAAGGCAGGCCAGCAGCACGGTTCAATTCCCGTAACAGCCTCCCTGAACAGGCGCCGGAATGTGGCGACTAGGAGCTTTTCACAGTAACTTCATTCAAAGCCTACTTGTGACAATAAGTGATTTTCATTTCATTTCATTCTTAATTAGATGGCAGGCCTACAGGCAGTCAATTAGGATGCACCTTTCACCTCTGTCTCAAACAAAGCCTGGGGTAAAATTCAGGCCATGCTGTCAGAATGCTTACCTTTTCTAACCAGCAACAAAAATAAGGGTTGTGAAAATTAGCCTTCTATTTGGTGAAGAAATACTCAAAGCTCAGCTACAAAAAAATCTTAAAATGAGATTCGGACAAACATTCACTGCCTCACTTTTGCTACCCATGCTTCTCCATTCATGTTTAAGAAAAAATTGGACACAAACACTAGCTAGGAGAGGCATTTAGTCTTTCCAGCCTGTCACATTTGTAATGGATCTTTCGTTGTGTTCTCATTCTCTCTCTCTCTCTCTCTCTCACACACACAAAAACACAGAAACACGCACACACAAACAGAGAAACAAATACACAGAATGGCACACTGTTCGGGAAATGAAGGTAGTTTTTCGGGATTCATATTTGTATTGGTAAACATCAGAAAATAAGGTATAGCTTTAAGTGTGTTTGATTTAATGTGTTTGTGTTTGGAAAAGGCTGAGCAATTGAATAGATACTTTGGTTCTGTCTTCACAAAAGAGGACACAAAAATGGGGCGAATTCTCCGCTCCCCACGACTCCTGGGAGAATAGCGGGAGGGCCTCCCGCCATTTTTCACGCCCCCCTGGCGCCTCCCGCTATTCAACCCCCCCCCCCCCCCCCCCGCACGCTGAATTGCCGATGGCCCTGTTTTTCACGGAGAACGGCGATTCTCTGAGGCCGATGGGCCGAGTGGCCAGCTGTTTACGACCTTTTCACGATGGCGGCAACCACACCTGGTTGCCACCGTCGTGAAACAGGCGGCAGAAGCCCGTTTGGGGCTTCTAGGCGCCCGATTGGCACGGGAGTATCACGGCCGTGCTAAGGAGGGGAAAGGACCGCGATTGGTGCCCACCGATCGTCGGGCCTGCGTCCAAATCGGACGGACTATTTTCCCTCCGCCACCCCGCACGATCAAGCCACCACGTCTTGCGGGGCGGCTGAGGGAAAAGACGGCTCCGCGCATGCGCGGGTCGGAACCATCTGCGTGATGATGTCATCTGCGCCTGCGCGGGTTGGAGCCGCCCATCCTGCGCATGCGCGGCTGACGTCATACAGGCGCCAGCCGCGCGTCATTCTTGGCGCGCAGCCTTGACGACAGTCGTCAAGGCTGCACCGCCGAGACCCCCGGGGCCCCGCTCCTAGCCCCGCCCGGGGGGGAGAATCGGGTCCCGGGAGGGGGCGCGAAGGCTGCCGTGAGTGACGGCCTCTTTCACAGCAGCCTTCCCGGTTCTCCGCAGTTGCGGAGAATCGCGCCTCAGAAATGTTGGAGAATGCAATGTTTAGTGAGAGGGAAGAACTGAGGAGATCAACATTAGTAGAGAGTTGTGCTGGGAAAATTGATGGGATTGTAGGTGGGTAAATCTCCAGAGCCTGATAATCTGTATCTCAGAGTGCTGAAGGAGGTGGCTCTGTAAATAGTGGATGCATTGGTGGTCATCTTCCGGGATTTTATAGACTCTGGAACTGTCCCTGCCGATGGGAGGGCAGCTCACGTCACTCCAATATTCAACAAGGGAGGTAGAGAGAAAGCAGGGAATTATAGACCAGTAAGCCCAACATTGTTAGTGGGGAAAATCCTTGAATCCATCATCAAGGACTTTATTTGGAACATTTAGAATGCAGTGGCAGGATCAGTCAGAATCAGCATGGATGTATGAAGGGAAAATCATGCTTGACAAATCTGTTGGAATTGTTTGAAGGTATAACTAGTACAGTTGACAAGGGGGAGCCAGTCGAAGTGGTATGTTTGGACTTTCAGAAGGTGTTTGACAAAGTTCCGCTTAAGGGATTATTGTGGAAAATTAAAGGGCATGAAATTGGGGGAAATGTATTGAGGTGGATAGAAAACTGGTTGGCAGAGCGGAAACAAACATTTGGGTTAAATGGATCCTTTTCAAATTGGCAGGCAGTAACTCGTGGGGTACCACGGATCGGTGCTGGGACCGCAGCTATTCACAATATATATTAATGATTTGGATGAGGTAACAAAATGTAGCATCTCAAAGTTTGCAGATGATACTGTTGGAACCAACAATTCTATGGACACGTGCTTGTAGGATTAGAGTAGCGGTTTTAATATACTTACAACAGAGCCAGCCTGTTAGCCGTTGAACTTTCAGTGAACTGGCCGGCTGACCCTGTGGCACTGATCTTTATACAGCAGCTCCCGGGGGAGGAGTCCTGGGCGGAGTCAAGGGGGAAGCCCAGTACAACTCTCGAGCATTCCCAGAGCTACTCCACCTGGTGGTCAGGTAGTGCCACTGCACTCACAATATAGACACATGTACATACAGATTATAATCCGGTGTGAATCACATTCACCACAGATACCAAGTTGGGTGGGAGCATGAACTGTGACGAGGATGCAAGGATCCTACAGCATGATCTGGACAGGTTGGGTCAGTGGGCAGACCAATGGCAGATGCTGTATAATCTGGATAAGTGTGAGGTTATTGACTTCAGAAGCAAAAACAGGAAGGCAGGTTACTACCTGAATGGTTGGAAATTGGGAGAGGGGAGTGTGCAGTGGGACCTGGATATCCTTGCGCACCAGTCGCTGAAGGTAAGCATGCAGGTGCAGTAGGCAGTAAAGAAGGCTAAAGGTATTTTGGCCTTCATTGCGAGAGGTTTCGAGTACAGAACCGGGTGGAGAGTCAACAGACCGGCTTCGGGGCGGCGTCGTGTAAATCGAGCCTGGCCCGGCGATTCTCCGACCCCACCCCGGGATCAGAGAATCCCGCCCAGGGTCTCGGGGAGTGAGCATTTCTCAACTCTGTCAGAAGAGAGACTGGTTAGAAGTGGCAAATAGGTCGGCTTCCTAAAGTACAGGTTACAGACCAGATAATCAGGGAATTGGGACAGAAATAACATTTAAGACACTTGCAGTTTAGAGAAGAGAGACCAAGGTATTGTTCAGAAGAATTCAAGGAGTACACAGTGTTGCACGTTAAGAGGCAATCACAGTAACTACATTTAAAGTGAGAAAGCATACTTAAGAGGTCGATGAAATGTTTGGTATCATTTTAATAATTTGGGAATTGAGAGTTAAAGCAATTGTGAGTTGTTTGCACAGCAATCAAGACAAAGAAATCTGAAAGGGTTTGGTGGAAATCCTGGACTGGATCCATTGTAAGAAGAAAGTGGAGCAGAACCTTTGTTTAAAAGTGTCATTTGGAAAGCTTGGTCTGGATTTCGGAATGCAAATCATTAAGGGAAACCATACTGATAAGAGAAGATTTTAAAGTGTTCTTGGGAGTGGAGTTTGAATTAGTTTTTCAGAACAGTTTTACTTGGAGCAGGCGTACTTGGTCATTGCTTTTGTCCTTTCTGACATGGCGTGCTTAGCCAGTTCTCCGGACAGCAGCTGGCGCATGGCGGTCTGGATCTCCCCGAAGCTGATGGTGTGCTCCTGGTTGTAATGGGCCATGCAGGAAGCCTCACTGCGATGTGCTCGAAGATGGCACTGGTGAATGAGTTCATGAGGCTCATGGCCTTGAAGGAGATGCCGGGTGTCGTGGTGAACCTGTAGTTTGGAAACTCTCACGTTATAATCATCTTGGGGAGGTTTCTGAGGAGACATTCACAAACATTCACTTGGGGCTCACAGTGGAGAATGTATTTTTCCACAGTCATCTGGTATGCTTAAAATGGACTTTGTGTTAAAGGGACAATTGTGGATTAAGATATACTTTTCAATCCATGTTAATCCTAAGGATTAATCCGTGTTAAAATAATGGGAGAGTAAAAGTCTATTGTAACATAATCTGATTTTTACATGTTTAATAAACTGCTTTTATTGTTGTTAAAGCTGATCAGCGGTCCTGTGACTCTGTTCCTCCATGTTTTAGAAAATAATATAAAAGTTTCAGGTCATGATTCAGCTACCGCATTACGCCTGGTATGGATCCGGGCCTGCCGGGTGAGTAGCAGGAATGGGCAAAATCGAGATTTGCGCAGGCTGACCTCACTGTCAATCATTGCTCTCTCCTCAGCCCATTCTTCAGGGAGGGTGAGGACTCGGATCTCTGGTACTCCTTCCCCCCCACTTCACCATTCCAACGATGGTGAAACAACTCCCAATCCTGAGCATTGATCCGGACGACGAGTGGTGTGCACCCTTACGATTAACAAGGCTCGCATACGTTTCAAGCTGGACACTTCAGCAAACCTCATTTCAAAGTCTGACCTCGACACCATCCGCGTCAGACCAAGCATTCTTCCACCGGCCTGCCAGCTCCTCGACTACAATGGCAATGCCATTGCTGCCAGTGGCTCATGCCAGCTTGCGGTGTCCAATAGGTCATTAAAAGCATCGCTGCGATTTGAAATCATAGGAACCAACAGAGGCTGTTTAGCACAGGGCTAAATCGCTGGTTTTGAAAGCAGACCAAGGCAGGCCATCAGCACGGTTCAATTCCCGTAACAGCCTCCCCGAACAGGTGCCGGAATGTGGCGACTAGGGGCTTTTTACAGTAACTTCATTTGAAGCCTACTTGTGACAATAAGCGATTTTCATTTCATTTCATTTTCAGAGCTTCCCTACTCGGTGCTCGGGCCTGCAAACTCCTGAACCTAGTTCAGCGGGTTCACACCATGTCGTCCGCACAGGCAACAGCCTCACCAGTTGATAACTTCCAGGGTCAACTCGATGACATTGTAGCGAATACCATAGCGTGTTCGAAGGTATGGGCACACTCCCATACCGATACAAAATCCTATTGAAGCCAAATGCCACCCCTGTGGTTCACTCACTGCGTTGGGTGTGGCACCCCTCAAGAACTGCCTCAAGCAGCAGCTGCAAGACCTCCAGGACCAGGGCATCATTTCAAATGTCACGGAACCCACGGACTGGGTTAGTTCCATGGTTTGCGTCAAGAAGCCATCAGGGGAACTTCGAATCTGTATCAACCCCAAAGGTTTGAACCGCAAAATCATGAGGGAACACTACCCAATACCTAAACGAGAAGAGCTAACCAGCGAGATGGCTCATGCCAAATTCTTCACGAAGCTGGACGCCTCCAAGGGGTTTTGGCAAATACAGTGGAATGCGTCCAGTCGCAAGCTGTGCACATTCAATACCCCATTCGGTCGCTACTGTTACAACCAAATGTCCTTTGGCATTATCTCCGCCTCAGAGGTGTTCCACCGCATAACGGAACGAATGATGGAGGGCATCGAGGGGGTGTGAGTATACGTCGACAATGTCATAACCTGGTCCACAACTCCTGAAGAACACATCGATCACCTCAAGCGGGTGTTCCACACGGCCTCCGACTCAACAGAGCCAAATGCTCGTTCGGTCAATCAGAAATCAAATTCCTTGGCGACCACATTTCACAGCACGGCGTGCAGCCAGATGCAGACAAGGGTTTGGCGATCAACGCCATGAAGACCCCGGAGGACAAGAAGGCGGTCCTCCGCTTTCTAGGGATGGTCAACTTCCTTGGGAAGTTCATCCCCAACTTGGCATCACACACCACCACCCTCCGCCATCTCGTTAAAAAAATGACAGACTTCCAGTGGCCACCAGCTTATGAGCAAGAGTGGCGTGAGCTGAGGGCGAAACTCACCTCTGAGGTGCTGGCATTTTTCATCCCCACCAAGGAAACAAAAATATCCACCGACGCGAGCCAGGATGGCATTGGGGCAGTGCTCCTCCAACGGGAGACTCCTCCTCCTGGGCCCCAGTTGCAAATGCCTCTAGAGCCATGACGCCCACTGAGCAACGATACGCTCAGATTGAGAAAGAATGCCTGGGCCTCCTTACAGGGATCGACAAGTTCCATGATTATGTGTATGGCCTCCTCAACTTCACGGTCGAGACGGACCACAGGCCATTGGTTCACATCATCCAAAAAGAACCCAATGACATGACCTCACGGTTACAACGCATCCTCCTCAAGCTGCACCGCTACGATTTCGACCTGGTGTACACCCCGGGCAAAGAGCTCATTGTTGCCGATGCACCACACCGAGTGAGCAGACTGACTTTATCTGTCAAATAGACACGGAGGTGCAATTCTGTGCCCCCAACTTTCCGGCCTCTGATGAGAGCATTGTGCAAATTTGTGAGGAGACGGCCAGGGATCCTCTGCTCCAGCGGGTGATGCAGCACCTCATGAATGGTTGGCAAAAGGACCAGTGTCCCCAGTTTTATAATGTCAAGGACGATCTAACGGTGCTAGACGGCATCCTTATGAAGCTTGACAGAATTGTGATCCCACAGAGCATGCGAGTTTTGGTTCTCGGCCAAATCCACGAGGGTCACCTGGGGGTCGAAAAATGTCGCCGTCGTGCCCGAGAGGCAGTATACTGGCCAGGCATCAGCCAAGATGTCGCCAACATGGTCCTCAATTGCTCGATGTGTCAAAAATTCCAGCCGGCCCAGCCTAAAGAGACTCTACAGCAGCATGAAATGGTGACCTCCCCATGGTCCAAAGTTGGTGTTGACCTGTTCCATGCCAAGGGGCGTGACTACGTCCTCCTAGTGGACTATTTTTCCAACTACCCCAAATTAGTCAGACTGTCTGACCTCACGTCAGCGGCGGTAATCAAGGCATGCAAGGAAACTTTTGCCCGACATTGGATCCCACTCACGGTGGTGAATGACAACGGCCCCTGTTTTTTCAGGAGTGAAAAAATGAATGAAAATGAAAATTGCTTATTGTCACGAGTAGGCTTCAATGAAGTTACTGTGAAAAGCCCCTAGTCGCCACATTCCGGCGCCTGTCCGGGGAGGCTGGTACGGGAATCGAACTGTGCTGCTGACCTGCTTGGTCTGCTTTAAAAGCCAGCGATTTAGCCTGGTGAGCTAAACCAGCCCGTGGTCAGAGTGGTCAGATTTTGCCCGACTGTACAACTTTCGGCACGTCACATCCAGCCCCCACTACCCCCATTCGAATGGGAAGGCCGAAAAAGTGGTCCACAATGTGGTGAATGTGATTCACACTATATATAGTTGCCAATATCACTCCATGTATATATGTTCGTTATCTACCCATTGTAAGTGCAGTTGCACTATCCGACCATCAGGGGGAGTCACTCTGGGAGTACGCGAGAGTTTGTTCTGGGCTCCTCCCTTGGCTCCGCCCAGGAATCCTCCCCCTGGGACCGATGCATAAAGATCAGTGCCTTAGAGCCAGCCTGCCATTTCACCTGAAGTTCAACGACGAATAGGCTGGCTCTATTGTAAGTGTATTAAAGCCTCTGTTCAAATCCAACTACACGTGTTCGCTGAATTGATGGTTCCATCACACATCGTTAAAAGACTATTGTGCAAAGCTGCTGACCTGGGTTCTGATTTCAACCTGGCGCTGTTGGCTTATAGAGTGACCCCTCTGTCCACTGGGCTGTCCCCAGCGCAGCTCCTCATGAACCGCACACTGCGAACGATGGTGCCGGCTATCCACATTCTGGACCTTGACAACTTCCCGGTCATACAGAGGATGCAGCAGTCTCGGGCCCAATGCAAGTTGGCATACGATGCCCATGCCTCAGATCTCCCCGAACTGGTTCCTGCTGACCGAGTTCGTGTTCAGCTGCCTGTCTGTGGCTGGTCCGCCACAACTGTGGTGGTCAAGCAAGTGGCCCCAAGATCGTTCCTCGTTCGCATGCCTGATGGCTCCTTTCTCTGGCTCAACAGGCGGGCACTGCGCAGACTTCCACTACGCAGCCCGCCACCCGACCGTGATGTCCCGCCTCGCACACTGCTTCCTCAGGACGTGCCCTTCCACGAGGCCACCGATTTGCCAGTTATTCTACCGACCTCTACAACCACTGCATTGGAGGCAGTTCCACCCATTCAGGTGCAGGCGGCCCCTGACCCATCCTTGAGGCAGTCAACCAGAATTCATTGCCCGCCACAGAGACTGAATTTATAGACTGAATGTTGCATTACCTTGTTATCTCATCGTTTTGACATCTGTACATATTGTTTTTTCTCAAGTGTTATCTGCCCTCTATCTGCACTAGACATCTTCCCATGTATATAAGTTAGCATATTCTGTATATAGTCAAGTTCCTGTACACATATTCATTATTTATTGACCTGCACACACTTTTTAAAAAAAAGGGGGGAGATGTCATAATATACATCCAGGTATATGATGGAGTGCAGACAGGCAGTGATTGACACACAGGATGACCAGTGAGCATACAGAACACAGCAGCCAATCACCAGACAGGACACGACCACCATAAAGCCAGAGGGCACCAGTTTTCCCGCTCTCTCGGGATCCAGCCTCTGAGACAGTCAGATCTCGTGATCAACAGCTAGTACAAACGCCATGTGGTAGTCAGTTAGTCTGGTCAGGTTAGCCTCAGGTCAGCACAGTGTCAACCCACAGTTAAGCATGTATTATAGTTAGTTGTTCAATAAAATCGTATTGCATCTCTTCAAGTGTTGGAAGCCTGTCTCTCTCTACACTGCATCAAACGTAATCCACATAGACCCAGCTTGCCCAACACATCAGTGGGTTGGGTGTCTAAAGCAAGTGGCACATGAGGACACCGCACCTGGGCAGAAAAAGGTTATGATGAGGAGTGCTGGAAGGTTCTGAGGAAGATGCTGGGAGGTCGAGCATTGAGAGGCTACGAGATGGCAGCGAGTGGATTAACGATGAATATCCAGGGGTGACAGACGGGACTGATGCCAGGAGGAGACAGATGAGAACTGCAGCTGGTAGGAGGTCATTTAATTTCTTTCAACATTGGATGCCAGTCCTCCTTGCCAGGCGGCTGGCACTGACTGCAGCAGGCGGGATTGGTCACATTGCTTTGGGGTCCCCTAACCAGACGAGGGTACAGGTTGCCCCACTTCTCCTCCACAACATCCAGAAGCATGTTCAGATCTCCCGCAGGAAATGAGGAGCTCATCTCCGCGCTGGCTTGACTGAGAATGAGGACAGTGGGGCCATTTAAATGCAGTGCTCCCTTATTAGCAGGGTACAGTTGAGCCCCAGATCAGGTGAATCAGGGGACTCCAGTTTGGTGTGTTTCACGTGGAAGCTCATTTATTGCACTAAGTGTAGGAAGGTCATGATCGGTTTTGCGCTGGTTGAGCCTATGGGAATGGCACTGGCTTTCATGCCCAAAATAACACTTTGTAATTTTTTGGAAAAATTCCGCCCTCTGTTTCTAAAATGCTTGTCGGTGATACTACACAAGATGTACTAGTTGGCGGAAATGCAGGTAAACAGTTTGCCAAAGAACATTCAAACTCTACTGAGAATTGGACTGAGATAGTTCAGAACCCGTGTAAAAACGTGGACGAATTAGAACGACTATGAAACTTCAGAGTGAGGAATTGGTTGACATGGCTCAAACAGAATTGAAAAGAACTCATTTGAAATGGGACTGGGAGAACTAAAATACATTTTACTGGAATAAAATCTTTCCGGGCGGCACGGTGGCGCAGTGGTTAGCACTGCTGCATCACAGCGCTGAGGACGCGAGTTCGATCCCAGCCCCGGGCACTGTCCGTGTGGAGTCTCACCCCCATAACCCAAAGATGTGCAGGGTAGATGAATTGGCCAATTGCCCCTTAATTGAAAAAAAAAAGAATTGGGTACTCTAAATTTATAATAAATAAAATCTTTCGAATTTTGCTTCTCGGCTTTACTCAGTTTTTTAAAAAGAATCAACTGCATAAATTCATATTAGTGGATCCATATTTGCCTAACATTATTTGGCAGCCACCGAGATTGTCTAAACTGAGGACGTCCCAAGCAAATGATAGTGGCAGTTGAAGGCATTTAGGCCAAGTGCTACCAACAAAATAGTGAACAATGTAGAAACAGAAAATTTACAAAACAGGTCATTTAGCCTCTAGTTGTTCAATTGCAGGCATCCTCTCACAGTTATGAAAGCCTCTCGCATTTGGCTAATATACTGAGTTCTCATCCAAGCCTTTGGGAGCAACTTCAAGTGAAAAATTTAATGAAGCTATCAAAAGACAAAGATATAAAAATGTTCAATGATTTGCTGCAGCCTTGTTTTGAGTCACTCAACAAAGAGTGACAGTAAAAAAATGACAAATACGACAAACAGAAGTACATATTGGATGGAAGATTTAATATGCTACAGGTTCAGATAGGCAGTTCTTATTATAAATATGGACATATAATGAGAATCGTTGACAGGAATCGCTTGCAAGTGTACCCTTTCTAATATATTACAGAAGCAAGATTTAGAATAGCAACAAAAATGGAATAAAACTCCTATCCAACTTGCCTCTCTGATTTCTACCCTGTCAACTCGCACCATTTTTTAAAGCTTCAACCTGCCATTGAAACATTGGGTAGAGTTTTGAGATCTTTCACCTGACAGGAAGAGGTCAGCAGTTCCCAGAAATCCAAGGTGAAAGATTTACTGACTGAATTCCCTCAACTGCAACTATCAGCACGGTAGCATGGTGGTTAGCACAGTTGCTTCAAAGATGTGCTGGTTAGGTGGATTGGCCATGCTAAATTGCCCTTAGTGTCCAAAAAGGTTAAGTGGGGTTACTGGGTTATGGGGATAGGGTAGAGAAGTGCGCTTGAGTAGGGTGCTCTTTGTAAAGGCCGGTGCAGACTCGATGGGCCAAATGGCTTCCTTCTGCACTATAAATTCTCTGATTATATCACTTTCTTGGGGTTCCTCAGTTTAGACAACCTAGGTGGCCTCCTAATAAGGTTATGCAAATATGGATCCACTAATATGACGAGGAACCTCACATCTTATTTTTAATAGTGTAAAAATGAGATTGCACCAAGTCTTGGGAATGCCCAGTGAATCTTGGTGGTCAAGACCGGAATCTGAAATTAGCATGCTTGGTAAACAGCTACTGACTAAAGTGATGAGCACATCTGCGAAATGTAATCCCGCCCGCTAAAGTTCATCAAGGCCAACAACAGGTCAAATTTTTAGGGGTCCTAATAAGTGCTACGGATCGCTCCCTTACTCAGGAACGCATTACTTCTATACTGCAGACCCCATTTCCTACATCACCCAAGCAGGTGCAAGCCTTTTTAGGATTAGTGAACTTTTGCAGACAATGGATTCCGAATGTTACTGTACATACTAAAGTTTTAACTCCGTACTCCTCTCAAAATGCTCCTCTTAAGTTTGAACTACCTGATTCAGGAAAGCAATCTTTCATTACTCTGAAAAAACGCCCTGGCTACCGCCCCAGCGCTAGGACGACCTATGTATGACAGATCCTTTCAGCTGTACGTTAATGTTCTTGATAAATGTGCCACTGGTGTTCTTACACAAGAACACAGTGACCGGCGTCGCCCGGTCACCTACTATTCTACAAAATTAGATCCTGTAGCTTGCGGTCTACCTCCCTGCACCCAATTCTTATGGCTGTCCATTTGTAGCACAGGCAGCCTCTAATCTGACCCTTCACCAGCCAGTACAAGTATATACTTCGCACTCTATTGTGGCTCTCCTAACGTCTCAGCAAACCCAGCATCTGACTCAAGCGCGCTTGAGCCGCTATGAGGTTTCACTATTGCAAAACCCCTACCTCTCTTTTCATTACTGTTCTACCTTAAATCCTGCTGTGTTCCTCGAACAGCCCCCCCCGATAACCTTGCAGATCTGCCACACGATTGTTTGCTTCGGAATCACTTCCTTACTGCGCCTCGCCCGGATTTAACGGACCGGCCTATTGATAATCCAGATCTAATTTTTTATGTTGATGGCAGTTCCTCCATTTCCCCATTTGGCATCTCACAGTCGGGATATGCCGTGGTAACTGACACTGACGTGCAGGAAGCAGCAGGCTTCCAAACCCCTGTCTCTGCACAAAAAGCCGAGCTATGCGCCCTTACTCAAGCATGTATTTTGGCCACAGATAAAAGTACTAATGCTTACATTGATTCTAGGTATGCCTTTGGCGTAACCCACGATTTCGGCCGCCTCTGGCAACAGCGAGGCTTTCTCACCTCTGCGGGAACTCCCATTCAAAATGCTCTTTGGGTTAAAAATCTCCTCGATGCTATTCAGCTTTCCCGTCAATTGGCAATTATTAAATGTGTTGCGCACATGAAGGTGGACACTCCTGTTCAATTAGGAAATGCCCGAGCTGATTCAGCTGCTAAAGCTGCAGCTTCATCAACCTCTTTAATTGTTCCCAGTGGGGCTAATCAGGCTCTAAACCAGGTACCTGCATTAGGGACAAAGGGCATGCCAGAGATAACTGAAGTTCAAAATTTACAGAGGGATGCCTCTGATTCCGAACGAGCACTATGGAAGTCAATGAGGTGTTCGCACTCCTTGACACGAGACCTCTGGTTTACTCCAGTTGGTCAAGTTTGTATTCCGAATTCTTTATTGCCGGTACTTGTTGATTATTTGCATTCTTGTACCCATCTTGGCAAGGAGGGAATGGTGCAGCTACTCCTAAAAACTTGGTGGCACCCAGATTTGAATACAGCAGCAAAAACGCGGCTGGATCGATGTGTCATTTGCATGAAACATAATAAGGGTAAAAGTATTAAATGCCTTCCAGGAACCACTACCTTGCCAGATGGTCATTTTGCATGTGTACAGCTTGATTTTATCGAATTGCCAAAAGCACAGTTCTATAAATATTGTGTAGTAATAATCGATGTGTTTAGTAAATGGATTGAAGCCTTCCCCACCACTAATTGTACGGCACATACGGTAGTGAAGTTGTAGTTAACGGAAGTCATTCCTCGTTTTGGGGTACCCAAAATGGTGACCTCAGACAATGGACTACATTTTGTAGCTCGGATCAATACTGAATTGTGCAAAGCACTCGTAATTAAACAGCAACTGCACTGTGCGTATCACCCGCAGGCAGCAGGAATTGTGGAAAGAGCCAACGGGACTTTAAAAGAAAAATTATCTAAATTAACTGAAGAAACTGGGTTAAATTGGCTAAAAGTATTACCCTTGGCACTGTTTCACATGCGAGTGACTCCCCATTCGCGGACCGGACTGTCAGCTGCAGAGATAATCTATGGTCGGTCAATGAGGACTCCCTGGGATGCCCATGAAAAACCCCTAGAGGGAGTAGACCTCCATGTGATGGGGGAGCAAATGCAGAGCTATTTGAAGCAATTAACACTTTCTCTGAAGTTTCTCCACTCACAGGTAAACCAGGCACATCTCCCAGTAACGACAGGGACAGCCGTCCCTCGATATCCAGTGATCAAACCCGGAGACCACGTGTTGGTGAAAAACTGGGACAGAAAGAATCTCGGACAACGCTGGAGCGTACTACTGACGACACCAACTTCGGTCAAGCTTGAAGGACGTTCCAGTTGGATACATCTATCCGATTGGAAGATGATAGTCTCCAACCCAGACGAGAACACAGGATGAAGATCTTCAGTATAAGTTTTGGACTCTCTGGACTATTTAGCCTTAATGGCCACTCGGTAGTAAAAAAACGAACTAAACGAGACCTGCCTTCCAATACCTATTTACATATGTCATATCTTTATGCCGAAAAATTGAATGTAAGCAAGTGTTGGGTTTGTACCCACATCCCCGTCCATTCAAGGGAAGGAATACCTCTCCAATCCCTCCCGTTTCAGAGACAGTTGAATGGATTTTACGACAAAATCAAACAGGGATCAGGGGAGATAGGGGGGATATGTAAATATGGAGATCTGCTGGCTATGACATGACTAAATTTTCAGCTTCGTATCAACCTACCTATAATCATGCCTTGACTCCACCCTCCCTCACTGTCCACTCGTATAATGTTCAAGGTTCCATATGTTTTAATAAATCAGGGAAAGGAAAGTTAATGGGGCAAAGTAGGTGCAACCTTACAATAGACTGGCAAAGACCGGTACCAGGCATTTCCAACATGGGCAGTTTTAACTGTGATTGGTCCTGGGTATGGAATATAACCCCTAACAGTTCATGGGGACAGATATCCCCAATCCCCTGGATGACATTAGCTGATGATTTTACAGCCTATAATGGAATCTATTTCATATGCGGCACTAAAGCATATCTGTGGCTCCCCATTGATTGGACAGGATCCTGCTTTTTGGGATATTTCGTACCCCAAATGCATCACCTACCCACCCTTAAGCACTCCCCCTCGCGAGCAAAAAGAACTATTTCTAAAACGGAACATTTCCTTATGATGGCCTTTCCCTTATATGGAACGGGCAAGGCATCCAACGAACTGATCAACATGGCCTCAGCATTGGAACATCTGGCAAACGTAACGGCAACAGAAGTCAGGGACACTGGACAGGCACTGGCCGAGGTCTCAGCTGAGCTAGTGGCTGTCCGGACCGTGGCATTACAAAATCGACTGGTTTTGGATTATCTGTTAGCCTCGCAGGGAGGAATGTGCGCTATCATAGGTCAGGAGTGCTGTACTTATATTCCAGATGGCACTGAAAATATCACTAACCTGGCCAACCATATTAAGAGACAGGCTGCTCAAATTCAAGAGATTGGCAGTGAATTTCATGACTATAACCCGCCGGGTTGGCTAGGGTGGTTGGGTCATGGATTATTTGATTTGATTTTTAAGGCCTTCATTCTACTGCTACTAATGCTACTAGGGATAGGATTGCTTGGCTGCTTGTGTAAATGCATTTTCAATCGAATCATGGATATACCTATTTAGCTAGTTGTCATGATATGACAAAAGGAGGGAATGTGGTGTTGTGCAAAGTAAATAATGGCATTCTGGGAAATGTGGTCAACCTTTAGTACAAAGTAAGAAAAGCCAAGCTCTCATAACCTAAGGCCCGCATTGAAAGCAGAAAAGGTCAAGTTGACCCATAAACTCTCCGACTCCAAGTTTCAGCCATTTCTGCATGCAATTGTAATTCGCAAATAAAGCCTTGTTTTGGTTTCTTAACGAGCGTTGTTGAATATTTCTATCACAGTCCAGAAGTAGGAAAAATATTGACTACAACAGGCAGTAAGTTCATAAGTTCATATGATATAGGAGCATAATTAGACCATTTGGCCCATCATGTCTGCTCCACCATTCGATCATGGCTCATCTCATCCTGGCCTTAACTCCACCCTCCTGCCTGTTCTCCATAATCCTTCTCCACATTACCAATTAAAAATCTGTCGAACTCCTCCTAAAATTTACTCACTGTCCCAGTATCCACCACACTCTGGGGTAGCAAATTCCACAGATTCACAACCCTTTGGGAGAAGTAGTTTCTCCTCAAGCTCATTTTAAATTTGCTACCTCTTATTCTTGTTCTAGAATGTCCCACAAGAGGGAACATCCACGTCTACTTTATTTATACCGTTTATCATCTTGTATACCTCAATTTGATCTCCCCTAAATGCTGGTCAACAACGTCCATATCACATGAACAAATGAACAAAAGACAATTCTGGGCTGCTCACTTCCAGAAAATTTGGATCAATTCTAATTTATCTGAGTGCGAGTTGTATGGGATTCAGCCCTCCCTCCAATTCCTCCCTGTCAGACCTTCTCCATCAGGCAAAAGGCAAACTATTTCTGAGGGAGAAAGTTGTGAAAAGTTGGTGTTTCTTTGGTGTCCAAATACTGTCCAACCTCTTTCTTGTCAAAAGAGAAGTTTGGAGAGGAATGGGGAAATGCTCTTGCACATGGAGAGTGACACATTTAAGAAAATATGGAAGTAATTAGCAGAAGCGTAACAGGCCTTTCCCATGGTGACCAGATAAACCCAGCCAGCTGTTCATGACAGTTATGAGGGCAGGTATATATTTGGCTGCAGCAAGAAGATTTTCTGGCTCTGACCTACTTTGAGTGGACAAGAAGCTTGCAGAATGAGGAGGGAGAGGGTTTCAGTGTGCCTGGGCTGTGGGCTATTAAACAGGCATGAGACCTAGAAATGGAGGCAGGTGGCCAGTTTCTCACCCTGTGGTGCTGGGATGGGCTATTCAATCTCTTCCTTCACTGAACTAAGGCCACTGGGTGATTCTGTGAGAACCTCCTTACAGGATTTCTGATGTGTTTGTCAGAGGGTTCTGATGCCATCCCTGGAGAAGTGTGGCTGCCTCTGTCTGTCACCCAGTCCACTAGGACTTCCACCAGCACAGTACTGAACCTTGTGGCTGAAGTCTCTGGTATGCACCAAATGCTGCCAGGGACTTCAATGGGCAAAGATAACAATTGTTCAGATGTCATGTAAAATTAATCAGAAATTTCCCGTCACAGAAAGATTTAGACAGTTTAGGAGACTGGTCCAAGAAGTGGCTGATGAAATTCAACGTGGGCAAGTGCGAGGTCTTGCACTTTGGAAAAAAGAATAGAGGCATGGACTATTTTCTAAACGGTGACAAAATTCATAATGCTAAAGTGCAAAGGGACTTGGGAGTCCTAGTCCAGGATTCTCTAAAGGTAAACTTGCAGGTTGAGTCCGTAATTAAGAAAGCAAATGTAATGTTGTCATTTATCTCAAGAGGCTTGGAATATAAAAGCAGGGATGTACTTCTGAGGCTTTATAAAGCACTAGTTAGGCCCCATTTAGAATACTGTGAGCAATTTTGGGCCCCACACCTCAGGAGCGGGTCCAGCGGAGATTCACACGGATGATCCCAGGAATGGTAGGCTTAACATACGATGAACGTCTGAGGATCGTGGGATTATATTCATTGGAGTTTAGGAGATTGAGGGGAGATCTAATAGAAACTTACAAGATAATGAATGGCTTGGATAGGATGAACGTAGGGAAGTTGTTTCCATTAGCAGGGGAGACTAGGACGCGGGGGCACAGCCTTAGAATAAAAGGGAGTCACTTTAGAACAGAGATGAGGAGAAATTTCTTCAGCCAGAGAGTGGTAGGTCTGTGGAATTCATTGCCACAGAGGGCGGTGGAGGCCGGGACATTGAGTGTCTTTAAGACAGAAATTGATAAATTCTTGATTTCTCAAGGAATTAAGGGCTATGGGGAGAGAGCGGGTAAATGGAGTTGAAATCAACCATGATTGAATGGTGGAGTGGACTCGATGGGCCGAATGGCCTTACTTCCGCTCCTATGTCTTATGGTCTTATGTGCTAACCTTTCCTTAAGAGGTGTGTTTGTCTTTTCAACACAGCAACCCTGAGCTGGGAAATCCTCCTCGGTAGCAATTCGAATGTCTCAGCGGCCCAGCCAATGAAATGCAAAGAAGGCTCGCCTGACAAAACCGGACAGGACATTTGCCAAAGTGATTTGACCCACCGATTGAGGGGGAAAGGTGGTGAGAGAAAAGAGGATAAAGCCAATGAAGGCGGATGTGGGAAAATATATTAAATATAATTGGATATGGAGTTGATTCCCTAAGAGAGTGTACAGATCACGTGTAGACCCAAAACACGAAGACGTTATAATTCTTTCTTCCCCAGTTTCCTCCGCTGTTTCTAAACCCCTGCGCTGAAGGTAGTGAGTGGCTCATCAAGAATGTGTAGCTCTATGGATTCACAGGGTTCTGTTCTTCCTTGACAGAGTAGCCAATCCCCATGTTTGAGCAAAGGTAATGGAGTCAATTTTGACATTTTGGTGACCAATTAGCAGTACACACTAACCGGCTGCCCCTTCTGCTGGGGAATCCCCCCATTCGGCCCATCCAGTCTGCACCAACCCTTCAAATGAGTATTCCACCCATGTCCACCCGCCACACCCCGCCCTATCCCTACAACCCTATAACCTAACCTGTATATCCCTGGCCAATCCACCTATCCTGTACATCTTTGAACTGTGGGAGGAAACCGGACCACCTGGAGGAAACCCACACAGACAAGGGGAGAACGTACAAACTCCACACAGACAGTAATCCAAGGCAGTGATTGAACCTGGGTCCCTGGCAATGCGAGGCAGCAGTGCTAATCACTGTGCCATCATGCCCCCTCCACCCCCCCCCCCCCCCTCCCCCCCCGCCTTTGACATTCATCTTGGACGTCTTCAGTTCCATCACCATGGAACTGGCTGGAGCACCATGCACTGCACAGACATCAATCAGTTTGATAATCGAGATGGTATTGAAGTGATCTGACCCCAATTTCTGTATTATAAGGAGCCTATGTCACAAGAAACAGGCAAGTCTTTTGGACACCTGGATACCTAAAGTTCCTTTCAAAGCAGGGTGCATCATAGGTTTTATAATGCTTTTTCCGAAAGGCTACTAATCTCATTTCGAAGACATTAATGCCAGGCTAAGGTAGTAAACGTTGACTCCAGTATCGTTAGTCTTTGTAGGATATTCAACTGTTCAGTGAAACAGAGACAAATATCAACCTATTGTTGTCCATTATCTACAAGCATGCACTTACCAGAGAGGCTGCTGGATTACTACCAAGTTTCAGAGCTCTCATTTATTTTTATTTTCTGTAATCCACGGAGCATATGGCCGGTCTAATTGCTTCTCCGCTAGCCTGACTGACACTAGCTGAATCAGCATAAACTAGGGCTCTGTTGGGTAGAGAATGACTCACCACTTGGAAGCTTTTTTTATTCATTCGTGGGATGTGGGCTTCACAGTCGAGGCCAGCTTTATTGCTCATCCCTAACTACCCTTGAAAATGTGACGGTGAGCTGTCTTCTTCGAGTCATGGGGTGTGATTTAATGAAAACATTTCTCAAGGTGTTTTTGGGCACATTTGGCATGGTGTTTGTTGACGGCCCCGTTGGTGAGATCGCAGCCTGTATTTAACTTAGCACTGAGTGCTGGGAATGAGTCCCCACGAACGTCTCGCCATAACTGGCCATCTCGGTGACCGATTCGCCAGTTGTGTGCCTCAACTTCTCGCCGCTAACAAGCGCTCCCTCACCACTCACTCCCAGTCGACACACAAACATGGCAGTGCGCAGACTTGCTCCTCACTTTGAGGATGCTGACCTGGTCATGTATCTTGACGTCGCTGATGCGAGGCAGTCGGAGGACCAGCAGTAGGGTCACCAACACTGCCTGGGAGGCAGCAACAATGGCTGTCAGTGCGGGCAGCATGACCAGGAGGGCCGTCATACAATGCCAAACAGTGGCACAGTGGTTAGCGCTGCTGCCTCACAGCTCCAGGGTCCCAGGTTGAATTCCGGCCTCGGGTGACAGTCTGTGTGGAGTCTGCACGTTCTCCCCGTGTCTGCTTGTATTTCCTCCAGGTGCTCCGGTTTCCTCCCAAAAGATGTGCAGGTTCGGTGGATTGGCCATGCTAAATTACCCCTTAGTATCCAAGAGGTTGGTGGATTACTGGGTTACGGGGATAGGGCGGAGGCAGACTCGATGGGCTGAAGGGCCTCCTTTGGCACCGTAAATTCTATGATTCTCTGATAAGACCAACAATCTCCATCGAGCTGCATGGGTAAATTACCACCTCTATCCTATTCCACCAGTTCCGCCTGCCACCTTTCAAATTAGAAACCTCCCCCCTACCCTGCCTTCACAAATCGCTGACACCTCACACCCTTCCCACATCCAATTTTTGTGCTTGCTCCTCAGAACCCCCTGGCACCCACCAGCAAAACCTCTTCATGTCCTGGAGCAGTGCCCACACACACCACTTGTTTTGGACCCTCCTGACCTGTCAAGCATGTGGCTCCCGAAAGCCCTCTCTTTGTCCACGCAAGCGAAGTTAGCTCATTATAAGCAGGAAAAGGCTAAGGTGGGGGAGGTGGAGTACTAGGGATTTGAGACCTCACACCCTTTGAGGAATGAGCCTTGGAGATCGCGGGGTTGATTGAGGAGAGAGCAATTACCAACAGCGGGGTTGGCTTGCTTCGCAGAGGTGAGTATTCATTGTCCTTTCACCCAGATGACCTGTCTCAAGTAAGTTGATGATGTCCCATAAAATGATCCTTCCCTCTCACTGACCACATGTCCACGCCCTCGAAAGATCTCCATCTGATAGGGCCGGGCCATCCGGAGCCTCCCCCCACCACCACCCAAGAGACCACCTCAGAGGAGAACTCCGAGGAGACCATCAATGAGGCATCACAGCTATCACCCCCACCTTCGACCAGCGCAGAGACACACACGTCAGTGGGCGACATTAGTGGACAGACTTTTGGGGCACAATCGGATGAGAACCAGACAGTTGCTGATGCACACCAGGTGGAGGCAGGATCATCCAAGGGAAACAGCAGTCGGAGGTCTGCTGGATCCCAGGACTCAGCTGGGTCCCAGTCAGATGCCGAGTGTCCGGACAAGGTTCTCACAGAGCTGAAGCAGATGATAGGACACAGCCCTGACATTCAGGAGGGGGTGTCCGTGACATTCAAGCGACAGCATAGCCAATTGTAGGAGTCCCAAAGGCTACAGGTACAAGAGATGATGCCGACAATGCATGGCACTGAGGCAAACATGGATAGGGTGGCACGACGTCCGTATCTTGAGTGGTAGTGCCCAAGGCATGTTTCAGTCCGTGGTAACCATGGCTGAGAGCCTTGACATCAAGTTCCAGTCGCTGAGGGACATGTCCCAGACACAGGCGAACATTGCCGAGGCACTGTAGAGCCTCCCAGTCACTGAGGAGCATTGTTGAAGGCATTGACACCATGGTGCAGACAACTGGGAGCTGCCAGGACTGGCAGAGCCAGATGACTCAGAGGCCTCTGGAGCTTAATCCAGATGAGAGGAGGAGATGCAGGAGGCCAACCCAGGGCCTGCCACCAAGGAGACGACGGCAGTCTCCAGTTCTTCCATCTCCCCCTCTCCTGACACCGGCGCACTTCAAGGGCAGCAGGCAGACGGAGTGGCGCGACGATAAATTGACCCACAGACAGTGCCAACACAGGGATATCACCCTGGGGTGATGTTACAGACACTGGGAGGGTGGAACTGGGTAGTTGGTAAGCGTTGTGTGTGGGAGGGTCGTGGAATGGGGGGGAAGAAGGAGGGAAATGGGTGGGAAGGGATTGGGGGAAGAGGGGATTGGGGCAGTGGAGGGATGGGGAAGGAGGGGTTAGGGGAAGGGTAATTGGTTGGAAGGGAAGGGAATGGAGGGGTGGGGTGACCGGGGAAAGAGGGATTGGGGGGAGTAGAGGGATTGGGGAGAAAGGTGGGATTGAGAGAGGGGGTGATTGGGTGGGAAGGGAGGGAATGCAGGGGAGGGGGGATTGGATGGGAAGGAGGGGAATGTTGGGAGGGGGGATTGGGGGGAAGGAGGGATCCGTAGGTGGTGGTTATATATGAGTTGAACAGTCAGGGAGTGAAACAGCTTCCTGTTAATAACAAGCACTCCCTGATCCCATCTATTGCCCCCTACACCTGGGGCATCCTGCAGCCCAGGGATACAGGGCATCCGTGAGCTCATGGATGCACCTGTGGACTGTAGCTTGGGAAATGGCACACAAGCCCCTGCCCGACCCCTGACATGAACTAATTGCATAGAAATTCAGGGCTGCGGTGACATTCGTGGCCACCAGGACTCGGTGTCCTCTCCGTCACTAGGTGCCAAGTTCACAAAGACATAAGACAGTTACTGCACTGTCTCTTTGTTGAGACGGAGTCTCCTGCGGCACATGCTGCCTGTCATCTTTTTGAAGGAACAACCCTGTACACCTCGGGCTGTCGCTGGCTTCTTGGTTCCTACTCAGCCTGATGAGCGACTGGGTCTTCAGAATGTTTGGTGGCCCCCTGTACATGGGGTGCAGCCTCCGGCCTAGGCCGACAATGCTGCAGCCTTCTCCGGCTTCTCCCTACCTCAGTTGCCAGCAGCACCACGAGAGCAACCTCTGCGGGACTGACATAACCAGCCACACTGTTATATCTGTCAGGAATGGGAGAGGGAGAGAGAGACCGACAATCAGTGAGGGCTTCCACCCCAGAGCCCTCTGATTCCCCAAGACTCCCCCCGTCCTTACTTAGCCCACTTTCTTTCAGAGTGCTATCCAGCGAGACAATTGTGATGGAAAACTTCACTCTGTACACTCACCCCCAGCCATAGCAGGAGCTCCTTGACCCCAGACCCCTGCCAGGAACGTTAGAGGGACCATTCTCAGAAGCCCTTCCTTGATCCACACACTCACCCTTTGGACGTGAGGATATCCCCAGTGCCGAAGCCCCATTGTGTTTAATTGTTGGCTGCTGCCTCCACAGTGCTGATACTTCTAGATATCAGGCAAGCTGTTCAGGCTTCAAAGTTTGATTGAAATGTGATGCAATAATCGTCTGAGACATGACACCTGTACCCACGAGAAGCCACTTGAGACTATTTTGTTTACTGAACGGTCAAGAGTAACAAAGATTTGACAATCAACTACATAACATTTCACATATCACACTAGCCATTAAACAAAAAGGAACCGTCACTTTCCATATTGGTACTAATACAAAGCTACATCATTACGCATTATCACGTCCAGAGCTTTATTGTAGAAATGATCTGTCCATGGATAATTGCCATTCTCCTTCCAGAAGCCGCAGCTGTGCAGGTCTCCCACACGGTCCAATCTCACCGGAACCAAATCCTGATGTCCACATGTTCCACTGGCACTAAAGATGCAGTTGCAACATCCTTGACTTTCAGCATGTTTAACCCGCGGTGACGTGCCAGTTACATGCAGCACTCACCGCACCGGCAACAAAGGTATCAGCAATCTGCAAATGCATTTCTTCAACAGCGTCATCAGGTGACCCATTTGGACCAATGTCACCAGGTCCTGCAGCCTGTTCTTGCTTCAAATCGGATTGCCTTCTGGACTTGTACGTCCCCCAATTTTCTAGGACCCAGGTATCTTGGGAACAATTGTCCTTCTTTCCAGCTACAGAAAAGAAAGGGAATAGCAACAGCAGCCTGCAGGAATCTGCAGCCACCAGCAGCAGCAAGCAGCAAACACAACCTGTAGCTGTGAAATGCTCTCACAACTAACAAGGCTAATTCCTCAATTGCAATAGCCTTCTCAAAGGGAGTTAAAGTGACCTTCAGCATAGAACCAAGAGCAGGGCTCTGTCCTGGAAGTGTTTGGTAGGACATGCCGGCAGCAGCTGTAGTTGCCCCTGTTATGGGTATCCGCAATATTTAAAGATGGCTTGGAAGCCTCACAGACGAAAAGACCCTCACGCCCCCTCCCCCCCGGCCCATGGGGAGCACCCGACCTGGAGAACTTCAGCCCCCCTGACTAAGCCCGACCGCCACTGAGGGGTTCCCCACCTATGCCCGTGACTTCAGTCTCTCTAATGGGATGGGAATGAATGCAAATGAGTGTTAATGATGTGCTTGGATATTTAGGTGAGATCCGGGACCCACCATCGGGAGCGGGCCAGTTAGATAGCAAACTGATTCGCTGCTCTGGCAAGTCTCGATATTGGCCTTTCCCGTCATTTAACTGGCACACCCAGAACCCAGATCCACGACAGGCACAACATGGCGGTTAAGTTGCGCCCATTGACTCAAAGAGTTTTACAGCACAGCAAAGAGACCCTTTGGCCCATCGTATCTGCGCTGGCTATCAAGCACCTATCTATTCTAATACCATTTACCAGTACTTGGTCCATCGCCTTATATGCTACAGTGTGCTGCTGCTGTCCATGTGGTGTAGTTACACCCACAGTGCTGTTGAGGGCGGAGTTCCAGGATTCTGATCCAATGCCATCAAAGGAAAGATATTTCCAAGTCAGGATAGTGAGTGACTCAAAGGGAAACTACATGGTGGTCGTATTCCTGAGGCTTCTCCCCTAGAATTACTGCAGGCAGTTGATGGAGGCCCCACAGAAATACATCTCCAATGTTTATTAAAATGACAACATGGATCTGATTGCATTTCACCCAATAGTGGAATTAGACTGAAGTGAATCTACAACAGTTACTTACTGTGATTCCTCTCATGCCAGGCTCCCTGGTACAAGTAGGCAAACCAGAAGAAGTTAACACTCAGGTTTTCAACCTTCATGCACAACAACACAGTGTATAGGCTGGAATATTTTGAAAATTATTATTACGAACTTTGTTTAATATCAAGAATTACAGGCAGCACGGTGGCTCAGTGGGTTAGCCGTGTTGCCTCACGGCGCTGAGGTCCCAGGTTCGATCCCGGCTCTGGGTCACTGTCCGTGTGGAGTTTGCACATTCTCCCCGTGGGTTTCACCCCGACAACCCAAAGATGTGCAGGGTAGGTGAATTGGCCACTCTAAATTGCCCCTTAATTGGAAAAAATGAATTGAGTACACTAAATTTTTAAAAAAATCAAGAATTACAAAACTGAACATTTGATATTTTGGAAAAACAAATAATTGTCTTCTTGTAAGTTTAGTTATGCAGAATGTAGGTTGTGGAAAATTGGCCATAATTGCAACTACATGGCTCCTTTATTATAATTCTCTCCATTGTAAAACAATCTTTGCTTCAAGGCTTCTGAACATATGGTTCCTCATACACATTTTATACTGTATTTTAAATTTATTATAACATGTGCCTCATTCAAATGCACAAAATGATTGTCTCTGAAGCACTGTGTAATGATGAAGTTCGAGTGTTCTCATATTGTAATACGGTGAACTCCAATTTAATGTCTGACTGATTGACCACATTTGTGTTTGTCAAATGTAAGAGAAGTAGATTTTAAGAGATGATTTGTGTGTATAATTTGAAAGATTTAAGGCCTCAGGAGGCACTTTCTGGAGCTTGGAGTTAAGCCACCGACCTCATGGCCACTGATCTGATCAGAGAGCCGTGGCATTTATGTGGTTGGTCCAGTTGAGTTTATGGTTAATAGTAAACTCAAACAAGTTAATGATGAAAATGAAATGAAATGAAAATCGCTTATTGTCACGAGTAGGCTTCAATGAAGTTACTGTGAAAAGCCCCTAGTCGCCACATTCCGGCACCTGTCCGGGGAGGCTGGTACGGGAATCGAACCGTGCTGCTGGCCTGCTTGGTCTGCTTTAAAAGCCAGCGATTTAGCTGCGTGAGCTAAACCAGCCAATGATGGGGACTCCGCAATCATAATGCCAATTAATATCATGGGGAGGTGGTTAAAGAGAAAAAATTTAGATTTAAAAATTATTTTTCTTGACCACTGGATGTCCATAAGTAGTTTACAGCCTCTTAAGTACTTTTTAAATATAATCATTAATTCATTTCAGGAAATGCAGCAGCCACTCCCAAATGGAAAGAAATTCCTTACACAGCAACGTGACAATGACCAGATCACCTCTTTCTTTGGGATGTAGATTGTGTGGTAAATATTGATCAGGACACTGGGAATAACCCCCACTACTCTTCTTCAAAATAGTACCACGGGATCTTATATGACCATTTGACAGCCTTGGTTTAGCCACTCATCCAAAAGACATCACCTCTGACAGTATAACACGCCCTCAGTACTGCATTAACCAATTTTAGTGCTGAAATCTTGGAGTTGGACATGAATCCACAACCTTCTGATTCCAGAGGCCAGAGGACTAACTGGCCCTCTTTCCAGTTGTAGATCATCCCACTGGATGGAGGTGAACAGCTCCATTTCTGATCTCATGTCAAAGCAGTTGAAGATGGTTGGACCTAGGATGCTGCCCTTGAAAGCCCCGACAGCGATGTTTTGGAGTTGAGATGATTAACCGTCTAATGGCCACAAGCATCTTCCTTTGCACCTGGCAAAAGTCCAGCTACTGGTATAAAAATCCAAGTTCCGAAGATGACTTATATTCGGCCTGAAACATTAACTCACAGGGCGGAATTCTCCGACCCCCCCGCCGGGTCGGAGAATTGCCGTGGGTCGGCATGAATCCCGCCCCTGCCGGCCGCCGAATTCTCCGGCCCTCCGAAAGTCGGCCAGGCATGAGTTGCGCCACACGCCCCGGAGAATGGCGGTGACCGGCGCGACTCAATGGGTCCCGGGGCTGCCAAAGGCCTTCCACGCCGGCCGGCAGGGCGCAAACCACTCCGGCGTCGGCCTACCCATGAAGGTGCGGAGGATTCCGCACATTTGGGGCGGGCCGAGGCCGGAGTGGTTCACGCCACTCCGTCCCGCCGGGACCCCTCCACCCCGCCGGGTACAGGAGAATCCCGCCCACAGATCCTGCCGAGTTGTTTTCGCTGATATTTCAGATTTCCATTGTCTGCATTATTTCTCTTTTATTCCAGCTGCTGGAGGCTCCATCCACTCGCCCTTATCCCTATTAATTTCCAATTTTACGAAAGCTCCTTGGTGCCACATATGTCAAATGCCGCTTACCATCAAGGGCAGTCACTCTCACCACATCTCTGGAATTCACCTCTTGTGTTCATGTTTAGACCAATCCGTAATGAAGTCTGGAGCCAACTATATCCGGCGGAAACAAAGCTAATCTTTGCTGAACAGGCTGTTGCTGGATTAGTGTCTCCGGATAGCACTGCCATCGAATCTTTGCATCACTTTGCTGATGATTGGGACTGAGCTGATGGGGTATTAGTTGGTCAGGTTAGTTTGTCCCGCTTGTTGTGGATAGGATATGCCTGAGTAATGTTCTACATTGTAGAGTCAACATCAGTGTTGTAACTGTCCAGCAACAAGCTTGGCTGGGGCCGGGGCTTACCCTGGAGCACTGAGCACTGAGCACTGCAGCCGGAATATTGTTGAGGGCGTGTCCAGTGCTCCGAGCCATTTCCCGATGTCACATGTAATGAATTACATTGGCTGGAACCTACCATCTGTGATGTTGGGGCCTCAGGAGAAAGCTGAGAAAAATTATCCAGGCAGCGCTTCTAATGAACCGACCGATCTAGATTTTCCAATTATGATGACAACCACAAAGCCATTAAGATGAATGGGTTACTGTTGACATTATAAACAGAAAATTCAGACCATAGTTTTCCAAGCCTTGAGTTTGCCTACACTTTTTGGTATAATTTAAACATTTCTGCTTGAGTCACCACCTTCCCTCCTCTCCTTTTATTCACTGTGGCATTTGGTGTCAGTTTCTAAATGAAAATAACTGATATTTCCTGCAGTGCACAATAAATTGCTCTCTTTGCCCCGATATGCGAACATCTCTGGATATTGCCGATGCTATCGCAATTCCAGTTGGGGACAGGTATAGCTCAGTTGGCTGGACAGCTGATGACAGTTGGATGATGCAGAGTGGATTCAATTCCTCTAACCGGCTGAGGTTATTCATGAAGGCCCTGCCTTCCCAACCTTGCCTGAAATGTGGTGACCCTCAGGTTAAATCGCCCCCAGCCAGCTTGCCTTCTCAAAGGGGAAAGCAGCCTATGGTCATCTGGGAATACAGTGACTTTACTTACTTCACTATAATTCCAGTATCTTCCAACATTTGTTGTATGGTTACTCAGCACAATCATAAACAACCTGCGCAGTTCAGTGGCTACGATATGACAAGAATCATCTCTCAGCACATTCTGGTGGTAAATGGACAATATAACATGGCTGGTGATACGTATGAGTCATGGTTCGGAACTGATGAAGCCAAGCATATTTGTTCAGCTTTATGAATGGCTCCATTTACTGTTTCCAACCACCAACAGTGACACATTGAGCCAATTTTCTGACCAGCTGTATCATTTCCGTGGTGTGGTATGTGTGGGGTGGGGGGGTGGGGGTGTGTGTGGGGGGGGGGGGGGGGGTGTGGGGGGGGGGGGGGTGGAGTTATAAGAAAATGGTGGCAAGAGGCCCTCTCAGTGCAATGGAAACAAGCGAGGAGCTTGAAGTCATCATTCAATTTTCCAATTTTGACAGAGAGATCCCTCGGCGTACTTAGTCCACCTTTAAAAAGTGGTTGCTGGAATTCTTCAGTCATCTCTTTAACTCTCACGAGGTAACTCAAAGCTGAATGACTGAACTGTTGATTTCTGCAACTAAAATTGTGAAAATGGAGGTAAAACCTTACGCCTGGGTATTTTTGAGGTGTGATATAATCATACACGGCAAGGTAGCACAGTGGTTAGTACTGTTGCTTCATAGTGCCAGGGTTCGATTCCCGGATTGGGTCACTGTCTGTGCGGAGTCTGCACGTTTTCCCCGTGTCTGCGTGGGTTTCCTCCGGGTGCTCCGGTTTCCTCCCACAAGTCCCGAAAGACGTGTGGCGGAATTCTCCGCTCCCCACGCGGCGTGGGAGAATCGTGGGAGGGCCTCCCGACATTTTTTACGCCCCCCTGGTGCTCCCAGCGATTCTTCCCCCCCCCCCTCTGAAAAAATCGCCGCTCGCCGTTTTTCACGGCAAACGGCGATTCTCCAAGCCCGATCGGCCGAGCGGCCGGCCCTTCACGGCCGTTTCACCACGACAGCAACCACACCTGGTCGCTGCATTCGTGAAACGGGCGCCAGATGCCCGTTTGGGTCATCTAGGGGCCCGATTGGCACGGGAGCACCACGACTGTGCTCGGGAGGGGACAGGCCCGCGATCGGTGCCCACCGATCGTCGGGCCAGCGTCCAGAACAGACGCACTCTTTCCCCTCCGCCGCCCGGCAAGATCAAGCCGCCACGTCTTGCCGGGCGGCTGAGGAGAAAGACGGCCACTGCGCATGCGCGGTTCGTGCCGTCTGCGCGATGAAGTCATCCGCGCATGCGCGGGTTGGAATTGGCAACCCGTGCATGCGCGGATGAGCTCACAAGTGCACTGTTTTGCGCGTCATTTCCGGCGCGACGAGGTCGCGGTTGGGAAAGACGGAGGCCCGCTCCTAGCCCCCCGGGTGGGGGTGAATTAGGTGCGGGGAGCGGGCCCCGAGGCCATCGTGAACCTCGGCAGATTTCACGACGGCCATCCCGATTTTTATCGGGAGCGGAGAATACCGCCCGTGCTGCCATGTAATCTGGGCATTCTGAATTCTCCCTTCCTGTACCCGAACAGGCGTCAGAATGTGGCGACTAGGGGCTTCATTGCAGTGTTAATGTAAGCCTACCTGTGGCAATAAAGATTATTATTATTATTGTCACAAGTAGGCTGACATTAACACTGCAATTGAGTTACTGTGAAAAGCCCCCAGTCGCCACACTCTGGCGCCTGTTCGGGTTAACGGAGGAAGAATTCGGAAGGTCCAATTCACCTAACAGGCATGACTTTTGGGGCTGTATTTTTCTTTTATTCTTCGAAGCCAAGTTGGTGGAGCCAGCGATAATAATCCTGAACTATCAGAAGAGAACTAACTTAACGGGCTAACGTTTGCCAGAAAGTAATGCTAAAGAGTTGTGCCACTCACTGCAAGTTGACCTGAAGGTAACCTTCACCACAAAGTTGGCTTTGTCAGCGACAGTCAAAAGTCACATCCACCCTCACATTGTATGCCTGTCTTCCCTGCAACATGTAAATGCAGTGACACATTGACTAATGAACAGACTTTTGGAGCAAAGACAAAGGTAAATTTCCCCTCATCAGTAAGCAGGAGGTTGAAATAAATGGAGCAGAGTGTCCCATTGCCTCCACACAAAGCATTCACATTACCTTCCAAACTGAATGTGCTCAAGGTTACGTAACGTTCTGCCTTGCCCTCTCAAAAACCTACGTTGAGACACTGGGCAGAATTTTCTGCTCCGCCTCCCCCTCCCCCGTGGCGCATTTTCTAGTGGCAGAGGTGACTCGCCATTGGCGGCTGGTGCGATCATCAGGTTCTGTGATCTCCTCAACGTTTTGAGTGGCTTGCCCGTCCCACCACCGGGCAATCTGTCACAAGTTCCCACGTGACTGCTTCGAGATAGTGGACTGGCCCATATTTAAGAACTCAGCAACCAATCTAAATGAGTCAGCCACCACCATCGCAGACTTCATCAGCAAATGTGTGGACATCTGCGTGCCAAAGAAAGCAGTATGAACGTTCCCCAACCAGAAACCATGGCTTAATTGAGAGATTGACTCCCTACTGAAGGACAGGTCTGAGGCTTTCAAGTCAGGCGACCCTAACTTATACAAGAAATCCAGGTCCAACCTCTGCAAAGTCATCCAGGATGCCAAGAGAGAATATCAGACCAAGCTAGTTCACAGACAAATGTTACAGATTCTCATCGGTTGTGGCAAGGCCTAAACAACATCAGTTTGAGCAGTAAACCATCGATCCACTGTTGAGTGCCCCAGCAGCCCAAATCACACCCAAAACCACCATCACAACTTCTGAAGTCAGATCGGCCTTCTTGAAAGTGAACCCACGGAAGGCGACGGGTCCGGATTGTAATGATATGTGTAATCTAATGAGAGTGAAGGGTTAACAAGATGATGTTCATGTATATCAACACTAGTTGGCATCACTGAGTAATGGACAGTCATAACACGGACAGGATCCGTGGTTGTGCACTCAGAGCCTTCACGGACCAGCTGGTAGATGTTTTCGTGGACATCTTTAACCTGTCCCTACACCACTTCAAGGTTCCCACCTGCTTCAAGAAGACCACCATCACGCCGGCGCTAAAGAAGAACCAGGTAACGTGCCTCAATGGCTATCGTCCTGTGGCCCTGACTTCAGTCGTAATGAAGTGCGTCGAGAGGTTGGTCATGAAGTGCATCAACACCATATTCCCAGAATGCCTAGATCCACTGCAATTCGCATACCACCGCAACTGGTCCACAGCAGACGCCATCTCCCTGGCTCTACCCTCATCTTGATAACAAGGACTCCTACATCCGACTCCCATTTATTGACTACAGCTCTGCCTTCTACACCATAATCCCAGCCAAGCGCATATCAAAGCTCCAAAACCTAGGACTGCGCTCCTCACACGGCAACTGGATCCTTGACTTTCTGACCCACAGACCACCATCAGTAAGAATAAATAGCAAAACCTCCTCCACGATAGTCCTCAATACTGGGCCCCCACGAGGCTGTGTACTTAACCCCATACTATACTCCGTGTTCACACATGATTGCGTGGCAAAATTTGGCACATTTGGCAAAATGTGGCAACTCCATCTGAGTTGGATCTCGAACAATGATGAGTCAGAATACAGGAGGGAGATAGAGAACCTAGTGGAGTGGTGCAACAACAAAAATCCATCCCGAACTGCCAGCAAAACTAAAGAGCTAGTCATTGACTTCAGAAAGCCAAGTACTGTATACATCCCTGTCTGCATCAACGGGGCGGAAGTGGAGATGGTTAACAGTTTCAAATTCCTAGGGGTGCACATCACCAAAGATCTGTCCTGGTCCACTCATTCATCACTACTACCAAGAAAGCACAACAGCGCCTATACCTCCTCAGGAAACTAAGGAAATTCGGCATGTCCACACTGACTCTTACCAACTTTTACAGATGCACCACAGAAAGCATCCTATCTGGCTGCATCACAGCCTGGTATGGCAACTGCTCGGCCCAAGACCACATGAAACTTCAGAGAGTCGTGAACATAGCCCAGCCCATCACACAAATCTGCCTCCCATCCATTGACTCTATCTACACCTCCCGCTGACTTGGGAAAGTGGGCAGCAGAAAAATCAAAGACTCTTCCCACCCGGCTCACTCACTCTTCCACCTTCTTCCATCGGGCAGGAGATACAAAAGTTTGAGAAAACGCACAAACAGATTCAAAGACAGCTTCTTCCCCCTGTTACTAGACTCCTAAAAGACCCTCTTATGGACTGACCTGATTAATACTACATTCATGTAAGCTTCACCCGATGCCGGCATCTATGTATTTATATTGTGTACCTTGTGTTGCCTTATTATGTATTTTCTTTTTCTTTTCTTTTCATGTACTAAATGATCTGTTGAGCTGCTGGGAGAAAAATACTATTCACTGTACCTCGTGACAATCAACAAATGCAATCCAATCCAATCCTATCCAACAAGGAGTTGCCTTCAGCGGGACCAGAAGATGCCGACGGTGCGATGAGCTAGAAAATCCGGCCCGTTGTAAGTATTGGGATCATTCAGAGTGATGCCTAGCCTACCGCTATCATGCATGATAATAATCTCTTTGAATGATGGAACAGCCTCGAGGGGCTGAGTGACCTACTCTAGTTCCTCATTCGTATGTTCATATGTAGCACACAAACACAAATCAAGCGATTATATTTTGTTCATGGCGTTTGTTTCAGGATCATCAAGTGTGCCAGGAGTGTCAGTGATAATGCATGGTAAATATTGAAAGGTTTGCAAGTTAGTGTGAATGTGTTGCACAGGGCACTTATATTTAATGCACCTTCTTTGTTGAAGATACAGATGGGAAGATTTACTTTGCTGATTTCTTTAGGTAAAAAATGTCTTTGTAATTTGATGCACCACTGGAGACTGCAAATACACATTGCACAGCTGACTGTGGAGACGTATGTTGGAATGGGAAACTTCCTGAATCAGCACTTTAATTGCTACATCTGTATAAATGTACATTTCGTTCATGGGATGTGAACATCGCAGGCAAGGTGGCCTTTATTGCCTATTCCTAGAGGCCCTTGAGAAGATGATTGAGCTGTGTCCTTGAATTGCTGCAGTGAATCTGGTGTAGTTACACCCACAGTGCTGTTAGGGAAGGAGTTCCAGGATTTTGACCCAGCGATAGTGAAGGAATGGCGATATATTTCCAAGTCAGTACGGTGCGTGGCTTGGAGAGGAACTTACTGGAAGTACTGTTTCCATGTTGCCTTGTTCCTCCAGGTGATGGTCATGGGTTTGGAAAGTGTGGTCAAATAAATCTTGTTAAGTTTCTGCAGTGCATCTTGTAGATGATGCACACTGTTGCCACTGTGTGCCAGTGGTGGAGGGATTGAATGTTCAAGGTGGTTGGTGGGGAGCCAATCAAGTGAGTTGCTTTATTTGGATGATGGCTTCTTGAACATTGTTGGAGCTGCGTTCATGCAGGCAAGGGGCAAGTGTTCTATCACGCTCCTGACTTGTGCATGGACAGGCTTTTAAAAGTCAAGAGGTGAGCTACTTGGCAAAGAATTCCCAGTGCCTGAACTGCTCTTGTAGCCAGAAATTAGCTGGCTGGTCCAGTTAAGTTTCTAGTAAACGTTAAACCCCAGGATGTTTATGGTGGGGGAAATAGCAATGGGAATGCTTTTGAACATCATTTGCTGATTCACACAACGTTTACAGTGCAGAAGGCGAACACTCAGTCCACCCTGTGTGCACTGACTATCCAAATGAACAATTTACTAAGTGCCTTCTCCGCATGACTCTGAACATTTTTCTTTTTCAAATAACAGTCTAATTCCCATTCAAATCCTTTGATTGGGCCTGTCTCCATCACACTCTCAGGAAGTGCATTACTGACCACAACCACTTGCTGTATGAAAATGTTTCTTTTTGCATTGTTTTTTCTTCTTTTTGTCATTTGAGAGAACCTTTACGAAATGATGGTTTATAAATGGGTGTGTATGTACATATCTGTAGTGAGAGTACCTTTAAGAAATGGGTGTTTACTACTGCAGTGATGTCAGAAAGTGGGTGGAGCTGGGCTGTCTGTCAGCTTTTTACTTTCGTTTTAGGCTGTTTGCTGCAGGGCGTTTTTTAGTTTTCTTTTCAGAGCTGGATAGCTGCAGTCAAAGCTAGAAGGGGTATTAGTCTCTCTCTCTGTAATCCAAAAACTGTAAATCGATCCTTTGATGATTTAAAACTAATAACTGCTCTCAGTAGTGACTTTAACCTGATGTGCTTCTGTTAAATGTTCTTTTTTAAGTTTTACAGATGTTAAAAGGACAGCTTAAGGATTACTTAGTGTTGTATTCTTTGGGGGTTGTATTTGAATTAATGGTTGCTAAGATGTTCACTATATGTTTTAAAAAGGTTAACTTGAGTTCCTTGAATAAACATTGTTTTGCTTTAAAAAATACCTTTCCATTTCTGCTGTACCACACCTGCAGAGTGGGCCGTGTGCTCCCCATACCACAACCTATTAAATGTTGTGGGTCAGGTGAACTGCATGATACACTTTGGGGTTCTCTAAACCCTGGCACATAACATTTTGCCAATTACATTAACTCTTTGTCCTCTCATTCTTAATCCTGTCATGAGTGGGACCACTTTCTCCCTATCTACTCTGTTCAGCCTCCTCAAGATTTTGTACACCTCTATCAGACTCACCCACAGCATTCTTTTCTTCAAGGAAAACAGTTCCAAATTGTCCATTCTATTTCCAAACTCAAGTTCCTCATCACTTGAACTAGTGAATCTTTTCTGCATCTTCTCCAATGTCTTCACACCTTTCCTCAAAGACAGCACCCAGAACTTGATGCAATATTCCAGCTGAGGCAGGTCCAATGAATTATATAGGTTCAACATTACCTCTTTACCCTTGAATTCTATGGTCCAATTAATAGCACTTAGAAAATTGGCTTTACTGATAGGGGCATAGAGCAAGGAGGTCATTCTGAACTTGGATAAGATACTAGTCTTGCAGCACTTGTATCAAGGAGAGATTACAAGATTTCCTCTTGTTGGAGATGCTTGGCACATGTGTGAGGTGAATTTTACTTGCCACTTATTATCCCAAGAATGAATGTTGCCCAGCTCTTGCTGCATATCGACACAGACTACTGCAGTATCTGAGGAGTCATGATTAATACTGAACATTGTGCAATCATTAGCAAACAATCCCATGGTTGACCTTACAATGACGTTAGGGTCATTAATGAAGCAGTTGAAGGCGATTGGACCAAGGACACTACCCTGAGGCACTCCGGCAGTGATATCCTGGGTCTGAGATAATTAACTTCCAACAAAAACAACCATCTTCCTCTGTGCTGGATATGGCTCCAGCCAGTGGAAAATTTACCTTGATTCTAATTCATTTGAATTTTGTCAGGACTCCCTTATTCCACACCCGCTCGAATGCTGCCTTGATGTCCAAAGCAATCGTTCGCATCTCACCTCTGGAATTCAACTTTTTTGTTCATATTTGGACAAAGGTTATAATGAACCCCCACCCTAAAGTAGAACAATTTTTCTATTATTTGCCGCCAAAATAATTTCCTTTCCCTTAAAAGGGACTCACTACTTTACAATCATGAGAGCAGTGCTGAATAACCCCTGTGGGAAGCTGTGCATTCCCAATGATTTGGGAAGCAGCCCCAACAATTACAACTATGTGCCCATGGTGAATATCTGCCTGGCCCAGATGGTTTGTCAACCCCAGTTGTGTGGTGCTCAAGCAGGCACAAGCATATTCTCTATTTGGGACATTATCATGATAACATTTCTCAAGTTGCTTTAACTGAAGTATAATCAGACAAGAATGGAATGCTGAAGTATGGGTTTTCTTCGTACTGTTTATCGGCTGAAAAGTTTGCCGATGTTGGTGTGAAATCTCCCATGATGGTTGGTTTCGTTGAATCAGCTGTGGCTCAGTCGGCAGCTGGCTAGCCTCTGTGTTAGAAGGTTTTGAGTTCATGTTCCGCTTCAGGAATTGAGCACAAAAATCATGGCCGACACTCCAGAGCTGAACTGAAGCTGTGCTGCTCTGTTAAGATTAATTGGCGGGATTTTCTGGCTGTTCACGCAGGCGGGATCTGATGGTCAATCTGACAGCGCACCCCTGCCGCGGGGTTTCCCGGTGGCGAGGGGTGCATTCAAGGGGAAACCACACTGACAATGGCGGGACCAGAAGATCCCATTGGCGAACCGCCACCCACCACTGCGAAACACACCCAAAAATGTGCAGGTTAGGTGGATTGGCCACGCTAAATTGCCCCTTAATTGGCGAAAAAATAATTGGGTACTCTAAATTTATTTTTTAAAAACCATAAAAAAACAATTCTGTGATTTTGATTGTCTGATCTCACAACTGGACGTTAAAAATCTCGGAGCACTGTTTTGAAGAGGAGCAAGCGAGCTATCCTCATTGTCTTGTCTAATATCCCTCAATTAACATCACAAAATCATCTTATCATTATCACATTGTTGTTTGTGAGAGGGGGCTGTGCATAAATTGGCAACCAGATTTCCCACAATGCAATTGCGACGACACTTCAAAAGGACTTCATTGGCTGTAAAGAGAGCTTTGTGACATCAGGTGGTCAGGAAAAGGGCTAAATTATTGTTTTTTTCTTTCCTGCATATGTCATTTTTGTAAATTGTGCTGGACAGGACAGGCAGTCGGGAACAGAACTAGAACAAGAATGTGAGATTCTTCTTGGCTGAAACCCGACGCAGGACGAGGAATATACAAACAGAAAATGCTGGAAATACTCAGTATACAGGTCAGGGAGCATCTGTGGAAAGAGAAATAGAGTTAGCGTTTCAGGGTAATGACCTCTTATCTCAAGGCATCCATCCTGTAGTTGCTGGAAGACCTTGTTTAGTTTTGAAAATGTTACTTTACTTTTTCCATTTAATGTTCTCAAAGAAATCCTTCAACAGCAAATCACAGGGAAATCTCAGACCCTCAATGCACAATGAAAAAGGGGAGGAGGTAAAACTGTCAATATTAGAAACCTAAAATATCAATGTAAAATGTTGAAATGTTACAGTTAATGAAATAACGGGTTAATGGTTTGGATACAGGTGCTTTCTCAGTAATGGCCATTCCCCCAACTCATAGGCTCCAGGCAAATCGAAAAGCAGTGGAAGACGATGATCTGTTCATATTTCCGAACTATTACTGCATTAGTCAAAGGGTTAATAACAAGTTAAGGCTTTGCACCAGTGAGCAGGTCTATTACAGCAACAATAGCAATGTGTTTGCATCACTTGCACTGTTAGATCAGAGAATATCAAACCATACCCATTAGAGTCCCTGGAAAGGTCAAGCAGGTGCACTAAGTAATAGCCTGAGGGTAACTATTCTGAATAATTATACAGAGCGAAGGTACATCTAGATTAAATACGCAAAGTATGATAAAGCATCCTGACCCTAATGGGAATTGAGTGTGTTAAAAGGTTTCTGCAATACAAGAATGTACTTAATCCCCAAGCCCATATAAAACTCAATCATTTTGTTAAAAGTGCCTGTAGGAGTGCATCAACATAAAAAATAATATATAGAGAAAATTTTTAGCCTGTGTATGATTTATGCTGGAAAGTGAAAATATATGAAGATTGTATTTTTCTTTAAACCTTGCCCAAGGCCCACTGACACAATTTTGTGACTCGATCGCAAAGTGGATGGCCAGCAATCCCACCTGAAGTAGACAGGAACCTTATTTATAGGGCCCTAATCCAATTTCAGGACTCCACCAGTGGAGAATTCACTCACCCCGATTGAAGCATTGAATGGGGAAGCAAACAAACAGTCCTTAATGGAACCACCTCAAAGGCTGCTGGGACAGCCCTGATAAGAGGCCGGTGTCACAGCTTTTTGTGTCCTTACAGGCATGCCCCTTCCTTTCCACCCATCCACCCACTTAAAGAAGCCATATGGGATACTTGCCTTTATTCACCGAGGCATTGAACGTGAGAGCCAGGAGGTTATGATGGAGCTGTACAAAAAGCTCATTTGGCCACAACTAGAGCATTGTGGACAGTTTTGATCACCACACTATAGGACGGATGTGATCGCACCAGAAAGGATGCAAGGGAGATTCACCAAGATGTTACTTGGGTTGGAGGGTTTCAGCTATGAAGAGAAGCTGGTTAGGCTGAGGTTGTTTTTCTTAGAGCACAGAAGGCTGAGGGGGGACTTAATTGAGTTGTACAACACTATGAGGGACACATATAAGGTAGACAGAAAGGATTTTTCCCCCTTAGTAGAGGGTTCCATAACCAGATGACAAAGATTTAAGGTAAGGTGCAAGAGATTTAGCGAGGATTTGAGGAAAAATGTTTTCACCCAGAAGGTGGTGGGAATCTGGAAATCACTGCCTGAAAGGGTGGTAGAGTGGGAACTCTCATAGTATTTAAGAAACATTAGAAAGTGGTGCAGTGGTTAGCACTGGGACTGCGGCACTGAGGACCCGGGTGCGAATCCCGGCCGTGGGCCACTGTCCGTGTGGTGTTTGCACATTCTCCCCATGTCTGTATGGGTTTCACCCCCACAACCCAAGATGTGCAGGTTAGGTGGATTGGCCACGCTAAATTGCCCCTTAATTGGAAAATAAAATAATTGGGTACTCTAAATTTATATTAAAAAAAGAAACAAATAGATGAGCACTTGAAATACCCTAGCATACAAGGTAACGGACTAAGCGTTGGAAAATGGGAGTCGAATAGATAGATGCTTGATGACCAACGCAGACACGATGTGTCGGAGGATCTTTTTGTGCTGTAAAGCTCTATGACTCTCAAAGTTAACCTCGGCTGCAGATCTTCAGCGAAGCCACCTGATTTCCCTCCTTCCCCAGAACTTGACCAACAAGCTGCCAGTCCCTGATCATTGAACACACAGATGTGCAGATAACGCCCAGCCATGAAAATGGTTTCGACTTTCTGCTGGTGTCATCAGGTGTAAGGTACTGGTCGGTCTGCCAAACACCCATCCAAATTGCCCTAGAGTTTTAAATGACCTTTGTAGAGCCTCTGCTAAGGAAATGGATTTTCTAATTATCATTTGAATCCTGCAGGCTTAAAAGCATCACTGCTTTCACTAACGGTGAAAGCACATCAGATTGCAAAGCTGGTGATGAACGATGTGCAGGCTGGGTACATGGTATTAAATTAACTGAAGCATTACCAGACACATTAAAGAGACAGCAATACCATTCATGGACCCTCAAAGCACTTTAGTCGAAAACTGATGGAAATTAAAATGCCATTAGCTCTTGAATAAATCTTTGTAACTTCCAATTGCCTTACCGTTTGTTTATTATTATTTTTGATGTTATTTATTTGCTGCTGATAGTTCATTAACAGTTCCCTTGTAAAAGTCTGAGGAGCAGACAATTAGCTATCATTACACGGTATATAATGTTCATTAAAACCTAAGTAAAGTTGATCATTAAGAAGCTTCCTCCAATAGCTTTGTGGTTAAATACACTGTCACTGATCTATACATGCCAGGAAATCCCTGAGTTCAATTTCCACACCAGTCTGTGCAGACGTACGTGCACAATGTAAACTGCTCAAATATACAGAAGTGCTTAAAACAGAAGGGACAGTTGAATCAGAGGAGGTGACCATAAAACAAGCTCGACAAAATATCCAATGCAGCAGCAATGCAAATTACATTTAATGCAGATAAGTGCAGCCTACCGCATGAGGAGAGGAGACAGAAGACCATTTAAATACTTTATGAACTATGTTGCAAAAGCTAAGAGGCAAGCTGGGAGATACAGTCAGGTTTTTTTGCAACAGCCTGACCAGCAATTTAGATTGGAGACACCTCCATTTAGTTCCTAATCTCGCTGTAGATAGTTTCCTCTGCTGTTTCCTGCGTGTATCTTTAGCATGCGCACCAACTCAAACAGCTCAACCATCGTTTTCCCAACAATTCCACGCAGAAGTCACTTTTAAGCTTCAAAATGATCTTTGACTGTAACACTCGTTGAGCCTCCCCCTTAGCCTCAGACTGGCTCTTGCTCACTTATTCTTACTTTTCTTAAAAAGAGCTGCAAAACGTTTGCAAAACTTCAATCACCATTGTTTGCAGTTGCAAGAGCAAAGCAATGGAAATGAACTTATTGATGGAGTTTAATTGCGGAGAGCCTTAAAGCTCACAAGAAACTATGGAACACCTGTGGTAGTCACCATTGTTGTACATATATCACATATGAGGTGTATTACGGTAAGGTTCCTGTACTACAGGTACGGGGTGATGTGCCATCAATTGGACGCGAGGCACGATGAAGGTCCAAACTTAGGCTTTAATCAGCTAGATGTTAGCCCGGTGGTCGACTACAGAGAAAGGCCGACCGCCGGGAACTCTGGGTACCTATACCCCGCCTTGCAGGCGGGGTCTACTTGCCTCTCGACCAACTGCTGAGCAGTCACATGACTAGTCCTAGCCAATCAGACGAGAGGCACATGACCAGCCAGAGCCAATGGGAAACCAGTGCTCTGCACCAATGGCAGTGCTTCCATTCATACCACCACATTGTGGAGAAAGAAGGCGGGGGGGGTGTTGTAAGGGGAAGAGAGAGAGATGGGGGGGCCGAGGACTGGTGGTATGAGTAGAGACAATCGAGAAGATGGGGCTGCCCACTGGCTCGTGGCAAAATGAACAAAACTGAATACAGTAGGGTGCAAACAAAAATTACAATAGAGTCCAATAAAGTCCCATGGTTGCATCAGATGGACACGATTAGCCTGTCGGGTGCCCGTGGTGTTCTGGTGGACCGTCGCAGTGGAGCCGGTGACGTCGGGCCGATGGTCGTCCTTGCCTCCGGGAGCGTTGGTCGTAGATGTGTCTCCGTATCCTGTTCCGATTGTGGAGACACTGTGATCGGGGAAGAGGGGATCTGTGTGCTGGGTCGTGGGGGCGCAGGGGGCACTGGGGGGAATTGGGGTTGGGGGGGAGGTGTTGATGTAAGGGGAGAAGGCCGCACGCTGGCGGGTGCCAGGTCCCGAAGCGAGATCGTATCCTGCCGACCGTCGGGATACTCCGCGTACGCATACTGTGGGTTGGCATGGAATAACTGGACTCGCTCAACCAACGGGTCGGACTTGTGCACCCGCACATGCTTCTGGAGCAAGATGGGCCCGGGGGTGGCCAGCCAGGTCGGGAGAGGGGATCCTGAGGGTGACTTCCTAGGGAAAACAAGAAGCCGTTCATGAGGTGTTTGATTAGTGGTGGTACAGAGGAGAGACCAGATTGAATGCAGGGCGTCGGGTTGACCTGTTGCCAACGGGGGATAGGGAGATCTCTGGACCGTAGGGCCAGCAGGATGGTCTTCCAGATGGTGCCATTCTCCCGCTCGACCTGACCGTTACCCCGGGGGTTATAACTGGTCGTCCTGCTAGAGGCTATGCCCCTGCTGAGCAGGAATTGACGCAGTTCGTCACTCATAAAGGAGGACCCCTGGTCGCTGTGGATGTACGCGGGGTAACCGAACAGGGAGAAGATGGATAGGATGGCCTTTATGACTGTTGTTGTGGTCATGTCGGGACAGGGGATGGTGAAAGAGAAGCGGGAGTACTCGTCAATAACACTCAAGAAATATATGTTGCGGTTGTTGGAGGGGAGGGGACCCATAAAGTCTATACTGAGACATTCGAAGGGGCGGGTCGCTTTGATCAGATGCGCTCGTTCGGGGCGGTAGAAGTGCGGTTTGCACTCTGCGCAGATGTGGCAGTCCCTGGTGACGGCCCTGACTTCCTCAATGGAGTAGGGCAGGTTGCGGGTCTTGATAAAGTGGTAAAAACGGGCTACCCCTGGATGGCAGAGGTCCATGTGGAGGGAGCGGAGGCGGTCAATCTGCGCGCTGGCGCAGGTACCGCGGGATAGGGCATCGGGAGGTTCGTTGAGCTTCCCAGGACGATACAAGATATCGTAGTTGTACGTGGACAACTCGATCCGCCACCGCAAGATCTTGTCGTTCTTGATCTTGTCCCTCAGTGCATTATCGAACATGAAGGCTACTGACCGTTGGTTTGTGAGGATGGTAAACTTCCTGCCGGCCAGATAGTGCCTCCAATATTGCACACCTTCATCTATGGCCTGTGCCTCCTTTTCCACTGAGGAGTGGCGGATTTCGGAAGCGTGGAGGGTCCAGGAGAAGAAGACCACGGGTCTGCCCGCTTGGTTCAGGGTGGCCGCCAGTGCTACGTCAGACGCGTCGCTCTCGACCTGGAATGGGAGGGACTCGTCGATAGCATGCATCGTGGCCTTTGCGATATCTGCTTTGATGCGGCTAAAGGCCTGGCGGGCCTCCATCGATAGGGGAAAGGAGGTGGACTGGATGAGGGAGCGGGCTTTGTCGGCGTAGTTGGGGACCCACTGGGCGTAATAGGAGAAGAAGCCCAGACAGCGTTTGAGGGATTTGAGGGTGTTGGGGAGAGGGAGTTCCATGTGCTCTGTCGCAGAAACTTGGGGACAGGCGCAAATTGTCCCTAGAGCCGTGAGGGCCTGGTAAAACTCGTCGAGGGGCTCACCAGGGAACTGTTGTCTAGTAGTCAGGAGATGCCGTGCATATACTTCGTTGACCGGCCGGAGAAAGTGTCCTCTCAGAATATCCATGGCCGCGTCATAATCATTTTCGTCCTCAATCATTGAATATACCGCCGTGCCCACGCACAAGTGGAGGATGTGGAGTTTCTGCTCCTTGGTGGGCTTGCTGGCCGCAAGCGTCAGGTAACTGTTGAAACACGCCAGCCAATGTTTAAAGATTGCAGGCGCATTTGAAGCATGCGGGCTGATGCGGAGGCCGTCAGGCTTGTTGCATAGCTCCATTTCAAAATTTTGGTAAATTGATGTACCATCAATTGGACATGAGGCACGATGAAGGTCCAAACTTAGGCTTTAATCAGCTAGATGTTAGCCCGGTGGTCGACTGCAGAGAAAGGCCGACCGCAGGGAACTCTGGGTACTTATACCCCGCCTTGGAGGCGGTGTCTACTTACCTCTCGAGCAATTGGTGAGCAGTCACATGACTAGTCCCAGCCAATCAGACGAGAGGCACATGACCAGCCAGAGCCAATGGGAAACCAGTGCTCTGCACCAATGGCAGTGCTCCCATTCATACCACCACACGGGGGTAGATGCCTGCCTGCTGGCTTCGCCCAGTAGGTGGAGTATAAATGTGTGGGCTCTCCGAGCTGCAGCCATTTCGGCAGCAACTGCGGGAGGCTACACATCTCTGCGTAATAAAGCCTCAATTACACTCTACTCTCGTCTCGTCGTAATTGATAGTGCATCAATTAATTACGCAAAGATTTTACAATGATGGATCTCCGCATCAAGCCGGATCGCCTTCAGCTGCACCCTCAAGCAGCCAACGCCAAGTCGGCCTTTGCCCATTGGCTAGCTTGCTTCGAGGCATACATCGGATCTGCGACAGAACCACCCTCCGAGGCACAGAAGCTCCAGATTCTGAACACGCGGCTGAGCTCCGATATCTTTCCCCTCATCCGGGACGCGCCTACCTATGCTGAGGCCATGGCGCTACTGAAGGAGAACTACACTCAGCAGACCAACAAACTCTACGCCAGGCACCTCCTGTCCACGCGGCATCAACTCCCCGGTCAGTCTGTGGAAGATTTCTGGCGTGCCCTGCACGCCCTGGTGAGGGACTGCGATTGCCAGGCCGTTTCGGCTGTTGAACATTCTGAACTCCTATTTAGGGACGCTTTCATTACGGGCATAGGGTCGGCGTACATCCGCCAGCGCCTCTTAGAAGGGGCTACCCTCAACCTCGCGGCAACCAAGAAACTCGCGATCTCAGTAACGGTCGCCTCCCGTAATGTACTGGCGTACGCCCCCGACTGCACGGCACCACCCTCCCGGACATGATGGACCCCACCAGCGAACGCCCCATCATGGACCCCACCAGCGACCGTCCCCAGCCAACCCCAAGCCTGCGTCACGCGGCAGCCAACCAGACCCCGGGGGACCCAAGTGCTACTTTTGCGGACAGACAAAGCACACCCGGCAGCACTGCCCGGCGTGGAGGGCACTCTGCAAGGCCTGCGGGAAGAAAGGACATTTCGCTGCTGTGTGCCAGGCCCGCTCGATCGCCACTGTAACCAGGCCCATTGTCCTTGCACCCCCCACGTGCGACCCGCGGGCACTGCAATCTTCCTTGCCTCAGAGCTCGTGCGGCCCGTGGGCGCCACCATCTTGCTTGCCTCAGAACATGTGCGGCCCGTGGGCGCCGCCATCTTGCTTGCCTCAGTACACGTGCGCCCCATGATCTTCCCCGCCTCAAGACCCCTGCTCGTTGGGCACCTCATCAGGCCGCTCATCGTCTGCAACCGCCACCGACCAGCCAGTGGCCTTCCAACACCAGCCACATCTCGCCTCCATCACTATCGACCAGTCCTGACCGCACAACCTTGCAACCGCGTCGACGACAGTGAAGGTCGATGGACACAAGACATCCTGCCTTCTGAACTCCGGGAGCACTGAGAGCTTCATCCACCCCGATACGGTAAGGCGCTGCTCCCTCACGGTACACCTCATTAACCAGAGAATCTCCTTGGCCTCCGGATCCCACTCCGTGGCGATCCGGGGGTACTGCACCGCCACCCTCACCATCCAGGGATAGAGTTCAGCGGCTTCTGGCTCTACGTCCTCCCCAACCACTGTGCTGCCTTGCTACTCGGCCTGGACTTCCAGTGCAACCACCAGGGTCTAACCCTGAAATTTGGCGGGCCCCTACCACCCCTTATTGTCTGCGGTCTCACGACCCTTAAGGTCGACCTGCCTTCTCTGTTTGCAAACCCGTCGCCACTAGGAGCAGACGGTACAGTGCCCAGGACAGGACCTTCATCAGGTCTGAGGTCCAGCGGCTGCTACGGGAAGGCATCACCAAGGCCAGCAACAACCCCTGGAGAGCCCAAGTGGTAGTTGTGAAGACTGGGGAGAAACACAGGATGGTCGTTGACTACGGTCAGACCATCAATCGGTACACGCAGGTCGACGTGTACCCCCTCCCACGCATAGCTGATATGGTCAATCAGATTGCACAGTACCAGGTCTTCTCGACAGTGGACCTGAAATCTGCCTAACACCAGCTTCCCATTCACAAGGCGGACCGCCCGTACACCACATTTGAAGCGGACGGCTGCCTTTACCGCTTCCTTAGCGTTCCCTTCGGGGTCACTAACGGGGTCTCGGCCTTCCAAAGGGAGATGGACCGAATGGTTGACCGGTACGGACTGCGGGCCACTTTCCCATATCTGGATAACATCACCATTTGCGTCCACGACCAGCAGGACCACGATGCTAACCTTTCCAAATTCCTCCACACCGTCAAACTCCTCAAGGAGAAGTGCGTGTTCAGCACTGACCGCTAACTGTGGTTCAAAATGGAGTTCTGGGGCCCGACCCCGATCGCATGCACCCCTCATGGAACTCCTTCTTCCCTACTGCCCCAAAGCCCTCAAACGATGCCTGGGGTTCTTCTCATACTACGCCCAGTGGGTCCCTAACTATGCAGACAAGGCCCATCCACTCATTCACTCCACCGTTTTCCCACTGACGGCCGAGGCTCACCAGGCCTTCAACCGTATCAAGGCTGACATCGCCACGGCCGCGATGCACGCGGTCGACGAGATGCTCCCTTACCAAGTCGAGGGCAATGCATCAGATGTCGCTCTGGCCGCCACCCTCAACCAGGCAGGCAGGCCCGTGGAATTCTTTGCACGCACTCTCCATGCCTCCGAAATTCGGCAATCCTCCATCGAGAAGGAGGCCCAAGCCATTGTAGAAGCTGTGCGACATTGGAGGCATTACCTGGCCGGCAGGAGATTCACTCTCCTCACTGACCAACGGTCGGTTGCCTTCATGTTCAACAACACACAGCGGGGCAAGATCAAAAATGATAAGATCCTGAGATGGAGGATCGAGCTCTCCACCTACAATTATGAGATATTGTATCGCCCCGGTAAGCTCAATGAGCCCCCCCCCCCCCCCCCCCCCCGATGCCCTATCCCGAGGTACATGTGCCAGCGCACAAGTGGACTGACTCCGGACCCTACACGATGATCTCTGTCACCTGGGTCATCCGGTCTTTTCACTTCATAAAGGCCTGCAATCTGCCATACTCCATTGAGGAGGTCAGGGATATCACTAGAGACTGCAAGGTCTACGCGGAGTGCAAACCGCACTGTTACTGGCCAGACCGAGCGCAGCTAGTGAAGGCCTCCCGCCCCTTTGAACGCCTCAGTGTGAATTTCAAAGGGCCCCTCCCCTCCACCGAATGAAACACGTACTTTCTTAACGTGGTCGACGAATACTCCAGATTCCCCTTCGTAGTCCCATACCCCGATATGACGTCTGCCACCGTCATCAAAGCACTCAACACCATCTTCGCTCTGTTAGGTTTCCCCGCCTACGTCCACAGCAACCGGGTATCCTCACTTATGAGCAATGAGCTGCGTAAGTACCTACTCAGCAAGGGCATTGCTTCGAGCAGGACGAACAGCTACAACCCCCGGGGAAATGGGCAGGTGGAGCGGGAGAATGGGACGGTCTGGAAGGCCGTCCAGCTGGCCCTAAGGTCCAAGAATCTCCCGGCCTCCCACTGGCAGGAGGTCTCCCCGATGCCCTTCACTCCATTTGGTCGCTCCTTTGCACTGTAACTAATGAAATGCCCCATGAACGTCTCTTTGCCTTCCCCAGGGAAGTCCACCTCCGGGGTTTCGCTCCCAACGTGGCTGGCAGCTCCAGGATCTGTTCTCCTCCGCAAGCACGTGTGGCTCCACAAGGCAGACCTGTTGGTTGAGCGGGTACAGCTATTTCACGCGAACCCACAGTAATCCGTGGCGTACCCCGACAGCCGCCAAGACACAGTCTCCCTCAGGGACCTGGCACCAGCTGGGTTCCCACCCCCCACCCCCTGCCCCGGCGCCACCCTTCCTCCCCCCAGTGCACCTCACCACAGCCCCGGCTCCAGGACGATCCATCCTCCCCTTGGTCCCACCCAGGGATGAAGATGAGGTCGACACGCTCCCGAAGTCACCGGCAACCGAGCCGACGCCTTCATCGCCATCGGGACTGCGGCGCCCACAACAGAGGTTCAAGGCGCCCGATCGTCTGAATTTGTAAACTTTTCCAAAAATGTTAACCTATGCATGTAAATAGTCTTCTACCACCCCAGCTGGACTCTTTTTTAACAAGGGGTGGATGTGGTAGTCACCACTGTTGTATATATCACATATGAGGTGTATACGGTAAGGCTTCTGTACTAGATCCCTGCCTGCTGGCTCCGCCCAGTAGGCGGAGTATAAATGTGTGGGCTCTCTGAGCTGCAGCCATTTCGGCAGCAGCTGCGGGAGGCTACACATCTCTACGTAATAAAGCCTCGATTACACTCTACTCTCGTCTCGTCGTAATTGATAGTGCATCAACACCATAAGAGATGGTGCACCATTCAAGGATTCTAACGACAAAGATGTGCTGTTATAATTGCCTGATCTCCAAGAAAATATTGGCCACGATAAGACTTGTGCTTAAGCGTTTACAAGCACTGAGGATTAGTGATAAAAAATACAAATAAAATGCTGAGTTATAATGCCAAAACCTTAGAGTACAGGTAGAGTGCTGAGGCAGATAACCAAAGCAGTGGGAGCCAGAAGGTATCATGTTTAAATGGCACAGTGTTCTAATTAGACTACATTTGAGCACTGTTTTCAATTGTTAAAAAATTAATAAATTAATTGGGTTTTTGAACAAAGTATATTTACCATTATGTACACAGAATAAGATATATATCTATATAGAAGAGAAGGGCACACACAAACATACCACAAAAAAAAATAAAAAAGAAATAAAAATTAAAATAAAATAACTGGTAAGGTATTATGCACCAGCTCAACAGCAGCAACTCTGTACAATTGGCAATATTATTTACAACACGTAAGTAGGCATCTGTTTGGGGGGGGGGAACTGGGCAGGTAGATATACATTTGGGTGCCGGAGAAACAATTACAGTGGGCAATACTCGAATGGGTCTGGTGTTAGTGTTGTCGCTTGCTTCTCCCGGATGGATTTCGCTGCCGTTGTCGTCTCATGTTCACCTCCGCTTCAGCTGTTCGTCCCGTCTTTCACCGGGATTTTGCTTGCTCTCTGTTCCTGTAGATGCCAAGTTTGTTATCGTCACTGTTTTCAATTCTGATGCCAAAGATAATCGAGGCAATACAGTGAGCAACAATTAGAATAATCTTTGAGGGGGAAATTTTAAGTCAATGCTGGGAAGCGGGCAGGATATCTCGGCAGCAGGCTCCAGCTGTGACCCGGCTGAGAATTTTAAGTGTGATGTGCATGCATGGTGGTTGGGAGCAGAAGCTACTAGGTTTCCCAGTTCCATCCAAGATCAATGATGTACGCAATATCACACTGGCTGGCAATGTAATGGCTGGCCAGCATGAAATGCTGCTGGATACTGTAAGCAAGACAGGCAGAGGTGGGAAAGTAGTGGATTCCGAGTCAATGGCAGCCCTGTGAGATGTGTGTAATATATCTCGTTACTCTTTGCTTCTTATCCAGAATGGTATGATGGTGTGATTCTGAAGAAACCACGAGCAAACTAATTTATTGAGCAACGAGTGATTAATATTGAGTTTGCACACTCCACAGAACTATAACTAGTAAACAAGTAATTTATATTAAAGCATGAACTAATTCAAACTACAGGTGCTAAACTGTGCTGTGAGCTATCCATCTTTTAATAGAATTAATAGAATTTACAGTGCAGAAGGAGGCCATTCGGCCCATCGAGTCTGCACCGGCTCTTGGAAAGAGCACCATACCCAAGGTCAACACCTCCACCCTATCCCCATAACCCAGTAACCCCACCCAACACTAAGGGCAATTTTGGACACTAAGGGCAATTTATCATGGCCAACCCACCTAATCTGCACATCTTTGGACTGTGGGAGGAAACCGGAGCACCCGGAGGAAACCCACGCACACACGGGGAGGATGTGCAGACTCCGCACAGACAGTGACCCAATCCGGAATCGAACCTGGGACCCTGGAGCTGTGAAGCAATTGTGCTAACCACAATGCTACCGTGCTGCCTTACACTCTACTGTCTAGTCACTCCTGGTTGGAAGAGAGAGACAGAGAGAGAGACCAAGATCCTCTAGGTGTTCTTATTTATCTTGGGATCCAGTGGTGCCCTCTAGTGATTGTGTTACACTGAGATATAATAATTAACCCCCGAGTTATCTACATATATACATATCATTACAGGATGTTTAAAGGTGGCTGGCAGAGACTGCTGAAGACATTGGAGGAGGCCGAGGCAGGCTTGCGACAGTAGTAGCACCTGGCAGATACTTCAGGCAGAAGGGCACTTCAGATGAGCCCCTCGATTTTCGGATAACTGTCTATGCCCTCTTGTCGAGTTGGTGACAGCCAGGAGCGACACCCTGATGCCGCGAAATGATAGGCCACTCCACCTCCTCAAGAAGGTTGCGCAGCTGAGGTCAGCGGGCATGACCTGGTCTGACGCATGTGAATGCAGTGTCAGGAAAGTTTCAATGATCACCAAGGGTGAGTTCTGAATTGGCATGGTCCAGTGTGGCAAAGTTTGGTTTGATGCCATGGCCGCCCATAGTTACTTTCATGGATGTAGGAATAAGCGAGTCTCAGATCACACCTCTGCCTACGCGTGTTAATGCTGGAGTGAAGATCTGAAGCCCTAGGTCCATCTAAGGGTCAGGTGTGCAAAGGTGTGAGCAATGTCCACATGGAAGTGAGGGGGTGCTAAGGGGATAACATGGTATGATGTTGGAGGTGGAGGGTAAAGTACTGAATGGAGCTCTGCACTTACAGGAGAAACATAGCAGAACAACACAGAATGATAGGGCACTGGAGTTGGGATAGCAAATCTGGCTATTCTCACCAGCCCTGAAGCTGGAAAGTGAATGAGGAGGAAGGTCCTCAGCTGATGGAAAGGCTGGAGTCTCTGAGGTGAGTAAGGGTCCAGTGGGCAGTATCGGGACAGGTGGACAGTGAAAAGAGAGTAGCATTGTCACATCCCTCATCAGGATTTTTGAGAAGCAGTCTCCAGTGATTCACCAATCACTAAACTACTGTGATGCCATTGATATCACTCACACCCGGCCATATATCATGGTCATTGTGATGACTGGTAGTTCTGATTAACTGTTCTTCTCCCTCAGAGCAGCCATCCTCCAGAGTTAGCCAGGACCCCAACGACCTCCCTTAACATTGGAGCAAGCGTGGACAACAGAGGCATTCGCTTCACACCCTCTCTCCACACCAAGCACAAGCGTAGTTATCATAGAATCATAGAATTTACAGTGCAGGAGGAGGCCATTTGGCTGACTGAGTCTGCACTGGCCCTTGGAAAGAGTACCTTACCTAAGCCCACATCTCCACCCTATCCCGACACCTCCACCCTATCCTCGTATACCCACCGAACCTATTTTGAACTCTAAGCGCAATTTAGCATAGCCAATCCACCTGACCTGCACATCTTTGGACTGTGGAAGGGAACCCATGCAGACACGGGGAGAACATGCAGACTCCACACAGACAGTGATCCAAGCCAGGAATTGTACCTGGGACCCTGGAGCTGTGAAACAACTGTGATAACCACTGTGTTACCATGCTGCCCCACATGCCATTGGGCAATAGCACACTGGATTAGATGGTAGTGCACATGGGTGCGGGCACATAACACTTACATGAGCAGATGGTGGAGGCAGGGAGTGGCCAGGGCGCTGACAGTCCTGCTGGAAACCAGGGTCATGCTGAGTCTGAGGCAGATAGTGAGCTACTGGAGTCGTTAATCAGACAGCAAATGCTGGGCATCCAATGGGATGCACCGGGAGATCTGGCAGAGATCGCTAAGGGTCTGCATGCCATGGTCTCTGTCATGAAGGCATCCTCACGGAGCATGAGTGCTGCTCTTACTCTCAGCACACAGCCTCACCCATTGAGAGAATGACAATTCTTATGGATGGGCAATTCCAAGAACCGAATCAGGGATTCCAGAGGTTGCGGTTGAACCTGCAATCCCCTACACTGGCAATAATCTCAGGAGTGCACTGCCAATGTGGGAGATGGATATGGCACCCAGTCTCACAGCGAGGTGCCCGTTGATCAGTGGTGAGCAGGGAGGTCTAGACATGCCTCACGATGGAGGAAGAGCTGCCTGTCGACTCTGTGGGCTCCTCTCACTGCGTCCCAGATGAGGGCAGCAACTACACCTCTCTGGTAGTCACCGTGCTATCCATCGAGGTGAGCTGGTTCTGCAAACAGCCTTGAACTTGTGGTGCGGTATGTATCATTACGGGAGCTGCCAGGGGTATCTCGTACAAACCTGTAGAATCTTAGTCCTGTAGTCGCAAACAATTTGAACATTCATGGAGTGATGCCCATTCCCATTGGCACCTTAATATGAGTGCAATCAATGGCATCTTGTATGTGGGGGAATCCTGCAATTGCTTCAAGCTTCTGACCTGCTTACCCTGGCTGACTTGATCTGTCCTGAAATGGATGAGTGTACTAACTCACCTGAACAGCGCATCAGTCACCTGCTTGATGCAGCTACACACAGTGGAACAGTGGTAAGCACTGCTGCCTCACTGCGCCAGGGACCAGGGTTTAATTCCGGCCTTGGGTGACTGTCTACGTGGAGTTTGCACTTTCATCCCATGCCTGCGTGGGTTTCCTCCGGGCACTCCGGTTTCTTCCCAAAGTCCAAAGATGTCCAGGTTAGCTGGATTGGCCATGCTAAAATTGTAGCTTAGTGTCCAATGATGTGCAGGTGAGTCATGGAGTTACAACAATAGGGCAGGGAAGTGGATCTGGATAGGATGCTCTTTCAGATGCTCTTTCAGAGGGTTGGTGCAGACTCGATGGGCCAAATGGCTGCCTTCTGCACTGTAGGAATTCTTGCGACAGTGCCCTTGACAGTCACGTGCATTGAGTGTCCACCCAAACGGCTGGAGGCAACCTTCGGCCCAATGAACTGGCAAATAGACGCAATGCATTCCCATGAAGGCCAGAGCCTCCAGGGGTGCTGGACAATTGTCATGTCCAAGTAGTTGGATCGCATCCTAGGAGCTGGCTGATTGTGTCATCTGCCTGCCCCTCTGCGCTGAGGTGATGCCTGCAAGCACCTGGCCTCCTCTCTCTTTGTTCCCTGTCTTCCTCCTCAGTGGAGGTGCTCCATGCTGACTAGACAAGACCCATCATCAGAGATGCTAATGGGGCTTACCCGTGCAGTGATGGTGCCAAAGCATTGGAAATCTCAGAGATGTTACAAGAGTGTAAAGTCCTGAAAATCCCAAGCAAGAAACAGAAACCTCCAAAGAAAGCAGTGAAAATGTTCACAACATTCTAGTATAAATTCACATCAAACTCTCCCACCAAATAAGCCTGAGTTTACTCCTGCCTCCCTTTAACGTCCCTTGGACGAAAACAGCAAAATCCGTTTGGCTGCCTGCCAGTGTTAACCGAGGTGTTGTTGAAAATACAGGAAAATGTGTCATTTGAAACATGGAAGTCTGGCAATATCTGGTCTGAGAGAAACCTGAGAGGATACAGGGAAAGATCCCATGAAGGGTTAATAGCAGCTGCAAAGAGCAGGATTATAAAATACAGATTCTTTCTCTCAAGCGGGCTTAGCAAACACACAGGATTATTGTATTGAGCTAAAAACAATGGTTCACACCTTCATTGAAAGTCACTACCTTAGGAAGCATCTGGAAAAGGAAAGGATTAGGTTCAGTTGAATTTGGTGTCAATTTTAAGTGTGAAATTCTACTAACATCAAGTAAATTAAAGAAAATTTGAGACAACCTGTCTACGAGAAACATAATTTAAAGTCAAAATCAAAGGCAAAGTTATGAGTTGGGGACAATTGGAAAATTAAACTATTGAAATCACAGGAATTAAAAGTAACTCTTGAAACCTAAGCATTTTGAATATCACAAAGGAACTTTGAACATCACAAAGGACAATGTAATCAGATCTGAGAGGTGAGGTTATACCCAAAATGAATAATTAGTTGTATTAGAATATTCAGATCAAAGACACCTTTTACAATCAAAGTGGAAATAAGTTAATTTACAATAAGGTCATAAAAACTGAATAGCTACTAGAAAGAGAATATAAACCCAGGGAGCAGAAGCAGAAGTGGAGGAGAACTCAGAGAACTCAGAGATAGCAGACAGGAGAGAAGCATATTCAGCTCTCACAGCTCCGTCATGGGAAAGACAAGACAAGCAGCCGAGCTTAAACAGCTATACATCTAAGGAAGACTAGAATTTAAACAAGAGTCAGAGTCAGCTGAGAGATAGCTAGCAGAGCCAGCTCTAATAGCTCAGTACATGGGATCGACAAGACACAGCAACGGAGCTGACCAGCGAATACATCCCAAGAAGACCAGACTTTAGAGAAGATTGATTGTCAAGGTGGGCCTGAAGGTCCCTTCAACCAACCAGCAGGATCCAGAAGCAAGATCTTTTTACCTTTCTGTAAAGAAAGTGTTTTCAGCTTTTAAAAGAAAAAATATTATAACAAAATAACGTAATGTAACCTGAAACAGTGGTTATTCTTAAAGTCTACTTTACTTAGCAATGCAGGACCCAGGACATTGATGCTACTAAGTGGTAAGTAGATGAAATCTTCGGTGAAGGTATGGGTTATACCGGGGGATAACTTGAAAATATAGTTTGACCTGAATAGCACCCACCGAAGCCTGCATCGGATCCGGTCAGGGAGTGAGAATCCCTGTTCACCATTTAGAATATCGACCATTTTTGGTATAGGGGGAATTCTAAGAATAGTGGTGAGTTTTCAAAAATAGTGGGCTGACCTAAAAACTGCAGAGGCAACGTAACATTCAGGTTAATTAGAGTTTTGATCTTTTAAATGAGCTTCTTGATTGTCGATGGGCGCGCATCCGATTCGCACTCATGCCCACTAACCAACATATCGCGAAAGTGCGCGATACACACTTATGGAATCCCCACAGTGCAGAAGGAGACCGTTCGGCCCATTGACTCTGTGCTGACTCTCCGAAAGAGTACTCTACCTAGGCCCAGTGCCCTGCCAAAAAACCCTAACTCCCCTATGGACACTAAGGGGCAATGTTAGCTTGGCCAAACCACCTGAGCCGCACATCTTATGGATGATGTTGGGATGCACGCCCAATGACTTCGCGTGTGATTTCATGCGTTTCTGGATCACCAGATTGAGCAGCACAAATTTCTGGCCCTGGGGTATTTAATTTTTAGGCAGGAGCAAGGAACTGGGGCCAGTTGTCAGGGACAATAGGCAGGAGCAAGAAACTGGGCCAGTTAATCCAAGGAGGCTAGAAACGCAAGGATGTGGACAAAGGAAAGACTGAGGAAGGGCTTTTTCAGATTACATTCTGGTTTTGGGAGGAAAAGACAAGGTTGGGGTTAGGAAGGCTTCAGGCCTCCTTCTACGGCCCTGGAAAGCACTTCTGCATGTTCAGATCTTTAATGCGACTGCTGGAGGCCACACAAGAAACAAGCCAAGCAGCTTTGTTTCTAAAGCACTTCATAATACCCAGACATCAAAATGGCTTAATCCTCACACCAACACAAAAGTGCGGGCAGATTGTCCACTCTGCCAATTCTGTGTCCATTTATAATTAGCCCCAGGTTAAGTATAATAATTGGCATACTTATCGTTAAAATTTAAAATTACTTACTATAGTGGCTGCGAGGAGATCAAAAGAGCGGAACAGACTGTTAGTGAGGAAGCTGTAGACTCACTTAAGCCATAGTTAATATGCTGCCTCACTACAGGAGATAAACCACATCTTTGATCTTATGCATCACAGTGTGCAGAGATTGCCCTAATCGATTTGCAAGAGCATCGGGAATATTGACCGATCTCCAAGTAGAGTTAAAGTATAGCAGGTTGATATATGCACCCTGTGAGGATTGGGGTTTAAAAGCATCTCGCTCATTCCAACCATTTGAAGAAAGTTAATTGCCTTTTTTTAAGCAATGCCCCTGTGACTGATGGACATTAAAACCCCCCTCAAGGAAAAGACCAGAAAAGTGAGCTGACTCGAACACTAGGTATTAAAAATGGTTGAGTGGAGCTATGGGATGTCAACATCAGCACCCTTTCGCATTATTAAGAGAAAACGGTAGCTTTGTTTTGTTTCAACATCTGGAGGATATTGGCAAGGCAGTATCACTGCATTCGATACACAGGTGATTCGTAATTTATGAATTTTAGAGATCTGCATGAATGACAATAGGAGTGAAATGAGTGTTTCTCTGCTCCGAACGTAATTCTCTTATGTATTACATTCCCATTTGGAAAAGGAATCGACAATGACCTGGAGCTCAGTTTCTGAGTGAGCTCACAGACACACGTGGTGTTCGCATGTTGAAGCTCTTGACTGAGGTTGGAGTGGTTCCAGTTTTGGATTGAATGCAGTGTATGTGGAACAGTTTCCTGTCTGTTCTCTAGTCTAGATGATCTCCACGCCTGTGGATTATTTGCTGGCGGGGGAGTGCAGAGCAGACAAATGAAGCGGGTTGCAGCAATGACACAGTCTTTTCTAACCGCAGTTTGGGGTTGATGATGGTTCCTTTGGTGAGGACCGCAGCTTGCATGTCATTATGGGGCAGGCAGGAAGGGGATGGTGACAAATTTCTGAGGGCAGCCGAATTTGAGAATGATACACCTTTAGCCTTTGTGGTGACAGAGTTAAAGGCTTTCATTGGACTGAAACACGCCATGCCGTGGTTGGTGCTGTTCCTTGCTCTTTTCTTGAATTTGCCATGCAGCGAAGATCATGGGGCGCGATTCTCCGGCCACGTTGCACTCTGGCTCAAACATAACGAGGCCGGTGAATAATGGGAGACGCCAAAAACGAGGTCCGCGCTAGACGGCAAACGGTTTGTGATGTAATCGGCCTGCTCCCGTGGGTGAAATCGGGATCTTGCCGTATCGTGGTGAGAAATAAATTATCACCACTTCAGCTCCATTTCTATACAATTAACGAGAGAGACTCCATATCCAACGGTCTCCCGTCATTCATCGACCTCCCCAGAGAGTGCTCACACTGACGCTGATTAGTACTCCTGTTGACAAACATGAACCTGGCAGAAGGGCTTCTGTGGGGAGGGACGTAGCAATCTTTGCTCACAGGCAGAGTCCAGGGGCATTGGGCTTGCCACCCCAGTGCTCGGCGGAGGGTTGGTGATTCTTGGCTGGGGGTGGGCCACCATGGGGATGGTGAGGGGGAGGCACTGGGCACTATGCTTGCGGCACCACCAAGCCAAACCTAGATCATGTTTACCCGTTTCTGGGCAACATTTATTCCTGCCCATCGGCCCCACCAACCACTCATAACTCCACCAACTGCTAAGGCCTCTGGCTGTGCGGCGGAAGGCTATTGCTGATAGGGAATTGGCGATTGTAGTTAAGTGAACACTTTACAGTTGCCAAGTGGATTCCCATGGATGGGCAGGCGTCCTCTGGGGCCAGAGGGTACCGGCTCACTTGTCAGCGGCGCATGTACAGCCATGCCACCCTGTCCCACGTGCTGACCTCAAGACACAGCCTCATCGGAAGGGTGGAATTCGGGGGAGCTCATGCCCACCGTCGCCACTCCATGGGACGGGTCAGGGTTGGCACTCAGCGCCCTCTCCTCCCAGTCAGTGCCCATGGGAGCCTGGGGTGGACCTCGGGGTGGAGGGGCAGCTGGTTCTAGCTCTGGCTGCCCCTGCATCATCTGGCTCTGCCAGCCCTGGTGGTTCCCCATGGTCCACACCATGGTGTCGACACCTTCGGCAATGCTCCTCAGTGACTGGGACATGCTCTGCAGAGCCTCAGCAATGCCAACCTGAGGCTAGGACAGGCTTTGCCACGCCTCGGCCCTGCCCATCTGAGAGCGTGACATGTCCCGCAGAACATCATCAAGGTCAGCCTGGTACTGGGTGAAATCCCCCAGTGAGGCGGTCGTTCTGCTGAGGTCCTCAGCCACGGTCATCAGTGACTGCGTGATGCCTTGGAGACCTTCACTCATGTTGCCGACATCGTGCACCAGGCTCTCTACTGCGGTTGACACCCTAGCAGTGTTGGGCTCGGTGCCACTCATTGCCGGCACCCTCTCTTGCACCCGTAGCCTCTGGGACTCCACCAGGTGGCTGTGGATCTGCTCAAGCGATGCTGATATCTTCGTCTGAACGTCCCGGCCACTGCCTATCGTCTCCATCAGCTCCGGTAACCCACTTCCAGAGACTCAGCATAAGGCTGGGACCCAGCTGGTCCAGGGATTCTGAAGCCCTCTGACTCATCTGCGGGGTTCCTGCCTCCACCAAACATGCATCATCAGCAGTGTGGTGCTCATCAGTTTGTGCCCCTGACGCCGGACTACTAGTATTTCCCACCCTGATGTGTTATCTACGCTGGTGGACGGTAGGGATGACAGCTGGGACGCGACTATAACTGGTGCATCCTCGGAGCTCTCTTCCGAGGTGTTCTCCACGGAGTCCGGAGAGGGGTCGTCCGTAATGGGCTGGCTCCATCGGCTGGAGGACCTGCCGGAGAATGAACATGTGGTCAGTGGGAGGGATAGGTCAGTCAGTAATGCAATAACAACTCACGTTTGACATTTCGCCATGGTGGATCCCGATGGTTCCTCACCTCTGTGTCATCGCCAGCCTCTGCGTTGGTGACTGCCCTGTCCTCTGCCACAGCAGTCACCTCTATGACCCCTCCTCGAAGGAGGTGAGGATTCTGATGTCCGGCACCCCACTGCCAGTCTGGGCCTTCTCCCGGCGAATGTGGGAGAGCGTTTTCTGAGGATACACAAAGAGAGCATCGTTGGCCATACACGTGGTTCACAGTGGTGGGAGAGGGGATGTGAATGCAGGGTGGGTCCAGTGGGGAGGGATGGCTGGGGGTTGATTGGGAGGTCGCGGGGGTAGATGTTCCTTTGTGGGGGGCAGGTGGGTTGTGTTGGTGTCTAGTGTCTACTCATTCGTGCTGCCCTGTGTGGGGACCTTTGACCTTTTTCCGGCACTGAAGGCTAGTCCTTTTCACACACCCCGAGCTGACAGCAGCTGCCTTGTGCCTGACCCTACGGGACTCTCGGGGGAACAGGACATCACTCCTGGCTTCCACCAGGTCCAGGAGCCTCCCAAGGTCAGCATTCCCGAATATTGGTGCTGACCTCCTCGGCGCCATTGTTGCAAGCTGGCTGGGGTTGGCTGAGCAGGTGCAGCTTGTGTTAGTCATCACTGTTGTATTATATTCTGCATACGAGGGTATTACGGTAAGGCCCCTGTACTACAGGGACGGGGGCAGATCTCTGCCCATTGGCTCCGCCCAGTAGGCAGAGTATAAATGTGTGGGATCTCTGAGCTGCAGCCATTTTGGCAGCAGCTGCAGGAGGCTCCAGATCTCTGCGTAATAAAGCCTCGATCACTCTCTACTCTCTTCTCGTCGTAATTTATAGTGCATCAATTTATTACGCAGAGATTTTTAAATGATGGATCTCCGCATCAAGCCTGATTGACTGCAGCTGCACCCTCAAGTAAACAATGGCAAGTCAGCCTTCTCACATTGGCTAGCCTGCTTCGAGGTATACATAGGATCAGCGACTGACCCACCCTCAGAGGCAGCGAAGCTCCAGATCCTCTACACGTGCCTGAGCTCAGATATCTTCCCCCTCATCCGCGACACGCCGACATACGCTGAGGCCATGGCGCAACTGAAGGAGAACTACACGCAGCAGGCCAACAAGATCTAAGCCAGGCACCTCCACGCCATGCGGCATCAACTCCCCGGTGAGTCTGTGGAGGATTTCTGGCATGCCCTGCAACTCCTAGTGAGAGACTGCGTTTGCCAGGCCATTTCGGCCGTTGAACATTCTGACCTACTACTTAGAGACGTGTTCGTTACAGGCATAGGGTCGGCCTGCATCCGCCAGCGACTCTTAGATGGGGCTACACTCGACCTCGCGGCGACCAAGAAACTAACGCTCTCCCTCACAGTCACCTCACGCAATATACAGGCGTATGCCCCCAATCGCACGGCCTCCCCCTCCTGGATATCGTGGAACCCGCCAGTGAACACCCTACCATGCACTCCACCAGTGACCTCCCTCAGCCAACCCCAGGCCTGCTCCGCGCGGCAGCCAAACAACCCCGGGGGACCCAAGTGCTACTTCTGCGGACAGTCAAAACACCCCCGACAACGCTGCCAGGCACAGAGCGCGCTCTGCAAGGCCTGTGGTGAGAAAGGACATTTTGCTGCTGTGTGCCAGGCCCGCTCGGTCGCCGCTGTTGACCCGGCACCCCCCATGTGTGAACCGCAGGCGCTGCCATCTTTCTTGCCTCAGACCTCGTGCAGCACGTGGGCACCGCCATCTTCCTCGCCCTCTTGTTCGCCTTACACGGCGGCCTGTGGGCGACGCCATCTTGCCCGCCCAAGGACACGTGCGGCCCGTGGATGCCGCCATCTTCCCCGTCTCAGGATCCCTTTCGTCGGACACCTCATCGGGCCGCTCATCGCCTGCAGCCGCCGCCGACCAACCACGCCTGACCTCCGTTACGATCAACCAGGCACGACCACACAACCTCGCGTCCGCGTCGATGACGGTGAAGATTGACGGGCACAAGGTTTCCTGCCTTCTGACCTCCGGGAGCACTGAGAGCTTTATCTACTCCGATACGGTGAGGCGCTGCTCCCTCACGGTCCACCCCACCAACCAGAGAATCTCCCTGGCCTCCGGCTCCCACTCCGTGGCGATCCGGGTCTACTGCACTGCCACCCTCACCATCCAGGGGGTAGAGTTTAGCGGCTTCCGCCTCTACGTCCTCCCCAACCTCTGCGCTGCCTTGCTACTCGGCCTGGACTTCCAGTGCAACCTCCAGAGCCTAACCTTGAAATTTGGCGGCCGCCTACCACCCCTAACTGTATGCGACCTCACGACCCTTAAGATCGACCCACCTTCCCGGTTTGCGAGCCTCAGCCCGGATTGCAAACCCGTCGCCACCAGGACCAGATGGTACAGTGCCCAGGACAGGACCTTCATCAGGTCTGAGGTCCAGCGGCTGCTACGGGAAGGTATTATCGAGATCAACAACAGCTCCTGGAGAGCCCAAGTGGTAGTGGTAAAAACTGGGGAGACCATCAATCGGTACACGCAGCTCGACGTGTACCCCCTCCCTCGCATATCTGATATGGTCAATCAGATTGCACAGTACCTGGTCTTCTCGACAGTAGACCTGAAATCTGCCTACCACCAGCTCCCCATTCGCAAGGCGGACCACCAGTACACCGCATTTGAAGCTGAGGGCCGCCTTTACCATTTCCTTAGGGTTCCCTCTGGCCTCACTAATGGGGTCTCGGTCTTCCAACAGGAGATGGACCGAATGGTTGACCGGTATGGACTGCGGGCCACTTTCCCGTACCTGGACAACATCGCCATCTGCGGCCACGACCAGCAGGACCACGACATTAACCTTTCCAAATTTCACCACACCACAAAACTCCTTAACCTTACCTACAACAAGAAGTGTGTGTTCAGCACGGACCGATTAGCCATTCTTGGCTATAGTGGGCTGTTTTGCACAGGGCTAATTCGCTGGCTTTGAACGCAGACCAAGGCAGGCCAGCAGCACGGTTCAATTCCCGTAACAGCCTCTCCGAACAGGCGTCGGAATGTGGCGACTAGGGGTTTTTCACAGTAACTTAATTTGAAGCCTACTTGTGACAATAAGCGATTTTCATTTCATTTTTTTCATTTTTCAGAACGGAGTTCTCGGGCCCGACCCCGATTGCATGCTCCCCCTCCCCCACTGCCCCAAGGCCCTCAAACGATGCCTGGGGTTCTTTTCGTGTTACGCCCAGTGGGTCCCAAACCATGCGGAAAAGGCCCGCCCACTCATTCACTTCACCGCTTTCCCACTGACGGCCGAAGCTCACCAGGCCTTCAACCGTATGAAGGCCGACATCGCCAAGGCCACGATGCACGCGGTCGATGCGTTGCTCCCCTTTCAAGTCGAGAGCGATGCATCAGACGTCGCTCTGGCTGCCACTCTCAACCAGGCAGGCAGGCTTGTGGCATTCTTTTCCCGCACCCTCCATGCCTCCGCAATTCGGCAGTCCACTGTCGAAAAGGAGGCCCAGGCCATCGTAGAAGCTGTGTGACATTGGAGGCATTACCTGGCCGGCAGGAGATTCACTCTCCTCACTGACCAACAGTCGGTTGCCTTCATGTTCAACAACACACAGCGGGGCAAGGTCAAAAACGATAAGATCTTGAGGTGGAGGATCGAGGTCTCCACCTACAATCATGCGATTTTGTATCGCCCTGGTAAGCTCAACGAACCCCCCGATGCCCTATCCCGAGGTACATGTACCAGCGCACAAGTAGACCGACTCCGCACCCTGCACGACGATCTCTGTCACCCAGGGGTCACCCGCTTTTATCACTTCATAAAGGCCAGCAATATGCCCAATTCCATCGAGGAAGTCAGGGCTATCACCAGAGACTGTCAGGTCTGCACTGAGTGTAAACCGCACTTCTACCGGCCAGACCGTGCGTGCCTGGTGAAGGGCTCCCGCCCCTTTGAACGCCTCAGCGTGGACTTCAAAGCGGGGTAAGATCTAAAACTTCCACGCTGAGGCTTTCAAAGGGGCGGGAGTCCTTCACCAGGCACGCACGGTCTGGCCGGTTGAAGTGCGGTTTACACTCCGCGCAGACCTGGCAGTCTCTGGTGATAGCCCTGACTTCCTCAGCGTGGACTTCAAAGGGCCCCTCCCCTCCACTGACAGCAATACGTATTTTCTCAATATGGTCGACGAGTACTCGAGATTCCCCTTCGCCATCCCATGCCCCGACATGACGTCTGCCACCGTCATCAAAGCCCTTAACTCCATCTTCGCTCTGTTTGGTTTCCCTGCCTACGTCCACAGCAACCAGGGATCCTCATTCATGAGCGATGAGCTGCGCCAGTATCTGCTCAACAGGGGCATTGTCTCGAGCAGGACAACCAGCTACAACCCCCGGGGAAACGGCCAGGTGGAGCGGGAGAATGGGACAGTCTGGAAGGCCGTCCAGCTGGCCCTACAGTCCAGAAATCTCCCGGCTTCCCGCTGGCAGGAGGTCCTCTCCGATGCCCTTCACTCCATCTGATCACTACTCTGCACTGCGACGAACGAAACCCCCCATGAACGTCTCTTTGTCTTCCCTAGGAAGTCCACCTCCGGGGCTTCGCTCCCAACATGGCTGGCAGCTCCAGGACCCGTTCTCCTCCGTAAGCACGTGCGGCTACACAAGGCGGACCCGTTGGTTGAGAGGGTGTAGCTACTCCACGCGAACCCGCAGTACGCCTACATAGCGTACCCCAACGGCCGCCTAGACACAGTCTCCCTCACAGACCTGGCACCAGCTGGGTCCCCGCACACGCCCCCCACCCCTCTGTACCGGCACCACCCTTCCTTCCCCTGGTGCATCCCGCCACAGCCTCCGCTCCAGGGACCCCTTGGTCCCACCCGGGAATTAAGAGGGTGTCGACACGCTCCTGGAGTCACCGACGACCGAGCCGACGCCTGACTCATCACCAACACTGCGGCACTCTCAACGACGGATCAAGGTGCCCGATCGTCTAAATTTGTAACCTCCTCTGAAAATTTTATGCCAACCTGTATGTAAATAGTTTTCCACCACCCCGGTGGACTCATTTTTAACAGGGGGTGAATGTGGTAGTCACCACTGTTGTATTATATTGTATATACTGCACTGCATATGAGGATATTACGGTAAGGCCCCTGTACTACAGGAACAGGGGTAGATCCCTGCCTGCTGGCTCCGCCCAGTAGGCGGAGTATAAATGTGTGTGCTCTCCGAACTGCAGCCATTTCGGCAGCAGCTGTAAGAGGCCACACATCTCTGTGTAATAAAGCCTCGATTACTCTCTACTCTCGTTTCGTTGTAATTGATAGTGCATCAACCTGAATCTTTTTTGAGTCTTGTGTGGTAAGAAAGCAATCTGTTACATAGCACGTTATCATGGAGTCTCCTGATTACTCCTCTGGAACTACACCTACACTGACCACCACTTGTATGTCTTATTACCATCTGCAACCATTTCCTGATAGCTGGATGTGTCTCCACTTAGATGGGAGTATCTGGTCCCATGACCACTGTCTTGAGACCACATGGTGAGCCTGAATCGCCACCTGCTGGCTGGATGTCGCACACCATCCATTTATGATTTTGCCCACAGGCATATCACCACAACTCTTATCCTTCATGCAAGTGGCAGAGTTTGCAGAAAGCACATTGGATTTGTTGTATAGATCTTTGGTGAGGCCACAGCTGGAGTACTGTGTGCAGTTCTGGTCGCCACATCATAGTCAGGATGTGATTGCACTTGAGGGGGGTCAGAGGCGATTCACCAGGATGTTGCCTGGCAATGGAGCATTTATATTATGAAGTGTGGTTGGATAGGCTTGGGTTGCTTTAGTTGGAGCAGAGAAGACTGAGGGGCTTCCTGATCGAGATGCACAAGTCTATGAAGGGCATGGCCAGGGTGGATAGTAAGCAGCTGTTCCACTTAGTTGAAGGGTCGGTCACGAGGGGACTCAAGTTCAAGGTGAGGGCAGGAGGCTTAGGGGGAATGTGAGGAAAAATGTTTTTACCTGGAGAGTCTGGATGGTTTAGAATGTGCTGCCTAGGAGGGTGGTAGAGGCAGGTTGTCTCACATCCTTTAAAAAGTACCTAGATGAGCACCTGGCACATCATACCATTCAAGGCTGTGGGTCAAGTCCTGGTAAATGGGATTAGCTAGGTAGTTCAGGTGGTTTTCACGGTGCCGGCGCAGACCCGATGGCCTCTTCTGCACTGCGTGGTTCTATGATTCTGTGATCTATCAGCCATCTCAGAACCTGCTGAACTGGAGTGTAAGTAAGTCATTCTCAGTCCCGGGAGGTCTGCCTGAGGGAGAAGACAATCTCATTACTGCATTCCAACAGAAAAAAGATGGCAAAAATTATTTCTAAATTTAACAATGTAACATGTTTGCTGAAGAGCATGTTTCATATGGAAAATAGTGCTGACAATGACCTGCATATATATCGCAGTTTTGACTTTTTTACAGTATTTCAAAGTGCTTCAAAGTGGTGTTATCAAGCAGAAAGTGCTAATGTCATGCCTCGCTATATTTTGAAATTCAAAATAATTTTTATATTTTAAAACTGGACGACAAAGGCTGCGATTGTTGGCTGTTAAGGGTCACCCAACTCTCCTGTCCCAAGAAGGAACAAAAGGAACATTTCAGCCTGATGCTGAAACTAATCCAAAATCAAATCTGATGGGTCATTCAAACACCAAGATCCTGGCCAAAATTTAACGGATGCGTTTGCCATGTGGGAGATTCCTGTAATGGCTGCTAAATCGCGCGTGGACTCAAGCGTAAATCATGATAGCGAGATTTGAGTTTCCAATTTTCCTTGCCCTACTTGGATAATGTGATCCGGGTGTAAACCTTATATCCATATTTTAAAATAAATTTTGAATGATACTACCATTAAAGGGCTCGACTCCACATAGTCTGTCCATGAAGCATCCCCCCCCCCTCCCCCCCCCCCCCCCCCCGGGTGCAGATATATCTGTTGTCCCTGAAGGTTGAGGGACATACCCAGGCATTGCTCACTGGCATTGTCCCCGGCACTAATCCACTGGGTGGGTTTACCCTATCCCTTCTGCGTGTTGGGGGTGAGGGTTCTGTACATCCATGGGTTGCGGTGGTCATGTGAATAGAGGGGTTCCACTTCTGCATGTGGGAAGTGGGGAGTGTTCCCCTTTTCCATGGGGGGGGGGGGGTCCTGATGTCCCTGTGCAAGGGGGGAAGGGCCTTTAATTAACCTTTGAGATCAGGGCACCCTTTAAGAGGGCGCCCCGATCTAAGATTCCCAGAGTTGATGTCTTTTTTAGACCCCGCCCCTCCAGCTGGCTGTGTAAACATCATCAGCCTTTGAAATTGAAGAGTGCCGTTAGATCTCGTAAGTAAAGCCATCTGTGAAACCTGCAAGGCACATACAGATTTCCTCGCCTGATCCAGCAGGCTGCCAATTTTTGGGAAGGTTGCACCCCCTGTCTGTCTCAAACACTCAAGTAGGAAAACAATATCATGGGAATGGAATCAACATACACACCAACCTTTGTTCGGAAAAAAAGTCTTTGAACTTGTGGAAGCCACGTGATGAGGAAACAATTTTGTTGTCTGCTTTATAAAACCAGCAAGAAGTTGTTTTCAGAAAGTTCCACTGAAAGCCATCAAACTAGCCACAAGTCATTAAAGCAGCCAAGGTTATAAACAACAATACCGTGAAAGTGGGAAAATCTAACTGAGGTACAGACACCCCAACTGCCCCATATTCGCATTAACCTGAAGTCCAGTTCTGGAAATACAATTATACAAAAAAAAAATCACAACTTACTGAGAATCCATTGTTTTACTAGACCTTCATTTCAACTAAACTACTAACTTCATCCAAGACCTGCCATGGAAGAGACTGAGATAATTACAAGCTATAACGGCATATTACCTCCATCTCCACCTTATCTCACTGTATGTGAGAGCGTGTGTGAGATGAGTGAGTGAAACATTATGCTAAATTTAAAACATGTGTGTCACACCTTCCTTACATTTAGACTAACAAAAACTTGCTGCTGGGCTAATTTAGTTGCTACACTTACTTTGAAGGTAAGAAAGCACACATCCCTTTCACACAAACATACTAATCATGGGCAGTAAAAGGAAACAAATACATTCTGCCTCTGACAATGCTTTGAGGAAATATTAGGACTTCTGACCAAAATCTTGATCAACAGGTAGATTTTAAGTATGTCTTAAAAGAGCAGAGAGAGAGAGAGAGAGAGAGAAAGAGGTTTAGCAAGGGAATTCTGGGGCTTAGAGACTTGACAGCTAAAAGAATAGCTGTCCATAGTGGAGTGATTACAATGGGCACTGCTCCCCAGGTCAGAATTGAAGCAAGGCGGATATCTTGGAGGTCGGAACAGTCGCACAGTTGCTTCACAGCACCAGGAACATAGGTTTGATTCCCGGCTTGGGTCACTGTCACCCCGTGTCTGCGTGGGTGATGCACGATCAATTGCACAAAAGACTCAGATTGGTACAGGGGGGTTATCAAAATAACATCATTGCATTTTTAATGTAAGCCTAATGGATGGTTGCAGGAAAGTAGATAGATGAGGCCTTGCAGGAATTAGAAAACTAAGAAGAGAATTTTTAAATGGATGCCTTTGGTGGACCAGAAGCCTGTTTAGGTCAGCAAGCACAGCCAATATGGATGACTGTGGCTTGATGCAAAGTTAGAGAATGAGCAGCAGAGTTTTGGATGAGCTTAGTTTACAGAGGGTGCAAGATAGGAGATCAGGCAGCAAAGCAATGGAATAGTCTGGAGGTAATAAGGGGTTCGGGCTTCAGCAGCAGATGAGTAGAGGCAGGGACCAAGACAGGTGATGTTATGAAGCTCGAAAGATATATGGCAATGAGGATTTGAATATATTTTGCCATTGGTGTTTGTTTATTCTTGTGTTGTACGGAAAGAAATAGTCTGACTTTCTAAGTTTAATCGCTGTCTTTGTTTTTCACTTGATGTGAAATCATTGAAGCAGCATTTTGCTCTCAGTGTTGAAGTCAATTAAATTAAATTATGATTACGTCCTATGGGAGATCTATAAGTTGAGAACAAGTTGACTGATAATCAAGCAATGTCTTTAACCCATGTGCGATCATAATTTTCATACAGGCATATTATTATTTTTGCAGTCTTTGAATTTGCATTTATATGGCAGCTTCTCACATCTGTTCTAAAAGCTTCAAAGTTCTTCACACAACAATGGTTGCGTAGTTCCTGGAATGGTGCAATCAGTGATATTAACCAATCATTGCACTGTTTCACAATCTGATCTTCCCACTTGCAGCAAAATGTCTTTGAAAATTCATTGAATGCACAGCAGCGAGGAGAGTGGTAAAGCAGGGACCTCCAAAGGGGAACTTCCAATGGGTTACTCCAAAAGGCAATTGCACACCACAATAAGGAGTTACAAAGGTTGGGCGTTATGGGTAGTTGTTCCACCTGGCATTCTCCGATCATTCTCGAGGCTGTCATTGCAGTTTGTTAAGCTTAGGGAGATATAGGTCATCTGATTCAACAGCCATCTCATCTGTCAGGTCCATCTTATATATAGGGTGGCATAGTGGCACAGTGGTAAGCACTGCTGCCTCACGGCATTGGGAACCTGGGTTCAATTACAGCCTTGGGTGACTGTGTGGAGCTTGTACGTTCTCCCCATGTTTCCCGGTGCTGCAGTTTCCTCCCACAACCCAAGGATGTGCAGGTTAGGTGGATTGGCCGTGCTAAATTGGCCCTTAGTGTTCAAAAAGATTTGCAGGTTAGGTTAAGAGGTTATTGGGATAGGGCGGAAAGTGAGCTTGGGTGGAATACTCTTTCAGAGGGTCGGTGCAGACTCCATTGGTTGCCTTCTGCTACTGTAGGAATTCTATGATTCTATGAGTGGATATGTGCAGAGCATAGTACAACATTACAATCCTTATCCCTGTAATGGGGATGCACTGTTGGAGTCTTCCCCCACAGTATCCACCCCCACACCTTTTTCTGGCGTAGACGCAAACTTCCAGCATCTTCATGTAACGTTCTGTGATGCATGAGGGTGCCATCAGCTTCAGAGGTTAGGGCCGGGATTCTCCGAAATCCCGGACAATTGTTCATGCCAGTGTCAAAACCGGCACGAGTGACGCCGGTATCAACGGGCCTCCAGGTCCAGTCATTCTCCCCTTCCTTGGGGCGAGAATGGTACCGAAAGGCGGCCCTACACGGCTGGCACGGGTCCATGCATGCGCACCACGGCCGGCGCGGGTCCATGCATGCGCACCACGGCCAGTGCGGGTCCGCGCATGCGCGCCACGGCCATCTCCGCGCCGGCCCCCAGGGAACATGGCAGAGCCCTACAGGGGCCCGGCGGGGAGGAACATAGGCCCCCCCTGGAATGAGCGCGCCCGCTGATTGGATGCCCCCGATCGCGGGCCTGACATCTGTGGAGCCCCCCCCCCCACAGAGTCGGCTCCCCCTGCCCCCCCACCAGGGTGGCCCCACAGCCAGAACGTCGAGGACCCGCTGGGTAGGACCATACGCGAATGACGCCGACGGGATTCGGTGGAAGTTGGTGGGGAATCGCCCCGTCAAGCGCGGAGAATCGCCGCGGGGGCCGCTTTCAATGACCCCCGACCGCTGCCGTGGTGACCACGGCGGCGCGATTGGCGCCGATTCTCTGGTCGCGTCAGAGCAACGTGGCGGGATTCGCGCCCAGCCCCCACCCCCGCGCCACCGATTCTCCGACCCGGCGAGGGCTCGGAGACTCCCGCCCGAGATCTTGTTTTCAAAAATTCATTAATCTCCTTGAATCTCCCTGTCATTTTGTTTATTCTTTCATGTGAAGTGAGCGTCACTGGTAGGGCCTGCTCTTCGTTCACCTCTAATTGCCCTTCAGAAGGTGGTGGTGAGCCACCTTCCTGAGCTGCAGCAGTCCATGTCTGAAATATTGCCTTTAGTGTCCAAAAGGTTTAGGTGGGGTTACCGGGATAGGGTGGAGGGGTGGGCTTGAGTAGGGTGCTCTTTCCAAAGTCCGGGGCATACTCGATGGGTCGAATGGCCTCCTTCTGCACTGTAAATTCTAAGATTCTATGTGTAAAGTACACCAAGAGTGCTTTTAAGAAGGGGCTCTAGGACTTTGACCCAGCAGCAGGGAAGGAACGGTGATATAGTTCCAAATCAAGAAGCTGTGGAGCTTGGAGGAGAAATTCCAGATGGTGGTGTTCCCATGTCCATCTGCTACCAATGCCCTTTTCACAGGTAAAGATCAGGGATTTGGAAGGTGTTGTCAATGGAGGCTTAGCGAGGTTCTGCAGTGCATCTTGTAGACGGTATCGAACTGTGTTTACTGCTGCCACTGTGTGCCGGTAATGGAGTGAGAAAATGCTTTAGGTGATGGATGAACTGGTCATTCAAGTGAGCTGCTTTGAGTCGAACTCCTTCAATGTTGTTGGAATGTAGTCATCTTGGTAAATGGCTAATATATCATCTAATTTCTGATTTGTGCCTAAAGGTGATGAGTAGCCTTTTGGAAATAAAGTGGTGATGTACTCACCACAGAATTCCAAGCCTCTGACCTGCTCTTATAGCCACAGTATTTATATGGTTAGTCCAGTTAGGTTTCAGGACAATAATAAACTCTAGGATGTTGATAGTGGTGGATTCAGTGATGGTAATGCTGTTGATCATCAAAGGTAGATGGGTAGATTTTCTCATGTTAGAGATGGCCATTGACTGCCACTTGTGTGTCCTGAATGTTACTTGCCACTTATCAGCCCAAGCTGAACGTTGTCCAGGTCTTACTGAATGTGGACACAGCCTGGGCGTGATTCTCGGATCCTGAGGCTAAGTGTCGACGCCGTTGTAAACGCCCTCGCGTTTCCCAATGGCGTCAACATGTCCTCAGGATCAGCAATTCTGGCCCCTACAGGGAGCCAGCACAGCACTGGAGAAACCCACGCCACTCCAGCTGCCGATCCCGGCATCAACTGGGCGCCGTGGGGTCCGTGCATGCGCAGTGGCACCGGCGCCAACGCACGCATGCGCAGTGGCTCCCTTCTCCGTGCCGGCCCCAACGCAACATGGCATTGTTACAGTCGTTCGGCCCATCCCGGGCTGAGAATTACCAGGGAGGGCCCCGTAGAGCGGCCCCAGCCGCACTGACCACACCGGCACCAATGGCGCCGATTCTCCGCTCTGCATCTGTGTCTGAATGGTCACAAATGGTACTGAACACTGCAATCATCATTGAACATTCATGCAGTGTTCAATTGTTTTGTGTTTGATTATGTGAATCTGTTTACTGTTGATGCTCACTGTGCTTGATTGGTTAAGCCTTGGTGTGGACCCAAAAACAAACTGTAGAACTTTCTGGAAGCTGATAGAAGCATGGAGTAGACATTTTAAAGCACTCCAAATAAACCTTGTGTCATGGTTGTGTCTTCCCTGCTTAGATCTGCGATATAAATTATATAACAATCCTCACTTCTCCCTGTTGAATAATTTGTTGATGGTGGGGTGGTGATGGGCGAAGACACCTTCCCCAATGCTCAGAATTTACATGCAAGGTCCATTCTTGGACATTTGCACATTTAGCGAGGGGAAACCTTTCTGGGGATAAGCATGTCAGATGGACACCATTGGTAGCGTCTTGTACCCCGGGGAAGTAAGAAATCTTGAGAAAGCTGATGGTTCTGCCTCTGTATTTTGCACGAGACATTGATGAAGCCTCACAGCCTCCAAAAGAGGATACCACTCACCTATCAAAAGCAACCTTTCAGCTCCCTGAATTATACTGTAGGGGTATTCAGTGAATCGTGGCAAGGTACTCAATCGATAAGCCATTTGTACACACGGGAATCTAACGACAGCAATGCGATGAAGGACCAGTTAAGTTATTTTTGATTCTGTTTATTGATGGATGAATTTGGACAAAATACTTTCATTTCTTTGCCATCAGTCAAATATCTCATCTGAAGCCGAGTACCTGTAAATGTACTACACTCACTTTGTGTCACACTGGAGTGGCAATAAATTATTTGCTCAAATTACAGTGTCTGGGTACTTGGCTAAAGGATGTTTGTCACTGGACCTATTGACTACAGAACATGCGGCCTGCTTGGCTATCATGCTGCATCATATTTGCTGCAGATATTTTATTCCAATTACACAGCAGTTCTCTCCACAGCTGGTCTATATTTCAGAACCAGCATGTTGGGCAACTCATTACCTAACCCATAATCCGCATCAATGTCATATCCTTCTGCTTTACTGCTGTACTCAGCAGTGGGGTGAACCTCATTAAGTTGTTAGTCCAATTCACTGAAATCTGTATTAGAAGCAAACTATTGAATTTAAACTAAAATAATTGTCATGGGTTGTTTCGCAGGTCGAAAGCGCTTATTGTATAATGTATCGAACATGATTAATACTTACTTTGGTTCTGTGGGCCTACTTTAATCTCATGTTTACTTCAGTAGCCAGTGAAAATCTCTCATAATTTAACAAATTGCCTTGACTTTTAGAGTCACTGATAGTTCCACAATAGTGTTTGCAATGATAACTAAGCCATTACTAACTTTAATTTTTTAACTTTAACAGTCGATCATTTTTCAAGGTAGTCACCAAGGCATCTGAATGGGAATTCAGGAGGAACTTTTTAACCTCGAGAGTACTTAGAACGTGAATCCTGCCACCACAAGGAGAGTTAAGGCGATGGTGTAAATGCATTTCAGAGGAAACTAGTTGAGTTGAATGCTCTTTTTCTGAGTTGCACACTCTGTGTAATTTTTGATAACCTGCCACATTTGGCTTATTTCACAAAGTTTAAAAATCTGGGTTATATTCCTTCTAATTGTGCAATTAGGTGGTCACCTTAGTCTGAATGGACAGTGGCTTCGGCTGAACGTTAATGACAACTTCACTCGAGTGATTTCCAAGCTGACCCAAGCCATGAGTCTCCAGAAGACTGCTTTACATTGGTTTGAGATTGCAACAAGGGCAGGTTAGCTTCAAACTTAAGCTTTGTTATTTTGTTATAGAAAAACTGAATAATTCCCTGTTGGCATCCACCCCCCCCCCCCCCCCCCCCCCCCCACACCCCCTGCCGCCATCATGTTTTCCCCTATCCTGCTGAAATTGGTGAATGATGCTTGTCCACAACTGGATTAGCCAGCCTTTAATGAACCAGCCACAGCTGAACCTAAACAGCGTGTATGGGATGCTTTTGCAGCATCACTATTAAACATTTTCCTCACCTAGAGCCCATATGTGCATGCAGATACCCATGCAAAGCTACCCAGCCAGCCAAGACAGGCCAAGAGATATACAAAGACAGACAGACAGAGAGGAACAAACACATACAGGTAGCCACATACTCAAAGACAGGCATAGACATACAAACATAAAGATACACACACATGTGCATTTATACACAGATAGCACAAAGGTAGGCATGTGTGTGCACACCTGAAAATACACAGGATACACATACAAGCATTCACGCACACATAAACAATGACAGCCGCACACAAAGACAGGCCCACAGGCACAACCATACACAGGCATAAACACAAAGACAGACAGGCAAACTCACACACGGATACACACACAGAGACGTACAGACACCCATAAATACACTTTCTAGTAGTGAACACTGGAAAGTGATCAGCGTTAGGAACCCAGGCTCATTCTTTTTCCTTTCCAGCTGAGGCCAACAATAGTGTTTCCTCCTGTCACCTTAACTGAGATCATCTTACTCAGTGCAGGCCAAGGATCAAAGAAGGCCGGTCCCAGTTTATGCTGCCTTGTCCCACACAGTCCATTGCATTTACCTGCAATACTATGTGAAGAGTTTGCTCTTAAATAAGCAGCTGCGCGTGACTGTCAACTGTTATGAAGTAGCTTTGAAAGAAAAGGATTGATCCGCAAGGAAAGCAAATAATAGGACAACTAGGCTTTTCTTTTTAACCAACTCCAGAGCTTAATTTCTGCAAAAAAGAAGTATGGCAACATGGTTAGAATCAACTTAAGTCAATATTTGATCAGTTCTGAAGTGAAGTGAAAGGAAATTGAAAGGTGTCCATTTCATAGGACTAAAGTTCCAGTGTATATTTGCAGATTGCACGACTGTCTCTGTTTTTAATTTTACTTGAAACGCGCTTGCTGTACTCTGCTGCTGAGAAAGTAACTAAAAAGACCTCTTCCCACTGAGTGCTCCATGTAAACGAAGATTTTTCAGCTTTTTTCAGGGGTGGTATGATTCATTTCCCTCAGGGCATGTAGGAAACTGTGACATAGTAGCTAGCCCAGCGTGTTTGCTGCTTTTGAGCAGAGCTAAGAGCTGCTTTGAACACAGTCCCACATAAACCACTCTAAATGCTGTGATTGTAGTGTGTATTATCTTGATTTGTGAAGTGAGTCATGGGCCTGTTGACGTGCTTGGAAAAAATGCAACGTTGGGTTATTTATGCTGGCGACAAAGGTACGGCCAGCAACAACATTTCATCAAGTTTGGTATAATTTATACTTTGTCTTTCTTGAACTTATAATTCGCTATTTTGAGCGTTTTATATGTCAGGTTAAAGATAGCTCTCGAATACTGTACTATAAAATCAGCAACTTAATCCAAAGCAATCCGTAAAATGCACAAATAATGGAAAAAAGCAGGTAAAACTTGAAGTAGCCTCAGAACTGCTCCAGTTGTGTGGCTATAACTTGTTACAAAGCGCAGTGAAAAGCCAACTTTCAGCATGAGCAGGGATATGGCATCCAAAGAAATTCTCGTCATATAATCATAGAATCACTATACTGCAGAACGAAGCCATTCGGCCCATCGAGGCTGCATCGAACCTCTGAAAGAGGGCCCCAGCCAGGCACCCGCCCTATCCCTGCAAACCCGCAACCCCACCTAACACGCATATGACTGGGCATTGAGGGTAATTTAGCATAGCCGATCCACCTAAACTGCCGTAGGACGAAGTCGGAACACCTGGAGGAAACCTAGGCAGACACGGGAAGAAAGTGCAAACTCCACACAGACCGTCACCCAAGGTCGGAGTTGAACCCGGGTCCCTGGCGTTGTGAGGCAGCAGTGCTTTCTACTGCGCCACCCGTAACTATTGTTGTTTAACTATCATTTAGTAAGATGCTGTCAACTGTCACATTGGAGAAACTATTCAATGTCCATATGGCTAAAAATTGCAACGTGTGAAATTAGCAATCAAAGTTTGTTGGGTTTGAGTAACACTCCTTTATTTTAACAGGAACGTTTAAAATTTATTAAAACTAAAGAGGTTCACCCCTGCCGTTAAACTAGCAGGCAGAGAGATGCTGTACGTAATTTTTAAAAATTAAACTTTCTCAGGGTGTGAACATCACTGGACAGGCAATCATTTATTGCGTCGCTCTCATTGCCCTGAGAGGGTGCCGGCTGATTCTTACTGAACCTGGTTGATTTGACACAACTGAGCAATTTGCTAGGCTACTGGCAGTTCAGTGCCAACTGTGCAGGCAATGAGACCGGAATTACGTATAGGACAGACCGGGTAAGGACACCAAGTTTCCTTCCCTAAATAGTACATCAGTGAACCAGTTGGGCATTTCGGACAATCGGAGAGCTTCCTGGTCACGTTTATTCATATTTATTTCTAGATTTCTTTAAAATTCTTTTTTTATTAATAAATCTCACAGGCTGCTGCCAAGGAGCTTTCAAGCTGACATGTATGCGGTCGATAGCACCCTGCACTTGCGGGAAACCCCAGGTCACAGTGAATTCCACATCTCTGGCAGCCAAGCTTGCTTCATTCAAGTGGAACTCTATGTAATGGTGAGCTTTAATAAAAAGAGCATGTCACCTTACTTATGCATTTGTCTGTTACTGATTGTGAAATTCTGTAAACATCACCAGTGGAGCTCTGGAAGGATTAGCTGGCAAATGGCTTTGGATGCCCTCTAAGTCTGTGCAGCATGAGTTCCTCATGGAGAACGTGGCCAATGCGAGCTACCACACCCATTGACAAGCGAAGATGCCTGCAGCACTGTCTTTCACCAATCTCCATGTATGAACTATGTCTTCTGTAGATCCTTGGTCACAACAAACATCTTTGTGGATTTGGTCCCACCTTGGCAATATTTGGGATTTCCTGTGGAACAATTGGCTCTTGATCCTCAGGGCGAAGGTCTTCCCAGAGCTGCGCTAATTGGCGCCGGGCCCTATCATTTTTTAAAAATAAATTTAGAGTACCCAATTAATTTTTTTCAATTTAGCGTGGGCAATCCACCTAGCCTGCACATCTTTGGGTTGCGGGGACGAAACCCACACAAACACGGGGAGAATGTGCAAACTCCACATGGATAGTGACCCAGAGTCAGGATCGAACCTGGGACCTCAGCGCCGTGAGGCAGCAGGGCTAACCCACTGCGCCACCCTGCTGCCCGACGGGTCCTATCATAAAGGCCCTATCATTAGGGCAGCACGGTAGCACAAGTGAGTAGCACTGTGGCTTCACAGCGCCAGGGTCCCAGGTTTGATTCCCCACTGGGTCACTGTCTGCACGTTCTCCCCATGTCTGCGTGGGTTTCCTCCGGGTGCTCCGGTTTCCTGCCACAGACCAAAGACGTGCAGGTTAGGTGGATTGGTCATGATAAATTTTCCTAAGTGGCCAAAAAGATTAGATGGGGTATTGGGTTACGGGGATAGGGTGGAAGTGAGGGCTTAAGTGGGTCGGTGCAGACTTGATGAGCCGAATGGCCTCCTTCTGCACTGTATGTTCTATGTTCTATAAAGACAGCGTTGGTTGTACCTTTTGTTCTCCACTCCTTCTTGCATCTCTAAGTGGGTACATTAACGATCAATGCTCATTCCCTTGAATGGTCTCCCTCCAAATACAAGGCAGAAATTCAGTCTCTAGCACTTGACATGCCCTCAGTCAGTACATAGAATTCCCAGGCCACCCCTTGCAGGATGATATCCCCCTGGAGGAAGGCACGTGACTTAGATTTCCCCTCAGATGTGACTGTGCACTCATGAAGAGGGTCTTAATTGGAGTCAAAGCACCCATGTTCTACCACCCACAGTCAGGCCTCTGGTGGATATCTTCCAGTGACTTTGACAGCAACTGTTGATACGCAACCCTTGTGCTTATGTCATGACAGCAGCCATGTGCCTTGAATGCCATGACCAGTACACTGGGAACATGGAGGCTTGTAACATCTGAACAGCAGACGTAGCCATTGATTGTTTGACCCCACATCATTCTCACATGGGGGCCTCACGGTAGCATGGTGGTTAGCATCAATGCTTCACAGCTCCAGGGTCCCAGGTTCGATTCCCGGCTGGGTCACTGTCTGTGTGGAGTCTGCACGTCCTCCCTGTGTGTGCGTGGGTTTCCTCCGGGTGCTCCGGTTTCCTCCCATAGTCCAAAGATGTGCGGGTTAGGTGGATTGGCCATGCTAAATTGCCCGTAGTGTAAGGTTAATGGGGGGATTGTTGGGTTACGGGTATACGGGTTACGTGGGTTTAAAATAGGGTGATCATTGCTCGGCACAACATCGAGGGCCGAAGGGCCTGTTCTGTGCTGTACTGTTCTATGTTCTATGTTCTATGTTCTATGTTCTATGCCTCTGTAAGGTCCATATGCAACGTAGAACCTAAAATGAAGGTGGTAATAAATCTTTACTAATGTGCAACAGTAATGAAGAAACCAAGCTTGTTCATTGTGCATTAGGCCTAGCACACAGCTAAGCCATGCAAGAAATTTATCGGGTGCCCCTTCAATCGACCAAACCTTGCTGTGCTGAATTCCTCCCACATGTCCTTGATGCCTCCTTGATCAATTTGTTTCTGGCTTGTTTGTCAATCTGCATCATTGTTAAATGAATGTGAAAATAGTGCTGCTGACTTTCATGCAGGGAACCAGCTTTGAATTCAACGGGGGCTTTCTATCACCCACAAAGTTCCTTCCCTCCTCCTCCATACTTACTATCCCCTAATTCCCATTCCTCCTGTCACTATCCAGCCTGCCACTGTTACCCTCGATCCCATCATGGCTCATATGGATATTCATGCTCCCCACCCATGATTAATCAGCTATTGAATTATAGGATCCAGATGCTTTCCCTGAACATTACTGTGCCCTCTGTTTCACAGTATCATGACTTGATCTTCCGAGGCCAAATGCTGTAGGTGATTGACCACACACTGCCCACGATACTGTGCACAACTGTCACTGCCCAAAGAGGCCTTGCCCCATTCAATATCAGGGACAAGACAGGCCTGCCACACAGAGCGCATTAGCATGGCTGGTCCAGCCTCAGGACAGACTCCCCCTCCCCTCTCGTATTGCCCCCCTCCGCCCATGCCCTCACCCATCCTGCCTCCCTCACAACCCTCACTGCTGCCCATACCTCTCGCGCCCAGGTTCAATAATAATAATAATAAGTAGGCTTCAATGAAGTTGCTGTGAAAAGGTTTGCCGCAGCTTGTGCTACAGACCAGGATATTTTGCTGCTCCGATCTTAAAGGTAGGTGATAGCAACATCTACTGACCACCAGGTCATGGATGAACTGAAGCTTGGCATGTGCACAGCACTTAGAAGCAGTCATGAAACAGACCGTTCTAGTTTTCCGCTGAAGGAGCACTTAATTTGGAGGAGAAACTTCATTCCAGCGGCATTTTACTGAGTGGTCATGAGATGCAAATGTGGTTCCGGCAAACATCAACAGGAAACTCAGACCTCTTTAACCCACTATAAGAATCGGGAGAAACAAAATTCCAACTTAATTTCCCACTGGGGGGGGGGGGGGGAACTGACTTTTTCCGTCATGCCAAATTTATTCCCCCAACCACCATGGTTCCTGCCATTGGCAGGAGCAGAAAATTCCGTCCATTGTCTCGTTCACAACATGACCACTTGGACTTCCCGTATCCAGAGACACTTGCGGCAGACAAAGCACATGCTCATGTTTGTGTTTCTTGGCTTGTTTTTTTCTGGAATAGGTCATTAGCCTGAAGCCAGCTTGAGAGATGCAAGTCTGCATCAAGCATAGCTGTCCTGAGGTATCTCCCACTCTTACTGCCTGCCATAGGTATGTTGGAAGGATTTACAGGTTAGCAATCAACCTGTTTGGCCATGTTATGAAGATACCTTCCATGGCCATCAAGTACTGCGGCAGGACAAAAACACAAATTTCTGGCTCAGAAAGATGCGACCAACTGCACTGCAAGACCTCTTAAAATAACCACTGTTGACATTCATTCAAAAAAATTCACCAACAAAAATTTCTATTATTCTAGGCACTGGATTGGAATATCATATGTGTTCTGTTTGGATTTAAACCACAGATACATATCTGAATGTATCCGATAGGAAGGGCGGATAACATTCCAGTTCAATACAGAGAACCAACACTTGTTTAATGGATAATACTGAAGTTTACATGTGGATTCTCAAATGGACAATGGGATGAGGCCTGAAGCAGCTAACGACTCTGGATGCTTGATGTTCCACTGTATTCAACCATGCAATGATCCACTGTATCATATTCTGCCTACAGGATGTACTCCTTTCAATTTGAAGCTATTCATTATCTCACTTATAAGCCTGCTAGGCCTTGGCTCATGACTTGGTCATCAAGCTTCTGTACCGGAACATTGGTTAAAGGGTACATTTTGTTGCAAGATGTTTGGTTTCGGAGTTAAACAGGTAATGAGCGTGGAATGCAGAGTAAAAGTAATATATTCCGTAAAATATATCTTCTAAATGTGGGGAGACCTGCCAAAAAATAAGAAATAGCTTTTATGTTCCAAAACATACGAATAAACCTTTATGATCTTTTCATGTAGTGACATTTCAGATAAAGAACACTATGACCCTTAGGAGGTTCAGAATATTTAATTATATCTCAAACCTTTGCCAACATTTGGAGGCTTCTAAAATCTGAGCTATCACATATAATTTATTGTGGTTTTCGATTACAAGAAAATGGTTCTTGTTTTCACACACACAAAAAAACGAGATGGCATTTAAACTTTATTAAATTTACCTTGAAGCAATCAGATCGACTAGTTCAGTGTGCAGCAAATCACACAGTGATCTAAGTTGAAAGGGGATTTGGCAGCATTTCAGGAAGCAGAGCATGCTGTATTAAGAGTACTACACTGACAAGTCTGCTTAGGTATGATATTATTGTAATATCTACTCAAAGGGACATTTCAAGTCCCCGAGGGGATCTGGTTTTTTCCCATACAGATTTATTCCAATAAAAACATCAACAAGTGGCAGTTTCCCATGGAAACTACAGAAGGAATGTAGCCCTCGGAAACCATGAGTAAATACCGCAGCTGCATGACTTTGTAGAGCAGGTACAAACTCTTTCTGTGTGGCTTTGACTGCACAAATCTTCCCTTCTGGAGCCAATTAAATACCCGAGTTTCACCCATTTCTCTCCGAAGAATTTTCTTCCTTTGAGAATAATCACCCTGTTTTATACATCACAGTTCCTTCTTATGATTTATTTTAAGCTCTGAGGTCACCCATGTTAAAATGTGACAACGTCTAACATTGGTTAGTGCGGTACAACTTAATATATAATGTTGGGAAACGTGCTGAAATGTGCACTCAGAATACTGTAATGTTCAGCTCCAAACTCCGCCCAAAATCTATCTAAAGTGCTGCCGTTGCAATTGAAATACCTATTTATAGCGTTTATTTTCAAATAGAGTAGTGGCCTTCTGAGTCACTCATGTTTGCTAGCATTACCAGTAATGTGACTACTAGGAACCAAAAGCACTCTGCAGTAGTTCCCCCTTATCTGTGGCCATCCTCCTTCTCTCCCGGTTCAACATTTGATAAAGGAATGGTGAGGTGTGGCAGGAGTGAGGGAGGAAATGTTAACCTCAGTAAAAGTGCTTTTAGGATGGATTTGCAGTAAAAGTAATCAGGCTTGCCATTGTGACTGCAACATTCTTGAATGTCCCCACTTTTATATTCAATCGGGCATGTTTGGATATCTGGGAGTAACCTTCTTACCACAGTCAGAGCATTAATTAGTGTGGGTAATAGGTACGTATTGCTGCAGTTAACATCTCTTCGGATGTATTAATGGGATCTTTGTACGTTGACCTGAACAGAGGTTTAAATTTAACGTATCCTGGGATCAACAAACTGACCAGTGAGACAGTCATGAAATTGAGCCACAATTCAGATGGGCAGTAAAACTTGTGATCGCTTCATCTGAATAAACATTCACTTATTATAACACGCATCTCTGGTAAAAGCCCAGTACAGGTTCCTTAGGCAGATAGAGCTTTATCTCATTGTTGGAAACTTTCAAATGGACAAGATCAGGGAGGGAAGCACATTGGGTGTGTTTGAAAGAACATTAGAAGAGGAAGACCATCACTTCAAGGCTGCAGATGTGGGATATGGTGGGATCAATATTCCAGTTCTTTTCATTTCAGGAAGCAAGTTTAAGGGAAACTTGAGAGACCGGGGATAATCCCTTTAGGCATGACTCATGGTGCCTTTGAGGAACCTCAGTAATAAAGCATTTTTTTTTCAATTAAGGGGCAATTTAATGTGGCCAATTCACCAACCTTGCACATCGTTGGGTTGTGGGGCTGAGACCCACGCAGACACAGGCAGAATGTGCAAACTCCACACGGGCATTGATCCTGGGCCGGGATCGACCCGGGTCCTCGGCACATGAGGCAGCAATGCTAACCACTGCACCACCGTGCCGTCCACTCTAATGAAGAATAGGGTGATCACCAGGTTTGCAACCTATTGGAATTTTGAGCATGTAATTCCAGGGTTTAGATAAATCTCGAGACAACTTTTAGTATTCGCCAGTGAGTGTCTTCAGAAGGGCAGTTTTCCTTCTGGGTGCATGGTGGTACAATGGTTAGCATTGCTGCCTCAGCACCATTAGGCCATGCTAAATATCCTCTTTGTGTACAACAATTACAGGTTAGGTGGGGTTAGGATGGGGTGGGCGGGGAAGTCAACCTGGGTAGAGTGCTCTTTCGGAGAGTCAGTGCAGACTCAATGGGTCGAATAGCCTCCTTTTGCATTGTAGGGAGTCTATGATTCTGTAATAGTGATGTGCTGCTATAGCACAGCGGCTGGAGGAAGATGAAGGGGTGCATGATCAGACAAGGATAACATGGAGGACGATGAAAATGAAGGACCCATCTCCAGGCCAGCCATACTTAGGATGCATGGATCCACATCCATCACAAAGGTTCACCAAGCATTTGCTCACACAGCAAAACATTAATGATGGAATCCTGTGATCTGCTCACACCACCAGGACTAACACCGATCCATGTTTCCCATGTCTATTTGCCCTTGAAATCAGTCATGAGTCAACCACATTGCTGTGGGTTTGGAGTCACTTGTAAGTCAGACCAGAGTAAAGGTGGCAGGTTTCCTTAGGATATTGTTAAACCAGTGTGTCTTTGTGATGATCGATGATATTTCCATGGCGACAATTATCGAGACTTCGTTTATTTTGTTTTCCAATTAAGCGGCAATTTAGCATGGCCAATCCAGCTAACCTGCACATCTTTGGGTTGTGGGGGTGAAACCCACACAGACACGGGGAGAATGTGTGAACTGCACATGGACAGTGACCCAGGACCAGGATTTGAACCTGGGTCCCCAGCGCCATAGGCGGCAGTGCTACCTACTGGCCACGTGCTGCACCTGATGTGCGGTCTTATAGTGTCCATGTTCATCAACTGGAACTGCATTCTTTATCCAAGGGCCACAAAGCATAAGTCCTAACCCCCAGACCCAATCAGAAAACAAAGCTTTGGAAGAACCATCAACCAGACCTGCCAGCACAGTGACATACACCTCAGTGGGGCACTGCTCCAGATTAGGCTTGGGTTCACCTGCTGGAGAACATCTCAGTGAACGCAGGAACATAGGAATTAAGAGCAGAACGTCCCGACAGCAGTTAAAGGCATAGACAGCCCAGGTCTCCTACACTCCGAGTACTGCTGGCACCAGCCCCAGTCAGATGATGAATCTCAATGCAGGAGATGTAATGGCAGGCGGTGGAACATCAGACAGAGATTCGACGGTTATTGGCAGACTAGAGCAAATGACGGGGGCGTGTCCGTTTTTTGTCTGATGCCATGGCTCTAACATGCCAGTACATTAATGTCATCCTGGAAAGGTTGACGACCACTATGAAGACCTGGTCCTGCAGCTTTGTGCTCAGCCCCCCATGCTCCCACACCCTGGTGAGCACCATCAAAATGTAGACCACATGGGGACAAGGCACATTGACCTTCCTCCTCGATTACAGGGTGGTACCCGCAGGAACCCACAGGGAAGATAGGCATCAGCACCCAGGGGCCTCTGCTCAGGACATCCCAAGTATGTCTTGCCACACCATGACAGCACAGTAGTTAGCACTGTTGCTTCACAGCTCCAGGGATCCGGGTTCGATTCCCAGCTTGGGTCACTGTCTGTGCAGAGTCTGCACGTTCCCCCCGTATCTGTGTGGGTTTCCTCCAGGTGTTGCGGTTTCCTCCTAGAAGTCCCGAAAGACATGCTTGTTAGGTGAATTAGACATTCTGAATTCTCCCTCAAAGTACCTGAATAGGCGCCATAGTGTCGCGACTAGGGGATTTTCACAGTAACTTCATTGCAGTGTTAATGTAAGCATACTTTCTACACTAATAAAGATTATTATTATGGTGTCAGGTCTTCACGAAGAATGTGGCAGTTGTGATCTACCAGAGCTCGGGGCAAACACAGACATGCCCGTCATTGTGTCTCGTTAATTTGTAAATAGGAGCGTCTTCTTCAGTATAACCTTGGGCTAACAAATAATTTCTATTTTCTGGGTATCTCCTCTTGCCCTTCTTGTCCTTGCTCTGGTTCCCCTTTACCCTGGACATCAGGCGGGGCCCGCTGATGGAGCTGCGCCCTGCATTATCTCTCCTCCCTTCGCCTCCTCTATTGCATTAGGAACCTTAGAAAGATAGCATTGACCCTGGATCAATTTCTCCTTCTCTCTGAAATGCAACATTCAAGACATTAATGAGGAACTGCTCACAATAGTGAAGCTCACAATCTGCTACAATAGGAACTGTAATTTTCTACAGTGGTTTCAGCCCTACTGCTTTGCTGGTGTCTCTGCCTTAACTTCGGGCGGCACTACCGCCCACACTGAATTGACCGAGATACATTTTGGAGGATCTAACTCAAGAGCAGACTATATGGTCAATGGAAGAGTCCTGGGGAAAATTGATGCACAGAGAGATCTGGGAGTTCAGGTCCATTGTACCCTGAAGGTGGCAACGCAGGTTGATAGAGTGGTCAAGAAGGCACACAGCATGCTTGCCTTCATCGGACGGGGTATTGAGTACAACAGTCGGCAGGTCATGTTACAATTGTAACGGACTTTGGTTAGGCCACATTTGGAATACTGCGTGCAGTTCTGGTCGCCACATTGCCAGAAGGGTGTGGATGCTTTAGAGAGGGTGCAGAGGAGGTTCACCAGGATGTTGCCTGGTATGGAGGGTGCTAGCTATGAAGAAAGGTTGAGTAGATTAGGATTGTTTTCATTGGAAAGACGGAGGTTGAGGGGAGACCTGATTGAGGTCTACAAAATTATGAGAGGTATGGACAGGGTGGATAGCAACAAGCTTTTTCCAAGAGTGGGGGTGTCAATTACAAGGGGTCATGATTTCAAGGTGAGAGGGGAGAAGTTTAAGGGAGATGTGCGTGGAAAGTTTTTTACGCAGAGGGTGGTGGGTGCCTGGAATGCTTTGCCAGCGGAGGTGGTAGAGGCGGGCACGATAGCATCATTTAAGATGCATCTGGACAGATATATGAACGGGTGGGGAACAGAGAGAAGTAGATCCTTGGAAAATAGGCAACAGGTTTAGATAAAGGATCTGGATCGGCGCAGGCTGGGAGGGCCGAAGGGCCTGTTCCTGTGCTGTAATTTTCTTTGTTCTTTGTTCTTTGCTTTGAGATGCCATCCCGGGAATGTGACACCTGAATCCCTGATTGGTATGAGAAGGTTCGAATGACAAGCACTACCGAATCCAACCTCAATTCTCCAATCTCTGATCTGTCATTCTAATGAACAAAAAATTGCTGATGATTAATTACTGGATGCCTTTTGGTCCATTGCAAATGCCAATTCTGGAGAGCACTGGCTGGCCTGCATTCATGGAATGCTATCTATGAGGCACCCACGCCTCCTCCCCAATTGCCTGCATTCCCAAATTACACATTCCGATGTGTTAATGCTAATATGCTGCGTATGTGATGTGAAGCCAATGAGATGAGCATCCCTCTTACTGCTCTGATAAATGCATTGACTGCTAATGAATGTCCCCTTCCTTTCACTATATAAAGACTCCTGTTCACTTTAGCAGTAACAAAAGTAAGAGCCCCCCCCCCCTCCCCCCACCCCCTCACTACAGTAAGGGCTCCATAGCATTGCACTCCTCCCATATTTGCTTCAGACCCCCTTTCAAATTAAAACTGTGCAGTGACTCCAGTGGAGGAAAAAGGTGGTTCTGCACTATTATTTCGAAGCAAGCTTCAAAAATTTCTCTCTGACTATCCGTGCTCCCGGTATCTATCTGGAACCTCACAATGTGAAGGTAGTGCTCTGTCCTGTCATTCTCCAGCCTCCTCAAATTACACTGGATCCCATAGTTGTGGTGGACATTCCACCCCCCCCCCCCCGCTGCACCCCCACCTTCCCCCCCCCCCACCGCCCAGAGCCCATCATTATTGAACTGCTCATGTCCCATGTGTGTTGTTACTCGTGTCTTAATAAAGCTCGTAGTCTAAAATGTGGAGAAGATGCTTTATTGTGAGTTTGTTCTCTCTTCAGAGCTGTTTCCTAAGGTTACCTTCAGTGCTCCTAGCTGGTGTGGGTGTATCTGTCCTGCTCCAAGTTCTGCCCTCTGTGAAGTGTGTCCTAACTTCCTGTCCCCGTCTATTTATATGGCTCTCCCGTGCCCCCTCTAGTGTTTGCTCAGTTGTATTGCATCTAGTTAACTTGTGATCACCCCATCCCCCTTTTTCTCTTTACATATTTTCTGTACATCGTTAAAGAAAATTGTACATCCTGTCCCGGTGTATTTATAGCTCTCCCTCTGGTGTTTGCTCAGTTGTTTTGTATCTAGTCAATCTACGATCACCACATCCCCCTTTTTCTCTTTACATATTTGCTGTACATCGTTAAAGAAAATTGTAGAAAACAGTTACTTATGATATGCGTATCTATACAGGTGATGGTGCTATTGCATATTGTACAAAGCCAATGTAGTTATATGTCCAATCTTAATAAAAACATTTATGAGTCCAAACTTGATGAATTTGTTCAGAGCTTTTTTTCTTTTTGTTGTTGATGACGTGGTGATATTGATATTGCAAGTCCGCTGTGAATGTTGTTGGTGTTCCTTGTTATTTTAAGTACCCAATGCATCATCCCGAGGTGTTTGCATGGTCACCTCACTGATGTTGACTGGCATGGACTTTTTTCTGTGCTTGTGGTGTTGATTTATTGTCTCATCCGCCTTGGATGCTGGTGTGCTTGCTCGTTCTGGAGCAGACGTGAGTTTGTGCGATTCGTTGTCATCCCATGACATGTTTGTAGTCTTGTCATCGTTTTGCAGTGTGCTGTGGCATTGTCCTTCATGTGCCGAGTAGTACCATTGTGTACAAGTCGTTGTTTCATTGCTGTTGTTTCTGTCGTTCCTGTTTTTGTTGTTTTCGTTGCCGTACTTGTTGCTGTTTTTGTCGTTTCTGTCTTTGGTGTTGTCGCTATCTTTGTTCCTGACTTTGTTGTTTTCGTTGCCGTTCTTGTTGTTTCTGTCTCTGTCGTTGTCGCTATCTTTGTGCCTGACTTTGTTGTTTGTCTTGTCGCGCTTCATGTTGCTTTTGTTCTTTCTGTTGTCGTTCTCGTTTCTGCTGTGCTTCTTGCTATTGTTGTTGGTCTTGTCGCGCTTCATGTTGCTTTTGTTCTTGCTGTTGTTTGTCCCGTTTCTGCTGTGCTTCTTTTGACTTTAGTTTTTCTTGTTATACTCTATTTGTGTCCCGAGTGGATAATTTGAGTCATTGAGCATTTCGTCTCGAGAGTGGTGCGAATGATCTGATGTTGCATCGGTGCAGGTGACCTCAATCATTTGTGGAGAATTGGATTCCTCATCTTTGCTTTCTTGGTGCTCCTCTTCCGGAGTCAAATTCTTCTCGATTTCATTTGACGCGGTGTCTCTGGATTCTTGGCGCTCCTCTTCTGGAGTCAAAACCTCCATGATTACAATTGACGTGATGTCTGTGGACTTCTGGCGCTCCTCTTCTGGAGCCCAAATCTGCATGAGTTCAGTTGACGTGGTGTCTCCGGACTCTTGGTGCTCCGCTTCTGGAGTTGAAATCTTCATGATTTCCGTTGATGTTGTCTCACTGGACTCCAGGTGCTCCTCTTCTGGAGTCAAAATCTGCATGGTTTCTTTTGGCTTGGTCTCTCTGGACTCCAGGTGCTCCTCTTCTGGAGTCAGAATCTGCATGGTTTCTTTTGGCTTGGTCTCTCTGGACTCCAGGTGCTCCTCTTCTGAGGTCAGAATCTGCATGGTTTCTTTCGGCGTTGTCTCTCTGGACTCCAGGTGCTCCTCTTCTGGAGTCAAAATCTGCATGTTTTCTTTCGGCATCGTCTCTCTGGACTGTTGGGTGGCCCGACTCTGTGCTTCTGTACAGACAAGCTGAGAACTGTCAGTCTCGCTGTGATCCTGTACGTCGAGTGCGATCACCTTGTTACTGTTTTCGCTCTGTGCTTCGGTACAGACAAGCTGAGAACTGTCAGTCTCACTGTGATCCTGTACGTCGAGTGTGATCACCTTGTCACTGTCTTCACATGCAGTGGGTAGAGGTGCATTGTCTTCTTCCTGTTCATGTGAGCTTGTTAGACTTTCATAGTCTGCTTGTGGTTGCTCAGATATGGCAGGTTGACCTTCATGGTCTTGTGCATGCATGGTGTCAGTGGTTAGATGTACGTTGTCTTCTTCTTGTTCCTGTGAGCTTGGTAGACTTTCATAGTCTGCTTGCGGTTGCTCAGATACTGCGGGTTTACCTGCATGGTCTTGTTCATGCATGGTGTTCGCCAGGGAGTGTTTGCTTGCATCCCTTTTGGAGTCTTTCATTACTCGCACTGTGGAGCCTGTCATCGCTCGCTCTGTGGAGTCTTCCTGTGCTCTCTGTGTGGCGTCGTCTTCGTCTAGGGTATTGCTGTCATCCAATGTATCGACGAGCTGCCATGGCATCATGGTGTTGGATTCATCTACCATGAGTAGAGTCGTGTTGAGCTTTGCAACGGTGTCGCTGATGCTGTGATCAGCATGTCCAAATAACTCCTCCATGTCTGAGTAGTATTCTTTGAAACCCATTTCATCTTCGTTGGCTTCTTCTACCACGAGTTGATTCGTGTTGAACTTTGCGACCGTGTCGCTGATGCTGTGAGAAGCATATCCGACTGACTCAGCTGTGTCTGAGTAGTATTCTTCGAAAACCAAATCATCCTGGTTGGATTCTTCTACCACGAGTTGATTCGTGTTGAACTTTGCGACCGTGTCGCTGATGCTGTGATAAGCATATCCGACTGTCTCAGCCATGTCTGAGAGGTAATCTTCGAAAAACAAATCATCTTTTGTTGTTTCGGAATTCTTTTTGTTCTCTTCACTTTGGGTGGTGCAGACTGCTTTTTTTTCAGGGTGTTGTGCAAGTTGTTTTTAACTGTTGGTGTAAGTTCAGGCGTTTTTCTGTGTTCTGAGGCAAGAAAATTTGTGTTTACCACTTTAAGTGTCTTATTTTCAATTTTCGGGCATTTCCCTTTTAAGTGGGCGTGGTCGGGATGCTCAGACGTCATGACGTCACGCGTAGGAATGAATTGCGCATGCGCAAATCGGCTTTCCTTCCCTGTGCGGTTCTGTGTCCATTGCGCATGCGCGGCTTGCGCATGCGCATGACGATCCGTGACCAAGACTTTTTTTGACTGCGCATGCGCGGCTTGCGCATGCGCATCACGATCGGCACCGCGATCTTTTTTAAACTGCGCATGCGCGGCTTCCGGTTCCGGCGCATGCGCAGACGCCATTTGTAGTTCTTTGCTTACCGGAGACTGCAAAATGTGCTCCAACGCCATTTTTTGGCGTTTTTCGCGGATTTCAGGGATTTTTCTTTCCCACCAGGACTCGATCTCCAAAATTCGTAAGTAATCTTCTCTTCCCGATTTGGACAGGGTTTCAGCGTTTTGGCTTTGTGAGAAATTCTTGTTATTTCTTCTTTTTGATCTGTACTTTTCATTCGCGATTTCTTGTTCTTTTCGTGAGTTTTTAAGTTTTGCATCACTCAGTCTCTGTGCAGTTTGGACTCTGAGCATGCCTTGCTGTTCAAATTTCTCACAGTACTCTTCAAATTTGTTTAGTAACGTTTGTAAGCTGTTTCTGTCTTCATCTTTTGAGTATTTAAATCCATTATACACTTTCCTATTTACAGGCCCTGCGGTGAGAATTGCTATCTTAATGTTGTCTGAGGCTTCTTGTACATCATTAGCTACGAGATTAAGATCAAACATTTGTTTAAACCTTTTCCAGACATTTCTTACATTGCCAGTCAGGTCTAGCTGATCTGGGTATCCAAGCCACATCCTCGAATTAGCGATGTCTTCCCAAGTCAAATGTCCAGTAGGAGATTTCCATGCCATTTTGAGCTTTCTGTGTCTGCCACTGAGTTGTCCTGTAGTAAGCGTCTGAAGCCACTCCTGGGTACCATGTGTTGTTACTCGTGTCTTAATAAAGCTCGTAGTCTCAAATGTGGAGAAGATGCTTTATTGTGAGTTTGTTCTCTCTTCAGAGCTGTTTCCTAAGGTTACCTTCAGTGCTCCTAGCTGGTGTGGGTGTATCTGTCCTGCTCCAAGTTCTGCCCTCTGTGAAGTGTGTCCTAACTTCCTGTCCCCGTCTATTTATATGGCTCTCCCGTGCCCCCTCTAGTGTTTGCTCAGTTGTATTGCATCTAGTTAACTTGTGATCACCACACCATGTTGGCCTCTACCCTCCCCATCTGGAAGTTGTGTATATGCTACCAAAGTGAACCCCTCCCCATCCCCATTCCAAGAAAGCTGTACATGCCTGCCAACAACCCCCCCCCCCCCCCCCGGATCATTTATTATTTGTTCCCTAAATACCCTAAATACAGGCTGCTAGTGCCTCCCATTACAATCACCATACCATCTGCAGCTTAGTACAGAGACAGATAAAACCATGGACAATGGCTGCGAGGCAGCCTTTCAATCCAAGAGCACACTCTTGCCCCTCTCTGCAGCTCCAAACGATTACCCCTAAAGCATACCCCTTACTGTGCTCACCCTACTTCAACGCCGGCATCTCCATTTTATGAGTCTGTTTGTGTGATCGATCCTTTTTATGGCACACTAACCCTTCATCCCCCGCCCCCCTGCATCTGCATCAATCCCCTCCCATTCATATTTGTGGTGTACTTTTCACTCCCAAGCTTGTTTCATTAGTTATGCTTGTCTGTTTCCAACTTCCCACCCCTTGATATACCCTCTGCCTGCAACCCCCCCTCCTCTTCCACTACCTTTCAAAGCCTCCCAACCCCGCTGCTTACCATCGTGCTCCCTTTCCCCACTCCAACCATTACAAAGCTTTCCTTCCCCATTGACCACGTTTGATCATCCTTCACTTCACCATTCACCCATTCCCTTGAATAGCTTTCCTTCCCCACTGCTCCCACCTCACTATGTGTGTTACCCATCCCCACCCCTCCTACCCTCTTCCACAGTTGATATACTGGTTCTTGAATGCTCAGCGCTGTACTGACACATGGCAGTGTCCGTCTGGACCACATTGGCACCCAATGGGAGCAGACCACCCCTAAAGCCTCCCCGCTCTCAATACTGGTCTGTGAAACGTGAGCCCTTCCTGATTACCGCTGCACATTGGTGTCCAAGTGACCACAAAGGCATCACAACAAGACCGGTGCAGCACGATGGCAGTTAAGCTCTTCGCGTTGATTTTGACTCCAGAAGAGGAGCACCAAGAGTCCAGTGAGACTACGCCAATAGAAACCATGCAGATTTTGACTCCAGAAGAGGAGCACCAAGAGTCCAGTGAGACCACATCAACAGAAACTATGAAGATTTTGACTCCAGAAGAAGAGCGTCAAGAGTCCAGAGAGATCACGTCAATTGAAATCGTGAAGAACTTGACTCCAGAAAAGGAGCACCAAGAAAGCAAAGACGACGAATCAAATCCACCACAAATGACTGATGTCACCAGCATCAATGCAACATCAGATCATTCTCACCATTCTTGAGACGAAACGTTCAATGTAACAGATTCCACAAAGGACACTCGCACCAATAACTGTGACAATGACTCAAGTTATCCACACGGGACACTCATTGAGCATAACAAGAAAAACAAAAGCCACAAGAAGCACAGCAGAAACAAGAACAACAACAGCAAGAACAAAAGCAACATGAAGCGCGATAAGAACAACAAAAATCGCAAGAAGCACTGCAGAAACAAGGACAACAACAGCACCAACAAAAACTACAAGCACAACGACAAAAACTACAAGAAGAACAACAAAACCAACAAGAAGCATAACAAAGATAGCGACAACAACAAAGACAGAAACGACAAAAACAGCAACAAGAACGGCAACGAAAACAACAAAGACAGGAACGACAGAAACAACAGCAATGAAACAACAACTTGTACAAAATGGTACAACTCTGCACATGAAGGACAATGCCACAGCACACTGCAAAACAATGACAAGACTACAAACATGCCATGGGATGACAACGAATCGCACAAACTCACAACTGCTCCAGAACAAGCAAGCACACCAGCTTTCAAGGTTGATGACATACTAAATCAATACCACAAGCACAGAAAAAGTCCATGTCTGTCAACATCAGTGGTTCGACCATGCAAACACCATGGGTTGACGTATTTGTTACTTAAAATAACAAGAACACCGACAACATTCACAACGGAGTTGCAATATCAATATCACCACGTCAACAACAACAAAAGAAAAAACTCAGTGAACAAATTCATCAAGTTTGGACTCATAAATGTTTTTATTAAGATTGGACTCATAAATATAAATTGGCTTTGTAGAATAGCACCATTACTTGTATAGATACACATATCATAAGTAACTGTTTTGTACAATATTCTTTAACGATGTACAGAAAATATGTAAAGAAAAAAGGGGGGATGTGGTGATTGTGTATCAATGTAGATGCAATACAACCAAGCAAGCACTAGAGGGAGCATGGAAGAGCTATAAATACACAGGGACAGGAAGTGAGGACACTTCACGGAAGGCAGAACTGAAAGCAGGACACAGACACAGGCAGGCAGCATTTGAGGTAGCCATAAGTTAAGCTCTGAAGACAGAACAAATTCACAATAAAGCATCTTCTCCACCTTTGAGACTACGAGCTTTATTAAGACACAAGGAACAACACAGAAGTTAATTTAGTTAGCATGCATGAGATGGTGGTGTTGGTCGTTCTGGGTGAGGGTGCTTAACACTCAATTTGGCTCTGTTTCTGTACTTAGCTCTGGAGTCGCAAGGTGTCGTTAAGACACCGCCACAAGCTTCAAGGTGAAGTTCAAAGCAATAAAACCATACACCAATTAGTAAGTCCAAACAACTGAGTATAATAACTACCCATGCACACGCTAAAAGGATTAAACTTATTCCTACCGCTAAATAAACTAATACTTATCTCGAAGGAACTGCTGGGTCAGGGAACAAGGCCTCTTGCTCTGCTCTGGTCTGCAGACTTCAGGTTGGTATCAGTTAAAAGTGGTCAGGAGTGCCTATCTCTGGTAGCGATCGTTTTGAGGCACTTACTTGTTGGCGGCTGCTGTCCGAACCCTCTCCTCTCTCTTGTTCAAGATCTTCTTGGCAAAAGCTGGTCGAGGTGCTGGTCCACGGAGGAGTGTTGGTCAAAGAGAGAGAAGGGCTGGAGGGCTGGATCAGAAGACTGAACCATGTGTGGGACCTGTCTTTTATAGGTCCCAGGGGATCCGCGCCCCTTTGGGCGGCCTCCCTTATCTGCTTGGAATCGATTGGGTCTCTTCCCAATCGATATGTTTGAACCCCCCAATCATGGGGCAGTTCCTCGGTCACTGGGGCGGTTCTTGGGACTTATTGTTTTGGGCTTCTCTGGCGCCGAAAGGTCTGGCCTTCCATTCAATGTATCGATCTGTGTTTAACTTGTTTCCATTGTATCTAGGGATCGCCCGGTATCACCTCATTCGTATGTTAACTGGTTTCTTTTCACAGTGCTGTCTGGTTTCTGCAGCAGTCAAAACTGGTTTCTGCAGCCATCCCAATATATAAGCGCTTTGCAAGCTGCTTGCTTTACAACATGTCCATTTTCCCTGCATTCCTTGCAATCTTCCATTTTGTGTTGGGCAGTGGCCACCCCAGGTGGCTACAGCGGTGAATGCAAATGCAGCTCATGCCGCTACTCAACAGGATCACCGACCTGCCATTAACCCAGCATCAGGGGAATCACAAACTATTTTTACACGAGTGGGTATCCAACTTTTTGCCTGCCACTGGATTCTCTGCTCCTGCTCACCATAAAACCCATTGCGGGTTGGATGAAAAAATTCCACCGGTTATCGAGCCAACATGCCGTGAAACAATAATAAAAATATTTTTTTTATTTCTCTGCCTGGCAAATTGGATTCCTTCATCTGATCTGCCACTGTGCAAAATGTGCATGACCTATCTGGTTAGGTTGCTGATGCACGTTTAATATTCTCCTTCTCAACAATAGTCCCCAAGGTTCAATATCTGTGCCTTGCTGAGCAGAACTTGAAAACTAATGTGCCCTCCGATGCAGACAGCTGTTCAAGTCACCAGCGTCTGTTCATGTCACTTGGGAGTTATGAAGAATCGGGTGAAAACTGAACAGTCTGCCTCACTGAACCCATTATGTGTACATGTTTGCATTGCTGTATGTCCTGCGATGAGCATCTTCTGAGGAACTGTTCCCATTCTCCTTGAAGTTTCCAGCTGATCGAGAGAGACAGTGTGGGATGACAAAAGAGAGGTCATGTCTGACTAACTTTGTTTCATTTTTAAAAAATTACGTTGGAGTTTTGATATTTCATTGCATACGTTGCACTACAAGACAAAATCAAAACATACATCTGCAAGAATTTACAGCAACTGCATTTTTAGCTATTTTACATAAGAAGAAGTGTCTTTTCGATATGATGTGGAGCTTGTCACACAGGGTATGCTAGCTATGGTCATCAGGTAATCGAGCAGGATACAGACATAGGTGATTGAAAAGAAAAATGGCGCTGAGCGCTAGCTGGGCCAGATCGTGGCCCACGGTGCACCCACTGGGGTTGTGTGGGGTCGATAGCTGACTGTGCTTCCCTGAGGTTGGGCTTTTATATCCTTAATGGGTGGGGGGCCAGTGATTGGCCATTACTGTTGTGCGGCCTATCCCTCGCCCTGGTTGCCTCCTGGCACTTAGTCATTATGGAGGGGAGAGAGGGCATGCCCGCTGGATGCGCTCTTTCTTTTGCTGCCCTGTGCCACTTGCGGTTCTCTCCTGTTCTGCCTGCTCTGCCTTTCCCTTTGGTGCTTTTATTCCACCCTCTTTCCTACCCCACCTTCCTGCTCTACCCCACCCCCTTTCTCGTCCTTATTTTGTGGCCAGTCCTGCCCCCCCCCCCCTCTCCCTACTTTACTGGATGCTGGTTATAAACAGGCCCTAGAACAAGTTGGTGAACTGCCTCCACATTGTGTGGAATCCTTCCTCCCATCCTCTGACGGCATACTTTATTTTCTTTAGCCTGAGAAATTCTGCCCGGTCGGTCAGCCAGCCTGCAGCCTTGTGTGGTGTTGCCGATCGCCAGCCGAGCAGGAGTCTCTGGCGGGCGATCATAGAGGAAAAGGTCAGGGCGTCAGCTCCTCTCCACAGGGCTGGTTTAGCTCAGTGAGGTTAGACAGCTGGTTTGTGATGCAGGACAAGGCCAGCAGTGCAGGTTCAATTCCCGTACCAGCTGAGAATTTTTCATTCTCCCTCAGTGTACCCGAACAGGTGCCGGAATGTGGCGACAAGGGATGTCCATGTGCAGGAATTCTCCTCCATTCTGACCCATTCTACTCCGGGTTCCCTGTCCCATCCCCATGCCCTCTCTGCGGTAGCCGCCCAGTGGTAGAACCACTGGAAGGCTTGGAAGGCCTCCCACATTTCTCTTTCTTTGTAGGACCTGTGGATCTGTGTCCAGTCATGATCTATTTGGATCCCCAGGTATTGGAATTTGGTCTGGGCCAGTTTGAATGGCAGCCTCCCCAGCTCTCCTCCTCATCCTGCAGGTTCACAGGAAGATTCTGCTCATACTGAGGTTAAGTTTGTAACCAGAAGGCTCCAAACTCCTTCAGGAGTTTCATTATTTCTTCCATGCTGGCCAGGGAATTCAAGATGTAGAGGAGTAGGTCATTGACATAGAGTGAGAAGGTACTCTCTGATTCCCCTTCTGATGCCACTCCACCCCTTTGCCGCTCTGATGGCGATTGCTAGTGGCTCAATTGTCAGGGCAAACAGTAGCAGAGAGAGCGGGCATCTCTGCCTCATGCCTCTGTGCAGCCGGAAGTATCCAGAGTTGGTGGGGTTTGTCCTCACATTCTTCATGGGAGCATTGGGCATAAGTCTCACCCATAAGGTGAACCCTAGCACAATCCCAAACCGTTCCAGTCACTCTAAGAGGTACCTCCATTCGATCCTGTCGAAGGCCTTTTCTGCATCCAGGGAGATGATCAGCTCAGGCGTTCTATCCCCGGATCGGGTCATGATCATGTTCAGCAGTGCCTGATGTTCGCTGTTAGCTGTCTGCCTTTCACAAAGCCCATCTGATCTTTCGCCACTACCTCTGGCATGCAGCTCACCAGCCACCTTGCCAGGGCCTTTGCCAGGATCTTGGCATAAGTATTGAGGAGTGAGATGGGTCTGTATGACCCGCACTCCGCCGGGTCCTTGTCCTTTTTAGAGATCAGTGGTACTCAGTAGACAAGATGTGTGAAGAGATCAGATCATTACATCAGAGGGCCGTTTAGGAGTCTGGTAACAGCGGGGAAGAAGCTGTTTTTGAATCTGTTCTCAGACTTTTGTATCTCCTGCCAGATGGAAGAATTGAAAAAGTGAATAACCTAGATGGGAGGAGTCTTTGATCATGCTGCCTGCTTTCCCAAGGCAGCGGGAGGTATAGACAGAGTCAATGGAGAATAGAGTGGCAGATTGTCTGCCAGTGTTTTTTGTATGAATTTCCAGGAGGAATTTGACAAAGTCCCTCATTGTTTTATTTTTAAAACAATAATTAATCCACTACACACAGAGTGTCAGTTAATGTTGAAGCTCTTGGAATTAAAGGTAAATTATTGAGCTGATCAGGCAACTCGCTGTGTGATGGAGACAGAAGAATGGACAAATAGGATGTGATTAGTGGTGTCCTGCAAGGATCTGGGGCGGGATTCTCCGCTCCCCGGTGGGGCGGGCTGTACCGGCGCCGGGGAGTGGCATGAACCACTCCGGCATCGGACTGCCCCGAAGGTGCGGAACCCTCCGCACATTCGGGGGCTAGGCTGGCACCGGAGTGTTTGGCACCACACCTAGGGCCTCCGCCAGCCAGCGCGAGTTGGCGCATGCGCGGCACGGCGCGATTTCCGCCCCCGCCAAAACCTTGGTGCCAGAGAATTCAGCAGCTGGCGTCGGGGCGGGATTCACACCGCCCCCCCCCCCCCCCCCCCCCAATCCCACCCCCGCCCCCCCGGCGGAGAATCCCATCCCTGGTTTGGGCATCAACTATTCACAATATGTATTGACCAGTTGGATAATGAGATAGCCACATAGCCAGGGGGTGAAATTTACATCCCTGTCGGTGTATTTGAAGATTGGAGAGGATTTGTGGGATTTGTTAAATAAAGCAGGTGCCCAGCACACTGACTCCCCCCAACCCAGTACTCCCCCGATTATGGAGGTGGGGAAGAGGGGGGGGGGGGGGGTCGATAAGGTATCAGGCAACCCGCCATTAGGCCTATTGAGGCCTTTAATTTGACACATGAGCCTCCTTCCAGCTATGCCAAAATGTTTCAGTCTGCGAGAAAAGGTGGAAGAATGGCGAGGGGCCCGGCAGCATGGCCTAAAGGTGGGTAGGAAGGAGGACTCCCCTGTCACAATAAGGTGCACCCCAGCCAAGCTGGCACCCTCCTCTTTGTCCCTGCCCCACGGTCGCTATAACTTTACGTCCCCGAACCCTCTTGCCCCCTCACTGGAGGGAGGTGGGAGGGAACCATTTACATAGATTATTAAAATGTCTTGGACAGTTACAAGGAATAAGCAATATGGCCCAGTAAATGCTGGCCTCTAGAGGACTAGAAGACAGTCGGCTTGGATATATACGAGAGATGTACAAGCAATAGTTAAACCACACCTGAAGCACAGTGTTCGGTTCTGGGCAGTACACCTATGGAATAATTAAATTATGAGAAGAGATTGCACAAACTATGATGGTATTCCCTTAAATTAACGAGTTTATGGGGTGATTCGATGAAAGTTTTCAAGATATTTTGGGAAACTGATTGGGTGAATAGAAACTACGTTAGTTGGGGAAATCATAGGAGACATAGCTTAAAAATTAGAACAGGGTTAAAATTAGAACGGGCATGACGTGAGGCCACACGCCTCCATGAAAAATAACCTCTTTCAGCAAATGGCAATTAATGCAAGGTCGTGTTAGTTTTACGTCTATGCTTAATAGGTTTTTACTAACTAAAGGTATTAAGGGAGTTCGGTCACAGATCAGTTATGATCTCAGTCACTGAATGGTGAAATAGATTCAGGAGGCTAAGTGGCCTGACCCTATGCTCCCATGTTCCCATCAGTGCTGGGTTAGATCATCTACCACAGATCTTGCAAATCAAGGATCACTGCTCCTATCTTCTTCAACTATATGAAAGCCTTGAGCAAGAGGAGCCCTGAAAAACCTTTGAGAAGCTACAGCACAGGGTAACTAATATAGTCTTAGAAAAGGCATGTTTTCAGGCCAATGAAAAGAGCACTTCGACGTGACCTGGTAAATCTTTTCAAATTGATGAAGGAGCCAACAACATTAATGCCAACAAACTGCTGAAACTGTGGAACCATTCAGAAACTGAGGCAGCCACTTAACCCTGGTGAAGAGGGATCCCAGGCCTTTCCCTCCAAGATTGGAGTGTTAATAGAAGAAGTTGGCTGGTCACTGAGAGAGGCGATGTGATCAGACGTTGTCAGGCCAGATCTGTCAGCAGACTGCTTTTGAAGCAGGCTGATCCAGCTGTGTTCAGGATAGCAACCCACAGACTGTTCCTGCTGAATTATTAATATCAATCAATTTAGAGAAAAAAAAACTCCACATCAATGAGTGGTCTCTTATCTGCCTGGGATATCATCCACTGTTTGCATTATTGCAGACAGTTCCCTTAATTATGCTAAGCTGTACATAAGATAATCAAATATTTATAGATAATGCCAATGTAGCAAGCTTGCTCTACAAACCCCTCATAAAGAAACAAAGAGCTCAGTTAATAGCACTCTGAGTTGAGAAGGTTGCTTGTTCACACTCCATTGCATGACCATATAATCTGCTTTGACACTTCAGTGCAGCACAGCAGGAATGCTGCAGTGTTAATGCTGAAGGCTGAAGTGGGCTATTTTTATATAATTGTTATTGCCGTTCCTAAACAGAAACATTGCCCTCTGTGCACCGTTTCACTTTTACAGCGGTGTTTTTATATTGCCAGGAACAATGTGGAAAATGAAGGTCCTTTTTTTTTATTGGAAATGTGGAGGGTCATGGGGAGGCGGCTGGAAGCCAGCTGTTCATATTGATTTCACAGACCCACAACTTCCTGGGGTTACCACATCATCTGTTCATTGAGGTTAGGGGAGAAAATCCCAGGCAAGCCTTACATCCCTGGAATAAATAAACAGCATGGAGAGAGCATGGGAATATCACTAACCTGGTTATAATCTAATTTCAGTGTACCTATGATATATTTAGGCAGGAAAGAGTATAGACAGTCGTGCTGAGTGTCGGCATTGTGGGGGAACTTCGACAGAGGAGCAATTCATTGTTTACGAATAAACTGCTCGTTCTCACTGCTGTGATGCTGTTCGCAATATCCTTTTAGCTGAATGTTGATCTGATTCCCCTGATCTCTGGTCCCAGCACACTCTTGACTTGAGCCTTGTAGATGTTGGACAATCTTTGGGGAGCCAGAAGGTGAGTTACTCACCATATGATTCTCAGTCTGTCATCTTTGAAATAGAAATAGAACAGTACAGCACAGAACAGGCCCTTCGGCCCTCGATGTTGTGCCGAGCAATGATCACCCTACTCAAACCCACGTATCCACCCTATACTCGTAACCCAAACAACCCCCCCTTAACCTGACTTTTTAGGACACTACGGGCAATTTAGCATGGCCAATCCACCTAACCCGCACATCTTTGGACTGTGGGAGGAAACCGGAGCACCCGGAGGAAACCCACGCACACACGGGGAGGACGTGCAGACTCCGCACAGACAGAGACCCAGCCGGGAACCGAACCTGGGACCCTGGAGCTGTGAAGCATTTACGCTAACCACCATGCTACCGTGCTGCCCTCATAATCTGCTCTCATAAGCACAGGATGTATATGGCTGGTGCAGTTCAGTTTCTGGTCAATGGTAGACCCCATGATGTTGAGAGTGGGGATTCTGACAAAGGGCAATGGTTTCATCCTCTCATGTTGGAGATGGTCATTGCCTGCCACTTGTGGGTTGTGAATGTAACTTGCCACTTGTCAGCCCAAGCCTGGAAATTGTGCAGGTCTTGCTACATTTGGACATGGGCTGCTTCAGCCCCTGAGGAGTCGCAATGTGCGCAATCATCAGCGAAAACCCCACTTCTGACCTTATGATGAAAGGAAAGTCATTGATGAAGCAGCTGAAAATGGTTGGGTCTAAGACACTACTCGAAGGAACTCCTAGTTATGTAGCCAATTTTCATGCTCTAAACAAGTCACTTCCACTCTAGTTCATCTAACCCAAATGTTCTGCTCTTTCCTCACACATGCACTCATTGGAGGAGGAGGCTCCACAAATATCCTCATCCCATCACTCTATTCTCAATCATCCATAAAATGATGGAAAGGGTCATCAACTGTGCTACCAAGTGGCACTTGCTTCGCAATAAACTGCTCACTGACACTGAGTTTGGGTTCCAGCAGGGTTAGTCAGCTCTTGACTTCAATACAGCCATGGTTTAAATAACAACACTTTCCTGCTAGCCACCGGATATATCAGGGATGCATTTCCCGCGAATCAAAGTTGTCCCACATGAGGAGTATTCATTGGCTGGAGGTTAGACTATTGCGCCTTACTCAAGTGGAAGTCCTGCCTCAGAGCTAAATGCCAGCCAATCTGATTGATCAGCGGCTCTGTAGTCCCAGCTGGCATTGGTGGCTACTGCTGGGATAACTCGTCTTCCCCAGAGTCAAACTGCCAGAATGCCAGGACACATGGAAACCTGGGGTCTCGCAGTGAGGTGAATGAGGATCAAGATTTGACGTGCAGGCAGTGATGGAACACCTGGGGTCCCTGACATTAGCGGGGCAGGGCTACCCAGTAACAGACGCCCTCTCCTGCCTGAAGCCTGAGCAGGAAAACCTTCTGAGCTTCCTTTCCCTTCCCTGAACACTTCTCACTGGTCTCAAAATTGTGGCTAGATTCAGAAGGGGGCAATTAAGTTCCTCAACTGGGACAGGGGCAGCTGGATCTTATTGGTCCTTGCCTGTAATTGTAACAATGCTGACAGGTCGAGGCAAACAGGAAGGTGACAGGAAGGCCATCTGGAGAATTGTATAGGCACCCCTGCCTGAAAATTCACTGTAAAACTTCACCCTATGGGGGCGAGTTTGAGCCTGCATTTGCAGGCAGTGTAAATAGCAACGCGGGCCCAAAGTCATGCAAGAGTCGGAAACGAGATTGCCCCTGCCGAGATCCTGTTTTTCGATTTTCCATGCCTGTCGCCTGTGATGCAACAAGATTCTTGCCCAGAAAGGGCAGGGCCTCATTTCAATAATGGGCAGCATGGTAGCATATTGGTTCACACAGTTGTTTCACAGCTTTAGTGTCCCAGGTTTGATTCCTGGCTGGGTCACTGTCTGTGCAGAGTCTGCACGTTCTCCTGTGCCTGCGTGGGTTTCCTCCCACAGTCCAAAGATGTGCAGGTTAGGTGGATTGGCCATGCTAAATTGCCCTTAGTGTCCAAAACATGTTAAGTGGGGGTTACTGGGTTACGGGGATAGGGTAGATACCTGGGCTTCAGTAGGCTGGTGCAGACTCGATGGGCCGAATGGCCTCCTTCTGCACTGTAAATTCTATGATCAGTGATTTTTACAACGTGTCTTTAAAAACCTAAAGCAGCCGAGAGGATCCTGCCAGGTAAGTATAGTCCCCGGAGGGAGGGGAACATGCCCGGGTGGCACTGCCAGGGTGGCACTGCCAGGGTGGCACTGCCAGGGTGGCACTGCCAGGGACAGTCCCTCTATGGAGCCACTGTGCACAAAGTGCCAGAGAATCTGGTGATTAAGCTCAGCTGTGCAGCTGGAGAGCGACATGTTGGTTTTCTCACAGTAACCGACACTCTGACACATTATCAGAAGATTCCGCCCCATGTGTCAAACTGACAGTATTAACATGACACACAAAGGTGTTTATTGGAGGCCTGTGTGAATGTTTCCAATTCCTCAAAACGATACGTGATACACAGAAGCACACACTGGTACACATACATACACATGCACACACACAGATACAAAGGGAAAAAATCGTTGCCATCATGTATTATAAGTTAACTTTCAAACTATTAAGCTTCCCTGGAAAGGGATCAGGCACTGTATTATAAATGCACTCAAATGAACATAATTAATTTGATTGCCTTGTTGCCCAAATGATGTGGTAAACAACTTGTGACCTTTACCATAATTCTTGGGGGATAATTCTGAAGTGTGTTTATCTGTATTACTATTGAGCTGCCTGTGATAAAGAGAAAGATGGGATTTCCTTCCATGCAAATTTTCTCCCGGAGATATATTTGAACAGCACTGTGAGCATCAGACACCCTGTTAGCCATGCATGCATGTTAACATCAAATGGCTGCATGACTTGGCTCAGTTCCTTGTGTGAAAGGAAGGCATGTGGTAGATCCTGCATATAGGAATGTGGAGAGTTAGTGCAGGTCAGTTATTTGGCTGCAGGAGAGTATTCAAACTGAACCCAAACATGTCCCCAGTGGAGGTTAATGTGTATGCAGTATGGATGTGGAAGTCTAATTTTTTTTTAAATGCTGCAAATGCTCAACACATCAGGCACCATCCATGGAGTGAGAACCAATGTCAACAGATTGAATTTTACTATCTCTCTGGTGATTGGATAAAAGGTGGGAAGCCTTGTAAAATGTTGGCGGAAGGCAATGGAAGGGGAGCCTGACGCCTTCCCGCTGCCACAGATATTGACACCAACAGGAGCAGCTCATACACCAGCCCACCTGATGATCAATGAAGCCAATTAATTGGCCAATTAATTGCCACTTCCCACCACATGCCGGCATTTTACCAGCATCGGAAAGGGGATGATGTGTTATCTGTGCTGGTCTAACATCGACTGAAACTGGATGCAGTAAAACGAGAAACAGGCTTCCAACTGTTTTATTGAACCTGTTGATTGCTGTACATAATCTGCTGTGGGTTGACACTCTATTAACCCAACTGATAACCTCCTACTAACTTGACCAGACTAGCTCTCTATCACATGGTGATGATGTTCATTGGCCTGTGCACTGCGACTATCTCCCTCGCCGTGTCCTGTGAGAGAGAGAGAGCTTTAATGCCCTGTGGGCTTTATAGTGGTGGTGTCCTGTCTGGTGATTGTTTGTTCTGTGTCGTGTGTGTTCATTGGTTATCCTGTGTGTCAATCATTGCCTGTCTGCATCTCATGATATACACCAGGTAAACTGTGGCAACCTCCCAGCAGGTTCTGGCCTTTCTGTGTCCCACGGAGCGGCCTCCTGGCACCAACGACCATTGGGGTGGGGGGTGTCGGGGGACTCTGGTGTTATCGCTGGAAGGTTCACATCTCTGTTCACTGAAGCCTGCCAGCCTGGTCCCCGCACTGTAAGAAATTCTTACTTGGCCTTCGAGGGTGCCTCAGAGTGAAGGCACCGTCTTCTTCTCCTTGAGGCCTCGGCAGCAGCCGCCTCTATCGATGACAGTATCAAAGCTGCCAATCTGCCAGCCCTCTGATTCAGTCGTTACCTCTGAGAAGTGGGCTGCTGCCTTTATTTGGCCTCCACCATCAGACTGAAATGGGGGTTAGAAGCTGCACTGTGTGGGGAAAAAGTCTCTCCAGATGATATTCCCCAGATCTGGAGGAAAGGTTCTTGAAGCTAGGGCAGCATGGTAGCATAGTGGTTAGCACTATGGCTTCACAGGACCAGGGTCCCAGGTTCAATTCCCGGCTTGGGTCACTGACTGTGTGGAGTCTGCATGTTCCCACCGTGTCTGCGTGGGTTTTCTCCGGGTGCTCCGGTTTCCTCCCACAAATCCCGAAAGATGTGGGGCGCGATTCTCCGCCCCCCATGACGGGTCGGAGAATAGCGGGAGGGCCTTCCCGACATTTTTCCCGACTTCCCGCTATTCTCCCCCGCCCCCCCGGCCGCCCCACGACACGAATCGCTGCTCGCCGTTTTTTTTACGGCGAGCAGCGATTCTTCCCTATCCAATGGGCCGATTTCCCAGGCCTTGACGGCCGTTTTCACGAATTTAAACACACCTGCTATCACAGTTCGTGAAAACAGCCGCAAAGTGCCGTTCTGCACAACCATGCCACCGATTGGCACAGCCTCACCACGGCCGTGCCAAGGGTGGCATGGGCCCGCGATTGGTGCCCACCAATCGCGGGCAGCAGGTCCGATTCCCGCGCACTCTTTGTCCCTCTGCCGCCCTGCAGGATCAGTCCGCGGGGTGGCTGAGGGGCATGACGGACCGCGCATGCGCGGGTTTGACGCATATGCGCAATGACGTCATCCGCGCATGCATGGGTTGGAGCCGTCCAACCGGCGCATGCGCGGCTGACGTCATCATGCGCGTCAGTCGCCGTGAGTCTTGGCGGCCGGACTTAGCGAACGTTCGCTAAGCCCGCGCTGCCTATCTTCCCGGGGCTGCGATGCTAGCCCCGACCGGGGCGGTGAATCAGGTCCCGGGAGGGGGCGCGGAGGCTGCCGTGAAACACGGCTGGTTTCATGGCAGCCTTTACGACTCTCCGCATTTGCGGAGAATCGCGCCCGTGCTATTAGGTAATTTGGACATTCTGAATTTTCCCTTTGTGTGTCCAAACAGGCGGCGGTATGTGGGACTTGGGGCTTTTCACAGTAACTGCATTGCAGAGTTAATGTAAGCCTACTTGTGACACTTATAAAGATTGTTATTATTATTATTATTATTATTAAATCAGAGGAAAGCAGCAGCACGATGGCATGGTCAGTAAATAAGGGAGGGATCCTTTAAATACAACCTGTTCAAATCTTAAATTTTAAAAAGTCCTTTTCAACTTTTCCACAGTTTTCGGGTGCGACCCTCAGTAGTGTGACCTGTGGCTGATGTTGCACTGAAACAGACAGAAAGGGCCTCCTCAGCCTGCCTGTACTGCCAGTCCACCGGTGTTTTTAAAAATTTGTTCATGGACCTGGGCGTCGCAGGCTGTGCCAGCATTTATTGCCCATCCCTAATTACCCTTGAGGGGCAGTTAAGAGTCAACCACATTGCTGTGGGTCTGGAGTCCCATGTAGGCCAGACCAGGTAAGGATGGCAGATTTTCCTTCCTGAAAGAACATTAGGGAACCAGATGGGTTTTATGACAATTGACAATGGTTTCATGGTCACTTGCTTTAGTGACTGTAAGCCAGTGTCCAGTGGTGTACCACAGGGTTCTGTGCTGGGTCCCCGTCCATTCGCCATTTATATAAATGACTTAGATGACTATTTGAGGGTTGGATCCGTAAGTTTGCAGAAGACACAAAGCTAGGCCGGATGGTTAACAGTGCGGCTGAGAGTCTTGGATTACAGAAAGATATAAACGGGACGGTCAACTGGACAGAAAGGTGGCAGATGGAATTTAATCCTGAAATGTGTGAGGTGTTACACATTGGAAGGAGCAATTTGACAAGGAAATATTCAATGAATGGAACCACACTGAGAAATCCTGAAGAACAAACAGATCTTGGCGTGTTTGTCGATAGATCTCAGAAGGCAGAGAACAAACAAAGAACAAAGAAAACTACAGCACTGGAACAGGCCCTTTGGCCCTCCAAGCCCGTGCCGACTATGCTGCCCGACTAAACTACAATCTTCTCCACTTCCTGGGTCCATATCCCTCTATTCCCATTCTATTCATGTATTTATCAAGATGCCCCTTAAATGTCACTATCGTCCCTGCTTCCACCATCTCCTCCGGCAGCGAGTTCCAGGCACCCACTACCTTCTGTGTAAAAAACTTGCCTCGTACATCTACTCTAAACCTTGCCCCTCGCACCTTAAACCTATGCCCCCTCGTAATTGACCCCTCTACCCTGGGGAAAAGCCTCTGATGATCCACTCTGTCTATGCCACTCATAATTTTGTAGACCTCTATCAGGTCGCCCCTCAACCTGCATCGTTCCAGTGAGAACAAACCGAGTTTATTCAACACCTCCTTATAGCTGATGCCCTCCAAACCAGGCAACACCCTGGTAAATCTCTTCTGCAGCCTCTCTAAATCCTCCACATCCTTCTGGTAGTGCGGCAACCAGAATTGAACAGTATACTCCAAGTGTGGCCTAACTAAGGTTCTATGCAGCTGCAACATGAACTGTGAAAAGCCCCGAGTCGCCACATTCCGGTGCCTGTTCTGGGAGGCCAGTACAGGAATTGAACCCACGCTGCTGGCCTTGTTCTGCATTACAAGCCAGCTATTTAGCCCACTGTGCTAAACCAGCTCCAGAGAGAATAGGGTGGTGAAAAAGGTATATGGTACATTTGCCTTTATCAATCGTAGCATAGATTACAAAAGTAAGGAAGTCATGTTGGAGTTATATAGAATATTGGTGAGGCCACAGCTGGAGCACTGTGTGCAGTTCTGGTCGCCAAATTATATGAATGTTGTGATTGCACTGGAATGGGTGCAGAGGTGTTTCACCAGGATGTTGCCTGTGATAGAATATTTTAGTTATGGTAAGAAGTCTTACAGCACCAGGTTAAAGTCCAATAGGTTTGTTTGGAATCACTAGCTTTCGGAGCGCAGCTCCTTCATCACCTGAGGCGGGTTGCCTCACATCCTTTAAAAAGTACCTGGATGAGCACTTGGCACGTCTTAACATTCAAGGTTAAGGGCTAAGGGCCAGCAAATGGGATTGGGATTGGCAGATCAGGTGTCTTTCATGCGGCGGTGCAGACACGATGGGCCAAAGGGCCTTTCCTGCATTGTATTTTTCTGTGATTCTGTCATCATTAGAATTTTACTTCCAGATTAAATCCATGTACAGTGGTGGGATTTGAACATGGGTCACCAAAGCATTACTCTGAGTCTCTGGCTTAACTGGTCTAGTGACAATACCACTATGCCACCACCTCCACAGTGGGTCAATGAATCTCCAAGTGTCTTCTCTCTTGCAGACCAGTCAGAGTGCAGAGTTCCAGCCCAGTAACAGGGCAGTCATGCAATAAAATGGATCATAACATTGCATCTCATGTGATGCTTTTACATCCTCTCAAGCCAATGTGATGGTGTGGCCAAGCAAACTGGGCCATTACACCTTGGCAGATACCAAGGAAAGTCTTGGTGGATTTTCATGGGATACTCTGTGGAGAGGTTCAGAATGTGGCTGAAGCAGTGTTGGTTAAGGGTACAGGTTTGTTCGGAGAGCGAGTGCACAACCAGCACTCATGACCTGGTTAGCTCAGATATGTTCTAGCCCTCCACAATTTACCTGGAGTTAGGCCAGTCTTTCAAAGAGTTACGGTTCAAGGCACCTCGAGCTTTTGTGAACGATAGACTGGATGAGGGCACGTTTTGAATGGTAATGCTGTTCACGGCTAGCTATACTCCTCCATCCACCAGCCATTACCCCTCAAAACCCTCAGTCCAGGCTATACCACTTCACCCAACCTCCATGTGCCCACATATCCTCTTGCCACTCCATAACACTTCCATACTCATTCAGTGACTATACACCGTTTACAGAATCAATGAACACTATAATGACTAATAGTTTGTGTTAAAATAGCGTCACAAAGTCATTAATTCATAAAAATTGCTTTTTACACAGTCCAATTAAAATGTCAATCATCCAGACCCCTTACAGTATCAAAAGCAAAAACTACAAACACTTAAAATCTCTTAATCTTGTGTAAATAAACATTGTGAAATTGACAGTAGGCATCAGAGAACCAGAGTTCTCACTCAAGCAAGGTTTTAATGCTCTAATGGATGTCTGGGCCCAAAGCTAAGTATGCATATCAAGGCTTTGTGGAGAGCCCAGTGATCCATCAGTGTTCTAACAGGACTAGGCAGGTAAATGCAAGGAGGATGTTTTCGACAGTTGGGGTGTCCAGAACCCAGGGGTCACAGATTGAGGATACGGGGTAGGCCATTTAAGACTGAAATGAGAAGAAATGAGTTCCCCCTGTTATGGGCCAGCGTTTAGAGAACCCCAAAGTGTAGCATGGTGTTCTCCTGACCCACAACTTTTAATAGATTGGGGTATGGGGAGCACATGGCCCACTCTACAAGTGTGGTACTGCAGAAATGGAAAAGTATTTTTTAAAGCAAAACAATGTTTATTCTATGAACTCAAGTTAACCTTTTTAAAACATACAGTGAACATCTTCGCAACCATCAATTCAAATACAACCCCCAAAGAATACAACACAAAGTAATCCTGAATAACTTCCCAAACAACATCCCAAAGATAAAAAAAATATCTTTTAACAGAAGCACATTAGGTTTACATTCGCAACTGAGAACATTTATAATTCTGAATTCACCAAATGATCAAGAGATAGTCTTTTATGGCAGAGAAATCAACAGTGCACCTGCTCTGTCTGACTTCAGCTCCAACACTGAAAACGAAACTAAAACACACCCTGCAGCAAACAGCCTAAAATGAAAGTAAAAATCTGACAGACAGCCCAGCTCCACCCACTCTCTGACATCACTGCAGTAGTAAACACCCATTTCTTAAAGGTACACTCACTACAGATATTTACATACACACCCATTTATAAACACCCATTTCTTAAAGGTACTCTCACATGACACCCCAGAGAGCCATCGGCCTGTGGAATTCACTTCCACAAGAAGCCTGTATCATCCCTGTACCAAAAAAAAGTCAAGCATTGTGCCTTAATGACTATCGTCCAGTGGCTCTGACATCCATCAACATGAAGTGCTTCAAAAGGTTAGTCATGGCACAAATCAACTCCTGGATTGCCTTGATCCACTACAGTTTGCCTAACGCTGCAACAGGTCCACTGCAGACGCCGCCTCCATGGCCCTGCACTCTACCCTGGAACACCTAGATAACAAAGACACCTATGTCAGACTCCTATTTATCGACTACAACTCAGCCTTCAACACCATCATTCCTACGAAACTCATCTCCAAATTCCGTGGCCTTGGCTTCGGCTCCTCCCTCTGCGACTGGATCCTGAACTTCCTAACCCATATACCACAATCAGTAAAGATAGGCAGCAACACCTCCTCCACGATCATCCTCAAGACCGGTGCCCCACAAGGCTGTGTCGTCAGCCCACTACTCTACTCCTTATACACCTATGACTGTGTGGCCAAATACCCCTCCAACTCGATTTTCAAATTTGCTGTTGACACCACCGTAGTGGGTCAGATTTCAAACAGTGACGAGACAGAGTACAGGAATGTGATAGAGAATCTGGTGAAATGGTGCGACGACAATAATCTCTCCCTCAGTGTCAACAAAACGAAGGAGATTGTCATTGACTTCAGGAAATGTAGTGGAGAACATGCCCCTGTCTACATCAATGGGAATAAAGTAGAAAGGATCGAGAGCTTCAAGTTTTTAGGTGTACAGATCACCAACAGCCTGTCCTGGTCCCCCCATGCCGACACTATAGTTAAGAAACCCCACCAACGACTCTACTTTCTCAGAAGACTAAGGATATTTAGCATATCAGCTACGACTCTCACCAACTTCTGCAGATGCACCATAGAAAGCATTCTTTCTGGTTGTATCACAGCTTGGTATGGAGCCTGCTGTGCCCAAGAAACTACAACAGGTTGTGTGGGGCTGTTTAGCACACTGGGCTAAATTGCTGGCTTTGAAAGCAGACCAAGGCAGGCCAGCAGCACGGTTCGATTCCCGTAACAGCCTCCCTGAACAGGTGCCGGAATGTGGCTTTTCACAGTAACTTCATTGAAGCCTACTCGTGACAATAAACAATTTTCATTTTTTATTTCATGTAGCCCAGTCCATCACGCAAACCAGCCTCCCATCCATTGACTCTACCTATAATTCCCACTGCCTCAGAAAGGCAGCCAGCATAATTAAAGACCCCACACACCCCGGACATACTCTCTTCCACCTTCTTCCGTTCAGGAAAAACATACCAAAGTTTTAGGTCATGCACCAACCGACTCAAGAACAGCTTCTTCCCTACTGCCATCAGACTTTTGAATTGACCTACCTCGTATTAAGTTGATCTTTTCTCTACACCTTGCTATAACTGTAACATTATATTCTGCAGTCTCTCCTTCCTTCCCTATGTACGGTATGCATTGTTTGTACAGCATGCAAGAAACAATACTTTTCGCTGTATACTAATACATGTGACAATAATAAATCACATCAAATCAAATCAAAGCAGTTGAGGCGAAAACACGGTTTTCAAGATACAGTTATATAGCACTCAGGGCGAAGGGAATAAAAGGATATGGGGGAAAGGCGGGATCAAATTATTGAGTGAGATGATCATCCATGTTCATTATGAATGTTGGAGCAGTTTTGAAGGGCCAAATCGGCCGCCCCTGCTCCTATTTTCAATGTTTCTGTGTTCTGAAATACCTGAGGCCCATGGAAAACACTGCTTGATTCTACTATTAATACTTCAAACGGTCTGGATCATTGACCCTTTTATAGGCCAAAGGTAAAATCATTTTTGATGAATGAATGAGTTTTTTGAAAGTTTTTTTAACACTTACAATTGTTATTGTAGGGTTATTTGGTTGTATATAGACTCTATATTGGATGAAATGGCATGGAAGTGTCATTGCTTTGCATGGAGGGTATGAGGGGTCTTGTGTGTGTAGAGGGGCATAACTTGGCATGAGGGCCATGAAGAGCCTTGGGAGAGTGGGTGGAAGGTATAATGTGGCATGGATGGAGCATGGTTTGTGTGGAGGAGGGGATGTAGTGTAAGGGGTGAGAGCTAGAGGGCCTTCCTGTTTTCATTATAACTGGAACCAAGTCCCAAAGCACTCAGGTGGGATTTTCAACCATTCCGCCTCTACCCCTCCCCCACCCCTGCCCACACACACCTCAGAACAAACATCACACCTCTACAGAAATTTTCTACCAAGGTGGAACACTGAGTTTTCCTAACACCCGCTACTCACACCAAAGATGAAATTCCAGTCCCAAAACTTCAGTTTTTACAGATAGCAGGCCATAGGCATCTCACCAGCCCTGAAATGGGATGCAGTAGCCTTTTCTTTCTCCTATGCTCTGGATACAGGAGGAACATTTCATTGAAGTATCGAAGTAGGCAAAGGAGCCCTTTAGTCAGGCAATAAGTGCTAACGCCATACTGACAGGTGTATGTTGGCTTTTTTTAAACAATTAAAAATTCAAATGCTATATGAAATCTGTGTGCGATGTTAATATTTCTGTAGTGGCAAGTGAATTTGAAATGCAACGTGTCATGAACAGTACCTTTTAGTATTTTTGGCAGATGTTATCGATTGTAGGGTGAAAAGACTTGGGCAGATGTTGGACATGACTGTTGAGATAGGGGACAGTTTGTTTGTTTGATATTCTTTTTACTAGTTTTGGCTGAAAAAGCTCCTTACTCACCCCTCCCACTTCCTCGCAAACTTCAATTCATCTGTGTTCTCACCCGTTTCAACAACAACAATAACTTTCATTTATATACCGCCTTTAGTTTGTCGTATGTCCCACAGCAGGAGCCGTGCCAAACAGAATTTGATGTTGAAACACGAACAGAGGTTTTCGGGCAGCTGATTAAAACCCTGACTAACAACATTAAGGAACGTCTTAAAAGGTGAGAGAACTGTGTAGAGGTTTAGGAAGGGAATTCCAGAGCTCAAGGTTGTCGTGCTGAAAACTATTCCCCAATGGTGACGCCATGGATGGGGTTTTCTGTCCCTTCCCGCCAGCAGGATCTTCCCATACTGGCAACACACCCATTCCTCCCCCCCGCCGCACCCAACCCCAAGTGGGTGGGCGATCCATACAAAACGCCATAGACCTTGGCAGGACCAGAAGATATTGCTGGCGGCCATTTACGAGATTGACGAACATGCTGCAGGGGGGTGGGGGGGGGGGGGGGGGCACAGAAAATCCAGCCTTAATTGTTGACTTCACTGGAAACAAAGTTATGTTACAAGCAGCACATAACAATTGCACTCTTTGTGGATCGTATGGAAGACCTACTGGACCAGTATCATAGAATCATAGAATCCCTCCAAGGAGGCCATTTGGCCCATCGAGTCTGCACCGGCCCTCTGAAAGAGCATCCTACCCAAGCCCAATCCCGTGCCCCATCCCTGTAACTCTAACCCCACCGAAACTTTGGATGTTTATGGGCAATTTATCATGGCCAATCCACCTAACCTCCACATCTTTGGACTGTAGGAGGAAACCTGAGCACCTGGAGGAAACCCACGTAGGCACTGGGAAAACGTGCAGACTCCACACAAACCCGAGGTTGGAATTGAACCCGGGTCCCTGGTGCTGTGAGGCAGCAGTGCTAACTGCTGTGTTACCGTCCAGTATATGAAATACTTCATGAATCATAAAGACGGAAGCACATGGCAACATGCACGCAGTCAGAGGTTTTCAAAATCCTAAAAAGTTTAGATAGTGCGAGGAACTGCCACAGATGGGGTCAGTGACTAGGGATCACTGATTTGAAGTAATTAGCAAAAGAACCAGAGGTGAGATGAAGAAAATGATTTGTGCACAGCTAGTTTTTACGATCTGGAACAAACTGCCTGGTGGGATTTGATTCAATAATAACTTTCAAAAGGGAACGGGATGAATACGCGAAGAGAAACAAGTTGCAGGCTAAAGAGGTAAAGGCAAGGGAATTGGGTTCATTGGAAAACCCTTTTATAATGCTGGCATCGACAGGATGGGTCAAATGGGATCCTTCTGTGCTGCATCATTCTATGATTCTATGCACAGCTGTTTAACTTCAACAGCTTGCAAAAAGCAATTCATAACTTTACTCTTCTCAGGTCAAAGGAAACCTCACAAAAGTTCACACATTGAATATTGTTGACAATTAATCACAGAATTCCTGAAACTGTTGCAGCACAAAATGAGTCCATTCGGTCCTTCATGTCTGCACCGGTTCTCTGAATGAGCAATTTACCTAATGCCGTTCCCCTACTTCACCCCATAACCCTGCACATGCTTCCTTTTCAGATAAGAATCCAATTTCCTCTTGAATGCCTTGCTTGAACCTGCCTCCACCACAATCTCAGGCAGTGAATTCCAGACCCAAACCACTCACTGCAAGGAGACATGCGGCAGGATTCTGTGATCCTGAGGCTAAGTGTTGATGGTGTCGGAAACGCCGTCGCGTTTCTCGACGGCGTCAACATGGCCTCAGGATCAGCAATTCTGGCCCCTACAGGGGGCCAGCACGGCACTGGAGCGACCCTCGCTGCTCCAGCTGCCGGTGCCAACTAGGGGCAACAAGGTCTGCGCATGCGCAGTGGCACCGGTGCCAACACGCGCATGCTCAGTGGCTCCCTTCTCCACGCCGGCCCCGACGCAACATGGCATGGGGCTACAGGGGCTGGCGCGGAAGAAAGGAGGCCCGCCCCCAGCCCAATAGGACAGCCCATTGATCAGTGGGCCCCGATTGCGGGCCAGGCCACAACGGAGGCCCCTCCCGGGTTCAGACCACCGTCCCCCCCCCCCCCCCCCCCCCCCACAGGCCGCCCCCGGACACTTCCACCCCGAGGTCCTGTCTGGCTGAGAGCAGGTTAGAACAGCGCCGGCGGGACACAGGTTTTTGCTACGGCCCATCCCGGGCCGAGAATCGGCAGAGGGGAACGTAGAGCGGCACTCGACCGGCGCCTAGCCGACCACGCCGGCGCCAATGGCACCCATTCTCCGCTCTGGTCTCAGCGTCGGGGCAAAGATCAGAGGCTGAATGCCCTTGACTGCTGAAGTGTTCCCCGACTGGAATTGAACATTCCTGCCTGGCGATTGCCGCGTGATGTCCGTTCATCCGTTGTTGCAGCGTCTGCATCATCTCGCCAATGTACCGCGGATCGTCAGGTAACCGTTCTCCAAGGCTGCCTTCAGGACCCGCGACAATGCAGAATTGCTGAGCAGAAGCTTGTAGCCAAGTTCCGCACACATGAGTGTGGCCTCAATCGGGAGCTTGGATTCATGTCGCATTGCATTCATCCCCCACCATCTGACCTGGGCTTGCGAAATCCTACCAACTGTCCTGGCTTGAGACAATTCACACCTCTTTAACCTGGGGTTACCCCTCTCTTTGGATCTGTAAAGATTTAATTACCTGCAAATGCTCACATTCTAAGCATTGTCTGGCATCTTTGACTTTGTCGATATATATGTTTCTGGAACCTACCTCTTCCTTCACCTGAGGAAGCAGCAGTGCTCCGAAAGCTGCTGATTTGAAACAAACCTGTTGGACTTTAACCTGGGGTTGTAAGACTTCTTACGAAGCTCCTTAGCCCTGGAACCATTCTCATGAATCCTTTGTGCAATCTCTCTAATGCCTTTAATCAATAAAAAAGTTCAGTGTGAAAAATAAATGGAAATATGGGGCACGATCTACCTGAATGGGGACAGTGTGGTGCTCGAGATTAGCTGGGTGTTTCCCGGCACTTGGAGAGCTGAGAAAAACCCTGCTATCTAACGCCCATCTGAGTAGATCGGGGGCCACAGCAAAGAACTCCCCGACAAGGCCACCTTAGTCCCGTTTTCTGCATCTGCTCGCCTGAACTACCCAGTGCAGCAGCAGATTGAGACGCCATTTTTAAAAGGTGTCCTCATTTCTCGAGCCCCTGACACGACCCCTGAACCCCCCCAAGCCCCAACTCACTGTAAGGTGGTCCCTCCGCCCCTGCTTCCCCTCCCGCTCCCCACAGCACACCCCGACCCAATCACCACCACACAAAAGTGTCAGCCTGGAACCCAGTCTGTGCCCCTGTCAGCTGGCATTGCCACCTGGGCACCTTGGCAGTGCCAGGATGGCACCCAGGTAGCACTTCCAGGATTCCCAGGTGACATCAGAAATGTTAGGGTACCACCCTGCCCAGACGGCATTCATCTGGGGGCCTCCAGTCCCTTGGGAGACACACATTAGCGTGAGACTAGCTGTCTCACTCTAATATGCAAATTTGCCAGAAAGTGATCCCACATACAATGGGCGGGATTCACATTACGACATCTCGCGGGATCACGTTAGATCCAGCAAGGCACGGCGAGTCAGGTAGATCCCGGAAGTGGGATCTCCTGGCATCTACCAGCTCTGTGCTGCTTTTCGGGCGGAACGCAAACAGGAGATCCCACCCACAAACATTTGTTACTTCATCCCTACACTAACTCTAACCTACACAAAGTCAGGCCTGATAATAGAAGTAGACTAATTGGAGTTCTACCTGTGTTGTGAATGTACGTTTTTTTTGCAAATCTCTGACACAGTTGCAGCAATGGGCAGCTGTACTCTGCACTCTAATCTGAGTAAATGTTATTCATAATTTCGCTTGGCTGTGCACAGGCTGCTTTTTGCAGTACATGGTCCCTTAAAGTATTCAGGCAGCTATGCATGCACAGTTCTTAAAGGGGTCGCTGCTTGTTTGTGGCCTGTTTGTCCCGTGTAATTATTGCTTGACGCCGCACAAGCGCGCACCTCCAAAACTTGGAACGAAAGTAAGCTTGGGTGTTGTATTCTTAAACCCTTTTCTCTCTTTTGCTTTGATTTTGTTCTATGTTGAAAATTAAAAATTCATTCCCAGTTTCAGTATGCACCTTGTTAAAAATCAGGAAACCATTCACTGAAAATGTAATCGTTAACTATGGCAGTAGAGATGATTCGGCGCCATATTTCCCTTTCTCCCGACCCCCATTTTGGAGTTTAGTTTTCTTCCTGTTTGATTTAGTTCTTTCTCCCAAACCAAGTCTAATTTCCCGGCCAAGTGCCAAGACATGTGAGCTGTTCCCGGACCAGTGCCAACCCAGCTCTTAAACCGACAATAGGATTTAATTTCCTCAGAGAGTGTGCTGCTTATGATATTTGCATGAAACCCCTTTGTGACCATTATAAATGCAGTCATTAGCTTGCTTAAAATAAACATCCCGATGACTACATTAAAATTGCACATAAAGTGTTTGCAGAATTTTATTTTATGTGGTCTCAAGGTGTGAGCAACATGGTAAAATCTGCAAGTATTGTCCATCTGATGCCTTTTCCTATAATTATGTTGTTGTTTTATAGCTAAAGCGTGTTGGGACACCAAGGGTCACTATGTAGTGATGAATAACATCACATATAATGAATCAGGTGAAGATGGCAAGTTCCCTTTCTTGAGGGGCATCAAACTTGCATTTATCTAGCGCCTTTCAATGAAATATAATTTGAAGCGTCGCTACTGTGGTACTGTATGATAAATGTACCTATAGATACACAGCAAGCTCCCACAATGGCAATAAAATAAATAACCAGATCTGGACCCAATTTCGGGTGAGATTGGTTGTGGAATAAATAGTTGTCCAGATACCGGGGATAACTCCTTTCTTCTTCTTCAAATGATGCCATGAAATCTTTAATGTCCACCTGAGAGAGCAGGTAGAGCCTTGGTTCAATGTTCAACCTGAAAGCTGACACCCCCAAGAATGTAGCGCTCTCTCAGTTCTGAAGAGCCAGCCTGATTTTGTTCAAGTGCTTGGAGTGAGACTTGCACCCATGATGTTCAGAAGCGGGAGGACAGCCAGCTACACCCTGACTGGCACTGGGATTCGTAAACGAGTTCGGTTTTTATGATAATTAACCAGCTTTAATGGTCTGCTTCCTGCTAACAGCCCGTGGTTTCCTGGGCCTCGGAATTCCATGGGGATTCTATCAGCCACCCGGAAAAGTTAAAACAGGAGTCCTGGAGAACCCTTAGAAACCTAGATTTATCAAATAAAACTTTGCAATTTGTCCAGGTGTAGTTTGAACTCACACAGAGCTGATTTTAACTTCTGGCATTGTAAGAAAACAAAGGGTACCAGTTCAATCGTCCATTAGATAGGTGGATAATGGGTGACTGAAAAATGCTTATTGTCCCGAGTAGGCTTCAAATGAAGTTACTGTGAAAAGCCCCTAGTCGCCACATTCCGGCGCCTGTTCGGGGAGGCTGTTACGGGAATCGAACCGTGCTGCTGGCTTGCCTTGGTCTGCTTTCAAAGCCAGCAATTTAGCCCTGTGAGCTAAACAGCCCCTCGATCTGCTGACCAGCAGCAATAGTTAAGCTCTATTCTACGACCTCTGGGTCTCTCGTCCAATACCATTAGCCCTGAACAACTATAACACACCTCCATTAATCGTAAGAAATTAAATTCTACTGACAATGGTCCAATTTTCCCTCATTTTACTTTAGGAATACAGTCTGGCAGGGTGGTGCAGTGGTTAGCACTGCTGCCGCACGGTGCTGAGGACCCGAGTTCGATCTCAGCCCCGGATCACTGTCGGTGTGGATTTTGCACATTCTCCCTATGTCTGCGTGGGCCCCACCCCTATAACCCAAAGACGTGCAGGGTAGGCTGGTTGGCCACACTAAATTGCCCCTTAACTGGAAAAAAAGGAATTGGGTACTTTAAATTTTAAAAAAAGGAACATAGCTAGGACTCATTGGTGAACCAAAGCCAAAAGATTTTACGCTACCATTTGACAGCAGAATATTAAGCGGCTTGAACAGAATCGTGACTCAGTACTACGCTGTCACACCATGGGGAGGTCATCCTACTCTGAATTAAATGTGGCCACCTGTTTGGAGCATAATGTAAATTATAGATTGTTATAATCTTAAAAAAAGCTTTGCCCTGTATAAGCTTAACAGAACTATATGAACTGAGGGGTTATTAATAGGGTGTGAGCCTTTGCCTTAGTCCCACTGCTGTGTTTGAACCACGCTCCAGACAATTCTGGCAATTCAAGGCTGGCGTTCCGGTTCTGAATTCTGGAATTATATGTTTGGATACTGGCGTTTAATGGGCACCCACCCTCTGATCTCATTGCCTGGTTTGTAGAAGCTCATCGCACCGCCAGCTGGTTGGAGGTCATACCATCGACTTGTGCTTGTGCAATACACATTTGTCTTTACTCAGGAGGCAATGACAAAAATATAAAAACACTTCTATCTTGACTGTGCAATTCAGCATTAAAATGCCCAGTGGGGATTTACTGGGTCAATTGTCTGCAAAGCCACAATACTTCTGTTTTCCGTGCTTTTCCTTTTCATATATCATTCATTAGCAACCATTCATAAGCCAGCGCTGTCCTGACAAATGATGACTGACAGAGCGTGGATTCCCGTCAAGTTACATCACACCAGGAAACATCCAACAACAATTCTGCCTTTCTGTCCGAAATCAGGAAGGAAACAGTGAGCCCCTCTGTTTCCTTCCACAGAATGTCATCATGAGCCCTCTGATCGCCCCTTGTCAAGGCCAGGGAAGTGCTTAAGGATCTGAGTCATTTTAAAGGGAAGTACTTTCAATTGTTCCAAAAAGAAGGGTATTTGTGAAATGTCACAAAGGAAACAACATCACAGACTCAATTGGAAAAATAAATGTATTCTCTCAGGAGAAGGTGACTTGCCACGTTGACAAACTCCACTGCTTTCGCTCGAAAGAAAAGGGCCTTTGTTTCTTTTCCTTATTGAAGAAGTTGATTATTTTTTTGTTCCGCAAGGAAAATGTTAAACACATTCAATGCCTAGAAATCATGCTTGTCTGATGTTACGGTAGGGATGCTTGACTGGTGTGCAAAAAGTGTGGATTTTCTTTCAGCAAGAACCCCATGAGGTTTGGGTGTGAAACGCTGGCATAGCCAAATAGACTCTGAGCGCTCATTCAGAACTACCTCTGAAAAAAGGTCAATTATATTGGGGGGGGCCGAGGGGGTGGAGATGGCAGGATTGTTGGCACCCACAGAACTCTATCCGAGCATGGGTCATCACTTTCAGGGGAGGGGGGAAACAAAAATAGATATACGTTCAATTGTACAGATTGAACTTCCAACTGCATTGTGCGTGCAAGGTTTTCAGTACCTGATGACTGAAACTCTTAAAAAAAAAACAGAGACCATGGGCTGGACTCTCCACTAGCAGGATCGTCTGTTTCACCGGCAGCGCACTCACGGCAGGTGATTTCCCGACAGCGTGAGGGTGCCCACAATCGGAAGCCCCCATTGGCCGGACGGCGGATCCCGCTGCTGGCGGTGGTGTGTCACACCAGAAAACGGGTGCGGCAGGACAGAGAATCCCGCCCCATTAAAAAAAATATTCATTCATGCTGGCTGGGCCAGCATTTATTGTCCATCTCTAATTGCCCTTGAACTGAGAGGCTTGCTGGGCCTTTTCAGAGGGGCATTTAAGAGTCAACCACATTGCTGTGCATCTGGAGTTACCGTAACCCAAACGAGGTAAGGATGGCAGATTTCCTTTCCTGAAGTGCATTAGTCAACCAGATGTGTTTTTATAGCAATCGACAATGTTTTCATGGTCACCATTAGGCTTTTCATTCCAGATATTTATTGAATTCAAACGTGACCAACTGCAATGGTGGGATTTGAACCAAGGGCCCCAGAGCATTTCTTGACTGCTATAAGCCTGTGTGTTTCAATCAATATCTACTTTAAGGCTCTGCGTTCTGAATCGGCATACCCAGCTGGCACGACAGTGTGCTGATAAAAGCAGATACTCTCAACTGTACAGTTCCTTTGCACAATGATTTTTGAAACTACCTAACAGAGTGTGTAAACCAATGAGGGTCAAATGTACGGTGAATGTCTGATAGGCGGATGCCAAGTTATGTTGTCTGCCCAACCTGTAAGCTCCTCCCAAAACTTGGTGTACCAGTAGGCACATGTAACCAGACTCAGGTACGACACTGTAACGTATTCAGAGGGAGCCAGAGAATCTATTGTGTGCGTGGGCAGTAGGTTCAGCTGGGTGACTGAGCCAGCATTAATCAATGCACCGCGAAACTGGGGCATGCATTGCAGGTTAATAATAGCTATGGTGTGTGGCAATGTGGCACCTGGGAATTTTGACTGTTTAAACCAGCTTAATTTAAATGCAATGTTCTTCTGGCTCCTTAAAAGTATCAATGGGAAAACAGGTGAGGTGGAACTGAGCCAGATAGACTAGGGCGGTTCCATCCTTGATCTCTGATCTGTACTGAGCCAGACTCACAGCCAATTTATTTGGTCTCAGTGAATCTGACAGACAGAAGGAAAATGCCTTAATTAAAACAACATGTAACATGTTTTTTTATGTAACATCTTTAATGTAGGGGGAAGAAAACTCAAGGTACTTCAGAGAGGAGCAATCAAACAAAACTGCGTGCCGAGCCAATGAGTGAGATTAGGCAGAACGGTTTATGGAGAGTCTTCAGTGAGAAGGAGCAGTAGAGAAGTTTAGAGAGGTAATTCCACAGTTTTGCAGAGATTGAAGGAAAGGGTGCCAATTGAGGGACAAAGAGAGGAGAAAAGAAAAATGCACCCACAAGATGCCGGTTTTGGGGAAATGCAGGCTCTGAGGGGGTGGGAGGTATGTTTTGATGAGTTTACATTAAGAGGAATGGTTGAAATCATGAAGGTAATTAAGTGGAAGAATACAGTGAGAAACGCTAATCTTTCTGAATGGTGAAGCCGATGGATGGCTACCCATGCCAGCCTATTACCGTGGCAACCTTGGAATCTTGCCACTGCGCCATTGTCTCAGACAGGAGCCAATAATCCGGCGTCTACAAGTAGCTTTTGTGATGAATGAACAAAAAAAATGTTCTAGTTATGAATGAACTACACCAGGGACTCTCTGATCTCTAAAAAGTGAAATGGTCGGCATCTCTGAGTCAACCACTGTGAATTCCAGACAGCCGAGTGACTGTCAACCATTCCGAGGCATCCGTGTGTACCACGCACATGATGCATAACAGCAACTCATCCAAGACTCCCCCAACAACACCTTCCAAAACCGGGACCTCTACCTCTAAGAAAGACATTGACAAGCATGCATATAAACGCCAACACTTGCAAGTTGTGCCCCAAGCCACTCACCATCCTGACTTGGAAATGTATAGCCGTTTGTTCATCGTTGTTGGGTCAAAATCCTGGAATTCCCTCTCTAACAGCAATTACATTATAGGGAATGCAGCGGGTCAAGAAGGCAACACACCATCACTTTGTCGAGGGCAATTAGGGATGGGCAAAAATACTAGCCTAGCCAGCAAGACACATGGGGCTGGATTCTCCGCCGTCATGATGCTCCATTTTGCTGGCAGCACTGGATGTTTCCCGACGGCGTGGGGCTGTCCCACAATCGGAAACCCCATTGATCAGCCGGCGAAATGGAGCATCCCGCCGGCGTGCTGAACCAGAAATCTGGCGCGGCGGGACGGAGAATCCAGTCCAAGTTCTTTCAAAGAATAAAAAGGTGGCCGTCAAACATGCCGAGTCTCATTCAAAAGACTGACCATGAACCGCCCAAACTAGAAGCCAGGATGAATATCAACCGTTCAGAGAGACCATCAACTGCTCATTCCAGATACAAGAGAGGCCAACCGCTCAGTCCAGGAAAAATAGTGACCATCAACCACTAAGTCCACACACAATAGTGCCAATCAACCTCTCAGCCCACATACAATAGTGAAAATGAAATGAAATGAAAATGGCTTATGGTCACGAGTAGGCTTCAATGAGGTTACTGTGAAAAGCCCCTAGTCACCACATTCCGGCGCCGGTTCGGGGAGGCTGTTAGGGGAATCGAACCGTGCTGCTGGCCTGCCTTGGTCTGCTTTCGAAGCCAGCGATTTAGCCCAGTGTGCTAAACAGCCCCTAAGTGACCATCGACTATTCAGTCCAGACTCAATAGTGACCATCAGCCACTCAGTCCACACACAATAGTGCCCATCAACCTCTCAGCCCACACACAATAGTGACCATCAGCCACTCAGTCCACACATAATAGTGACCATCAACCTCTCAGTCCACACACAATAGTGACCATCAGCCACTCAGTCCACACATAATAGTGACCATCAACCTCTCAGTCCACACACAATAGTGACCATCAGCCACTCAGTCCACACACAATAGTGACCATCAACCATTCAGTCCAGACTCAATAGTGACCATCAGCCACTCAGTCCACACACAATAGTGCCCATCAACCTCTCAGTCCACACACAATAGTGCCCATCAACCTCTCAGTCCACACACAATAGTGACCATCAGCCACTCAGTCCACACATAATAGTGACCATCAATCTCTCAGTCCACACACAATAGTGACCATCAGCCACTCAGTCCACACACAATAGTGACCATCAACCATTCAGTCCAGACACAATAGTGACCATTAACCACTCAGTCCAGACACAATAGTGACCATCAACAGTTCAGTCCATACACAATAGTGACCATCAATGACTATATCCAGACAAAAGATGACCATCAACCTTTCAGCCTGGACAAAATAGTGACCATCAACCTCTCAGTCCAGACACATGAGTGACCATCAATCACTCAGCCCACACAAAATAGTGACCATCAACTAATCAGTCCACACATAATATGACCATCAACTGTTTTAGTCCAGTCACAATAGTGACCATCAATCACTATATCCAGACAAAAGAGTGACCATCAACCTTTCAGTCCAGACACAAGTGTAACCATAAACCTCTCAGTCCAGACACAATAGTGCTCATCATCTTCTCAATCCATTCGGGACAGCATGGAGGTGCAGTGGTTAGCGCTGCTCCATGCAGCGCTGAGGACCCAGGTTCGACCCTGACCCCGGGTCACTGTCTGTGTGGAGTTTGCACATTTTCCCCGTGTCTGTGTGGTTTCACCCCTACAACCCAAAGATGCGCAGGTTAGGTGGATTGGCCACATTAAATTGCCCTTAAATTGGAAAAAAAATAATTGGGTAACACTAAATTGATTTTTTAAAAATCTTCTCAGTCCACACACAATAGTGAGCATCAACCTTTCAGTTTCAGACATTAGAATGACCATCAACTGATCAATGCAGACACAAGAGTGACCATTAACAGTTCCATCCCAGACAGAAGAGGGACCATTAACCGTTCAGTCCCAAACACAAGAGTGACCATTAACTGCATAGTCACAAGAGTGACAATTATCTGATCAGAGTGGTGAATCTGTGTAATTCACTACCACAAAAAGTAGTTGAGGACAAAACATTGTGTAATTTTGAGGAATTAGATATAGCTCTTGCGCTGAAGGGATCAATGGATATGGAAGGAAAGGTGGGATCAGGGTACTGAACTTGATGATCAGCTAGGGTTGTAATGATTAGTATATCAGGCTCGAAGGGCCAAATTGCCTCCTCCTCCCTATATTTTCTATGTATGTTTCTATGTAGAGACCCCCCATTAGAGAGCCCCCTACCAGGAAGCCACAGAGCTGTCTAGACAGAGATAGCGAAAAAAAATCACTTCCTTAAAACTTACCTGTGCTTTACATGTGCTGGCTTTGCCAGTCAAAATAGCACCTGTAAATCCGGAGAAAGCGAAAACCATGGGTGGGATTCTCCGACCCCCCCCCCCCCCCCCCGCCGGGTCGGATAATCCCCGGGGGGCGGCGTGAATCCCGTCCCGCCGCTCCGACGCAGGCTGCCGTATTCTCCGGTGCCGGGATTTGGGCGGGGCGGAGTTTAAGGCACTCGGTCGGGGGCCGTTGGCGACGGTCCCCTGGCAATTATCCGGGCCCTGATAGGCTGAGCGGCCGTCAGTTCCTAGCCAGTCCCACCGGCATGAAATGGACATGGTCCCACACGGCGGGACCCGGCTGGTAGGGCGTCTAGTGGAGTCCTTGGTGGGGCGAGGCGGGGTGGGGGGTGGCCTGACCCGCGATCGGGGCCCACCGATATGCGGGTGGACCTGTACAGTGGGGGCACTCCTTCCTACCGTGCCGGCCTCTGTAGGGCTCCGCCATGGCCGGCACAGAGAAAAAACCCCCTTCGCATGCACAGGAACACACACGGCCAGTCTCCGCATGCGCGCAACCATGCCGGCGGTTCTGCACATGCACCAACTCAAGCCAGCCCTTCGGTGCTGGTTGGCACAGTGCCAACCCCTCCAGCGCCATCCTAGCACCCGGAAGTGCGGAGGATTCCGCAACTTCTGGTTGGCCCGACGCTGGAGTGGTTCACGCAGTTCTTAGCGCCGGGCCATCCCGCCAATTGCGGGAGAATCCCGCTCCACATATCTAAGGTATCCTTGTTAGATCTTTGACTTGCAAGGCTTTCATTCACATCAATAGTAAATTGCTTGCACTGGGCTGTGATTGACAGCTTGCACACAGTCAGCTGTCTGAATTGTTTAATTTCATTGCCCTTCACGCTTGAATGGATCTCAAATACCCTGTTGAGTAACCAACCATATTGTTTATAAACATCCACCTATTATTGACAGCTGTTGACCACATCAATAGCAGTTAAGTACTCTCGCTTCCTCTTTTTCTCTGCAGAGAGCACTTTGGTTTGGCCAGAATCTTCATTGTGGGGGTGAAAGGGGGGGGGGCCCTCCAATAGATTTTGGGGGTACGCATCTTGAAGACATACCCCCTTGGCCACCACGAGGTCCTCCACCCATACGAATCCCGGACCAGAGGGCCTGAGAATCATGGAGGCGTGGAGAATCCGGTGCCCAGCCCATTAATAGGATGCAAATGGGTCAATTTGACCTATTTGCATCCTCCCGGGGCTCAAACCTTGATGGTGCTTGTAGCGGGCGACCGGAGCATCGGAAAAGGATCGGACAACACCGATCCCGTATTTTTCCCCAACATTGGATTCTCCGGTGTATTGGAAACTCCATTACCGGTGGCGGGTGCCAGAGAATCCAACCCATAATTTAGGCCTTTAATACAGACCGTTTCAGTCCTGTGGTAGCAGTGAATTTCAACCATGGATCCTGCTGCTGATCATCACACAGTTGCTTACACTGGTAAGTGATTTCATCATTATTGGTATGTTACAAAGGATATACGACACACGCACAGGCCATTCGTCCAACCAGTCCATGCCAGTGTTAATGCTCCACATCCTCCACCTTTCCTCAGCTGAATCTATCAGTATAACCGTTCATTCCCTTCTCCCTCATATGCCATGGTAGGCCACAGGATGCCACTGCACCGCAATGCCCCATTTGTTGAATATCTTTTGATGTGCTGTGAGTCCCACTCTATCTCAGTACTGCTAAGTGGTGTAACAACAACAATCTCTTCCTCAACGTCAGAAAACTGAAGAGCTGGTCATTGACTTCAGGAAGCGAAGTGTCGTACACACCCCTATCTGCATCAATGGTGCCGAGGTGGGGATGGTTGACAGCTTCAAATTCCTAGGCTGCACACCACCAACAACCTGTCCTGGTCTACCCACGTTGATGCTACGACCAAGAAAGCGCAACAGCGCCTCTACTTCCTCAGGAAGCTAAGGAAATTCAGCATGTCCGCATTGACTCTTACCAATTTTTACAGATGCACCATAGAAAGCATTCTATCTGGCTGCATCACAGCCTGGTACGGCAACTGCTTGGCCCAAGACCATAAGAAACAACAGAATCATGAACACAGCCCAGTCCATCACGCGAACCCATCACCCATCCATTGACTCTGTCTATACCTTCTGCTGCCTTGGGAAAGAGGGCAGAATAATCAAAGACCCCTTCCACATGGGTTATCCTCTCTTCCAACTTATTCCATCAGGCAGGAGACACAAAAGTCTGAGAACACGCACTAAAGTTTCAAAAATAGCTTCTTCCATACTGTTACCAGATGAATGACCCTCTTATATACTGAACTGGTCTCTTCACTCATTTTCTCTACTGTGTAGCACTAAACCTTGTATGCTTCACCTGATGTCCATGTCTATGTATTTACATTTTGTATTTATCATATGTCCTATGTTTTTATGTATGGAACTATCTGTTTTGACTGTATGCAGAACAGTACTTTTCACTGTACCTCAGTACACGTGACAATAAATCAAATTCAATTCAGTTCAACTCAATTCAATGCTGCCTTTGACAGCAAAAGTAACGATACCGAGAGAGGATAATTGGAGGAACGGAAATGCTCTTCAATCCACTAGCATTGGGAAATACATTTACTTTGTCATAACATCCGAGTTAATTCTTTAAAATTATTTCTGTAATATGCTGTGTTTTCATGAATTGTTGGAGCAGATTTATGAATTCCAGGAACTATGCTGTTTGCATTAATGACAGTACCAGACTGATAAGATTTACTGCAACCTATGGACAGAGAACTGAACTTGGTTCGTGATGCAGAGCAAGGTCAATTCCCGTACAAGCTGAGGTTATTGATGAAGGCCCCGTCTTCTCAACCTTGTCTCTCACCTGAGGTGTGGTGATCCTCAGGTTAAATCACCACCAGTTAGCTCCCCCCTCCCCCTCAAAGGAGAAAGCAGCCTATGGTCATCTCGGACGTGGGCGACTTTACTTGATTAGAGTGGGGCACTGATGCAAACATTTCAGCCTGTATTTGAAGGCTCGCATTTTGCAACAGCGAATACAATATTGAAAGCACTGGCATACCTGCACCATTTCACTTTTCCAGCACCTTACACAACAGAGAAATAAGGGGCAGGATTTCCGACCACCCGCCGGGTCGGAGAATCGCCGGGGCCGGCGTCAAACCCGCCCTCGCCGTGTCCCGAATTGTCCGACTGGCAAAAAGTCGGCCAGGCGTCAATCCTGCCGCCCGCCTCGGAGAATGGCGGGGGCCGGCGGGAGGCTATGGGTCCCGGTGCTGCCCGCATTCTCCCGGCCGGATGGGCTGAAGTCCCGCCGACGTGAGCATGGGTCACATCGGCGTAAATCAAGGCAGGTATTTAACGGCGCCAATCAGTGCTGATGGTTGACGCCGTTTAGCGCAGAGGTAGGTCACTGGTGTGGGGGGTGGCCGCAAGAGAAGAGACGGCGTGGTCGAAATCTGTGGGTGGGGGGGAGAAGGGGCAGGGGGGTGAGGGGTTGGGGGGGTGGTGAGAGTGACAGTGAGCGCTGGCGGGGCTGGGGGGGTTTGGGGGGTGGCGAGAGCGCCCTTTATGCAATTGTGGACTGCTACATCCGGTTCCCTGTGGCCCGGGCGAGCCAGGATGCCCGGGCAGTGGTCTTCTCTGCCGTTGCCGGTTTTTCCATGGTCCAGGGGGCGATCGATGGGATGTACGTCACCGTGCGGCCCCCTGCAGACAACAGGGCTATGTTCACCAATCGGAAGGGCACGTATTCCATGAACATACAGGTGGTCCGCGACCACCACATGATGATCCTGCACGTCTGCGCCCGGTACCCGGGCAGTGTTCACGACTCATATGTGTTGTCGTGATCTTACATCCCCGGCATGTTCGAGGGATGCCATCGCCGGTTGAGGGGCTGGTTTCTGGGCGACAGGGGTTACCCGTTGCAGTCGAGGCTGATGACGCCTATACGGAGGCCACAGAGTGACGCGGAGAATCGCTACAATGATGCCCATGCAGCAACAAGGGGTGTGATCGAGAGGTGCTTTGGGCTGCTGAAGATGTGTTTCAGGTGCCTGGACATCTGTGGGAGGGCCCTCCATTACCCGCCAGATAGGGTTGGCCACATCATTGTGGTGTGCTGTGTCCTGCACAACATCGCCCAGCAGAGGGGCGATGTGCCGCAGGCAGAGGAGGGGGGAGTGGAGGAGCAGCAGGAAGAGGGGCAGTCCTCCCCAGATGAGGGAGATGGGGGCAATGGTCAGGGAAGACGGGCTGGACATGGACGGGTGGCTGCCCCCCTGTTACCGGCTGGGCCAGCGGGCACGGGACAGGCTGATAGCCGCCCGGTTCACTAACTAGGGGGCGTACGAATCGACGAGTATGGCCACATACGCACACCATGACAACATCCGACCACCCTCACCGTCCCCCCCTCACCCACCCAGCACCAACACCCTAAACACCCCTCAACCACCACCAACCACCCCACACCACCCGCATGCACACCACCCCTCCATTGCATATCCACCTGCAGCACAACGGGCCGGGCTCACGCGGATGCCGGTGGAAGCGTGTCTATTACAGGCCATGGAGGATGATAACGACACGCCCTGCAATGAGCTCCTGGTTCCACATCGTTGGACAATGTCTGACCCATGGCCACAGTACCACCCTCCACCCGGACCATCCCTGCATGCGGCCGTGACACTGCAGCGCATGGTCCCATCCTCTGCCCGGGGGGGATAGCGAGGGCGGCCCAGGTGGAGGGGGGGCACACTCACCTGGGGCCAACCTAAGACCACCCCTCACACACACACACACTGGCGCTCAATGTACATGACACCCCCGCACGCTTCGGACACAACACAAAGGCAGCTTCTGTAGGTGTGAAAGTGATTTTAATGACAAACTGTCCATACACGTGCCCTAGCCCCTAAAACTTGTCTGTGCCCTTCACCCGTGCCAACTTACTCAGTGCCTACGGGATCTTTGACTACGTCTAGATGGTTCCCCAGATGGTACTGCAGAACTGGTGGTGGACTCCAGTGATTCCTGCCCTGTGACTCGGGATCCCTTTGGCGGCTGTTTCCTGGGGCGGCCCGGCCAGGCTGCAGCTCGGGCGACTGGGATGGCGAGCTGCCAGCCTATCCTGCCCACTGCCCACCAGATGCACCTGGGATGGAAGTTGTGGGGGGGGGGGGGGGGAGTCCGAGGTGCCGCGGTGTTCCGGGACCTCCCCTACAGGGGGACCCGGGACGGACCCCAGCACCTCCTCCCCCCTCGGGGCGCCCGATGGGCCTCTACATGGGGCCTCTACATGGGTCGGGGGTGTGAAGGGACCGGCCATCCGACGCACCCCCGACACCAGGCGCTGCCAGTCCTGGAGGCCCGTGCTGGTATCGACAAGGGTCTGCAGGTTTGCAGCAATGGAGCTCAGGGAGTTGGCCATCCCTGTCTGTGTCTGGGTGACGCTGGCCAGCACCTGGGCAATGTCGTCGATGCCCTCAGCCATGGCCTGTGGGACTGCGCAATGGCCTGCTGAGACTGGGCCATGGACTGCTGGGACTGTGCCATGGCCTGCAGAGACTGTGCCATGGCCTGCTGGGACTGTGCCATGGCCTGCTGAGACTGGGCCACGGCATTGAGCGCCTCTGCCATCTGCCGTTGGCTCTGGCTCATGGCTTCATGTGAGAGGGAAGCCAAGTCCTGGGCTACGGCGCCGCCTGCACGGAAAGCCCCAGGCCTCGCATCCTGCTCCCCACGTCTGACACTGTCGCACCCATTGCCTCCACCGCGGACGCCACCCGTGCAGTTTCGGCCTGGGTGGCACGCATGACCGGCACGACTCCCAGCTCCTGGATGGGGGTGGACTCCTCCACATGCGTCTGCAGCCACCGCAAGCCAGCCGTCATCCTCTTCCTTTGTCCCAGGTTTGGTGGCTGCATCGGGTCTATGGGTGGGTGTGGTAACTCCAGGAACCCGGGACCCGTCCGGGCAGCAGATGTTTGCTTGCGCCAGGATGCCCTCCGACCTCCCGGCCCCTCTGCTGCTCCTACCTCCACCTGCTGTACCGGTACGGCTGTGTGGTGCGCACCAGTGAGTGTCCCAGAAGCCTCATCACTAAAGTGCCCAACCGAGTTGAGTGTCTCTGCGATGGTGGAGGATGTTGGAGAAAGCAGTGGCGTGCGCATTGTCAGACTCCGAGTCCATGGTCCCCTGGGGTGGCGCCTCGTCTCCACCTGTCCGCTCTGTGTCACTGTCCTGTCGTCCCGTCTCATGGGCAGTGTCCTGGGTAGGAGTGTCCTGGGTAGGGCTATGCTGGGTAGGTGTGTCCTGGGTAGGGCTATGCTGGGTAGGAGTGTCCTGGGTAGGGGTGTCCTGGGTAGGAGTGTCCTGGGTAGGAGTGCCCTGGGTAGGGCTATCCTGGGTAGGGGTGTCCTGGGTAGGAGTGTCCTGGGTAGGGCTGTCCTGGGTAGGGCTGTCCTGGGTAGTGGTGTCCTGGGTAGTGCTGTCCTGGTGCGGCTGCGACGGGGGCCTGTGGCTGCTCCCCTCATCGCTGGGTGTCACACACCTGCGTTGCCGCACCCGCAAGACACGCAGGCATCGTCTCTTTGGTGCTCCATGTCTCTCCCACTCCCGTGGCCGCCCTGGGGTGGCCTGCGGGCATCGCATACCAGAGGGGCCGGGTCTCTCCCACTCCCGTGGCCGCCCTGGGGAGGCCTGTGGACAGTCGGCATCCGCGGGGATGGGTGCCTTGACGTTTGGTCCTACAATACACAATACAGCAGCATGGTTAGACACGCGGACCGTGATCGGGGGGCAAATGGGGGATATGGGGGGGGGGGACATGGGGGATATGGGGAGAAGGGATATGGGGGATATGGGGGAGGGGGATATGGGGCATATGGGGAGGGGGGATATGGGGGAAATGGGGGGAGGGGATATGGGGGAGGGCGGATATGGGGGATATGTGGAGAGGGGATATGGGGGACATGGTTAGGGGGGATATGGGGGTTATGGGGGAGGGGGAATATGGGGGGGGGGATATGGGGGATATGTGGGAGGGGGGATATGGGGGAGGGGGAAGGGCCGTGGGTGGCTCACTTTCTGGCGGGCCCCCGACCTCTGCATCGGCAACCTCCCGGTCCTCAGGTCTGCCTGCCAGTTCCACGGCCCTTTCCTCATGGTCTCTCATCAGCTGTGCCCCCTCCAGTCCTCTGACGCTCCCTGTTGTTGTGTGCACGCTTCTCCTGTGGGGGGTGGGCGGGTGGGTGGCAGAGGTAAAGGGCAACAGTGTTAGACAGGTATATAAGAACATAAGAACATAAGAACATAAGAACATAAGAACTAGGAGCAGGAGTAGGCCATCTGGCCCCTCGAGCCTGCTCCGCCATTCAATTAGATCATGGCTGATCTTTTGTGGACTCAGCTCCACTTTCCGGCCCGAACACCATAACCCTTAATCCCTTTATTCTTCAAAAAACTATCTATCTTTACCTTAAAAACATGTAATGAAGGAGCCTCAACTGCTTCACTGGGCAAGGAATTCCATAGACTCACAACCCTTTGGGTGAAGAAGTTCCTCCTAAACTCAGTCCTAAATCTACTTCCCCTTATTTTGAGGCTATGTCCCCTAGTTCTGCTGTCACCCGCCAGTGGAAACAACCTGCCCGCATCTATCCTATCTATTCCCTTCATAATTTTAAATGTTTCTATAAGATCCCCCCTCATCCTTCTATATTCCAACGAGTACAGTCCCAGTCTACTCAACCTCTCCTCATAATCCAACCCCTTCAGCTCTGGGATTAACCTAGTGAATCTCCTCTGCACACCCTCCAGCGCCAGTACGTCCTTTCTCAAGTAAGGAGACCAAAACTGAACACAATACTCCAGGTGTGGCCGCACCAACACCTATATGACTGCACAACAGCTGTTGCGCGTATATCGGCAGAGGTCACAACACATTAGGGTTAGGGTTAGGGTTATGGTCAGCGTTAGGGTTAGGGTAAAGGTACGGGTAGGGTCAGGGTCAAGGTCAAGGTCAGGGTTAGTTTCACGTGGGGGTGTGCCGCTCACGGTGGGGGGACTCACCCTGGCTGCCCTGATGAGGTCGTTGACCTTCTTTTGGCACTGGTTGCCTGCCCTCAGTGTCACAGCCACAGCGTTGATGGCCTCTGCCACCTCCCTCCACAGGCGCTGGCTGAGGCGTGGGGCGACCCTGCGGCCATGTCCGGGGTACAGAGCCTCCCTCCTCTCCTGGACAGCGTTCAGGAGCGCCTCGATGTCACACTCCTGGAACCTCGGGGCTGCGCGGCAGACGGCCAAGTTTGGAGATCTTCCGGAGGGGTTGGGGGGGGGCGTCTTTTGTGTTGTGATGCCGAGCGCCGTTGATTATGCCGCCCGGCGTCAAGTGAAGCTCCGCGTCCACAGCGGGTGACGCCATCGCGAATGGTGTCACGGCGCTGCTAGCCCATTTGGGCCCGGAGAATTCGCGACGTTTGCAGGGCCCCGACGCCGGAGTGATCCGCGCCGTTTTTGGCGCCGGGTCCTGGCCATCGCGCCAATTATCGGAGAATCCCGTCCAAGGTTGCAAGATCATTGCTCAAATTCCTGCCTGCCAAATTCTGCAAGCGTCACTCTGTGAAAGTTGTCAACTGTGATTAAATGTATCGCTCGAGATTTCATCGCAGGACTTGCCCCCACAGTCCTGCCATTCGTCAACCAACACATTGATTCTTGTGACGCACAGCCTTTCTACACCAATTGGAAAGCGAAAAGACTCATTACCCACTTGACTGTCAGAGAAACAGCCGTCCCTCTCTCACCCATTTTCAATATTTTTATAACTGGTAAAGAGAAATGGTCCACTGAACGGCCACCTAATATGCTGTCCTGCAAAGGATTCTGGGAAATTTAGCCATGTATAAGGACAAGCAGGCTGCAATTTGAATAAACATTGATGAGCAAGCTGCAGCCCAAACTTTACAATACACAGGGAAAAGGCCATCTCCAGGCCACCCCAGGAACAATAGAACTATCCTGTCAATCACACTTGTTTACCAGGCACAGTGGCACTTAAACTCCTTATTTAGAAGGGCCGACATGCCCCCAACACTTGCAGGCATAGCCACTGTCTTGTTATGCTCTAAGTGTGGCGTAAGCGGCTTCCTTGTGGTGCACTTGACAAAGGAAGGTTCAGATGTGGAGATAACTTCAACACGTTTATTAAACCATATACACTTCTATTACTCGGGTTCGACTCTACTGCTAATCCTACTATAGCTACCCAGACTGACTAACCAGTCTGCTACAATCCATGTGGTGGGAGCGATATTGAATCAACCCTGTGTCTGTACTCACTGACTGTCTCCACTGGAAAGAGGCAGATCATGTGTGTGGTGTCCTTTATATATGGGTTGGTGCAATGCCCTCCTGTGGTCGTGTCACCTCTGCATGTATCGTGAATGCCCATCCTACAGTGCTGCACATCACCACATCCCCCTTTTTTTATATGTTACATATTTTCTGTACACTTTAAGAAAATTGAACAAAAACAGGTAGATAAATTAAGGTATATACAAGTCATGGGAACAGTGATGAAACAATAAGTCCAAATCATTCGTGTGAGTCCAAAAACCATCAAACATCATGGTCAAATTGATGGGTTGGTGAATTTGATGGTGGCAGGTCCTTATGAACGCCATCAACGTCCCTGTGCCACAGGAACAAAGAAGTGGTCATATCACTTCGCTGTCTGTTTTGAAGTCCCTTCTTTTTGCGATGTTTGTGATGGTGAGGTTGGATGGCATCTTATAGCTCATAAGGTGTTGGCGTTGAAGAGGTACCATCAACAGTATCATTCATGTATGTGCCATATGTTGAAGCTGGAAAATACTGTACATACTGGTTCTGGCCAAACGCTGTGTAGGAAGGGTGACCCTGATGAGAACTGGTGAAGCTTGTCGAATTGGAAACAGAATTGCTGCTCTCATAGATACCTGGTGATGGTGCGAGACTAGAACCTTGCATCTGATAGGAATATGCCATCTGGCCAGGCTGGGGTCTTGCAAATCTTGGGCTGTAACTAAGACATCCAGTCTGTAGTGCAGATCATGCTTGCGGTAGTCCTCCTTCGGTCTTGATTCCATCAATGGGCAATCCGTAGTGCTGGCCTGTTTGAGAATATGCTGCATAGACTGCTGGTGCCTGAATACTGGGGTTGTCCAGCATAAGCTATCATTGGCTGCACTGCTTGTGTGGAAAAAATGTATGGGTATGGCTTGGAAGGATAGAGCTATGATGAATATTGGTGTATTCCACTTGGACTGCAGCCACTACTTGTTATTACTGACCCAGTGCAATTGTCAAGTGATCCATCTCCTGTCGTTATGGCATCTGCTGTCACCCTGAGCGACCGTCACTGAGGTTGCGGCACTCCCTGTCTGGAGTGAAGTCCGGCTTACGTGAATCAGAGTTGGCGTTTGGTTGCTCGCCATCTGGAGTATGGTCTGTTACACCTGAGTCAGTGATGGTTTGTTGATGCTCCCTGTCTGGAGTCTGGTTGTGTCATCTGAGTCAGTTGTGGTTTGTCGGTGCTCCCCGTCTGGAGAATTAGCAGGTTCACTGGAGCTAGCTGAGATTTCTTGAAGCTGCACGTCGGGAGTTGGAACATGCAGGAATGCATTGACTTGTAGAGATGTTCGAGCGAGTGAGGTTGGAGGTAACGTGGTGTCACCTGTGGTCTCACAGTGATCATCGAGTGCCTCTGTGCACACTAGCTGAGGTCTGTCACTTTGCACATCTTGCATGGGTAGTGGGATGTTGTCGTCACTCATCTCACATACCGTTGGTAGAGCCTCAGTAGCTGCTTGTTGTTCACTTGGGTTGGGTAAATTGTCAGAGTCTTCATCTGGTGGCGCAAACAATGTGGGTGGACTGTCATTGTCTTGCTGTTGTTCTTCAGTCGGGCTTGGACTGTCACCGTCGCTTTGTTCTGCACTTGAGCATGATAGACCATCATGGTCGTCCTGCTGTGCGCTGGAGCGTGGTGGACTGTCATGGTCTCCTTGCTGTTTACTTGAGCATGGCAGACTTGCATCGTCTGCTGCTAGTTGGTCAGAGGTTACTAGGCCCTCAGGGTCTTGTTCCTGCCCGGACTGCGTGTCGGAGTCTTGAGTTGCTTCCATCATGGAGGCTGTACATGAGCTCGCTGTGGAGGCTTGTGACAGTGGAGTCACGTCTTGTTCGTGCAAGGACTGCAGTGTGGAGTCTTGTGTGTCTTCTATTGTGGAATCGGGAACCCTTAGCGGTGTGTGGACCACGCTCTGTGTGGTAGCAGGCCGGTCCCTGTGGGCTTGTACTGCTCTCTGTCTCTTGGTTTCAGGACGCAGCATAGTCCTGCACTCATGAGTCGGGATGTCGTAGACGCTCGGCTGAAGATCCTCAAATGCGAAGAATGAACCGCGTCTGCGTCAGATTCAGTACGGGGGTCGCCATTTTTTATGAAAAAACCTTTGTCCGTGTCGTAGTCCTCTCGGACCATATAATCACTGTTTGAGTCGGAGCTTGCATTGGGCTCGCGAGATCCAGAGAAAATATAAAGGTCGGTGTCGAAGTATTCAAGGTCTGAATTATCAGTTTGGCCATTGGTAACTGCTTGTTGCAGGGTGCTTCGGAGGTTAATTTCATTGCCTGGTTCAATTTGAGGCATTGTGCTATCATTCCAAGTGAAAGAAGGTTATTTTACTGCTTTAAGAGATTTTGTCTTTGATTTGGGATGTTTCCCCTTTAAATGCGCGTGGTCCGGGGCCTCTGACATCAGACGTAGTTTGCGCATGCGCGGCTTCTCGCGCATGAGCAAATGGATCTTCACGTTCTGTGCGCTTCTCGCGCAACTGCGCATGTGCAGTTCCTTTAGAAAGATGGCCGCCGATCAAAATTGTTCTCTGCTCCGGGATCTCGGCCTCGTGGTGAGTACTGGCGTTTCTCTTACTTTTCTTGCTGGTTGGGGTGTGTTTTCTTCACAGTATTTACCAAACGTGTCCAGGACTGCCTGGAAGTTGCTCCTGTGTTGCTTTTTGGAGAAGTTTAATTTTTTTAAGATTTCTTCTGCTCTGGCACTGGCGATGGTGAGCAGACGCTCTGTCTTTTCAGCATCGGTCACATCTTGTAGGACGGCTGCTACCAGGAAGATTGAAAACCTTTGCCGGAATGCCCGCCAGTTTTCGCGGAGATCGCCGTGGCACTGGAGCTGCTGCGGAACCGGGATCTTGAACATCTCGCCTGGGTATTGTTGCTGGTTATTACTGTAGGCTGAGTTTTGGCTATATGGATTTAAAACAGTTCACTGCTGGTACCATGTCTTGTTATGCTCTAAGTGTGGCATAAGCGGCTTCCTTGTGGTGCACTTGACAAAGGAAGGTTCAGATGTGGAGATAACTTCAACACGTTTATTGAACTATATACACTTCTATTACTCAGGTTCGACACTACTGCTAATCCTACTATAGCTACCCAGACTGACTAACCAGTCTGTTACAATCCACATGGTGGGAGTGATATTGAATCAACCCTGTGTATGTACTCACTGACTGTCTCCACTGGAAAGAGGCAGATCATGTGTGTGGTGTCCTTTATATATGGGTTGGTATAATGCCGTCCTGTGGTCGTGTCACCTCTGTATGTATCGTGAATGCCGATTGGTCGTGTCCTATCTAACTGATCTATTGGTTGAGTGTGTGTGTGTGATGTCTCTGGTGCTCCCTCTCATGTCTAGCTAGTCTACATGTATTTACATTAACTCCTTGTGTATTTACAGTGATGCACATCACCACAGCCACTGAGTGCTCACCCCAAAATTGAAGTTGCAGTCCCTGATTGGACTTGATCGATCAGGGTCATTGAGCCCTGATCAATTGATTGGCAATGACCCAGGGACTGCGCAAAAGGGCACAAAATCCAGCAGGTTAAAAGATGCTGCACCACCTTAGAATCTCTCTCTGCAGCAGCAACGAAACAATGGTGATCCTCACCGGTTACCACAAGGAGGACCATCACGCTACCAACAGAAGGAAGACCAGAGTCAGACCAGATGAAGGAACAGACATTGAGGACTGCAGGATTCAGCTCACAGTTAAAGGCCAATATCTGTCTGGTGCTTGCTGGTCACTCTAATGTTAAGTTAAGGTCTAGTATGAACTTGTAGTTCTCCGTAAAATAACTTGTGTTGGTGGTGTGCTTGTTTAACTGTAACTTTGTGTGAGTGTGAATGATTACTGTTTGATTAAAACAAAGTCGACTCACAATCATTTGTCCACCACATAAGGGTTAAAGACGCATTGTGGCAGTAACAGTTAACAAATATATATCTTTTTTTTTGTATCCCTATGAGTGCACAGCACTGTCCTGGAGATTCACCTTCAATTTCTGGAGACACCAGGTGCTTCCTGTGTTAAGTAATGGGTTAAGAGACATTCCAATTAGTTGTCTCATTTATGTCAAGTACCCAATAATTGACACTGATATGTAAAGGGGCTTCAGGTGGCCTTTGTGTCAGGTGATGTGATGTTAGAGTTTTGTGCAGAGTCTGTTGGAAGACATAAAAGTGTGTTGGTGAAAAAGGAACAGAACTTTTGTCTCTTCATACCACAGCATCTAATACGTCTAACAATTGGTAGCAGAGGACGGTTGCTGTGCAAATGTGAAGGGTTGAAAGATTCAACTTTTCCAGACCAAACCAGGGGGAAGAAAAAAACCCAATATAAAACAGATATGAACCTAGGATGAAGATGGCTGGATTTGACTATCCCACCCTGCCCTTATTTTCTGAAAGGGGATGGTACGATCAATGGAGAACTGCAGTAGTTATGTGGACGAAGGTAACTGCCTTGGGAAAGAGAAAACTAGTTATGGCATTGGCTATTTCTCTACCTTATGACAGTAAGATCCAAAGTGTTTTCTGAGCTGGAATTGGAAGAGTTAGACTCAGAAGAAGGTCTGGAGACTCTATTATGTTATATGGATAAGATTTATAAAAAGGATGACTTGTTAAGTGCGTATGAAGCATGGTTGGATTTTGATAGGTTCTGGAAAAAAGAGGAATTCTCCATGGAAGACTATATAATGGAATTTGGCAGACTATATAAAAGGCTGCAGAAACACAACCTGGAACAGTCTGTGGTGGCCTTTAAATTACTTGACTGCTAGAGTGAGCAACATGGATAGGCTCCTGGTTTTGACAGTTTAGTTTGCGGATAAGGATACCTTATTCGATCAGATGACAGAAGCTTTAAAAAAGATTTCTGGGGAAACATTCGATTCCGATGGCTCTGATTACCCATGTAGGTCAGACTGCAATAAAACAGAATATGGAAGACACACTACTAACAGGATGGCAGAATCGTACGGCTACAAACAGGTTCTAAGACTATAGATGGAGAATGGGCCCTGGAAAGTATGAAGACAGAAACCCAGTTAGAACCTACAATAGGAAGATGAACCCAGAAATGCCCGGGGTACGATAAATCAATGTTTTCGATGTGACTCTCAATACCAGTATGCTTTCAACTGCCCGACATGCAATAATAGTGTTTGAAGCGACACATGACACGGAAGAGTCAGAGAGGAAATAGATAGTGACCAGAAAGAAGGCATTGTCCTATTAACAAGTAGTTTTACGCCGGTAATGAGGGTGTTAGTTGCAGAATCCTTCAATTGTGCTGTATTGGACAGTGGCTGCACATCTACTGTGTTTGGAATTGACTGGTTAAAATGTTACTTGGACTCCTTGAATGCTGAAAATCGGAACAACGTTCAGGAATTTGAAAGTTCCACAAGTTTCAGCTTTGAGGATGATAATACTCTGAAGTTGCTGAAAAGAGTGGTGGTCCCTTTCAATATTGCTGGAGTGAACTATTTCATTCGCACGGATGTTGTATCAAGTGTGGTACCTTTGCCTCTGAGCAGACCATTGATGAAGGAAGCACACATGAAACTGGATATGGAACAGGATAAGGCAACAGTTTTTGGAAAGACAGTGGTCTTACAATTTACACAGTCGGGACACAGTATTCCATTACTGACAAATAATATTTCAAGTACAGTTGTTAAGGATGTGTTAATGGCAGTTGAAAATGGGACTTTAGCTGATAAAAAGCTTGTTGTATTAAAACTGCATAGGCAATTTTCGCATCCGTCTCTTCGGATGCTTAAAAATTTATTAAAGGATGCAGGGTAAAGGGATGAAGACTATACTAAACTGATAGAACAGATTAGTGATCCTGTGAAGTTTGTAGGAAGTACAGAAGGACACCAGCATGACCGATAGTAACCCTACCTTTGGCCGACGATTTTAACGACACTGTGGCCATGGACGTTAAGATCTGGGATAAAGCCAATAATATATTTATTTTTGCATTTTGTAGATTTAGCAACCAGATTTAGTCAATCAACGATTGTACGAAGTAAAGAAAAGAGAGTAATTCTGGATCAAATCGTGGAAAAATGGATAGGGACAGGAATGGGCTCACAGGCAAAATTCCTTAAGACAATGGGGAGAATTTGCTCATGATGAGTTTCGAGATTATGTGTGAAAATGTGAATATCACAGTTATGAATACGGCTGTGGAAAGCCCATTTAGTAATGGTGTGTGAAACCATGCGGTAATAGATGACATGCTCCAGAAAAGTTTGGCAGATAGACCAAACTGCAGGTTAAATTCAGCTTTAGCATGGGCGGTACATGCAAAGAATTCATTGCAGATGGTTGGGGGCTATAGTCCCGATCAATTAGTGTTTGGTAGAAATCTTAAAATTCCGTCCATCTTAGATGACCAGCCTCCAGCTTGGGAAGAGACTACAATTAGCTCTGCTTTTGCTGTGCATTTAAATGCATTACATGGTAGTAGAAAAGCTTTTTTGGAAGCAGAAGTCTCTGAAAGAATTCGCAGAGCTTTGAGACATAATGTATGGTCATGAGATGCCGTTTTTCAGCAAGTAAACCTGCTGAGACATAGTAAACTATAATAGATAATTCTAGTGAATGGAAAGTCCCAGAGAAGATCATAGGCATAGATGGAAAAACAATTATTTTGCAACATGACAAACTGTTAGGGTACATTCATCAAGGATAATAGGTACAGATTACAAATTTTCAAATTTAGACAGAGCAGACAGAAATGCCGAGGAACCAGAGTCATCTGGTACGCACGTGTTACAGAACTATGAGGACCAGTTAACTGATATAGACAGGATATGAGACAGTGAGCATGCAGGTTTTGCCAACTGATAATGAACGGTGTTATGTTTTCAAGTTCACACTGAGGAATATCATTAGCCATTGGATGTTTAGGGAAACTTCCGACCATACTTTAGTGTCACTTTAATTTACTGCCCAAAACTTTGAGATTCAGCATCGATAAGATGTCCAAAAGACATCTCAGAAACTACCCATTTTACATAGAACAGTACAGCACAGAACAGGCCCTTCGGCCCTCAATGTTGTGCCGAGCAATGATCACCCTACTCAAACCCACGTATTCCACCCTATACCCATAACCCAACAACCCCTTACTTTTTTTTGGGACACTACGGGCAATTTAGCATGGCCAATCCACCTAACCTGCACATCTTTGGACTGTGGGAGGAAACCGGAGCACCCGGAGGAAACCCACGCACACACTGGGAGGACGTGCAGACTCCGCACAGACAGTGACCCAGCCGGGAATCGAACCTGGGACCCTGGAGCTGTGAAGCATTCATGCTAACCACCATGCTACCGTGCTGCCTATGTCTATGTGACATGAGCACCAGAAAGTGAATGAAACAGACAAAAAAAATACTGCTTACCTTTGCACTGGCATTGGACTGCCTTAGTTAGAAACTGAAAAGGAGACCTGAGCTATGTTAATCTGCCCCCTTATAGCACATGAAATGGCTGCCTCCACCTCAAAATAAAACCAGCTCCAGTTCTCCATTGTAGGATAGGCATAAAAGAGTTAGTTCTTTTTTTCAGTTCACATCACCTGCAGTGAGCCTTGCTAGTTGGAAGCTCACCTGCCCACTGCTCATGGTTTTACAGCCATTAAATGATAGTGTTTGAAAATACCACATTACATTAGTGCCTGAATCTCCAGCATGAATTCCTACAGGACTTCTGGCTACTAATGTCCTCCTTTAAGACACTCCTTAAAACCTACTTCTTGGCTTTCGGTCACCTGTTAAGACCATAAGCCATAGGAGCAGAATTAGGCCACTCAGCCCATCGAGTCTGTCCCATTCAATCATGGCTGATATTTTTCTCATTCCCCCCCCCCCCCCCCCATACTCCTGACCTTCTGCCCATAACCCTGATTCCCTTATTACTTAAGAACCTATCTATCTCTGTCTTAAATATACTCAGGGACTCAGTTCAACCTTACTAAATTAAGATGCGATTTAGATAAATGCATGTTGTTATTGTTCAAGGTAGAACATTAGCTACTTAAAATACGTTCTCATGCAGGCTGTATGAAGTTATCGTTGGTACTTCTGCGATTAATGCGTCAGAACAAATCTTCATTTTTTTAAATGTTCGCTCTTGGTTGATTTTAAAAGCATATTGGGAGCATGGCTGATTGGTAGTGTTTGCAGTGGGCTGAGTTTTTTTCAGTTGAGTAGACACGAGCAGGACACATCAGTCACTTGATGTGTTTGTGTGATTAGAGACCCACATTTTTAAATTGCGAAAGAAAGAAAATTGGGGTGACGGAAACTCTTTAATTGAGGGACCTGACAATCGAAAACAAATGCAAAATCACATTTGCACAGTGTACTGGGATTCGGAAGGTTCCTGCTGTAATAACAAGTAGCCACTGGTATCCCCTGGGGAACTGGCAGCAGCATCTGAGGCCTGGATGAAAAAAAAACCTGTCTATAAATATAAAAATCATTTACATACTACAAATGTAATAGGTACATTTGGTAGAATAATGAGCAGCAAAAAGATGTAGCAAGCATATTCTGCCAATACTTCCCAGTCACTTTGTAATTCTATTCAGTATTATCGTCTCATTTAAATTTTAATTGATCTCATTAAGTTCAGTTATTCCCCCTAATTGCAGCTTTAGACAATGTCTGCTTTTCCTTTCATTCTTATTAGCTTTTCTTAAATAGTTTGTTACCCATGCTCTGATCAAGGCACAGACAGGTCAAATAAAGCTTGGGAAGGTCAGGTGCTTTGTGTGATTGTTACAAATTAATTATTCATAATCTGGTATCTAAAATCCTTAGGGAGGTGGGAGGAGCAATAACCTTGGTGGTAGTTATGGTGTCTCTAACCCTTAGTAATAACTGCAAAACAGTCATTGTGGAAAAAAACAGGTCACAATAATGTAGGACACGTCCCTTTCACGAGGCTGAAGTAACCCAGTTTTCCCTTTGCTGTACTTTTAGCAAGAAGTAGCGTGTTTGAGATAATGATCCAGACTGGACCGAAATACAAGAATTTTATTTCTTGCCAGACAGACCCCCAAAAAATCCAAAGATAAACATTGAGATTTTATGCTAATACATTCATGGTGTGAACATTTTGAGTGACATAGTTAACACTTGCACACAGGAACAATACATAAATGTTGCCATCTAGCCTGAGATTTTGTGCCTGATTATTTAAAGACATATTTGTTAATTTTCTCTGTTAGCGTCGAGTTTTAATGCCAGTAATGGATTTGAGTTATACCTTATTTCATTAAATGTGTGATCCATCTCGCAGTGAAAAGTTATTTTCCTCAGAAAGAAGAAACTTTTTATTGTATATTTAACTCATACAGAACAGTACCTGTGTTTATTATACAGGCTGGCTTGTCTTATGCTTCTCAATCCCTCGAGTTACTCCTCCTTGGATACCACTTGGGGCACAGTCTGCATGCTGGGGTCAGAATCTTCCTCTTCTGGACTATAAATTGGGTGGCGCAGAAGTGAGAGTGATTTCTGCTGAGGGGAGGGGCGGGGCATCTGGTCACAAGGAGCTTGCTGATTCTCACGGTGCGGGGGGTGAGTGGCTAGGTAGAAAGTTGCCGACCCCACCATCACCTCATGGGGTCGAAGGTCTGAGAGCAATATTTAAAGGGCCACTCATTCACCACAGCACAGGTGCATCAGTCTGGCTGTCATTCAAGATTTTTGCAGGAAAGCCAGGAGATGCTGTTTCCCAGGGATAGCAGCAGGAGGCCCTCCTGTCTGAACATGGCAACAGAGGAAATATCTTGCCAGCTTACTCTGCCTGGAATCTGTTAGCTATCAGATTGTCACGGGACTCTCCTCCGCAGCGTATCCTTGTAATGGCCTCTTCATGAGCCTCTGCGATAGATCGACCCTTGTCATCACCATCCTCGACTCATCCCCATCATCAGAGGACACACCTTAGTCATTCACAAGTTCCTCAGCTCAGGCATCTCTACAGTTGTGTGGAGTGCAGCAGACAGAGATGATGCGGGATGCTCTCTGCGGTGAGTATTAGAGTGGTCCAAACATCTGAACCTCAGCCTTAGGAGGGCTATCGTCTGCTCAATCATGGACCTTGTGGAGGTATGTGCAGAATTATAGCTCTGCTCAGTGGCATTCTGCAGATGGCAGGTTGACATAATCAGCCAAGTCTTCTGGGGCTATCCTGGGGGTATCCTTTGTCTGCAAAAGCCAGTCCTGTAATCATGGAGATGCTTCAAAAACCTGCAGCAGCAGGGAGTGGTGCACATTGTAAGCTTTATGAGAGCTTCCTGGGAACCAATCACAAACATTCAGGGTTTTGCTCTGTGATCGCACATCAGCTGCACTTTTAAAGAATGGAAACATTTCCTATTGATGAATGTGACTAGCAATTGCTGGAGTTCTCTCAAGGTCACATGTGTGCAGCCTCTTGTACTACAGGAAAGCAGCGAATGCTGCAATACACAACATCTTCGCAGCCTAGCTTTCAGGATCCAGTTGGAGTTGGACAAGTGAGTGTGTTCTCCTGGACAGGGCATCTGTCAACTCCCTGATGCACTTCATGTCGCTGAATGGGATATGGCACATAGGTTCTCCGTGGCAACCTAGAAGTTTAAAGTGATGGTGACCTATAATGCCACTGGCATGGGATTGCATCCAAGTCCTTACGGCTTCAGGTCCTCATGGAGAAACTGGTAGATGTGAGCAACCACATTGCGAGATATCCAATTGCACCTTTCACATGACCATTTGCTTATCTGTAGATCGCTATAGCGCCTGCAATATACCCATAGTCGGGCTAATGCCCACTGTTGCACTGGCCCTTGGTTTCCAGAATCCTAACCTTCTTAAGGCTCCTCTAAATCTTGCTGCTGAGGCCATTGCTTCTCCTGGCTCTGTGCCAACTAGTGCCAGTCCCCCCTCCTCTTCTGCATCTGAACAAGAGCAGGTGAAAAGGTAGGGTTGCCTGAAGGTGGAATCATCAAGACCTTGGTGGATCTATGAAGGAATTGCAGTTTTCAACCTAGTGAATGTACTGTCTCCATCCCAGAGTTCCTGGGCCAGTTCTAAGCCCTGTGTCTGGCTTTCCTCTCGACCCCACTCCACCCCTTCCAGGTGAAGGACATCCTGGAGGACCAGAGATAAGTGTTCCTCCCGTTCATAAGTTTTCCTCCTGTTCATACATAACAGTACATGGAGACATTGCTCTTTGACTGGGATGATGACAGCCATTTGTGAAAAACCTTCCTCAGTCACTAATTATCATTCCTCTATTATCTTTGAGACTCTATAGAGAACTGTGATAACACAGAAAGACTTACCACATGAGACCTTGTAGCTATGAGCATTCACCAGGGAAATGCAGGTTTGGTGTCAGGTGTAGGCTAAGGTCCACCAGCTGTGCACCTCGGAGGCATCCATTTTCCATCCTCCCTTCATTCCTGCCTCTGACAACAGCCAATGGCAAGTTGTACAGCATGAACATCAGCTCCACACCTTTCTGGGATCTTGATGATATAATTCCCATGTGTCAGGGAGCAAACGTGTTGCTGTGTGGGCTCCACATAGAGACACAACCGATCATGTTTATCATCCAATTGCCTCTCAATCTTTATGCCAATTGTGCTGACCTTGAACTCCACCAGCCCGCTCTCCTCCCATTGAAAATCCCTCTTCCCTCTTCGAAAGATTGTACTGTCAGTTTCACTGAATTTTCGAGGAGACATTTAAAAAATTGTGCGCTGGCTTCACAACCATCTAGCCTCCCCCCCCCCCCCCCCTCTCCCCCATCATGCTTGATCCACCCAATATCACATTCCTCTCCGCTCAGGCATCCTTGAACCTATCATCATCACGGGCGACATGGCACAATGGTTAGCACTGCTGCCTCACAACACCAGGGACCTGGATTTGAGTCCAGCTTTGTGTGTGACTGCCCAAGTGGAGTTTTCACTTTCTCCCCGTGTCTGCGTAGTTTTCCTCCGAGTGCTCTGATTTCCTCCCACAGTCCAAAGATGTGCAAGTTCCGTGGATTGACCAGACTAAATTGCCCCTATGTGTAGGTTAGATTGCAGGGATAGGATCGGGAAGTGGGCCCAGGTAGGGTGCTCTTTCAGAGAGTCGGTACAGACTGGAATAGCCTCCTCCTACACTGTAGGAATTCTGTGATTTATCACCCGCCACATGGCTTTCCCCTGCTCTGTGCCTGTTATCATCCACACGTCCACCCTGACACTGGCCTTTCCTGTCATCCGAACCACCTGTTTTGTTTGTTTCTTGACCCCCCACCTTAAACTTTCACCTGCCCGACTATCACCCCAGACTTGCTACCCTACCACATCCCATTCAATTCCCTCACTGCGACTGTTCCCTCCACTACCCAGTCATCTCAGTTCAACATCCAGGACACCATCGAAGGCAATGCTGACCCCATCCTCTAGGTTAATTTCTTTACTGCTATCCCCTTCCTACCAGATCCCGAGGCTCAATAAGCGAGATCCCTCCGTGCATCCATGTTCCTGCACCCTCACATTCCTTCGCTGCCTCCTTCACTGCTCCAGACAGTCTATCATCCTTCCCTCGGACATCCTCCCTTACCTGACCTGTCCTTACCCTGCATCTCGAGTCCAGCCTCTGCTCCACCCTTTCCCCTTTAGGCTGGCTACTGTGCCTGGCCTCTGCTTCACCCTTCCTGCTGGTCTTGCATCCAATGTCCAGCCTTTGCACAGCTTGGCTGAATGGGATCCAATCTCAATCACAAGGCTGAAGTTTGTGAGAGGTCCCCAAAAAGGCCAAAGGAACAGCTACTCATGTCAGAATTGTGGATGAAATATGTGCAAGCCACTTATATGCAGTTATAAAGATGACCATTCTAATTTCTGACTGGCGAGGAACATAATTTAGAGGGTGAACTTAATTCTGTCGAGCCGGCCTTTTAATGGGCCAAAGGGCTTCCTGACATTGTTCATCGGGAATCCCAACCCACCTTTGAGTTCTCGGAACATAATTGTAAAAGTTTATCCTGCTGTTGGGAACTGAATCTTGGCCTCATGCCAAATTAAATTTTCTCACCTGCTAAGCTTCCAGCTGCTGGTGGGCCCAGAAGATTCTGTCCTGCGTGGGGTGCTTCAACGTCACTAAGAATGACTCAGTAGCACCGCGACTGGCCAAGCTGGCCAAATTCTCAAGGACATATCTTTCAGACTGGGTCTGTGGCAGGTGGTGAGGGAGACAACAAGAGGAAGAAACCTACTACACCTCGCCCTCACCGATTGACCTGTCACAGATGCAACTGTCCATGACACTATTGGTAGCAGTGACCATGGGATAGTTCTTGTGACGACTGAGCACCGTCTTCATATTGAGACTACCCTCCATTGTGTTATGTGGCACTTCCACCATGGTAATGGGATAGATTCAGAACAGATTGAGAAGCTCAAAACCTGCTCAGATTTGGCATCCATGAGGCGCTGTGGGCCATCAGCAGCAGCAGAACTGTATTCTACCACCGTCTACATAACCTCTTGTCCTGGCATATCCCTCACACTGACATTAATATCAACCAGGGGTTCAAAACTGGTTCAATGAAGGGTGCAAGAGGGCATGCCAGGAGCAGCACCAGACATACCTAAAATTGAGGCATCAGCCTCGTGAAGCTACAACACAGGAGCACTTGAGTGCCAGACAACGGTATCAGCAAGTGATAGACAGAGCTAAACAATTTCACAAACAACAGATCAGATCTACAGTCCTGTCACATCCAGTCATGAACGGTGGTGGACAATTGAACAGTTTACTGGAGGAGGAGGCTCCGCAAATATCTCCATCCTCAATGATTGAGGATACCAGCTACATTAGTGCAAAAGGTAAGGCTGAATCATTTGCAACCAACTTCAGCCAGAAGTGCTGAGTGGATATTCCATCTTGGTCTCCTCCAGAGGTCCCCAGAATCACAGATGTCAGTCTTCAGCCAATTCGATTCACTCCACATGATATCGAGAAAGTTAAAGGCACTGGATACTGAAAAGGCTTTGGGCTCCAACAATAATCTGGAAATAGTATTGAGAAAATGTGTTCCAGAACTAGCGACATCCCTAGCCAAGCTGTTCCTCTGCAGCTATAACACTGGCATCTGGCTGACACTGTGAAAGATTGCCCTATTTTGTCCAGTCCACAGAAAGTCGGACAAATCCAATCCTGCTAATTCCCATTCCCATCAGTCTACTCTTGATCATCAGCAAAATGATGAAAGGTGTCGGCGACAGGGCTATCAAGCTGCACTTACCATCCCTGAATCACCCACCATCAATGTCCTGGGAATTACCATTGATGAGAAACTGAAGCGGACCAACCATATCAATATGGTGGCTATAAGAGCAGGTCAGAAGCTGCAGATTCTGCGGCGAGTAACTCACCTCCTGACTCCCCAAAACATGTCCACTATCTACAGGATACAAGTCAGGAGTATGATAGAATCCCAGGATGAGTGCTGTTTCATCAGCGCCCAATAATCTCAACATCATCTAGGACAAAGCATCTCACTTGAATGGCACCCCATCCACAATCATTCACTCCCTCCACCACTGATGCTCAGTGACAGCAGTGTGTACCATCTAATAATATAATAATAATAATAATCAATTATTGTCACAAGTAGGCTTCAAGTTGTGGTGCCCCTGGGCGCCACATTCCGGCGCCTGTTCGGAGAGGTCGGTATGGGAATTGAACCCGCGCTGCTGGCCTTGTTCTGCATTACAAGCCGGCTGTTTAGCTCACCGTGCTAAACCATCCCTGTCTACAAGATCCATAGAATCTCTACAGTGCTGAAGGAGGCCATTCGGTTATCGGGTATGCACCGAACCACCCAACAGAGCACCCCAACCAGGCCAACCCCCGCAACCCCACTCAACCTGCACATTTTTGGACCGTGGGAGGAAACCGGAGCACCCAGAGGAAACCCATGCAGGGAGAAAGTGCATACTCCACGCAGATAATCACCAGAAGCCGAAATCGCGCCCGGTTCCCTGGTGCTGTGAGGCAGCAGTGCTAACCACTGTGCCACCATGTCGCACTGCAGCAATTTACCAATGCCCCTTAAACAACATTTCTACCCACCACCTCTACTATCTAGAAGGACAAGGACAGCAGGCACATACATCATTTGAAACTTCCCCTGCAGGGAACTCACCATTCTGCCTTTGAAATATATCACCATTCCTTCATTGCCACTGGATCAAAATTCTGGAATTCCCTTCTTAACAGAACTGAGGGTGTACTTGCTCCAAATGGACCACAGTGATTAACAAAGGCAGCTCATTATCACAGCCTTCCCAAGGGTAATTAGGGATGGGCAATGAATGCTAGTTTTGTCAGGGATATCCACATCCTATGAAATAATTCTTACAATTCTCAAGTGAGCACTCTTTGCCACGTTAGATGAAGTAAAAATATTCAAGTTGATTACCTGAGGTTCACTGGTGTTTGTGTGTGTTGGCAATACATAGCTTGGGCGGGATTCTCCCCGAACCGGCGGGATGGACCGTACCGGCGCCGAGGAGTGGCATGAACCATTCTGGCGTCGGGCTACCCGGAAGGTGCGGAATCCTCCGCACCTGCAGGAGCTAGGCCGGCGCCAGCGGGGTTGGCACCATGCCAACCAGCGGCGAAGGGCCTCCGCCGGCCGGCACGAGTTGGTGCATGCGCGGGAGAGCCAGCGCGAGCTGCCGTCATCCCAGCGCATGTGCAGGGGACGTTCTTCTCCACGCCGGACATGGCGGACCATTACAGCAGCCGGCGTGGAGGGAAAGAGTGACCTCACGGCACAGGCCCACCCGCGGATCGGTGGGCCCCAATTGCAGGCCAGTCCACCATGGGGGGCCCCCTCTCATAGCCAGATCCCCCCCTCGCCCAAGGACTCTGCAGGCTGCTCGCAGAGCCAGGTCCCGCTGGTACGGACCTGGTGTAATATATGCTGGCAGGACCCGCCGTAAACGGGTGGCCACTCGGCCCATCGTGGGCCGGAGAATCGCCGGGGGGGGGGGGGCGTTGCTAACGGCCCCCAAACAGAACGGCGCGATTCCCACCCCCGCCAAAAAACTGCCACCAGAGAATCCAGCAGCCGGCGGTGGGGCGGTATTCACACTGCCCCCGCCGGTGACTCTCCGGCCCAGCGGGGGGTCGGAAAATCCCGCCCCTTGTCTTTACTTCATTCAAAGGGTTGTGAATCTTTGAATTCTCTTCAACAGAGGGTTGTGGTTGCAACATCAGTGAATATATTTAAGGTTGGATAGACAGATGTTTGCTCTCTTGGGATATCAAGGGGTATGAGAATAGGAAAGTGGTGTTGAAGGCCAGGATGAGCCATGATCATACTGGCTGGCGTAGCAGGTTGGACAATGTATTCCTGCTCCTTTCTCTTGGGTTACTGCAAAGCACTTGTTGAGGTGGAGTCACTGTTGTAATGTCGGGAAATGCAGCAGCCAATCTGCACACACCAAGGACCTACAAACAACAAGGACCAGGAAATTCCTCAGAACTGCTCTCATTTCCCTGCTGAATTCCTATTTAGATGTGTGCTTCTGCTGTACTCCCATCGGAAGGTGCAGGAGCAGCTTTAAGACATTTCCCACTGTGGTGAATGTAACTCTGTAATTCACACTGTGATATATATGAGACCGTACGATTGTAAGCGCAGTTGCATTGCCCGACCACTAGGGGGAGTAGCTTGTGAATGCTTAGGAGTTTGTACAGGGCCCCACCCTTGGCTCCGCCCACGGCTCCTCCCCCTGGACTGCTGTATAAATATTGATGCCCAGAGCCAGCCGACCAGTTCATCAAGAGTTCAACGTGTAACAGGCTGGCTCTGTAGTAAGTAGATTAAAACCACTGTTCATATCTCAAAGCACGTGTCTAGTGAATTGATGGTCTCATCACCCACAGTGAGATTAATGATCAAATAATGGATCATTGGTGAATGATAATTATTGACCAGGGCACCAGGGAGAACCCAACCCCCATCACCACCACCCATCCCCACCCCCCACTCTTCCTCAAATAGTCCTGGCAGGATAGGCGGGGCCTCGGTTATATGTCTTTTCTGAAGGAAAGCAATTCCTTGAAGAACTATTTGATCGCCCTTGCCTATCAACCATATTTATCTACATTTATCATATTCCCTTTCCCTTTTATCTAATCCCCCAAATAAATCAAACTGGCGAAAATATCTTCCTCTCTGCTGAATGCATGATATGTGCTGCATGGGTTACAGTCCCTCAGGCACTGACTGCCTTCAAAGCAGCTAATCTTTATGGGTAGGCTGAGGTGATTATTGGCAGCAACCTATTCAAAAATGTGGCCACTACGAATTGCATTAGCAGTGGCTTTGGACAAATAGCATCAATAATCCAATGGCAGTCCCCATATAAATGTATCAGATTTTCTGCCTCGGATCAACCTATTTCTGATTTGCAAACCGTGCAAGCTGACACTGAATTGCTGTCAGTTGTACAAGATCACAAGGTGGGGATATAGGTTCAGTCATAAACTTCAAATGGAATTGGATAAGTATTTGAAAATAAGAAAGCATTTTGGCGGCATGGAGAAAGAGTAGGAGAGTGGGACTAATTGGATTACACTTGCAAAGAGCCAGTACAGACTCAATGGGCCAAATGGCCTCTTTCTGTTCTGTGCTATTCTATGATTGTAGCATCCCACTTAGAGCCAAGATAAAAGCAGCTGTAAATTGGATTTAGGTCTGATCCTGATGGAAGATTGCATCCAGATTAAATAGATTACTGAAGAACAAGCAGAAGTGAGAATAGCTTCCATCCACCCCCACCCCAAAACCCATTTTCTCAAACATAGGACACCAAAATAACGTTGAATGATCTATAACCAAGATCATTAGGCATCCTTGACAACATCCAACACTAAACGCTTTTGTGTCAATTTACTTTTACAGTCATTGCTGCCACAAAAGCCAGTGGCAATGGTTAGACAACCATTGCAGTAACGTTGGCTAAGAGATAAATATTGAATACCAAGGAGAACAACCCTGCTCTTCTTTGAAATGGAGGATCATTTATGTCTCCTGAGAGGGCAGATGGGGCCTTGCTTTAACATTTCAGTCAAAAGATGGTAGTAAGTAAGGAGCCAATTAGTCTCGGAGTTTACATGACAGTCCATGGATCTTCGGCACTGAGTACATGACAGGATTGAAATATCACTGAAGTATCATTTTTTTTTTGATCTGTGGACGTTCGGAAGATTGTGCCCTGCAAGGAATGCAGACCAAAAGACATCCAAGTAAGAAGAAGATGGATTTAACATGATGCAAAGAAATGGGTCAGAAAATTAGAACCATGGATGTTAATGCTGGGAGAGAAAAGAAATGGTCACCCGAGAAAAATGAAACCTTTTAAAGAAAGGGAGAGGAAGGAATAATGGAAAAGAGAGTGCCTTGTGAGAGAGAGAAAGAGAGAGAGAGAAAGAGAGAGAGAGAGAGAAATAACATCATTATGGATTCAGTTCATTCGAGAATCATATCATTTTACTGCCATCGTTAGGACTTGTTATGATACCTTGGGCATTGAGCCAATTAATATATCTGGTGATTGGAGCTGCCTCTTTGATTGGTTATTGCAGTTCCGTGCTCCGGAACATAATATTGTTGATGTGAAATCAGCCGTTTTATGTTGATCTTAGTCCTGTCTTGTAATCGGCCGATGATTATGTTATGTACTATCATCGAGAATTAGCCTGTCAGTGATGATGTCTCTGTTAAATCTGGAATGTATTTTTTATGGTTGAACTATGACAAAAATGTGTTTCCTTTTAAAATCACACAATGGCAAGATGTAACACCTTCCTGCTACTGGTAACCTCGCCGTTGTGGGTGTGCGCAAGATTACCTCTTTAAAATCAATTAAACGCTGCCTCGTGGTGCATGTTTGAGTGTATTGTATGGCAAACTAGTGACTTGCTTATTGGACAAGTAATCCAAAAATCTGAAATAGTGATCTTGAGGGATGAGTTAAAATCCCACCACAGCAACCGGGGAATTGGAATCAATTAATTAAATATAATCTGAAATAATAGAGCTACAGTTGGTATGTAATAACTGAATTTCAATTTTTTAAAAACTAGTTCACTACTACCCTTTTGGGATGGCCATCTGCTGTCCTCACCTAGTCTAACTTATATATGACTCCAGACCCACAACAATGTGGTTAACTCTTAAATACTCTCTAAAATGGCCTCGCAAATCACCAGGATGCCTTCAAGAAGGCTGCGCACCACCATCTTCTCACGGGTGATTATGAATTGGCAAAAAATGCTGGCTTTTCTAATGACATAATATCCTGTAAATGAATACAATGAAACATGTTACTCAGACGCCAGTCAAACATGGCTTCCACAGGTGTTGGTCCTCTGAGCGCTAACTATAGAACCGTAGATAGAGTCATAGGGCGGGATTCTCCGACCCCCCGCCGGGTCAGAGAATTGCCGGGGGGGGGGGCGACGTGAATCCTGCCCCGCCGCTCCGAAGCCAGCTGCCGCATTCCCTGGCACCGGTTTTTGGGCGGTGGTAGGGATCGCGCCGCATCGGTCTGGGGCCGTTGGCAGTGCCCCCCCCCCCCGGCGATTCTCCAGGCCCCGATGGGCCGAACGGCCGCCCATTTTCGGCCAGTCCCACCGGCGTGGATTAGACATGGTCCCTACCGGCAGGACCCGGCTTTGAGGATGACTTGCGAAGTCCTCGAGGGGGCGCGGAGAGATCTGGCCCCAGGGGAGGCCACCACGGTGGCCTGGCCCGTGATCGGTGCCCACCGATCTGCGGGCAGGCCTGTGCTGTGGGGGCACTTTTTCCCTCCGCGCCGGCCTGTGTAAGGCTCCGCGATGGCTGTCGCGGGGAAGAAACCCCCCGCGCATGTGCAGGAATCACGGCAGCAGTTCTGCGCATGCGCCAGAACACGCTAGCGCTCCTGCACATGCGCCAACTCGCGCCGTCCGGCGCAGGCCCTTCTGGCGCTGGTTGGCACAGCGCCAACCAGTCCAGTGCCGGCCTAGCCCCCGGAAGTGCGGAGGAATTCGCACCTTCCAGGCGGCCCATGCCGGAGTTGTTCACGCCACATTTTGGCGCCGGTACGGCCCGCCCCGCTGATTGCGGGAGAATCCCGGCCATAGAGTTTCATAGCACAGAAAGAAGCCCTTCGGCCCATCATGTCTGCACTGGCCATCAAGCAACTATCTACAAGGTGGCAGGTTTCATATCTCTTCCACTTGTGTCATGTATCACCTTGCAAACACCCTTAAGTGACCGTTCCTTTTCAGGTGCGTCGTATCAGATGATGCCCAGAATGTATATTGTAAATGGAATTAGAGGATATGATCAAAAGTTGGTTTCCTCAAGATTGAACCTAGAAGATTATCAATGAGCTTCATCGAAAGGTGTGCTGCTGTTCCTCAAGCTTGCATTGTACTTCATTGGAAGACCATAGCAGGCCAAGGACAGAGACATTAGAGTGCGTCAATTAAAATGGCCAGGAGCTCTGTGTCACGATTTGTTTCTGTACTTGCCCCATTGCCATTCTTTTTGACTTTCACCATGAAACATTTTGTATCCTGCCCTCCACCCTATTGGAGATATTCCCTTATGTTCTTCTTCCCCTTACCTTGCTTCATTTGTTTAAAATCTATTACATTTCTAACTTCTCTTAGTTCTGATGAAAGGCGCAGATCCAAAACGCAGGGCTCTCCTGGCCCTGCCCATAGGTGAGGAGAACCAATGTCGCCACAGTCAATGGACATTTGGTTCGCTCGCCTCATCTGTTGCGGAAAGGTGGGAAAATCATCCCCATTGGACGGGACTCTCCAGTCACTTCCATTGCAGGACCTGTTGCGAGTGAGAATGAAAAATTTGACATTCCAGCCAAACCTCCATTCACTCTCAGAGGCACCAGAAAATCCCATCAACGAGCGAGGATGGAAGATTTTGGCCATTTTCTCACTGTATAGATGCAGGCGGACCTGCTGAGTATTTTGAGCATTTTCTATTTTCATTTCAAATTTTCAGCATCTGCAGTTTTTTGCTTTTGTTCCTGTGACCTTTGCACTGTCTTTCAGATGAGCTGCACAACTGAAGAACCGTCTGTTCTCTTGGGTGAATATTAAAGATCCCATGATACTATTTGGAAGAAGAACAGAGGAATTATAAGGAATAAAAGAAAGACTTGTACTCACAAAGAGCCTTTTGTAACCACTGGAAAGTACTTTACCGTCAATTAAATACTTCTGAAATCGTCACTTTTGTAATGTCAGAAATGTAGCAGTGAATTTGTACACAGCAACATGCCAAAGATAGTAATGTCGCAATGACCAGGTTTTTTTTTCTCTGGTGTTGGTTAAGGGGTAAATATTGACCACGATATATCCTGGTAGATTATCTTATCATCACATTGTTGCTTTTGGGAGCTTGCTCTGCACCTATTTCCTGCATTACAACAATAAACTTCCAAAATACTTCATTGGCTTTGGAATATTCTGAGGTGATGAAAGATGCTATATAAATGCAAATTTTCTTTTTATATTCCTATCAGTTTTACATCTCGATTTTAGCTGTTGTTTGGATAAGTTCTGACAGCATAATTACCAGACTTTAGTGCAGAAACTAATGGTAAAAGTACAGCTGGGGTTTACAAGAGCTCTTTCAGACACGTTCCAAATGTTTCCAGAGCTTGTTTCGAAGCACTAAATATACAGGTGCTCTCAACCATGCTCTCCGTGCTGGCCAGGAGAGGAGAACTACATGCGAACCTCGAGAGAAATCTGCAGAGTTCTGCCCTGGATCTGCTGATCTTCCAATCACAGCTAAGTGGATAAGCATGGTCCTGCCAGCTAATTCTAGGTACTATAGCTACAGCTCAGATATCAATATCTAGTGTATCACCAAAACGCAACTGCATTAGTTTTATCTTGCAGAAGCTCACCTCATGAGGACTGATCATGCAAATTAAACAGGACTGGCCATAAAGACGTTTTATGGCCCAAACAATGCCATTCATTCAGCAGAAGGAAATAAAGCAACCGAATAATCGATAACTATGTGCATAAGATACACTTTCCTTCAAATGGTTGCCAGCAAAAATATTAGTTATAATATACTCGCAATCTACCTCTACTGAGTTATTAATTGCGAGTAAAAAAAACGTTCAGTGTGGGTGCCTGAACTCGCAACTTATGTCCCATTCTTCCAGGTTACTGTCATACTTTGGGGAATTTAACAAGTTCCAACCCTATCCGAAATTCGGACTGTCAAGTAAACAGTAACTTTGTTCAATGTTGCCGAGACCTGTCTCAATGTAGTTTTTATAAGAAATTAATTGGCAATAGAATTAACCAGAAAGGCTGTGTGCAGCAATTATTTCAAAACTGTTTATAGCATGAGACCCAGTATGTGATTGCTCTCCAGTTCATGAGCATGATACAGCAGGAGTTTTTAATTTTACCTTGGCTACCTCGACAGCACATGGGTGGGGCAAACAAGCAGAGACCGATCAGTGCAGTGGCGATCCATATTACATTGCATTCCTTTCAGGGTTTTATATAGGTGACAATAAGCAGTGAAAAATCTTCAATATTGTCCCATTAAAAGTCCTCGGCCTATAAAGAAGATAAGCATAAAATGTTCCATTAACTGCCAGTGTATAAATTTCTCTGCGGTGGGGCATAATGTAATCCCATAGGGCACAAATGCTCTTTAAGCTTTCACTCTAAATGTAACAGATCAATAAACATCAGATGGTTGATTTAAATATCTGCCCTGGGACGAGGGCATACCATTTGTGCCTTTGACTCCTTCTGTTCAAATATCATTTCAAGTTCCAAGCTCTGTTTCCATCGGTTCAACTCTCTGTCCCTGAAATAGAGTCAATTGTAAATGGTTATTGTTACGCATTATCCTGTTACACCGCTGCGATCTAGTTGAGAGAGATTCAGGATTTTTGTTATACTCAAGAAATCGTCGCCTGAAAAGGCTAAAACCAGACAATTCTGAAAAAGCAGCTTTGAGTCCCATGAACACTTTTCCAAACGTGCACGAAATCACTTCAGATAGCATTAGGTTCGCTGATCCATGCTTATTAATTTTTCGATATTCCATACATTTTTTTCTCATGTTGAACATCCTTTGATTAATGTACTAAGCATTGTAGTTAAACTCTGTCTGAAACCGCATTTATTTTCCTGGAACTCATTCGGAATTCCCATTCTGAGAGCAGTATTATCTTCTTTTCCACTGTATGTGCTTTTTAAATTTGTGCTTAGCACCAGGTAAAGTATTCAGTCTCGATATATCGCACCTTCCATCCCTGGTTGGTCTCCTGGATTATGGGCCTTTGACCTGTGACCTTTCCCACCTTTAAGATCAAGGCATCAGACATTTGAAAATATCACTGCTTGCCAGTTCCTCTCCAAGTCACAGCACTCAGAAATATATCACCGTCCCTTCAATCTAACTGAGCCAAAATCCTGGGACTCTCTTTCTACCAGCAGTGTGAGAGTATTTACCTGCAAAACTACAGCTGTTCAAGGAGGCAGCTTACCACCACCTTGCTTCATAGAGCTTCATAGAATTTACAGTGCAGAAGGAGGCCATTCGGCCCATCTAGTATACACCAGCCCTTGAAAGACCAGTTTACCTAAGCCTACACCTTCACCCAAGAACCATAACGGAGCAACCTCACTTTTGGACACTACGGGGCAATTTAGCGTTACCAATCCATCTAACCCACACATCTTTGGACTGTGGGAGGAAACCGGAGGAAACCCACTCAGACACGGGGAGAACGTGCAGACTCCGCACAGACAGTGACCCAAGCCAGGAATCAAGCCCGGGTCTCTGGCACTGCGAAGCAACAGTGCTAACCACTGTGCTCCCATGCCGCGATGGCAAAATAGTTTTCTTTGATTTGGTTAAGTTAATTTTTTACAACTATTTGTTTCTCCAAATTACCCAAAAACTTTCCAGAGATTTTTTTATTTTGAGATCAGTTGACTACAGAATCTGGCCATCTAATTAAGTCTGCTGCAGATACTGCAACTCTAACCTTTTCTTTTTGCCTATTTTCTTGCCTACCCAACACTCCTGATGGTATTGACTCCTTAACTTGTCCTGTGCACCAGATACCTTCAGTATCTTGTTCAAGTGGTCAACGTTCATGCGTCAATGTGAACCATGGCCGACTGCAGACTATTTGACTGCAAGGGGTGTCGTAGAGCTGTGAGGACCAATGGGTGCAATTTAATAAGTGTGGAAGAGGCCCGGCATTTGCCACGAGCACTGGTGGTACGCCCGGCACAATTTCCAATGGCCCAAAGGAATTAAGTCCATAACTGGCAGCAGAGGAAACCTACGGCCAGGGCACCAGGCCCCAGCAGCTACATTTAATTGCAAAACTTCCGTAGGTTGTCGATCCCACCCATGATGAGAGTTGCCGGCCAATCAGAGGCTTACAACTTTTGATAACTGGCAACGCTTTGGGAATGGTGGCAGCTGCCTGTATGCTTGGGTCTTCACCTGAGTTCCATCTCGGGATTCCAGGAGGAAGGTAAGGGATGGTAGGATGGTGGATCACAGGGACATGGTCACTGGCAAGGGGGCAATAGGGATCAGAGAAAAGGAGAGAGAGCAGTTCATAAAGAATGTGGGATCCTTGGTTTTATAAGTATAGGGACATGGAAGTACAAAAGCAAAGAGGATATGATACAGTTGTATACAACGCTGATCTGGTCTCACTGGTGTATCGTGTCCATTTCTGGGCACCACACTATCGGAATAATGCAGAGGCTTAGAGAGGATTGAGAGAATAGTTCCAGGGACTTCAGCTTTATGGGTAGATTGGAGAAGCTAGGACTTTTCTCCTTGACCAAGAGAAGATTAAGAGGAGATTTGATAGAAGTAATTAAAATCACAAGGGATTCAACAGTGTGGATAAAAAGAAATGATTCCTGATGACAGAAGGACCAAGGACCAAAGGACAAAAGAAGAAACTACAACATGAGTGAAAACCTCTTTGGGTCAGTGTGGAATTCGCGCAGAGTGAATACACATGGAACAGCAGGCAGGCTGCAACAATACTGATTTATTCTTGGTACACAATAACTCTCCACTCCCAGAAGGGCTTCCCTCCGTGGAGGTCACAGGGAACCAGATGGTTCACACTCCATGACCTCCATGGGGGTTGTAACACTCCTACCCCCCCCCCCTCCTCAAGTCCATAGTGGTGTCCGCGTCGGTGGACTGGCGTGAGGGACCCCTCATTCTCTTCGCCCTGGGATGGCGCTCGGGCATCGTCTGTGCAGGGTCCGGAGTTGTACCTTGGGCAGGCCCTCACCATCAAGGATGACTTGCTTCCACTCCAGGGAGGTGGGTTCTGTGGTGGCGAAAAGGTCCGATCCTGGATCCGCAGACTCTGTCACAGGTTTGGCAGGTGGTGTTTGATGAGGTGGGTGGGATGCCCTGGATTTTGCTCTCTTTCTGTTGTTTGCACTTGTCCTCCGCGTGCTCCACTCTATGATGATAGAGGTGATTTGCACCACTGCCGATGCTTTTTCTCCAGCTTGTGCGTTCTGAGGCAAGCGACACCCCCGTGTCGGTGGGGATGTTGCATTTATTTGGGGAGGCTTTCAGAGTGTCCTTGTAGTGTTTCCACTTCCCTTCCAGTGATTACTTGCCGTTGTGGAACTTAGAGTACAGTACCTGTTTTGGAAGTCTTGTGTCGGGTATGTGACAATGTGGCCCGCCCATCGAGCGTGACCAGTGCCTCAATACTGGGGATATTAGCCTGGGAGCGGACGCTCGTGTTGGTATGCCAATCCTGCCTGTGGATTTGCAGGATTTTGCGGAGGCAGCATTGGTGATATCTCTCCAAGGATTTGAGATGTCTGCTGTAGACTATCCATGTTTCTGATGTAGACAGGAGGGTGGGGACTACGGCTGCTCTGTAGACCATGAGCCTGGTGCTGGGTTTGAGGTTTCGGTCTTCAAATACTCTATTCCTCAGGTGTCCGAACACTGCACTGGCGCACTGGAGTCCATGCTGAATTTTGTCGCCAATGTCTGCTCGCAGTGAGAGGAGGCACCCGAAGTATGATCTACATTGTCCAGGGGCTCACCATGGATCTTGATGTTTGGGGTCAGTTTTGTGCGGCAGGAACCTTTGTTTTCCGGATGTTTAGTCTGAAGCCCATTGTCTCATGTGCCTCGGTGAATGTGTCAACAATGGTTTATAGTTTGGCCCATGAATATGCACATACACAGGCATCGTCTACATACTGCAGCTCAATGACAGAGGATGGGGTGGTCTTGGTTCTGGCGTGGAGGGGCAGAGGTTGACAGTTTCAGGCTTGTCCGGTAGGTTAGCTCCACTCCAACGGGGAGCTTCAGGGTGATGGGGTGGAGTATTGCTCCAAGGGAGATGGAGAAGAGCATTGGTGCGATGATGAAACTTGTTTGACCCCAGTTTGCACACGTATTGAGTCTGTGGTGGCTCCGTTGGAGAGGACCATGGCTTACATGTCATCATGGAGCAGGCGGAGAATGCTGACGAGTTTCTTCGGGCAGTTGAATTTGAGGAGGATTCTCCACAATCCTTCATGGCTGACAGAGACGAAGGCCTTTGTGGGATCGAAGAAAGCCATGTACAGAGGATGATGCTGCTGCCTGCACTTTTCCTGAATTTGTCACGGGCTGAAGATCATGTCCATTGAACTTCTTGATAGGCGGAAGCCGCACTGAGATTCAGGGAGGAGCTCTTCAGGCACTGGGAAAGGCAGTTGAGGAGTATTCACACGGCGACCTTTCCCGTGGCGGAGAGTAGGGAAATCCCTCTGTAATTTCTGCAGTCGGACTCATCTCCCTTCTTGAAGATGGTCACAATTCAGGCATCTCTGAGATCATCCGGCATGCTCCCTTCCTTCCAGACAAGGGTGATAAAGTTATGGATTCTTGTCAAGAGCGTATCTCCACCAGAATTTAGTACTTTTGCGGGAATTCCATCTGCGTCAGAGGCCTTGTTGTCCTTCAGCTGTATACCAGACAGGAGACCGGAGTTTGCATGCAGAGCATCGGGCTAGATCGTTGCAATTAGCACGGTGTTGGCCATTCACACGGCGATCTCCGCCAGTGGCTGAATATCCATGTCAGATTTGGAGTTGGTCGGGTCCACGTCTGGCATCTCCACGTCCTGGATCTCAATGGCAGCAGGAACCAGCGGCGACAGCGGCAGAGGTGACAGCGGGGTGGTTGAACACATGGGACAGGGTCATCCGGAATCGGGACTGGCACTTTGGGAACGCATCGACGGAGGGAGGTGGTGCACATGTCGTTGGACTCTCGGCCTTGTGCCTTCACTTTGTCAGAGGGCTGCCCGGACTGCGACAGTATCACGCCTGGGACCCACGAGGCACTGTCACCACATTTTGGATGTACACCAAATCTTCAGGGATGGAGGCCTGTCGGATGGCCCGTACTTGGTCCTCAATGGGGCATGGCGGCCCACGCGGTTACCCAGACATGTGACCTCGGCTGCGTTGAAGATGCATTTCTCCCGCCAGAGGCGGACGCCGGCTCCCTCAAAATGCCGCAGGACTTCAGCCAGGTTCTGTAAATGTTTCTGGTCAGAGGAACCTGTAATCAGGACATCATCCAGGTGTATCACCACTTGGGGCAAATTCCGGAGGATGTCTTCCATCACCCTTTGGAAAATAGCACATGCCTCGCAGACACTGAAAGGTAACCAGGTATATTCATATAGCCCTCGGTGCATATTTATCGTCACAAAGATTCGCGGGCCAGGGCCCAAAGCCAATGGGAGGTATGCGTGGCTCTTATCCAGCTTTGGAGAGCTTCATCCACCACTGAATTTTGCATAAACATCCATGATGTGAAGGAGCGGGTAACGGTCCAGACGAGAGGCACGATTCACCATCATCTTCTAATTGGCGCACATGCATACGGAGCCATCAGGCTTCAGCACGGGCATAACCAGGCTGCCCAGTCAGAGAACTGAATGGCGTGTATAATGCCCAATCCTTCCAATTCGGCATCCACCTCAGGCCTTAGAGCAGAAGGGACTCAGAAATAGCGCGCTGTGTCAATGTGTCAACACTGATCCGGGCCACTGCCCCCTGTATAGTGTCCAGGCCCTCCTGGAGAATGATGGGAATCTCGCTCAGCCCTCTGTGCGGCAAACCCGTGCCAAATCAGATGGAGGTGCCACAGCCAGCAGCGGCCTATCAAATTTGGCCTGCTTCCATGCACCACCACCAGTGGTAGAATTGCCAACTGCTCCCATACTTAATTGGAACCACCAATGTACCTGCAATCGCTAATAGCTCCCAGGTGTCTGTGGTCCCACAGGATTAATGTCTAGAGGCCCGACCGGATCTTATCAAACATGCGGTGACCAACCATGGAGACCGCCGCTCTGGTATCGAGCTCCAGTCGGATGGAGTGCCCTTTCACCTGCAGGACAACGTGGACTGGGTCAACCCATGGCTGTAGCTGCTGGTTGAATGCGTCTTCAGCATCGACAGAGTTAGCCCGGTCAGGTGGACGGCGGTCGCGCCCAGCTGAACGGCAGAGGGATGGGCCGCCATGGAGCCGTCTGTTGCTTCGGTCTCGGCGGCAAACTGTTGCTGACCCGTCCCTGACATCTGGTTCCTCTAGGTCGGGGAAGGCTGAGTGGCGGCTTCTGGGCCTCTGTGATGCCGGTCCGTGTCCCTTAGGTAATGGCCTCACCGTCGGGGGCCCATTTCTTCGGTTTGTGGCAAAACTGAATGGCAATCGGACGGGCAGCCTAGATTTAGGACCATGCTCTGGAGTCCTTGGATGGCCTGCAAATCACTCTCATGGTAGATGGCTATCTCGACCGCCCGCTAAGATCCAGATGAATTTCACTAAAAGCCGTGAGTATTATCGTTTGCCGTTCGTCCACAACAATTGCATTAGTCTGAAAACAATACTGCAGGCGTTCAATGTACCACCCCTAAAGATTGTATGGCTCCAATTTCCCAATGTGGAGCATCTCTGCCAGTGGGTGAGAGGCCTCCAGAGGCATAATTGAAGTGGTCTAGATACACAGCACTCAGCAGCTTCGCTTAACCCTTGTGGTCAGCGTAGAATCCGCGTAGAGTTAATGCACATGGAACGGTAGGCTGGATACAACAGTACTGATTTATTCTTGCTACACGATAACCCTCCACTCCGGAAGGGTCTCCCTCCTCAGCCTCCGCCCAGGTCGGGGCTTTTATACTATGAGGGCTCCCCTTGTTAAAGCGGAAGCCCAAGCCCCGTTACCGGGGAAGTTCGTATTCCGTGGAGGTCACGGGGAACCGGATGGTCCACACTCCATGACCTCCGTGAGGGTTGTAACAGCAAGGGATAGATTGTGGAGGCAGAGAAAAGTCATTGACATGGTTGTCGTGGAACACAAGACAAAGGGAATGCGATCAGTAGTACTAAGGATTAACAACTTTGGTCGAGAACAGCTGTTAATAGCAGAATAAAGGTCAGCACTGTCTGAAAGCAAAATGGACAAATGCATAAAGAGTGAAAGAAGATCAGCACTGTCTGGAAGTAAAACATGAGAACGAAGTACAGACTGGCACGTCAGGGAAAAATCATTCAAAATGAAGGTCGGAGTTCATGTTCTGGAGTTGTTGAACTCAGTATCGAGTCCAGATACAGTATTTTGCTTCATTTTTCTGTCAGAAAAAATGAGCTTCCAGCTGAGGTTGTGAGATAGTATACCAGAGGAAAAAGCCTGCCATGAATTTTCCTTTTCTAACTCAGGATTCCTGAGGTCAATTGTAACTCCACCAGCCGTTCCTGTGGAAGATTAACTCAGTGTGGATTGTGGTGCACTTCAATCTTATCTAATGTACTGTGTCTATCCCAGAAAGCTCCAGTTTTATTAGGCCTTTAATAAAGCAAGATACATTATATCTAATGTTTAATTGAGCCTCTTACAGCATATGTAGTCAATTCAGAATTATATGGTGCATCCATCGTTAATTAGTATAATGAGCATTTCACTGTCTCCTGCATTAAACACTGCATCAAACGGATTGGCTCATTGGCACAGCATAAAATCTGACAAACAATTTATCCTATCTTCATCTCACATTAGCCCAGCCAAGCAAGCCTGACTAACTGAATGGTTTGGTATAATAACCATGTGCAGACATTGCTAGCATTGTGCTGGCCTCTAATATCATTGAAGAAGTACGTTCAAACAAGGTTAGTTTATTAATTGGTGCCACATCATAGATTTTAATAAAATTGCCCACTTAGAAAATAGTCTTGCTAAAGGTCAGAGTTGAATTGCATGTTATACACATCTTTTCTGGTTTCAAACAGACTTCCAGGTAGCAGTTATTTCTCTTGTGTCCGCTGCGGTTCATCTGGAAGACATTTTGCTTCTGAGGCAGAAGGTTGTGAGTTCAAGACTTGAAGTCCAGAGTTTTGAGGGTGAAAGTCAAGGCAGTGTTGCACTGGGGCTGTTTAGCACAGGGCTAAATCGATAGCTTTGAAAGCACACCAAATAGGCCAGCAGCACGGTTTGATTCCCGTAACAGCTTCCCCGAAAAGGTGCTGGAATGTGGCGACTGGGGGCTTTTCACAGTAACTTCATTTGAAGCCTACTCGTGACAATAAGCATTTTTCATTTCACTGTTGGAGCTGCCATCTTTCAGATGAGATGTTCAACTCCCCTTTCAGGTGGATGTAAAAGATCCCATGGCACTATTCGAAGAACAGCAGAGTGCCCTGATGAATATTTGCAGTTGACAAATATGCGTTAGAGAGCATCCTATCCAGCTGCATCACAGCCTGGTATGGCAACTGCTCAGTCCAAGATCGCAAGAAACTGCAGACTGTGGTGAACTCAGCCCAACGCATCACACAAACTTGCCACCCCCACATTGATTCTGTATACACCTCTCGCTGCCTCAGGAAGGCAGACAGCATTATCAGAGACCCCTCCCACCCAGGCATTGCCTTCTTCCAGACCCTTCCATCAGGCAGAAAGTACACACGTCTGAAGACTTGAGCATCCAGACATAGGAACAGCTTCTTCCCACAGCTCCAAGACTCCTCAATGACGCTCCCTCAGACTGATCTGTTCCCTGAAAGAACACTATTCACGATGCCCAATGCTGCTCTTGCCAGGGCCGGCTCAAGGCACCGGCAACTCGGGCTGTTGCCCGGGGCGCCATGTGCTAGGGGGCGCCAGACTCGGGTTCCGCGCATGCGCAGTTGGGCCGGCGCCAACCAGCGCATGCGCAGTGGCCGCACCCCCAGGGTGGCCGCACTCCCCCAGGGCGGCCCCCCCCGCCCCCCGCCGGTCCGTCCGCTCGGTCCGCTCGCCCGCTCGGTCCGCTCCCCCCCCCCCCCTCGGGTCCGCCCGCCCCGCCCCCCCCCCTCGGGTCCGCCCGCCCCGCCCCCCCCTCGGGTCCGCCCGCCCCCCCCTCGGGTCCGCTCCCCCCTCGGGTCCGCTCCCCCCGGGTCCGCCCCCCCTCGGCCCCGCCCCCCCTCTCGCCCCCCCCTCTCGGCCCCGCCCCCCTCGGCCCCTCTCGGCCCCGCCCCCCTCTCGGCCCCGCCCCGCCCCTCGGCCCCCCCCCCCCCAAGGGCGCCGAAGTTCAGCTTGCCCGGGGCACCAGCAACCCTAGGGCCGGCGCTGGCTCTTGCTCGTGTATTTGCTTTGTTTGGCCCCTTGTTCTGTATTGTAACCAATCACTGTTTTGTCGATGTACCATTTGTCAATGTTCCCTGTTGATTATTCTTGTGTCTACTATGTACGTACTGCGTATGTTCCTCGGCCGCAGAAAAATACTATTCACTGTACTTCGGTACATGTGACAATAAATAAAATCAAATCAAAAAAATCAAATATTTATCCCTCAATCAACATCTATTGCAATAAAACAGATTATTGAAGTGTTATGGCATTGCTGTTCATGGAACCTTGCTGTGCACAAATTGGCTAATAAGTTTCCTATGTTAAAATAGTGATTACCAAAAGACCATTAAAAATAGGAACAGGAATAGGCCATTCGGCCCCCACGAATCTGCTCCGCCATTCAATAGGATCATGGCTGATCTGACATTCCTCACATCCATAACCCTTGATCCTCTTACTGATGGAGAATTTATCTATCTCAGCCTTAAGGACTCTATCCCCACAGCTCTCTGTGACAAAGAGTTCCAAAGACTCACAGCCCTCTGAGATGAAATTCCTTCTCATCTCAATCTTAAATGGGAACCACACTTCAAAGGTACTTAGCTGGCTGTAAAGCACTTTGGTATGCCCTGAGTTCATGGAAAACACCAAAAATTCAAAACTTGTTTCCTTACCATTCCCCCTCTTTCTCTGTCCACTACCTTATAAAGGTGCAATGCTTTGGTGTGCCTTTGCTTTTATCGTACCTTCCATTATTAATGATCGGCAGGGATTTTTTACAGGAGTACCCTAATTTTTCACTCCAATTTTGCGGGAAATCAGCAAGGACCAGGGAAACATCAATGTCCATTTGTTTTTTTTTAAATTTAGAGTACCCAATTCATTTTTCCAATTAAGGGGCAATTTAGCGTGGCCAATCCACCTACCCTGCACATCTTTTGGGTTGTGGGGGCGAAACCCACGCAAACACGGGGAGAATGTGCAAACTCCACGCGGACAGTGACCCAGAGCCGGATCGAACCTGGGACCTCGGCGCTGTGAGGCAGCAGCACTAACTACTGAAAATGAAATGAAATGAAATGAAAATCGCTTATTGTCACAAGTAGGCTTCAAATGAAGTTACTGTGAAAAGCCCCTAGTCGCCACATTCCGGCGCCTGTTCGGGGAGGCTGGTACGGGAATTGAACCGTGCTGCTGGCCTGCCTTGGTCTGCTTTAAAAGCCAGCAATTTAGCCGTGTGCTAAACCAGCACCACCATGCTGCCCTATCAATGTCCATTTGTGCTGCCTATTTCGAATTCTTGACACGATTCTGCCAACGTTACAGCAAAAGATCGGGAAATCTTATCCCACTATCTCCAAGGAGCTTGTGTCCTCACTGGCGACAAATGTTATCTTATCAATATTACCAGTCAGTAATCCACTTCTCTCTGCCTTTTCACCTTGCAATATTTAATTCTATTTCACATCCACAATGGAAATTGCAAATCTATTCTAAATCTTTTTCAGTGGTCCCCAAACTGTTGAACGTCTTTTTAAAAACATTTTAACCTGATCGTTACCTGCTGAACAACCTTATTTCTCCTGTGCTCTTTCAACCTGGCTAGCATCATGTATCTATGCGTTTCATTTTGGCTCCTGAAGTTAAATATAATATTCATTTATACTGCAGTCTCGCTGTGGGTAAAATACCTCGATTCTTTTGTTCCCCGGTTTTTAGTTCACCCCTTTTTTTCCCAGAACAATGTACCTGCATCTTGTAGGGTAATTACAATGGTTGAAGTGTTTATAATTCGGAAGATAAGAGAAGGTCAATCCATAGAACCCCTACAGTGCAGAAGAGGCCATTCAGCCCATCAAGTCTGCACCAACCCTCCGAAAGAGGACCCCACCTCAGCCTATTCCCCACTCTATACCCGTATGCCCTTAATCCTATCTAACCGGCACATCTTTGGACACTAAGGCGCAATTTTAGCATGGCCAATCCACCTAACCCGAACACCTTTGAACGGTGGGAGGAAAATCGGAGCACCCGGAGGAAACGCTGGCCTTGGAGTGTAATTTCAATTCGCAGCACGATTGCATTGATAGCAAATGTCTTCAGTTAATTAGGGAACACCTGATGTTGTACAATTAAACATAGAGCCACAGAGTCCCTGCAGTACAGAAGGAGGCCATTCACTCCATCGAGCCGGCACCAACCCTCCGAAAGAGCACCATACTTCGGCCCATGCCCCCACCCTCTGCCTGTAACACCATCTAACCTTTAGCATGGTCAATCCACATAACCTGGACTGTAGGAGGAAACCGGAGCACCCGGAGGAAACCCACGTGGACACAGGAAGAATGTGCAAACTCCACACAGTCACCCAAGGCCGGAATCGAACCTGGGTCCCTGGCACTGTGAGACAGCGGTGCTAACCACTGTGCCACCATGCCATCCTAAAGCATCACCTATTGTGTTTGGTTTGGAATGGCCAAACGCAGATTAGAAGTTTGCCTGTTCTTGTCTCTTCAGCGCAGCACAAAAATAACATAAATGTTTAGTTGGAATATTAAACAAATATGTCAACGTTTGGCACTTGAGCCTCACATCATGGTGCTAACTCTATGTAATTCTGCCTTTTGCTCACTTTCAGAATATACCCACAGTTTGACAGATCGTGCTCAAGAGAATTTAAGAGATTCATCCCTTCCATTACATTACTCACTATTGTCTCCCCTCCTTTCTTTCAATCTTTTGTTTGCTATCTTAACTAATGCAAATTCTGTCACGAAGGGTGGGTTTTACACAGGAAATACAAGGGATATTGCCACTGTGTACATGCAACTCACCGTGGGAAAAGGAAATGTCATGGCAACCAGAGATCTAGCTAAGCCAGTGCGGAGCGCACTGACCAGAGTGATTAGTAACAGCAGAGAAAAGATCTTAAATGAAAAGAATGGCGAGGAAGGTGAGTAATGTAGTGACAAAAATGATGTCAGACCTCAGTTTCAGTTCCTTTTGAAATAAATGACTGGGAATTAGTTCATCCAATATGGCCAACATTACTCACCTCCTCTTCCTAAATTAATAGTTCCATGCCCATAAAACTCCTACGATAGAAAACACTGAGGGGAAAATATCTGTATTCACAAATGTGGAAAATGCAGTTGTGTTCTTTTCCAGAACCACAACTTATGAAAGAGCCGAGATCACCATTATTCTTTATCCATATACACGGGCAATAAAGCTAATGTGAGGTGCCAACAAAAATCAGAAACTGCACGCTTTCAATACCAAGAAGGATGTTTAACAGACTGCAGTGTGCCTACACAATGTTCACTATCTTGGCTGCTGACATAGTGACTGGAGCTAAAACATGCTCCATGTCCCTTGCTTTGGGTAAGCATGGCTATGAATGTTTAGCGGTGGTAAAATACTTGTCTGCACTTAATTTTGCAATAATCAGATTTGCATTCCTGGAGATGAGGTAATGCGGGCATTCTTAGTGTAGGTTAGCATACACAGTCTTAACCACATAGGCAGGGAGGGTGTGCAATACCTTCAGATTTTTGCAAATAACCTTTTTATTTGACTGCTAACAATTGCAATGAATCTTGGAATAATAATGTTAATTGATTCATTATCAGTGTGGCAACAGTTAAACGTATTTAATCAAATTTTTAAAAAAACTTATGTTTCATTCTTAAAACTTGGGATAAATAGGATTTAAAGGATTTAACATTCCTTACTAAAAATATCACAAGATACATGGGGCATGAATATTGATACTTCATGATGTTTATTAATCTGATTTGAATCTTATGAATGTATTCAAAAGTTTAAATGATTTAAACGAGTAGTGAGTGTACTATTCCGTTCCTACAATGATTAGAATGTCAAATACTGCACCGTGTGGGAGAACGACATATTTGTAAAGTTGATTAAAAAAAAACTCAACAGCTTTATTACCTGTTTTGAATTGTGGATATCTGTGAGTTATGAGCACGCTTTCAGAAATTCAGTAAAGTGTCTTTTGTCTCCGTGCCAAGTCTCTAAAAGGCAATGCCTGCCTTCCATTTGACCTTGACATTAAAGTACATTCTTTCGTTAAGGTGAAATCTGTGCCGGATATAAATGTCTTATTCCTTAAGGGCCTATGTTTGTATATGAGGAAAAAGTGAAAAGTCTGTTATCAACAAGATTTCAAATGTCACTTTTACATTTCTGATACATCTGACAGAAATCTGTTCACAAAAAATTACAGGATTGCAAGACTGCTACAGAGTGAAGCAGTGTCCATTCTATTTCACATGGACGAAGGCAATCTTGTTGACCTGTTCACCATTAGGAAACAAGAAGAAATCTGTATCCATTTTTCAAAACAAACTCACATAAGATCCATAATTTAAAGGCTACTTTTATTTTCTTGCAGTTCATATGTAAGCCATCGATGACACCCAGTTTTACTTGAAGCATTCCATATTGTAACAACTCACTGTGCAAGAAAAAACACATTCTCCTCATTTTCCAATTAGCTTAAATCATCATCATATTGACTATGTGTGCTTTTACTGACCAGGGTGATGCAAATATGTAATTGCTCTATAAGCTTATATGATGGACTGCAAGGAAAAGGCACAGCCATGAACTGCCATTGCCTGTTTCGAAGGGCGAATCAGTTTGCCAACATGTAGTCCTGTGTTAAATATGGCGCATTCGCTGGGTCTCATACCCAACTAGATTGTCCTCATGCCTTGGAAATCTGATTAACTTGTCCGTCACTGCAAGAAATGGTTCTGCTTTTGTTAATTCTGAATAGTTTACCTTTCTGTATCATCTTGGATCAAATGGAAGGCAATCATAGAGTCCCTATTGTACAGAAGGGGCAATTTAGCATGGCCAGTCAACCTAACCTGCACATAGGAGGAAACTGGAGTTCCCGGAGGAAACCCACGCAGATAAGGGGAGAAGGCTTGCGACCTTGGGTGACTGTCTGTGTGGAGTTTGCGTCCTTGTGTATGCATGGGTTTCCTTCGGGTGGTCCGGTTTCCTCCCACAGTCCAAAGATGTGCAGGTTAAATGGATTGTTTGTGATAAATTTCCCCTTGGGGTCTAAAGGCTAGATACAGTTGCGGGGATTGGGCGGGGAATTGGGCCTGGGTGGAATGCTCTTTCAGAGGTTTGGTGCAGACTCAACGGCCAAATGGTCTCATTTTGCACTGTAGGGATCCTATTATTCTATGATTCTAAGGAGCAAACTCCACACAGACAGTTACCCAAGGTCGGAATCGACCCAGAGACCCTGACGCTGTGAGGCAGCAGTCTGTGCTGCCGCATGTAATTACTTTTTTGATAGCTTATATTAGAGTTCTTTCTGTTGACACGTGTTGGTGATAAATGGTTGACAGAGGCAGGTTGTTAGCCTGGAGACCTGGTTTCCTTCTGAGGTTAAACAGTGACTGAAAGCAGAATCCAAAACTGTCTAATTGCAATAAAGCAAAACAGTTCAAGTCTGGGTCATGTGACAGGGTGATTTCAGGTTCCACTAATGAGGCCCTCTTGTTAAAACCCATTGTGTTTTGAACAGGTAACTAGCAAACCATTCGCACAACATTGGGGACGAAAAGTCACAAATAGAGTCATAGCCTCATAGTCATAGATGTTTACACCATAGAAACCAGACCCTTCAGCCCAGCTTGTCCATGCCGCCCAGCTTCTATCACTAAGCTAGTCCCACTTGCCCGATATCCCTGGATACCTACCCTGCCCATGTAACCGTCTAACAGCTTTTTAAAGGACAAAGTTGTACCCAAATAGCTCTGCCTTTATCCAAATCTCACTGGTGCTGACATGTTGTCTATTATACTTTGTGTTGGTGTGGCTGAAATGTTTATACAATGCAGAGTGACACATTTCAGGGGTGTGAGGAGTTAGCCTTTTTCCACTTGTAAAACTGCTCAGAACCTTCCAGAACTATCATTATGTGGTCAGCTGTATCCAGCCAGCCATTTGTCCAGTTAAAAAATAGTTTTATAAAGTATCCAGAATGATGTAGATTGTATTCTTTTCGGAATTAGTCACCTGCCATAACAGGAGTTCAACGATGGAAGAATTGTCCTGTGAGGAAATATTAAAAAGACTGGACCTTTATTCTCTGGCGTTTAGAAGAATGAGAGATGATCTCATTCAAATATAAAAATTCTTACAGAGTTCGACAGGGTAAACACAGGAAGGTAGTTTGCCATGACTGAGGGAGTCTAGAACCAGAGACATATTCTCAGAATAAGGGGCAGGGCATTTGGAACTGAGGTAAGGATGAACTTCTTCATTCAGTCGGTGAATCTTTGGAATTCTCTGCCCCAAAGGGTACTGGAAGCTAGTCATTGAGTATTTTCAAGAGTGATATTACTATGTTGCTACATCTTAAATACATCAAGGAATGTACATCAAGGCGGCACAGTGGTAAGCTCAGTTGCTTCATAGCTCCAGGGTCCCAGGTTCGATTCCTGGCTTGGGTCACTGTCTGTGCACATTCTCCCTGTGTCTGCATGGGTTTCCTCTGGGTGCTCCGGTTTCCTCCCACAGTCCAAAGACATGCGGGCTAGGTGGATTGGCCTTGATAAATTGCCTTTGGTGCCCAGGGAAAGTTGGGTGGGGTTACTGGGTTACGGGGATGGGATGGAGGTGTGGGTTTGGGTGGGGTGCGTTTTCTAGGGGCCGGCGCAGGCTCAAAGGGCCAGGTGGGCTCCTTCTGCACTGTAACTTCTTTGAAATCTATGAAATTCTATGAATAAGGGATACAGCAGGAAAATGGTGTTGAAGTAGAAGATAAGCCATGACCTCATTGAATGGTGGAGCGGTGTCAAAGGGCTGAATGGTCCATTCCTACTCCTCTTTCTTCCATTATTTTGTCCCCATCCAGACCATGGGGCTAACCCAGCCAGATGCCTACGACAAAGTGCTCTCTTTTTCTCCAGCCAAATTCTCTAAGGTGTCCAATACAGTAGAATAATACAGCACTTGCTCTTTTTAGGTAAGATCCCTGGAGAAGTTTTACAGTGTCAGTATCGGACAAAACGCATTTTCTCTCTGCTCATGATGGCGCCGAAGCGTGGCGACTCTCAGCGAGCTCACTCCCACAGATCCTCTTCCAACATCTCTGACAACTGTACTAACCTTTTAAAACTTAATTCTAACACTGACACTATCTCTAACATTTCTCTTTTATGTTACACTTCCGATGCTTCATCCGATGTCTGCATCTTTACATTGTGTATTTATTATATATTCTATGTTTTTTCATGTACAGAATGATTTGTCTGGACTGTACACAGAATAATACTTTTCTAGGGCAGCACGGTGGCCTAGTGGTTAGCACAACCGCCTCACGGCGCTGAGGTCCCAGGTTCGATCCCGGCTCTGGGTCACTGTCCGTGTGGAGTTTGCACATTCTCCCCGTGTCTGCGTGGGTTTCGCCCCCACAATCCAAAAATGTGCAGAGTAGGTGGATTGGCCACGCTAAATTGCCCCTTAATTGGAAAAAATAATTGGGTAATCTAAATTTATAAAAAAAAAGAATAATACTTTTCACTATACCTTGGTACACGTGACAATAAATTAAATCAAATCCAATCCAATCCTAAATTCCTTTCTTGTTGTACTACTATTTCTTGGGGGCAATAAAGGACTTTGAGGCCAATTTCTCACATCAAAGAATGTATGGTTCGAATTGTTTCATGTACAAAGTGCCAAGGAATCCTCAACTTCTTTGGGGAGACACACCAGAGCTGAATTTACTTCCAGGCACAGAACAATCACCGGTTCGAGCATGCCTATTTTCAAAATTCTCACCTTGTTTTGCTTCTCTCTCTCTCTGTAACCTCCTCCAGTCCTATAACAATGAGATCTCCGTTCTCCTTCAATGCTGGCATTTCCCGATTTCCAAAGCTCTATCATTGGCAGCCTTACCTTCAGCTGCCTAGGCACAAAGTTCTGGAATTCACTCTCTCTCTGTCATCCTTCGATCATTTAAAACAGTGCTTTTAAAAGCCAACCTCTTTGACCAAATGTTTGGTCACTTGTCCTCTTCCTTTGTTCGGTGACTCCAAGTTAAATTCTGTTCGATAATTTGCTCCTGTAATATGGCTGAGACCATTTTACTTCATTAAAGGCATTAAAGAAATGCAACTTACTACTGCCAAGTAGTAAGCTTCAGACCTGAACCCAGAGTCAGCCTGGCAGTTGAGGAGGGCAGAAAATCGGCCTCTTTTAACACAGAATTGTCCAACAGTCAGAGCTTGATATCGCAGAATCACAGAATTGTTACAATGCCAAAGGAGACTATTCAGCCTATTGTGTCTGCACCAACTTTAGAAATGAGCAATTTGCCTAGTGTCAGACTTCCATCTTAATCCCATATCCCTGCATATTCACCAGGAAGGAGGTGATCCCAGGGGGCCAAGGTGGGGTGGGGGATGGGGGAAGTGATAGGGTGGAGTTCAATAGGCCAGTCGGAAACAAAAGGGACAAAAGAAATCATTTAAAAATATCCTCTACCCTTTTAAGGTCCAATGGCCGAGCTGATCAATGATGGTACAAATGGGGAGAATGTCAGTATTGAAAGCCTAGCCTATTTGTGCTCAACATTGCAATCATGATCCGAGCTGTGTCACTGTGCATTGATTTTGACTTATCATGTATCTGCCTATCGAAAGCAAGCAGATGCACTGGCCACCCTTCTTCAGACCGTAAGTATTCAGGTAGTAATTGACCATTTTCTTCACTGGCGCATCATTTACACCGAGTAGAGGCACTGTTATAACCTGCCTGCTTACCACTGGCTGGGAACTAATGACAATCCCACAATCCTATGGGAGTATGAGCTTCCCCAATGAGGGGGGCGGAGAAATCATTAGCAGACTCCCTGCATAAATAGAGCTGGCCAGTTTGGAACCAGCAGAGAGAGAGGAGTGAGCAGCAAACTCGTGCTGGATTCTTTGTGGCCCTCACAAAACTGGCAACGAGGGTTAAAGTGAATAGCTGTCTACACTGCTGAAGCCGCCTCCCTGGATTAATGTTGAACACAGGTTGGAAGTTGTTTTCTATTACACCATGCCTCTGTATGGACGTTTGGATGTTTTTGATGCTGCGCTTGAAAGCTGGAACACTCAACGGATACGTTACTATTTCCGGGCAAACAACATCACTGAAAACGAGCGGCAGGTGGTTATATTGCTCACCGCCTACGGCCCGCATACGCTTGGGGTGATTAGGAGCCATACATACCCAGCTGCGCCGGACACCAAAATGTTTGATGAACTTGTGAACTTAGTGGGGCAACATTTTAACCCAACCCCATCCACAATAGTCCAACATTACCGGTTTAATACCGCTGAGAGGACCCCAGGAGAATCCCTTGCTGACTTTCTATCCAGGCTACGCAGGATTGCGGAGTACTGTGACTATGGTGACACCTTGTCAGAAATGTTACGTGACCGTTTGGTTTGCGGTATTAACAATGCAGACACCCAGAGAAAGTTGTTAGCCGAGCCAACATTGACTTTTCAACAGGCCATTCAAATAGTATTGTCCCGAGAGACCGCACAACAAGGAGTGCAGGAGCTACAGGGAATGGAGGTGCACACCTTGGGGCGCAACTCCTTCCGTCCGAAAGCGTCCCCCTGCACCCCTGCGGCACCTTGGGCGAGGCGACATCCGGATCGACGGTAGTGGCCGCCGGACATTCCTCCCCAAAGGAAGCCTTCTCCAGAACCAATGGTTGAGGAGCTATGTCCGTGTCAGACCTGTAGGCGCCGACCCCGTCGCGGACGCCGGTCCTGGGGGTGCCAGAGGCACCGTTGTTCCGACCGAAACATGGAGACGGAGGACGACTGCCTGCAGCTGCATTGTGTGGCAGCTCCCCGTGTGGCCCCTATTAAAGTGACAGTACGGGTCAATGGTCACCCGCTTGAGATAGAGTTGGACACTGGCGCAGCGGTCTCCGTGATCACCCAGAGGACATTCGACCGCATCAAGCAGGGTATACAGACCCTTACATTAACCGACACACAGGCCAAGTTGGCCACCTACACAGGGGAACCATTGGACATTGCAGGAACTACGATGACCCCTGTTGTTTATGGACGCCAGGAGTAGCGTTTCCTACTTATAGTGGTGCACGGCCATGGGCTCAGCCTGTTGGGTCGGGACTGGTTGTGCCATTTGCAGTTCCAGTGGCAGCACATTCTCCAAACAGTTTGTGGAGGGTTGACTGAGGTGTTAGGACGATACCGAGATGTATTCCAGCCCGGTTTGGGGAAAATAAAAGGGGCCGTAGACCGTATCCAAGTCGAACCAGGAGCCACGCAGCGCTATTTCCGGGCGCGCCCGGTGCCTTACGCCTTGCTCGAGAAGGTGAAATAAAATGAAAATGAAATGAAATGAAAACCGCTTATTGTCACAAGTAGGCTTCAAATGAAGTTACTGTGAAAAGCCCCTAGTCACCACATTCCGGCGCCTGTTCGGGGAGGCTGGTAGAAGGGTGCTCACTCATTTGGAGACTTTGGGTATCATCAGGCCTGTCCGTTTCGCTGAGTGGGCAGCACCAATTGTACCTGTAATGAAGCCAGATGCCACAGTCCGCTTGTGCGGCGACTATAAACTTACAGTGAATACGGCTTTCCGACTCGACTGATACCCAATGCCTCCCATAGAGGATCTCTACGCGAAGCTTGCAGGCGGACTCTCGTTCACAAAATTAGATATGAGTCACGCCTACCTACAGTTATAGCTGGACCCTGCCTCCCGGCCATATGTAACGATTAATACACACCGGGGCCTGTATGAGTATACACGTTTGCCTTTGGAGTATCTTCTGCCTGCGCTATTTTTCAACGTGTTATGGAGGGCATTTTACCGTGTGTTGCTGTCTACTTAGATGAGGTTTTGATCACAGGGACATCGGAGCAGGAACATTTGGAAAATTTGGAGGTTGTCCTTAGATGCTTTTCGGAGGCTGGAGTCCGTGTACGTCGCACAAAGTGCGTCTTTCAGGCGAAGGAAGTAGTCTACCTGGGTTATCGGGTGGACCGCGAAGGTTTGCAGCCCGCCGCAGAGAAGGTGCGTGCAATTCAACAGGCCCCCGCCCCGACTGACACTTCGCATCTTTGTTTGTTTCTCGGCCTCGTAAACTATTACGGAAAGTTCCTCCCCAATCTGGCAACTACGCTGGCCCCATTGCACCTTCTGCTAAAGAAGAATCACACCTGGGTTTGGGGTCAGCCGCAAGAAACCGCTTTCCAGCGGGTAAAACAACAATTGTCGTCTGGGTTACTAACCCACTATGATCCTGGAAAGCCTTTGCTCATCACATGTGATGCAACCCCGTATGGTATTGGGGCTGTCCTGTCCCACAAGATGGAGAACGGGGCCGAGCGGCCGATAGCTTTCGCCTCCCGCACATTGACTGCAGCAGAAATAAAGTACGCGCAGATCGAGAAGGAGGGCCTGGCAGTGGTCATTGCGGTGAATCTTTTCCACCAGTACGTGTTTGGCCGTCACTTCACTATCGTGACTGATCATAAGCCTCTGCTTGGACTTTTCAGAGAGGATAAGCCAATACCGCCCATTGCTTCCGCACGGATCCAGCGCTGGGCTTTGTTGCTCGCTGCATACGCGTATTCTCTGGAGTACAAACCAGGAACCCAGATAGGGAATACCGACGCACTGAGCCGATTGCCTTTATCGACTGGCCCCATGTCGACCCCCACGACTGGTGAGGTGGTTGCAACCCTAAATTTTATGGACGCCTTGCCTGTCACGGCATCACAGATCCGTGAATGGACTCAGATGGAGCCAGTCCTGTCAAAGGTTCGGCACATAGTCCTGTATTGTGGGCAGCATAGACAGCTCCCAGGCGAGTTGCGGGAATTTTCCTCGAAGCTGTCCGAATTCAGCGTGGAAGACAGCATCCTTTTGTGGGGGGCAGCAGGGTAGCATGGTGGTTAGCATAAATGCTTCACAGCTCCAGGGTCCCAGGTTCGATTCCCGGCTGGGTCACTGTCTGTGTGGAGTCTGCACGTCCTCCCCCTGTGTGCGTGGGTTTCCTCCGGGTGCTCCGGTTTCCTCCCACAGTCCAAAGATGTGCGGGTTAGGTGGATTGGCCATGCTAAATTGCCCATAGTGTCCTAATAAAAGTAAGGTTAAGGGGGGGGTTGTTGGGTTACGGGTATAGGGTGGATACGTGGGTTTGAGTAGGGTGATCATGGCTCGGCACAACATTGAGGGCCGAAGGGCCTGTTCTGTGCTGTACTGTTCTATGTTCTATGTTCTATGTGATTATCCGTGAAAAAGGACAGGAGCTGATACTGAGAGACTTGCACAATGGGCATCCAGGTGTGACCAAAATCAAAATGTTGGCCCGGAGCTATGTCTGGTGGCCAGGCCTCGACACCAACATTGAGAAGGTGGCCCAAAACTGCTCCATTTGCCAGGAGCATCAGAAGATTCCGCCGGCCGCGCCCCTATATAACTGGGAATGGCCAGGGTGGCCTTGGGCGCGCTTGCATGCGGATTTCACCGGCCCTTTTCAAGGATCCATGTTCCTTCTATTAATCGACGCCCAGTCTAAATGGCTAGAAGTGCATAAGATGGTTGGCACAGTGTCCTGCGCAACAATCGAGAAGATGCGTTTGTCTTTCAGTATGCATGGCCTCCCCGAGGTGCTGGTCACGGACAACGGCACTCCGTTCACAAGTGAGGAGTTTGCGAGGTTCATGAAGATGAACGGCATACGCCATATCCGCACTGCTCCTTACCACCCGGCTTCAAATGGGTTGGTGGAGCGCGCAGTGCAGACATTCAAACGAGGCCTAAAGAAGCAGTCTTCCGGGTCGATGGACACGAGACTGGCTCGTTTTTTGTTTTCATATCGGACCACCCCCCCATGCAGTGACTGGGGTAGCTCCCGCAGAACTCCTAATGGGCCAGAGGCTTCGCACCCGCCTTAGCATGGTTTTCTCGGACATTGGCGCAAAAGTACGCCGCACACAAGAACGGCAGGAACATGGTTTTTCTCGGCATCGGCCGATTCGGCAGTTTGCCCCCCGGTGACCCAGTGTTCGTTCGGAAATTTGCTGGTGGTGCCCAGTGGGTCCATGGCGTAATCTTTCGCCAAACGGGCCCTATCTCTTACCAGGTGCAAGCCCAGGGTCATCTCCAGCGCAAACATGTAGACCACGTTCGGTCCAGGAGACTATTCCTTCCAAAGATTCCCCGCCCCAGGAGCTCATTTCTACAGCCACAGAGACCAGACACAGTGGAGAGTATTCCTCACAATCTTCCTCTGGTGCCTCACTCAAAGCCTGCGCAGGTCGTGACAGAACCGTGTGGAGATAGCGACGCCAAGATGATGGAGGCAGCAGACTCTGACTCTGAGATGGAGACACAAGACACCTTAGAGAGGGAATCCTCGGGCCCACGGGCCATGTATGTACAACCGTTACGCCTTTCATCACGGAAGCGCCGGTCTCCGTCTCGTTACACGCCGCCCGATTCAGCGCCTCGTGCAAATGGTGTCCGGCCTGCGGCAAAACGAGTCCGACGCCCTCCTTCGCCAGGGTTTTCGGTGGATTCCTTGGACTTTGTGGAGGAGGGATGTTATAACCTGCCTGCTTTCCACTGGCTGGGAACTAATGACAATCCCACAATCCTATGGAAGTAAGAGCTTCCCCAATGAGGGGGGCGGATAAATCATTAGCAGACTCCCTGCGTAAGTAGAGCTGGCCAGTTTGGAACCAGCAGAGAGACAGGAGTGAGCAGCAAGGGAAGTTGCTGCTGCTGTTGTATTTATTTGTTATTGTAAATAAATGTTTACATAGAATTTACAGTGCAGAAGGAGGCCATTCAGCCCATCGAGTCTACACCGGCTCTTGGAAAGAGCACCATACCCAAGCCCATACCTCCACCCTATCCCCATAACCCAGTAACTCCACCTAACACTAAGGGCAATTTGGACCCTAAGGGCAATTTAGCATGGGCAATCCACCTAACCTGCACATCTTTGGACTGTGGGAGGAAACCGGAGCACCCGGAGGAAACCCACGCACACACGGGGAGAACGTGCGGACTCCAAACAGACAGTGACCCAAGCCGGGAATCGAACCTGGGACCCTGGAGCTGTGAAACATTTGTGCTAACCACTATGCTACCGTGCTGCCCTTGTTGATACACTGTGCGACAGCTAATGGATACCTGAAAGGTAAAAGACTTCAAAATTCTCCCTCCATTTTGCTCCCACAGATTACTTACCAGATAAGGTTACATCTCGCTGCCTGGGGAGTGGGGGCTTGCTCATGCGAACAGACTCTTGCATCAGTGATTTGAGAAAAATGTATCTGGCATGAACCCGAAATGTAATGCCAGCTCAAACAACTATTGCCTACTCTAACTGCATCTTTACCAATAGAGTTTTATCCAGGCCTGAGTGAAGGATTGCTGCAGTCTTAAGTGGCACTTTACAAATGCAATATGTATCTTTAAAGATTCTTGTTGCCAAATATAGTTATATTTTGGTATAGATCCATGTTGTGTCAGTGCTTCTTACTTTGATGACATAGTTAACAACCAAAAATAATTACATATTTGTGCTCTGTGTTTTATGTAACTGCAATTTTGCATAAAGTACAGCACATTAAAATTCTAAACTATAAAATATTTAATTGCATGCCAGAAATGGTTGTGACAGCATCCCAGAACAGAATCAAACATGGTGCTCTGTTGTGTGAATGGAATATCCTGTCAAATTAATAAAACAAAAGTGAACTCAATTATTTGGATCATAGAATTTTGTAGTACAGAAGAGGCCCTTCGGCCCATCAAGCCTGCACTACCAAAGAAAAATGACTCTAATCTACAGTAATCCCACTTCCCAGCACTTGGCCCATATCCTTGAATGTTATGACATTTCAAGTGCTCACTCAAGTGCTTTTTTAAAGATTGTGAGGTTTACTGCCTCAACTACCCTCCCACAAAGTGCATTTCCAGTTCCCACCACCTTCTGGGTGAAAATATATTTCCTCACCTTAAAATTATACTCCTTTATTATTCATCCTTCAACAAAGGGCGACTTTCCTCACTGTCCTGCCCCTCATAATCTTATACACCTCAATCAGGTCCTCTCTCAGCCTTATGTGATGCAAAGTAAACAACCCAAGCTTATTCAGCCTCTCTTAATAATTATCTTTATTATTGTCACAAGTAGGCTTACATTAACACTGCAATACGTTACTGTCAAAATCCCCTAGTCGCCACATTGCGGCGCCTGTTCGGGTGCACAGAGGGAGAATTCAGAATGTCCAATTCACTCAACAAGCATGTCTTTTGGGACTTGTGGGAGGAAACTGGAGCACCCGGGGGAAACCCACGCAGACACGGGGAGAACGTGCAGACTCCGCACGGACAATGACCCAAGCAGGAATCAAACCTGGGATCCTGGCACCATGAAGCAACAGTGCTAACCACTGTCTACCGTGCTGCCCATTCATAGCGAAAATGCTCGATATCAGGCAATATCCTAGTGAATCTCCTCTATACCCACTCTAGTACAATCATATCCCTTTGTGATGAATGTAGTAATTTCAGATACGTTGCCTTGTAGGTAAAACTCTGGGTCAGTGTGTGTATGTGACTGCCGCAGTCATGTTTTTAAAAATCCTAGTTTGAAAGACAGCTGAGCTTTTTGGAGACGGGGTGCAAGTAAAGCATCGTTAAAGTTTGGGATAATGGACTTTTGTTTATATTAAGAGGGTTCCCTGGGAAGTAGATAATTAGAGACACCTGTTTCAGCTTGGTAAAATGATGTAATTAATGTGAGGAGCTACGGTATCAGGCATTTTGCAGAAAAGCAGTTTACTTGAGTTTTAGATTGAGATGTGAGCAGAAGTCAAGCATTTGCTCACACTGACGTTCAGTCAAAGATATGTCTGTAGACAGATTAGCAGTCTCTTTCCAAGCAGTTCAGAATTGTGTGATTGGAATGTGAGTTGAAGCAAGCTGAGAAGTAGCTTCTGAAGAAATACGGCCAAAGTTTCTGCATGGTTCTGACAGGATTCAGGTATTTTCTTCAAAGCAATGTCAACAGATCTTTTGTTCTCAAAGCAGGGTATCCAGACATCTCTCTACAGCAGGCATGCCTGAGTGCTAACTGTATTTGAAAGTGGATTGAGAGCTGAGATGGCTTTTTGCTGTTTGAGTTGGAATAAAGATAGGAGTTAAGAGTTATTGTGCCACTTTATTGTTAGCATTGTTTAAGGGGTAATTGTAATCTATTTTTCTTGTGTTATGATAAAGATATTTTAATATTGTGTGAGTATTAAAGTTTGTTTTAATATACCATGGGTGAGATTCACTTAATCGGTGATTGGGCGGAGAATCCCTTTTGATGCTGAAATCGGGGATGGTGCCTATTTGATGCATGATTTGCATACTCCGCCCCCTCCAAGATAGCATCATTGTGTTGCGCACTACACGCTGTTGGGACGGCCTTAGCGCGTCGCCTGAAGGCCCTCCCCAGATGCTCCGCCCCCGAGGGGGTGAGTTACCGACTGCGCAGGAGACGTGTGATCTCAGCGGTCTGGAACACGGGAATCTGGCGGGAACCATGCTGCTGGCCGTGGGGGCTTCTGCGAGGGCTGAGGGGTGGCCAGGCGGTGACCACCAAGGGGGACACTATCTGTCAGGTCAGGTCCATGCACGGGCAGAGCCATATTTTAAAGCGCAACCGCTGCAGGTCTTCACCATGCGCATGTGCGGTCACTGACACGGCCACCCTCCAGATGTTTTTATTGTGGGAGCTGTGAGTTTTACACCATGTGGCTGCTAGGCCCTCACTGGTCATAGGATCAGTGAGAGGTCGCCGCCGATTTTTTTCTTTTAAATAAACAATTTTATTGAGGTAGTTTTTGGCTTTGTAAACAGTTACAGACATCAACAGAAAGAAAGCAAAAAAGGGAAAAATGTGCAAACATCCACGTACTTTCAATACTTCAATCGTAACATACTGCACAAGCCCGCTGCTCTCCCACCGGTACTACCCGCCATTTTATCCCTCCTACTCTACTCTACTCTACTCTACTCTACCCCCCCCCCCCCCCCACCCCACCCCCTGCTGACGCTTACTCTCCCGCAAAGAAGTCAATAAATGGTTGCCACCTCCGGGCGAACCCCTGTACAGATCCCCTCAAGGCGAACTTAATTTTTTCCATACCCAGGAAACTCGACATGTCTGCAAGCCACAACTCAGTCTTCGGGGGCTTTGAGTCCCTCCACGCCAATAGTATTCGTCGCCGGGCTATCAGGGAAGCAAAGGCCAAAACATCAGCCTTTCTCCCCCTGGACTCCCAGGTCTTCCGAAACCCCAAAAATTGCCACCCCTGGACCCATCGCCACCCTCGTTTTTAGCACCCGGGACATGACGCCCGCAAATCCCTCCCAGTACCCCCTAAGCTTAGGGCATGCCCAAAACATGTGAACGTGGTTTGCTGGTCCTCCCGCACACCTAGCGCATTTGTCCTCTATCCCAAAGAATTTGCTCATCCGAGCCACCGTCATGTGGGCCCGGTGAACGACCTTGAATTGAATCAGCCCGAGCCTGGCACATGTTGCTGTCGAATTTACCCTACTCAGGGCCTCTGCCCACAGCCCGTCCTCCATTTCCCCGCCTAGCTCCTCCTCCCATTCGCCGCCGATTTTTTTGACGTAAAACGTCACAGATCCTTCGCACTTAAGCTCAAAAACAGTGAATCCAGCCCCATATTGTCCATTTTGCTTGAAGCCGTCCCTGGTGCGAAGTATCTTTTCCTCAGTCTTACAAAATTAAAATCAAATATTGGGGTTTCTGTCCAGTATCCTAGCCACTGTTCAGGTCTAGTCCAGGTCGTAACACTTCTGATAGTGTGGTGACCAGAATTGAACACAGTACTCCAGCGATGGCCTAACCAAAGTCGTTTACAGCTTCAACATAGCCTCCCTGCTCATTTAATTTATGCCACGACTTATGAAAGTAAGTATCCCATTAGCCTTCTGAACTACCAGGGTCCCAGGTTCGATTCCCGGCTGGGTCACTGTCTGTGTGGAGTCTGCACGTCCTCCCCGTGTGCGCGTGGGTTTCCTCCGGGTGCTCCGGTTTCCTCCCACAGTCCAAAGATGTGCGGGTTAGGTGGATTGGCCATGCTAAATTGCCCGTAGTGTAAGGTTAATGGGGGGATTGTTGGGTTACGTGGGTTTAAGTGGGGTGATCATTGTTCGGCACAACATCGAGGGCCGAAGGGCCTGTTCTGTGCTGTACTGTTCTATCTTCTATTCTATCTACCCTATTAACCAGTCATGCTGCCTTCAGGCATCTGTGGACAAACACCTCAAGATCCCTCTGTTCCTCTGAGCTTCCTAGTGTCTTGCCATTCATTTTACTCCGACCAAAGTGCATCGCCTCACACTTTTCAGGGTCAAATTTCATCTGCCACCGATCTGCCCATCTGACCAATCCGCCTATATCCTTCTTTCTTCTTCACAGTCAACCAACCAGCCAATCGGCATGTCATCTGCAAACTTACTTTCATCCCCCCACACTTTATTATTTATCATTTATATGTATATATCACAAACAATAAGGAACCCGACACTGATTCCCGTGGTATGCCACTGGACACCAGCTTTCAGTCACATAAACAGTCATCTACCACCATCCTCTGTCACCCGTCAGAAAGCCAATTTTGGATCCAACTTGCCACGTTAGCCTGGATCCCATGTGCTTTTACCTTCTTTATCAGTCTTTCATGTGGGACCTCATCAAAGGCTCACCGAGGCTGATTAAGCTTCTCCACAACCACCTCAGCTGAGCTTGATGATGCCGCACAGAGCAATGGATGATTCAGGATCCTTCCTGTCCTCTGCAGGTCAACTTTTTGAAGGGGTAGTACACTTTCCAAGTGAGCTTTGTGTCTATCAATGGCAGAATTTTTCGCTGTATAAATCTTTTTGGAAATAAATTTAGTGTACCCAATTCTTTTTTCCAATTGAGGGTAATTTAGTGTGGCCAATCCACCTAACCTGCACATCTTTGGGTTGTGGGGTTGAGACCAACGCAGACATGGGGAGACTGTACAAACTCCACAGACAGTGACCCAGGGCCGGGATCGAACCCGGGTCCTCAGAGCCATAGGCAGCAGTGCAAACTACTGCGCCACCATGTCATCCCTTTCGCGGTATAAAATTATGCATGTTTGGTCCTGTTACTATCAATTATAAAGCATTAAAAAGAACACAACATTGTTTCACTTTGTACATAATGTGCGTTGTCAGTTATAGCTCATAATGACCTCATTAAGATGAGCTAACAAGCAATTATACTAATCAAGACCAAAATAGGCTAGGTCTACATTAAATCAAAAGAAGCTGCCTCAGCTGAACAAACTAAGCTCAGGTAAATATTTTGTGCTTGTTACCAATGAGTGGGATCTTCGTCACTTATTTTAGGAATGAAGTTTATAATCTGCTCCCTAGCAACCAAAATACATGTTTGTAAAATGCACTTGAACTCTTAATTAGAACTCCTCATGTGATGACTAACCTTCCCCTTTATCCAATATTCCTACTAAACAATCTCCATAGAATGCATGCCGTGATTCTCATTTCTAGTCTCGGGTCACTTACTTGCACATTTATTAATGTATCATTTCAAGATTAAGACGCAGACTGGTCTAATCCCTGATTAAGCTTCATGTTTTCTCACATCTCCACCCTCTGTAAATTCAGAAATAAACATGTCTAGGTTTAGCCAAAAGGAAATTTTGTAGACTCTGGAAAGCTTGTTATATATTGTTGTATTATATGTAAATGTAAGTAAAGAGCTAGGAACTAATTAGCTAGGAATAAATGGTTATGTGCAAGTGTTTCAGGAGCCGCATTTCACAGCTACACTAGAGACAGATGTGGGACGAAATTCTCCATTTGGGAGATTATGGGCTGGATTCTCCGATTTTCAGGCTATGTCCGGAGGATCCGTGGCGGTTTACGTCAAAAAAGTTGGCACCGCCCCAGCACAGATCCTCTGACCTGTGAGGGGCTAGCATCCACGCCACATAAAACTTCATAACAAAAACGGCTGGAGAATTGCTGGGTCCCGCGGCCACGCCGTACAACATGGCACAAGACGTGCATGGACCCAACCTGCCAGATGGTGCCCGCATGGACACCCTCTTGACACCCCCTGGCCACCCCCCACCAGTACCCCCAGCCCTCGCCGAAGCCTCCCTGGCCAGCAGCACGGTTCCCGCCCAACTGTGGCGACGCTGGACACTCTCCACAGGCGCTATGCCGGGTTCCCGACCGCTGAGACTATGAGGCAACCACGCGGTTGGCAACTCGGCCCAACAGGGGCAAAGCATCCGGAGAGGGCCTTCAGGTGACGTCCTGTGTCTGTGCCAACGGCGTGCAGCACGTTCCTCGATTATAGTGTTTTGGAGAGGACGGAGCATGCAAAAACAGGCGGCATCCCCGATTCCATCATAAAAAGGGATTCTCTGCCCGATCGTCGATCACAAAATCAGCGTCGGGGAACAGGGATTCCTGCCCTATGTTCCCCTGCCAGAGCTAAATTGCTCCTGATTTGCGCTCCCAATCCTCGCCATGCAAATTTATGCATGGGGTGAGGACTGTGAGGGACTCCCGAGGGAATCCCGCTATCAGGCGAGTGGCCTGATACGAGGTCCCACGCTGGCCATCCCCCCTCCGCATCGCAATTCAGCCACCCATCCCTGGATTTTCTGGTTCCCCCCAACCTCCCTCCGCACAGGAAGATGGTGACCTGATTCTGCTCCCCCCCCAACATGGACCTCCTAAATAAAGGTCCTCCCCCAGATCCACTAAATAAAGAACCCTTCCAGAGACCCCCTAAATAAAGAGTCCACCCACAGACACCCCTTAATAAGGGATCTCCCCTCAAAGACCCCCTAAAGAAACAGACCCTCTACAGAAATACCCTGAAGAAAAAATTTCCCCCCCCCCCTTTCGTCAGTGACCCCCACAGACCGCCCCAGAAAAATTACCCCTGTCAGGAAGCCCCTCAGAAAAGAGATCCCTGACAAGATGCCTCCTGGAAGAGAGAGACCTGTCAGGAGGTCCCCCTGAAGGGAGACCCCGGTATGGAAGTTAGAGAGCAATCCAGACAGAGTGAAAAAAAAACTGCTTTGACACCTGCTGGCCATTACACCTGCTGGCTCAAACACAGGAAGCACAATCTGTCAATTCATAGAATCACAGAATCCCTCCAGTGCAGAAAGAGGTCATTTGGCCCATTGAATCTGCACCGACCTTCCGAAAGAGCATTCCACACAGACCCAATCCCTGCAATTCTACCTAAGGCAATTTACCATGGCCAATCCACCTAACCTGCACATCTTTGGACTGTGGGAGGAATCCGGAGCACCCGGAGGAAACCCACACAGACACAGGGAGAATGTGCAAATTCCACACAGTCACCCAAGATCAGAATCGATCCTGGGTCTCTGGCTCTGTTAGGCAGCACTGCTAACCACTGTGCCACCGTGCCGCAAATTCCTAGGGAGAGAAAGCAGTCAGCTATGTTTAAACCCCTCAGACCCTTGAGCCGCAAGCCATCCATTCATTTCTCTTTATTGATTTTACTAGGCTGTGATTGACAGCTTCGACACGCACACTCCAGCTCTCAGCATTGTTCCATTTATCTTCCTTCACGGTTGAGTAACTCTGAAGTGGTCTAACCGCAATGTTCATAAACATCAAGCTTTGATTGACAGCTCCTGGACCACTGCAATCTGAATTAAATGCTTTCCAATCACCTCCCTTCATGGTTGAGTGATTTTGAAGTGGTCAGTTAAAAATTGACAGCACTTAACTGCCTCTGAGCCAGAAGCTCCAGGTTCGAGTCCCACCCCAGGATTTTGTGGCCAAGGAATGTGTGTTCATAACACAGCCAAACAGGTTGAGTGTGTCAACCTGCAAATCCTTCCAAATATTCCCATGGTTGGGGGAAGAGAAGGAGAGACTCCTGATCAGCCACTTTTGATGAGAAGTAGCGCCCCTGAAGCTATAAGCCCCTGGCGACAGTCTGCATAAATGCTGGATGAAACTGTGAGTGCCAGAAGGTAAGTAAGAGTTAGAGCAGAGCACAAACGAACAATCACAATTGAAAACATCAATTCCAATTTCTCTTCATTATAATCCGGAATAACTGACAAATCATGTTACATTTTTCCCATTAGTGTGTACAGGTGGGAATATCAGAAACAGGGTTAAACCCAAGGGATAGAACTCAGTTAATTACTCAGGGTTTCGTGCTCATTAAGGACAGTGAAGGAAATGGTGGCAGATCAACTGCAAGGTAAATGAAGATAATCCTCATTGAAGGAGTAGGCAACAGAAATAACTACCCTCACTGGAAATCTCTAATTTCCATTGATCACCAGGTCAGCACAGGCAGGACAGTTTGCTTCACAAAATCGTAAGGAGGATTTATGGGAGTGGCCAAGTTATTTTTATTGAACCCCCAATAAGATTGGGTAGAATCAGACTGGTAAATCTAATGTAGGGGTTTTCAATCTGGGGTCCATGGGTGCCTTAGGGGGTCTATAGCAAGGCATTTGGAAAATTTGTAAAGAGCTGCTTCTCCAATCAGATTGGATGAGCATGGACAACAGAATGATGGGAAGAGAGGGCCTCTGAACGGAACTCGAAGTGTGCATGGTGAAGGGGTGGTCGAGGGCATAAGAGTGGGTGCACAGAGCAAGGTCCCAGAGCGGGCCTAGGAGGTGGGGGGGGGGGGCCTCAGAGTGAGAGGAAGAGGAGTGTGAGACATGTGTGGTGTGTGTGAGAGAGAAAGGGAGACCTGTGTGTATGTGTGAGAGAGAGGGAGCCGTGTGTGTGTGTGTGTGAGAGGGAGATGGTTGCGTGTGTGAGAGAGAGGGAGCCGTGTGTGTGTGTGTGAGAGGGAGACGGTTGCGTGTGTGAGAGAGAGGGAGATGTGTGTGTGTGCGTGTGTGAGAGGGATACGGTTGCGTGTGTGAGAGAGGGAGATGTGTCTGTGTGTGAGAGGGAGACAGCTGCATGTGTGAGAGAGAGGGAGGTGTGTGTGTACGTGTCTGAGAGAGAGGAAGATGTGGATTTGTTTGAGAGAGAGAGAAAAATAGGGAGATGTGTGTGAGAGAGAGACATGTGTGGTATGAGAGAGAAGAAGTATGTGTGTGTGTGTGTGTGAGAAAGAGAGATCAAGGAAGATGTGTGTGTGTGGTGTCTGAGTGTGTGTGTGTTTGATATGAATATCAGTTTTCCAGCATCACTTCTCCCGTTAAACATGACAAAAAGTAAGACTTTTGTAAAATTGAAAAGCTTTAATAAAAACATTTTAAAAAAACGTTAACTCCTGGAAGTAATACCCACTCTATGAGAGCGTAACCTAAAAAGTTTTTAAAAAATAATACTTTTTAGGTTACGCTCTCATAAAGTGGGTATTAATTCCAAGAGTTACTGTTTTTAAAAAAATGTTTTTATTAAAGCTTTTCAATTTTACAAAATATTACAAAAATGTAAAATTTTGACAAATCCATCAATACAACACACAAGAAAAATTAGTAAAAAGAACACAAACTCACGCAACCCTACTCCCATACCCCCCTCCTTCCCAAACCCAAACCCCCTCATCTTGGTAACTGAGGGCTATTAGTTCCTTAAAATAGGTACTAAAAGACAGCCACCTCCAATAGAATCCCTTGATCGATCTCCACACAGTGTATTTAACCAGGGAAACTCCATTAGGTTCCCTAACCATGCCAAGATGCTGGGTGGAGTCGGGGACCTTCATCACCGCAGAACGTGTCTCCGGGCGATTGACGAGGCAAAGGCAAGGAAATCCGCCTCCACCCCCGACTGCAGCCCCGATGAGTCCGACACCCCGAATATGGCAACCAAAGGACAGGGCTCCAATTCGACATTCAGAATCGCTGAGGGGGTGCTAAGGAAAGAGACGCAAAAGTTCACCAGTTTGGGGCAAGACCAAAACATGTGTGTGATTGGTTAGGCTCCCAGAGCACTGCTCACACCTATTTCCACCTCCGGCAAAAAATATGCTGATCTTCGCCTTGGTCAGGTGCGCGCTAAACATTGAGCTGGATCAAGCCCAGCCTCATAAACGAGGTCTTGGAGTTCACCCTGCAAAGGACCTCACTCTACACCTCATCATCCACCGTAGGCCCCAGTTCCCATTCCCACCTCCCTTTCACCCTCACCACCGGGCCCAATTCATCTGCTTGGATCCCCCATAAATGCCAGATGTGCTACCCTCCTCTGAACCCCTTTGCAGATCAGACTTAACCGTGCTCATCAGACTGGCATAGTTCAATTTATGGAGCGAGGCCTAGTCGCGGACCACTAGGCCACTCAGATACCTGAAGCTAGATCTGGTAAGTCAAAAGGGAAGCACACCCGGTTCGGCTCCCCCATCCATGGGGCCCAATGGCAAAATACTCTTTCCCAGATTCAACTTGTATCTCGAAAAAGAGCGAAAAGCTCTTCAATAACTCCATTATATCAATTTGGGTCCATCAAATAAAGCAGTAAATAGTCAGCGTATAGGGGCATCCTATGCTCCTTCACCCCCTCCCTTTATTTTCTGCTTCCACTTTCTCAAAGCTCTCAAAGCCATAGCCAGGGGCTCAATCACCAATACAAATAGGAGGGGAGACAACAGACACCCCTGTTTCGTTCCCCTACCTTGGTGAATGTACCCTGAACTCAAAGTGTTGATGCGCACACTAACCGAGGGGGCCTTATACAATAGACATATCCACAAAGCAAACTTTGGTCCAAGACCAAACCTCTCCAAAACTGTAAACAGCTGCTTCCACTCCACCCTATCAAATGACTTCTCGGCATCGAAAGACCAACCACCTCTGGATCAGGCCAAGTAGACAGGGAGAGAACTGCATTTAATTGTCGCCACATATTAGATGACAGTTGTCAGCCCTGAGCAAATCCTCTGATCTTCACCTATCACTCCAGTGAGATAGGCTCTAATCTCATCACTGGCATCTTAGACAATACCTTGACATCAACATTCAGCAACAAAATAAGAAGGTACGACCCACATTCCACTCGATCCTTATCCTTTATCAATAGAAGGGAAATCGATGTCTGCAATAGCGTTGCCAGGAGGGAGCCCTGGTCAGAAAGTCCTTAAACATGTCCACCAGCATTGGGACCACCTCTCCGGCAAATGTCTGATAAAACTCCACCAGAAACCCATCCGGCCCTGAGGCCTTACCTGTTTGCATCAACCCTATAGCTGCTAAGACCTCCCCAGGAACGAAGGGTGCTCCTCCTTCCCCACCACAGGAAATTCCAAACCCTTCAAAAATGGCGACATATCCGACCTCACTATCCATGTGTGTTTTGTATGATTGTGGTAAACACCACTAGTAACACATTGCATGTATTACAGTACTGCCACTGTCTTACAGGTACCACAGTAAATCCCAGCCTGCTGGCTCCTCCCAGCAGGCGGCGTATAAAAGTGAACGCTCTCCTGCGCTGCTCCAATTTTGGTTCCAGTTGCAGCAGGCACAACATCTTGTGCAATACAGCCTTGATTGTGTCACCATTTTTGTCTCATGGTTATTGACGGTATATCAATTATATAATCTCCCCCTGATAACTGCTTTCAAAACCTCCCACAGCATGGAAGGAGAGACAGACCCTTTACCATTGAATACTTATCTCCTCCTCTAAAGCCTTAGAAATACACCCACAAAACCACATATCTGCCAGTAGCCCCACGTCCAACCTCCATTCCAGATGTTGAAATGGGCCCACCTCTAAAACCAAGTCCACCAAATGCGGAGCTGGGTCGGAAATGACTATAGCTGACTATTTTGCTTTCCTTATCCTCGGAAGAAGACTTACCCATCAAAAAGAAGTCTATAATGGAGTATACTTTATGAACTGGGGAAATTAACAAAATTCTGTATCTCCCGGATGCATGAACCACCACGGGCACCCTCCCACACCTCTCTGCCCACCTCAGCCACAAACGCTGACAGCACCTTCACTACCCCCAAAGAGGCCAATGACTTTGACCCAGAGCGGTCTAACTTCAATGCTCAAATGCCCACAAGGACCATGTATTGCCATTACTATTACCTTAACCACTGTCCCCTATTCACATTGGCCCCTCATCACCCTTCTGTACAGCATACGCAAACCTCGAATAACATCAAATAAAAATAGTGTTCAAGAAATCTGAAACAAGCCCATCCCATCAAGAACCATAGAAGTCCCCACAGACGCCCTTTAGCTTAATCCAAGACTGCCTTCTTAAAGGTCGCCCGCCTCTTCACTAGCTGCGCTCCGACATCCTATTATATCCGGGTGGTACTTCCTTCCCATCTCGAGTCTCGATTCCCTTTGGCCCACTCATTCACTCGGGAGCTATGGAACCTGCCAACCACTGCTCGTGGTGACTCATTCACCCGGGACTTCTGCGAGAGAGTCCGTTGTCCCTGCTTCCCGAACATCTGAGAAAAATACTCAGTGGGTTTCTGGTCCTCTATCGCCTCCGGCAAGCCCACGTTGCTGAGATTTTGTCTCCTCAACCTATTCTCCAGGTCATCCACCTTTGCCCTCACAATCCAGTTTCTCTCCCTCTCCACCTTCTCTCGGACCAAGCGCCTCCTCAATTGACCATTTGAGCGTTTCCATCATCACCTGCCCTTGTTTCTCGAAGTGCTTCCCAAACTGCTTCTCAAACTCTGAGGCCAATAGGCCCACCAGCAAATCCACCGTGATAGGAGCAGCTACACCTGCTGGAGTTATACCCACAACCTTCCCACCAAGTAAGCCATGCGGACTTCCCAAATCCATGGAAGGATATCCACTTGCAACCTTCTTTTCGTCAGCCTTTTTTTGAGATTTCCAACATTATTTCATCGACCCGTTAACTAAACCTATAAATGAGCCAAGCTTGTTCACCAACATTTCTCAGGAACTGGGCAAAAAGGATTTTACAAAAACCAAGTACCTTGTTGGGAGATACCTAGTGTGCCACCTTCTCCTACTGGAAGCTGTCACCGGAATTCCCAGGAGTTAATGTTAAGGGACCATGGGAGGGTGGCTTGACCAGCGGTTAATGTAAGGGGGCTATGTAGCTGGCAAATGTAATTCTGCCTGTGGCTGGGATTCTACGGCCTCACCCGCGGCTGGGATTCTCCAGTCCCATTGAAAGTGAATGGAGTTTTGGCTGGAACGCCAAATTCTCCAATCTCACTTACGGCAGGCGGCAATGGATGAGATTGGAGAATCTTGTCATGTGTGTCTCTTTTTAATTCCTATTATATGCAAGTATATAAACAGAAATGACTTGTTTACATTTTATTTCTGTGTTTGTGCCTATTTGGTGGTCAACAAAAAGGTGTTGACAAAAAAAGGGTTCCCCGACGCATTTGAGAGTTCTCAAGGGGTTCTGCAGCTTGAAAAATTTGGGAAACCCTGATCTGCTAAATGCCTATTTCATGGTTCAGAATGCAAGGGAAGCCAGCAGAGGGAGCGGCAGGCTTCAACCAGTGTTTGTAAATGAGCCAGACAACATCCAGGAAAGCGATGGTAGATATAGTACCCCTGGGAAACAATGACCAAAGGATGATTAGACTTAATATATCGTTATGACCAGCTGTGGAAAGGTTGATTGGCTCCCCTTTATTCTAAACCTCAGTTGACTGAGGTAGATTTTTTTTCTCAAAGGAAATGCTTGCTAATTCAGTGAGCGATTATCGATTTATATGCTGTGATGGTAAAATACACACACAGACAGGTCCTCTTAGGTTTCTTTACAATGAAAAATAGCTTTTACTGTGCTTAGGAAGGGAAAGATTTTTGTTGTTCTTAACCGAATGGCCGAATAGCCTAATTCTGGTCTTATGTCTGTTTAAGGGCTGTTGAGGGGCTGTTTAGCACAGGGCTAAAGAGCTGGCTTTGAAAGCAGACCAAGCAGGCCAGCAGCACGGTTCGATTCCCGTACCAGCCTCCCCGAACAGGTGCCGGAATGTGGCGACTAGGGGCTTTTCACAGTAACTTCATTTGAAGCCTACTCGTGACAATAAGTGATTTTCATTTCATTTCATTTCATGTCTTATGGTCCTTACCTGATCTAAGTAAAGTAATAAAAATGGTCCATCTATCTCACCCCCACAGACACACTTGTCAGAACTGGCACAGGTTAGAGACGTAACAAGTTAACGAATGGAAATTCCATCGGAGAGAAGATCGGGATAAGTGGGAAATCCAGGAAGAGAACTGGAAGTGAATTAAACACTCAAATAAAAATAGATCAGTGACCAAATTCATGGCACTTCTCCACAATGGCTGACTCTCAACATCATTGAATGAGAGTTAGGAAATCACAATAACTTGAAGCTATTCAGCAGTACCTATTCACTCCAATTGTGCATTCAGGTGATCTTTTATATATACACTTAACGGGCACGATTTACCAGAAACGAAACAGAGTCCTGTGTCAAGCGTGCTTAGCCGGGTGTTTCCCAGCACTTGCCGCGAATAGAAAAACACTGTTATTAAATGTGGCCCCTGCCAGATTGGCGGGACCACCTGGGCACCCTGGCACTGTGGCATCAGCAGTTCCAGGGTGCTATCCTGCCCAGAAGCCAACCAGCCAGGGGCCTCCAATCACAAAGTCCCCCCCTCCCCAAGTGCCATTCTGCTTGCCCCCATTTGTGTAGACCACTGTTCAACGGTGCCTGGCCGGGGTCTCTGCTTCAAGAGGTTTCCATCCAGGGTGATAGTTAGACCCAGCGAGTGCATATTCAAGTGTGCCTAGCTGCACAGTTTAATACGCAAACTTAGGTCCTGCCATTGCAAGGCGTGGTAAACCGAGTATTTAACAGCCATGTCACGTCCTGAGTCGGGCTCAATGTGGCTGTTAGATTTTTCCCAACGTCTAACTGCCTTACTGGCTTCAAGATGTAATTGTCCGACAGTCGGCATTAAACAATTTAATTTCGATGTTCTACTGAGAATGGACAAAACGTTACTGATTCACCTGCCTTAATTGTAACCATAGCTCATCGCACAAGTGGTCATTCTTCATTTGTAAAGGGTGACAATGCGTAACAGTTCAATCCTGCCTTTATCAAACACCCAAATTCTTGCACATCCAATCTGAACCTCAGGCCGATATTTCTCGCAGAATGTTGAGGCTGATGGCAGTGGCGTATTACCCCAACGTGAGAGCAACAAATTCAACTAAAATGAACAATCAAATCTTGGACCCCGCGGTCCTGTTGGCTAAACACTGCACCACAAGGCAACCTACCCATTAAGCTACGGAGAAGGGAGGGGCCAATGAATCTGTCTCCTGGGCAAGTATTTCCATTGATTATTAAGTGGAATAAGACTAGGCCTCAAAATATGCACCAGACATGGCTCCAAAAGAAATGTATGAACATAAGACGGGCTCAGCTCAAAGGGAGGATATATATGCATGAGATAGCTATCATCATGAAAAGGTACTCACTCTAAATGTTTCTTCAGTGCGCTGGTTGTAAATTTGGCCGTACATTTCTGAAATCTTCAGTCCTTGTCAATGCAGCCACATCCTCAAATTTAGGAAGGGCACCTCCTCTGGGTGGAAATGGCAGCTTGCATCTCATTTTAATCCACATATTTTTCTTATTCAGGTTTTTACATACTCACACTTAAAATGTAAACAAAATATTTTTACCACACTTTCAGCTGAAGTCTTCCTCCGTTCCATTACAAAAGTGAACTTTATCATTTAAATGATGTTGAATTGTGCAGTCTACAGCCGCAGAGACAGTAAAGTACAGCCTTATCAAATTTCATAACTTGATACAATTTGGCAGTAAGAGAAGTATAAATTAACGTCCAGAATTAAATCCGTTTCCTTCTTTTGTCCAAGGACTACAATGTTTGCAGGAAGTGAGCCTTTAAATTAGCCTGATATCAATACTTCTTTAAAATGGCCTGGCTGACATAATGGTATAGTCGGGACTGGAATTTAGGTTTGATCATATTCCAGGCAGGATAACATTCGTCTGATCAAACTCAATCTCTCACTCATTTTCAAAGGCCTCAATTGAAATAGGTTTTGGGCATTCTCAGTGTGGTTCCTGACGGGCATAATTCCAAATCCCAACACTGGCCAATCTTACTCATGCCCTGCGTTACCTCTTTCCCACCAAGAATTCAGCTTCTCAATTACGGCTGTTTACATCAAATGCTCCCTCTGGAGTTAAAAGCACCACCATCAGTGGTATATAGTGTATGTATTTTTTTATATTCATTCTCGGCATATGGGCATCACTGGCAAGCCTGACATTTATTACCCATCCCTAGTTGCCCTTGAGAAACTGATGGTGGATCTTCTACTCTAACCACCGCAGTTTGCATAGTGAAGACTTTGCTATGTTGCTGTTCGGGGAGTTTAAGGGTTATGACCCAATGACAATAATGAAATGGTAATGTATGTGCAAGTCAGGATGGCATGTGCCTTGAAGAGGAAATTGGAGGCAAAGGCATCCCCATGTATTTGATGCCCTTGTCCTTCCAGATGCCGGAGGTCACAACCTGTTAAAGAAACCTTGGTGTGTTGTTGCTGTGCATCTTGTAGATTGCATATATGTGGTGATCCACCACTGTATATATATGTGTGTGCCTGTATTAGGGGATGTACAACAGTACCTGTATTACAGGTCTGTCGGTAAGCCCCTGCTGGCTAGCTCCGCCCACAGGGAGCAGTATAAATATTCATGAGCTCTCCTGAGCTGCCATTCTACAGCTGCAGTCGAGGGAATAACATCTCACGGTAATAAAGCCTCTCTTGTACAGATTCGTGTCTTTGTGTGCAATTGTTAGCGCATCAATATACTACAGCCATGATGTGCTGATGGTGGAAAATGGATAGCCAGTGGAGAGGTGCCTATCAATCAGGTTGCGCCAGGTACATATATCAACCCAACACACAAGCCTGGAAAATGTTATTGGTTTAACGTAGTGGTGGGTAACCTTGGGGCAGCGGCCACATGAGGCCCATCAGGGTTCTGAGTGTGGCCCACAAGACATTTTGTTGACTGTTACTGATGTGCAGAACTGCCACATTCCACTGATTTCCATCCACATATCTTTGTTCCTAATGATGTGACTGAAGTGATATACACTCAAAGCAAGGGCAAGTGAAATGAGGTGAGTGCTGATTGTGCACAACCTTGACTGTGAGTGCCGTGGAGTCGCTCTGCGTCCAATCAAGCATAAATATTTATTTTGTTTTTACTACTTGAGGTTGATGACAATTTTATTAATATATGAATGATTAAACATTTTCTAGAACTTGTGATGAAATATTCGGCATGCATTAAATATATTCAATTTTATTCAAGGGTCATAGTTAGTGAACATGTCCTATTTCAATCTTGCAGCCCACAGAGGTGGAAGAAGGTCACTTGTCTAACTCACTCACTCATCTAGATTGTCCATCACTGGTTTAATGTTTTGTACCAGTATCAATTCCAGATAATGATTCCCGTGGGGTACTCCTTCATTGAGCATCAGTACTAAAATTATTGCAGGATTTTCAATAGGCTGTCGTGGTTTTAACAATAAAAATCTACATCTTATCGTGGCACTAAATGAGGGAACACACTAAATTCCCTTTTTAAATACAATTTTAGGCATGGTTCATTGCTCTAGTCCAGATGGAAGAGCATAATATGTTATCCAGGATTTTACATTCCAGAAATCAGGTTAATTGTTACAATTTGCAAAATTGGACGTATATGGTCGAGTGTGGGATGTTTGGCTTGGAGAAGGAGGTGTTTAAGAACTGTTACTGAGAGAGGAATTTCTTCAGCCAGAAGGTGGTGAATCTGTGGAACTCGTTACCACAGAAGGTTGCGGAGGCCAAACCACTGAGTGTCTTTAAAATAGAGGTAGATAGGTTCTTGATTAAGAAGGGAATCAAGGGTTATTGGGAGAAGGCAGGAGAATGGGGATGAGAAAAATATCAGCCCTGATTGAATGGTGGAGCAGACTCGACAGACCGAGTGGCCTAATTCTGCTCCTATATATTATGGTCTTATAGCATCTGAATCAGTAACACATTGATTTAATCTCCTCCTTGTTTTCAAATCACTCCATGCCCCTCCTTGTTTCTGTAACCTGTTCCAGCACAAAAATACTTTGCACGTTTCCTAGTCTGGTCCCTCATTCCTTCGCCTACATTTTTGGCAGCAACATCTTTCGTTGTCTAGACCATAGCTTTTGAATTTCCCTCTATAAACCTTTGGTCACCCCACTTCTCTCGCTCCTCCTGTGAGATACACCTGCAAACCAACCTCTTTGATCAAACCTTTGGTCACCTGGCCCAGTATCAAAGTACAGTAGCTCATTGTCAAACGTTGCATGTTAACTCTCCTGTGAATTGTTCCATAAATAAGGTTTTTGCTTTTGCTGAAAATATGCACATATATTCACACACAAGGCCCTGGCATTTGCAGGCAAAAGGAACATGTTTGCAATTGAGTCTTTTTTCAACTAAACCAAAGCTTAGGGAACAGACATTCCCTGATCCATTCCACAGGGCAATATCTTTACCAATCAGAGCCCATTATAAACCAGTCAGCACTTTTCTCTTGTGTAGTGTAAATTGTCGGTCCCTGTTACTGATGGAAAATTCTTACGATTGTCCTCGTGACTGAAAGGTGCAAAGCTTTGGTGGCATGTCTCTTTATCAGCAGTACTCAAGGTTCGTACCACAAAACAATTGTTTTGGCTGTTGTCGTGAAATGAAAATCAGTCCAAATCTGACAGAATATGAACTGCAGCAGGTCCTCCATCTTAGGGCTCCTTCACCCTGCCAACTTCGGAAAGACTTTATTGACTTACTAGACATTTTCTTCGCCCTAATATTAATTTGAACCATCCTGTCAGCAACTTAAGGTTACTGGGAGGTGGGCGAGATACTGGTTTGAGGTGACGACCACGTCAGCAATGATCTTAATCAATGGAAGAGCAAGTTGAAGGGACTGGATGGTCTACTCCTGGTCCTTTTTTTTTTTCCGTATGTAAAACCATGCCAGAGTATAATCAGCATGTTGTCATGGGAGAGTACCTTTAAGAAATGGGTGTTTACTACTGCAGTGATGTCAGAGAGTGGGTGGAGCTGGGCTGTCTGTCAGCTTTTTACTTTGTTTTTGAGCAGGCTACAGGGTGTGTTTTAGTTTAATTTTCAGTGTTGGAGCTGAAGCCAGACCAAGCAGGTGTATAGCTGGTCTCTCGGCCATCAAAAGACTATCTCTTGATCATTTGGTGAATTCAGAATTATGAATGTTTTTAGTCGTAAACCTAATGTGCTTCTGTTAAAAGGTGTTTCTTTTATCTGGATGCTGTTTGGATTACTTAGTGTTGTATTCTTTGGGGGTTATATTTGAATTGATGGTTGCTGAGCTGTTCACTGTATATTTTAAAACGGTTAACTTGAGTTCATAGAATAAACATTGTTTTGCTTCTAAAAAATACTTTTCCATTTCTGCTGTACCACATCTGTAGAGTGGGCCGTGTGCTCCCCATACCACAATCTATTAAATGTTGTGCGTCAGGTGAACTCCATGATACACTTTGGGGTTCTCTAAACCCTGGCCCATAACAATGTGTCTGACTCCAATGTGGCTAATGTGCTGGACCACTTGGTGATCTGTTCTGCACTATTTTAATACATAGTGCTTTAATTCTGCCAACTTTAGATAACAGTAAATTATAACCTCTTTTTGTGCCCAAATTTTTCAATAACTCTTGTGATCCAGTGTGATTGAAAAATTGCCAGTGCTACTACTACTACTGAACAAGTCACTCATTGAGAGCATATAGAAAAACACACATGCAATAAAACTGATAATTTACCAGCATCGAAAGACATCTCATTAGACATTCACATTCTAAGTTTAATAGACAACAGAAATCAATAATACATTTGTGCATAAGTCCATTATTATTTCATTAATCCACATCTATTTAAAGATATGGTTCCCTGGTTCTGAGAACAGGCAATTGTTTCGGCAGAGCTCTTTCTCTTAACGTCAAATACATTAAAAAAGATCTGAAAGATTTGATTTCACAGGAATACAGAGTATCAGTTTATTTATCCAAAATGAAGTATTTATTTAAAATACGTATGGTGGGTTAAGCAAATGTGCGTCGCTGATCATCAAAAGTAAAATCTATCACAGGGAAAGGCATTTATTGTGGCCAGCCGCACAAAGTTGGCCATTGTGAATTCGCAACACTGCACTGTTGGAGGTGACATGTTTCCGATAAAATGTTCATTCAAAATGCTTCCAGTTGAACATAAAAGATCCAAAAATCATTATTTGAAGAAATGCAGTAGAGATCTCCCTGTGTCCTGGTTTCCCTGCACCCCCTCCCTCCCCCTGCCCCACACTTTGTAGGAAAGCAGCAATTGCTAGAGCAAAGAAATCCCTACAGTCCCTTCAGTTCGCTTTCTAACATTGCGGGATCAATAATTGATCTTTGGTATCACAGAACATGAGTACTTCTGAAAGAAGAGACACGCTGTCATAGCTTTTCATCCAGCACTCATCGAGACACATCTGCTCTGATAAGTGCAAGACAAAAAGCTTCAACAACATGTCTCTCTTTTCCGCAATAATGGACATTTTGGCTGAGCTCTTAATACTCCCATTATATTGGGATTGCATCTACTGGAGAATTTTAGCACTGATCCCATTGAAATATGGAATGGGCGGGGGGGGGGGGGGGGCGCAATAGGAAGTGCTATAATTCATACACCCATATGGGTGGCAATGACCCTTAAGTTGAATCTAAGACACCCACCTCCCTACCCAAGTTGCAGAGTCCAGTTAAGGCAATGGGAGATGTTCATGTGCATTTGCTGCCCTTGTCTTTCTAGGTATTGGAAGTGAGGAGAGGGGAGTAGAAGCAGGGTTTGACTGGTACTGCTAGAGAGGCCTTAGTAGGTTACTGAGCTGCACCCTGCACATCTCAGCCAAGTTATGCATCCCTGCAATGGACACACAGAACAAGAACAAGATTCCTCTGAATCATACAAAAAGTCAGATGGACTTGAAACAGAGATACTGTTTCTCTCTCCAAAGATGTTGCCAGACCGGCTTACGTTTTTCAAGCATTTACTTTTATGAACAAACTTTCTGCTCCCTGCTCACTTAACAGTGGCCTCTGCTGAACACGATGTATGGTCGTAATTTACACCGAGTCTATGCGTCGGATTGGTGGGAGCAGAGGCAATGCCCACTGTCTTCCAACACCAGCTGTTTGCGGTCCCCCCTACAGGCAGTCAGTGATCAACAGGAAATACTGTTGCCAGGTGATGATAAGTGGAAGTCTCCATATCTAACCACAAAAGCCTGGACAGAGCTGGTAGTGAGCAGCCGTGGGTTGTACGTAGGAGTTGGGGGCATTATTGGAAGTGGCTCAATGACCTCCGCTCTGCGAGGATGAGTACGAAAGGCAGATACTGCTGTTTTCCACCATCAGGTGGTTCATTACCCAGACCAATCATGGACTCAGATGCTCCACCGTTATCATCTGGTGAGGCGGGACTCTCAGGTGCTGCCATGTCACATCTTCGCCACCTCAAATACTCCCATTGTAGTGTGGTTGAGCGCATGCATATAGCCAGACAGCTGGTAGCACAGACTGGATGCAGCACATCACAATTGCCTATGCTGCTGTCAGAAACTACAATTGACCAGCACTCTGGCAGTTGGAGCAATGTTGGAGACCAGAAAGGTGCTGAACCCCAGGCAGTTGACGAGCCTTTGGAGCCATCCAAGTGCGGGTGTTAGGCGAAGATACATGGAGATCTGGTAGAGCTTCCAGAGGGTATCCTTGCCCTGGTCCATACAATGGAAGGAGTCCATCTGAGGCAATCTCCCTCTCCTCTGAACACATGGCATCATCCATTGAGAGATCAGCATCTCTCATGGAGAGCCAGAAGGTTAATCAAGGGTTTCTGGTGTTGCCTTTAGATCTGCAAGTCCACACACTCGATGGGACCTCAGCAGGGAATTACCAATGTGACGGGGAGATGCAGCACGCGGTGTCCCTGCTAGCTTCTTTCCCACTGATGGTGAGCAGCGAGGTACCTGCCGGAAGAGCAGCGGCTATCTGCAACTGGAGGGCAGCTCTCAAGGGCATTTCTTTTTTTTTTTTTTTTTTTTTTTAATTAATTCAAGGGCATTTCTGTTGGTAACACTAACTCCATTGCCCCTCTGCCAGTGACAGGATTGTCTCAGATTTCCACATTGACTGAGGAGTGTCCCGCCATAGTGTAGAAGTCTCCTGCACTGCTGGAGCCCCACAGCTTCTAGCAACCAGTGGCCATCCAGACCAATTGGGCAGCTGGGTCAGCTGCTGGCAATGGGTGAGAACCAAGGCAAAGTACTCGTAAACGGTTTTAACAAATCACAATGAACACAGGAGGGCTATTGCAGGTGATATATTTAGTGGTGTAATTTGTGGTATGCTGTTCCACACCACCTTGTTAAATTGATCTTTCACATTACATGTTGTTTCTTGTCAATGAGTGGCAGAAAGATTGGACGCCTGCAATTTAATCTCAGAAAGTAACTGAGCATGAATATTGTATTTTTCTGAAGAGGAACAATCAAAATGGTGCCATGAGAGTTTTCTGTGGTCAGAGCAATGACATAATTACAGATTATTAATGACATGGCATGAGGACTATAGTAGCCTATTGCAAGTTCCCTGTGAATGAGAGATTCCCTCCTCCCAATTCTCCCTGTTGGCTTCTCAACATGGCCTTGTGGCTGTTCAGGTTCATCCTTGGAGTCTGTGTTGAAATCATCATCGGACGTTGGTGGCTGTTCCTTCCAGTCCACCTCCTCCAGCTGATCTCCCCAAGAGAGAAACAGTTTGTGCAGGGCACAGCGCATAGCAACTGTGAGTGAAATCTGATCCAGTGCACTTTGAAGAGATCCCCAGACCGGTCCTGTCAATGGAAGCTCATTTTCAGCAGGCCGATCATCCTTTACTTTCCAGGATGACTCTGGAAGAGTGAGCAGCTTTATCAGACAAAAGCAAGACATGACAGTGCCTTCTGTGCCACCAACACATAGCTGAGAGGCTATACCAGTTGACTGTTATACCCTTTCAAATCTGTGTCCCTTGCATTTAAGGGAGTAGATTTGAAGCCCATAGTGGAGAAAATGGCCAGGGTGAGAGAGAGTAATGGTGTTGTTGGGAACTCAGGAATCAGATGTGGAGATTAGATTACGATTGAGCCTGTCCAATATTCAGGGCCATTGACAGAGCAGGATGGTGGCGTAGATACGAAACCAGGCAACATTTTTATAAATAATCTTTATTATTGTCACAAATAGGCTGACATTAACACTGCAATGTAGTTACTGTGAAAAGCCCCTAGTCGCCACATTCCGGCGCCTGTTCCGGTACACTGAGGGCAAATTCAGAATGTCCAATTCAGCTAACAGCACGTCTTTCGGGACTTGTGGGAGGATACCGGAGCACCCGGAGGAAACGCACGCATACATAAGAACATAAGAACACAAGAACTAGGAGCAGGAGTAGGCCATATGGCCCCTCGAGCCTGCTCCGCCATTCAATGAGATCATGGCTGATCTTTTGTGGACTCAGCTCCAATTTCCGGCCCGAACACCATAACCCTTAATCCCTTTATTCTTCAAAAAACTATCTATCTTTATCTTAAAAACATTTAATGAAGGAGTCTCAACTGCTTTACTGGGCAAGGAATTCCATAGATTCACAACCCTTTGGGTGAAGACGTTCCTCCTAAACTCAGTCCTAAATCTACTTCCCCTTATTTTGAGGCTATGTCCCCTACTTCTGCTTTCACCCGCCAGTGGAAACAACCTGCCCGCATCTATCCTATCTATTCCCTTCATAATTTTATATGATTCTATAAGATCCCCCCTCATCCTTCTAAATTCCAATGAGTACAGTCCCAGTCTACTCAACCTCTCCTCATAATCCAACCCCTTCAGCTCTGGGATTAACCTAGTGAATCTCCTCTGCACACCCTCCAGCGCCAGTGCGTCATTTCTCAGGTAAGGAGACCAAAACTGAACACAATACTCCAGGTGTGGCTCACTAACACCTTATACAATTGCAGCATAACCTCCCTAGTCTTAAACTCCATCCCTCTAGCAATGAAGGACAAAATTCCATGCACTTTCTTAATCATCTGTTGCACCTGTAAACCAACTTTTAGCAACTCATGCACGAGCACACCCAGGTCTCTCTGCACAGCAGCATGTTTTAATATTTTATCATTTAAATAATAATCCCTTTTGCTGTTATTCCTACGAAAATGGATAACCTCACATTTGTCAACATTGTATTTCATCTGCCAGACCCTAGCCCATTCACTTAATCTATCCAAATCCCTCTGCAGACTTCCGGTATCCTCTGCACTTTTTGCTTTATCTTAGTGTCGTCTGCAAACGTGGACACATTGTCCCTGGGGTTGCACAGGGAGAACGTGCAGACTCCGCACAGACAGTGATCCAGCCGGGAATTGAACCCAGGACTCTGGCGCTGTGAAGCAACAGTGCTAACCACTGTGCTACCGTGCCACCCATTAGATGTCCCAGGAGGGGTCAAGTCGAATTTCACACCCTACTTATAAAATCAAGAATCCCACATCAACTTGTTTACGTCTCAACACACCTCATCCAATCTATCCCTTGCGTGCATGGTTTTAAAATCAAAGTAAGGTAATAAGAGAGATAAGAAGATCACAATGACACATAAGTGACACTCCTGCGGGTATCGTATCAAAGATTTATATTCTGCCTATGTGGCTGACAGCTGGGGTCTGTCAGCAAACTCACAGCTGCAAAGCTGGGTGCCATTAAACTAACAAAACACTGTTCCTTGTGCAACCATGCATGGCATCTCACAGTGGGTATATGTATATGAGACTGTCTTTCATTCATTCAAAATAGCTCAAACATGTCCCTAGCGGGCAACTGCTGTTTGTCAGGATTGACACGCGAGTGATCAGAAATAAACTTTTATGTTTTTTAATCGTTTAAAGACACAACTCCAAGTCAAAGTAGAGACGAAAAATGCATTTATCTTTCGTTTGGTTTCCACTCCAAAATTCCGGGGCTTTTAAATTTTCCGCATGGTTTGTTCATGTCTCTCCCCCACCCCACACACACACACACACACACACACACCTCCCCCCCCCCCCGCCCCCTCACCACCCCAATCTTGTTATTGATTATCATGCACTTGAAGGACAGCCAGCTGGATAACCAAACATTTTGGTTGCCATGGAAGCATCCGTATTCAATGGCTATCGGCATCTAGCGTGTTCGGGTACTGTCAAGCTCCAATCAATCAATCTCAGGCCTGGTCTCTGGGGAAATACTCTGTTGAAATATTTTAATGATTCATGCGCATTGCATTAATCATATACCTTTTCAACCAGGCACATTTCAACAGTTCATCTACAGTGTGTGTGTTATAAAGAACTGTACACATTTAACAGCATAATACCCAAGTTATACTGCAGCAATGGGAACGGTTTGCTTTTAACAGGACTATCACTGTATGTTGGAAATACCGCTCACCAATCTCAGGCTGCAGATACAATTTCTAGTCTTCGAAAAAGGTTGACAAAGTTGCTCGATCCCTTCACTTATTAGGATTAGATGGATTAAACGGATGCTGAAAGGATGTTTCTGTGATGATATGTGAACTATCATCTGTGTATATAATATAATAACCAACTGTATATAAACGTTTGTGCCTGTATGTATAAATTACAATTCTAGCATCCGACCACAGGTGGCGTGGCGACAGGAGAATGTTACTAGAACACAGACACATGGGAGGCAGATCGTCGCTAGCAGGCGGAGAGTCCAGTCGCATATTGAGTAGTCCCTTAGTCAATGTAATTAATACTAGTTAATCATAGTTATTTGCATTTAGACATAACTGTAATCATAGTAGACATCATAGAAACCCGTGAGTGTTTTCGTTAGTTAATAACAGTTTTGTTCATTTCCAAAGCTGTATGTTCTCTGATCACTTCAACTACAAAGACATTGCCATCTGTGCATGCAGGGAACATTACAGTTTTTCTTGTGGCATGAGGGGACATATTTTAAAATGGTCACCAATTTAAGACAGAGATGAAGAGAAATGTCTTCTCCAAAGAACCCTGGAGGCAGGGTCATTGAATATTTTGAACGCAGAGGTAGATAGATTACTGAGTAACAAGGCAGTTAAAGGGTATGGGGGTAGGCAGGAAGGTGGAGTTCATGCCACAGTCAGATCAGCCATGATTTTACTAAATGGTGGAGCAAGCTGGAAGGAGCCAAATGGCCTACTTCTGCTCCTGAGCCCTCTGTTTGTATTTGCCACAGACAACAAGAATTACCTTTAATCTGTAAAACCTAAGTTAACACTGGTCTGCAAATCGTATGGAGTTGCTTTGCAGCCTGTGTCTGATACCATAGACTTCCTAATAATGTAGAAGAAAGCTATTTGGCCCATCGGGTCTGCACTGCACCTAGGCCCACTCCGCCACCCCAACATCGTGACCCCATAAACCCACCTAACCTGCGCAGCATTGGACACTAAGGTGCACGTTAGCATGGCCCATGCACCTAACCTGAACGTCTTTGGACTGTGGAAGGAAACCGGAGCATCTGGAGGAAACCAAAGCAGACACGGGGAGAAAGTGCAAACTCCACAAGGCTGGAATTGAACCCAGGTCCCTGGCGCTGTGAGGCTAACCACTGTGCCACTGTGCACGACCACCAGTTCCAAGCGATCGCAATAGACAAAGGTTGTGGGTTCAAGGCCTGAGACTGGAGCACCAAATCTCGGCTGGCATTACAGAGGGATTGTTGCATTATCAGATGAAACCCTATGGTATGTCTGCCTTCCTTGACGGACGTACAAAATCCCATGGCACTATTTCAAAGAAGAGCAGTGGAGTTTTCCTCACTGTCCTGGCGAATATTTATCTCTCAACCAATATCACTAAAAGCAGAGTACCTGGCCATCATCACTGTTATTTGTGAACCTTGCTGTGTACAATTTAGTCACTATATTTTCCTACATTACAACAATGTCTACAAAAGTACTTTGTTGGCTGTGAAACATTTTGGGATGTTCTGAGATTCTGAAAGCCAATTCATAAGTAGTAATTTTCTCTTTTACTATTGTAAGCTTGGCATGGTTACACTGTGCAGCTGCAGTAAGACATCACATTGGATCAAGATGTGCATATGGAGGAAGAGACACAACATCTGGCCAACACTGAATCTGTTCAAACACCATGCTGATTTGGAACTATATGGCTGTTCCTTCACTGTTTCTGGCTCGAAGTCCTGGAACTCCCTTCCTAACAGCACTGAGGGTGTACCTGCACCACATGGACTTCAACGTTTCAAGAAGGCAACTCACCGTCACCTTCTCAATGGCAATTTAGGGAAACAAATGCCGAGTTTGTCAACAATGCACACATGCCACGAATAAAAACATGCATACTCACGTGTCTTTTAAAAATACGATTCAGGTTTTCTTTTAAATTTAGAGTACCCAATTATGTTTTTCCAATTAAGGGGCAATTTAGTGGGCCAATCCACCTAACCTGCACATCTTTGGGTTGTGGGGGTGAAACCGACACAGACACGGGGAGAATGTGCAAACTCCACAAGGACAGTGATCCCAGGCCGGGATGTGAGTGGCTATGGGGTAGTGGGAACCATTTGGAAGGAGTTGGGAGGGAGGGAGATTATAGAGCGGGGACAGGGTGGCGGACAGGGCCGGCTTAAGGCACCGGCAACTCGGGCTGTTGCCCGGGGCGCCATGTGCTAGGGGGCGCCAGACTCGGGTCCCGCGCATGCGCAGTTGGGCCGGCGCCAACCAGCGCATGCGCGGTGGCCGCACTCCCCCAGTGTGGCCGCACTCCCCCAGGGCGCCCCCCCCCCCCCCCGGTCCGTCCCCTCGGTCCGCCCCCCCCCGCTCAGTCCGCTCGGTCCGCTCCCACCCACCCCCTCGGGTCCGCCCGCCCCGCCCCCCCATCGGGTCCGCCGCCCCTCCCCGCCCCCCCTCGGGTCCGCCCGCCCCCCCCCTCAGGTCCGCCCGCCCCGCCCCCCCCCCTCGGGTCCGCTCCCCCCCCGGGTCCGCTCCCCCCGGGTCCGCCCCCCCCGGGTCCGCCCCCCTCTGCCCCGCCCCCCCCTCGGCCCCGCGGCCCCCCTCGGCCCCGCCCCCCTCTCGGCCCCGCCCCCCCCCAAGGGCGCCGAAGTTCAGGTTGCCCGGGGCGCCAGCAACCCTAGGGCCGGCGCTGGTGGCGGAACTGCCAGTGGCCAGACTATTTAGTTGGCAAATCGGGAGGTAATGAGATTGTCCCAGTGTGGTGGCTCTGGAGCACACGTTGAGCTGCCTGCCAGCTCAGGCGCCAAGCCTGGTTCTTCCTGGCTATCCTCCTCATCAGATGAGGCCTGGTGTTCTTCCTCCTTGTGCAACATGTCCCCAATCTGCTGCACGATATTGTGCAGGATGCAGCAGGTCAGCACATTGTTAGATACCCTCCTGGGGCTATATTGGAATGCCCCACCAGAGCGGTCTAGGCATTGGAAGCACATCGTTAGGACGCCGATGCAATGCTCAATGACATTCCTAGTTCCTGCATGAGCGTTGTTATAGCTGTTCTCTGTGTCGGTCTGGGACCTCCAGACAGGCATCACTAGCCAAGTCCTCAGGGGGTAACCCTCATCACCAAAAGCCAATCCTCAGCCGAGGAACCTCTTGAAGGTGCTGGGAACTGACGAGTGCACGAGGACTATGTGTTGTGACACTGCCTGGATATCAAGCGCAGATATCATGATCGGGGGCATGTGTGCCGTCGATCACCCCCTGAACCTGGGGCATGCGAGTGATGGTGGCACATCATGCTGCCCGGGTACCCTGGTGGGTTTGTACCAGACTGAAGCTTATATGGTCCACTGCCCGGGCACATAGGCATTTGTCACAGTGCGGATGCACCTGTGTGCGCATGTGTTGATGAGGGGCTTTTCACAGTAACTTCATTTGAAACCTGCTTGTGACAATAAGTGATTTTCATTTCATTTCATTTTCATGTCTGAGAGATCCCAGGCAGGTCTCCACTGAGAACCTGGAAAGACCCAGAGTCATTAAAGTTCAGGGTGACTGTCACCTTGACTACCACCGGGAGTAGGTATCCGCCTTTGTACCCCTGCTGTGCCAGGTGCTCCGTCACCCGGCACATGTGGCGCACGGTCTCCCTGGCACTGGACAGGCATGGACGGTGAATACATGCGGTGTCTCCTTCACACCTCCTTCTCAGCCTGTTTGATGGCCAGTACTGGAGCCTCACCAGCTGGCTCTGGCTCTTCTGGGGCAGGCTCCTCTTGTGCAGGGCCCTTCCTCAGCAGACCCTGTGCCTCTAGCCTCCGTGCATTCATGGTGGCAGTTGTGACCATGTAGATAGCAAGCATTCCTGGCTGCACTTTGAAATTAATTCTCTGCAGGGGGGAAAAAAAGAGTAGAAATGTTTGCAAGATGAGTATTTCCTCAGAGAGGGTGCCAAAGACCTTGGTACATGTGTCCTATGTTTGGGATGCACTCTGCTATTCCCCAGCCACCCTGCAGTAAGGCTGTGCTTCTGATGAGTGCACTGAAGAGCGGTAACACCTTGAGTACCACTGATTACCTCTTTCAAAAAGTTTGTACAGACTCGATGGGCCGAATGGCTGCCTTCTGCACTATAGGAATTCTATGGATTCAACTCCCACTCACTCCCTGTATCCCTTGACACCTTTAGTATCTAGAAATCTATCTTTTTCCTTCTCACTATTCAGTGACTTGGCCTCCACAGCCTTCTGTGGTAGATAATTCCACAGGTTCACCACCCTCTGAGTGAAGACATTTCTCCTCATCTCAGTCTTAATAATCTTGCTCTGTATCCTGAGATTGTGACCTATTTTCTATGTTGGAGAAAGGTGCAAGTGTTTGTCAGGACCTGGGTGAAACTTAAATGTGAAGATTGGAAAATGTATTGCATTCTGTCAGGTTACATTTACAATCTGCATCAGAAGGTTTGTTGTTGGAAAATTCAACCTTGCATCCGACTCACTTTATCACATGACCATTCACATCAGTTGCATTCTCCACCATGTAGAAGGACAAGTGTAGCGGATACATAGGAACAAGTCATAAGCCATCCAGACTGGGATCTGCATCAACATATCTTTATGATTCCTGGAAGAGAATGGTTCCTAGTTCTAGTCCCCCAAGCCAGTGGGAACATGATCCCTGTATCCAGTATGTCCAGCCCTGTCAGAACCTTAAACATTACAATTAGATCCCCTCTCATTCTTCTGAATCCCAGTGAATACAGACCCATTCAACTCAATCTCTCCTCATATGACAATACTCTTCCATTCTGCTTTACCTACCAAAGTTACCACATCTGCCATGTATTTACCCACTCACTCAACTTGTCTAAATCACCTTGAAGTCTCTTTACATTCTTCTCACCTCTCACATTCCCACTAGTTTTGAGTCTTCTGAACCATAGTATTTCACTTGGTTCCCTCATCCAAATCATTGATGTATAGTGTGAATAGCTTGGGGGTCAAGCACTGATCACTGCGGTAACCCACTAGTCACCACCTGCCACTCCAAAAAAGACCCATTATTCCTACTCTTTATTTCCTGTCTGCTGACCAATGCTCAATCCATGCCAATATATTATCCCCAATCACATGTGCTTTAATTTTGCACACTAACCTCTTCTGTCGGACTGTATAACATAATGGATTTCATTTGTCACTCTCCAAGCTGTCAGGATTATTCCAGGATCTCCAGAATTTTAGAAGATGATAACCAATGCATTCACTGTTTCCATAATCACCTCCTTTAGTACCCCGAGATGTAAATTATCAGGCCCTGGAGATTTAGCAGCTTTCAGTCCATTAATTTTCAGTAATACTAATTTCCTTCAATTCCTCTCTCTTACTAGGTTCCTTAGCATTTCTGGGAAGTTATTTGAGACTTCCTCCGAGAAGACAGAACTAAAGTAGTAGTTTAATTGCCCTGCCACTTTCTTGTTCCCCATTATACATTCTCCTATTTCAGACTGTAAGTAATTTACAATTGTCTTCACTAATGTTTTTCAGTTTAGACACATAGCAGCTTTTGCAGACCACTTTTATGTTACTTGCAAGTTTACTCTCATGCTCTATTTTTCCTCTCTTAATCAATCTCTTGGTCATTTGCTAAATTCGAAACTGCTCCCAATCTTCAGGTTTGGTACTTTATTGAATAAATTTATACAATTCCTCTTGGGATCTAACACTATTCTTAATTTGTTTTGCTAGCCATGGTTGGGCCAGATTTCCTGTTTTGCTTTTCCGCCAGAATGGAATGTACAACTGTTACAACCCATGCATTCGCCCCTTATATATTAGCCATTGCCTATCCGCCATCATGCCTTTTAGTGAAGTTCCCCAGTCTATCGTAGACAATTCACCCCTCATATCTTCACAGTTTCCTTCGTTTACATTTAGGACCCTTTAAGGTTCTCAGAATATCATGTTTATGTCCTACTGCATATTTTGAGTGGCCTCTTCCCTTCTCCTGTCAAGGGAATAGAGACAGGAAACAAGACAGAAAACTGAGAGGAACCAGTGACACTTTTCCCTAATGGCTTGAAGATTCCAAAGGATCACAGAAACCAGAGACTCGAGGGATCAACGCCTACTCCCATGTTCCGAAACTAAAAGAAACCTCGAAAAACTCATCGACTTTGCTTCATGTACCTTTTAGCCATGGGCTCAGCAGATTTAGTTAAACAGCTGGGTATATAAAATAAATAAATCATCAAAACTTATTATGTGCTGTCAGAGACACAGGAAATGTAACTTTGGCAAGATTTCCTTTTCCAGAAGAGTGTGACATGCTTCAGTGCAATTTGTGTTCCTCTTGATTGGTGGAGCCAGTGGCGAAGACCAAGTGAAGGCAAATGAGTCAGATAAAGATCCCCACTGTTGGGTATCTTCCCAGTTTTCACAATGGTTCATCTTCCATCTGCCCTTAAGTGTTGTGCATGAAAGACCTTAATGTAAATGTTACCATGTTTATTAAAACCTGTACAATAAGCTGACGAGCGATTGTTCAATTTTCTAACGCACAGTGCTCTGTAAACTCAGTTTACCTCAGTAAAATGGGCAATGCAGATCAGACTGGGATCGGGGGGTGACAGATAAGAAGGTATGTACCATAATTGCTTCCTAATGTGGAATCTGACTCTATATTTCCAAGAACTGTATTTTGGAGTGCGGACAATGTACTCTGTTTTTTTTTGTTGGTGATGCAAGCTGGAGACTGATTCTGAGAATTTTGGTGAGGCTCCTCTTGCTTTGTGTTACTTGGCAAGAGAATGAGAAGTTCGCAGCAGTGTTGCATGCAACTGAAGTGGATCCCCTCATCGACGCACCTGTGCCCAAATGCTCAGACACTTGAGGGGGCAGTACGGTAGCACAGTGGGTAGCACCGTTGCTTCACAGTGCCAGGTTCCCAGGTTCGATTCCCGGCTTCGGTCACTGTCTGTGTGGAGTCTGCATGTTCTCCCCGTGTCTGCGTGGGTTTCCTCCGGGTCCTCCGGTTTCCTCCCACAATCCCCAAAAGACGTGCTGTCAGGTGAATTGGACATTCTGAATTCTCCCTCTGTGTACCCGAACAGGCGCTGGAATGTGGCGACTAGGGGCTTTTCATAGTCACTTCATTGCAGTGTAAATGTAAGCCTACTTGTGACAATAAAGATTCTTATTATTATCTGAGAAAATCAGCCTTTCCCAACCTCAATGCACCAGAAAGGCAAAGATGGAGCTTTGCCACCTGCTAAAAGCTGACTCCACCACATTGCCAGCTGCAATCAAGGTCATCACAACTGTGAACATTTTTCGAAGCTAATCACGGGTGACATCAGAAACATCTGTCAATCGGTGCAGTGGTGTATCAACTCGATCACCGTGTCTCAAAAATCTAAAATAGTCAACTAAATTCACTTGGCCCAAATAAGGCTAAAATCCTTAGGCTATGCTTCTTGCAGAAGCATTTTTTAGACCACCTCAGTCATAAATATTCTTTTGTGGAGCAAGATATTCTCCCCACAGGTTCTTTGGACGATGAAAATAGGTTTTCAATTTTTCCACAATTTTCTCTTTCCTCCCACTGAGATTCCTTGATCAGGTTCCATCCGGGTTGAAGTTCCCTGCGATTGTGTCATTAGGATAATCTTTGGAAATCTAACTTCAGTGCTGGGATGAGAAGTATATTGCCAGCATACGTAACAACAGTCCATAATTTATTTTAAACTAATTCAGGTTTAAACTAATTCAGCAGGGGGATGGGAACCTAAATTGTAGTCCCAGTGTACAGGATGTTGAGAGTAGTGAGGTCAGGGATAGGGTTAAAAGTTCGAAAGAGGGCACCGGCAAGCAGGACGCTGGTTTGAAGTGTGTCTACTTCAACGCCAGGAGCATCCGGAATAAGGTGGGTGAGCTTGCAGCATGGGTTGGTACCTGGGATCTCGATGTTGTGGCGATTTCGGAGACATGGGTAGAGCAGGGACAGGAATGGTTGTTGCAGGTTCCAGGATTTAGATGTTTCTGTAAGAACAGAGAAGATGGTAAAAGAGGGGGGGGTGTGGCATTGTTAATCAAGGAAAGTATTACGGCGGTAGAAAGGACGCTTGAGGACTCGTCTACTGAGGCAGTATGGGCCGAGGTTAGGAACAGTAGAGGAGAGGTCACCCTGTTGGGAGTTGTCTATAGACCTCCGAATAGTCCCAGAGATGTAGAGGAAAGGATTGCAAAGATGATTCTTGACAGGAGCGAGAGTAACAGGGTAGTTGTTATGGGGGACTTTAACTTTCCAAATATTGACTGGAAATACTATAGTTCGAGTACTATAGATGGGTCAGTTTTTGTGCAGTGTGTGCAGGAGGATTTTCTGACACAGTATGTAGACAGGCCAACAAGGGGCGAGGCCACATTGGATTTGGTACTGGGTAATGAACCCGGCCAGGTGTTAGATTTAGATGTAGGTGAGCACTTTGGTGATAGTGATCACAACTCGGTTATGTTTACTTTAGCAATGGGCAGGGATAGGTATATACCGCAAGGCAAGAATTATAGCTGGGGGAAAGGCAATTATGATGCTATTCGGCAAGATTTAGGAGGTATAGGATGGGGAAGGAAACTGCAGGGGATGGGTACAATCGAAATGTGGAGCTTTTTCAAGGAACAGCTACTGCATGTCCTTGATAAGTATGTACCTGTCAGGCAGGGAGGAAGTTGTCGAGCAAGGGAGCCGTGGTTTACTAAGGAAGTTGAAGCACTTGTCAAGAGGAAGAAGAAGGCTTATGTTAGGATGAGACATGAAGGCTCAGTTAGGGCACTTGAGAGTTACAAGTTAGCCAGGAAGGACCTAAAGGGAGAGTTAAGAAGAGCGAGGAGAGGACACGAAAAGTCGTTGGCGGATAGGATCAAGGAAAACCCTAAGGCTTTCTATAGGTATATCAGGAACAAAAGAATGACTCGAGTAAGATTAGGGCCAATCAAGGATAGTAGTGGAAAGTTGTGTGTGGAATCAGAGGAGATAGGGGAAGCATTAAATGGGTATTTTTCGTCAGTGTTTACACTGGAGAAAGCCAATGTTGTCGAGGAGAACACTCAGGTTCAGTCGACCAGGCTAGATGGAATTGAGGTTCAAAAGGAGGAGGTGTTAGCAATTTTAGAAAATGTCAAAATAGATAAGTCCCCTGGGCCAGATGGGATTTATCCTAGGATTCTCTGGGAAGCCAGGGAGGAGATTGAAGAGCCTTTGTCCTTGATCTTTATGTCGTCTTTGTCGACAGGAATAGTGCCGGAAGACTGGAGGATAGCAAATGTTGTCCCCTTGTTCAAGAAGGGGAGTAGAGACAACCCTGGTAATTATAGACCTGTGAGCCTTACTTCGGTTGTGGGTAAAATGTTGGAAAAGGTTATAAGAGATAGGGTTTATAATCATCTTGAAAAGAACAAGTTGATTAGCGATACTCAACACGGTTTTGTGAAGGGTAGGTCATGTCTCACAAACCTTATTGAGTTTTTTGAGAAGGTGACCAAACAGGTGGATCAGGGTAAAGCTGTTGATGTGGTGTATATGGATTTCAGTAAGGCGTTTGATAAGGTTCCCCACGGTAGGCTATTGCAGAAAATAAGGAAGTATGGAATTGAAGGTGATTTAGCGGTTTGGATCAGTAATTGGCTAGCTGAAAGAAGACAGAGGGTGGTGGTTGATGGCAAATGTTCATCCTGGAGTTCAGTTACTAGTGGTGTACCGCAAGGATCTGTTTTGGGGCCACTGCTGTTTGTCATTTTTATAAATGACCTGGAAGAGGGTGTAGAAGGATGGGTTAGTAAATTTGCAGATGACACGAAGGTCGGTGGAGTTGTGGATAGTGCTGAAGGATGTTATAGGATACAGAGGGACATAGATAAGCTGCAGAGCTGGGCTGAGAGGTGGCAGATGGAGTTTAATGCGGAAAAGTGTGAGGTGGTTCACTTTGGAAGGAGTAATAGGAATGCAGAGTACTGGGCTAATGGCAAGATTCTTGGTAGTGTAGATGAACAGAGAGATCTCGGCATCCAGGTACATAAATCCCTGAAAGTTGCCACCCAGGTTAATAGGGCTGTTAAGAAGGCATATGGTGTGCTAGCCTTTATAAGCAGGGGGATTGAGTTTCGGAACCACAAGGTCATGCTGCAGCTGTACCTAACTCTGGTGCGGCCACACCTGGAGTACTGCGTGCAGTTCTGGTCACCACATTATAGGAAGGATGTGGAAGCTTTGGAAAGGGTTCAGAGGAGATTTACTAGGATGTTGCCTGGTATGGAGGAAAGGTCTTACGAGGAAAGGCTCAGGGAATTGAGGTTGTTTTCGTTAGAGAGGAGAAGGCTGAGAGGTGACTTAATAGAGACATATAAGATAGTCAGAGGGTTAGATAGGGTGGACAGTGAGAGTCTTTTTCCTCGGATGGTGATGACCAACACGAGGGGACATAGCTTTAAATTGAGGGGTGGTAGATATAGGACAGATGTCAGAGGCAGTTTCTTTACTCAGAGAGTAGTAGGGGTGTGGAACGCCCTGCCTGCAATAGTAGTAGACTCGCCAACTTTAAGGGCATTTAAGTGGTCACTGGATAGACATATGGATCAAAATGGAATAGTGTAGGTCAGATAGGCTTCAGAGGTTTCACAGTTCGGCGCAACATCGAGGGCCGAAGGGCCCGTACTGCGCTGTAGTGTTCTATGTTCTATGTTCTATAATTTCCTCAGAATGGCAATCAGTGTTGGGTTTCCAGTTCATGCCCAATTATGTACGCCTGCATCACCCAACCTTCTGACACAGGCCGGGAAAGTTGCAGGCAGCGCATTTGTCCCCCGAGGCCCAGTGTCCAAGTCCAGCTCCATTGGATTGAAGGAGAACATGCCCCCGTTTTATAGCAGGAGCTGCCGTGAACCGGGTAAGTTTAAAGGTCCGATTGAAAGCGACAGGCCAGGGAAAAATGTCTCAGGCCAGTGGACAGTATTTGGGGGGTGCTGGGGATCAGAGGTCAGAGAGAGTGGGATCGGAGATCAGGGGGGTATCGAAGGTGGTGGGAGGTCAGGGGGCTGGATAGTTGGGGGTGGGAACTCAGGAGGGTGGGAGCTTGCAAATTGTGGGGAAGGGGTGTTTCAGGGGGACGGAGGTCAGGGTAAATGGTGGGCCTGGGGGAGAGTGTGATCTTGAGGGTGGGGTCCTGGTGCGGGTCGGTTACATCCTCCTTGGACTTTGGGAGAGTGCTGGTGTGGGTCACATCTTGGGTATGCGTGAGGGTGGTCGGATCTCGAAGGGATGGGGTGGTGGAGCCTGAGGGGTGGGGGCTTGGGATGGTGGGTTGGATCTCTGGGGGGGAAGGGGTGCACCGTTGCGGTCGGGAGAGGTCAGGCCTGTGGTTATGGAGTTCTAGTTGGGTTAGGTGGATGCCAGGCCTACAGAAGTGCGTGGGCAGGTGTCCGGTTGGGTTGGGCCTCTCTGGGGGATGTCTGATCGGGTAGTGGGTAGGGTGATCCAGTCGGGTTGAGTTGAATCCCATGGGGAGTCGGGGGAAGGGCTAATAGCACTAATAGCACAGGTTCGTTGGTTGTTGTGGGGAATTCTGTCGGGGGGGGGGGGGGGGGGGGTTTCACCTGGAGGTTCGGGGGGTGTTGGAGAAGCGTCCCGTTGGACGTCAGTTTGGATCTTTAAAATAGGTACCCAGAAGTTAGAAAAGTTCTTAATTCATTAAATATTTTCTGGGTAATTATTTATGTAACCCTATCGGAATAGATTTAAACTGCATTTTCAGGTGGTTCTCAGCGCCGGGCAATTGCCCAGAGGAAGTTTGCTATTCTGGGCAATAGCCATGCAAACCCAAATCTGGGAATCTCCGAAGCGGCACTCACAAATCTGATGCTGAGAGGTTTTGCCTCAATATGTGCACAAGGGGTTCCAAAACTGTGTGTGGTGACATCCAGCGGGGTTGTGAGACAAGATTTTGAGGTCACGAGCACGGCAGCAATGGCTGATGCTAAGACCCTGTGAGACCCCTTTAAATCCTTTTCTTCAACTGGTGACCATGGCCTTACACACAGGTCCTTGAGGCTCGTTTGCTACTAACACAAAAAGCCTGTGGAAAGGTTGGCGAATTCATTTTTCAAAACACTGCAGTTTCAACAATTCCCACTACGCTGAACTACTTCCCTGTTCCCATCCAGGAGCTAACCCCCCCCAACACATACACAAACATACCCTCCCCCATCCCAACGTCTGTGGCATTGTAATAAGATCACAACGGGAAGAGGTTTGGGAAGCACCGATGTAAATAATAAATACCAGTTGTCATACCAGCAAACTGCTCCTTTTTCTTGAACAGCATGGTAGAAGAAACTCTAAATCGGGGGGTTGTCTGTCTCTCCATCATCCCTAATAACCTGGAAAGGTAGCTCTCATCATTTGCTGAGAAGGTGCTGTTCTTCTAAATGACACTTCACCTCAGACACACTGGGAAATGACAATCATTACTGCTCCCCACAAGCATTTTCCTGTCAGAAAGTTACAGAGCTCCATCGATGGCAATCATGTGGAAGTCTGCAGATCCGACCAACCTATCATCACAAATGAAAGTGATTGCCTGGCAGCAGGTGGTACCCGCAGGGAGGTGTTACGCTGGCATGGCGTCAATGACAGGTTAAAGGACAGGTTGTTTCCCTCACTCTTCACGTCCTCCCCCTCCAAAATGGAAACCGTCATAGAAATTGTGTACTGGTAGAAAATGAACAATGTGCTTTGCAGAAAATCTTCACCAGCACTGCGGGTATACCAATCCCACATGGATTACAACTCACCACCACATACTCAATGACAATTGGGGATGGACAATAAAAGATGGCTGAGCCAGTGCCACCCACATCCCATAAAATAGTTTTAAAAAAACATTAAACTGAGTGGTGTAAATGTAAATGTCTTTATTTAAATAGTAAGGAAACACTTCAACAAACAATGAAAACGTGACTGCTGAGGAAGTTAATAAATATATGAAATTAATTATTGCAAAATCATTGAAAGTTAAATCTCGGAGATAATTTTATATGAAGTGATACGTGGTCATTGGAAGGTTGGCAATATAAAATAAAGGGTATAATATTAAAGGGGGTACAAGAAAATAAAGATTTGGGGGTTCATGTGCACAAATTATTGAAAGTGACAGGGCAGGTTGAGAAAGAGGCAAATAAGGCATGCAGGATAGATAAAGGGGAACCAGTAGATGTAACATACTTGGATCTCCAAAGACCGTTTGATAAGTTATCGCACAAAAGGCTACTTAGTAACAGAAGAGCTTATGGTGCTGGGGTAGTATATTGGCATGGAAAGAGGATTGGCTAACGAATAGAAGACAGAGTGGGGAAAGAGGGGCACTTTCAGGATGGCAACATGTAATTAGTGGAGTGCTGCAGGGTTCAGTGCTTGGACAACAATTATTTGCAATGTATGTTAATGACTTGGATGTAGACTAAGGGCTGGACTCTCCGAGCCTGCGCGCCGAACGCGACGTCGGCTCGGAGAATCCAGCCCAAAGAGTCTACAGAGGGATATAGAAAGGTTAAGTGAGTGGGCAAAAGCTTGGCAAATGGAATTTAATGCAGGGAATTGCAAAGTTATGCATTTTGGCAGTAAGAATAATGGAACTGAATATTATTTCAATCGAGAAAGACTGTGGAAAGCTGCAGCACAGAGGGATTTAGGGTTCACAGAATCATAGAATTTGCAGTGCAGCAGGAGGCTATTTAGCCCATTGGGTCTGCACCAGCTCTTGGAAAGAGCACTCTACTTAAGCCCACACCTCCACCTGATCCCCATAACCCTGAAACTCCACCTAATGTAAGGGCAATTTATCATGGCCAATCCACCTAATCTGCACTGTGGACTGTGGGAGGAAACCGGAGTACCCGGAAGAAACCCACGCAGACATGGGGAGTAACATGCAGACTCAGAACAGACAGTCCGCGGCCGCCCTGATGAGAGGGCGGGGAGATCCTTCACCGGGTGGGTGGGGGGGGCACACGGACGGCCAGGCTAGCGATCAGGGGCCACCGATCCACAGGCACGCGCGGTCTCGGGGGTGCCTATATTTTTGGGGCCGCTCTGCGGTGTGAGTCCGACATGTCGCGTGAGACAGCCACCAAAGGCTGCCACCGTGCGCATGCGCCGACTCCTGACCGGAAGTGCAGGGTCCGTATCGGCAGGCAGAGCTGCGAGGAGTACTCCGGGGCCCTGCTATCCCCCTGCAAATTGGAGAATCATTCCGGACTTTCTTCAGGAAATTCCAGAGAGAAACACCCGCGTTTTGACACTGGAGTGGGGACATAGCCCCATTGTTGGAGAATCCAGCCCAATGTTTTGGCCTCAGCTACTTGCTGAGGTAATAAAGTCCACAGGTTCACCACTCTCTTGGTGAAGAAATTTCTCCTCATCTCTGTCCTAAATGGTCTCCCCATACCCTCAGACTTTGACCCCTAGTTCTGGACACTCCCACCATTTGGAACATCCTTCTTACACCTGCACTGTCTAGTCCTGTGAGAATTTTATAGGTTTCTATGAAATCCCCCCCCCCCATTCTTCTGAACTCCAGTGAATACAATCCTAATCAGTCCCGCCATCCCAGAATGTGCTGCATTCCCTCTATAGAAAGAACATCCTTCCTTATTCTTTCCTAATTTCCGCATCAACATTTTACTTCTGCAAGTGTAAATGTAAATGTAAATAATCTTTATTGTCACAAGTAGGCTTACATTAACACTGCACTGAAGTTACTGTGAAAAGCCCCTAGTCACCATATTCCCAATTCTCAGCTGGTATGGGTATTGAACCCGCGCTGCTGGCCTTGTTCTGCATCACAAACCAGCTGTGTCACCCTGAGCTAAACCAGCCCTTGAACCAGTGTTCAAGTGTTTATCTTGCTTCCTTTTAAATGACACGATTGTTTGGACTTGTATTCAAATAACCTCCGCACGAAAAAAATGTTCTTTCTAACCTCTTCCTTTAGGCTTTTGTCCTAACACTGATTTAGTGGTACCTTGTTACTAGATCACCAGTGAAAATGGCATTTACTTGTTACTGCATTTGGAACCATTAGTATTGTGACGTTACTCTGGACACTCTCCATAACGTTGACACAGCCGAGCTGAAACCCTGACTAATTTCTAAAAGGGAAACTGCAAAACACTTTTTATGTGTGTATGTATCACCAGCTGCAAAGTTGTAGGGCTACCCAAAAAAAGAAACAGAAATATAGGTATGTGATCATGGACAGAAATCTGGGACAGGATTCTCTGTCCCGCCACACTCGTTTTCTGGTGTGGCCGCCCCCACCAGCAGCGGGATTCTCCGTCCCGACAGCCGGCCAATGGGGATTCCCATTGTGGGTACTCCACGGCATCGGGAAATCCACGAGCATGAGTGTGCTGCCAGTGAAACGGAGGCTCGTGCCGACGGAGAATCCAACCCCCAACTCCCTAGACCCTAGCTATCCCAGTTTGAAAAGATATGTCTTCACTAATTACCCTCTCTGCCCTTTGCATCAGTTTGATCTCTATACTACTTGGTCTCACCTTGATCTCCTCTTATTTAGTCATTCAGCTCTAATTGTTTCTCAGTGTCTTCATCATTGCTATATCCTCTCTTAGCCTGATTTTCATTTTTGCAAAGATCTACTTTATTCATAAAATATATGAAAGAACATTCAAAACATTTCAAATTGGCCATCACTCACAGTGCAATAATATTAATGGTTTCTTAATCGAACATATTGCACTCTGAGGTGCTTCAATATAGTCAACAAAACATTACAGACATTTCAAAATGGTCATTACTAATGGTGCAATGGTATTTAAGTTGTTTACATAGATCAAGTTGCACTCTGAGGTGCTTCCACACAATAGTGATTCATGTTCTATTCACTGTATACATTCAGTGTGAGTCATACAGCCCGAGGGAATTCCATAAAACTCCGCTCTCCTTGGTACACACTGGCTTAAAGGTCTTAGACAGCAACCTTTCCCCATTGTCCCTCTCAAGTGGCTGCCCCAAGGCTTAGAGCATCTCTCAGTACACAGTCCTGGGCTTTGGAATGTGCCAGTCTGCAACACTCGGCCGGTGACAACTCCTTGTACTGGAAGATCAACAAGTTTCAGGCAGACCAAAAAATCCTTGAGCAACAGCTAATGTTTGTCTCAGTGTGTTCCTGGGAATAGCCCATAGAGCGCAGAGTCCTGCGTCACGGAGGATGAACCTCGACAAAAAACACTTTATTACTCTCCAAGCCTTCTTTGTACAGGCACATTCCACAAAGGGTGAATAACTGTCTCTTCCCCAACACAGCCCCCTGGAGGGCAATGTACAGATGGGATGCAACTCTGGGCATGTAGGAAGGATCTGCCAGAGACAGCCTTTCTCACCACTAGCCAAGCTATCATCCTGGGGAATCTGTGCTGTAGTGTTTCCATAGTTCCTAAACACTTTTCTATAATGATGGGTGTCCCAAAGCTGTGCACAATACTGTAATTGTGGCATAAGTTGCGTACTGTGCAAAGTATTTAATTCAAACCCTAAATTTGTGTGACTGGGACATTTTGTTTCTCAATCTAAAATGTTTGCAAATGCTGCTTATTCATTCTGTAGTTATTCTGATCATTTGCAGATGTGGGTTAAGGCATGTTAATAGAACTGCTGACCAGATTAGGCCACACCCATTGGCCTTATGGTTTCTTCAGCAGACCCAAAATATAAATGAGTCAGTCAATGAGTATGCATGACTTTCAGCCAAACTCGGATGACTGTTTTTAAATTATTCTTTGTTTCAAGCTACAGTGGCAAGTTTCTCATTTTCCTCAACTGATTTTTCCAGTCATAATGCAATCCATGAAAACATTTACTTCCTCACAAAAATGAAACAAAGTCATAAATGCAATTGTTGCCATATTCAACAATAATTACTGGAGAGCCATTTTTTTTTTTTTTTTTTTTTTTTTTTTTAAATTTTAGAGTACCCAATTATTTTTTCCAATTAAGGGGCAATTTAGCGTAGCCAATCCACCTATCCTGCACATCTTTGGGTTGTGGGGGTGAAACCCACGCAGACACGGGGAGAATGTGCAAACTCCTCACGGACAGTGACCCAGGGCCGGGATTCGAACCCGGGTCCTCAGCGCCGTAGGCAGCAATGCTAACCACTGTGCCACCGTGCCGCCCCTGGAGAGCCATTTTAACCGGTTCAATCATTCTCCAAAGGTCCGCTCAATTTAGTTAATTTTATATATTGTGACTGTTTTACTGCTTCTTTACTACAGAAAGCTGCATGTCTCTCATAACTCTCTCTGGGCTGAATTCTCCTAGCTCCATGCAGAGATGGGATTGGAGGCAGGCAGCCGATTAAGTAACCAACTGGGAGCCATTTTGCCAGGAAGACATTGTTTTCCCACTGTCGCAACTGGCTTCCCGTAGCAGGCTCAGGAGCCATCGACGACGGTTCCCAGAGCCATGGTGATCTTCATGGTACAGCAGTCACAACTGCAGGCCATCTCATGATGGGGCTACCCCTTCCACAATGATAGCTTGGCAGCTGTTGCCAGACTTGCTTTGAACCGTCTTAGAAGTCTCAGAGGACCCCTCCATCTTGAGGCACCCTTTGTGGACCCCACCTACATTGGCAGTGCCAACCTCTCTTGGTGGATCTGTCAGCTGCCCACTCTCTCAGGTGCTCCCAGTGCCCACTGGAAAATGCATCCCTCTGTGTTACTAAGGATGTGATCAAATACAAAACTTATCAAATACAAAACTGCACAAATAAAGCTCTCAAGAGATTTTTGAAAGTACGAACATGCACCCCTCAATCTCTCACAAAGATGTACAGAGTTAACACACACTTTATCACCTTACAGAAACAAAATCAACAAGGAATGGAGGAGATTATTTGACAGTTTTCTTTACATATTATGTACTTTTCTCTTACAAAGGGATATTAAATACTCAATAAGCACTATTGTATTGGTAATTAGGACGAGTATGCACATGATTAGAGTCTGTTCGCTATCCTTGTAGCACACAGGGCTTGCAAATGTGGCTGAAGTGGCATAATTGGTGGAATAACTATTTTTGAATTGTATACATAATCATATTTACATCATGCATGCTAGATCAGGCATTGTCAAACTCGGGGGGGGGGGTCGCGGGCGGGTGTTGGGAGGCTCATGGAGCCGCCCGTCGCGGCGCTCCCAGTCACGCAATTACACGCGCAAAAGCCGCAGCAGCTGGCTTTTAATAATGCCGGCTGCAAGCGGCCTTCAAAATGGCCAGGAACAGATTTAAAACATTTGGCCGCATTACGCGTGCGTGCCCGATCGTCGGGCATGCGCACCGATCATCGGGCACTCGGCGCAGTGTGGCTGCATTTTAAAAAATATAGTTGCAGCCTTTTTTTTCAAGTTCGGACCAAAGGGACAAAGGGACCAAGGGACCATTGGCGCCAAAAGGACCCAAAACCATTTCCTTCATTTTTGTCAGCAACAAACAAGGTAAGAGAAAATGGTGGATCGCGCACGTCGGCAGGCGTGAGTCGCGAAGGTCGGCCGGTGTGGGTCTCGAAAGTTGGCCGGTTGGTAAAAATGGGTCCCTGGAAAAAAAGTTTGAAGAACACCGTACTAGATGGTCTTCCATGATGTTAGTTGCCAACAATCCCAGTGTTTTAGAATATCATTGTGATGTCCAGTCGCTAAGATCAGGCGCTGTCCTTTTATCAGAATGTCCCTTTAAGGTCACTGTTTAAGGTTTGAATAGGCAATCAGTGACTAATTTGTTGAAGACATTTCTGCAGATTGACAGCTCATTTTGTTTAAGGCAGGTCAGATTATCAATGTCAGAAGAAAGCAGCTGAATATCACTGACTTTTTTCTCCACTTTGATACCTTTAGCACTTTGAAGAATAATGGATATACTCCAAATTCAAGAATGGTATATTAGATACTGCAGCAGTAAATGGATAATGTTCATGCCCCTGAGGAAAGAAACAGAATGTAGAAGGACTGGGGTAATGTTGCAATGGCCTTCTTGCTGTGAAAATTGAAAGAGGTGAAGACTGTTTACACACTTAAATTAACATGAAGCCAAAACAAAAAAACACAGACAAAAAAAAAGCCACACGCAAATTTCCATTCCCAACTGGCTGTACACATATGTTGAATCGTCAGAATGTCAGTATAATGAATTGTTAGAGGGTGCCATTTACCACATTTGGGGAAGCTACTAATAGCTGCTCTTGTAACGTGCTGAGCGATTTTCTTCAGGTATGGCCAAATTATATGAATGATAAAGAGCCCAGTGTTTTGATCGTTAAATTATTATGGTTGCTTCAGAGAGTTTCTTGATTCTTGTGATTTGTGACAGAAACTGACCAAATATGGACTAAAAATCTGTTTTTGTGACACCCATGTTTTTGTAATTGAACACTGGAATGTCCTCTCCCCTGACTATATAAAGCCTTGCACAGTTCGCTTTTGTGCGGACTGGCAGAGGAGATAGTTTTAACGGTGAACTGGCTGACATAGCATCAGTCTGTATTAAAAGCCCGGCAGGAATTGACTCAATGCTTTCCTCACCGAGTTCCTGAACTGAATCCACATGAGCAACATTTTCCGATGTTTTGTGAAAAACACAGCCGCAAGATAATCTGCTGTTTCAGAAAAAAGTCACGACCAAAGACCCAAGAATGTTAAATACTATCTGTAAACAAATGTTTTTGATTGGCACAAAGTTCATCAAAATCCAAACTTTGAATGCTTCAGGGTAATCCAGTTCTGTGTAAATTTCATTGAGGGGCGCGATATCTTTCAGATATTGCATCTTATTCTGCCCCATTTATCATCAGTTATTTTATTGTAATGACATTATGGGGCCAATTTTCAAATCTCGATCGCCGTCAGAGAGAACAGCGACTTGGGCGGAAAATCCGGAGAGCTCTGGTTCTTTCCAGAGAGATGGAGTTTCCCGATTTTCTTTGCTGCTCACCAGCGATGCCACAAAGTTTGCACCCATAAAGGACGGGAACCGCATTTAAATGGATTTGAATATGTTTAAATATTGTTAACGGGCCTCACAGTCACATGACCCCCCACATTAAATATTCATATCACGCCACCGTGAACAATGGCAATACTCTCGCTGTGGTGGAGGGAGGGGGTGGGGAGCTGGAGGAAACCCACGCAGATTTGCAGAGAACATGCAGACTCTGCACAGACAGTGACCCAAGGCCGGAATTGAACCTGGGACCCTGGCATTGTGAGGCAGCAGTGCTAGCCACCGTGCCACCCTGTTGTTGTTGTGGGAGTGGAGCCCCTGATGATTGTGGGGTGGGGGACGGGGAATAGGACATAGGGGAACTCCGGAAGATTCTGGACACTGGGACGTTCCGTGGAACAAAGGAACCTTGACGTGTTTGTCCATAGATCTCTGAAGGTGGGGGGGCAGGTTAACAGAGTGGTGAAAAAGGCATATTGGACACTTGCCTTTATAAATCGAGACATAGGTTATAAAAGCAGGGAGGTCATGTTGGAGTTGTAAAAAACTTTGGTGAGGCCATGGCTGGAGTTGTGTGTGCAATTCTGGTCGCCACATTATAGGAAGGATGTGATTGCACTGGAGGGGATGCAGAGGAGATTCACCAGGATGTGGCCTGGAAAGGAACATTTAAGTTATGAAGAGAGGTTGGATAGGCTTGGGTTGTTTTCGCTAGAGCAGAGAAGACTGAGGGGTGATCTGATTGAGGTGTACAAGGTTATGATTGGGTATAGTATGGATAGGAAGCAGCTGTTCCCCTTAGTTGAAGGGTGAGTTACAAGGGGACACAAGTTCAAGGTGAGGGGCAGGGGATTTAGAGGGACGTGAGAAAAAACGTTTTTACCCAGAGGGTGGTGATGGTCTTGAATGCACTGCCTGGGAGGGTGGTACAGGTGGGTTGCCTCACATCCTTTGAAAAGTACCTGGATGCGCACATGCGCACTTGGCCTATCTTAACATTCAAGGCTATGGGCCAAGTGCTGGCAAGTGGGATTAGGTAGGTAGGTAAGTTGCCTTTCATCCGTTGGTGCAGACTTGATGAGCCAAAGGGCCTCCTCTGTACTATATTATTCTGAAATTCTGTGATTGTCCGAGGGAGGGGGAAGGGGTATCCCCATTACCTCTGTGGCACCTTAATCTCCATGGAGCTAGGTGCTGGTTATATCAGCCCTCCACCTCTTCTTCCCCCCCCCCCCCCCCCCAACCCGGCCAGAATGTTAGCTTAGCTTAGAAGGTGTCATAACTGAAAGGGAAATAGAGAACAAAAATAATAGAGCATCACCCTCAGGCAGAGCAAAAAAGGTGACAAGTGTGAGAAGGGAGGTGGTCAATGCAAGACTGAGGGTTTTGTACCTTAATGCGCTCAGTATACGAAACAAGGTAAATGAGCTCGTTGCGCACATTGAAATTGGCTGGTACCATGTTGTGGGCATCACAGAGACGTGGCTGCAAGGGGATCAGGGCTGGGATCTAAATATACGAGGATATGTGTCCTATCGAAAGGACAGGCAGATGGGCAAAGGGGCCGGGGTTGCATTGTTAGTAAGGAATGAAGTTAAATCAATAGCAAGGAGCGATATAGAATCAGAAAGTTCTTTGAGGAGGTAACAAGGAAGTTAGACAAAGGACAACCAGTGGACATGATTTATTTAGATTTCCAGAAGCTCTTTGACAAGATGCCGCAAAGGAGACTGTTAAATAAGTTAAGAGCCCAAGGTGTTAATGATAAGATCCTGGCATGGACTGGCAGAAGACAGAGAGTTGAGATAAAGGGGTCTTTTTCAGGATGGCAGCCGGTGACTAGTGGTGTGCCTCAGGGGTCTGTTCTGGGACAACAACTTTTCACAATATGCATTAATGATCTGACAGAAGGAACTGAAGGCACTGTTGCTAAGTTTGCAGATGATACAAAGATCTGTAGAGTGATAGATAGTATTGAGGAAGCAAGGGGGCTGCAGAAGGATTTGAACAAGCTAGGAGAGTGGGCAGTGAAGTGGCCAATGAAATACAATGTGGAAAAGTGTGAGGTTATGCACTTTGGAAGGAGGAATTTAGGCACAGACTATTTTCTAAATGGGGAAATGCTCAGGAAATCAGAAGCACAAAGGGACTTGGTAGTCCTTGTTCAGGATTCTCTTAAGGTTAACGTGTAGGTTCAGTCAGCAATTAAGAAGGCAAATGCAATGTTAGCATTCATGTCAAGAGGGCTAGAATGCAAGACCAGGGATGTACTTCTGCGGCTGTATAAGGCTCTGGTCAGACCCCATTTGGAGTATTGTGAGCGGTTTTGAGCCCCGTATCTAAGGAAGGATGTGCTGGCCTTGGAAAGAGTCCAGAGGAGGTTCACAAGAATGATCCCTGGAATGAAGAACTTGTCGTATGAGGAACGGTTGAGGACTCTGGGTCTGTACTTGTTGGAGTTTAGAAGGATAAGGGGGATCTTATTGAATCTTACAGGATACTGCAAGGCCTGGATAGAGTGGACGTGGAGAGGATTTTTCCACTTGTAGGAAAAACTAGAACCAGAGGACACCATCTCAGATTAAAGGGATGATCCTTCAAAACAAAGATGAGGAGGAATTTCTTCAGCCAGAGGGTGGTGAATCTGTGGAACTCTTTGCCGCAGAAGGTTGTGGAGGCCAAATCACTAAGTGTCTTTAAGACAGAGATAGATAGGTTCTTGATCAATAAGGGGATCAGGAGTTTTGGGGAAAAGGCAGGAGAATGGGGATGACAAAATATCAGCCATGATTGAATGGCTGAGCAGACTCAATGGGCGAGTGGCCTAATTCTGCTCCTGTATCTTATGGTCTTACATGTTCTTTCTGTCTGCAAAGAACAGGGTCCAGTGTATTAATAAATGTAGCTCCTGGTACATGCAACATGCACCGCATCGTGAGCCTGATTGACAATCTTAAATTGGTTGTCAGCAGAATCGTAAAAAGAAATTACACTCTAAATCAATTAAAAATCATCAGTTGGGTTCGTAGTGTGGTGCATTTGCTTGTACTAGAAGCTGCATAAATTAATACACAGGTTCCTTGCAGAGAGAAATGTGCCCACATTGTACCTATTTCAGTCAAATAACATTCACGATAGCCATTCACTGGTTCATCCCTTAGGGCAATGCCTTGGCTAATTGAATCAAGCTGCCCGGATTAAATTTTCAAGCAATTCTTGGCAGTTAACTGTCAGCTGCCATTAACTGCTGCATTCTCCATGGCAACACCTCTTTCTGGTGTTGCGGAAATCTTCCAAACGAGCAGGATGGTCACAGTTTGGCAAAGTTTATTCCTGACAATTTCAGGAACTGAATTTTAACTAGAAAGTGTGGATGAACTATCATGGCTGAAATCTAGGTCAAATCGAGATGCAGTCACACACAAGGCTCATATGTAAAAGGAGGTATAGATGCAGTGTAATAATATCTCATCATAAGCCATTGTGTTTGAGTCAGTAGACAGCTCAGTAGGATCTAACGCTTTTTAAACATTATTGCTGTAGCCAGCACTCACAATCTGTAATAAAATGGTCCTACAATATGAGGCTGACAGTAAAAAAAAGTCTCAATTGTCACGGGTATACTTACAGTTCTATATAAAGTTTTCATAGCTGCAGGCTGAAATTTTTGGTGACAAAATCACCACCAAGGTACATGAAGCTGGCGAAGCAAAAGTTAATATCAGCTTTGGAAGAAAAAGGCATTGAAATAAATGAAGCCTAAAATAGAACAAAGCAGAAAATGTCTCAATCGAATACCATTCAGTCTTAAATGTGCCTCCTTGTCTCAGCCATGATGTCAAGCTACTGATCTCTGACCTAAATGTTAAACGCGATGGCAAATGTCAAGGACTGAACAGGACAAGTGGGCCCCATGGGTCATGCTCAATGGAAATAGCAAACGCCTGCTGGCCTTCTACAACAGCTATGGACTTAGCATTTGGAATATCTTCCTCAAACATAAGGACATCACAAAAAGACATTGAGGTCTCCAGATGGTTATGCCCTGATCGAGATTGACTATATATGAAGCAGCAGCGGATCGAGGTCATACTGACAAGATGTTCAGAATTGTTGCGGTTCTGATGTAGGATATGGCCACCACCCTGTGTTAGGCAAGAGCTACCTGACGCTGAAGAAGCCAAAAAACAGTCACAACAGCCGCATGAAATGGAGAAACTGAAGAAGGACATGCTGGATAATTTCCAATTGGAATTATCCAATGTATTCAAAGTACTACTGAGGTTGGGAAACCCCGAAGAATGGGTCAAATCTTGGTCAGTCTGGAACACTGTGAAGTGTCGCATCAAAGGTTATATTCTCCCTGAGGAGGCCAGGGACAAAGAGTCAGGGTGAGAGCTAAAGCCACTAGCAACCCGAAGCTCTGGGTTACACTTGCAGACTGAATGGAGATGTTCAGTAAAGCAATAATCTAATCTGCGTTTGGTCTTTCCAGTGTAAAAGAAACCGTATTTTGTAATGTGAATACTGAGCACCTGGACCAAATGTATGGGGCACTCAGAATTTATTTTTATTCATTCAAAGGACGTGGTCATCACTGACTAGGCCAGCACTGATTGGGCATCTCTAATTGTTCTTGGGAAGATGGTGGTGAGCTGCCTTCTTGAACATTTGCAGTCCATGTGATGTACGTACACACACCACTGTTAAGGAGGGAGTTCCAGTATTTTGACCCAGCAACAGTGAAGGAATGGTGATATATTCCCCAGTCAGGATGCTGAGTAACTTGGACGGGAACTCAGTGACATAATATACACCAATATATCATGGTGCAGACACACACTGATGGACACACACAGAGATCAATCAACATGCACAAACACTGCAGCCAATCACCAGTTAGAATACACACACTATAGCACCACGGTTCCCATTCATTCTGGGTGCTGCCTCTGAGTGTAACAGGAACTTATTCAGCCCAGCACGGACTCACAACACGTGCTGAGAGAATCAACTGGTTCGGACAAGGCTTAGGTCTCTCGTTCAAGTTAGCATTATTTACACCCACAGTCATTGTGTGTTAGTTAGTTAGAAGTAGTTAATAAAATTGAGTTGAACCTTCATCTGTGTTGGAAGTGTCTGTTCATCTCTCAAGCCTACACAAGCCAACACATCACTCAGGTGGTGGTGTTCCCAGATACCTGCAGCTCTTGTCCTTCTAGATGGTGCTGTCTTAGAAGACTTGGTGAGTTCCTGCATTGCATTTTGTAGATGACACATATTGCTGCTGTTGTTCATCAATGGCAGAGGGAGTGAATGTATGTGGAAGGGGTGCCAATCAAATAGGCTGCTTTGTTCTGGAAGGCGTCGAGCTTCTTGAGTATTGTTGATGCTGCACTGATACAGGCAAGTGGAGAGTTTTCCAATACACTCCTGACTTGCGCCTTGTAGATGATGGACATGTTATGGGGAGTCAGATATGGGTTACTCACTGTAGGATTCCTAGACTTTGACCTGCTCAGCTGGCCACAGTATTTATATGACGAATCCCGTTGACTTTCTGCTCTATGGTAAACCCCAGGATCTTGACAGTGGGGGATTCAGTGATGGTAATGTCATTGAATATTAAGAGGTAATGATTATATTCTTTCTTGGTCATTGCCTGACACTTGTGTGGCATGAATGTTACTTGCTACTGGCCAGCCCAAACGGTAGATATTGTCCAGGTCTTGCTGCATTTGAACATGGATTGCTTTGATATCTGAGGAGTTGCAATGGTGCTGAACATCGTGTAATCATCAGCGAACATTCCCACTTCTAATCTTATGATGGAAGGAAGATCATTGATGAAGCAGCTGAAGGTGGTTGGCCTTGGACACTACCCTGAGGAACTCCTGCGGGAGGGAGGAAATTAAATGGCAAATGCTGCATCTCCTGTGCTTGCACAAGGTGTGCTGGCAAGGGGCCAGGTGTATGATTGATTGAAATGGAGACCAGAGTGTTATGGAGAAAACTGTCCCTTCAGAATTGTTGGGTTCCTGCAACATGAGAAGAACACCAATACCTTATTTCAAAACTTTACCCTTATTGCTATTTTTAAATATGGTGCGCGATTCAATAGAAAAAGATCCACTTCTGAATTTGGATGCAAAACCCGACTACTGCAATACCGAGAAATACCCTGCTATTCAATGGCACTTTGCTGGTATTTTTGGGCTTGGTGAGTTCCTCTCTACCGAGTTCACACTTGAGTCATTTCCTGCTGGCGAGCCCAGCAGGAAAGGTTCCTCGCAGATCAGGCACCATTTTATCTAACTGTCCCGATCTTAACCCCTCCCCCCCCTCGCCCATTTACCCCTCTCTCCCTCCCTCGAACCTTGGGGAGGCCCCAGACACTGCCAAACTTGCACCCTGGCAGTGCCCTTCCAGCCTGACTGTGCCACTTTGACGCACTGGGTGTACCAGAGTGTCACTGCCAGGGTGCCATACTGGCAGTGCCAAGGTATCCGGGTGTCAGAGGGAGTGCCAATGTGCCATCTTGCTCTGTCCCTGGCCACCTGGGGGCCACTAATGGCCTGGGAGAACTCCCAGGTGCCATCACATCAGGTCCACATACCAGTACGAAATGGCGCCCTGGTTAGGTCTCCCAGGCCCGTTCTTGTGATGCCCTGAAACCACCTCCCCCAAACCAGGCTCCCAACATCCCAATCACCCCTCTCGCTAACTCCCAGACCTTCCCTACCCTCGCATGTTGGCGCCCTTCACTTGTCCTCTGACTCACGTACATAGGCTCAGGGAGGTTGGTGTTTTTCCTCTTCTGGTCACTAATGCACTGTCGCTGCAGAGACAATCTGATTGGTTGGCAGCTCTTCAAGACAGAACGTCCTCCCGAACAAAATCCCGCCTGCAGTGAATCAATGTGCACTTGAGGACAAATTGTCTGCGGGTGTGGTCAGAGTCAGCGGGGAAAGGTTCCCTGCCGTCTCTTCGGTTGGAGGGGCTAGACCCTGCCTTCTGAAAAATGTTGGCTTCCGTCTCCTGTTGAAAAATGACGTCTGAACATTCTCTCAAAGTCAAAAGGTAAAGAATCGACTCAGTTCAGAACACTGGATTTTATAGCACAAAGTCGTTTTATTGTGCGTGCATATATAATTATTTATAGCATGTACACTTTCTTTAACACTGTACAGAATCCTAATGAAACATCATAGAATTTACAGTGCAGAAGGAGGCCATTTGGCCCATCGAGTCTGCACCGGCTCCTGGAAAGAGCACCCTACCCAAGGTTAACACCTCCACCCTATCCCCATAACCCAGTAACCCCACCCAACACTAAGGGCAATTTTGGACACTAAGGGCAATTTATCATGGCCAATCCACCTAACCTGCACATCTTTGGACTGTGGGAGGAAACCGGAGCACCCGGAGGAAACCCACGCACACATGGGGAGGATATGCAGACTCCGCATAGACAGTGACCCAAGCCGGAATCGAACCTGGGACCCTGGAGCTGTTAAGCGATTGTGCAATCCACAATGCTACCGTGCTGCCCCACGGTAGAACTGCCAATCAGATTCATAGAATCATAGAATCCCTACAGTGCAGAAGGAGGCCACTCGGCAAATCGAGTCTGTACTAACCCGCCGAAAGAGCACCCGACCCAGGCCCATTCCCCCACCCAATCTCCATAACCCCACCCAGCCTTTGGACATTAAGAGGCAATTTAGCATTGCAAATCCACCTAACCTGCTCACCTTTGGAATGTGGGAGGAAACCGGAGCACCCAGAGGAAACCCGCACAGACAAGGGGAGAACGTACAAATTCTATCCAGTCACCCAAGGCCGGAATTGAACAGGGACCCTGACGTTGTGAGTCAGCAGTGCTTACCACTCTGCCACCGTGCCGCCCATTAGAATATCCTGCAGCGCAGATGGAAGCCATTTGAAATCACAAGCTTTTCCGAGTGCTGCTCCTTCATCAGGTGAAGTCAGATCATAAGGTGAAGGAGCAGAGCTCCGAAAGCTTGTGATTTCAAAAATACCTGTTGGCCTTTAACCTGGTGTTGTGAGACTTCTTACTGTGCCCACCCCAGTCCAGCACCGGCATCTCCACATTAGGGAAAGATAGAATTCAGTCAGTGGTACCTGACAGGCAAGCAAAACCATGAGAGGGGATTTACCAGCACCCCCACTGCAGCAGGCTGTCATGGACCGCCGGCTTCACGGGCAGCATGACGGGCAAGTCACGCAAATGGCCAATTATTCTGACAGATTCCTGCGATGGCCAATGGCGAGTCTCTGCCGTCGCTGGAAAACCTATTGTGTGAGTGGTGGGGAGAAGGAGATGGAAAACCCCGCCCTTGAACACCAGCGGATGAAATGAAGGGGTTAAAGCAGGGTGCGGGGGCAGCACGGTAGCATGGTGGTTAGCATAAATGCTTCACTGCTCCAGGGTCCCAGGTTCGATTCCCGGCTGGGTCACTGTCTGTGTGGAGTCTGCACGTCCTCCCCCTGTGTGCGTGGGTTTCCTCCGGGTGCTCCGGTTTCCTCCCACAGTCCAAAGATGTGCGGGTTAGATGGATTGGCCATGCTAAATTGCCCTTAGTGTCCTAATAAAAGTAAGGTTAAGGGGGGGGGTTGTTGGGTTACGGGTATAGGGTGGATACGTGGGTTTGAGTAGGGTGATCATGGCTCGGCGCAACATTGAGGGCCGAAGGGCCTGTTCTGTGCTGTACTGTTCTATGTTCTATGTTCTATGGTTTCACAGGTCGGCGCAACATCGAGGGCCGAAGGGCCTGTACTGCGTTGTAGTGTTCTATAGTGTTCTATTCTATAAAAGACCTTGACAACTTTTTGAATGATTCATCAGTCCACAGGATTTAGAAGACTTACATTTTCAAAATCTTGCCTGCACGGGATTGCCCAACCATGCTTAAGGTATAAAGCAGCTGAACAGCCAGCTGTGTTACAGTCAGCAACCTCCACGGAACAAAATCCCAGTACGGTCAAGCATGGATTGCGATTCATTCAACACCTTGTCAGCTACAAATCATTCAGAGAATTAGCACATCGGAACTGTGAGAAATTATCATCTGAAAGCCACAATTGTTGGTGTACTGTAATCATTTCAACACCTGTGCAGGAACAGCTGCCCATCACCAATAGCTGTAACCACCAAAGTAGGATATTAATCTCCCGAATGACTAATACATGGTGGGAAGTAAGATTCACGCCTGGGACTGCAGGAAGCTCTACCCTGCCAAGCAGACCAGGTAAGTCTGAGTTCTGGTGTCTCAGCAAAGACGGGTCACAAAGTTGGGGGTTTGTGCTCAATAGGTTTGAGGGAGGGCAAAATGACCTTGGGGGTCGGGGCATCTCCACTGGATTTGTTTGGATTTGTTTATTGTCATGTATACCGAGGTACAGTGAAAAGTATTTTTCTGCGAGCAGCTCGACAGATCTTTAAGTACATGGGAAGAAAAGGAAATAAAAGAAAAAATTACATTATAGGGAAACACAAGGTATACAATGTAACTACATAAGCACCGGCATCGGATGAAGCACACAGGGTGTAGTGCTAATGCGGTCAGTCCACAAGAGGGTCATTTAGGAGTCTGGTGACAGTGGGGAAGAAGCTGTTTTTGAGTCTGTTCGTGCGTGTTCTCAGACTTTTGTATCTCCTGCCCGATGGAAGAAGTTGGAAGAGTGAGTAAGCCGGGTGGGAGGGGTCTTTGATTTTGCTGCCCGCTTTCCCCCGGCAGCGGGAGGTGTAGATGGAGTCCATGGATGGGAGGCAGGTTTGTGTGATGGACCGGGCGGTGTTCACAACTCTCTGACGTTTCTTGCGGTCCTGGGCCAAGAAGTTGCCATGCCAGGCTGTGATGCAGCCAGATAGGAATCTTTCTATGGTGCATCTGTAAAAGTTGGTAAGGGTTAATGTGGACATGCTGAATTTCCTTAGTTTCCTGAGGAAGTATAGGCGCTGTTGTGCTTTCTTGGTGATAGCGTCGACGTGAGTGGACCAGGACAGATTTCTGGAGATGTGCACCCCTACGAATTTGAAACTGCTAACCATCACCACCTTGGCCCCATTGATGCTGACAGGTTGTGACCAGTACTTTGCTTCCTGAAGTCAATGACCAGCTCTTTAGTTTTGCTGGCATTGAGGGAGAGATTGTTGTTGCTGCACCACTCCACTAGGTTCTCTATCTCCCTCCTGTATTCTGACTCGTTGTTATTCGAGATCCGGCCCACTAGGGTCGTATTGTCAGCAAACTTGTAGGTGGAGTTGGAACCAAATTTTGCCACGCAGTCGTGTGTGTACAGGGAGTTGAGTAGGGGGCTAAGTATGCAGCCTTGCGGGGCCCAGGTATTGAGGACTCTTGTGGAGGAGGTATTGTTGTTCTTTCTCACTAATTGTGGTCTGTTGGTCAGAAAATCAAGGATCCAGTTGCAGAGTGGGGAGGCAAGTCCTAGGTTTTGGAGCTTTGATAAGAGCTTGGCTGGGATTATGGTGTTGAAGGCAGAGCTGTAGTCAATAAATAGGAGTCTGATGTAGGAGTCCTTGTTGTCTAGATGCTCTAGGGATGAGTGTAGGACCAGAGAAATGGCGTCTGCTGTGGACCTGTTGCGGCGGTATGCGAATTACAGTGGATCAAGGCATTCTGGGAGTATGGAGGTGATGCGCTTCATGATCAACCTCTCGAAGCACTTCATTATGACTGAAGTCAGGGCAACCGGACGGTAGCCATTGAAGCACATTGCCTGGTTCTTCTTTGCCACCGGTATGATGGTGGTCTTTTTGAAGCAGGTGGGAACCTCGGAATAGAGTAGGAGCAGGTTAAAGATGTCCACGAATACCTCTGCCAGCTGGGCTGAGGGAGCCTGCAAAGGCAGTCTCCCCCCCCCCCCCCCAATCCCCCCTCCCCCGACTCCTTTGCCCACCATCAGCCCATACACCTAAAGCTACCAGGCATCCTTCACGCCTCCCCCCACTGTACATGAAATAGTTGTGTGGGAGGGATGGGGTTGTGGAATAAGACCCTTAATTGGCCATTATTTACACACTCGGGGTCCTCACTGGACCCACGTGTGGGTGGGCTGCCTGCCGCCTCCACCATCCTCCCCTCTGGCAGGTTAGAGTTCGATGGTTAAGTACCAGGGAGGCTAACTGCTGGATTTTACATGCCCTCTCCCACTTTCAAACCCACCAGCAGGGGAGTGTACAATCCAATGCGCAGTCAGGTGTGTAATCCACCCCGGGAACCTTTCCTACTTGCCACGTACAGATAATCCAACATGTCCATGTGGAAGTATAGGGCAATTCACTCCAGTATCTCCTCTCTGATGTTCGGAACACACTACTCAAAAAGGTGATAGTTGTAAAAAATCATTCATGGGACATTGGCACCACTGGCTGGGTCAGCATTTATTGCCCATGAACTGAGTGGCTTGCTAGACCATCTCAGAGGACATCTTAAGAGACAACTTCATTGCTGTGGGTTTGGAGTCAAATGGGGGCCAGACGGAGGAAGGATAGCAGATATCCTGAAAGGCATTAATGAACCAGGTGGGTTTTTACAACAATTGTTTCATGATCATCATTAGACTTTTAATTCCAGATATTTATTTAATTCAAAGTTCACCATATGCCATGGTGCGATTGAAACCCAAGTCGCTGGAGCTCTACCCTGGGTACACTGGATTACTCGTCCGGTGATATTATGCTATGCACCGGCCTGTTAGCATTTGGGGAGCCACATCTATTTTAGGCAACCAGATTGAACTGATTTGTGTACAAGGATTAAAAGTAGAAACAATTTTGAATGAATTGGCAAATGCTCTACCTGTCCCAACAATCTTGGTGTTGGAAAATCATCATGGATCGGGGTCCGTTGTGTGGCATGGTGGCGAATGGTTAGCACTGCTGTCTCATGGCACCGAGGACCTGGGTTCGATCCTGGCCCTGGGTCATTGTCCGTGTGGAGTTTGCACATTCTCCCTGTGTCTGCGTGGGTCTCCGCCCCACAACCCAAAGTTGTGCAGGGTCGGTGGATTGGCCACGCTAAATTGCCCCTTAATTGGAAAAAAAGAATTGGGGACTCTAACTTTATTAATTTTTTTTAATGGATCAGGCTCCATGCAAGAATCCACAGAACCCATGACCAATAACACGGAGTTTCTTAGGTGGACAGTCATGCTCATTAGCGAGTGATCACCGAAGAAGAAAAAGATGTGGTTCATAGTAACAGTAGAAGATGAATGGACCTCATCATGGTGGTGCTTAGCTGGGGTCATGAAGAAGTGCACAGTTCACGTGAACCTATTTTTAGGCCACAATATTCACTGCATTACCATACGCAATGGCAATTCTGGCAGTGTATTTACACACAAAGCCATCAGGAGCTGTAAATGAATTGTTTTCACTGTTCTGAAGCAGACTGTTAGGTGTACAGCCAGATGGGGATATGATAGCAACAAGTTCACTTTGCCTTGGGACAAAAAAAAGAGAACATACAATAGCAGAATAATGTAGACTTAATAAATGAATAATTAACAGCTGCTGTGCAGTAGAAAAAAGTCAACATATTTTGATCCTTTTACGGAACACCAAAACAAAATGAGACATTAGGATCAAAAAGCAATAAAAGGCTGTGCTGGGTTGCGATGCTGTCATTTCCACTTTTCGGTATTCATTTGGAAATGTTGATCTGCAACGGGATTTTCAATTCCTGAGACGATGCCGGGGCAGGATTTGCGGACTTCCGTAACCGCGAAACTGGCATCCCACCTGGACCAATTCAGCTAATGTTCAGGAGCTAGCACCGGTGCCACGTGGAACACTATAGATTCTAATAAGAAACAGTAAGAAGTCTTACAACACCAGGTTAAAGTCCAACAGGTTTGTTTCAAACACGAGCTTTCGGAGCACGGCTCCTTCTTCAGGTGAATGGAAAGGCTTGTTCCAGAAATGTTTATATAGACACAGTCAGAGATGCCCCGGAATGCGAGCACCTGCAGGCAATCAAATCATCAAAGATGCAGAGAGAGAGGTAACTCCAGGTTAAAGAGGTGTGAATTGTCCCAAGCCAGTTCAGTCGGTAGGCCTCTGCAAGTCCAGGCTTGTTGGTGGGGGCCGAATGTAATGCGACATGAATCCCAGATCCCGGTTGAGTCCGCATTCATGCGTGCGGAACTTAGCTATAAGTTTTTGCTCAGCAATTTTGCGTTGTCGCGTCTCCTGAAGGCCTCCTTGTAGAATGCTGACCCGGAGATCAGAGGCTGAATGGCCTTGACTGCTGAAGTGTTCCCCAACTGGAAGGGAACAGTCCTGCCTGTTGATAGTCGCACGATGCCCGTTTATTCGTTGTCGCAGTGTCTGCATGGTCTCGCCAATGTACCACGCTTCGGGACATCCTTTCCTGCAGCGTATGAGGTAGACTACATTGGTCGAATCGCACGAGTATGCGCCGCGTACCTGGTGGGTGGTGTTTCCACGTGTAATGGTGGTGTCCATGTCGATGATCTGGCATGTCTTGCAGAGATTACCCTGGCAGGGTTTTGTGGTGTTGTGGTTGCTGTTCTGAAGGCTGGGTAATTTGCTGCAAACAATGGTTTGTTTGAGGTTGCGCGGTTGTTTGAAGGCCAGTAGTGGGGGTGTGGGGATGACCTTGGCAAGATGTCCATCCTCGCTGATGATGTGTTGGAGGCTGCGAAGAAGATGTCGTAGTTTCTCCGCCCCAGGAAAGTACTGGACGACGAAGGGTACTCTGTCAGTGGTGTCCCGTGTTTGTCTTCTGAGGAGGTCGGTGCGGTTTTTTGCTATGGCGCGTTGGAACTGTCGATCAATGAGTCGAGCGCCATATCCCGTTCGTACGAGGGCATCTTTCAGCATCTGTAGGTGTCTGTTGCGCTCCTCCTTGTCTGAGCAGATCCTGTGTATACGGAGGGCTTGTCCATAGGGGATGGCTTCTTTAATGTGTTTCGGGTGAAAGCTGGAGAAGTGGAGCATCGTGAGATTATCTGTGGGCTTGCGGTAAAGCGAGGTGCTGAGGTGACCGTCCTTGATGGAGACGAGTGTGTCCAAGAATGGAACTGAATTTGGAGAATAGTCCATGGTGAGTTTGATGGTGGGATGGAACTTATTGATGTCATCGTGTAGTCGTTTCAGTGATGTCTCGCCGTGGGTCCAAAGGAAAAAAATGTCATCGATGTATCTGGTGTATAGCATCGGTTGAAAGTCCTGTGTGGTGAGGAAGTCTTGTTCAAACTTGTGCATGAAGATGTTGGCATATTGAGGTGCAAATTTGGTCCCCATGGCTGTTCCGTGCGTCTGGATGAAGAATTTGTTGTCGAAGGTGAAGACGTTGTGATCTAGAATGAAACGGATGAGTTGCAGAATTGCGTCTGGAGATTGGCAGTTGTCGGTGTTGAGGACTGAGGCTGTTGCAGCAATGCCGTCGTCATGGGGGATGCTGGTGTAGAGTGCCGAGACATCCATTGTGACGAGGAATGTTCCTGGTTCAACTGGTCCATGGGTGCTGAGTTTTTGTAGGAAGTCCGTCGTGTCGCGACAGAAGCTGGGTGTACCTTGTACGATGGGTTTCAAGATGCCCTCGATGTGGCCAGAGAGGTTCTCACACAGGGTCCCATTGCCTGAAACGATAGGACGGCCTGGTGTGTTGGCCTTGTGTATTTTCGGGAGGCAGTAGAGATCTCCAATGCGGGGATTACGTGGGATGAGAGCACGTAGGGTGTTCTGAAGGTCTGGATCTAAGGTCTTGATCAGTCTGCTGAGTTGGCGGATGTGTTCCTTGGTTGGATCTGCGGGTAACTGCCTGTAGTGTTCCTGGTTGTCGAGTTGTCGGTATACTTCTTTGCAGTAGTCTGTTCTGTTCAGTATGACGGTGGCCCCTCCTTTGTCTGCTGGTTTGATGACGATGTTGCGGTTGGTCTTGAGAGTGCGGATGGCGTTGCGTTGTGCTTGGGTGACGTTTGAGGCTGCCTTGTGATTGCGAGTGATGAATCTGGCATTGACACGACTTCTGACGGCTTGAGCATACATGTCGAGTCTAGGGCAGCGGCCTTCCGGAGGGGTCCAATTTGACTCTTTCCTTTTCGGTTGCTGCACTGCAGATCTCGCGGTCTGCTGTTCCGGTTCATTGGTCATGTCCCTGGGTTCGCTGTCGGCCTCTTGGGGTCTGTGGAAGAATTCCCGGAGCCTCATTCGCCTGATGAATTCCTCCGTATCTGCCGCGAGACTGATGGGGTCCATTTTGGTGGTGGTGCAGAAATTGAGCCCTCTGCTGAGGACTTCGATTTCGTCTGGTTGAAGGGTGTAGTCTGACAAGTTGACAATGGATTTGTAAGAAAGGCATCGGGATTTGCGATTGTCGCTGAGGAGGCTCCAAGCTGCAGCCACATGTACATACTTTACTCCTCACACACACCATCCCAGATAACAAGATGGCAGCGAGATGCGCGGCACCACGATTCACCAATGCCGAGCTGGAGACCCTCCAGGACACGGTGGAGTACAGGCGGTTAACCCAGTACGCTGGACTGGAAAGGAGGATGCCAGCCGCTGCTGTCCGCAGTGCCAGGGTGCAGGTGGCACTGCAGGTGGCACCATCAGCAACACATTCTGGACTGGTCTGCAGTGCCGGAAAAAACTGCACAACCTCCTCAGAGCAGCCAGGGTGAGTAGGCAGCACTCTGTCCCTGGCACTAACTCGTGTCCCAAACACCCCCCGCCCCCCAAAATCCAGAGGGTGGCCGAAACCCCACCTTGCATGCCGGCATCCATACCGGCCACCACGGCCGGGTGCCCTGGCCACTGAGGTCACCAGCTATCCACCCCCTGGGCTCCATGCATCGGACTGTCTAACATTGTCATTTTCTTCCCCCCCCCCCCTCCCAGGAGAAGGCCATTCAAAACTACCGGGAGTGGGAGAGCTGAGCGTGCTGGACATGGTTGGCGGCCCCAAAGAAAGGGAGGTCGCTGGGGAGGAGGTCGGCGCGGGCAAGGAAGTGAGACTCTGCTGAGTTGCGGTTCCCCCCCCCCACCATGATCACCCTCGCCACCCCCGCATCATCACCCTCACCCCATACCACTGCACACCACCCTCATCACCCCCCCCATACCACACGCACACTCACTCCCACACCACCTTCACCACCCGCCCCATACCACACTCTCCCTGACCCCCCCCCCCACACCACCTTCACTACCCCCTCATCCTCACACCATCCTCACCACCTACCCAGATCACAGTCGCACTCACCCCCACACAGCGCCGGCCCTAGGGTTGCTGGCGCCCCGTGCAAGCTGAACTTCGGCGCCCTTCGGGGGGGGTGGGGGGGGTAGGGGGGGGGGGCTGGGGGTGTAGGGGGGCGGGGCTGGGGGGTAGGGGGGGGCTGGGGGTGTAGGGGGGCGGGGCTTGGGGGGTAGGGGGGCTGGGCCGGGGGGGCCGAGGGGGGGCGGGGCCGGGGGGCCGAGGGGGGTGGCCGAGGGGGGGGCCCAAGGAGGGGGCAGGGCAGAAGAGGGGGGGGGGGGGGGGGGGGGGGCCGAGGGGGGGGCAGAGGGGGGGGCGAAGGGGGGGGGGGCCGAGCCCGAGGCGGGGGGGGAGCCGAGCCCGAGGCGGGGAGGGGAGAGCCCGAGGCGGGGGGGGGGGGCGAGCCCAAGGCGGGGGGGGGCGAGCCCGAGGCGGGGGGGGGGCAGATCCCGAGGCGGGGGTGGGGGCGAGCCCTAGGCGGGTGGGGGCCGAGGATGAGGCGGGGTGGGGGGGGGCCGAGCCCGAGGCGGGGGGGGGGCCGAGCCCGAGGCGGGGGGGGGGCCGAGCCCGAGGCGGGGGGGGGGGCCGAGCCCGAGGCGGGGGGGCGGCGGGCCGAGGCGAGGGGGGCGGGCCCGAGGCGCGGGGCGGGGCCGAGGGGGGGGGCGGAGGGGGCCGCCCTGGGGGAGGGCGGCCACCGCGCATGCGCATTTGGCCCCGGCCCAACTGCGCATGCGCGGGACCCGAGTCTGGCGCCCCCTAGCACATGGCGCCCCGGGCGACTGCCCGAGTTGCCGGTGCCTTGGGCCGGCCCTGCCCCCACACCACCTGTGCCTCCACCACCCCCACTTGCTCCGGGTTTAATCATGCGTCTTGTCTTGTGCCTGACGAGGAGAAGAGCTCAGAGGCAGCCCTCAGCGTACAGGGCACCCCAGAGCTCGGGTCGGAGGATGACATGGATTTCCCGGCACAGCTGTTTCCAACACCCTCCATCATCCCAGAGACACTCACCTCGGTTGGGCACTTTAGTGAAGCAGCTTCTGGAACACTCTTTGTGCTCTCCACAGAGCTGCTCCAGTACATGAGGGAAGAGTTCGGGACTCCGAAGTGGGAGGACCGTCGGAGGGCAGACTGATCCCAGGGACCAGCTAGCGTTCAGATGGGTTTGGGCTTCAAGAACAGACAATCCCATCGATTGTGGGGATGCAGTCGCAGAGCCAGGTACTACATGAGGGGTTGTCAGCGAGCATCTAGTACCTGCAGGCGCAGGTGGAGCACTCCAACTGCGTGCAGGGTAGGAGGTGGTGCTGATCATGCATGCTACCCAGGCCAACACCGCATGGGTGGAGGTATTGGAGACGATGGTATCGGCTATGGATCAGCATGTCCATGGGCCGGATAGAGGACAGCACGGTAGCATAGTGGTTAGCACAGTTGCTTCACAACTCCAGGGTCCCAGGTTTGATTCCTGGCTTGGGTCACTGTCTGTGCAGAGTCTGCACGTTCTCCCCGTGTCTGCGTGGGTTTCCTCCGGGTGCTCCGGTTTCCTCCCACAGTCCGAAGATGTGTAAGTTAGGTGAATTGGCCAGGCTAAATTGCCCATAGTGTTCAAAAAGGTTGGGTTGGGTGGGGTTACTGTGTTACGGGGATAGAGTGATGGTTTGGGCTTGGGTAGGGTGCTCTTTTCAAGAGCCGTTGCAGACTCAATGGGCCGGGTGGCCTCTTTCTGCAATTCTACTATAAAATCTATGATGTCCAAGGCCTGGGCATTCTATGGAGCGGTGGCTGAGTCCCAGAACAGGGTTGCCACCTCACAGGCAGCGATGTGCCAGCACCACCTGGAATCGCAGCGGCGCTCCTAAGCGTGGCCCAGTCACAGTAGGTCATGGCTGGGAATGTAGGCAGCATTGCCCAAGTGCTGGCAGATGTGGTGCAGGCACTGAGGGAGGTGGCCCAGTCGCCAGAGGAGGTGATACAGGTCTGACAGCATCTGTGGAAGGAGAACTGAGCAAACGTTTTGCATCTGGATGACTCTTTATCAAAGCTGAAGATAGGATGAGATTTATACTGTGGGAGAGGCATGGAGCAGTGGGGCTGGATAGAGGGCTAGCGATAGGTGGAGATTGAGCAAGATGCCGTGGACATAAAGATAAGTAGAATGTAAATGGTGGTGATAATGACTGAGAAAGGTGCTGATAGTGCCACATTAAGAGATCAGGTTAAGAATTAGCATTTGCTAATGGCAGAATAGGGGTAAGCAGTGTGTCAAAAGACAACTTGGAACAGGGAACAGTTGCTAGTTGCGTGGGGTGGGGGGGAGGGGATACAATGGTGAGGGGAAAATGGATCGATGGAATAAATTGATAGAAATAAAAATGGGCTGAAGGTGGATGAGAGAATTCACAGTCTGAAGTTGTTGAACTCAATGTTAAGTCTGGAAGGCTAACATGCCTTCCAATTGGAAGATGAGGAGCTGTTCCTCCAGTTTGTGCTGGGCTTCACTGGAACATTGCAACAGGCCAAGGACGGACATGTGGACATCTGATCAGCACGATGAGTTGAAATAGCAAGTGACAGGAAGTCTGGGTCCTGCTTGCAGATGGAATTAAAGTGTTCTGCAAAGTGATCAACCAATCTGCATTTCGTCTCTTCAATGATGAGTGGACCGCACTCCCCAACAACAGTTTAAATCTCATCCTATTTCCAGTTCTCTCCAGCATTGACAAAGAGTCATCCAGACTCGAAACGTTAGCTCCCTTCTCTCTTTACAGATGCTGTCAGACCTGCTCAGATTGTCCAGCATTTTCTGTTTTGCATTTGAATAAAATAGGCTTTTGGACAGCCAAAAGCCAATGTGGTCGTGCAAAGTGTCCTTTCAGCCACGTAAGGGATTATTCCCAATGCATAAAAAGGTTTTGCCGATTTGAAATTTGGCAATTTCCCACTGATTGGGAAAAAAGAATCAACTGGAGAATTTATTATCAAGTGTAAAATACCAGAAGCCCCTCACACCCCATCCTAACTAAATACTTCTTAAGATATCATCAAACACAACTCAATTGAATCTAGTTTTGTAATCGCTGTGATTAGAGACGTGAATATAATGAACAGCTGAGGAACTATATGCATTTGCACATCTTGAAGAAGCAGGATGACAGAATGGAAACACTGGATGAAGAGGGGGGTGAGGTTGTGGGGTGTGCAGTGACGCAATGCTCCTAATTTATATTCCGGAAAGAAAATACCAAGGGGACTATTGGGCCTTCTTCTTTCATACTTAATTAAAACTTACATTTATAAATGGAAATCTGCTCCTTCATTTGGACATAAAAGATCTCATTGCACTGAGATCCCAGAAGAGCAGCAGAGTTCTCCCTCATGACTTCATTTATTCCTTAACCATCATCACTGAAAACGAACAGATTATTTGTTTGTTATGGCACTGCTAAATCGGTTGTCGTGTTTACTACTTCGTTGGCTGTAACATGCACTTTGATATCCGGAGGTCATGTAAGAGGCTATGTTAATGCAATAACCTTTGTTCTTCGAGTATTGGACCTGGCTCTTGTTGTGTGTGGTCCCTTGTACTTTATGAAGTAACTCAATAAACACTTTGATGTCCAAACCAGGATCCTTTTATTGTGTCTCATGGTAGGATGGCAATCTGATACACAGCAAGTTATCATGGAGTCTTGCTATACCTCTGGAACGACACCGAGCACTGACCAATTACATGTATGTCCTATTGCCCTCTCCTTATTCTTTAGAAGATGGCCAGATGTGTCTGTCTTAATAGCCAGGTCCTAGGTTACATGACCTTGGTCTGGAGACTGGATGGTGTGTCTGTACTGCCACCTGCTGGGTGGAGGTCTCACACTATCCAACTATGATATAGCCCAAAGGCACATCACCACAGTTGTGATTCTCAGCAATGGTTGAACAGCCGAGGAGTGACACTCAGGCCTAGATTTACCAGTGGCTACCAACCATATATCCAAAATATTGTCAACATGTGGAAAATAAACCTCTTCACGATCCAATCCAGCATGTTCCAGAGGAAATGACACAGAACATATAATATGACTGCTGAGTAGGAGTAGAAATATGGTAACATTATAAACTCCAAGGTGTGTTTCTTATCATTTGTGTTTTCACAGTGCTCGTGCACAGGAATCCTACTTGTTTCTGCTGTCCAGAGTTGCTACTGACATGGGAAGTTGCAGGGGGCAGGGTGGGTAGGGGGGGAGCAGGGTGCTTACAAATGATGGGTACCAGGAAGCCACAGCTATGATGCTGCCTTGGCAACATTTATAAACAATCACTGTCGGAATTTCAAACACTTTTGCTAAATTAACAAACACAATCTGCATTATGTTTTCATTTGGCTACATATATAACAATCTGTTCAACTGTTTTCCAGTAAATTGTGTAGATTAAATTGTGTAGATTTTATTTCGAAACACCCTTTCACAAAGAATGTTGATTTTTATGTTTTTTTTTAAAAGTTACTGTAATCCCGTGGGCCTGCAAAATAGACTGATGATCATGTTATGTTGCAACAGCGCACCTCAGTCCTCTCCCCCGCAACCAGCCACTCCCACCCCGTGCAAGACAAATCTTCACCAAACCCGGGGGTCTCCCCAGTGGAGTCCAAGGAGCTTAGATAATGTAAACACACTGGGCGCGATTCTCCCAAAACGGGAGAAATCGTAAGGCTGGCGTCAAACCCGGGCGGGTTTGACGCCAGCGTGCCCCTTCCCGACCGGGAACCGATTCTGGTCCCCGGTCGGGGCTAGCAGCCCGACGCCGTAAGCTCCGGCATCACGGGCTTAACGAATTTCGTTAAGCCCGCTTGCCGGAGTTAGCGCCGGCTGACGCGTCATATGGCGTCAGCCGCGCATGCGCGGATTGGAAGACTCCAACCCGCGCATGCGCGGATGACGTCATTGCGTATTTGCGCGAAACCCGCGCATGCGCGGGCCGGGATGCCCCTCAGCCGCCCCGCGAATGGATACTGCGGGGCGGCGGAAGGAGAAATAGTGCGCGGGCATCGGGCCCACTGCCCGCGATCGGTGGGCACCGATCGCGGGCCCATGGCACCCTTGGCACGGCCGTGGTACTGCCGTGCCAATCGGTGCCATGGTTATAAAAAGCGAGTTGTTCCCGCCGTTTTTAACGAATGGCCAGACCAGGTCTGTTTGCCGTTTGTAAAAACAGCGTAAAGGGCTGGGACTTCGGCCCATCTATCAGATGTGAATCGCTGCCGGCCGTAAAAAAAACGGTGGCAGCGATTCGTGTCGGGAGTTGGGCGGGGGGGGGGGTGGGGGAGAATAGCGGGAGGGCGGGAAAAATGTCGGGAAGGCCCTCCCGCTATTCTCCGACCCGTCGTGGGGGGCGGAGAATCGCGCCCACTATCTGTTCTTATGAAAGGCCAGAGATCTAGGTTTTAACTCTCTTTCACTCTCCACGGGTGCTGCTTAACCCACTGAGTTATTCAGCATTTTCTATTGATACTTTAGAAAAGCCATGCTGCGGAATTCGGGTTCGCCAGCTGCGTGTTCCTCGGCGGCACATCCTCACCGCCTGAACGATTCTCCGGTCCGGCCACCTGACAATGGGATTTCCCATTGCGCCACCTCGCGCCACCGGGAATCCCATGGCGTCGGTGCGCTACTGCCAGAACGGAAAATCCCGCTGACAGAGATGTTTAGCACACAACAATGACACCGAGATTGTTGTCAAGGTTACAATACAGAACAAGTCCAGATGTGTCTGGGCTTCTAAAGTTCCACTTCAGCATGCCGATTAGCATGCTGAGTTATTCTCCTGATGTGTGGCTGGCCCTCATTATACCTGTACTCAGCTGTGTCTCAGGTGTCACTATCCAAGACAATACCTTTGGCATCCTAGAAACCACCTTGAGACTTGCACATCTGGATGAAACAAAACTGGCATGGCGGATTACCTTAAAATGCAGGCACTGTGGCAACGCTCGGGAAAGTAAGTATTGACCCACATGATATGGTCATTTAGGCTGCAAATATGAGAATGGAATCTCTTTGAATTACAAGTGATCAGGCAGAAGCATCCATGGGAGAAAGTTGAGGACAGGCCTGAGAAGCAGTAGTAGGCTATTCAACCCTTAGAGCATTGGAGCTGAGTGTGACCTATGACACCTTAGACCATCCACTATCCTGGAAAATGGCTGTGCTCTCTTATCGTGGTTGGTGTCATCTGCATTAACAAAGGTCAATGTGTAAATATTCCTGGATGAAACATAGAAACAGAGAACAAAAGAAGGAAGAGGCCATCCGGCCCTTCGAACCTGCTCCACCATTCATTTTGAACATGGCTGATCATTTAGCTCAGTAGTCTGAATCCGCCTTTCCCCCATATACTTTGATCTCCCTCATCCCAAGTGCTATAGCTAACTGCTTCTTGAAACTATACACAGCAGAATTCTCCATTCCTGAGACTAAGTGCTGATGATTCGCGGAGTACTATGACAGTAAAACTGGTGCCACACCTGGACCAATTCAGCGACCGTTAAGGGGCTAGCACCGGCGCCACGTGGATCACAATTGATTCGAATAAGAAATGGTGCGGATATGCCGGGTTCGCGATTGACACTCAGGAGGCTGACGAGCTGCAGCTGCATATATATACCTCACTCCCCACACACACCTCCCCAGCCAACAAGATGGCAGCGAGGAGGGTAACACCCCATTTTAAGGATGCTAAGCTTGAGACCTGCAAGACACCGCGGAGGAGAGGTGGGCGACCCTGTACCCCAGCCCGGGAAGGAGGCAGCCAGCTGCCACCATTCGCCGTGCCTGGGTTCAGGTGGCAGAGGCTGGCAGCGCCGTCAACAACACAATCCAGACCTGCCAGCAATGCCGGAAGAAATTGTACGACCTCCTCAGTGCGGCCAGGGTCAGTAGGCAGCACTGTGTCACTGGCACCAAATTCCTTCCCACACACCTGTAACCCTACTCCGCCCAACCTAGAACCCCCACTACACAGCACACGCTGGCACCATACCAGCCGAAACCATCCCTAGCCTGCATGCATTGGACTGGGCATTTTCTGTCCCCTTCTCCGCCCCCCGCCCCCCTCCCGCCCCCCCCAGGAAAAGACCACCAATAGCCGTCTGGAGCGGGAGAAGACAGGAGGGGGAATGCCTTACCTACAGCCCCTACCACGGCAGAGCAGCCAGCGGGCCGTCAACATGGCCGGAGGGCGTGAAAAAAGGGCAATCACCAAGGTAGAGGTTGGCATCGGTTGGCACCCGCCCACACCATGCTCGCACAACTCCCACACCCACATCCCCGCTCCATGGCCACCAACCCTAACGCCTCCCCCAAACACCACTCCCCCTGTTGGAACCAACAATTCTATGGACACGTGCTTGTAGGATTAGAATAGCGGTTTTAATATACTCACAACAGAGCCAGCATATTAGCCATTGAACTTTCGGTGAACTGGCCGGCTGACCATGTGGCACTGACCTTTTATACAGCAGCTTCCGAGGGAGGAGTCCTGGGCAGAGCCAAGGGAGAAGCCCCATACAACTCGAACATTCCCAGAGCTACTCCCCCTGGAGGACAGGTAGTGCAACTGCACTTACAATACAGACACATGTATTTAGATTACAGATTACAATCCAGTGTGAATCACATTCACCACACACCCCCACCTCCCCAACACGGACGTTAGCACCGACCTGAGACCCAAGATGCCCCAGAGCTCGAGTCCGAGGATGATAGTGATTTTCCATCACAGCTGTCTTCAACACCCTCCACCAACAGAGACACACACCTCGGTTGGGCACTTTAGTGAAGCGGCTTCTGGGACACTATCTGGTGCGCAGCACACACATGTCCTGTATAGCAGGTGGAAGTAGGAACACCCAGCAGATCCAGCGGAGGGCAGCAGAGCGGAGCTACTGATTGCCTGTTCCGGGGAGATTTGCATACGTGCAGTGCGGTCAGCCTAATTTGAAGGTGTACCTGCAAAAGAGACCCGAGAAGTTCGAGTGCAAGCAAGCATCCAGCAGAGGGCAGCAGAGCAGAGCTACTGATTGCCTGTTCTGGGGAGATTTGCATATGTGCAGTGCAGTCAGCCTAATTTGAAGGTGTACCTGCAAAAGAGACCCGAGGAGTTCGAGTGCAAGCAAGCATCCAGCAGAGGGCAGCAGAGCGGAGCTACTGATTGCTTGTTCCGGGGCAATTTGAATACGTGCAGTGCGGTCAGCCTAATTTGAAGGTGGTTTGTGAATGGCGCTGTTGTCAAGTGACAATTAAACCCGAAACACTTCCTCAATGTTTCCCTCCCTACCCCCTCCTCTAACAAACAAAAACCAACCGTGGTTGTCGGGAAGGTGCGTTTATCTCTTTAAAAACTTACCTTGAAGGGTGACATCACAGCAAAGCAGTGACCTGATTGGCTGGCAAGGAAAGTGCTCCAATTAGCAGTTGCTGGGAGAAATTTAACTCTTCGTGTGTTGGTGAGTATTGTGATTGGTAAGTAAAATCTTTATTCATTTCACTTAATAATTATTTGATACTATATTTGTAATCAGTTAAGGTAAAGGGTAAAAATGGCAGGATATCCCAGACCCGTGTAATGCTCCTCGTGCGCAATGTGGGAGTTCAGGGACGCGGCCGATGCCCCTGACTTCTTCATGTGCGGGAAGTGTGTCCAGCTGCAGCTCCTGTCAGACCGCATGACGGCTCTGGAGCTGCGGATGGACTCACTTTGCAGCATCCGCGATGCTGAGGAGGTCGTGGATAGCACGTTCAGTGAGTTGGTCACACCGCAGATTAGGATTGGTGACGGAGACAGGGAATGGGTGACCAAAAGGCAGAGAAAGAGCAGGAAGGCAGTGCAGGTGTCCCCTGCGGTCATCTCCCTCCAAAACAGGTATATCGTTTTGGATACTGTTGGGGGAGATGACTCACCAGGGGAAGGCAGTAGTAGCCAGGCTCATGGCACCGTGGCTAGCTCTGCGGCACAGAAGGGCGGGAAAAAGACTGGCAGGGCTATAGTCATAGGGGATTCAATTGTAAGGGGAGTAGACAGGCATTTCTGTGGTCGAAAACGAGACTCCCGAATGGTATGTTGCCTCCCGGGTGCTCGGGTCAGGGATGTCTCTGATCGGCTGCAGGACATACTGAAGGGAGAGGGTGAAAAGCCAGTTGTCGTGGTGTATATAGGCACCAACGATATAGGTAAAAAAAGGGATGAGGTCCTACAATCAGAATTTAGGGAATTAGGAGATAAGTTAAAAAGTAGGACCTCAAAGGTAGTAATCTCAGGATTGCTACCAGTGCCACGGGACAGTCAGAGTAGAAATTCAAGAGTAGTCAGAATGAATACGTGGCTTGAGAGATGGTGCAGGAGGGAAGGGTTCAGATTTTTGTGACATTGGAACCGGTTCTGGGGGCGGTGGGATCATTACAAACCGGATGGTCTACACCTGGGCAGGACTGGAACCGATGTCCTAGGGGGTGCTTTTGCTAACACTGTTGGGGAGGTTTTAAACTAATGTGGCAGGGGGATGGGAACCAGATTAGGAAGTTAGAGGTCAGTAAAGAAGCAGCAACCAAAGCCAGTAAGGTACGAGACAATAAACTCAATGTCACTAAGGGGAAGAGTAGACAGGGAAGAGATGATGAACGCAAAGGTGGTCTGAGGTGCATTTGATTTAATGCGAGAAGTGTAGCAGGTAAGGCAGATGAATTTAGGGCTTGGATCAGTACCTGGGAATATGATGTTATTGGTATTACTGAGACTTGGTTGAGGGAAGGGCAGGACTGGCAACTGAATATCCCAGGGTATAGATGCTTCAGGAGGGATAGCGAGGGAGGTAGAAGGGATGGAGAAGTTGCATTACTCATCAGAGATGATATCACAGCTGTGATTAAGGAGGGCATGATGGAGGATTCGGGGCAATATGGGTGGAGCTGAGAAATAAGAAGGGTGCAGTAACATTGTTGGGACTTTACTACAGGCCTCCCAAAAGCGAGCATGAAGTAGAGGTACAAATATGCAGACAGATTATAGAAAAATGCAGGAGCAATAGGGTGGTTGTGATGGGAGATTTTAACTTCCCCAACATTGAATGGGATTCGTGTAGTGTTGGAGGCGTAGATGGAGCAGAGTTTGTAAGGAGCATCCAGGAGAGTTTTTTAGAGCAGTATGTAAATAGTCCAACTCGGGAAGGGGCCATACTGGACCTGGTATTGGGGAATGATCCCAGCCAGGTGGTTGATGTTTCAGTCGGTGATTACTTTGGGAATAGCGATCACAATTCCGTAAGTTTTAGAATACTCATGGACAAGGACAGGAGGGGTCCGAAAGGAAGAGTGCTAAATTGGGGAAAGGCAGAGTATAACAAAATTCGGCAGGAGCTAGGGAATGTGGATTGGGAGCAGCTGTTTAAGGGTAAATCCACATTTGAAATGTGGAAGTCTTTTAAGGAAAGGTTGATTAGAGTGCAGGACCGACATGTTCCTGTGAAAATGAAAGATAGAAATGGCAAGATTAGGGAACCATGGATGACGGGTGAAATTGTGAGACCAGCTAAGATGAAAAAGGAAGCATACATAGGATCGAGGCAACTCAAAACTGATGAAGCTTTGGAGGAATATCGGGAAAGTAGGACGCATCTCAAACGCGCAATAAAGAGGGCTAAAAGGGGTCATGAAATATCTTTGGCTAACAGGGTTAAGGAAAATCCCAAAGCATTTTATTCGTATGTAAGGAGCAAGAGGGTAACTAGAGAAAGGATTGGCCCACTTAAAGACAAAAGAGGGAATTTATGCATGGACTCAAAGGAAATGGGTGAGATTCTTAATGAGTACTTTGCATCGGTATTCACAAAGGAGAGGAACAAGACGGATGTTGAGGCTAGGGATGGATGTTTAAATACTCTCGGTCAAGTTGTCATACGGAAGGGGGAAGTTTTGGGTATTCTGAAAGACATTAAGGTGGACAAGTCCCCAGGACCGGATGGGATCTATCCCAGGTTGCTGAGGGAAGCGAGGGTCGAAATAGCTGAGGCCTTAACAGATATCTTTGCAGCATCCTTGAGCACGGGTGAGGTCCCGGAGGACTGGAGAATTGCTAATGTTGTCCCTTTGTTTAAGAAGGGTAGCAGGGATAATCCAGGGAGTTATAGACCTGTGAGCTTGACGTCAGTGGTAGGCAAACTGTTGGAGAAGATACTGAGGGATAGGATCTATTCACTCTGGAAGAAAATAGACTTATCAGTGATAGGCAGCATGGTTTCGTGCAGGGAAGGTCATGTCTTACAAACCTAATAGAATTCTTTGAGGAAGTGACAAAGTTAATTGATGAGGGAAGAGCTGTAGATGTCGTATACATGGATTTTAGTAAGGCGTTTGATAAGGTTTCCCATGGCAGGTTGATGGAAAAAGTGATGTCGTATGGGGTTCAGGGTGTACCAGCTAGATGGATAAAGAACTGGCTGGGTAACAGGAGACAGAGAGTAGTGGTGGAAGGGAGTGTCTCAAAATGGAGAAGGGTGACTAGTGGTGTTCCACAGGGATCCGTGCTCGGACCACTGATGTTTGTGATCTACATAAATGACCTGGAGGAAGGTATAGGTGGTCTGATTAGCAAGTTTGCAGATGATACTAAGATTGGTGGAGTTGCAGATAGCGAGGAGGACTGTCAGAGAATACAACAAAATATAGATAGATTGGAGAGTTGGGAAGAGAAATGGCAGATGGAGTTCAATCCAGGCAAATGCGAGGTGATGCATTTTGGAAGATCAAATTCAAGAGCGGACTATATGGTCAATGGAAGGGTCTTGGGGAAAATTGATGTGCAGAGAGATCTGGGAGTTCAGGTCCATTGTACCCTGAAGGTGGCAACGCACGTTGATAGAGTGGTCAAGAAGGCATACAGCATGCTTGCCTTCATCGGACGGGGTATTGAGTACAAGAGTTGGCAGGTCATGTTACAGTTGTATAGCACTTTGGTTCGGCCACATTTGGAATACTGCGTGCAGTTCTGGTTGCCACATTACCAGAAGGATGTGGATGCCTTGGAGAGGGTGCAGAGGAGGTTCACCAGGATGTTGCCTGGTATGGAGGTGCTAGCTATGAAGAAATGTTGAGTAGATTAGGATTGTTTTCGTTGGAAAGACGGAGGTTGAGGGGGGACCTGATTGAGGTCTACAAAATTATGAGAGGTATGGACAGGGTGGGTAGCAACAAGCTTTTCCCAAGAGTGGGGGTGTCAGTTACAAGGGGTCATGATTTCAAGGTGAGAGGGGGAAAGTTTAAGGGAGATGTGCGTGGAAAGTTTTTTACGCAGACGGTGGTGGGTGCCTGGAACGCTTTACCAGTGGAGGTGGTAGAGGCGGGCACGATAGCATCATTTAAGAAGCATCTAGACAGGTGTATGAATGGGCGGGAAGTAGACCTTGGAAAATAGGAGACAGGTTTCGATAAAGGATCTGGATCGGCGCAGGCTGGAGGGCCGAAGGGCCTGTTCCTGTGCTGTAATTTTCTTTGTTCTTTGAGTCACCCGAGTGGGTGGACGGTCGGAGGGCAGACCGACCCCAGTGACTAGCTGCCGATCCCCCCATCAACCCCCCCCCCTCCACTGGCCCTTGCAAGCCCCCCACCACCCCTAGTCAGCCCAGCCAGTGTCAGGACTGGCAGCCCACAGTCACGCATCTCCGTGTTCTACCTCCTCTCTCTCCCTCATTGGCCAAGGCACCAATTTCATGAGTTTTAAAAGGACAAGTAATCCTTGCCATTGGGAATTCCGCCAAGTGGAGTCGGAGAATCAAAGAGGCCCCGGAGAATACCGGGTGAGGCCCACTAATGACATGCCAACTGCGTTTACGGTACTTGTAGAGTGGAATACATTGACGCTGCTATCGAGGCTCCAGAGAATTGCAATTTGGCGTGAAACCGGCGCTCGCCACAATTTCGCTGTCAAAACAGATTCGCTGCCCAATTGCGTTTCCCAATTCTGGCTCCGGATGATGGAGAATCCTTCCCAATGTGTTTTGGCTTCAACTGCTTTCTGTGGTAGCAATATCCATATGGCCACTCTCTGGGTGAAGAAATTTCTCCTCATCTCAATCCTAAATGGTCTAGCCGATATCCTCGCGATCCCTGGTTCTGGACGCCCCCAAGATCAGGAACATCTAGCTGTGCATGAGTAGTGTACATGGATCCATGGCCTAACATGAGCCAGCGCCTTCATAATAGGAATGATTAAGGGGAAAATTGATGGTAGCTTTTATGTCTGCAGTTCGAAATAGCATGCTGTGTTTTCCTTGTTTTGTTCAGTTAGTAAGCAAACAATATTTGCATCTGATCTCTCTTTTGAAATTCTAGTCAACATCAAATTTCTGCCTCACCTCCCACGTTCAGACCACTTTTTTGCCTGTAGTGGGCTGGACTGTGACCGATAAACCACAATGTTACTTGGTTTTCCCGGAAGGTCATTACAGAATTACTCATAATGAAGTGTCCCTTCTTAAAAAAAACGGCCTTTGTTTGCATCAATGCATTCCACTCCACAAGTACCGTAAACACAGTTGGCATATCATTAGTGGGCCGCACCCGGTATTCTCCAGGGCTCTTTCTACCCCACAAATTAGTAATGTGGTATATGAATTTCAGTGTCCGTTCAATGCCAGGTACATCAGCAGTATGTCCCAATGACTGGCGGACCAAATAGCATATTCCTTTGGCTGTTCGCAATGGGTAAAGTACTGCCCATACTCAACTAGCCCATGCTTGTAAAATTCAGAATAGCATGTCAAACGTTAGGTATAATTCTCAATTGGACAGCACTCGCTGAGTAATTCCGAGTGTGCTGAGAGTTATACTTCTAACTGATTTAACATAATCAGTTGGGCTTGTAATGTGGCTACTTCATGCTTGCTAGGAACTAGACATAGTCATGGACAGGGGGCTGGATTCTCCGTCCCGCCCGTGCCACGTTTCTGTTTCAGCATGCTGGCGTGATGCTCCGTTACGCCGGCTGGTCAATGGGGTTTCCCATTGTGGGGCAGCCCCAAGCCATTGGAGAATCCAGCCCAGGGATCGGTTCTCTGCAAGCCAAAGGAACATGCCCAGCCATTGTGCTTTTTTGAATTAAACAAAAACATTAAGGCAAAAGTTCAATGGCGCATTCATCATGACAGTACCTTGACCAATCAGAGTTGACTTGCCAAACAACCAGTTCGCTTCTCTCATACAGTATAAATTGCCGCTCCCTTTGAAATATGGCATTCTTGCACCTGGCCTGATGATCACAGGAAGAAAAGCTTTGACAGCATGTCTCTTTTTTCAGCTATACTCAGTGAATTAGTCAGCACCTGTGGAGAGAGTTTCAAAGTTGACGTTTCAGGTCAATCAATGATCTGTCATCAGAACTGGAAGATGTTAGAGGTGGAGGGACTTTACACAATTGCAGACCTGGGACGGTGCAGGGATAAATCAGATTTTGTGATAGGGTGAGGATAGGAGTGAATAAATGACAAAAGGGATGATGGTGCAATGTCAAAAAGTTGAGGTAGTGAGACAAGCAAAGAATGCGAAGGTGGCTCCACAAGGAGGTGTGAATGCCAACAGCAGATCAGCAGTGGAGGAGACAGCATATAAAACCCAGCAAAGGACAGAAGTATTTTTAAAAATATATTATTTTATGAAATGTGACTCTCCCTGGCAATGCCATCATTTGGTGTCCACCAAGGTGCCCTTGAAAAGTGTCAGAACCCCCCACTGGCCAGGTACTAAGCGATGTCTATCCCAAGCACCTGCCCACACCTCCTCCACTCATAGTGGCCCTGGTGCAGGCACATCCCATTGCCAACACCAATTGTATGAGAAGATGGGTTTGGTGATCAAGATCTGAAGTAGTTAATTCAAAGATAGGGCTAGAAATCTATCAGATGCCTGGATGAAACATGATTGTTCTTCCTCCAGCTTGCATTGAGTTTCATTGGAAGTGTATGGGGTTCAAGTGAGAGAGGGGTGGAAAAGGGTTCTCAATGCGTCGATGTACATCTGGTCTTCTCAAAGTAGAGATAGCCACATCGAGAACTGCCAGCCATCTGAGGCTGGACCCTTATAGCCATCAGCCTCAGTGGAGAATCCCTGGTAGCAATTGGTAATGCACCCACCAGAGGCCTGCCAAAGGACGCTGGACAGTCAGGTTACATGTGAGATTGCAGTGTTTGAAGAGAAAACAGCATTCATTGTTCATCCTCCAGAAATCATGTTCTCCTACGACCATAGGTATTTCAAGGGCATAAAGGATGTGATAGCCCTTTAATTGTTTTCTACATTTACTCTTTATGGGAAGATTACCAGTGATGCCCATCTCTATTTGTCCTTGAACTGAGTGGCTTGCCACACCCACTTCAGAGGACAGGTAAGAAAGAATCAGACACATTACTGTGGGTCTGGACGCGGTTAGACTAGAATAGCTGTGGATGTCAGACCTCCATCCTTAAAAGGAATCAATTAACCAGACAGGTTTTATGACAATCAACTAGTGTTTTGTAGTCACGCTTACTGAAATTAGCTTTTTCATAAGAACTGCAGATTATTACTTGGGGTACCAGGATGGGATTTGAACCCTTACTCACCAAATATTAATCTGCATCAATATTAGGGGCCTCACGGTAGCATGGTGGTTAGCATCAATGCTTCACAGCTCCAGGGTCCCAGGTTCGAATCCCGGCTGGGTCACTATCTGTGTGGAGTCTGCACGTCCTCCCCGTGTGTGCGTGGGTTTCCTCTGGGTGCTCCGGTTTCCTCCCACAGTCCAAAGATGTGCGGGTTAGGTGGATTGGCCATGCTAAATTACCCGTAGTGTAAGGTTAATGGGGGGATTGTTGGGTTACGGGTATACGGGTTACGTGGGTTTAAGTCGGGTGATCATTGCTCGGCACAACATCGAGGGCCGAAGGGCCTGTTCTGTGCTGTACTGTTCTATGTTCTATGTTCTATCTCTAGGAGAGGTTGAATAAATTTGGTTTGTTCTCACTGCAACAACGGAGGTTGAGGGGCGACCTGATAGAGGTCTACCAAAGATGTGCGGGTTAGGTGGATTGGCCATGCTGCATTGCCCGTAGTGTAAGGTTAATGGGGGGATTTGTTGGGTTACGGGTATACGGGTTACGTGGGTTTAAGTAAGGTGATCATTGCTCGGCACAACATCGAGGGCCGAAGGGTCTGTTCTGTGCTGTACTGTTCTATACAATTATGAGGGGCATAGACGAGTGGATAGTCAGAGACTTTTTCCCAGGGTAGAGGGGTCAATTACTAGGGGGCATAGGTTTAAGGTGCGAGGGGCAAGGTTTATAGGAAATGTACAAGGCAAGTTTTTTACACAGAGGGCAGTGGGTGCCTGTAGCTCACTGCCGGAGGAGGTGGTGGAAGCAGGGACAATAGTGACGTTTAAGGGGCATCTTGACAAATACATGAATGGGATGGAAATAGAGGGATACGGACCCCGGAAGTGCAGAAGATTTTAGTTTGGATGGGCAGCATGGTCGGCGCAGGCTTGGAGGGCTGAAGGGCCTGTTCCTGTGCTGTACTTTTCTTTGCTCTTTGTTCTTTGTAGGCCAGAAGTATTCACTTTACACCACCATCTCCCCATGGGAGAGATCAGTGATACTGAATCCAAGCAGACTTGGAATTTATTTAATTTTCAAAGTTGGGTCAAAGCTGATAAATACAATTGTACTTTATTTTCTGTAGTTTGGAGATTTCTCTACCCTAGTGTATAACTATCTTTACATTTTTGCTTTGCATTATAAATTTATAATGCAACACTGGACAATTTATCTCACCTAGCTGCTTTTTTATTGAGAAACATAAAGACAAAACATTTGCGACTTAAGCGTAGCGAATGTATGTAGCACAGGCTGGATCCTTCTTCAACATTACTGACACACTCGGCAGAAGATTCCATTTATGAGCAAATCGGTGCAACACATCATCATTTTTTTATCCACCTCAGCTTAAGGTTCAGATGTCTGCTGTTGACTGTGGCAGTCAATCCGCTCCCTTCATTCCTACAGAATAACCTTCTGAACTGTATTATTGTAGCAGATGTTAATTTTGTGCAGTTATCGATCGTGCACTCAGGTTAAAACACAGTCAGTCGAAGTGCACGTGCAGGTTTTCTGTCATGTGCGTGACACATTCAGTTCTATATAATACTTTCCACCCAGCTGAACAATTGACCTTGATTTCTGGTTCTCTATTGACTTGACTCAATGCCCTAAAACGACAGAGGTTTAAGCTTTTCCCCCATTCCACACATGGATTTGATTTATGTGGGAAGATGAAAATATCATGTCGATGTCAAACGTTCTTTCGTTCTGAAACTTTATAGATGGTGCTAACATTGAAGTCCAGTATGGTGTATATTATTTATATCTACTGCATTCCAACTGTAAATCGCTTCATAACAGATATGGAAATCTGGAACTCTCGCCCAAAAAACTGTTGAGTTTAGTGGACAATTTAAATTTATTAAACTGAGATTCAGAGATGTTTAATAGGTTGGGGGGCACTAAGGGCTGGTGAGCTCTGTTAGTTAAATGTCTAGTGTGTACAAAGAACAAGAACAAAGAACAATACAGCAAAGGAACAGGCCCTTTGGCCCTCCAAGCCTATACCGGTCATGATACCAAACTTGGCCAAAACCCTCAGCACTTCCTTGTGCCGTATCCCTCTATACCCATCCTATCCATCTATCCATGTGTTTGTCAAGATGTCTTTTGAATGCTGCTAATGTATCTGCTTCCACAACCTCCCCTGGCAATGCGTTTCAGGCACTCACCACCCTCTGCGTAAAAGAACTGCCTCGCACATCTTCTCTAAATTTTGCCCCATGGACCTTAAGCCTATGCCTCCTGGTGACTGACGCCCCCTACCCTGGGAAAAAGTGCCTGTCCATTCACTCTATCCATGCGCCTCATAATCCCATAGACCTCTATTAGGTCACCCCTCAACCTCCGTCTTTCTAATGAAAACTGTCAGAGTCTATTCAGCCTCTTCACATAGCTAACACCCTTCAGACCAGGAAACATAATGGTAAACCTCCTCTGCACCCTCTCCAAAGCCTCCACATCCTTCAAGTAGTGTGTTGTGCCGAACGGCGTGGTTTCAATTGCCATACTGACTGAAGTAGCTCATGGGGTTGATCTCCTTACCCTGCTCCATACTGACATGGTGGCATAAGGAATTATTGCTAACCCTCAGACAACGGGGATGCTATGCAAAGAGAGAGAGAGGTATGAAAGGTTACAGAATGATTCTGGATAAATGGATTGAATTACAGAAGACTTGAGGGGCTGAATGGCTTGATTTTTTTCAACAAAGTAAAGTTCCAGTTGACTGTGGACAACATACAACAGGCCACATGAACAGTACTTCAGACAAAAAGGAACTTGGGGTTGGATTTTCTGGTTTCTCGGCCAAGTGTTTTTCGGGGGGGGGGGGGGGGGGGGGGGCTGTTCGCTAGCAGCGGGATTCTCCACTCCGACCGCTTGTCAAAGGAATTTCCCAGTGAAACCACCCAACTCAGCCGGGTAACCCATCGGTGGGCATGCGCTGCTGGTCAGAACAGGGAATTCCAATGGCTGGAAAACTCACTGTCCTTTCCACCTCGTACAAATCAACTAGATATTCGGGGCAGCACGGTAGCATGGTGGTTAGCATAAATGCTTCACAGCTCCAGGGTCCCAGGTTCGATTTCCCGGCTGGGTCACTGTCTGTGTGGAGTCTGCACGTCCTCCCCGTGTGTGCGTGGGTTTCCTCCGGGTGCTCCGGTTTCCTCCCACAGTCCAAAGATGTGCGGGTTAGGTGGATTGGCCGTGCTAAATTGCCCGTAGTGTCCTAAAAAGTAAGGTTAAGGGGGGGTTGTTGGGTTACGGGTATAGGGTGGATACGTGGGTTTGAGTAGGGTGATCATTGCTCGGCAGAACTTCGAGGGCCGAAGGGCCTGTTCTGTGCTGTACTGTTCTATGTTTTATGTTCTATATAATACAGCTCAAGCACATACAGTTGTTGAAATGCTCAAAATTAATTTGGTTTTTTACAGATTGCCTTTAAGATAATGTGGCCATGACATGGTCAAACCATGAGTCATGTTGTTTGTGCAGAAGAACTTCAAAGCTCTGATGTTCTTCTTTTTAATGCTCTTTCAGTGAACGATTATTAACTGGATCTGATTCACAGCCTGCAGGCTATGGTTGCTGTTGGTTAATTCAAGGTTTAGCTCATCCACCTGCTGATGGCATTTCCCCATCAGTGGTCCCATTCCCCACCTTCAGACACTCATCTGCTCAAAGCCGCTGATGTTAATTGGATCCCAAGCCAGATGGTGCAGGATGAAGCTCACCGCAAATCCTTTTCTTGATAATTGGTTCAGTTAGAGAATGAGGCAGTACATGTTTCTGTCTTCTCCAGTGTCCCAGCCACCCCGCCTTTATACTTTGAGTAAAAGTAAATCTAATGAACAAATCAACCAATAATCAAATCAACAAATTGACAGACCCTTGAAGGGGCTTGGTAACAAACAGATATTTAAAAAATAAACTTAGCTAATTTAATTTAAAATAATAGTTGGTGGGGAGATGGTGCACTCCAGCCCCTGACGTGCCCCCGCTCATAGAAGGCCTGGAGCATATAGGTGGATACCACAGGCTGCCTCTTCAAAGACATCTGGGTGCCACTGTAATGAAGGAAGAGAAGCAGAGGGTCAGATTGAATGACCTCCTCAACCTCCTGCTTCCCGGACCTATTCATGGCTAACTAGGCGGTCCATCGATCTTCCCACCCCTTTTCCGCAGCAAGTGGCTAAAGATCAGGAGCACTCAGCTGAAGTGAAACAAAAGGTTGAAGAGCAGACCCTTCATATAACCTTGCACAACCTGTGTAAATATGGAGCAGACTCCTCAAAGGCTACAGAAAATATAGGCAGCCTGGGAGTCCATAACCATCTTAACCTATTGCACAGGACTGCTTTTTAAAAAAAAATCATTTACGGGCTGTGGGCGTCGCTGGTTAGGCCAGCATTTACTGCCCATCCCTAGTTGCCCTTCAGAAGGTGGTGGTGAGTTGCCTTCTGTTATGGGCCAGGGTTTAGAGAACCCCAAAGTGTATCATGGAGTTTATCTGACCCACAACTTTTAATAGATTGTGGTGTGGGGAGCACGCGGCCCACTCTACAGGAGTGGTACAGCAAAAATCGAAAAGCATTTTTTAAACCAAAACAATGTTTATTCTATGAACTCAAGTTAACCTTTTTAAAACACACAGTGAACATCTTAGCAACCATCAATTCAAATACAACCTCTAAAGAACACAACACTAAGTAATCTTTAATAACTTCCCAAACAACATCCAGAAGACAAAAGAAACACCTTTTAAGTGAAGCACATCAGGTTTACATTCACTACTGAAATCATTTATAATTCCGAATTCACCAAATGATCAAGAGATAGTCTTTTCATGGCAGAGAGATCAATAGTATTAGAATTAGAATTAGAACAGTACAGCACAGAACAGGCCCTTCGGCCCTCGATGTTGTGCCGAGCAATGATCACCCTAGAACATAGAACATAAAACAGTACAGCACAGAACAGGCCCTTCGGCCCTCAATGTTGTGCCGAGCCATGATCACCCTACTCAAACCCACGTACCCACCCTATACCCGTAACCCAACAACCTCCCCCTTAACCTTACTTTTTATTAGGACACTACGGGCAATTTAGCCTGGCCAATCCACCTAACCCGCACATCTTTGGACTGTGGGAGGAAACCGGAGCACTCGGAGGAAACCCACGCACACACGGGGAGGACGTACAGACTCCGCACAGACAGTGATCCAGCCGGGAATCGAACCTGGGACCCTGGAGCTGTGAAGCATTGATGCTAACCACCATGCTACCGTGCTGCCCCTGTACACCTGATTTGTCTGGCTTCAGCTCCAACACTGAAAACAAAACTAAAACACACCCTGCAGCAAACAACCTAAAACAAAATTAAAAAGCTGACAGACAGTCCAGCTCCACCCTCACTCTGACATCACTGATAAACACCCATTTCTTAAAGGTACATTTCTTAAACACCCATTTCTGAAAGGTACTCTCACATGACACTTCTTAAACCGCTGGAGTCCCTGAGATGTACGTACACCCACAGTGCTGATAGGGAGGATGTTCCAAGATGTTGCCTCAGCGACAGTGAAGGAGAGGCGATATATTTCCAAGTTGGGGTGGTGAGTGACTTGAAGGGGAACCTCCAGGTTGTGGTGTTCCCAGCTATCTGCTGCTCTTGTCCTTCTAGATGCTAGTGGTTGTGGGTTTGGAGGGTGCTGTCTAAGGAACCTTGGTGAGTTACTGCAGTGCATCTTGTAGATGGTGCACAAAGCTACCACTATTCGTCGGTGGTGGAGGGTTTAATTGTTTGTTGAAGGGGAGCAATCAAGCGGGCTGCTTTGTCCTCGATGGTGTCAAGCTTCTGAAGTATTGTTGGAGCTGCACTGATTCAGGCAACTAGAGAATATTCCATTACACTCCTGACTTGTGCCTTATAGATGGTGGTCTGGCTTTGTGGGGCTCAGGAGATGAGTTACTCGCCATAGGATTCCTAGCCTTTGACCTGCCCTGGTAGCCACAGTACTAATATGCCTAATCCAGTTCAGTTTCTGATCAATGGTAACCCCCAGGAATTTGACTGTGGGAGATTCAGCAATGGTAAAGCCATTGAATGTCAAGGGACGGTGTTGCATGCAGTACCCACCATACCAAATGTAATGTGAGGTAATGCATTTTGGAAGGTCTGATCCAGGTAGGGAATATACAGTCAATGGTAAAACTCTTAAGAGTATTGACAGTCAGAGAGACCTAGGTGTACAGGTCCACAGGTTACTGAAAGGGGCAACACAGGTGGAGAAGGTAGTCAAGAAGACGTACGGCATGCTTGCCTTCATTGGCCAGGGCATTGAGTATAAAAATTGGCAAGTCACGTTGCAGCTGTACAGAACCTTAGTTAGGCCACACAGATCCCTCACCCCCAACCAGTCCCACTTCTCTCCACTTCCTATACATAACATCTATCCCCCAGGTTCGAAACCGTGGTTTCGCACAACGGCATCAACACCGACATCCCTTCTATCCTGAAATGTCTCCTCAGCTGGTTCCATTGAGCTCTCTGCGTATTTCCTTGGTGCCATTGGCAATGCCGCTGTCACCGTAGCCTTCAAGCTGGACCTCCTACTGGATTCTTCCTCCATTCTAGCCCATTCTGCCCCCTCTCCTTCCCACCATCACCTCACCTTCTCGACGTTCATCGCCCAGTAATAATTCAGCAGGTTCAGCAATGCCAACCTTCCCTCTGCCCCTGTCTCTGTAACAGGGTCCTCCTAAGCCTTGGCACTTTTGCACTGTATTGGGTTGCTTTGTTGGAATATATTGTGGCAGGTAGAGAGGGCAGCTAGGGGCAGCATAGTAGCATAGTAGTTAGCACAGTTGCTTCACAGCTTCAGGGTCCCAGGTTCGATTCCCGGCTGGGTCACTCTCTGTGCGGAGTTTCCATGTTCTCCCCGTGTCTGCGTGGGTTTCATCCAGGTGCTCCGGTTTCCTCCCACAGTCCAAAGATGTGGGGGTTAGGTGGATTGGCCATTGGGGTTACGGGGATAGGGTAGATACGTGGGCTTCAATCGGATGCTCTTTGTAAGGGCCGGTGCAGACTCGATGGGCCGAATCGCCTCCTTCTGCACTGTAAATTCTATGATTCTATGATAGGTGCAGACCGTGGGTTTAAAGATTTTTCCCTTTTATTTAAGAACTGTTTTATTTTTAATTATAAAGCTTTTTTTAATGTTAATGTGGTAAATTAAAGTTTGTTTTGACACAAAACATACCTATTGGTCAGAGTCATCGCTCCTGGGGTGCAGTATCCTTTCCTCACAGTTTTACAAATTGAAAATCTGTTTGGGTTTCTCATCTGGTTGTCCAAACATAAATCTGGGTCTGGTCGGGTATTGTAACACAATCCAAAGGCTGTGAACATAGCTGTGAATGTGGAGCAGAGAGCCGGGTTGTAAAACCCCACTGCTCCATGGATCTGATTATGGCCAGCTTGGCCAGACCCAGGAGCAGGCCCTTGAGGGGGTCCTCTCCCCTGCCCAGCTTCCCTCCACACTGGTGACCAAGGATCAGGAGATTGGAGCTGAAATGCTGCCAAAGCCTAAGCAATAGCTCCTTCAAAAGAGGATGCAACCTTTCAGGGCAGCACGGTGGCACATGTGGTTAGCACTGTGGCTTCACAGCGCCAGGGTCCCAGGCTCGATTCCCCGCTGGGTCACTGTCTGTGCAGAGTCTGCACATTCTCTCCGTGTCTGCATGGGCTTCCTCCGGTGCTCTAGTTTCCTCCCACAGTCCAAAGACGTGCAGGTTAGGTGGATTGGCCATGCTAAATTGCCCTTAGTGTCCAAAAAGGTTAGGAGGGGTTATTGGGTTACGGGGGTAGGGTGGAAGTAAGGCCTTAAGTGGGTCGGTGCCGATTCGATGGGCTGAATGGCCTCCTTCTGCACTGTATGTTCTATGTTCTATGTACTACAATCTCTGTCGCATAGAACACTTACTTCTCAAGGCCAAAGAAAATACAGACGGCCAAGGAGTCATTCCTCTTTTAAGTGCTCCACGTACTGAATTAAACAGTGCCCTCCACACGTGTATCTTAATATAATTAACATACCAATAACATTGACACACTTGGGAAATGGTCAGATTATACAATAACTGGCCAGCCCTCAGGCACACCTGAATAGTGTGGAGCAGAATGTTAAAATATGAAGAATATTGTTCTCTTATATTTTCATCTGGATGGTTATGTGTTTGAAACCAAGGCAAACGGTGATTTTGAGATGACGAGTCTAACATTTCTCCATTTGTGCGAACTTATGTAAAGTAGATGTGTGTAAATTAGTGAAGTGGTGGCCAATTACATCAATTGGCTAATCCTTCCTTTTGTCAGTGCTCCCGCCAAGTGCTGGAAAAAACTTGGTTGAAATTGTTTTGGCCTCATTAAAGCTCTATTCAATGATGAAGAAGCGACGAGTGCAGATGCTGAAAGGAAGGTATCTTATAGAAGTTCAAGCATTAAGTATTTTAGGATTCCAGTTGTGCAGATACGTGGAAGCTGAGGAGAAATAATTGGTCTTGCTGTTTGGTGATCATGGCAATGGAGTTAGAGGACATTTCCAGTTATTCAGTTATGGTCAGGAGTAAGAGGACCTGGATTATATGGGAGGCTTATGAGTTACAGCGGTGTAACATGTTTGGAGTCAGCTAGCGAGAAGATGGCTGGGAGTGCTCAATACACCTGTCTGAGGCATCCCACCAGCTCTTTGAACACCCGAAGGGACAGTTGACCATTTACAGTGCACTACCAAAGAAAACAAACGTCACCAGTGTCCAAGCTGTTCATAGTCGGGGGGTTGGGGGGGGGGGGGCATTTTACCATTTCATCCCTTGAATTTGACGCAGGAATTTCATTGCCCATGCATGTTATCACAGTGGGGCAAAAAGTGTGATTTAACTACACATCTTGATGATTACTGGACTGTGCAAAAATTATATTCAGGAAAGGGCAATTTCATTAAACGCGTTAACACTTTAGCTTGCAGTTAATTGCTTTTCCTTGCTGTTGTGGGATGGCAAAGAGATAGTAGGCGGGTGTTGGATTTGGGGTGAAAGTGGTGGGTGAGGTGGAATAGGGAAAGAAGTTAGCAGTCAGGAAATCTGGAAGAAAAGCAGAATACTGTGAATGCTGGAAATCTGAAGTATAAATGGAAAATGCCAGAAAAACACAGCAGGTTAGGCAGCACGGTAACACAGTAGTTAGCATTGTTGCTTCACAGCACCAGGGACCTGGCTTTGATCCCCGGCTTGGGTCACTGTCTGTGTGGAGTCTACATGTTCTCTCCCTGTCTGCGTGGGTTCTAGGTCTGAAGCGTTTAATTCAGGCGACCCTGACCTATACAAGAAAGCCAGATATGATCTAAGGAAATCCATCAAAGATGTCAAAAGACAATATCGGACCAAGCTCGAATACCAGGCTAGCAACTCGAATCCCCGTAGACTATGGCAAGGTCTGCAAGACATAACAGGCTACAAGATGAAGGCATGTAAAATCACTGGCTCCAACACCTGCTTTGAGCAAGAGGCCAGCGAGAACGCCCCCTCCACCCTGGAAGTCTCGGATGAACTTGTATCTGAGATCACCATTGCGGACGTCAGTGCAGCCTTCGCGAAGGTCAATCCACAGAAAGCCACTGACCCGGATGGGGTACCCGGACGAGCAATCAGTTCTTGCGGGGGTCAGCTCGAGGGGGTATTTGCAGACATCTTCAATCTCTCTTTACAACAATCTGAGGTCCCTATCTGCTTCAAGAAGACAACCATCATTCCTGTTCCAAAGAAAAGCCAAGCAGCGTGCCTTAATGACGATCGTCTAGTGGTTCTGACATCCATCATTATGAAGTGCTTCGAAGGGTTAGTCATGGCACGAATCAACTCCAGCCTCCCGGATTGCCTTGATCCACGACAGTTTGCCTACCGCTGCAACAGGTCCACAGCCGACGCCATCTTCCTGCCCCTGCACTCAACACTGGAACACATAGATAACAAAGGCATCTATGTCAGACTCCTATTTATTGACTACAGCTCAGCCTTCTTATACACCTATGACTGTGTGGCTAAATTCCCCTCCAACTCAATTCCAAAATTTGCTGATGACACCACTGTAGTGGGTCGGATTTCAAACAATGACGAGGCAGAGTACAGGAATGAAATAGAGAATCTGGTGAACAGGTGCGCCGATAATAATCTCTCCCTCAATGTCAACAAAACAAAGGAGATTGTCATTGACTTCAGGATGTCTAGAGGAGAACGTGCCCCTGTCTACATCAATGGGAACAAAGTAGAAAGGGGCGAGAGCTTCCAGTTTTTAGGTGTCCAGATCACCAACAGTCTGTCCTGGTCTCCCCATGCTGACAATATAGTTAAGAAAGCCCACCAACGACTTTACTTTCTCAGAAGACTAAGGAAATTTAGCATGTCAGCTACGACTCTCACCAACGTTTACAGATACACCATTGAAAGCATTTTTTCTGATTGTATCACAGCTTGGTATGGTTCCTGCTGTGCCCAAGACTGCAGGAAACTACAAAAGGTTGTGAATGTAGCCCAATCCATCACGCAAACCAGCCTCCCATCCATTGACTCTGTCTATAATTCCCGCTGCCTCAGAAAGGCAGCCAGCATAATTAAGGACCCCATGCACCCCGGACATACTCTCTTCCACCTTCTTCCGTCAGGAAAAAGATACAAAATTTTGAGGTCACGTACCAACCGACTCAAGAACAGCTTCTTCCCTACTGCCATCAGACTTTTGAATGGGCCTACCTCGTATTAAGTTGATCTTTTCTCCACATCCTAGCTATGATTGTAACATCACATTCTGTAGTCTGTCCTTCCTACCCTATGTACGGTATACATTGTCTGTGTAGCATGCAAGAAACAATACTTTTCACTGTATACTAATACGTGTGACAATAATAAATCAAATAAGAGTCAAATGACTACGAGCATGAGTCCAAGGTGCAGGGCTCCAACTGCATGGTGCAGGCACTGGTGGGAATCCACAAGTGTCAGTGCCAGAGGATTGCGGAGCTTTTGGATCTCACTCCAGCTGCATCTTTGTCCCAGGGGCCCGGGCTCCTGAAGGGAAGAGGATTGGCAGGAGCGCAGCCTGGGGCCTTCCACCCAGGAGAACATAGGGATGTCCAGTCCATCTGACACCCCCTTTCCTATGAGTAACTCACCTCCAGTCCTGCACACCGAGGAGGGTGGCACTTCAACACCCATGCAGCCCAAATATACTCCCTGACCCTCAAGATCTAGGCTCCCCAGAGGACGCCCACCATCTTTGGCAGCAGAGCATGGAAGTCAGAAGGCTGCCTCAGCTTCAGCTGTAGATCTTGGGAATACACCGCAGGACACCCCAGGGGAGTGAAAAGGTTAAGAAATAATAGGCACCTACTGGGCGTGGGTGAGCCCTGGCACTAGTAGAGATAAATGACCATAATAGCGCATTTGCATTAGAAATCACCCATACAGATCCTCCAATCTGTCATGTCCTGACGCCATGCTCTGCAAACCCTTGCATAAGCTCAGTGCTTCATCCCTGTGCAGTATGAGAATGGTTGCGCTATGTCTCTCCCACCTCCCACACTGATGATGCAGCAAAGCCGATCCTCTGCTGGCACGGGCTGCCCACTAACTCACACCCGCAACCCCATCCGCATATCCATCGAATGTTCACCCCTACCCCGCAACATCAATGTTCAGTCCTCTCATGTCTCCCTGCATTCTCTAGTTTGGAGGATGCTGAGGGCTGTAAATGTGTAGAGGTTCTGTCCATCTCGTCAGCAGGTGGAGATAAACACCAGGACCCCTGACCTCGGGGGAGGCAGTAGCAGCTGAGATGTGTCGTTCAGCCTCTTTGGGCCTCTAGATCACCCCGTTCGTTGGCAGGTCACGTTCAGCTCTCTGTCAGTCAGGAGTCAGACTTTTCACAGAGGATAAGGGGAGCATCGCTCTGTCCTCACTGCAAGTCATCATCACTCTCCTGCAGTACCCGGTCAGCCCCAATAGTGACCTCTCCATGAATGTAGCCACCATCACGAGGACTTCACACCCTTTTCCTGGTCGTCACCAAACCGAGAGGCTATGAGGACGTCCCTGGCCCTGCATCCCAAGTGGCCTCTGTCCATCACCCGAGGTCCTTTGTTCCCCTTTTCTGCGGGCTGCCCTGTGCTGCCTTCCTCAACATTGTCAGCCGGGGAGATGTGGCGGTCCTCCATCTGCTCCTGGTCCAACTGTTTGACCCACTGCAGTTCAAGGTTATGCTCCCCAGACCGGTCCATGCAACGGGACCATATCATGAGCAGTCCAATCGACTGTTCGACCAGCGCACGCATTGACACATGAGCCTCATTGTAGCGAGTCTCAGTGGGTGTTTGTGGCCTCCGCCATCAGTCACCTCCTAAGTCACCCCCTATTTCCCCAAGGATTCATCTCTCCAGCTGCTACTCTCCCATCAAAAACAGATGTGATCGGTGAGGGTCCCAAGGTGTAACTACCATGGACACTCCCCGGGAAATGGGCACACACCTGAATAATGTGCATTGCATGGTCACAGACAACCTGGTTGTTGAAGGAGTGGTATCCCTTGTGGTCCATAATGGTGCCCAATGCCACAATGGGAGCACCGAGCCATGCTGGTGCATTCGATGACACCCTGCACCTGGGGCATGCCTGCTTTGTGGGCGAAGCCCATGGCCCTGACACCCTGGCCCACCTGGTCCTGCTCCAAGCTGATCTCCATGTTGGCTTTTGCAAATATCACACCTGTGACCTTCCTTATGCATTTGTGCACTGCTGACTGGGAGATGCTGTGTAGGTCAACTTGCACCGTGAAATGAGCCACTGGCATAAAAGTTCAAAGCTGCAGTGACTTTCAGGGCCGCAGGCAATGGGTGACCTCCTATTCCATGCGGTACCAACTCTTGTACCATCTGGCACAGGTGGTCCACCATCCCCCAGGGCAGGTGTGGTCATCTCCAGCACTGGGCCTCTGACATCTGGAGGTAGGAAGTCCTAAGGAGGTATACCCATAGCCGGTGGTCTCACCTCCAAGGTTCCACCACCTGTGGCCCTGCTCCCTGTAGATCAACTGGCCCTGCCTCCCCCTGACCTGCAGGGCATTTTCTCTGGCCTGTTGCATGCTGGGTCAGGTCAGTTGGATTTTGGACGGACGTGGATGGCTGCCAGGTCCGGTCAGGTCCAATCAGGGCGTGGTCGGGTCGGTGGGGGATGGGTGTTGGGTCGAGGGAGGGATGCTAGCTTGGGGAATGAGGAATGGTGTGAGGTGGGGTGCTTAGTTGCAGCGGGTCCCCTGTGGAGGTCAGGGATGTGGGGGATATCCCCTGTGGGGCTCGGTCTGGGTGATTAAAATAGTTACGCTGAAGTTAGAAGTGACTTTATTTCTTCAGAGTGACTATAAATGTAACACTGGCAAAACCATCGAAAGTTAGCAATTGAAATCGCTTTGTCAGATGGTTCCTCATGCAACACAATTGTTCAGGGGAAGTTGCCTGTGAACTTGCAAGAGGGATTCACAAGTGCATCTTTGGGGTACCCCAAAAATCCGAAACTGCGGAGCCAGGAAGTTAAGGGCCAGTTTAGCATAACTTCCCCACCTTTTAAATCCATCCAAATAAGTGTTTACTTTGCTTTTCTATGGCCTTGGTAACCTATGGAGCAACTTGTAGCGATTAGTGTATTCATACTCTGAGATTCCATTGTTCCTCCACCGCACCTAAACCTGCATCTTCCAACTAATTAGTCACCTAGTGTTCTGACAAAAATGTATTACCACGCATTTATCTGTGTTGAACTTCATTTGGCACTCAAATATTTGCTCATTCCACAAGTTTATTAATGTTTTCCTGTAACTTATTGCAGCTGCATTCAAGTGCTTAGTGAGGGACTCACTTCCTGAGTGTTGGTTGGTAACCCCACCACCATCACTTCATCATTAAAACTAGAAATAGTGGGTTGGGTTCAGAATTGAAACCCTACATTTTAGCTTCCCATCCAAACCAACCCCGACACTCATTTTAAGTTTCTAAATAACCCTTCCTCTGTCTAATATCATATTTGTATATATATACATCTATTTGTTTTTGCCTGAGTATAGTGGTTTATCGTTATAATGTTTGATGGCTTTCAAAGAAGATAAAAGATAATTGCAAACATCCTATGTAATCTCTGGTATGCTGCATGAAAGTTAAGAATTACTTACCTGTTCGTGTCCACACTCTCCTATTCAATGTGCCAATAAGTGTGCAGGCTTTGCTTTATAGAGAGCTCTGCGTACTTATGGAAACTGAAATCTGCTACGAGCATCAGTACGACAAATAGCCTGAGCTGGAATGGAGCTCAAAATACACATCATTTCAATAAAGCTCCTGCAGCTATTTCAATTTCCTTAAGCATGTTTGAAGAGATAAAGGAGGTCAAGGTATGGTATTATTAATATCAGGCAAAGAGGGGCTGTGGTAATGGTCCAATTTACTCCCTTATCCCTAACATTTCAGATTGTGTCTGAGCAACCTGTTCATGTACTGAATAACTAGACTAATGAAGATGATGAAATGAGTTCACTTTAAGAAGCACTTGTACAGTAATGAACTGTATACATTCTAAAGAAGCAGTGCTGTCTTTTGCATTGAAATCCATGGTCTTGGTTGAACTTGACAAAGCAACTTTAATCCAAGCGTTCTATGCTGCTATGCTTTCAAACTCGAGCATTGATTGGAACAACATTTAAATTGTACAATTTGAACTCAGCTTCGTCCAGAGTTCGAAATCCGGCCCCCACTGGCAGATCAATTTGTTTGTCCTCAGGGGACAGAGATTACGGAGGGTCATTCAGTGACTAACGGCATGGCAGCTGAACAGTTTATAGTTAGGAAGAAGAGATTGGCAGAGCCATCACGTTGAATAGCAAGGCATGGTTGCATAGATCATGCCAATGTAGAAGTGCAGGACACAGAAAATCCCACTTTATTGGTCTGGAGGAAGAACTGTGCGAAACCAAGATACCCGCAGTCAAACTTTGTAAGACTTTGTCATTTTCAGTAACCTGCCATCACTCCAGCTGGGACTAAGATTAGTCGGGAATTTAACAGGTGAGGGTGTTACATTGCTCTTCTCAGAATCAATTAATGGTGGGCAACAAATGCTTGTCTTGCCAGTGATGCATATATACCCTTAATGAACAAAAATAGGAAGTCAGTAAAGATGAATGCGTGGCTGGAGAAATGGTGCAGGAGGGAGGGCTTTAGATCTCTGGGACATTGGGACCACTTTTGGAGGCGATGAGAAATGTACAAGGAGGAAGGTTTGTACCTGAACCAAAAAGAGACCAGTGTCCTTGCAGGGAAGGCTTGCGAGTGATGTTGGGGCAGGTTTAAACTAACTTGGCAGGGGCCTGAGATCATGAGAGAAGGTTCAGCAAGGGCACATAAATCCAGGCCAAATGGTTCAATAAAGATAGCAAAGGAAAAGGGGAGATGGAGTGGCAATGCTGATTAGGGAAGACATTGAAGTGTTAGAAAGAGAGGAGCTCTTTGAAGGGGCAAGGATAGAATCCATTTGGTTGGAGTTGCAAAGCTAATTAAGAAGTGATTAAAGATATTAAGGACTCGAACATTCTTCCATAAATCTTAATCTCATTTAAGGGAAATCTGTGGAACATTCTAAATGAATGGGCTTATCAACTGCACTCATTGTGTGCCTCCTGTGAAAATTCACTAGTTGAACACTACAGAGGGAAATTTTACCAAGTAGACTAGAACATAGAACATAGAACAGTACAGCACAGAACAGGCCCTTCGGCCCTCGATGTTATGCCGAGCCATGATCACCCTACTCAAACCCACGTATCCACCCTATACCCGTAACCCAACAACCCCCCTTTAACCTTACTTTTTAGGTCACTACGGGCAATTTAGCATGGCCAATCCACCTAACCCGCACATCTTTGGACTGTGGGAGGAAACCGGAGCACCCGGAGGAAACCCACGCACACACGGGGAGGATGTGCAGACTCCACACAGACAGTGACCCAGCCGGGAATCGAACCTGGGGCCCTGGAGCTGTGAAGCATTTATGCTAACCACCATGCTACCGTGCTGATGGATTACCTTGGGGTAATCCATCAGCCTCCAAATAGTGAGTGAGAGATGGAGGAGCAAATCTGCAGGGAATTCACAGAAATGTTCAAGAACAATGGAATGGTGAGATGTGAGACTGTAATGTCCCAAATATTGATTGGGATAATGTTGAAGGTTAAGGAGGAGGAGGAATTTCTGAAAAGTGTTCAGGAGAACTTTCTTGACCAGTATGTTCTCAGTCCAACCAGGAGGCATTATTGGATCGGGTGCAGAGAAATATTAAATTAAAGGTCAAGGTGACCTTGAGGTCTGTGTTGGAACATTTTGGTCAGAGTGATTAATGTGTCATAAGGATTAGATTAGTTATGGAGAAGAAAGAAAGAATCTGAAGTTGAACCTTGAAGTTAGAAGCAAACTACGTGCAGTGGGATGAGAGGGGATCAAGCAAAGATAAAATGGACCAAAGAGTGAGAGGAGCAACAAGATGGGGTTAATTCCTGTATCAGCTGAGGTTATTCATGAAGGCCCTGCCTTCTCAACTCTGCTTCTTTCCTGAGCTGCGGTGACCCTCAGGTTAAATCATCACCAGTGAGCTCTCCCTCTCCAAAGGGGAGAGCAGCCTATGGTCCAACTTTTATTTCACATACAAACGACACAGAAGGAAAAAGTTGGTTAAGAGGTAAAGAAAATATCAATAAGAATAAAAGAATGAATGATCTTTGATGCACCAGGATGACTTCCAGTTAATGTCTTTCTAGAGTTCAAGCTTTCATTTCGGTACTTCTTCCTTCCAGGCTTGGGATGGTTTTCTCCGGCAAGGTTGTCTTCTTTCTCTGTAGTTTCAAGATCCTTTCAAGTTTATAGTAAAGATGTGCCAGGCACTTACTAGTTTTGGAACATTAAAGCAGTTCTTTACTTCAGCAGCGAGAGGGAGAGGGACTGTTCCTTCTCCTTTCAAGGTCTAATCACTTCTACCCATTTTTCTCAGAAGCATCACACTGGAACCATTCACTACTGTTGTCAGGCAGAACACTGTACTCCTCAATTCACAGCACATGGCCTCACAATACCTCAGGGAACTCTGATGAATGGCCACATTTCTGCTGCTGTGGGCCCGAGGGAGGAGCCTTAACCTTGACTCCTGAGGCTCTTCCTTGCTGTCCTGTGGAGCATCATTATGGCTTTTCTCACCACAACGCATCCCCTTCCCCCATACCCCCATATCTGCCCACAGATGTCTCAGCCTCAAACCCCGCCGCCTGCATACTAATGCTGCGCTCCTCACCGAGTGGCACTTATTACTGCATAGGGACCCACTGAGTTTATGTATATGTGCTGCCACCTGGTTAGTTCATCCGGTGCAATGCTATTTCCTCCATTATGTTTCTTTCCGATTATCTGAAGATCGCCTCAGCACCTGAAGGTGGGATCACAATGGTGGTGATATGATGGTAATGTCACTGAATAGGAATCACAAGACCTGGATGAATGCTCTGAGGAAATAGGTTCAAATCCCACAATGACAGGTGGTGGCAGTTAAATTCGAATTAGTAGTTTCAAAAGCTAGTCTCAGTAATGGTGACCATGAAATTATCATTGATTGTCAAAAGATCCAAGTGTTTTGGAAAGTGTTCTTTTGGGATGAACACCTACTGTCCTTACCTGGTCTGGCCTATGTATGACTCTTGACCCACAGCAATGTGGAAGACTAATGAACCTCTGAAATGGCCTAACAAGCCACTCAGTTCAAAGGCAATTTGGGATGGTAATGTCACAGAGAGCAGCTATAATTTATAATCTTTTGGAAAATATGTTCTGACGGTCACATTTTTAAAAAAGCCTTGGACAGTGATTAGCACCGCTGCCTCACAGCACCAGAGACCAGTGTTCAATATCAGCCTTATGTGGAGTTTTCACATTTCCCCTGCATCTGTGTGGGTTTCCTCTGGGGGCTCCAGTTTCCTCCACAGTCTAAAGATGTTCAGGCATAGTGGAACAGTGGTTATCACAGTTGCTTCACAGCTCCAAGGTCCCAGGTTCGATTCTCGGCTTAAGTGACTGTCTGTATGGAGTCTGCACGTCCTCCTCGTGCCTACATGGGTTTCCTCCGGGTGCTCCAGTTTCCTCTCACAGTCCAAAGATGTGCAGGTGGAATGGCCATGCTAAATTGCCCTTCATGTCCAAAAAGTTTAGGTTGGGTTACTGTGTTACGGGGGTAGGGTGGAGGTGTGGGCTTGGGTGGGGTGCTCTTTCAAAGGGCCGGTGCAGACTCGATGGGTCAAATGGCCTCCTTCCTTCTGCACTGTAAATTCTACAAATTCCATAAAAAAAGGATGGATGGTGTGAACAGTGTGACCCTTTCGATCACTACAGGGAGTAAGGAGACTTTGGATGACAGTCATGGAATTACCACTCACCTGATATGGAAAGTGACTTGGAATTCTGGCACTGGTCATGTGATTAAAGTGGCCATCTTGCGTAACCAGCAAAAGGCATTAAAAAGAGCAAGAAAAAGGCAGCTGTACAAAGAACCATCTTGAAGAGCTTCACTTCAGGGAGAGACAACTAGAAAGCCATCTAGAAATAGCCACAGCTTCTACTATAAGTGACTCGAGAATTTGAAATTACCACACCAGCAGAACCAGAAGAAAGGAACTTTGTCTTCTCCCTGTAAGCCCTGGCTCCACCGACTAAGCTTACCTCTTGTAATTCGACCATGGAAATCATCACAGCTGTAGGGACAATCTTACAACTTCAAAACTTTCAGTCTTACAACTGCAACATGCTCCAACTTCAAAAATAAACTACCGAATATGGACCAGATTGACTCAATTTTTGTAACTGTGATGATTGTCCTTTTAAGGGCAACAAAGGAGAGAAAGGTCGCCTGCCTGGGTGACCAATTGCCCTGGGTGACCTGGGAGGCTCAATAATGAAGGGCCTGATTCTCCACAAAGATTTTTAAGTGTGGTAGCGAGGGAGAATTGCTGTGAGCTTCCCAGCGCTTGGTACAGCGAGGCCGGCAATGATATTCAACGTTAATTTGTCCACTTAACGAGGCTTCTCACTGCAAATGAGGGGTCGCCATCCGATTTGCCGGACTGCGACTAGCACCCCCCCCCCACCCCCTCCGCACGCCACCAACCCCCCCACCCCCCACCTACCCCCAAACAAGTTTGAAGAGCAGCACTTGCTCAGCCAGCTCGCAACAATTGCGCCCAGGAGACCTGCCCCAAGATTCGGGGATGTGGACTTGGCGAGGCTCCTAGATGTTCCCCTCCCCTCCCTGGAGTGTGAGTCACCGGGCAGCCAGTGCCGCCTGGGATGAGGTAGCGGAGGCTGTAAGCTCGGAGAACATGGCCAGAGTCATACGAAGGTCAACGACCTACACCGGGCAGTCAGGGTGTGTTGACGCCAACACCCCCACCCTGAGACCTTTCTGCCCCACACAAGACCTTACCACCCTCCCGCCAATTCTCCATGCAGCTCCCCAACCCTCCTTTCAATCCCTATCCTTTCAAACCCCCCCAACCCTTCCTTCACACAACCCCTCCAACCACTCTGAACCACGCGTGTGGCTATCAATGTCCTCCCTGTCTCCTCAGGAGAAGCTGCCGCACAATCGCTAGTAGAGGGTCCAGACGGGCGAAGGCGTGCCAGACTTACGAATCTTCACCACATTTGAGGAACAGACCCTGGAGGTGACTGGGGTGGCCGAGGACAGAGTGGTCACCAATGAGGAGGTTGACAGATTGCGCAGAGCTTAGGATTCACCGGGCCCCACCCGGAGAATGTGCCATATGAGAGTTGTTATTGCCTTACTGACTGACCCCTCCCTCCCACTGATCACATGCCCATTCTCCCGCACGTCCTCCAGCCGACAGCGCCGGTGTATCGGGGTATCCCCCTCTCCAGTCTCCCAGGAGAACATCTCGAAGGAGAACTCCGAGTAAGACACAATCAATGCATCACAGCTGTCATCCTCGCCCTCCAGCAGCGCAGATACACACAGCTCGGTGAGACACGTTTGGCCGGCTTCTGGGGCACAATCTGGTGAGCACCACATAGCTGCTGACGCACATCAGGTGGAGGCAGGACCTCCAGGCGAGATAGCAGTCGGAGATCTGCTGGATCTCAGGACCCAGCTGGGTCCCAGTCTGATGCTGAACCTCTGTTACAGGGGTACCCAGAGCTGATGGAGATGATAGGGACATTCAGAGGGACTTTGCAGCAACACTCCAAATGGTCCATAGCCAATTTGAGGAGTCTACGGGCGCAGGAGATGCCGGCAGCAATGCGTGACACCAAGGCCAACATTGCTAGGGTGGTGACAGCAGTGGAGAGGCTTGTGCATGACGTAGGCACCATTAGTGAAGGTGTCCAAGGCATTGCGCAGTCAGTGACAGGCATAGCTGAGGGTCTTGACAGAATGTCTGACTCGCTGGGGAATGTGACGCAGGCTGACCTTGATGAGGTTCTGCAGGAGGTCCTGCTCCGAGATGGGAATGGGCGAGGCGCTGCGCAACTTGCCCCAGTGACAGGTCGGCATTGCCGAAGCACTACAGAGCATGGCTGAATCACTGAGGAGCATCGGCAAGTGTGTCAACACGATGGTGCAGGCTTCGTGGAGCTTCCAGGGCTGGCAAAGCCAGATGATGCAGGGGCAGCTGGGGCTCAAACTAGCAGCTCCTCCAAGGTGAACTCCAGCACCCTATTCACACTGATTGGGAGGAGGGGGCACTGGGTGCCAACCCGGACACATCCCATGGAGTGGGGATGGTGGCCACCAACTCCCCCCATTTCAACCCCTCTGATGAGGCTGCGTCTTGAGGTCAGCACACGGGACAGGGCAGCATGTCTGTGCATCTGCTGGCGACAAGTGAACAGGGACCCTCCGGCCCCAGAACCCCAGAGGACGCCCGCCAGGGGCATCAGAGGCCACGGGATGAGGTAAGCAGCTGGGTGCTCCACCTCAGATCCACCTCACCTCCTTCCTTCCCTATGTACGATATGCATTGTTTGTACAGCAAGCAAGAAACAATACTTTTCACTGTCTACTAATACATGTGACAATAATAAATCAAATCAAATCGGATGTGCATCCTGGGGACAAACCTAGTCACAGCCGTAGAGCTATGAAGGTGAAGTATAAAGAGGATCACTGAGGGCACGGAGGAGTGGGGAGAGGGTTGGGGGTAGGTAGGAGGTGAGGCGGTGGTGGGGAGAGTGGGGCTATACCATCGGGAGTGGGGAAGTGTATGACACCTATGACACATCAAAAACCCTTGTGCACAACCAGTATGACGCCCCTGTCACATTCCTCTGCAATGTGGCCCGACCTCCGAACCCTTGGCCCATCTCTCCAGACTTCCCGCCGTCCCCATGGCACTCTTCCACCCTCTGGCTGTGAACATGTCCCCGGAGCTGTGTCCCATCTCCTGGGTGTTCAGATGTTGGGTGCTGCGTGTGTGGTGTTGCCTCCCGCAGTGTGTTCAAGCACAGTGTCCAGACACCAAGGTGTGATTGGGATGCTAGGCAATGACTCCCACATGCTACATGGCCCACCCACCCATGGGAATCCACTTGGGATGTGTGAATTGCTTACATAACTACGATCACCAATTCCCTATTAGCGATAGTCTTCAGCCGCAATGGTTATGCGTGGTGGTGGGGCAGACAGGCAGGGGGTAGGGTTGCAAGCGGATCGGGTTCACATGATCTAGGGATTGGCATGCTGGTGCCGTGTGAAGTTGTTCTCCCAGTCCCTCCTCTCCGTTGGCGGCCACTTGCTGGGGAAGCCGATGAATGACGGGAGGCCGTTGGATATGGGGTCACTCCTGTTCATTTATGGAAATAGGGCTTGAGTGCTGATAATTGGTTAAGATAGGATCCCGATTTCGCTGAGGGGAGCGGGCCGGTTGCATCGCAAACTGTTTGGCGCCTGACGTGGTTTTTGTTCCGGCCTCACTCGCTTGTCATCGACCTCATTTCACTTGAGGGAGAGCGCAACGAGGCTGGAGAATCACGCCCAAAGTCTGTGAAAGTGCATCTTTAGAATAACTTCCAGAGTAACAGAGTTAATTAACTAATCCTTTCTTTTTTAAGTAAAAAAGCTTTGCAGTTGTGTCATTAGAAATTGAATTTCTCACTCCACAGACTCACAAGTACATTTATAGATCAAAGATGGCTCCAGATTATGGCGATTCTCCGCGCATGCTCTCACCCAGACCCTTTTCTTTTATCTCTTATCACCGTTCCGACTTACTAAAACTCTTTTCCACTTCATGTATAATTACTAATAATGCTCTTTTGTGTTTTCTTCCTGGTTTGAGGCAGCACTGTAACCAATCACTGCTTGTCGATGTACTATTTGTCGATGTTCTCTGTTGATTATTCTTTTTGTCTGCTGTGTATGTACTGTATACGTTCCCTCGGCCGCAGAAAAATACTTTTCACTGTACTTCGGTACATGTGACAATACATCAAATCAAAATCAAATTGTTCATGGGCGACTTTGGGGGAACATTTTTTAAAACATCGATGGCATCAGCAAATGATGGCTATGCCAGTGATGCCCACGTCGCAGAATGAAAATGAAATTGAGTTTAATCCAAGAACTGTGGTAATTCAATGTCTCAGTGTAACATGCAGAGGGGATAAGATGCCAAATAGTAGGTTGGATTGTGGTAGTATATAGATTTTCATTAGGAATTCCTGCACTTAGCCTTTGTTTAAAAATAATCAAAGTTTTGTTATTGAGTTGAATAACAGTGCACTGTCTGAATGCATTTTTAAAAAATTAGGTTCTATCTTCTTTCCATGCCTCGAAAAGGTAATTAGTGACAAGGAACTAATGATAACCTTGCCAGCAATGTCCGCAATCCATGAAAGAATTTTTAAAAAGACCAAAGAAAATCTTATGAGTGATAGGCTTGGAGTCCCCCATCATCCCTCACTGGCTGTATATTCCAGTACACCCAATGCTGGGCATGATGTCAAACTGGGGTTTCCTCGCAAATTCAGTATAACTCACCAACCTTTCAACATTAATGCCATTCCCCACGATCCACCACCACGACAACCAAATGCCACTTCCAGAGCCATGTGTGCCTGGAATAATGGATTTTCCATCACAAACGGGCTGTCGTGACAGGGCCCCAGCGATCTCCATGGTCCTCTCCTCCATGGCCCTTACTGACTTCAGCAGAGGTTCCACCCCTGGTCCTTTCCCTTCCATGGGTGTTGTGCGCCCATTTCCCCTGCAAGGACAATAGGCAGATGGAGATGAGGTCGGCTGCAAGAAGGCGAGCTCCTCCATTTGGTTTGAGGTGACATTTTTGTTCGGCTCCCTTGCCCATGAGTATTAGATGCTGCATCAGTAACCTAGCCAGGCACTCCTCTAATATTGAGGAGCAGCATGTCCCCGTGTGTTGCCCTCACGCTCTACATGCTGCATGTTGCGCTACAACTGGGGGACAGCACTTGGCAGGAAGTCTCACTCTACCAGGACACAAAAGGTGACTGAACCAGTGGTGCTGCAGTGAGATGTTTTACAAAATAGACACTTGCCATTTTCTCCCCTGTGATATTCCTGATTTATACTATTCACCTCAGGACTGCAAGTTGGACAGCAGTAATTACAGCAATCCTCAACCTTGGTGCTTTGGTTGGTGTTTTTCTTCTTTCATGGGCTGTGGGCATCAGTGACAAGGTCACCATTTGTTAACCATTCCTAATTACCCTTAAACTGAGTGGGTTATTAGATCATGTCAGAGGGTAGTAAAGAATCAACTGCAATATACTGTGGAACTGGAGTTACATGTAGGTGTGGTGAATATAACATGGTAATTCACACTGTATCTTTGTAAGCGCAGTAACGTTATCCGACCACTAGGGGGAGTAGCTCTGGGAATGCTCAGGAGCTAGTACAGGGCTCCACCCTTGGCTCCGCCCATGACTCCTCCCCCTTGTGCTGCTGTATAAATACCCTTGTCCAGAGTCAGCCTGCAGTTCACCGAGAGTTCATCAACAGGTAACAGGCTGGCTCTGTAGTAAGTAGATTAAAGCCTATATTCATATCGGAAAACACGTGTCTGGTGAATTGATGGTTCTATCAGTAGGTTCGGCCAGATTTGGGTGGCTGACTTCCTTCCCTCAAGGACATCAGTGAGCTGGTTGGGTTTTATGGCCGTCAATGAGACCAGCTTTCAATTCAGATTTTACCAATTAAATTTAAATTCCGCCAGCTGCCACGGTTCGATTTGAACCCAGGTCCCAGTAGCATTACGCTGGTCCTCTGGATTATGAGTCCAGTGACATTATTGCTGTACCACTGTCTCCCCCCCAAACACAGCATCATATCACAGGCATGTGATGTGGTTTCTAGATCCTTAGGCCTGAGAGCTCCCAATCCTCTCACTGCCACATGGATGTACTTCTGTGTGTTCCCTTGATCACATTGCTGGGTTGCCAGGGGAACTGGATTATCTCTATGAATTCTTCTCAAAGATTCTATTAACCAAAGCAGGTGAGATTCTTCCCTGACCAGCAAAGTTGGTTCTGGATAAAGAAATCATGTTGACGAACTGCTATTAAAATTACTGCCAGGAGGACATTCGCCTCTGAAGGAAAAGGTGTTGCTAGCTTCATTGACTCGTTTGAATTTAATGGAGAAAATAGGATAAATCATCCCACCCGTGCTGTTCACATTTGTTAATAATAAATCTAAAAATAAAGATATTGGATTTTTGGCATCTGCTGAACACAAGAGCCAGCAAGTCTAGTGACTAATGTCTGCCAAATCAAATTCTGACATTTAGTTTCCAACCAATGATTTATTGACACCATGTAAATGGTAACAGCCATTTTCTGTTCATCTGTCTTGAAATCTAGTTGAATCAGCCGGTTTTCAAAATTTACCAACTAATCGCGCTGTCCTCATTGCTAAGTCTGAATAGGGAAACAAGTGTGGGAGAAATAATATATAACCACAAACAGTTTGGGACAATAAGAGGGATTGTCTGTTCCTGGTGAAGGCGATCTCCCTGCAGTGGGTTCCCCAACAGTGCGGTCAGCGGGCAACAAAATGGCCGTTGACTTTTGGCGGGACTGGAAGATCCCACCGGCAGGCAATTACGAGCTGCCTCCTCTGGTGGAAAACCCAGCGCTGGGGGGAGGGGCGGAAAACTTCGGCCATTGTGTATTATTAACTTACTTGTCAAATTTTGCCGAATAATGCGCAAATGCAAGTTATCATTGTGCAGATTCAAATTCTTCCAGTCACCACATTTGTTTCCAAGAGGAGACTTTGGATCATTACCATTTAAAGAAAATCATAAAAATGCATATAAAACACTTTATTGCCTTCAGTTTGCATTTTTTTAAGCATATCACCACACACGCTTTTCTCCTTTTGGGGGATGGAGGAAAATCGATGGATGCATTCGCAAGCTGATTATCTGCCATTGAACCATGTTATGAACAGTTCTTCCACGGCCAACAAGTCCGGTCGGTGGACTTGAACCTGGAGCTTGTGGTCTGGAAGTAGTGATGCTACCACTGTGACACATGACCTCCTCCAGTTTGCATTGCTCGCCTCCTACAAATAATAATGGTGCAGGAGGATATCCTTATCGTTTAATCTCAATTAGTATTTAAAACTGTGAAATTAGGGAATGGTCACTGAGTTGTTCATGTGCCGGGTGATAACTCAGTATTACTTGTAGAAAAATAATTTCCTCTGATTGTAATCGTCAGTTGTTCATGACAAGAAAAGAAGCAGTTATAGAATAGTTGGCAGTCTATCTTGGCCCTGTTTCCGTTCAGCAAGTGAAAATGCACTGAATCTGTCCAGTGTGCCTGCAGTCTGTTATATATTGTTGTATTAGCTGTAAGAAGCTAGGAACTATTCAGCTGGGAACTAATTGTTATGTGGAAATGTTCTGGGGCCACATTTCAAAGCTGCACTAGAGGCATCATGTGATGTCCAACAGAACCAATTCGAACTGTAGCCATCTCAGATGGCCACCTGCAAAGGGCCATGGGAAATATGGCCAACCCAGGACTCAGACAGACTCAGGTCCGCTCCCGCACCTCCCGCTATTCTCCCACCACCCCCCAAAATAGCGTGTCCGGTTTTCCACGGCGGCCCGCGATTCTCCGACCCGGATGGGCCGAGCGGCCTGCTGTTCCTGACTTGTTCACGACAACGGCAACCACACCTGGTCACTGCCGTCGTGAACATGGCGCGCCAGGTAAGTGTGGGGCCTAGGGGGGGCGGATCGGGGATCGAGCACCACAACCATGCTCAGGAGAGGACTGGCCCGCGATCAGTGCCCACCGATCGTCGGGCCGGCGTCTCAAGGGGACGCACTCTTTCTCCGCCGCCCCTCAAGATCAAGCCGCCACGTCTTGCGGGGCGGCTGAGGGGAAAGATGGCAACCGCACATGCGTGGATTTGAGCTGTCCAACCTGCGCATGCGCGGCTGACATCATTAGGCACCGCCACAGCGTCATTCTTGGCGCGCCGGGCCTTGAAGCCAGGGACAAGGCCCAGACGGCGAATTTCCCGGTACGGCCCGCCTATCCCCCCAGGTAGGGGAGAATAGGGGGCCGGGAGAGGCTTCCGACGCCGTCGTGAACCTCTCCAGGTTTCACGACGGCATCGGGCCTTGCAGAGAATTCCGCCCTCAGAGTTTGTGTGTGTATTTGCAACCCAGATAGCTAGACTCAATCGAAACCCCCGCTCATTTGCATCTAATGGCCCATTTCCCCAAAACAAAAGAACTGTACTCAGGTAACTGATACAGATATAGACTAATCGGTGCCACTCCCTTTACTCAGGGAGCCCAAACAGCCAAGGTCAATGACCTCTGAGGACACGCCAGCCATCAAGGCACCCGCCCCTTTATTGGCCAAAATCGAAGGCAGTGATCAAAGCCTGTCGAATTATTGGGTCCAAGTTAAGGACTGCCCCAAAGAGCGCAAAATCCCAGAGGGATAAGAAGAGACACAGCCATGTGCTCGGTCTCTCTTGGATCCAGCCTATGCCAACCCAAGTGCAGCATAATGACCAGACAGACAAGTTCAAAACCAACGATTGTTCCCAGACGGATGAGCCCAGCAGAAACAGAGCCACTTCTTCCACCCAGCCACGCAAGATCCGGACAAAGGCCTTGTCCATCTGCATGGAGCCGGTTGTCCAGAATTAAGTATAGGTTATTGTAGTTGTTAGGTGTAGTTTAACTTCTAGTGTTTTGTGTTGCATGTCGAAGTAATCCTTGTGTGTAAATAAACCATCTTTGAACTTGAACTGACTAACTGGTTGTGTGGTCTTTTGATCGATATCCGGTAAAGCCTTGTGGTAGTATCATTTGATACCTGGTGACTCTAAAGGGCACCATTATTAATTAGCAACATTACTCCAGTGCCGATTGGCAACGTTATTGGTGACGCTGGTGGGATAGTATTCCATTGATTAAATTAGCAACAGAACTTTTCCTTCTTTTGTACAAGGTGGCATATCAAATATTAAACATAAAGTGCTCTCATCTTTTCAAGCTTGAAGTGTAATTATTACTAATTTCAGGGATCCAAAAGGCAACAAGAATGCATAGCATGGTGGCAGCAAGTGTCTGTCAGCATTTTAAATTAATTTCTTGCTAATTTGGAAAATCACCCCACATTGGTGCCAAAAGAAAAATGTTTGTGATTGTGTGAAAACAAAAAATGAAGTGTCAACTGGCAGAGCAATGAACGCACAGCACCCAAAATGAATGGGAAGCTGCTGATTCCATAGTGGCATTTGTAAAGTTTATACGAGAGTGCAGATTCATATTCAGTAGTGTGCTAAAGAGGCACTATCAATGAAGAGCGGGTTAGTCCATCTGTGGGCAGGATATGTAGGATTAAACTTATTTAAAAGCTGGCATCTGACTGAAGAGGACAGCAAAAACCTTAATTTTCATAAATTCAGCACCAATCTCCTTCCAAAATCGAACCACCGGATCTGCTAGTATGAATCAGTCAGGGATTAGGCAAGCCTATTGATAACTTTGTAGCAAGATTTTAAAAATGCAACAAGAAAATGTAAATCGTCAAAATGGCCGGGGCCATTCACATGGTGTTAAAATAAATCAGTGGCTCCAAGATGTGGCCATTGACAACATACAGCACAGCTGTTGGAGGATACAAATTCCTGCGTCCAGCTTTTGGCCTTAAAGTAAGCCAGGATGGTTCCAACAGAAAGTAGGGGAAACATACAAAGGATGGAAAGGAGCAATTGATACAATAGGTGATATTCAGGTATACAGTGCAGATGATAAAGTCCATGAATGCTGTGTACAAGAAGCCCTGAAAAGAACCTGGAAAGATGGGATCAAGTTAAATACAGCCTAATGTATTGTGCAAGTGACAGAATGCCTATTGCCCCAAATGGTATTCAGCCCTGATATTCCATCAAGCCACACCCTGAAGGAATCATGGCTATGGTTTGAGAAGTTTCCTTGACTTACAAACATAGAAAATAAGAGCAGGAGGAGACCATTCGGGCCCTCGAGCCTGCTCCGCCATTCACTATGATCATGGCTGATTATTCAACTCAATAACCTGATCACATCTTTCCCCTGTATCCTTTGATCCTCTTCACCCCAAGTGCTCTATCTAACACAATGTTTTGGCCTCAATTGCTTTCTGTGGTTGTGAATTCCACAGGCTGACCACTCTGAGTGAAGAAATGTCTCCTCATCTCAATCCTAAATGGTTTATCCGTATCCTCAGACTGTGTCTCTTGGTTCTGGATACGTCAACCATCGGGAACATCCTTCCTGCATCTACCCTGTCTAGTCCAGTTAGAATTTTATAGGTTTCTATGACACCTCCCCTCATTCTTCTGACCTGCAGCGAATATAATCCTAACGGATTCAATCTCTCCTCATACGTCAGTCTGCCATCCCAGGAATCAGTCAGAAACAGGAAAGTGTGACTGTAAGACAGGTAGGTACGAGGATCCAGAAGGTTGTATTGCAGGGTCTACAGCACTTCCAGTTGTCTAACAGGTTTGATGTTCTTCCAGCTTGTGTGAGTGAAAACAGGTTCTTTAGCGAGGAAGAGTAAACTGATGACAACGCCAAAGACATCTCTGACATTGTAAGGGCACAGGCAAGGTCTAGTGAGGCTGACCTGCCCTCAATCCAAGTGAAGCCATTAAGTGGTCAATTAACGGCTAACATCTGGCGCATAAGGTGATCCCTACCCTGCTGGTCTCTCTGTCCCATGTTCACCCACCTACCACTGAGCCTTCCCTTCAGCCCTGCTTTGAGACACCACCCTTACCTTGTTAGTACTCCTGGCGCACTGAGAATTTGGGTACTGTCTGCAGTCCCTGCAGTGGCCATTGCTCTGGCCAATGCTGCTTATTCCTGTGTAATGGTCTCATAGTTAGCGGCCGGGATTCTCCCTTCTGGGGACTAAGCCCCCACCCCGGCGGAAGAACCGGTGCCAACCACTCTGGAAAAGCCACTAGGAAAAAGGATAATCAGCAATGGATATCTAAGGAAATAAAGTAGGGTATCAACTTGAAAGAAAATGCATATTAAGTGGCAAAGATTAATGGGAAACTCGAGGATTGGGAAATCTTTAAAGGTCAACAGAAAGCCACGAAAAAAACAATAAAGAAGTAAGGTAGATTATGAATATAAAAACAGATGGCAAATGTTTCTGCAAATATATAAAATGAAAAATAGTAGCTAAGGTAAACATTGGTCCTTTAGAGGATGAGAAGGGGGATTTAATAATGGGAAATAAAGAAATGGCTAAGGCATTGAACAGGTATTTTGTGTCGGTCTTCACAGTGGAAGACACAAATAACATGCCAATAATTGTTGGCAAGGAGGCTATGGCAGGTGAGGAGCTAGAAATAATCATTGTCACTAAGGAGGTAGTGTTGGGCAAGCTAATGGAGCTAAAGGTAGACAAGTCTCCTGGCCCTGATGGAATGCATCCCAGGGTACTAAAAGAGCTGGCGGGGAAAATACCAAATGCACTCATGGTAATTTACCATAATTCGCTGGACTCTGGGGCAGTTCCAGCAGATTGGAAACAGAAATGTGACGCCACTGATTAAAAAAGGAGGTAGATAAAAGGCAGGTAACTTTCGGCCAGTTAGTTTAACTTCTGTAGTGGGGAAAATTCTTGAATCTGTCATTAAGGAAGAAATAGTGAGACATCTGGATAGAAATTGACTCACTGAGCAGACACAGCTTGGATTCATGAAAGGCAGGTCATTTTTGACTAAATTACTGGAATTCTTTGAGGACATTATGAGCACAGTGGACAACGGGAAGCCGATGGATGTGGTGTATCTGGATTTAAATAAGGCATTCGACAAGGTGCCACACTGCATAACATAATGGTGCATGGCGTTACCAGTAATGTATTAGCATGGATAGAGGATTGGTTAACTGACAGAAAGCAAAGAGTGGGGATAAATGGGTGTTTTTCTGGTTGGCGATCAGTGACTAGTGGTGTGCCTCAGAGATCAGTGTTGGGTCCACAATTGTTCATAATTTACCTAGATGATCTGGAATTGGGGACCAAGTGTAATGTGTCAAAGTTTGCAGATGACTGATAGAGGCAAGTGTGCAGAGGACACTGAAATTTTGCAGAGGGATATAGATATTTAAATGAGTGGGCAAGGGTCTGACAGATGGAGTACAATATTGATAAATGTGAGGTCATCCATTTTTGTTGGAATAACAGCAAAATGGACTATTATTTGAATGGTAAAATGTTGCATGCTACTGTGCAGAAGGACCTGGGTGTCATTGTGCTTGAATCGCAAAAGATTGGTTTGCAGATGCAGCAAGTAATTAAGAAGGCAAATGAAATGTTGTCCTTCATTGCAAGAGGGATGGAGTTTTAAAGTGGCGAGGTTATGCTGCAGCTGTATAGCGTGCTGGTGAGGCCACACCTGGAGTACTGTGTCCAGTTTTGGTCTCCTTACTTGAGAAATATGTACTGGCACTAAATAGTATGCAGAGGAGATTCACTAGGTTGATTCCGGCGTTGAGAGGATTGCTTATGAGGAGAGATTAAGTAGACCGGGACTATACTCACTGGAATTTAGAAGAATGAGGGGGGATCTCACAGAAACATAAAATTAGGAAGGGAATGGATAGGATAGAAGCAGGGAGGTTGTTTCCACAGGCGGGTGAAACTAGAACTGGGGGGCATACCTCAAAATAAGGGGGAGCAGTTTTAGGACTGAGTTGAGGAGGAATGTCCTTTCCCAAAGGGTTGTGAATCTGTGGAATTCCCTGTCCAGTGATGCAGTTGAGGCTGCCTTATTAAATGTTTTAAGGCAAAGGTAGATAGAGTTTTGAAAAGCAAAGGAATAAAGGCTATGGCGAGTGGACGGGTAAGTGGAGCTGAGTCCACAAAAAGATCAGTCATGATCTTATTAAATGGAGGAGCAGGCTCGAAGGGCCAGATGGCCTCCTCCTGCTCCTAGTTCACATGTTCTTATGTTCTTACAACAGAGCTGCCAACCTACGAGCTCTGGTAGTCTACGACATCTCTGAGGTAAGATGTCTTCCTGAGTGAGAGAGTGAAGTCTTGTCTCCTATCTCCAGCTAATTAATGCAAAATGGCTACAGGGCTGCTGATATCGCCCGACCATCTGAAAAATGCCAATTCTAATTCAAGAGCGGACTATATGGTCAATGGAAGAGTCCTGGGGAAAGTTGATGTATAGAGAGATCTGGGAGTTCAGGTCCATTATTCCCTGAAGATGGCAACGCAGGTTGATAGAGTGGTCAAGAAGGCATACAGCATGCTTGCCTTCATCGGAGGGGGTATTGAGTACAAGAGTCGGCAGGTCATGTTACAGTTGTATAGGACTTTGGTTAGGCCACATTTGGAATACTGCGTGCAGTTCTGGTCGCCACATTACCAGAAGGATGTGGATGCTTTAGAGAGGGTGCAGAGGAGGTTCACCAGGATGTTGCCTGGTATGGAGGGTGCTAGCTATGAAGAAATGTTGAGTAGATTAGGATTGTTTTCGTTGGAAAGATGGAGGTTGAGGGGGGACCTGATTGAGGTCTACAAAATTATGAGAGGTATGGACAGGGTGGATAGCAACAAGCTTTTTCCAAGAGTGGGGGTGTCAGTTACAAGGGGTCATGATTTCAAGGTGAGAGGGGGAAAGCTTAAGGGAGATGTGCGTGGAAAGTTTTTTACGCAGAGGGTGGTGGGTGCATGGAACGCTTTGCCAGCGGAGGTAGTAGAGGCGGGCACGATAGTATCATTTAAGATGCATCTGGACAGATATATGAACGGGCGGGGAACAGAGGGAAGTAGATCCTTGGAAAATAGGCAACAGGTTTAGATAAAGGATCTGGATCAGCACAGGCTGGGAGGGCCGAAGGGCCTGTTCCTGTGCTGTAAGTTTCTTTGTTCTTTTCTTTATTCTTTAAATGCTGTCCATCATGCCTATGCTGACTCTTTGAAAGAGTCTGCGTGAATGTTGTTTTTTTGTATCAGAGTGCAGCTGGAGTTTGGTGAAAAAGGGAGTTAATTAAAAAAGGGAGGAGCAGGGACAGCCAGACCTGCGAGAGGTACCTCTATTGGGGCAGCGGGCTGAGTTAGAAAAGCAATCCAGGAATTGCGTCACAGGAAAATGGTAAATGAATTGGCTGGTAAATAACTTCTAATTTGCATAACCTATTATCAATTGCTTTCAGATTAAAGATAAAATGGATAAATATTTCAGAGTTAAAAAAACTAAAAACCTGTTAGAAATCTAAAAAAACCCAAATTAAAAACAGATTAAATAAAATAGAGATGCAGGGCCAGACAAAGAGTTGTGCCTGCATGGCAGCTGATGGACCCCATTTCGGTTCCCGATGAACGGGTCTGCAGCAAGTGTTTGTTGCTCGAGGAACTTCGAATTAGAGTTGATGAGCTGGAGTGTGAGCTTCGAACGCTGTGACACATCAGGGAGGAGGAAAGGTACCTGGACACTGTGTTTCAGGAGACAGTCACACCCCTTCGACGAGAAACCTTGAATTTGGCCATTGAGCAGGGGAAGGAGGGTCTGACTATGAGTGAAGTAGGTAGAGGGGCCTAAGAGGAAGGGTTGCAAGAGCCTGAGTCTTGTCCTTGTCCAACAGTTTCGAGATTCTTGCTCCCTGTGTGGTTGAGAGCGGAGACTGTGGAGAAGATGAGCAGGGGCAGCAGGGTATCATGGTGGTTAGCATAAATGCTTCACAGCTCCAGGGTCCCAGGTTCGATTCCCGGCTGGGTCACTGTCTGTGTGGAGTCTGCACATCCTCCCCCTGTGTGCGTGGGTTTCCTCCGGGTGCTCCGGTTTCCTCCCACAGTCCAAAGATGTGCGGGTTAGGTGGATTGGTCATGCTAAATTGCCCGTAGTGTTCTAATAAAAAAGTAAGGTTAAGGGGGGGGGGTTGTTGGGTTACGGGTATAGGGTGGATACGTGGGTTTGAGTAGGGTGATCATGGCTCGGCACAACATTGAGGGCCGAAGGGCCTGTTCTGTGCTGTACTGTTCTATGTTCTATGAGCAAACAGACCAGAGCGCCATGGTACAGGGATGCAGTCAAACTGGGGGAGCACATAGAAATATAGTTATAATCAGGGATAGTATAGTTAGGGGCATAGACATTGTTCTCTGTGACCAGGATTGAGAGTCTCAAAGGTTGTGTTATGTACCTGCTGCCAGGGTTCGGGACAACATGGTAGCATAGTGGTTAGCACAGTTGCTTCACAGCTCTAGGGTCCCAGGTTCGATTCCCGCTGGGTCACTGTCTCTGTTGAGTCTGCACGTTCTCCCCGTGTCTGCGTGGATTTCTTCTGGGTGCTCCGGTTTCCTCCCAGTCAAAAGATGTGCAGGCTAGGTGGATTGTTCACGTTAAATTACCCTTAGTGCCCAAAAGGTTAGGTGGGGTTACTGGGTTGCGAGGATAGGGTGGAGGTGTGGGGTGTTCTTTCCAAGGGTCGGTGCAGACTCGATGGGCTGAATGGCCTCCTTCTGCACTGTAAATTCTTTGTCTATGTGTAGCTCATCTGGGCTGCAGAGTAACTTGGAGGGGGAGGGTAAAGATCCAGTCCTCATGGTCCATGACATCAGTAGAACAAGGATAGAGGTTCTCCTGAAGGAATATGGGCAACACGGGGCTAAATTTAAAAATCAGAACCTGAGCTACTACCACAGCTACAAGCCGATTGGCGCAGAGTCAATAAGATTAAACAGATAAATGCATGACTCAAAGATTGATGTGGGAGAAATGGATTTGAATTCATGGGACATTGGTATCAGAATTCGGGAAGGAGGGAGCTGGTCTGATGGGACGATCTTCACCTGAATCATGCTGGTACCAGAGTCCTGGTCCAAAGTAAATAGTTGGGGGGGGGGGGGGGGGGGGGGGGGGTTCAGTTGCAAGGAAAATTACAAAATTAAAGTTAAAGGAGAAGGTAGGAGTGCAGGTTTGAGATGAGGTGGATTGTTACCTGAAAACAAAAGCAAGAGAGAGAACGTGCGAACGTCATGCCAAGACATTAGACAAGAGTAGGAAGAGTAGACAAGAGAACAAACTTAAAGGCTTTGGGCTGGATTCTCTGCAGCCCCGCAGAGTTTGGCGCGGGGGCGGAGATTCAACATTCACGCCGAAGTTGGGCCCGGCGCCGTGCCGGTGATTCTCCGGGACCTGAGAATCGGCCTTTTTGCGAATTACTCCGCAAGACTGGGGGGCCATTGCCCGAGGCCCACCAAGTGATTCTCTACTCCCAGCCGGCCGAGCTCCCGACGGCGTGGTTCTAGCCACCTACTGCTGTTCGGGAACCGCACGTGGCGGGGGGAATCGGGCACCGGGGGGGCGGGGGGCCTTATGGGCGGCCGGGTGACATATCGGGCTGGTCCAATGCAAGGGCGCATGGCCGATCGGAGGGGCCTACATTTCGGAGCTGCCTCCGCGGAACCACACATGCGCTCGGTGTGGCCGCTGGGGGTCGCCGCCATACGCATGTGCGGACTCAAAACCGAAAGTGTGAGGGCCCGCATCCGCAGCTAAAGCTGTATGATTTACTCCGAATCCCTGCTAGCTCCCTGAAGGTAAGTGAATTGGTTTATCTTTTTTTTGAGGAAACACAGGAGTGCAGTGTTTTTGCGCTGGCGCGGGGACATAGCCCCATTTTCGGAGAATTCATCACTTTGTGTCTGAATTCATGAAGCATTTGGATCAAAATTAATGAGTCAACAATGCAAATAGAGACAACAAGGTGTGATTTTGTGGCCATTTTGAAGTCCAGGTCCAGGTGTTCAATATCCAAGGGTACTCAGTATTTCAGAAGGCGAAACGGAAAGGAAAAAGAAATAGTGTAGCATTGCTAGTAAAGGAAGGGATTAGTGTTGTAGTGAGAAAAGATATAGACATTGCAGATCAAGACCTGGGCCGGGATTCTCCCCTACCCGGCGGGGCGGGGGGTCCCGGCGGGATGGAATGGCGTGAACCACTCTGGCGTCAGGCCTCCCCAAAGGTGCGGAATTCTCCGCACCTTTAGGGGCTAGGCCCGCGCCGGAGGGGTTTCCACTCCGCCGGCCGGCGTAAACGGCCTTTGGCGCCCCACCAGACGGGGCCGAAAGGCCTTCATCGGTAGGCGGAAGTCTGTGCATGCGCTGGTACGTCAGCGGCTGCTGACGTCATACCGACGCATGCACAGTGGAGGGGGTTCTCTTCCGCCCCCGCCATGGTGAAAGTCATGGCCGGGGGAAGAAAAAGTGTGCCCCCACAGAGCAGGCCCGCCCGCCAATCGGTGGGCCCCGATCGCAGACCAGGCCACCGTGGGGGCACACCCCGGGGCCAGATTGCCCCACGCTCCCCCCCCAGGACCCCAGCGCCTGCCCATGCCGCCAATCCCGCCGGCACCGGACATGCTTTGATTCCCGCCGGCGGGAACAGCCTGTCAGCGGCCAGACTTCGGCCCATCGCGGGCCGGAGAATCGCCGCAGGGGGCCCGCTGACCAGCGCGGCGCGATTCCCGCCCCCGCCAATTCCCAGGTGGCGGAGGATTCGGGCCACGGCGGGGACGGGATTGACGCCGGCCCCGGGCGATTCCGCCCATGGAATCAGTATGGATAGGAATCAGAAATAGCAAAGGAAAGAAGTCCCTGGTGGGAGTAGCCAAGTGGATAACGGGAATCCTATAGATGTAGTATATCTGGACTTACAGAAGGCATTTGATAAGGTGCCACACAAAAAGTTTGCACACAAGGTAAGCTCTCAGTTGATTAGGGGTGGTTTATTAGCTTGGATAGAAAGACGGGGATGATTGTCCAGTGGGGAGAGCCCCAGAAAGCTCCATGATGGGGTCTGTGGATCATTAGGCTGCAGCTCTGAATAACAGCCCTTTAATGATGGCGCTATGATCTCTGTGAAGGCGATTGCCGTCTCTATCATACCTGCCCTGCCAGGGTGACGGCGTAAACCATGCCCACTCAAATCAGTCGGCAAAGAGTCCAAAGGTTTGGAGAGAAAACTGGTGTGTGTAATTGGTGAGTTTTCAGTCTGAGCATGACATTTTGCCATATATTGGGTCAGAATCCACCCTATATTTCAGGCCATGACAACATGCAGATTAAAAAGAAAAACATTCCACACCTTCCCCCTGATTCCTTTGCTGGATGCTACAAAATCATGTCATCTCCTTGTTAACTCCTGCAGTGGAAGCTGTTTCTCCCCATTCACTCTTTCGAAACCCCTCAGAGTTCTGAGTGCCATTTAAAACTTAATAATAATAATCTTTATTGTCACAAGTAGGCTTACATTAACACTGCAATGACGTTACTGTGTAAAGCCCTGTTGCCTTTTTTACCGACTGTAAATATGGCGGTCACTGAGGTTGCCCTTCTTTCTTTGGATATCAATATTATATTGCCCAGAGTCTCCAGGTATCAAATGATACCACCACAAGGTTCAACCAGATATTGATCAAAGAGCCAAACACCAGTTAGTTAGTTCAAGATCAAGGGTACTTTATTTACACACACAATTAATCATGCAACATAGACACTACCAGTTAAACTACGCCTATCAACTATGACAGCCTGTACTTAACTTCAGGCACCCGGCTTAGGTCAGAGGTACAGTGCCCGTTGTTCGGATCTGTATCTGTCGGGTCTGTAGAAGTAACTGCTGCTCCGCTAGGCTCATCCGTCTGGTAGCGGGCGTTGAACTTGAACTTGCTTCTGGTGGTGCTGCACTTGGAAGTAGACATTGCCGAAGCGCTAGGTCCAAGAGAGGCCGAACACATGGTGGTCTCTCTTTTTATCCTTGGGGGTTTTCGCGCTCTTTTGGGTGGTCCTTCAGTTTGGACCCCACTAATTGGGTAATTCCTGATCACTGTGTTTGATTCAAACTAATAAAGGGACGGGTGCCTTGATGGCTGGGCATGTCCTAAGTGGTCATTGACCCTGTTGTTTACGCTTCCCGAGTACAAGGAGTGGCGCCGAAATGTCTGGGGCTCCTTTGTTTGGCGGAGATGGGCCATCAAAATGCTAATCAGTTGGAGGTTTCGATACCATCTGGATTCCTCGTTCATAAATATACATTCAGGCTCTGAGCCTGCTTGAATCTCGCATTGTCCATTTTTCCCGTTACGCCTTGCGACCTTCCCTGTTCCTTATTGTAAGTGGCCATCCCAGATGGCTACAGCCCCCAGTATCCACATTCCGCCGCCTGTTCGGGTACACAGAGGGAGAATTCAGAATGTCCAAATTACTTAACAGCACGTCTTTCGGGACTTGTGGGTGGAAACCAGAGCACCCGGAGGAAACCCACACAGTCACGGGGAGAACGTGCAGACTCCACACAGACAGTGACCTAAGCCGGGAATCGAATTTGGGACCCTGAATCTGTGAAGCAACAATACTATCGTGCTCCCTCTCTGCTGGAAGGAGAACAATCAATCCCAGAATTTCAATTCTCTCCACACTTAGATACCAGAATTATTTTGTTTTCTCTTTCCATCAAATAATTTTCTTATGAAAATAAACACTATATCCAAACTTTCTTGTTCCAAGATCACGCAACTCCTGTTGTCACCAGCAGTCAACCGGTCGCCATGAGGTCCCTGCTCCCTGAACGTATAGAATCCATGAAAAAGGAACATGAAAATATACCTGTGAGTGAATTCATAGCCGGAATTTGATCTGAGACCTCAGATCACATTGATAAACTCTTTGAACCTTGCTTCCGTGGTGAAATTCTGATCTATATACCTTTCTGACAGGGGATAAAAGTCTTATGATTGATAGAGCGGTCTGTGCAATCTAAGGTACAACTGGTAGAAACATTCTTACTTGCCTAATAACTCAATTGCGTTCATGAGCGTCCATTTTAGATACAGAACCTATAGAACATAGAACATAGAACGATACAGCGCAGTACAGGCCCTTCGGCCCTCAATGTTGCACCGACATGGAAAAAAAAACTAAAGGCCATCTAACCTACACTATGCCCTTATCATCCATAAGCTTATCCAATAAATTTTTAAATGCCCTCAATGTTGGCGAGTTCACTACTGTTGCAGGTAGGGCATTCCACGGCCTCACCACTCTTTGCGTAAAAAACCCACCTCTGACCTCTGTCCTATATCTATTACCCCTCAATTTAAGGCTATGTCCCCTCGTGCTAGCCACCTCCATCCGCGGGAGAAGGCTCTCGCTGTCCACCCTATCTAACCCTCTGATCATTTTGTATGCCTCTATTAAGTCACCTCTTAACCTTCTTCTCTCTAACGAAAACAACCTCAAGTCCATCAGCCTTTCCTCATAAGATTTTCCCTCCATACCAGGCAACATCCTGGTAAATCTCCTCTGCACCCGTTCCAAAGCTTCCACGTCCTTCCTATAATGAGGCGACCAGAACTGTACGCAATACTCCAAATGCGGCCGTACCAGAGTTTGGTACAGCTGCATCATGACCTCATGGCTCCGGAACTCAATCCCTCTACCAATAAAGGCCAACACACCATAGGCCTTCTTCACAACCCTATCAACCTGGGTGGCAACTTTCAGGGATCTATGTACATGGACACCGAGATCCCTCTGCTCATCCACACTACCAAGAATTTTACCATTAGCCAAATATTCCGCATTCCTGTTATTCTTTCCAAAGTGAATCACCTCACACTTTTCCACATTAAACTCCATTTGCCACCTCTCAGCCCAGCTCTGCAGCTTATCTATGTCCCTCTGTAACCTGCAACATCCTTCCGCACTGTCTACAACTCCACCGACTTTAGTGTCGTCTGCAAATTTACTCACCCATCCTTCTGCGCCCTCCTCTAGGTCATTTATAAAAATGACAAACAGCAACGGCCCCAGAACAGATCCTTGTGGTACGCCACTCGTAACTGAACTCCATTCTGAACATTTCCCATCAACTACCACTCTCTGTCTTCTTTCAACTAGCCAATTTCTGATCCACATCTCTAAATCACCCTCAATCCCCAGCCTCCGTATTTTCTGCAATAGCCGACCGTGGGGAACCTTATCAAACGCTTTACTGAAATCCATATACACCACATCAACTGCTCTACCCTCGTCTACCTGTTCAGTCACCTTCTCAAAGAACTCGATAAGGTTTGTGAGGCATGACCTACCCTTCACAAAACCATGCTGACTATCCCTAATCATATTATTCCTATCTAGATGATTATAAATCGTATCTTTTATAATCCTCTCCAAGACTTTACCCACCACAGACGTTAGGCTCACCGGCCTATAGTTACCGGGGTTATCTCTACTCCCCTTCTTGAACAAAGGGACCACATTTGCTATCCTCCAGTCCTCTGGCACTATTCCTGTAGCCAATGATGACCTAAAAATCAAAGCCAAAGGCTCAGCAATCTCTTCCCTGGCTTCCCAGAGAATCCTAGGATAAATCCCATCCGGCCCCGGGGACTTATCTATTTTCACCTTGTCCAGAATTGCCAACACGTCTTCCCTACGCACCTCAATGCCATCTATTCTAATAGCCTGGGTCTCAGCATTCTCCTCCACAATATTATCTTTTTCTTGAGTGAATACTGACGAAAAGTATTCATTTAGTATCTCGCTTATCTCCTCAGCCTCCACACACAACTTCCCACCACTGTCCTTGACTGGCCCTACTCTTACCCTAGTCATTCTTTTATTCCTGACATACCTATAGAAAGCTTTTGGGTTTTCCTTGATCCTACCTGCCAAAGACTTCTCATGTCCCCTCCTTGCTCGTCTCAGCTCTCTCTTTAGATCCTTCCTCGCTTCCTTGTAACTATCAAGTGCCCCAACTGAAACTTCACGCCTCATCTTCGCATAGGCCTCCTTCTTCCTCTTAACAAGAGATTCCACTTCTTTGGTAAACCACGGTTCCCTCGCTCGACCCCTTCCTCCCTGCCTGACTGGTACGTACTTATCAAGAACATGCAATAGCTGTTCCTTGAACAAGCTCCACATATCCAGTGTGCCCAACCCTTGCAGCCTACTTCTCCAACCAACACATCCTAAGTCATGTCTAATGGCATCATAATTGCCCTTCCCCCAGCTATAACTCTTGCTCTGCGGGGTATACTTATCCCTTTCCATCACTAACGTAAAGGTCACCGAATTGTGGTCACTGTCTCCAAAGTGTTCACCTACCTCCAGATCTAACACCTGTCCTGGTTCATTACCCAAAACCAAATCCAAAGTGGCCTCACCTCTTGTTGGCCTGTCAACATATTGTGTCAGAAAACCCTCCTGCACACATTGTACAAAGAACGACCCATCCAATGTACTCGAACTATATCTTTTCCAGTCAATATTAGGAAAGTTAAAGTCTCCCATAACAACTACCCTGTTACTTTCGCTCTTTTCCAGAATCATCTTCGCCATCCTTTCCTCTACATCTCTAGAACTATTAGGTGGCCTATAGAAAACTCCCAACAGGGTGACCTCTCCTTTCCTGTTTCTAACCTCAGCCCATACTACCTCGGAAGAAGAGTCCCCATCTTGCATCCTTTCTACCACCGTAATACTGTCCTTGACTAGCAGCGCCACACCTCCCCCTCTTTTGCCCCCTTCTCTGACCTTACTAAAGCACCTAAACCCCGGAACCTGCAACAACCATTCCTGTCCCTGCTCTATCCATGTCTCTGAAATGGCCACAACATCGAAGTCCCAGGTACCAACCCATGCTGCCAGTTCCCCTACCTTATTTCGTATACTCCTGGCATTGAAATAGACACACTTCAAACCACAGACCTGAACACTGCCGCCCTCCTGCGAAGTCAAAACTGTGCTCCTGACCTCTCTACTCTCAATCTCTCGCACCCCAAAACTACAATCCAGGTTCCCATGCCCCTGCTGAATTAGTTTAAACCCCCCCAAAGAGTACTAACAAATCTCCCCCCCAGGATATTGGTGCCCCTCAGGTTCAGATGTAGACCATCCTGTCTATAGAGGTCCCACCTTCCCCAGAAAGAGCCCCAGTTATCCAGAAATCTGAATCCCTCCCGCCTGCACCATCCCTGTAGCCACGTGTTTAATTGCTCTCTCTCCCTATTCCTCATCTCACTATCACGTGGCACGGGCAACAACCCAGAGATAACAACTCTGTTTGTTCTCGCTCTGAGCTTCCATCCTAGCTCCCTAAAGGCCTGCCTGACATCCTTGTCCCCTTTCCTACCTATGTCGTTAGTGCCAATGTGGACTACGACTTGGGGCTGCTCCCCCTCCCCCTTAAGGACCCGGAAAACACGATCCGAGACATCACGTACCCTTGCACCTGGGAGGCAACATACCAAACGTGAGTCTCTCTCGCTCCCACAAAATCTCCTATCTGTGCCCCTGACTATTGAGTCCCCAATTACTAATGTTCTACTCCTTTCCCCCCTTCCCTTCTGAGCAACAGGGACAGACTCCGTGCCAGAGGCCCGTACCCCATGGCTTTACCCCTGGTAAGTCGTCCCCCCCACAAGTATCCAAACGGTATACTTGTTACTCAGGGGAACGACCGCAGGGGGTCCCTGCACTGACTGCTTCTTCCCAGTCCCTCTTACAGTTACCCATCTATCTCCAGTCTTTGGTGTAACTACTTCCCTGAAGCTCCTATCAATGACCCCCTCTGCCTCCCGAATGATCCGAAGTTCATCCAGCTCAAGCTCCAGGTCCCTAACACGGTTTTTGAGGAGCTGGAGTTGGGTGCACTTCCCACAGATGAAATCAGCAGGGACACTGACGGCGTCCCTCACCTCAAACATTCTGCAGGAGGAGCATTGTACTGCCTTCCCTGACATCCCCTCTAGATAAAAAAAAAACAAGAAAAAGAAAAAGAAAGGAAGAGCTTACCTGATATTATCTCAAACCCTGATCCCGCTGAAAGGTAAGCAAATTTAAAGGCACTCACTCACCTTCACGACAGGCCCCTGCTCCCGCTTCCCAACCACCGTGGGGTGGGGGGGTTGGTTAGAGGAGGAGGTAGGGTGGGAAACACTCACAAAGTGTTTCGGGTTTAACTGTCACTTGCCAACAGCCCCTCCACAAACCACCTTCAACTTAGGCTGACCTCACTGCACGTATGCAAATTTCCCCAGAACAGCTGATCAGTAGCTCTGCTCTGCTGCCCTCTATTGCTTCAAAATTAATGTGAACACATAAATCTGCAGTCTTTCTCCAATAATTCCTGGTTTTCTTTCAATTTGTCAATGCTTATGTATTTTTTACATTCCCACAATTTCCTTTCTTGGTCAAAATTGCATTTATTTTCGGTGAAATGGACGATATTGCAACTAAGTACCATAAGACCCTAAGAGATAGGAACAGTTTTAGGCCACTCAGCACATCGAGTCTGCTACGCCATTCAATCATGGCTGATATTTTTCTCATCCCCATTCTCCTGCCTTCTCCCCATAACTCCTGATCGCTTTATTAATCAAGAACCTATCTATCTCTGTCTTAAAGACACTCAGTGATTTGGCCTCCATAGCCTTCTGCGGCAAAGAGTTCTACAGATTCGCCACAATCTGGCTGAAGAAATTCCCCCTCATCTTTGTTTTAAAGGATCGTCCCTTTAGTCTGAGATGGTGTCCTCTGGTTCTAGTTTCTCCCACAAGTGGAAACATCTTCTCCACGTCCACTCTATCCAGGCCTCACAGTATCCTGTAAGTTTCAATAAGATCTCCCCTCATCCTTCTAAACTCCAACTCCAACCCAGAGTCTTCAACCGTTCCTCACACGACAAATACGTGGTCAGTTTGGTATTTCTTTTATGAACCATAATGGATAGATTTAGAGAATATTGCTTCCTGATAAGTATATAATTCCACAAGGCATGTGTGCAGATTGTTATGCTTCAACCATAACCACCACCACTGTCCTTGAGAACCATTTATTTATTCCAATTAAATTATGTGTATAGTCCATAATCAGGTTGTTTTTCATCTGACTGCAGAAAAGGACCATCAGAATTTTAAAATAATCAACAAAATAGGCCAGATAACCAGGATGATAAAATGACCAGAGGTTGAGATTGGATTTTATTATTCTTTCACTCTACGTGGGCACAGCTGGCAAGGCCAGTATTTATTGCCCACGCTCGATTGTCCTTGGGAAGGTAGTGGTGAGTCATCTTCTGGAACCGCTGCAGTCCGTGTGGTGTGGGCGCACAGATCATACAAGTGGAATTAAAGTGGTTAACCCTCTTACTGTAAAATAAAATTGCCTTTGAATCGCTTTTGCTCTTTCGGATGAATGCAATATTGGAGTTGATTGTTGCGAAGTGTAGTGTTTTATGTCGTATGTTAGCTGCAATACTGGCTGGCCGAGGGAAACAGTTATTGCCATGGCATGCCTGGCTGACGAAAGGTTGAAAATGTTTTGTATAAAATTATCCTGCATCTTCAGTGTACAAAACATGGTAATTGTCAAAAATAAATCCAAGGGGGAAATGAGGTGTCATTGCTTTTTTTGCACAGTGGGTTCTTCAGTGTGGCACGATCCTCCGGCCACACTACGCCGGAAAAGCAGCTCACCGCAGCACAGCGTGGCCGTTGAAAGCCGGAGACCCCGCTCCCTGGATCTACCCGGCTCGCAACGCCTTGCGAGATTCAACCAATCTCATGAGACACTGTAAGGTGAATCCGCCCACAATGGGCAGGAATGCTTTTTGGCAAGGCTGCATATTAGAGCGAGACAGCCAGCCTTACTCTAATGTGCAAATTCGCAAGGTACCTGAGGCTTTGGAATTCAATTCCTTTGCCTCAGAGACCTCTGTTGAGCACCGTTAGGTACTGATCCCCACAAACGTGGACCAGATGGTATGGCACTTGTGGGGTTCTCCAAGGGGATCAGAGGCCTCCAGCTGCATTGCTCTCTTAGTTGGATTGCTGTAGCTGTGTCCATTCTCCACATTTATGTTGATGTTCCAAACTAGTGTGAGCAACCATGCCCTCAGTGGATATGTTATTACTCAGGATCCATCCACAAAAGTTTCCGAGTGCAGAGGGCAATCGAGACACCTGGAACTATGTCCGAATGAAGGCATCATGGCAGCTATCTGGGGATCTAGCGGGCCCTTGCAAGATTCTTTTGTGGTGGCCCACACACAATTTGCACATCGAGAGTACGGAACCCCCTCCTGTTGATGAAAGCATCTGGCTGCACTGCCACATGCATGCATTCTATGATTTAATCCTATCATGGGCTTGAAGGCTGATGGTCCCCTCAGCCTGACTTGTGTGTACTCCCCTGCCCATGGGGCCAGAATTTGGAGGAGATCTTGGCAGGTTGCAAGGGCTGGAGGAAGTTACATAGGTAAAGTGAAGGGTTTGAAAATAAGTGTAATAATTTTAAAATTAAGGCACTGCCAGACCAGGAACCAATGTAGGTTATTGTTGCACAAGGGGTGATGTGTGAATGGGACACACAGGCAACTTTTCATATCCTCAAAACAAGCAATATGTATTGATTCTGGTTGAAACCTCATGAGGCCTCACTAATGTTGGTTTCATTTTTGTGTCCACTGGGTCCTCAAGGGACTGGAGCTGGTCACTTGGCTCAATCAAAAATGTCCGTGGATGTGACTTGGTACAGCAGGGAACGTGAAGTTGTTGGTAACTGCTGCACACTCAAAAGAAAATTCCACCGGGGTAACGTCAAGGTCTTCCACTGTTGTTCCTTACAGTCTGCATTGTCAGACAGCCACAAGAGCCAACATCAGAATGACATTGGGTAAACACTTGCACGGCTCTCAGGAATTTTGCAGTCATGTAGCCTACAAATATGCAAAAACACCACATTTATAATTCCTGTTTTCATCTTGTGCTCAAGCCCAGCTGTACCTTCATAATTATTTTTTCATGCGTAGTTTTCAATACTTTTCATATTAGGTAAGTTAGTTACCAGGTTTGATTAAATTCCCATACTCTTACAGTGTTAAACATACATGCAGTTAGGCATTATCGTAAGGCAGTTTGACGGTTATCCGTCCCATTAATAACAGTGTTTTGACAAATACAGTTGTGTATTTTGCTATACTCCCATTATAACACACTCCTACTGCAGGGAAACCTGTTTGACCTCAGGCACATTCCTGTCATGTTTTCTCAGGATATAGTACTTAGCCAGCAAATCTTTAACATTGACCAAGCAGAAGGTTCGTACTCAGTGCCAAAATACTGAACATTAAATTGCAAAAACACATTACAGGTTTGGGCGTGCCTATCTCTGAAACTACACCGTAAAGAGCGACATGAAACCAGGCATCAAGATGCAGGGGAAAGTTTCCTGGGAAAGAACATATTCTATATTTATTGTAGCTAAATGCCTATGTTCAAACTCCCCAGATGAGTCGGGAGAAGTCGGAGTTCAAAAAGGTTATGATGATCTGTGCCTCCACTCGATTGCAGTTCATACTTCTGTCCCTCCTACTCCCAGTACGGAGATCTCCAGAGATTCAAAGGAAGATATTTGAGTGAGTTTCCAGAGAGAGAGAATTTGGCCAGATTTCCATGGGAAACATGTTCTCGTGAATTGTAGGAGTGAAATTTGGCTAAGTAAGTGAAGAAGAAGGTGCTTGGTATTCATTGCAACACTCAACATAAACTTGTCAGGACAATGCTGGGAATGTTATGTCCTGTTTGCAATGTTCTAGCTCCCTCACCCTTTCTTCCCCACCCACCTCCACCAAGTTAATGTGTGGTTCAGGCATGCTAAGTGATAACATCATAAAACCAGCAGAAATCCTGAAGATGTCAAGGATAAAGTGCTCAATAATTATATATATCTACCTGGGAAAAACCAAAGAAAAAGGGCAAATCTTATTGAACCTTAGGGAATGGTTTAGCACAGTGGGCTAAGTAGCAGGCTTGTAATGCAGAACAGGGCAGCAGCGCAGGTTCAATTCCCGTACCAGCCTCCCCGAACAGGCGCTGGAATGTGACGACTAGGGGCTTTTTACAGTAACTTCATTGAAGCCTACTCGTGACAATAAGCGATTATTATGGGCAGCATGTTAGCATGGTGATTAGCACAATTGCTTCACAGCTCGAGGGTCCCAGGTTCGATTCCCGGTTTGGGTCACTGTCTGTGCGGAGTCTGCACGTTCTCCCCGTGTCTGCGTGGGTTTCCTCCAGGTGCTCCGGTTTCCTCCCACAGTCCAAAGATGTGCAGGTTAGGTGGATTGGCCATGCTAAATTGCCCTCAGTGTCCAAAAATACCCTTAGTGTTGGGTGGGGTTACTGGCTTATGGGGCTAGGGTGGAGGCGTGGGCTTGGGTAGGGTGCTCTTTCCAAGAGCCGGTGCAGACTCGGGCCGAATGGCCTCCTTCTGCACTGTAAATTCTATTCTATGAAAGTAAGGGAAGAATTTGTCGAGCCTTTTCTTCAAGGTACAAAGGAAAGAGAACTTACTCTGTCCTACTGCAGAAGATATATTTTTAGCGTTGTATCTATCCCTAATCCTGTCAAATTACACTGAAAAAACAAATGTAGTTAATCACCAACTAAAATGTAAATATTTCCACATGAGAACGTTACACAGCCAATAAATGTGCAAGTCTCACACCCACTGTGTGAAACCTGACAAGTGTCAAAAGCTGAGATCTCAGTTACAATTAGAAATGAGGAATTTGGATTTAAATCACGATATAATGACAGCTTGTTGCTGATGGTCTCACCATTATCGATGGGAGGACTCTCAAATTTTACCTAGCCTGGAACAACCTTCAAAATGGCACATTGCAGGGTGAATTTGAAACAAAATTATCTTTGTCATTTGGAGACATTGCAATCACCCTCAGGCAAGGGAGGTGAAAAAGATCAGAGTTGATCAGTATCTCTGTTGCTATTGCGGATAAATGTGGAGTAATTCGGGGTAATTATGACTTTGAGTGATAACATCGAAAGGCGATACCGGGTCAGCTAACTGTTATAGATCACTCACAACTTTTATTGTCACTGACCATTAATCAGTGCAAATTAATATCACAAGAGATGTTTGGGCAGCTGATCTGACATTATCTGCTGTTTCTGTCAAAAATCAAAACTGCTCTCAATGATTGGGGACATAATATAATGATGCAATGACCTCCACTGCCAACACATTTGAGTCCGTATTTCTCCATCTGGGGTTATCCCAATAGTTTGTTGTAACCTTGTTTGGAAAACCATGGAAATTCCTGGGAAATGGTAAATCTGCTGTTTGCCCATGGTTTGCACAAATTTTCCACAGTAGATACGGCAGAAAACAGGGGGACTTTCAGTTTTACTCCTTACTATCTGAGGGAAGACTAAGGAATTGTGAGATACTGGAGGTTTCTGATGTCCAGCATTTAAAATGCAATTGTAATCAACAAAATGTGTGTTCTTAATCTGTAATTTCTCTTAATAATATTGGTGATGTATTGGTGATTATTTAGCCATGAGATGGAGAAGCCGGCGTTGGACTGGAGTGGGCACAGGAAGAAGTCTTACAACACCAAGTTAAAGTCCAACAGGTTTGTTTTGAATCACTAGCTTTCGGAGCGCAGTTCTTTCCTCAGGAGTTGTAAGACTTCCTCAGGTGTTGTAAGACTTCTTACTATGTTTGATACACCATCAATAACAGACGACAAGTGATAAACGTAACTGAGGCTTCAATACACTAAACAGCAACCCGAACTGGGTACAGAGGCGGAGACTTGCCACTTTTATACAGAAGCCTGATGGGAGGAGCCACAGGCGGAGCCAGCCTGGACAAGCCCAGGCATGTACAATACAGCACAATGAATATAATACAATAAGGTGGTTTACCACAATGTTATTGAGGAAATTGTTGCCCAATGCAAGGGCTGAGCATTTTGTTATCTTGCACTCTCTGCTGTCCTCTCTATTGGGGAGCTGTAAATAAAGTTAGTCTAATAATGGCTGTGAGCTGTGAATCCAATGGCTCAGTCCAATACACAGCAGAAAGATGACAATGGGGCTGGGTGGAATTCTTTCTCATGCTTCATTTGAGAAATTAAAAGCTGAAGGACATTGGCACGCCCCAGAAGGAAAAATACAGTAAAACGGGCAAATAGGAATACTGATCCGAATTGATTTTGTATACTTCAAAATGACATGGAGATGCCAGTGTTGGACTGGGGTGAGCACAGTAAGAAGTCTTACAACACCAGGTTAAAGTACAACAGGTTTATTTGGAATCACTAGCTTTTGAGCGCAGCTCCTTAGTCATTTGAGTGAAGAGTTGGGTTCCACAAACACATATATAGACACAGTCAATGATGCAAGATGAATGCGAGTCTTTGCAGGTAATTAAGTCTTTACAGGTTCAGATGGTTGCAGCTGGAGAGAGGGATAATCACAGGTTGAAGAGGTGTAAATTGTCTCAAGCCAGGAAATTTGGTAGGATTTTGCAAGCCCAGGCCAGATATTGGGGGGTGAATGTAGTGAGACATTAATCCAAGGTCCCGGTTGAGACTGTATTCATGCATGTAGAACTGTGCTATGAGTTTCTGCTCGATGATTCTGCATTGTCGTGCATTCTGAAGGCAGCCATGGAGAAGGCCGCCGGAGATCAGAGGCTGAATGCCCTTGACTGCTAAAGCGTTCCCCGACTGAAAGGGAACATTCCTGCCTGGTGATTGTCGTGCGATGAATGTTCATCTTTTGTCGCAGCGTCTGCATGGTCTCGCCAATGTACAACTCCTTGGGACTTCTTTCCTGCAGTGTATGAGGTAGACAACGTTGGGCGAGTCACACGAGTATGAACTGCGTACCTGGTGGTGGTGTTCTCACTTGTAATGGCATGGTAAGCACATCTCCCCTGAGTGGTCGGCTGTACAGAATCTCCAACACATGATTGCTGATTTGCAAGAATGTTGCCAAGGCTGGAAAACTGCAGCAATGATGAGAGAATGGCTGGGCTAGGGTTGTTTTCTTCAGAACAGAGGAGGCTAAGTGGTGACCTAATTGAGGTGTACAAAATTATGAGATGCCTGGACACAATTGACAAGAAAGACTTGTTTCCCCTCATGCGCTCAACTCATTTAAAAAGCACCTGGATGCATCTGAAGTGCTGTAACCTGCAAGGCTACAGACAAGGTGTTGGAAAATGGTGTTAAAATAAGTGGCTGGTTCCTTCTTAAGTAGGGTGCTGTTTCCAAGGGCTGGTGCAGACTCGATGGGCTGAATGGCCTCCTTCTGCACTTTAAAATCTATGATTCTGTGATTCTTTCTCTTTTTTAGCTGACACAGACATAATAGGCTGAATAGCCTCTATCTCTCTGTGCACCGTAACATTTCCATGGTTCTATCGTCTACATCACTCATTCGTGTATCTATTCTACTAACTCATCAGGCGACACTCAAGTTCATTTTGAAGAAGTTTGAGCAGTTTGAAAGATTGCTCTGTGTGCAGTATATATAGTTCAGTGAGTCAGTATGGGATGTAATTAAAATAAATGGCACTGAAGGCATATGTGGGGCAATGGAGCAACAAAGAGGACTGGTATTATTATGAATGAAGGTTACACATTTGGCTGAAAATGAACATAATAGAAGTTGAGGACAAAGTAAATGTTGTCCTCATTGAGATGGGAATCAGGTGCTTTTGATGTGGTGTCTAACCAGTGTTTCCCGAGAGATAGTACTGTGGACTATGTTGAAATTAATGAGATTCTGGACTTGTATTTAGGCATGATTCAGAATGAAACTGCACAGGGAGTTTCATTCAGTCAAAGAAATCCATCTTCCAGTGAGATGAGTGCAAATTACATTCTTAAATTAAAGAAACTCTCTCATCACTGTGGGTGCGCCGTGAACTTAGAAACTGACCTCACAAATACATTCACAAACACATTGATAGGAGAACACTAAACTCCAGGCCAAGCTTTTGAGAAAAGTCAATAAGTTGACATGGAAGGAGGCCTGCGATGTGACCAAAGCCATTGCAGTGGTTGAAAGAGATTGTTTCAGATTGCAAGAGAGTTATTTTCCTGAGACAACAGGGCTGTTCCTCCAGTTTTGAGCAGGATCCCAGCCACTGCAGCCAAGTGCATAGTCTCAGGGTCAGAAATTCATGATTGTCACATTGATGCACAATCAATCACTAATGAAGCGAGATTGTAGTCCAATTGAAGACTTTAATGAACAAGCAGTTATCCTTGCAGTTCTGGTACAGAATGACTGCTGTGGGTGAAACACAGACTCTTATGCTCCGCCTGCTGGGCGGAACCAGCAGGCAGGTTCTACCACTCATACTACAGTATAAGGTACATCCCACCTAGGTACCGCGATACCCCTAATATAGCCTACCACACACGTTAGCCACCAGTTGAATGTCCCCATTTCCAAAGTGCAATGCCTGAATTCCTGGAGTGTGTACGAGATAGATCTCTGGAGCAGCATGTTGAGGAGCCACTGGGGATCGGGTTTTGTTGGATTTAGTGTCGTGTAATGAGAAAGTGTGAATTAATAACCTTGCTGTGAAGGAGAATTTGGGAAATATAATATGATAGAATTTGCGCATTTAGTTTCATTCTGAAACTGGGGTCTTAAGTCTGAAGAAAGGCAATTATGAAGATATCAGGAGCAAATTGGCTATGGTGGATTGGAAAAAAACACTAAACGATTTGATGATATACAGGCAATGGCTACTATTTAAAGAAATACTATGTGGTCTGTAGAACCCAGCATGGCACTGGAGCGACCCACGCTGCTTCAGCTGCCGATCATCGGCGTCAGATCGACGCCGAGGGTCTGCGCATGCGCAGTGGCACCTGCGCCAATGCACACATGCGCACTGGGACCGGCGCGATGCCGTGCATGCACAGTTGCTTCCTTCTCTGCGCCGGCCCTGATGCACCATGGCGTAGGGCTATAGGGGCTGGTGCGAAACAAAAGAGGCCCCCATCCCGAGAGGCCGGCCCGCCGATCGGTCGGCCTGTATACATGTCTGAATCGGCAGTAGAACCTTCTAATAAGGCATCTAAGCTTCCTGGGCTTCAACGGGGGTGGGGGGGGGGGGGGGGGGAGGCCACCCCAGGTCCCCACTGCGCTACCCTGGGCCTCTAGATTACTTGTCCAGTGAACATACGACACCACCGCCTCACCCATTAGCTTAGTCATATTGTTACCAAGAAATGATGTACATGTGCCATTTTACATTTTACAGTGGTGGTGGGAGAATTGTAATTTGCAAAAGCTGAGCATTTTGTTACACAGCTCTCCCCCTCTGCTGCCCTTTCTGTTTGTGAGATTTAAATAAAGTTAATTCAAAATGGTTTCCAGCTGTGAATCCACATGGCAAAGTGCGATACACAACAAAGACCACTACTGAACCACAAAATATTGAGTTATGTGGTTCCCTTCATTCAAAGTATGTAAAAGGTTGCAAAAAAACATCATGTCGAGTATCTTATATTAAAACAATGGTGGCACTATTGTGCTGTACAAAATGCCATTGCGAGGATGTAAATGGCAATGGAGGTTGTCACATTGTCCCTCGCTGTAGCTTTCATTTCCTTTTTTGCCACCTCTTCTCCTTTTCTCCCAATCCCTCACTCTTCCTGTCTTGAAATTAGGGGAATCTTGCTTTTGTACAGCTCCACGGATGACAATAACTGTCCAATATCTCACTCACTCATAGATTCGGCTCACATTAAACTGTACAGTGAGTGTTGATGAGCTGCCCATCATAATGGGGGAGGTGAGACAGAGAAAGAGTGCAGCATTATGATACATTATCATTAAGGGTACATACATTACATGAAACATGAAGACCAACATCAGATTGATGCAAATAACTTGCTCCAAACTGTTATCCGTATGTCAGTCAGGATGTTATTATACTCCTATGCTTCACTCACTTTTTATTCAAATTCACAACCTTTGAAATTATTGGGAAACTGATGAGACCATCAATTCACTAGACACGTGCTTTGAGATATGAACAGTGGTTTTAATCTACTTACTACAGAGACGGCCTATTACACGTTGAACTCTCGATGAACTGGTCGGCTGGCTCTGCGCATCGATATTTATACAGCAGTCAAGGGGGAGGAGCTGTGGGCAGAGCCAAGGGTGGAGCCCTGTACAAACTCCTAAGCATTCCTAGAGCTACTCCCCCTAGTGGTCGGGCAACGCAACTGCGCTTACAATCGTACGGTCTCATATATATATCACAGTGTGAATTACAGAGTTACATTCACCACATTCACCCCCTACATAAAAATCAAGTCCGGCGGGGGTGGTGGTTCATAAATTGAGTCTGTCCGGTGGTCAAGTCGTCCGCTGTGATCTGCGGAGCACCGGGGTTGCAGCCTCTTGTGGTGGCTGGATGGGTGTTGTGGGTTGGGGTACGATGGCGGACTCCGGGGGTAATTCCATCCGAGCTCCATACCCGTCTGGTTCGACTGGGGACTGGGGGCGCTGGGGGTTAGCCGGTGCGGGTGCGCGAAACAAATGTAGCGAGCTAGTGGGCTCAGGAGCGCGAGGGGGGCGGCTGGGTGGGGTGTAGAGTGAGGGGTACCTCTGCAGTGATAGTGGGGATGCTGGATCCAGCGGGTGCTAGGTCCCGGAGGGATACGGTGTCCTGACGGCCGTCAGGGAACTCTACGAAGGTGTACTGGGGGGTTTGAGTGAAGCAGGCGCACCTTCTCTACAAGGGGGTCAGGTTTGTGCGTCCTGAGGTGCTTCCTCAGGAGTACAGGGCCCGGTGTCTTCAGCCATGCCGGGAGTGAGACCCCCATGGTAGTGCCCCTGTAAAAGATAAAGAGCCTCTCGTGAGGGGTCTGGCTGACGCGGTGCATAAGAGTGACCTAATAGCGTGGAGCGCGTCTGGGAGGACATCCTGCCAATGGGAGACTGGGAGATTCCTGGACCGGAGGGTCAGTAGGACGGTCTTCCAGACCATCGCATTCTCCCTCTCCACAATGGCTTGGGCTTCTTTTTCGACTGCCGAGTGTCGGAGTTCCGAAGCGGAGAGGGTACGGGAGAAGAATGCGACAGGTCTCCCTGCCTGATTTAAAGTGGCTGCAAGAGCTACCTCTGAGGCGTCGCTCTCAACCTGAAAGGGGGTGGATTCATCCACCGCCCGCATGGCCGCTTTGGCGATGTCCTCCTTGATGTAGTTGAAGGCCTGGCGCGCCTCAGCTGACAGGGGAAATAGTGTGGCCCTAAAGAGTGGGCGGGCTTTGTCCACATATTGAGGGACCCACTGGGCATAATACGAAAAGAATCCCAAGCACCGTTTGAGGGCCTTGGGACAATGAAGGAGAGGGAGTTCTAAGAGGGGGCGGTCCGGGTCGGGACCCAGGACTCCGTTTTCCACGACATAGCCGAGGATGGCTAGTCTGGTCGTGCGGAAAACGCATTTCTCCTTGTTATAGGTGAGGTTTAGTTCCTGAGCAGTCAGGAGAAAACGGTAGAGGTTGGCGTCGTGATCCTGCTGGTCATAGCCGCAGATGGTAATGTTATCCAAGTACAGGAACGTGGCCCGCAGCCCGTACTGGTCCACCATTTGAGTCGGCGGCTCGATCAGCTGTGCTGGAGTGGCCCCGTGATGACTGCCCTCTGAGTTCGTAGTCTTCGAGGTGAGTTTCAGAGTTTGAAGGGGATGGATCCCAAGATGGCCACCCCAATGAGTCGCACATGGCCGGCCGCATGGAGGAGGATTGCCAAGATGGCTGCCCTCATGAGTCGCACATGGCCGGCTGCATGGAGGAGGATTGCCAAGATGGCCGCCCCCATGAGTCGCACATGTCGGGTGGGGGCGGAGTCGGCATACAGGCTGCAGCATTTTGGGGTCTGCAGGCCTGTGAATTCAGGGAACGAGTGCTTTGAGCCGTGGGACGGTTAGAGGCTGGGCTTTCTTCGCCAGACACACTCTGGCATAATGTCCTTTTCGCCCGAAGCTTCTGCAGGTCGCGTTGCAGGCCGGACAGTGCTGCCGTGAGTGCTGATTCTGGCCGCAAAAGTGGCAGGCTGGGGCAGCATTGTGGCTGGGCGGCCGCGCGGCACAGGCCTGGGGGAGTCGCTGGTCGGGGGCCCATGACGGGGTCGCGGGGTCCACGGGGAACGAGGTGAGGCTGCGGAAGGAGACCTCCATAGTGGTAGCAAGTTCAACAGTTGCTTCAAGATTTAGGGCCCCCTTTTCCAGCAGTCCGCAACAAAGGCATCGCGTACAGCAAGTTCTCTATGTTCTGCTGCGGTAACCGCCTGGTAATTACAGTCACTAGATAAAGTTTTAAGCTCTCTCAGAAATTCTGCGAGCGATTCCATAGGCTGCTGGCGGTGAGTAGTGAACACGTGCCGTGCATAGACTTCATTAACAGGCCTCACATACATTTTGTCGAGTAGCACTAGGGCTTCAGTATACGAACCGGCACAGTTTAGTTGAGTAGAGATTCTGTGGCTCACCCTCGCGTGCAGTAGGCTCAGTTTCTGCTCCTCCGTTGTTTCGGCTGTGCTTGCTTCCGCCAGGTAGGCTTTAAAACATCGGAGCCAATGAGAAAAAATTTATTTTGCCTCTGCATCCTGTGGGTCGAGGTCCAGTCGCTCAGGCTTGAGGGCTGATTCCATGATTGATCCTGTCTGTTTCTTAAGCAGATTAAATTGATGAGACCATCAATTCACTAGACACGTGCTTTGAGATATGAACAGTGGTTTTAATCTACATACTACAGAGCCAGCCTGTTACACGTTGAACTCTCGATGAACTGGTCGGCTGGCTCTGGGCATCGATATTTATACAGCAGTCCAGGGGGAGGAGCCATGGGCGGAGCCAAGGGTGGAGCCCTGTACAAACTCCTAAGCATTCCCAGAGCTAATCCCCCTAGTGGTCGGGCAACGCAACCGCGCTTACAATCGTACAGTCTCATATATATATCACATTGTGAATTACAGAGTTACATTCACCACAGAAACCAAATGTGATTAGTTATTCAGAAAGATTATTCTGATCCTGTGAATAGGTTCACTTTTTGTGGGCCCGTGTTGAGCTTCCTTACCCACTGGTTGATGCTTTTGGATAACTCTGTAGGTGGAATAAGCCATTTTCAAACTAGTCCATCCAGTGTTTTAAAGCAAATTTGGCAAATTCATGTATTTGGAAGGTTTGTGAGGCATTTATTTTAATTGGTTGCTAAGGGGACAACTCAGCATACTGGTAAAGAGCACAGTCACATGATAGTTTTACTTCCCTTTTATTGTCCCTTACACATCAGCAGAGTGAGCCAAAGCCACAAACATGATTAAAAATATGTTAAACGTTTACAGTGTAAGGTACATCTAACCATTTAGACCCCTTGAGAAAAATTCAGTTCAACTGCTTTTCAGACTAGATATTATGCTCTTGGACTGGTGTTAGGAAGTCAGCCTTAAACCAACATCTGTATGTATAATATCATTATTATTATTATTGCTTTTAACCTACCTTGTTTCTCATATAGACCCAGTGGAACATTAGAATTCCTACTGTGTAGAAGGAGGCCATTCAGCCCATCAAGTCTGCACTGACCCTCTGAAAGAGTATATTCCTGAGGCCGACTCCCCCTCCTTATCCCTGTAGCCCCACCTAATCTGCATATTTTTGGATTTTGGGAGGAAACCGGAGCACCTGGACGAAACCCAAGCAGATACAGGGAGAAAGTGCAAACTCTACACAGCCAGTCACCTGAGGCCGGAATTGAACTCGGGTTCCTGACACTGTGAGGCAGCAGTGCTAACCACAGTGCCAGCGTGCCATCCTAGAATCTGAGTTGAGTATTGAAGCCTGGAGTGGGATTTTCAGTGGCCCACTGGGTGAGTTTGAGTGCAGGCATGTGCACTCGGATGACAGGTTAGTCTTCTGACGTCTCTGTGATACACTGGCACTTTTAAAGAGAGAGTGTTGTATATTTTATATCTTGGATCTATGGGCAGGTGACACTAGTTTATTTGTGTGCAACAGGTTTTATTTATAATGTTTTAAAAGATCTATTGCATACTTCAACTCTGGCTTCCAGCTCTTTATACTGCTTTGTTTATTTTTCTATGCGTTCACTCCCAGGCTTAGTCAATCAAACACAGTGGACAGAATTCTCCCCAAAATTGACTAAAGGCGCAATTGAATGGGACAGAAACAGCATCCCATTTTGGGCACGTTCAGTGGGTTGTTTCGTAACGTCCGCATCGAGGATGCACTTTTATCATTTCCTGCACTGATGTGCTCAGCTCGCCAGTGCAGGAAGAGTACTTGCGGATCTTCCGACCTCCCCCAGCCACTCCACCACAGCATCAGCATCCACACCCCATTGCACCCAACCTATCTCTTACGGGGTCCCTGAGCCTCCCCCCCCCCTCCCCCCCCTCCTCACCCCACCTCTTAAGGGCAAGGCAACCCTGATCCAATCCCTGGCCCTGGCACACTGGCAGTGGCACGGTGCCTGGGTGTCAGCAGGAGAGCAAGGGTACACCACACTGCCGAGAGCCGAGCACCCAGAGGTCTCCGATGGCCTGGGAGATGCCCCTAGTGCCATTACGCCTGGTCAATGTTTGAGGAAATCAGTGCTAAACGGTGCCATGGCGAGGTCTCCCAGCGCGGTCGTTAGTTCCTGGGCTCCGGGGGGATAGGCGCATACATATTTAAATAAACCAGTGTAACATCATAGAATTTACAGTGCAGAAGGAGGCCATTCGGCCCATCGAGTCTGCACCGGCTCCTGGAAAGAGCACCCTACCCATGGTCAGCACCTCCACCCTATCCCCATAACCCAGTAACCCCACCCAACACTAAGGGCAATTTTGGACAGTAAGGTCAATTTATCATGGCTAATCCACCTAACCTGCACATCTTTGAACTGTGGGAGGAAACCGGAGCACTCGGAGGAAACCCACACACACACGGGGAGGATGTGCAGATTCCGCACAGACAGTGACCCAAGCCGGAATCGAACCTGGGACCCTGGAGCTGTGAAGCAATTGTGCTATCCACAATGCTACTGTGCTGCTATTCATCTGGATGTCTCCTGGCGAGGGCAAGATCCTGATCGTGATATCTAGCGCGATTCCGTTAAATCTCACGAGATGTTTTGAGCGTCTCAAATCTCGCAAGATTAAATGACCTCGTCGCTCACCAAGTTGGGCATACAGGCCATTAAATCACACCCTAAGTGTCATTTTGGGCAGGAATATCAGTGCAAATCCTACCGGCTCTTTCAGCATGATCCCATCATGATCCTCCCACATTTAGCCATTTATTTGGAGCCAGAGGTGACTCAGGCCGAAAATGTGATGTGTGGGAACCAAAGGCACCAGCAAGACTGGATCCTTTGCGATTGGGGCACACTTTTTGAAAAGAATCCTACAGTAATTTCACCCACCCCCAACCTTCTCACTGGAAAAGTTCCGCCCTTTTCACCTGCAAAAATCCCCATTTTCACCACCAATGACAGTCTCCTTCTCACCAAGAAAGACCCCTCCGCCTTTCAGGCTCTCAAAGACCCCTTTTCTTGTCACAAAGACCTTCCTTGTTGACAGCAAAAACTTCCCTTCTTGTGACCGCACCTGGGAGGCCTTGCCAGGGAGCGCTGTTTCGCACTGGTCGTCACAAACGTGCACCAGACATAATGGCACCTGGGAGGTTGGGTACGGGGTAGGTGGTACTCTGGCACTCCCCTTGGCACCTTAGCACTGCCAGGCTGGCACTTTGGCAATGTCAATCTGATGCCCTGGAAGTGCCAGGGTGTTCAGGTGACACTGATGATGCGCCAGGCTGGCAGTGCCAGTGCCTGGGTGCCCGGCTGCCAGGGGTCAGGACGGTTTGGGGGGGGGGGGCTTTACAAATAGGGGGGACTGGTGAGGGAGCGGTTCTCAAATTCTGCTGAATCCCGCCGCCAACCCACATACCTCCAATTAACTTGCTGTTATGCTCATTGAGGTGCTTGTTAACAGGCTGGAGTGGGACAGAATGAAATTTTCAATGTTCATAATGGGAAGAGCGACACGTCTGGGATATGTTAGTGCACAACTGTCAGGTGCAGAGTGGTTGATTGAGAGTTATTGATTGTGGCTGCTGATTAAGAATCATGTAAAGTTAACTGAGGCGCTCGTGCATTGGCACAAAGTTGTCATCACTTGAGTCATAGAATTTCATAGAATTTTCATAGAATTTACAGTGCAGAAGTAGGCCACTCGGCCCATCGAGTCTGCACCAGCTCCCGGAAAGAGTACCCTACTCAAGCCCACACCCCCACCCTATCCCCACACCCTATCCCCACAACCCAGTAACCCCATCCAACACTAAGGGCAGTTTTGGGCACTAAGGGCAATTTAGCATGGCCAATCCACCTAACCTACACATCTTTTGACTGTGGGAGGAAACCGGAGCACCCGGAGGAAACCCATGCACACATGGGGAGAACGTGCAGACTCCGCACGGACAGTGACCCAAGCTGTTAATCGAACCTGGGACCCTGGAGCTGTGAAGCAATTGTGCTATCCACAATGCTACTGTGCTGCAGCTTGAGGACCTGACAGGGATTGTTTGGACATTTGTGCTGTGAGGCTGCTGGCCCTCTGCTCTCCCAATGGTTCCATTTCTCCAGGCAATAGCAAACCCAGCAATGGCTGCCCTTTGCCTCTTAAAATTGCCATCCCTGACATGTCCTCACCACCAGCCCGTGTCTGGCACCAGTAATTCAGCACCTGACCCACCTCTGGGCCAATTAGGGTCTTATCCTCTAAACATTGTGTCGCGTCACTGAGGGTGATGTGGGGCCGAGTGAGGACCCAGAACCCCGGATTGAAAATCCAAGCCCCGCTCTTCTGGGCAATTTTTCCTTTTTTTGTTAGCTCCTTGTAAAGGTGTCAGAAAGTTTTCTTTTATTGAGAATGGTGCACATGTTCAGAACAAAAACAAGCACTGAGTATATCAAATGCAGCATAGAGCTCTATTCGCTCTTGATTTAAGAATGCAAGGACCCTGAACTGGCTCAGAGTCAAGACCAGGGAGCATGCTAAGTTCTTAATGCTAACTGAATATTGGGAAATCCAGGAAAAGACACACAGTGGTTAGCACTGCTGCTTCACAGCACCAGGGCCGCAGCATCGATTCCAGGCTTGGGTCACTGTGTGGAGTCTGCACGTTCACCCCGTATCTGTGAGGGTTTCCTCCAGGTGCTCCGGTTTCCTCCCACAAGCCCCGAAAGACGTGCTGTTAGGTGAATTGAGCATTCTGAAATTCGCTCTCAGTTTACCCAAAAAGGTGCTGGAGTGTGGCGACGAGGGGATTTTCACAGTAACTTCATTGCAGTGTTAATGTAAGCCTACTTGTGACAATAATAAATATTATTATTATGACAAGTCAATAACTTTGCATTTCTTAGTGCATCAGGACGTGTGCATTTGAAACTGACGATACTTCTATTCAATGCAAATGTTCGTATAGAGTTGGGAACTGCTGTTCTTTAAGTGAGAGATAAAAATACCTTAACCGGTAGGGTGCTGAGGACACCATGAATTACTGACACTCAAACGTTAATTGCTTTTATCTGTGAAATGCATCTCTGTGTATACACGTACAAACAAAATAGAATAGCTATCTGTAGTTGCAGATAAAATTCATTAAAAGAATCGTAAGCAGCTTTTTGTTAACATTGCAAAACAATTTATTTTCCAACTGTAATTCAAGCGAACAGACAAATAGCACTTTCTGTGGGGAATACCAGTTCGGTAACCACAGAATGATATCATGTACTAGGGCTTCCTCAGTGATGTCAGGCATACATTTGGAGTCAGTGGAATCATAGTGCCATGTGGCTCAGAATGTAAATGTTTCAGATGGGCCACGAACCACAAATTGTCGTGCTTAGTTATTTTTATCTCCTATTTAAGACTGTCATCTCTCCTACTCCGTCCCAAACATCATTCTGTGGCCTTCAGATTTTCCTTCCCCCCCCCCCCCCCCCCCCCCACCCCGACTCCTCCCTACCTCCCTCCCGACCCCCTCTCTGCGAGATGGTCAGTGGCCTGAACCGTGTGGTGCATTGAATGATGCAACTCTTGTTGGTTCTTGAGTAAGAACACAGTTTTATGCTGAGCCGACAAAGCACTGTGCTTTTGACAGCTCAGTAGTTTTATCCCCACTGCTGCTTCGCACAGCAGTGTGGTTTATTGTCAGAACATTCTGATTAAAATGGAAAAATCAGAAAAAGGCAAGACTGCCATCGATATATCTCCTTGAAGCATCTCGGAGCAGCAGTTTAATACTTTTGAGAGAGAATGCAAAATGGACAAGAGCGAATTGGCAGCTGCTTTTACATCTCTTCCGATTCTTACTTTAATTGACTGCCGATTTGTTATTCCCTGCTCGACACTACTGCATAAAGCCAAATTCTATCTGCGATCACTCAGAGGCATAGAGGCTGTTGTTATCTAGGCTAACATTGACAGCTATAGCCAGCCTCTGCCTGCCATTTACAATCTGATATGATGTCTGAATAACAAAACTACCATCTCCCAGTGAAGGATATTAACAAAAATGGTTTGATTTGCTGTTTAAGGAAGAATATCTTACGTAGGTACAGTTACCTTAACATTTAGTGGTAGAAAGTCATCTTGGCCCATCCCATGTTCTGGCCTGTTGAAATCAATGGAATAGAAAATCGAGTGAGGTGGTTTTACCATGCAATTCGATGTGACATGAGGGTTGGTGCTATTGACAAAGAAAAATCTCAACCTTTAAAATTGTTATTGGTCAACGTTAATATAAATAATTTGACAGGGAGCCATTTCTATTCTTCTTCTAGGCTTCACATAACTCACACTAACACACAGCAGACATTGCTGAGGGAAGTCCCACTTGAAAGCATACAAAGCAAAGTACAAAAGGGTTTTGTAGGATGTGTAATACAGGAATTCTTTGTGTTCTTCGTGAATCACCATAAGTGGTGGGTTAGAAAGCAGAATATACACAATACATGGAGAAAAATCTTGCTTTTGGAGACAAACAAAGTTTTATTCCCAGCTGATTTCTTTGTTGATCGTCCGCTTCCATATTTTCATGTCTACAGACAAAAAAAAGAATATGTAATTCTCCAGCGAACATGTGCTGCCTTCATTTCTCGTGACGGCTGTTGTTACATTGGCTGCATGGTAAACAAACAAATATTCTCTCAGAATTAATATGTGTAGCAAACTGAACTGCTGAGAGCTGTAACCTGGTTTACAGGTTTAATATAGTTATTTATTTACCCTTTGCTTCAAGGGAGCGTGAATAACACATTCATTTAATACTGGGGATTTACCTCACAGTTGTAATCACCGATAGCTATGTTACACAGCTATGAGACAACAACAATGTACATTTGTGCAGTACCTCTAACAGAATGAAACATTGCTAGGAGCATTATACAACAAAATGTGACATTAAGCCACATAAGGGGGTAATAGGTCAGATGACCAAAAGGGGAAGGTTTTTTTGAAAGGAGGAAAGCTCGGTAGAGAGAGAGAAGTATAAGGAGGGAATTCCAGAGCTTGGGGCAAGCAACTGAAGGCGGTGCCATCAATGGTCGAGCAATTACAATGCAGATGTGGCCAGAGTTACACAAATGCAGGGAGCTTGGTGGGTTGTGGGTTTGGAAGAGCTTGCAGTGATAGGAAGGGGCAAGATCATGGGGGGGCATTAAAAAACAAGGATGAGAATTTTCAAATGAAAATATTTTTGAGCAGGAGCCAATGTAGGTCGGAGAGCACATAGGACGATAGGGGAATGTTGTGAGTTAAGACACAGGTGGATGTTTACGGAGGTTAGAATATGGGAGACCAGCCAAAAAACATTGGAATCGTTGACTCCACAGGAAACGAAGGCTCGGATGAGGCTTTTGGCAACAGGTAAACTGAGACAGGGTGAAGTTGAGTGATGTTACAAAGGTAGAAAAACAGACCTTGGTGATGGTGCAAATATGAGGTTGGAAGCTCTCCTGCTTCCAGCTGCTCCTGAAGATGGCGCCGGAGCGAGGCGACTCTCTGCGAGCTCTCTTCAACAGATCCACTTTTTACTTAACTTATGTTTGTTTTAATCTTTTAAAATGTAATTCTAAGACTAACATTATTACTAACCTCTCTCTTTTATCTTTTCTTGCAGGCTTGAACATCCTCCGAGGCCCGTGGAGACCGTTTGACCCAACACGACCTGACCTCCATGACCTGGAAGTGGATCGGGCCCAAACCCGGAAGCGAAGCCCTGACCTCAATTTGGAGCCGACCCGGACCTCGGAGCTCCCAACCCGCCTGAACAACCTGATGCGACCATCAATTCACGCAAAACAGAGAGTGGATGTAAACTGTGGCTTTAATCGACTAGAACAGTGCCTGCCTGTGACTGCTCTGCTATTGAGAGCCGCCTGCAGGGCTACTGCTCTTTATACCTCCCTTCAAGGGGTGGAGCCAGGGGCGGAGCCCACAAGGGCACCAACATGATACATTCCAGGTAATATCGTGCAATGGTCCATAGGTGGAGCCCTCATGGGCAACAGATTGATACAGTGACATACATGGTGAATGGGGGGGGGGGGTGGGGGCAGAGCCCGCAGGCAAGCTGCCACACTGCAGGGTCTGCAGGTCTGTGAGTCTGAGAGTCTGGCCTGCGATTTTGAGGATTTGGACCTGGCCAGGCAAACTTTAGCGAAATGTCCCTTCTTATCGCAGGCGCTGAAATTCACGTTCCGAGGTGGGCAGCGCTGCCTGGGGTGCTGATGCTGGCCGCAGAAATAGCAGGGTAGCCCGCCGTGTTGGGCAAGCAGCCGCGTGGCACAGGGCTGGGGTACTCTCTGGAGGGGTGTCACATGATCAGATAGGAACTCGTTGAGGCTTTGGAATGCTACTTCTAGGGAGGAGGCTAGCTTTACCGTCTCTTCCAGGTCGAGGGCACCTTTCTCGAGTAGACGCTGTCTCACGTAGTTGGACCTGACTCCAGCCACGTAGGCGTCCTGGACAGCGAGGTCCATATATTGAGTGACCATAACAGCCTGGTAGTTGCAACTTCGTGCAAGGACTTTGAGGTCGTGTAGGTACTCCTTCAGTGATTCCCCGGGGCGCTGGTGGCGAATATTGAGGAATTGCCGCGCATACGCCTCATTCACTGGCCTTGCGCATAGGCGCTTCAGCATCGCGAGCGCTTCCGCGTAGGTGGAGGCTTCCTTTAGTTGTACAGAGATTCGATTTCTCACCCGGGCGTGGAAGAGGCTCAGCTTCTGGTCGGTGACGGAAGGCAAGGAGGACCGTCGAGGTAGGCCTCAAAACAGCGAATCCAGTGTGAAAAATTCCCTTTCGCCTCTGCGGCTTGCGGGTTGAGTTCCAGTTGGTCAGGTTTGAGGGCCGATTCCATTGTGATGTTGTAGTCGATTAAATTCATGTGAAACAGAGAGTGGATGTAAACTGTGGCTTTAATCGAGTAGAACAGTGCCTGCCTGTGACTGCTCTGCTAGTGAGAGCCGCCTACAGGGCAGCTGCTCTTTATTCCTCCCCTGAAGGGGGGTGGAGCCAGGGGCGGAGCCCACAAGGGCACCAACATGATACATTCTGTGTAATATTGTACAATGGTCCAAAGGTGGAGCCCACATGGGCAACAGCGTGATACAGTGACATACACGGTGAACGGTTAATGCAATACGTTCACCACACAACCGACACCAGCCCCCGGATCACCCGGCCCAGTCCCCGGAGCTCCAGACCCGACCCTTGACGACGAGATCCGGCCCAACTCGACCCTGAGAGACCCACCCAGTGACCCGATCCGGAGAGGCCCGCCCAGCAACCCAACCTATCTGGGGATGGAAGAAAGAAAAATCCATGTGGAGGCCCGACCACGCCTACTTCAAGACACGACCCCAGGAGCGCCTAGGGTGGAAACAGACCACGGGACTCAGCCCAACCTGCCTAAGGAGGGCCCTGCCCACGACCCAGGGCCCCCAAAATGGCAGAGACCCTGCGTGAGGACCTGAATGAGCTGCAAGGTATTCCCGTGCCCGCAGAACGCCGAGACCCACCCAGATCGCAAACATGCCCCTTTAGCAACCCCCCTACCTCAACCAGCACCCGGGACCCTGCCAGACATGACGCCAGGAAACGTAACCAGCGTCCTGGTCCCCACCAGCACCCTGGAGCACGCCAAATGCAACCACAAGGTCAGACTTCTCCCATTGGATCCCAGGATCATCCAGCCGCAGCCGCCGACCGAGGAAGCGAGGGAAACGCGGTGGTCTGCAGGTTAGACTGAAGGAACGCTATTTATAAGAACATAAGAACTAGGCCATCTGGCCCCTCGAGCCTGCTCCGCCATTCAATGAGATCATGGCTGATCTTTTATGGACTCAGCTCCACTTTCCGGCCCGAACACCATAACCCTTAATCCCTTTTTTCTTTAAAAAATTATCTATCTTTACCTTAAAAACATTTGATGAAGGAGCCTCAACTGTTTCACTGGACAAGGAATTCCATAGATTCACAACCCTTTGGGTGAAGAAGTTCCTCCTAAATTCAGTCCTTTTTTTTTTTTTAAATTTAGAGTACCCAATTATTTTTGCCAATTAAGGGGCAATTTAGCGTGTTCAATCCACCTACTCTGCACATTTTTGGGTTGTGGGGGCGAAACCCACGCAGACACGGGGAGAATGTGCAAACTCCACACGGACAGTGACCCAGAGCCGGGATCGAACCTGGGACCTCGGCGCCGTGAGGCGGTTGTGCTAACCACTAGGCCACCGTGCTGCCCCCTAAATTCAGTCCTAAATCTACTTCCCCTTATTTTGAGGCTATGCCCCCTAGTTCTGCTTTCACCCGCCAGTGGAAACAACCAGCCAGCATCTATCCTATCTATTCCCTTCATAATTTTAAATGTTTCTATAAGATCCCCCCTCATCCTTCTACATTCCAACGAGTACAGTCCCAGTCTACTCAACCTCTCCTCGTAATCCAACCCCTTCAGCTCTGGGATTAACCTCGTGAATCTCCTCTGCACACCCTCCAGTGCCAGTACGTCCTTTCTCAAGTAAGGAGACCAAAACTGAACACAATGCTCCAGGTGTGGCCTCACTAACATCTTTTAAAATTGCAGCATAACCTCCCTAGTCTTAAACTCCATCCCTCTAGCAATGAAGGACAAAATTCCATTTGCCTTCTTAATCACCTGTCGCACCTGTAAACCAACTTTCTGTGACTCATGCACTAGCACACCCAGGTCTCTCTGCACAGCAGCATGCTTTAATATTTTATTGTTTAAATAATAATCCCGTTTGCTGTTATTCCTACATTTGTCAACAATGTATTCCATTTGCCAGACCCTAGCCCATTCACTTAACCTATCCAAATCCCTCTGCAGACTTTCAGTATCCTCTGCACATTTCGCTTTACCACTCATCTTAGTGTCATCTGCAAACTTGGACACATTGCAGTTGGTCCCCAACTCTAAATCATCTATGTAGATTGTGAACAATTTCAAGACCCCTCTCCCCAGCATACTCCTAGCAAACGTCCAAGCCATCTAAAACAAGCTGGATGAACTTAACGCCAGACTTACCTCTCAGAGGGAAGGAAGAGGCTGCTGTGTGCTCTGTTTCTCAGAGATATGGCTCACCCACGCCTCACTGGACTGTGCCATACAACCTGAAGGTTTCTCAAATCACCGGGCAGACCGCACCACGTCATCAGACAAAGCGAAGGGTGGAGGGGTTTGCCTCCTCATCAACTCCTCCTGCTTCTTGGATGTGGTGACCCAGGCGACCTACTGCTCCCCAAACCTGGAATACCTGACCATGAAGTGCCGCTCATACTATCTTTCACGTGAGTTCACTTCAGCTATTATCACAGCGGTTTACATCCCACTCCAGGCAGAAGTGAAGAAGGTGCTGGACGGACTGTACACAGTTATAAACAACTACAAAACAGAGGCCTTGTTCATCGTGGCCGGAGACTTCAACAAGGCCAACCTCAAGAGTGTACTGCCAATATTCCACCAGCACATCTCCTGTCCCACCAGGGGCGACAACACTCTTGACCACTGCAACACAAAAATCAAGGGTGCCGACCATTCCATCCCCTGACCGCACTTTGGGAAATCAGACCATAAGTCCGTGCTCCTTCTCCCGGCATACAAGCAGAAACTCAAGCGGGAGAATCCAGCTAAGAAGGTCATGCAGCGCTGGTCCGAGGAAACACAAGCGGTCTTACGTGACTGCTTAGAGACAGTGGACTGGTCCATATTTAAGAACTCAGCGACCAACTTAAATGAGTATGCCACCACCGTCACAGACTTCATCAGCAAATGTGTGGACGACTGCGTGCCAAAGAAAGCAGTACGTACGTTCCCCAACCGGAAACCATGGCTCAACCGCGAGATTGACTCCCTACTGAAGGACAGATCTGAGGCGTTCAGGTCCGACGACCCTGACCTATACAAGAAATCCAGGTACGACCTCTGCAAAGCCATCCGAGATGCCAAGAGAGAATATCAAACTAAGCTAGAGTCATAGACAGACACTCGACAGTTGTGGCAAGGACCAAACAACATAACGGGCTGCAAAGCGAAGCCGAGCAGTATCTCCGGCAGCAGCGCACCCCTCCCCGATGCATTCTATGCTCGGTTTGAGCAGGTAACCAACAATCCGCTGTTGAGTGCCCCAGCAGCCCATAACTCACCCATACCCACCATCACAACTTCCAAAGTCAGATCGGCCTTCCTGAAAGTGAACCCTCGGCAGGCGATGGGCCAGACGGAATCCCCGGTCGTGCACTCAGAGCCTGCGCGGACCAGCTGGCAGAGGTGTTCGCGGACATCTTTAACCTGTCCCTACTCCACTCCGAGGTCCCCACCTGCTTCAAAAAGACCACCATCATACCGGTGCCAAAGAAGAACCAAGCAACATGCCTCAACGACTACCATCCAGTGGCCCTGACTTCATTCATAATGAAGTACTTCGAGAGGTTGATCATGAAACGCGTTGTCATAATATACATCCAGGTATATGATGGTGTGCAGACAGGCAGTGATTGACACACAGGATGACCAGTGAACACACAGTACACAGCAGCCAATCACCAGTTAGGGCACGACCACTATAAAACCAGAGGGCACTAGTTTTCCCGCTCTCTCGGGATCCAGCCTCTGAGACAGTCAGAGCTCATGAGCAGCAACTAGAACAAACACCATGTGGTAGTAAGATAGTCTGGTCAGGTTAGCCTCAGGTCTCCAGTCAAGTCAGCATAGTGTCAACCCACAGTTAAAGCATGTATTATAGTTAAGTGTTCAATAAAATCGAGTTGCATATTTTCAAGTGTTGGAAGCCTGTCTCTCTCACCACTGCAGTAAACGCAGTCCTCATAGACCAAGCTTCCCCAACACATTACACATCACCTCCATACTCCCAGAACGCCTTGATCCACTACAATTCGCATACCGTCGCAGCCGGTCCACAGAAGACGCCATTTCCCTGGCCCTACACTCATCCCTGGACCATCTCGACAACAAGGATTCCTACATCAGACTCCTATTTATTAACTGCAGCTCCGCCTTCAACACCATAATCCCAGCCAAACTCATATCAATGCTCCAAAACCTAGGACCTGGCTCCCCACTCTGCAACTGGATCTTCGATTTTCTGACCAACAGACCACAATCAGTAAGAATGAACAACAACACCTCCTCCACAATAGTCCTCAACACCGGGGCCCCGCAAGGCTGCGTACTTAGCCCCCTACTCTACTCGCTGTACAGACACGACTGCGTGGCAAAATTTGGTTCCAACTCCATCTACAAGTTTGCTGACAATACAGCCATAGTGGGCCGGATCTCGAATAACGACGAGTCAGAATACAGGAGGGCGATAGAGAACCTAATGGAGTGGTGCAGCGACAATAATTTCTCCCTCAATGCCAGCAAAACTAAAGAGCTGGTCATTGACTTCAGGAAGAAAAGTACTGGGCACACCCCTGTCAGCATCAACGGGGCCGAGGTGGAGATGGTTAGCAGTTTCAAATTGCTAGTGGTGCACATCTCCAAAAACCTGTCCTGGTCCACCCACGTCGGCGCTACCACCAAGAAGGCACAACAGCGCCTATACCTCCTCAGGAAACTAAGGAAATTCGGCATGTCCACATTAACCCTCACCAACTTTTACTGATGCACCATAGAAAGCATCCTATCTGGCTGCATCACAGGCTGGTATGGCAACTGCTCGGCCCTGAACCGCAAGAAACTTCAGAGAGTCCTGAACACCACCCAGTCCATCACACGAACCTGCCTCCCACCTATTGATTCCATCTACACCTCCCGCTGCCTGGGGAAAGCGGGCAGCATAATCAAAAACCCCTCCCTCCCAGTTTACTCACTCTTCCAGCTTCTTCTATCGGGCAGTAGATACAGAAGTATCTGCCATATCTTCCCATGGGCAGCAAGGTAGCATGGTGGTTAGCATCAATGCTTCACAGCTCCAGGGTCCTAGGTTCGATTCCCGGCTGGGTCACTGTCTGTGCGGAGTCTGCACGTCCTCCCCGTGTATGCGTGGGTTTCCTCCGGGTGCTCTGGTTTCCTCCCACAGTCCAAAGATGTGCGGGTTAGGTGGATTGGCCAGGCTAAATTGCCCTTAGTGTCCTAAAAAATAAGGTTAATGGGGGTTGTTGGGTTACTGGTATAGGGTGGATACGTGGGCTAGAGTAGGGTGATCATTGCTCGGCACAACATCGAGGGCCGAAGGGCCTGTTCTGTGCTGTACTGTTCCAATAAAAAAGTCTGAGAACACGCACGAACAGACTCAAAAACAGCTTCTTCCCCGCTGTTACCAGACTCCTAAATGACCCTCTTTTGGACTGACCTCATTAACACTACACCCTGCATGCTTCATCCGATGCCAGTGCTTATGGGGGCAGCTGGGTAGCATGGTGGTTAGCATAAATGCTTCACAGCTCCAGGGTCCCAGGTTCGATTCCCGGCTGGGTCACTGTCTGTGCGGAGTCTGCACGTCCTCCCCCTGTGTGCGTGGGTTTCCTCCGGGTGCTCCGGTTTCCTCCCACAGTCCAAAGATGTGCGGGTTAGGTGGATTGGCCATGCTAAATTGCCCGTAGTGTCCTAATAAAAGTAAGGTTAAGGGGGGGGTTGTTGGGTTACGGGTATAGGGTGGATACGTGGGTTTGAGTAGGGTGATCATGGCTCAGCACAACATTGAGGGCCGAAGGGCCTGTTCTGTGCTGTACTGTTCTATGTTCTATGTTATGTAGTTACATTGTATATCTTGTGTTTCCCTATTATGTATTTTCTTTTCTTCCCTTTTCTTCCCATGTACTTAATGATCTGTTGAGCTTCTCGCAGAAAAATACTTTTCACTGTACCTCGGTACACGTGACAATAAACAAATCCAATCCAATCCAATCCTTGGATTCAAATGTGACATCAAGAATCTGAAGCTGGCTTAATCTCAGATTGTTGCCAGGGACAGGAATTCCATGGATAGTTAGGGAATGGAGTTTGGAGGGAATTCTGCCAACAATAAATTCAGTCTTCCCCACATTTAGATGGAGGATGTTTCTGCTCATCCAGTATTGGATGTCGGATAAGCAGCTTTTGGATGTCGTGTTAAACCGAGGCCTTCATTCTGCTCCTTTTTTGGATTTAAAAGATCCTATGGCACTATTTCAAAGAAAATAATGCTGTCGAACACATTGGGCTGGAATTCCCCAGACCTGCAGGGACGAGTTGGAGGCAAGGATCCAGGAAAATAAGGGGAGCTACATCTGGATTTCTCCCCAAAGAATTCCTGTTGTAAGAGTGTTTACCTTGGGTCAGACTGGTAACAAGATCAGTTGCCTGCTTCATGGAGACGGAGACAGGGAGTCAATTAGAGTAGCTAATGCATGAATTAAGGGTGATTTGTGGCTTCAAATGAACTTTCTCACTCGTGGAGGCCGCCTCCCTGAGGATTGCGCTGTTGGTCTCACAGAGCCTTGTAAGAGTCAGAACATATCCAGAAAGGGGTTAACAAAACACATGTGGGGCAGAATCTTACCAGAATTTGGCAAAGTGTCAGGCTCAGAATGAAAACTAACGTGGAACTCACCAGTTACACATATCAGTTTTCTTGTGGAATTTTGAGCTTTTTAGACAAGGACATTGAGTAGGCGTGTTTTACACCATCACTCTGGCAGGGTGGGGCCTCATGGAGCCAGGGACTAGCTCTAAAAAGATCAGGGCATCCTCTTTAAAAGGCGCTCCGATCAGCGCTGCAGCCTATTAGTCCCCAGCACTCATCATGGAGGTATTGGCGGCACACCCATCCCCTGACAAACATCAACAACGATCCGCTCCTTACTCTTATCCACACTGGCATTGAAAACCGGCCACCAACACTGCAGGAGTATAGTTGGGACCCTCTCTGCACCACGCATCGCTGCCCCCCTCCACAGCGTTCCCACTAGGCCCTGCCCCTGGAACTGGTTGGCAATGCCAGGTTGACACTGCTAGATTTGTACTTTGCCAATCAGTTTCAGGGGTGCAGTACCCTCCTCCTGGGGTATTACCTTTGCATCCCAGTGGGGATCTCCTCGACTGCCTCATGCCTGGCCAAACCTGCATGGGATTTGGCCGGGAAAATTAAATTTTCAAAGGCCAGTTACCCTGCACTGGGAAGCATTTGATACTGTGATTAAAATGGAGATTTTGGATGTTTCCCATTCTCTTAGCAGAATAGTTACCCAGGAAATGTTAGAAGAATTAAAAGCACTTCCTAGGTAAGTATACTGACACCTGCTCCACACCGGATTACCCAAAGTCCCTGACAATCCGACAGCCATTCCCACCCTCCGACCACCACCCAACCCCTGGACTACCCTCCACCCACCAACTCCCCCACACCATCCTGATTACCCTCCTGCCTACCCCTCTACTCCCTGCCTATCCCTAAACAGTTCCAACTACTCTCCCAAACCACAAGTCTACCCCACCATACTCCCCGCCAATGGCCTTGTCTCCCTGCCAGGGAGATGATAAGGTACAGTGGTACTGTCACTCGGCTGATAATCCAGAGACCTAGGGAAATACTCTGGGTACCCATGTTCGAATCCCACCACAGCAGATGGTAAAATTTGACTTTAATAAAATTCCGGAATTAAAAGTCTAATGATGATCATGAATCCATTGTCAATTTTCATTAAAACCTACCTGATTCACTCATGTCCTTTCGGGAAGGAAATCTGCCATCCATATGACCGCTCCTCTTCTCCATGGGGCTCAACTGCTGTACCGGGCAAAGGTACAAGTAAAAGTTCTTCATCCAAGTGAATTTTCTCAACAAATCTTAACACGTTTAACCTATACTGAACTACTAATCAATGACTAGGCAAAAGGCCGATTACCCTCCCAGAATGAGGTGATTAAGCTCATGTCAAAGGGAATGAATCTGACTGCAATCCAGGCACCGGGGCAGCACGGTAGCATTGTGGTTAGCACAAATGCATCACAGATCCAGGGTCCCGGGCTCGATTCCTGGCTTGGGTCACTGTCTGTGCGGAGTCTGCACATTCTCCTCGTGTGTGCGTGGGTTTCCTCTGGGTGCTCCGGTTTGCTCCCACAGTCCGAAGATGTGCAGGTTAGGTGGATTTGCCCTTAGTGTCCAAAACTGCCCTTAGTGTTGGGTGGGGTTACTGGGTTATGGGTATAGGGTGAGGGTGTGGGCTTGGGTAGGGCGCTCTTTCCAAGAGCCGGTGCAGATTCGATGGGCCGAATGGCCTCCTTCTGCACTGTAAATTCTATCTATGACCTCCTTATTGCAAGCATTACTGCCGGGGTCTTGCGGCTCAATGTTCTGTGTCCTTTGTGCTTTTATTCGATTTATTCTCCCACCACTGCAATATTCCATGGAATACAATGGGTCAGCAGGCCCCACCTCCCCTCCACCCCCACCTCCAGTCCTGTGGATTAACCTTTAATCCCCAAGATTCCAGAGAGTGAGGAGTTTCCCAAGAAGCTGTAGGTGCTCCTCCTTTATCTCAGTCTCTGCTGGCTGAATTTGGCACTGTAACCTCCTGCTTGGGGTTTCCCCCACCTCCCCCATCAACCAAATGCAGCAGTTGGCTGGGTCAAATGCCAAGTTATATTTATGCATAAAGCCTGCATTGAGAAACTGGTCCATTTCAGAGGGCAAATAGCTGGGTGATAACAAACCAAGTATCCGTGTCGGAATTCTAGTGGGTCTGTTTTCCTGCCTGTCGTGACCAAAAAACCCATTCAACATGCATGAACGTTTTATGCGCCAGATTTGTCAGTTTGACTCCTGTAAATGGGTTTAAGGCGGTGGGAGAGCCTATAGTGTCCTATAATACTTCGACAGGGCGGCCTCCAACCTCACCGTCAACCAGAAGTCTGCCCACAACACTCCATTTGGCGTGACACACACATGAGAGAAGAGGCCTGACACCATCATGCGCTCTGGCGTTCGCCACAGAGCAGAGGGTACAGGTTTGCCGACTCTTCTTCAGTTGTTAGTGGGGCCTTTGGTTGGGGTTGTCGCTGCTTTCCTGTGGATTTCCTTTCTGACGCAGTCTGACTGCGAGGGGCGCGTTTGGCGATGCGACTGGTTTCCCGTTGTTGCGGAGGAGATGGGGACCTGCAATCATGGGAGAAGTGGCCAATTGGCCTGCAGTTGTAACAGCAATCCTTCATCTGCATTTTCTCCGTGGGGGCCCATTTGGAAGCTTGGTGATTCTTTTGATCATTGGGGCCTCTTGGATGCGGATAGAGATCCTTGGCGCGATATGGATGCCCTGCCCTTACATTCATTGCATGGGCAGGACCTTGAATTTTAGCAGACTCTGTTTATTTCCCTCTCCCATCCCTTACCAATTTCCTCATTATCCAAGCTTTGTTGTGCATTGAGTCTCCAGGGTCAACGGCATCACTTGCCTTTCTCCCATTCTCATTTGCGTGTGACACAAGGGTGCAAACCCACTATTCATGATCGGGTTCTTGGAGATTTTTGCAGTTTACATTACGGCCATTGTTGATTAAAATGAACTCAAAGTCAGTCAGCACAGGAGGAGAGGTGCTCACCCTTTTTTCTGGTACCATTTGTGAGGGACTGATTAAGGAGGAGGAAGACAAACAACCTCCAATGAACGGCACAGGTAAGTTACCACCTCTCTCCTGGCATTAGTTTTTCCTGCCACCCTTCAAATACCCAACCCCCGCCCCCATAAATCACTGGCTGACACCTCTCACCCTCCCCACATTTGATCTTTGTGCTTGTTCCTCAGAACCTCCTGGCACCCGCCAGCACAACTCCTTCATGTCCAGCTGCGGTGCCCACAGATGCCACATGCTATCGACCCCCTGACCCATCAAGCGTGCAGCTCACAATTCCCCCTCTTTGTCCCCACAGGGGAAGATAGCCCATAATAAATGGGAAGGGGCCAAGCCCAGGGGGATAGAATCCCAGTGACTCAAATCTTCATCCCCAATCACTCACAGCAAGGTTGACCTATGCCAGAAGGGTGAGGATCCACTGTCCCTTCACCCAGATGACCTATCTCAAGAGAGTTGTTCATGTCAGGCAAAATGATCCTTCCCTCTCACTGACCACATGTTCATGGTCTCGCAGGATCTGCATCTGATGAGGCCGATCCATCTGGAGTCGTACCCTCCACCCCGCGACCCAAATAAAACACTTGGAGGAGAACCACGAGGAGACAACCGGCGAGGCGTCACAGCTAACACCTGTAACTTACACCAGTGCAGAGACGCACACCCTGGTGGGCGACATTAGTGGACAGGCTTCAGGGACCACACAGTTGCTGATGCACATCAGATGCAGGCAGGAACATCCAAGGAGACAGCAGTCGGAGATCTGCTGGATCCAAGGACACAGTTGGGTCCCAGCCAGATGCGGAGCCTCTGAACAAGGTTCTCCAAGAGCTGATACAGATGGTAGGACACAGCTGTGAGATGCAGGAAGGGTTGTCGTGACATTCCAGCTCATGCAAGGCCAGTTGGAGGAGTCCTAAAGGTTGCAGGTGCAGGAGATAGAACATAGAACAGTACAGCACAGAACAGGCCCTTCGGCCCTCGATGTTGTGCCGAGCCATGATCACCCTACTCAAACCCACGTATCCACCCTATACCCCCCCCCCCCTCACCCCACCTTACTTTTTAGGACACTACGTGCAATTTAGCATGGCCAATCCACCTAACACGCACATCTTTGGACTGTGGGAGGAAACCGGAGCACCCGGAGAAAACCCACGCACACACGGGGAGGACGTGCAGACTCCGCACAGACAGTGACCCAGCCGGGAATCGAACCTGGGACCCTGGAGCTGTGAAGCATTTATGCTAACCACCATGCTACCGTGCTGCCCATGGTGATGTTACCAATAATGCGTGGCACTGAGGTCAACACTGTTAGGTTAGCAACTGCAGTGGAAATCTGGCAGCACGACATCTGTGTCTTGAGTGGTGGTGTCTAAAGCATGGCTCAGTCTTTGATGACCATGGCTGAGGGCATCTACATCATGTCCTAATGCTGAGGGCCATGTCCCAGACGCAGGTGGACATTGTCGAAGCACTGCAGAGCATGGCCCATTCACTGAGGAGCATCACTGAGGACGTCGGCATCATGGTGCAGTCAATTGGAAGCCTCCAGGTCTGGCAGCACCAGAAGACTCAGATGCCTCGGGAACTCACTCCAGCTGTCCTTCCATCTCATGGAGTCCCCAGGGCACTACAGGCACCATCAGGGAGGAGGAAGCGCTAACCCGGGGCCTGTCACCATGGAGACTCCGGTGGCCTCCAGTTTTTTAGCATCACCCTCCTGACACCGGTGCATCTTAAGGGCAATGGGCAGAACAACGTGGCACGGCGACGCCAGTGACAACTGTAAGTCGGCTGAGGATGCGTGGTCCAGGCCCTCCAGAGGACGTTTGCCAAGGGCATCAAAGGCCACAGGGAGCAGACGACCGCAGGCTGCCTTACCTCTGATGTGCATTCGCAGGACATATCTAGACATAGCAGTAGACCACGAAAGACCAAGAAGAGTATGGAGCACTAAGTGGGCACTGGTGATTGGTGGGAGGGGGATGGGGTGGATGGGAAAAGGGGGGAGGACAGGGAGATTGAGTAGGAATGGGGATTGGGGGGAGGGAAATGGTAGGGAGGGAGGGAAATGCCACAAGGGATTGTGCTGACGGACACAGTCGCGTCCTAGGGAAATCTGGAGACGATGGGAGTCTCTCTGGACCCTCTGGCATGTTGGATCCTTACCAGTGTAGCCACTTAGGGTGACCACTGCCCAACACAAAATGGAAGATTGTAAGGAATGCAGGGAAATTGGACATGTTGCAAAAGCAAGCAGCTTGCAAAGCGCTTGTGTATTCTGACTACTGCAGAAACCAGTTCTGACTGCTGCAGAAACCAGGCATCACTGTGAAAAGAACAAGTTAGCATACTAATGAGGCGATACCGGGCGATCCCCAGGTACAATGGAAACAAGTTAAACACAAATTGATACATTGAATGGAAGGCCAGACTTCTCGGCGCCAAAAGAAGTCCAAAACAATAAGTCCCAAGAACCGTCCAGTGATCGAGGAACTGCCCCGTCATTGGGGAATTCAAACCAATCGATTGGGAAGAGACCCAATCGATTGCGAGTGTATAGAGAGGCCGCCCAGGTGGGCGCGAGACCCTGAGAGGTATAAGACAGAGTCCGCGACCCCAGCTCTCTCTCTCTGCCAGCCTCTCCTTGACCAGCCAGCCCTCCCAGCAGAACACCGTTGCAGCAGAAGAATCTTGAGGAGGAGAGGCCTGGACAGCAGCCGCCACCAAGTAAGTGTCACAACGCACGCTACGAGAGTAGACACTCCTGACCCCCTTTAGTCCGTAACTACTGGAAGCCTGCAGACCCAGGACAAAGCTAGAGGCCGTTGTTCCCTGATCCGGCAGTCCCCTTATCCAGATAAGTATTTGGCCTATTAGTGTAGGATTAGCCTAGTCTTATAGTTTTATATGCATGATTAGTAGATTACTGTAATATAATAAACATGTCTTGTTTGAACTTACTAACTGGTGTATGGATTTATTGCTTTGAACTTGAACTTGAAACTTGTGGTGGTATCTTAACGATACCTGGCGACTCTAGAGCTTAAGAATGAAACAGAGCCAAATTGACTGTTAAGCACACTCACCCAGAACGAGCAACACCACCGCCTGTCCTCCATCTTCCGGCTTCTCCTTGGGCTTGTACTTCCATCACTCCTGGATGGCCTTGTTTTCCTCATCCTTCTCCTCCTCCTCCTCCTCCTCTTCTTCCAGCATGACACCCAATTGTGCTAGATTGTGGAGGGCACATCGGACCACCACAAAGCAGGAGACCCTCTGGGGGGTGTACTGCAAGGCACCGGAACAGCGGTCAAGGCAACAGAACTACATCTTCAGCAGCCTGATGCACCACTCAACAACAGCACGGGTCAACGTGGGCCTAATTATATTATGATGCGGAGATGCCGGCGTTGGACTGGGGTGAGCACAGTAAGAAGTCTTACAACACCAGCTTAAAGTCCAACAGGTTTGTTTCAAACACGAGTTCTCGGAGCGCAGCTCCTTCCTCAGGTGAATCATCTGAGGAAGGAGCAGTGCTCCGAAAGCTCGTGTTTGAAACAAGCCTGTTGGACTTTAACCTGGTGTTGTAAGACTTCTTACTAATTATGTTAGGCTTCGGTTTCAAGCCTCCACACCGGCTTCATCAGCCATGGCTTCAATGTGTTTCCCTTGTCCCCTATGAGCCAACATGTCATCCTGGGGTGGTCCTCGAAGACACCAGGAACCTCCAAGTGCCCCAGGATATAACTGTCATGCATGCTGCCTGGGAAACATGCAGACACGTCGATGAGCCGGAGGCAGTGGTCACACACGATCTGGACATTCAGGGAGTGGAATCCCTTCCTGTTAATAATGCCACTCCCTGATACCCCAGTGCTTACAAAGTGACATTCATGCCATCGATATCCCCTGGGACCTGGGGCATCTTGGTGATGGTGGCAAATCCTGCAGTCCGGTATCCTGGTGGGCCTGATCTAGATTAAAGGTGATATAACCTGATGCACAGGCAAACAGAGCATCCATCACGTCCCGAGTGGGCCTGTAGGCTGATTACTGTGATATGCCACACAGTTCTCTGCTCGAGCCCTGGTGACATGAAGGTTTAGGGCTGCAGTGACTTTCCTGGCAATCATGAACGGTATCCTCCTCATCTATGTGGTGCCATGTCTGCAAGGCCATGCCACAGGTGCCACATTGTCTCTTTGTTGAGACGGAGTCTTCTGCAGCACATGATGTCTGTCAGCTTATTGAATGATCAATGATGTTTATACACCTTGGGCCATTGCTGCACCCCCCCCCCCCCCCCCCCCCCCTTCTGGGTCTCTCCTCAGCCTGATGGGCGGCTGGGTCTTCAAGGTGTGCAGTGACCCCCTGCATATGGGGTGCTGCCTCCAGCTTGCACTGTCGCTGCTGCCTGCCACGGTGTCTGTCCGCCTTTCTTGCCACAAGTAATGCGAGAACAGCCTCCGTGGGATCACTTTTAGCAATTTATAGTTTTATCTGGAGGGAATTAGAAAAGGAGAGGGACCAACAATCAGTTCGGGCTTCCACCCCAGAACCCTCAAATCCCTCAAGCTTCCCCTATCCTTGCATGTCCCGCCTTCTCTGAGAGTTCCATCCAGATAATCACCTGTGCTGGTGAACCTTGCTCTGCACACTCACCCCCAGCCACATCAGGAGACCCTCGACCCGAGACCTCTATCGGAAACATTAAAGGGACCGTGCTCAGCTGCCCTCCACTCATCCACACACTTACTTTTTGGCCACCAGGGGATCCTCAGTGGCGAAGCCCTGCTCTTTAATGTTTGATTTTTAGCAGTTGCCTCTATGGTGATGACATTCCTAGAATTCAGGCACACTGTTCTGGCATCAAGGTTTGCTGGACATCAGGGCCGGCTCAAGGCACCGGCAACTCGGGCGACTGCCCGGGGCGCCATGTGCTCGGGGGCGCCAGAGACTCGGGTCCCGCGCATGCGCAGTTGGGCCGGTGCCAACCAGCGCATGCGCGGTGGCCGCCCGCCCCCAGGGTGGCCCCCCGGCTCGGTCCGCTCCCCCGCTCAGTCCCCCCCGCCCCGCCCTCGGGTCACCTCGAGTGTGTGCAGGTACTACCTAAAATGAAGCTGGACAGAATGGATCAAGTCTGTGGATGAATTTGAGGAATCGAGGCTGACAGGCAAGTATATTTTGGAAGGTGGCCGAAGTTCAGCTTGCCCGGGGCGCCAGCAACCCTAGAGCCGGCGCTGCTGGACATTCAATGCACGAATCATCCTCTGAGGCATGGCACATGTGCCTTGAGGAGGCAATTAAGAGTTGAGGAGTGTGAAGTGCTCTCACAACTAACAAGGCTAATTCCTCATTTGAAATAGCCTTCATCTGTGAAGCTAGATGTTGCTCACAATCAAAGGGAGTGAAATTGAATTTCAGGACAGAAGCCGCAGCCGCCCTGGAGTGTTTGGTAGTTCAGATAGGCAGGAGCTCTGGTTGCCTCTGTTATGGGTGTTCACAATATTTAAAGGTGGCTTGAAGGCCTCACAGAGGCAAAGTCCCTCACCCCCCGGCCCAGAGGCAACCCCAAGCTGGAATGCTTCATTTTGGGGGGATATCCGGAACTTGCCACCAGGAGCCGGCCGGGTGACTCGCAAGATGGTTGGCTCCCAGCTCGAATCTCGATTTTGCCCTCTGCCGCTATTCACCCAGCACATCCTGATCTGTTAAATATTCTGTCTGACTCTCCTGGTGCGAATGGTTCTCACTAGGTTCATAAGTAAAGGCTCTGGTGTTGGAAGAGGAGGTGTGGGAGCAGTGACCTTCTCATACCCCGGGGGTTGGGGACCATTATAACAGTTTTTATGCTCTCAATTTCCCCGCTGCCTTGCTTAGCTCTGACCAATCCAATTCTCCCTCATCTTCCCCATTTTGTCCTGAGGCCATCAGCGAACAAATGAAACCCTTTCTAGCGAGGAGCTGGGATTTAAGTTGTTTATTTCTCATTGGCACTAGGGATGATCTGCAGTCCTGTGTCCCCATTCCTCATTAGGTTGACGCAATACCTGGGGGCGGCACGGTGGTGCAATGGTTAACACTGCTGCTACATGGCGCTGAGGACCCGGGTTTGATCCTGGCCCTGGGTCACTGTCCGCGTGAAGTTTGTACATTCTCCCTGTGTCTGCATGAGTCTCGCCCCCACAACCCAAAGGTGTGCAGGATAGGTGGATTAGCCATGCTAAATTGCCGTTTAATTGGGGGAAAAAAAATTGGGTACTCTAAATTTATTTGAAAAAAAGATTGTTCCAATATCTCTACAGCTGCTTGGAGACAGTTACACATTTTTGTTAACTGTTCCACGTTATTTAGGGCTTTGTCATATTCGCCCAAGGCACGTTCTTTTTCTGCATAAGCTCTTTTGCAATTTACCTGGAACTGATTAAGGTGTACTGAACTGAGCTCAGCCCGTTGTTTTTTCTCATTTAAGCTTGTTATTTCTTGATCACGAACCTCCAAGTGTTGTTGATAATACCGCTCAATTCTTGCAAATTGGCATTCTTGTCATTAAGTTCTACCTCATGGCTACCTCCGAGGTTATGAACATTTTGTTTCATGCTTCAATCCCTGTCTCTTTATCTTGAAACTCTACCAAGTAAGCAGCGACTACAGTTGCTTTGTTTAGCCTCGAGGTATGTTTGTCCTGTCTCCATTCTGCCACCTTCCAAAATATACTTGCCTGTCAGCCTCGATTCCTCAAATTCATCCACAGACTTGATCCATTCTGTCCAGCTTCATTTTAGGTAGTACCTGCACACACTCGAGGTGATCGTTCGCTGATATCAGCACAAATCCTTGGGGGTGCCCACCCAAGACTTCATGATGGACCTCCACCTGTGCATCCCCTCATTCGATAGAGTCGCAAATACCTTTATTTACAAACTTGGCCACGTATTACTGTAGAGCTCTCTGATTACATAACGGTGCTAAGTGGACTTATAACCATCACAATACTGTGCTACAACTCTTTAAGGACTGACCATTAAAACGTTTGTCTCCTCTATCAATCTTACCACTTACTCCTATCAGAGCAAGGTGTGGAAAACGTACCATGAAACTAATACCATCAAAGGCCTGACTACAGTGCAGTAACACACTGCCACTCGTAGACAAGACAGCTCAGATCAGGAGACCCCGGTCCCGCTGTAAAAGCATTGTTATTGCAGCCGTGCTGCATTTATTAACCTCGAGCGTCCGCACCTCACTTACATACCATTTGCCCAGTATAACACTGTTTCATGCCCAGAATGGCCGCAAAAAGAACCACCTGTTCAAGACCCACCCAAGGACACCAAAGATAGTGACCATTCCTCATCTCTATGAAATTTGAATTCAATAAAACATCTGGAATTAAATGTCTAATGTTGACCAGGAAGCCATGATCATAAAACCCATCTGGAAATCTACCATCCTTATGTTGACCGTTCCGCCTCGCTTTGGGGTCAACCGACATATCAGACAAAGAAAAAAGTACAAGAGTTTCATACACCAGGACTTTATTAATTAATTAATAATAATAATAATGATAATAACAATCGCTTCTTGTCACAAGTAGGCTTCAATGAAGTTACTGTGAAAAGCCCCTAGTCGCCTGTTTGGGGTGGCCGGTACGGGAATTGAACCCGCGCTGTTGGCATCGTTCTACATTGCAAGCCTGCTGTTCAGCCCACTGTGCAACAAGTGCTTGCCTTGTCAGTGACACCCACATCCCACTAAATAATAAAAATAACTACCCACCTGGGTTCACACGAATATGACAGAGAAAAGCTGTTCACGTTAGGTGACCGCAAAAAGAAGTGGCTTCTGAGACTTAACGCCCCTCTCTCTCAGTAAGTCCCGCCTTAAAGAGCTTCCAGCCAATTGACTGGCAGCTCTCCAGTCCCTGCCGTGAAAGCACTGCAGTGAACAGGGGAAAACATGCAGGATGATGCCTGAGACTATGTCCAGGCACCAGAGGCCCAGGTAAGTCCAGAACATTGAGGGTAAGGATGTCTGGGGATAGAGCTGGTGGCTGGAGTGGCAAGTGGTTTGGAGATCCAGAGGCCACCTCCAGAGGGGCGAAGGGAGGCACAACTTTACAAGGGGGCTTGTGATGGAGGTGCCCCATCACCCACCCTTCGAACTGATTTTCGGACTTCCCACGCAAGCTGAGGCTGATTGGGAAATGGCCAATAATCTGTCATCTAAGGACCTCCATTGTAGTGAGTTCAGGCTTCCTATTCAAGGCTTTGCCTATCCAGTGTCAGATTGCTGTGTTGCCAGAGTGGGCAGAAACCCAGAGAGAATCCTGCTGCTTCAATTTCATGCCTAAAAATCTGCCGGTGGGGGAGAATAAAAAATGTGGCTAAGGTTCTGGGCAAGAGGTGCAGTGGGATGTCAGGAGGGTTTTGGCACAGCTAGTGGTTACGAACTTGAACTTACTTTCTATGAGGGTGGTGGAAGAGAAGACAATTATTATTTCAGAGCTATGGCTATGAAGTGGGATAATGGGACTAACTGGGTTACTCTGCAGTGAATTGGTGTGGGCTTAATGTCCATCTTCTCAGCTGTAATAACTCTATGGCTAGATTTTTATGCCCAACCTGACTGGGGGGTGTTGGCAGGCAGGGACGGAATGTAAAATTGGACACCACGTTTTGTGAGGGCCACGAAGAATCCAGCACGAGTCTTTAGGATACAAAGAAATAACATTTATTTACAATAACATATATATACAACAGCAGCAGTAACTTCCCTCTGCTGGTTCCAAACTGGCCAGCTCTATTTATGCAGGGAGTCTGCTGATGATTTCTCCGTCCCCCCCTCATTGGGGAAGCTCAAACTCCCATAGGATTGTGGCATTGTCTTTAGTTCCCAGCCAGTGGTAAGCAGGCAGGTTATAACATCCTTCCCCCCCCCCCAAAGTCCAAGGAATCCACCGAAGACCCTGGCGAAGGAGGGCGTCGGACTCATTTTGTGGCAGGCCGGACACCATTTGTACGAGGCGCTGGATTGGGCGGCGTGTAACGATATGGAGACCGGCGCTTCCGTGATGAACGGTGTAAAGGTTGTACATCCACTGCCCGTGGGCCCGAGGATTCCCCCTCTGAGGTGTTTTGTGGCTCCATCTCGGCATCTCTATCTCCACGCGGTTCTGTCATGACCTGCGCAGGCTTTGAGAGAGGCACCAGAGGAAGATTGTGAGGAATACTTTCCATTGTGTCTGGTCTCTGTGGCTGTAGAAATGAGCTCCTGGGGCGGAGAATCTTTGCAAGGGATAGTCTTCTGGACCGAATGTGGTCTACATGTTTCCGCTGGAGATGACCCTGGGCTTGCACCTGGTAAGAGATAGGGCCCATTTGGCGAAAGATTATGCCAGGGACCCACTGGGCACCACCAGCAAAATTCCGAACGAACACTCGGTCATCGAGCGCAAACCTACGAATCGGCCGATGCTGAGAAAAACCATGTCCCTGTTGTTCTTGTGTGCGTCGTACTTTTGCACCAATGTCCGGGAAAACCATGCTAAGGTGGGTGTGAAGTCTCCGGCCCATTAGGAGTTCTGCGGGAGCTACCCCAGTCACCGCATGGGGGGGTGGTCCTATATGAAAACAAAAAAGGAGCCAGTCTCGTGTCCATCGACCCGGAAGACTGCTTCTTTAGGCCTCGTTTGAATGTCTGCACCCATTTGAAGCCGGGTAGTAAGGGGCAGTGCGGATATGGCGTATGCTGTTCATCGTCATGAACTTCGCAAACTCCTCACTTGTGAACAGAGTGCCATTGTCCGTGACCAGCACCTCGGGGAGGGCATGCATACTGAAAGACAAACGCATCTTCTCGATTGTTGCGCAGGACGTTGTGCCTACCATCTTATGCACCTCTAGCCATTTAAACTGGGTGTCGATTAATAGAAGGAACATGGATCCTTGAAAAGGGCCGGTGAAATCCGCATGCAAACGCGCCCAAGGCCGCCCTGGCCATTCCCTGTGATGTAGGGGCGCGGCCGGCAGAAGCTTCTGATACTCCTGGCAAATGGAGCAGTTTTGGGCCACCTTCTCAATGTCGGTGTCGAGGCCTGGCCACCAGACATAACTCCGGGCCAACATTTTCATTTTGGTCACACCTGGATGCCCATTGCGCAAGTCTCACAGTATCAGCTCCTGTCCTTTTTCCGGGACAGTCACACGCGTCCCCCACAAAAGGATACCGTCTTCCACGCTGAATTCGGACAGCTTCGAGGAAAATTCCCGCAACTCGCCTGGGAGCTGTCTATGCTGCCCACCATACAGGACTATGTGCCGAACCTTTGACAGGACTGGCTCCGTCTGGGTCCACTCATAGATCTGTGATGCCATGAAAGGCAAGGTGTCCATTAAATTTCAGGTTGCAACCACCTCACCGGTCGTGGGGGTCGACATGGGGCCAGTCGATAAAGGCAATCGGCTCAGTGCGTCGGCATTCCCTATCTGGGTTCCTGGTTTGTGCTCCAGAGAATACTCGTATGCAGCATGCCCAGCACTGGATCCGTGCAGAAGCAATGGGTGGTATTGGCTTATCCTCCCTGAAAAGTCCAAGCAGAGGCTTATGATCAGTCACGATAGTGAAGAGGCGGCCATACACGTACTGGTGTAAATGTTTCACCGCAATGACCACTGCCAGGCCCTCCTTCTCGATCTGCGCATACTTTTTTTCCGCTGCAGTCAATGTGCGGGAGGTGAAAGCTATCGGCCGCTCGGCCCCGTTCTCCATCTTGTGGGACAGGACGGCCCCAATACCATATGGGGTTGCATCACATGTGACGAGCAAAAGCTTTCCAGGAACATAGTGGGTTAGTAACCCAGACGACGATAATTATTATTTTACCCGCCGGCTGACCCCAAACCCAGGTGTGATTCTTCTTTAGCAGAAGGTGCAACGGGGCCAGCGTAGTTGCCAGATTGGGGAGGAACTTTCCGTAATAGTTTACGAGGCTTAGAAACGAACTAAGATGCAAAGTGTCAGTCGGGGCGGGGGTCTGTTGAATCGTGCGCACCTTCTCTGCGACGGGGTGCAAACCTTTGCAGTCCGCCCGATAACCCAGGTAGACTACTTCCTTTGTCCGAAAGACGCACTTTGTGCGACGTTAACTGACTCCAGCACCCGAAAAGCATCTAAGGACAGCCTCCAAATTTTCCAAATGTTCCTGCTCCGACGTCCCTGTGATCAAAATGTCATCTAAGTAGACAGAAACACACGGTAAACCTCACAAAATGCCCTCCATAACGCGTTGAAAAATAGCGCAGGCAGAGGATACTCCAAAGGGCAAACGTGTATATTCATACAGGTCCCGGTGTGTATTAATCGTTACATATGGCCGGGAGGCAGGGTCCAGCTCCAACTGTAGGTAGGCGTGACTCATATCTAATTTTGTGAACGAGATTCCCCATGCAAGCTTCGCGTAGAGATCCTCTATGGGAGGCATTGGGTATCGGTTGAGTCGGGAAGCCGTATTCACTGAAAGTTTATAGTCGCCGCACAAGCGAACTGTGGCATCTGGCTTCATTACAGGTACAATTGCTGCTGCCCAGTCAGCGAAATGGACAGGCCTGATGATACCCAAAGTCTCCAAACGAGTGAGCTCCCCTTCTACCTTCTCGAGCAAGGCGTAAGGCACCGGGCGCGCCCGGAAATAGCGTGGCATGGTTCCTGGTTTGACTTGGATAATGGCTACGGCCCCTTTTATTTTCCCCAAACCAGTCTGGAATACATCGGAGTATCATCCTAGCACCTCAGTCAACCCTCCAGAAACTGTTTGGAGGATGTGCTGCCACTGCAACCACAAATGGCGCATCCAGTCCCGACCCAACAGGCTGGGCCCGTGGCCACGCACCATGATAAGTGGGAAACGCCCCTCCTGGCGTCCATAAACAACAGGGGTCATCGTAGTTCCTGCAATGTCCAATGGTTCCCCGTGTAGGTGGCCAACCTGGCCTGTGTGGGACGGTTAATGTAAGGGTCTGTATACCCTGCTTGATGTGGTTGAATGTCCTCTGGGAGATCACGGAGACCGCTGCGCCAGTGTCCAACTCCATCTCAAGCAGGTGACCATTGACCCGTACTGTCACATTAATTGTGGTAACACGGGGAGCTGCCACCCAATGCAGCTGCAGGCAGTCGTCCTCTGTCTCCACGTCCTCGGGAGTAGTTGCCGCAGGTTCATCCACATGAAAGGTACGGCCCCTGGGCTGGCTCCAGTTTCAGTCGGAACGACGGTGCCTCTGGAACCCCCAAGACCGGCGTCCGCGACGGGGTCGATGCCTACAAGTCTGACACGGACATGGTTCCTTATCCATTGGTCTGGAGAAGGCTCCCTTCGGGGAGGAATGTCCGACAGCCACTGGCGTCGATCCGGACGTCACCTCGCCCAAGGTACCGCAGGGGTGCAGGGGGACGCTTTCGGACGGAAGGAGTTGCGCCCCAAGGCGTGCACCTCCATTCCCTGTAGCTCCTGCACTCCTCGTTCTGTGCTCTCTCGGGACAATACTATTTGAATGGCCTGTTGAAAAGTCAATGTTGGCTCAGCTAACAACTTTCTCTGGGTGGCCACATTGTTAATACCGCAAACCAAACGGTCGCGTAACATTGCTGACAAGGTCTCACCATAGTCACAGTACTCCGCAATCCTGCGTAGCCTGGATAGAAAGTCGGCAAGGGATTCTCCTGGGGTCCTCTCAGCGATATTAAACCGGTAATGTTGGACTATCGTGGATGGGGTTGGGTTAAAATGTTGCCCCACTTAGTTCACAAGTTCATCAAACGTTTTGGTGTCCAGCACAGCTGGGTACGTAAGGCTCCTAATCACCCCAAACGTATGCGGGCCGCAGGCAGTGAGCAATATGACCACCTGGCGCTTGTTTTCAGTGATGTTGTCTGCCCGGAAATAGTAACGCATCCTTTGTGCGTACTGGTTCCAGCTTTCCAGCGCAGCATCAAAAACATCCAAACGTCCATACAGAGGCATGGTGTAATAGAAAACAACTTCCAAACTGTGTCCAACAAAAATCCAGGGAGGTGGCTTCAGCAGCGTAGACAGCTATTCACTTTAACCCTCGTCGCCAGTTTTGTGAGGGCCACGAAGCATCCAGCACGAGTCTTTAGGATACAAAGAAATAACATTTATTTACAATAACATATATATACAACAGCAGCAGCAACTTCACTTGCTGCTCACTCCTCTCTCTCTGCTGGTTCCAAACTGGCCAGCTCTATTTATGCAGGGAGTCTGCTAATGATTTCTCCGCCCCCTTCATTGGGGTAGCTCATACTCCCATAGGATTGTGGGATTGTCATTAGTACCCAGCCAGTGGTAAGCAGGCGGGTTATAACCATGGCAGAGGCACCATGCCCGTCACCTAACCACAACCTCTGGATCTTTCCCACAGCAGGGAAATCATCACACACAATACTCACCCAAATTAATGGCTGCAAAGGTGTCTCGTCCCACTACCGTTGGGAACTCCCCTGAGGCGGGAAGTGTAGCGAGCTGGTGGGCGAGGGGAGAGTCTTTCTTGTGCGGAGACCAGCTGTAGTCACAGCAGTAGCCACCACTCTCAATGGCGCATCGGGAAATAGAGAGCTACTGGCCATTTGATTGAATTGCATCTCTCAGAGGCTGGACTTTTTCTCAGGTCTTGCATCAAGCCAATCCGGTGGCCCATAAATGGCTGCTGGACAACCCCCATATGTGCAGCCTGAGAGGCAAGGCCACCCCCTCCACATAAAATGAACATGCTTGATTCCGATATGCCTGAAGCCAGTGGGAAAATCTGCCCCACCTCTTGTTAATTACTTTTTGAGTAATGTAATGTTGCTCACTTGCTGAAATGTCACCATTGTCCAAGTGTAACATTAGCCACCAATAGCAGTTTGTTTGAAGAGCTCAACATGATGCTACTGGTGTTGCTGCTTGTACCTGCTCCGACCAGGAGATCTGGGCCGGAATTCTCTGGCCATTCACTGGCGGCGGGATTCTCTGGTCATGCCGGCAGCACACCCCTGCCCACGGATTTCCCAGCGGCGTGGAGTGGCGTCAATGGGAATTCCTATTGACAGTGTCTGGGGCAGAGAATCCTGCTGCCAGCGAATGGTGCACTGACTCCCGCCTCTGGGAAACACACGGCAGTGAGCCGGAGAATCCCATCTCCACTGTCATGGTATGTCACTCTCGTCTGCATTATGGCATCATCACGGTGTCACTGTGGCACAGTGGTTAGCACTGCCTCCTCACAGCACCGGGGATCTGGTTTCTGTTCCAGCCTTGCATCACGGTCTGTGTGGAATTTATATGTTCTCCCAGTGTCTGTGTGAGTTTCCTCGGGGTGCTGTGGTTTCCTCCCGCAGTCCAAAGATTTGCAGGTTAGGTGGATTGGTCATGCTAAGTTGCCCTTAGTGTCCAGGGATGTGTAGTTTAGGTTATGGGGTTACGGGGATAGGGTGGAGTGGCCGAGGAAGTGGACATGGGTAGAGTGCTCATTCGAAGGGTCAGTGTAGACTCGATGGGCTGAATGGCCTACTTCTGCACTGTAGGGATTCTGTCACACATCTACCGTAGCCTGTCTACAATCAGTCTGTGACATCTGTCATCCAATTGCAAAGTCAATCCCTCTTTCTGCTTCCCTACACTTTTGCGCTTGAAAAGAGATTTCTGCCGCTTTTCAGCCTTGACATGAATGCAAAGCCTTCTCGGGATATTGCTGATGACAGTCATGTTTTTGTGGGGGATTGTGATATTTATTTATCATGCAGAAGAACATGGTGTACTGAAAGCAAAATTGGAAATAAATGGTATGCACCATGTGACTTCTGCCATTTCTGAATTTATGCTTTCACTGAAATGGTAAATGTGACCTTTGTAACATTATCATGTGCATAGTAACTGTACAGTACAGCATTTGTTGCTAACCCAGTTTTACACTAAATAAATATTTAATACAGCACAAACAGGAAAAATGTTATGACTACCAATGTAAGGGTGAAAACAACACAATCTTAGGGCACTGCTTTTTGGTAAACTGTCATTTTGAAATTCAGTTTGAGACTTTTATAATAATAATAATCACTTATTGTCAGGGCAGCATGGTGGCACAGTGGTTAGCATTGATGCCTACGGCGCTGAGGACCTGGGTTCGAATCCCGGCCCTGGGTCACTGTCTGTGAGGAGTTTGCACATTCTCCCCGTGTCTGCGTGGGTTTCGCCCCCACAACCCAAAGATGTGCAGGCTAGGTGGATTGGCCATGCTAAATTGCCCCTTAATTGGAAAAAAATAATTGGGTACTCTAAATCTATTAAAAATAAAAAAATAATCACTTATTGTCACAAGTAGGCTTCAATCAAGTCACGTGAAAAGCCCCTAGTCGCCACATTCCGGTGCCTGTTTGGGGAGGCTGGTATTGGAATTGAAGCCACGCTGCTGATCATGTTCTACATTAAAAGCCAGATATTTAGCCCATTGTGCTAAACCAGCCCCTGTTAATACCATATATTTTTGTATACGCAAGTAAAAGTTGACCCTATGATTTTTGGCCTTTAAAAAGAGACCTGGATTTTTACTGTTGTGGCTACTCCAGGGCCCTTCCAAATGGTGTCAGGACCCAGATCCAGAAGTCTTGGCTTCATTTCCAATAGATCCTACTTTTGCCAAGGAGGGGAAACTGGGCTGGGACATGACTCCTACAGGAGAGAAACCCAACTGAGCAGGTAATTTGAACTAATTTCCCCTGGAGTAAGACCCTTAATCTGCAGTTTGTGAGTTACAAATCTTTATGGAAGTGATAAATGCTCTTGAAGGACAGGTAGGATCTGTAGAACTGTCAAACTGTTAAGCTATTTAAATTGCCAGCCCTTTAAAAAATGTGGAAAACAGCCAGTCTGAGTCTGAGAGAGTTGATTTTCTTCTAGCAATTTCAATTGCTGTTTGTTGACATAACCCTAAGTGCTATCATTCTACCATTATTAATGTTTTGCTGATTTCTATAATCTATCATTATGCAATCAGAAAGTTCACAGTTTGATTGATAGCTCAAAGACGTTATTTAAGAATTAGGTAGGTATCTTTGATGTGGGGTTATGAATGCAAATATTTATTTTTAAAATAATTAATTATTTGAGATTATTTCAATGTATTGAATGGCTTTCATAAATGGGAGTCGTTTTTTTCATATCGTGAACTCTATAATGGATATTGAGAACATTATTTTATTTAGTCTCATTGTGGTTCCTGAGTCTGCTTATGGTGGAAAACGGGCAAACTGGCATGGAGATAGTAAGGGGAAAGGCTAACCTTCTGATGGCATAAAATGGCATTAAGTTGGCATTGGCGCTATAAGAAGCCATGGGGATGGGTGGAGATTCATAAGTTGGCAGAGGGGCTATACGGACCCATAGAGGTGGTTGGACATGATTTAGCATGTCTGGCCATGGACAATGGAGGGGTGAAGATCATGAGGATGTAAGGGGTGATGGACAGATAATCTAATGTTGAAGAGAACAACTGGGGAAAAGACCCAGCGGACAGAGTTGGGAGTTCTGAACTGATCCAAGACCCCACCAATTGAGGCACTTTTCCCCTGAGATTGGTCTGAGGAGCCAGGAATTTCCAGAGTCCCACTATCCAACTCGGGAGCAAAATTCCAGACCATAGTTTTTCCACGCAGTTTGTGTAAAAATCGATCCTAATTTTCCGGATCAACGCTCAAAAGATTTCAGATCTGAAGTATAATCCTAGAGGTGATTGTGACTCGATTTCATTGTAAATATATAAATAGCGATATGAATTAATATTTGTAAGTAAATACTTAAATCATTGAGAGATTTAAGTTTTGTTTTTAGTTCTTCAAATTTTTAAGATGATCAGGTTATGAATGATAATTAATATGAATTCTTTAGTGTTGCTTTTTACTCCATTGTTCCAGTCTTTTTTGGATTTCACTTGGTGCAAATTAACCACACATGTCAGCCCTGTGAAAAAATAACCCATATTAAAATTGACCTCACGATGTTTGGTCAAATAATTAGTCTATAGCGTTACGACCCCCTGGGTTAGTACACGGTCAATTCTAGTCCCATTTGACCCGGAGTCACTATACAATTGGAATTCACAAATAATCTTAGAAAAACACCTACAATAGAACATAGAACATAGAACATAGAACAGTACAGCACAGAACAGGCCCTTCGGCCCTCGATGTTGTGCCGAGCAATGATCACCCTACTCAAACCCACGTATCCACCCTATACCCGTAACCCAACAACCCCCCCTTAACCTTACTTTTTAGGACACTACAGGCAATTTAGCATGGCCAATCCACCTAACCCGCACATCTTTGGACTGTGGGAGGAAACCGGAGCACCCGGAGGAAACCCACGCACACACGGGGAGGACGTGCAGACTCCACACAGACAGTGACCCAGCCGGGAATCGAACCTGGGACCCTGGAGCTGTGAAGCATTTAAGCTAACCACGGGCCCTTGGCTGCCCAATAACTACAGACACCAGGGGCTGGATTCTCCCCTACCCGGCGTGATGGAGGGTCCCGGCATAGGGGAGTGGCACCAACCACTCAGGGGTCGGGCCTCCCCAAAGGGGGGGAATTCTCCCCCCCTTTGGGGGCCAGCCCCGCGCCGGAGCCGTTGGCACCAGAAGACTGGCGCAAAAAACCGGCGCCCCTGGCAGCGGGGCTGGCCGAAAGGCTTTCGCCGGTCGGCAGCTGACCGCTGACGTCACTGCTGGCGCATGCGCGATGTGGGCTTCTCTTCTGCTTCCGCCATGGCGGAGGCCATGGCGGCCACGGAGGAGAAATAGTGCACCCAGGGCACTGGCCCGGAGTCTGAGCGGGGGGCCCCGATCGCGGGCCAAGCCACCGTGGGGGCACCCCCCGGGGTTCGATCATCCTCCGCCACCCCCAGGACCCCGGGGCCCGCTTGCACCACTGATCCCGCCGTCACAGAGGTGGTTCAAACCTCGGCGGCGGGAGAGGCCTCCCAGCGGCGGGACTTCGGCCCATCCGGGCTGGAAAATCACTGCAGGGGCCTCTCCGATCGGAGTGGTGAGATTCCCGCCACCGCCACTTCCCGCGTGGCGGAGAATCTCTGCCACGGCGGGGGCGGGATTTTCGGCGGCCCCAGGCGATTTTCGCCCCAGATTTGTTAATTTAAACACAAGTAATTTTATTAATGACAATAATTATTATTCAAATACAACTGGTTAACTATTATCAAATTCCTAACCCCTCTCTTTAACCCACCCTTTACACACACACACACACACATACACACATACCAACAAGACAGGCAAACAAAACTAAAGGGGAAAAGAGGGGTGTAAAAATAATGATGGAATGACATGCCTTTGTTGCAGATGCTTGTCTTCAAGCACACCTTCCTTTAGTTTAAGCTTTCACTTCGAGGTTTCTGCTTTCAGTTTGTAACAGTTTTCACTGTAGATTTATCGAGGTTCTCTGTATGTTCAGAAATACAGCAGCTATGTAGCTTTTATTGAGAGAGAGAGAGCTAGAGGGAACAAAGCTTTATCTCTGAATGCCCAGGACCCTACTGTCGTAGAAGTATTGAATTTATAGTGCAGAGCCCTTTCCTATTTTGTCTGGAAACAATCTCACTTAGATCATAGAATTTTACAGTGCAGACGGAGGCCACTTGGCCCATCGAGTCCTGCACCGGCCCCTGGGAAGAGCACCCTACCCAAGCCCACACCTTAACCCTATCTCCACCCAATCCCCAGGCCTCCACCCTATCCTCATAACCACACCTAACCTTTTTTTTTGGACACGAAGGGCAATTTAGCACAGCCAATCCACATAACCTGCACAGCTTTGCACTTTACAATGTGGAAAACTGTGAGGTTATGCGCTTTGGAAGGAGGAACTTAGGCATAGATTATTTTCTAAATGGGAAAATGCTTAAGAAATCAGAAGCATACAGGGACTTGGGAGTCCTTGTTCACGATTCTCTTAAGGTTAACGTGCAGGTTCAGTCGACAGTTAAGAAGGCAAATGCAATGTTAGCATTCATGACAAGAGGGCTAGAATACAAGACCAGGGATGTACTTCTGAGGCTGTATAAGGCTCTGGTCACACCCCACTTGGAGTATTGTGAGCAGTTTTGGGCCCCGTATCTAAGGAAGGATGTGCTGGTCTTGGAAAGGGTCCAGAAGAGGTTCACAAGAATAATCCCTGGAATGAAGAACTTGTTGTATGAGGAACGGTTGAGGAATCTGGGTCTGTACTCGTTGGAGTTTAGAAGGATGATGGGGGATCTTATTGAAACTGATAGGATACTGCAAGGCCTGGATAGAATGGATGTGGAGAGGATGTTTCAACTTGTAGGTGAAACTAGAACCAGAAGACACCATCTCAGAATAAAGGGACGATCCTTTAAAACAGATGAGGAAGAATTTCTTCAGCCAGAGGGTGGTGAATCAGTAGAACTCTTTGCCGCAGAAGGCTGTGGAGGCCAAATCACTGAGTGTCTTTAAGACAGAGATAGATAGGTTCTTGATTAATAAGGGGATCAGCAGTTATGAGGAGAAGGCAGGAGAATGGGGATGAGAAAATATCAGCCATGATTGAATGGCGGAGCAGACTCGATGTGCCGAGTGGCCTTATTCTGCTCCTATGTCTTATGGTCTTATGGGAGGAAACTGGAGCACCCGGTGCAAACCCTGCAGACACGGGGAGAACATGCAGACTCCGCACAGACAGTGACCCAAGCTGGGAATCGAACCTGAAACCCTGGAACTGTGAAGCAACTGTGCTAACCACTGTGAACAAAAGAACAAAGAAAAGTACAGCACAGGAGCAGGCCCTTCGGCCCTCCAAGCCTGCACCAAACATGCTGTCCGTCTAAACTAAAATATTCTACACATCCGCGGTCCACATCCCTCTATTCCCATCCTATTCATGTATTTGTCAAGATGCCCCTTAAACGTCACTATCATCGCTGCTTTCACCACATCCTCTGGCAGTGAGTTCCAGGCACCCACTACCCTCTGTGTAAAAAACTTGCCTCGCACATCTCCTCTAAACCTTGCCCCTCGCACCTTAAACCGATGCCCCCTAGTAATTGACCTCTCTACCCTGGGAAAAAGTCTCTGACTATCCATCTGTCTATGCCCCTCATAATTTGTCATCCTCCCCTCATAATTTTGTAGACCTGACATGCTGCTCTATACGATCTATCCCCGCCTGTTTTCAGGCAGAATATAGCCTTTGGCCAATTTCTTGGCCACCAGACAATCAATCGAACCAAGTCCCTCCAATCTCTGGGGTGCCAAAAAGGTCTGATTTTGCTGTTCAAAAGCTAGAACAGTGTACTATTTTGTAACTCTCGAGTTCCTCACTTCCTCTGCTCAACGCAAAGGTATATGTCCATTCACCATCTATGGAGAAAAAATGATAATGACAAAATTAAAGAAATGGGACATAATGGAATCAACAGGATTACATATCTCCCTCCCGAAAAGGAATGTAATGCCATGGCATGGCATAAATCACAAACACATATCCATTCATCCATCCGCATTATATAAGTTTCCTTTCCAGTCACTACATTGGTAACTAGTCAGCCCTTAAACCCGTGACATAGCACCTGCAATCACATTATCCTTTCTGAGGATGTGTACAATTTGAACATTGAACTGTTGTAATAATAAACTCCAACGGAATAATCTTGCATTCCATGTTTTAAACTTTTCTATAAATGCAAGCAGATCATTGATGTATAAACTAAGCTTTGTTTATTATCATGCTGGATATATACCTCAAAGTGCCAGAGAGCTATTAGTAAGGCTATGGTTTCTTTTCTTTTTCAATGGTGGAATACTTTCTTTCATACGGACATGTTTTTTTTGAAAAATATCCCACTGGCCTCTCTATTCCTGCATCGCCATCTTGTAGTTCCACTGCCCTACCTCAAGGTCACTGGCATCTGTGACCATTTTAAATGGTTGGAACAGTCCAGGGCACCCAGCACCAGTTTGCCCACTAACATGACCCTCAATATCCCAAACTCTACTTGGCATTCTGTGAACCACACCATTTCCAAATGTTTCCTGCGTTACCAGGCACTTTTTCTCATCTTTTCATCTCTGATCTTCACATGCCTTTTCTTTTCCTCCCTTGCATTTTTCATCTTCTCAGCTTTTTCTTCTTCTTCTTCTGGTCCTTTGAATTTAGATATATCTGGTGGAGATGAAATGACTCCTTGGTCTAGTGAAGAAACAGACCCTCCATTCACATTTTCCCCCCAGTACTGAGACAAATTCTTGTCAAATGTTGGAATGCCTTCTTGCACAACTTCACAATGGCCATCTGGTTGCTCAATCAGTTCTTCAAACCTTTGAATTGTTGAAGATTGATGAGACACAGTGTTATCTACCAGAGGTTTTCTGATCTTTCATTGGCACCATAGTCGACAGCTAAAGGAAAATTTCCAGTGTTGACTACATGGACATCACAGGATTGGATTTAATTGATTGTTATTGACATTTGACTTTCACGTACATCGGGAACAGAGGCCAGAAATGAACCATCAACACCAAACCGTGTCTGTTGCAGCTGAAGTTTCAAGTCATCAACTTGCCCATTCAGTCTGCTGGTTTGATCCTCTTACTTCAAGTGTTGCTTCTGTTGGGTCACTGTCTGTGCGGAGTCTGCACGTCCTCCCCGTGTGTGCGTGGGTTTCCTCCGGGTGCTCCAGTTTCCTCCCACAGTCCAAAGATGTGCGGGTTAGGTGGATTGGCCAAGCTAAATTGCCCGTAGTGTCCTAAAACGTAAGGTTAAGGGGGGGGGGGGGGTTATTGGGTTACGGGTATAGGGTGGATACGTGGGTTTGAGTAGGGTGATCATGGCTCGGCACAACATCGAGGGTCGAAGGGCCTGTTCTGTGCTGTACTGTTCTATGTTCTATGTTCTATGTTCTAACCTTAGTACAGTGCTCTGCCTCATTCTGTAGCTGTTGCTCCTGTTTATGGTTTTGATATTCCTGTTTATGGTTTTGATATTCATTCTGGAATATTCTCTTTTCTTCAATTCAGCTTGGAGAGCTAAAATGAGAGCTTCACACAGCCTCTGATTATCATGAAGCTGCTCATCTTCGGTCTTTTATGACTTATAGTCTGCTACGTCCTTTCACTTTTCATTCAGCAACGCGTTCTGCTTCATTAACAAACAAACTTGGGCTGTAGTAAAGCGTTTGATAAGGTTCCATTTCAGTAAAGCGTTTGAAAGGGTTCCATTTCAGTAAAGCGTTTGATAAGGTTCCCCACGGTAGGCTATTGCAGAAAATACGGAGGCATCGTATTCAGGGTGATTTAGCAGTTTGGATCAGAAATTGGCTAGCTGGAAGAAGACAAAGGGTGGTGGTTAATGGTAAATATTCAGACTGGAGTCCAGTTACTAGAGGTGTACCACAAGGATCTGTTTTGGGGCCACTGCTGTTTGTAATTTTTGTAAATGACCTGGAGGAGGGCGTAGAAGGATGGGTTAGTAAATTTGCAGATGACACTAAAGTCGGTGGAGTTGTGGACAGTGTGGAAGGATGTTACAAGTTACAGAGGGACATAGATAAGCTGCAGAGCTGGGCTGGCAGGTGGCAAAATGGAGTTTAATGCAGAAAAGTGTGAGGTGGGTGATTCATTTTGGAAGGAATAACAGGAAGACAGAGTACTGGGCTAATGGTAAGATTCTTGGTAATGTGGATGAGCAGAGAGATCTCGGTGTCCATGTGCATAGATCCCTGAAAGTTGCCACCCAGGTTGAGAGGGTTGTTCAGAAGGCGTACAGTGTGTTAGCTTTTATCGGTAGAGGGATTGCGTTTCAGAGCCATGAGGTCATGTTGCAGCTGTACAAAACTCTGGTGCGGCCGCATTTGGAGTATTGCGTGCAATTCTGGTCGCCGCACTATAGGAAAGATGTGGAAGCATTGGAAAGGGTGCAGAGTATATTTACCAGAATGTTGCCTGGTATGGGGGGAAGATCTTATGAGGGAAGGCTGAGGGACTTGAGGCTGTTTTCGTTAGAGAGAAGAAGGTTAAGAGGTGGCTTAATTGAGGCATACAAGATGATCAGAGGATTAGATAGGGTAGATAGTGAGAGCCTTTTTCCTCAGATGGTGATGTCTAGCACGATGGAACATAGCTTTAAATTGAGGGGAGATAGATACAGGACAGATGTCAGAGGTAGGTTCTTTACTCAGAGAGTAGTAGGGGCGTGGAATGCCCTGCCTGCAACAGTAGTGGACTCGGCAACACTAAGGGCATTCTAATGGTCATTGGATAGACATATGGACGATAAGGGAATAGTGTAGATGGGCTTTAGAGTGGTTTCACGGGTCGGCGCAACATTGAGGGCCGTAGGGCCTATACTGCGCTGTAATGTTCTATGTTCTATGTAGCTGCACTCAGTTCCAACTCCATCTTCTTAACTTGAACACGGGTTTCTTGGAGTTCCTCTGTTTCGGAATGGACGGCAACCGATTCTTCAGCTAATCGAGCTGACTCTGCTTCAACTCTTCTCATTCACTGTTACTTTCTCAGTTTTTTTGCGATACTCTCCCTGTAGTTCCAACTGATACCTGCACGGCCCATTCTTCAACTTTTCCTCTTGAGTCTCCTTAATATTATTCACTGCCAGCTCCTGTCTCCATGGATCCAGTTCTAAACTCTTGTCCCTTTGGCCATGCAAATTCTGAAAGAGTTCGAAGGCTTCAATTTGTTGTCCACGTTTGACCTCTTTATTTTGCATAGCTTCAATGTCTTTCAATAAACTTTGTCTCTGCGTGTAGATTTATTTTTCCTTAATCGCCTACTGTTTTTGAAGTCTCTCAAAAGCATTCTTCTCTCTTGTGATCAATGTTTCGGACTTTGTCTGGTACATTTTCGCTAGCTTTGATCTGTGCTCTTCTATGTTCTTCTGTGAGTGCTCTTTCTCCTGAGACGGAACCAATTCCAGATCCTTAAAATTCTGCAGATCTTGCATCATCTCTGCCTGCAGCCGTTCTTCCATTTGTTTGCGATATACAAGCAGCTTTGTTTCCTCATCTTGAAAATTTGTTGGATAAAATGCTGCATATTCTTCATCAACCTTTTGGAGGTCATCAATAATAGATTCCTTGACCACTGAAGCGCAACTGGTCTGACTTTTCCAAATTCCCACATGTCCTACCATTGGCATCCCATGCTCTAGTGCAGTACTTCCCTACTGATATTTAGCAGTATCTGATGAACAACTGTCCAAGCATCGTCCACAGGTCTATGAGGATGTCTCCACTTCCTCATCAGAACTCCATTCTTGATGTAATAGCACTTTGGAACCCCCTCAGCCTCAATGTCTGTGGGAGCTGACTGTGCTACTCTATGTATCGCTGCATTATCTTCCTCTGCCTCAATTAATGAAGTCCTACCAAACACTTAATCGGAATTATTCTCGTTCTCAAGGATAGTTTAATCTCGTTCTCAAGGATAGTTTGATCTCCGGTGGTGAACTTTTTTTAGCCATTGTCCTGGTCACCACACACAATGGAAAAATATTGCAAATTGATCCTGTAACTGTTCTGCCTCCTTATCGTGCCTCAGATTCCCTGTAATCAAGGATGAAGCTACAACCTTCACTCCAGCCAAATAATTCCTCAATGGGGCAGCAGGGTAGCATGGTGGTTAGCATAAATGCTTCACAGCTCCAGGGTCCCAGGTTCGATTCCCGGCTGGATCACTGTCTGTGTGGAGTCTGCACGTCCTCCCCCTGTGTGCGTGGGTTTCCTCCGGGTGCTCCGGTTTACTCCCACAGTCCAAAGATGTGCGGGTTAGGTGGATTGGCCATGCTAAATTGCCCGTAGTGTCCTAATAAAAGTAAGGTTGGGGGGGGGGGGGGGGGTTGTTGGGTTACGGGTATAGGGTGGATACATGGGTTTGAGTAGGGTGATCATGGCTCGGCACAACATTGAGGGCCGAAGGGCCTGTTCTGTGCTGTACTGTTCTATGTTCTATGTTCTATGTAAGTCTACTCTGGCTATTCGTAACTTGTTAACCACTACGACAACTACTGGGCCTGACACCAAATCACACTGCATTTGTACTTTATACAATGGAACCGCAATATAATGTCCACTTATCCCATTCACTAATACCTTAGCTTTCACTGAACTCTCTGGAGGGAAAACCAAATTTCTCTCCAGTAAGAGAGTCTATGTATCACCTGTGTTTCTTAAGATAGTCATGGGTTTAGCTACAGCCTTTTGGCCAATTCATTGGCCACCAACCAACCAATCAAGCTGAGCCCCTCCGATCCCCTGGGTGCCAAAAAGTCTGAGTTCTGCTGTTCAAAAGCTAGCACAGTGTACTAATTTGTAACTTTTTCTTTAGATTTTAGATTTAGATTTATTGTCACATGTACCGAGTTACAGTCAAAAGTGTTGTTATGCATTCAGTCCAGGCAGCTCGTTGCATACATGAAAAACATACAACATACGATAAATAGACAACATAAATACATAGACATCGGGCGAAGCATATGGAATATAGGATCACTTCCTCTGCTCGACTTAAAGGTGAACATCCATGGAGAAAAAATGATAAGGATAAAATAAAAGAAATGGGAAATAAGGGAATCAACAGCAAAAGTCCATACAATAGAATTTGGACTTTACATGAATTTTATGGTACATGCTGTTGTTCCAGCAATGGTATTCTATGAAAACATGCACAAGACCAGTGCAACATTCCTCCTTGTTCAGCTGCACCTTACAATGTCAGAAAGGATGGAGTGTTCTAATTTAGCTTGGCTTAATCCTCCGAATTATGAAGGATGGTCATACTGCTACAGGGTAACGATTGGATGAGGTGATGAATTATTCTTATTTCTTCGTTGGAAGTCTACTTCGACACTTCATGGGGAGCATGTTGTCAACTGATAGACTGTGGCATAGTGGTATTTTCACTGGATTAGTGACCTGGAGTAACGCTTTGGGGATCTGTGTTTGAATCCCACCACGACAGATGGTGAAATTTGAATTCAATAAAAATCTGGACTTAGAAGTCTAATGATGACCATGCAATGATTGATGCAAAACCCTGTCTGGTTCACTAATGTCCTTCAGGTAAGGAAATCTACTGTGTGCATTTGGTCTGGTCGATATGTGACTCCAGATCCACAGCAATGTGGTTGAAGCTGAAATGACTTAGCAAGTCACTCTGATGAAGGGATTATAGATAAGCAATGGATGAATGCACTTTTAAAAATAGGAGCCTGTTTCCTTATTCATAATAGTCCCAAATATGGACCAACCCTTGTTTCATTGACATAGTTATTTGGATCTTGTCCATGGCTTGCATTGTTTTCCATGGCTCAAAAAGTGAAATGGGAATATTTCTCGGATGACTGTACAAGAACATACAAAGATAATGAATCATTGAGAAAAAAAGCCATTCAAACTCACTGCTGTGGATTATTAAGCCTGGGATATTTGGGGCTGTCATATCACAGATTGCTCCTGTGGGTAAGTTTCAACATCACAAACTTTTGAGAGTTGGCTTGTGAGCTAATACAGGCGATTGGTAATGGGCCTAGATAAACAATTACCAAACTCTATTTTGTAACAGTTTTCATACAATCACACCACGTTAGTCCCCAAAGCTTGAAATATGACATAAGTTTTTTGCAAGAATAATAAACTAAAGATCTAGCAGCGATGTGCAATACACACAAACACACACACACACACATACACATATATATAGAGCACCACGTACTTCAGCTAATTTCTTGAGAAGATAACAAAACACATGGGGTAATTTTCAATGTCACCACATTATGCAGGAACATGGCCAAGTGGATCAACCATGTGTTACAGAATGATTCTAAACATCATTCCATTGATTTGAATGGCATGAAAATCGGGCTGCTTCTCCAACGGGAGTATAATCCAATGTTCTACATTGTCACCCAAATGAACAAGTTGAAAACGAATTCCCACAACTCCTAAATATGAACGTATCTCTTTTTTATTTAGGAACAACATCAATTAGTTTGTTTCAAACCACCCCATCCCTCCTTCTCTGAAATTCTTTGGAGTGGATTTTCCTCTGCCCTCTGCGCGCCACCGGTACCAGGTTTCCCGATCCGGAGGAGAATCGAGTGTCGGCCTAAAAACAGGATCAGCACCGGGCACCAATGCTCCTGTCTCCCATGAGTGGCGGCAGCGAGCAACATGCCCCATGCCAACGGGAAGATACAAGTGGGCCTTTTTCACCCAAGAGTATCCGATTAACTGACTGGAAGCCCAATTCTCCAGTTCCTGTGATGCTCCAGTCCTCTCAGCTAGTATTCATGTGGGCATGAATTGGTGCAGTTATTTTCAAGTGTGGCCCTGACACAGTGGACCCACGTTGGGTCAAGGGGGTCAGTGCATAATGGAGGTGTCCCACCAAAATCCATGGGATGGCAAAGTGCTTTCTACTGCAAGAAAGAGGAAGACAAAGCACTTAGCTGTTTCTGATGTTGTCAGGAGCTGTCAATCTCCTGATGGAGTTGTCAAGCAAGAGTGTTTATGAGCACCAAAGCAGGGTAATGGAGTTGCATTCAAGCATTAAGGGAAAGACATATCAACAATCCATAATTGTCTCTGGAGTAATAAAACTATCACTGGCTAATACAATTTATTGCTGTGTGAAACGTCAAGGGATTTCAAGCATTTGAAGTGTACTGGGCTTTCAAGGAAGCTACGAACACTTGTAACAGCTGCTGCCTTGAACACTTTTTTCAGAGGCAGCAGATGGTAGGAAAGGGTAAGTGAAAACGCTGTGATTTTTCAACCTACTATCTGGTCTCTGATGGGTGACTCTGATGGCGGACTATTTTGGGGGGCTGACGGGTTTCTCTGATGTAGGCCTCTGGTGGCATCTCTGTTGGGGGTCCGATGGGTGTCTTTGATGGGGGTCTGATGGGGTGCTGGTGGAGGGGTCAGGTTATCCTCAAGTGTGCACCTGTTATTCCTGTGTTGGTGCAGGGGGAGGATGCCTCTACTTGTCAGGATAGCGGGGGGGGGGGGGGGGGGGGGGGGGGACAGGATTTGCATTTTTGCGGGTGACGAGCCAGCCAGAGGGAAGAAACCGAACACCAAACACCGAGGTATCATGCAAAGAGCGTGCAGAGTCAAAGTAAGAAACACTTTTTACAGTCTGCAGCCGTTTAGAGACGAGTAACCTCCTACGCACCCCTTATGGAACCATCCAGGTTGGTATTGGCCAAAGTCTCAGTAACAGTCGTCTTATGTGGGATGGTATATATATGTTTTACAGCGATATAGATATAAATATATTGCGATCCTCCTGACAAAAGAATAGTCCACGTCTTGAGGCCTAGAGTTAGGAAAAATTGAAGGAAAAAGCGTTGGAGTTGAAATGGCGGCTGAAAATCTGCCTACAGCTTCCAGGGGTGGCCGAGCCCCACCGGATATTTCTGCTGAAGAAATGTTCCAGATGACAAAGGGTTAAACAGAATAGCAACTTGACGTGACTGAAACCAGTATGGAAATTGAACAGAAATTTCTAAAATACAGTACTTCCAAAGGACAATGGTCCCTTGGTGACATAAGAGTTTGGGGAAAAACTACTTGTAGAGAGATAGAGAACTGACTAAATGGTCCTTGGTTATAATGAGCCAGATGCAAAAGAGAAACACGACTATCGCGAGTACCAACTATGATCGCAAAATAATAAAATACAGAAGGAGCAAGTATGGGCAGTCTGTGAGGAGTTGAAGAAAGAGAAACCCAAAATCGAAAAGCGAGGAAGTTTAGAAGAAGACGTTGAGACCCTCAAACGTAAAGTCTCTGAGCTGAAATCAAGCCTTACCGATTCTAACTTGGAAAAAGACGAGCTCCAATTAGTAAATATCAAGTTAGCATCGAAAAATGACGAGCCTAATTTGGAAAATACAAAGCTTAAAGCAGAAGTATCGGAACTTCAATTGGGAGTAAAAGATCTTCTGACCCAGAATAGGGAACTTAAAGAGAAGTTAGCGGATAAATCCCTGACCTGTGGTGAACGTCTTTCCAACGGGCTCTCGGCGCCCATCCAGCCAAGGCCCGTCCTAGAAACGGTAGACCCAACCCAAGATTTCACAGAATTCCTGCCAGTCTGCGAGGTTATACAGGTCATCCCCGACATGAGAAGGCCAGTCCTCCCTTACTGAGAGAATCTAGTTTTATTCCTATAGGGGCTAGCTGAATGCAGATAACCAATAAGCAAAATATTAAAAGCAGTCTTGAATGTGACTACAATTCAAGTCACAATCATTTCTCATCTAATAAATTGGGGGAGGCCATGGCACAATGGTATTGTCACTGGACTAGTAAACCAGAGACCCAGAGTAATACGCTGGGGATCTGGGGTTCTAATTCCACCACTGCAGATGGTGATATATGAATTCAGTAAATAAATCTGGAATTAAATCTAATGATGACCATGAAACCATTGTCAATTGTCATAAAAACCCATCTGGTTCACTACCAGCCTCCCGTACCAGCCTCCCCGGACAGGCGCTGGAATGTGGCGACTAGGGGCTTTTCACAGTAACTTCATTGATGCCTACTCGTGACAATAAGCAATTTCATTTCATTCATTCATAATGTCCTTTAGGGAAGGAAATCTGTCGTCCTTACTTGTGACTCTACATGACTCAAAACCCGCAGCAATGGGTTGACCCTTAACTGCCCCTCAAGGGGAATTAGGGATGGGCACTAATTGCTGGTTCAGCCTGTGAAACCCATGTCCCATGAACAAATAAAAAAAGACATTGCAGTCCATTGTATTCAATGCTGAGAACAGACTGTTCCTTGTGTAATCAACTAATCAATTTTTAGTTAGATCTCCGCCAGGCAATGAAATATGGCAAAGCGTGAGAAATACATTAATAGTAACTCAGTGTTTTTCCTAAGGCTGCGCACGCAAACACTAAGATAGTTTTGGTCGGCACCAATCAATCTCAAATAATGTCCAATGTTTGATTAATAAGTTCCCCTCGAAGTAACAGACATTCATTTGAACAAACTGGGAGATCCCAGCTCAAACTCTGCGGGCTTCTCCATCGGCGGCATCCACCGCTTCGCCGGCAGTGCACTCCCGCCTGCAGCTTTCCCGACGCCATGGGGTGGCCACAATGGGAAACCCCATTGACCAGCTGTGGGAATGGAGAATCCTGCTGCTGCAGGGGTGTACCGTGCTGGAAAACAAAGCTGGCGGGACGGAGAATCCTGCTAACTATATAAAGTCTAGATTATGTCGTAGTGCACATTGGTACCAACGATGTAGGTAGGAAAAAGGGTGTGGAGGTAATAAACAAGTTTAGGGAGTTAGGCTGGAAGTTAAAGGCCAGGACAGACAGAGTTGTCATCTCTGGTTTGTTGCCGGTGCCGCGTGATAGTGAGGCTAGGAATAGAGAGAGAGTGCAGTTGAACACATGGCTGCAGGAATGGTGTAGGAGGGAGGGCTTCAGGTATTTGGATAATTGGAGCGCATTCTGGGGAAGGTGGGACCTGTACAAGCAGGACGGGTTGCATCTGAACCAGAGGGGCACCAATATCCTGGGGGGGGAGGTTTTCTAGTACTCTTCGGGAGGGTTTAAACTAATTTGGCAGGGGAATGGGAACCGGATCTGTAGTCCAGCAACTAAGGAAGACGATAGTCAGGACGCCAAAGCACATAGTGATGCAGTGGGGAAGGTAAAAATGACAAAGGAGAGTACTTGCAGGCAAGGAGATGGGTTGAAGTGTGTATACTTTAATGCAAGAAGCACCAGGAATAAGGTGGGTGAACTTAAGGCATGGATCGGTACTTGGGACTGCGATGTGGTGGCCATCACGGAAACTTGGATAGAAGAGGGGCAGAAATGGTTGTTGGAGGTCCCTGGTTATAGATGTTTCAACAAGATTAGGGAGGATGGTAAAAGAGGTGGGGGGGGGGGGGGGGTGGCATTGTTAATTAGAGATAGTATAGCAGCTGCAGAAAGGCAGTTCGAGGGGGATCTGCCTACTGAGGTAATATGGGTTGAAGTCAGAAATAGGAAAGGAGCAGTCACCTTGTTGGGAGTTTTCTTTAGGCCCCCCAATAGCAGCAGAGATGTGGAGGAACAGATTGGGAAACAGATTTTGGAAAGGTGCAGAAGTCACAGGGTAGTAGTCATGGGTGACTTCAACTTCCCAAACATTGAGTGGAAACTCTTTAGATCAAATAGTTTGGATGGGGTAGTGTTTGTGCAGTGTGCCCAGGAAGCTTTTCTAACACAGTATGTAGACTGTCCGACCAGAGGGGAGGCCATATTGGATTTAGTACTTGGTAATGAACTAGGGCAGGTGATAGATTTGTTAGTGGGGGAGCATTTTGGACGTAGTGACCACAATTCTGTGACTTTCACTTTAGTTATGGAGAGGGATAGATGCGTGCAACAGGGCAAGGTTTATAATTGGGGGAGGGGTAAATACAATGCTGTCAGACAAGAATTGAAGTGCAGAAGTTGGGAACATAGGCTGTCAGGGAAGGACACAAGTGAAATGTGGAACTTGTTCAAGGAACAGGTACTGCGTGTCTTTGATATGTATGTCCCTGTCAGGCAGGGAAGAGATGGTCGAGTGAGGGAACCATGGTTGACAAGAGAGGTTGAATGTCTTGTTAAGAGGAAGAAGGAGACTTATGTAAGGCTGAAGAAACAAGGTTCAGACAGGGCGCTGGAGGGATACAAGATAGCCAGGAGGGAACTGAAGAAAGGGATTAGGAGAGCTAATAGAGGGCATGAAAAATCTTTGGCGGGTAGGATCAAGGAAAACCCCAAGGCCTTTTACACATATGTGAGAAATATGAGAATGACTAGAGCGAGGGTAGGTCCGATTAAGGCCAGTAGCGGGAGATTGTGTATTGAGTCTGAAGAGATAGGAGAGGTCTTGAACAAGTATTTTTCTTCAGTATTTACAAACGAGAGGGGCCATATTGTTGGAGAGGACAGCGTGAAGCAGACTGATAAGCTTGAGGAGATACTTGTCAGGAAGGACGATGTGTTGCGCGTTTTAAAAAACTTGAGGATAGACAAGTCCCCCGGGCCTGACGGGATATATCCAAGGATTCTATGTGAAGCAAGAAATGAAATTGCAGAGCCGTTGGCAATGCTCTTTTCGTCCTCGCTGTCAACAGGGGTGGTACCAGAGGATTGGAGAGTGGCGAATGTCGTGCCCCTGTTCAAAAAAGGGAATAGGGATAACCCTGGGAATTACAGGCCAGTTAGTCTTACTTCGGTGGTAGGCAAAGTAATGGAAAGGGGACTGAGGGATAGGATTTCTGAGCATCTGGAAAGGCATTGCTTGATTAGGGATAGTCAGCACGGATTTGTGAGGGGTAGGTCTTGCCTTATAAGTCTTATTGACTTCTTTGAGGAGGTGACCAAGCACGTGGATGAAGGTAAAGCAGTGGATGCAGTGTACATGGATTTTAGTAAGGCATTTGATAAGGTTTCTCAAGGTAGGCTTATGCAGAAAGTAAGGAGGCATGGGATAGTGGGAAATTTGGCCAGTTGGATAACAAACTGGCTAACCGATAGAAGACAGAGAGTGGTGGTGGATGGCAAATATTCAGCCTGGAGCCCAGTTATCAGTGGCGTACCGCAGGGATCAGTTCTGGGTCCTCTGCTGTTTGTGATTTTCATTAACGACTTGGATGAGGGAGTTGAAGGGTGGGTCAGTAAATTTGCAGATGATACGAAGATTGGTGGAGTTGTGGATAGTGAGGAGGGCTGTTGTCGGCTTCAAAGAGACATAGATAGAATGCAGAGCTGGGCTGAGAAGTGGCAGATAGAGTTTAACCCTGACAAGTGTGAGGTTGTCCATTTTGGAAGGACAAATATGAATGCGGAATACAGGATTAATGGTAGGGTTCTTGGCAATGTCGAGGAGCAGAGAGATCTTGGGGTCTATGTTCATAGATCTTTGAAAGTTGCCACTCAAGTGGATAGAGCTGTGAAGAAGGCCTATGGTGTGCTAGCGTTCATTAGCAGAGGGATTGAATTTAAGAGCCGTGAGGTGATGATGCAGCTGTACAAAACCTTGGTCAGGCCACATTTGGAGTACTGTGTGCAGTTCTGGTCACCTCATTTTAGGAAGGATGTGGAAGCTTTGGAAAAGGTGCAAAGGAGATTTACCAGGATGTTGCCTGGACTGGAGAGTAGGTCATACGAGGAAAGGTTGAGGGTGCTAGGCCTTTTCTCATTAGAACGGAGAAGGATGAGGGGCGACTTGATAGAGGTTTATAAGATCATTAGGGGAATAGATAGAGTAGACAGTCAGAGACTTTTTCCCCGGGTGGAACACACCATTACAAGGGGACATAAATTTAAGATAAATGGTGAAAGATATAGAGGGGATGTCAGAGGTAGGTTCTTTACCCAGAGAGTAGTGGGGGCATGGAATGCACTGCCTGTGGAAGTAGTTGAGTCGGAAACGTTAGGGACCTTCAAGCTGCTATTGGCTAGGTACATGGATTAGGGTAGAATAATGGAGTAGAGGTTAACTTCTTAAGGGCAGCACGGTAGCATTGTGGATAGCACAATTGCTTCACAGCTCCAGGGTCCCAAGTTCGATTTCGACTTGGGTCGCTGTCTGTGTGGAGTCTGCACATCCTCCCCGTGACTGCGTGGGTTTCCTCCGGGTACTCCGGTTTCCTCCCACAGTCCAAAGATGTGCAGGTTGGGTGGATTGGCCATGAAAAATTGTCCAAAATTCTATGATTAACCTAGGACAAAAGTTCGGCGCAACATCGTGGGCCGAAGGGCCTGTTCTGTGCTGTATTTCTCTATCTATCTATCTATGTTGTGGAGTGGACGCAATGACATTGTTTCATTTGCAGTGAAGAGTACAGTATAAGAGGCCATCAATTTCAGATAACCACCATGAGTTAAAATAGGGATATCAGAAGACAATGGTGAGAAATTGGGACCCTCAATCAGAAGGAATGATTAATTGAATAGGATGGATGAAGTTAGGGGGAAGCTAGAGAAGCATATGAGAAAGAAGGGAATAGAGGGTAATGGTGAATGAGTTAAATGAGAAAAGGTGAAAGGAGATTGAGGTGGAGCATCAACATTGCTATGGACAATTTCCTTGGGTGAGATCTTCTGCTTCCGCCAAAACAAAAATCCCCGTCATGGGTTCCCCTGTGGTGGGGTGGACGAGCCATACAAAATGCCATAGACCCCGGGGGACTGGATGGTCCTGCTTGCGGCCAACAGCAATCCACTTCCGCTGCCCGAATACATGCCATGGGGGAAGGGTGTCAAAATTCAACCCTTATCATGTCAGACAAGAACAGGGGCGGAATTCTCTGCCCCCCCTGGGGGGTCGGAGAAATGCCCGGGACCAGCGTCAATCCTGCCCCCGCCGTGTCCGGAATCCTTCGCCCCCGGAGATTCGGCGGGGGCGGGAATTGCGCCGCGCCGGTCGGCGGGCCCCCCGCGGTGATTCTCCGGCTAGCCGATGGGCCGAAGTCCCGCAGCTGACAAGCCTTTCCCGCCGGCGTGGTTTAAACCACCTCTGGTATCGGCGGGATTGGCAGCGCAGGCGGACTCCGGGGTCCTGGGTGGGGGGGCGGGATCTGACCCTGGGGGATGCCCCCACAGTGGCCTGGCCCGCAATCGGGGCCCACCGATCAGCGGGCGGGCCTGTGCCGTGGGGGCAATCTTTTTCTTCCGCCCCCGCCATGGCCTTCACCATGGCAGGGGCGGAAGAGACCCCCCTCCCCTGCGCATGCGCCGATATGACGTCAGCAGCCGCTGACGCTCTGGCGCATGTGCGAACTTACGCCGGCCGCCGAAGTCCTTTCGGCCCCGGTTGGCATGGCGGTAAAGGCCATTCATGCCAGTCGGCGGACTGGAAACCACTCCGGCGTTGGCCTAGCCCCTAAAGGTGCGGAGAATTCCGCACCTTTGGGGCAGCCCGACACCGGAGTGGTTCATGCCACTCCGGCACGCCGGGACCCCCCACCCCACCGGGTTGGGGAGAATCCCGGCCCTGAAGTGCATAAGTTGGGAACATAGGCTGTCAGGGAAGGACACAATTGAAATGTGGAACTTGTTCAAGGAAAAGATACTTGTGTCCTTGATGTCCCTGTCAGGCAGGGAAGAGATGGTCGGGAGAGGGAACCATGGTTGACAAGAGAGGTTGAATGTCTTGTTGAGAGGAAGAAGGATACTTATGTAAGGATGAAGAAACAAGGTTCAGACAGGGCGCTGGAGGGATACAAGATAACAAGGAGGGAACTGAAGAAAGGGATTAGGAGAGCTAAGAGAGGGCATGAAAAATCTTTGGCGGGCAGGATCAAGGAAAACCCTAAGGCCTTTTACACATATGTGAGAAATATGAGAATGACTAGAGTGAGGATAGGTCCGATCAAGGACAGTAGCGGGAGATTGTGTATTGAGTCTGAAGAGATAGGAGAGGTCTTGAATGAGTACTTTTCTTCAGTATTTATGAATGAGAGGGGCCATATTGTTGGAGAGGACAGTGTGAAACAGACTAGTAAGCTCGAGGAGATACTTGTTAGGAAGGAAGATGTGTTGGGCATTTTGAAAAACTTAAGGATAGACAAGTCCCCTGGGCCTGACGGGTTATATCCAAGGATTCTATGGGAAGCAAGAAATGAAATTGCTTGGCAATTATCGTTTTGTCCTCACTATCAACAGGGGTGGTACCAGGAGATAGGAGAGTGGCGAATGTCGTGCCGCTGTTCAAAAAAGGGACTAGGGATAACCCTGGGCATTACAGGCCAGTTAGTCTTACTTCGGTGGTAGGCAAAGTAATGGAAAGGGTACCAAGGGATAGGATTTCTGAGCATCTGGAAAGATACTGTTTGATTAGGGATAGTCAGCACGGATTTGTGAGGGGTAGGTCTTGCCTCACACGTCTTATTGAATTCTTTGAGGAGGTGACTAAGCACATGGATGAAGGTAAAGCAGTGGATGTAGTGTACATGGATTTTAGTAAGGCATTTGAAAAAGGTTCCCATGGTAGGCTTATGCAGAAAGTAAAGAGGCATGGGATAGTGGGATATTTGGCCAGTTGGATAACGAACTGGCTAACCAATAGAATTCAGAGAGTGGTGGTGGATGGCAAATATTCAGCCTTGAGCCCAGTTACCAGTGGCGTACCGGAGGGATCAGTTCTGGGTCCTCTGCTGTTTGTGATTTTCATTAATGACTTGGATGAGGGACTTGAAGGGTGGGTCAGTAAATTTGCAGATTATACGGAGATTGGTGGAGTTGTGGATAGTGAGGAGGGCTGTTGTCGGCTGCAAAGAGACATAGATAGGATGCAGAGCTGGGCTGAGAAGTGGCAGATGGAGTTTAACCTTGAAAAGTGCGAGATTATTCATTTTGGAAGGACAAACATGAATGCGGAATGTAGGGTTAACGGTCGGGTTCTTGGCAATGTGGAGGAGCAGAGATATCTTGGGGTCTATGTTTATATATCTTTGCAAGTTGCCACTCAAGTGGATAGAGCTGTGAAGAAGGCCTATGGTGTGCTAGCGTCCATTAGCAGAGGGATTGAATTTAAGAGCCGTGAGGTGATGATGCAGCTGTACAAAACCTTGGTAAGGCCACATTTGGAGTACTGTGAGCAGTTGTGGTCGCCTCATTTTAGGAAGGATGTGGAAGCTTTGGAAAAGGTGCAAAGGAGATTTACCAGGATGTTGCCTGGAATGGAGAGTAGGTCTCATGAGAAAAGGTTGAGGGTGCTAGGCCTTTTCTCATTAGAACGGAGAAGGATGAGGGGCGACTTGATAGAGGTTTATAAGATGATCAGGGGAATAGATAGAGTGGACAGTCAGAGACTTTTTCCCCGGGTGGAACTAACCATTACAAGGGGACATAAATTTAAGGTGAATGGTGGAAGATATAGGGGGGGATGTCAGAGGTAGGTTCTTTACCCAGAGAGTAATGGGGGCATTGAATGTACTGCCTGTGGAAGTAGTTGAATGGGAAACATTAGGGACCTTCAAGCGGCTATTGGATAGGTACATGGATTATGGTAGAATGATGGGGTGTGGATTAATTTGTTCTTAATCTAGGACCAAAGTTCGGCACAACATCATGGGCCGAAGGGCCTGTTCTAAGCTGTATTTTTCTATGTTCTATGTTAAGAAAACGGATCTCACATCCGCACCGTATCTACTGCACAGCACAATATTTCATGGATTGTAATATATGGTTTGTTTTTCCAACATTTTTGAACTCCTTTAACAAGAGATTTTGTTTTTCACCTCTTATTTGGTAAATAACCCATTATAATTCTCTCAGTAATAACTCTGTAAAGTTATTCACTTTTATTGAGAAATAATTATGTTGTAAATGCCACCTCCTTCCCACAAAACCCACAGCATGATGCCAATTGCAAAATTAATATATATTGACAAATAGAAAATGCTGCCCATTTATTAACCTCCATGCCAACTGGCTCTTACCCTTTCAGCTGACTATCTCTTGTGTATATTGCCTCCACTATGTGGCACACTGTAATTACTGAAGGATTTTGTGCAACCTGCTCACCTCACAGAATGGAGGATAGACGCGCACAGTAGCATCACAAAGAGAAAAGTAGCAGGATAGAGCTGAAGACACGTTACCATGGGAACTACAAAAATTGCAGGCGAAGGAACTTGCATCTAATATATCACCTTATCACATCTCTCCGAAATATCACAAAGACCTTTACATGAAATGAACTACATTGAAATTCAGTCACCGCTGTTATTTAAGCAAAAGTCACAGCTCATTTGCACACCTGTAAAATGTCTTTTTAATCCGCTTTTATTGGAGGTGGAGGGAATAACATTTCTATAGGTCCGGAAACTCACTGCTGTTTTAAATGGTGCCATGGGATCTTTACTGTATAAAAGAAAATTCATTTTTCTATTCACAGATAATTGATGAATGGCAGGAACAAGTAGCCAGGACCTCAGATTGATATCCAATCCAACAACTCCCTCAGTAATACACAGACATATCAGTCGACAACCCACAACCTCCTGACCATATAATTCATACTTGAGAGTTGGACCGTATGAGTCAAAACATTTAAAATCATATTGAAGCACAGCAAAAAGGTGCGTGCAATTTTAGAGCTTTAATGTAGAAAATAATTTTTGAGCGTCCCCTTTTCAAGTGATTGCACTAACACATAGCTAACAGTGTAACTTGCGATTTAATTTCACTTACGAAAGTCTCCATAATAGAAGACGAGAAATGAATCAAAGTCAGTGCAACTGCTTCCAAATATTGAAATAACGAGACTTCAAATGGAACTGGCAATCTGGGTTACATTTCTAATCCAGCTGCTGCCTCGTGTCTCCTTGGGTTGCTTTGTTCCACCTTCCCACTCACTCATTCATGCTGAATCTAGGTTGACAGTTGCGTGTAGTTCCTGATCTGCTTTTTCTCTGGCTGGCTGCCTCTGTCTGTCTCTCTGTCCCTTTATGTCTGCTGTCTCAAGCAGTAACATTTCCTAAAAATAATGCAGCACATTAGCAAGCTGAATTGACTGAGATTTACATAGCTCTGAAGCAGACGCAAGTAGGAGTGGGTGCAAGTCAGAGCCCCCTTCTGTACTGTGCCTGGCACCGATGGGGTCAGGGATGTGGCGCAGAGAGCAACGTCTCAAGTGGAATGGGTTGGGGGCAGGGGGAGGACATGTAGGGGCTGGGGCTGCAATGCTGGGTGGGCCACCATGCAGCCACGCCCAGAACGTGCAGTTGATGTATGATCACGATATGATCATCATTCACATCTGCGCCTGATACCCGGGCAGCGTACGCAACACCTTCATCCGGGCACACTTGATGGTATCCAACACCTTCGTGGTAACAGAGTTTCTCTTCTGTGGCTGATGACGCCCGCTACATTGGTGCCCATGCCGCAACCAGTGGCGTGATAGAGCGGTGCATCAGCGTGCTCAAGATGCGGTTCAGATGCTTTGACCGGTCTGGAGTGGCCCTGCAGTATAGTCCCAGGAGAATCTCGCACATCGTGGTGACCTGCAGCGTCCTCCACAACATTGCGCAGCAGAGGGGCGACATGTTGGAGGAGGGGCAAGATGGGCAAGACATGGGGCCCGAGCTGGCATAGAAGGCCGCACAATGTGTGCGCCAGGGCCTCCACGCATGGGACAATTGAATTGCTTCCATGTTCGACGACTGGGGGACATGGCTAGTGGCAGCTCAAAAGTCCAGACTCACCTCAACACCACCCCCCACCCCCCAACCACCCCCCCCCGTCCCCCTGTCCCCCGGCCAGTAATTTCATTTCTTTCATTTCCTCCCCAGTTCATCCTCCCTGCAGTGACACACCCCTCCCCCACCCCTCTGCATCTTCTTCCATGCTTCGTACCCTCTTCCTTACAGGGTGCTGCCCTGGGTTAGCAGTATCAGCGGGTCTGGTCCATGGGCTGGAGGATGACGCCAACCCGTTCCATGATGAGCTCCGGTGCTCTGTATCGTTGGACAACATCTGACTCCTCCCCACGGTAGCACTTTACATCGTCCGTCCGGGTGATCACTACATGCGTATTGGCCATTCCATCAAATGGTCCCATTGAATTTCTGGGGTGGCGGGGGTGGGGATGGGTTCTGGGGGGTGTGGTGGGTGGGGGTGGTGACGGGGTCTGGGGTGGGGGGGGGGCGAGGTGATGGGGTCCAGATTGGCGGGGGGGTAGTTCTGGGATGGGCAAGGTGGGGTACAGGGCAGTGTGTGGAGGTGGGTCATGCACCAAGTGGGCACTATCACATGGTGCCCCAATATATTTAATCTAGTCCCCTACCACTTCCGAGGCATCACCAGGGGTGGCCCCCAATGGCCCTGGGGCCCGGGCCCATGTTGACCTCCAACGCCTGTGCCCAAACCACAGCCTTCCAGCACCACCCACCGAGGACACCCTCTTCACCCACTCAAACCCAGCCCATCCCTCACACCCTCAGACAGAGCACTAAGAATATCAGAACTAGGAGCAGGAGTAGGCCATCTGGCCCTTCGAATCTGCTATGCTATTCAATGAGGTTATGGCTGATCTTTTGTGGACTCAGGTCCACTTTCCCGCCCGAACACCATGACCCTTTATTCCTTTATTCTTCAAAAAAACTATCTATCTTTATCTTGAAAACGTTTAATGAAGGAGCCTCAACTGCTTCACTGGGCAGGGAATTCCATAGATTCACAACCCTAAGGCAGCTCTCAGTTTTGTGATATATGCAAGTATTGTGCCCTAGTCCTATCGCAAGCCTATGTGCTTCATCCATGCCAACCTAACTGGTGAAAGCTCCATCTATTTGGGTCCCTAGGCGGTGCACCAGAAGTGGAGGTGGCCTGCTGCGATTCCCGCCATGTGACCTGGGTCCCCTTTTGTGGCCGTCTCTGGAGCAACCAGGCTCATCCTCCAGGTGTTATAGATGACACCTGGAGGATGGATAGTGTGGGGTACTAGGAGTGCTAGATATAGCACTTGGGTGAATGGGATCAAAGATTATGGGGAGAAAGCAGGATTAGGCTATTGATTTGGATGATCAGCCATGGTCGTGATAAATGACGGAGGAGGATCGAAGGGTCAAAAGACCTCTCGTCTCGACCAGGGTCTCCATGCATGTGGCCAGGAGGCACATGCACTGAGCTCTGTCCCTCTGAAACGGTGGCACATCATACTCAGTGACTTAGCCAGGACCCTCTTTGTCTGGTTCAGATCAGCCAAGATCTGGAGCACCACAGAAATGTCCAGGTGGCCCTGGTACATAGCTGCCTGTGACAGAGCTGCCCTGTCCTGTGCCTTGGCCACCATCCCCACACAGTGCCCCAGGCCTTGGGCATCCTGACCCATGGCCAATTCCGTTGCATCCAAGAACTCCACCGCGGATGCCACCCGTGCGGTGTTGGCCTGGGTGGCACGCATGGCTGGTACCGCCTCCTGCCCCTGAAGGCAGCTGTTATTCTCCAACGTCAACTGCAGGCGCTGGATGCTTGCTGATAGCCCCTCATGTAGTTCTCGGCCCTCCTCCTGCATTTTCAGCATTGATGGGATCACACTTTTCAGAAGCCCAAGACCCATCTGGATGGCAACTAGTCCACTGACCATCCGCCCCTTTGGGAGTTCCTACCTCTGTAGCTACCTGGGTTGGCCACTTCCCGACTTTAAAATGGAGATTCGCTAAGAACGCAGGGAAAATTGGACAGGTACAGGGAAGCAAGCAGAACGCAAAGCTTCCTGTATATTAAGACTCGCAGAAAGCAGACAGCACTGAAACTGACGACCATCTGCATATTGATGAGCGATCCCCGGGAACAATAGCAACAGTTAAGATAATCGAGGCAAAGCCAGACTCCTCGGCGCCAGCAGGAGCCAAAACAAAAGAAGCCAACGGACACTTAGGAACTGCCCAGTGATCAGGGAACAGCCCTAGTATTGGGGAAATCAAATCAATCGATTGGAACATAGTCCAATCAATTGGATCCAGGTACGGGGTCCGCCCAAAAGGGCGCAAAGCCCCAGGGGACTATAAATTAGAGTCCCCAAGTTAAATTTGCCCTCTTGGCAAGTCTTCTTGGCAGCTCTCAAAGAACTCTTGACCGTGACTCTCAACTCGGAGAGACTTGCCTAGCAGCTACACCAACAAGTAAGTGCCCAGTCAATGCACGCTACGAGATAGGCGCTCCTAACCCTTAGTCCATACCAGCTGGAAGCCTGCAGTCTCAGGATCGAACGAGAGGCCATTGTTCCCTGACCCAGTGGGTTCCTTTTCCAAAGCCTTTATTGGCCTTTAGTGGTAGAAATAGTCTAGTTCTGTAGTATTTTATGCATGAGTAGCGATTGACTGTATATAATAAATGTGTTTTGATTTGAACCTTACTAACTGGTGTATTGAGTTATTGATCAGCAATTGAACTTGAACCTCGTGGTGGTATCATAAAGATGCCTGGCGACTCTAGAGCAATGTTATAAAACAGAGAAAATTAAGTGTAAAGCACACTTAGCAAAACGAGCAACACCTCCACCTGATGTACCGGAGCATGCGTGTGGTGCGCACCAGATAGTGTCCCAGGAGCCTCTTCGCTAACATGCCAAACCAAGATAAGTGTCTCTGGGATGGTGGAAGGTGCTGGTCATAGCAGTACCGGTAATTCAATGTCATTCCCGACGTGTCTTCCGGGTGTTGCAGGGTTGCGGCTGGGGCGTGGGTCACCAACTTGTACCGCTTCATCGCTGTATGTGTCTTGGGGTTGTGGCGGGGGACCCCTGATGGAGCAGCCTCATCGCCAGGTGGTCCTGCAATACAAAAGACAACATGCATTGTTAGATCGCAGGTGTGGGGGTACGGGGGGGGGGGGGGGGGTTTGGGGTGGAAGAGGTTCCTTGCTACTCATTGCGGGTCAATTGGTTCCCCAATGTCGACCTCTGCCTCGGCAACTGCTTGATCTCTGAGTCTACCAATGAGGCCCAAGATATCTGCTCTTCTACGTTAAAGGCCGCAGGTCCGGCTAGCCCCCTCTGATATTTTCTCTCTCCCTGCGGTTGTGGGCCGCCTTCTCCTGGTGGGATAAATAGTGCACAGTGTAAGACATTCAGGCACAGGCAGCATAAGGGGTACACGGCTGGTGGCCTGTGTGTGCAGTGCACCCGACCATGATAGGTTGTATGGGAGTTGACATGTTGTGCATGATGGGGAGCGTGTGGACTGACAGCAGGTGGGGTTCAATCGCATTCTGCGGGGGGTGGGTGGGCTGGGGGCGCGAGTCGTCAGCTTGTCCCGCTTTGTCGCTCGATGTGTCTCGGCATTGAGGCGGTGGGCGGGGGAAACCTGATAGACCCGCCTCATCACCAGGTGATTCTGCAAGACAAAAGTCAAGATGAATGGTTAGATCGCAGGTGAGGGGGGGGGGGGGGGGGGGGGGGGGGGGGGGACGGTCGCCACACGTGGAAGTGATTCATCGTTTTTCATTGCGAGCTCACTTGGTTCCCCGATTCTGACCTCTGCCTCAAGCACGAGTGCGCTGCCGGCGAAGCAGAGGATTCCGCCGACTGAGAATCCAGCCCGAAGTGCTGATGGCAGGACTGAATCGGTAGTGCTTTGTGATCCCGATAGCAGCACCGGTCCTGGAGTGATTCAGGACATCCTAATAGACTAGTACTGGTGCATGTGGAACTAGTGCATAGTTTGACAAAGCGCAATGTAATCAGGGCCCAGTGTTCAAAATCTGGCAATGTCCATAAACCAGACCGTTTGTAAAGCTGTCCTGCATGAATTTGCATTATTAGATGAGTAAAATAACTCATCCGTGTTTAAGCTGATTGATGCATTGGCTTCACGTGCCTGCCTTTTACCACCCTTCGAGCCACCCTTAATCAGACCCAGCCCAGCCCGGACCTCGCAATTCGAAAACTGGCAAGGTCTGAAATCGGGCACAGACTTGGTCCATAGGTTGCTGAGTTTGAGACACTACCTTTTAATTTGATTTGATTTGACTTATTATTGTCACACGTATTAGTATACAGTTAAAAGTATTGTTTCTTGCATGCTGTACAATGTATACCATACATCGGGAAGGAAGGAGAGACTGCAGAATGTGATGTTACAATCATAATAATAATAATAATCGCTTATTTTGTCACAAGTAGGCTTCAATTAAGTTACTGTAAAAAGCCCCTTCATAGCTAGGATGTAGAGAAAAGATCAACTTAATATGAGGTAGGTCCGTTCAAAAGTCTGATGGCAGCAGGGAAGAAGCTGTTCTTGAATCGGTTGGTATGTGACCTCAAACTTTGGTATCTCTTTCCTGACGGAAGAAGGTGGAAAAGAGTGGGCGGAGTTCTCCGCAAGGCCCGACGCCGTCGTGTAACCTGGAGAGGTTCACTATGGCGTCGGAATCCTCTCCCGGCCCCCTATTCTCCCCTATCCGGGGGGATAGGTGGGCCGTACCGGGAAACTCGGCGGCCAGGCCTTGTCCCTGGCTTCAAGGCCCGGCACGCCAGGAATGACGCCGCGGCGGAGCCTAATGATGTCAGCCGTGCATGCGCGGGTTGGACAGCTCAAACCCACGCATGCGCGGTTGCCATCTTTCACCTCAGCCACCCCGCAAGACGTGGCGGCTTGATCTTGCGGGGCGGCGCAGGGGAACGAGTGCGTCCCCTTGAGATGCCGGCCCGACGATCGCTGGGCACCCATCGCGGGCCAGTCCTCTCCCGAGCACGGTTGTGGTGCTCGATCCCCGACCCGACCCCCAGGCCCCACACTTACCTGGCGCGCCATGTTCCCGACGGCAGCAACCAGGTGTGGTTGCCGCCGTCGTGAACAGGTCGGGAACGGCAGGCCGCATGGCCCATCCGGGTCGGAGAATCGTGGGCCGCCGTGAAAAACAGCGGCCCGCGTTTCTCCGAGCGGCGTGTCGGAAAACCGGACACGCCTTTTTGGGGGGGGTGGGAGAATAGCGGGAGATGCGGGAGCGGACCTCCCGCTATTCTCCCACCCATCGTGGTTGCGGAGAATCGCGGCCAATATGTCCAGGATGCGTGGGGTCCTTAATTATGCTGGCTGCCTTTTTGAGGCAGCGGGAATTGTAAACAGAGTCAGTAGATGGGAGGCTGGTTTGCGTGATGGACTGGGCTACATTCATGACCTTTTGTAGTTTCCTGTGATCTTGGGCAGAACAGGAACCATGCCAAACTGTGATACAGACAGAAAGAATGCTTTCTATGGTGCTTCTGTAAAAGTGAATGAGAGTCGCAGCTGACATGCCAAATTTTCTTAGTCTTCTGAGAATGTAGAATTGTTTGTTGGCTTTCTTAACTATAGTGTCGGCATGGGGGGACCAGGACAGGTTGTCGGTAATTTGGACACCTAAAAACCTGAAGCTCTCGACCTTTTCTACTTCATTCCCATTGATGTAGACAGTGGCATGTTCTCCTCTTCGCTTCCTGGCGTCGATGACAATCTCCTTTGTTTTGTTGACATTGAGGGAGAGATTATTTTCGTTGCACCAGTTCACCAGATTCTCTATCTCATTCCTGTACTCTGTCTCATCATTCTTTGAAATCCGACCCACTACGGTGGTGTCATCAGCAAATTAGAAAATTGAGTTGGAGGGGAATTTGGCCACACAGTCATTGGTGTATAAGGAGTATAGTAGGGGGCTGAGGAAACAGCCTTGTGGGGCACCGGTGTTGAGGATGATCGTGGAGGAGGTGTTGTTGTCTATCCTTACTGATTGTGGTCTGTGGGTTAGGAAGTTTAGGATCCAGTCACAGAGGGAGGATCTGAGGCCCAGGCCATGGAGTTTGGAGATGAGTTTTGTAGAAATAATGGTGTTGAAGGCTGAGCTGTAGTGAACAAATAGAAGTCTGACAGGTGCCTTTGTTATCTAGGTGTTCCAGTGTTGCGAGCAGGGCCATGGAGATGGTGTCTGCTGTAGACCTGTTGCAGCGGTAGGCGAACTGTAGTGGATCAAGCCAATCTTGGAGGCTGGAGTTGATTCGTGCCATGACTAACCTTTCAAAGCACTTCACAATGATGGATGTCAGAGCCACTGGACAATAGTCATTACGGCACGCTGCTTGGCTTTTCTTTGGTACAGGGATGATGGACATCTTCTTGAAGCAGATAGGGACCTCAGATTGTTGTAAAGAGAGATTGAAGAAGTATGCGAATACCCCCGCCAGCTGATCCGTGCAATACCTGAGTGCCCGTCCGGGTACCCCATCCGGGCCAGTGGCTTTCCGAGGGTTGACCTTCAAGAAGGCTGCTCTGACATCTGCAATGGTGACATCAGATACAAGTTCATCCGGGGCTTCTGGGATGGAGGACTTGCTCTCACTGCCCTCTTTCTCAAAGCGGGCATCAAATGCGTTGAGCTCATCAGGGAGGGGTGCATTGGAGCCGGCGATTTTACATGACTTCATCTTGTAGCCCGTTATATCTTGCAGACCTTGCCATAGTCGGTGTGGGTCCGTGTGGCCAGCTGGGACTCGAGCTTGGACCGGTGCTGTCTTTTGGCATCTTTGATGGATCTCCTTAGATCATATCTGGCTTTCTTGTATAGGTCAGGGTCGCCTGACTTGAACGCCTCAGACCTAGACTTCAGCAAGCAGTGGATATCCCTGTTCATCCAGGGTTTCTGGTTGGGAAACACACGGATTTGCTTCTTTGGCACACAGTCTTCTACACACTTACTCATGAAGTCAGTTATTGTAATGCCATACTCGTTCAGGCTGTGACGACAAGATAATCCATAACAATTGATCAGGAAAGTGGGAGAACGCCACCCTACAAAAGTGGCACAGGATCTTTTTCTATCCACTTGAGAAGGCAAGTGAAGCCTTGCTTTCACTCTCATCCAAAGGTCGGGTTCTCTAACAGAGTAACCACTCAAGACTACACTGGGAGGATGAGCCCAGGTCTTGTCCTCTCTGGTCTGAGGCGTGAACTTGAACTTGCAACCTTCGGACGTGACTCCTGCCAATTGAACCACAGGACAACAGAGACTAATGCTGAAAATCAGACTGCAACCATTGGGAATGTTTTTTCGCGAGGTGATGTGACACTTCCCTTGGCCTGCTTCATGCTTTCAGTTCAAATGCACATCACTGCCTTTGATTTCTGCTGAGTCGGAAGAGACAGAATATGGCATTTGTACCCTGAGTCCTTGATAGTCATTATTCTCTGCTTCATTTGGAAATGATTTCAATCTTCAACAGTGTAACAGCATTGGAATATTGATGCCAGTTTTTGAATTATCGACTCAACCACTCCACTTCATATCACAGAAACAATGGATATTTTGTAAGATTGTCCATGCATGGCAGCACAGCTACTTCTGAAACTGTGGTGCCAATTGCTTGGGCTTCTGTGTATTTCCTTCCAAAAAGGTATTTAGCTGCAACGTGGTATAACAGATATTATACAAGCAGGAAATGAAAGTTGAGGGCAGCACAGTAGCACAGTTGCTTCACAGCTCCAGAGTTCCAGGTTCGATTCCCAGCTTGGGTCACTGTCTGTGCAGAGTCTGCACGTTCTCCCCGTATGTGCGTGGGTTTCCTCCGGGTGTTCCGGTTTCCTCCCACAGTCCAAAGATGCGCAGGTTAGGTGGACTGGCCATGATAAATTGCCTTTAGTGTCCAAAATGTTTGGGTGGGGTTACTGGGTTGCGGGAATAGGGCGGAGGTGTGGGCTTAAGTGGGGTGCTCTTTCCAAGGGCCGGTGCAGACTCGATGGGCCGAATGGCCTCCTTCTGCAAAGTAAATTCTATGAAATGTGGGGCAGGATTCTCTGTTTCAGAGACTAAACGCAGGATCCTCCGTCCCGCCAGCTGGCTAAAGATGTTTCCCATTATGGGCAGCCCCACGCCATTGTGAAATTGTCAAACGTTGCTGTGTGTATACTGTTTGCCACATTTCTGAAATTGCAACAGTACCTACGTCGCAAAAATTTTTAATCAGTCGAAAGGGCTTTGGGATATCCAGAGGTCTTGGAAGGCTCGCTCGATCGTTCTTTTCTTCGCCAACTCATTTCATTTATTGAAGATTATTATCAATCGAAGTGCATTTACAGGAATAAGTGAAACCTATTTCCTCACAAAACTCATCAGGCGACCTCAGCTAATATGCCATACGTTTATTCATTCACTGGTCATCTCCTTTACTGCTCTTTTCAAACTTCTGGCTCATGGTGAAATATTATGCCATTGGTGATAATAGCCATTGGTGATAATACCCTCTGGTATAATTACCATGGCAACTGACATCCCAGGAGAGATAATAAAGTGATGGTAGTAGGTTTCTCAATGATGTCAGGGGACGAGCTGGCATTCCAGCCACGTTTGCTATCTCTTTCAATGGCCACCGACCGGCACCACGTCAACCGCGCAATTGGAGAATCATGGGAGCGGCCTCAGACCCGATCGCGGGTCTGCTGAAGCCCATTCTCCGCCCACCCATCGAGTGCGATCGTGGCACGGAGGCTCGGAGAATCCCGGCCATTTTGTTTCAAATTTTCATAATAATTTCAGACCTAATGTGAATGGATGTTGCGTGGGTTTTTGAGAATAAGTTTGAACATGTTTTTGGTGACTGTTGAGCTGCTTTGTAAATATGTATTGTCCTTCTATAATTCACGACATGCATGAATGTCTTAGATTTCCTTCCAAGTCACGTCCCAAAATGCATCAGACCTAGACCAATGAAAAGGAGCCCATTCGGCCCATCAGGCAGGACATACACTGCACGTACTCACATCTTAACATTGGCTGGAATTCTCCAGTTTCACTTTTCTCGCCGGCAGCACACCCACGCCCATGGGTTTCTCAGTGGCGCGGATGGTTATAATGGGAAATCCCATTGACAAGTGGCGGGAAGGTAGAATCCCACCGCTAGCGAACGGCATGCCGCCGAGAAACATTCGGCTGGGGAACAGGAAAATCCAGCCCATTGAAAATAGTGCCCATTTTGTACGACATCCGTGATGTTAATGATAAATAAAATGGAGCCCAGTTGGAAAATAGGCTGTGGATTTGTGACAAGTGCGTTCCACACTACAGGCGTGGATGCTTTTACCCCAGCGCTGTCACCATTTGCCTGGGATGGAGAGGCGAGAGGGAAAATAATCGCAACCGCTATCCAATGGATCTGATACTAGGTGTGAAGATCAGGAGAGGAGCAGGATGGTGTGTAAAGTTTAAGAATCCCAGCCGTAGAATTTGGACAGTAAGAAGTCTTACAACACCAGGTTAAAGTCCAACAGGTTTGTTTCAAACACTAGCTTTCGGAGCACTGCTCCTTCCTCAGGTGAATGTAAGCAGTGCTCCGAAAGCTAGTGTTTGAAACAAACTTGTTGGACTTTAACCTGGTGTTGTAAGACTTCTTACTGTGCTTACCCCAGTCCAACGCCGGCATCTCCACATCATGGCTACCATCGTAGAATTTGGAGGGGAAGAAAGAGAGCCTTGAAGGCAGAATGTAACAGGGTTCCTGACACTGAGACTGTTACCTCAAATTCCCACAATCAGCTACCCAATGTGACAGTGGAAATTAGGCAGCTGATAAGAGACAATGGGCAGGAGATCCATTGGGCTGAATTCCACCTTCATTTTGCAACATAGATGCATGTTCCAAGAGTGCCCAGCAGCAGGGTTTATCTCAAGTAGGCAGACGCTTAATTCAAACATTTATTTTCCGGACAGAAACATCTGCATGCCAAGTGTCAATGATCAATCAGGCAGGCTGTCAGTTCTAAAAGAGAGAAAGACTTGAATTTATATAGCACTTTTCATGACCACCAGTCATTCAAAGTTCTTTGAAGATTAACGTCAGTACTTTTGAAGTGTAGTCACGGTTGTAATGTCATTTGCGTTCAACTGCCACAAACAGCAATGCGATCATCATTTTTGATGTTGATTGAGGGAAACATATTGGCCAGGGCACGAGGAATAACTCCCCTGTTCTTCTCCTAGAACAAAAAGCAAAGACAATACAGCACAGGAACAACAGGCCCTTCAGCCCTCCAAGTTTGTGCGGGTCATGATACCACCCTTTGCCAAAACCCTCAGCACTTCCTTGAGCTGTACCCTACTTCCATCCAAACAGGCAGTGGGGCATCGGTTTAGCATCTCATCCGATGTATGATGCTTCTGACAGTGCAATGCACCTTGAGTACTGCAGAGAGTATCAGCCTCGATTTAGGTACTCAAGCCATGGAGTGGGACTTGAATCCAGAAACTCGGGATTCAGAGGCGAGTGTGGCACCAACTGAGCCATTGCTGCCAAGAAAGGATGATCACTGCCAATGGATAATTTGTATTAATAGTTGATATATCGACAGCAGGTAGGTAGCATGCCTGATTGTTATTTCATTCATATTTAACCATTGTTGGCAATTTATTTGCTCTTCTTTTTATTGTAATAGATTCCAAAAACCTTCATACCAATCATTTCTTTGCCTCTTACACCCATTGCTGCCATCTCCCCTATATACATTGTTTGGAAGACGAGGAAGAAAATACAAGTCACCTCTTGTTATACTATTTTCCTCACTATTATATAGTAGGATTCTCAATATTCTTTAGTTCAGTTAGTTGAACATCAGAATTGGGACTCAGTAGTCTGGGTGTAATTCCCAGCATCATTCACTCAGACTTTCACTGCTCTGTGGGCGGATAAAATAAGAGACATATCTTAAGTATTGGGTAAAAGACTGACTGATGGAGTGAGATTGCAGATCGGTGATAATCCCATTGAATAGTGAAAATGCTTGAGGGACTAAAAAGCTTACTCCTGTCCCTTTGTCATAATGTGGGCTGTGATTCTCTACTGAGTCGTACTACACTCCGTATGCCTCAACCGATGCCTGTGTCTTTGTATTTACATTGTGTATTTATGTATGTCCTATGTTTTTCATGTTTGGAACGATCTGACTGCACTGTACGCAGAACAATACTTTTCACTGGACCTCAGTACACGTGACAATAAATCAAATCCAAATCCAAATGAGAAGCTGGGGAATAAAAGGTGATGCAATGATTCCTGTTTACTAAACAATGGAAAAGGCAATCATCCCAAAAGGGATTTCAGGATTCCAGTAGTCAATGAGTCATTCCTCTCTTACTTCTGAGTTTACGGAGACGTTCACGACTAAAGGTAAAGTAGATGCAGAAAAAAGACCTTTTACTGAACTTGACATGAATAAAGGCACAAGGAGACAGGAGCATCATAAGTTGCATCAATTGAAGATTTTCTTGAAAATACTCTTGTTAAAATAGGTGAAATTAAATAATGAAATAAGAAGTTTTAGATTTAGAAAGAACATTGGAAATGAAAGCAAGAAGACAGGAGTCATAAAACAGTATCCACATTGGATTACATATACATGCATGGATCATTACAGGAGACATGCCAAGTCCAATTTCTATTGTAAGCTGACTACACTCCTATCAAACCATCATTCTATCTCTCTATTTAATATATTTGATAGTAAGAGGATGGCGCTAGTAGGCTGATGCTGATCTACCCTTGAAGTTTCGAACATATAATTGTTCATTTATATGTTGATGCATATTTTATGGTCTTTTATCAAGAAGTGTTAATAGGTTAACAGCAATTAAAATTAAATGCACCCAGGCTTCGATTCTTATCTGCATTATATATGGCCATGCTGATTCAATTGTCAATGACAAGGCAACTGTGAAACAAAACTGTCCTTCATGCACTAGCTTTTGTCACACCGAAAGACCTCAAAATCCTTCATGCAATGGATTTTCTTTCGAACACAGGTATCGTTACGAAGTGGCAGAGCACAGATTCCTAATACAAATATTATTTTGCACCACCAGGGCATTTGTAATTGTAAAGAAACAAGAAACTAACATAATTAGCAAAGCTGAGAGTTGACTCCAAGTAATTGCGCAATCATAGGAAGAGGCTTGAGTGCTTCTATGACTCCGAGCAGGGGGGGGGGGGGGAAGGGATCTACAGACAAGCTGTCGGTGGCACAAAAATAACGATTGCATTGCCCACAAAGGTTGTCTTATATTTGGAATGCTACTGATACCACATGATGAAACGATAGAATGACACAGTCCTGAAGGAAGTCAATTGGCCCCTCATTTCTGTGTTGGTTCTTTGAAAAAGCTATCCAATCATTTTATTCTCCTGTCCTTGCCCCGTAAACCTGTAATTCTTGTCCCTTCAAGGATTTAGTCAATTATTTTTTTTAATGCATTACTTGAATTTGCTTTGAACACCCTTTCATGCAGGGCATTCCAAATTGAAAAAAGCTCACTTATTTTGTTTCCTCAAACTGCCGCTGGTTCTTTTGGCAAGAAGATTTTCCAATATCTAGTCACTACAGGGCAGCATGATGCAAAGCTGCTGAATGCTCAACAGTACTGCGACATGATGATAATGATAATGTCATGCAGTTAGAATTGCATGTCTCCCACTGTCACCTTATTGATTTATTTTCCCTCCTGTCTTTGATTATCACTTTCCTGGGCCAGTAGCTCATGTTAATCAACTTTTCTTTTGCAGCGATGTATTTGTTTTATTCATTCATTGCGACCCTCGGTGATCTTGAAGAAAAGATTCACGATGAGATCAATCTCCACTCTGTCTCAGGCGAGTGATATGGCAGGCAGCCTCTGATCAGCTGAGATGCTCTCCTGCCAGTTTAATCAGAAGAACGTGTTATCAGAAGTCCTGCTTTTTGCTTGGCAGATAATGAACCAGACAATTCTGACGATAACTGATCTCTAATCTTCACATTACAATATGGAACCTCAGCTTTAATCTAATAACAAAAATACACTGTTTAATGGCAGGAGGAGAGCCAATAACACTGCCTGGAAGGCTGTGTCTGTTAAGTGCAACAGAGAAAGTAACGCTCGATTCAACAATCTGTCTACACGTTCATTAGTGAAGCACTAATTGCATTAGAATGAACTCTCCAAAGCGAGTCAACAAATGTATCCAGTGAGTGGCTGAATCACACATAGCAGGCAGGCCCCAGGACTGATGCCCAAACTACAATGATCCACCCAGCTGCAGGTGAGACAACAGCAGACGTCAAGGGCGGGATTCTCCGATCCCGGGACTAAGTGCCCGCGTTGTCGCGAACACCGTCGCGTTTCACGACGGCGCGAACAGGGCCCGGGCACGACCGATTCTGACTCCCACAGGGGGCCAGCACGGCGCTGGAGCGGTTCACGTTGCTCCAGCCTCCTTACGTGGCGCCCATTTGGCGCCACGCCAACCCGCGCATGCGTAGTTGGGGCAGCTCATTCCTGCGCATGCACAGTTGTGCCGCACCATCCTGCACATGCGCGGGGAACTTCTTATGGGCACCGGCCCCTCACCAACATGGCGCCGGGGTTCTGGGGCCGGCTGCGGAAAGAGGTAGGCCCGGGGGAGGAGAGGCCGGCCCACCGATTGGTGGGTCCCGATCACGGGCCAGACCCCATCGGAGACCCACCCCCATGAAGGAGCCCCCTTCCCCTCCCTACAGGCCGCCCCCCCAGCGTTCCCGCACAATTTCCGCCGGCAGCAACCAGGGGTGAACGGCGCCAGCAGGACTGTCATTTTTATCGCCGGCCGCACGGCCCATCCGGGCCAGAGAATCAACACTCGCCATTTGCGGTGATTCTCCTAGCGGCCCGGCGCGATTCTCATGGCGCTGGTTTCAGGGTGTGGGAAAATCACCTGTGGGTATCGGGCCGGCGTGGCGCAACTCTCGCGGGCCCCGGCGATTCTCCTACCCGGCGTGGGCGGGAGGAGGAGAATACTGCCCTATATTTGGACTTCGTGCCTAGAGCTAGAGAGCCGAACGTGGACAGGGTTCCTGCATCTGCTGCGCTGTTAACAACCCTTGTTGAATAACAAGAACAATAATCACCTTTAATTTAAAGGAACATCCTAAGGTGTGCCACACAGGCGCATTATAAAACAATAGGTGTGATCTCCCAGTCCTGCCAACACCCCGTAACACCCCGCCACTCTTCTCCGGCAGCAGAGGGTGTGAAAAACAAGAAATACCGCTGATTGTGGTGGGGACTGGAAGATATCACTGCCGGTCAATGATGGGCCATTTCTGCTGCGTCAGCTCACATAGGGTGGGACGGAGGAAGGAAGTCCCGCCCAAAGTATAACACCGATCCAGTTATTAGGTCTTGGTCAAAGAAGTAGATTTCAATTAGTGTTTTAAAGGAATGAATGAGTGAAACCATCATTGAATGATGGAAGATTGAACGAATGCCACCTAAGGCAGGATTGGGCTGGTTGTGATTCCTCCGGATTCTCCCTTTTCCTTCCTGCACCCACTTCATATCGTTCAATGGTCTGAGGGTATTTTTCATCATGGATTGATGAACAAATGAACCTGTACACTTCGGAAAGGAACATGTGGGATATACCAAGCAAAGAGCTAACACCAGTCACTGAAGTAAGTATGCGAGCACAGCAAGCAGTTAGGAAGGGGGATTGCGATGCAATAATCATCATCTGAGACAGGGCACGTGTAACCATGAGAATCCACTTGAGTAATATTTTATTGGCAAAAATGGTCAACATTAACAAAGATTCCATAATCATCTACGTAGCCTTCCACATATCACACTAACCATTGATCAACAAGGAAACATCACCGTTCCATATTGGTACCAATACAAAATCACAAAATCAGCTCATTTTCACAACAAAAAAACAAACACATGTTATCACCTCTCCCAGGTTCCTCAACAGAAACAGAAGATAAACCTGAGAATGTTTTATCATGTTCAGAACTTTGTTGTAGAAATGATCTGTTCAATGCGTTACTTAATAATAATAATCTTCATTAGTGTCTTGCATTAACAGTGCAATGAAGTTACTGTGAAATGCCCAACTCACCTAACAAGCACGTCTTTCGGGACTTGTGGGAGGAAACCGGAGAACCCAAATGAAACCCACGTAGACACACGGAGAAAGTGCAGACTTCGCACAGACAGTGACCCAAGCTGGGAATGGAACCCAGGTCCCTGGCGCTATGAAGCAACAGTGCGAACCACTGTGCTACCTTACCACCCATTCCATGTATAAATGCCATTCTCCATCCATGAGCCACAGATGTGACGTGCTTGTTACATGCAGCACTCAGCACACCAGCAACAAAAACACTGCAATCTGGGAAAGCATTTCATCAACAGCTTCATCAGGTGGCTCATTTGGATCAAAATTATGTGGCAGGTCCTGCAGCGACTGAGCCCAGTGTTCCAGGTATTTTAGATAACATTGTCCTTTTCGTCGACAGAAAAGGAAGGAAACAGCAACAGCAGCCTCCAGGCATTTGCAGCCACCACCAGCCTCAAACACAACCTGCAGCTGTGAAGTGCTCTCACAACTAACAAGGCCAATTCCTTATTAGCAACAGCCTTCAGCTGTGAAGCTAGAGGCTGCTCACAGTCAAAGGGAGTTAAAGTGATCTTAAGCACAGAAAAAAGAATGGGGTCTCTCCTGGAAGTGTTTTTGCTCGGTCAGACAGCAGAAGCTGTAGTTGCCCCTGTTATGGGTATCCACAATATTTAAAGATAGACAAAAAGCCGAGAGCAGCATGGTAGCACAATGGGTAGGACTGTTGCTTCACAGCTCCAGGGTCCCAAGTTCGATTCCCGGCTTGGGCCACTGTCCGTGTGGAGTCTGCACGTTCACCATGGGTCTGCATGGGTTTCATCCAGGTGCTCCGGTTTCCTCCCACAAGTCCCGAAAGACGTGCTGTTGGGTACTTTGGACATTCTGAATTTGCCCTCTGTGTACCCGAACAGGTGCCGGAATGTGCCGACTAGGGGCTTTTCACAGTAACTTCATTGCAGTGTTAATGTAAGCCAACCTGTGACAATAAAGATTATTATTACAAAACCCCTCAGCCCTCCCAAACACCAGGGGCGATCCCCGACCTGGAAAGCTCCAGTTCCCGATCAAGCCCAACTCTCCTGAGGGGCCCATCTCCCTGAGCACTGGGGCAGCAGCTCCAGAATCCTGGAGCTGCATGCCCAAAAATGGAAATGGCTAATCATCCTCTCAGATGTCCTGAGCAGCCATTGCGCCAGCTTCACTTTTTAAAAAAGGAATGCTGAATGACGCCCGTGTGATTTCTCGCTGGGGAGCCGGTTAATTCCCGGGAGGATGTTGCATTCGACTTCAACCTGACTAATGAGATGGAAATTAATGCAAATTGAGGTTAATGACATGGTAGCCATATTTGTGTGAGATCTGAAACTCACCGTCGGGAGTTGGCCTTTACGCTATTTAATCGGCGAGCCCAGATCTGCGGCGGGGGCAACACGGTGGTTAAATTGAACCCGTTACCTCAAACCTTTGGAAAAATAACAGCAAGCTCATGCTGCATGCTGTTATTAATGCACATTCAGCCAGCAGGTTCCGTTTAAAAACAGCTACATCATGAAATGCTAATCATCGGGATTCAATGGGCAATTTGCTCTATTCTGGCAAACAGCACCTCACTCTCAACCTCACTGTTAATTTTAAGAACATTCTGGATTTGCACATTAACTGTGCATTAAATTAGCAGAAAGTTACATCTCATACTTAAGAGCATAAATATGCTTTTTGCGACACCACAACTTCTAATACAACCTTCCCAGCAGAAAAAAATGTAATTAACCTGTTCAAGTCTCAATCCTGCATGCAGCAAATTATTGGCAGACATCTGAAAGTTTTCACATTTCGTAAGGGTGTGAAATGCGTCAGGGGCAGCAGCAACAGCGATCGGTGGCTGTGAATTTCCACTACTTCAAAATAAAAAGTTGAAGATTATTGCATCCAAGACAGTGAGTCATTCAAATGATAGACATCATCAGTTTTTTGAAAATTCCTAAAAGTACGCAGCATCACCACTCAATAAGAATGTATGTTGATTGTGAAAAACACAGATGTGCAGCAGGATTCTCCGTTGGTGGGATCTCCGCTTCGCCAGCAGCTCGCTCACACCCGCGGATTTCCTGACGGAGTGGGGGTAGCCTCAATGGGAAACCACATTTAGCGGTTAGCCTGACTTTGGTCTTTGGTAAGATTTTAGAGTCCATTATTAAAGACCAAATCGCGAAGTACTTGGAAGTGCATGATAAAATAGGACTGAGTCAGCAGGGCTTCGCCAAGGGAAGGTCATGTCTGACAAATCTATTCTTTGAGGAAATAACAAAGAAGTTAGACAAAGGAGAACCAGTGGACGTGATTTATTTAGATTTCCAGAAAGCCTTTGACAAGGTGCCGGATAGGAGACTGTTAAATAAGTTAAGAGCCCATGGCATTAAAGGTAGGATCCTGGCATGGATAGAGGATTGGCTGACTGGCAGAAGGCAGAGAGTGGGGATAAAGGAGTCTTTTTCAGGATGGCAGCTGGTAACTAGTGGTGTGCCTCAGGGGTCTGTGCTGGGACCACAACTTTTCACAATAAACATTAATGATCTGAAAGAAGGAACTGAAGACATTGTTGCTAAGTTTGCAGATGATACAAAGATCTGTAGAGGGACAGGTAGTATTGAGGAAGCAGGCGGGCTGCAGAAGGACTTGGACAGGCTAGGAGAGTGGGCACAGAAGTGGCAGATGGAATACAATGTGGAAAAATGTGAGGTTATGCACTTTGGAAGGAGAAATGGAGGCGTAGACTATTTTCTAAATGGGGAAATCCTTAGGAAATCAGAAGCACAGAAGGTCTTGGGAGTCCTTGTTCACGATTTTGTTAAGGTTAACATGCAGTTCATTCGGCTGTTAGGATGGCTAGCATTCATGTCAAGAGTGCTAGAATACAAGACCAGGGATGTACTTCTGAGGCTATATAAGGCTATATACGGAGGGGGCGGCAGTGACCGAAGAATCCAGCCCATTGAGTCTGGAGAATTAATAACGATAAATAAAGTGTGTATGGAGTATGCAAGTAACATCCCAGCAATTGCTGTAATCAGAAATCGATGGGAGGGAGAAACCCAGGAACATTACAATCACTAGGGAAATGGTACTTCGATAATTGTTGGAGCTTTGGCTTGACAAATCCTTTGAGCTTGATGGGCTTCATCCAAGGCTTTTAAAATAAGTGTTTTGTGTGAAAGTTGATGCGCTGGTTAAAATTTTCAAAAATTCCCCGAATTTGGGGAAGGTGACATTAGATTGGAAAATAGCATTTTATTCACAAAGGGAGGGAGACAGAAAGCAGGAAACTACAGGCTGTTAGCTTGACACCTATAATCAGGAAAATGTTAGAAACTATTATTGAAGATGTTACAGAACAGAATCATAAAACCTCTACAGTGCACAAGGAGACCATTCGGCCCATTGAGTCAGCACCAACCCTCTGAAAGAGGACTCCACCCAATTCCACTTACCTGTCCTGACCCAATAAGCCCTTAACCTAATCTACACATCCCTAAGGGAGCAATTTAGCATGAATAATCCACCTAAGCTGCACATCTTTGGACTTTGGGAGGAATTCAGAGCACCCCGAGGAAACCAGGCAGAGATGTGGAGAATGTACAAATTCCACACAGTCATCCAAGGCTGGAATTGAACCCTGGACCCAAGGGCTGTGAGGCAGCAGTGCTGCCCACTGTGCCATTGTGTCGCCCACAAATTGGGCACAATGGCACAAAACTGAGAACAATTCAAGGCAATAAGGCAACGTCTGATACCAGGGGCTGGATTCTCATTTCTGAAGACTCCGCTGGCAGGATGCTCTGTATTGTCGGCACCCGGGGGTTTCCTGACGGCGTGGGGCTGTCCCACAATGGGAAACCCCATTGACCGGCTGCCGTAACAGAGAATCCCGCTGGGGTGGTGAGGCAGAAATGTGGCACGGCGGTGCGGAGCATCCCGCCCTAGGTGCTGCCGTCGGTGTAGAATCACGGGAACTGCATGCCCCTGCTAGGAGTGCTGGCCAGGAGAATTTCCTGCCATGCAAATAGGCCAGCATGTTGCCCACATGCTGCCCAGCCAGCGGGACTGGAAATCACGTTCCGTGTCTGACAAGCTGAAGCACCTTTTAATCCCTCCACTCAGCACAGACTATCATTCCAGCCAAGAAGATGGCTCCTTTTTAAAAGACCAGCCCCAAGGTTCTTGGAGTCAGAGATTGACTGAATGCTGGAGTGGGGCAGAGACTCAAGCCTGCAATGCTGAACGAGGCCTGGAATGAGGTGGCAGAGGCTGTGAGTGCTGCCAGCCTCACCAAGAGGACTCGCACACCATAATGCCATACAAAGATGGAGGATAAAGGTCACAATCTAAAGCTATCAAACTCAAAGTGGAGTCCGGGGAGCTGCGATGTGCCCAACCGGAAGATGAGACCCTGCTCCTCCAGCTTGCGCCAAGTTTGACTGGAGCATTGCAGTAGGCCAAGGATAGACAAGTGGACATGAGAACAAGAGCCTATTCTGTAACCAGCTTCAATTTAGTACAATATACAAGTGTTAAGCAGATGCCAGGGTATGCCTCCAGACTAAGGCCTGAGTCCCATGCCTAGAGTCCAAGTTAGATGGACCAATTGTGGAACAGAGGTGTTCAAAGTGGTTAGCCTTGTACTCAACGGTACCAAGAGATCAGGGAACTGGAATGCATAGGCTACTCCAAACCGAGAACTTGATCCATACAGATTTTTCCTCTTCTCACTGATACCCAGTGTGACATACACTTGACACAAACAATGCATACATATTCTCGATGGACTAAACTCTTCCCTTCACTATGTGGGCATGAATCAGCAAAACAAAGATCAGATGGATTCTGTAATGAGCAAAATTTCTTCACCCCCCCCTCCACTCCTTTTCACATCCGTTTAACACTGCTTCATTCCTTCATACACTGAGTGATTATTTGTTTGTTTCTTTATTGCATTTTTATTTGGTATTGCTCTTTTTAAAAACAATTATATTTTATTAAGTTAGAATACAAATGGGCAGCACGGTGGCCTAGTGGTTAGCACAACCGCCTCACGGCGCTGAGGTCCCAGGTTCGATCCCGGCTCTGGGTCACTGTCCGTGTGGAGTTTGCACATTCTCCCCGTGTCTGCGTGGGTTTCGCCCCCACAACCCAAAAATGTGCAGAGTAGGTGGATTGGCCACGATAAATTGCCCCTTAATTGGAAAAAATAATTGGCTAATCTAAATTTATAAAAAAAAGAAAAAAAAAAAAGTTAGAATACAAATCTCAGGAAAGAAGTTGGAGATTTATTTATCTAATTAATTATAATTTTTAAGGGCCCTTTAGAGATTCACGGGCCCCTTCTTGGCTCCCCGGGCCCCAGACCGATGTACCGGCTGAACCAAGACTACTGCTTGATGTCCTTTGAAGTTGCCGACCATCTCAAATCACGAATTGTAACTTTATCTTTAAATTCACACACTCTTGCTGAAAACATGGAATTTCCTTAATTATGCCCGACCCGGGCCCCCCTATTCCACATCCTTCCACTACCTTTTCATGCACTGTTTATTTGTGTCCTGTTCTCTTTTTTTTCTTATTCCTTTTTATTACTAAAACAGTTGTCTGTGTTTGTTTCTTTATTGCATTTTTATTTGATATAGGGGGCCCACTTCATCAGGGGCCCACTTGCCATCGGGCAAGCTGACACCCTGGCCAGTCCGCCACTGCCCCACTCCTTCCCCCAAAACCAATACCAGATTAGCTCCCTCGTAGTCAAGGTGAAAAATATTGTCTCATAAAAACTTCCTGTAGATGTGCTGGAGCCCACAATTCAACAGCTGCTCTTTTTCAGTCATTGTCACATTAGGATTGTTAATGAATCATAATTTTGTAAAAATAAATTTTTATTTGTACAACAGTGCAGAGTAAAGCATCACTGAACGGTACAGGAAATTACCAGTTTGTGTGTAACTAAACTTTGAAGGAATGAAGTGTGAGAAGGTATCAGAGATTAATTAGTGTTAAATTAAATTATGAAAAAAATGTCAGATAGTGAGGCACGAAAATATGCAAACAAAGGCAGCATCAAGCAATTCACATACCAATAATGATTTCATTTGACCTTTAGCCTGATGAAAATTCATTGTAATGTACTGTGGAAAGCTGTACATAGTGAACCAAGGGCTAATTACATACATATATTGCATTTAGGTTTCTATTTATAATCTCACATTAAACATTTCATCGTGCATTTTCTAATCACGCTACTCTGCAGCTATCAATCAAAGCTGGGATAGAGATGTTTACAGTTGACCAGATGACTGCTAATTTTTGTTGGCCCCTCCGAATTGTCTCCTTTCACCTTCCAAAGATGCTGACGTGTGCAAGCAGTCAGTTCAGTGAGCACCAGCTGCTCTGCTAGCCTGTCTAATATATGTGAGATGGTGTGTCGATGTATTGAGAATAATGTGGTCCCAGCACAGCAATGGTGGGACCACCACTTATCAGGTGAGCTGACCTCACATTTGCATCAGAGGTCAACTCATTTAGATATTTCTTGTGGCGTTCTCACTGCAAAGTGCATGGTATGACACCACAGTCGGTGAGGGGATGGTTGTGTGTGGGAGGTGAGGGATGGAGAGGTTGGTGGTGGGGGAAGGAGGGAGTTGGGGAAATGCGAACTGCCACACAGTAACTGGAGGTTTTCTTTAACAATGTTAATTCAGTCATTGATTTAATTGCAGTACGTCTTTATTACCCATACGTCTTCAATTTAATGGAAAACAAAGGGACTAGGTTTGCACAATCTGTCCTATTTTCTGCCCACAGACGTGAGAGTTTTCACGGCAATTAGATATTTCTTCCGTCTTGTTATTGTGGGAGAAAATGATTAATGGTGAAACTGAGGCAGATTTCCAACTTGACACCTAGGCGTTTCCTCTGCATGTGTTTGTATTAGAAACAGCGAACAAAGGATATCTTTATGAAATGCATTTTGATGCTATAACGAGAGGAATTTTTACCCATCGGCTGCTCGGGAAAAAAGCTAATACTTGCAGGGTGAATAGCAAGAGATGTCCTCAAGTAATACAATTACACGGAATTGGAAAATGATACAGCACAGAATGAGGCTCGGTCTCAGCCCTGTAATACTGTTATCCATTTTTCCCACTCCCCTATTTATTTCTCCATGGGATATAATATAGCCATCCATTTCGCATTGGCAACCAAATTTGTAACATTTTGTTTTTATAATATCTGAGCTCTAAAATAATGCATTTTCGTCATGCCCTCTCCTCTTCTGAGGTTTACCCTGGCTCACCCCGAGGTGGAGTTCAACAGGTGTCAAACTCAATTTAACATCCTGGCCAATATTCACAGCAAAGTGTTGCAGACTAGTCATCTGCAGCAGGAATAATACAGAGCTAGATGCTTCCTGTACCTAATGTCTATTCATGCTCTTCAGCTGGGGGTCTCTGAATTGCCACTTGCATTGGAAACTCAGGCTGTTTGTTCACTGCAGGAACTAAAAGGTACTGAGGTCAATTATGGCAGCCATTTCACACACACAGGCCAAGATTAGATAACTAAACCCAACCTCGGGAATAAACCTGGGACGTTCCTTCCCTTCTGTCCCTGCAATCTAGTGAAGTCACGAGTCACGGATGTATCCTCAACCGTTCAATCAGGTATTGATTGATCACATACGCCATTCTTTTAATAACAGTCTGGGTGCCTGTGATGGATAATAACCTCACACTGAGCCTTTTTTTTAAGATAGACTTTTATTGAGATTTTCAAATTTTTACAAAAATCGCAACAAAACAAGAAGAAAAAGCAAAGCATTAGGCATTAATGTATAACAGGTACAGCACAAAACCAGAGTCGATGCAAGCACAGGAGCAAATAAGAGCAAATGAGTCAGGGACAATGTCCCCAGTGTGTTCCCTCGACAAATACAATACCCATCTGTGGCAAAATAAGATATAAGCAACAGCACAAACGTACATCTTCCCATAGCTTTGGAAAAAAAATAATGTCGGGAAGTAAAACATCCTGAGAACCCCAGAGCAATGGGGAAATTACACTAAAATGGACAATGCAAACTATCTCCCCTCCAGGCCCAGGGCAGAGCAGGCAACCATGGTATGACTGAAAGACTGTGAGCCACAAGTCTAAGAAAATCTCAAACCTCAATCCCAAGGCCTCTGATAGAAAAATAAGAGAAAAGCAAGGGCAGAGAACAAATACCCGAGCTATCAACCACCCTTCACCAGATCCCAGATTAAAGAAAGTGGCAGGTCACCAGATTATCATCAGTGATATGGCCTGAAAGGGGACAACCAAATACCATAAAGCTAAAGGTCAAGGAGTGTATTGTCAAGTCACAAGCGGAGAGGGGGAACCCCACCCCGGACAGAGAGTGGGCCATCAGGGTAACGCCAAAAAGGGGGAGCGCCCTGCAAGGGGGGGGGGGGGGGGGAAGAAGGAGGGCCAGCCCACCTCCCCGCAGCACCAGTGAAACCACAACAACCAAGACTACACAAACGGATAGGATTAGGGCTACCAAGAAACAACACATCCAGTAAGCCTGCACCTAATTGTTCATAACACCGAGACCTATTCTCCCACCCATCGTGATTGCGGAGAATCGCGGCCGGGCCCATATTTCATTGTCGCCGTTAGCTCTAGTGAAAACCAGTGCAAGGTGAGGGACACATCAGAAACAACATTTCCGGGTTCTCTCTGAAAAAAGAAGATTGAAGAGAAAGAACAAGAACTATGGGAACTATTAATTCAGATAACAAAACTTTCCAAACTACCGCCTGATGTTTTACAATTCAACAAGAGCCAGCCAACTAAACTGCAGGAGGGCCCTCCCTCCTGCTCTGAGGAAGAGAGGAACATGGATAACCATTGGGTGCAACACTCGGTCGATCTTAAAATCGTCACCCACCCAGGTGCAGATCCAGTCACACCGGGGCCGGGATTCTCCCCTACCCGGCGGGACAGGGGGTCCCGGCATACCAGAGTGGCGAGAACCACTCCGGTGTGGGCCTCTCCAAAGGTGCGGAATTATCCACACCTTTAGGGGCTAGGCCCACGCCGGAGTGGCTCCCGTTCCGCCGACCGGGCCTTTGGCGCCCCGCCGACCGGCGCCACGGCTGGCCGGAAGGACTTCGCCGGTCGGCATGAGTCTGCGCATGCGCTGGAGCATCAGCGTCCGCTGACATCACCCTGGCGCATGCGCGGTGGAGGGGGTCTCTTCCGCCTCTGCCATGGTGGAGGCCGTGGCAGTGGCGGAAGATAAAGAGTGCCCCCACGGCACAGGCCCGCTCGCCGATCGGTGGGCCCCGATCGTGGGCCAGGCCACCGTGGGGGCACCCCCTGGGGTCAGATCACCCTGCGCCCCCCCCCCCCCCCCCAGGACCCCGGGGCCCTGCTCCCGCCGGCACCAGAAGTAGGTTAAACTACGTCGGCGGGAGAGGCCTGACAGCGGCGGGACTTCGGCCCATCGCGGGCCGGAGAATCGCCGCGGGGGACCCGCCGACCGGCGCGGCGTGATATTCGCCCCCGAAGATTCCAGGGTGGCAGAGCATTCTGGCCACGGCGGGGGCGGAATTTACGCTGGCCCCGGGCGATTCTCTGATCCTGCGGGTGGTCGGAGAATTCCGGCCCGGGTTCCCCTGCACGCACCCCAAGAAGGAGTACTCCGAACCCTGGGAGTAACAGAATGCTGACCATGGTGTCGGGCATGGCCTAGCCTAGCACCTCCACAGAAAAAAAACTCAGGAGAACACCGCATTGACCTCTACACCTCTCTGAGGTTGCAATAACTCAGTCCCATACTCCTCCCACTCTTACAGAAAAGGATATACAACTGGTCCTGAGCCAACGGGAAACCCTGCTATCTCCGAGGGGAGTCAGTCCTACCCCCCCCCCCCCCCCCCTCAAACACCCAGGGGCCTTTCGCAATACACCAGGCCATGCCTTTGTCAAGCCCAACTCCACATACCGAAATGAGAGAAGAAAAGAGAACTCGCGACCGCCGGGACGGGGTGCCCAATCTGGCCACGGAGTTGTCGTCATATACAGGATTCCCATGACCACTCTCGTCCACAGAAAAGCATCAACAGTGATTGCGGGAGATCCATATCAGAAGAAAAGGCTGCCTCGACCCAAAGGAAGAGTCGCACGAAACCCAGTCCTATCAGGATAACACACAGTCTGCCTGGGCCGAAAAAGGAAGAGGCACTAAAGCAAAATTAAAAGAAAAAGTTAAAGAAAACCTGAAACAGCTTAGCTCTATCTAGACGGGGGAACCTTCCTTGAACATAAAAGGAGGCAAAACTAACACCCAGAGCCAAAATTGTCCAGCTCTCACCCCACTCCATCTCTGCTCATCTTCCCTCTCAATGAGGTGGGCGGGGGAGGGGGAGGGAAACGACAACAATAAATACGCCCCTCCTCCACCTCAAGGATCCTCAGACAATCCATATATTTAGGATATAGACTGTGCAAGATTCAATATTTGGCTTAAAATGATATAAACTTATTGAATCAGGATAACTAACATTACAACACATCACACCCACATATTTACTTTCCTGTAAATGGAATAAATTGGCAGACAACAACCTAATAATTCGGGAGGAAAGTCCAGGTTAATAACTGAGATGCAAGATGGTCCTCAAGATAAAGACTTCTCGAAGAAAGCAGAAATGAAGGTTAAGATAGGATCAAGATGACTGAGCCTTTTCAGGATCTCTCAAGGATTCTAACAATCAAAGTATGAGACATCACAACCTCCAGCATGCCATCTCACCAGAACCTAGGCGGTCAACAGCCTAGGCTTCTGCCGGTGGAGATGACTCGACTGGCTCGGCCATCTCTAATCCCTGTCGACTGACATCCAGAGCAGGATAACACAGGGCCAGTGGACGGAAGGTCAACCCAACCCCAGGCCTCGAAGACAGGATTAAATATGCACCATTGAATTTAAGTTGCCCAGCCTCCAAATTTGAAATTCCCGAAATCTGACACCCAATTCTCGAACTCAGCTGGGAACTCTCAACCACCACACCTACATGTGAATCCAGATTCACACAATGATGCGAATGAGTCTTCACTGTTCCCCCTGAAATGGTGGAGCAAACCACTCAGTTCAAAGACAATTAGGGATGGGCAACAAATGCTGGCCCAGCCAGCGATGCCACATCCCAAGAACTAATAAAATAAGATAAATTAGTGCCAAATGACAGGATCATCATTTTGGGGGAGGGAATGGTGGGGTGGAAGGGGCTACAAGATGGAGTCAGGCTGCTGGCCGGAGAAGCAGATCAGAGGCAGCCACAGAGGCGGCCGAATGAAAATCCAAAGGGACCACTTTGCCTCACTGAAACTTTGTCCCATTTTTTTGCTCATATCTAACTCTCACCCCTCAAAGTTCCTGAGGCGCATAGCCAATCCCCACGCCTGTACATGACATCCCATGGCCCCAACCCCTCCCCCTTGCCCTTTGTAGCCCCGATTCCAACTTAACGGCAACTGATGTCAATTCATGCCCCCATCCACCACTCTTTGCCCTTACACTCTCCATGTAAACTCACTCCGTATCCACCATGGGAAGACCTTAGGAGCCATGCTGTGGTCAAGTAAAGTAAAGTTCTAAATATCTACTCCAGACTTCAATAAATAAAAAAGACTCATTCATGAAAGCCTTTTCAATACATTTAAACCCCCTCAACTATTTAATCTCTTCTTTAAAAATTGTATTTAAAACCACACATCAAAAACAACTAATCCTTTAAAACCTCTGTGAGCTGTCAATGAAGTTGTGAACTTGATATGGTAATATGGGCTAGAATTCTCCGGCCATTGTGATTCTCTTTTCCCGCTGGCAGCATGTTTCCCGGCGATATGGGGTGGCTTTGATGGGAAATCCCATTGAGAAGAGACAATACCACAGCCAGCAAAGGGAGTGCAGCCCAGAATAATTTGGCTGGGGAACCAGAGAATCCCCCCCCTTGATATTGTGAACCAAGGGAAGATCTTATTGAAACTTACAGGATACTGCGAGGCCTGGATAGAGTGGATGTAGAGAGGATGTTTGCACTTGTGGGAAAAACTAAAACCAGAGGCACAATTTACTAAAGGGACGGTCCTTTAAAGCAGAGATGAGGATGAATTTCTTCAGCCAGAGGGTAGTGAATCTGTGGAACTCTTTGCTGCAGAAGGCCAAATCAATGAGTATCTTTACAATAGAGAGAGAAATAGGTTCTTAATTAATAAGGAGATCAGGGGTTATGGGGAGAAGGCAGGAGAATGGGGATGAGAAAAATATCAGCCATGATTGAATGGTGGAGCAGATGCGATGGGCTGAGTGGTCTAACTCTGTTCCTTTGTCTTATGGTCTTAATATCATTGTGGAAACCAGTCAAGCAATAATATTGCTATGATTAGCAATTAGGGTTATGTCAACAAACAGCTTCTGAAAGCAGCTTTCTTTTCCGTTCTCAGACACAGGCAGACTTTTTTTCACCTTTGAAAGGGTAGGGAATTTAAATAACCTGACAGTTCTACATGCCTTATCTGCTCTTCAAAAGCATTTGCATCTGTTCCAAAACAAATCCAAACACTGTGGGATAATGCCTTTGCTCCAGAGAAAATGGGTTGGTTTGAATTCAAACGACCCGACTGAGTTTGGTTTTCCCACATGTGTGAGTTGCATCCTGACACTAGCTCCTCCCCCCCCCCCCCCCTCCCTTCCCCTAGAATCAGACCTTGATAAGGACAAGACTTGCTTGAGGCAGGATTTGATAGGACCAATTTTAACTCCTCTGGCAGAAATGTTTAGATTGGGCTGGGCATTGCGGGGGGGGGGGGGGGGGGGGGAGCAAGAGGTACATCATGACGCATTCCCACCATATTTCTGGCCTCCAACATTTTTACTTACTTGAATTCAGGTATGCAAAAGCTGCCTCTGCCACAGAATTGCAGGATCATTATTTAAATGACACCATTGAAACATGCATTCCGTTCTAATCATGGGCCCAACTGCAGAAAGAGCAGGGACAGAAGGGACCCTTGTACTGCCAATGTGGTGTAAGATATAGAAATAAAATAAAACATAGGGAAAATACTAGGAAACTCAAATTATTTGGGGAAACCTGAATATTATTGAAAAAGCGAACAGACCTGTCAGCGACCGAAAATGGAAAGGATCAAGTGGTGTTTTAGGTACACAAACTGAATATCATGAAAGAGGACAGGGAGCAAGATGTACAAGCTAAGAAACCTATATATCTTCATATCATTTAGGGGCTGGTTTAGCTCACCAGGCTAAATCGCTGGCTTTTAAAGCAGACCAAGCAGGCCAGCAGCACGGTTCAATTCCTGTACCAGCCTCCCCGGACAGGCGCCGGAATGTGGCGACTAGGGGCTTTTCACAGTAACTTCATTGAAGCCTACTCGTGACGATAAGCGATTTTCATTTTTTCATTTTTCATTTTGGAAAGACAGTTCATGAATTCAAAAGTATGTGCTTTGCTTTAATTTGCAAAGAAGGGTAATCATGCTGGATGATGTATGAACATCGCCATCAGTTTTGAAAAGACAAAATGGGAGCTGATGCAACTCAAGGAAGGAATTAGGAACGTAGGAAAATGCATGATGACCAAATGGCCTAAAAATTGGATCAGTTGTAAAAAGGAGCCGAAGGGCTCAATATGAGGGTAGTGCGAGTGGGTCCATTCCAAGTGTGCTAAACCAGGCTTCTGGATGGTCCACGAGCAAAAAAGGGAGGCTGAATTCTCCTTTTGAATTCACTTGGCGAAATGATTGCGCATGAAGGCAGTCTGTGTTATCAGGTCTTCCCTCCCGCGCCCCCATCCCCCTCACTTTGTACTTGTTTCTTATCTCTTGCCGCTAACATTTGTCCAGTTCTGGTAAAAGATCATCAAAGTTAATTCTGCTTCTCCCTCCAGAGACACTGCCTGGCCTACCAAACAATTTAACAATACTCAAAATGCACCGCAAGTCCTGGGTAGTTCAACAGCTTCTGCTTTTATTTCCAATTTCCAGCATCCACAATATTTTGTTTTTTTTTATGCCTAAAGAGAAAGCGCGGGGACAAAAGCTAAGCCTTACATTCATTTGCTTTAATTAGACGGCCCATTTAAAAATCACTTCCGTGTCTCGTGTCCCGCCTCCATGTCAGTGCTTCATTCTAATTCACTATATAGATTGGAAATTACTTGATTAATGACTCCTTCCATACTCATATGAAAGCATCAAGAACATCCTTTATGTTTCATTTCTTAAATATAATCATGTGGTTCAGATTTCACATGGTAACAAATGAACAAGGATCCTTTGTTCCACCATATTTCAAATGGAATTGATCCCTGGGGGTTTATTGAGTACATGCAGAAATGTAATATAATGCAAATAGTTGGAAGCATTACGGAAACCAGTAATGTTTCTATTTGTCTTATTTTGATGATGCTTCATCAAACACCAGTACAATATAAACAGACATTGTAAAAGAGAATGTCAAACTAAACCACACACAATTGAGCCTATTAGAGAAACTGTAATCCTGCAAGCAAACAAGTCAGTGCATATGTCAAAAACACCCTGTGACATTGGTATTAACAGGATTACATACATTGATTTAACCTACCTAATAGCAATTGGTATCAGCCATATCATTAATCCATCAACCATAATCATCTCAGTAATTTAACCCAACGTTGTGAACTGTGAACTTGGTGCTAATATAATCTGGAGAAATATTAACACCAAGTTATTTTTCAATTAGCACTATAAGGCTAGCGTAAACATCATTGGCACTGAAAAATAACAGCCATAGTGACTGAGCAATAGCTCAGTTTGGTAAGTTTATTCTGTCATCGATTTTCCTCATTTGTCGCTGATAAATGGTTACCGTTACACGAGTTGAAACTTGACAACTGCAGCCGGCAACAGAAACTCTCTGAGAAGAAAATTGAAAAATAATTCTTGTTTTAAGTTGAACTGTGAGGAGAAAAATGAAAGCAAGACTGATGCACCGAGAAGGTGTGAGACAGTGACCAGAGGCTGACCTTGACCCGCGAAGGGAGGTGGCAACAGCAAACGAAAGCTGCGGGAACTATCAGTGATCACGGCTTCAGAGGTGGGGTTAGGGCTCACCTGATAAAACGAGGCAAACTGGGATTGAGAAACTGCTAATGAAACACGCACAGACAAATAGGCTAAAGACTTCATTATCACCTGCTTTGATGCTGCTGGGGATATTTCTAAGGGGATCTTTGAGATACTGTGATATGTAGTATAGTGATACGCTGATGGATGCATGGTGATAATTATGTTAATATGTGACTGCATAGCTGATTATTAATATTCAAGGGTGACATAGTGAAAATTATAGACTTGAGTATTTTATTTACATAATAATGCATATGCATTATTCAGTGAGATTGAAAGGAAGACTTGGTAGATTTTCTAAAATTCAGCTAACAGTCTGCTGGAAAGTGATCATTACAGATTAATGCCAAATAAGATCATACACATTTAATGTTGATCATTTTCATATTTAATGACAGAGGGTGCCTAGACAGCTTCAAAGACCCTGAATTTTAGAATGAGGAAAACAAAGGTTAATCTTAGCTGCCAATTTAATATGACAAAATAAAAGTGTTTCCTCCACGTTAATTAAATGCCTGCCATTGTCAAATCAGGTTACAGACAAGTGAGAATAAAATCATTATTGGCAGATATTAATTTCTTACTTATTATTTAAAATAATCACATAAGACCACTGAAATTAAACTTGTACCCGATGGTACCCTGGTGAGGTGGGAGCAAGACTAATCCCTTTATTTTATTTCCCATTACAATACATAGCAAATTGCATTACAGAGTTTCAGTTAACCAGACTAAATCCCCCATTGAAACCCTTTATTTGTGACAGTTTCTAAGTAATCCCATCATCCTGGTTCTGAGCCCAATCCTCTGCAGTATAATGCTTAATTGCCTTACAAGTTAAATCGTTCCTACTATTTCTGCGTTTGCACTTACAGAAGCAGATACCTTGTCAAAAAAAAACTGGGTCAGTTCAGGGGAATAGATACTGTGCATTGTTTTCTTGCAAATCCATCAAAATAGCTGTTGTGAAAAAGATATCATGACTTTAGCAGGGTTGAGCCTGCCATTAGACAAATCGCCAAAAGCTCTGTTATTTTATTTTCTCTGCTCAGCTAACATTTTCATTCATCTTTGTCGTGCTGTTACAAACTGATTGATCCATAGGCTATTAATCAGTGCAGTTTTTTTGTCAAATTATTATTTCACCTCGTTCTTTTTTGTCTCCATTCCAGCAAAACTCGATTAATTCTGTGCCGCTTTGCATTTAAACCCAGCTGCACAATAGCTATCACAGAGTTTGTATCATGCAAATCATAGATTTTTGTCACAGCAGCTTCTATAACAGCCCCTCCATCAAAATAGCTATTTTTCCATCATTGAAACCATATTGCCAGCTTTTTATATGAGAAAGAACTATTTACAGCTTATTTCCCCAGTAATGCCCTTTTAGCAGTTTATTTTGTCATTGTCACTTTTTATATTTCTGCTAGTTAAATAAAAGTACATCATTCCGATACATTTAGCTTTTAATGAGCTAAACACTGTGACCACAATGCTCAGTACACTGTGAACAGCCCAAATCCTATTTCACTTTATAATGGACTCTACATCCATTTCATCATTGTCACATCCTAGTACTCACTCTTGTGTGATCAAATTGAATCATACTCAAAGCTCAGCACGAAAATGAAATATGTGCATAAAATCAGCCAACATAGATAATCAAGCCCATTCCCACAATCCTATTTGACATATTTACATTTCAAAAGAGATCTTGGAGCACCTTGAGAAGTTAAAGGAAGAGCTTGTCTTATCAAACACTCACAATGCCCAAAAGTGTACACAATTAATTGTTTTTGAAATGCAGCCACTGTTGATTCGTGGGGCCAAAATCTGTATTGACATCAATGGCCAGGTAATTTGTTCTTGGTGGTGTTGGCCAATGGGGAAATGTTGCCAAAGTATTCACTCTGGTCTTCTTTTCCCGTCATTTAAATCATTCATATCCACTTAGACCAACAAAACCCACAAACAGAGCTTCAAAGTAACATCTCATCCAAAGGATAGAATGCCGTACAAATGCAGTGCTCGCTCAGTTCTGTGCTGGTTTGTCAACCTACATAACGTGCTCGAGTTCTGCAGTGAGTTTGAATCTGTGTTGGGTGAAAGAGCCATTAAATGAGACAAAGTGACACATTCTGGATCTATGACTGATGCACTATCAATTACCACAAAGACGAGAATAGTGGAACAATCGAGGCTTTATTGAGCAAAGGTGTTGTGCCTCCTGTAGGTGGAACCAGAATGGCTGCAGCACAGGAGAGCACACACATTTATATGCCGCCTACTGGGCAGAGCCAGCAGGCAGGGATTTACCCTTGTATCTCTAATATACGGGCAGTGCCGTAATACATGTAATATACTACTAGTGGTGACTACCATATTCACTCCTGCTAAAAAAAAAAGAGTCCGGCGGGGGTGGTGGAAAACATTACAAGTTAAATCTGTCGGGGGCCTTGACCCTCCTTTGCGATTGCCTCAGTCCTGGTGGTGATGTGGGCATCGACTTGGTCACCTGCGACTCCAGGAGCGTGTTGTCCTTGTCCTTGTCACCCCTGAGTGGAACCAGTGGGAGAACGGACCTTGACCTTCTCAATGGAGTAGGGCAGGTTGTGGGCCTTGATGAAATGGAAGAACAGGGAGACCCCAGGGTGGCAGAGGTCAAAGTGGAGAGCCCGGAGTCGGCCCACTTGTGCGCTGGCATCAGATGGCTCGTTGAGCTTACCCGGGGGATATAAGATCTCATAATTATAGGTGGAGAGCTCTATCCTCCACCTGAAGATCTTGTCATTTTTGATCTTGCTCCGCTGTACATTATTAAACATAAAGGCAGTGAGGAGAGTGAATCTCCTGCTGGCCAGGTAATGCCTCCAATGTCACACAGCTTCCACAATGGCTTGGGCCTCCTTTTTGACAGAGGAGTGACGAAATTCAGAGGCATGAGGGTGCGGGAAAAGATGGCCATGGGCCTGCCCGCCTGGTTGAGGGTGGTGGCCAGAGCTACGTCCGATGCATCGCTCTCTACCTGAAAGGGGAGTGACTCGTCAACCGTGTGCATCGTGGCCTTGGCGATGTCTGCCTTGATGCGGTTGAAGGCCTGGCAGGCCTCAGCCGACAGGAGAAAAACTGTGGACTGAATGAGTGGGCGGGCCTTGTCTGCATAATTAGGAACCCACTGAGCGTAATAGGAGAAAAACCCCAGGCATCGTTTCAGAGCCTTGGGGAAGTGGGGGAGAGAGAGTTCCAGGAGGGGGAGCATGCGGTCGGGGTCGGGCCCTAGGACTCCATTTTCCACGACATAGCCAAGGATGGCTAAGCGGTTGGTGCGGAACACCCATTTCTCCTTATCGTATGTAAGATTAAAGAGTTTGGCAGTCTGGAGGAATTTTTGGAGGTTTGGTCCTCCGGGTGGATGGGAAGCTGGTAGACTTCAAGTCCACTGTGGAAAAGACTCGATACTGCGCAATCTGATTGACCATGTCAGATATGCGTGGGAAGGGGTACGTGTTGAGCTGCGTGTACCGATTGATGGTCTGACTGTAGTTAATGACCATCCTGTGCTTCTCCCCAGTCTTCACTACCACCACTTGGGCTCTTCAGGGGCTGTTGCTGACCTCAATGACTCCTTCCCGCAGAAGCTGTTGGACTCCGACCTGATTAAGGTCCTGTCCTGGGCACTGTACCATCTGCTCCTCGTGGCAAAGGGTTTGCAATCCGGGATGAGGTTCGCAAACACGGAAGGTTGATCGACCTTAAGGGTTGTGAGGTCGCAGAAGGTGAAGGGGGGTAGGGGTCCGCCGAATTTTAAAGTTAGGCTTTGGAGATGGCACCGGAAATCCAGGCCGAGTAACAGGGCAACGCAGAGGTGGGGGAGGACGTAGAGCCGGAAGTTGCTGAACTCTACGCCTTGGACGGTGAGGGTCGCGATGCAGTACCCCCGGATTTCCACAGAATGGGATCCGGAGGCCAGGAAGAGTGTCTGGGTGATGGGGTGTACCGGGAGGGGGCAGCGCCTTACCATAGTGGGGTGGATGAAGCTTTCTGTGCTCCCCAAATCAAACAGGCAGGTCGTCTTGTGCGCATCGATCTTCACCGTCGCTGTCGCGGTCGCGAGGTTGCGGGGCTGGGACAGATCCAGGGTGATAGAGGCGAGCTGTGGCAGATGCTGGGAGATCCTGGGCTGATCAGCGGTGGTGGAGGTAGCATCAGGCGATGAACAGCCAGACGAGCAAGGGTCCTGAGGCGCCGTCCAACATGGTGCCGAAGATGGCGGTGTCCATAGCGGGCGGCATCAAATATGGCGGGGGCCACAGGCCGCACGTGGCTTCTGCTGAGGAAGATGGCGGCACCCATGGGCCGCACATGGCTTGCGAAGGAGAAAATGGTGGCACCCCTGGGTCGCACGTAGGGGGTGTAGGAACGCCGGGACTGAAAACAGCGGCGACCGACCGGGCCTGGCAAACAGAAGCGAAGTGTCCTTTCTTCCGTTGCAGGTTGCGCTCCGCTCGGGGTAGCGCTGCCTGGGGTGTTTGTTTTGCCCGCAAAAATAACACTCTGGCCCCCCCAGAGTTGGCTGGCTGCAGGCTTGGGGTGGGCTGGAGTCGGCAGCTGGTGGGGCCCATCATGGCCACGAGGGTGCCGCCCGGTCGGGGGTGTAGGACTGAACATTACGGGAGGTCACTTCTAACGAATTAGCGAGCTGCCTAGTTCCTGCAAGATCGAGCGTACCCCCTTCCAGTAGCCTCTGACGGACGTACGCAGACTTCATGCCCGTGACGTAAGCGTCTCTAATTAAAAGTTCTGTGTGCTGGACTGCTGAAACTGCCTGTCAGTCACATTTCCAACCTAGGATGTGCAGGGCATGCCAGAAATCATCCAGAGACTCACCGGGGAGTTGCTGTCTCGTGAACAGGAGGTGCCTGGTGTATACTTGATTTACTGGTCGAACGTAATGTCCCTTCAGGAGCTCCGTCGCTTTGGAGTAGGTGGGCGCATCCCGGATGAGGGGAAAAATATCAGGGCTCACCCGTTAATAGAGGACTTGGAGCTTCTGCAAGTCCAAGGGTTCTTCAGTGGCTGTTCTGAGGTAGCTTTTGAAGCAGGCTAGCCAGTGGACAAAGGTAGATGTAGCATTGGCTGCTTGAGGGCTCAGCTGCAGGCGATCAGGCTTGATGTGGAGATCCATCATTTAAAAAATCTTGCTCCATAACTTGATGCACCGTCAATTACCACAAAGACGAGAATGGTGGAACAATCGAGGCTTTATTGAGCAAGGTGTTGTGCCTCCTGTAAGTGGAACCAGAATGGCTGCAGCACAGGAGAGCACACACATTTATACGCCGCCTAATGGGCGGAGCCAGCAGGCAGGGATTTACCCTTGTACCTCTAATATACGGGCAGTGCCGTAATACATATAATATACTACTAGTGGTGACTAACACAATGACATTTCATTCTCTACTTTGCACACCAACCCTGCAAGACTCTGGATCTCAATTCCTGACGTAAACAGGATCACAAACCTAAAACTGAATAATCTTTATGTTTTAAGCAATCATTTTCTCTCACAAATAATCAGACAACAAAAATGAGGCCGAGATTTAACCCAAAATGGGAGTGGGCAGGATAGGGCGAGGAAAACACTCAGTTTGGTATCAACTCCATTGGTACAGTCCAGGTTATGTTGATGGTCTAGGTAGCTTTCTATCAATTATTATGGACAGCATTCTAAAAAGCCAAGTCTTGAGATATCAACCATCATACAGCCAGATAATATGTATATTTCTCTCTGACTGATCCCTTTCCAAACTGAGTAATATAGATAAATAATGGCGCTAACACTTACTGAACGAGGGTAATGGAGTGTGTGTTTCGCTCAAATGTGAACTGCCAGTATCAAAGTCCAGTTGGTTTGTCTGAAGAACAAGCTGAAAAAAAAGGGAAATGTGAGTGCTCCTCAGTGTCTATCAGGTACCATTCAACTCCAGACTACCTGCTTTTTGACGACTATGTGTGAAACCTATGTGCAAATCTTGATCATAAATCACAGCAGATGCCAGGAATCTCTTGCATGCAACAAAAACAGAAAATGCTGGAAAACGTCAGCAGGGCTGGCAGCAGTTATAGAGAGACAAATAGCCATATGGGCTTGAAACATTAACTCGATTTTCTCTCTTCACAGATGCTGCCAGACCGGCTGTGTTTTTCCAGCACTTTCTGTTTTTATTTCAGGTTTGCAGCATCCGCAGTATTTTGCTTTTATCTCTTTTTTTTTTTATTTAGATTACCCAATTATTTTTCCAATTAAGGGGCAATTTTAGCATGGCCAATCCACCTACTCTGCACATTTTTGGGGGTGAAACCCACGCAGACACGGGGAGAATGTGCAAACTCCACACGAACAGTGACCCAGAGCCGGGATTGAACCTGGGACCTCAGTGCCGTGAGGCGGTTGTGCTAACCACTAGGCCACCATGCTGCCCTGCTTTTATCTCTTACCTGCTGGTGCTAAGTGTACACGTTTAGAAAAAATGTATTTCAAGGGGAAGCAAATTTCCTTCCTGGGCCAACAAAAAAAAAAGGCAGGAATTTGTACAACACTTACTGTTCTGGAATGCTTTACAGCCGGTGTAGTATTTTTGAAGCAAAATCACTGGTGTACTACAAGCTATTCTTGTAAAAAGTGTCACGGGATTGTTTACATCCACCCAAGGGGGAAGGCAGGACCTCGGACTGTGTCCCAGGACCACGCTGGAGTGTTAGCCTCATTTTTTTCCACCCAAGTCCTTGAGTAGATTTGAACTCACAGCCATTTGACTCGGAGACAAGAATCTACCAACTGAATCTTTTTTAAAATAAATTTAGAGCACCCAATTCATTTTTTCCAATTAAGCGGCAATTTAGCATGATCAATCCACCTAGCTTGCACATTTTTGGGTTGTGGGGGCGAAACTCACGTAAACACGGGGAGAATGTGCAAATTCCACACGGACAGTGATCCAGAGCCGGGATCGAACCTGGGACCTCAGCGCCAGGAGGCCGCAGTTCTAGCCCACTGCACCGCCGTGCTGCCCCACCAACTGAATCTTAATTGATACCTTAAACTCAGAGTGAACAAAACCAAAGGAAATCATTACTTCCCTGGTGTTATCTAATGGAAAGTGATACATTCGGTGGTACTGGCACAAATCAACAACATCAATTGTCCATTAATAAGCATGTAACGTGGCTGCATTAGGCACTGTCTGCAAATGGACTGCCCTAACTCACTGAAATTTCTTCAACAGCACTTTCTAAACCTGCAATCTGCAAGACAAGGGCATGAAACAGTAACACTGCAAACTTCCCTTCCAAATCACTCATCATTCTGACTTGGATGTTTATTGCACTGCCTTCATCGCTGCCGGTCTGCTGTTAGTATGGTTTGTCTTGAGATACCTTGATTCTTTTACTCTAGAAGGCATCTGGTTGGAAACATCTTGTTCAAAATGAATTTGTTTACATCACAAACTATTTACAAGGTTATAGAACATCCGGACATAACTACTGCTCCTCTCTAAGGTCCATCTTCCTCATCCTCATCCTCTCTCAGGAAGTCACACCACTATGACATAGCTCCTTACACACATGCTCAGTAGCTATTGTTAGAGTTAACCCTTTACTCTGCATCTCCCCCCTCCACCAGCCCAACTTTTTATCCCCAAATTATACTATACATATAAGACCATAAGACTGTAAATGGAGTTGAAATCAACCATGATTGAATGGTGGAGTGGACTCGATGGGCCGAATGGACTTACTTCCGCTCCTATGTCTTATGGTCTTAAATCTCGAGGAATTAAGGGCTATGGGGAGAGAGCGGGTAAATGGAGTTGAAATCAACCATGATTGAATGGTGGAGTGGACTCGATGGATATGTGGGTTTGAGTAGGGTGATCGTGGCTCGGCACAACATTGAGGGCCGAAGGGCCTGTTCTGTGCTGTACTGTTCTATGTTCTATGTTCTAAAACTGTTGCCTATTTTCTAAGGATCTGTATCCCTCTGCTCCCTGCCCATTCATGTATCTGTCTAGATACATCTTAAATGACGCTATCTTGCCTGCCTCTACCACGTCTGCCGGCAATGCGTTCCAGGCACCCACCACCCTCTGCGTAAAGAACTTTCCACACATATCTCCCTTAAACTTTTCCCCTCTTACCTTGAACTCGTGACCCCTAGTAATTGAGTCCCCCGCTCTGGGAAAAAGCTTCTTGCTATCCACCCTGTCTATACCTCTCATGATTTTGTAGACCTCAATGAGGTTCCCCCCTCAACCTCCATCTTTCTAATGAAAATAATCCTAATCTACCCAACCTCTCTTCATAGCTAGCGCCCTCCATACCAGGCAACATCCTGGTGAACCTCCTCTGCGCCTTCTCAAAAGCATCCACATCCTTTTGGTAATGTGGCGACCAGAACTGCACGCAGTATTCCAAATGTGGCCGAACCAAAGTCTTATACAACTGTAACATGACCTTCCAACTCTTGTACTCAATACCCATTCCGATGAAGGAAAGCATGCCGTATGCCTTCTTGACCACTCTATCAACTAGCGCAGCCACCTTCAGGGTACAATGCACCTGAACACCCAGATCTCTCTGTACATCAGTTTTTCCTCGGGTTTTTTCTTTTACCATATAGTTCACTCTTGAATTGGATCTTCCAAAATGCATCACCTCGCATTTGCCCGGATTGAACTCTCCGCCCAACTCTCCAATCTATCTATATTTTGCTGTATGTATGCTGTGTTTGTGTAACCTACCTCTTCACTGATCTACTGATCACAGAGCTACGCTCTGAAAGCTCATGATTGCAAATAAACCTGCTGGACTTTAACCTGGTGTTGTAAGACTTCTTGTTGTAAAAATGGTTGGGAGTTTTGACAGCTGATCCAATGGTAACAAGGTCAAAGGCAACAGAATCCACTATTGACGTTGAGCTTGGTGAAAATTGTACTGCTCACAAGCTTGCCTCAGTTCCAATCCATTGATGCCAAAGAATGTATTTCTCAGATGCATCAGGTCAATGTAAATTTTGTATGGACACATTTGGTTTTGCAATTGGTACCATACCAGAGTACCCTCTGGTTGGTCTTGTGACTTATAAAATTGCTGCTGGTAGAATTATAGCCCCTATCTCACTCATGATTATCTTCAGTAGTGGAGATGGGACCTTCCGAGGTGTTAGTGGTCAAATGGGTTTTGCATCTGTCTTGAGCAGGATGTGGTAGGGTGCCTTCAATGTGCCCAAGCCTCTGAAGAGTACGGGGAATTCATTTCTAAATTCATTAGCTTGTGCTTTCTTCTTGAGGTCACAAATTTTCAGAATGAGTTCCAAAGCTGTGCAAGCTTTTCTGCTGAACAAAGAGCATTCTTTACAAAATGTTTCTGAGATTTTCTGACCTTTTTATTTTGGTGTTGCATCAAACTGTTCTTGAACATGGCTCCTGAACTTTGGAGTTGAATAGAGGGAGGTTGCAAAGTTATTTATTTCAGCCTTGGAACTCTGTCAGATATAACTGAGATTCTTCCTCCAGTGTCCAATTTGAACTCAGCAGGGTGTCCATTGACTGGAATGTTTGCGTACAAGAATGGGCTTTATTTTCCTTTATTTCTCTTCAGAAGTAGATTTCCTGATTGTCAGCGTCTTGAATTTCTTGAATGGAGGTTCCTTTAACAGATTTCTCCTTCTTTCTTGCTTTGAATAGCGGACTGCTTTCAAATGGCCGATCTATCTTGCCACATCCCAGCACCGTGAAATTCAGATGGAGCATTCTTCACATTGGTGGACCTTCTTCACACCACATTGGAGACACTGGTAAATGGAAGTTGACATCTTTTAGAACATAGAACAGTACAGCACAGAACAGGCCCTTCGGCCCTCGATGTTGTGCCGAGCAATGATCACCCTACTTAAACCCACGTAACCCGTATACCCGCAACCCAACAATCCCCCCATTAACCTTACACTACGGGCAATTTAGCATGGCCAATCCACCTAACCCGCACATCTTTGGACTGTGGGAGGAAACCGGAGCACCCGGAGGAAACCCACGCACACACGGGGAGGACGTGCAGACTTAACACAGACAGTGACCCAGCCGGGAATCGAACCTGGGACCCTGGAGCTATGAAGCATTGATGCTAACCACCATGCTACCGTGAGGCCCTTCAAGGCACTTCCCTGGTTGCTGCCTTGGTTTTGGTTTTACAACACACAAACTGAATCAACTTCACCGGGCTTTTGCTGTGGGATTTGCCTTGCACCCTGTACAGACTATTCTGCCATCGCTCTTCAGCCTGTCTGGCCAGTTGTACGGCTTTACTTAAATTCTTCCCGAGATTGCAAGAAGTCAGAGAGGTTTTCATCTAAAATTCCTCCAACTGTTCTATCTGTGATTAGTCACCTTTTAATGTTCCATATTCAAAATTGTCAGCTGGATGGTATCATTTGCTGGTGAATGTGCTGATCCTTTCACCCTATTTTTAAATCATTGATCAAAGTTTACCCTTGCTATCACAATAGTTCTACATAGACTGAAGAATGAGTCAAAAGCTCTGATTGAGTCCTTGTAAGAAGCTGTGCCTCCGTTCAGCCCCTGTCTGGCCAGCACATTGTCCACAATGCTCCCGACACCATATATGTTATTTTTACTCACAAGGGCTGAACCATTGGGGTACCAGATGAAATGCCTTCACCAATTTTACCATTGTTCAGCCTCTCTGGGGCCTTCTATATTTTGGAACAATTCTGGGAGAGGTAAGGTAGCATACCGTGGTGTGGGCAGCACAGTAGCATAGTGATCAGCACAGTTGCTTCACAGCTCCGGGGTCCCAGGTTCGATTCCCGGCTTGGGTCACTGTCTGTGTGGAGTCTGCATGTTCTTCCCGTGTGTGTGTAGGTTATCACCAGCTGCTCCGATTTCCTTCCACAGTCCAAAGATGTGCAGGGTAGATGGATTGGCCATTCTAAAAATTAGGTTGGGTTAAGGGGATAGGGTGGATGTTTGGGGCCAGTGCAGACTCGATGGGCTGAATGGCCTCCTTCTGCACTGTAAATCTATGATTCTATGATAAGGTATTAGCCATTTCTCATCCTGAGTTGAGATTCCCTTTTCCTGCAATGCTCGTCTTGCTAGTCATGGGCTGTCCTTGTATTTTACCTCTTTGGTATGGCTGCTGGGTTGGCCTTGCATCCTTCACTTGCTGCACCTTGCTGCTGCTTGGATTCCCTTCAGGTTTTTCATGCTGTTTCCTATTGTTTCCTTTTGAGTATTGTCACTGCTGCCACTATCTGTTATTGCACATTTGTCGTGGGATTATTTGGTTTCTTACTCTATAAGGGATCTTGCTGAAGGCAATGGTCTTTCTTTCAAAATATCTTTCTTTGCATCACTAACTGTATACAAGTTTATAGAACATCAGGACATAACTACAGCTGCTCTCCAAGGTGCTTCTCACTCATCTCTCAAGAGAATGACATCACATATGTTCAGTAGCTATTTTCTAGGGTTAACCCTTTACTTTACAGAACTTATTATCTAACCATGGGGCAGCACAGTAGCACAGTGGTTAGCACTGCCGCCTCACTGCACCAGGGCCTTGGGTTTAATTCTGGGTGACTGTGCGGAGCTTGCACGATCTCCCCGTGTCTGCGTGGATTTCCTCTGGATGTTTCAGTTCCCTTCCACAGTGCAAAGATGTGCAGGTTAGGTGGACGGGCCATGCTAAATTGCCCCCTTGTGTTCAAAGACTTTCAGCTTAGATGAGGTTGTGGGGATAGGGCAGGGAAGTGGGCTGAGCTAAATTGCCAGCTCGATGGGCCAACGGGCTTCCTTCTGCACTATAGGAATTCCAACATTATGACGGCAACTTCACAATCACTTTTTCAAGGAAATCTAAGCATGCGTAATGAACATCAGGACCAGGATTCTCCCACAATTGGCGGGATGGCCCGACCCTGGTCCCAAGAGCGGCGCGAACCACTCCAGCATCAGGCCACCCAGAAGTTGCGGAATCCTCTGCAATTCCGGGGGGCTAGGCCGGCGGCAGAGGGGTTGGCATTGCGCCAACCGGCATGAAGGGCGCAATGGGCCGGTGGGAGTTGGTGCATGCGCAGAACCGCCGGCATGTTCTGGCGCATGCACAGAACCACCAGTGTGTTTTCTGCGCATGCGCAGGGGGTTTCTTCTCCGCGCCGGCCGTGGCGGAGCCTAACAGAGGACTGCGCAGGGTGAAAGAATGCTCTCACGACACAGGCCTGCTCACAGATCGGTGGGCCCCGATCGCAGGCCAGTCCACTCTGGGGAAGCCCCTGGGCCCGGAACCCACCCCACCCCCTCTCCCCCGCCCCCCTGAGGACTCCGCTAGCCACCCTCCAAGCCAGGTCTTGCCGGGATGGACCATGTCCATTTCACGCCAGCGGGACTGGCCAGGAATGCACGGCCACTCGGCCCATTGGGGCCCGGAGTCTTGCCGAGGGTGGATTGCAGCCAACGACCCCTGACCGGTGCGGTGTGATCCCCGCCCGAAAATCGGCACCAGAGAATTCGGCAGCCAGTGCGGAGCAGCGGGGTGGGATTCACGCCGCCCACTGGCAATTCTTCGACCCGGCGAAGGGTCAGAAAATCCCGTCCCAGGTTTACCGGTGATGCCTGCAGCCCAAGGCTTTAATAAAATCCTAACGCAGGTCTTGATTTCCCAATCTTATGTCTTGGAGGGAAGGGTTCTACTAACCGAATGAAGCCAAAAGCTTAACGGGGTTAATGTTGATTCATTTTAAAATCGTCATAATAATACACTAGATGAGGGCAAAGGGATTGCAGTGGGCAGTCAGTTTAAATGTTAGAATAACCCTATCTTATTATTTTCCTAAATCCTCAGAATGCGTGTAGCGGCTGCCGGAACATGGAATCCTGCCCGAGAGAGAATTTCCATCTGTAAATGTCAAGTGAGTACTTGTTTATGTAGTCAGACTAAGGCAAATGAGAAATTCTCTTTTATGCTAATATTGGAAGATGGTGAGAGTTATTAATACATCAGTGGATCACAAATGAGAAAAATGAGGCTCATTTTACATCCACAACCACCAAATATTTGGCAAGCAAGAAAATTATATGCTACAGAGAAAGATTTTGGGGAGAATAGTGCCAACACTAAAGTATAACTAAATGAGAATTTCTCATTTCTTAACCTAACTTTATTACCTTCCTACATGTCACACATCAATCCCTGATGGCACAGCAGAAAATAATTATAGCTTAGTGGTGGGGGGCTTGTATAATTGAAGGTTTTCAATCTAGAAACCTTTGGTTGGGAGGACATACCCAATAAGTGAACTTATTTATACATATCAGGAATATAAAATTGGTTTCATATGCCTGTGATAACTTTTTTTATTATTTACTTTTTACGGGATGTGAACTTCGCTGGCGAGGACAGCAATTGTTGCCCATCCCTAAATTTCCTTGAGAAGTTGGGGGTGAACTGCCTTCTTGAACTGCCGCAGTCCATGTGGTGTAGGTAAATCACATACACTGTTCAGGAGGGAGGTTCAGTATTTTGATGGGATTTGATGGATACCCAGTAGCATTAATGATTAAAGAATCTATTCCAGTTGTGAGAAGTGATGATATACTGAACAGGTCCACAAACTAAGCTTTATGGATTGAACTTAGAATGAAAAAAGGGGCATTCACATAACTGGGAGTATAATCCCGACCCCCAAATTACGAAAGGGAGATAGAAGAGCAAATATGTAGGCAAACATCTGTCTGTAAGAACAAGGGGGGCAAGAATATTCGAAGACTTTAACTATCCCAATATCAACTGGGATTCAAACAATATAAGGGGAACTGGGAGACAAATTCATGCAGTGTGTCCAGGAAAATGTTTTCAACCAATTAGTGACAAACCCAACAAGAGGAGTTTCAATTCTCGACTCAACTTGGGGAATGAAGAAGGGCACATGGGTAAAGTGACAGTTGGCGACCATATCGGACATTGTGATTACAATTCAGTTAGATTCAGTATTACCATGGGAAAGGACAGAGATAAAGCAGGAGTAAAAATTTTGACCTGGGGGAAGCCATATTTTGTAGAAATGGGAAGAGACTTTGCTGAGGTGGACTGGCCAGAGCTGCTAAATGATAAATCAGTGGAAAACTAGTGGTAAGCACTAAAATGAGAGATCCTAAATGTACAAAGTAGACATTTCAGTTTCAAAACTAACAGTGGTACTGTCAAATCTAGACCCCCATGGTGGTCCAGAGGAATTCAGGGGACGATCAAACAGAAAAAGAAAGCGTGCAATAGGCATAAAGAGCTAAGCACTGCAGATAGCCTAGACAAGTATGGAAAGTGCAGGAACAAAGTAAAATGGAAATTCGGAAATCAAAGAGAAGGCATGAAAAAAGATTAGCAAGTAAAGTTAAAGAAAACCAAAGATGTTTTACCAATATATTAATGGTACAAGGTTAGTTAAGGAAAACGTAGAACCTATCAAAGCTGAAGAGGGAAACTTGTGTGCAGATTCAAAGGCTGTGGGAAGGGTTTTCAATTAATATTTTGTCTCAATGTTTACAAAGGAAATGGATGATGCAGATCTCATAGTCCAGGAGCAACACTGTGAGATACTTGATGGGATAATCATGAGGAGGGAGGAAGTACTCAAAGGATTGAAATCCTTGAAAGTTGATAAGTCGCTAGGGCCAACTTGATTGTTTCCATCTGTCCCTGAAGGTCAGGGAGACCATAGTAGATGCTCTGAGAATTACTTTCCAATCCTTACTAGATACAGGTGAGGTACCGGAGACTGGAGAAATGCAAATGTGGTACCATTGTTTAAAAAGGGATTGAAGGAAATGCCGAGTATAGCCCAGTTAGTCTTACATCAGTGGTGGGCAAATTAGTACAATCAATGCTAAGAGAAAGAATTAACTGTCACATAGAAAGTAATGGACTAGTCAGCGATAGTCAACAAGGATTTGTTAAAGGAAGGTCTTGCCTCACAAATTTGATTGAATTCTTTGACAAAGTAACATGAAGGGTTGATAAAGGTAGTGCAGTGGATGTGGTGTGCATGGATTTTAGCAAGGCATTTGACAAAGGCCCACATGGCAGACTGGTTAGGAAAGTGAAAGCCCATGGGATACTGGGCAATTTGACAAACTGGATGAAAAGTCGCCTTAGTAACAAGAAACAGAGGGTAATGGTTGTCCTTGCAATTGGAAAGTTGTTTCAAGTGGTGTTCCACAGGGCTCAGTGTTGGGACTCTTACTGTTTGTGTTATATATTAATGATTTGGATGTGAACGTGGGGAGCAAGATTGGGAAATTTGCAGATGACACAAAGATTGGCCAAGTGGTGGACAGTTTAGAGGATAGCTATAATCTTCAAATCGAAATAGCTGGATTGTTGGGGTGGCCGATAAAGTGACAGATGGAATTTAACACAGAGAAGTGTGAGGTCATGCATTTAGGAAGGTCAAACAGTTGTAGGGAATGCACACTATTTGGGAACATACTAAGAGGGGTAGATGAAGTGAGAGATCTTGGCATACAAGTACACAGGTCCCTAAAGGCAGCAATTCAGGTCGACAATGTTATGAAAGCAGATGGAATGCTCTCCTTCATTGGCTGAGGTATAGAATATAAAAGTAAGGATATAATGTTCGAATTGCATAAAATGCTGGTGAGGCCACAACTGGAATATTGTGTGCAGTTCTGGTCACCATATTACAGGAAGAACGTTATTGCTCTGGAGAGAGTGCAGAGGAGGTTTACAAGAATGTTGCCAGGGCTAGAAAAGTGTAGTTATGAGGAGAGATTGGATAGATTGGGGTTATTTTCCTTGGAACAAAGAAGGCTGAGGGGTGACTTAATTGAGGTGTACAAAATTATGAGGGGAAGAGATTGGGGGAACAAGATAAAATAGTTTCCTTTGGAGGAGAATTCTAGAATCAGTGGACATAGATTCAAGATAAGTGGCAGAAGGTGTAGAGGGACCATGGGGAAGGACTATTTTACACAGAGGGTAGTGGGAGTCTGGAATTCACTGCTCGAGTTGGTGGTGGGGCAGAGACCCTAAACTCTTTTAAAAAGTACTGGTTCTGCACCTTAAGTGCTCTAAGCTACTGGGCTATGGACGGGTGCAGGAAGGTAGGATTAGAAAGGACACCTGTGTGTTCTCGGGCATGGACAAGTTGGGCCGAATGGCCTCCTTCTGTGCTGTAACTTTTCTATGATTCTATGATCTCAAGTCAGGTTGGTGAGTGACTTGGAGGGGAACCTCCAGCTGGTGGTGTTCCCACATATCTGCTGTCCTTGTCCTAAATAGTAGTCATGATGTGGAGATGCCGGCGTTGGACTGGGGTGAGCACAGTAAGAAGTCTTACAACACCAGGTTAAAGTCCAACAGGTTTGTTTCAAACACGAGCTTTCGGAGCACGGCTCCTTCTTCAGGTGAATGGAAAGGCTTGTTCAGCCTTTCTGGAACAAGCCTTTCCATTCACCTGAAGAAGGAGCTGTGCTCCGAAAGCTCGTGTTTGAAACAAACCTGTTGGACTTTAACCTGGTGTTGTAAGACTTCTTACTAAATAGTAGTGGTCGTGGATTGGAAGGTGCTGCAGAAGGAGCCTTTGTTAGTTCCTACTGTGCATCTTGTAGATGGTGCACACTGCTGCTACTGTGCATCAGTAGTGGAGGGAGCGAATATTTGCGGAACGTGATGACTGGGATTGTTTATGCAACAGATCTTTTCATTAGCACTAGAAATGCAATAAAAATTAACATCTCTGGTGCTTAACACATATTTCCAATCAGTCACACTTTCACTAGAACCTCCATGCATCTCTCAAAATGCTGTATGCATATTTTTCAAGTAATCACGGGACATTATTGCCTTTAAGTGCCCTTGATGTCTCGTGGTTTAACCTGCCCACTCAATGCTGTGTCTATGAGTCGGAATGCATAATCCAGGACTTCAACTGTGTACCCAGTCTTGACTAAAACGGTGCTAAAATTGAAAGCTACTGTTAGCAAATAACTAATATCTTGTTGCACTAAGGCAGACTTTTGTTCATTTCCATAGCTAGTAATTCCTTAAAATGGTTGCTACTCTATCGCCAGCGGCTTAAAGCTCCAGGGACCCGACTCCACATCAAGCATGGCTGACGGCAGTATGTACAAGCCGAAGGGCCTGTTTCCATGCTGTAAACATCTATGGCTTCATGACTCTATGACTAAGAGTCTATCCTATGCTTACCACCAGCCATTGGTGTATTGGAAGGATTTGCAGGTTAACGCTCAATCTGTTGGACCGTATTATGAACACACCTTCCTTGAACATCAAGTCCTGAGGTGGGACTTAAACCCGGAGCTTCAGGCTCACAGGCAGGGAATCCACCTACTGTGCCACAAGACCCCAATGAGATTTAAACATAAATGAAGCTCATGGCGTCATCTTTGGACTACAAAGTAATTCCAGTCGAAAGATTGAAATGTAAAATTAAACCTCACTTTAAAATCATTTTGGCTGCTTTGTGGAATAAAAGCAATAATTACATATTTGCCTAATATATCAGCTGAAGTTTTAAAAATAATTTAGATCAGTTTTTACTTCAATTCGGACGCATTGGTCATGTGAATAAGAAATAGAAATAAACATCTCTGCTTTGTGACTCAACAGCCTAACAAGTATTCATGATGGATTCAACCTGTTTTTGGTCACCGAGTTCAGAGGCAGTTCAAACCCTTGTCAGGTGAACTAAGCCAACCTGTGCTTTTGTGTACTCACCAGAGAACAGTGCTTCTAAATAAATTACATGCTTTCAAGTTTGAGTTGCATGTTGCATAAATGGAATGTTCGGTGGCGGCTGCTGGAATACAGAATTATTTTTCTAAGCAACATAAGATGACGCTTTATGTCACCTGTGGCTTTGGAGTTGTACATTAACCTGTGAATCACAAGTTTCCAAGATCAAGTCCCACTTCAAGACTAAAGCGCAAAAAATCAATATTGTGATTCTCCGTTGGCTGAATCCCGAATTGGGAAACAGAATTTGGCGTAGAATCAGTTCCGATACCGAAATCTCAGCAGGTGCCAATTTCAGGCAATTCACAATTCTTCTTCGCCTCGACAGGGGTGTCAGTGCGTTCCAGAACGCACGTATAGAACACGACGTTTGCATATCATTAGCGGGCCCGACCCTGTGCTATTTCTTCCAGTACTCCTGACCGGTGCCAACGTGTTGTTGGCAGGGCTGACCGCCTCTGCCACCTGCGCCCAGGCATGCCGAACAGCGGCAGCTGGCAGCCTCTTACCCGGACCAGGGTACAGTGTCATCTGCGTCTCCTCCACCGCGTCTATGAGGGTGTCCAGCTCGGTGTCGGTGAAGCATGGAGCTGCTTTCCTTGCTGCATCTACTGTTAGAAAATAACTAGTATCTTGGTGCACTGAGGCAGAATTTTGTCCATTTCCAGAGCTAGTAATTCCTGAAAATGGTTGCTACTCTATCGCCAGCGGCTTAAAGCTCCAGGGACCCAACTCCACATCAAGCATGGCTAATGGCGGCATGGACAAGCTTAAAGGCCTGTTTCCATGCTGTAATGGTGTGTGTGGGGAGTGAAGTGTGTAAATGCAGCTGAAGCTTGTCAGCCTCCTGAGTGTCTATCATGAAACCGGCGAATCCGGCACCATTTCTCATTAGAATCGATTATGTTCCACGTGGCCCCGGTACTAGCTCCTCAGCATTGGCGGAATCGGTCCAGGTGTGGCGCCAGTTTTGCTGTTGTGAATGTCCACAAATTCTGTGTTGGCATCAACACTTAGTGTCAGAAACGGAGAATCCCACCGGATGTCTTTCAGGTATGGGACTGAATTCTTCGCCCTGGCGCGCCACGGAGAATCCCGCCGGCGGAGAATTCAGCCCATGATGTTAAACCAAGGCCCTGTCAGCCATCTTAGATGAACGTAAAGTATCCCATGGGGCAATTGAAGAAGAGCGGGGGAATTATTTCTGGTTTATGCTTAACCCATCATGGACATCTCAAAAACCAAATTATATGGTCAGTTTTGTATACTCCTGTCATGGTTGCTAGCTTCAGATCTGTGTGACCTATGCTCCCTGGATAGACTGTGTCTTATTCAGGTACTTTCTTCAAACTTATTTATCAACATTGTATATAAAATCGGTTGCCGAGGATATATCTTGCACTGAGTACCATGTTCCATTCTCCCTCTACCTCTTTGGAGAGAGTGTCTAGCACATGACAGCTGCTGTCACCGATACATCATACGTTACATCACCCATTAGCATATCTAGTGTATTAACCCATGACACTGCAATTATCATACACGTGGGATCTTGCTCTGCACAGATTTTCAGCCCTGGTTCCTAAAATACAATGGTGAGTGCACACCGAAAGCACTTCATTGGTTGTAACGTGCTTTGACATGTTCAACAGTCATGAAAAGCACTGTATAAATGTGAGTCTTTCTTTTATTAATATACCACCGCTAACTTAATGATTCAGGGTTATTAGCTGTTTCTTGCTTATTGAATAAATGGATACTCCATAGCTCATTATTAACTCTGTCAGTCTGTCACTCAAGGACACATGAGCTCTATATTAGTCTTCAAAGCTCTTGCATGAAGGCTGGCAAAAGTTGAGATGCTTGTGTATAATGGGAATCGTATTCATGCTTTGAATGTTCTCACAGGGCACAAGTAATAACTTTGCATCTAATACTATGAGATGATTTATAATTCATTGTTTAATAAAGCAGCCTAAGCCACTCCGAGGTACTGCAGAATAACTGACAGTTTTTTTTCCCCACACACCATCCATAAGACAGCTGCTACCTCAGACATTTATTTGAACTCAGCCTAGAGCTGAAAAACCATACAGGTCCCAGCTAGTTGTTAAATAGCATTAGTACAGTCCATTTTAATAATAAACTGAAAGATATTAAAAAGGTGCCACTACTGAAATGTGATTCAAGTAAGATTTTGCCATTCAGTTGCCAAAAATGATTTATATTATTCGTTCAGCATTTTATTTCATAAATTCTTTTTGCAGTTAAAAACAATTCAATAATACAACTATTCAGCTCAAAAAACCCGGATCTATTGAGTAAACATTTACCCTGAATGAGGTTGGTATTTCTTGTAGGAATTGGCCTTCAATTAGAAGGATTATTACCTTTGAAACAAATGAAACCTTCATCAACGTATGCCCCTCCCCAACATCCCCTCACAAAAAGTACATCTCCGCCCCCTCCTCACTAAAATAATAAGCAAAAATCCTTCATTAAGTCAAAATTAAGAGGGGTTCTCTCTGGATCATGCTTATTTCTCATCAATTTAGGTTTGTGAAACCCTTGCTCTATTTTGAGATTTTCCATCTCTCTCTTTATCTCTTTCCTCTCTTTCCGTCCCTCTTATCTGTTTCTCTCTTGTTAATTTATTTCTCTCTAATCCACTCTTTATCATGTTCTTCGATTGGGCTCTAGTGAACAAAGAACATTAGACATTGTTTTATAAACAAAGCTATTTATTACTAACATTACATTAACGAATAACTAAAATGTCTAAAATGAATACAGTTGAAAAAAATGTCTAACGCTAACTGACACTAAGGTACATCAGAGCTGCTCTAATCTGCGACTGCTATCAACTCCTTACAAACACCTTCTGAAGGAACACGTGGTACATCCTGGGTCCTGGGACTCCGTACTCGCCCCACCCGCTGGTCGGATGGTAGAACTACAACAGCAAAACATATAACTTATAATACACATGCAGATCATAGATCATAGAATTTACAGTGACAGTAAACTACTCATATTATACAGATAATAGTCTACCTATCATCACACTCATTCCAAGTCAATCTTTCTTGATTCCATTATTCTTTCAATTCTGGTCAGTTTTACTTGATTGCTAGCAGAACTGGGCCTTTATTCCTTGAAGCCCAGGTGCCTCGCCAATTTGTCAAGGATCCCATTCCACTTAGCTCCTCAAAATATGTTGATACCTCTGTGCTCCATTAGAGCCCGTAAATCATCTGTTAATTGTTTCAAGTCTCTAAGAGCCAGGCCCTCTCTCTCAACAAAGGCAATGTTGATTTCCCAGTAAAATATGGTAAAACCAAAGATGAAATCTTGGGCTTTATTTTACTGGGGTGAGGGGGATTGGGGGGGGGGGGGGTTACTGCTCACAACGTACAGGGAACCCTCTAAATGTTGTGCTCCTCTTCCATCCCGTCATTCCTCATGTAGACTGTTTATAATGGTCTTCCCACTCCCACAAAACTGCCCACGCAAACTGTGTTGTGGCATGGGCAGCGGAGCACTCAGGTCAATAGGCTTGCTAACATGCCTACATGAATCTTAATTATTTATTTACACATGTCAGGTTGGCTGCCAAATTTGCTGCTCATCCACCTGGTGTATTCTTGGGGGTGAGTTCAGGGTGGGCGGGAAACATGGTGGGATAGCCACCTGACTTATTTTACATGTCGCCCGCACCAAAAATATCCCTGTCGGGGGGACTGGCATTAAAATCAAGCCCTTTGTTTGTTTAAATGTTGGAATGAAATGAAATGAAAATCACTTATTGTCACAAGTCAGGCTTCAAATGAAGTTACTGTGAAAAGCCCCTGGTCGTAATATTCCGGCGCCTGTTTGGGGAGTTTGGGAATTGAACCGCGCTGCTGGCCTGCCGTGATCTGCTTTCAAAGCTAGCGATTTAGCCCTGTGCTAAACCAGCCTCCAGTAAACCTGTTTTGCATATCGATCTTGGACACAAGGCCACAATTTTCTTACAATCTCCGTGAGGAAACTGGAAACTTAAATAATCAACTTTTCTGGGTTGCTCTCTTTGTGTGCGATCTAACGGCCTCGCCATGCCCGACTTGGGTGGTGACGGACTGAGCTCATTAGTGCAGGAATGCAGGAAATAATTCTAAGTGCAGGCTCAGTGGGGCGTTCTTCGCCAAAGCCCAAAAAGGATGCAGAGTCCCGTTTAATAGCGAGATCATTCTCGGCGCACAAAGCGCTAGGAAACACCCAAACGGGGCTCTGATCCTTTCCACTAAATTGCACCCTATATTTATGGTTCTAAAATCCTAAAATACTGTCGGTCTTTTTAAATATTATATCTGTTTCTTTAAGATAATCAACAAAGACAATAAAATATGGTGATTATAAAAGCAAATTACTATGGATGCTGGAATCTCAAACAAAAACAGAAAAGACAGGACATTCTCAGCAGGTCTGGCAGCATCTGTGGAGAGGGAAGGGAACTAACATTTTAGGCCTGGATGGCTCTTTGTCAAAGCTGATGATGACCTGGCAAATATGGTGATTATCTGGCAAGGCTCTCTTGCGCAATACTTTATACTGTTGTTTGATAGCATGTTCACTGCATGCATCAGGCTCAGGTGTTACTCCCAGGACACAACCTCAGACTAAAGGGACTATCTTTTTAAGACAGAGATAAACAGGTCTTGATTAATAAGGGAATCAGGGTTTATGCGGAGTAGGCAGGAGAATGGGGATGAGAAAAATATCAGCCATGATTGAATGGCGGAGCAGACTCAATGGGCCGAGTGGCCTAATTCTGCTCCTATGTCTTATGGTCTTATGGTCTAACCAGCCAAAGAGAGTTCCAATCTTCCATGGTAAAGTTATCTTTTCATCCACAGCATAGACAAACACCTTTGAATGGTAATAGTTAGAGGTACAGTATATCAGCCATGTGCAACTTAGCACTGAAACGCACATGCAAAAGTGAGTGTTCTCGGGCCCAGCATTCAGGATTTTCTTTTCAATTCATTTTTTTTACGAGATATTGGCTTCGCTGCCTAGGCCAGCATTTATTGCCCATCCCTAATTGCCTTTCAGCAGGTGATGGTGTACTGCCTTCTTGAACTGCTGCAGACCATTCAGCGTAGACACACCTGTGGTGCTATTAGGGAGACAATTCCAGGATTCTGAACCAGTGACAGTGAAAGAACAGCAATATATATCCCAAGTGAGGATGCTGCGTGACTTAGAGAGGAACTGCCATGCATGGTGTTCCCATGTATCTGCTACTCTTGACCTTCCAGATGATAGTGGATATGGGTTTGGAAGGTGCTTTCTAAGGAGTCTTGGTGACTTCCTGTAGTGTATCTTGCAGATGGTACACACTGCTGCTGGGCCGGTTTAGCTCAATGGACTAGCCAGCTTGTTTCTGATGCAGAACAAGGCCAGCAGTGTGGGTTCAATTCCCATACCAGCTGAGGTTATTCGTGACAGCCCACCTTCTGAACCTTGCCCCTTGCCTGAGGTGTGGTGATCCTCAGGTTAAACCACCACTAGTCAGCTCTCCTCCTCAAAAGGAAAAGCAACTAATGGCTGTAGTGATATGTAGACTGACATGTAACTAAGGGGTTAATCAGAACACCAGCCTGTGGTACGACCACGAGAAGGCATTACACAACTCATTTATAAAACCAGACACTCACTGGACCCTCCCTCTCACTCCTGGCAGGGACTGTAGGATTAGCACCAGAATAGTTTAGATCTCAGGCTGGGTCATCACATGTGGCCGAGATCCCAGTTGTACAGTTAGTCATTATCACTGAGTTACTAGAGCTAGATCAGCAGAGTGTTGAACTGATTTATCTAGTTGTTGTTACTGAATAAATCCTTTCAACTTACTTCAAGGACTGGAGTGTCTTTCAACGTCGTCTATGGTCAGTAGCAACTTATGTTAATCAAACAGCATAACGTAACATGGTGCTGGTAGTGGCTGCTGCAACAACCTAGGTAAATTCAGTGAGTTTAGGGAAACAATCAAGACAGCTATTCAACAATAGAAGCACCCGGAATGACCCTGTCGAATCCAGATGATGGACAAACCACAAGTTCCTCATCACCTCAGGACCAATGGTAACCTTAGTGTTAACTGGTGCTTGTTTAACCAAAAATTCCAACTGTATGTAGAGGCGTCTGATTAACAAGTGCGATCGATGCTCGGAAAATAGCTCTCATTGACTACTGCTGGTGATCACGCGTTAGAGATCTACAACTCATCTGGGATTATGGCGACTTTACCTTTCATACACTGCTGCTGCGCATTGGTGACGTGAAGAGTGAATGCTTGTGAAAAGGGTACCAATCAAACTAGCTGCTTTGTTCTGGTTGATGTTGAGCTTCTTAACATAGAAAAATAGAAGCAGGAGAAGGCCATTCGGCCATTCGAGCCTACTCCACCATTCATTATGATCATGGCTGATCATCAAGTTCAATACCCTGATACTGCCTTCTCGCATTGATTCTTTTAGCCCCAAGAGCTATATCTAATTCCTTCTTGAAATTACCCAAAGTTATGGCCTCAACTATAATAATAATATAATAATCTTTTATCGTCACAAGTATGAAGTTACTGTGAAAAGCCCTTACTGTGAAAAAGTACTTTCCCTGGTAGCAACTTCCACAGATTCACCACTCTCTGGGTGAAGCAATTTCTCCTCACCTCAGTACTAAAAGGTTTACTCCTTATCCTCAAACTATGACCCCTAGTTCTGGACCCACCCACCATTGGGAAAGAAATTTCTGAATCTATCCTGTCTAATCCTGTTAGAATTTTGTAAGTTTCTATGAGATCCCCTCTCACTCTTCTAAACTCCGATGAATATAATCCTAAACAATTTAGTCTCTCCTCATATGACAGTCCCACCTTCGCAGGAATCAGCCTGGTAAACATTCACTGCACTTCCTCCATAGCAACAACATCCTTCCTCAGATAAGGACACCAAAACTGCACACAATATTCCAGGTATGCCCTCACCAATGCCCTATACAATTGCAGTAAAACATCTCTATTTCTAGACTCAAATCTTCACACTATAAAGGCCAATATACCATTTGCCTTCTTTACTGCCTGCTGTACTTGCGTGCTTACTTTCAGCGACTAATGCACAAGCACACCAAGATATCACTAAGTATCCACCGGTTCGGCACAACCTGTAACCTGCTAACCGGATGGACTCTTGGTTTTCTTTGTTTGAACCTTTTTGTACATATATCATCCTTTGTATTATAGTTACACGTCACCCCCGCCGCATTCATTTTTACAGGGGGTGAGTGTGGTGATAACCACTGTAGATATGCATACTTGCAGTAGGGGGATGTATGGCTGTACCTGTAATACAGGTTCCTCCGGTAAGCCCCTGCCGGCTAGCTCCGCCCACAGGGAGCTTGTGTATAAATATGCGTGTGAGTCACTCAGACCTTAGTCTACAGTTGCAGCCGGAGGAATAGCATCACACAGCAATAAAGCCTCGATTGTACTTGTCTCTCGTCTTTGAGTGCAATAGTTAGCGCTGCGCCACAGTGTAATAAGAAAAGCTTTGTCAAAATATATTTTTACAGTAATAGTCTGCACCACCAAGCAGCTATTTGAAAAGTACATTGTTGTTTGTGGGCTGTCTGAGGAAGATTGTGAAATTGGCCTTCAACTGTGTGACAATGCAAATCTGAAAACATCTGAAGATTCTCCAAGTGCCCTTAAATCACACAAATAATAGCCCAGAGATTTTATTCGCTAAACCCAATCAGAATGGGAATATTTTGTCAATTCTATTGATTTGAAGGTTGCAGTATAGATATAAGGTGACAGTCAGATTAAAACCAGAGTTCATTCTTTTTTGCGTGAAAGGTACACTTATTTTTCATTTAAATCTGCTTTCTTATGATAACATTGTATTTTCTCTGCTGTGTCTGAATCATTCCCTCATTTCAACAATGTTGCTTTGTGAGAAGTATTGCTATCTCTTCAAAATCATTACTTATCCTTCAATCATGAAGATGACGAGCTGAGATTATTGGTGTTCTGTGGACGAATCATTGTGGTGCAAACCAATCTGTGAAGCAGAAGCCTTCCAGAGTCTATGCCTTTGTGAACTTATTAAGAAAAGAACAAACAACAAAGAAAATTACAGCACAGGAACAGGCCCTTCGGCCCTCCCAGCCTGCGCCGATCCAGATTCCTTTATCTAAACCTGTCGCCTATTTTCCAAGGATCTATTCCCTCTGTTCCCCGCCCGTTCTTATATCAGTCTAGATGCATCTTAAATGATGCTATCGTGCCTGCCTCTACCACCTCCGCTGGCAAAGCGTTCCAGGCACTCACCACCCTCTGCGCATAAAACTTTCCACGCGCACCTCCCTTAAACTTCCCCCTCTCACCTTGAAATCGTGACCCCCTTGTAATTGACACCCATACTCTTGGAAAAAGCTTGTTGCTATCCACCCTGTCCATACCTCTCATAATTTTGTGGACCTCAATCAGGTCCCCACTCAACCTCTGTCTTTCCAACGAAAACAATCCTAATCTACTCAACCTTTCTTCATAGCTAGCACCCTCCATACCAGGCAACATCCTGGTGAACCTCCTCTGCGCCCTCTCTAAAACATCCACATCTTTCTGGCAATGTGGCGACCAGAACTGCATGCAGTATTCCAAATGTGGCCTAATCCAAAGTCCTATACAACTGTAACATGACCTGCCAACTCTTGTACTCAATACCCCGTCCGATGAAGGCAAGCATGCTGTATGCCTTCTTGACAACTCTATCGACCTGCATTGCCACCTTCAGGGTACAATGGACCTGAACTCCCAGATCTCTCTGTACATCAATTTTCCCCAGGACTCTTCCATTAGATCTTCTAAAATGCATCACCTTGCATTTGCCTGGATTGAACTCCATCTGCCATTTCTCTGCCTAACTCTCCAATCTATCTATATTTTGCTGTATTCTCTGACAGTCCTCCTCGCAACCTGCAACTCCACCAATCTTAGTATCATCTGCAAACTTGCTAATCAGACCACCTATACCTTCGTCCAGATCATTTATTTATATCACAAACAACAGTGGTCCGAGCACGGATCCCTGTGGAACACCACTAGTCACCTTTCTCCATTTTGAGACACTCCCTTCTACCACTACTCTCTGTCTCCTGTTGCCCAGCCAGTTCTTTATCCATCTAGCTAGTACACCCTGAACCCCATACGACTTCACTTTTCCATCAAACTGCCATGGGAAAATTACCAACACATGAAGAGTTGCATTTCTTCCAGCTACAGTTAATTGGAGCACTTTCCTTACCAGCCAATCAGGTCACTGCTTTGCTGTGATGTCACTCTTCAAGGTAAGTTTTTTAAGTTTTTAAATAGGTAAACTTACCTTCCCGACAGACCCATGGCCACTGCTCCCGTCGAGAATCTGAAGGCCGCTTCTCTGGCAGCTGTGTCTCCACCGCTCTCCTTGCTCTCACTGTGTCCCCGCCGCTCTCCTCGCTCTCACTGTGTCCCCGCCGCTCTCCTCGCTCTCACTGTGTCCCCGCCGCTCTCCTCGCTCTCACTGTGTCCCCACCGCTCTCCTCGCGCTCTTTCACTGTGTCAACGCTGCTCTCCTCATTCTCACTGTGGCCCCTCCGCTCTCCTCGCGCTCTTTCACTGTGTCCCCACCGCTCTCTTCGCGCTCTTTCACTGTGTCAACGCTGCTCTCCTCGCTCTCACTGTGTCTCGGCCGCTCTCCTCGCTCTCACTGTGTCTCGGCCGCTCTCCTCGCTCTCACTGTGTCTCGGCCGCTCTCCTCGCTCTCACTGTGTCTCGGCCGCTCTCCTCGCGCTCTTTCACTGTCTACCTGCCGCTCTCCTCGCGCTCTTTCACTGTGTACCTGCCGCTCTCCTTGCGCTCTTTCACTGTGTCCCCACTGCTCTCCTCACTCTCACTGTGTCCCCGCCGCTCTCCTCACTCTCACTGTGTCCCCGCCGCTCTCCTCACTCTCACTGTGTCCCCGCCACTCTCCTCACTCTCACTGTGTCCCCGCCGCTCTCCTCACTCTCACTGTGTCCCCACCGCTCTCCTTGTGCTCTTTCACTGTGTCCCCGCCGCTCTCCTTACTCTCACTGTGTCCCCGCCGCTGTCCACGCTCTCACTGTGTCTCCACCGCTCTCCTCGAGCTCTTTCACTGTGTCCCCGCCGCTCTCCTCGCTCTCTTTCACTGTGTCCCCGCCGCACTCCTCGCGCTCTTGCACTGTGTCCCCGCCGCTCTCCTCGCGCTCTTTCACAGTGTCCCCGCCGCTCTCCTCGCTCTCACTGTCTCCCCGCCACACTCCTCGCGCTCTTTCACTGTGTCCCCGCCGCTCTCCTCGCGCTCTTTCACTGTGTCCCCGCCGCTCTCCTCGCTCTCACTGTGTCCCCGCCACACTCCTCGCGCTCTTTCACTGTGTCCCCGCCGCTCTCCTCGCGCTCTTTCACTGTGTCTCCACCGCTTTCCTCGCTCTCACTGTGTCCCCGCCGCTCTCCTCGCTCTCACTGTGTCCCCGCCGCTCTCTTCGCTCTCACTGTGTCCCCGCCGCTCTCCTCGCTCTCACTGTGTCCCCGCCGCTCTCTTCGCTCTCACTGTGTCCCCGCCGCTCTCCTCGCTCTCACTGTATCCCCGCCACTCTCTTCGCGCTCTTTCACTGTGTCCCCGCCGCTCTCCTCGCGCTCTTTCACTGTGTCCCCGCCGCACTCCTCGCGCTCTTTCACTGTGTCCCCGCCGCTCTCCTCGCGCTCTTTCACTGTGTCCCCGCCGCTCTCCTCGCGCTCTTTCACTGTGTCCCCGCCGCTCTCCTCGCTCTCACTGTGTCCCCACCGCTCTCCTCGCGCTCTTCACTGTGTCCCCGCCGCTCTCCTCGCACTCTTTCACTGTGTCTCCACCGCTTTCCTCGCTCTCACTGTGTCCCCGCCGCTCTCCTCGCTCTCACTGTGTCCCCGCGCTCTCTTCGCTCTCACTGTGTCCCCGCCGCTCTCCTCGCTCTCACTGTGTCCCCGCCGCTCTCTTCGCTCTCACTGTGTCCCCGCCGCTCTCCTCGCTCTCACTGTATCCCCGCCGCTCTCCTCGCGCTCTTTCACTGTGTTCCCGCCGCTCTCCTCGCGCTCTTTCACTGTGTCCCCGCCGCTCTCCTCGCTCTCACTGTGTCCCCGCCGCTCTCCTCGCGCTCTTTCACTGTGTCCCCGCCGCTCTCCTCACGCTCTTTCACTGTGTCCCCGCCGCGCTCCTCGCTCTCACTGTGTCCCCACCGCTCTCCTCGCGCTCTTTCACTGTGTCCCCGCCGCTCTCCTCGCGCTCTTTCACTGTGTCCCCGCCGCACTCCTCGCGCTCTTTCACTGTGTCCCCGCCGCTCTCCTCACGCTCTTTCACTGTGTCCCCGCCGCTCTCCTCGCTCTCACTGTGTCGCCACCGCTCTCCTCGCGCTCTTTCACTGTGTCCCTGCCGCTCTCCTCGCGCTCTTTCACTGTGTCCCCGCCGCACTCCTCGCGCTCTTTCACTGTGTCCCCGCCGCTCTCCTCGCGCTCTTTCACTGTGTCCCCGCCGCTCTCCTCGCGCTCTTTCACTGTGTCCCCGCCGCTCTCCTCGCTCTCACTGTGTCTCCACCGCACTCCTCGCGCTCTTTCACTGTGTCCCCGCCGCACTCCTCGCGCTCTTTCACTGTGTCCCCGCCGCTCTCCTCGCGCTCTTTCACTGTGTCCCCGCCGCTCTCCTCGCTCTCACTGTGTCCCCGCCGCTCTCCTCGCGCTCTTTCACTGTGTCCCCGCCGCTCTCCTCGCTCTCACTGTGTCTCCACCGCTCTCCTCGCGCTCTTTCACTGTGTCCCCGCCGCACTCCTCGCGCTCTTTCACTGTGTCCCCGCCGCTCTCCTCGCTCTCACTGTGTCCCCGCCGCTCTCCTCGCTCTCACTGTGTCCCCGCCACACTCCTCGCGCTCTTTCACTGTGTCCCCGCCGCTCTCCTCGCGCTCTTTCACTGTGTCCCCACCGCTCTCCTCGCGCTCTTTCACTGTGTCCCCGCCGCTCTCCTCGCTCTCACTGTGTCCCCGCCGCACTCCTCACACTCTTTCACTGTGTCCCCGCCGCTCTCCTCGCTCTCACTGTGTCCCCGCCGCTCTCCTCGCTCTCACTGTGTCCCCGCCGCACTCCTCGCGCTCTTTCACTGTGTCCCCGCCGCTCTCCTCGCGCTCTTTCACTGTGTCCCCACCGCTCTCCTCGCACTCTTTCACTGTGGTCTCCACCGCTTTCCTCCAGCTCTTTCACTGTGTCCCCACCGCTCTCCTCGCTCTCACTGTGTCCCCGCCGCTCTCCTCGCGCTCTTTCACTGTGTCCCCGCCGCTCTCCTCGCTCTCACTGTGTCCCCGCCGCACTCCTCGCTCTCACTGTGTCCCCGCCGCTCTCCTCGCTCTCACTGTGTCTCCACCGCTCTCCTCGCGCTCTTTCACTGTGTCTCCACCGCTTTCCTCGCGCTCTTTCACTGTATCCCCGCCGCTCTTCTCGCTCTCACTGTGTCCCCGCCGCTCTCCTCGCTCTCACTGTGTCCCCGCCGCTCTCCTCGCTCTCACTGTGTCCCCGCCGCACTCCTCGCGCTCTTTCACTGTGTCCCCGCCGCTCTCCTCATTCTCACTGTGGCCTCTCCGCTCTCCTCGCGCTCTTTCACTGTGTCCCCGCCGCACTCCTCGCGCTCTTTCACAGTGTCCCCGCCGCTTTTGCTCTCACAGTGTCCCCGCCGCTCTCCTCGCGCTCTTTCACTGTGTCCCCACCGATCTCCTCGCGCTCTTTCACTGTGTCCCCGCCGCTCTCCTCGCTCTCACTGTGTCCCCGCCGCACTCCTCGCGCTCTTTCACTGTGTCCTCGCCGCTTTTGCTGTCACTGTGTCCCCGCCGCTCTCCTCGCGCTCTTTCACTGTGTCCCCGCCGCTCTCCTCGCTCTCACTGTGTCCCCGCCGCTCTCCTCGCTCTCACTGTGTCCCCGCCCCTCTCCTCGCTCTTACTGTGTCCCCGACGCTCTCCTCGCTCTCACTGTGTCCCCGCCGCTCTCCTCGCTCTCACTGTGTCCCCGCCGCACTCCTCGCGCTCTTTCACTGTGTCCCCACTGCTCTCCTCATTCTCACTGTGGCCACTCCGCTCTCCTCGCGCTCTTTCACTGTGTCCCCCGCCGCTCTCCTCGCGCTCTTTCACTGTGTCCCCCGCCGCTCTCCTCGCACTCTTTCACTGTGTCGCCGCCGCTCTCCTCGCTCTCACTGTGTCCCCGCCGCACTCCTCGCGCTCTTTCACTGTGTCCCCGCCGCTCTCGGCTTCCTGCTGCTCACGCCGCACTCCTGCACTCTTTCACTGTTCCCCGCCCTCTCCTCGCTCTCACTGTGTCCCCGCCGCTCTCCTCGCTCTCACTGTGTCCCCACCGCACTCCTCGCGCTCTTTCACTGTGTCCCCCGCCGCTCTCCTCGCTCTCACTGTGTCCCCGCCGCTCTCCTCACTCTCACTGTGTCCCCGCCGCTCTCCTCGTGCTCATTCACTGTGTCCCCGCCGCTCTTCTCGCTCTCACTGTGTCCCCGTCGCACTCCTCGCGCTCTTTCACTGTGTCCCCGCCGCTCTCCTCGTGTTCTTTCACTGTGTCCCCCGCTCTCCTCACTCTCACTGTGTCCCCACCGCTCTCCTCGCTCTCACTGTCCCCCCGCTCTCCTCGCTCTCACTGTGTCCCCGCCGCACTCCTCGCGCTCTTTCACTGTGTCCCCGCCGCACTCCTCACACTCTTTCACTGTGTCCCCGCCGCTCTCCTCGTGCTCTTTCACTGTGTCCCCGCCGCTCTCCTCGCTCTCACTGTGTCCCCACCGCTCTCCTCGCGCTCTTTCACTGTGTCCCCGCCGCTCTCCCCGCGCTCTTTCACTGTGTCCCGCCGCTCTCCTCGCTCTCACTGTGTCCCCGCCGCTCTCCTCGCGCTCTTTCACTGTGTCCCCGCCGATCTCCTCGCGCTCTTTCACTGTGTCCCCGCCGCTCTCCTCGCTCTCACTGTGTCCCCGCCGCTCTCCTCGCGCTCTTTCACTGTGTCCCCGCCGCTCTCCTCGCTCTCACTGTGTCCCCGCCGCTCTCCTCGCGCTCTTTCACTTTGTCCACGCCCGTTCTCCTTGCTCTCACTGTGTCCCCGCCGCACTCCTCGCGCTCTTTCACTGTGTCCCCGCCGCTCTCCTCATTCTCACTGTGTCCCCGCCGCACTCCTCGCGCTCTTTCACTGTGTCCCCGCCGCTCTCCTCGCGCTCTTTCACTGTGTCCCCGCCGCTCTCCTCGCTCTCACTGTGTCCCCGCCGCTCTCCTCGCGCTCTTTCACTTTGTCCCCGCCCGTTCTCCTCGCTCTCACTGTGTCCCCGCCGCACTCCTCGCGCTCTTCACTGTGTCCCGCCGCTTTTGCTGTCACTGTGTCCCGCCGCTCTCCTCGCGCTCTTTCACTGTGTCCCGCTGCTCTCCTCGCTCTCACTGTGTCCCGGCCGCTCTCCTCGCTCTCACTGTGTCCCCGCCGCTTCCCTCGCTCTTACTGTGTCCCCGACGCCTCTCGCTCTCACTGTGTCCCCGCCGCTCTCCTCGCTCTCACTGTGTCCCCGCCGCACTCCTCGCGCTCTTTCACTGTGTCCCCGCCGCTCTCCTCATTCTCACTGTGGCCCCTCCGCTCTCCTCGCGCTCTTTCACTGTGTCCCCGCCGCTCTCCTCGCGCTCTTTCACTGTGTCCCCGCCGCTCTCCTCGTGCTCATTCACTGTGTCCCCGCCGCACTCCTCGCTCTCACTGTGTCTCCACCGCTCTCCTCGCGCTCTTTCACTGTGTCCCCGCCGCACTCCTCGCGCTCTTTCACTGTGTCCCCGCCGCACTCCTCACTCTCACTGTGTCCCCGCCGCTCTCCTCGTGCTCATTCACTGTGTCCCCGCCGCTCTCCTCGCTCTCACTGTGTCCCCGCCGCACTCCTCGCGCTCTTTCACTGTGTCCCCGCCGCTCTCCTCACGCTCTTTCACTGTGTCCCCGCCGCTCTCCTCACGCTCTTTCACTGTGTCCCCGCCGCACTCCTCGCTCTCACTGTGTCCCCGCCGCTCTCCTCGCGCTCTTTCACTGTGTCCCCGCCGCTCTCCTCACGCTCTTTCACTGTGTCCCCGCCGCACTCCTCGCGCTCTTTCACTGTGTCCCCGCCGCACTCCTCGCGCTCTTTCACTGTGTCCCCGCCGCACTCCTCGCGCTCTTTCACTGTGTCCCCGCCGCACTCCTCGCGCTCTTTCACTGTGTCCCCGCCGCTCTCCTCATTCTCACTGTGGCCCCTCCGCTCTCCTCGCGCTCTTTCACTGTGTCCCCGCCGCTCTCCTCGCTCTCACTGTGTCCCCGCCGCACTCCTCGCGCTCTTTCACTGTGTCCCCGCCGCTCTCCTCACGCTCTTTCACTGTGTCCCCGCCGCTCTCCTCACGCTCTTTCACTGTGTCCCCACCGCACTCCTCGCTCTCACTGTGTCCCCGCCGCTCTCCTCGCGCTCTTTCACTGTGTCCCCGCCGCTCTCCTCACGCTCTTTCACTGTGTCCCCGCCGCACTCCTCGCGCTCTTTCACTGTGTCCCCGCCGCTACTCCTCGCGCTCTTTCACTGTGTCCCCGCCGCACTCCTCGCGCTCTTTCACTGTGTCCCCGCCGCACTCCTCGCGCTCTTTCACTGTGTCCCCGCCGCTCTCCTCATTCTCACTGTGGCCCCTCCGCTCTCCTCGCGCTCTTTCACTGTGTCCCCGCCGCACTCCTCGCGCTCTTTCACTGTGTCCCCGCCGCTCTCCTCATTCTCACTGTGGCCCCTCCGCTCTCCTCGCGCTCTTTCACTGTGTCCCCGCTGCTCTCCTCACTCTCACTGTGCCCCCGCCGCTCTCCTCGCTCTCACTGTGTCTCAGCCGCTCTCCTCACTCTCACTGTGTCCCCGCCGCACTCCTCGCGCTCTTTCACTGTGTCCCCGCCGCTCTCCTCACGCTCTTTCACTGTGTCCCCACCGCACTCCTCGCGCTCTTTCACTGTGTCCCCGCCGCACTCCTCGCGCTCTTTCACTGTGTCCCCTCCGCTCTCCTCGCGCTCTTTCACTGTGTCCCCGCCGCACTCCTCGCGCTCTTTCACTGTGTCCCCGCCGCTCTCCTCGCTCTCACTGTGTCACCGCCGCTCTCCTCGCGCTCTTTCACTGTGTCCCCGCCGCTCTCCTCGTGCTCATTCACTGTGTCCCCGCCGCTCTCCTCACTCTCACTGTGTCCCTGCCGCTCTCCTCGCTCTCACTGTGTCCCCACCGCTCTCCTCGCTCTCACTGTGTCCCCGCCGCTCTCCTCGCTCTCACTGTGTCCCCGCCGCTCTCCTCGCTCTCACTGTGTCTCCACCGCTCTCCTCGCGCTCTTTCACTGTGTCCCCGCCGCTCTCCTCACGCTCTTTCACTGTGTCCCCGCCGCTCTCCTCACGCTCTTTCACTGTGTCCCCGCCGCACTCCTCACGCTCTTTCACTGTGTCTCCACCGCTTTCCTCGCGCTCTTTCACTGTGTCCCCGCCGCACTCCTCGCTCTCACTGTGTCCCCGCCGCACTCCTCGCGCTCTGCACTGTGTCTCCACCGCTCTCCTCGCGCTCTTTCACTGTGTCCCCACCGCTCTCCTCGCGCTCTTTCACTGTGTCCCCGCCGCACTCCTCGCGCTCTTTCACTGTGTCCCCGCCGCACTCCTCGCTCTCACTGTGTCCCCGCCGCACTCCTCGCGCTCTTTCACTGTGTCCCCGCCGCTCTCCTCACGCTCTTTCACTGTGTCCCCGCCGCTCTCCTCACGCTCTTTCACTGTGTCCCCGCCGCACTCCTCGCTCTCACTGTGTCCCCGCCGCTCTCCTCGCGCTCTTTCACTGTGTCCCCGCCGCACTCCTCGCGCTCTTTCACTGTGTCCCCGCCGCACTCCTCGCGCTCTTTCACTGTGTCCCCGCCGCTCTCCTCATTCTCACTGTGGCCCCCCTTTCGATCTCCTCGCGCTCTTTCACTGTGTCCCCGCCGCTCTCCTCGCGCTCTTTCACTGTGTCTCAGCCGCTCTCCTCACTCTCACTGTGTCCCCGCCGCACTCCTCGCGCTCTTTCACTGTGTCCCCGCCGCTCTCCTCACGCTCTTTCACTGTGTCCCCACCGCACTCCTCGCGCTCTTTCACTGTGTCCCCGCCGCACTCCTCACGCTCTTTCACTGTGTCTCCACCGCTTTCCTCGCGCTCTTTCACTGTGTCCCCGCCGCACTCCTCGCTCTCACTGTGTCCCCGCCGCACTCCTCGCGCTCTTTCACTGTGTCCCCGCCGCTCTCCTCGCGCTCTTTCACTGTGTCCCCGCCGCTCTCCTCATTCTCACTGTGGCCCCTCCGCTCTCCTCGCGCTCTTTCACTGTGTCCCCGCCGCTCTCCTCGCGCTCTTTCACTGTGTCCCCGCCGCTCTCCTCGTGCTCATTCACTGTGTCCCCGCCGCACTCCTCGCTCTCACTGTGTCTCCACCGCTCTCCTCGCGCTCTTTCACTGTGTCCCCGCCGCACTCCTCGCGCTCTTTCACTGTGTCCCCGCCGCACTCCTCGCTCTCACTGTGTCCCCGCCGCACTCCTCGCGCTCTTTCACTGTGTCCCCGCCGCTCTCCTCACGCTCTTTCACTGTGTCCCCGCCGCTCTCCTCACGCTCTTTCACTGTGTCCCCGCCGCACTCCTCGCTCTCACTGTGTCCCCGCCGCTCTCCTCGCGCTCTTTCACTGTGTCCCCGCCGCACTCCTCGCGCTCTTTCACTGTGTCCCCGCCGCACTCCTCGCGCTCTTTCACTGTGTCCCCGCCGCTCTCCTCATTCTCACTGTGGCCCCTCCGCTCTCCTCGCGCTCTTTCACTGTGTCCCCGCCGCTCTCCTCGCGCTCTTTCACTGTGTCCCCGCTGCTCTCCTCACTCTCACTGTGCCCCCGCCGCTCTCCTCGCGCTCTTTCACTGTGTCCCCGCCGCTCTCCTCGCTCTCACTGTGTCTCAGCCGCTCTCCTCACTCTCACTGTGTCCCCGCCGCACTCCTCGCGCTCTTTCACTGTGTCCCCGCCGCTCTCCTCACGCTCTTTCACTGTGTCCCCACCGCACTCCTCGCGCTCTTTCACTGTGTCCCCGCCGCACTCCTCGCGCTCTTTCACTGTGTCCCCTCCGCTCTCCTCGCGCTCTTTCACTGTGTCCCCGCCGCACTCCTCGCGCTCTTTCACTGTGTCCCCGCCGCTCTCCTCGCTCTCACTGTGTCCCCGCCGCTCTCCTCGCGCTCTTTCACTGTGTCCCCGCCGCTCTCCTCGTGCTCATTCACTGTGTCCCCGCCGCTCTCCTCACTCTCACTGTGTCCCCGCCGCTCTCCTCGCTCTCACTGTGTCCCCACCGCTCTCCTCGCTCTCACTGTGTCCCCGCCGCTCTCCTCGCTCTCACTGTGTCCCCGCCGCTCTTCTCGCTCTCACTGTGTCTCCACCGCTCTCCTCGCGCTCTTTCACTGTGTCCCCGCCGCTCTCCTCACGCTCTTTCACTGTGTCCCCGCCGCTCTCCTCGCGCTCTTTCACTGTGTCCCCGCCGCTCTCCTCACGCTCTTTCACTGTGTCTCCACCGCTCTCCTCGCGCTCTTTCACTGTGTCCCCGCCGCTCTCCTCACGCTCTTTCACTGTGTCCCCGCCGCACTCCTCACGCTCTTTCACTGTGTCTCCACCGCTTTCCTCGCGCTCTTTCACTGTGTCCCCGCCGCACTCCTCGCTCTCACTGTGTCCCCGCCGCACTCCTCGCGCTCTTTCACTGTGTCCCCGCCGCCCTCCTCATTCTCACTGTGGCACCTCCGCTCTCCTCGCGCTCTTTCACTGTGTCCCCGCCGCTCTCCTCGCGCTCTTTCACTGTGTCCCCGCTGCTCTCCTCACTCTCACTGTGCCCCCGCCGCTCTCCTCGCTCTCACTGTGTCTCGGCCGCTCTCCTCACTCTCACTGTGTCCCCGCCGCACTCCTCGCGCTCTTTCACTGTGTCCCCGCCGCTCTCCTCACGCTCTTTCACTGTGTCCCCGCCGCTCTCCTCGCTCTCACTGTGTCCCCACCGCACTCCTCGCGCTCTTTCACTGTGTCCCCGCCGCACTCCTCGCGCTCTTTCACTGTGTCCCCTCCGCTCTCCTCGCGCTCTTTCACTGTGTCCCCGCCGCTCTCCTCGCTCTCACTGTGTCCCCGCCGCTCTCCTCGCTCTCACTGTGTCCCCGCCGCTCTCCTCGCGCTCTTTCACTGTGTCCCCCGCCGTTCTCCTCGCTCTCACTGTGTCCCCGCCGCTCTCCTCGCGCTCTTTCACTGTGTCACCGCCGCTCTCCTCGCTGCTCTTTCACTGTGTCACCGCCGCTCTCCTCGCGCTCTTTCACTGTGTCTCCACCACTCTTCTCGCGCTCTTTCACTGTGTCCCCGCCGCTCTCCTCGCACTCTTTCACTGTGTCCCCGCCGCTCTCCTCGCTCTCACTGTGTCCCCACCGCACTCCTCGCGCTCTTTCACTGTGTCCCCGCCGCTCTCCTCGCACTCTTTCACTGTGTCCCCGCCGCTCTCCTCGCTCTCACTGTTTCCCGCCGCTCTCCTCGCTCTCACTGTGTCCCCGCCATTCTCCTCGTGTTCTTTCACTGTTTTTATTATTTCATTTTATTTTATTTTATTAGTTCAGCTGCTCAGTTCCGGTCATCATTGCTGACATGGATTCAACAGCAACAAACAATAATCAATGAAGAAAACGGAAACCTACAATAGCTAAATCAGTGAAGCCCCAGTTGGAGGGTATCATGGTGGAACATTAGGATGCTACAGTCTGCTTTGTCCTGGGGTACAAGAAAAAACATTCAAGCCTCAGAGCTCATATGAAGAAGGGCCCCAAATTCATCTCTCAAACTGAAGTTCTGTGGTTAGTATTTTTCAGACAGACTCAAATGGAATGGTTCTCATTTGAAAACAGATGTAGATCGGTATAGGGTACACGCAGGGGACTAGATTTATTGGAGGTGATGGAGTTTTCAGTCATCGACTGAGGAGGCCAGCAGGAGGCCCGTGTGGTTTCTTTTCAGGAAGGTTTACCACACTCAGTGCCACGCAGGCACATGGCAGGCCAATGGCGGGTCTTCCTCCTGGGTCATAGATCTTACAGACAGAAGTCCCACCTGCTGCGAGCTCACAGCCAATCATAGGCCGGCAGCTCTTGTGCACTCAGCAGTACCATTGGAGAGGTGGTGGACCATTTTAACCTTTTTAAAACATACAGTGAACATCTTAGCAACCATTAATTCAAATACAACTCCCAAAGAATGTAACACTAAGTAATTATTTAAGCTTTTGTTTTAACATCCATAAGACTTAAAACACAATTTACCAGAAGCACATCAGGTTAAAGTCACTACTGTTATTAGTTTTAAATCAACAGGATTGATTTACAGTCTTTAGATTACAGAGAGAGATTCATTGGATTTGTTTATTGTTACGTGTACCGAGGTACAGTGAAAAGTATTTTTCTGTAAGCAGCTCAGCCAATCATTAAGTACATGGGAAGAAAAGGGAATAGAAGAAAATACATAATAGGGCAACACAACATATACAGTGTAACTACATAAGCATTGGCATCGGATGAAGCATACAGGGTGTAGTGTTAATGAGGTCAGTCCATAAGAGGGTCATTTAGGAGTCTGGTGACAGTGGGGAAGAAGCTGTTTTTGAGTTTGTTCGTGCGTGTTCTCAGACTTCTGTATCTCCTGCCCGATGGAAGAAGTTGGAAGAGTGAGCAAGCCGGGTGGGAGGGTGATTGTGCTGCCCGCTTTCCCCAGGCAGCAGGAGGTGTAGATGGAGTCAATGGATGGGAGGCAGGTTCGTGTGATGGACTGGGCGGTGTTCACGACTCTCTGAAGTTTCTTGCGGTCCTGGTGCTGAGCAGTTGCATTACCAGGCTGTGATGCAGCCAGATAGGATGCTTTCTATGGTACACCCTCTGGCTGTGACTGCAGCTATCCAGCTCTGAAAATGAAACTAAAACACACCCTACAGCAAGCAGCCTAAAACAAAAGCAAAAAGCTGACAGACAGCCCAGCTCCACCCATTCTCTTACATCACTGCAGTAGTAAACACCCATTTCTTAAAGGTACTCTCACTACAGATATTTATAAACACACCCATTTATAAACGCCCATTTCTTAAAGGTACTCTCACATGACACAACACATGGGCCAGGATGTTACCACCCTGCTACAATGTGTCTTCTCCCAATGGATGTGGTGAGCCATTTAATTCTCCTTTCAGTTTGGTGGGAATATAATATCCCACCGGGTGGGAGGGAATGTAAAATCCTGGCCATGGTGTATAGGTAGGGAGGATCGCCTCTCTCAACATACATACATAGAAGATAGGATCAGAAGGAGGCCTTTTAACCCTTCGAGCCTGCTCCGCCATTCATCACGATCATGGCTAATCATCCAATTCAATAGCCTAAGCCTGCTTTCTCCCCGTGGCCTTTGTCCCATTCTCCCCAAGTGCCATATCCAGCCGCCTCTTCAATATATTCAAAGTTTTAGCATCAACTACTTCCTGTGGCAATGAATTCCACAGGCTCACCACTCTTTGTGTGAGGAAACCTTATCTCTGTCCAAAATGGTTTACCCTGAATCTTCAGACTGTGATCCCTGGTTCTGGACACACCCATCATTGGTAACAGCTTCCCTGCATCTACCCTGTCTAGTCCTGTTCGAATTTTATCAGTCTCTATGAGATCCCCCCTCATTCTTCTGAACTCCAGTGAGAACAATCCCAACCAGTCCCGCCATCCCTGGAATCAATCTGGTAAACCTTCGCTGCACTCCCTCGAGAGCAAAAACATACTTCCTCAGAGAAGGAGACCAAAACTGCACACAGTACTCCAGGTGTGGCCTCACCAAGGCCCTGTATAATTGCAGCAACACATCCCTGCTTCTATACTCGAAACCTCTCAGATTGAAGGCCAACATACCATTAGCCTTCTTTACTGCTGCTGCACCTGCATTCTTACCTTCAGCGAATGGTGCACAAGGACACCCAGGTCCCACTGCACATTCCCCTCTCCCAATTTACGACCATTTAGGTAGTAACCTGCCTCCCTGTTTTTGCTTCCACAGTGAATAACCTCACACTTATCCAAATTATACCGCATCTGCCATTGATTTGCCCACTTGCCCAACCTGTACAGATCATAAAAGCAAATTACTGCAGATGCTAGAATCTGCAACGAAAGAGAAAATGCTTTTTGTCAAAGAGTCATCGGACTGTCCAGCATTTTCTCTTCTGTCCAGATCATGTTATAGGATCCCTGCACCCTCGTCACAATTCACCCTCCCATCTAACTTGGTATCATCTGCAAACTTTGAGATGTTACATTTTGTTCCCTCATCCAAATCAGTAATATATATTGTGAATAGCTGGGGTCCCAGCACCGATCCCTGTGGTACCCCACTAGTTACTGCCTGCCAATTTGAAAAGGACCCATTAATCCCTACTCTTTGTTTCCGCTCTGCCAGCCAGTTTTCTATCCACCTCAATGTATTTCTCCCAATCCCATGCGCATTAATTTTGCACCATAATCTCTTATGCGGGACTTTGTCAAACACCTTCTGAAAGTCCAAATATACTAAATCGACTGGCTCCCTTTGTCAACTGTACTGGTTACATCTTCAAAGAATTCCAACAGATTTGCAAGCATGATTTTCCCTTCATAAACCCATGCTGACTCTGACTGATCCTGCCACTGCTTTCTAAATTTTCCGCTATAATGTCCTTGATAATGGATTCAAGCATTTTCCGCACTACCAATGTTAGGTTTACTGGTCTATACTTCCCTGCTTTTTCTCTACCTCCCTTTTTGAATCTCAGAGTGACATGTGTGACCCTCCAATCAGCAGGGACAGTTCCAGTGTCTATAGAATCCCGAAAGATGACCACCAACATGTCTGAGTGGCAGTGCCTCAGGAGGTTCAGGCATACACAGCAGATAATTGCTGACATCTACTGCCTCCTGAAAAAAGGCACATTGCGGATGCAAGGGACCACCACCTGCAACTTCCCCTCCAAGCAACACGTTGTCCTGATGTGGAAATATATCGGCGTTCCTTCACTGTCGCTGTATCAAAATCCAGAATTCCCTTCCTAACAGCACTGTGGGCATTCCGACCACCTTCTCAGGTGCAATTAGGGATGGGTGAAAATGGGGTTAGGTGGATTGGCCATGATAAATTGCTCTTAGTGACCAAAAAGGTTAGGAGGGGTTATTGGGTTACAGGGATAGGGTGGAAGTGAGGGCTTAAGTGCGTTGGGGCAGAGTCAATGGACCGAATGGCCTCCTTCTCCACTGTATGTTCTATGTTCTAATTGCTGGCCTAGCCAGTGCTGCCCACGTCCCGTGAAAGAATAAAAATGATTCCAGTGGGCCAGGTAGGCATACATTATCAGTGGCCAACAAGGTACCTATTACTGAGGAGCCATCCCTCCCTGAGCCTCTGCCTCTTCCCAAAGTTGCATGATCCTTTCTCCCACCAGGAGAGAAAGGCGAGAGGAATGGGTCTGAGAAATAGATTATGTGGGTAACAGGGAAGGACAACATTTGTGGATAGTGACTGCGAGGCATGGGTGTGAGAGCAAAAAGCTTATGGTGAGTGTGCATGTTGTCTGAACGAGGACGTGAGGTGCCCGGAGAGAGAGGAATGAGTGCAGCTCCAAGGTGCGCTGAACTGAGGAGTACAGTGCAGGAGAATGCTGGGCATGTCAGAGTGTGGGGCTTGGCACCTGAAGATGTGTCACCACTCGTCACTTTCCCGTCCCCCTGAGGTCCTGGATCCCCTCGGTGTACTGCCCCAGGATCAGAGGGAACACACTCTTGCTGCTAGCTTCCTCAGCCAATTCCATCCATAGCTGCTTGGTTGGAGAGGTTGTCCTATTCCTGCTGTCCAGTTGGGAGAGATCACCTCGCTGGATTTCCTCAGATCTCACACCCTTGCCACCAGGTAAGAGCGAGAGATCCAGGTAACCCAAGTGTTCACTTCATTCCAGTGTTTCAATAATTCAACTGCTGTGTTTTTCTTGAATTAAATCATAGATTGTGAGTGTCACTTGGTAGGTCAATACTTATTGGTTACCTGTAGTTGCCCTTGAACTGAGTGGTTTGCTAAGCCACTTCAGAGGGCATTTAAGTGTCAAACATGTTTCTGTAGATCTGTAGGCCAGACCATGTAAGGACAGCAGATATCCTTCCCAAAAGCACGGCAATGAACCAGACGCATTTTTACAGTTATTATTTTTTGAGTTTGTTTTTACAGTTATCATCCTCCTGCCAAAGAGATTTGATACTGATTTGCGTTCCCGTTTAATAATTCAGTATCATTTACCGTGCAAATTAATCGGAATCCCACTATTGGCCCTCCATTTTGCGTAGGTGGCACAATAGCGAAGTCCCATGGCTGTCCAGCCCCCACCCCTGCACCACAAATCAACACAACCCCCTCCACTGGATTTTCTTGGTGACCCCCTTCCCCAAGTATGTGGGTGAGTTGATCCATACAACTGCCCCCCCCCCCCCCCCCCCCCCCCAATCCCGGGACCCCCTAAATAGGGAGACACTCCCAGGGAATCCCTAAATAGGGAGACCCGCACAGGGACCCCCACAGGGGCTGGTTTAGCTCACTCAGCTAAATCGCTGGCTTTTAAAGCAGACCAAGCAGGCCAGCAGCACGGTTCAATTCCCATACCAGCCTCCCCGGACAGGCGCCGGAATGTGGCGACTAGGGGCTTTTCACAGTAACTTCATTGAAGCCTACTCGTGACAATAAGCGATTTTCATTTTCATTTCATTTTCAATATGAAGACCCTCCACAGAGGCTTCCGAAATAGGAGGACCCCCCTAGCCTATGGGATTCCCCAGAAACTCCCTATTTAAAGAGACCCCTCAGATACGTCCTAACTAAATGGACCCCTAACTGTCCTCCCACAGACCACCCACCCCCACCAGGAAAGAAAAAGAGACACCTGTCTGGAAGCTAGAGAGCAATCCAGGCAGAGGCAGTGAAAAGAATATGACTGTTGTAACACTCACCTGGAAGCATCAGGGGCGGGACTCCTCCGGAATCGGCGGGGCGGGCCGTACCGGCGCCAAAGAGTGGCGTCAACCACTCCGGCATCGGGCCGCCCAGAAGGTGCAGAATCCTCCGCACTTCCAGGGGCTAGGCGGGCGATGGAGGGCCCCCACAAGCCGGCACGAGTTGGCGCATGCGCGGGAGCGTCAGCGTGTTCTGGCGTACGTGCAGAACTGCTGCCGTGATTCCTGCGCATGCGCAGGTGTTTCTTCTCCGCGCCGGCCATTGCGGAGCCTTACATAGGCCGGCGCAGAGGGAAAGAGTACCCCCAAGGCACAGGCCCACCTGCAGATTGGTGGGCCCCAATCGCGGGCCAGGCCACCGTGGCACCCCCCCCCCCCCCGGGCCGGATACACCCACGCCCTCCCCGAAGACTCCGCAAGCCGCACTCAAAGTCAGGTCCCATCGGTATGGACCTTGTCCAATCCACGCCGGCGGGACTGGCCAAAGACGGGCGGCCTCTCGACTCATTGGGGCCCGGAGAATCGCCGGCGGGGGGGGGGGGGGGAGCCACTACCAACGGCCCTCGACCTATGTGATGCGATCCCCGCCCAAAAACCGGCGCCGTAGAATTCGGCAGCCGGCATCGCAGTGGCGGGGCGGGATTCATGCCCCCCCCGCCCCCCCCCGCCCCCCCCCCCGCCCCCCCCGCCCCCCCCCCGCCCCCCCCACCCACCCCCCCGCCCCCCCCCGCCCCCCGCCCCCCGCCCCCTCCCCCGCAGTTACAGTTATCATCCTCCTGCCAAAGAGATTTGATACTGATTTGCGTTCCCGTTTAATAATTCAGTATCATTTACCGTGCAAATTAATCGGAATCCCACTATTGGCCCTCCATTTTGCGTAGGTGGCACAATAGCGAAGTCCCATGGCTGTCCAGCCCCCACCCCTGCACCACAAATCAACACAACCCCCTCCACTGGATTTTCTTGGTGACCCCCTTCCCCAAGTATGTGGGTGAGTTGATCCATACAACTGCCCCCCCCCCCCCCCAATCCCGGGACCCCCTAAATAGGGAGACACTCCCAGGGAATCCCTAAATAGGGAGACCCGCACAGGGACCCCCACAGGGGCTGGTTTAGCTCACTCAGCTAAATCGCTGGCTTTTAAAGCAGACCAAGCAGGCCAGCAGCACGGTTCAATTCCCATACCAGCCTCCCCGGACAGGCGCCGGAATGTGGCGACTAGGGGCTTTTCACAGTAACTTCATTGAAGCCTACTCGTGACAATAAGCGATTTTCATTTTCATTTCATTTTCAATATGAAGACCCTCCACAGAGGCTTCCGAAATAGGAGGACCCCCCCTAGCCTATGGGATTCCCCAGAAACTCCCTATTTAAAGAGACCCCTCAGATACGTCCTAACTAAATGGACCCCTAACTGTCCTCCCACAGACCACCCACCCCCACCAGGAAAGAAAAAGAGACACCTGTCTGGAAGCTAGAGAGCAATCCAGGCAGAGGCAGTGAAAAGAATATGACTGTTGTAACACTCACCTGGAAGCATCAGGGGCGGGACTCCTCCGGAATCGGCGGGGCGGGCCGTACCGGCGCCAAAGAGTGGCGTCAACCACTCCGGCATCGGGCCGCCCAGAAGGTGCAGAATCCTCCGCACTTCCAGGGGCTAGGCGGGCGATGGAGGGCCCCCACAAGCCGGCACGAGTTGGCGCATGCGCGGGAGCGTCAGCGTGTTCTGGCGTACGTGCAGAACTGCTGCCGTGATTCCTGCGCATGCGCAGGTGTTTCTTCTCCGCGCCGGCCATTGCGGAGCCTTACACAGGCCGGCGCAGAGGGAAAGAGTACCCCCAAGGCACAGGCACACCTGCAGATTGGTGGGCCCCACTCGCGGGCCAGGCCACCGTGGCACCCCCCCCCCCCCCCCCCCCCCCCGGGCCGGATACACCCACGCCCTCCCCGAAGACTCCGCAAGCCGCACTCAAAGTCAGGTCCCATCGGTATGGACCTTGTCCAATCCACGCCGGCGGGACTGGCCAAAGACGGGCGGCCTCTCGACTCATTGGGGCCCGGAGAATCGCCGGCAGGGGGGGGGGGGGGAGCCACTACCAACGACCCTCGACCTATGTGATGCGATCCCCGCCCAAAAACCGGCGCCATAGAATTCGGCAGCCGGCATCGCAGTGGCGGGGCGGGAACCCCCCCCGCCCCCCCCCCCCCCCCGCCCCCCCCCCCCCCCGCCCCCCCCCCCCCCCCCCCCGGCGATTCGGAGAACCCCGCCACAGGTGTCCATGGCTGGAATGAGAACAGCTTTGACCTGTATTTAAACTCTGCAGATTCCTTAGCTGCAAGCCATTCATTAATTAGTGGGCTGTGATTGACAGCTTTCAACGAAACAACTGTTACCTTTGCTTCATTCATCTTCTTCACTCTAAGTGCTTTACCAACAATGTTTACAAACACCAACCACATTAAAGAGTGTTGAATGCATTCCAATCACGCCCCTTCACACTTGGAATTTTGTGGGATTTTGAAGTGCTGAACTGGAAATTGACAGCAGTTAACTCTCTTTGAGTTAAGGGCAGTTGGTCGGGGGGTCTGGTAGGGGAGGGGCGGGCAGGTAGTGCATTGTGGTGGGGGGGGGGGGGGGGGGAGGGAGGCCCTCAGATGAACTTTGGCGGCAACTGCCTTAAGGAGTTACTGCCTTGGCCCACGGTGAGGCCCAGCCTGTCAGATTCATGTTTGGTGATACCTGTAGTGAATCCTGCCCACGTGATTCCCGGCCTGAAGGGAGAATCATGAGGGCCTGGAGACTCTGGTGACACAGTCGCTAATTGGATACAAATGGATCATTAGGATCCATTAACATCCTCCTGCTGATGCACAGGCGAGAACCCTGATCCTGCCGCCAGAAAATAGCGATCGGTTAGGCGGTGCAGGGTGAACCTCAATTTCAGACGGATGTCTAATTCTCTACCCGGTCGCGATCTGGGGCGGGATTCTCCCCTACCCGGCGTGACGGGGGGTCCCGGCGTAGGGGAGTGGTGCCAACCACTCCGGGGTCGGGCCTCTCCAATGGTGGGGAATTCTCCGCCCCTTTGGGGGCTAGCCCCGCGCCGGAGCGGTTGGCACCAGAAGACTGGCGCAAAAAAAACGGCGCCAGCGGCCTTTCAGGCCCGCCGTCCGGCAGCTGACGTCACCACTGGCGCATGCGGGATGTGGGTTTCTCTTCCGCTTCCGCCATGGCGGAGGCCGTGGCGGCAGCGGAGGAGAAAGAGTGCACCCAGGGAACTGGCCTTGTGTCCGAGCGGGGGGCCCCGATCGTGGGCCTGGCCACCGTGGGGGCACCCCTTGGGGTCCGATCGCCCCGCGCCCCCCCCCAGGACCCCGGGGGCCCGGTCGCGCTGCCGATCCCGCCGCCACCAGAGGTGGTTCAAACCTCGGCGGCGGGAGAGGCCTCCCAGCGACAGGACTTCGGCCCATCGCGGGCCGGAGAATCGCAGCAGGGGCTTCGCCGATCGGAGTGGCGTGATTCCCGCCACCGCCACTTCCCGGGTGGCGGAGAATCTCTGCCACGGTGGGGGCAGGACTTTCGGCGGCCCCAGGCGATTCTCCGACCCTGCTGGGGGTCGGAGAATTTCGTCCCTGATTTTATGGCGCCGAGGGTCGGAGAATCTATTGTTTCATGGTCATCAAAACACTGAATTCCAGGTTTCTATTGAATTCAAATTCCACTACCTGCCGGGTAGGATTGGATCCCAGGTCCCCGGAGAATTGCCCTGGGTCTCTAGCTTACGAGTCCAGTGGCAGTACCGATGCGCCACTGCCTCCCTCGGATCCTTTTTAACCCATACCTGAGTTCCTCTAATGAGAATTCCTTCCTTTGGCAGACCTAGTGTGCCTCCTCTCCTGTCATCCTTTCTTTTGAGTCATTCTGATCCCATAATCCTTCATTGCAGATGTGACCTTGATCAGTTGTGCATCCTCCGCGACATCTGGTTCACGCACCAAATAATCAGGACTTTACAGGGAAATCCTCACTGGCCTTGGCATGCAGATTGTTCAAGTTGTAAAGCATGCTATTGCCATTAAATCTATTACACGCCTCTGCCTTCAGATTTTATCTGATATCTATAAATCTTATTAAATATCTGACTGACTCAGTTCATGTATCTACTTGTTTCTTTTTGCTGCATATACCTGCTTTTTCATTAAGTACAAGAAAACATTCTTAGGTAGCATTTTTTAAAATCACAAGTGGAGTGGGTTCCTTCCACTGAGACCTTGGAGTTCAAGACTTTACATAAAGCTAACAGTGCCAGTATTGGTTTCATGAAATTTGAAAGAGTCCTTACAGGGAATATATTAATAAAGAATGAGCAAATTAACCCTATTCTGTCATAAATAACAAAAAGAGAATAATGGTATCCATTATGTTAGTAAGTTCAGCTGTAAAATAAAATCAGGGGCTGGACTGTCCGTTTTAGCAGTGCCAGCTGAAACAGAGAATTCCAGGGCGCTTTATGATGCCAAAATCGGCACCGAACCCTCACCGATTCCGGGACTGGTGAGTGACTAGCAGTGGCGCCGGGTAAAATCCCCGTCTCCCGCGCCAAAAACGTCTGGAGGATGGCCGGGTCAGTGGCCGTGCATGCGCATGGCAATGACCTGCAGCGGTCGCGCCATACAACATGTCGCCAGCCGTGCACGGACCCGGCCTGCCAAATACGGCCCCACAGGCCACCCCCTGCCCACCCCCTACACATCCCCCCAGACCTCGCGGAAGCCCCCCTGGCCAGTGGCACGGCTCCCGGCCAACTGTGGCGGCGCTAGACACAGTCCGCTGCCACTACACCGGGTTCCTGACTGCTCAGACCACACGTCAACCGCACGGTCAGGAATTTGGTCCATCGGGGGCGGAGCATCGGGGGAAAGGCCTTCTGATGACATGCCAATGACGTTCCAACAGCGTGCGGCGCGCAACGCGAGACGCGATGACGCCATTTCAGAGGGGGCGGGGACTCAAAGACCGGCGTCAAACCAGCGCCACCCCCGATTGGGGCATTGGAGGAGATTAGAATATCAGCCTTGGGCAACGGAGAATCCCGCCCCAGAAATCTCAAGAGCAAAATACAGCGAATGCTGGAAATCTGAAATAAAAACAGAAAATGCCAGAAAACCTCAGCAGGGCTGGCAGCATAGGGGCTCGGAACATTAACGCTTTTTCAAATTCACAGAAATGTTACAGCTCAGCGGAAGGCCATTCGACCCAAAAGTGTCTCCACAGGCTCTCAAAACGCCATTCTCTTGCCTTCTCCCCGTAACCCTGCACATCCTTCCTTTTCTAAAAACAGCCGAATTCCCTTTTGAGTGCTTCAGTTGAGCCAACCTACACCTCCCTCTCACTTGTCGCATGAAACGGTTTTTCCTCATGCCACTTTTGTTTCTTCAACAAATTACTTTAAATTTGTACCCTCTAATTCATAGAATTTACAGTGCAGAAGGAGGCCATTCGGCCCATCGAGTCTGCACCGGCTCTTGGAAAGAGCACCCTACCCAAGGTCAACACCTCCACCCTATCCCCATAACCCAGTAACCCCACCCTATCCCATAACCCAGTAACCCCACCCAACACTAAGGGCAATTTTGGACACTAAGGGGCAATTTAGCATGACCAATCCACCTAACCTGCACATCTTTGGACTGTGGGAGGAAACCGGAGCACCCGGAGGAATCCCACGCAGACTCCGCACAGACAGTGACCCAAGCCGGAATCGAATCTGGGACCCTGGAGCTGTGAAGCAATTGTGCTATCCACAATGCTACCGTGCTGCCCAAATTCTCGATCTTTTGACAAGGTGGGAATAGTATATCTACTCTGCCTCGAATTCTCTTGGTTTTGAACATCTCTGTCAAATCTTCTCTCAGTCTTTTCTTTTCTCCAAGGAAAGCAGTCCTAACTTCTTCAAACTATCTTCGGAATTGAGATTCTCATCCCTGGAACCATTCACATGGACCTTTTTTTTGCACTCTCTCCAATGCCTTCACATCCTTTCTAAAGTGTGGCGCCCAGAACTGGACGTAATACTCTGGCTGAGATCCAACTAGTGTCTTATACAAGTTCAACATTACTTCCTTGCTCTTGTACTCTGTGCCCTTATTAATAAAGCTTAAGATGTTGTGTGGTTTATCGAGTGTTCTCTCCTGGTACCTCCTAGTCCTGTCACCTTCAATGATTTATGCGTTCATATTTCCAGGTCACTCTATTGTTTAGAATGGTGCCCTTTATTTTATACTGTCTCTCCATCTTCTTCCGAAGAAAATGAGTCACGACACATTTCTCCGTATTGAACATCGTCTGCCACTTGTACGCCAATTCCACTAACTCACCCACGTCCTTTTGAAGTTCTGCACAATATGTCTCACTGTTTACAATGCTTCCCAGCTTTCTATCATCTGCAGGCTTTGACATTGTGCCCAGTATGCCAAGGTCATTCTTATGTCTCAGGAAAAGCAATACTGATCACCGGGGAACTCCACTACAAGCCTCCTCCAATCCAAAAAACATGCACTAACCGCTACTCTGCTTCCCGTCTCTCAGCCAATTCTGTATCCATGTTGCTACTGTCCCTTTTATTCCATGAATTATAATTTTGTTCACAAGTCCATTGTGCGGCATTGTATCATATGCCTTTTGGAAGTCCATGTACAGACCCTCTTATGGACTGACCTGATTAACACTACACCCCTGTATGCTTCACCCAATGCTGGTGTTTATGTAGTTACATTTTGTACCTTGTGTTGCCTATTATGTATTTCTTTTAATTTTATTTTCATGTTTCTTTTCATGGGCAGCACTGTAGCACAAGTGGATAGCACTCTGGCATCACAGCGCCAGGGTCTCAGGTTCAATTCCCTGCTGGGTCACTGTGCAGAGTCTGCACATTTCCCCCGTGTCTCCATGAGTTTCCTCCGGGTGCTCCGGTTTCCTCCCACAGTCCAAAGACATGCAGGTTAGGTGGATTGGCCATGCTAAATTGCCCTTAGTGACCAAAAAGGGTTCGGAGGGATTATTGAGTTACGGGGATAGGGTGGAAGTGAGGGCTTAATTGGGTCAGTGCAAACCTGATGGCCGAATGGCCTCCTTCTGCATTGTATGTTCTATGTTCTATGTAGTTAATGATCTGTTGAACTGCTCGCAGAAAAGTAATTTTCCCTGTACCTCGGTACACATGACAATAAACCAAACCAATCCAACACCACATCAACGGCATTGCCCTCATTAACCCTCTCTGTTACCTCTTCGAAAAATTCCAGTAAGTTAGTTCACAAAATCCATGCTAACTTTCTTGAATTAATCCACATTTATCCTTGTGAAAATTCATTTTGTCCCACATTATAGTTTCTAGAATTTTCCACACCACCAAAGTTAACCTAATTGGCCTGAAATTGCTGGGCTTACTCTTTTTTGAATAAGGACTTTATAATTTGCAATTTTTCACTCCTTTGGCACCACCCTAAAGTCTAAAGAAGACAAAAAATGATATGGCTGATATCTCCTCGATTTCCACTCTCAGATCCCTTGGTATCCTTGGAAGCATCTCAACCAGGACGAGTACCTTGTCTAATTTCAGTACAGTCTATTCAATAACTCCTCATCAATTTTAAAACGTCTTATGACTTTCCTGTGATGCTACATCTTCAAATTTTGTTTCTGAATGTGCCTGAAACAGCCTAACTCTGAACTCTCACTCTCTCCCTCACCATATTGCCCTGAACTCTCACTCTCTCATTCACCATATTGCCCTGAACTCTCACTCTCTCATTCACCATATTGCCATACGCACATACACACAATGACACACTCACACACATACACACTATGACTCACTCACACACATACACACAATGACACACTCATACACAAATACACACAATGACACACTCATACCCACACACATATACACATGATAGCACACTCATACCCACACAGACATACACACAATGACACACTCACACACATACACATAATGACACACTCACACACATACACACTATGACACACTCACACACATACACACTATGACACACTCACACACATACACACTATGACACACACACAAATACACACAATGACACACTCATACCCACACACATATACACATAATGGTACACTCATACCCACACAGACATACACACAATGACACACTCACACACATACACACAATAACACACTCACACACATACACACAATAACACACTCACACACATACACACTATGACACACTCACACACATACACACTATGACACACTCACACACATACACACAATGACACACTCATACCCACACACATATACACATAATGGTACTCATACCCACACAGACATACACACAAATACACCCACACATACATACACAAAATGACACACACGCCCACACACATACCCTCAGGCACACTCACAATGGCACACCTACACGCAATGACACACTCATACACACAATGGCACACTCATACACACATACACAATGACACACTCACACAAAATGACACACAATGTCACACTCACACGCACACACAGTGACACATTCACACCCACAGGGATAATGACACACTCACACACATGCAATGACACACACATGCAATGACACACACACAATGACACATACACACCACTGCACACACACAATGATAGACATATAATATGACACCCACATACATGCACCAACACAACGACACACTCTCACACAAAGCATGCATGCAGTCACACACTTTCACACAAATGCACGCATGCAGATGCGCACAGTTACACATTAAAACACCCTCAGAGACATATAGGCGCACACTTACAAACACACATGCACCCCCAAGCGCACACAACCACATACACACAATTGCACATTGACACATCATTGATCCACTCACACGCATACAAATAGTCACACACATACAAGTACAAACATGCGCATCCACATGCAAAAAACACAGTGTAATGAATGTAGAAATTGTTATACATTAGATTTTATATTTGTGGCAGTAATGCTATGAATAAACCCTGGTTTAAATTACATAGAGGCAGTGTGCCTACTAAAACTGTAATTAAGGTGCCATAAAAGGTGAGATAATCATTGTTTTGTACCATTTTTATTTTACAGATAGATGGCTAATGGAATGTTGTTTGATTGCAGGAGATTCCCTGGGATGTAGATAATTTAAGAGGAGTGGTGTTTAGCCCTAGCTAAGCAGGTCATGGGACAACTTAATGGAATAAATATTATGGAATTAATGGGAGGTGCCAGGTCTGTCTGTAGTTTTGAAATTTGCTGGATGCTTTTAAGGTGAGCAGCAGTTTGCCATTGGATTTGAGTCTGACAACACAGGAGGATTTTCAGGTCATTCTTGAAAAGGGTCTCACTCTCCAAAGGTCTGCACGGATAAGCAAATAACCCTGATTGTTAACTTTATTTATAAGTGGCATTTGAACTGTGTAAGATTGCTTCATTGGAATATAGTGGCAGATGTGGATAGTAAATTCAAGTTTTTTCTTTTATTTAAGAACTGTTAACTGTTAATTTTAAAGCTATTACTGTGATGTTAATATGGATAATTCTGTGTTTAAATTAAAGTTTGTTTTAACATAAAATATACCAATTGGTCAGACTTATCTATCCTGGGGTGAAGTATGCTTTCCTCACAGTTTTATACATTGAACATTGCTTAAGTTTTTTTGTCGACCATCCTAACAAAAGTTAGGGTATGGTATCCTCGCAACAGTCACACTCACACACAAATATACATGCAATTGCACACTCACAAAAATACACACACACATAGTCACACACACAAATACATTTGCAGTCACGCACACCCAAAAATGCACACAGCTACACCCACTTGCACACACAATCACAAACACACATGGTCACATTCACATTCGCGCAGTCACATCATTGGCTCGTGATCAGGAGGCTTTGCTGCATTCCTTCCCCCCCCCCCCCCCCTCGCAGCACAGGAGAACTGAGATCAATTATAAAATATCCAACATAACCTTAACTACAACTAATTGAGTTAATAGCCATTGTTCCTGGTAAGAGCGGATAGAAAGCCAACAGATTCCCCACAGGGGGGGTCACTGATTCAGTGCATAACTGATGGTTCAAATGGTTTTTGCTCAGCAATGCTCCACCCTAAATTTCAGGCAGTGAGTAAGTCCTCCAGTCACTCCCTTCCTCCACCTACAGTTAACTTTGAGACTGCATCAGAAATGGTCTCACCAAATGATCACTAATGATCTCACCAAATTTTTATAGAACCATAGAATTTACAGTGCAGAAGGAGGCCAGTCAGCTCATTGAGTTTACATCGGCACTCCACCCAAGCCCATGGCTAGGATACTCCAATCCCACGGCCAAGTTCTGACGCCGGCATAAAAGCATCGGGAACCACTCCAGCGTCAACGGTCCTCGATTATCTGGTATGCACCCCTTCCTAGGGGCCAAGGTTGGCGCTGGAGTGGTCTCCTCTCCTCCAGCCGGCGGGCTACGGCCGGCGCAAGGTGTCGCATGCGCGCTACGGCTGGCGCAAGTTCACACATGCGCATGGGTTCCCGTCTCCGTGCTGGTCCCCGGGCAGTATGGCAGAGCCCTACAGGGGCCCGGAGCGCAGGAACATAGGCACCCACAGAACCAGCCCACCCGCCGATTAGTAGGCCCCGATCGTGGGTCAGGCCACCGTGAAGGCCCCCCTGGGGTCGGATACCCCCGACCCCCCCACCAGGATGACTCCCACAGACAGAACATCCAGGTCCCGCCCTGTGGGACCATACGTGACCTACACGGGCAGGAGTCAACCGAACTCGCCAGGCACTCGGCCCGTCGAGGCCCGGAGAATCGCCGGGGGCGCCCCCAACCATTGCGGCGGCGATCCCGCGGGCACCCAAGAATCAGTGCCGGAGAATGGGCGATCTGACACTGGGTCGGCGTGGTGAGATTCTCGCGCCCCTCCCGGGGATTCTCAGACCCGGTGCAAGATCAGAGAATCGCGGCCCATGCCTCCACCCTATCCCCGTAATCCAGTCACCCACTTAACATTTTGGACACTATGGGAGATGTTGCATGGCCAATCCACCTAACCTGCACATCTTTGGACTGTGGGACAGAACCAGAGCACCCGGAGGAAACCCACAAAGACACAGGACGGAATTCTCCGCTTCCGTGATAAATCGGGAAGGCCGTCGTGAACTCGGCCGGGTTTCACGACGGCCTCGGAGGCTGCTCCTCGCACCTTATTCACCCCCACCCGGGGGGCTAGGAGCGGCGCTCCGTAAATCTTGGCCGCCGGGCCTTGACGCTTGCGTCAATGCGGCGCGCCGAGAATGACGCGACGGCGGCGCCGAAGTGACATCAGCCACGCATGCGCAGGTTGGCCGGCTCCAACCCGCGCATGCGCGGCTGACGTCACGACAGGTGACGACTCCAACCCGTGCATGTGCGGTTACCGTCTTCCCCTCCGCTGCCCCGCAAGACGTGGCGGCTTGATCTTGCAGGGTGGCGGAGGGGAAAGAGTGCGTCGCTTTGAGACGCCGGCCCGACGATCGGTGGGCACCAATCGGGGGTCAGTCCCCTCCCGAGCACGGCCGTGGTGCTCACTCCCCTCTCCGCCCCCACAAGCTTCAAACGAGCATTTGGCACCCATGTTCACGACGGCAGCGACCAGGTGTGGTTGCCGCCGTCGTGAACCGGTCGGAAACGGCAGGCCGCTCGGCCCATCCGGGCTGGAGAATCGCCGGTCGCCGTGAAAAACGGCGAGCGCCGATTCTTCCGAGCGGTGAGTGGGAGAATCGCGGGGGGTGCCGGGGGGGCATATCGTGAGTCGCCCAGCCCTCCCACGATTCTCCCATCTGCCCGGTGTGGGGAGCGGAGAATCGCGCCCATATTCTCTTAAAAATGCTCAATGGCTTTCGTCAGCTTCGAAACACTTTGGAATATCACAAAAATGTGAAAGGCACCATGTAAATACAAATTCTTTCTGTTCTGTAATTACCTTTCAAATCATGCTCCTTGAGGAGTAGCGTAAAACAGAGGTGTCTGTTCTCTTTTGATTTTTCTGCACTTTAGAGGTCTCCCTGCTGGAACATCATATCATTGGGGTAGGCACCCTTAATTTGCCACAGTATGTGCAAGATTGTGTCCACTGGCTCATTAAATTATCCCACCCATGCTTTAGGAGAAGATTGATTCCAGGAATTAGCCGTACTGATGGTGGCGTGCAGCAACTCTGGAATACGTGACCTCGCTAACCGAGCCATCAAAAGTTTGTTGAGCTGTCATGGAGGGAGGTGAAGTGTTATTTGCAATATTGCTTTTCAGCTTACACCCTGCAGCCACCTATGTTCACTTTTAGCTGAGATCTTGTCTGCTGATCTGTCTAGTCTTTGTGACCTTTTCCTGCTTGTCTATAATGTTCAGATAGATAGGCTTTTAAAGACAATCAATGCTAACTCGTTTAACCTAACTCAAAATACATTAGAAGTTGATCAGTCATTATAAATTAGATTAGTAAATTTGCAAAGGTTTAATTTTTGGAAGTTCAGTTCTCTTAACAACAGCACTAAAAAGATGGAGACTGGCTCTGCTATTGAAATAATTTGGTTGCTTTGCTTTGCAGTTCTTCCCCCTTTAAAGCAAATACAAAGATACATGACAACAGTCACCAAGGCAACAATCCCAGAGAAACGAGACGTGCCTTTTATCCAGCCTGCCTCGGCAGCATCTGTATCTGCCTCCATTCTGTTTCTGGGAGTAGTGGGCCCAACTCTGGGTATGCATTCGCACAGGGAGGCAGTGTCATAGTGGCATTACCACTGAACTAATAATCCAGAGACCCAGGGGTAATCCTCTGGGAACCTGGGTTTAAAACCCATCATGGCAGATGGTGAAATTTGAATTCAGTAAAATGTGGAATAAAAAAATAATGACCATGAAAGCATTGTCGATTGTTGTAAAACCCCATCTGGTTCGCCCTCTAGGGAAGGAAGTCTGCCATCCTTACCTGGTCTGGCTTACATGTGATTCCAGTTCCACAGCAGCATGGTAGACTCTCAATATGCCCTCTGAAATCGGCAATTAGGGATGGGCAATAAATGCTGGCCCAGTCAGCGATGTCCACATCCCATGAATGAGTCAAAAATAGCTACCCTGCTCCCCATTGTCAGGCACATTTCAAAGTATTTTCTCCCAAGGCAAGGACGCCAAGCCAGGTCGTTTTCCGACTCCCGAGACATGAAAATCGAACCTTGTGAGTTTTCCATCCTCACAGAAAGTTGAACATGACCCACACAAATTTAGTCATCAGAGAATCATGAAAGTGTGGCAAAAGTTGAATGCGGCAACATTTTACTTACTGCCATCATTTTGGTCTCACCATGAAGCCTGATGACTGGATCATAATAATCTTTACTATTAGTGTCACAAGTAAGCTTACATTAACACTGCAATGAAGTTACTGGGAAAATCCCCTGGTCGCCACATTCCGGCGCTTGTCCGGGAGACAGAGGGAAAATTTAGAATGTCCAATTCACCGAATAAGCACACCTTTTGGGACTTGGGGAGGAAACCGGAGCGCCCGGAGGAAACGCACGCAGACATGTGGAGAACGTGCAGACTCCACACAGGCAGCTACAATAACTGCCCTGGTATCCATACTGTCCCACAGTGGAGGCACACATCCTACAGCCTGATAACTGCTGAGCCTGGAGTGGAATTGCATTCCAACGCTCAGCACTTACCAGGCTGTAGAAAACAAAAACACTGAGAAGGTCCCCTCAGGCTCCATGGGGAGTAGAAGGGCAGCACATTGGAAACAACCTAGCACAGCACCTGATTATCTTGTATTCCTTCAGCACTAGGAACTGCAGTTTTCTGCTTCCACATCTGTTCTCAGTCTGTAGGGGAACTGCTGGCCAGAACAGAATCAAGCAGAAAGACTTAAACTTGCCTCAAAAATGACACCCAGACATGAGGGTGGGCAGAAGAACTTCCATCGTAAGACAAATAGGCTGAAAATTCAGCAGGCCTTCCCCAAATTCCAATCTCTCTCCTCTACCCAAGGCTGGGATTTCCAGGTCTGGTTATCTCGGTGCATGGTTTTGTGATTAATTTGCATTTTTCAAATCATTTTGGTTCGTTGGCGAATGAAACATTATGGGCTGAGGTGTGCAGTTTGACAGATGGGAATCTTTCAAAACTCTAAGCAGCTGGCTTTCTGTGCATTTACTGAGTGCAGCAGAATGGTGACTTAATACTTTGGTTAAAAAAAAAAGTTTTGAAGAGTTGCTGAACAGAAAAATGGATGCTATTACTTTGGGCAGTTGCCAGGTAGTTTTCAACTTTCTGTGAGGATGGAAAACTCACAAGGTTCGATTTTCGTGTTTCGGGAGTCGGAAAACTACCTGGCTTGACTTCCTTGCCTTGGGAGAAAATACTTTGAAATGTGCCTGACAAGGGGGAGCAGGATAGTTATTTTTGACTCATTCAATGTGGACATCGCTGACTGGGCCAGCATTTATTGCCCATCCCTAATTGCCAATTTCAGAGGGCATATTGAGTCGACCACACTGCTGTGAAACTGGAATCACATGTAAGCCAGACCAGGTAAGGATGGCAGATTCCCTTCCCTACAGAGTGAACCAGATGGGGTTTTACAGATGCTATTAATTCAGACATGCTTCAATTTTACATACATTTTGTTGAAGCATGTAACTGTGAGTTTCACTAAAAATGTGAGCCTAATTATCATTTCCCCCCTTCCTTATGTTGAACAGTCTTCTAGCATCGTTGTTCAATACTTTGCTGATCACCTCCTTTAAAAGGGGCTGGTTGGAGTTTGGAAGGACAAGGGCCGCATGGTGGCATAGTGGTCAGCATTGCTATCTCGCAGTGCCAGGGACCATGGTTCGATTCCAACCTTGGGTGCAGACTGTCTGGAATCTGCATGTTCTCCCCGTGTCTGCTTGGGTTTCCTCTGGGTGCTCTGGGTTCCTCCCACAGTACAAAGATGTGAAGGTTAGTGGATTGGCCATGCTAAATTGTCCCTTAGTGCCCAAAGATTAGCTCGGGTTATGGTGTGGGACGTGGAATGGGCCTGGGTAAGGTGCACTTTCGAAAGGTTTGTACAAGTGTGATGGCCTCCTTCTGCACTGTAGTGGTTCTATGATTCTGTGTCACGTACTGAGCACTAAGGCTCAGGAGCTGTTTTTTATGAAAGGGAAGGAAACATTGGAAAGTAGCATGGTATAAAATGGCCATTTGACATCCTGAATGCCTTTAAGATCTGGCAAAGGTTTCATAATTTGATCTTCTTCGAGGTGCTACCTGTGATTATTTTCCACTTTCAGAACATTACATTAAATTGAGAGTAATGACTGATTGGATTATTAATGTAAAACTAAAGAGGAGAGATGGAGAACACAGAAGGCATTTAACAAATCCGCAGTTCATGGAGGCAGTAGCACATAAAAAATGCAGCTGCCTTCAAATAGCAGACATTTCCATTACTGGGATTTCCAAAGCAAGACTTGTGGGCTCTAGACATTTGAGGAAGAGGTCTGAACCTAGCAGAGTTTTGTGGAAAGATCCTTTGGGATTGTTAAGAGTAGGTATGAATCTGTGTAAAAAGTGGATAAGCTCTGTGGAACTGTCAAGCTGTCAAGTCTTTTAAACTCTCAGCTCCTATAATTTTTTTAATTTGAAAAGAAGAACGATGCATTCTGCAGATGAAAACACCAGTGCTTGCTATTTTGCTGCTTGCTTGCAGCTTTGGTAACTTTTCATTATCGCAGTGGGGGGGCCTGTAATTTCACATTTTGTTGACAGCACCAAGTGTTTATCAAGAGACAAAGAGTCATTCAGGCTCAAAAAACGTTAGCTCCCTTTTCTCTCCACAGATGCTATGTCAGAACTGCTGAGATTGTCCAGTACTTTCTGTTTTTATATCAAGAGATTAATTGTCTTTAATGTGGGGCTATACATATAAATATGTGCTTTTATAAGGGATTAAGTATTTGAATGGATTTAAATGTATTGAATGGGCTTTTATCAATGAGCGTGTTCTGATGTTATTCATGGAGGATGGTGAATTTGAATTGATGGTATAGCAGCAAAGGCTGGAGGATGGGGGATGTCGGTTGTTATGAATTGGCACTAAATTGGAAATGGGATTATAAAGGACTATGGAGATTAGTATAGATTTAGTTTGGCTTGAGTTGGCACTAAATTGGTATGGAGCGTATGAGGGGCCCTGTTGGCTGGTGGAGGCGAATAGGCTGGGATGGAAAGTATAAGGAATCATGGTGGGGTGGGTGGGGTCATGAGGTGGCATGAGATTGCATAGATGGGCATAAGGAGCATAGGGGGTGGGGGGGGGGGGTAAAAGGGCTGAGTGCTAGAGGGCTGTCTTTTTTTAAAAACTGAGGTAAAGTCCCAGAGTATTGAATCAGGCTTTTTAAACAACCCGCCTCCACACGCTGCCATTTGGCTCCCCCCAAACTCCTTCCGGGAGTGGTGGGTCTGACTCCAGTTAGCACGCTCCCACACCCACCCCACTACCCCTGAGTCCAAACCCACAACCCCAGAAATGAAATCAGGCCACTCCGGCCACTTACCTCCAAGTCAGGTGTATGGAGATGGGAATTTTCCCCCGACTCTGCTCCCAGCTGAGGAATGAAAATTTGACCCCGTGCATTTCAGAATAGGTTAGGGAGGTGGTTCAAGGAAATGGGAGTAAAGGCACAAGGAATTAAGACCGCTGCTTGTGTGAAGGAGTACTGATCCGGTTGGTCTGAACGGTACATAAAACACTAAAAGAAATAAATTCAATTGGCCAAATGGTCTTTCCATTTTCCTAATTTTCTATATATTTGTTTTCTTAATAAATATGCCAGTTCTCATAATCTAATTGTTAATGTCAATCAGTATTCACAACAGCCTGTTACTAATCTCTGTTGATGCAGGTTGGATTAGAAGCGTGGTTATTATTAAACGGATGGCTGCAAAATTTTTTTAAATGGTGTGACCTTGAAAAGAGAAAGGATGAGGTTTCAATAGAGCGTATTGTGGCTATATTCCAGAAAGAACAGGCCAACTCTCACCGATAATTGGTTCACATGATTGTTGCAACCCTCATATGACAGTCACAATTTTCCGATAGCTGCAACCAAGCCTTTATTTTTAATGGAAATCTGTGTTTGAGCTAAAAGGAAGCGGAATTGAAAACCTTGAATCAATATAATTTGGGGCTTTGCATGTTCTCTGCTGCAGTCTGCTGGAATTCAAAATGGTGACCTTGTGTTTCTGGAAACAGAAGGCCTAGTTTGAGCCGAGGCCGATCGGTGGGAATGGGATGAATTTGGGGAGGCTGCCCATTTTTAACCCTGGTCAATTCGATGCTCCATTATCTTAAGTGGAACCCACCCTATTCCTGCCAAATCAGGCAGGAAACTATTGGGACGTAACAGTGTCCAATATGTTACACGCTAGTTATGGGTGTGAGGTATGTACGGTTGAAAACCCCGTGGAGTTTGGAACATGAGAAAAACATGACCCCCCCAAGATCTCGGACATTGACACCACATAGCTTTGGGGTAGTGAGGAGAGTTCCTTGAGATTTAGATTTACATTTATTGTCACGCTTACCGAAATTGGCCCAACCGAAAGAGTTGAAGACTGCTGAAGAGAAAGAAAAAGGTCAATCTTACCACCACCATCCCTCCTGCTCACCCCCCACCCCTCTCACCCTTTATGGGAGGAAAGGAGGGACATAATATGAATAATATTTATTGTCACAAGTAGGCTTACATTAACACTACAATGAAGTTACTGTGAAAATCTCCTAGTCGCCACATTCCGGCACCTGTTCGGGTACACAGAGGGAGAATTCAGAATGTCCACTTCACCTAACAGCACGTCTTTCGGGACTTGTGGGAGGAAACCGGAGCACCCGGAGGAAACCCACCCTGACAAATGGAGAAGATGCAGACTCCGCACAGATCGTGACCCAAACTAGGAATCGCACCTGGGACCCTGGAGCTGTGAAGCAACAGTGCTGCCCACTGCGCTAGCGTGCCACCCATTTTGTTCTCTTTCAGAACTTGGAACCCAGGTTGGCCCCAAAACTAAAATGGCCGATATGATTAGTTTCACTCAGCTCACCAGGCACCAATGTGACATTGTCTAGGTTATAACATGTGGATGTGGAAAGCTATCGGCTGGCAATCCCTGCCCTCAGCCCGAACCTGTGTCACTGGCTTTTGTTTATGGCAGGCAACAGGCTCTGCACCACCCCCCCCCCCCCCCTCCCCCCCCATCCCCCACAGGGTCTCACAGAAGCACCAGGGCAACAACGTGAACTGGCATGCCCAGCTATCAGACTAATTTGTGGCACGTCATCCTTCTCCCAGCAGTGTTATGGTGGGAGGTTGTCAGAAGAGCTGTAGATCCACCTTGTTGGCAGTGCATCTCTGGCAGAGGAATTGCAAGCAGATGTCAGCTTACTTCACTGCAGAAATGCCAATTATATTGTCGAAAAATGTTCAGGTAACTTTAAAATGGCAGAAAGCAAATACATCAAAGGTCAGGCAGTGTAAAAATTCATCATGATTGAAGCTGGCGTCCCAACTGGAATATATACATCCGTCAGATGGATAAAAACTGGCAGCAATATATCCATATATTCTTATCGGAATGATCTGCAAAATCTTTGTGAAATAAGGTCATTGCTGAATGCAGAATGAGTTATCAATGTCTATTATCAATGCATTTTATTATCTGTTTCCATGGCAACAATAAATTAATTCAAAACCAAATTAAAACAAAATCACGCAAGAAAAAGGCCCTCATTCTAAAAAATTACCTGTTCCACAATATAAAAATCCAAAGTACTTTGTTCTTTGAACTCCTGTCAGAAGGTCGGAAGATTGTTAAACATAATCTTCAGCGCAGGACAAAGACAAGGATCAAGCTACAGAGAAGAATTGATTCGATGTGGACTTCAGAGACAAGATAAATGAGGAGCTCAGACACTCGGTTTACTGGTGGGTGGCAGTGTTTGAAAAAGAAAAAAATATTAAGAACTGTGCAGAAAATGCGTGTCATCCTGATTAAAGGATATTTTGTTTTCCTTGGATGCTTTTATCACATGATAAGTAATAGGATCTCACTGAGACAAGAGACTCAGTTTTCACACCAATGTGAGGCTCCTTTATGCCTCAGTCAGACCGTTTGTTGTTTACATTGCTCGGGATGCCATACACAAACATGGGGAGGAAGAAAGCCTCTTTGAAATCGCTGTTGCAGACTCACAAACAAAGATGACGGCCCAAAGTAATCATTTAGATTTTGCCGCCCAGGCACGATTATCACCGATCCTGGAGGTGTATTGTTGTCACCGAAAAAAAAACTTTAGCAAGAGAAAGATAAGGACGGGATAAGAGCAGAAAATCCTGGAAACGCCTGTTTTCCAACATTTTCAGATTTCAAGCAATCGCAGTATTTTGCTATTGTGAAGATAAAGGTGTGCTCTGTACGCAGACTTTCTCAAAGCTGCTACCTCTCTGTTAGCTAGGAAGCCATCACATGGCCATAGACTGTCACCGAGTCTAATGGAAGAAACTTTATGGTGGAACACATTGGCGGGGGTGGGGGTGGACATGTGCTCACACTGGTGTTGAGCTTGGAAGCTGAAGGGGACTCAGACGGGGTGGCCCTGTCGCTGAAACCTGATGCTTGTCAGTAGTTGCGCGGATGTCCCTCGGTCAAAAGGAAACCGTGCCTGATCAAGGAACTGGACATTGGAAAGACATGAAAAGACATGAAAATCGCTTATTGTCACAAGTAGGGTTCAAATGCAGTTACTGTGAAAAGCCCCTAGTCGCCACATTCCGGCGCCTGTTCAGGGAGGCTGATACGGGAATTGAACCGTGCTGTTGGCCTGCCTTGGTCTGCTCTCAAAGCCAGCGATTTAGCCCTGTGCTAAACAGCCCTTGTGCTAAAGTCAGCCAAACCACATGCTAATCAGACACTGGCGAGACTTCCCTTGGAATCAAGTCACCATGGCAGAAGTGAGAGCTACCGGCCAGTTAGAGGCTGGCAGCTCTTGCACTCAGCAGCACAACTGAACAGGCTGTTGCTGTTGCTGCCAGAATCTAGGAGGGGCCAGGATCGTAGAGGGCCCAGGCTATGGTTAAATTATGTGGGGAGAGGAAGAGTTGCAAGGCGGGGCTACGGGTTCAGAAGGAATGTCAGGGGGCGTCTCTCCGCACCCCCTGAGGGTGCTGAGGGTGCCTGCTGAGAGCCGCCCCCTGACATTCCTTCTGAACCCGTACCTCCTCCTTGCAACTCTTCCTCTCCCCACATAATTTAACCATAGCCTGGGCCCTCAACGATCCTGGCCCCTCCTAGATTCTGGCAGCAACAGCAACAGCTGTTCAGTTGTGCTGCTGAGCGCAAGAGCTGCCAGCCTCTAACTGGCCGGTAGCTCTCACTTCTGCCATGGTGACTTGATTCCAAGGGAAGTCTCGCCAGTGTCTGATTAGCATGTGGTTTCCCCAAAAAACAGGGAAATCTTGCTGAAGTCAAGGCAGGTCAAGGCTCGGAAGCCTATGGCGAGTAACTCAGCTCCTGACTCCCCAAAGCTTGTCCACTACTACAAGGCACAAGTGCAATGGAATACTCTCCACTTGCCTGGATGAATGCAGCTCCAACAACACTCAAGAACCTCAACACCATCCAGGAAAAAGCAGCTTGCTTGATTGCTCCCCTTTCCGTAAACATTCAAACCCTCCACCACTGACCAACAGTGGCAACCGTGTGCACCATCTGCAAGTTGCGTTGCAGTAACTCGCCAAGGTTCCTCAGTCAACACCTTCTAAAGCCACAACTACTACCATCGAGAAGGACAAGAACAGCAGATACCTGGGAACACCACCAGCTGGAGGTTCCCCTCCAAGTCACTCACCAGCCTGACTTGGAAATATATCGCTGCTCCTTCACGGTTGCCGGGCCAACATCCTGGAACTCCCTCGCTAACAGCACTGTGGATGTACCTACAGCACCTGGGTTGCAGCGGTTCAAGAAGGCAACACACCATCACCTTCTGTAGGGCAACTAGGGATGGGCAATAAATTCTGGCCTAACCACTGACGCCCACATCCCGTAAATGAATTTTTAAAAGTGTCAAGGGTCTTGCCAATCGGTTAGAGAGCCAGTGAGAGATCCTTGGTGCATCTTTTTCGGAAGGCCCGTACAGGACTTAATTCTGGTGGAGGTGGGAAGGCAACAGGATTCACGTACATCACCATGCTGCCTATTTAAATGCCCTTCCTGCCTCCGAGCTCGCCACCAGTGGGAACACAAGACTCGGCTGAGAGGGACCCGGGGTCTTTCACTGATTCTCCACCCAGCAGGCAAAAACCCCAACAACACAACAAAATTCCGCCATTATGATTTATTATTTTTCCATGGTCTATTAATTTAGCTGACAACCTGTCCATATAAGCCTCTTTTATGTTGATCTATAACTGGCTGTTAGCCATTCAGAAATTGGCCATGGGTAACTTGGTTTTGGCTGTTTGGGAATTGACATTTCCAACAGTCTACGCCACATATCTAGAAGCCAAGGGGTCACTGATATGAATCCATGCCCTTCTTTCATGGCAGATTACCTGCAGTCCAGCCACATCCAGTCAAGAATGGAGATGGACAATTAAACCACTCACTGGAGGAGGAGGTACCATAAATATGCACATCCTCAATGATGGGGGAGCCCAGCACATTAGTCAAACATCTCAATTCCAAGACATCACTGCAGGCGTTTCTCAGGGAAGTGCCCCAGGCCCAACCATCTTCAACTACTTCATCAACTTCCTTCCATCATAACATCAGAAATGGGGATATCCGCTGATGATTGCACAATATTCAGCACCATTTGTGATTCATTATATACTGAAACAGTCTGTTTCCAAATGTAGATAGACCTGAACAATATCCAGGCTTGGGCTGACAAGTGGCAAGTAACACAAGTTCCAGGCAATGACCATCTCAACAGAGAGAATCTAACCATCACCCCATGATATTCAATGGCATTACTATCACTGAATCCCCCACCATCAACATCCTGGCGGTTACCATTGACTAGAAACTGAACTGAACCAGCCATATAAATATTGTGGCTACAGGAGCAGATCAGGGGCCAGGAATCCTGTGGTGAGTAACTTCACCATCTACAGGTCAGGAGTGTGAATATTCTTCACTTGACTGATTATTATTGTGAATGCAGCTCCAACAATACTCAAGAAACTTGACACCATCCAGGCCAAAGCAGCCTGCTTGATTTTCACCTCTTCCACAAACATTCACCCTCCATCAGCGATGCACAGTGGCAACAGTGTGTACCATCTACAAGGTGTATTATAAGAACTCACCAAGGCTCCTTAGATCAGTGCCTTACAAACTCAGGACTGCTACCATCTAGAAGGACAAGGGCAGCAGATATATGGGTGCACACACCACCACCTGGGCGTTCCCCTCCAAGCCATTCACTCTCCTGACTTGGAAATATATCACCCTTTCTTCACTGCTGCTGGGTCAAAATGCTGGAGCTCTCTCCCTAACAGCACTGTGGATTTACCTACACCACATGGACTGCAGTAGTTCAAGAAAGTAGCTCACCATTACTTTCTCAAGCACATTAGGGATGGGGAATAAATCCCGGCCTAGCTATTTATGCGCACATACCATGAATGAATAAAATTATTATTATTCTATGGTATTATCCCAGTGTGCTTCCAAGCTTTACTGACGGAGACAAAATGCCCGAACGTGCAGATTTTAAGACTCCTGGATGACAGGCCACATTGACAGTCATTCTTTGAAGGTTCAAGAAATACAAATATCATTAACCATTGAACCAGGCACAGAGGAGAGTGTGCGACTCAGACAGAGCTCCAGAGCTCTATTTACTCATGGAACAATGTAACAGAAAAAGTTGTCAGAAAATAACAGAACTGAGGGAAGCCAGGTACTCCCGCAGAAACTTTGGCATAAACTGTAAGGGGAAAATAAATCCTCATAACTGTTCAAAAGCAAGTTGGATGCAAACCATTTTTACAATTTATGAAGTACGATTGTTAAAACAGGTAAAGAGGACAGTATAACAGTAAAATACCAGTCAACCTTTCAATGTTAATAAATTGAAAGAAATAGACTATGGTATAACTATAACATTTTATCATACAAATATTATTTAGTTTAGAGATTTGCATTGCAAAGACATATAGGCCTGAGCTCTTGCTCTCATGTTGGGAGCATAGTGTTGGAAAGATTCCTGGCTCCGCAAAACCTGCTCCTGAAAAGCTGCCTCCGATGTTTGTCATTTTATTTTGGGGTGGGTGGGTGCTAACTGTAGTTGGGTCTGTGAAAAATGGAGCTACAGTGGGAGGTTTAATTTCATACAAGAGCACTGGCCCTAATTTGTCATGGGACAGGGGGCGATGGGTGGTGCGTGCAGGTGTCTTCATCCATTGACCGGGTTTGAGCCTCAGGTGCGGGGCCTGCATGCCACCTGGAAAATGACAGTCCGCATCAGGAAAGTGGCTTTACATGCCCTTTAATTGGCCCAATAGGATTCAGATCTCTTCCAGGGTGGCCCAGAGATGGAAACATTCCTGAGGTCCACCTTCAGCTTCCTGTCAGCCCACTCAGATATAAACGATCCCTGAAGAAGAGCATTGGAGCTATTTCTGGTGTCCTGGTCAGTACTTAACCCTCAACCAACATCACTAAGTAAAACAGATTAACTACTCATAATCACATTATGATTTATGGGAACCTGCTGTGCACAAATCGGCTGTTGTGTTTTTTGGATAACAACAGTGACAACTCGTCAGAAGAAAAAGTTGTCAGTAAACTACTTTGCGATGGCCTGGAGTTGTAAAAGGTGCTACATAAATGCAAGTCTTTGCTTTTTTAAAGGAGGAGTGAGAGAGGTGGAGCGGCGGAGAGGTTTAAAGATGAGAAACAAGTGGTGAGGCAATTAAAATAGAGGGTGCGCAAGAGGTCAAAATTGGAGGAGCAACAAGATCTTGAAGGGTTGTCAAGCCGAAGGTGGTTACAGAGATAAAGAGTAGGAAAAGCCATGGAAAAGTTTTAAAACAAGGATTAGAATATGAAAATGAAGACGCTGCTAGACCGGAAGATGATGTAGGTCACAAGCACAGGGATGATGGATAAATGGGTCTTGATGCAAATTGACACATGTGAGCTCAAGTTTATGGAGGCTAGCCAGAAGTGTGTTGTAATAGTAATTTTAAGGTAACAAAGGCAAGAATGAGTTTAAGTTGGAGATGAGTTGAGTCAAATGGGGGAGGTGGTGGCGTAGTGATATTATAATGGGATTAGTAATCCAGGGACCCAGGATAATGCTCTGAATCACACCTTGATATTTGGTGAGATCTGAATCCAATAAAATAATTTTTAATTAAAAGTCCAATGGTGGGGCAGCACGGTGGCCTAGTGGTTAGCACAACCGTCTCACGGCGCTGAGGTCCCAGGTTCGATCCCGGCTCTGGGTCACTGTCCGTGTGGAGTTTGCACATTCTCCCCGTGTCTGCGTGGGTTTCGCCCCCACAACCCAAAAATGTGCAGAGTAGGTGGATTGGCCACACTAAATTGCCCCTTAATTGGAAAAAATAATTGGGTAATCTAAATTTATAAAAAAAAAGAAGTCCAATGGTGACCATGAAACCATTGTTGATTGTTGTAAAAGCCCATCCAATTCAAGAATGTCCTTAAGGGAAGGAAATCTACCGTCCTTCCCTGCCTGCCCTACATGTGACTCCAGCCCACAGTAATATGGTTGACTTTTAAAATGATCTCTGAAATGGCGTGGCAGGCCACGCAGTACGCAGACAATTAGGAATGAGCAACAAATGCTGACCCAGCCAGCGATGCCCACAGCACATGAAAAAATTTGTGAAAAAGTTGAGGGGAGTGAAGTAGAGGTCCTGATGATAGCATGAATATATGGAGTCCACGGGTAGAGGACAAAGTTTGAGATGAGGATTGAAGATAATGGTTTTAGTCTTCCTAATATTTGGTTGGAGGAAATTACTCTTGATCCAGTAGTGGATGTCAGACAAGCAGTCTGACAATTTAGAGACAGTGGAGAAGTTAGAGGAGTGATTGTGAGATAGAGTTGGGTTTTGTCAGTGTATATGTGAAACCCAACATGATTTCAGAGAGGCAGCATGTAGATAAGAAATATGTTATGAATACTGCATTCGAGAATGGACACAGAAACTATATACATAACCAAAAGATACCATTGTGGTTCATCTGACCAGTCCCAACATTTCAAAAATATCATACAGCATTCAACATCTCATACTCCATATTGTTTCCCTGTTGAGTGAATATCTGCCCAATTCTCTCTTCAATTTTCTGCCGTCATTTTTAAATCATTATGTCACTGTTGTTTCTAGAACCTTTCTGAATGTAAATTGACTGCCTTGTTTCCCTACATTACAATGGTGACTACAAAAAGACTCTGAAATTTTTTTAAAATGCTATATAAATGTATGTGCTTTCTTTCTTTGATACAGTTATCACCTCTCCTCTATTATCCAACTGTGTGGGACTGCTCTTGTCTGGTTCCACTCTAACTTGTCCAATTTCAAGCAAGTAATTGCCTATTCTCCATTCCACAATAACCTCTAAAATCCTCAAAAGACCTATTCTTGATCTGCTTTTATTTCTCACCTAGATACTGCCACTTGCTGAAGACCTGACGTCACATTCCAAATATATACAGACAAGCGGCAGCTCACCATCACCTCTCATGATCTCTCTACTGCCCTTTTATTATGAAGCCTGCTTGCCCAACATCTGATTCAGTATGAGTTGCAATAACCTCTATTTAAACACTGTGGAAACCAAAATCATTGTCTTTCGGCACCATCGTAAACTCGATCCCCTCGTCACCAATTTCATTCCTCTCCACAACCACTATCTCAGCCTGAATCAGAATTTTCATAGCCTTGCCATCCTATTTAACCTTGAGCTGAACTCCTGATCCCATTTCCTCTCTATTAAAGATTGCAGAACTTGTAAAGTCCTCTTATCCACTCTTGTCTCAGCCTAACGCCTATTGAAACACTCATCCATGCTTTTGTTAACTCCAAGCTTTCATACCCAATCCTTCCCACTTTCCATCTCCATAAAATTGGCCTTGTCCAGAGTCTTACTGCTTACATTCTACCTTTTTTCAAGTCTCACACACCCTTCAGACGACTGTTTGTGAACCTAGATTGACTCTTGTTGTGGTTTGTGCCTTGGAGCTATGCAGAGATGACACACCAGTTCCTATGTCTGAACAGGCGCTTTCACTCAAAGCTTCTAAATATCTACTCTTGCATGCTTACAGCTTCTTGCTTACAGTTTAGTTTCTATCTTTGTAACCACACCCAGACTTGATTAACAACAAATAGAAGGGACACAAATAATCAAATATTGAACAGTTAAGTACCACAACCCAGCCCAACATTACGCCAAATTTAAAATTTGTATATTCAGATTCCTCTTTCGCCATAACCCTCTCTGTTCCTGTAACTTCGTTCAGCCTCACATCCCTCGGTTTTGCTCTGTTGGCTAGACAGCTGGTTCGTGATGCAGAATGAGACCGGCAGTCCGCGTTAAATCGCCATACCTGCTGAGGTTATTCATGAAGGCCCCGCCTTCTCAAACCTGCCTCTCCTGTGAAGTGTGGTAACCCTCAGGTTAAATCACCACTAGTCAGCGCTCTCCCCCTCAAAGGGGAAAGCAGCCTATGGTCATCTGGGACTGTAGCAACTTTACACTTTACAACTGTCTGAACATTTTACTTTCTTACAACTCCAGCTTCTCACACATTCCAAAATCCCTCCACTCAAACAGTTGGTGACCATGTCTTAGTCAAGTCGATCCAAATTAGCTTCTGTCAAACATCACACCTCTTCCAATGATTGTTGCTGTTTCTTTTGCGATAATCATTCTGAAATGGCTGGATTCAACGAGATGATTTGAAAATTCAGCACTCTGACTAGCTGAACACTTTGGCCTCAGGTTTTCTGATTAGAACACAGGCCTTGTATTCAACATAGAGGTGCCCCTTGACCCTTGGCGAACGTCTGTTTATGGGATCAATTGCCTGCAGGTACCAGGCTCCCCGGTTCTGCTAAGTAATGACTCCACACTGGAGACAGAACCGGTTTGAAGGCCTTCTGCAAAATGAGGAGGAATTTAAAAATTGTAATTTTTTGAATTTTTGCTGCTCCTGGGGCTCGCCTAGAGTTTCATTCTAACAGTGATTGCACAGATCTTTCTGTCAAGAAACTTTGGAGGCCTTCCTCATTCATCTCTAAACATAGAATGGCAGGGAGAGGTCATTTTCCCTCCAGAAAAGGTCAGGACAGGGTGCATTCTTCCCGACTTTGTTATATATTTCTACATCAGATCTCACCAGAAAATGAGCAGGACTGTGCTGCAAAGCCTGGGACTAATTGTGGACACCCTCTCAAGCCACTTCAATATGAGATAGCTGATTAACCAAGGATGCTGCTGAGCGTATCATTATGAATGGAGAACGATTGAAACTCATAAAAAAGCTCAGTGGGATCAGAAGCTGAAATTGTGACTGGATTGCTATCCTCCACTATGCAAGGGAGTAGAGAAGAACAAACCAGATTTTACTTGACTAGCCCTGGTTCTCCAGACAGTTATCCACGAAAACTCATTAAAATTAAGCTTTTGGAGTAACAAAACCTTTCTTAATTAACATCTTCATATAATTGTGAGCTTGCTTTTTCTGAGTACAGAAATGCCACAAAAGGGTTAAACACTTATTTTGATGGGCCATTTTTGATTGGCCACGGAACTATTTACGCATGTTCACTTCACAAAGCAAAGTCATTTTTCCTTAGCTAATATCCCTCACACATTCATTTTCAGCAACACTGAAAATGTCATCTTGTTTCATGTGGTACGGTCAAGTGAGTTATTTTGGCAATAAATCTCCAAAATGCCTTCAAGTGTTAGCTTTCCATAATGTCAAAAGCAGCAATCTCGAAACACTAATAGAAAAGTATTCACCTATCTACCTATATAAAGATGAAGGCCCGTGTTTTCAGAGCTGTAGTCAAGATGCATCGCAAGAGCAAAGCAAAATGCTATTGATAGTAAAAGGCTGGGATATATCACCAAATTAAAGCGAGTCAAAACCTGTTGAACGTCAAGCAGGAACAATAAATCTCGGCCGCCTGCAACAGTCTATTTGCCAATAGATTTGGCAATCAGTAGACTGACAACAATAGAGGCACTTACTGTGGCTTATTAATAGGCAGATGGATTATCAGACAGTAATAACCTCCTACATTGCACAGCACACCCTCCATTAACCATGTGCAGGCAGCCTTGCAACAGTTTCTAAACACGGCACTCACTTCTTTCTCTCTTATACTTGTAACATTATTTTCAATTGCAATGTTAAAAATGTCTAACCCCTGCAGTGAAAAGACCACACAAAATGGAACCAGATGCAGTCAAGGATAGGTTGAAGAGTAAGAAAGTGATGAGAGAAAATGAATAAAATATGTAATCTAATCAAACACACTGCGTTTAATTAAGCCAAAAGCAACTAGTATGGCCCTTCAGCTTTTGCTCCATTAACAGCACAAGAACTTAATTTAAATTGGAACACTCGTGAAGGCAATGTTGATGCGGATGCAACACTTTAGCCAAGGCTTGGTTTTGCATATTAAACCCTTAGGAGGACGGCAGCGCCTCAATCGGTTTCCACTTATGTGTTTACAGAGTGATTTATTTTATTCGGTGCAGAGGAAAAATGCCTATGATATACTGGCTGAAAAGTGGTATTATTAATGTTCGCACTACAAAGGAATCAATAGCCCAGATTCAAATGATTTCTCTAAAATAAATCCAATTTTTTTTTCCAGACCATATGAAATACAGCGAGCATGTAGAAATTCAATTCGGTGAGCTTAAGAGTTCATTTGAAATAAGTCAGAGCTTATCACGAACAGCATATTGTAGCATGTTAGTCAGAAAATGAAATTGGCTTCCTTTCGACTAGTCCCCACTGTCACAAAGTTTGCATCTGATAATTATTATTCCACAAAGTTTTTCTCAAAAAGGCTGATAATCTAGATGGGCACAAATTCTGACTGGAATGCAGACCGTTTATGATCTGGAAATACGTAGCATTACAATACTTTATTAATGTTTTTAAAATTCCACTTAAGGGGCAATTTAGCGTGGCCAATCCACCTATCCTGGACATCTTTGGCTTGTGGGGGTGGAACCCATGCAGACATGGGAGAATGTGCAAACACCACATGGACAGTGACCAGGGGCCGGGATTGAACCTGGGTCCTCGGCATTGTGATGCAGCAGTGCAAACCATTTTGCCACCGTGCTGCCCGAGCATTACAATATTTAATACTTAAGTGTGATGGTGAATGATACAAGGGTTACAATTTTTGTTTCAGCAATGATGAACAGGTATGAGTCAGCAAGAACAAAAACAAGTACCACAGAATGCGGATGGCATTGTAACGGATGGTAAATGCTTCCCTTGATGGATTAGTGAAAATCTCACGGCCAGGTGTATAACTGAGCCATGCCGGTGGTCTGTTTTACCTCTGACGATGCAATCGCTTGTTAATTTCTGTCTCAGCCTCCACATAACGAATAGCCATCTGGCCTGAGCATCGGAGGCTGGCTGGCCTCAGGATATGACAGGGGGAAAATAGGATGACTAAGGGTTACCAAGATTCATAGTTGTCAAATGCTGTCGCAATATGCAGTAGCAGATAAGATGCACTCGATAACCTGCTCCATCTGGAGACTTTCTTTCCTGGGAAACCTGTCAATTTGTACTTTAGGCCTTTCCCAGTTTAAATGAGGAATGTCACCACCCTTGCTGCAAGCTGAATATCTGCAATAACAAAAAACAGGCCATGTACAGTGACTGAGTCATGGAAGAGAATTGCGTTGAATCACCTCCAAATGTACCACTATTAAACGGGTCTCCACTCTTTAATATTACAGGCTCATGGTGTGCTGTGCCACTGAAGGAGATCCCTGCATTGGTTTATGGCAGTATCTCAGCAACTACATCCGTAGGTTCAAATTCCCTATTTGCTTATGATCACAAATTACTGTTCAGATATGCTGTAAATGTTCCTCTTCCAAGGCATGCCGTATTGTGCAAATTCATAATTTAATGAAGAGCTTGTTAGAAACAATGTAACTCCACAAGTAATTACCCTTTAAATTAGCATTGGCACAATTACAGGCAAGATGACTCTCCACTACCTTGTTAATGAGTGCTTGAGAAGAGGCCTGAGAGAAAGCGCTCTCACAAAGGCATCATTCCCTTCATTATTTGACACTGATCTCCTGAAGAGATTTAGATCTCCTCTCAGTATTAACTAGGTCATAATTGATTTGTTTGCAAACATTTAGAAAGAAGTCCTCAAAGATAGGTCATGCTTGAAGTGCTAAGGCGTGAGCCCTTACCTTACCTTTTCCCCAGCTCCATGTCAAGGATATTGTGGGATTAGGTCATCCTTCAATGTCAAGAGCTCTTACTACAGCAAACCAAGAGCTCTGGTTACAAAGGCAAGTGATTTATTCAGTTTTCTGCAAGCTCAGCTGAGTAATGTCATGCGAACGAAAGTTTATGCTTTACATTTCCAGCTATGCTGACAGAAGCTCCATTAGATTCAATTCCGGCCAGATGTCCTGCTCATCGCGTGATGATGTCCAGCAGTTTTGCTTTTGCGGTGCGACATACTGCATAGTGTAGCTCAGACATAAAAGTTGCCTGCATTACATTTAGTCTGGTAGGTGAAGAGTATCTTGAGGACATTGTCTCACTCCCTTGGCTATACATTACCTGCAGCCTATCATCAACTTGCACAAATTTGAAAAGTGTGGGGCAGTCCTTCCATTTAAGATATAAATTTTAATCTTTGCAGCCTGGCAAAAAAATCACTTGTTCCATTAGCTCTCTGATAACATTAAAACTTAATTCTTATTTGGATCTGAGTGAGAAGAGGTATATATGGGAGACAGAGCAAGTAAAAAAATAAAGTCATAATAGTCCCAGATGACCATAGGCTGCTTTCCCCTTTAAGGGAGAGAGCTGACTGGTGGTGATTTGACCTGAGGGGCAAGGTTGAGAATTGATGAATAACCTCAGCCGGTACGGGAATTGAACCTGCGCTGTTGGTCTCGCTCTGCGTCACGGACAGAGCAAGCAACATAGCTCACTCTGCCAGTCCCGTTTCAATCTCAGCAGGTTATTGGCTCTAATATTTTGGCTTGTCAAACAGAGCTCTATTAGCTTTCGATGCCAAACAGCTGGATTTACATTTTCACCTTTTGCCTCCCACTTAAGCAGTTCTCTATTTCCTTGGAAAGTGCAAAGCTGGTGCTTGTGTGTGCTAACTGACCATGTTTCTGATGGGCAATGCTAATGCATATTCAAACCACAAACAAGAACGGTGACACGGTGGCACAGTGGTTAGCACTGCTGGCTCACAAGACCAGGGATTTAGGTTCAATTCTGGCCTTGGGTGAACTGTGTGTGTTTGCACATTCTCCCTGTGTCTGTGTGGGTTTCTTTGAGGTGTGCCCAGTTCATCCCACAGCCCAAAATTGTGTAGGTTAGGTGGATTGGCTAATATTTCTCCTTAGTTTCCAGAGATGTGCAGGTTAGGTGGATTGGCCATGCTAAAATTGTCCCATAATTTCCAAAGATGTGCAGGTTTGGTGAGGCTGCAGGGATAGAGCAGGGTACTGGGCGTAGGTGGGGTGCTCTTTCAGAGAGTCGGTGCAGATTTTAATGGGCCAGATGACCTCCTCCTGTACTGTATGATTCTAAGTCACAAGGAAGCACCTTTGCCACATAAATTGAAGGCTAAAATACATAACTTGAAGTAATAGTTCCAACTTTCCATCAAGAGATGCACGGTAGCATAGTAGTTAACACAGTTGCTTCACAGCTCCAGGGTCCCAGGTTCGATTCTCTAAATTGCTCTTAGTGTCCAGAAAATGTCAAGTGGGTTACTGGGATAGGGTGGATATGTGGGCTTCAGTAGGATGCTCTTTGTAAGGGCCGGTGCAGACTTGATGGGCCGAATGGGCACGGTAAATTCTATGGGGCGTGATTCTCCGAAACCTGGAGAAATCGTGAGGCTGGCGTCAAAAACGGGCGGGTTTGACGCCAGCCTCCGCCCCCCCCGACCGGGAACCGATTCTGGTCCCCGGTCGGGGCTAGCATGCCGCGGCCGTGAACTCCGGCTTATCGAATTTCGTTAAGCCCGCTTGCCAGAGTTTGCGATGGCTGACACGTCACATGACGTCAGCCGTGCATGCGCGGATTGGAAGACTCCAACCCGCGCATGCGCGGATGACGTCATCGCACATTTGCGCGAAGCCCGCGCATGCGCGGGCCGGGATGCCCCTCAGCCGCCCGCGAATGGATACAGCGGGGCGGCGGAAGGACAAAGAGTGTGCGGGGTAAGTACCCGCTGCCCGCGATCAGTGCCCACCGATCACGGGCCCATGGCACCCTTGGCACGGCCGTGGTACTGCCGTGCCAATCGGTGCCATGGTTCCCAAGATCCCAACTTTACGGTCGTTTTTACGAACGGTCAGACCAGGTGTGTTTGACGTTCCTAAAAATGGTCGTAAAGGGCTTGGACTTCGGCCCATCGGCCAGCTGAGAATCGCTGCTCGCCGTAAAAAAACGGCGGGCAGCGATTCGTGTCGGGAGGCGGGCGTGGGGGGGGGGGGAGAATAGCGGGAGGGCGTCAGACTAGCGTGGCCGTAAAAATTTATGACCCCCGCTATTCTCCGCACCGTTGTGAGTGCGGAGAATCGCCCCCAATGATTCTGTGAAAATGCACCCAAGTTTAAATGACAGCCAGATCAATCCCAGTCTCATGATCAGCTCTAGCTCAGATCTGTTAATCATAGAATTTACAGTGCAGAAGGATTAGGTTGTGTGTAAACTTAATATGAAACCAGTAAGTAAGTATCTACAAATTATATTTGAATTCTTTCATGAGATGTGGGCATCGGTGCCCATTCCTAATTCTGTATTTGGTGCTGAACTGCCTTCTTTAACCACTGCAGTCCATGTGCTGTAGGCACTCATACTGTCAGGAGGTAATTTCCAGGATTTATATCCCATGACAGTGGAGGAGCGAGGCGTAGTTCCAATTCAGGATGGCGTGTGAGGGCGACTTGCAGAGGGTGCTATTCCCATGCATCTGCTGGCCTTGTCCTTCTAGGTGGTAGAGGCCATGGGTTTGGAAGGTGCTGTCAAAGGGCCCTGTGAGTTGTTTCAGTGCACCTTGTACATAGTACACGCTTCTGGCACTGCGTGTCGGTGCTGGAAAGAATGAATATTTAATTAGGTGGGTGGGGTGATGATCAAACGCTTTGGTTTGAAATAAATCCAGAAACTCAGCAGGTCCGGCAACAACTGTAGAAAGAGAAACATAGTTCATGTTTTGAGTAAAATATGACTCTTTGGAACTTCTTTGCGATGGATGGTGTCGGGTTTCTTGAGTGTTGCTGGAGCTGGACTCATCTTTCATCTTCTTCTTCTTCGGCGATCACTTGCTGACGAATATGATTACAAAGAACAAAGAACAAAGAAAAGTACAGCACAGGAACAGGCCCTTCGGCCCTCCAAGCCTGTGCCGACCATGCTGCCCGTCTAAACTAAAATCTTCTACACCTCCCGGGTCTGTATCCCTCTATTCCCATCCTATTCATGTATTTGTCAAGATGCCCCTTAAATGTCACTATCGTCCCTGCTTCCACCACCTCCTCCTCTATCAGGTCGTCCCTCAACCTCCGTCGTTCCAGTGAGAACAAACTGAGTTTATTCAACCGCTCCTCATAGCTAATGCCCTCCATACCAGGCAACATCCTGGTAAATCTCTTCTCCACCCTCTCTAAAGCCTCCACATCCTTCTGGTAGTGTGGCGACCAGAATTGAACACTATTCTCCAAGTGTGGCCTAACTAAGGTTCTATACAGCTGCAACATGACTTGCCAATTCTTATACTCAATGTTCCGGCCAATGAAGGCAAGCATGCCATATGCCTTCTTGACTACCTTCTCCACCTGTGTTGCCCCTTTCAGTGACCTGTGGACCTGTACACCTTAATCTCTCTGACTTTCAATATTCTTGAGGGCTCTACCATTCACTGTATACTCCCTACCTGCATTAGAGCTTCCAAAATGCATTACCTCACATTTGTCGACCTAAGAAACTCTATGTTACTGGTCATGGGTTCTTGCATGGCTGATGATCCCGATCCTAGAGCCGCATCTTAGACCACACAAGTGGCAGGTGTTTCCAGGAGGTGGGATCTTCCCTTGGACTCGAGATCACTGGCACTCCTTTCTCAGGCTAATTTCCCAGGCCTCCTCTTTCCATCAGATGTCCTCGAAGTATTGTGTCCCTTCAATCAGGAGGTTCCTCCAACTAGGTCTCTTCTGAACAAGGGTCTCCCAGGTGCTGATGTCTATGTTGCATTTCTTGAGGTTAGGTTTAAGGGTTTCTTTGAAGCTTCTTTTGTCCTCCTCTTGTTCGGAAGCTATCTTTGAGCTGAGCGAAGAAGATTTGCTTTGGCAGTCTGGACTCTGACATCCTAAGTACATGGCTGGCCCAGTAGAGTTGGTTTTGGATTATCATGGCCTCAATGCTGGTGCTCTTGGCATCATCAAGGACACTGATATTACTATGCCTGTCCTTCCAGCTGATGTGGAGAATCTGTCTCAGACAGTGTTAATGGTTGCACTCTAAGACCTTGAGGTGGAGTCCGTACGTAGTCCAACTTTCTGAGCTATCTAGAAGGGTTGGAAGGACAGCCGCCTTGGACAAGGGGATTGTGGCGTCAACATGCATGTCCCAGTTGTCAAAGACTGTCGTCATTAGGGTCTGAAGGAGGAGCTTGTGGATTGGATAGGATGTTGGATCTCCACATCAATTCAGCCTCAGAGGAGAGGGGACTCCTCAGGGAGATGTTTCACATTTAGTAGGGTTTCTCTATTGATCTTGATGGACCGTGGGCGGGATTCTCCATCCTGCCAGACCCGCTTTCTGTTGCAGCGTACCCCCACCAGCAGTGGGATCCTCCGTTCTCTGGCCAATGGGGTTTCCCATTGTGACCATCCCCACGTCGTCGGGAAATGTGTAGATGCCAGTGCACTGCTGGCGAAGTGCAGGATGGTAAAGGTCTTGTGTCTTCTTGAGGTTGAGTCTGAGACTGATTCTTTGGCATTCTTCCGGGAAGATGTCAAGCATGACTTGGAGGTTTTCTTCTGAAAGAGTGGAGATATGAAATGAAAATCACTTATTGTCACAAGTCGGCTTCAATGAAGTTACTGTGAAAAGCCCCTAGTCACCACATTCCAGCGCCTGTTTGGGGAGGCTGGTATGGGAATTGAACCATGCTGCTGGCCTACCTTGGTCTGCTTTCAAAGCCAGCGATTTAGCCCTGTGCTCAACCAGCCCCTGTTAAATGCATGTCTGAAAACAGTTATGTGCACATATGTTTAGTAGCCATGAGTAAAATCTAAATTATTGGAGATTAATTCAAAAATCGAAACAATGCAGGATACAAGAAGAATGGAGCAGTTGTTCAGATGGTAGATAAATTATATTTCACTGCAAGCCAAAATATCATGTGTTCAAGTGGCAAAATAAACTCATTTATCTCCTGTGGGTAAAGAATTACCAGTTGTCAACCGCCTATAAGATCAAGCACTGCATGACCCTGTCAAGGGTATAAAAGTACTGTCATCGGCTATGTTATAAATAAAAAAATAAAAAATAAATAATTTTACTGTCACAAGTAGGCTTACATTAACACTGCAATGAAGTTACTGTGAAAAGCCCCTAGTTGCCACAATCTTGCGCCTGTTCAGGTACACAGAGGGAGATTCCAGAATTCTCAGCTGGTACGGGAATTGAACCTGTGCTGCTGGCCCTGTTCTGCATCACAAACCAGCTGTCTAGCCCACTGATCTAAACCAGCCCCCATTACCAGTTACTGGTATTGGAGGGGCTGACTTTCTGAACTTTTCCTTATTAGACCGCAAAAGTTGCAAAGTACACTGTTATATGAAGAATTAGATTTTGAACAGAAGAAATCATTGCAACCGAGGGATTGGATGGATTTGGTTTGATTAGTTGGCTGGTAGCCAATAGATTGGTCTGGGACCATAGTCTGCCTAGCAGCAGACAGCGATTGGGTCCTGCCAGGTGGGTTTTTTTCAGAGAACCCGGCAGAAAGCTCCTGGACGCTAAGAGGAGAGGCTGTATGTTTCTCTCTCTTTCTCCGAATTGTTTCCTGCCTGCTGTTTCTGAGTCTGTTGAGAGGTCTTGAGACCCTGATGAGCCTACAGTGAATACCATTACAGACTGAAAGGAAAGACCTCATCTAACTGGAGACCTAGACTGAAGAAATATCGAACCCGAACACATCCGTCTGAAACAGAGACTCTTATTCTCTCAGTTTCAGTATTAATGTTACACCCCTCTTTCCCCTCTGTGTTTGTCTGTCTTGTGTGTGTGTGTGTATGGAGGATGGGGCATTTTAAAGAAGGGGGGATGGGTTAGAAATTAGATAACAGTTAACCAGTTGCATTTTCTGCCTATATCATTATAGTTATTGATACTCACAAACGTTAATTTTGTTTGAAATTACAAACCTGGTGACTGTAGTTATTGGACGACCAAAGAGTTTGGGAATTTTTAAAATTTAGAGTTAATTTCAAGTGTGTTACGATTCTGAGTTAGGTGGGGCTAGAATTGATCGTGCACGAGCCCAGGGTGTCGTAACAGCTGAAAGTTGATGGCAACAGTTGGAAAAACCGGTTGAATTAGCCTTAAGATTTTCGGTGCTTCTCCAAAGGGGGCATCTGCTACAGAGTCAGGTCCAGTGCTTCCAAGAAGTTTCTGTGGGAGCTGGGTGCAAGTCAGAGTGGAGTAGACTCCTATCTTCAACACTCACCTTCCTGTCATTATCTCAGAAAGGTATGCTAACACTTTGGCACTGAATGTCACTTGTGATGGACCTTATGTCTGTGACTGCTTTAGATCAGGGATGTCATTTGAGAGAGGAAAGCAGCAGGCACGTGAGGTCGCAAAGTGAGGCCCAATTGGATCTTTAGAGTAGTTATAAAAAGGGAAAGGGCAGGTGTGCTTTTCCAATATTTGGCTGCTTTCCCCTTTGAGAAGAGCTGACTATTGGTGATTTAACACGAGGATCACCACACCTCAGGCGAGGGGCAAGGTTGAGAAGGCGGGGCCTTCATGAATATTTAGCTTTGAACCAACAGTAATAAAACAGATTTGTTGGTCATTATCCTGTTGTTGAACCTTGATATTGACTATTTTGTTACTGAATTTCCCATATTACAACAGAGTAATATGAGTAACAGAGTTAACAGAGTAACAGAGTAACACTTCACAAGTTCTTCATTGTCTGTAAAGCCCTTTGGAATGTACTTGGGTTTAATGGGTGCCATAACAATACAACTATTACCATTATACCTTTCCCTTGTAGACTCTCAAACCTTTTCTGGGCCCAGAGGCCTGTTCTCTAACAGTATCAGGGGCCCCCTATTTTAAAACGTCAGCAGAAGTCCTTTTTCTCTTCGATCATGGGATTTGGGCATCCCTGGCTGGGTCAGCACTTATTGCCCATCTCAATTTGCCCTCGAGAAGATGGTGGTGAGTTGCCTACTTGAACCGCTGCAGTCCATGCACTGTAGGTACATGTTAGGAAGGGTATTCCAAGACTTTGCCCCAGTTACAGTGCAAGAAAGGTGATATATTTCCAAGTCAGGATCGTGAGTGGCTTGGATGGGAATGTGCAGGGGGTGGTGTCCCAGACATCTGCTGCCCTTGTCTTTCTAGTAAAAAGTAAAAGTAACATAAAGTAAGGTAAGTCCTTCTAGGTGGTAGATAAAAGCATTTCCCATCATTACTAATTCTAGGTTTACAAATTAACTAGGAGGAACAAATATAGAATGGACATGGTAGAGAAGGGTACCCAATGGTCCACAGTGTCCATGCCAAATCTCTATAAGAACAGCTCAGCCAGCCGCACTACCCACTCCCTCACCCCGCCCTTTCCCTGTAGCCCTTTAAGGTGCTTGTACAATTCCCATTTGAGTCACCACTGAACCTGCCTTTGCCATGCTCACAGGCAAAGTGAGCATCCTAATCACATCCTAATCACGTTGCATAAAGAAAAATTCATTCCATCGCTGTTGATTCATTTGTGTTATGTTCTTTGTTGGAGCTGCAAAGTGAAAGAATCAGAGCTGGCCCAGGTCAGGTTCATAGGACACAATGTAAGAGGTTTATTTTACCAGATGCTGCTCAAACTGTGGACAATGAAGCACTTCACAAAAGCCTGTGAAAATCTCTGATGATGTCATTGAGTAACAGGTGACATTACACCAGCCAATGGTGTTACTCTGATACATAATAGTTTGCCATTCAGCTTAAATCAGTATCATAGAATCATAGGGAATAGGAGCAGGACCATTGGAGTCGACCATTCAGCCCTTCAAGCCAACCAGATCATGGCTGACCTTTTACCTCAACGTGATTTTCCCATACTATACCCACATCTCTTGATACCTTTAATATCTAAAAACATGTTGATCTTTGTCTTGAACATACCTAGTTGCCCAAATTTACCAGCCCTTCCTGTCATGGGGTTTTCTGGTCCCACCGATGATGATCCCCCCCCCCCCCCCCCCCCCCCTCCCATGGCGCATTCCTCAATAGCGGATGGTGTGCTGCATGCACAGTCCCAGTAGACATTAGCGGGATCAAAAAATCCCTGCTGCTGGCCAATGGCGGGCCACCTCCACTCTCGGAAAATATGCCGCAGGGAGGGTGGGGCAGAAATTTCCTACACAGTCCTCTGGGGCAGAGAATTCAAAAGATTCACTGCCGACTGAAGAAATGCCTCCTCATTTTAGTCCCAAATGGTATACCTCATATTTTGGATTGGATTTGTTTATTGTCACGTGTACTGAGGTACAGTGAAAAGTATTTTTCTGCGTGCAGCTCAACAGATCATTAAGTACATGGGAAGTAAAGGTAATAAAAGAAAATACATAATAAAGCAACACAAGGTATACAATGTAACTACATAAGCACCGGCATCGGATGAAGCATACAGGGGTGTAGTGTTCATGAGGTCGTCCAGAAGAGGGTCATTTACGAGTCTGGTAACAGCGGGGAAGAACCTGTTTTTGAGTCTGTTCGTGCATGTTCTCAGACTTCTGTATCTCCAGCCCGATGGAAGAAGTTGAAAGAGTGAGTAAGCCGGGTGGGAGGGGTCTTTGATTATGCTGCCCGCTTTCCCCAGTCAGCGAGAGGTGTAAATGGAGTCAATGGATGGGAGGCAGGTGTGTGTGATGGACTGGGCGGTATTCACAACTCTCTGATGTTTCTTGCAGTCCTGGGCCGAGCAGTTGCCATACCAGGCTGTGATGCAGCCTGATAGGATGCTTTCTATGGTGCATCTGTAAAAGTTAGTAAGGGTTAATGTGGACATGCCGAATTTCCTTAGTTTCCTGAGGAAGTATGGTCGCTAATGTGCTTTCTTGGTGGTAGCATCGCCGTGGGTGGACCAGGACAGATATTTGGAGATGTGCGCCCCTAGGAATTTGAAACTGTGAACCATCTCCACCTCGGCCTGTTATTGATGACAGGGGTGCGTACAGTACTTTGCTTCCTGAAGTCAATGACCAGCTCTTTAGTTTTGCTGGCATTGAGGGAGAGATTGTTGTCGCTGCACCGCTCCACTATGCTCTCTATGTCCCACCTGTATTCTGACTCGTCGTTATTTGAGATCCGGCCCACTATGGTCGTATCGTCAGCAAACCTGTAGATGGAGTTGGAACCAAATTTTGCCACGCAGTTGTGTGTGTACAGGGAGTAGAATAGAGGGCTAAGCACGCAGCCTTGCGGGGCCCCGGTATTGAGGACTATTGTGGAGGAGGTGTTGTTGTTCATTCTTACTGATTCTGGTCTGTTGGTCAGAAAATCGAGGATCCAATTGTAGAATGGGGAGCCAAGTCTTAGGTTTTGGAGCCTTGATATGAGTTTGGCTGGGATTATGGTGTTGAAGGCGGAGCTGTAGTCAATAAATAGGAGTCTGATGTAGGAATCCTTGTTGTCGAGATGCTCTAGGGCTGGGTGTAGGGCCAGGGAAATGGCATCTGTTGTGGACTGGTTGTGACGGTATGCGAATTGCAGTGGATCAAGGTGTTCTGGGAGTATGGAGGTGATACGCTTCATGATCAACCTCTCAAAGCACTTCATTATGACTGAAGTCAGGGCCACTGGATGGTAGTCATTGAGGCACTTTGCCTGGTTCTCCTTTGGCACCGGTGTAATGGTGGTCTTCTTGAAGCAGGGAGGGACCTCAGAGTGGAGTAGGGACCTCAGAGTGGAGTTAAAGATGTCTGCGAATACCTCTGAAAGCTGGTCCATGCCCGTCCGGGCCCATCGCCTTCCGAGGGTACACTTTCAGGAAGGCCGATCTGACTTCGGAAGCTGTGATAGTGGGTATGGGTGAGTTATGGACTGCTGGGGCACTCAATAGCGGATTGTTGGTTACCTGCTCGAACCGAGCATAGAATACATTGAGTTCATCGGGGAGGGGTGCGCTGCTGCCGGAGATACTGCTCGGCTTCGCTTTGTAGCCCATTGTGTTTAGTCCTTGCCACAATCGCCGAGAGTCTGTCTGTGGCTTTAGCTTGGTTTGATATTCTCTCTTGGCATCTCGGAGGCTTTGCAGAGGTCGTACCTGGATTTCTTGTATCGGTCAGGATCGTCTGACTTGAACGCCTCAGATCTCTCCTTCAGTAGGCAGTCAATCTCGTGATTGAGCCATGGTTTGAGACATATTTCTATGTCTCCTGGTTCTAGAATCCCCCTCCCAAGGGAAACATCCTTCCTGCATCTACCCTGCCGAGCCTTTTGGAATTTTGTAACTTTCAATGAAATCACCTCTCATTCTTCTAAATTCTGGCGAATCCAGCCCAGCCTCCTCAACCTTTCCTCACAGGACAATCCCGCCATTCCAGGAATCAGTCTGGTGAGCATGTGTTGCACTCCCTCAATGGCAAGTATATACTTCCTTGGGGAGAGGAATCAAAACTTTACACAATACTCCAGATGCAATCTCACTTGGGCTCTATACAATTGCAGAAATACTTCTTTACTCCTGTATTCAAATTCTCTTGCAATAAAGGTCAAGATGCCATCACCCTTCTTAATTGCTTGCTACACCTCATGTTAGCTTTCAGTGACTCATGAACAATGACACTCGGTTCCCTTTGGACATCAGCATTTCCCAATCTCTCACCATTTAAGACAAACAACCGTTCACTATTACTACCTGTTTCCCGTCACTCAGCCAACTTTGTATCCATGTGGTCACTGTTCCTTTCATTCCACAGGCTTCAACTTTGCTGTCAAGCTTATTATGTGTACATCATGTCAAAAGATTGAAATGTTATGGTCAGTGCCTCTGCAATTTTCTCTGCTTATCTGGCAGCTCAGTTATCATTTTTTTTTAGCTCATTCAGTGTCTCAATTACCTCCTCTCGACTTTGACAATGTCTCCTTCATTGGTAAAGGCTGATGCAAAGTAGCCATTTAGTACCTCCACCATGTCCACTGTCCCCATGCTCAATTCCCCTTGTTGTTCTTAATTCAGCCCTCCTTTTACCACCCTTTCACTATTCATGTGCCCAGAGAGAGCTATTGGGCCTCAGTTGTTCGTGTGGCGAGCTCGACACCCATCATCCTCAGAGTCGGCGGAACTATTTCACACACAAATGGCAGCAGGCAGGACTTCCATCTACATTTGGATGAAATCCCGACTTGGTGGGCTGTCGGCTGACCTATTGACCGACAGCTCTCCAGCCCCTCCAATGACTGGAAGAGGTACTTAAAGAACAGTGCCTGAGCCCCAGGACCGCATTTCAGGTAAGTACCAGGTGCCCCCAGGATGGAAGGGAGAGGATGTCCTGGGGGGCTGGAACGGGTGCAAATTTAGTTTGGGGGAGTAGATCAGGTGGGTGGGGGGGACGGTGGAGGGAGGGCCAGAGCTCCCCGATTCCTGAGGGCTGGGCACACCCAGACTGAAGGAGCCTTCTGACTGAGGTGACCCCCCCATTACCCCCTCCCCACCTCTTCCCGCCAGGGTTCGAGGGTGAGAACATTTCCTGTTTCCACTCTTGGTTATCAGTCGCCTGCCAGCCTAAAAGTTAAGGTTGGGCAAGAAAATGACCTTCAGTGGCCACTTGAGGTCCTTAATTGGGGCGTATGTGGGGTTCTTATCTGACTCTGTTCGCCCCAGTGTAACATCGCATCTGGGTCGGGACGGGCAGGATCTCACTATTTTATGCTACTTTATAACTCAACCTCAGAACCCACCCACTTAGCCCTTGGATTCGCTCTTATGCTACCTGTCAGTCTCTACTGATACTCTTTTTGCCTCTCTTATTTCCCTTTTCCCCACTGAACTTTATTTATTCACCCTGTTTTTCATTTGCATTATCAAACTGAAACCTTTCTTGCTTCATTTTACTCTCCATCTTTTTCATCATCCAGGGAGCTCTGGATATATTTGATCCTCTATCCCTCATGTGGGAATGTATGTTGACTGTTCCCAATCTATCTCCTCTTTAAAGCTAGCCCATTGTCCTGTTGTGGTTTTCCTGCTAAACCCTGATTCCAACTATCCGGGTCAGATCTGTTCTCAGCCAATTTAAATTTGACCTCCTCCAATCAAGAAATGTTACTGTCGATTTCTCCTTGTCCTTTTCCATAGCTTACCTAATCGATATGATACTATGATCACTGTTGCCTAACAGTATGCCGATTGACATTTGATCCACTTAACCCACCTAATTTCTCAGAAACAGATCCAAATGCCCCCTTCCTTGGTGGGGCAGAAACATATTGATGTGGAAAATTCTGCTGGATGCATAATAATCTTTAGTAGTGTCACAAGTATGCTTACATTGATACTGCAATGAGGTTACTGTGAAAATCCACTAGTTGCCACACTGCGGCGCCTGTTCGGGTGCACTGAGGTAGAATTCACAACGTCTAATTCCCCTAACAAGAATGTCTTTCAAGACTTGTGGGAGGAAACTGGAGCACCTGGAGCAAACCCATGCAGACACGGGGAGAATGTGCAGACTCCACACAGACAGTGACACAAGCTAGGAATCGAACCCGGGTCCCTGGCGCTGTGAAGCAACAGTGCAAACCGCTATGCTACCATGCTGCCCATGTGCGACCGTGCTGGCCATATTCAGAAACTCTTTCCCCAGCTTCCCTCTACACTATCACTATTCCAGTCTACTTCGGCTATTTCAAGCCCACCATTGTTACAGTAATATGAGTTTGCGCCTCTCTGAAATTTCTTTTGTATCGTTCCCACTAGAAAATGGCTATGGACTGCACCCAGCACCTCTACCTTTCCTTCACTCACACCAAATAGATTCTGTCCTTTGCCTCCCTCAGACATCCTCTCTCTCTAATAGTCCCCTTAATCAAAAATCCACTCTTTTTTTTCCTTCCCGATCTTTGCTGAATATCTTGTTACCAGGATTATTTAGTACATAGCTTTTTTGAGGTAGGTTTCTGTTATCTTTACATCATATTTCCACACGGTAGGGCAGCACGGTGGCACAGTGGTTTGCACTGCTGTCTCACGGTGTCGAGGTCCCAGCTTCGATCCCGGTTCTGGGTCACTGTCCGTGTGGAGTTTGCACATTCTCCCCGTGTTTGTGTGGGTTTCACCCCAACAACCCAAAGATGTGCAGGGTAGGTAGATTGGGCATCTAAATTGCCCCTTAATTGGAAAAATTGAATTGGGTACTCCAAATTTTAAAAAAAATATTTCCTCATGGTTATCTTAGTTTGCTCCTTTGTACCTTCTCCGCAGCCATGCATGCACATGTTTTATCCTCCTATTTTTATATTTACTAGCTCATTGCACTGGAAGTATTCCAGCGATAATTACCTATGAGATCCACACAGATAGTCTCTGTCCTAGTTTCCTAAAATATTCCCGCACAACCTCATTCTACTTTCTACCTATATGGTAGTACCAATTAGTATCAATATGGACAATGCCAACTGCTTGTTTACCTTCCATCTTAAGTGTGATCCACAGCCATTCAGTGATATCAGTGACCTTGGAAACAGGGAGATAACATTCCATACTAGAATCACCTCTGTAGTCACAGAAAATCCTATCTTTTCCCCGACATATAGAATCCCCTTTCACTATTGCTTTCCCAAACCACCTCCTGCTCCCCTCTACAGTTGAGTGAGCTGTGGTGTTGTGGACTTGGCTGTGGCCGCAATTCCATGATTGGCACTTATCAGTATTCAGATTTTAATAATGATTCGGGAGTAAGATGCACTTGGGTAACCCCTGCACTACCTGCCTGGTCCTCCTTGACAGTCTGATGGTCACCTAATCACCCCAGCCTGCCCACCCTTTAATTGATGGATAGAGACCACCAGAAATGTACTGTGTATGTGGCTCTCAACATTGCAGATGAGCAGCAGTGAATCCAGCAGTGAATCCAGCTGCTTGAGCACTTCTGCACAAGCAGTTGTCCAGGACACAAGTAGCATCTTGTAGTTCCCACGTGGAACAGGTTGAGCACTCTAGGGGACAGGGATACCCTGGACTAAATTATAAATATTTCCATTTATTTTGAATATTTCTGTTGAAGGGCAACCAAAAAAATTCTTTCTTTAATGTACTAAATTGATTTATTTGAGGGAGGTATAAAATAATCATAATTGTACTAAAGGGCAGGGAAAAACATTTGGATTCTTTTGAGTTTTGGGGATCCTGTTGAGTTTTTTCCTCAATAAATCAGGTGTCTGATGTTTGATATATTTTCAAATTTTCTAAATCAAGCTCCTGATAAATTCAATTAGCTTCTTACTGCTTGAAATATAATTGAAACTTTGCCATAGTTATACGGGCCACTTGCATAAGTTCAGAGAGTTTAAGCAGAGGTTGGAAAGAGTCAATACTTAGGCCACATATCCCTACAAGATTACTGACATGCTGCTGACAATTTTCATGCCAAGGAGCTTTTTGCATTCCTCATCAGGGCCATCCTACCAGTTTAGGACTTTGGCTTGCCGGTTCTGTGGAGACACATTGGGCAGGGTCCAAGACCTATTAACAGATTTATTTCTTCACATTTAATTAATAAGCCACGCTGCCTGGTCAATCATCAGTAATGCCTTGGAGTATAACCGAGCTGCCTCACTCAGATTTCCATGTCTGCTTTGCAAGGTTCCAACCTTCCACGATTAAAGGTGCCACCTGGGAACTCTTTGAGCTAAATAGTTCAAACTGAAGGGTTATTGCCTTGTTAAAAATATCTATGGTAGGTCCCAACTCAATAGTGATAGAAACAAGTCACCAGGAATGGCTCTTGCTAAGTTTTGAAAATTAATAAACCAAATCGATCATCCACTGCAACACACATTTACCACAGCAAAATAAAAATATTTGCAAACTAAGCTATTTAGAATTATTCACGACACTCTGCAATTTGACAAGAGCCGTCTTTTTAATTCTGGACATTGTTACCACTGATCCCAATTTATGTCATACTCATTAAACTGGCCCATATATTAACAACATTGCTGGCAATATGTGTGAGAAAGCTCATAAACTTGATATAGTATAATTTATAGTGGCTTATAATGGTCATTCCATGAACAAAGCTCATCATAAGTACGTCTTAAGACCAATAATTTTGGTTCCTTTTTATGACATAACAGGAATACATGTTTTATTTTAAATCTTTTATGAGGTGTGGGTATTGCTGGCATTGCTTCAAACTTTAACAGCTGTTCGACTTTGTTGTTTCCTATCATCATCTTAATATCCATGATTTGAATAGCAAACATGTGAGTTTCTATCAAATACAATGTTAATCAACGAGGAAAGCCTGACAATGCCAGAATAAGATAAATCACAGAATCACAGACTGGCTGCAGCACAAACAAACATATATGCGAGCATATGAATTAGGAGCAGGAACCAGAGGAGTCCACTCGGCCCCTTGAGCCTGTTTCACCATTCAATAAGGTCATGACTAATCTGATTGTAACTTGAACCCCACATTCCTGCCCGTGCCCCCGATAACCTTTCACACTGCCTTATTAATCAAGCCTTATCTATTATCTAGCCCTGCCTTAAAAATATTCAAAGACTCTGCTTCCACTGCCTTCTGAGGAAGAGAGTTCCAGAGACTCACCACCCTCTGAGAGAAAATGTTTTGTCTCAACTCCGTCTTAAATGAGCAACCCCTTATTTTTAAATAGTGACCCCTAGATCGAGATTCTCTGAGAAGAGGAAACATCCTCTCATCATCCACTCCATCAATGCCCCCCAGGATCTTAAAGGTTTTGATCAAGTCGCTTCTTACCCTTCTAAACTCTAATGGATACAAATCAGGAGGACGTTATTCAGCCTATCATGTCAACATTAACTCTCCGAAGGAGCAATTTACCTTGTTCTGCTCACTGGTCTTCTCCCCATAACACTGCGCCTTCTTCTTTTTTCAGGTATTAAGCCCAGTTGAACCTGCCTCCACCATATTCTCAGGCACTGCGTACCAAGTCCCAACCATTCGCTGTGTGAAAAGGTTTTCCCGTCCATGCCCGTTGCTTCTTTTGCCAATTAACTTAAATCGGTACCCTCTTGCTCGCCATCCTTCCATCAATGCAATCATTTTCTCCCTATCTAATCTGTTCAGAAGCCTCATGATTTTGAATACCTTTACCAAATTGATTTCCCTCCTCAAAGTAAAACAGTCCCAACCTCTCTAATCTAGCCATTTGGCAGCTAATGAACTCCTGACTTGAATTTTCTGTACAAGTGTACAAGGAAGAATTAGAGTATTAGAAATAGGATCTTATAATTGTCCATTTCCAAATTCATGTGAACGGTGAACTGGGAAATAAAGTACGTTAACTGCAAAGCCAAAAAATTTTTCCATGGAGAGATTGAAGCTCATTGGAAGCTCAGTAGAAGCTCAATAGAATAAAGTTCCACGGGCTATTGGTTATTGTTTATTCTGACGAACTATACATCGATCCAGTTATTTTAGGGCAGTGGATGGTGAAAGCCAACTAAACTCTGAATTAATCATCACAATCATTCCTGATTAAATGAAAGCGGGATGGTGCAAAATCCATTTAAACTTACCTGACCAGCCAGGAGCAGGGGAGGTCAGTAAAACATGTATCCCCCTACACAATGAAATTTTGAATGTGGTGCGCCGTCATTGATAGGTTCTCCACTTGGATGCCAGCTTGCTGAACAGATTTGACTTCCCATCAGGAGAGGCGGGAGGAACAATTAAATCAGGCCCATGTTGGGGATATTGGATGTGGGGACGGGGACGGGGGGGGGGGGGGGGGGGGGGTAGTGTGTAACAGAGCTGTGGGGAAGTAGACTAAAACTCTAGTTGAGATCAGGATGGAGACCCAGGCTGGGGAAACATAGGTCTGGGGGATGTCGGAGGGCTGTGGAGCAGGTTGGAGCCCCAGCGTTGAGGTTGGAGACCTTTGCGCTGGTAGTCAGAGGTCATGGCGAAGGGTGGCGGGGGCGATTGGGGGAGCTCGGAAGCGTCAGGGGAGAGGTGCTTGAATGTGGAATTGCTAAACCAGGCACATTTGATTCAACAGGAAGGGGAAAGTCAGTTAATTCCTGAATACAACAGCCCTTGCCTGTGTTCAGCTGGCTCAATAAAATTGGTTGTCTACAGTTAGATGCAAATGTTGAATAACAATGCTGTTTGCAGCCTCATTATAACATTTAAAGTGCCAACACCCTTCCTTGGAGATGGTTGGTCACCTGCCCATCATCCCACCTGCATTGAAACCAGCATATGGGTTGGAGTCATGTTAATTTTGGATTTCAGGTTTTTAACACTTTGATTGACCCAAACCAATGGGATCAAAGTTCCCACTAATGGTCAATCATTGGGGAGAAGAGATAGTAATCTGGGATTTGTGACCCTAACAATGTGCAGGAGTGCTGAAATGCCGACAGTTGGTGCGGTTGAATTGCCGTTGAGAACATGATTAGGTGACAGAATGTTGGTGAATTTGATGAGATTATTTAAGGAATTCTACCTGTGGAAGTGATGAATCGTCAATTACCACAAAGACGAGAATAGTGGAACAATCGAGGCGTTATTGAGCAAGATGTTGTGCCTCCTGTAGCTGAAACCAGAATGGCTGCAGCACAGGAGAGCACACACATTTATACGCCACCTACTGGGTGGAGCCAGCAGGCAGGGATTTACCCTTGTACCTCTAATATACGGGCAGTGCCGTAATACATATAATATGCCACTAGTGGTGACTACCACATTCACCCCTGTTAAAAAAAAAGAGTCCGGCGGGGATGGTGGAAACATTGCAGGTTACGTTTGTCGGGGTCCTTGACCCTCCTCTGCAATTGCCTCAGTCCTGGTGCTGATACGGGTGCCGACGTGGTCAGCCGCGACTCCGGGAGCGTGTTGTCCTCGTCTTCATCACCCCTGAGTGCAACCAGTGGGAGGACGGATCCTGCTGGGGTGGGGGCTGTGGTGAGGTTTGCTGGAGGGAGGGTGAGTGGCGCAGGGGAGAATGGGGCAACGGGGGGTGGGGGGAGCGGTGTCAGGTCGGGGGTCGTGGGTGGGGATCCCGCGGGTGCCAGGACCCGGAGGGAGACTGCGCCTTGGTGCCCGTCGGGGTTTGCCACGTAGACATACTGCGCGTTTGCATTTAAGAAGTGGACTTTTTCAACCAAGGTGTCCGACTTATGGGTCCGCACTTATGTGCTTCTGGAGCAGGATGGGTCCAAGAACTGTCAGCCATGTTGAGAGTGAGGCCCCGGAGGTGGACTTCCTGGGGAAGGCAAACACACGTTTGTGAGGGGTCTCGTTAGTCGCGGTGCAGAGAAGCAAACGGATGGAGTGAAGCGCGTCGGGGAGGACCTCCTGGCAGCATGAGACCGGGAGAGTTTTAGACCGCAGGGCCAGCAGGATGGCCTTCCCGACTGTCCCGTTCTCCCTCTCCACCTGCCCGTTTGCCCGGGGGTTGTAGCTGGTCGTCCTGCTCGAGGCGATGCCCTTGCTGAGCAGAAACTGATGCAGCTCATCACTTATGAAGGAGGATCCCCGATTGCTTGGATATAGGTGAGGAAATCGAACAGAGTGAAGATGCTGTGCAGGGCTTTGATTGCCGTGGCAGAAGTCATATCGGGGCATGGGATGACGAAAGGGAACCGGGAGTATTCATCAATCACATTCAGGAAATACGTGTTGCAGTCGGTGGAGGGGAGAGGCCCTTTGAAGTCCACGCTGAGGCTTCACCAGGTGCGCTTTATCTGGCTGGTAGAAGTGTGGCTTGCACTCTGTGCAGACTTGGCAGTCTCTGGTGACAGTTCCGACCTCCTCAATGGAATAGGGCAGGTTGCGAGCCTTGATGAAATGGAAGAACCGGGTGACCCCCGGGTGGCAGAGGTCATAGTGGAGAGCCCGGAGTCGGTCCACTTGTGCGCTGGCACATGTACCGCAGGATAGGGCATCAGGGGGCTCGTTGAACTTCCACGGGCGATACAAAATCCCATAATTATAGGTGGAGAGCTCGATCCTCCAGCTCAAAATCTTGTCATTTTTGATCATGCCCCGCTGTGTATTATTAAACATAAAGGCAACCGACCATTGGTCAGTAAGGAGAGTGAATGTCATGCCGGCCAGATAATGCCTCCAATGTCGCACAGCCTCCACAATGGCTTGGGCCTCCTTTTCGACAGAGGAGTGCCGAATTTCGGAGGCATGGAAGGTGCAGGAAAAGAAGGCCACGGGCCTGCCCGCCTGGTTGAGGGTGGCGGCCAGAGCTACATCCGATGCTCTCCACCTGAAAGGGGAGGAACTCGTCAACCGCGTGCATCGTGGCCTTGGCGATGTCTGTCTTGATGCGGTTGAAGGCCTGGCGGGCCTCAACCGCCAGGGGGAAAATTGTGGACTGAATGAGTGGGCGGGCCTTGTCCGCATAATTAGGGACCCACTGGGCGTAATAGGAGAAAAACCCCAGGCATCGTTTCAGGGCCTTGGGGCAGTGAGGGAGAGGGAGTTCCAGGAGGGGGGGCATGCAGTCGGGGTTGGGCCCTAGGACACCATTTTCACGACATAGCCAAGGATGGCTAAGCGGTTGGTGCGGAACACGCATTTCTCCATATTGTATGTGAGAGTAAGGAGTTTGGTGGTCTGGAGGAATTTTTGGAGGTTTGCGTCGTGGTCCTGCTGATCGTGGCCGCAGATGGTGACGTTATCTAGGTATGGGAAGGTAGCCCGCAGTCCGTACCGGTTAACCATTCGGTCCATCTCTCTCTGGAAGACCGAGATCCCATTCGTGACGCCGAAGGGAACCATAAGGAAGTGATAGAGGCCACCATCTGCTTCCAACACAGTGTATTGGCTGTCCTCCGGTCGGATGGGGAACTGGTGGTAGCGAGACTTCAAGTCCACTGTGGAAAACACTCGATACTGCGCAATCTAATTGGCCATGTCAGATATGGAGGGGGTAGGCGTCGAGCTGTGTGTACCGATTGATGGTCTGACTGCAGTCAATGACCATCCTGTGCTTCTCCCCAGTCTTCACTACCACCACTTGAGCTTCCCAGGGGCTGTTGCTGGCCTCAGTGAACCCCTTCCCGCAGTAGCCGTTGGATCTCCGACCTGATGAAGGTCCTTTCCTGGGCACTGTACCGTCTGCTCCTAGTGGCGACGGGTTTGCAATCATGGGTGAGATTCGCAAAGAAGGAAGGTGGATCGACCTTAAGGGTCGTGGGGCCGCAGACGGTGAGGGGGGGTAGGGGTCCGCCGAATTATAAAGTTAGGCTTTGGAAATGGCACTGAAAATCCAGGCTGAGTAACAGGGCAGCACAGAGGTGGGGGAGGACGTAGAGCCGGAAGTTGCTGAACTCTACGCCTTGGACGGTGAGGGTCGCGATGCAGTACCCCAGGATTTCCACGGAATGGGATCCAGAGGCCAGGGAGATTTTCTGGGTGATGGGGAGTACTAGGACGGAGCAGCACCTTACCGTAGTGGGCTGGATAGCTGGATGAAGCTCTCGGTGCTCACGGAGTGAAAAAGGCAGGTCGTCTCATGCCCATCGATCTTCACTGTCGCCGTAGCGGTCGCGAGATTGCGGGACCGAGACTGATCCAGGGTGATAGAGGCGAGCTGCCTCAGATGCTGGGAGGTCTCGGGCTGGTCAGCGGTGGTGGAGGTAGAAGCGGGCGCTGAACGGTCAGATGAGCAGGGGTCCTGAGGCACCGTCCAAAATGGCGCCAAAGATGGTGGCGCCCATAGCGCGCACATGGCGGGCGGCATCAAAGATGGCGGCACCCATGGGCCGCATATGGCTTGTGGTGAGGAAGATGGCGGCGCCCACAGGCAGCATGTGGCTTGCGGAAGGGAAGATGGCAGCGCCCCTGGGTCGCATGTGGGGGGTGTAGGAACGCCGGGAGTGGAAACAGCGGCGTCGACCGGGCCTGGCAAACAGCAGCGAAGTGTCCTTTCTTCCCACACCCGTTGCAGGTCGTGCTCCGCGCCGGGTAGCGCTGCCTGGGGTGTTTGTTTTGCCCCCAAAAATAACACTTGTGGCCCCCAGAGTTGGCTGGCTGCCACGCGGCGCAGGCTTGCGGTGAGCTGGAGTCGGTAGCTGGTGGGGCCCACGAGGGTGCCGTGCGGCCGGGGGAGTAGGGACTAACGAATTAGCGAGTTGCCTAGTTCCCGCAAGTTCGAGCGTACCCCCTTCCAGTAGCCGCTGGCGGACGTACGCAGACTTCATGCCCGTGACGTAAGCATCTCTAATTAAAAGTTCTGTGTGCTGGACTGCTGAAACTGCCTGGCGGTCACAGTTCCTACCTAGGATGTGCAGGGCATGCCAGAAATCGTCTAGAGACTCCTCGGGAAGTGCTGTCTCGTGGCAAGGAGGCGCCTGGCGTATACTTGATTCACTGGTCGAACGTAATGTATCTCCAGGAGCACCATCGCTTCGGAGTAGGTGGGCGCATCCTGGATGCGGGGAAAAATGTCAGGGCTCACCCGTGAATAGAGGACTTGGAGCTTCTGCGAGTCCGAGGCTTAGGTGGATTGGCCATGCTAAATTGCCCGTAGTGTCCTAATAAAAGTAAGGTTAAGGGGGGTGTTGTTGGGCTACGGGTATAGGGTGGATACGTGGGTTTGAGTAGGGTGATCATGGCTCGGCACAACATTGAGGGCCGAAGGGCCTGTTCTGTGCTGTACTGTTCTATGTTCTATGTTCTTCAGTGGCTGTTCTGAGATAGCTTTCAAAGCAGGCTCGCCAGTGCTCAAAGGTGGACGTAGCGTTGGCTGGGTGAGGGCTCAGCTGCAGGCGATCAGGCTTGATGCGGAGATCCATTGTTTGAAAAATCTTGCTCAATAAATTGATGCACCGTCAATTACCACAAAGCCGAGAATAATGGAACAATCGAGGCTTTATTGAGCAAAGATGTTGTGCCTCCTGGAACCAGAATGGCTGCAGCACAGAAGAGCACACACATTTATACACCGCCTACTGAGCGGAGCCAGCAGGCAGGGATTTACTCTTGTGCCTCTAATATACGGGCAGTACCGTAATACATATGATATGTAACTAGTGGTGACTACAACAGGAAGTGCAGGGAATGTCCCAAGGGTAGAAGCATTCTTCTCTCTCCCACTTCATGGACGTGGAAAACAACCTTTCAGCATTGTCTCAGAACCAATGGCTGGAGATTGGGATTGCCGCTGTCATTGTTTTTCTGACTGACACGGAGAATAGAAGCACTCAACTCCAGTGAATGCAAGGCTGGAAACACCTTGTAGCGGTTTGATACAAATGCATGGCTATTTCAGAATCAGCCACTTTTTTGCAGATCTGGAGTCACATGTAGGCCAGACCATAAGGAAGGCAGATTTCCTTTCCTGAAGGACAGAAATATAGGGCTGGATTTACCCATCACCTTGCTGCATGTTTTCCGGTGGGGGAGGCAGCCCGCCAGTGGGACCTACCAGTCCCGCCATTGTCAATTGGATTTCCTGTTGACTGCAAACCTGTAGTCAGCGTGGGACCAGGATTTCCCGCCAGCTTGTACACCCAGTAATTCCCGCCCCTCATATCACAATTGGAATAAAAAAAGTAAAGAGCCAAATTAGATGAAGGTCTCAACCCACATATTCATTGATTGATTTCCCCAAGAGACCTGCAGAATATTTGCATTATTTTCAATTTGTTACTCAAAATTACAGCATTTGGATAGGTGTACTTGTAAATACTCATGAAGTTGGAAAGGTGCCGTAGATGCAATGATAGTTCTTTTCTTCTTGCTTTTAAAATAAAGTACGTTTACAAAATTCGGAGCAGATCTTCAGTTCGAAATAGGAGGTAATAACAGTGCTTGTGATGGAAGCAGAGCTTTGTGTTACCATGAAGGACGTGTATATTTTGTATCCTTTGCATGGGACCCGTGCTATTTCAGATAATATGGCTCAGATTTTCACTCGTAGGTGGGTCATCTCCAGTCTACCCCACACACTCTCCTCATGCCTCATTCATGCCAACCCATGCCACTTCATGCCCCGTATCCAATCTCCCATGGCCGTTTATAGCCCTTATGCCAACCAATGCCCCAAGACCCACCCCATGACCCCCATATCTTTCATGACAACTTATGCCCCTTACCTACCCCTGGGGTTCTCATGCCCATACCAACCTCTGCTCGTTTCCCATCTGCATGACACTTTATCGCTCCCATGTCAATTTAGTGCCAATTTAGATATAGATATAGAGAAATACAGCACAGAACAGGCCCTTCGGCCCACGATGTTGCGCCGAACTTTTGTCCTAGGTTAATCATAGAATTTTGGACAATTTTTCATGGCCAATCCACCCAACCTGCACATCTTTGGACTGTGGGAGGAAACCGGAGCACCCGGAGGAAACCCACGCAGTCACGGGGAGGATGTGCAGACTCCACACAGACAGTGACCCAAGTCGAAATCGAACTTGGGACCCTGGAGCTGTGAAGCAATTGTGCTATCCACAATGCTACCGTGCTGCCCTTAAGAAGTTAACCTACACTCCCTTATTCTACCCTAATCCAAGTACCTATCCAATAGCCGCTTGAAGGTCCATAAATTTTCCGACTCAACTACTACCACAGGCAGTGCATTCCATGCCCCCACTACTCTCTGGGTAAAGAACCTACCTCTGACATCCCCTCTATATCTTCCACCATTTATCTTAAATTTATGTCCCCTTGTAATGGTGTGTTCCACCCGGGGAAAAAGTCTCTGACTGTCTACTCTATCTATTCCCCTGATCATCTTATAAACCTCTATCAAGTCGCCCCTCATCCTTCTCCGTTCTAATGAGAAAAGGCCTAGCACCCTCAACCTTTCCTCGTATGACCTACTCTCCATTCCAGGCAACATCCTGGTAAATCTCCTTTGCACCTTTTCCAAAGCTTCCACATCCTTCCTAAAATGAGGTGACCAGAACTGCACACAGTACTCCAAATGTGGCCTGACCAAGGTTTTGTACAGCTGCATCATCACCTCACGGCTCTTAAATTCAATCCCTCTGCTAATGAACGCTAGCACACCATAGGCCTTCTTCACAGCTCTATCCACTTGAGTGGCAACTTTCAAAGAACTATGAACATAGACCCCAAGATCTCTCTGCTCCTCCACATTGCCAAGAACCCTACCATTAACCCTGTATTCCGCATTCAGATTTGTCCTTCCAAAATGGACAACCTCACACTTGTCAGGGTTAAACTCCATCTGCCACTTCTCAGCCCAGCTCTGCATTCTATCTATGTCTCTTTGAAGCCGACAACAGCCCTCCTCACTATCCACAACTCCACCAATCTTCGTATCATCTGCAAATTTACTGACCCTTTACTCCCTTTACTGAAGGGAGCCAGGAGTTTAGAGTACAGCTGACTGGAAGTAGAGTCGGAGGTCCAGTTGGTCCACGGGGCAGCTAATTTTGTAAAGTAAGAGGGGATGGAGGCTAGGGCAGTTGCATGCTCCTCCTGTAGGATGTGGGTGGTGAGGGATACCACCGGTGTCCCCGCTGACTATACCTGCGGGAAGTGCACCCAACTCCAGCTCCTCAGAGACCGTGTTAAGGTACTGGAGCTGGAGCTGGATGAACTTCGGATCATCCGGGAGGCAGAGGGGGTTATAGAGAAGAGTTACAGGGAGGTAGCCACACCAAAGGTACTGGACAAGAGTAGCTGGGTTACAGTCAGGGGAAAGAAAACTAACAGGCAGACAGTGCAGGGATCCCTCGTGGCCATTCCCCTTCAAAACAAGTATACCGTTTTGGATGCTGTTGGGGGGGATGACCTACCGGGGGAAGGCCCCAGCGGCCAGGTCTCTGGCACTGAGTCTGGCTCTGGGGCTCAGAAGGGAAGGGGGGAGCATAGAAAAGCAATAGTAATAGGAGGTTCAATGGTTAGGGGAATAGATAGGAGATTCTGTGGTCGCGAACGAGACTCCCGAAAGGTATGTTGCCTCCCGGGTGCCAGGGCCAGGGATGTCTCTGATCGTGTCTTCAGGATCCTGAAGGGGGAGGGTGAGCAGCCAGAAGTCGTGGTGCACATTGGTACCAACGATGTAGGTAAGAAAAAGGGTGTGGAGGTAATAAACAAGTTTAGGGAGTTAGGCTGGAAGTTAAAGGCCAGGACAGACAGAGTTGTCATCTCTGGTTTGTTGCCGGTGCCACGTGATAGCGAGGCTAGGAATAGGGAGAGAGTGCAGTTGAACACGTGGCTGCAGGAATGGTGTAGGCGGGAGGGCTTCAGGTATTTGGATAATTGGAGCGCATTCTGGGGAAGGTGGGACCTGTACAAGCAGGGCGGGTTGCATCTGAACCAGAGGGGCACCAATATCCTGGGGGGGAGGTTTTCTAGTACTCTTCGGGAGGGTTTAAACTAATTTGGCAGGGGAATGGGAACCGGATCTGTAGTCCAGCAACTAAGGTAGACGATAGTCAGGACGCCAAAGCACATAGTGATGCAGTGGGGAAGGTAACAATGACAAAGGAGAGTACTTGCAGGCAAGGAGATGGGTTGAAGTGTGTATACTTTAATGGAAGAAGCATCAGGAATAAGGTGGGTGAACTTAAGGCATGGATCTGTACTTGGGACTACGATGTGGTGGCCATCACAGAAACTTGGATAGAAGAGGGGCAGAAATGGTTGTTGGAGGTCCCTGGTTATAGATGTTTCAACAAGATTAGGGAGGATGGTAAAAGAGGTGGGGGGGGGGGGGGGGTGGCATTGTTAATTAGAGATAGTATAACAGCTGCAGAAAGGCAGTTCGAGGGAGATCTGCCTACTGAGGTAATATGGGTTGAAGTTAGAAATAGGAAAGGAGCAGTCACCTTGTTGGGAGTTTTCTATAGGCCCCCCAATAGCAGCAGAGATGTGGAGGAACAGATTGGGAAACAGATTTTGGAAAGGTGCAGAAGTCACAGGGTAGTAGTCATGGGCGACTTCAACTTCCCAAACATTGAGTGGAAACTCTTTAGATCAAATAGTTTGGATGGGGTAGTGTTTGTGCAGTGTGTCCAGGAAGCTTTTCTAACACAGTATGTAGATTGTCCGACCAGGGGGGAGGCCATATTGGATTTAGTACTTGGTAATGAACCAGGGCAGGTGATAGATTTGTTAGTGGGGGAGCATTTTGGAGGTAGTGACCACAATTCTGTGACTTTCACTTTAGTAATGGAGAGGGATAGGTGCGAGCAACAGGGCAAGGTTTATAATTGGGGGAAGGGTAAATACAATGCTGTCAGACAAGAATTGAAGTGCAGAAGTTGGGAACATAGGCTGTCAGGGAAGGACACAAGTGAAATGTGGAACTTGTTCAAGGAACAGGTACTGCGTGTCTTTGATATGTATGTCCCTGTCAGGCAGCGAAGAGATGGTCGAGTGAGGGAACCATGGTTGACAAGAGAGGTTGAATGTCTTGTTAAGAGGAAGAAGGAGACTTATGTAAGGCTGAAGAAACAAGGTTCAGACAGGGCGCTGGAGGGATACAAGATAGCCAGGAGGGAACTGAAGAAAGGGATTAGGAGAGCTAAGAGAGGGCATGAAAAATCTTTGGCGGGTAGGATCAAGGAAAACCCCAAGGCCTTTTACACATATGTGAGAAATATGAGAATGACTAGAGCGAGGGTAGGTCCGATTAAGGACAGTAGCGGGAGATTGTGTATTGAGTCTGAAGAGATCGGAGAGGTCTTGAACAAGTATTTTTCTTCAGTATTTACAAACGAGAGGGGCCATATTGTTGGAGAGGACAGCGTGAAGCAGACTGATAAGCTTGAGGAGATACTTGTCAGGAAGGAAGATGTGTTGCGCGTTTTGAAAAACTTGAGGATAGACAAGTCCCCCGGGCCTGACGGGATATATCCAAGGATTCTATGGGAAGCAAGAAATGAAATTGCAGAGCCGTTGGCAATGATAGTTTCGTCCTCGCTGTCAACAGGGGTGGTACCAGAGGATTGGAGAGTGGCGAATGTCGTGCCCCTGTTCAAAAAAGGGAATAGGGATAACCCTGGGAATTACAGGCCAGTTAGTCTTACTTCGGTGGTAGGCAAAGTAATGGAAAGGGTACTGAGGGATAGGATTTCTGAGCATCTGGAAAGGCATTGCTTGATTAGGGATAGTCAGCACGGATTTGTGAGGGGTAGGTCTTGCCTTACAAGTCTTATTGAATTCTTTGAGGAGGTGACCAAGCATGTGGATGAAGGTAAAGCAGTGGATGTAGTGTACATGGATTTTAGTAAGGCATTTGATAAGGTTCCCCATGGTAGGCTTATGCAGAAAGTAAGGAGGCATGGGATAGTGGGAAATTTGGCCAGTTGGATAACAAACTGGCTAACCGATAGAAGACAGAGAGTTGTGGTGGATGGCAAATATTCAGCCTGGAGCCCAGTTATCAGTGGCGTACCGCAGGGATCAGTTCTGGGTCCTCTGCTGTTTGTGATTTTCATTTATGCCAGCTTATGCCCATCCCTCATGAGTGCACATCTAACATGACAATTTACATAGTTTTCCCTATGTGCAGACCTCAGGATCGATGCATAAATGAGATAAAATAAAGATCTATAAAGTAAAATTCTAAATATTCATGGCAGACTTCAGTATATCGAAAAACAAAACACATTAATTCATAAAAAACAGCTACTATATTTACATTCCTGCAACTATATAAAGACCAACGCTTTCTACTCCTTCCCACTGATGGGATTTTCCAGCCCTGTTGATGTTGAACCCCCCCATTCCATGGCACATTCACCATCAGGCTGTGGAGCATGCTAAACCCTGTAGACATTGGTGGAACTAGAAGATCTCCATCATCAGAAAACACGACGCAGGTGTCTGTAATATCCCACACAAAGTCTTATAATGACAAATATTTATTACAAGTGCATAACCCCTCATAAAAACAAACATTCAAAGTCATAGTCCGCTTCAAATTTGTAACTGTCAAACAAATTGTGAAATGGAAGGCACCCTAATGTGATAATGGATGGTTGTGAAATCAGCCGCCATATAACGGTGTAGCCACCTAAGATGGCCACCTGCAAAGGACCCATGGAAATTGTGGCCAACCCAGGACTCAGACAGATACAAAGCCTATGTGTATTTGAAACACAGGCAACCAGACCTGATCGAAATCCGCCCCCACCCCCCACCCTCCCCCATACGTTTGCATTTTAATGGCCCATTTTCCCAGAACAATAGAACTCCAATCAAGAAAACGGTGCAGCCACAGACAGATTGGCACCATTCCCTTTACTCAGAAAGCCCAACTGCCAAGGTCAATGACCGCTAAGGACCCGCCCAGCCACCAAGGCACCCACCCCTTTATTGGTCGAAATCGAAGATAGTGATCAGAGCCCTGTCGAATTATTGGGTCCAAGATTGAGGACCGCCCCAAAGAGCGCGAAATCCCAGGAGAATAAAAGAGAGCACAGCTTAGTGTTCTGTCTCTTTTGGATCCGGCTTGTGCCAAACCAATTGTAGCAGGAACAACCAGCCAATCTCAAGACCAACAATTGCTATCTGACGAATGAGCCCTGCAGAGACAGAGACGCTTTCTTCGAACCAGCCAAGTGAAATCCAGATAAAGGCCTTTATCCATTTGCACAGTTCCGGTCGCCCTGAAGTTAAGTATAGGTTATTGTAGCTGATAGGTGTAGTTTAACTCGTAATAGATACTGTGTTTTCATGTTGAGGTAACTCTTGATATGTATGTAAATAAACCATCTTTTGAACTAACTAACTGGTTGTGTGGTCATTTGATCGATATAAGGGAAGGCTTGTGGTTCACCAACATTATCATTAATATTGGCAACAGTATTGGCGACAGCAACCTAGTAATTGAAGCACTCAGCCTTGGGCGAAATTCTCCGACCCCCTGCAGGGTCGGAGAATCGCCCGGGACCGGTGAAAATCCTACCCCCGCCGTGGCCGGAATTCTCCGCCACCCAGGAATCGGTGGGGGCGGGAATCATGCCGCGCCGATCGGCGAGCCCCCTGCGGCGATTCTCCGGCCCACGATGGGCCGAAGTCCCGCCGCTAAGAGGCCTCTCCCGCCGCCGTGGTTTCAACCTCCTCTGGTGGCGGCGGGATCGGCGGTGGGATTGGTGACGCGAGCGGGCCCCCGGGGTCCTGGGGGAGCGCCGGGCAATCGGACCCCAGGGGGTGCCCCCACGAGGGCCAGGCCCGCGATCGGGGCCCACCGATCGGCCGGCAGGCCAGTGCTGTGAGGGCACTCTTTTTCTTCCACCGCCGCCACGGCCTCCACCATGGCGGAGGCGGAAGAGAACCCCCCTACCGCGCATGCGCCGCTGGTGACATCAGCAGCAGCTGACGCACCGGCGCATGTGCAAACTGGCAAAGGCCTTTCTGCCAGCCCCGGCGCCGGCCGACTGATGTCAAAGGCCGTTGGAGCCGGTTTTGATGCCAGTCGGCGTGGCGCCAACCACTCCGGTGCGGGCCTAGCCCCCAAAGGTGCGGAGAATTCTGCACCTTTGGGGAGGCCCGACGCCAGAGTGGTTGGCGCTACTCCGCTACTCCGGGACCCCCGCCCCTCCGAGTAGGGGAGAATCCCGGCCCTTATGTCAGTAGACAGAGTGAAATGGCAATAATCTTTTTTTTAAAACACTCCAGAATTTTTTTTCAAAGGTTTATCGAGCAGCACTTTTTAATGCCTTGATAGCTTGTCAGAGCCCGTTGATAGGTCCCTTTGATATGTGTTTCCAACAGTTTGGACAGCTAATTTTGGCAGGCCTGTTGACAGTTCCACTGAGCTTGACAATAATGGGTTTATGCACTTTTTATGCACATTTGTGCCCACTTTTAGCACTTAGGACACCTAACCTGCCCCAGTGGGCACCTTATCTCCACTAAAGGGCAGCTTATCTCCGCCGAATGTGTCCCAGGACCAGATCCTAAATGACACCTTTCCTCTCCAAAGAGGTACCACTCCTGGCTATCCAAACAAATCCAATAAATTCAGACCTGTTCTTACTTGATCTAATCTGCAGACATGGGGGTGGAGAATCCAGTTCCACGAATGGAATTGTGACCGGCGCCGGTTCCTTGATTCTCCGGCCCCCGAAAAGCGGCGTACCCGGGAAGTAGGTTGTGCCACGTATAACCCACCTGCGGCCATTGCCAGAGGTGTGCCCCGCTATTCTCCGCCCCCATCTGGCCAAAGTCCCAACAGCATGGCTCTAATGTGGTCCTGCTGTTCAGAGTACAGCATGGCGACTGCGGACTGAGTCAGCGACCGCCATTGTCGGGGGCGGGCCGATCGGAGGGCAGGGGTGTCTCATACGGGACAGGGCTATTTTTGGACGGGCGGTCCGGGTCGGGCGCGTGGCCGTTCGGGGGCACTGATTAGGAGGTCCTGCTCCGCGGTCTGAGTTCGCCATGGAGCACGGCGCGGCCGCTGGAGGCCGCTGCCATGCGCATGAATGGCCTCTGACACGGAAGTGCAGGGGCCCGTGTCTGCAGCTGGAGCTGCGAGATTCACGATGGGTCTCTGCTAGCCCCCTGCAGGGCTATGAATATGTGGCATTTTCATGCCAGTCTTTCTGCTGTGAAAGGCCACAGTGTTTACAATAGCGTGGGAACATAGTCCCTGAAACGGAGAATCCAGCCCCGGGTGTTTCACACTCCTGGCCGATCAAAGTCTGCTTCAGTGGAGGCAGCTGTTGAATTAAAGGGCCAGCTGCCTCCATAAATTGCAGGAAACGTGCATGCCCCATTCCCAAACTTCCACCTTCAAAAATGGTAAATGCCATGTTCAGGGCACGGTTTGCCTAGTTTGCCTAATTGACCACAATTATTTTTCGTGAAAACTTCATTTACACATCTGCACGGGGTTTCGACCACCCTTTCAGCAATTTGCAACGACCAATCAGGATAATCTCTGCAAAGAAAAATTCCGACATTGCAAGTAGTTTCTCTGAGGGGAGATCAGTGGTCTAGAGCAAGTGAAACCTGAGAAAGCCAAGAGACTTCTGTTTAATCTCAGAGTGTTGCACAAGGAATGGTGCAATCCTGTGGTTGAACTAATTCTCTATATGCCTGTTCTGGGTGGTTCAACTGGATCTGACTGTGAAGGTAGCAGGCGAATGGTCTGATATTCAATGACTTTTAAAATGAATCAGCGAGCATTACGGCCACCTTAACAGTGGAAGGGTAATTGTTACTCCTGTGTTTTGTTATCCTAAGAATAGCATGCTTAAAGAAAATGAAAATGAAGGCTTGTGTCATATAGTGGGCCTGACAAAAACCTATAGAGTCGGGAATCTGGTTTTCCCAGAAGCCCTCGGAGAATACGCGCTCTCCCGCTGAAAGGGGGCGGGGCCTCGGCGTCCAAAGACTTCTGGTTTTATGCTGACCGGCTCACAACCGGCTGGCACTTGGAAGAGTAGCTTGTATGAAAGTCTCTGTAACAAACTTCAATAAACCTCCTGTTTATCCTGCAACCCGATATGGACTCGTTCCTTTGGGAGTGGTTATAATAGCTTGCATGTACATATTGCTTTTCACAATGACTAGACTTCTCAAAGTGCTTTACAGTCAATTAAGTACTTTTGAAGTGGAGTCACTGTTGCAATGTAGGAGACATGGTCGCCAATATGCACACAGCAACCTATCACAAAAAAAACAATGTGCTAATGAGATGATCCGATTTCTTTTTGTGATGTTCGAAGGATACATATTGGCCAGGACACCAGAGATATGTTTCCTACTCTTCTTTGGAATACTGCTAAGATATATCACCCTAGCAGGCATATGGGGCCTCTAATTTTGCATCTGAAAGACAGATCTCCAAGAATGCAGCACTCCATGAGTACTGAAGTGTCAGCTTTGAATATTGTACACAAACTCTAGAATAGAGCTTAAACCCAGGATCTTGTGACTCAGAGACGACCAACTTAAACACAGCATACAGGTTTTCATGTCTTGGAGATTCAGATGTATTTATATCTAAAAGAAAATCCACTTTGCTGTTAATATGAACTACAGCATCACAAGGAAGGCTTTATCATAATTCCACTGACTAACTCATTCACCAGATGGAGAACACATGGCCAGGAATTTTCTCAGAGTTGCATATTGGCTAGATGGGCACAGGGATCCCAACTTACATGCATAAAAAGGTTTCTGACATACTCCCTGAAATGGCGCAGTGATGAATGGAGAGAAGCTATGAGGAACTTCTCTGTCTTTACAGAATCCTCAATACATTAACCGAGCTGCAGAGTACTCAACTGGAATGTCTGTGTAAAGTAAGGCTTTCTCTCACTGACGGACACTCTCAGATTGGGCGGGATTTTCCACCTACTCTACCGCATGTTTTGCGGTGGCGGAGACGGCATGCTATTAGCCAGCGGCAAGATCTTCTGGCCCCGTCGCTGTAAATGGGGCTTTCCATTGAATGCCCCCTCCACCGTTGGGTAACGCAAAGGGTCGCCTGGCCATGCTGCGCCATGACGAGCTGCTTTTCCGGAGCAGTGTGGCAATTGATGTGTAAAAAGAGACCATTGTCTCTTTTCAGGTGCACTTAACAGGTCAGGGTTAAAACTCCTGTCGATGAATTGTTATGTACCCCTATTCTGTTACGTTTTCTTTTGGGCGAATCACGCCCAATGAGTTAAAGTTTGACTTTGTGTGATAACCTGTTTTCCATCTCTCATGATTTTTTATTTCCATTGAATTCACTGGAAATAAAACGCAGTTGGGTTGGGGAGGGAGTATTAAATAGCTTTGAATTCACTATTACATATCTCCCAATCAGGAGAAAGCAAACCCTGAGCAATAGAGCAGAAATTGCAGAGCTCCTGAACAGCAGTGGAACAAGTCACCAATTGTCAGATGAACATGAACGAGACAATAATACTTTTTTTCAAGAGGTAGTGCAAGGAACCTGTTGCAGAATACAGCAGGACATTTTTCACATACCAATTTCAGCAACTGGGAATATCCCACATTACGACAGTGACTCCAGAATACAGAAATACTTCATTAGGTGTAAAGCACCATTGAATATCTCGAGGCTGTTAAAGGTGCTATAGAAAGTTAAGGCTTTCTTTTTTACTTTCTTCTCTGATATCTTGTCACAATGATTGAGCATCGAACTTAATTATTAAGAATTAACAGTGTGTGAGTGAAGCAATTGCAGGGTAAACTTCAGTGTTTTGCTTTAATTGTTATGTTATAGATAATAATGACCTTCCGTCCATTAAAGTGCATTTGTAGTATTTAATTCCAGAAGCAATTTACCAGAGTAAACAAAAATAAATGCCCATTGAATTAAGGCAACTCATAGAATTGCTGACATCCAGGAAAACATCTATTGACTGGCACTGCAAACGTTTAAAGTGCTCCCATTAAATATCTGAGTGCTCTTTCAGCCCAGGTGTAAAATAGGGGGAATTAGTATGATTAACATAGAGCTGGAAAATATATTCATAATTAGCAGATAGAGTAAACTCGAATGCAGAGAGCAACTTAAACTTACAGCATTATTCCTCCACCAATTGGAGCATGACAGACACAAAGCAGTGACATACTAGTATTTCACTGGACCAGAAACCTAGGGTAATGCTCTGGAGACTAGGGTTCAAATCCCAGGACTGCAGATGATGAAATTTGAATTCAATAACAATCTGTAATTAAAAGTTTCATAAAATTATAGAATCATTACAGTGCAGAAGGAGGCCATTTGCCCCATCGAGTCTGCACCAACCCTCTCAAATAACACCCTACCCAGGGCACCTACAACCAACTCTATCCCTAACCTTTCGGACACTAATGGACAATCCACCTAACCTGTACATCTATAGGCTGTGGGAGGGAAGCAGAGCACCCGGAGGAAGCCCACTCAGACACGGGGAGAACGAACAAACGGGAAACCCACGCAGACACGGGGAGAACAAACAAACGGGAAACCCCGCAGACATGGGGAGAACAGAACGCCACAAAACTCCAAGGCGGGATTTGAACCCGGGTGCCTGGTGCTCTGAGGCGGCAGTGCTAATCACTGTGCCATGATGACCATGAATTCATTGTTGATTGTTGTGAAAGCCCATCTGGTTCACTAATGTCGTTTAGGGAAGGAAATGCCGTCCTTCCTTGGTCTGACCTACATGTGACTCCAGACCCTGGGTGGGGTGCTCCTTCGGAGGACCAGTGCAGACACGATGGGCTGAATGGCCTCCTTCTGCACTGTAGGAATCCTATATGCGACATTAATTCATTAAAGATAACCTAAGACATGAGAACCTTTCCAAAGTTTGGATGATGAATGTGGTAGTCGGTATTAGAGGTATTACGGTACCGAGGTTGATGCTTTAAGATCATTGGTGTGGGAGGTACCTGAGACAGTAAGATCATTGGTGAAGCCTGCCTGCTGGTTCCGCCCAGTAAGGCGGAGTATAAGAGGCTGTGTCTCCCAAGCTGCCGCATTCTGTACCTGCGCTGCTGGAGGAAACATCTAGTCCAATAAAGCCTTCAATTGTCATCCAATCTCACTTCGAAAGTTATTGATCAAGCATCAATTTATTGGACTAGATTTTGAAGAATTGAACTCCGCATCAAGCCGGAGTGTCTGCAAGTTAGCCCCCACACGGCAAACTCAGCGGCAACCTTCAAACACTGGCTGGCGTGCTTCAACGGGTACCTCAGGATGGCCACGACTACACCCACGGAGGACCAGAAACTGCAAGTTCTCCACTCGAGGGTGAGCCCAGAGATCTACACTCTCATCTAGGATGCGGACGATTTTGAGGCTGTGATGGCCCTGTTGAAAGGACACTACATTCGCCCAGTAAATCAGGTTTACGCCCGACATCTGCTAGCGACAAGACAACAAATCCCGGGGGAATCGCTAGACGAATTCTACCACGCATTTCTGGTATTAGCTAGGAACTGTGACTGTCCGCAGGTTTCAGCCAACAACCACACAGAATTTTTAATCCAGGACGCATTCGTTGCAGGTATTCTGTCCTCCCAAATCTGTCAGCAGCTGCAGGATAAAGAGACACTAAGCCTCAAGGAGGCACACGCCCTCGCTAGTTCCCTAGATGTGGCCTCCCACAACGCCCGCGCGGACGTCCCCGACCGCGCGGCAGCCCAATAGACAGCATGGAACCCATCCGCGGCCCACCCTGATGCATCCCCCATCCCCCCACAAGCTTGTGCCGCGCAGTGGCCAGGCAACCCCAGGGGCCCCGCTGCTATGTTTGCGGGCAAACCAAGCACCCCCGGCAATGCTGCCTGGCCCGCTCCTCCATTTGCAAAGGCTGTGGCAAAAAGGGGCATTTCGCGGCGGTATGCCAGGCTTGGGCGGACGCCGCTGTCCCCAGGGGCGAACCAGGGCCTCTGCCACAACTCTCTTCGCCGCCACCTTCAATTTCCCGAGACAATTGCGGGCCCCGGGCGCTGCCATCTTGTTCCCCAGGGACCACGGGCGATGCGTGGGCGCGGCCATCTTGCCCACCCCCAGCCATGTGCGACCCGTGAGCGCCGCCATCTTGGCTGGAGTCTCAGGACCCCAATTCGGATGACCGCACACCGCCCGAGGAAAATCTTCAGTTTCTACCACGACTCGCCTCGGTGACCCTGGACCAGTCTCAGCCCCGAAGTGGAGCTGGTTTAGCACAGGGCTAAATCGCTGGCTTTGAAAGCAGAACAAAGCAGGCCAGCAGCACGGTTCAATTCCCGTACCAGCCTCCCCGAACAGGCGCCGGAATGTGGCGACTAGGGGCTTTTCACAGTAACTTCATTTGAAGCCTACTTGTGACAATAAGCGATTTTCATTTCATTTCATTTCATTTCACATGCTGCCTGATCGACTCCGGGAGAACAGAGAGTTTCATACACAACACGGTAAGGTGCTGTTCTCTTCCCACACACCCAGTTAATCAAAGAATCTCCCTGGCCTCCGGGTCTCACTCTGTAGCGATCAAGGGGTTCTGAGTAGCTTACCTCACAGTCCAGGAAAGCGAATTTAAGAATTTCCGACTCTCCGTCCTCCCTCACCTCTGCGCTGCCACGCTCCTGGTATTGGTCTTCCAATGCAACCTCCAGAGCTTAACCTTTAAATTCGGCGGCCCGATATACTCACTCACTGTCTGCAGCTTTGCGACCCTCAAGGTTCATCCACCTTCCCTTTTTGCGAACCTCACCCCAGATTGCAAACCCATCGCCACCAGGAGCAGACGGTACAGTGCCCAGGACTGCACCTTCATCAGGTCGGAAGACCAGCGGTTACTGAAAGTAGGTATTATCGAGGCTAGCAACAGCCACTAGAGAGCTCAAGTAGTGGTTGTAAAGACCGGGGCAAAGCACAGCATGGTCATCGATTATAGTCAGACCATCAACAGGTATACGCAGCTCGACGTGTACCCTCTCCCCCGGATATCTGATTTGGTCAATCAGATTGCACAATACACGGTGGACCTCAAATCCGCCTACCACCAGCTTACCATCCACCTGGACAACCGTAAGTACACTGCATTCGAAGCAGATGGGCAGCTCTACCACTTCCTAAGGGTTCCCTTCGGTGTCACAGATGGAGTCTCTTCCAATGGGAGATGGACCAAATGGTTGACTAGTACGGTTTGCGGGCCACGTTTCTGTACCTCGACAACGTCACCATCTGCGGCCATGACCAGCAGGACCACGACACCAACCTCCGAAAATTCCTCCATACCGCAAAAATCCTTAATTTAACCTACAACAAGAACAAATGTTTATTAAGCACCGAACGTCTAGCCATCCTCGGCTATATAGTGCATAATGGAGTCATAGGCCCAGATCCCGAACGCATGCGCCCCCTCATGGAGTTTCCCCTCCATCACTGCTCCAAGGCCCTGAAACGCTGCCTGGGATCTTTTTCATATTATGCCCAGTGGGTCCCCAATTATGTGGACAAGGCCCACCCCCTAATCCAATCCATGGTTTTCCCCCTGTCGTCAGAGGCTCACCAGGCCTTCAGTCACATAAAAGCAGACATCACAAAGGCCACGATGCATGCCTTCCCTTCCAAGTCGAGAGCAACGTGTCCGACGTAGCTCTGGTGACCACCCTCAACCAAGCGGGCAGGCCCGTGGCCTTCTTCTCACGCACCCTCCATGCTTCAGAAATCCATCATTCCTCCGTTGAAAAGGAGGCCCAGGCCATAGTAGAAGCTGTGCGGCACTGGAGGCATTACCTGGCCGGCAAGAGATTCACGCTCCTCACTGACCAATGGTCGGTAGCTTTCATGTTCCATAATGCACAGTGAGGCAAGATAAAGAACGATAAGATCTTACGGTGGAGGATCGAGCTCTCCATCTACAACTACGAGATCTTGTATTGTCCCAGGAAGCTAAACGAGCCTCCTGATGCCCTATCCCACGGCACATGTGCCAATGCACAAGTGGACCGACTCCGGGACCTCCATGAGGACCTCTGCCATCCAGGGGTCACTCGATTCTTCCATTTTATCAAGACCCGCAACCTGCCCTACTCCATCGAGGAGGTCAGGACCACCACCAGAAACTACCAAATCTGCGCGGAGTGCAAGCTGCACTTTAACAGGCCACAGAAAGTGCACCTGGTAAAGGTTTGCCGTCCCTTTGACCGCCTCAGTATGGACTTCAAAGGGCCCCTACCCTCCACCGACCGCAACACGTACTTCCTGAACGTGATTGGCGAGTACTCTCGGTTCCCATTAGCCATCACCTGCCCCGACATGACCACAGCCACTGTCATAAAAGCCCTCCACAGTATCTTTACACTGTTCAGTTTCCCCGCCTACATATACAGCGATAGGGGGTCCTCCTTCATGAGCGATATACTGCGTCAATTCCTGCTCAGCAAGGGCATTGCCTCGAGCAGGATGACCAGTTATAACCCCCGGGGGAACGGACAGGTAGAGAGGGAGAATGGAACGGTCTGGAAGACCGTCCTACTGGCCCTACGGGCCAGGAATCTCCCAGTCTCCCGCTGGCAGGGGGTCCTTCCCGATGCACTCCACTCAATCCGATCACTGCTGTGTACCACAACAACGAAACACCTCATGAACGTCTACTTGTCTTCCCTAGGAAGTCCTCCTCCGGGACCTCGCCCCCAACCTGGCTGGCAACTCCTGGATCCATTCTGCTCCGCAAACACGTCCGTGCGCACAAGTCGGACCCATTGGTCGAGAGGGTCCACCTCCTTCACGCCGAAATCGCGATCGGCACGGGGACAGAGAATGGACATCAAACCTGAGATCTGGACTGATGCCGCTCACGGGATTCTCCAGTCCCCGGAGTATTAGGTCCAATCGCACATACGCGATCAACGCAGCACCGGTTGGGGGCTATTGAAAGAGGCTCCTGTGGCGATTCACCGAGTGCAGCTGGCCGAGTTCCCGATGGCATGGTTCTCTCATGGTTCCACCCATCGTGAACTCCCATGGCCGCACTGGTGGGGGGGGGGGGCATCATTCATGGGGGGCCCTCCAGGATGGCGAGGCTACCGATCGGGGGCCACCGATCCGTGGTTGTGTGTGATCTGGAGGGGGGGGTTTGTTTTTGGTGCCATTCCGCGGTGTGGGTCGGCCATGTCACATAGGGTGGTTGATACAGGCCTCTGCCGTGCGCATGCGCGGACCCCCGACCAGAATTGCAGGGCCCCGTATCGACAGGCAGAGCTGCGAGGACTACTGCGGGGTCCTGCCCACCCCCTGAAAATTGGGGAATCACCCTGGACTTTCTCCAGTTAAGTCCAGAGTGATTTGCACACATTCTTTCATGGACGTGGGGACTTAGCTCCATTATTGGAGAATCCCGCCCAGGTTCTTTACACAGAGAGTGGTGGGTGTATGGCATGCACTGCCAGCGGAGGTGGTGGAGTCAGAGTCATTTGGGACATTTAAGCGACTCTTGGACAGGCTAATGGACAGCAGTAAATTGAAGGGGTGTAGGTTAGGTTGATCTGTGATTAGGATAAATGGTCAGCATAACATTGTGGACCGAAGGGCCAGTACTGTGCTGGACTGTTCTATGTTCTATGTTCCAAGAACTCTATTATTATTTTATCATGTGACTACCAGAATAGTAACAGCTAATTGGATGGACCAGCGTCACTTTTTGCAAGTACAAAAAGGTAAAAATATTAAAATGGCAACAGGCGAAGACCATACAGCTGGTCAAACCTACTCCACAGTTCAATATGATCATCCCTGATCTTCAGCTTCAATTCCATTTTCCTACCTGCTCCATATGTCCCTTGATTCTCTGAGACACCAAAATTTAGCTTTAAATGTATCCAATGATGATGGGCACGATTTAATGGAAAAGAAACAAAATCCCGTTTTGGGTGTGTTCAGCGGGATGATTCCCAGCTCCTGCAGCATCGAGAACTACCGGGGTATTAAACAAGACTCTGCCTCTTTTCCAGGCCTTGGCAAAGAATGCCCGCTGAGGCTGCACTTCGATCCTTCACTGCACTAGCAAGGTCAGGTTGGCATTGCAGGAAGAGATCTCTCGACTCCCTCCCCCACCCCGCGCAGTATCTGGACTCCCCAACTTACTAACTATAGAGTCCACGAGCCTCCTGCACCCCACCTCATAAGGGCAGGATATCTCCCTGGCGTTAGCAAAATGCAGCTGGTGACTTTGGCACTGCCAGGCTTGTACCTTGGCAATGCCCCTCCCTGCCTGACAGTGCACCTGGACACCCTGGCATTGCCAGGGTGGCACCTGTTAGCACTGCCAGGGTGTCCAGGTGACACTGCCACGGTGCTATGCTTGCAGTGCCACCATACCCAGATAGCATCAGGGGTGCCAGGGCACCACCCTGCCCAGAGCCCATCCAGATTGAGGCCCCAATTGCCTCAGAAACCCTCAAGTTTCTGGTCCACGTTTGCTGAACAGCGCCACAGCAGGGTCTCCGAGACGAGGCCAGTCGATCCCGGGTTTTGGGTAACTCTAGAATAGACATATTCAGGTGAGACTAACTACTGACTTGAATATTCACATCTGGATCCCACCAGATTTTGACGCTTTCCGTGAAGCATAACGAGAGGCCTTTCGCGAGATTTACTGGCCTCGCCGTGTCCCTAGTCGGGTACGACGAGGTTGGTAGTTTGTGCCTGATGTATTCAAAAGCAAAGAATCACAGAATAATACAGCACAGAAGAAGCCCTTCAGCCCATTGAGTCTGCACTGACAGAGATAGAGATAGAGAAATACAGCACAGAACAGGCCCTTCGGCCCACGATGTTGTGCCAAACTTTTGTCCTAGGTTAATCATAGAATTTTGGACACTAAGGGCAATTTTTCATGGCCAATCCACCCAACCTGCACATCTTTGGACGTATGAAAAACACCTGACCTGCCTACCTAATCCCATTTGCCAGCACTTGGTCCATAGCCTTGAATATTGCAACATGCAGCAGAGGGCAGCAGAGCCGAGCTACTGATCAGCTGTTCTGGGGAAATTTGCATACGTGCAGTGCGGTCAGCGTAAGATGAAGGTGGTTTGTGGAGGGGCTGTTGGCAAGTGACAGTTAAACCCGAAACACTTTGTGAGTGTTTCCCACCCTACCTCCTCCTCTAACCAACCCCCCCACCCCACGGTGGTTGGGAAGCGGGAGCAGGGGCCTGTCGTGAAGGTGAGTGAGTGCCTTTAAATTTGCTTACCTTTCAGCGGGAGCAGGGTTTGAGGTAATATCAGGTAAGCTCTTCCTTTCTTTTTCTTTTCCTTGTTTTTTTTTAAATCTAGAGGTGATGTCAGGGAAGGCAGTACAATGCTCCTCCTGCAGAATGTTTGAGGTGAGGGACGCCGTCAGTGTCCCTGCTGATTTCATCTGTGGGAAGTGCACCCAACTCCAGCTCCTCAAAAACCGTGTTAGGGACCTGGAGCTTGAGTTGGATGAACTTCGGATCATTCGGGAGGCAGAGGGGGGTCATAGATAGGAGCTTCAGGGAAGTAGTTACACCAAAGACTGGAGATAGATGGGTAACTGTAAGAGGGACTGGGAAGAAGCAGTCAGTGCAGGGACCCCCTGCGGTCATTCCCCTGAGTAACAAGTATACCGTTTTGGATACTTGTGGGGGGGACGACTTACCAGGGGTAAGCCATGGGGTTCGGGCCTCTGGCACGGAGTCTGTCCCTGTTGCTCAGAAGGGAAGGGGGCAAAGGAGTAGAACATTAGTAATTGGGGACTCAATAGTCAGGGGGACAGATAGGAGATTTTGTGGGAGCGAGAGAGACTCACGTTTGGTATGTTGCCTCCCAGGTGCAAGGGTAAGTGATGTCTCGGATCGTGTTTTCCGGGTCCTTAAGGGGGAGGGGGAGCAGCCCCAAGTCGTAGTCCACATTGGCACTAACGACATAGGTAGGAAAGGGGACAAGGATGTCAGGCAGGCCTTTAGGGAGCTAGGATGGAAGCTCAGAGCGAGAACAAACAGAGTTGTTATCTCTGGGTTGTTGCCCGTGCCACGTGATAGTGAGATGAGGAATAGGGAGAGAGAGCAATTAAACACGTGGCTACAGGGATGGTGCAGGCGGGAGGGATTCAGATTTCTGGATAACTGGGGCTCTTTCTGGGGAAGGTGGGACCTCTATAGACAGGATGGTCTACATCTGAACCTGAGGGGCACTAATATCCTGGGGGGGAGATTTGTTAGTGCTCTTTGGGGGGGTTTAAACTAATTCAGCAGGGGCATGGGAACCTGGATTGTAGTTTTGGGGTACGGGAGATTGAGAGTATAGAGGTCAGGAGCACAGATTTGACTTCGCAAGAGGGTGCCAGTGTTCAGGTAGGTGGTTTGAAGTGTGTCTACTTCAATGCCAGGAGTATACGAAATAAGGTAGGGGAACTGCAGCATGGGTTGGTACCTGGGACTTCGATGTTGTGGCCATTTCAGAGACATGGATAGAGCAGGGACAGGAATGGTTGTTGCAGGTTCCGGGGTTTAGGTGTTTTAGTAAGCTCAGAGAAGGGGGCAAAAGAGGGGGAGGTGTGGCGCTGCTAGTCAAGGACAGTATTACGGTGGCGGAAAGGATGCTAGATGGGGACTCTTCTTCTGAGGTAGTATGGGCTGAGGTTAGAAACAGGAAAGGAGAGGTCACCCTGTTGGGAGCTTTCTATAGGCCACCTAATAGTTCTAGGGATGTAGAGGAAAGGATGGCGAAGATGATTCTGGAAAAGAGCGAAAGTAACAGGGTAGTTGTTATGGGAGACTTTAACTTTCCAAATATTGACTGGAAAAGATATAGTTCGAGTACATTAGATGGGTCATTCTTTGTACAATGTGTGCAGGAGGGTTTCCTGACACAATATGTTGACAGGCCAACAAGAGGCGAGGCCACATTGGATTTGGTTTTGGGTAATGAACCAGGCCAGGTGTTAGATCTGGAGGTAGGTGAGCACTTTGGAAACAGTGACCACAATTCGGTGACCTTTACGTTAGTGATGGAAAGGGATAAGTATACCCCGCAGGGCAAGAGTTATAGCTGGGGGAAGGGCAATTATGATGCCATTAGACATGACTTAGGATGTGTTGGTTGGAGAAGTAGGCTGCAAGGGTTGGGCACACTGGATATAAGAACTAGGAGCAGGAGTAGGCCATCTGGCCCCTCGAGCCTGCTCCGCCATTCAATTAGATCATGGCTGATCTTTTGTGGACTCAGCTCCACTTTCCGGCCCGAACACCATAACCCTTAATCCCTTTATTCTTCAAAAAACTATCTATAGAACAGTACAGCACAGAACAGGCCCTTTGGCCCTCAATGTTGTGCCGAGCCATGATCACCCTACTCAAACCCACGTATCCACCCTATACCCGTAACCCAACAACCCCCCCTTTAACCTTACTTTTTAGGACACTACGGGCAATTTAGCACGGTCAATCCACCTAACCCGCACATCTTTGGACTGTGGGAGGAAACCGGAGCACCCGGAGGAAACCCACGCACACAGGGGGAGGACGTGCAGACTCCACACAGACAGTGACCCAGCCGGGAATCGAACCTGGGACCCTGGAGCTGTGAAGCATTTATGCTAACCACCATGCTACCCTGCTGCCCCAAATCTATCTTTACTTCTATCTTTACTTTACTTTATCTATCTTAATCTATACTTGATCTATACTTAATCTATCTTTACTTTAAAAACATGTAATGAAGGAGCCTCAACTGCTTCACTGGGCAAGGAATTCCATAGATTCACAACCCTTTGGGTGAAGAAGTTCCTCCTAAACTCAGTTCTAAATCTACTTCCCCTTATTTTGAGGCTATGCCCCCTAGTTCTGCTGTCACCCGCCAGTGGAAACAACCTGCCCGCATCTATCCTATCTATTCCCTTCATAATTTTAAATGTTTCTATAAGATCCCCCCTCATCCTTCTAAATTCCAACGAGTATAGTCCCAGTCTACTCAACCTCTCCTCATAATCCAACCCCTTCAGCTCTGGGATTAACCTAGTGAATCTCCTCTGCACACCCTCCAGTGCCAGTACGTCCTTTCTCAAGTAAGGAGACCAAAACTGAACACAATACTCCAGGTGTGGCCGCACTAACACCTTATACAATTGCAACATAACCTCCCTAGTCTTAAACTCCATCCCTCTAGCAATGAAGGACAAAATTCCATTTGCCTTCTTAATCACCTGTTGCACTTGTAAACCAACCTTCTGTGACTCATGCACTAGCACACCCAAGTCTCTCCGAACAGCGGCATGCTTTAATATTTTATCGTTTAAATAATAATCCCGTTTGCTGTTATTCCTACCAAAATGGATAACCTCACATTTGTCAACATTGTATTCCATCTGCCAGACCCAAGCCCATTCAAACTTAACCTATCCAAATCCCTCTGCAGACTTCCAGTATCCTCTGCACTTTTCGCTTTACCACTCATCTTAGTGTCATCTGCAAACTTGGACACATTGCCCTTGGTCCCCAACTCCAAATCATCAATGTAAATTGTGAACAATTGTGGGCCCAACACGGATCCCTGAGGGACACCACTAGCTACTGATTGCCAACCAGAGAAACACCCATTTATCCCAACTCTTTGCTTTCTATTAATTAACCAATCCTCTATCCATGCTACTACTTTACCCTTAATGCCATGCATCTTTATCTTATGCAGCAACCTTTTGTGTGGCACCTTGTCAAAGGCTTTCTGGAAATCCAGATATACCACATCCATCGGCTCCCCGTTATCTACTGCACTGGTAATGTCCTCAAAAAATTCCACTAAATTAGTTAGGCATGACCTGCCTTTAACGAACCCATGCTGCGTCTGCCCAATGGGACAATTTCTATCCAGATGCCTCGCAATTTCTTCCTTGATGATAGATTCCAGCATCTTCCCTATTACCGAAGTTAAACTCACTGGCCTATAATTTCCTGCTTTCTGCCTACCTCCTTTTTTAAACAGTGGCGTCACGTTTGCTAATTTCCAATCCACCGGGACCACCCCAGAGTCTAGTGAATTTCGGTAAATTATCACTAGTGCATCTGCAATTTCCCTAGCCATCTCTTTTAGCACTCTGGGATGCATTCCATCAGGGCCAGGAGACTTGTCTACCTTTAGCCCCATTAGCTTGCCCATCACTCCCTCCTTAGTGATAACAATCCTCTCAAGGTCCTCACCTGTCATAGCCTCATTTCTATCAGTCGCTGGCATGTTATTTGTGTCTTCCACTGTGAAGACCGACCCAAAAAACCTGTTCAGTTCCTCAGCCATTTCCTCATTTCCCATTATTAAAACTCCCTTCTCATCCTCTAAAGGACCAATATTTACCTTAGCCACTCTTTTTTGTCTTATATATTTGTAAAACCTTTTACTGTCTGTTTTTATATTCTGAGCAAGTTTACTCTCATACTCTATCTTACTCTTCTTTATAGCTTTTTAGTAGCTTTCTGTTGCCCCCTAAAGATTTCCCAGTCCTCTAATCTCCCAGCAATCTTTGCCACTTTATATGCTTTTTCCTTCAATTTGATACTCTCCCTTATTTCCTTAGATATCCACGAACGATTTTCCCTCTTTCTTCCGTCCTTCCTTTTTGTTGGTATAAACCTTTGCTGAGCACTGTGAAAAATCGCTTGGAAGGTTCTCCACTGTTCCTCAACTGTTCCACCATAAAGTCTTAGCTCCCAGTCTACCTTAGCTAGTTCTTCTCTCATCCCCTTGTAATCTCCTTTGTTTAAACACAAAACACTAGTATTTGATTTTACTTTCTCACCCTCCATCTGTATTTTAAATTCCACCATATTGTGATCGCTCCTTCCGAGAGGATCCCTAACTATGAGATCATGAATCAATCCTGTCTCATTACACAGGACAAGATCTAGGACTGCTTGTTCCCTCGTAGGTTCCATTACATACTGTTCTAGGAAACTATCGCGGATACATTCTATAAACTCCTCCTCACGGTTGCCTTGACCGACCTGATTAAACCAATCGACATGTAGATTAAAATCCCCCATGATAACTGCTGTACCATTTCTACATGCATCAGTTATTTCTTTGTTTATTGCCTGCCCCACCATATCGTTACTATTTGGTGGCCGATAGACTACTCCTATCAGTGACTTTTTCGCCTTACTATTCCTGATTTCCACCCAAATGGATTCAACCTTATCCTCCATAGCACCGATGTCATCCCTTACTATTGCCCGGATGTCATCCTTAAATAACAGAGCAACACCACCTCCCTTACCATCCACTCTGTCCTTCCGAATAGTTTGATACCCTCGGATATTTAACTCCCAGTCGTGACCATCCTTTAACCATGTTTCAGTAATGGCCACTAAATCATAGTCATTTACGATGATTTGTGCCACCAACTCATTTACTTTATTCCGAATACTACGAGCATTCAGGTAAAGTACACTTATGTTGGTTTTTTTACCTCTGTTTTGAATCTTAACATCTCCAGTTTTATTCCTTTTGTTATTACTGGGCCTATTCACTGTGCTCCTCTCAGTCACTGTACCTTGTACTGTCGCCCTTATGGATTTCTGACTATGTCTTCTCTGCCTTGCACTTTTCCCCTTACTTCCTTTTGTTTCTGTCCCTGTTTTACTACCTTCCAACTTCCAGCATTGGTTCCCATCCCCCTGCCACATTAGTTTAAACCCGCCCCAACAGCTCTAGAAAACACCCCCCCTAGGACATCGGTTCCAGTCCTGCCCAAGTGCAGACCGTCCGGTTTGTACTGGTCCCACCTCCCCCAGAACCGATCCCAATGCCCAGGAATTTGAATCCCTCCCTCTTGCACCATCTCTCGAGCCACGCATTCATCCTATCTATCCTGACATTCCTACTCTGACTAGCTCGTGGCACTGGTAGCAATCCTGAGATTACTACCTTTGAGGTCCTACTTTTTAGTTTAACTCCTAACTCCCTGAATTCCGCTTGTAGGACCTCATCCCTTTTTTTACCTATATCGTTGGTGCCTATGTGCACCACGACAGCTGGCTGTTCACCCTCCCCCCCCCAGAATGTCCTGCAGCCGCTCCGAGACATCCTTGACCCTTGCACCAGGGAGGCAACATACCATCCTGGAGTCTCGATTGCGTCCACAGAACCGCCTGTCTATTCCCCTTGTGGAGCTTGTTCAAGGAACAGCTATTGCATGTTCTTGATAAGTACGTACCAGTCAGGCAGGGAGGAAGGGGTCGAGCGAGGGAACCGTGGTTTACCAAAGAAGTGGAATCTCTTGTTAAGAGGAAGAAGGAGGCCTATGTGAAGATGAGGCGTGAAGTTTCAGTTGGGGCGCTTGATAGTTACAAGGAAGCGAGGAAGGATCAAAAGAGAGAGCTGAGACGAGCAAGGAGGGGACATGAGAAGTCTTTGGCAGGTAGGATCAAGGAAAACCCAAAAGCTTTCTATAGGTATGTCAGGAATAAAAGAATGACTAGGGTAAGAGTAGGGCCAGTCAAGGACAGTGGTGGGAAGTTGTGTGTGGAGGCTGAGGAGATAAGCGAGATACTAAATGAATACTTTTCGTCAGTATTCACTCAAGAAAAAGATAATATTGTGGAGAATGCTGAGACCCAGGCTATTAGAATAGATGGCATTGAGGTGCGTAGGGAAGAAGTGTTGGCAATTCTGGACAAGGTGAAAATAGATAAGTCCCCGGGGCCGGATGGGATTTATCCTAGGATTCTCTGGGAAGCCAGGGAAGAGATTGCTGAGCCTTTGGCTTTGATTTTTAGGTCATCATTGGCTACAGGAATAGTGCCAGAGGACTGGAGGATAGCAAATGTGGTCCCTTTGTTCAAGAAGGGGAGTAGAGATAACCCCGTTAACTATAGGCCGGTGAGCCTAACATCTGTGGTGGGTAAAGTCTTGGAGAGGATTATAAAAGATACGATTTATAATCATCTAGATAGGAATAATATGATTAGGGATAGTCAACATGGTTTTGTGAAGGGTAGGTCATGCCTCACAAACCTTATCGAGTTCTTTGAGAAGGTGACTGAACAGGTGGACGAGGGTAAAGCAGTTGATGTGGTGTATATGGATTTCAGTAAAGCGTTTGATAAGGTTCCCCACGGTCGGCTATTGCAGAAAATACGGAGGCTGGGGATTGAGGGTGATTTAGAGATGTGGATCAGAAATTGGCTAGTTGAAAGAAGACAGAGAGTGGTAGTTGATGGGAAATGTTCAGAATGGAGTTCAGTTACGAGTGGCGTACCACAAGGATCTGTTCTGGGGCCGTTGCTGTTTGTCATTTTTATAAATGACCTAGAGGAGGGCGCAGAAGGATGGGTGAGTAAATTTGCAGACGACACTAAAGTCGGGGGAGTTGTAGACAGTGCGGAAGGATGTTGCAGGTAACGAGGGACATAGATAAGCTGCAGAGCTGGGCTGAGAGGAGGCAAATGGAGTTTAATGTGGAGAAGTGTGAGGTGATTCACTTTGGAAAGAATAACAGGAATGCGGAATATTTGGCGAATGGTAAAATTCTTGGTAGTGTGGATGAGCAGAGGGATCTCGGTGTCCATGTACATAGATCCCTTAAAGTTGCCACCCAGGTTGATAGGGTTGTGAAGAAGGCCTATGGTGTGTTGGCCTTTATTGGTAGAGGGATTGAGTTCCGGAGCCATGAGGTCATGTTGCAGTTGTACAAAACTCTAGTACGGCCGCATTTGGAGTATTGCGTACAGTTCTGGTCGCCTCATTATAGGAAGGACGTGGAAGCTTTGGAACGGGTGCAGAGGAGATATACCAGGATGTTGCCTGGTATGGAGGGAAAATCTTATGAGGAAAGTCTGATGGACTTGAGGTTGTTTTCGTTAGAGAGAAGAAGGTTAAGAGGTGACTTAATAGAGGCATACAAAATGATCAGAGGGTTAGATAGGGTGGACAGCGAGAGCCTTCTCCCGCGGATGGAGGTGGCTAGCACGAGGGGACATAGTCTTAAATTGAGGGGTAATAGATATAGGACGGAGGTCAGAGGTGGGTTTTTTACGCAAAGAGTGGTGAGGCCGTGGAATGCCCTACCTGCAACAGTAGTGAACTCGCCAACATTGAGGGCATTTAAAAATTTATTGGATAAGCATATGGATGATAAGGGCATAGTGTAGGTTAGATGGCCTTTAGATTTTTTCCATGTCGGTGCAACATCGAGGGCCAAAGGGCCTGTACTGCGCTGTATCGTTCTATGTTCTATGCCAAGTGCTCACCCAGCTACTTTTTAAAGGATGTGAGGCATCCTGCCTCTTCCACCCTCCCAGGCAGTGCATTCCAGACCATCACCACCCTCTGAGTAAAAAACATTTCCTCAAATCCCCCCTAAATCTTCTGCCCCTGACGTAGAACATGTGTCCCCTTGTAACCAACCCTTCAACTAAGGGGAACAACTGCTCCCTATCCACCCAATGCAGTTATATAAATGACAAACAATAGAGGATCCAACACAGATCCCTGCGGTACGCCTCTGGACACAGGATTCCAATCACTAAAGTAGATGTCTGTCATCACCCTCTATCTACGACAGCAAAGCCAATTTTGAATCCACCTTATGAAGTTACCCTGTATCCCATGAGCATTTGCCTTCTTTATATGTCTCCCATGTGAGACCTTGTTGAAATTCTGAAAATCCTGAAATCCTGAAAACCCTCAATGATAACTAATTCCAAAGATTCACAAGCCTATGCAAGAAGAAATTTCTCCTTATCTCAGTCCTAAAAGGTCTTAGTCTCTATCCTGTTAAGCCCCTTCATAATCTTGACTGTTTCAATGCGATCACCTCTCGTTCTTCTAAACTCCAGAAAGTATAGGCCCAATTTACTCAGCCTCATGGCGTAGGAAAACCCCCTCAACTAGGGACCAATCTAGTGAACCTTTGCTGTACTGTCTCCAATGCATGCATTTGCTTCCTGAAATATGGAGAATAAAAACTACACACAGTAATCCCGGTGTTTCACGAAAGCCCTGTACACTTGCAGCAAGACTTCTTTATTCTTGTACTCCAATTGTTTTACATTATGGGCCACGTGCTACTTGCTTTCCTTATTGCTTGCTGCACCTGCATTCTTTGTAAGTGTACATCAATATCTCTTTGAGTATCAATATTTACCAGTTTCACACATTTCAAAAAATATTCCTCTTTCTCATTCTTACAACCAAAGTGAATAATCTCACAAATCTTCACATTGACAAGAGAGGTTGAATGTCTTGTTAAGAGGAAGAAGGAGACTTATGTAAGGCTGAAGAAACAAGGTTCAGACAGTGCGCTGGAGGGATACAAGATAGCCAGGAGGGAACTGAAGAAAGGGATTAGGAGAGCTAAGAGAGGGCATGAAAAATCTTTGGCGGGTAGGATCAAGGAAAACCCCAAGGCCTTTTACACATACGTGAGAAATATGAGAATGACTAGAGTGAGAGTAGGTCCGATTAAGGACAGTAGCGGGAGATTGTGTATTGAGTCTGAAGAGATAGGAGAGGTCTTGAACAAGTATTTTTCTTCAGTATTTACAAATGAGAGGGGCCATATTGTTGGAGAGGACAGCGTGAAGCAGACTGATAAGCTTGAGGAGATACTTGTCAGGAAGGAAGATGTGTTGCGCGTTTTGAAAAACTTGAGGATAGACAAGTCCCCCGGGCCTGACGGGATATATCCAAGGATTCTCTGGGAAGCAAGAAATGAAATTGCAGAGCCGTTGGCAATGATCTTTTCGTCCTCGCTGTCAACAGGGGTGGTACCAGAGGATTGGAGAGTGGCGACTGTCGTGCCCCTGTTCAAAAAAGGGAATAGGGATAACCCTGGGAATTACAGGCCAGTTAGTCTTACTTCGGTGGTAGGCAAAGTAATGGAAAGGGTACTGAGGGATAGGATTTCTGAGCATCTGGAAAGGCATTGCTTGATTAGGGATAGTCAGCACGGATTTGTGAGGGGTAGGTCTTGCCTTACAAGTCTTATTGAATTCTTTGAGGAGGTGACCAAGCATGTGGATGAAGGTAAAGCAGTGGATGTAGTGTACATGGATTTTAGTAAGGCATTTGATAAGGTTCCCCATGGTAGGCTTATGCAGAAAGTAAGGAGGCATGGGATAGTGGGAAATTTGGCCAGTTGGATAACAAACTGGCTAACCGATAGAAGACAGAGAGTTGTGGTGGATGGCAAATATTCAGCCTGGAGCCCAGTTATCAGTGGCGTACCGCAGGGATCAGTTCTGGGTCCTCTGCTGTTTGTGATTTTCATTAACGACTTGGATGAGGGAGTTGAAGGGTGGGTCAGTAAATTTGCAGATGATACGAAGATTGGTGGAGTTGTGGATAGTGAGGAGGGCTGTTGTCGGCTTCAAAGAGACATAGATAGAATGCAGAGCTGGGCTGAGAAGTGGCAGATGGAGTTTAACCCTGACAAGTGTGAGGTTGTCCATTTTGGAAGGACAAATCTGAATGCGGAATACAGGGTTAATGGTAGGGTTCTTGGCAATGTGGAGGAGCAGAGAGATCTTGGGGTCTATGTTCATTGTTCTTTGAAAGTTGCCACTCAAGTGGATAGAGCTGTGAAGAAGGCCTATGGTGTGCTAGCGTTCATTAGCAGAGGGATTGAATTTAAGAGCCGTGAGGTGATGATGCAGCTGTACAAAACCTTGGTCAGGCCACATTTGGAGTACTGTGTGCAGTTCTGGTCACCTCATTTTAGGAAGGATGTGGAAGCTTTGGAAAAGGTGCAAAGGAGATTTACCAGGATGTTGCCTGGAATGGAGAGTAGGTCATACGAGGAAAGATTGAGGGTGCTAGGCCTTTTCTCATTAGAACGGAGAAGGATGAGGGGCGACTTGATAGAGGTTTATAAGATGATCAGGGGAATAGATAGAGTAGACAGTCAGAGACTTTTTCCCCGGGTGGAACACACCATTACAAGGGGACATAAATTTAAGATAAATGGTGGAAGATATAGAGGGGATGTCAGAGGTAGGTTCTTTACCCAGAGAGTAGTGGGGGCATGGAATGCACTGCCTGTGGTAGTAGTTGAGTCGGAAAATTTATGGACCTTCAAGCGGCTATTGGATAGGTACTTGGATTAGGGTAGAATAAGGGAGTGTAGGTTAACTTCTTAAGGGCAGCACGGTAGCATTGTGGATAGCACAATTGCTTCACAGCTCCAGGGTCCCAAGTTCGATTTCGACTTGGGTCACTGTCTGTGTGGAGTCTGCACATCCTCCCCGTGACTGCGTGGGTTTCCTCCGGGTACTCCGGTTTCCTCCCACAGTCCAAAGATGTGCAGGTTGGGTGGATTGGCCATGACAAATTGTCCAAAATTCTATGATTAACCTAGGACAAAAGTTCGGCGCAACATCGTGGGCCGAAGGGCCTGTTCTGTGCTGTATTTCTCTATCTCTATCTATACTCCCTCTGCCACCTTGTTACCCACTCACTAAACCTGTCCATACCTTCTTCCTGTCTGTTAAACAATCCTCTTAACATGCAAATATATTTCTCCCAACTCCATGAGGCTTTTCCTTTGTATTAAACTTTTATGTTTCATCTCACTCACAGCTTTTGAAAATCTAGATATACTACATCTACTGGTCCTACCCTACTAATTACATTCTCAAAGATTTCTATTAAATATGCCAAACAGGGTTTTCCTTTCCTAAAATCTTGCTGACTTGTTTTAATCATGCTATGTTTTTCTAAGAGCATTGATAAGACTTCCTTAATAATAGATCCCAGCATTTCCCAATGATTATTGTCAAGCTAACTTGCCATAGAATCATAGAAACGTTATTACACAGAAGGAGGCCATTTGGCCCATCAACCCAAGGGCACCCATGTGCCCTTTCGAATTGCACCGTCCTGCACCCGGTCCATAGACTTTTAGCTTAGAGCGCTTAAGGTGTAGATCCGGGTACTTTTTAAAAGCAGTTTATGGTCTCAGCCTCCACTACCAACTGGGAAGTGAATTCCAGATACCCACTACCCTCTGCGTGAAAAAGTCATGTCCCCTCTGCACCTCCGCCACTTATCTTGAATCTCTGTCCGCTGGTTCTAGAATTCGCCACCAAGGGAAACAATTTTATCCTGTCCACCCTATCTCTTCCCCTCATAATTTTGTACACTTTGATTAAGTCACCCCTCAGCCTTCTTTGTTCCAAGAAAAACAGCCCCAATTTATCCAATCTCTCCCCGTAGCCACACTTTTCTAGCCCTGACAACATTCTTGTATACTTCCTCTGCATTCTCTCCAGAGCAATTATGTCTTTCTTATAAAGTAGCGACCAGGACTGCACACAATAATCCAGTTGTGGCCTCACCTGTATTTTATACAATTCTAACATTATATCCTTACTTTTATATTCTATCCCTCTGCCAATGAAGGAGAGGATTCTATATTTTCTCTTAACAACCTTATTTACTTGAAGTGCTGCCTTTAGGGACATTTATTGTGTACTCCCCATAACTGTTTGACCTCCCTAAATGCATAACCTCACACTTTCTGTGTTAAATTCCATCTGCCAATTTATCGGCAACTCCACCAATCCACCGATATCATTTTGAAGATTATAGCTATCCTCTACACTATCCACCACTCGCAATCTTTGTGCAATCTTCAAATTTGCTAACCATGCTCCCCACATTCACGTCCAAGTTGTTAATATAGAACATAGAACAGTACAGCACAGAACAAGCCCTTCGGCCCTCGATGTTGTGCCGAGTAATGATCACCCTACTCAAACCCACGTATCCACCCTATACCTGTAACCCAACAACCCCCCCCCACCTTAACCCTACTTTTTAGGACACTACGGGCAATTTAGCATGGCCAATCCACCTAACCCGCACATCTTTGGACTGTGGGAGGAAACCGGAGCACCCGGAGGAAACTCACGCACACACAGGGAGGACGTGCAGACTCCGCACAGACAGTGACCCAGCCGGGAACCGAACCTGGGACCCTGGAGCTGTGAAGCATTTATGCTAACCACCATGCTACCGCGCTGCCCACGGTTGTGTAATATATTACACAAACAGTAAGGGTCCCAACACCAAACCCTGTGGAACACCACTTGAAACAACTTTCCAATTGCAAAGGCAGCTATCGACCATTACCCTCTGTTACCTGTTACTAAACCAACTTTTTATCCAGTTTACCACATTGCCCTGTATCCCATCGACTTGCACTTTCTTGACCAATCTGCCATGTGGTACTTTGTCAAACACCTTGCGAAAATCCATGTACACCACATCCACTGCACTATCTTCATCAACCCTTCTCGTCACTTCCACAAACAATTTGATCACATTTGTGAGGCAAGACCTTCCTTTAACAAATCCATGCTGACTAGCCCTGCCTACTCCATGCCTTTCTATGTGACAGTTTATCGTATCTCTCAGGATTGATTCCACTAACTTGCCCACCACTGACATAAGACTAGCTGGCCTATACTTGTTTGGCATTTCCTTTGATCCCTTTTTAAACAATGGTGCCACTTTTGCATTTCTCCAGTCCTCACTGCGGTACCTCCTTTCTGCTAGTCAGGATTGGAAAATCCTCACATAGTTCCCTGTTTTCTTTCTCTCCCCTTTCTTGAATGACAATCTTATATTTGCAGAGTTCAAATCTGCTGGGACCATCCCAAAATCTAGGGAATTTTGGAAAGTTAGAAATGGGGCATCCACTATCTTCACAGGCACTTTTTTTAGAACCTTGGGATATCGGCCATCAGGTCCTGGGGATTTGTCTGATTTTAGTCCCTTGGGTTTTTCCAGTACTATTTACCTGCTGATATTAATTACCTTAATTTCATAATTCTTCTTAGCCCCTCGGTAACACTCTAATTGTGATACGTAACTTGCCTCTCCTACTGCAAAGACAAGATAAAGGGTGGGAGTTTCCAGATGTTTTTCCTGGCAGCGGAGGGTGTAAACAATGGAAAACCCCTTTGACAGTAGCGGAAAAGGAAGAGCTAGCCAATGGCAGACTGCTTTCGCCACTGGAAAACACACTGCAGTGGGGGAGGAGGGGGTGGGGGGAATCCCAATGGTGATTCCTCCTGTCTCTGCTTCCAAGGGATTAACATTCATTTTGGCTACTCTCTTCCTTTGGTGTACTTGTAAAAGCTTTTACAATCTGTTTTTATATTCAGAGCTAGTTTTACATTTTACACTACATTTATTTCCCTCTTTATCAACTTTTTCCTGCTCTTGAAAATGCTTGCAATGCTCAGATCAATGACTATTGCGACAACATGATAAGCCTCTTCTTTACCTCCTGCATGAATCACAGAGGGGGAGTTCTTGCTGAGTTTTTGCTTTTCAAGGAAATGTATTTTTGTTGAACATCTTCTTTCCCACTGTTTATTTGCCGCCAGGCCTATTTCCCTGACTAACCTTAGCTAACCCTCCCTTCAGATCTGTGTAACAGGCTTTGTTTAAGTTTGTGATTCTGATTAGTCCTTGGAGTATGTCATTTAAAAACATAACCTGGAATTCAATTGTATTGTGAATTTCCAGTCCTTTATTAACTCTGCGTCATTGCACACTATTATATCTAAAATAGTTGTATCCCTTTTTGGTTCCACAACATATTGTTCCAGGAAACTGTTGTGAAAGCAGTCTACAAATTCATCTGTCAGACCACCTTTGCCAATTTGATAAATCCAGTCTTTATAAAGATTAAAGGCCCCCACATTGCGTTTGTTACAAACTTAAATAGTTTCTTGTTTAATGCTCTGCCCAACGGTATAACCATTGTTATAGGGTCGATAGACTATTTGTAGCAGCAATTTCTGGGCCTTGGTATTCTTAATCTCCATCCATACCAATTCTTCTGCCTGATGTTCTGAGCCAAGAGGCATGGCTTTTCAGGCGCGTTCACTGCGGGCACAAATCCTGTTATGGCCACTAAATCTTGCGAGAGGACCATAACGAAATTTACGCTGGGGAGATCTCAGTTTAAGTTGACACAATGACTGTTCATGGAATATTGTTCAAAGTATACCCACCTTTTTCAGATATACATTGTAGTGAACATTATACAGTGAACCATGCTGTTCAATGCATATGAGTTAGTGCCAGAAGCTTTCAGACAAAACTTTAGAAATCTAAGGAAGATACAGCATCAGGCTTCATAGAATTTTCTCGAGCAAATCAAATGATTTGAAGGTGATATATGCCATGACTGTTGGAAAGGTTTTTGAAAACCTTATCGCGATAATGCTAATGGAAGAATTTAAAACCAGTGTTGTGGCATTTTTAAATGATGGGCTTGCAGACAACAAAGGTACAAACAAGCAGGAGTTTTATTGGCAAGGTGTCTTCTCTACAGTTCGCTAGACTACACTGACTGTTATCCCACTCAAATTGCTGATTACATCATCAATACATCATGTGATCAAACTCTTAAAGTGACCTTGTTCCAACTAGGAGCCAACATAAATATACAATACCTACCCCCCTGTTGCTCGTTCTGATGAGTGTGCTTTACACTCAATTGGCTCTGTTTTATTCCTTAGCACTAGAGTTGACAGGTATCTTTATGATATCGCCATGAGGTTCAAGTTCAAGTTCAGATCAATGACTCAGTACACCAGTTAGTAAGGTTCAATTAAACACATTTATTATTACACAGTAAATCGATACTCATGCAACTAATACTAACAGACTAAACTATTCCTACCACTATAAGCCAATACTTATCTTCAATAAGGGAACCCACTGGATCAGGGAACAATGGCCTCTTGTTCTGTCCTGAGACTGCAGGCTTCCCAGTTGGTACGGCTTGGACACTTACTTGTCGGTGTAGCTGTTGGCCAGGCCTCTCCTTCTCACGGTCAAGTTCTTAGAGAGCTGCTGCAAAGGTGTTCTGCTGGGAGGGCCGGCTAAGAGAGAGAGTTGGACTTGGGATCTGTCCTTTATAGGTCACAGGGGCTTTGCGCCCATCTGGGCGGACCCTATACCTGCTTGCGATCGATTGGACCTCATACCAATCAATTGGTTTGAATTCCCCAATACTGGGGCTTTTTTCCGATCGCTGGGCGGTTCTTGGGGCTGTTTGTAACTTATTGTCCGGGACTCCTGCTGGCGCCTAAGAGTCTGGCTTGACCTTTGTTATTCTCGATTGTGTCCATTGTGCCCGGGAATCACCGGGAATCGCTCAATTAGTATGCAAACTTGTTAGTTTCAGTGCTGTCTGGTTTCTTCGCAGGCAGAATACACAGAGAGATTCTGCAGCCTGCTTGTCTTTCTGTCATTGTCCAATTTTCCCTTTATGCATTTCAATTCTTCATTTTATATCGGGCAGTGGCCAACTTCGGTGGCTACACTCCCCCCTTGTGATCCTAACGCGAAGCGTGAAGGATCACTCAACAATGTTGTTTCCATCCCCTGACCTCAGTGTGTTCCATGGATTCTACTCTGAAAGTAGCAATGCTAATTTTTTTTATCTGACACTTCTAATTGGTGCTATGTCATAGGGGATATGCATTACCAAATCACAACGGGAACCTCTAACTATCCTTAATAAACTATACTCAACTTACATTCAATCATTCTGACTTCCTATCAATGCAACAATAATGGTAACATTCATGGTTCATTTCTCTGGCTCGGCAGTCGAGCTCAGAGGTACACAATCATTCAAAAGCACATTTCTTTATTTACAGTACAACAACAATGAAAACATCCTTTATTACATTTCAAGGGGTTCGGGGGGCTGGTGGAAACTGAAGATAGGGGATCTCATCCTATATACCGTTGAGGTACGAGAGCGGGAGGCTCTCCTTCGCCATTTTCTCATCCGACAGGTCTGCACTATGATGCAGATTACTGCTATCACCAAGAGTGATTCCACGACGCATGACAAGGAGTACCAATTCATAAATTTGGTACACCAGGTCGGTTTACTGCTGCTTGTTACTGGGCTTTGAGTGGTCTGAGGAAGTGAAACATTAACGGCTGGTGGAGTGGGGGTAAGGGGGTTCACGTCCGCGCGCAACCACATGGATCCCATAATCCATAGTACAACAACAACTGGGGTCTTCATCTTCTTTCTTTTCTTTTCTTCCAGTGTCTTCTCTGGGTCTTCTGGGATTCTGTTGGATCAAGCATAGTGTCTGTTACCATCTTGTCTAACATCTCGAATCTTACAGTCTGTCTGTCCTGTACTGCCAAATACCCTTTATGAATGGTCACTCTCTGTGACTCCCTTATTTAAAAAAAAAATTTGTTCAAAACGAATTTAGGACCAGACATATACTTAAATACTGTACCACTGTGAGCCATCTCGCAGGCTGTGCAATTTACCATCCCAATGTTCCTGGATGTAAATAGCATGTGGAATTGGCAACCAAAGGGCTACCTAAAATAAAACAAACAAAACCAAACTTTTAGAAACAAGACTTTCGAAATGAGATGCGTATGGGCCGCGACGGGTAAGATTTGGGTGGAATCCACGGGTAGAGCGTGCTGTGCTGTACCCGAGCTTAGCTGACCAGAGGGGGGTCGTCAGACAGGGCGGGTCCTCAGTGCCATTACTCCACTGCCTGAGCGACCTGAAACGAACGGGCAAGAATGTAGTCATCATGGGGGTTGCCTCTTCTATCCTTCAAACAGAAAAGCAGTTACGAAACTGGAGCTAGCAAGCTCTCAGAGGTTTCAGCTGATATTCTTGTCGGCTGGACTTCAGACATTTCAGCTGATAAGGCGTCTGGCAAATTCTCCTAGGTTTCTGCGGACAGACTTGGTGTCTGGCTGCAGAGCTGCTGTTCATGAGAAAACAAACAAACATAACCAAACAAACATGCAACAAAAAACGTGCAGGTTCCATTAGAAAAGGACACCGTTTATCTCTCAAGCGGTTCCTCTTTTTACATCATCTGGACACCTCAATCATCATCTTCGGCGAACAGGGTCGCAAAGGGGTTGCCGTGTCGGGAGTCAGACTTAAAGTCATCCTCTTCTCCCGGATCTCATACCCTTGTATGGATCAGGCGTGCTACGGTTGCATTGTGTGAACGGGGTTCCATCTCATCGTTCCGGATGAGCCTGGATGAATTGTCGCGGTGCCAAGGAGTTGTGTCAAAAATTGAGTGAGCGAAAGCGGGGTCGCCAGTGTGGGGTGGGGGTTCTGGGTCTGGGGCCTTTATGTATGTGATCTCAAAGGGATCACTCGAGTCGGGTTCGTAGTCGCTGTGTGTGGGGTTTGTTGTATCAGGGCAGTAGAGAGGAGTGCTGTGGCTGTCGTCAGAGTCACAGTCGCTGTCTCTGCTGTGGCAGCTTGTGGGCGTGTAGGGGCGGGTCTAAAGTCAATGGGCGGAGTCGAGGTCGAGTCCGTGGAGGTGCTGGTCTGTGACGGGGAGGGTGGAAATGTGTCTCTTGTGGGCGGGGCATGGTGTGCTGCATCAAGCATGATGTGATGTGTGTGGTTGGACTGTGTTCCATATGCCTTTAACTGGTTAATATGGAACCAGGCAGTCTTCCCATTGGGGTACTTTATCTTGTAAACGGAAGGGCTAACTTTATCAGCAATAGTGTAGGGGCCAGAGTATTTGGGTGAGAGGAATGTACTGGGATTGTAGACAGAGAGCATAACCTGCTGCCCTACTGCAAACTCAGTGGTGTGTACCGTTTTGTCGAAACAGGCCTTGCTCTTTCTTTCTGGTGCCTAACTTTACCATGGCTGCGAGCTGAGCCGATTTAATATTTGCTACCATTTGTTTGACTGCCTTCTCGTGTGTGAGGGCCGTCAATTCTGGGGTGGTCAAATCGATCCCTAACAAATACTCTGTTCCTTTCATGGGGCGTCCGGTCATGAGCGTGTGTGGTGTGAAACCTGTAGAAGTTGAAACAGTATTCCGTAAAAACATCAACGCGAATAGGAGGACCGAATCCCAAGTCGTATTATTTTCCTGGACCATTTTACGGAGGATGGATTTTAGGGTCCGATTCATGCGATTCATGAGAGCACTAAGGAGAAAAATCCGAAAAACATTAAAAATTATTTCATTTGTTTTTAGCTTTTGCCACTTTTGTTGTATAGTTAGAACATTTTTGGGAGTTTTGTTATTTATCCAGTGGCTCTGTGTTGCCATAAAAGGTGAGCATTTATAGCCCATCCCCATTGACCTTGGGACATTACATTTCTACTCCAATAACCTGTTGCCTTCCTAAACCAGTTCCGGAAATCTAGGGTGGGATTCTCCCCAAACAGGCCATACCGATGCTGAGGAGTGGCGTGAACCACTCCGGCAATGGGCCGCCCGGAAGCTGCGGAAACCTCCGCACCTTCAGGGGCTAGGCTGGCGCCTGCGGGGTTGGCGTGCCATGCCAACCGGCACTGAACGGCCTCCGCCGGCTGGCGCAAGCGGGCGCATGCACGGGAGCGTCAGCGTGTGCTGGCATCAACCTAGCACATGCGAGGGGGAGTTCTTCTCCGCGCCGTATTTGGCGGACTGTTACACCAACCAGCATGGAGGGAAAGAGTGCCCCAACGGCACAGGCCCACTCACGGATCGGTGGGCCCCGATCGCGGGCCAGGCCACCGTGGGACCCCCGTGCGGCCTTTCCTCCCCACGCCCCCCCCCTCCGAGGACTCCGCAGGCCGTCCACAGAGCCAGGTCCCGCTGGTAAGGATCTGGTGTATTTCATGCCAGTGGGACACGACGAAAATGGATGGCCACTCAGCCCATCGCGGGCGGGAGAATTGCCGGGGGGCCACTGCCAACGGCCCCCAACCGCGCGGCATGATTTCCGCCCCCCACTGAAGAAACCGACGCCGGAGAGTCCGGCAGACGGCGCCAGGCCGAGATTCACGCCGCCCCCTGGCGATTCTCCGGCCCAGAGCGGGGGTCGGAGAATACTGTCCCTGTCTGGGTACTTCCAAAGTGCCGCTAACGAGAGAGTTTCATGATTTTGACCCAGTGAAAGTGAAGGAATGACGATATAGTTCCAAGTCAGGATGCGTGACATCGGGGGAAACTTACAGGGGCCGGTGTTCACATGCTTCTGTTGCACTTTTTCTTCCGGGTGGTAGAGGTTGCAGAAGGCGTTGTTTATCATAGAATTTACAGTGCAGAAGGAAGCCATTCGGCCCATCGAGTCTGCACCGGCTCTTGGAAAGAGCACCCTACCCAAGGTCAACACCTCCACCCTATCCCCATAACCCAGTAACCCCACCCAACACTAAGGGAAATTTTGGACACTAAGGGCAATTTATCATGGCTAATCCACCTAACCTGCACATCTTTGGATTGTGGGAGGAAACCGGAGCACCCGGAGGAAACCCACGCACACACGGGGAGGTTGTTGAAGGAGCCTTGGTAAGATGGGTGAAAGGCTGTTTCACTGACAGTAAAGAATACACCAGTTAGTTAGGTGGGAAAGAGACTGTGATTTCCAACTGGGGTAGGAAAGTGGTGCATCACAAGGGATGACAGATCAGGTGACCAATGATGGCAGTGTGGCCATTGGATGATTGGAGACTCAAGGTCATGTGATTTTTTTCCAGGAATACATCCAACTGGAGTTGTCAACCTTATCACAGCAGGAGGTCTTTGCCTTCATTTACAGGCCTAGCAAGCAGTGAATTGAATTCTCTTAAATCATGCCCCTAATAATATTCCAAAATAACTTGGCATATGCCACCAAAATGAGTCAACATTTAGAACTGGGGATATACAAACTAGTTTTCTATAGAATTCAACTGTAAAGCACAGAATTTATTTAAAAACATGGCCGGGATTCTCCAGTATCCGGCGGGGTGGGCCGTACCGGTGCCAAGGGGTGGCGTGAACCACTCTGGCGTCGGGCCGCCTGGAAGGTTTGGAACCCTCTTCACCTTCAGGGGCTAGGCCGGTGCTGGAGTGGTTGGCACCACGTCAATCGCTACCGAAGGGCCTCCGCCGGCCGGCGCGAGTTGGTGCATGCGAAGTGGTGCCAGCGTGTTCTGGCGTATACGTAGAACCGCTGGCTTATTTCCTGCGAATGCAGGAGGGGTTTCTTCTCTGCACTGGCCGTGGCGGAGCTTTACACAGGTCGGCGCGGAGGGAAAGAGTACCCCCATAGCACAGGCCCACTCGCAGATCGGTGGGCCACGATTGCAGGCCAGGACACCGTTGGACCCCCCCCCTCCCCCGGGGCTGGATTCCCCCGTGCCCACCCCGAGGACGTCACAGGCTGCCCTCAGAGCCAGGTCCTGCTGGTACGGACCTGGTGTAATCTACGACGGCGGGACTGGCCAGAAACAGGCGGCCGCTCGGCCCATCGGGGAGCCTAGACTCGACGGGGGGGGCCGCTGCCAACGGCCACCGACCGGTGCGGCATAAATCCCCGCCCCCGCCAACAAACCGGTGCCGGAGAATTCGGCAGCCGGCATCGGGGCATTGTGGCGGGATTCACGCCCCCCCCCCCCCCCCCCCCCCCGGCTATTCTCCGACCCGACGGGGGGGTCGGAGAATCCCGCCCACATCTCCAGATCAAATACATTTCTTCATTGTACCCGCATAGAATTAAAACAGACAGTGCTTTTCCTAAAGATGTATTTCGTGTTCTGTTGAAGCCAACATTTGGACAATTGAGAGGTTGAAAAGGCTGCAATGATATATTCTCAACTTTCTACATCCTGAGCTGTTACCCATGACACACAAGGACCGAGATAGATATGATTAGTTCATCTCCATGCAGGGAGTAAGAACTGGTTTGGTTAAAGGTACCCCAGATAAACCAAAACAAATAAATAAACTAGATTTTCGATTCTCTGCTGTTTGGCCTTTCACACATTTTATTCTCTCTGGGGGTTGCACTCTTTTCTCTTAATTTATTAGCTCTGATTTCCCTTGATTTATGTGGCTATTAGCATTATTCTCCCTTGGTTTCTGTTGCTATGACTTATCTTTCATCAGGGCTCAAAACATTAGCTCTTTTCTATCCTTATAGATGCTGCCAGACCTGCTGAGGTTTTGCAGAATTTTCTCTTTTGGTTTTAAATAAACTAAGACATGCCCCAATTCATTCAGCCATTCACTAGGAATAAAAATAGATTTGTAAAATGCCCTGTTTACTCAGGAACCAAGTTGGCAGTTGTTTGATTATGTTTAATGTTCACTGGGGAAATTGAAAATGGTCAATTGGCTGCATATTATTATTGGATTAAAGTTTATATATGCAAACGTTGTGCGTGGATCAGAAATTAGAGCAATGACTGTGAATGAGAGCTGGATTGACAATAGAGCTCCAGAGTCACTTGATGGTTTAATGAGTAAAGGAGCTGTGCGAAGTTGTGTTCAACCATTTAGGACGTTCATGGTTTCATTCCCAATATGTGTGGTTCGAGTCTAAGCGAATGCATTCGCAAGGAAGTTAGAATTGGCCTTGCACCATAATACTGAAGAAGGAAAACCTCAACCAGTTTTCCAAAATATTTGTCTGTACTTACAACATTCCTAAATTACAGCAGTGGCTGCATTTCAATGTGTTTCAGTGGCTGTAAAATGCATTTGGAGGTCTTCGGATCATGTAAAACACTCTGTAAGCACAATTTTGTTTCTTTGTTTGTGGACTGGAGTCTTATTGTATTTTGAAAATAATTCTAAGCCTAAGAGTTGCCATTTGCAATTAGAAGGAAAGTGTTGCACTTATGTAGCCCTTTCATGACCTCAAGACATCTCAAAGTAATTTACAGCCAATCAAGTACTTTCGAAGTGTAGTTGTTGTGTAATGTAGCGTACAGACATTCATTACATTTGCACTCCAATAGTCTGTTGTAACAGACAAGTTAATCTATCAAAGAGTTAACTCTCTTAAATGTCTTTTGAATGCCATAATTATTCATACACGGACATCACTGTAATTTTTATCACATGAAGCAGGACTTTCATGTTAAAGGCTCCACAAAATTGCAAGTTGCTGTGGAATAAGATTGTATTGTAGCAATTCGCAGTATCATTGGTTAATGTGAGCCAAATAGATGCAATTAACAAAGGGACACCAGTATATTTATCATTCCAATACCGTGATTACATTCGCAGCCCGGTGTCCCTGCAGAGGGAGCACGTGGTGTCTACTGACACTATTGAGGCATTCTGTGACCAGTGGGACCCATGGAGACCGGGTACCTTATTGACCTACTTAATCACATTTTGGTTTAACGTTTTAAGTTTCCTTTGTGGTTTGTTCTTTGATGCAGATATATTTATCCTTATCAGTATTCCATGCTGTTAGGTAAGGATGCACGGTGCACTTATGAGAGTCACTGCTGCTTCATAGTGCTAGGGACCTGGATTAAATTCTGGCCTTGGGTGACTGCCTGTGTGGAGTTTGCACATGCGGCCGGGTCTGCATGGATTTCCTCCAGGCTCTCCGGTTTCCTCCCACATCCCAAAAATGTGTTGGTTGTGAGGAATGAGACCCACGCAGACACGGGGAGAACGTGCAAACTCCACACAGTGACCCGGGGCCAGGATCAAACGCGTGTCCTCCCAATATTATTTTGGTCACATTTTATGCAGTTACCAATAATTGGGAGAGAAAAAAAATGGCCAAATAATAGAAATGGTCAGAACAGATACTCCGCAAGATATCTTTCACACGTTTCATTTCTTTAACCGGACAGGTCCTGTTGAATATCTCACCAAATACATATTCATTAAGAGTGTACATATAAATACTTTGCCCAGTATGTCACATTGACATTGCCTCATCAGAGTTGAGGAAATAATTTGTGTAATTATGCAACTAATTATCCCATTGAGCAACATCTACCTTTCTTGAAGTTTTATGCTGATTTGCTGTGTTAATGACTCCATGCCTAACACCGCTGACAAGTGCGATGATGGTTACAGATGTTGGTCTTGGCTGATATTTAAGCAAGCCGCCCATGTTCAACCGAAATCTTTCAGACAAACATCGGGCATTCCCACTTCTCGATAAAACACAGCTGGCCTGAGGCTAATCTTTAACAAGCTATTACAGGCACAACCCATTCTCATTTTTCAATACAGCACTCCGCGCATACACAGACATGCACAAAAATAAGTTACACAGAATATAAAATATATTCAATGTATAAATTGCAGTGGCTGGTTTGATGAAATGTATACGTACCTGCCTTCCTTGGGCAGCATCAGAAAAACATTTCTGAGCCACAGATCCCTGAACGAACATGATGAATATTTACCCAACCAGGCATCTGATATCAACATCTCATATTTAAATTCTTTGTTGTTTTACCCATGAGAACAAAGACAAAAATGTTGAGAAGTATGATATTAGGCTTAAATTCAGCAAATATCACCAGATGTTGTATAATTTGTGTTGCAAGAGCATGTATATGCAAGTCTTTTAGACTGTATTATCTAATCGCTGGCGCATTCTGAAAATGTGGGCTGCCTTTGCGGGCTTGGGCATAGGTGGGCCGGGGGGAAAGGGGGGAAGAGGGAGACGGGGGGGTGGGAGCATGTAATGCTTGACCCCTGGCAGAAATGGCAGATGCCAGCTGACCTACATTGAACAGGGCCGCCCTGAAGTAATAACGTGCTGCGGATGGCATGAGAATAGAGCGAATGTGGGACCTCACCCCCCCCCCCCCTCAGTGGGAGGAAGTCCCACCTTCGGGAGCTGTCATACAATCTGAATGGCTGGCAGCTTGCCCAGTGCCAGCAGTGCCATTGTGGGCACTGCCAGGACTGCAGCAAGCCCACAGAGGAAGAGGACGCCGACACCAAGAGGGAGGTAAGTCTGGCTTTTTTTGATGGGGAATGATTGGGGAAGTTCCAGGGGTGGGGCGATGGTGGGGGACACCCCAAAGGACTTCACCTATTTCCCTCCCCAAAAGACCTTTTCGCACCAACCATATTATATTGTGGACAGCATATCATCCCATTGGCATGCTTGCCAACAAGCTCAATTGACTGTTAATTCTTTACTTAAAAATGGCAGGTGGACTGCTGATTACGGGGCCTGACTCAGGGGGTGGGCAGGACGGTGGTGGGCTTGCCAGGCCTCAAACTTTACCCCACCCCTGCACAAGGCAGCCATAAAATCTAGCTCTGTGTTGGGCAAATGTATGTTGTATTCATTCTACAAATCCTTGTTCAATGTGAACCAAAAATTCTTTATTTTTCTTCTCCTATTGTGCTTCGTTCCTCCCCGTAAGTAATGGTTGCCGTGATATGGGACCATGGAGGACACCATTGGTGACCACAACCTATTCTCATGCCCACATGTGTGACCATACTAGCAACATGTAGTGTTGGCTATTTTTTTCTTTTCACCAGGCTTGTGGCTCTGAGGTAATTGAAGTGTCCCATGTTGCTGCTCTAGGTCTGATCAACTAATCAGGGATCAAACTTGGGGTTAGAGTTCGGCTGCAGGTTCTAATGTCGATCTTACAACAGCTGGTCAATTGGCAGTGGGGTGGTCCGAGGCCTGTCCAGGTAGAGCCGGATGCAAGTAGAAGGGGGTAGAAAATACTGTATCGGGCACTGGCATCTTACTTAATGGGGCTACCATTTTCTGTTGATTGCTCTGCAATGACCACTGCCCATCCTGCATTGACTATCGGTGGCCTGCCCTGCACTGACAAACTGAAAATGTGAAGGAAACCCAAATGGTGTAAAGGAAAACCACAGCTTCAATGGAAGACCCTAGGTGGCCCGACGATTCAGCATTTTGATGAAGGCCGCTGGCTGGTGTGTGGGAGCCTTGATGGCCACATGCATACAGCCAATCACACCCTACTCCTTGGGAAATATTCCCATGGCCCAGATATCATTGGCTCTCTCAAATTGTCTGTCTGGATTGGTTTGACAGTACAAATTACTTGCTGATAATCTTTATGGGCGGCACGGTTGCATGGTAGTTAGCATTGCTGCCTTACAACGCCAGGGAACCGGGTTCGATTCCGACCTAGGGTTACTGTCTGTGTGGAGTTTGCACATTCTCCCCATGTCTGCGTGTGGGTTTCCTCCAGGTGCTCCGGTTTCCTCCCACAGCCTAAAGATTTGCAAGTTAGGTGGATTGGCCATAATAAATTGCCCCTTAGGGTGGGGCTGCAGGAATACGGCAGGGGATTGAATCTGAATAGGGTGGTCTTTCAAGGTGTTGGTGCAGACCCGATGGGCTGAATGGCCTCCTTCTGCACTGAAGGGATTCTATGATTCTATGAAGAGGACATTGGGCAACATCTTGATGTAACGAATTGCCACAGTCAGCGAGATATTTTATATATTTCCAGTGGATCTCTGGGAAGGTCCTGAGGTGTAGACATGCAGCACCTCAGCGATCTTCAACACCACTGCCAGTGAGTAGCCAACACTTCCAATAAGCCTCATCTCATCCTTTATCATGGAACACAGATGTTTGACGGTCTAACTGGAGAGACGCAATCTTTGGTGTCACTGCCTCTGGAATATCTGAAGGTAACTGAGCCTCTGACACTATACCCCTTCTGGAGTGTAGCCTCTTCTGTGTGCAGGCAGCTCTCCACGTGCTTCTCACTGCCTTTCTCTTGCGCCCCTGCCCTGCTGCCGAAGCTGTCCCTCCTGTGGCCCTAACCTTACTAATCTCCCACTGCCTGTGGTTGGACCTCCCTCTCTCCCTGTTTTTCCTCCTCCTCAGTAGTGGAGACTTGTGAAGGAGATCCATGGCAAATGGCCTCTCCCAGAGAGCAAGGCATTTTCGACAAAAGCAATCAAATCACCACAACCCTTCTCCCCTCCCTTTCTCCCATCTAATAATAATCTTTATTATTGTCACAAGTAGGCTTACATTTACACTGCAATGAAGTTACTGTGAAAATCCCCTTGTCGCCACACTCCGGCGCCTGATCGGATACACTGAGGGAGAATTCAGAATGTCCAATTCACCTCGCAAGCACGTCTTTTGGGACTTGTGGGAGGAAATCGGAGCACCCGGAGGAAACTAATGCAGACACAGGGGGAACGTGTAAACTCCGCACAGACAGTGACCCAAGTGGGAATCGAACCTGGAACCCTGGTGCTGTGAAGCTACAGTGCTAACCACTGTGCTATCGTGCTGCCCTGTTTCTCCTGCTCAAGTGTTCCAGACCCGATGGGACTCTTTGTCCATGTTACCGATACTGGTACCTTTTCTCTTCCTCCTGACTTCCTTGGCTGCTACACCTCCCCCCCCCCCCCCCCCCCCCACCCCCTTCCTTCCCTCCAACCCACTATGGCTCTCTCAACGGCTGCTAGAGAGAGCCAGAACTGAAACCCTGCTTGCTTATCGCCGTCTTTTTGTTCTGAAGTCTCCATGGTTCTCTTGTGGCAGAAGTGAAATGCAAAACAGCGTGTGAAACTGTTCTCCATTGGCCACTTAATTGCCTTTATTTCCTTTCCACCTCATTAGTGTAAACAACACACCATCTGTGTTGACTGCCATTGGGGAAAACAATTTTATGGACCCCCCTCACTGCATCTCCTCCACTCTCCCGCCTCAACCTCCACTTCAAGCCCATTCCCAAAGGGTTCGTAGAATTCTGACCTGTGATCTTCATGACCAAACACCCTTGCCAAGCGATGCTTGGTTCAAGTATGAAGCTTTGTCATCTTACAGTATAGATGGTTTTGGTAAGATTTTTCTTTTTCTTTCAGAGATAAATATTTCCTGTTTCTGCCTATTTGAGGTACTTACAGTCTGAAATAGGGTACGAAATGCACTACCTGAGAAAACTCTCAAGTACTGTCTGTGTGCACTTAAGTTAATGAATGCATGCTACACTAACCAACTTCTTCAATTTCATCCTGGAGATGGTGCACTTTCAAAAAAAGGACACACTGTTCCGTTCATACTCACAGAAGCTATCCTGCTGAAACTTGTCCAGTAGTAATGTTTTACATTTATGAGAAAGTCTATTGCTTAACAACAACTTGTGAATCTTTACACGATAATGAAATGAAATGAAATGAAAATTGCTTATTGTCACGAGTAGACTTCAATGAAGTTACTGTGAAAAGCCCCCAGTCGCCACATTCCGGCGCCTGTCCGGGGAGGCTGATATGGGAATCGAACCGTGCTGCTGGCCTGCTTGGTCTGCTTTAAAAGCCAGCGATTAGCCCTGTGAGCTAAACCAGCCCCTAAAATGAAAATTGCTTATTGTCATGAGTAGGCTTCAATGAAGTTACTGTGAAAAGCCCCTAGTCGCCACATTCCGGTGCCTGTTCGGGGAGGCTGTTATGGGAATTGAACCGTGCTGCTGGCCTGCCTTGGTCTGCTTTCAAAGCCAGCAATTCAGCCCAGTGTGCTAAACAGCCCCACCAGCTACCCCAGCAATATTTTCGCCTTACAAAACTAAATGCGATGACTTAGTCATTAAAATAGCACAGAAATTGTGAAACCTCACACAAAAACAATTGGCACTGGAATTTCCGTTTTTTTTAACCAAACCAAATAATGCTATTAAACCTCTGTTGTGTCAACCCTTTATGATCTCCTATGGTGGAATTCTACACAGCATCATTTTTGGGGGTTGATGGGAAATAAGTGGCCTGAGCTCCAGTCTTAGTTTCGGTAGCTGTGCTAAAATAATTAACCTTCTTGTTATGTCTAATAACCTGCACTCGGCACATGGGACAGGGTCAATTGTTTTCCCCTTGTGGCTCGAGGAGTGTGAGCTACCCGCTAACTATAGGGCCGATAACCAGGTTGTGCCTGTCAGGCCTGGGCCAACTCTAGGTAACAGTTAAGAAATTAGTCCCTGAGCCCAGTTGGCCAGTCGGGAACCAACCAACACAGAGAGAGAACCCAGTGAGGTATAACCAGGCCCCTTGTAAATAGTTGTTCTTCTAAATAAAGGTCCTCTCTTGTTTACTTCTTGGACACTTGGATGATTTTCTGTGCACTTTTCTCTCGCGCATAAGCCCAGAAGAATTAGACCATTGCATGTTTTGATGTGCATTCCTTTCTCCACTTCAGGAAACGCTCATCAAGAAATGTTTCTTTGTATGTAGCAAGAAATACGATTTGAGGAAGAGGAAAAATCACTTGCTCCACCGAGGCTAGTTGTTTTAAATTGGTCTCAAGCCCAATTTGCTAACTTTGCCACATACTTAATTTCTGTGGATACACATCTAGTTCGCTCTTGCTCTTGTTCAAGTAAACAAAATGAGCAATGTTGTTGAATTCAACAGAAGCAGGCAGCCGAAGGCCATAGGCTTTAATGAAGACTCAGAGTGAGGAGGAAGAATATAATTTCTAGCAATGGAGGAGTTCCTTCAGCCTGTCAGGCCTGGGCCAACTCTAGGTAACAGTTAATAAATTAGTCCCTTAGCCCAACAAGTATATGTAGCCATAATAAGTTTTGCATTAAGAAAGAGTGTGAGCATCTCGATGAGAAATGGAAACAGCTAGATGGGCTACGTCAATGAATATCGAAATAAAAACAAATTACGGCAGATGCTGGAATATGAAACAAAAACAGAAAACACTGGACCATCTCAGCAGGTCTGACAGCATCTGTGGAGAGAGAAGAGAGCTAACGGCCGGAATTCTCCCAAAATTGGTCATGGGGAAAATTCTAGAATCCGTTATCTCCTTTCCCGCAGGCAGCGCAGAGCCGCCACACCGGGTTTCCTGGCAGCATGGGATAGCTTCAATGGGAAATCCCACTGGAGTAATGAATCCCACAGCTGAGAAACACACAGCTGGAGCACTGAGAATCTCGCCCAACATTTCGAGGCTGCATAACTCTGTCAAAGCTGGCCTAGTCTATTCATTGTCAATGAATATCTGAGAATTTCAGTGTGCAACTCGTTAATTAGTTAATAGTGATAAAATGTGGTTGCTGGTTCATGCTATATTTTACCACTGTATCTGTGATGCACTGGGACTTTCCAGGGGAAACAAAGCCTTACATTTCTATGGTACCTCTGTCTTTTAATCCATGCAGAAGTTCATTTTTAAAATGTACGTTTCCCATCAGGTATTGCAACACCTGAGGATACAGCAGGATTTAGATCGTTTGGAGACTTGGGCGGCAAGACGGCAGATAGAGTTTAATTCGGACAAATGTGAGATGATGCATTTTGGAAGGTCTAATGCAGGTAGGGAATATACAGTGAACGGTAGAACCCTCAAGAGTATTGACAGTCAGAGAGATCTAGGTGTGCAGGTCCACAGGTCACTGAAAGGGGCAACACAGGTGGATGAGGTAGTCAAGAAGGCATACGGCATGCTTGCCTTCATTGGCCGGCGCATTGAGTATAAAAATTGGCAAGTCATGTTGCAGCTGTATAGAACCTTAGTCAGGCCACACTTGGAGTATAGTGTTCAATTCTGGTCGCCACACTACCAGAGGATGTGGAGGCTTTAGCGAGGGTGCAGAAGAGATTTACCAGGATGTTGCCTGGTATGGAGGGCATTAGCTATTAGGAGCGGCTGAATAAACTTGGTTTGTTCTCACTGGAACAAAGAAGGTTGAGGGGCGACCTGATAGAGGTCTACAAAATTATGAGGGGCATAGACAGAATAGATAGCAAGATACTTTTTCCCAGGGTAGAGGAGTAATTACTAGGGGGCATCGTTTAAGGTGTGAGGGGCAAGGTTTAGAGGAGATGTACGAGGCAAGTTTTTAACACAGAGGGTCATGGGTGCCTGGAACTCGCTGCCGGAGGAGGTGGTGGAAGCTGAGGCGATAGTGACGTTTAAGGAGCATCTTGACAAATACATGAATAGGATGGGAATAGAGGGATATGGACCCAGGGAGTGTAGAAGATTTTAGTTTAGACGGGCAGCATGTTCATCGCAGGCATGGAGGGCTGAAGGGCCTGTTCTTGTGCTGTACTTTTCTTTGTTCCTTGTTCTTTGTATGCTTCTAAATTACTAGGGGAAAAAATGACAAGTTCTCACCGAATTCAGCAGTGAAGAGTTTCAAAACAATACACCCATCACTGAGACTAGACATGTCTCTCACTTGTGTGAACAAGAGTTGTGCAGGGCTAGTTTTGGACATGCAGGCAGTATGATCAGCAGCTGGGGTAGCTTGCCAGGATTGGGGGAATGGAGGGTTGGGTGAGGAATAGGATTGTCAGATCTCAAGAATTGTCCTGGAGTTGCTGGGAATGAAATTCCAATGGCTGTGAAAAGCATGGACAAAGAATCATTGGGGCATTCAATGAAATGTGTTTTTCATTTTCTTTGAACAATTTCATAAATCGCCCAGTGGGATAATGAAGAATCTGTTCATTTGTAGTTGGCATGGGAAGGATACATCACAAAGAGTGGCATGTCAGCCATGTAGGGGCAGTGGTTGGAGACAAAGCATCATGTGAGAAAACTTACAGCTATATATCAGGGCAGAATCAACAGAGGATGTAAGACTCGCTATTCTTTAAACAGCTGGAACAGCTAATGAGAAGAAAAAATGTTTATTATTCAGATCAAATGGATCAAATGATCTTTATTTTTATCCAAACGTGTCCTTTGTAAAACATTAAACACTCAAAACCTGCTGGGAATAAGGACTATCATCAAGTTCTACTGGTTGGAGTTTGTGATTGTCAAAGGATTATTTGACTATAAACAACCAAACAAAATGTTGCCATCAGCTGTAGTTAGACAGAATGCAAATGCTACTATTAACAGCAAGCAGGATTGTCCAATTGGGAGATTAAAGGCACGATCTAATGGAAATGCTTGTGGCCGCGATCTACAAGCCATACTGTCCCCGATAAACAGCGCATCGCGGCGCAACATGGCTGTTAAATGATGGGAGACTCACGTTCCCGGGAGATACCCGGCCTGAGATGTCGCAATGTGAAGACTGCCCATTGGGAGCGGGCTCACTTTTTGGACACCTCGGGCGAGCGCCATTCAGCGCTGGTCTCCACAAATAGGCACTGATAGAATTGCACTAGTGGGGGCCTCCCAGTGGATCAGAGGCCCCCATCGGGGGAGGGTAGCACCCTGGTACTGCTGGTGTCACTGGCACTGCCAGCCTGGCACCCTGGCAGTGCCACTTGGGTGCCAGCATGGCATTACCTAGGTGGTACTGGCCGGGGCAGTGCCAGTGTGCCAGGCTAGCATTCAAGTGGCAGTGATTGGGCTGCGGGGGGGGGGGGGTGCACTTTGCAGGTGTGTGGGCTGGTGCCCGGGGGCCCTTATAGAGAGTTGGGGCTCGGGGGTGTTTAGGGGTCGTGTCGGGAACTCGGGTAATGTGTGGCATGGTGGCACATTGGCTAGCACTGCTGCCCCACAGTGCCAGGGACCCGGGTTCAATTTCAGACTTGGGTCACTGTGTGCATTTTGTGTGCTCTTCCTGTGCCTGTGTGGGTTTCCTCGGGGGGGCTCTGGTTTCCTCCCACAGTCCAAACATGTGTGAGTTAGGTGGATTGGCCTTGATAAGTTGTCCCTTTGAGTTCAAGGATGTGCAGTTCAGGTCATGGGGTTACGGGCGGGGCAGACGGGTGAGTGGATTATGGGTAGAGTGCTCTTTCGAGGGATCAGTGCAGACACGACTGGTCGAACGGCTGTCTTCTACACTTTAGGGATTCTATGTTTCTGTGCTTCTGAAAATGAAATGAAATGAAATGAAAATCGCTTATTGTCACAAGTAGGCTTCAATGAAGTTACTGTGAAAAGCCCCGAGTCGCCGCATTCCGGCGCCTGTTCGGGGAGGCTGATACAGGAATTGAACTGTGCTGCTGGCCTACCTTGGTCTGCTTTCAAAGCCAGCTCTCTAGCCCTGTGCTAAACCAGCCCCAAGTTTCTAAGTATTATTTGTCAAGGGTTCAGCTGGGCTCTGCTGGCGAGTTCCCCACCGCTATTTAATAACAATTATGTCACTTTTTTGGCATATTCTCACCAGTTTAGCCCACACTTAGGGCATATTTTACCGGCTGTTCATGCCGGTGGGATATTCCGGTCCCACCGCAGTGCACCTCCACCTCGCGTTTTCCAACGATGGGGGTTACAATCAGTGGGAAAACCCATTGACAACGGCGGGACCAGAAAATGCCACTGGCGGGCACCTTCCACTGCTGAAAAACACGCGGCAGGTTGCTCGGTAAATCCCACCTTTAGAATTTCTTTTCATCACGAGAGACCTGAACACAGAGATCGAGCCGCCATTTTGAAAGGTTGCCCCGATCTCCAAGTAAGCTTTTGGTCCCCACAGCCCCCTCACATTAGCTATGTCACCCCCACTCACATGGGCATTATCCCACCACTGCCCTCCCCCCCACCAAGCGAAGACATCCCTCTGTGGGGTCCCTGTGGGAACCCATCTTCAGGCTCCCATGCCCTCTTACAGGCCACCTCCTTCCAGGGCCCACACCCGTCAACCCCCAAACCTCCCAAAGGCCCCTACTTAACCTGTCCTTCACGCCCCCACCCTCCATACCCCTTTTCACCCTCCTTTCATGGGCATGGTGCCCTTGGGCCCTGATCCATGGCAGTGCCACCCTGGCAACATGTCAGCCTTGCATTGCCACCCTGGCAGTGCTCCTTCCAGCTTGTAAGTGTCACCTGGGCACCTTGACAGTACCACATTGGCAATGCCAATGTGCCCACGTTCCAGAGGGAAGGCTTTGAGCCACCCTGCTCTTTCCCTGACCACCCAGGGGTTTCCAATATCCTGGAAGACTCCCCCTCCCAAGGTGTCATTCCACTGGTCTCTGTGTGAACGGTGCCCAGCTGTGGACTCCCTGAGGAGGCCGTAAGATGTTGAGATGCTGGTAGATCCTGGTTGAGTAGACCTTGGCAAGTTTAAGGCCTACTTACGTGAGAGTGGGTCAAGAAGTCAGAGCCATGGGGCAAGATGTCCAAGGCTTGGGGCAATCTGTGTGGTCAATGACTGAGGGTCAGAACAAGGGATCCCAGTCACAGACATGTACCGGGCCCACAAGGACATTGCTGCGGTGCTCCAGAGCCTGGCCCAGTCACAAAGGGTCATGGCTGATGGCGTCGAGAGCATTGGCTGGGCGCTGACTGACCAGGGCAGTCCAAGAGAGACCTGGCACAATCCCAGAGGGACATTGCACAGTGCCAAGGGAGCATGATTGAGGCAGTGAGGGACATAACTCACTTGATGAAGGATATGGCCCAGTCTCAGTGCTCCATCGAGGGCATTGAGACCCTGGTTGAGATGAGGGCGGGCCTCCAGGACTGGCAGTGCCATGTGACATTTTTAAAAATTATTTTACTGGATCTGGGAATAGCAGGCTAGGCTAGCAATTATTACCCATCCCTAGTTGCCCTTCAGAAGGTGGTGATGAGCTGTCTTCTTGAATCGCTGCAGTCCTTCAGGTGTAAAGACAACCACTGTGCTGTGAGGGAGGGAGTTCCAGGATTTTGCCCCAGCGACAGTAAAGGAACGGCGATATATTTCCAAATCAGGGTGGTGGGTGACTTGGAGGGGAACCTCCAGGTGGTGGGGTCCCCAGGTATCTGCTGTTCTTGTCCTTCCAGATGGTGGTGGCCATGGGTTTGGAAGGTGCTGTCTAAGGAACCCTGGTGAGTTACTGCAATGTATCTTGTCGATGACACACACGGCTCCCACTGTTTGTCGGTGGTGGATGGTTTGAATGTTTGTGGAAGGAGGAGTAATCAAGTGGGTTGCTTTGTCCTGGATGGTGTCAAGCTTTTTGAGTGTTGTTGGAGCTGCACTGAACCAGGCAACTGGAGAATATTCCATTACACTCCTAACTTGTGCCCTGTAGATGGTGGTCTGGCTTTGTGGAGCTCAGGAGATGAGTTACTCACCAGAGGAATCCTAGCCTTTGACCTGCCCTGATAGCCACAGTATTAATGTAGCTATTTCAGTTCAGTTTCTGATCAGTGGTAACCCCAGGATGTTGATTGGAGCCTCTGGAGCTCAAGCCAGCCTCACCTCCATCCCATGGAGTAGCCCGGTGGCCAGGAGGAGGTAAAGGGAACACCTCAGTGCTTCTGAATCGCCCACATGACACTGGTGTATCTCATGGGCAGCAGGCAGAACAGGGTGGCACCTCGTCACCTGTGAAATCTGAAAGTCAGCTGGGCCCATCCAGGTCCAGGCCCATCAGATGACGGCCACCAAAGGCACCTAAGGTCAGAGGACAAAATACTCTGCAGTCTGTCTCCACATCTGATGTGCTGTCTGGGTCACACCTAGGAGGAGCATTAGAGCATTTAAGATAAGAAAGTTAAACAACAGTTAAGTTCATATAATCATAGAATTTCCAATGCAGAAGGAGGCCATTCGGCCTATTGAGTCTGCACCAGCCCTGGGAAAGAGCACCCTACTTAGGTCCACACCTCCACCCTATCCCCGTAACCCAGTAACCCCATCTAACCTTTTCGGACCCTACGGGCAATTTAGCATGGCCAATCCACCTAACCTGTACATCTTTGGACCGTGGGAGGAAACCTAAGCACCGAGAGGAAACCCACGCATTCACGAGAAGAACGTGCAGACTCTGCATAGACAGTGACCCAAGCCTGGAATTGAACCTGGGACCCTGAAGCTGTGAAGCAACAATGCTAACCACTGTGCTACCGTGCCGCCCACATGACATTGGGACAGGTACAGCACATAGGTTAGTGGTTGGATTTAGGGCACAATAACATAGATAGTCATTATCAAACAGCTTTACATCAACATTCTGATCTGCCTCTATCTGAAGGGTGTGAAGGATGGGCTGGGCTACGTGTAGACAGTGTGCTGCGTGAGAATGGGGGGGGGGAGAGGTTGGTGATGTCGGGTGTGTGTTTTGGACGATGGCACAGGGCAGGGCCCGCAGGACTCTTGAACGTTCCACCTGGGGCCACCCTCAGAGGTGGCAGTGAATGTGGCCAGAAGTGTGAGGCCACCTTGTAGGAAACCTTACCCAGTGAGTGACCCATCACCTCTCACCACCTCCACAACCGCGCCCTCTATCCCACCTCCCCAAGGATATCTGGGCCCATGAGATGACATGGCCAGCACACATGCAGGGATCACTCGGGCAGACAGTGGAATATGATCCTGAAGGCTGGAGTCAGACTTTGTCAAACATTGAGGAGCACCAGAGGTCATCTCACAGGACTCATCTCGTCATCATCCTCCGTCCCGTGAACAAAACCTGCTGATACGGCCTGCTCAGGGCCAACAGCCGGTGGCGGTGCTGGTAGGACCCTCATGGGAGTGGCGGGATACGGGGAGGGGGGGAGCTTGGGTGGTGGGATGGAGTGAAGGGTAGTTGGATACAGAAGGTGCAGTGAAGGGAGGAGGGACAGTGTAGGTGCAGTGAAGGGAGGAGGTACAGGGCAGGTAAAGCAAAGGGAAGAGGGACAGGGAAGGATGTGAGCGACATGGGGAAGGTGGCACCACTTGGAAGGGGGTGGGGGTGTGTAGGGAGATTATGAAGACGTGGGACAGGACGGCGGAGCAGCCGGTAGCCAGGCCTCTTGAAATGAAATAAAATGAAATGAAAAATGAAAATCGATTATTGTCACGAGTAGGCTTCAATGAAGTTACTGTGAAAAGCCCCTAGTCGCCACATTCCAGCGCCTGTCCGGGGAGGCTGGTACAGGAATGTTGACAAATCAGGAGGTGATGATTGTTCTGTATGCGGCGGCCCTGGAGAATATGTTAGGTGGCCTGCCGTGTCAGCTGGGATCCATGTCCAGTTGTTCCTGGCCATCTTCCTTGTCAGATGAAGCCTGGCATTCTTCCTCCTCCTCCAGTGTATCCCCCCTATGCTGCATGATATTGTGTAGGATGTAGCAGGACAGCACGCTGTTAGAGACCCTCCTGGGGCCATATTGAAGTGCCCCACCACATTGAAAGCTCACCTAGAGGACACTGATGTATCGCTCAATGACATTCCGCTTGCTACATGGGCATCGTTTTAATGGGTCTCCACATCGGTCTGGGGGCCTCCGGACAAACATCATTAGCCAAGACCTCGGCAGGTAACCCTTGTCGCCCAAGCGGCAACCCCCCACCTGAGCGAGCACCTTTAAGGTGTCGGGAACCAATGGGTTCGCCAGGATGTAACAGTTTTGCATGCTGCCTGGGTATCGGTGCCAGATTGCATATGTGCAGCTGATGGCCACACACCAACTGCATATTCTGGGAGTGATTCCAATTGATGAAGGGCACCTCTGTTGAGCTAGTGCTCGTTGGGGGACATGTTGCATTCGATTAGCCACTGGACCTGGGGCATGCGAGCAATTGCGGAAAATCCTGCTGCCCTGGCATCCTGGTGAGCTTTGTCCAGATTGAAGTTAGGTACTCCACTGCCCAGATGCATAGCGCATTCATCACAGCGTGGATGCACCTGGGTGCTGATGTCTGAGAAATCTCACACAGGTCCCCGCTCAGCTCTGGAATGAACCAGGGGCGCAAATGTTCAGGGCAACCCTTACCTATCCTCCTCAATACCCCTGTGATGCTAGGTGCACCACCATCTGGCAAAGGTGGCGCATGATCTCCCTGGTTAGCTGAAGTCCTCACACACGATCCGGCATCTCCTCTGGTGGCCGGGTGCAGCGCCTCTTTCGCACCACCTCCTTGGCTTGTTGGACAGCCGGCACTTGAGCCTCAGTGGCTGGCCCCTGCTCTTCTGAAAACTGGGGTGGAGGCGGAGGAGAGAGTTCACAGTCAGATGTTGTTGAACTCAATGTTAAGTCCTGAAGGCTGTAGTGTGCCTCATCGGAAGATGAGGTTCTGTTCCTGCAGTTTGCACTGGGTTTCACTGGAACATTGCAGCAGGCCAAAGAGGGACATGTAGACATGAGAGCCGGGCGATGAGTTGAAATAGCAAGTGACAGAGAGGTCTGGGTCCTGCTAGTGGACAGACTGAAGGTGTTCTGCAAAGCGGTCACAAAGTCTACGCTCAGTCTCTCCAATGTAGAGTAGACCGCACTGGGAGCAGCAAATACAATAGACCAGGTTGAAGGAGGTGCACTTGAAGGGCTGCCTCATCTGAAAAGAGGATTTCGGTCTTTGGATGGTGAGCAGGGAGGAGGCAGGCTGTGCACCTTCTGCGACTGCATGGGAATGTGCCGTGTGAGAGAGTGAGGTATGTGGGTGATGGAGGAGTGGACCAGGATATTCCAGAGGGAATGGTTCCTGTGGAACGCTGATGGGAAAATGAGGGGAACATGTGTTTAATGGTGGCATCATGCTGGACTTGGTGGAACTGGCGGAGGATGATTCTTTGAATGAGGAGGCTGGTGGGGTGAAGAGTGAGGACAAGGGGGACTCTACCCTGATTCTAGGAGGGAGACTAAAGGGTAAGTAGAGGTGCGGGAGATGGGTGAGAGCCCTGCCACCACAGTGGGTGGGAAGCCAGGATTAAGGAAGAATGGAGGCACATCAGCAGCACCATTTTGAAAAGTGGCATCATCGAAACAGATGCAACGGAGACAAAGAAACTGTGAGAATGGAAGGAGTCCTTACAGGATGTGGGGTGTGAAGAGCTGTAGTCGAGGTAGCTGTGGGAGTCACTGGGCTTGTAATGGATATTAATGGACAGTATATCCCCAGAAATCGAAATAGGAAGTTTAAGGAAGGGAAGGGAAGTGTCGGAGATGGAACATGTGAAGGTGATAGAGGGGTAGAAATTGGAAAATAAATTAATAATTTTTTCCAGGTCCAGACAGAAACATGAAGCTGCACTGAAACAGTCATCGATATACCGATAAAAGAGTTGTGGGATGGGGCAGAGTAGAACTGGAAAAAGGAATGTTCCACATCCCCATGAAGAGACAGATACACCATTGATTTGGAGGAAGTGAGAAATGTTAAAGGTGAAATTGTTCAGTGAGAGGACAAGTTCAGCCAGATGGAGGAGAATGGTGGCTGGGGATTGTTCAAGCCTCTGTCTGAAAAAGCGGAGAACCCTCAGACCATTCTGATGGAAATGGAGGTATTGAGATTGAACATCCATGGTAAAAAGATGTTTAGGGCCGGAGAACTGGAGATTATTGATATGCATCTTGGATCATTGGCACAGATTGTTCTTATTCAATTTCAATGGACTCCTGACTTGGAAACATATCGCCGTTCCTTCAATGCCAATGAGGCAAAATCCTGGAACTCCATCACTAATAGCATTGTGGGTGTACATACAACAGGTGCACTGCAGTGGTTCAAGAAGGCAACTCACCACCACCTTCCCAAGGCAATTAGGGATGGGTATTAAACGCTGGCCTATCCAGCGACTCCACATCCCATGGAAGAATGTTAAAAAAAGCTACTATTTGTTCAGAAAAATTCATGAAAGATGTCCGTTACCTTTGGACCATTTCTGTCAGAATAACTGTGGAAGAGTTTGCAACCTTCCTGGTTATAGAGAACAAAGAGTTGGCCCAGCCTGGGGTCAATGAGTTTGATAGATAGCTGCCTTAGGACCTTTGGGATTGGGCAAGCTCCATGGTTGGCTGGAGAATTCGATGATTGACAATTTGGCAGTCAGCTTTATCCTGACAGAATTACATTCAGAGCTTGTTTTCAGTTTCAAGGTAGCAATCAGTGACAATCAGGTACTAGCTATTATAGTGCCAGCTTAGCAGGGGAGACAGACGAGAGGAGGTTTGTAGAAGGTAGCTTTTTGTTCAAGAACTTATATTCACAGATACAGCTCATACTCAAATTGTGTTTGATGACGCTTAAGTGAAATCCTTGGGATACTTCATAGAATCATAAAATCATAGAATGCTTGCAGCACAGAAGGAGGACATTAGGCCCATCTTCTCCATGCCAGCCCTAGGACACCCAGGTGCCCTTACTAATCCCACCTTCCCGGTCCATAGCCCTGTAGTTTACGGCACTTAAGGTGCAGATCCAGGAACTTTTTAAAAGAGCTTCAGATCTCTGCCTCCACCACCAACTCGGGCAGCCAATTCCAGTCACTCACTAACTTCTGTTAAGAAAAATTCTTCCTCATGTCCCCTCTACACCTTCTGCCTCTTGTGTTGAATCTATGTCCTCTGGTTCTAGAATTCTCCACCAAGGGAAACAATTTCATCGTGTCCAACCTCTCTCTTCCCCTCATAATTTTGAACACCTCAATTAAGTCATCCCTCAGCTTCTTTGTTCCAAGGAAAATAACACCAACCTATCCAATCTCTCTCCATAACTACACATCCTAGCTCTGCCAACATTCCTGTAAACCTTCTCTGTACTCTCTCCAGAGCAATTACATCCTTATGTTAAATGTGCTGTACAAATGTAAGTTGTTTTATATATTGAGGTCTGTACATTTCACTGTTTAAAACTGTATATTGTTCTATCAGCGATGCCATACAGATAAAACCACCTGACTGACAAAGTTTATCCCTCAGTTTTGCAGGAATGGAGGTTAAAATTCAACTTTGATGCGGGCGTTAAATTTGAAGTGGATTGACCGTACATCACAGTACAACCATTTCCTCTTTACATCGGCAGGTTGGCCAAAAAATGGCCACTCTGCCACCACTTTGTTCGCAATATTTTTCCAGTCACATAGTTTAAAAGCAGGGGAATGAGTTGTGGCAGCACATTAAAGGCAACTTGCACTTGTATAGCATGTTCACATAGTAAAACATTCAAAGGCACTTCACGGGAGTTTTAGTGAAAAAGGTATTGCCACTGAGCCACAGAGGGAGATATTACGACAAGTGGACCAAAAGCTTTGTCAAGGAACATCTTAAAGGAGAAAGTAAAGGCTTAGAAGCAGGGTGGTTTCGGAAGGGAATTCCAGATTTCATGGCCAAAAAGCTGAAGGCCTGTCCGGCGATGGTGAAGTGATGGAAATCCAGGATATCTCCGGATCCAGAGTTGATGAGTGCAGAGAGATTTATGTAGGCATAGGCCCAGAGGAATGTTGTTTTGTATAGGCCCAGGTGTTCCATTTGCAGGGGAGGTGGGGGGCATACCCTGGAGTTACCCTGGGAAATGCACTGGGAGACATATATCGAAAATAGAAGGAGGAGGAGGCCATTCAACCCATTGGGCCTGCACCGCCATTCATTATAATCATGGCTGATCATCATGTTCAATACTTTGATCCCGCCTTCCCCTCATATCCCTTGATCCCTTTAGTCCCAAGAGCTATATCTAATTTATTCTTGAAATTGAACAACATTATGGCCTCAACTACTTTCTGTGGTAGTGAATGCCACAGATTCATCACTTTCTGGGTGAAGAAATGCCTCCTCACCTACGTCCTAAAATGTATACCCCTTATCCTCAAACTATGATCCTGAGTTCTGGACTCCCCCACCATTGGGAATATTCTTTCCAAGAACTCCTAGAAAGGTTCCAGGCAAAGGATGCACAGGAAGTGCATGGGTCGTTTCCACTTCTGGTGAACACTCTGCCTGGAACGCTCTGAAACTCTAATTTAAAGTTGGAGACTTAGGATGAGTTCTGACTTACTTCGCAGAATAGTTATCCAGGAGCGTTAGAACTTGTGTTAATCCATCTAGCTCCTTGGTAACTATCTTACTGACAACCTGACCTGCCACTGAATCCCCTGACTACCCCACCAAATTCCCAGATCCCCATTGGGTCCTCCCATTAACCTCTGACTCTCTGGCTACTGCCTCCCATCCCGCAACTATCTCACCGAATCCCAGCTCCCAACTAGCCCTCCACATCGCCTGACCAACCTCTATCCCCTGACTACACTCCCAACCCGTGACTACCACCTTCCGCCGAACTACACCCCACCCTCCCACCTGCTGACCACCACTACTCCCAACTACACTATCAACCATGACTACCCCTCTCTGCCTGAGTACACCCCACCCCTCACACCACTGATCAAACCCAACTCGCCCCGTCTACACCCTCTCACTTCACCCCTAACAAACCTCACTGATGCATCTGACCCTCTCACCCACTTGCCTTGCACACTTGTCTTCTCTCCATAACTTGCCAAAGTGGCAGGGGCATTGAAACTTACTGGAATATGGAAGCTAGTGCCATACAAAGGGGGCATGAATTTGCTTTTCTGACATGCCTACACTCTGAGAGAAGGACTCCGGAACTGGTACAGTGCACATTTCTCAGGTGATTTGGGTCAGGAACCTGTGTGAGAAATGTGGAGTTCCAGTGGAGGTTAAGTAAATAAGAGGCAGTCAAATGACGATTGCCACTCTGCAGATGATTTGACCCATATGTTCCAGTCATTGAAATGTTAAGTGAAGGCAATCTGTTATGATCTCTAGGTGTTCTAAATATTTGTTTAGACATTAGGAATATAGGAACAGGAGTAGGCCATTTGGCCCATTTATCTTGCTCAACCATTCAATTTGATCATAGCTGTTCAGCTCCCTAAACGGCACTTTTCTGCGCTATCCCCATGTCCCTTGATATCACTAGTATCCAGAAATCTATTGATTTCTCTCTTGAACTTGCTCAATGAATCTTCTGGGTAGAGGATTCCAAAAATTCACCACCGTCTGAGTGAAAACAATTCTTCCCATATCAGTTTTAAATGGCTATTATTCTGAGGCTTTGTACCCTGGTATTAATCTCCCCAGCCCAGGGAAACACCCTATTGTAAGGTGCATGGAACTTGCTGCTGGAGGAGGTGGTGGAAGCAGTGACGACAGCAACATTTAAGGGGCATCTTGACAAATACATGGATAGGATGGGAATAGAGGGATACGGACCCCGGAAGTGTAGAAGATTTTAGTTTAGACGGGCAGCATGGTCAGCGCAGGCTTGGAGGGCTGAAGGGCCTGTTCCTGTGCTGTACTTTTCTTTGTTCTTTGCAAGGGTCCTTCCTCTTTACTCCCTGTTTATTCATTTTGTTCCCCTTTCTTTTACTTTTGCCATTAACATTTTTGATCCATGGATTACTAATGGACATTTCGCTTTAAGATGAGAAGCCTGTGTCTTTAATAAAAGCAGAACGAATCCGGAAGGCAGTGCTGTTTTAAACACAAGCTGCAGGCTGCCCGGCATCAGTGACAGAGACATAGCTTGGGACTCAGTTTGATTGATTGGCTGGTGGCCAATGAATTGGCCCAAAAGGCTGTACTCTGTCCCGTAACAGGTGGTGATTGGATCTGATGACACTGGAATGCTTTTCCGAGTCCTATGTTTGAGTTTGGTTTCAGTTTTGATTCTGGCAGGACAGTGAAGGTCCAGCTAACTCTCTCCAGAAGGTCACTGTGAGGGATGACTCTCTCTCCAGAATGCTGTTGAGTGCTGTTTTCCTGAGACTACAGAGGCCTGAAGACAAAACACAAACTCAAAGCACAGTTTGATCAGAAATAAGTTGCCTCCCCAGGAAAGTTGAGTACTGTATTTTTAAACTACAGAGTACCTGAATGTATGAATGCACAAAAAAGATCATTACAGGCTGCGAAACAAAGTCTTTATTCTGCAATCTTGCTGTGAAGAAAGTGTTGCTGAAGAATCATCACCTGAAAGAAAGACTCTTCCTTTCCTCCGCTTATGAATTTTACCGCTTTCCACCCTGTCTTGTGTGTGTAGAGGCTAGGACAAGTTAAAGTAAATATTAGCTATTAGCTTGTCCTTAACCGATTGTATTTACTGCATATTTCATGATAATTGTTTTTATAAATAAACAATAATCGTGTTTACATTTACAAACCTGATGACTGTGAGGGCCAAAGATTTTGGATATTTTTAGAAGAATTATTGGTTAATTCACTTGTGTTGAGACTCCGGGGCATGTGGGGCTGCAATTGTCCGTGCCCTAGCTTGGGTATCCTCACACTATTTACATCTATCCTGTCACTCCCTGGAAGGATTTTGAGAGGTTCAATGAGATCATCTTTCATTCTTCTTCTTTGGAATGTTTGCGAATGCAGGCCTACTTTCCTCAATCTATCCTTGTAAAACAATCCCGCAATCCCAGGGATTAGTCTGGTTAATCCTCCATTGCACTCCCTCTAAGATAAGGACACCAAAACTCCACACAGTACTCCAGGTCAGTCTCTCCAGGGCTCTTTATAAATTCAGGAAGACATCTTTGCTCCAAGGCAAAGATTAGTGGGAGCTTAGAGGACTGTGAAATCTTTAGGGTCAACAGAAAGCTACTAAAAAAGCTATAAAGAAGAGTAAAATAGATTATGAGAGTAAACTTGCTCAGAATATAAAAACAGATAGTAAAAGTTTTTACAAATATATAAAACAAAAAAAGAGTGTCTAAGGTAAATATTGGTCCTTTAGAGGATGAGAAGGAAGTTTTAATAATGGGAGATGAGGAAATGGCTGAGGAACTGAACAGGTTTTTTGGGTCGATCTTTACAGTGGAAGACACAAATAACATGCCAGTGACTGATAGAAATGAGGCTATGACAGGTGAGGACCTTGAGATGATTGCTATCACTAAGGAGGTAGTGATGGGCAAGCTAATGGGGTTAAAGGTAGACAAGTCTCCTGGCCCTGATGGAATACATCCCAGAGTGCTAAAAGAGATGGCTAGGGAAATTGTAAATGCACTAGTGATAATTTACCAAAATTCACTAGAATCTGGGGTGGTCCCGGCGGAGTGGAAATTGGCAAACGTGACACCACTGTTTAAAAAAGGAGGTAGGCAGAAAATGGGTAATTATAGGCCAGTAATCTGGATTTCCAGAAAGCCTTTAACAAGGTTCCACACAAAAGGTTGCCACATAAGATAAAGATTCATGGCATTAATGGTAAAGTAGTAGCATGGATAGAGGATTGGTTAATTAATAGAAAGCAAAGAGTGGGGACTAATGGGTGTTTCTCTGGTTGGCAATCAGTAGCTAGAGGTATCCCTCAGGGATCAGTGTTGGGCCCACAATTGTTCACAATTTACATAGATGATTTGGAGTTGGGGACCAAGTGCAATGTGTCCAAGTTTACAGACGACACTAAGATGAGTGGTAAAGCAAAACGTGCAGAGGATACCGGAAGTCTGCAGAGGTATTTGGATAGGGTAGGTGAATGGTCTGGCAGATGGAATATAATGTTGACAAATGTGAGGTTATCCATTTTGGTAGGAATAACAGCAAAAGGGATTATTATTTAAATGATAAAATATTAAAACAGGCTGCTGTGAAGAGAGACCTGGGTGTGCTAGTGCATGAGTCGCAAAAGGTTGGTTTACAGGTGCAACAGGTGATTAAGAAGGCAAATGGAATTTTGTCCGTCATTGCTGGAGGGATGGAGTTTAAGACTAGGGAGGTTATGCTGCAATTGTGTACGGTGTTAGTGAGGCCACACCTGGAGTATTATGTTCAGTTTTGGTCTCCTTACCTGAGAAAGGACGTACTGGCGCTGGAGGGTGTGCAGAGGAGATTCACTAGGTTAATCCCAGAGCTGAAGGGGTTGGATTACAAGGAGAGGTTGAATAGACTTGGACTGTACTTGTTGGAATTTAGAATGATGAGGGGGGATCTTATAGAAACATATAAAATTATGAAGGGAATAGATAGGATAGATACAGGCAGGTTGTTTCCACTGGCGGGTTAAAGAAGAACTTGGGGGCATAGCCTCAAAATAAGGGGAAGTAGATTTAGGACTGAGTTTAGGAGGAACTTCTTCACCCAAAGGGTTGTGAATCAATGGAATTCCTTGCCCAGTGCAGTAGTTGAGGCTCCCTCATTAAATGTTTTTAAGATAGAGATAGATAGTTTTTTGAAGAATAAAGGGATTAAGGGTTATGGTGTTCGGGCCGGAAAGTGGAGCTGAGTCCACAAAAGATCAGCCATAATCTCATTGAATGGTGGAGCAGGCCCGAGGGGCCAGATGCCCCACTCCTGCTCCTAGTTCTTATGTTCTTATGTTCGATACTCAAATCCTCTGATGATGAAGGCCAACTTACCGTTTGCCTTCTGAACTGCTTGCTGCACCAACATTCTAGCTTTTAGTGACTCATAAAGCGGAAAAATAGGTGCTGTGGAATACAGGAAACATGTGGTCCACTTTCAAAAGTGCCAGTGGTGCTGAATCCCAGAAAAATTCTTGTCTCATAATCGAGAAACAGGGTACTGCTATCCTTCAAATAGCAGTCCTGCAAACCTATATTTTACTGCTGCCAATGATCGTGCAGATATGACCCCTTCAGTTGGGATCTGATAGCTTGGATTGTTTTAAGCTCTTCCAAAAATTATGCTGCCTTTTCACTAACCTTTTGGGGTGACATATAGCCTTTCGAGTTTTAAGCTTCCTACTTTATTCTCACCCACTGAGATGCTGTGCCGATTATAAGGTACAATAAAAAGCAATTGAATACTCACGGCACATCCAGTTTACAAGTGGCAATAAGTCAACTGAACATGTCCCAGATCACAACATTAATAACATTAAGTGCTTAAAGAAGAGGTTTACATTCAGAAATGCATTACCCCAAAGTATCCATTTTATTTGTTGGCCTACCATAATGAACATTCAGAAGTTCACAATCCAGCAAAAATACTCAGCTGAGCAGGAATAAATCTTCATTGACTGGCTATCTCACAGTGAATATAAAGAAAGAAAATTGAAAATGCTGCAAATCTGGAAACGGATATAGAAAAGAGATAGAAATAAAAAGTTGGGGAGTGCCTCAATAGGGGAGAATTAATTAATTTTTAAGATGCCGCCCCTTCTTCAGAATTGTTGAAAAATCTCCACTTTCAATGTCTGATATCTTTTTTGCAAATGCAAAAAGACCTGTTATGTTTTATTTCCCTCCCCCTCTCCCAATGTTTGTTACAAAGGGAATTGTTAAGCCAAACTAATAGCGGAAGGCTGATATCTCTGGGGAGTCCATGATCAATGCATTGAATTTGAAATGTAATTTTTATTGAATTAACTGTCTACCAGATTCTGCGTGCAGCAAGCAGCTGTGTGCAATATTTGATGATGGTTGTTGGTTTAATAGATTTCGTATTTAGTTAAGTGATCTTTATTTTAATAGAATGTTTTGGCTAACAAAGCACAGCCTTCACTGTGTGGCAATTGTGTTATTGCCAGCAATAGGCCTAACTCTAAGCCAACTTTTAACCCTTCAGCAATAACAATGACATCTATCTGCCGCATATTTATTCCTTTTTTACCAGTACTTTGCAAACCAATCCCCGTCGTGTACTTTTCTGTTAGACTTCAGGGGCGGAATTCTCCATCCCGGGTGTGGCGAGCCACCCCAGCCAGCAAATGGAGTTTCCCATTGTGTGCATCCCAATCCGTCGGGGCATCAGTGTGCTGCCGGCGAAGCGGAGGATTCCGCTTATGGAGAATCCCGCCCCAGGATCTCTGAATAATATTAGTTTTCTATCAATAAGTGAAAACATATGGGCTGGATTCTCCATTATTGGGACTATGTCCCCACGCTGGCGACAAAATGGTGGAATTTCAGGGGCACTTCCAGCAATCGAGGATAGCAATGCCAGGGTGCCTGGATATCAGATTGGCATTGTCAGCGATTGGGCCTGGGGGAATTACTAGATGGAGGGGTGAGGGGGTGTTCCTGGGGTTGGTGGGGGTGGGTTGGCCGAAATCTAGTGCGGGGGGGAGCTGAAATGGTGGGGGGGAACAATCGGGGCAGCCGGACAAAATGGCACCACGAAGCCCGCCTGCAGGAAATTACTCTAAGTGCGACCTTTGCGAGAAAACACCCCGAGGCCAAATGAAATGGCAAAGTGCCGTTAAATGGCAAGATGTTTCTTGGTACTGCAGCCGCTGCGAAACATCCTGCTAAATGAGCCAGAACTGGACATAGTTTTTTTTTTCCCCGTTAAATTGCACCCTATGTCTTGGACATTGCCTTTATTTCTCTCGTTTGGTTTCTTATCATCTCATGACACATCTATCAACTGACCTTGATTCCACATAAGCACTTGCCAATCATTCTATTTCTTTCCCTGTGTATTATTTCCCATGACCTTGCCTTCTTTATTAAAGATTGTAAACCTATAAAGAACCAGGTCCTATTGAAAAATCTGCACTGTGACAATAGCAGCAGTAGGCGAGATTCTCTGGTCACCCTGCGGCATGTTTCTCTGGATGCAGCGGAACCTCCTGGTCCTCCCTCTATCAATGGGATTTCCCATTGAGTCCACCCCACGCTGCTGGGAAACCCATGGCGGGGATGGACTGCCGGTGGGACTGCTAGATCCCGCCGTAGTGAACAACTGGAAGATCTTGCCCACTCTTCTCTCCACGGATAATGCCTAACCTGTTGAATTCTCCCAGTATGTTCTGTTTTTGTTTCAGGTCTACCGCACCTACACTATTTTCTTTTATGAACAGATTCCTCTTGTCACCTGAAAGTGTGAAATCCCAGCATGAACCTTTTAGTATCAATAATGTAGCAATTAACTGACTCAATACGCCTACCCATAAACTGAATGTGCTTTTGGGAACCGTTCACCAGTGCAATGTAATACAGGTTAGACCATTTTGAGTGTAGGCAAAATGGTTAGATGGAATACAGCTGTCTAAAAATTAATCAAACAGTTATCCAATGCTGCTTTTATTTGACAATGGTACTCATGTCTTATTAAGCAGGCATCAAATATTATTTATCAAGTTTACATGGTAAATGGATGACCTCTCGAGATGAAACAGCGTCTGAAAGAATCATAGAATCATAGAATTTACAGTGCAGAAGGAGGCCATTTGGCCCATCAGGTCTGCACTGGCGCTTAGAAAGAGCACCCTACCCCTCCATCCTCTCTCCGTAACCCAGTAACTCCACCTAACCTTTTGGACACTAAGGGGCAATTTAGCATAGCCAATCCATCTAACCTGCACATCTTTGAACTGTGGGAGGAAACGGAGCACCCGGAGGAAACACATGTAGACATGGGGAGACCGTGTCACAGATAATAATAATAATAGTAATAATAATAATTGCTTATTGTCACAAGTAGGCTTCAATTAAGTTACTGTGAAAAGCTCCTAGTAATCACATTCCGGCACCTGTTCGGGGAAGCCAGTACGGGAATTGAACCCGTGCTGCTGACATTATTCTGCTTTGCAAGCCAGCTATTTAGCCCACTGTGCTAAACCAGCCCCTGTGCCCAGCCCAGAATTGAACCTGGGACCCTGGAGCTGTGAGGCAGCAGTGCAAACCATTGCAAATCTTTTTTGTACTTTGTATAGACAACCCTTTTACAACTTGACTTTCAGTTTCTAGTGTATTCAATCAGGCAACTTCGACTTGGAATGACAATAGTTTCTCAGAGATATCGGCTGGGGTTTTCCGTTCTGCCAGCCAGCAAAGAATCGTTAATGGTCTCCACTGGCACTTGGAGTGGGGCCCAGTGTGTGAGTCTCTTTACCATGTTAATTTATGCATGGGGGAAAGCTCACTGGGATCCAGTATTGGGCTGCCATTTTGAGTGAGCAGCCTGATACCGAATTCTGGCGGCGGGCTCCCCTCCCCCCCCCCCCCTCCCCCCCAACAAGGCAAATCCTTTTCCCCCACCCCCACTGACAAATAGGGGACAGGCATCCTCCTTCCCCCCCACCATGAGAGTAACAGGTCACCTCCCCCTCCCCCCCCACAGCAGGCACGCATGATGGTGACCTGACTCCCCGACTGACCAGCCCATCCAACAAACCCCCACATCAAAAACCCATCAGGACCCTCTTCAGACCCCCCATCAGACCCATCCATCAGGTACCCCAGCAGAACCCCCATCAGAGACCCTATCGGAGGTCCCATCAGAAACCTCCCTTCAGAGACCTCCCCTTCAGTGACCCCCATCAGAACCCCCATTACAGACTCTCTTCAGTCATCCCTGCTTGAAACCTGAAGAGCAGTTCAGGCAATAGAGTGAAAGACTTATGCATTTTCACTTTCCTTTCCCGAACAACTGTTGCCTCAGACAAAAGTGTTTAAAGCAGCAACTGCTACAAGTGTTAGAGGCTTCCTCGAAAGTCAAGTATACCTCACAGGGTTTTAAATCCCTTGACAGCCTTTGAAATGCAAATCTTCCATTCAATTTCTATCGGGGTTTGTTGATTCATCTTTCATTTCACGCTTGAATGCACCCTCCATTGATGCTAACCATGATATTTATAAACACACTTGCTATGATTGACAGCTCCTCACCTTTTCAAAAGGAGCTAAGTGCCTTCACTTCCTCTTTTTATCAGCAGAAAGCTGGCCTGATGGGGGGGCCCTGATTAGAGGGTCTGATGGGAAGGTTGGTTCACCCTCACGTGTGCATGCTGTTGGGTGGGGGAGGGGGTGACCTGCTATTCTGGTAGTGGGGAAGGGGCGGGGGAATGATGCCCCTACGTGTGAGTGGGAGAGGCAGAATTTAGATGTGGAGGGTGTTGAGGGGGAGCTTCCATTGGGCACCTCAGTTACGCTCTGACACCCTTGACCCTGAGTGGCTCCCCCCCGCATCAGGGCCATTGTTGGGCAAACTAGCATACTGGCCCAATGGAGGATTTCCTGCTGTGGGGATCAGAGCATAACTGAGTGGGGGTGGGGATGGGTGGGGGGGGGGGTGGGGGGGGGGGGGGGGGGGGGGTGGAATTCAGGCTTCAAGTCCGTCAATGACATTAACATTTATTTAAATGCTTTCTTTTCATCCTCCCACCGGCGTGGAGTGAACAGCGCTCAAAGACCGACGGCGGGGGATTGGAGCATCGCAACTGGCGCCAAACCCACTTTTCCCTGGATGCTCCATTCTGGCTGGAATTCTGACTGGAGTGGCGTTGAATGAAGAATCCCGGCCATCATGCCTGGTAAAAAGGTGTACACAAAGACAAAATTCTGAATTGAATGTGCATCGAATTGGATCATCATATATATTTTTAAATATAATAATGGAAAAACAAAATAAGGGATGGATTCACACCACTGAAAGTGGGATCTGACCAGGACATCATTACCACTTGTCAACCAAGACACAATCGGTAGCATACTAATCCCTCAAAGTCAGAACATTGTGGATTCAGGCCACACTCCAGTGACTTGAGTAAAAAAATCTACACACACTAAGACAAACATCATTTCCTGCTGGGAGACTAAACTTTTCTGGTCTTCCAGTGCAAAAAGGTCAACACGCAAACGAAGGGCCGGTACATTCGGAAGAGTAAGTGTTGGGAGATACACAAACCTTTTGGGACAAATATTACAAAAATCCATTGGAGGAGGGCCCAGTGTAAGGCCCAAATGCCAAAACACAACTGGAGCTCAGGTAAAACCCTCAGGATGTCGGCTCTGGAGAATGCTTGACTGAAATGTCTACATAAGATGTAATTGCAAGTGTAGCAAGGCAGATCAGAGTGTCAAGTATGGTATTGAAAGACATTGGGCGAAATTCTCCGACCCCCACGACGGGTGGGAGAATAGCGGGAGGGCCTTCCCGACATTTTTCCCGCCCTCCTGCTATTCTCCCACCCCCCCGCCGAAGTCCCGACCCGAATCGCTGCCGCCGTTTTTTTACGGCCGGCAGCGATTCTCAGCTGTTGGATGGGCCGAAGTCCCAGCCCTTTCCGCCGTTTTCACGAACGGCAAACACACCTGGTCTTGCCGTTCGTAAAAACGGCGTCACCAACTCGCTTTTTACAACCATGGCACCGATTGGCATGGCAGTACCACGGCCGTGCCAAGGGTGCCATGGACCCGCGATCGGTTGGCACCGATCGCGGGCAGCGGGCCCGATGCCCGTGCACTACTTGTCCTTCCGCCGCCCCGCAGTATCCATTCGCGGGGCGGCTGAGGGGCAACCCGGCCCGCGCATGCGCGGGTTTCGCGCAAAAACGCGATGACGTCACCCGCGCATGCGCGGGTTGGAGTCTTCCAAACTGCGCATGCGCGGCTGACGTCATATGACGCGTCAGCCGGTGCTAACTCCGGTAAGCGGGCTTAACGATTTTCGTTAAGCCCGTCTTGCCGGAGCCTACGACGTCGGGCTGCTAGTCCCGACCGGGGACCAGAATCGGTCCCCCGTCGGGAAGGGGTGCGCTGCCGTAAATCCCGCCCGGGTTTTACGGCAGCTTTACGATTTCTCCCGTTTTGGGAGAATCTCGCCCATTGAACTGTAAACACCTTGGGCGAAATTCTCCGCACCCGCGGAAAGTCGGCAAACGGTCGTAAAAATCGGGACCGTTTTACGACGGTCGCGAAGGCTTCATTTCCCGACCGATTCACTTCCTGGAAATGGGCTAGCAGCGCGGCCGCGTCAATTACGTGCGTGATGACGACGGAACGCGATGACGACACGAACCCGCCCATGTGACGCCGCCCGACCCCGTAAAAAGGCGCGGGCGACCACAGAATCTGTCGGGCAGGATGTCGGAGCCTAGGCGAGCTGCTCCTCGCTTTATTGATGCAGACGTCGAGGCGCTGCTCGATGCCGTGGAGCAGAGGAGGGGCATCATCCGCCCGCGGAGAGGGCATCGCCAACCTGCCAGCACGGTACGCCAGGCCTGGCGTGACGTGGCTGCTGCCGTCAGTGCTGTGGGGCAGACCCCTCGTTCAGCAGAGCAGTGCCGAAAGAAGCTACACGACCTCACCAGGTCTGCCAGGGTAAGTGCCATGAGGGTGCCCCCTAGTCACAACCATCCCTCCCCCTTAACTGCCCGGGGGGGGGGGGGGGGGGGAGAGGGATTGGGGCAGAGTTATTTGAGGGTGGTTCACAAAGTTGTCACAGACCCAGCGCTCTGGCCCCGAGGAGAGATGCAATCATCTGATGACAACTTGCCCCCCCCCAAACTGTGCCAGTATCAGAACGGACTTCTGATACCTACCGATTTGTAATGATCTACCTATGTTCCCTCCCCCAACAGGCCAAGGCCGGTCATAACCACCGTGAGCGGCACAAGACTGGAGGGGGCTCGCCCAACATGCACCCCCTCAGCACCTTTGAACAGAGGGCACTGGACCTTGTTGGGGGGTCTGCCACCCGCGATATCGCGCAATGCGAGGTTGGCGGAACTGCAGCAAGTGAGACAACCCTCCCTGACAAACACCCCCCCCCCCACCCTCTGTCCCTTCACACACCCTGCCCACTGGGACACCTCCCCATCCTCTGTCCCTTCACACACCCTGCCCACTGGGACACCTCCCCATCCTCTGTCCCTTCACACACCCTGCCCACTGGGACACCTCCCCATCCTCTGTCCCTTCACACACCCTGCCCACTGGGACCGTCCAGCGGCCTGCCGAGCAAATCGAAATAACCCGTCTCATTCTCTTCCCTAGGACGTGATGCCGAACGACCAGGGCCGTCTGGCTGCAGACGGAGACAGGAATCTGCCGCCACCTCACCCGGGGCCTCACAACAGAGGGTGCCCGATCAGCGGGCAGCCCTATCCGCCCCAACCCAATCTGCGGACCAGGACGCACAGAGGGTTCGAAGTCCTCCACCACCACCAGAAATGGCCAGGGACAACCCTCCTGTCGCTGAGCAGCCCCACACCATGGACGAGGACCTAACCATTGAGAGCGTCGGGCTTGCGGCACTGCTTTCTCCCACCACATCCATCATCCCAGAGATACACACCCCGGCGGGCCTATTTAGTGATGAGTCTCCTGGGGCACAGTCTGGTTGGCACATCACAGATGAGCAGGTACAGCAGGTGGAGGTCGGAGCAACAGAGGGCCCGGACTCGCGGAGGCCAGACCAGGCCCAGGATGCAGCTGGCTCCCAGACGTTTTCGGAGTTCCTGGAGTTTCTCAACCCACCCGCACAGCCGATGCCTCAGGAATCCCAGGGAAACAATGACGGGATGAGGGCTTCCTTCCAGACTCTGCAGACGCTGTTAGAGGAGTCAAACCGCGTCCAAGAGCAGGGAGTGGTGCCGCTCATGGCAGAGGCCCAGTCCGACACCGCACGGGTGGCATCCGCGGTGGAGGCAATGGGTCAGATTATGCAAGGCATTGGGTTTAATGTGCACGCGTCATCCTCGGCCCTGGACAGGGTTGCCCTCTCACAGGCAGCAATGTGCCAGAGCCAAACCGACATTGCCGGCGCCCTGCGGGCCATGGCCGAGTCTCAGCAGGTCATTGGCCAGTCGCAGCAGTCAGTCGCCGAGAGCATCAACCGCCTGACACATGTGCTGGATGGCGTCGTGCACACTCAGGTTGAGATCGCACAGTCCCTGGCGGGAATGTCTAACTCCCTGGACTCCGTCTCTGCAAACCTTCGGATCCTGGTGGATACCATTGCAGGCCTCCAGGATTGGCAGTGCCAGGTGTCGGTGGTGCGACGGGGAACCTCCCCGCTCGCACCTCTGTCCCAAAGTGAGGCCCGGGGGCCACCGGGCTCCCCGAGGGAGGAGGAGGTTTCGGGGCCCGTCCCATTAACTCCATCACGGGACGTCCCGGAATTCTCGGCCTCCCCCCGTCCCATCCCTGGTGCATCGGGTGGGCAGCAGGCAGAGCAGGGTGGCACAATGTCACCCGAGACGCCCGCAGAGCAGCCTGGCCCATCAAGGCCGGGTCGCCCCAGGAAACGCTTGGCCAAGGAGAAACGAGTCGAGGGGGGCGATTCGCAGCAATCCTCCTCCACTCCTGCTGTATCATCTGGGGATTCACTTAGACGTAGTGGTAGGGCCCGTAAGGCAACTAAGATAGACACTGAGTAAGTTGGCACGGGTGAAGGGCACAGTTTAGTTGTAGGGGCTAGGGCACCTGTAAATAATTGTTAATATTAAACGCACTGTTCCACCTTACTTGTAATACCGTGTGATTGTTCCACAGCCACAGGAATCGTGATGGTGACCGAGTGTCGCTGGGGGTGACGGGTGGTGAAACCTCGGTGCCGGGTGTGCAGTCCCTGCCCCTACCCCCCTCCCACAGCTAGCCCACGCGGGCACGTGATGGAGTGTCAGTGACGAACTCAGCGGCCACCAAGGTGGATGGTTCAGCTATTGCCATGGGTCAGACTCTCTCTAACGATTCTGAGCTCACAGCTCTTCGCAGAGCGGGCTGTCATCATTCCACATGGCACTGATCACACCCGCTGACACAGCCATCAATGTTGTGCCATTCGGTCTGGACCCAGTGATAAGCGTCATGTCGAAGTGGAGCAGTGTACACTGAGGGGGGTGGGGGTTGTGGTGGTGGCAGTTGTGTGGTGACCCTCTGCATGACTAGCGATGCAGGTGGTGGTTTGGTGTTCATCGGGGACGTCAAATGCGACGCGTGAACCGTGCTGCCACCATGGCGTCGCGTGCCCGCCGTCCTTGCCGGGTCCGTCGTGCCGCCTCCTGGACATCACCAGCACCTGGGTCGTGTCTGCGTGCTGCGCCCGCCACTCCACCAGCGTCCTCCTCCTCCTCCTCCTCCTCCTCCTCCTCCTCCTCCTCCTCCTCCTCCTCCTCTGTGCTGGCACCACTGCCACTAGCTTCTCCCTCCGCCTCCTGCAACAGGTCATCTCCCCTCTGCATCGCGATGTTGTGCAGCGCACAGCAGACCACTACAATGCGAGCGACCCTGTCGGCCTGGTACTGCAGGGCCCCTCCGGAGCGGTCCAGGCACCTGAATCTCATCTTCAGGAGGCCAAGGCAGCGCTCCACCACACCCCTGGTTGCTGCATGGGCCTCGTTGTATCGTGTTTCCGCATTGGTCTGAGGCCTCCGTATCGGCGTCATCAGCCAAGACCTCAGCGGATAACCCCTGTCACCTAGCAACCAGCCCCTCAGCCGGGGGGGACGTCCCTCAAACATCGCAGGGATGAACGACTGCGCTAGTACGTAGGAGTCATGCACACTCCCTGGGAACCTTGCAGAGACGTTCATGAACCTCATGTGGGGGTCGCATACCACCTGGACATTAATGGAGTATGTCCCCCTCCTGTTTGTAAACACTTCCTTGTCCACAGCAGGCGGGCGCATGGGGACGTGAACACAGTCGATTGACCCCTGAACCCTCGGTATCCCGGCCACACTGGCAAATCCACGGGCTCGTGAGTCTTGACTTGCTTGGTCCTCGGGAAAGGTGATGTAGCGGTCCGCGATGGCATAGAGGGCGTCGGTCACATCCCGGATGCACCTGTGCACCGATGACTGGGAGATCCCAGAGACGTCCCCGCTCGGAGACTGGAAGGAGCCGGTAGCATAGAAGTTCAGAGCGACCGTCACCTTGATGGCTACCGGGATCGCGTGTCTTCCCCCCGTTCCACGTGGGGCGAGGTGCGACAGGAGTTCGCAGATATGTATCACCGTCTGCCTACGCAGCCGGAGTCCCCTCCTGCAGGTGATGTCCGGCATTGTTAGGAAAGAGACCCGGACACGGTACACCCTCGGCTTTGGTCGTCGCCTCTGACGCCGTGGCTGCACCCTCACTCTCTCCTCTTCCTCTTCCTCCTCCTCCTCCTCCTCCCCCCCCCCCCATGCTGCTCGACGACTGGCAACTCCTCGGCCCTTCCCTCTGCTGCTGCAGCTGGCCCTGCAGCCACTGCGGGTTGTGGGTGTGGATGCTGCTGCATCCCCAAATCCAGTAGAGCGGCCCCAACCACTGCGCAGAACATAGCTGTTCTGTTCCCATGCATCGTGCTAACCTACAGAAGGGTGGTGGGGGGCAGAGAAACGGGACATGTTAGACGGACGTTAGTCGACACCTCGGCAGCCGCCAGCCATGGGATACCAGTGTGTCCCGGTGGCCTGGTCGCGCTGCTGACACGCGGTCAGCCTAACCCCTGGTCACTTTCTGCATCCAACGGCCAGTAAACTATGGCCTCCTAACGGGTGCGTCAGTGGCCTGTGGCCGGAAGCCACAGGGGAACCAGCGGCCGTGTCCTCGTCACCTGCACACCATGGCATGGTGGCAGACATTTTGTTACGGGGTTGGACGGCTCACTCTCTACCTAACCCCCCCCCCTCCGTCGCCCCCCACTGTCCCCTCCGTCTCCCCCACTGCCCCCTCCGTCTCCCCCACTGCCACCTCCGTCTCCCCCACTGCCCCCTCCGTCTCCCCCACTGCCACCTCCGTCTCCCCCACTGCCCCCTCCGTCTCCCCCACTGCCCCCTCCGTCTCCCCCACTGCCACCTCCGTCTCCCCCACTGCCCCCTCCGTCTCCCCCACTGCCACCTCCGTCTCCCCCACTGCCCCCTCCGTCTCCCCCACTGCCACCTCCGTCTCCCCCACTGCCTCCCCCGTCTCCCCCCCACTGCCCCCGTTCTGGACCCCCTCCCGTTCCCAGGGATGCCTTCCCTGTTGTGGCCAGACTCGAGCGGAGCGCTGAGCGGTGTGCTGAGCGGTGCGCAGAGTGGTGCCCTGACCTCCTCCAAGCTGTCGTCAGCCAGGCCGACTGGTTGACGAATTTAGAAAGCAGGTGTGTTTCACGACGTCCAAACAGGGCGCCATGACGTCGGGACTTCGGCCCATCCGGGCCGGTGAATAGCGGGGGGGGCTCTCAGTGGCGATTCTGGTCGTGTCGGGGGCGGGAAGGAGGCGTTTGTCGGGAAATGCGACTCCGACAATTTGCGGGGTTCGGAGAATAGCGGGAGGGCGTCGGAACAGCGTCGCCGTAAAAATTTCCGACGCTTGCTATTCTCCGAACCGTCGTGAGTCCGGAGAATCGCGCCCCTTGGGCGTGATTCACCTTTGGCCAGCGCCAAAATCGCGAAACGCAATTGGGCGGATAATAGCCTCTGATGCCAAAATTGTGGTAGGCACCGGTTTGACGCCAAATCGAGGGAAATGCATCGCTCGCCGCGTGGCTTTAAAAGCACCGTTGGCAAATCATGAGCAGGCCTGACCCTCTATTCTCCAGGACCTCTGCAATTCACCGCTGCTGATGGGCCGAGTTCCCAACGGCGTGGCTCACTTGTGGTCTCAGTGGTCGGGAACCTGGGGCGCGAATCTCCGCTCCCGCGCGGCATCGGGAAGGCCGTCGTGAACTCGGCCTAGTTTCACGACGGATCGACACGGCCCCGTTCCCGATTGATTCTGGCCCCGGAAACGGTCTAGGAACGGGGCCGCGGAGCAAAAGCCCGCGATCCCCGAATGACCCCAGAATGACGCCCGAGTGACGCCGCTCCGCGTCGTAAAAGGGGGCGAGCGACAAGTGAGGGGGTGAAAATGTCGGAGCCACGGAGGGCCGCCCCGAGGTTCGGTGAGACTGACCTCGAGACCCTCCTCGATGAGGTGGAGCAACAGAGGGGAATCATCTGCCCTAGAAGAGGGCATTGCCACCCTGCCAGCGTTGTGCGACGGGCCTGGCGTGAGGTGGGCATGGCAGTGAGTGCTGAGGGGCAGACCCCTCGGTCTGGGGAGCAGCGCCGGAAGAAGCTCCACAACCTCACCAGGGCTGCCAGGGTAAGTGCCAAGAGGGTGCCCCCGGGTCACAACAATCCCTCCTCCCTATGTCCCTCATCACCCACCTCCCCCCCGGGCACTGACAACCCAAGGGAGGAGGAGGTTCTGAGGCCTGTCCCATTAACTCCATCACGGGACGTCCCTGAACGCTCGGCCTCCCCCAGTCCCATCCCTGGTACATTGGGTGGGCAGTGGGCAGAGCAGGGTCGCACCACGTCACCCGAGACGCCCGCAGAGCAGCCTGGCCCATCAAGGCCGGGTTGACCCAGGAAACGAGTGCCGACGGGGAGACATGTCGCAGGGTGTGATTCTCAGCAGTCCACCTCCACTCCTGCTGTATCATCTGGGGATTCACTTAGACGTAGTGGTAGGGTCCGTAAGGCAATGAAGAAGTAAGTTGGCACGGGTGAAGGGCAGAGTTTAGTTGTAGGGGCTAGGGCATCTGTACATAATATTCACCATTAAACTCACTGTTGCACCTAACTTGTAAGACTGTGTGATTTGTCCTTTGCCACGGGGATCGTGATGGTGACCGAGTGTCGCTGGGGTTGACGAGCGGTGAAACTTCGGTGCCGGGTGTGCAGTCCTCCCCCCCCCCCCCCCCACAGCATGTGATGGAGTGTCCCTGACGAACCCAGCGACCACCGAGATGGATGGTTCAGCTATTGCCATGAATCAGACTTTGTCTAACGATTCTGAGCTCACAGCTCATCGCAGAACGGGCTGTCATCATTCAACATGGCACTGATCACACCCGCTGACACAGCCATCAATGTCATGCCATACCGTTATGCCACAGTGGTAAGGGTGATCTCGAAGTGGAGCAGTGTACATGGAGCGGGGGGGGATGGTGGCAGTTGTGTGCTGACCGTCTGCATGACTGGCGATGCAGGTGGTAGTGGTAATGTTCAGCAGTGCCATCGTGCACGACGTGTGAATCTTGCTGCCATCAAGGCGTCACGTGCCCACTGTCCTCGCCGGTGCCGTCGTGCAGCCTCCTGGACATTACCAGCACCCGGGTCGTGTCTGCGTGCTGAACCACAGTCGGCCGGGAGCCGTGCTGCTTGCCGGGGGGGGGGAGTCTTCTGCAAGGACTGGGGGGACTGGTGGGGGATGGCTAGGTGATGGCCAGGGGATGGCCAGGGGGGCAGTATATGGCAGGTCGGGACAGTGCACGGCCATCGCCATGTTTTATGGCGCGACCGCTGCAGGCTGTCGCCGTGCCTATGCATGACCACGGAGCTGGCCATTCTCCAAATGTTTTTGTCATGGGAGCCGGGTGTTTTACTCGGTGCAGCTGCCAGCCCCTCACTGGTTGCAGGATCGGTGAGGGTCGGTGCTGATTTTTCCATTGTAAAACGCCACAGTTGCCATGGCGGCATCGGCACCTAACCTCCAAATCGGTGAATGTAGCCCCTTATGTAATGCCAAATTTGAACAGTTATATAATGTACAATTAAACATTTTATGACTGAGGTATATATATTTTTAAAGTACCGAAACCTGTACTTAAGCCCCAGTGCAGTGTTGAGGGTTGCCACACTATTTCAGATGAAACATTAAATTGACGCTCCATCTGTTCTCTAAGGTACATGTAAAAGTTTGCACTGCACTAGTTTGAAGAAAAACAGGGGAGATATCCTGGCCAATGTTGATCCTTCAATCAACAGAATTAAAACAGACTATTTGGTCATTACTGCATTGCTGTTTGGGGAACTTGCTCTGTGCATAATTGGCTGCCGCATTTTTCACCAACAACAGCAACAGCAGCAACTATGGGTGCTGCGATCTAACAGAAACATTTTTAAGTGTCATGTGTGGCGGGCTTTGCTGAGAGTTTCACCTCCTTTTGGGCCCCACCCCCTTCCAGAAAAAGGCAAATGGAATCTTAGCGCTTATTGCAAAAGAACTGGAGTATACTAGTAGAGAAGCATTGTTGCAATTTGTGAGACCACACCTGGAGAATTGAACCTAGTTTTACTCTCCTTATTTGAGGGAGGAGGTGGTGGCATCGGAGGCAGTTCAGATTGATTCTAGGGATGAAAGGGTTGACGTATGAGCAGAGATTAAACAGTTTGGGCTTATACTCGCAGGAGTTTAGAAGGATAAGAGGGGACCTGATCGAGACGCATAAAATACTAAATAGGATTGATAAAGTAAATGTAGACCAAATGTTCCCCCTTGTAGGCCAATCTAGAATGAGAGGTTACAGATATAGGTTGAGAGATGGTAGATTTAGAACTAACATGAGGAGGAACTACTCCTTGCAGAAAGTGGTGAATTTGTGGAAATTGCTGCCCCATAGTGCAGTGGAATCTGAATCATTAAATGGTTTAAAGAAAGAGATAGATTTATGTTTTTATTTGTAAAAATGGGTTAAAGGGGTATGGGTGACAGGTGGAAGGATTTCAGTCCAGAAAGAGATCAGGCATGATCTGATTGAATGGTGGAGCAGGCTCGAAGGGATGGATTGCCTAATTCTGCTCCTGATTCCAATGTTCCAGGACCCCCACCGTTCAGCCTCCGCAAACCTTCAGAGGCCCCCTTCATACCCGCCCTGCATCTCCTCACCCTCATAGCCCCACTCAGCCCTCCTTTCAAGGTCATGGCCCCCTTCAGGCCTTGCCCCTTGGCAGTGCCACCCTGGCAGGCACACTGGCATTCAAGGAGAAGGGCCAGGGGCCACTCTGTCCTGTTCATGACCACCCCTAGGCCTCCAATGGCCTGAGGACTGTGTGGAACTGTACTGAATGTCGTCCGGCTGTGGACTCCCTTGAGAGGCCGGTGGATGCCAGGAGCTCGATAGATCTGGGGTCAACCTAGTAGCATGGTGGTTAGCACAATTACTTCACAGCTCCAGGGTCCCAGGTTCGATTCCCGGCTTGGGTCACTGTCTGTGCGGAGTCTGCATGTTCTCCCCGTGTGTGCGTGGGTTTCCTCTGGGTGCTCCGGTTTCCTCCCACAGTCCAAAGATGTGCAGGTTAGGTGGATTGGCCATGATAAATTGCCCTTAGTGTCCAAATTGCCCTTAGTGTTGGGTGGGGTTACTGGGTTATGGGGATAGACTCAGAGGTGAAGTTCCACTGACTCCACCCAGGTGACCTGTCACACTTGAATTATTGATGCCGTGCAGACTGACCTATCCCTGCCACTGACCACATGTCCATTTTTCCGCAGGATTGCTGACAACGCTGCGTCTCGGAGCCAGCACCCAGAACAGGGTGGCATGGCTCTCGAGCCCCAGAGCCCCCAGAGGATGGTCTCCAGGGGCATTGAAGTCCACGGGATGTGGTAGGCAGCAGGCCCACAGCTGAGGCCATGGAAGAATACCCTCCTGCTCCGCAATCCCCCCGCCATGTGGCGACCCACCCCAACCGGGGCTGGCCCCCAGGGGTTTCTGCACCCGCCTCCGAGCACCGGGGCAGCAGTCCCAGTGTCCCCGGGAAACAGAAGATGGCTACTCACCTCCTCGCGTTCCAGCTGCGCCAGGTTCACAATTTTAAAAATGTACTTCTAATCGGCGCCCATGTAACCAGTTGTTAGGGAGGCGATTAGATCACGGGAGGCCGTTAGATAGGGGTCCGCTCCCGTTAATTCTGTGGAGATTGACCTTAAGTGGTGATTATTGGTTTCTTGCCACGCTATGGTGGGATCCTGATTTCGCCAATGGAAAGGGGCCGGTTAGATCCCAAACAGATTGGCGGCTGCCGCGGTTCTTGATTTTGGCCTCTCCCACGATTTAACGGCCGAGTCCTATCCTAATATAAGTAATCAGTGTGGCAACACTTACAGTTCTGTGTACAGCCCTGGTCACCTCAGTAAAGAAAGAATGTTGAGAGGATACAGGAAAGGACAAGTGGGAGGGTGGGGGGGGGGTTGGGGGGCACGAAGGGGCTGGATGGAGCACTGTATTATGATGAGTGATTATGCCATTTGGTCATGAATCGACTGAGGAAGGGAAGGTTGAAAGCTGATATAATTGCTGCTTTTATATTCTAAAAGGAACCAGATATTGTAAACTATTGCAAGTTATTTCATGTTGCCAAAACAGTAGAGAATTTAACATACAATTAGCAAGCAATTAGGAAGACAAATGACATCTTAGCCTTTATTACTAAAGTATTGGAGAATAAAAGTAAGGAAGACTTATTGCATTTATAAAGGGCTGGGTTGAGACCAGTCATGGAACCATAGAAAAGTTACAGCATAGAAGGGGGCCATTTGGCCCATCTTTCCCATGCCAGCCCAAGGACACCCATGTGCTCTTTCTAATCCCACCTTCGTGCACCCGGTCCATAGCCCTGTAGTTTACAGAACTTAAGGTGTAGATCCAGGTATGCTTTAAAGAGTTTGGGGTCTCTGCCTCCACCACCAACTCGGGCAGCGAATTCCAGACTCCCGCTAACCTCTGTGTAAGAAATTTCCTCCATATCCCCTCGACACCTACTGCCACTTATCTTGAATCTATGTCCCCTGGTTCTAGAATTCTCCACCAATGAAAACAATGCCCACTCTATCTCTTCCCCTTTTTGTACACCTCAATTAAGTCACCCCTCAGCCTCTTTGTTCCCAAAATAACCGCAATCTTTCCAATCTTTCCCCATAGCTATGTCCTTCCTGTAACGTGCTGACCATAACTGCACACAATACTCCAGTTGTGGTCTCACCAGTGTTTTATACAATTCCAACATTATATCCATACTTTTATATTCACTACCTTCCATATGTTTTCTTTACAACCTTGTCCACTTGAACTGGAACCTGTGTACTTGTACACCAAGATCTCTCACTTCATCTACCCCACTTAGTATATTCCCATTTATTGTTTTTTTTTACATAATCTTTGTTACTGTCATAAGTAGGCTTGCATTAACACTGCAATGAAGTTACTGTGAAAACCCTCTGTGTTCGTGAGAGACTACTATACCTGCATCATCCATTTCCTTTGCAACCATGGATCTAAAATATTCATTTAAAACCTGGATAAAAGCAAATTACTGCGGATGCTGGAATCTGAAGCCAGAAGAGAAAATGCTGGAAAATCTCAGCAGGTCTGCCAGCATCTGAAATGAAATGAAATGAAAATCACTTATTGTCACGAGTAGGCTTCAATGAAGTTACTGTGAAAAGCCCCTAGTCGCCACATTCCGGCGCCTGTTCGGGAAGGCTGTTACGGGAAGGGAGAGTCTGAAGGGAGAGAAAAGAGCTAACATTTTGAGTCCAGATTGTCCAGCATTTTCTCTTTTGGTTTCATATTAAAAAACCTTCCCACAGCCTCTGCATCTACACAAAAGTTCCCTTCTTCATCTCTGATAGGTCCCACTTTTTCCTTACCTCACCTTGTACCATCAATATATTGATAAAACATCTTTGGGTTTTCTTTAACTTTACTTGCTAATCAACCAGATGGATTTGGATTTGGCAGATTTTGCAGGACCACCGTACAGGTTTTGGTTTCTTTACTTATTGAGGAAAGAAGACACTGGGCTGGATTCTCCATAGTCCGAAATTGGGATCGGCGATTAGGTGGAGAATGGATTCCGCCGCTGGATCACAGCAAGGGCCAGTTTGACGGCGGTTTGCGATGCTCCACCCCCTTCAAACTGGCGCCTTCGGGATGTGCGCCGCAAGCAGTCGCCAGCCCATTTGCGCGCCGTCGGCAGACCCACCCGCAATGCTTCGCCCCAGATGGCCCGGGTTCCCTACGGCACTGGCCACGTGTGGTCCCAGCGGTCGGGAACCCAGTGTGCCGGCTGCGGACTGTGTGCAGCGCTGCACCCTCATCCAGGATCCGTGCCGCTAGACAGGGGGCTTCTGCAAGGGCTGGGGGGACTGCTGGGGGTGGCCAGGTGCTGGGCAGTGGGGTCGAGGTGGGCGACTTAAGTTTCCAGCATGGCTGGTGCCATGTTTTTTGGCGCAACCGGTGCAAGCCGTCAGCCCTGCACATGTGCGATCCGGGACCCGGCAATTCCACGGGCGATTTCTACACAATACATGGCACCGGTGCTAGCCCCTCACCGGTACCGGAATCAGTGAGGGGCTCGCGCCAATTTTCCTGTAGTGAACCACCCGCGTTGGCGCTGGCACTTAGCCACTGAATGATTGCCTGTGAAGAGAGATTATGTAGATTCGGCCCATGCCCTCTCGTGTTTAAAAGAATGAGAGGCGATCTCATTGACATGGATAAAGTTTTCAGACTGAGTGACAGGGCAATTGGTGAGAAGCCATCAATAATCTCAGGATAAGGGTCTGCTGTTAAGGACTGAGATGAGGAGAAATTTCTTTACTCAGAGAGTTGTGAAATTCTCTACCCCAAAGGCTGTGGATGTTCAATGAATGAACAAATACAGGATTGAGATGGGAAGATATGTGGGCATGAAGGGAATCAAGGGAAACAGGGATAGGGCAGGCATGTGGAGTTGATGTAAAAGTTCATGATGTTACTCAATGGTAAAGAAGGCTTGATTGGCTGCTCGGTCTACTCTTTATTTCCTGCTCTTTTAACCAGAAGACAGTATCTGCGTTTTGAGCCTATGCATTCATATAGTGCAGTCTTGTCCAACCTCTGGCCCATGGGCCAGAAGCATTTGGATCTGACCCACCACGTCATTGGACTCAGTCGATAAATCTTCCTGGAACAGACTTTTGAAAAATGCTGCGAGTCTGATCATCCAATGACATCTGCAAATTCAATGTTAGCATTCATTCCGAGAAGGCCAGGGATGTACTTCTGATGCTGTATAGGGCTCTGGTCAGACTCTATTTGGAGTATTGGGAGCATTTTTGAGCCCAGTATCTAAGGAAGGATGTGCTGGCCTTGGAAAGGGTCCAGAGGAAGTTCACAAGAATGATACCTGGAATGAAGAACTTATCGTATGAGGAATGCTTGAGAACTCTGGGTCTGTACTCATTGGCGTTTAGAAGGATGAGGGGGGGTTCTTATTGAAACTTACAGAATACTGTGAGGCCTGGATAGAGTTAACGTGGAGAGGATGTTTCCACTTGTCGGGAAAACTGGAACCAGAGGACACAATCTTAAACTAAAGGGACGATCCTTTAAAACAGAGATGAGGAGGAATTTCTTCAGCCAGAGGGTGGTGAATCTCTGGAACTCTTTGCCACAAAAGGCTGTGGAGGCCAAATCACTGAGTGTCTTTAAGACAGAGATAGATAGGTTCTTGATTAATAAGGGATCAGGGGTTTTGGGGAAAAGGCAGGAGAATGGGGATGAGAAAAATATCAGCCATGATTGACTGGCGGAGCAAATTCGATGGGCTGAGTGACCTAATTCAGCTCCTATGTCTTATGGCCTTATGGTCTTTCCTCCATGTGCATTTGTCATTTTCCATTGAAACCACTCCACACCACCGCAAAAACCACGAATAAATGAATTCTGACGACAGGTGAGTTCTGGCTAAGTTCTATGTTTTTTCTTTTTTTTCCTGTAAATTTAGAGTACCCAATTCATTTCTTCCAATTAAGGGGCAATTTAGCGTGATCAATCCACCTACCCTGCACATCTTTGGGTTGTGGGGATGAAACCCACGCAAACACGGGGAGAATGTACAAACTTCACACAGACTGTGACCCAGAGCCGGGATCGAACCTGGGACCTCGGCACCGTGAGGCAGCAATGGTCAGTTCTATTTTCTAACCACTGTCTCGGTAAAAACGTTCCTTCCAAATTCTTAATTTCATTTACTCGTGACCATCTAATATTATGGCCTCTCTTGAGCTATAAATGTGGGTTGATGACTCTGGTGAATGTGATTCACACTGGATTATAATCTGTATATACATGTGCCTATATTGTAAGTGCACTACCTGACCACCAGGGGGAGTAGCTCTGGGAATGCTCGAGAATTGTACTGGGCTTCTCCCTTGGTTCCGCCCAGGACTCCTCCCCCTGGAGCTGCTGTATAAAGGTCAGTGCCACATGGTCAGCCGGCCAGTTCACCGAATGTTCAATGGCTAACCGGCTGGCTCTGTTGTGAGTATATTAAAACTGCTATTCTAATCCTACAAGCACGTGTCCGTAGAATTGTTGGTTCCAACAATGACATTAGAAAATAGCTGCATGGCATTCCATTTTCTGCTATTATTGCAGAGCCATTATATAAATAAATGGGTTAATCTGATATGTAAATAGTAGGCATGGGAGGATCATAAAAATGCATTAAATGCATATTCATTAATATCAACAGCAATAAACTCCACTAATTTAAATTAGTAAAGTTTCTACTTCCAACTCATGCGATGGTCTAGTGCATGAATAAATGACATCATGTGACACATAATAAGTTGTATTCAATTTGTATATAGACCGGTTAGACCTCAGCTGAGGCAGCAGTAGGACAGTATGTTGGGGTTACTGGGTCAGTAAGAGCTAAAGGGCCTGCTATGTTGTTACTCCAAGCACAATCCAATTATTTTGCGAGAAATTGTACATTCGAAACCAGGATTAGGCTCAAATATAATGCCCCATGACTCAATAGTATGTTGACTGGAGCTACCTGGTTCACACAGGTGGAAACTGGAAAAGCCTTTGGCTTTGATTTTTAGGTCATCATTGGCTACAGGAATAGTGCCAGAGGACTGGAGGATAGCAAATGTGGTCCCTTTGTTCAAGAAGGGGAGTAGAGATAACCCCGGTAACTATAGGCCGGTGAGCCTAACGTCTGTGGTGGGTAAAGTCTTGGAGAGGATTATAAAAGTTACGATTTATAATCATCTAGATAGGAATAATATGATTAGGGACAGTCAGCATGGTTTTGTGAAGGGTAGGTCATGCCTCACAAACCTTATCGAGTTCTTTGAGAAGGTGACTGAACAGGTAGACGAGGGTAGAGCAGTTGATGTGGTGTATATGGATTTCAGTAAAGCGTTTGATAAGGTTCCCCACGGTCGGCTATTGCAGAAAATACGAAGGCTGGGGATTGAGGGTGATTTAGAGATGTGGATCAGAAATTGGCTAGTTGAAAGAAGACAGAGAGTGGTAGTTGATGGGAAATGTTCAGAATGGAGTTCAGTTACGAGTGGCGTACCACAAGGATCTGTTCTGGGGCCGTTGCTGTTTGTCATTTTTATAAATGACCTAGAGGAGGGCGCAGAAGGATGGGTGAGTAAATTTGCAGACGACACTAAAGTCGGTGGAGTTGTAGACAGTGCGGAAGGATGTTGCAGGTTACAGAGGGACATAGATAAGCTGCAGAGCTGGGCTGAGAGGTGGCAAATGGAGTTTAATGTGGAGAAGTGTGAGGTGATTCACTTTGGAAAGAATAACAGAAATGTGGAATATTTGGCTAATGGTAAAATTCTTGGCAGTGTGGATGAGCAGAGGGATCTCGGTGTCCATGTACATAGATCCCTGAAAGTTGCCACCCAGGTTGATAGGGTTGTGAAGAAGGCCTATGGTGTGTTGGCCTTTATTGGTAGAGGGATTGAGTTCCAGAGCCATGAGGTCATGTTGCAGTTGTACAGAACTCTGGTACGGCCGCATTTGGAGTATTGCGTACAGTTCTGGTCGCCTCATTATAGGAAGGACGTGGAAGCTTTGGAACGGGTGCAGAGGAGATTTACCAGGATGTTGCCTGGTATGGAGGGAAAATCTTATGAGGAAAGGCTGATGGACTTGAGGTTGTTTTCGTTAGAGAGAAGAAGGTTAAGAGGTGACTTAATAGAGGCATACAAAATGATCAGAGGGTTAGATAGGGTGGACAGCCAGAGCCTTCTCCCGCGGATGGAGGTGGCTAGCACGAGGGGACATAGCCTTAAATTGAGGGGTAATAGATATAGGACAGAGGTCAGAGGTGGGTTTTTTACGCAAAGAGTGGTGAGGCCGTGGAATGCCCTACCTGCAACAGTAGTGAACTCGCCAACATTGAGGGCATTTAAAAATTTATTGGATAAGCATATGGATGATAAGGGCATAGTGTAGGTTAGATGGCCTTTAGATTTTTTTTCCATGTCGGTGCAACATCGAGGGCCGAAGGGCCTGTACTGCGCTGTATCGTTCTATGTTCTATGTTCTAAATAAGAGCAAGAGTGGACCAGATGGCTCATTGAGCCTGCTCCACCGTTCAATAGAATCACGGCTAATTATTGCCTTTACGTCAACTCCACTTTCTCGCAGTATCCAACTGAATAACGTAAAAGAATTCCACCAGCATTTTTTGCGGTACATTTGAGGAAAAAGAAAAGTGCCTCAGTAGACAATAGCAAGAAAGAGAAATAAAGGTTATTCCTCCTTTCTCTCAGAACTCTGAAACAAAAAGCCCAGAATGGAGCTGTTGACAAAAGACAAACCACCTAGACCGAGAGATAGACTTTCATCCCTTTATCATCAAATGAAAGGATGCTAACCTTACTGAGCTTCATTTGATTACTAGGCAAAGCAACAATTCAGCATTGCATCTGCAACTGATGTGGATAAAACAATAATCTTTGTATTCCAATCTGCATTCTGCATTTAGAATATGAATTATTCATGGTTGGAAAGGATAATTATCATAATTGTAGTACAGGTTCTCTAGAAAACTAATTGGATTTTCTCCTGGATGTACACAACAGACTGACAAGAGTTTGATATGACGTTTTACATTGTTTTTCATTCAGCATTATATCCATTACATTGTCAAAATGTATTTCTTTATTGTCTAAATACGGAAGAAAAGATTGAGTTAAAATTGAAAACTTAGACTATTTTGCATATGTACATGTGAATGACCAGTAGTTTACTTTAATATATTTGTGAATAAATTTACAGAATTGTAAAATTTATTTATCAGATTCAATTCTTCCAAAATGTTCCTATTGTTATTTACCTCCTACATGCTGTTATATGTAAGTGGAGAAACAAATAATGCTCTCTAAATACTTGGATGACATCTAGCAGTTATGTTCACGCAATGACCACTGAATAGTAACAATGATAATCTTTATTAGTGACACAAGTAGGCTTACATTAACACTGTAATGAAGTTACTGTGAAAATCCCAGCAATAGCAAACTCACTGGGCTGAATATTGGAGTCGGATTGTACCAGAGGGCTTTAAATATGGCTGTTCCAGGATTTGATTCCGAAATTCCCAGATCCATTCTCAGCACCAAGCAATTTTCTCCAGTATGGATTAAGGGTGTGGGATAGTGAATCCCCATTCCCCACTCCTAAACTGCTTGGTTGAATTGTGGGGGGGTGGGTATGGCTGTTCCAGGATTTGATTCCGAAATTCCCAGATCCATTCTCAGCACCAAACAATTTTCTCCAGTATGGATTAAGGGTGTGGGATAGTGAATCCCCATTCCCCACTCCTAAACTGCTTGGTTGAATTGTGGGGGGGTGGGTATCTTGTACTCCTTGCTACCCCTCCTTACACACCACAATTTTCATGGAATTGAGCCAGTTTCTCCATGATTCATCATTCAAAGCCCTCAATGGAGTTGTGAACCGAAATGGGGATTCAGGAAACTTTTGAAAGTTACATTAAAAAGGTATTTCCATGACCCCCTCCATGGCTCATGCCCTCTCCATGACCTCCATGCCAGCCTGCGGTATATAACGTAAGATGTTTACTGTTTATCCTTCATCATTTAGAATATTGTGCTCACATTCTTTCACATAAAACCATAAAGAAAAAACATCAAAGTCCAACAGGGTTGCAGGAAAGATACATGAATACATGCTACATAAACATTAATTTCTTTATCTGCTTCCTATGACTCATCTTTACACAAGTTACATATGTGGCCTTGTGATTTAAGTAAACCGTCAGGAATTTCAATTCCTCAAGGAATTGATGGCCATGAATTTCCAAAGGTAGTGTGACTGGAAGGAAGATCAAAAGACAGCTGACTGAGATTGGATACTGGAGCTATAAAGAAAGTTAATTGGCTGAGATGCTCCTTGACCATTCATTCCACTTCACAAAAGTAAAGGATGATGGTGAAAGATCAGTTTTTATTTCAGAAAGGTGAAGTTCTATTTGCTTGGAATACATAGCTGCTTTAAGTAGTGTCAATGTGACAGACCTGATTTTATTCACTGGAATTCTAGGCATAAGTGCAACAAAATGTTATATACCAGTAAGGGTGTAATCAGAACTGGAACCCACTTTAACCAGATCTTGGAAGCTAGTATTCCAATTGGCAGAGGTGTCAGTGGATCTATTTCCGCTGTACATCACCACTCCATTTTCCAAGTCAGTGTAATAAGAATATAGGAGCACAAGACACAGGATGCAAATTACCGGCCGCATCCTGCCGGAATCGAGACGGGAAGCGGCCGCGAGATCTCGGGAGTGGCGGCCTTATGAGATCTAACCAGACTTTGCGAGACGTCATGACCTGGATCGCACAGTTAAATGAGCTTAAAAGCCATTGGACTGCGGCGCTGAGGACCCGGGTTCAAATCCCGGCCCTGGGTCACTGTCCGTGTGGAGTTTTCACATTCTCCCCGTGTCTGCATGGGTTTCACCCCCACAACCCAAAGATGTGCAGGTTGGGTGTATTGGCCACGCTAAGTTCCCCTTAATTGGAAAAAATAAATAAATAAACAATTGGATGCTCTAAAAAAAATTTTTTTAATGTATCTGGGAATACACTCTTGCTGGTTCTGCATTGCATAATGTGTAGTGACATCAGCGGAATGTTTGCATGGGCTTTGAACAGATCACCGTCTGGATTGTATGAGTAACACCCTTAATAACCCTATCATCGTGTTGTACAGGGTGTGGGAACCTCCATACCATTTCTCTTTGCGGCAACAAAGAAATATTACAGGAGAGAAAACTGGCGCTGAGGACTGAGGCAAGAATATCGCTGGAAAGAAGATTTTTGTTGACTAACTATGGGACGGCATCAGGAGCAATGGGAAATTCTCAGGACTGGACTTGCGCACACACGCACAGATATCGGGTGAAGTGCCGCCGATGTGAAGGTTTAACAAGAAATTCCAACTGCAACTGTGAATAAGAAGACTGACAGTCGAGGAAGACTTGCTTGCTTTAAAGTGAGTGGGGCAGTATGGTAGCACAGTGGCTCGCACAGTTGCTCCACAGCTCCAGGGTACCAGGTTCGATTCCCGGCTTGGGTCACTGTCTGTGCGGAGTCCACACATTCTCCCTATGTCTGCGTGGATTTCTTCTGGGTGCTCCGGTTTCCTTCCACAGTCCAAAGATGTGCAGGTTAGGTGGATTGGCCATGCTAAATTGACCGTAGTGTCCAAAAAAGATGGGGTTACTAGGTTACAGGGATAGGGTGGGGTGCTCTTTCCACTGGCCAGTACAGACTCGATGGGCCGAATGGCCTCCTTCTGCACTGTAAGTTCTATGATTGCTTAAGCATGTTGGGCTCAGAAAGCTTCTTCTACACCATGAAAATGCAAGAAGAACAATACAAGTAAACAATCCAGACACGTCTCCAAATTAGTGGATGAAGCTCAGGATCGCTCAAAGGGCAGCAAAACTGGACTCCAGCAAGAGTTAAAGCTAGGTGTTTTGTCAATGCAGGGAGATCAGCAATGTTTTTGGGCATATCCAAAACTAGAAGATCATGAAATTAAAATGGAAGTGAATATGGGTGCAGCAGTATCATTAATACTTGAGACAATTTATCATCAAAAGCTGAAGCATCTGCCTTTAAAACTGTCAAATGTGATTCTAAGGACATACACTGAAGAAGTCGTCCCATTAAAAAGATGTATTATGGTGGAAGTAGAAGTAAATGGACACACGGAAAAGTTGCCTCTTCACGTTGTCCATGGAGATTTTCCTGTTCTATTTGGCAGAGCATGATTGGCTAAGATTAGGCTTAACTGGGAAACAGCCAATCAATTTGTAGATTTAAAGAGCAATTTGCAACAACTTCTGAAAAAATCTGAGAAGGTGTTTGAAGATTCAGTAGGATCTATGACTGGAGTTGAAGTACACCGAAAAATCAAGTAGCACATCCAAATATCTCAAAACTGGAATCATACCATAAGCCTAAGGTTGAAGAAGAACTAGATAGATCAGTAAGGACAGGAGTCGGGCGGCAGGGTGGTGCAGTGATTAGCACTGCTGCCTCACAGCGCTGAGGATCCGTGTTCGATCCCGGCCCCAAGTCACTCTCCGTGTGGAGTTGGTCTCACCCCCACAACCCAAAGATGTGCAGGGTAGGTAAATTTCCACACTAAATTGCCTCTTCATTGGAAAAAAAGAATTGGGTGCTTTAAATTTAAAGAAGGAAAAAATAGGACAGGAGTCATTGAATCTATTTCTACAAGTAATTGGGCAGCACCATCGTTCCGATATTAAAACAGGATGGCTCAGTGAGAATTTATGGAGATTTTGAAACTACCGGGCGTGATCTACCCAAATGGGAAAAGAGCAGTTAGCCAGGTGTTTCCTGGTGCTCTGAGCGCCAACAAACATTACACTATCGAACAGCTATTTGGCTATATTGGGAGCCTCAGCAGGGAACGTGCAGGCAGCCGATGTCGCATTTAGCCCCATTGTCTGCACTGAGAAGCTCTACACATCGGAACTCCTCAGTACAGGGAGCGAACAGGGCTCCATTTAAAATTGGCGCCCTGATCTCTCGACCCCCCAACCCGACCCCCGAACTACATCCAAGCACCAATTCACCGTTAAGGGGGTCCTCAGGTACCCCCCCCCCCCCCCCCCCCCCCCACCCGCAACCCCCTTTACCCGCACAGGTTGCCCCCAGGCCCAATTCGCAGCACGTGAAAAATGCCTGCCTGGCACCCTGGCCTTCCAACCTGGCACTGTGTCAGTACCCTTGCCAGTTGGCACTGCGACATGGGCACCTTGACAGTGCCAGGTTGGCACCCAGGTGGCACTGCTGGCTATGCCAAGGTGTTCAGGTGGCACTGTCAATACCAGGCTGCCACCCTGTCCAGAAGGCAAGCACCTGGGGCCTCGAATCCCTGAGAGACCCCACAAGTGCTGATCTGTACGGTCCACATTTGTGGGGACCAGCACTGAACGGCACTTGCCATGATCTCCAAGATGAGGGCATTAGTTCCCATGCCTTGAGTAGATTGTGGGAATGTATATTAGAGGTAGATTAGCGGTCACAATCTAATATGCAGATTTGCCAAAAAGTCGTCCCAGCCACAAAGGGCAGGATTCACATCGTGACTTTTAGCGAGATTGTGTTCGATCTAGCGAGGCGTGACAAACTGGTAGATTCCAGTTGAGGGATCACCCGGCATCTACTGGTCAAGTTGCACCAGCTTTCAGGTGTAACGTGGCTGGTAGATCGCGCTCACTGTTAACTCAGTTTTGCACAGAGATCATTATCCACTGCTGCTGATTGAAGACTTGTTTGCTGGACATTCTGGAGACTAGAAATTCAGTAAAATTTATCTCTCACAGGGATATCTGTAGATGAATGTGGCTGCCGAATCACAACCACTATCCACCATCGTGTCACACAAAGATCCATTTCATTACAAATGGCTTCCTTTTGGAATAACATCTGCGTCTGTTCTTTTTCAAACATCCATGGATTAAATTCTAAGTGGATTGAATGGAATGCAATGTTATTTAGATGACATACCCGTCTCCAGTTTAAGTGAACTGAAACACTCGACAAATTTGGAGGCTACCTTGAAGCAGTTTCAAAGCCCCAATCCGAAAGTTTGGAAAGAAAAGTGAGACTTTTTCAGGTCATATATAAATTATCTTGGTCATATTGTCAACAAAGATGGCTTACATGAAGAACCAAAGAAAATATCAGCAATCTAAGAACCACCACGTCCTCAAAAACCTGACACAATGAGGGTCATTTTTAATATTGACCAAATAATAATAATAATAATTACTTATTGTCACAAGTAGGCTTCAATTAAGTTACTGTGAAAATCCCCTAGTCGCCATGTTTTGGCATCTAGAACATAGAACAGTACAGCACAGACAGGCCCTTCGGCCCTCGATGTTGTGCCGAGCAATGATCACCCTACTTTAACCCGTATACCCGTAACCCAACAATCCCCCCATTAACCTTACACTACGGGCAATTTAGCATGGCCAATCCACCTAACCCGCACATCTTTGGACTGTGGGAGGAAACCGGAGCACCCGGAGGAAACCCACGCACACACGGGGAGGACGTCCAGACTCCACACAGACAGTGACCCAGCCGGGAATCAAACCTGGGACCCTGGAGCTGTGAAGCATTGATGCTAACCACCATGCTACCGTGAGGCCCAGATCTGTTCCGGGAGGCCGGTATGGGAATGGATTCCATGCTGCTGGCCTTGTTCTGCATTACAAGCCAGCTATTTAGCCCACTGTGCTAAACCAGGCCCTGGTAAATTTGTGCTAAATTTAGCCTTTACACACGTTGCTATGTGTCAAACAGGCATGGAACTGGTCAGAAGAATGTAAACATGCAAGCAATGAAGTGAAAGGAGCTTTACTGAAATCCGAGCTGTTGATTCATTATTATCAAAAAATGAAGTTACAATTAGCTTGCAATGCCTCACACTCTGGGGTTGGTGCACTCATCTTGCACATCGTGCCTTCAGATGAGAAATGACTGATAGCATTTGCTCATGCACTCTTACTAGCACAGAAATTAATTATGCTCAGCGAGAAAAAGCTTTGAGTATCATTGTCGGTGTAAGGAGGTTCCACCATTATCTCTATGGCCGTCATTTTTGCCTTTTGAAGGATCATGAAACTTTGACTACAATCTTTGGACTGTAAAAAGGCATATCTTCTTCGGCAGCTAGTAGATTGCAAATATGGTCATTGATATTGTTGCTGCACTCTTAGGGTATCCATTATCGCGGGTGGCAAGGTGGTGCAGTGGTCAGCACTGCTGCCTGATGGCACCAAGGACCCGGGTTTGATGCCAGCCCCGGGTCATTGTCCGTGTGAAGTTGCACATTATTCCGGTGCCTTGCGTAGTCTCACCACCAGAATGCAAAGATGTGCAGGGTAGGTGGATTGACCTTGCTAAATTGCCCCTTAATTGGAAAAAAATAATTGGGTACTCTAAATTTATAAAAAGAAAAAAAAAGAATATCCAGTATCGCAAGTCAGAGCAGCATGCAAATATTGATGCTTTTTCATGATTGCCGTTGCAAGTCAAGCATGACCCTGAAGAACATTTCATCAATATTTGTATTTCTCACGCGTGTCGTGGATGGTGTCCCTGTGACATCAACTCAAGTTCAAAGATATACAAGAACCAATCCAGTGATGTGGAAGGTGATGGACTTGGTCAGAAAAGGAACGCTGTCAAACATTCATAAGAAAAATCCAGACCTCAAGCCCTAATCACATGAAGACTTGAGTTGACTGTACAGAATGGAACATAGAACATAGAACGATACAGCGCAGTACAGGCCCTTCGGCCCTCGATGTTGCACCGACATGGAAAAAATCTAAAGGCCATCTAACCTACACTATGCCCTTATCATCCATATGCTTATCCAATAAATTTTTAAATGCCCTCAATGTTGGCGTGTTCACTACTGTTGCAGGTAGGGCATTCCACGGCCTCACCACTCTTTGCGTAAAAAACCCACCTCTGACCTCTGTCCTATATCTATTACCCCGCAATTTAAGGCTATGTCCCCTCGTGCTAGCCACCTCCATCCGCGGGAGAAGGCTCTCGCTGTCCACCCTATCTAACCCTCTGATCATTTTGTATGCCTCTATTAAGTCACCTCTTAACCTTCTTCTCTCTAACGAAAACAACCTCAAGTCCATCAGCCTTTCCTCATAAGATTTTCCCTCCATACCAGGCAACATCCTGGTAAATCTCCTCTGCACCCGTTCCAAAGCTTCCACGTCCTTCCTATAATGAGGCGACCAGAACTGTACGCAATACTCCAAATGCGGCCGTACTAGAGTTTTGTACAACTGCAACATGACCTCATGGCTCCGGAACTCAATCCCTCTACCAATAAAGGCCAACACACCATAGGCCTTCTTCACAACCCTATCAACCTGGGTGGCAACTTTCAGGGATCTATGTACATGGACACCGAGATCCCTCTGCTCATCCACACTACCAAGAATTTTACCATTAGCCAAATATTCCGCATTTCTGTTATTCTTTCCAAAGTGAATCACCTCACACTTCTCCACATTAAACTCCATATGCCACCTCTCAGCCCAGCTCTGCAGCTTATCTATGTCCCTCTGTAACCTGCAACATCCTTCCGCACTGTCTACAACTCCACCGACTTTAGTGTCGTCTGCAAATTTACTCACCCATCCTTCTGCGCCCTCCTCTAGGTCATTTATAAAAATGACAAACAGCAACGGCCCCAGAACAGATCCTTGTGGTACGCCACTCGTAACTGAACTCCATTCTGAACATTTCCCATCAACTACCACTCTCTGTCTTCTTTCAACTAGCCAATTTCTGATCCACATCTCTAAATCACCCTCAATCCCCAGCCTCCGTATTTTCTGCAATAGCCGACCGTGGGGAACCTTATCAAACGCTTTACTGAAATCCATATACACCACATCAACTGCTCTACCTTCGTCTACCTGTTCAGTCACCTTCTCAAAGAACTCGATAAGGTTTGTGAGGCATGACCTACCCTTCACAAAACCATGCTGACTGTCCCTAATCATATTATTCCTATCTAGATGATTATAAATCGTATCTTTTATAATCCTCTCCAAGACTTTACCCACCACAGACGTTAGGCTCACCGGCCTATATTTACCGGGGTTATCTCTACTCCCCTTCTTGAACAAAGGGACCACATTTGCTATCCTCCAGTCCTCTGGCACTATTCCTGTAGCCAATGATGACCTAAAAATCAAAGCCAAAGGCTCAGCAATCTCTTCTCTGGCTTCCCAGAGAATCCTAGGATAAATCCCATCAGGCCCCGGGGACTTATCTATTTTCACCTTGTCCAGAATTGCCAACACTTCTTCTCTACGCACCTCAATGCCATCTATTCTAATAGCCTGGGTCTCAGCATTCTCCTCCACAATATTATCTTTTTCTTGAGTGAATACTGACAAAAAGTATTCATTTAGTATCTCGCTTATCTCCTCAGCCTCCACACACAGCTTCCCACCACTGTCCTTGACTGGCCCTACTCTTACCCTAGTCATTCTTTTATTCCTGACATACCTATAGAAAGCTTTTGGGTTTTCCTTGATCCTACCTGCCAAAGACTTCTCATGTCCCCTCCTTGCTCGTCTCAGCTCTCTCTTTAGATCCTTCCTCGCTTCCTTGTAACTATCAAGCGCCCCAACTGAAACTTCACGCCTCATCTTCACATAGGCCTCCTTCTTCCTCCTAAAAAGAGATTCCACTTCTTTGGTAAACCACGGTTCCCTCACTCGACCCCTTCCTCCCTGCCTGATTGGTACGTACTTATCAAGAACGTGCAATAGCTGTTCCTTGAACAAGCTCCACATATCCAGTGTGCCCAACCCTTGCAGCCTACTTCTCCAACCTACACATCCTAAGTCATGTCTAATGGCATCATAATTGCCCTTCCCCCAGCTATAACTCTTGCCCTGCGGGGTATACTTACCCCTTTCCATCACTAACGTAAAGGTCACCGAATTGTGGTCACTGTTTCCAAAGTGCTCACCTACCTCCAGATCTAACACCTGGCCTGGTTCATTACCCAAAACCAAATCCAATGTGGCCTCGCCTCTTGTTGGCCTGTCAACATATTGTGTCAGGAAACCTTCCTGCACACATTGTACAAAGAACGACCCATCTAATGTACTCGAACTATATCTTTTCCAGTCAATATTTGGAAAGTTAAAGTCTCCCATAACAACTACCCTGTTACTTTTGCTCTTTTCCAGAATCATCTTCGCCATCCTTTCCTCTACATCCCTAGAACTATTAGGTGGCCTATAGAAAACTCCCAACAGGGTGACCTCTCCTTTCCTGTTTCTAACCTCAGCCCATAGTACCTCGGAAGAAGAGTCCCCATCTAGCATCCTTTCCGCCACCGTAATACTGTCCTTGACTAGCAGCGCCACACCTCCCCCTCTTTTACCCCCTTCTCTGAGCTTACTAAAACACCTAAACCCCGGAACCTGCAACAACCATTCCTGTCCCTGCTCTATCCATGTCTCTGAAATGGCCACAACATCGAAGTCCCAGGTACCAACCCATGCTGCCAGTTTCCCTACCTTATTTCGTATACTCCTGGCATTGAAGTAGACACACTTCAAACCACCTACCTGAACACTGGCACCCTCCTGCGAAGTCAAATCTGTGCTCCTGACCTCTATACTCTCAATCTCCCGTACCCCAAAACTACAATCCAGGTTCCCATGCCCCTGCTGAATTAGTTTAAACCCCCCCAAAGAGCACTAACAAATCTCCCCCCCAGGATATTGGTGCCCCTCAGGTTCAGATGTAGACCATCCTGTCTATAGAGGTCCCACCTTCCCCAGAAATAGCCCCAGTTATCCAGAAATCTGAATCCCTCCCGCCTGCACCATCCCTGTAGCCACGTGTTTAATTGCTCTCTCTCCCTATTCCTCATCTCACTATCACGTGGCACGGGCAACAACCCAGAGATAACAACTCTGTTTGTTCTCGCTCTGAGCTTCCATCCTAGCTCCCTAAAGGCCTGCCTGACATCCTTGTCCCCTTTCCTACCTATATCGTTAGTGCCAATGTGGACTACGACTTGGGGCTGCTCCCCCTCCCCCTTAAGGACCCGGAAAACACGATCCGAGACATCACATAACCTTGCACCTGGGAGGCAACATACCAAACGTGAGTCTCTCTCGCTCCCACAAAATCTCCTATCTGTGCCCCTGACTATTGAGTCCCCAATTACTAATGTTCTACTCCTTTCCCCCCTTCCCTTCTGAGCAACAGGGACAGAATCCGTGCCAGAGGCCCGTACCCCATGGCTTACCCCTGGTAAGTCCCCCCCCCCCCCCACAAGTATCCAAAACGGTATACTTGTTACTCAGGGGAACGACCGCAGGGGGTCCCTGCACTGACTGCTTCTTCCCAGTCCCTCTTACAGTTACCCATCTATCTCCAGTCTTTGGTGTAACTACTTCCCTGAAGCTCCTATCTATGACCCCCTCTGCCTCCCGAATGATCCGAAGTTCATCCAGCTCAAGCTCCAGGTCCCTAACACGGTTTTTGAGGAGCTGGAGTTGGGTGCACTTCCCACAGATGAAATCAGCAGGGACACTGACGGCGTCCCTCACCTCAAACATTCTGCAGGAGGAGCATTGTACTGCCTTCCCTGACATCACCTCTAGATTTAAAAAAAAACAAGAAAAAGAAAAAGAAAGGAAGAGCTTACCTGATATTACCTCAAACCCTGCTCCCGCAGAAAGGTAAGCAAATTTAAAGGCACTCACTCACCTTCACGACAGGCCCCTGCTCCCGCTTCCCAAACACTGTGGGGTGGGGGGGTTGGTTAGAGGAGGAGGTAGGGTGGGAAACACTCACGAAGTGTTTCGGGTTTAACTGTCACTTGACAACAGCCCCTCCACAAACCACCTTCAACTTAGGCTGACCGCACTGCACGTATGCAAATTTCCCCAGAACAGCTGATCAGTAGCTCTGCTCTGCTGCCCTCTGCTGGATGCTTGTCTTCACTCAAACTCCTTGGGTCTCCTTTGCCGGTTCACCTTCAACTTAGGCTGACTGCACTGCACGTATGCAAATTTCCCCAGAACAGCTGATCAGTAGCTCTGCTCTGCTGCCCTCTGCTGGATCAAAGGCGGGAGGAACAATTAAATCAGGCCCATGTTGGGGATATTGGATGTGGGGACGGGGACGGGGGGGAGGGGGGGGGGGTAGTGTGTAACAGAGCTGTGGGGAAGTAGACTAAAACTCTAGTTGATATCAGGATGGAGACCCAGGCTGGGGAAACATAGGTCTGGGGGATGTCGGAGGGCTGTGGAGCAGGTTGGAGCCCCAGCGGTGAGGTTGGAGACCTTTGCGATGGTAGTCAGAGGTCATGGCGAAGGGTGGCGGGGGCGATTGAGGGAGCTCGGAAGCGTCAGGGGAGAGGTGCTTGAATGTGGAATTGCTAAACCAGGCACATTTGATTCAACAGGAAGGGGAAAGTCAGTTAATTCCTGAATACAACAGCCCTTGCCTGTGTTCAGCTGGCTCAATAAAATTGGTTGTCTACAGTTAGATGCAAATGTTGAATAACAATGCTGTTTGCAGCCTCATTATAACATTTAAAGTGCCAACACCCTTCCTTGGAGATGGTTGGTCACCTGCCCATCATCCCACCTGCATTGAAACCAGCATATGGGTTGGAGTCATGTTAATTTTGGAATTCAGGTTTTTAACACTTTGATTGACCCAAACCAATGGGATCAAAGTTCCCACTAATGGTCAATCTTTGGGGAGAAGAGATAGTAATCTGGGATTTGTGACCCTAACAATGTGCAGGAGTGCTGAAATGCCGACAGTTGGTGCGGTTGAATTGCCGTTGAGAACATGATTAGGTGACAGAATGTTGGTGAATTTGATGAGATTATTTAAGGAATTCTATCTGTGGAAGTGATGAATCGTCAATTACCACAAAGACGAGAATAGTGGAACAATCGAGGCGTTATTGAGCAAGATGTTGGTAAACTTCTTTGGTAAACCACGGTTCCCTCGCTCGACCCCTTCCTCCCTGCCTGACTGGTACGTACTTATCAAGAACATGCAATAGCTGTTCCTTGAACAAGCTCCACATATCCAGTGTGCCCAACCCTTGCAGCCTACTTCTCCAACCAACACATCCTAAGTCATGTCTAATGGCATCATAATTGCCCTTCCCCCAGCTATAACTCTTGCCCTGCGGGGTATACTTATCCCTTTCCATCACTAACGTAAAGGTCACCGAATTGTGGTCACTGTTTCCAAAGTGCTCACCTACCTCCAGATCTAACACCTGGCCTATTGTTCTATTGTGGGGAATCCATGTGATTATTCCTCAGAGCTTACAAAATAGAGTCCTTGACCAACTGCATGAGCGACATCCTGGTGTGGTGAGGGTGAACGACTTGGCACACAATTATTTTTGGTGGTCAGAATTAGATGCTCAAATTGAAGAGAATGTTGGGCAATCCCAATCTCGTGCAAAACTAGGAACACTCCACCATTGCAACAATTATGACCATGGGATTGGCCGACTCAGCCATGGCAGAGAATACACATCAATTATAGTGGTTCACTGGAGGGTCAGATGGTCTTAACGATTGTGGATGTGGACTCGAAATGGCCAGAAGTCACGATAATGAAGTTAACGGTGACCATTGAGAAACTAGATGGATGGAGTATTCACAAGATTCTGAACACCATAGCAGATTGTCAGTGATAATGGTATGCAGTTTACTTCGAAGAAGTTTGAGGACTATTTGATAGGGAATGGTGTGCATCATATCAAGTCAGCTCCATATCATCCAACAACGAATCCATTAGCTGAATGTTTTGTACAAACATTAAAGCATTCTATCAAAGCATCGAAGGACCAGGTGACATCGTCAAGAAGAGTAAACAAATTTCTAATATATTACCAGAACACTGCATATGTTACCACACAAAACTCAAAGTTCACCGAAAATGCTGTTGTTTAAGGGAAACTACAAACACAATTGGATTTGTTGTCTCCACCTGATACTTCAGAGATTGCCAAATGACAACAACAAACACAAAATGCTGGGAAGGAGAAAGTCTCTAAAAAGTGAGGGCGAGATTCTCCGCACCCACGGAAAATCGTAAAACCGTCGTAAAAATCGGGCGCGTTTTACGACGGTCGCGAAGGCTCCATTTCCCGACGTATTCACTTCCGGGAAATGGGCTAGTAACGCGGCCGCGTCAATCACGTGCGTGATGACGACGGAACACGGCGACGACACGATCACGCCCACGTGACGCCGTAAAAAGGCGCGGGCGACCACAGAATCTGTCGGTCAGGATGTCGGAGGCGAGGAGAGCTGCTCCTCGGTTTGTGGAGGCTGACGTAGAGGCGCTGCTCGATGCCGTTGAGCAGAGGAGGGGCATCATCCGCTCGCGGAGAGGGCATCGCCAACCTGCCAGCGCGGTACGCCAGGCCTGGCGTGAGGTGGGTGCTGCCGTTAGTGCTGTGGGGCAGGCCCCTCGCTCAGCTGAGCAGTGCCGGAAGAAGCTACACGACCTCACCAGGGCTGCCAGGGTAAGTGCCAAGAAGCTGCCCCCTGGTCACAACCATCCATCCCCCTTAACTTAATCACCCACCTCTCCCCCCCCCCCTGGCACGGGGGTGGGGGGGGGGGGGTGGGGGGGGGGGTGGAGGGGGATTGGGGCAGAGTTATTTGAGGATGGTTCACAAAGTTGTCACAGACCCAGCGCTCTGGCCCCGAGGAGAGATGCAATCGTCTTATGACAACTTGACCCCCCAAACTGTGCCAGTATCTGAACGGCCTGCTGATACCTGCCGTTTTGTAATGATCTACCTATGTTCCCTCCCCCAACAGGCCAAGTCCGCTCACAACTACCGTGAGCGGCACAAGACTGGAGGGGGTTCGCCCAACCTGCACCCCCTCACCACCTTTGAGCAGAGGGCCCTGGACCTTGTTGGGGGACCTGCTACCCGGGATGTCGCGCTATGCGAGGTTGGCGGATCTGCAGCAAGTGAGACAACCCTGCATGACAAACACCCCCCTCCCCCATCCCCTGTCCCTTCACACCCTGCCCACTGGGACACCTCCCCCATCCTCTGTCCCTTCACACCCTGCCCACTGGGACCGTCCAGCGGCCTGCCGAACAAATCTAAATAACCCGTCTCATTCTCTTCCCTAGGACGTGATGCCGAACGACCAGGGCCGTCTGGCTCCAGACGGAGACAGGAATCTGCCGCCACCTCACCCGGGGCTGCACAACAGAGGGTGCCCGATCAGCGGGCAGCCCCATCCTCCCCAACCCAATCTGCGGACCAGGACGCCCAGAGGGTTGCGAGACCACAACCACCAGAAATGGCCAGGGATAACCCTCCGGACGCTGAGCGGTCCCACACCATTGAGGAGGGGCTAAATTGCGAAATCATCGGGCTTGCGGCACTGCTATCTCCCACAACATCCATCATCCCAGAGACACACACCCCGGCGGGCCTATTTAGTGATGAGTCTCCTGGGTCACAGTCTGGTTGGCACATCACAGCTGAGCAGGTACAGCAGGTGGAGGTCGGAGCAACCGAGGGTCCGGACTTGCGGACGCCAGACCAGGCCCAGGATGCAGCTGGCTCCCAGACGTTTTCTGAGTTCCTGGAGTTTCTCAACCCACCCGCACAGCCGATGCCTCAAGAAACCCAGGGAAACAATGACGGGAAGAGGGCTGCCTTCCTGGCTCTGCAGACGCTGTTAGAGGAGTCGAAGAGCAGGGAGTGGTGCCGCTCATGGCAGAGACCCAGTCCGACACCGCACGGATGGCATCCGCGGTGGAGGCAATGGGTCAGGTTATGCAAGGCATTGGGGTTAATATGCACGCGTCATCCTCGGCCCTGGACAGGGTTGCCCTCTCACAGGCAGCAATGTGCCAGAGCCAAAACGAGATTGCCGGCGCCCTGCAGGCCTTGGCCGAGTCTCAGCAGGTCATTGGCCAGTCGCAGCAGTCAGTCGCCGAGAGCATCAACCGCCTGACACAGGTGCTGGATGGCGTCGTGCACACACAGGTTGAGATCGCACAGTCCCTGCCGGGAATGTCTAACTCCCTGGACTCTGTCTCTGCAAAGCTTCGGATCCTGGTGGATACCGTTGCAGGCCTCCAGGACTGGCAGCGCCAGGTGTCGGTGGTGCGACGGGGCACCTCCCCGCTCGCACCTCTGTCCCAAAGTGAGGACCGGGGGCCACCGGGCTCCCCGAGGGAGGAGGAGGTTTCGGGGTCCGTCCCATTAAGGCCATCACGGGACGTCCCGGAATTCTCGGCCTCCCCCCGTCCCATCCCTGGTGCATCGGGTGGGCAGCAGGCAGAGCAGGGTGGCACAATGTCACCCGAGATGCCCGCAGAGCAGCCTGGCCCATCAAGGCCGGGTCGCCCCAGGAAACGCTTAGCCAAGGAGAAACGAGTCGAGGGGGGCGATTCGCAGCAATCCTCCTCCACTCCTGCTGTATCATCTGGGGAGTCACGTAGACGTAGTGTTAGGGCCCGTAAGGCAAGTAAGATAGACACTGAGTAAGTTGGCACGGGTGAAGGGCACAGTTTAGTTGTAGGGGCTAGGGCACCTGTAAATAATTGTTAACATTAAACGCACTGTTCCACCTTACTTGTAATACCGTGTGATTGTTCCACAGCCACAGGAATCGTGATGGTGACCGAGTGTCGCTGGGGTTGACGAGTGGTGGAACCTTGGTGCCGGGTGTGCAGTCCCTGCCCCTACCCCCTCCCACAGCTAGCCCACGCGGGCACGTGATGGAGTGTCAGTGACGATCTCAGCGGCCACCAAGATGGATGGTTCAGCTATTGCCATGGGTCAGACTCTCTCTAACGAATCTGAGCTCACAGCTCTTCTCAGAGCGGGCTGTCATCATTCCACATGGCACTGATCACACCCACTGACACAGCCATCAATGTTGTGCCATACCGTCTGGACCCAGTGATAAGGGTGATGTCGAAGTGGAGCAGTGTACACTGAGAGGGGGTGGGGGGGTTTGTGGTGGTGGAAGTTGTGTGTTGACCCTCTGCACGACGATCGATGCAGGTGGTGGTTTGGTGTTCAGCGGGGACGTCACATGCGATGCGTGAACCGTTCTGCCACCAAGGCGTCGCATGCCCGCCGTCCTCGCCGGGTCCGTCGTGCCGCCTCCTGGACATCACCAGCACCTGGGTCGTGTCTGCGTGCTGCGCCCGCCACTCCACCAGCCTCCTCCTCCTCCCTCTCCTCCTCCTCCTCCTCCTCCTCTGTGCTGGCACCACTGCCACTAGCTTCTCTCTCCGCCTCCTGCAGCAGGTCATCTCCCCTCTGCATCGCGATGTTGTGCAGCGCACAGCAGACCACTACAATGCGAGTGACCCTTTCGGCCTGGTACTGCAGGGCCCCTCCGGAGCGGGCCAGGCACCTGAATCTCATCTTCAGGAGCCCAAGGCAGCGCTCCACCACACCCCTGGTTGCTGCATGGGCCTCGTTGTATCGTGTTTCCGCATTGGTCTGAGGCCTCCGTATAGGCGTCATCAGCCAAGACCTCAGCGGATAACCCCTGTCGCCTAGCAACCAGCCCCTCAGCCGGGGGGGACGTCCCTCAAACATCGCAGGGATGAACGACTGCGCCAGTATGTAGGAGTCATGCACACTCCCTGGGAACCTTGCAGAGACATTCATGATCCTCATGTGGGGGTCGCATACCACCTGGATATTCATGGAGTATGTCCCCCTCCTGTTTGTGAACACCTCCCTGTCCCCTGCAGGCGGGCGCATGGGGACGTGAACACAATCGATTGCCCCCTGCACCATCGGTATCCTGGCCACATTGGCAAATCCACGAGCTCGTGAGTCTTGACTTGCTTGGTCCTCGGGAAAGGTGATGTAGCGGTCCGCGATGGCATAGAGGGCATCGGTCACATCCCGGATGCACCTGTGGACCGATGACTGGGAGATCCCGGAGAGGTCCCCGCTCGGAGACTGGATGGAGCCGGTCGCATAGAGGTTAAGAGCGACCGTCACCTTGATGGCAACCGGGATCGCGTGTCCTCCCCCCGTTCCACGTGGGGCGAGGTGCGACAGGAGTTGGCAGATATGTATCACCGTCTGCCTACTCAGCCGGAGTCTCCTCCTGCAGGTGATGTCCGTCATTGTTAGGAAAGAGACCCGGACACGGTACACCCTCGGCTTTGGTCGTCGCCTCTGGCGCCGTGGCTGCACCCTCACTCTCCTCTTCCTCTTCCTCCTCCTCCTCCTCCTCCCCATGCTGCTCGACGACTGGCAACTCCTCGGCCCTTCCCTCTGCTGCTGCAGCTGGCCCTGCATCCACTGCGGGTTGTGGGTGTGGATGCTGCTGCATCTCCAAATCCAGTAGAGCGGCCCCAACCACTGCGCAGAACATAGCCGTTCTGTTCACAGACATTGTGCTAACCTACAGAAGGGTGGTGGGGGCAGAGAAACGGGACATGTTAGACGGAGGTTAGTCGACACCTCGGCAGTTGCCTGCCACGGGATACCTGTGTGTCCCGGTGGCCTGGTCGCGCTGCTGACACGCGGTCAGCCTAACCCCTGGTCACTTTCTGCATCCAACGGCCAGTAAACTATGTCCTCCTCACGGGTGCGTCAGTGGCCTGTGTCCGGAAGCCACAGGGGAACCAGCGGCCGTGTCCTCGTGACCGGCACGCCATGGCACGCTGGCAGACATTTTGTTACGGGGTTGGACGGCTCACTCTCTACCTAGCCCCCCCCCCTCCGTCTCCCCCACTGCCTCCCCCACTGCCTCCCCCGTCTCCCCACCTGCCTCCCCCACTGCCTCCCCCGTCTCCCCCACTGCCTCCCCCACTGCCTCCCCCGTCTCACTCACTGCCCCCCCTCCGTCTCACCCACTGCCCCCTCCGTCACACCCACTGCCCCCTCCGTCTCCCCCACTGCCCCCTCCGTCTCACCCACTGCCCCCTCCGTCTCCCCCACTGCCTCCCCCGTCTCCCCCACTGCCCCCTCCGTCTCACCCACTGCCCCCCCCGTCTCCCCCACTGCCTCCCCCGTCTCCCCCACTGCCTCCCCCACTGCCTCCCCCGTCTCACTCACTGCCCCCCCTCCGTCTCACCCACTGCCCCCTCCGTCACACCCACTGCCCCCTCCGTCTCCCCCACTGCCCCCTCTGTCTCACCCACTGCCCCCCCGTCTCACCCACTGCCCCCTCCGTCTCCCCCACTGCCTCCCCCGTCTCCCCCACTGCCCCCTCCGTCTCACCCACTGCCCCCTCCGTCTCCCCCACTGCCCCCTCCGTCTCCCCCACTGCCCCCTCCGTCTCACCCACTGCCCCCTCCGTCTCCCCCACTGCCTCCCCCGTCTCCCCCACTGCCCCCGCTCTGGACCCCCCCTCCCGTTCTCAGGGATGCCTTCCCCGTTGTGGACAGACTCGAGCGGTGCGCTGAGCGGTGGGCTGAGCGGTGGGCTGAGCGGTGCGCTGAGCGGTGGGCTGAGCGGTGGGCTGAGCGGTGCGCTGAGCGGTGCCCTGACCTCCTCCAAGCTGTCGTCAGCCAGCACGACTGGTTGACGAACTTAAAAAGCAGGTGTGTTTCATGACGTGCAAACAGGGCGCGATGACGTCGGGACTTCGGCCAATCCGGGTCGGTGAATAGCCGGGGGGGCTATCAGTGGCGATTCTGGTCGTGTCGGGGGCGGGAAGGAGGCGTTTATCGGGAATGGCGACTCCGAGATTTTGCGAAGTTCGGAGAATAGCGGGAGTGCGTCGGAACAGCGTCGCCGTAAAAATTTCCGACGCCCGCTATTCTCCGAACCGTCGTGAGTCCGGAGAATCGCGCCCTGAGTCTTTAACCAGGGAGCGAGACTATTATTTTTGGATTCATTCATGGGATGTGGGTGTCTCTGGCTGGATCAGCATTTATTGCCCATCCCTGAGGGCGTTTAACAGTCAACCACATTGCTGTTGGTCTGGTGTCACATGTAGGCCTTCCCTGAAGGACATTAGTGAACCAGATGGGTTTTTACAACAATTGACAATGATTTAATGGTCATCATTAGACTTTTATTACCAGATTTTTATTGAATTCAAATCCCACCAACTGCCCTAGTGGGATTTGAACCCAGGTCCGTGGAGCATTACCCTGGATTATTAGCCCAGTGATAATACCACTATGCTACTGCCTCTCCAGTCAGGAGTTACACCACCAATGAGAAATGGGTACCAGGTATGATCCTGCTCAAGACAGGTCCAATATTTTATACCATACAGATGGACGATGAAAGAGTTTGGCGACATCATGCTGATCATTTCTTGCTGCACAAAGTGAGTCTGCAGACACTTCTCAGGAGGTCCTACCTTTAGAAGATCTGGAGAGATATACTTTGGAATGGAGACCAGAGACAGTGATGAGTACAGCTTCTGATTCTGTGGACTTTTCAGTGCCTATAATGACAGATACCAAAGTAACTACTAAAGAAGTACTATCTACAGAAAGATGTACAGTGAAAAGTATTGTTCTGTGTACGGTTCAGACAAATCGTTCAATACATGGGAAAACATTGGACATGCATAAAAAAACAATGTTAATACATAGGTACAGGCATCTGGTGAGCATATGGAGTATAGTGCTACTCAGCAGAGAAGATGTTGCAAGAGATCAGTTCAGTCCATAAGAGGGTCATTCAGGAGTCTGGTAACAGCGAGGAAGAAGTTGTTTTTGAACTTGTTAGTGTGTTATTGACACAGGTGTATAGTAAGGGGCTAAGTATGCAGCCTTGCAGGGCCCTGGTATTGAGGACTATCATGGAGGAGGTGTTGTTTTTTTATCCTTACTGATTGTGGTCTGTGGGTAAGGAAGTCAAGGATCCAGTTGCAGAGGCAGGAGACAAGTCCTGGGTTATGGAGCTTTGTTATGAACTTGGCTGGGATTATGGTGTTGAAGGCTGAGCTGTAGTCAATGAATAGGAGTCTGACATAAGAGTCCTTGTTGTCAAGATGCTCCAGGGATGAGTGTAGGGCGAGGGGGATGGCATCCGCTGTGGACCGGTTGCGGTGGTATGCGATTGCAGTGGATCAAGGCATTCTGGCAGTATGGATTTGACGTGTCTCATGACCACTTTCTCAAAGCACTTCATAATAATAGATGTCAAGGCCACTGGACGGTAGTCGTTGACGCATGTGCCTGGCTCTTCTTTGGCACTGGTATAATGGTGGTCTTCTTGAAGCAGGTGGGAACTTCAGAACAGAGTAGGGAGAAAGTTGAAGATGTCCATGAATACACCCGCCAATTGGTCCCTGCGGCATCTGAGTGCACGACCAGGGACTTAGTCATGACCCAAAGCTTTCTGAGGGTCCTCTTTAAAGAGGGCTGGTCTGATTTCGAAGTTGCAACAGTGGGTATGGGTGTGGCCGAGGCTGCTGGGGCAGTTGACAGCAGAAAGATGGTTTCCTGCTCTAAACGACCATAGAATGCACTGAATTCATCAGAGAGGGGTGTGCTGCTGCTGGTGATTCTACTCGACTTTGCTTTGTAGCCCATTATGGTGTTTCTTGCCACAACCGATGAGAGTCCGTGTGGTTAGTCTGTGACTCTAGTTTAATCTGGTATCGTCTCTTGGCATCCCAGGTGGGAAGAATCACCTTGAACGCACAATGGCTCAGTGATCCTTTATTCTTCCACTGGCACCAAACATACAAGTGCATTTACAATCAACAAACTTATCCGAAAGAAACAAACTCTTTTCAGTGGACGACTGTTACTTGATATTCCAAAACACAGAAAACCCATTGAGAGTTCTATTCCCCATCTTGAATCAGCATTGGTGCATGCATTGTTAAACAATGGGACCAGGAATGCCTTGCATGCAGCAAGAGTGAAAGTTACTGAGCCTGAACCTTTCCCTTTTATCTCTTACCCCCACTCTTCGCAATATTGGTTGGAGCTTAAACCCGGACTTGAGGCAGAGCAAAGAAACAAAGTGGAGAGCCAGCACATACGTGGCACTCGAAAACGTAAACTGGATTACCTTGCCATCCAGACTGCAAATGATATCTCCAGCACCTTGCTTTGTGCTTCTCAGACTCACACGGGAATTCCGTGCTGTTCCTAGCAGTTGAATGATCACTCCAATGCCTGTCACCATTCCTCCAGGCACCAGCATAGGCCTCAGGCCTTTCTCCGTGGCGGTTGCCCCTTCTGTTCTCACTCATCCTGCTGCTCGTGGCCTCAGGCTCCAATCCCATGAGTTTGCCAAGAACACCGCTCCAGCCCTAAAGGGACTCACAGGAGCAAACAATTCCCTTACACAGCTCTCTCCTCTGCCACCTGCCAGTGGGGATCCAGCCACAGCAATGGTAGGGCCTGATGTGAATCAGGGAGACAATGCAACATCCCCATTACACTATGAAGAGTTGTATCTGATCATGGAAAGTGTCAGGATGGAAAACAAAACTGCCTTTCCTATCTTGTTTTTTACGACCACAAGATGCTCCCGAGGACTTTACAGTCAATTAAATACCTTGGATGTGTAGTCACTGTTGTAATGTAAGAAACACAGCAGCCAATTTGTGTACAGCAAGCTCCCAAAAATAATATTGTGCTTTTGACCAGATAATCTGTGTGATGTTGGCTGAGGGATAAACGTTGATCCAGACAGCAGTGATAACTTCCCTGCTCCTTTTCAAAATATTGTCAGGGGATCTTTGGCCTCCACCTGAGAGGGCAGACAGGGCCTTGCTTTAAAGCCTCAACTAAAGGCAAGCACATCTGAAAGTGCAGCAGCCCCCAGTGTTGCACTGGATTGTCAACTTTTATTCGTGTTCAAGTCCTGCGGTAGGATTCAAACTCACCTGGAAGAACCGCTCCAAACCACTCACCGTCCTGACGTGGAAGTATGCTGCCACACCCTCATTGTCGCTTGGTCAATAGTTTGGAACTCCCTCCATGACAGCACTGTGGGTGTACATTGTAGGCCAGTGTTTTTCAAACTTTTTTTCCGGGGACCCATTTTTACCAACCGGCCAACCTTCGGGACCCAATCGGCCGACCTTCGTGATCCATGCCGCCAACCTGAGCGACCCACGCCGGCCGACCTGCGCGATCCACCATTTTCTCTTACCTTATTTGTTGCTGACAAAAATGGAGGAAATGGTTTTGGGTCCCTTTGGCCCCAATGGTCCCTTTGTCCCTTTGGTCCCTTTGGCCCCCCGAACTTGAAAAAAAAAGGCTGTGACCATATTTTTAAAAATGCGGCCACACAGCACATGCATGCCCAATCATCGGTGCGCATGCGCAGTGCGGCCAAATTTTTGAAATTTGTTCCTGGCCATTTTGAAGGCCGCTTGCAGCCGGCATTATTAAAAGCCGGCTGCGGCTGTTGTGCGTGGATTTGCGTGATCGGGAGCGCCACGACGGACGGCTCCATCACCCTCCCAACACCCGCCCGCGACTCACCCGCAGGTCGCATCCCTGAGTTTGACAGTGCTTGTTGTAGGCACAAAGTAAGTCCAGACCCACAAGGAAAGAAAATTTGGTTTACTGCAAAGCAATTATATTTACAATATACATCAGATCCCAGCCGTATCTGCTCTGTCGGTTCCACATCTGACCGACTTTATATAGTTTCCAACCATGAATGGTTTAGGTCTCCCCATCCCCTTAGCAAGGAACTCTTATTCAGCGAGACTCACGGGGAGACTGATTGCTCCAACCCCATTGGACTCGTGCGGGTTACTGACACTCAGTACCTACACTATATGGACTGCAGCAGTTCAACAAAGTAGCTCACTATCACCTTCTCAAGGGCAACACGGGATGGGGTAATAAACGCTGGCCTAACCGCATCTCATAAATGAACAAAAAAAACAACCTCTTGACTGAGAGGTGAGAGTGGTCTTATTTGAACCACTGTTCAAAAAAACATTTCAGAAAATATAAATACATTTTGTGAATTGAATTTGCTTCTCCACACCAGTGCATTGAAGGTTTTGCTTCTGAAGGATTAGTTTGACATGAAGTAATGGACTGACACTCATGTTAGAATTGTGAGCTGAAGAATAGAATATGCAAAGGTACAACACAGCCGCTAAAATTGGTTCATATTCACCTGTACCACCAATGTGGGAACATCTTCCATTGAAATAAACTCCACTAGCTTTTTGAGATTAAAATACAATTTGATTAAAAAAGTATTGTCAACCAGGACTGTAAAAAAAAATTGCTCTAATTGTTGTTATGTCTCTGAGCTTTGAAGGGGAGAAAGAAATAAACTAAATATAACAACGAGGTCTTAATATGAAAAAATAAATACAACTTGGCATTTGCTCGCATGCCGCTGGATTGTGTCGCCTTTGACCTCGTGTAGATATAGGGCGGGATTTACCGGCTGTTCAAGCCGGCGGGAAAATCTGGTTCCACACCAGTGCACGGGTTTCCCAGTGATGAGGCGTGCTGTCAATGGGGCGTCCCGTTGACAACAGCTGGACCGGTAAATCCTGCTGGTGGGCCACCGCCCCTGCCGAAAAACAGGCGGCGAGGTGGTCAGTAAATCCTGCCCTTTTTCTGCTCATTCAAAATTAACTGCCTAAAGAAGTAATGGACAATTTAAAGTCCCGCATCGGAGTGTAGTGATTGCAGTATTCCCCCTGCAAAGCTTCTTGCAGATGTTCATATCAGGAATCTTAACTACCATTAATCATGTCAACGAGCAATATGTTTGATGGAATGAAAATGGTTGTCAGCCAAAACGATCACCCCCACAAGGAATCCCTGCAACATTTGATATCCAAGATCGCTCTCCGATGTGGAACTTGTTTCTGTACTTCCCAAAAATGAAAGTGAATGCCTTCTACACAGAAGAAAATGAAAAAACTATATTGTGCCGATTAAATTGCTGTAAATGAGCAAACTAAACAATTTAGGTTTGAGTGACAATCTAGCATCGGTTAATAACCACAAAAGTTTGAGCAAGTTTTGTGCAGTGAGTCATTAAGATGTGAGCTAAGATTTTCCATCTTGCTTCATCACTTTGACTTTACAATCAACACATTCACTCTGTTAAACCAGGCTTGATGCAAAACTAGGTTCCGAAAGGCGACCATCTCGTCTGTCAAACGCATGCTGTGAATCCTTCTCTGTCAATCAGATATTGGAGTCTAACCCACGATGAGGAAGGACAGACCATTGATCTTCATGTGTGAACTGGAGAGTCGTCAATCACTGGTTTATACATTTCAACTTGCAGCTACTCTGTTTGAAGATCTGACTGATATTGTCCTTGTATTCCCTCACCGAAAATTTGCTAGCAAATCTATTGCAGGCGTAAGTACAATAAGTCGACTTCAATCTCCCCGAGAAAAAAAAATCTTTGAACAGAGTTGAAGAAATAAAACAATTCCAGAGTTACTAAGAGATTACCAAACCTTGTGAAAGAGACAAGACGATTGATTTTCATTTTTATGACCTGGTTGTTATCTATCAGCTGCCCCTTAATGAACCATGCAATCTTTTCTTCTATTACTTTCAATTGAAAGAAAGACAGGACCAGTTCTGCTATTGATGCACAAACAAGATTAATTTTCCAAAGTGGTAGCTATTGTTGCTTGGTAGATAAACAACTGATAGTCAACCAGTGTGTGAACAGCAAGATCCCGCAAATAACAATGAGGAAAAAAACAATTGGCTGATGTATTTTGGCGATGATACTTGAGGGGTAGGTATTGGTCAGAAGATTGGGGGAAACCCATTGCTCCCCTTTGAATAACGACACGAGATCATTTATATTTACCCCAGTTGGCAGATGGGTCCACGGTTTTAAGATGCCATTCATATAACTCGGAAGAGCCCGCCGGACAGAAGCCAGTGTGTCAGCAAGTCATTCAACTGTGTGGGGCTTCACAATCCAGTACCACAAAAGGAGGGTCTTTCCACTGGATGTGATTCAATGTGGGGGGTCTTGGCTGATTTTTCTTTACTGCAGCCAAGAGACGCGGAGGCGAGTTGTCGGACCCCCATTGCTGTTCCAGCAGAGAACAGCTAACTCAGCGCAGATGACGCCACGCATTCCCCGATTTCGCAATGTTCCAATTACCTCCATGGATGCTGCTCCCTCACCCTTTTTCTTGAAAGGGAAAAGAAAATTCTGCCAGTGTGCTGCAGCATTGGAGATTCTCACGGGTGGTTGTAAAATCAGAACAAAATACCTTGACAGACAAATCCCAAAAGGAGCAAAGGATCACAAGGGCTGACTGTGAAACACAGCACATTTTGGGATGAAGTAAGAGATTGTGGCACAGCCCCTTTCATGTGAAGCAGGAAACGCAGTCACCAAACAGAAAAACCTGGAACACGCTCGAATGAAGCTGGAGCTCGTTTGTGTCTAATGGTTGCCATTTATGAATGAGGTTGGAAAATTTCCTTTGTTCAAAAATAATGTGGTTTAATTTATTTGGCCAATTTCTGCTGAGGGAAACTGGTTTGTATTCGATGTTGTCACGAGGTTCTTAAAACTGCCCAATATTACCATGAAGTCACTCATGACTAAGATCACATGCGACTACCAAATTATTTGAGTTCAGAGGGGAAAAAAAAACTTGGTTTGGTCAGCATTGCTAGTCAAGCACTGGAAGGAGATTTTCATTGCAGCATCTACACTGTTCATTGCCGGATATTTTTGATAACTCTATCATTTCTGGAACATCAATATTCGAAGAACCATCTCAGTTAGTTTAAGATTGCTTCTCAGACTAAGAAGATATGAATTGCATTTGATTGCCCACGGTGGTCATTTCTTTGACATTGTGCCCCAGGAGTCACAGCAGAGTGGCACTCCTATTTTATGCTGTTCTTCAGATGAGTGCAGACGATGAACATGTCAGATGTAGCAAATAATTCCTTTTTAAGTTGAAGGCTACGATAATCACCCAGCTGTGAAGGGATATTTAAAGCGTGAGGGTCTCTCAAATGCCAGAAATGAGATTGCAAACATGCAGCTACTCCGGCTATTCGTCCTTGGAGTGCAGATTTCAAACATATGTAACCCATTCCGTGAAATAAAGCACCTCGGGCTCACAGATATTTGAAAATGCAGTTGAACGTTCACACTGTAAATGGAGCAGTGAAACCTGCTTATTATCATTGATCTTTATTTATTCATATGCCATGATCTATTTATCATAAAGTTCCAAAACACAAAGCCAATTTGCATTCATATTTATAGAATGTATTCCATAATAAAACCTCTTTAATCTTCCAGGGCTGACAACAGCTTTTATAAGAATAATATTGTCTACCCATGCATCACATTCCGAGCATGATTCTTTTTGTTACAGTGGGAATTAAACTCCATGGCTGTAGCATTCAAAAACATCATTGTCCTGCACTCCGGTTCCTGGCTTTAGGAATTGCAGGGAACTCGAATAATGAATTGTATGGACCAAAGAACAGAGCCAATCCAATTTTCTTGAAGAAACTAAGCTGCAAAATTCAATGTCCAGAACATTCCTGTTGTATGTTTCATGTTCAGTAAGTCTCATGAGGAGATTCTGAATCTTGTTTGGTTAAACATCAAGGGCAGAATTTTCTGAGAAAATGGCAGTGTAATTTTCAACGAGAAAATCAGTGTGATTCCCGTAGGCCCCAGTTGCTCTACCCGGACTGCAATTTTCAGGCACATGGAAAAAAAATTTCCCCGCATGAAAAACACACAAAGCAACTGATTCGTCCACCCTGCGGGGGCCACCTGAACCCTTCAATGAAGGACTGCATTTAAATGGCTTCACACTTGAAATGAAAAAGGAAATGAAAATCGCTGATTGTCACGAGTAGGCTTCAATGAAGTTACTGTGAAAAGCCCCTAGTCGCCACATTCCAGCGCCTGTCCGGGGAGGCTGGTACGGGAATCGAACCGTGCTGCTGGCCTGCTTGGTCTGCTTTAAAAGCCAGTGATTTAGCCGAGTGAGCTAAACCAGCCCCTCTTGCTGTCATTCACGCCAGGAAAATGGCAGCAAGGAATCCTGCTCACTCACCCGTATGCTGGATGCCATGAGGAGAGGCGGGTTACAATATACACTCGGACTGGCAGGAGAACCTCGAGAAGATGACAAATCCCGCCTGGGAAATGATCACAGCATTGGTCAGTGCCAGCAGACTGCACTGGTCGGGGGTGCAGTGTCGAAAGAAGATGAATGACCTATTCCGTTCTGCCAGGGTAAATACTCCCATTCACCATTCTGCACGCCACCTTGCTGTCACCCCTTAGAATGTCACCTCGTTTCCACATGCTGTCACCTCGCAGGGACCCAACACCCAACCTCCCACAAGCTTCTTCAGACATTCTTGCAATCCTCATCAGAGCCCCTCCCTGCTTACACACATTGCCCACACATGCCAGGCATTATCAACGTCTGACCCACCAGGCGGCCAATTGTGTTCCTGCGGCAGAAGCTTGTCTGCGGCGAGTGAGAGAAGATGGGCTGTGGGATGCCCGCGCTGAGGATCCTGACTCCTTTCTCAGAGAGAGCCCTTGGGTTCACAGGGGAGGAGTGGGTCTGTACTGAGATCGAGGTGGGCCTGTTAGAGACAAGTGAGGAGCCACTGTACCTTCTTCCAGATGACCAAACTCAAGTCAGTTCTGTGTTTTTCAAATCCTTGACCAGGCCATGTACTAATATCATCGTCCTTACCTTGTAGAAACATTACCCGCACAGCTTGACTCATTCACCAGCAGTGTCCCACTGCCCACCCTCGATACAACCTTGCAGGAGATGTTGGAGGAGGCATGGATGAAGAGTCACGGCTATCACCTGCACTATCCATCATCACAGAGACACACATTTCGGTCGGCGAACTTAGCAGGCAGGCTTCTGGGTTACTATCTGGTGAGCACACTACTGCTGCTGCTGAAGCACATCAAGAGTCAGTAAGATCCCAGGGATCAGACAATCGGGAGGCCTATGGATACCAGGACTCAACTGTTTCCCAGCCAGGTGACGTGCCTCTGGACTGGTTCACCCCTCAGCTGTTTGAGATCGAAAGGCAGGGCCGGGAATACCAGGAGGAGGTAGCAGTGATGCTCTTGTGACTGCAAGGCCGAATAGAGGAGTCTCAAAGCCTTCTGTCATGTGAGTTGTTGCCTGCAATGCCTGGCACCCAGGCCAACACTGCATGGGTAGCATCGCAGTGGAAAACCTGGGGCATGAAGTCAGATCCATGACAGGAGAATCCCGAAGGATGGCTCAGTCCCTGAGGACCGTTGCTGAAGCCTTTAACTGTATGGTTCAGCCAATAACGGGCCGACAGGACTGGCAGTGCCAGGTGCCATTGAAGCTTCTGAGCTCACTCCTGCAGCCCCTCCATCCTGTGCAGTAACCCAGGGGTCCACGAGTACCCAGAGGGAGCAGGTTCCTCTAGAGCACATTCCGGTTTCTTCAACACAGTAGACCCTGCGAGTGACTAGCCAATCCAAATCTCCCCTCCCTTAGACCGACACAGCTCAGGCACAGAGGTTCGAACAGGGTGAGGTAACACCATTGCTACTCAAAAGTAGGTTTTGGGGCCCTCCAGCTCACAGAATTCCAGAGGACACCCGCCAAGAGCATCTCAGGCAACAGGGCGCCTCCACCTCTGATGTGCATCCCGGGAACAGGCGTAGGTATAATGGGAAGGTAATCAAGTCTAAGGAATTGTAGGGGCACAGCATGAGTACGGGTGTCATTGTTGAGGGGCATTGTCATTTGTTAAATTTGGAAATGTTATTGAATTAAATATTATTGTTGGTCCCCACCTTAACACCTCAGAATCTTTAATCCTCCTCCCAGTGACATGCCGTTTCTCCCCATTGGGATAAAGTTGATCTCAGTGTCCCTCCAAACTCACCAGATGGTTCGGTCCTTTGAGAGCAAATGTTTAATTCGCAATGATAGGACTCATGCATTATTCAGTGAACCCTAGACCCTCGCTCCTAATTCCCCTTGAGAGCAAAGGGATAAAGGAATGTAGCGCAGAACCTCACTCAGACATCACCCTCCTGCATCAACTGGGCAGTTGGCACTCAAGGACTCCCCTAACCCAGCACCTTGTTGTTTGGTATCTTGGCCACCTTCAAACCCTGGTCACAGTGGGGTCACGACATCCTGGGGGGGGGGGGGGGGGGGGGGTGTCACACTATTGGACAATAAGCTAATCCTCCTCCGTGAAGCAGGAAGTAATGGGGGCATCTCTAGCCCTCCTGCCCAAGCGCTCTCTCTTGGCCTCCATCCTCTGGACCCTCTGCAGGCCCTTCCTTGACACCCTTCGACACGTTCCCCTTACCTGAAAACATGTCTCGTTCCTCAAGGTTGTCCTCAGGAAGGTCATCGCCCAGCTTCAGAGCCAGGTTGTATAAGGCACTGCAGACCACCAGAATGCGGGGGACCCTCTGGGGGCTGTATTGGAGGGCCCCCACTGTACAGGTCAAGGCAGTGGAATCACATCTTTAACAGTCCAATGCACTGCTTGATTTGTGTTGCACTGTGTGCCTCATTGTACATGCCCTCCACTGTGGCCTGTGGCCTCTGCACTGACATCATCAGCCATAACCTGACGGGATATCCTTTGACCCTAATGAGTCATCCCTACAGCCTGGAATGTCCCTCGAAGAGTCTAGGGATCTGTGACTGGCTGAGGACGTAGCTATCTTGCATACTCCCCGGAAAACAAGCACGCATGTGCGTGAAGAGCAACTGGTGGTCTCATACCAGCTGGACATTAAGGAGTGGAACTCCTTTCTGTTCATGAAGGAAACGCCCTGGTGCCATGGGGCATGGAGAGTGATATGGGTGCAATCGATCGCCCCCTGCACCTGTGGCAGACCAGCTAAGTTCCCAAAGCCATAGACCCCTCATCCTGCCGGACCTGGTCCAGGTCAAAATGTATGTAATCCAGAGCCTGAGCATAAAGTGCATCCCTCATCTCATGGATGCATTATAGACAGGTGCTTGCGATATTCCACAAAGACGGTCTATTAGTGTGACAAGCATGAGTCTCAGGAAGGCCAGAGGGCACAATTGCTTCCTGCTTCAGAGACAGGCAGAGCTAATAGGCACCCTTCTTACCCAGGCTATATCATTCCGACATTCCATTGCTGTCGTGTCTCTACTCTTAAGACTGGAGAGCTGTTTTTGAAAATTCTGCTCCAGCTTCCCTGAGGTTCTGGAGTTTTCCAAGAGATGCCACCATGCTGTATGTTCAGTAAGACTCGTGATCCGTTTCTGAGTCTTAACTATTTACATATATACAGGGTATAGTTCAAACTAGGAGCTAACTCCATGCTGATTTCTGCACAGGTCTCTGCCCAGCCCACAACTCTCTCCAGACACTGATGATGTGACTGTTTACGTTACAATGTGGATGGTCCTGTTCGCAGTCCCACATTAGCCCTTACTATGCTGGCTACCCTTATACTACAATTTAATCCTTCCATTTTAGGTTATCTGGTTGTGCATTATTTCTTCTAAATGGGGAAGTGGCATTGCCTGTGAATAGAACTGAACACCACAGAATCATCAGCAAACAATCATGTGACAGCGGAAGATCACTGATGAAGTGATTGAGGTGGGTGGACAGAGGACACTTATCTGGAAAAAGTCCTGATTTTCTGGGGTTGCAACAATTGGTGCCTGAATACCATAAACATCTTTTTTTGTGGCAGGTATGAATCCACCCACTGAAAGATCGTTCCTTCTTTCCCCCACTTCTCGAACTTCAAGCCACACAAATGCAGCATTAATATGGAGGGCAGCTAAGCTCACACCCCCAGGATCATTCCACAGCTCCGGAATGAAGTGCAGTGGCTATCAGGGTGCATGAAAGGGGAATATTTGCCTGAGATGGAGAATGGAAGAATTTTTAATCCTTCCCTCCTTTTCAAGTCGATCCCCCCCCCCAACGCACACCTCCAGGCCCCCACCCCACCTCCCAGCCAACTCCCCATATAACCTGGTCTTCTCATCTGAGAGGGTGGATAGGTGACTAGCTGGTAAGTCTCAGTTAAAACTGCCTATTCAGAAGCAACACGGACAGAACCACTGTCTGACATTCTCCCCTGTGGAAAGCACTTTTCCTCCACTTTGCATCTTCTCGGCCTTTCAATTAAGGTCAGGCATAGGATCAAGCCCGAAGATCAGATGTAATGCCCATTCTTGTCAGCTTGGATGTAGTGTGGCTCTATTGTGGGGACCATGAATTGGATTCAATTTCAATTTAAATTGTTTTTTGGAGCAAGAATGGAGATGGATGAAGCATTCGTCCTGTCCACTCTGAACATTGGCTTTGTAACTCTGAGAAAGGAATAGAATGAAAAAAAAAACCTTTCCTAGGTAGACTGGCAGAAAAGAGGATATTCTTTTCAGCTTTCAAAATACACAGCATTCTTCTCTCAGTCGGGAACTAAAAGATAGTTTTGTACGAGCATCTCAAGCTTTTTATTCATAACAATTTAAAAACGCATAATCCTATTTTCGAAATCATCATTTTCAGCAGTACATCCCAATTATAGTGCATGTTTCGCAAGCCACGATGAATTTTTGCATCTCAATGTACCCGCATAATGGTGCATTGACGTTTGTAATGGCGGACTATTCACTCAGTTGTTTCCTCCTGTTGGATGTGTGTTTGGAAATCAGAGACAGAGCTCTGTACTTGTTCTTGCATGCACATTCATAGACATCTTTCTAATTCAGGAACGCAAGAAGATTGCAGCAGGCAGCAGAAGCACAGCTCCCTATCACACTGCTCAGAGAGGCAGCAGACCCTGCAGTACATAGGGATGCCAATCTTATTATATTTCGGATCCCACACTGCAGTCCTCAGAATGGTAGCCAGGAGCCAGTTATCAAATTCCATTCAACCATTGCAAAATCAAGGTTACTACTGCATAGAGAACTGTTTCATTCAGCTTTCACACTCAAGGACTGTGTTTTAGCATGCAGCCAACTTTCTGAGTTCTCATCTAAATTATATTGTTTTGTTACCACCATGTCCTTGTTGTCTGACACATAAACAGCTCAATTCTCAAATGCTAAGTGTAACTTACTATCTGAGGGCTCTTATTGGATTGAAAATTTATACTGTTGACATCACTTAAATCTTTGACTCGCCTGTTAAATTTTCTCCTCAGACTATGGGTGCGATTTAATGGCCGTGTTGTGCTTAAGCGAGAGCACGACAAGGCAGTTAGATCACGGCAGAGGCCGAAAAGGAGATTTGCGTTGCAATGTAACCGGCTGGCTCCCGTTGGCAAAATTAGCAACTCGCTGAAGCGTGGCGAAGAACCAATAATCACCACATAAGGCCAATCTCCATACAATTAATGGGGTAGACCCCCTATCTAACGTGACCTAATCCCCTCTCCAGCAAATGGTCACGTGGGCGCTCACCAGTGAAGCTAGTGATAGGGCTGCTCATGGGGATCTGAGGAGGTGAGTAGACATCTTCGCTCCCAGACAATGAGCCCATGGGTACTGAGGCTTCTTTGCCTGTGCTCGGAGATGGAGGGGGGCTTGAGGGAGCGCCCCCAGGGGGAGGGTCTCAGTTGGGGTGGCCCATTAGGGCAGCACAGTAGTACAAGTGGATAGCACTGTGGCTTCACAGCACCAGGGTGCTAGGTTCGATTCCCTGCTGGGTCATTGTCTGTGTAGAGTCTGCACGTTCTCCCCGTGTGTGCGTGGGTTTCCTCTGGGTGCTCCAGTTTCCTTCCACAGTCCAAAGATGTGCAGGTTAGGTGGATTGGTCACGCTAAATTGCCCTTAATGACCAAGAAGATTAAGTGGGGTTATTGGGTTACGGGGATAGGATGGAAGTGAGGGCTTCAGTGGGTCTGTGCAGACTCGATGGGCCAAATGGTCTCCTTCTGCACTGTTTTTTCTATGTTCTACAGGTGGTGCAGCGGTGCGGAGCATGGAATGGACGGTTGCCCACCATGGCCTGGGGGGAAGGGATAGGGAGATGAAAGATGGGAATCTCAGCACCCGCAGGTCCACCATGGACCGTTTGTACCCATTCTGGAGGAATGTTAACCCTGAGCCACCAACCCCCCATAACTCCCACAGACCGCAGAAGCTGCTGGCTGCGTGGCTGATGGCGATTATTAATTGGGAATTGGCAATTGTAGTTAAATGAGCACTTCACAGCACCAACATTAATCCCCGTGGGTAGACATGCCATGTGGCATGTGGGGGTTATTGCCTAGCATCCCAATCAGACCGTGATGCCTGGACACCTTGCCTGAACACTGTGGGAGGCAATACCACAGCACCGGGGACATTTCAGCAACCAGAGGGTGGCTGTGTGCACTGGGGGGGGGGGGGGGGGGGACCAGCGCCCGGTGCAAGTACCGCTACATGCAGGTGTTTGGGGTACAGGGTCTGGGATCCGGTGCTCAGGGCCCCTGTTACAGCCGGGGGTGATGGCCAGGGCGTGTTGGGGGGTCAGCAATGGGGGGACTGCTGATTATCAGTCTCACACCCTCTCCCTATTCCTTACAGATATTATACGGGATGGACAATATCTTGGACTCCGTGGAGGCTGCCCTCGTGATGCTGCTGGCAAGCCAGGCGGCCAGATGCTGGAGAAGGGGCAGTGGCAGCAGTGTCGACAGAGACCCGTGGCGGCAAGGCATGTGTAGGGCCCTGCCCTGCATCCTGAGGACCAGGCTGCCCACCAGGCCAGGGAGGGACTCAGAGCGGTTGGCCTGTGACGGTCTAAGGTGTACTGGCGCACTGCTCTTTCGAACAAATGACAGACAGCAGTGTGCCAGGAAGCTCCAACTCAACAAGAGATGGTGCGGTACCTGTCCCATCCTTGCTGATTTGGCACCATGTGGTGGAGAAGGATACAGATTGCCATTGCCATCAATGTCACCACAGCCCTGAACTTCTACACCTCGGGATCACTCCAGGGCTTGAGTAGGGACTTGTGCGGCAACTCACAATCTGCAGCCCACGACTGCTTCTGTGAAATCACGGATACCCTGTTTGCTGGGGCAGAGAATTATATGAACTTTGACATGGACGAGGCCCAACAAGACACTTGGGCAGCAGGATTCTCTGCCAACGCCGGCTGCCCAGGACCTGGGGGTAGTGGAAGGCACTCATGTCTCCTTGCACTCACAAGGCCATCTGGGAGTGTGTTACATCAACAGGAAGGGGTTCTACTCCCTGAACCTCCAGATCCTGTGTGGCCACCACACAAACATCATGCAAACTCCCAGGGAGTGTGCATGACAGCTACATCCTGGGGACGTTGGACATCCCCGGCCTCTTCGAGGACCACCGATTAGCTCTTGGGGGATAAGGGGTGCCCACTGAGGACCGTGCTAATTATGCTAGTACAGAGGCCAATGAACAATGCAGATACCCAGTACAACGAGGCCCTTGTGGCCACCCTTCTGTCATTGAGCGGTGCATCGGACTCCTCAATATGTGGTTCCGATGCCTCAACCGCTCTGGTGGTGCCCTCCAGTACACATTGTGGAAGTCTGCTGTGTCCTCCGCAACCTGGCACAGCAGCAGGGCAAAGTGCTAGAGTTGGAGGTGGAGGAATATGTGGCCGCCTCCAAGGAGGAGGACAAGGAGGCGCCGGACAAGGAGGCGCTGGAAGATGAGCCCGGGAAGAGCCGCAGGACCAGCGCGAGGATGGACGACAGGCAAGAGCGGCAAAGGTCCGGTAAGCCCAGAGGGCCAGGGAGGCCCTCATCCTCACCCGCTTCACGCAGGACATAGCCTTGTCTGTCATTCCACCTCTCCCCAACCCCCACCAATCCCCCTGCATCCACCCCCCCAGGGACTGTGTACCATTACTCCAGAGTGATTGGACTGTGTCGGCACTGTGAGCGGGTCATGGTCGAGGGCAGGGGAGTGGGGTGATGATTCCCCACAGAAAGATGAGCTCTGGAGATCTTTGTTCAATGCCATTGTCTGACTGCTGCCTGTCTGCTGAGTGCTCGCTCACACCCATCACCTGGACATGGTGTGCCGGGTGGTGGGAAGGTGGGGCAGTGTGGAGGTGCCCATGGGACATGGGGCCTGAGATTGGTGGTTGGCCCGCATTGCTGAACAAAGTGCCATCAGTGTCATACTGATCGAGGCCAACAGACTTTAATGGTGGACAAATGTGTCCCCAACTGCCCACTCTCCTAATGCCTGCCACATTATGTCGACGCCCTCAGCAACCGGGACATGCTCTGTAATGCCTCGGCCATGCCCACCTGGGGCTGGGACATGCTCCGCAGCACATTATCAAGGTCCACCTGGCACTGGGACACGTCCATCAGTGACTGGGACCTGCTGTCGATGCGTTCTGCCATTGCCGTCACTGACTGAGCCACGCCTGGGAAACCTCCACTCGTGGTGCTGGCGTCGTGCACGAGTGCTCCACTGTGGTTGCCACTCTAGCAGTGTTGGCCTTGATGCCAAGCATTGCCGGCGCCATCTCCTGCGCCCGTAGCCTATGGGACTCCTCCAATCAGTTACGAACCTGCTCGTGAGTCGCTGACAACCCCCTCTGAATCTCATGGCCGCACCACTAGGGTTTGCATCAGCTCCCGGGTAAGCCTGTTTCAGAGGCTCAGCATATGACTGGGTTCTGGTATCAGCAGACGTCCATCTCGCCCGGGGGTTCCTGCTTCCATGATGTGCATCAGCAGGTGTGTGCGGTGCTCGCCAGAATGTGCCCCAGACGCCTGTCCACTACTTTCGCCCACTGAGGTGTGTGTCTCTGCTGCTGGAGGGTGGGGATGACAGCTGTGCCGCGACTATTATCGTGGCATCCTCGGAGCTCACTTCTAAGGTGTTCTTATGGGAGGCTGGGGGGGGGGGGGGGGGGGGAGAGGGGGGATGGCACACCGGATGGGCTGGCGCCACCGGCTGTAGGCCCTGTGGGAGAATGTACATGTAGTCAGCGGGAGGGATGCTTCAGTGTGCATGGCTTTAACAACTCCTGTTTGACAAGTCATCTTTGTGGGGGCCGGGGAATCCTCACCTCTGTGCCATGCATCAACCTCCATGGTAATCACCGCTCAGTCCTCAGCCACCTTCTCGATCTTCAGAGCACGTTCCTTTTTGGGGGTGAGAACTCTGCTGTCTGGCACCCTGTCACCCACCAATTGTGGCCCAACTTCGTCTGTAACCTTTGTATCCTATTGCCCGTCCTAGAAGTGTTTCTCCCTGTCGGATTCTATAGTACTCTCGCAACATTGAAGAAGCATCTGCCCGAGCACTTATATCCCCAAGACACAGTAGGCCATGGACCAAGAGCTGATAAATGTGTTTAGTATAGATTGGTATTTGGTGGTCAGCACAAACAGGGACAAACGGCCTGTTTCTGTGCTGTATTACTCTGACTCTGAGATTCCTAACATTTAACTATAAAACCCGGGTTCATTCCCAGGATTTACATGACCCTGCCCCATTGGTCCCATGGGTCTCATAAGCCTCTGAGAACTCACCCCCTTAAAGGGGCATGCTACTAAAGTCTCTAACAAAGTGAGTTTAACAGGGTGAATAGTAATTTCTCATTTCATGATCTTACGACTTGTAGAACTCCATCGGTTACCACATAGTCTATCACATCCTTTTGTGACATGTTGCGCATGGTCGTTGGCTTCTCTTGCTAAGACCAGCACCTGTGCAATTTTCAAACAAGTGCAGAGGTTCTTGTCGAATGAGCACATGCTCCGTGCATCAGTTGTACCTACCTGTTCCCATGAAAGAATAACGCTTGTCCATAAATTCTGTGACTCTTCGCCATCCGCTTTCTCAATTTCCCCAATGGCACTGGTTTTTCAGTCTCCTTGTCTGACACCAGGAACAGGATTTAGCGGGCCTGTTCGACGTGGGCGCAAATCCCGTTATGGTCGTTAAATCTCGCGAGACGCCCATAATGGGATTTGCTCTGACGAGGTCTGAGTTTGAGATCTTCCCTGCCTGCCTTCCAATGAGGTGATCAGGTTCACATCCCAAAGTGCATAAACTTTATTTTCATAATTTAAAATCACCCCCCCCGCCCCACCAAGTCCTCGTGACATCAAGCTGGCGCGAATCAATGCTAGTTTTCAAAAATGAAAACCCAGTCGTAAAGACCACACTGGGGGCACAGAGGCGAGTATAGCCCCTGGGTGGTGAGCGACATGGCTGGGCAGTGTTCTGGCACTGCCCCCGACACCCAGGGTGCCAGGAGCAGTACAAAGTTGGCATTGCCAGGGACCCCCATTGGGGGTTCTCTTTCAAATGGATAAGAGCAAATTACTGCGGATGCTGGAATCTGAAACAAAAGGGAAAATGCTGGAAAATCTCAGCAAATCTGGCAGCATCTGGGGGGAGAGAAAAGAGCTAACGTTTCGAGTCCGATGGCTCTTTGTCAAAGCAAAGGGGGTTCTCTTTCTGTGTGCGGGGGGGGGGCACTGGTTGCTGGGTGGGAGGGGTGTGGGAGGTTGCGCATGCATTGGGGTTCGGGGGGGGAACTTGGAGGGGGGTGGCTAATGCTGATAGGAGGGGGGGGGAGGGGAGTGGGGGATGGTTGCCCTTCTTCATGTTGGGGGTGTTTGTTTTGTCCGCTTGGGGTGTCCAGATCTCTGTGCTAGGGTCCTAATCTCCTTGGGGTTTTGTTTATCTTCTTGGGAGGGTCCCGGCACTTTGGGGGGAGTCTCCCCTTTCCTTGTGTTGTCCCAATTTCTGCGGCAGGTGGATTGTCCCTGATGCCGGCAGGATAACGTTCATACAACGTGTCGTGCATCGGGGCTGGTTTAGCACAGGGCTAAATAGCTGGCTTTTAAAGCAGACCAAGGCAGGCCAGCAGCACGGTTCAATTCCCGTACCAGCCTCCCTGAACAGGCGCCGGAATGTGGCGACTAGGGGCTTTTCACAGTAACTTCATTTGAAGCCTACTTGTGACAATAAGCGATTTTCATTTCATTTCACATGACAAGACCCCTCTGAGCAAGGCCTGGGGTTGCCTCCAAAGGTCAGGATGGGGGACACCCAAAACCCTGGACCCTGGAACACCACAGCTCTGGGTGGGGGGAGCATACAGGTGGGTCTCCCTGATTTGGTGTCCTGGAAGAGTTCAAACTTCCAGCCTCAGAATCTTCCAGGAGATCCACCTTCATTCTCCGGGGGTCCACCTTCTGGGAATTCCGCCCCAATTCTTGGATCAACAGTAATTTCCTACAATTAAATATCAAGAAGACTGGGCGGCATGGTGGCACAGTGGTTAGCACTGTAGCCTCACAGCTCCAGGGACTCAATTCCGGCCTCGGGTCACTGTCTGTGTGGAGTTTGCACTTCCTCCCCATCTCTGCGTGGGTTTCCTCCGGGTGCTCCGGTTTCCTCCCACAGTCCAATGATCTGCAGCTTAGGTGGATTGGCCATGCTAAATTGCGCCTTAGTATCCAAAAGGCTGGTGGGGTTACTGGGTTATGGGTGAGGGTGTGGGCTTAAGCAGGGTGCTCTTTCCAAGGGCCGGTGCAGACTCGATGGGCTGCATGGCCTCCTTCTCCAATGTAAATTCTATGATTCTGTGAAGCAGTTGCCCTCAATCCCTGCAAAAATGTCCAGTCTCTAGTCACCAGGCCTATCCATCATCTATGTCTGTGCTAGCTGACCTACGTTGCGTCCTCAACCAGCACTGTCTCAATTTTAATATTGCATCCTTGTTTCCAAACCCCTACATGACCGCCTCACTCCTCCATTTGTCTATAACCTCCTCCATCACTACAAACCTCCCAGCATGACGCACTCCGCCAAAACCTTTCTTGATTCACATCCCCAATTTTAATCTCTCTGTTTGTAGGTCTGCCTTTATCTGCCTAGGCCCTCAACTCTGGAAATCCCCCCATGACTCCACGAACGGAATTCTCCGTGGGCGGGATCCTCCGGTCCTTCGGCAGTGCAACCAGGCCTGTGGGTTTCCCGACAGCGTGGGGTGACCACAATGGGAAACCTCATAGGCCGGTTGTGGGAATGGAGAATCCCGCAGCCGGCGTGGACGTGCCGCGTCAGAAAACAAGCCTGGCGGATGGGACAATCCCGCCCAAGATCTTTCGCTCCTTCTCGCTGCTCCTTTCAGAGGCCCCTCAAAAATCACGTTTCTGACCAAGTTTTGGACTCCTTTCGAAGATCTCTCAATGTAGTGTGGGGTTTAAGAATGCTTCTGTCGAGTGTCATGAGGCTATGTAAAAGACACAAAGAAATGTCAATTTGTCACTGTTGCCACATAATTTTATAACTTCAGAGATTAAAAATGATAAATGGTGATGGGGGGGGGGGGGCGGGGTGAGGAGTATGAACTTTCGTGGGTGGTCATCAATTTTAAAGGTGCAAATAAAAATAGCACCTGCAATTCACATTAAACTACTATGACAACGGTTATTGAATAAATTAAGTAAGAAGATGCTTACACCCGCTATCGCCTGCTCGATCTCATGTGCTCAGTGATAACTCGCTATAAGCAAGAGATGCATTTGTGGATGGAAAACTACGGCTGACGACTTATGCGAGTTTGACATGCCCTGGCTAAAGAGAGGTAGTCAGCTCTGGCTAAAGAGGGGTGGCGTTGCAGATAGTGAAGAGGATTGTCAGAGGATGCAGCAGAATATAAACTGGTTGGAGTCTTGGGCAGAGAAATGGCAGATGGAGTTTAGTCCGGACAAGTGTGAGGTAATGCACTTTGGAAGGTCCAATGCATGTAGGAATTACACAATAAACGGTAGAACTCTTGTGAGTACTGACAGGCAGAGAGATCTGGACCTGCATGTCCACCGATCACTGAAAGTGGCAACGCATGTGGATAAGGTGGTCAAGAAGGCATAGAGCATGCTGGCCTTCATCGGTCGGGCATTGAATATAAAAATTGCCAAGTCATGTTGCAGCTGCACAGGACCTTAGTTAGGCAGAAGGATGTGGATGCTTTGGAGAGGGTACAGAACCAGTTTACTAGGATGTTGCCTGGTTTGGACAGCATTAGCTATGAGGAGAGGTTAGATAAACTCGGTCTGTTCTCACTGGAATGACACAGATTAAGAGGCGACCTGATAGAGGTCTATAGGATTATGAGTGGCATGGACAGAGTGGAGAGTCAGATGCTCTTTCCTAGGGCAGGACAGTCAAATACTAGGGGACATAGGTTTAAATTGCGTGGAGAAAAGTTTAAAACAGATGTGCGAGGCAAGTTTTTTTACACAGAAGGTGGTACATATATGGAAGTGCTGCCTGGGCAGGTGTTGGGAGCAGGTACGATAGTGGCATTTAAGGGACATCTGGAAAAATACATTAATAGGGTGGGAATGGAAGGATACGGACTCCGTAAGTGCAGACAGTTTTAGTTTAGGCAGGTACCATGGTCGGCAAAGGCTTGGAGGGCCGAAGGGCCTGTTACTGTGCTGTATTGTCCTTTGTTCTTTGAATATACTATTTAGTACTGGGAAAACGGGGTTTTATTTACATTGAGGACGTATCTATAAAAAGGGGGGGGGGATTGCAAAGGAGTAAATGCAGGAGAGTGGAAGTAATTGGTAGCTTTTTCAGAGAGCTGACACAGCACAGTGGGTTGAATAGGTTATCAGGTTATTTTAACTTCATGATCAATTCAGAGGCAATATATATGGCCCAGACAATTTAGCAGAATTCTACTTGTCTCGACAGTTTTGTTTCCTTGATGGGTCCACCAGTATCCTGCATTAACTCCTGTGGGAAAGCAAGCGGAACTTTGCATAATTTCAGAGCCATAAAGTCTTAAAATGATTTCATAGTCCATGCAGTTTTGTTTCAAAACTTGAACCTCACTACAAGTCAGTATATAATAAATGTCACTGTGATGGCTCGAGACATATGCTGGAGGTATCCAGTAGTTAACAAAGGGGTTTACTGATGAAAGGCAAAGGCAGTTAAGGAACAGGCATGGAACACAACAAAACAGATCTTAACCCTTCAGATCCACAGTCCAGACTGTTTCAAATGTTAAAAGAGACAACAGGGGAAAGAGTGTCCATCAAAAACTCAATTGGTCCGGAGACCTCTGGGTCCTCCCAGACCTCCATAGCCTTGCTACAGGTGCAGCACCCTTCTGGGCAATTGAACTTTCAACAGTCGGCGAACAGGCCATTCGCTGGCGACCAGGCCATTCGCTGGCGACCAGGCCATTCGCAAGGTTGAAGAGTGGCAGATGGCAAGGGTTTGTGCATTTGATAAGGGTGGCAGTGTTGCACCAAATCTGTAATGGCTTTATCTATGCCTGGCCACCAGACGTAGCTGCATGTCAACATCTTCATCGTTGTCTACCCTGGGTGTGTGCTATTTAGCTCTTGTAGGAGGGGGCCCCAGCTGGAGGCAGAATGACTACTGGCGATACCCATGGAATCACACCATCCTCACAGGTCAACTTGTCCTGACGGGTGAAGTAGGGCCTTAGTTCCTTCAATTTCTCATAGCACCACGCAGTCAGTATCATTCTTTTTATCTTTGAAAGTATGCGGATCTAGTTTCAGATGTGTCTGGGGGACACTGACAGAGTATCTAGGAAGATCAAGGCCAGTATGATCTCCAGGGGTACTGGTGGTGGTGGAATGCTCTTTGGCAGGGGAAGGTGACCTAATGCATCCACATTGGCAATTTACATGCCAGACTGGTGCTAGAAACATAATTGTAGGGCACCAACAGCAAGACCCAACATTGCATCCTCACCGAGGCTGTGGGTCACATGGACTTCCCTCAAAAGCCCAGTCCAGTAATGGCTTCCATTCGGTCATTATGTCAAGCCACCATCCATACACATATTGGTGGAATTTCTTTACACCGTATTTGGCAGCTAATCCCTCCTCCTCGATCTGGGCATAATTCCATTCTGCTTCTGAAAGGTCCGAGAGACAAAGGTAATATCCTGCTTAGAACCATCTCCCATTTTGTGGGATTAGATTGTTCCGATGCCATAAGGGGACTCATCACACGTAAGCAAGATTGGTTTTCCCGGGTCAGAATGCAACAAGAGGTTTGAGGACTGTAATTCTTGCTTCACAACTCGAAAGGCTTCTTCTTTTCTTCTTGGAGCTCTTTTCATTGCAACCACTGATTCTTCTTTCGTAGCTGGTGTAATGAGATCAATGTTGTGGCCAAATTCCAAATGAACTTTGCATAATAATTTACCATACTGAGGAAGGATTTGCTGACATTTTTGGGTGGAGGGGCATCGTAAATAGCGTAGACTTTTCCTTCAAGGTACGCAACCCTGTTGCATCAATGCAAAATCCTAGGTACGTCACTTCTGAGGCTTGGAAAGTACAATTCTCGCATTTGAGGCAGACCCACATGTCACAAAGCTGAAGGGGTTGGATTATGAGGAGAGGTTGAGTAGACTGGGACTGTACTCATTGGAATTTTTGAAGGATGAGGGGGGATCTTATAGAAACATTTAAAATTATGAAGGGAATAGATAGGATAGATGCGGGCAGGTTGTTTCCACTGGTGGGTGAAAGCAGAACTAGGGGACATAGCCTCAAAATAAGGGGAAGTAGTTTTAGGACTGAGTTTAGGAGGAACTTCTTCACCCAAAGGGTTGTGAATCTATGGAATTCCTTGCCCAGTGAAGCAGTTGAGGTTCCTTCATTAAATGTTTTTAAAGTAAAGATAGATAGTTTTTTGAAGAATAAAGGGATTAAGGGTTATGGTGTTTGGGCCGGAAAGTGGAGCTGAGTCCACAAAAGATCAGCCATGATCTCATTGAATGGTGGAGCAGGCTCGAGGGCCAGATGGCCTACTCCTGCTCCTAGTTCTTATGTTCTTATGTTCTTAACAGTTCCTCCAAGCGAGACATATGGGGCTAGATTCTCCGTCCCGTCACGCCAGATTTCTGGTTCAGCACGCCAGCGGGATGCTCCATTTCGCCGGCTGGTCAATGGGGTTTCCCATTGTGGGGCAGCCCCACGCAGTCGGGAAACCCCCGGGCAGCCAGCAAAATGGAGCATCCCAATGGCGGAGAATCCAGCCCATGTTCTTTTGTTGCAGTGCCGCTGACTGGCACATCATCAAAGTAGACCAACTTCCAGTATAGAAGCAGGTCGCATGTAAGGTAACTCCCGCTAGAACCCTTGGTTTTTGTTTCTTTTCGCCGGTTCCCAGGGGTAATTGGTGGAAAAACCCGTCCGTTTTGAGAGCCTTTTGGGTGAGATGTCAAGAGGCGCAAAAATAGATATTGGAAAGAAAGGTATGAGCAATATCCCTTCTGAGGAATTGAGAAAGGCGCAGGGTCCTGCTGCATTGACAATGGCAAAGACAAGCTCGTTGGCTGGGGCCACACCGATTACGGTGAACAAGCTGATGGAGGTAATGGCTGTCGAATTTGAAAGACAACTCGGCAAGCATTTTGAGAGGCAAGTCGAGGGTGGAGGACAGGAACAAGGGCCTGAGAGCTAAGGTCGAGGACCTGGAGAATAGGTTGAGGCAGCAAAATCTCAGGATTGTGAGGTTGCATGAGGGGGTGGAGGGTCTGAGGCTGACTGAATATTTTGAGGCGATGTCAATTGAAATTGATGTGGTTTGTTTGGGGCTTTTCACGTTGATTATGGTGTTTTCTCTTTTTGGTGGGCTTTTGTGGTTTAAAGGCAGAATTTGTTTGAGGGGGAGGGGTGTTGGGTAGATTCAGGGTTGAGGGAGGAGGTAGGGCTCTTGGGTGTGATGGCATGGGCTTTTAGTTTCTTTCTTTCTTGGATTGAAATGAAAAATGAAATGAGAAATGAAAATCGCTTATTGTCACGAGTAGGCTTCAATGAAGTGACTGTGAAAAGCCCCGAGTAGCCACATTCCGGCGCCTGTCCGGGGAGGCTGGTACGGGAATCGAAACGTGCTGCTGGCCTGCTTGGTCTGCTTTAAAAGCCAGCGATTTAGCCCAGTGAGCTAAACCAGCCCCTAGGGAGCTAAACCAGCCAGTAGAGTGCTGACGGTGACTGGAGGTTGTTCTTTGTCCCTCAGGAAGGTGGGGTTGGCTGCCATCTTGGATGGCCTCTGGTTTTAGAATAATGGGGAAGGAGGGGAATTTCCAAGCAAATTACGACAGATGATGGAATCTGAAACAAAAACAGAAAATACTGGACAATCTCAGCAGGTCTGGCAGCATCTGTGAAGAGAGAAGGGTTGCTAATGATTCAAGACTGGATGACTCTTTGTCATCTGTGAGAGGAGATCGCATCGAAACTTATAAAATTCTAGAATGTTCCCGATGGTGGGGGAGTCCAGAACCAGGAGTCATGGATTGAGGATAAGGGGTAAACCTTTTGAGACTGAGGTGAAGAGAAATTTCTTCACCCAGAGAGTGTTGAATCTGTGGAATTCGCTACCACAGAACGTAGTTGAGGACAAAACGTTGTGTAATTTCAAGAAGGAATTAGCTATAGCTCTTGGACTAAAGGGATCAAGGGATACAGGGAGAAAATGGGGTCAAGTTATTGAACATGATCATCAGCCATGATAATACTGAATGGTGGAGCAGGCTCGAAGGGTCGAATGGCCTCCTATTTTCTATGTTTCTATGAATTAGGAGAAAAGTGAGTGTTTTCCAGTCACTCCACTGAGGAGGAGCCAGTCTGGGGATGTTACCATTCCACTTAACAGGTTCCCATTTTAGGTATCTGGGGTGCAGGTATCTCGGCTTCGGGAGTTGAACTTCACGAGTTTGTGAGCAGGGTTAAGGTTGACTTACAGAGGTGGGATAGCCTCCCTCTGTCCTTGGCGGGCAGAATTCTGTCATTGTTTTGCCGTGGTTCCTCTTTCTGTTCCAGCAGTTGCCGTTTTTTCTGCTGAAATTCTTTTTTGAGGATGTGGAAGAATTGATTTTGTCTTTTATATGTGTGAGTAAAGTGGCTAGGATTCGAAAAATGGTCCTCCAGAGGGACTGGCAGTCAGGGGGCTTGCCGCTACCGAGCCTGATATATTATTATCGGGCGGCAAATGCAGTAAAGATGCTAGGGTGGTGTGGGGATCCAGAGACTGTATGGGTGTGGATGGAGGTGGGGTTGTGTAGGGGGTTAGGGTTAATGATGATGGTCATGGCCTCACTGCCATTTTCTCCGGGGAAATATTCAGCGAACCCGGAATGGTGGTGGTCTCCACATCGAAGGTATAGAGACAATATTGGCAGCACTTTACATTGGCGCTCTATTGAAGTTGGTGCCAATCTCTGCAAACTATTTGTTTGAGCGAGAGAGTTTGGATGTTAGGTTTAGGGGATGGGAGAAGACTGGGGTGGAAGGGATGAGGGACTTGTTTTTCGAAGCCGATTTGCGAGCCTGGAGGAGTTGTCAGAGAAATGTGGGCTTTCACAAGCGATATTTTTAGATACCTACAGGTTCACAACTTCAAAAGAAAGATCTTCCCGACATCCCCTGTGGTGCCTCCTTCTTCATTGTAGGAGAGGGTTTTGTCACGAGCAGGGCTGGAGGAGGGGAACATGTCATGGATTTATGTCAGGTTTATGGCAGAAGAGGCAGTGGCTGTGTAGGGGGAGAAGGCTAAGTGGGAGGAGGAGTTGGGGTGGGAGATGGAGCACGGGGTGTGGTGCAAGGCTTTGCGTAGGGTGAATGCAACATTGTCATGTGCGAGGTTAGGGTTGATATGGTTGAAGGTAGGGGCCATTTGACCAAACCCAAGATGAGCAGGTTATTTGTGGATGTGAAGGACGAGTTTGAGCGATGTGGGAGGGGCCCAGCCAATCATGTGCACATGTTCTGATCATGTTGTAAGCTCGTGGGGTTCTGGGTCTCCATCCTTAGTACCATGTCGGCAATTCTAAAAATTCAACTGAACCCCTGTCCCTTAGGGGCCATATTTGGGGTGTCGGACCTGTCGGAGATACAGACAGTGGCAGGGGCTGATGTTTTGGCCTTCGCCTCGCTGGGGTGGAAGTCAGCTTCTCCACCCAGTGCCTCAGTATGGTTGGGGAATCTTATAGAATTTTTATGTCTTGAGAAAGTGAAGTACACAGTCTGGAGGGCAATTGCGGGGTCTACCGGAGATGACAGCTATCTATACTGTACTTTAAAGAGCTGGTCACCATTAGATGTCAGGAGGGGAGGGTCTCTGTTGGGGTTCATGCTGCACGGGGGGTAGGGAGAAGACTTCGGGAGGTTAGTTTATTGTTTTATTGTGTATTGTTTATGTATAAAGTTTTAAAAATGTGAATAAAAATACTTTTTTAAAAAATCAAAGCGGACCATCACCTTGTGAATTCCCTGGAAGAAATTTTCCATTGTACACTGGAAAATAGTGCAGGCTGAAGCGATGCCGAATGGTAGTCTTGTACACTGGAAGAGGCCTTTGTGGGTATTTAGTCTGGAAAACCTCTGAGGCTCGTCATCTAATCCTCGTTGCAGGTAGGTGTGGCTATCGTTTAATTTTTAATAGGTAAGGTCCCCCGCCAGTTTAGCAGAGAGGTCCTCAATTAGGGGGATTCAAATACCAATCAACATGGGGCTGCCTGATTTATGGTTAATTTATAGTCCCCACAAATTCTTATCGAGCAATCTGGTTTAAGGACAGGTACTACCAATGCCGCTTACTCAGAAAATTTATCCGGCTTGATTATTACATAGATTACATAGAATTTACAGTGCAGAAGGAGGCCATTCAGCCCATCGAGTCTGCACCGACTCTTGGAAAGAGCACCCTACCCCCTATCCAAGGTCAACACCTCCACCCTATCCCCATTACCCAGTAACTCCACCCAACACTAAGGGCAATTTTGGACACTAAGGGCAATTTATCATGGCCAATCCACCTAACCCGCACATCTTTGGACTGTGGGAGGAAACCGGAGCACCCGGAGGAAACCCACGCACACACGGGGAGGATGTGCAGACTCCGCACAGACAGTGACCCAAGCCGGAATCGAACCTGGGACCTTGGAGCTGTGAAGCGATTGTGCTATCCACAAGGCTACCGTGCTGCCTCCACAAGGCTACCGTGCTGCCTCTCTCTATGCCCAGCTCTTCCAATTTCTTTAGCTCTGCTTCAACTTTCTGATGCCGTGGATGTAAAATTGGTTATAACTCTGAAGAACTTGGGCGATGAATCCGGATTGATATAGATTGTTGCTTTGACACCTTTTATCCGGCCTAGTTCCTTGTGAAAAAAGTCTTCATACCTCCTCAGGACATCTTCGAGGACACCATTGGATATTCTGAAGATTTTCATGCAGTTAGAATCATAGAATGTACAGTACAGAAGGAGGCCATTCAGCCCATTGAGTCTGCACCAGCTCTTGGAAAGAGCACCCACCCCAGGCCCACATCTCCACCCTATCTCCATAACCCAGGAACCCCACCCAACACTAAGGGCAATTTTGGACACTAAGGGCAATCTAGCATGGCCAATCCACCTAACCTGCACATCTTTGGAGGAAACCGGAGCACCCGGTGGAAACCCACGCGCACACGGGGAGAACGTGCAGACTCCGCACAGACAGTGACCCCAGCTGGGAATCGAACCTGGGACCCTTGAGCTGTGAAGCAATTGTGCTAACCACTATACTACCGTGCTGCCCAAAGTTGAGCTTTGTCTTCTGTAAACAGTCTCTCCCCATTCGACTGGACCTATGCTCTACCACAATAACAAAGGCAGATTGGCCTCCTGCCCTTTCTCAGCCACTGGTATGTTGGTGGTTCTGAAGATCTTCAAAGTTTCCCTCGTGCACGTGGAAAACCTGGCTGTTGTACTCTTTAATCTTAAAGGCTGAATTCCCAAACAAAGATATTGGAAAGTCTACTCACCCACTAATGTCAGCAAAGTCCCAGTTCCATTTTAAGGAGTTTGCCATTTACACTTAAGACAATTTCAATCAACGCAATCTTTTCAATTTAAGCTCATGTTAGTCACCAAAGACTCAACAACTTCAGATAGCCTAGAAGATAAAGGAGGATAAAAAGTACAGGGATCAAATGAAAACAGAAATAAGGCAATCAAAGAGAAGACATAAAAAAATATTAGCAAGCAATATTAAGGATAATAGTATACAAAGAACAAAATGATAGTTAACAAAAAGTGGGACTTATCAGAGCTGGAGGAGAGGACTTGTGTGAAAATGCAGAGGATACAAGAAGAGTTTTAAACAAATTTTCTGTCTCCATGTTCACAAAGGAAAGGGAAGATGTGATATGGTAATCCACGAGGAGCAGTGTGAAACATCGGATAAAATATTTGTGAGAGAGGAAGTGTTAGAGGAGTTGGAATCCTTGAAAGTGGGTAAGTTGCCAGGCCCGGATGGATTGTTTCCTAGGATGTTGAATAATAATAATAATAATAATCTTTATTAGTGTCACAAGTCGGCTTACATTAACTCCTCAATGAAGTTACTGTGAAAATCCCCCAGTTGCCACACTATGGCACCTGTTCGGATACACTGAGGGAGAATTCAGAATATCCAATTCACCTCAGCATGGACAAGATGGACCAAAAGACCCCATCTGTGATGTATATTTCTATAGTTCTATGGACTGCATTCAACCGATAAATCACATGCTCTTCTTCAGGGCTCTTCTCCACTATGTTCACTGGTGCTGTAGGCAGCTGCTGCTGCTGTTTTTTTTATGCATTGACGAGCTCAAACTAGCATGACAATGTGCTTGAATGTGCCGCCCTCGGTTACATCGGAAACACAAAATCTCCTCGACATGACAAGTCTCCTTGGGATGGTTCCCCCGCGATGATAGCAGTTCACTTCTGACATAATGTTTCATTATTGTCACAAGTAGGCTTACATTAACACTAACCCCTAGTCGCCACACTAGGCGCCTGTTTGGGTACACTGAGGGGAAATTCAGAATGTCCAATTCACCTAAAAAGCACGGGCGGAATTCTCCGCACTCACGACGGGGCGGAGAATAGCGGGCGGCGTAAATTTTTACGGCCACGCTGGTCCGACGCCCTCCCGCTATTCTCCCCCCCCCCAACGCCCGCCTCCCGACACGAATCGCTGCCCGCCGTTTTTATACGGCGAGCAGCGATTCTCAGCTGGCCGATGGGCCGATTTCCAAGGCCTTTACGGCTGAAACCACTGTAACATTGGAAAAAGCGATTGTGTTAGCTCAGGCAATGGAGTGTGCCAAAAAGGCGCCACTGAGCTCCAAAGTGTGGCTGAAGTGAAAGTTAGCCAAGTGCAGGGCAGTATAGCCGCGAGGTGCAACAAAAGATCAAAAGGCACAGCAGAGAACCAGACACTGTCCTCAGTAACAGACCTGAGTCAAAGAGCCAGGAAAAAGATGGGGTGCATGGCAGCACAGTGGTGAGTGCTGCTGCTTCACTGCATCAGGGTACCAGGTTCAATTCCCGGCTTGGATCAGTGTGCGGAGTATGCGTGGGTTTCTTCCGGACCCTCCGGTTTTCTCCCACAAGTCCCGAAAGATGTGGCCGCCGCGACGAAAGGCTGCGACGAAAACGGCCGTGTTTTACGGCCGCCTCTGCCCCCCCGACCGGGAATCGATTCTGGTCCCCGGTCGGGGCTAGCATCCCGTGGCTGTGAACTCCGGCTTAACGAATTTTGTTAAGCCCGCTAGCCAGAGTTAGCGACGGCTGACGCATCAGATGACGACAGCAGCGAATGCGCGGATTGGACGACTCCAACCCGCGTATGCGCGGATGACGTCATCACGCATATGCATGAAACCCGCGCATGCTCGGGCCGGTATGCCCCTCAGCCGCCCCGCAAATGGATACAGCGGGGCGGCGGAAGGATAAAGAGTGAGCGGGGTAAGTACCCGCTGCCCGCGATAGGTGCCCACCGATCGCGGGCCCATGGCACCCTTGGCACGGCCGTGGTACTGCCGTGCCAATCGGTGCCATGGTTCACCAGATCGGGACTTTACGGCCGTTTTTACGAACGGTCAGACCAGGTGTGATTTACGTTCATAATTCTCAGTTCCTTGGTCAAATGGGTTTAATTTACCAATGATAGACATTTTCACTCAGTTTACTGATTCCCAACTCTTGATGGAGCTTCTCTACTTTCACAACTGCTCCTTCCTTCGACCCATCAATTCATGATGTCTGTCAGCTGCAACAAAATCTTTACCTTGTGGCCAATCTGGTAGCTTGAGACATACACTGGAAGCTTCCAGTAGAGAACAAAAATATGTATTGCTGAAAGGCAAAGGCAGTTAAGTAACAGGCACAGAACACAAGTTAACAGGTCTTAACACTTCAGTCCTCTGGTCCACACTGCCCGGGATCCGACTTGCAGGGTCCCACGCAAACTCTCTATTGGCCGGGGTTCACACACTCCCACGTGCTGGGACCTGAGCCCGTCACGTGGTCTGTGGAGCTTGGCCTCTTAAAGGGGCTGCGTTACCACAGTCGCATTGTTGTGTCTCCTGGTTCCCTTAAGTTAAAAATAATCACACATCAGACTCAGAGGTAGAGGAACTCTATTGATTGTATTTCTTGCAGTTTTCTTTGTGGCTGGTGGACTAGTAGAGTTATACAGTGCCCATAACCTCTGATCTCCAGGCACCACCTGGAAGTTCCTATGTAAGGATTGCAATCACTCAGGAAGTTCAAATTCCCATTCCCTTCGCTGCGAACCATCTGAAAATCTGATTTAAATTGAAGACTTTGGATGCTTCTGACTGTCTTTCAGGAATAATTACTAACAAAAGATTAGAAAAATTGAAAACCATGTCTAACTCCTGGGTAACTGTCCCACTTCCACCCCCCCCCCCCCTCCCCCGCCACACTCCCAGAAGTCAAGTGGACTACCCTCCAGAACTCTCCCAGATTACGGCAGTTAAAGGAATGACTGAATATGAATGAAGTGAGTCTGAAGCATAGGATAAGGCTCTTTATCCCAAAGGACAACGACCCAAAGTCAGCACCAGAGCAACATAGAACACAGTGGGGGGCCAGTGTGTGGAAAATGCCACCATTATAGGGAGAGCAGGAAAGGTCATTGGCAGATATAAACATTGTCTGAAATGCGCAAGATGAGGGACAGGACCGAAAACCTACGGATTGCCAAAATAAGGTAAAGATGTGGATGGCCAAGAAATGCAGTCTTTGTTCTGAAAATGGACCAGAAAATGGTGAGTCCATGAAAAGATCACAGACTTGTGAATTGTAGGATGGAGAGATTGTAAAGCAGTAGTTGAGAAGGAGAGGGGAGGTGAATAGAGGTCGCTGTTTGACAAGATCAATGATCATGGAAAATGCTAGGAATTTGACTGGATGTAGTAGCACGTCTGATCAATAAGTTTTAGTGGCTACTAACAAATTGGAAGAGAGGTTGAGACAGGGTGCCAATCAAAAAGAGTTGGAACGTTGGAAAAAAATTGGTCTATATGAAATACCAGAAAGGGGACAGCCAGCCTTATTTGGGCAGCACAATGGCACAGTGGTTAGCACTGATGTCTCAGTGCCAGGGACCCGGTTTGATTCCAACCTGCACTGAATGTCTGTGTGGGGTTTGTACATTCTCTCCGTGTCAGCATGGGTTTTCTTCGAATGCTTCGGTTTCCTCCCACAGTCCAAAGTTATGGAGGTTAAATGGATTGGCCTTGCTAAATTTCCCCTCAGTGTCCAAGGATGGTCAGGTGGGGTTACGGGATAGGACGGGGAAGTGGGCCTGGGTAGAATGGTCTTTCAGAGCATTGGTGCAGACTCGATGGGCCAAATGACCTCCTTCTGCACTGTAGTGATTCTACAGATTCTATTGATCTCACAGGTGGATATGCCAAGGAAAGGTATTTTCTGATGACACGTCTAAGGCTAAAGCTAGACTAGTAGCTCAGGGTTTTAACGGAAGGCTTGGTGAGCAAGATGTCAGGACACATTCCCCTACTGCAGGAAAAGTGAGCTTGACGATTGTCTTACCTCTTTTAACAATGTATCCCTGAGAATTTAAATCAATTTTGTGTAAATTGATGTAAATAGGCGGAATGGTGGCACAGTGGTTTGCACTGCTGCCTTACAGGGACCCAGGTTCACTCCCCATCTTGGGTGACAGTCTGTGTGAAGTTTGCACTTTCTCCCCGTGTCTGCATGGATGCCCTCTGGGTTCTCCGGTTTCCTCCCACAGTCCAAAGATGTGCAGGTTAGGTTGATTGGCCATGCTAAATTGCCTTAGTGTCCAGGGATGGGGTTACAGTGTGGCGGGCAGGAGGGCTGCATAGGGTGCTTTTTGAGAGGGTCCCTGCAGACTCAGTGGGCCAAATCGTCTCCTTCTGCACTGTAGGGATTCTATGATTCAATGATTGACATAAAGGCTGCATTTTTGCAGGGGAAGGAATTTCCAAGGGAAGTGTTTTTGAAACCACATCAAGAAGCTGGCTATATAGCAGGGAAACTGGAAATTGAACAATGTGGTTAGGGGTTGAATGATGTGTCAAGGGTCTGGTATTTCTCGGTTAGGTTAGTCCTGTTAAAAATGGCTTGTATTCATCTAAAAGCAGGCCCAGCAATATTCTATTGTGCAAGATGGTGCCGAAGAATGGCGACTCTGCGAGCTCTCCCCCACAGATCCTCTCTACATCTCTTATAACCGTATTAACCTTATAACATTTAATTCTAAACTAATGCTATCTAACCATGCTCTTATGTTTACTTACGGGTCTGGAGATTCTCTGACGCCCGTGGACCGACCTGCATGACTTGACCGGCCACCGCCTCTGCCCTTGACCTGGAAGCGGAAGAGGCCCAACACAGAGGCCTGAACCAGGCTAGAAATCGACCCTGCTTCCGGAGTGCCCGACCCAGCCCACCCACGTCAACACTACGGTTGAGAAAGCACAACAGCTATACTTTCTCAGGAAACTAAGGAAATTTGAAATGTCCACACTGACTTTGATCAATTTTTTCAGATGCAACATAGAAATGATAACACGTCATGCTATCTGGCTGCATGACAGCCTGGTATGGCAACTGCTCGGCCCACCACGAAGAAACTTCAGTGAGTTGTGAACACAGCCCAGTCCATCATACAAACCTGCCTCCTATCCACTGGCTCTATCTACACCCCCCCCCCCATTGCCTTGGAAAGCGGGCAGCATAATCAAAGACCCCTCCCACCTGGCTTACTCACTCTTCCACTTCTCCCATTGGGCAAGAGATACAAAAGTTTGAGAACACACACAAACAGATTCAAAAACAGTTTCATTCCTGCTGTTACCAGATTCCTAAACGACCCTCTTATGGACTGATCTAACTAATACTACAGTCCCGTGTGGTTCAGCGATGCCGGTGTCTATGTATTTACATTGTGTATCTTGTGTTGCCCTGGTATGTATTTTCTTTTTATTTTCTTTTATTTTAATATGCTAAATGACCTGTTCGCAGAAAAATACTTTTCACTGTACCGCGGTACATGTGACAATAAACAAATGCAAATCCAAATGATTTTGTTTTGTTTCTTTTCAATTCATTTGAAAAACTGTTCTTGAATTTTCGAAGATTTTTATTTAAAAGAAAAGAGGGGAATCTGTCAATGTCTTATTAATTACATTATTAAGGGTGAATGGCAATTACATTGTTAAATAAGTGCTGGGTAGTTGTACAGCTATAAATGGTGATAGCTGGGACACTGGGTCTTGGAGTAATGTTGAATGTGAACTAAGTCAGTAACCTCTCTCAAGCAAAGAATGCAGCCCTGACTTATTGTTAACTTCACTGACCAGTGTGGGTCCAATTGACATCACACATATTCAGTGGTGGATCTTTATACTTAGATCTTTCATCTCATGTTTCTCCTGTGGTGACAACTAGATGGGATATCTGCCTCCACCATTTTTTTCTTGTCTTGTATTTCAGTGTAATATTGTAACTCGAAATCCTTAAGCGTAATCTCTGCATTCTTTCGGGAGCTCCACACAGATTCATCTTGTAGATCCAGTGGACAATGATCATTCTCCACATGACCTTTCTCCTGTGGAGATATGTATGGAATTTCTCACATCTATACACGACTGCCAACGACTCTTTCTACGATGCCACAGGTCTCAGCTGCTGTTAGAGATTTGGGTACAAATGATAAATGCCAAATATTAAAAATAAATGCTCTTTCGATTAACAAAGCTGCAGATTCATCAAGTGTATTTTCTATGGTTCTCCATATCACTGGTGGATTGTTTGGCTAATATTGTTACTTGGCACATGACTGCAATGCAGCAGTATAATGTGGAACCCCGGGTGTAAATTCTCACAACAATTTGTCCCTATCTCTTTATGAATAAATAATGATCTAACACATACTGTGCAGTGTTCCAGCTAGCTCTTTGGCTAAGTGCACATCCTGTGCCCTAAATTCAATTTGGTTTTGTACTAAGGCAGCTGGGATTGCAAGGGCTAAAACAAACTCAGGAAAAAAAAGAGGAAAATCTTCGGTTCCAGCTCCTAATCAAATGATTTGACAGATAGAGAGGATTGATTTATTCTGGTGGGGGAATAGCGAGCAAGGAGGTTGGATTTTAAGATTTGAGCTAGGCCATTCAAAGGTGATGTCAGCAAGCACATCTTCAGACACAGGATACTCAGAATACCAAAATGCTGCAGAGGCTGTAGTCAATTGGGAATTTCAAAACCAATATTTTTAGATTTTAATTAGGCAAGGGTATTAAGGGATACATGAATCGATAGAGTTTTTTTTTTTAAATTTAGATTACCCAATTATTTTTTCCAATTAAGGGGCAATTTAGTGTGGCCAATCCACCTACTCTGCACATTTTTGGGTTGTGGGGGCGAAACCCACGCAGACAATGTGCAAACTCCACACAGACAGTGACCCAGAGCCGGGATCGAACCTGGGACCTCAGCGCCGTGAGGCGGTTGTGCTAACCACTAGGCCACCGTGCTGCCCTTGAATAGATAGAGTTAAGGTAGGGATTAACCTAGTTGATCGAATTGAAAGGCAGAACAGACTCAAGGGGTCGAATGGGCTAGTCTTGTCCCAATGATGTTGTGTGGTTCATTGACCTTTGCTGGAAAATGCACCTGCAAAAATTAGATAGGGACAAGATTGGTATTGGTTGTGATACTCAATATGATTAGTTTATTGACACACTCACATGAAGATCTGCCACTGAGGTAATACCTGGATAACCAATGACACATCATGAACTGTATACCAAGTATAAGTGAGTACCTTAACAAGAGAAGGAAAAATAAAAGTTGGAAAAAAACAATGTTCCATTTCACAAAAGTCAACTTTATCCAGATCAATCATTATTGCTTCCTTAACACATCAACATCTAATGAGGATCTGAGATCAGGAGCTGTGTCTGATAGAGGATTAAGTATATAATATATAGAAGATGCTATCAAGAAACTATCTTTAGAAATCCCACATCAAATAAAAACAACATGTTGTATTAGGTTATAGGAAGGGTTGGATCATCAGAACAAGCATTCATTATATGGGACAGAACTTTGAAGATCACTTCCAATTTGACAACATAAAACCTAACCTTTAGCAGAAACCGCAGCTTACCAGAGATAATGAGACATTAGCAGTAATGCAATTGGGGTATCTCAGGAAGGGGAAGTAATGCAAAAGGAACTCATAATAGAACTTTAATATTTATCCCCTTGAAAGTGAGTTACTGCAGTATTAACCAACATGTTGATGCATAAAGAATCCTTCTTTAATCTAATCTTACATTTTTTCCATTAAGTCTCTGCAAACTAAATACAGAACCATTGAAAAGATTTATTTCTCAAGAGCTGTTCAATGTTTGATGCTTTCAGCAGAGCTGTCAATCAAACAAATTCCGACATTCAGAATCCTGATATTTAAATATTTTATGGTATGATTGCTGCTTGTAAGGCGGAAATAAGATAGTTGTTGAACAGAGGCACTGAAAATCTTAGAGCTTGTTTGACGCAGTTTCTTCTCAAATTTAAGGCTGATGCCGAATTTGCAGTGCTGCGAAAGTAGGTTTTTTTTGCTTGATGGTCAGGTTTGTGAGGGGAACTACTTTTTCTATGAATTTTGAAACCATCAGAGAGAAGGCTCTTGCACATCCACAGTTTTCATCAGTCCCACATCGGCAGCCGTACCTGCAATTACATAACTCTGGAATTATGACCCTAAACCTCTGCCCTTCTCTCTCCTTCTTTGAGGCATCCCTTAACATCTACCTCTTAGTACAAGTTTCCCATCACCTGTCCTTATTCTGCATTTCAGTGTGTGACTTGATGTAAAATGTTGTCGATAATATCCCTGTGAAGTGTCCTGCAAAGTTGTATAAATGAAAGCTGTTATTGTTATAAAGCAATATTTGATGGCCATTGAACAAAAAATCTAAGTTTAGGTCAGTTTACTCTTGCCTCCCCATCTGATCTCTATGGTTCATGTCCGCCATTAGGGCTTACATTTTTATCCTTGAGGTAGGTAGTGGGCCTTGGGCAAATTCCTGGTTTGGCCTTGGGAGAATTTTTATTTCAAGGGGCCTGTGGGTGCAGGCTTTGGTCGGGTCATCGGAAAAGCATGGGAAAGCATGGGAAAAGCATGGGAGCTATTTATTGCAGAGGTGGGTTGTTCAAAAGGCCCACCTAGTTCCAGTCAGGCTTTGACCCAGTTCAAATAAAAACACAAAGGATGGATGTTTATGGTCATTAGGATATGGTGACCCATTCAAAAGTGCATTGCCTTTGACGGGATTGAACAATCATGCAGACAGGAGAGGCCATCACCCCTCATGCCCTCTGACCCTCCAACCCATGTCTCATCTGTGCCATCGCTTGCCCCCAAACCCACTTTTCATGGCCCTTCATGGCCCATATGTCAAGTTCTGCTCTTGCACCCACCCCATGGCCCACCATGCCCCCTATGCCAACATCTATACTCATTGACCATATACTGTACATAACCAATGCACCCTACAGTGACAGTAGGATGTGTACAAAAAGCTGTTAAACAATAAAACATTCATAACTTTCCACCATGTTAAAGAAAAATAATTTAACTTAGAAGGCAATAAAAGTTTCAATGACACAGACGCTTTTAAGTATCAATATCAAAAGCCATAAAACCTTGAAATCTTTAAACCTCTATAAATAAATATTGTGAAATTGACAGCAGAGGTCCGAGAGCCTGAAATATCAAACAAAGAATGTTTTCCCTGGAAATGGAAGTTTCTACAAGAATAATGGTGGTCTGGGCTCTCAGCCAAGCATACATAATAAACCTTGGCTTCAGAATCTAGACAGCCATTTTGTTTACGGGAACAGCTGCATCCCATTCCCCTTCCTCAGACATCTTTCCCACAATTCTCACAAGGCTTTCTCACAAAAGCACACATGCGCATAGAGGAAAAGGGTGGTACAGAGGTGTGGTAGTCTGTGTAGAGGTATTACGGTACCTAGTAATGCTGGAACACCATTGGTAGATAATGTATGCTTTCCATTGGTCGAGCCTGTAAGGTAGCTCCGCCCTGCAAGGCGGGGTATAAGAGCCCGTGCCGGCCCAGCAGCTTCCTTTCTGTACCTGAGCTGCTGGGGGGCAACATCTAGCTTATTAAAGCCTTCAGTTGGACTACAACCTCGCTATGGTAGTCATTGATCGTGCATCAAGAGGGAAGAAAAATTATTATGAAATAAAAAGGATAAAAGATCTCTGATGCACTATGACAGTTTTCAGTTCAAGCCTTTCAGGAGTTCAAGTTTTTGCTTCACTGTTTCTTCCTTCTAAGGTTAAGAGGGTTTTCTCTTGCAAGACTGTCTACTTTCAAAGAACAATGAAAAGAACAGCACAGGAACAGGCCCTTCGGCCTTCCAAGACTGTGCCGATCATGATTTCCTAACTAAAAACAAAACCTTCGGCCCTTACTCGGTCCGTATCCCTCTATTTCCTCCCTATTCATGTACCAGATGCCTCTTAAATGTTGCTAATGTGCCTGCTTCCACCACATTCTCTGGCAGCGCATTCCAGGCACCCACCACATCTTCCTTAAACTTTCCCCCTCTCACCTTGAACCTATGCCCCTTTGTAATTGATACTTCCACCCTTAGAAAAAGCCTCTGACTGTCCACCCTGTCTGTGCCTCTCATAATTTTGTCGACCTCGATCAGGTTTCCCCTCAGCCTCCGTCTTACTAGTAAAAACAATCCTTGTTTATTCAACCTGTGCTCATAGCCAACACCCTCGGCAACATCCTGGTGAACCTTCTTTGCACCATCTCCAAAGCTTCCACGTCCTTCTAATAATATGTTGACCAGAACTGCACTCAATACTTCAAATGAGACCTAACCAAATTTATATACAGCTGCAACATGATTTCCCAACTGGTGTACAAATTTGCCCCCAGTGGGCCATGGCTGAGAGCGTTGGCGGCAATGCCCAGGTACTGGGCAATGTGGCACAGACAGAGGGAGATGGCCCAGTCCCAAATGGAAATGCTGTCGTCACTGGCTAATGTGGCACACACCCAGCAGTGGTGGCAGTCACTGGGTGATGTGGTGCAGTCACAGACGGAAGTGGTCCACTTCCTGTGCTCCATGGCCGCGAGCATGCAGACCATGGTCAAACTGAGAGTGGGCCTCCAGGACTGGCATCGCCAAGTGGCTGGGGAGCCTGAGGAGTTAGCTTTGCTCACACCCCTATCCCATGAAGTAGCCCAGGGGCCATTTCGGAACACCGAGGGAGGAGAAGGCGATGGGGCCCATGCCGGTGACTCCTGTATGGGAGGAGTTGGAACACTGCAGCGCCTCGGAACCCCCCCCCCCCGTTCCTGCAGCATCACATGGGTAGCAGAACAGGGCAGCACCATGCCACCCAGGACACCCAAGCAGCAGCCGGGCCCATCCAGGCCCGGTTGCCCAAAAGATGCCTGCCAACAGGGTCCCAGGTCGCAGGGCAGGAATCACAGCAGGCTGCCTCCACTCCTGCTGTACCATCTGGGGATCCACCTAGATGTAGCATTAGGGCCTGTAAGGCCAGAATAATAGCTACCAGTTAAGTTGGCACAGGTGCATAGCACAGTATGGCGTTAAAGGCTAGGGCACAAACCTGTATATATTTGTTCACAATAAACACCTGTGCACAACATTACAACCTGCCAAGACAGCATGGCGGCGCAGCGGTTAGCACTGCTGCCTCACGGCGCAGAGATCCCAGGATCGATCCCGGCTCTGGGTCACTGTCTGTGAGGAGTTTGCACATTCTCCCTGTGTCTGCGTGAGTTTCGCCTTCACAACCCAAAGATGTGTAGGGTAGGTGGATTGGTCATGCAAAATTGCCTCTTTATAGGAAAATATTAATTGGGTACTCTAAATTTATAAAAGAAAAGTTACAACCTGCCTCGGTGCTCTGTCAGAAGGTTGTGAGGGGTGGGCGGGCCGCTGACAGGGCGCGGGTGGGGAGGGGAGGGGGAGAGTAGGGAGAATGGACGACCATTGTGGGTGGGATTGGCCCCAGGGCCGAAGTTCCACCAGCGCTAATCGGTCCGGTGTCCCCACTCTCCCGTTCCCCCATCCCCCTGTCCCCACCAACCCCACATTCGCCACCTCAGGGATTCATTGGAACCGTGTGAGTGAAGGAATAGCCAGCTGGCATACAGGGATCACCCAGGTGGACAGTGAAAGTGCTACCATGGGCATGAGTCAGATGTTGTCAAATGATGGCGAGTACCAGAGCTCATCCCGGAGCAGGTTGTCATCATCCACCATCCCATGGACCAGCCCCGCTGTTACTATAGACCCGCATTCCATAGTGAGGCAGGTAGGAATCACGGAGGGTGTTGCAAGTGTGGGGTGGGGGGGGGGGGGGGGGCAGATGGGGAAGGGGTGGTAGGGGCTGGATATGTGGGTGTGGAGGTGGGATTCTGTGCCCATGCCCCTGGCCAGTCCTCCCCGAGTCAGCGAACCTGGAAGCGACTACAGTGTCCTCCCATGTTACCCTAGGTGCACACGTTGTGCGGCCTGCCGTGCTTGCCTGGGTCCCATGTCCTCCCCATCCTCACCCGTCCCCCATATCCTCCTCATCAGACGAGGACTGTCGTTTATCCTCGCCCTTCAGCATGTCGCCCCTCTGCTGTACAATGTTGTGGAGGACGTAGCAGGCCGCCACGATGTGGGATACCCTCCCAGCTCTCTATTGAAGGGCCCTTCCAGAATGGTCCAAGCACCTGAACCGCATCTTCAGTATGCCGAAGCACTGCTTGATCACATTCCTGGTCGCTGCATGGGCGTCATTGTAGCGGGTCTCCGCGTCGGTCTGTCGCCTCCGGATAGGCGTCATCAACCACGACCACAGTGGATAACCCCGGTACTCAGGAGCCAACCCCCTAGCTCGGGATGCCCCTTGAAGAGACCAGGAACTGTTGAGTGTACCAGGATGAAGGTGTCATGCACACTGCCCGGTTATTGGGCGCACACCAGATGCACGTTAATCAAGTGGAACCCCTTTCGGTTTGTGAAGATCGGCCTCTCATCTGCAGGTGCTCATGGCCGTTATGCATGTCATCAATCACCCCGGGATACCTCGGCAATGACGGCACACCCGACTGTACAGGCATCCTGGTGGGCCCAGTCCACATTTAAATGGATGTATTGTGCCAACGGCAAAGAGGGCTTCCATGACGGTGCAGATGCACCTGTGTAGCGAGCACTGTGAGATTCCAAACAGGTCCCGACTCGACCTTTGGAAGGACCTTGTGGAGTTAAAGGTCAGGGCGACCATCACCTTGACAGCCACCGGGAGCGGGTGCCCTCTCCCATTCCCCCGCGGTGCCAGGTATGCCATGATCTGGCAGATAACTGGCACTGTTCAACTGCTCAGCCAGAATCTTAGGTGGCATGCCCGGATCGGCAGGTCCTCGAATGACAGGCGCTGCTGGTACACGCGAGGCCTCATGAGATGCCTCTCTTGAACCGCCTCCTCCTCAGCCTGTAGGGCTGGCTCTCTGTCCTCAGCGGCTGATTCCTCTTTCTTTGGGGCTGGCTCTGCTGTTGCAGCTTCCTCCTCCTCGAGCAGTTCCAGCTCGTACAGCTGCAAAACATTCCAGAGCTGCGGCGACTAGGAGGAAGGCCACCATTGCTGGTTGTATTCCAATATCCATTGCATGCAGGGGGTGAAGGGTAGACATATTAGAATGGTGCGTAACCCTGTGCCCAACAAGGTCCAATGGGCTACAGGGTGGCCCCGGATGGCACTACAAACCCTGCTCCCATATGTCCCTCCTCCCCCATCCCCAGACATCTGGCCCCATCGGTGCTCGACACTATTGGTCCTTTGGCCCTGGCGCCCATCCCAATTGCTCAGAGTACCGTCGGCTGGAGCTGTACATGCCAGCGGTGCGCTCCACGGCCCCTACCTGGCACCCCCCTGTCGGAACTATTGTGTGCGGTGCCCTTGGGTGTCTGCGTGATACCCCAGCAGCGGGTGTAGAGGTTGTGGGGGGAGGTTTGTGGTGTGGAAGAGAGTGCAGTGCGGGGTGGTTGGGTAGAAGAGTCGGGGCTGGGGTCCGGGGTTGGTGGGGTGGGGGCAGCCACACAGTTGGTGGCAGTTTGCAGAACCACGGGCCACAGTGGGTGATCAGTATGGTGTGTAGCAAAATGGCTGCCTTGCAAGCCGCAGCAATGGGGGTCCCGTGGGGGGGTCACCCCAGTCCCACGGTCAGTCCCCTGATCACCCCTTGCCAACCACCACCCCCAGCCCAGCCCGGCCAGTGTCAGGACCAGCGCCTCTCCGTGTCCTATCTCATCTCTCTTCCTCATCAGACACGGCACCCGTTTCCCGATTTTTAAAAGCACAATTGAATCTCGACATCGTGAAATCCCCCCGTTGAAGGTGGAGAATCACTGAGGCCCCGGAGAATACCGGTTCAGTCCCACTGATGATATTCAAACAGTGTTTACTATATGTGCAGAGTGGAACGCATTGACGTAGCTGTCGAGCCGCCGGAGAATTGCAAGTTGGCATGCACCCGGTGCGCTTTTGGAGTCAAGACCGATTCCCCATCCAATCGCCTTTTCCGATTTCGGCGTAGGCCGACAGAGAATTCCACCCGTGGTCTTAAAGGATCAGTTTAATTTTCTTTTGGCATTATACTAACCCTCACAAGACCCACGGGAACACCCCAGTTGACCTCCCCGAGGGTCTTGTGGAGTATGAGCATCCCTGCTTGTGGGCGAGGCCCATTAGCTGAGGCTCATTCAAATCGCCCCATAAAAGCTAACCCGGACTGGGACCGCTGTAACTGATAGTCCCGATTGGGACCTTGGAACTGTGAGCTGCGTTGCGGCCTTTACACTTGTTGTCAAATTAAACTTCTTTTGGATTCACCTTCTTGGGCCTCCTAAGCCTTTCTAGCTATGTACCCTTCTCGGATGACATAAACTTTCAAAAGATTATATTTTTTTTAAAGCAGAAATGTGAAGGATCTGCAGTCCTTGTGCCAAATGGCATTCCATAAAGGGTGTGGACACTTGATAAAAATGTTTCTCTTTCAAGAAGCAGAACCTCCAAAAATATTCACGGAACGTTAAAGATACATTAAACGCTATGTCTGACACAGTAAACAGAAAGCAGAGCAGCAGATGGCTGTAGTTCTTGTTCACGTTACTGCAACAACAGTCTTGTCCAAACATGACATGTAGCAGAAACCCGACAATTAAACGCATGCCGTTGATGAAAAGATCTGCGTGTGAGCTCAGTAAAGCTCCACTCGCTTTGGCTAACAGTCTGCACCTTGGTGTGAAGAAAGCCTCTGATTTCCTTTTCGTAATTATAAGACTCACAAGCAAATGCGAACAGTTCACTTGACGCCAAATATTAAAGACAAACAATTAATTCTGGCGCAGCTTGATTTTCTGCTCACAGTTCCTTGTGAAAACGATCACCTTGCCTCGCACCTTTCATTCTTAAACCAAACCATTAGTTGGTACTTCTGTCTTTTTAAAAAATGATAGTAATGCTGGCGTACTTCTGGGCTTCCCTTTCCGAAGAGTTTTTCACATTTATGATGGTGATAAAATTTCTGAAGTGCCTTGCTATGATAGGAAGCTATTAATCTTACACCGCAGGTCGACTCGGGTCAAGATGCAGCAAGAATTGATTGATTGGACTCAGGATGGGACAGTTGGCTTTGTAGTGAACTTTGATTTTCTTCAGCATCAAACTGATGGAAGTAGCACAAATAAACAGCCAGTCAGTCAGTTGATAGCACGACTAAATGTTGGGGGGAAATTGTAACGATGGATTGCCGACTTACACATAAGAGTTGAAAGTGACTCCTCTTTTTGGCACACGAGCTAAATGAGAGAAATAGGGGCTGGTTTAGCACACTGGGCTAAATCGCTGGCTTTTAAAGCAGACCAAGGCAGGCCAGCAGCACGGTTCAATTCCCATACCAGCCTCCCCGAACAGGTGCCGGAATATGGTGACTAGGGGCTTTTCACAGTAACTTTATTTGAAGCCTATTTGTGACAATAAGCGATTTTGATTTTCAAATAGTGAGAGTGTTATTTTCCAATAGCATTGCTTCGGACATGGTGCTGAGAGCCGCTGTCACTTCATTTAACCTTGGAATGTTAGATTAAGTCTTTGTGCAATCAACAGAGAGGTGTTGAATAAAGACAGGGAGCCAGTTCACAATCCCTCCTGCCTTCATCCGGGACTGTAACAATTTAGGGGTATCCCAGACTAATGGTGGTAAATTGAGGGATCTCGCCTGGATCAATAACTTTAGGGATCCTCACCCAGGCACCTCGGGGGGGGGGGGGGGGGGTCCTAACAGTTCATAGCGTTGACTATGCTCTATGAGACCTTGAGAGAACCTAGCCAGATTCACGCATTTAGTCGATAAATGTCAGGGAATTAACGAGGCTAAGTATGAGTTGATTAATTTTGAAAGGAAGAATAAAGAGAGAAAATATACCCTAATTCGCAATTCTATGAAAAGAGCAAAGGGATGGAGAGGTGCAGACATTCAGATCCAAGAACTGTTGAACAGAGTTAATTTCATTCATTGTTAAATGGATTCTTTAAAAAAAAACAAATCTCAGTTTGTATTCTCTGGACAGTTCTCACTTTTCCCAACATTTGTGTGGATTTAACCATTTTATTGATTACAGCACAGGGAGATGGAATTTCTCTGGCAGCAGGATTGAACAGGTAAGGATGCCCAAATAAGGAGACACTAATTAGTGGTTAGGACACTGGAGTCATATCTACGCATTGCTTTGTCAGGTTGCGTAACAGAAAGCAATAAATGTTGTCTTTTTGTAGGTCGAAGCCCTCCTGCCTCACAGCACCAAATGTGGACTAGCCGTTGTTACCCCAATCTTGAGCATTAACAAAAGCAACTGGATTGGTTATATGGTCAGGCGAATATTGACTTGTACGAGGAATAAATCACCGGTCCCCTAGCTGAGTTTTCTTGGGTGGTACCCTCTGACCGGCAGCAGAATCCTCCCTTCCCTCCAACGCCCAATGGGATTTCCCACTGGGGCCGGGAAAACCCGAGAGAATCCACAGAGAATCCTGCCGGCGGAAAATCCCGCTGCATATGGTTTAAGTAGGAAATCTGTTCATTTTCTACCATTATTACCGTTATCTACTTTCACAGGCAATTATACAAAATAAAGGAAAATGTGTGATTAATTCACATAACATTCCTGCAAAAAATATTAATTAAGGTCAATTTTCTAGCATGGGCTTCGCGACTTTCAGTCATCTCACACTCAGTCCTGTTGAGGCAGGTGACACAGAAACTTGGTACTGGCTCTTTATCTAAATGAGTTCTGTGCCCAGTGCCCCATGTTGTTGACTGGTGGGCTCAGCAGCAGCATTCGCAGTTAGAGGAATGACTCAGAGAACCACCCAGGACATTCTCGCCTCTACCATTGCATTTCAAGCAGCTGAGGGATGAACATGTCCAGAGGTACGGCACCGGGCAGGGGCTCAGCTGTTACCTGGGATTCAGCAGACCTCTGTCCGATCCCTGGGATGCCCCTGTCTCCACCTGATGTGCATCAGACGTTGTGTGGTGCTCACCAGATAGTGACACAGCAGCCGGGCTACTAAGATCGTGCACCAACGTGTTGTCTAGGATGGTGCGGGTGGTAGCGTCATCTGTGTCCATTTCAGAGATCTCCTGCAAGGGTCTGTTGAGAGTGGAAGTGGGGGGGGCTGTTCTCATGGGCGGACATGGCGCATCAGTTGATGTTCCGCAACACAAGGGACGTGGGGCTGGATTCTCCGATCCCCAATGCCGGAATCACGTTCGGCAATGGAGCTGAGAATCCCCGATGACGACAGAATCGGGGGTGGCTCGCTTTCGCAATGCTCCGCCCCCTGGAAAGCGGCGTACTCGAGGAGTGCGCCTCATGCCATATCCAAGGCCTGAGGCCCGCCCCGCAATGCTCCGTCCCCGACCGGCCGTGTTCCCAACGATGTGGGACACGTGGGGCAGGATTCTCCAATAATGGGGCTATGTCCCCACTCCAGCGTCAAAACGTGAGCGTTTCTTCAGGAAAGTCCAGAGTGATTCTCTTACCTGAAGGGGCTAGACGGGCCTCGGAGTATTCCTCGCAGCTCTAGCTGCCGATAAGGGGCCCTGCACTTCTGGTCGGGAATCCGTGCATGCACACGGCAATGGACTTCAACGGCCGCCCCGTGCGACTGGCTCCGACAATATAGGCCCCCCCGAGACCGCGCGTGCCCATGGATTGGTGGCCTCTGATCACTAGCCTGGATGTCCGTGAGGCCCCCCTCCGGTGAAGGATTCCCCCCGCTCCCCCACCAGGGCGGCCACGGATTGACTCCGCAGCCACCACTGGCCGTTCCCGACAGGCAAAACCAGTTTTCATCGGAGAATCGCCGCTGGGGCCTCTGTCAATGGCCCCCTACCCGCGCCGCGTAGACAATGCGCGCACGATTCACGCCGATTTTCCGGGACCAGAGAATCATGAGACTGGCGTCGCGCCGGATTTCGGCGTCAATGCTCATTCTCCGCCTCTGCGCCGATCGCGATTTCGACCGAAGCGGGGACTACTTTTGCGGGCCGAGTCCGCGGGCTGCGTCTGCCAAGAAGCACGGCGCGGCCACTGCAAACTGCCAGCGTACGTGTGCATGGCCACAGACCCGTCAATGCTCCGGGCGGTATCAGCAGCTAGAGACAGGAGCTCTACGCTGCCTGGCTGCTAGCCCCCCCTCAGAGCAGGGAGTCAGTGGCTGATTTGTGACAGTTTTCCTGGCGTAAAACAACAGTTTTCACGCCGGTGTGGGAATTAGTTTCCCAAACTAATTGATCATCAACATCCTTTTACAAAGTATTCTTTGTTTTATTCATTCATGGGTCACTGACTAATCTGGCGTTTGCTGCCCATGCCGAATTGTCCTTAAGAAGGTGGTGGTGAAGGCGTCACGGTGGCACAGTGGCTAGCACCGCTGCCTCATGGCGCCGAGGACCCAGGTTCGATCCCGGCCCCGGGTCACTGTCCGTGTAAGAGGGTGGTGGTGAGCTGCCTTCTTGAACCGCTGCAGTCTGTGTTGTTTAGATGCACCCACAGTGCTGTTAGGGAGGGAGTTCCTGAATTTTGACCCAGCGACAATGAAGGAATGGCGATATATTTCCAAGTCAGGATAGTGAGTAAAATGAAGGGGAATTTCCAGGTGTTGGTGTTCCCATGTATCGGCTGTCCTTGTCCTTCCAGATGGGAGCGGTCATGGATTTAGAACAGTGTTCTTGTAGTGAGGGCCACGAAGAATCCAGCTCAAGTTGAAGGATAGAAAGAAATAACATTTATTTACAATAACATATATATACACAACAGCAGCAGCAGTAGCAACCCCTTTGCTGCTCACTCCTCCCTAGCTGGTTCCAAACTGGCCAGCTTTATTTATGCAGGGAATCTGCTAATGATTTCTCCACCCCCCTCATTGGGGAAGCTCATACTCCCTAAATATTGTGGGACTTCCATTAGTCCCCAGCCAGTGGTAAGCAGGCAGGTTATAACATCCCTCGCCCCGAAATGCGAAGGAATCCACCAAAGACCCTGGCGAAGGAGGGTCTCGTTTTGCCACAGGTCGGACACCATTTGCATGAGGCACTGGATCGGGAGGCGTGTAGCGAGACGGAGAATGGCGCTTTTTTGATGAACGGCGTAACGGCTGTACATCCACGGCCCGGGGCCGAGGACTCCCCCTCTGAGGCGTCCTGCGTCTCCATCTCAGAGTCGGAGTCCGCTGCCTCCATCATCTTGGCATCTCTCTCTCCATGCGGTTCAGCAATGACCTGCGCAGGCTTTGAGTAAGGCACCAGAGGAATATTGTGAGGAATACTCTCCACTGTGTCTCGTCTCTGTGGCTGTAAAAATTAGCTCCGGGGGCGGGGAATCCTTGGAAGAAATGGTCTTCCGGACCGAACCTGGTCTACGTGCTTGCACTGGAGACGACCCTGGGCTTGCATCTGATAAGGGATAGGCCTGTTTAGCGAAAGATAATGCCAGGGACCCACTGGGCACTACCAGCAAAATTTCAAACTAATCCTGGGTCACCGGGCGAAAACTGCCGAATCGGTCGATGCTGAGAAAAGCCATATCCCTGCTATTCTTGAGTGCGGCGTACTTTTGCGCCAATGTCCGGGGAAACCATGGTGAGGCGGGTGCGAAGTCTCCGGCCCATTAGGAGTTCGGCGGGAGCTACCCCAGTCACCGCATGTGGAGTAGTCCTGTATGAAAAGAAAAAAATGAGCCAGTCACGTGTTCATAGACCCGGAAGACTGCTTCTTTCGGCCCCCTTTTGAATGTCTGCACTGCGCGCTCTGCCAACCCATTGGAAGCTGTGTGATATGGAGTGGTGCGGATATGTCATATGCCGTTCATTGTCATAAACCTCGCAAACTCCTCACTTGTGAACGGAGTGCCGTTGTCCGTGACCAGCACCTCGGGGAGGCCATGCGTACTGAAAGACAAGCGCATCTTCTCGATTGTTGCGCAGGACGTTGTGCCAACCATCTTTTGCACCTCTAACCATTTAGACATGGCATCGATTAACAGAAGGAACACGGATCCTTGAAAAGGGGCAGCAAAATCTGTATGCAAGTGCGCCCAAAGCCGCCCTGGCCATTCCCAGTGATGTAGGGGCGCGGCCGGCGGAAGCTTCTGATGCTCCTGGCAAATGGAGCAGTTTTGGGCCACCTTCTCAATGTCGGTGTCGTGGCCTGGCCAACATTTTCATTTTGGTCACACCTGGATGCCCATTGTGCAAGTCTCAGTATCAGCTCCTGTCCTTTTTCCGGGACAGTTACACGCGTCCCCCACAAAAGGATGCCGTCTCCCACGCTGAATTCGGACAGCTTGGAGGAAAATGCCCACAACTCGCCTGGGAGATGTCTATGCTGCCCACCATACAGGACGATGTGCCGAACCTTTGACAGGACTGGCTCCGTCTGGATCCACTCACGGAGCTGTGATGCCGTGACAGGCAAGGAGTCCATAAAATATAGGGTTGCAGCCACCTCACCGGTCGTGGGGGTCGACATGGGGCCGGTCAATATAGGCCATCGGCTCAGTGTGTCGGCATTCCCTATCTGGGTTCCTGGTTTGTGCTCCAGAGAATACTCGTCGGCAGCGGGCAACAAAGCCCAGCGCCGGATCCGTGCGGAAGCAATGGGCGGTATTGGCTTATCCTCTCGGAAAAGTACCAGCAGAGGCTTATGATCAGTCATGATAGTGAAGTGGCGGCCATACACATATTGGTGAAAGCGTTTCACCGCAAAGACCACCATCAGGCCCTCTTGCTCGATCGGCGCGTACTTCTTTTCCACTGCAGTCAATGTGCTGGAGGCGAAAGCTATCAGCCCGTCTCCAACTTGTGGGACAGGACGGCCCCAATACCATACGGGGATGCATCACACCTGATGATCAAAGGCTTTCCAGGATCATAGTGGGTTAATAACCCAGACGACGACAATTGTTGTTTTACCCGGAAAGCGGTTTCTTGCGGCTGACCCCAAAACCAGGTGTGATTCTTCTTTAGTAGAAGGGGCCAGCGTAGTTACCAGATTGGGGAAGAACTTTCCGTAATAGTTTACGAGGCCGAGAAAAGAATGAAGATGCGAAGTGTCAGTCAGGCCGGGGCCTGCTGAATTGCGCACCTTTGCAATTTCTTTGCAAACCTTCGCGGTCCACCCGATAACCCAGGTAGACTACTTCCTTCGCCTGAAAGATGCACTTTGTACGACATAAACGGACTCCAGCCTCTGAAAAGCATCTAAGAACAGCCTCCAAATTTTCAAAATGTTCCTGCTCCGACGTCCCTATAATCAAAACATTGTCTAAGTAGACAGTGACACACGGTAAACCTCTCAAGATGGGTACTGTCCCAATACCTCCGTCAACTCTCCAGAACCTGTTTGGAGGATGTGCTGCCACTGCAGCTGCAAATGGCGCAACCAGTCCCGACACAACAGGCTGGGCCCTTGGCCGCGCACCACGGTAAGTGGGACACGCCCCTCCTTGCATCCATAAACAACAGGGGTCATCGTAGTTCCTGCAAATTCCAATGGTTCCCCCGTGTAGGTGCCCAACATGGCCTGTGTGTCGGTTAATGTAAGAGTCTGTATACCCTGCTTGATGCGGGCGAATGTCCTCTGGGCGATCACGGAGACCGCTGCGCCAGTGTCCAACTCCATCTCAAGCGGGTGACCATTGACCCGTGCTGTCACCTTAATGGGGGCCACACGGGGAGCTGCTGCACAATGCAGCTGCAGGCAGTCATCCTCCGTCTCCACGTCCTCGAGAGTAGTCGCCGCAGGTTCATCGAAATGGAAGGTACGGCCCCTGGGCTGGCCCTAGTTTCTCTTGGAAAGACGGCGCCTCTGGCGCCCCCAGGGCCGGCATCCGCAGCGGGGTCGGCGCCCACAAGTCCGACACTGACATGGTTCCTCATCCATTGGTTCTGGAGGAGGCTCCCTTTGGGGAGGAACATCCGATGACCACTGGCGTCGCTCCGGATGCCGCCCGCCCAACCTGCAGGGGTGCAGGGAGATGCTTTTTGACGGAAGGGGTTGCACCCCAAGGCGCGCACCTCCATTCCCTGTAGCTCCTGCATTCCCCGTTCTGCGCTCTCTCGGGACAATACTATTTGAACGGCCTGTTGAAAAGTCACTGTTGGCTCAGCTAACTTTCTCTGGGTTGCCGCATTGTTAATACCACAAACCAAACGGTCGTGTAACATTTCTGACAAGGTCTCACTATAGTCACAGTACTCCGCAATCCTGCGTAGCCTGGATAGAAACTCTGCAAGTGGTTCTCCTGGGGTCCTCTCAGCGGTATTAAACCGGTAACACTGGACTATCATGGACGGGGTTGGGTGAAATGTTGCCCCACTAAGTTCACAAGTTCATCAAACGTCTTGGTGTCCGGCGCAGCTGGGTACGTAAGGCTCCTAAATACCCCAAACGTATGCGGGCCGCAGGCGGTGAGCAAAATGACCACCTGGCGCTCGTTTTCGGTGATGTTGTTTGCCCGGGTATAGTAGTATCCGTTATGCGTACTGTTTCCAACTTTCCAACACAGCATCAAAAACATCCAGATGTGCATACAGAGGTATGGTGTAACAGAAAATCAACTTTCAACCTGTATCTAACAAAAATCCAGGTAGGTGGCTTCAGCAGCGTAGACAGCTTCTCCACTTTAACCCTCGTCGCCAGGTTTGTGGGGGCCCTGAAAAATCCAGCACGGGTTGAAGGATAGAAAGAAAAAACATTCATTTACAATAACATATATATATACACACCAACAGCAGTCATTCCTCTCGAGCTGGTTCCAAACTGGCCAGCTCTATTTATGCAGGGAATCTGCAAATTATTTCTCCGCCCCCCTCATTGGGGAAGCTCATTCTCCCTAAGGATTGTGGGATTGCCATTAGTCCCCAGCCAGTGGTAATCAGGCAGGTTATAACAGTTCTTCAAACTGTTTTTCCGGGGACCCATTTTTACCAACCGGACAACCTTCGGGACCCAACCCAGCCGACCTTAGCGACTCACGCCGGCCGACCTGCGCGACCCACCATTTTCTCTTCACTCGTTTTCTACTGACAAAAATGGAGGAAATGGTTTTGGGTCCCTTTGCCCCTCGTCGTACACGCTCATCAATGGAACCTGTTGGATGAAGGTGAAACCTTCTGGTGTCGGAAAGTATGGAGTCTCCATCTGTCCAAACTTCTGCGGTTTCTTTCCTGTAAAATTTTATCAACAGTTATTAACAGCCGGCTGCTGCTGCCGTTGAGCGCAGATTTGTGCGATCAGGAGCGCTGCGACAGACGGCTCCCCGACCCTCCCGACTCCCGCCCGCGACCCACCTGTGGGTCGCACTCCCGAGTTTGACAATGCCTGGTTTAGAAGGTGCTACATCAGGAGCCTTGATAAGTTTGTGCAGTGCATTTTGTCGATGGCACACTCGGCTGCTACTGTGCGTCAATGGTGGAGAGATTGAATGTTCATGGGTGGGGTGTCAATCAAGCGGGCTGCTTTGTCCTGGATGGTGTCGAACTCTTGAGTGTTGTTCGAACTGCACTCATCCAGGAAAGTGGGGAGTATTCCAGCACACTCCTGCCTTGTGCTTTGCAGGTTGTAGACTGGCTTTGGAGTGTCAGGAGGTAAGTTACTCGCTGCAGTACTCCTCGCCTCTGACCTGCTCTTTTCGTCACAGTACTTATCTGGCTAGTCCAGTTCAGTTTCTGGTCAATAGTAACTCCCAGGATATTGATGGTGGGACAAATAATGCAACTGGACTCCTCGAAAATCTGATCATCATTATATGCTAGTTTCCTTTTAATTTGCCATTTTCTCCTTTTACCTGAGCTATCACTCCATTGGAGCTGCAGTTCCACTGAGCTATCACTCTATTGGAGCTGCAGTTCCACTTAGCTATCACTCCATTGGAGCTGCAGTTCCACTTAGCTATCACTCCATTGGAGCTGCAGTTCCACATTGCACACAATCCTCGACTCACCAATAATTCTTTATGATCGAGTCCAGATAAATTGTATGTCAATGAAACAGAACCACATTTCTCCAAATTCAAGATGCTGAGCAACCTAACCAACAGGAGCTTTCTCAAAAAACAACCTTGGAAATATTTCTTCCATTTAGAAGGGGTTCTGGTGTTGCTTATCAGCTGACTCAGCTCCGGACCTGGCTGATTGCCACTCTCTCATAGTGGTCAGCTACCGTACCTTGGAAATGACTCCAGCCCCATAATGGCAGTGTCAGGCAGGCCAGCAGATGTGCAGCTCTGCTCATTGTCTGCTAGAATTTAAAATAAGCCCATCTATGTTCTTAGGAATGCAGGAACGTCAGCAAGGCACTGATTATTAAATAAACAAGACTGAAGAAAGGTTTGCAATTATTTTGATGCCTATTCCATCCCTGACATTAGATAGAGCCACAGAATCGCAGTTAGAGAATTCTACAGCACAAAAATAGGCCCTTTGGCCCATCATGTCTGTGCTGGCCCTCAAGCACCATCTAGTCCAATCCCATTTTCCAGCACTTGTCCATTAGCCTTGCATATTGTGGCATTTAAAGTGCTCATCTAAATACTTCTTATGGATTGGAAGGGTTCCCACCTCTACCACTCTTTCAGGCAATGAGTTTCAGATTCCCACCATGCTTTGGATATGGGCACCACAGTGATATAGTGGGTAGCAGCGCTGCCTCACAGCGCCAGGAACATGGGTTCAATTGCGGCCGTGGGTGACTGTCTGTGTGGAGTTTGCAATTTCTCCCCGTATGTGCGTGGGTTTCCTCTAGGTGTTCCATTGTCCTGCCACAGTCTAAAAATGTGCAGATTAGGTGGATTGCCCCTTAGTGTTCAATGATGTGTAGGTTAGGAGGGGTTACGGGGATAAAGTGGGGGAGCGAGCCTAAGTAGGGTGCTGTTTCAAAGGGTCAGAGGTTAAATGATGGGCCAAATGGCCTCCTTCTGCACTGTAGGAATTCTATGGTTCTGGGTGAAAACAATTTTCCTCAAATCCACTCTAAACCTCCTGTTCCTTCCTTACCTTAAATCTCTGCCCTTTGGTTATTGACCCCTCAACTAAGGGGAAATGTTTCTTCCTATCTGAACTATCTATATCCTTTATAATGTAACTTCAGTCAGTTCCTTCCTCCGCCGTCCCTGCACTAAGGAGAACAACCACAGCCTAACTAGATTCTCATCATAGCTGTCCCTCAGAATTGTTTCCAATAATTTCCCTACAACTGATGTTAGACCATTGTCCTGTAAGTACCTGGTTCTTCCCTAATTCCTTTCTTGAATAATGGTACCACGTTAGCTTTCCTCCAGTCCTCTGGCACCATTCCTGTGGCCAGAGAGGATTTGAAAATTAATGACAGGGCCCCTGCAATCTCCTGTCTTGCCTCACGCAACAACCTAGGATACATCTCATCTGGGTCTGGGGATCTATCCACTTTTAAGCCCGTTAAAATCGCTAACACGTCTTCCATCTCAGTGCTGATCTGTTCAACTATACTGCAGTCCCCCTCCCTGCTTTCCATATGAGCATCATCTTGCATAGTGAACACAGACGTCAAATACCCATTTAATACCTCACCTACATCTTTCGGGTCCACACACAGGTTGCCACTTCAGCCTGTAATAGGCCCTACTCTTTCCCTGGGTACCCTCTTGCCCCCCCCCCCCCCCCCCCCCCAATATACTTATAAAACGGCAAGAGATTCTCTTTTATTTTTTCTGCCATTGTTTTTTCATCCCCCTCTGCGTTTTCCTGATTTCATTTTTCAGTACCCCCTTGTACTTTCAATATTCCTCCAAGGCATCCTCTCGATCTGCCATAAGCATTCTTTTTTTTCCTGATCCACTCCTGTATATCCCTTGACATCCAGGGTTCGCTGAACCTTTTGGGCCCATCCTTTATCTTCACAGGAACATTATGTTTTTTTTACTCTCTCTCTCGTTTCTTTTTGAATGACACCCACTGCTCTGATGTAGATTTTCCAACAAGTAGCTGCTCCAAGGCCACTTTGGCTAGGTCCTGTCTTATCCAATTAAAGTTGGCCTTATCCTAATTCAGAATCTTTATTTCCAGTCCATCTTTGGCCTTTTCCATGACTACTTTAAGTCTGACTAAGTTGCGATCACTATCACTGAAATGCTCCCCACTGACACTTCTACCACCTGCCTGAATTCAATCCTTAAAAATAGGTTAAGTACTACCTCTCTAATGTAGGACTTTCTACGTATTGGCTCAAAATGCTCTCCTGGATGCACTTGAAGAATTCCGCCCCTCTAAGTTTTCACACTCTGACTATCCCAATTAATATTGGGGAAGTTGAACCCCACCTCCCGCAACTCCCCACCCTGCCTCGTATCACCTGAAGATTCTATATCTTGGAATATTGAGCAGCCAGTCCTGACCCTTACTCAACCATGGGCGGGATTCTCCGCGAACCGGCAGGGAGAGCCATTCTGGCGCCGAGGAGTGGCGTGAACCTCTCCGGCGTCGGGCCGCGCTGAAAGTGCGGAATCCTCCGCACCTTCAGGGGCTAGGCCGGCGCCGGAGTGTTCGGCGCCACGCCAGCCGTCGCAGAAAGGCTTGTCACCACGCCATCCGCCGCCGAAGGGCCTCTGCCAGCCGGCGTGAGTTGGCGCATGCATGGGAGCGCCAGGGTGTGCTGGCGTCATTCCAGTGCATATGCAGGGGAGGGTTCTTCTCCGCACCGGCAATGGCGGAGGTTGACAGCGGCCGGTGCGCAGGGAAAGAGTGCCCCCACAGCACAAGCCCGCTCACGGATTGGTGGGCCCCGATCGCGGGCCAGGCCACCGTGGTGGCACCCCCCCGAGGACTCTGCAGGCTGCCTGTGGATCCAGGTCCCCCCGGTAATGACCTGTTGTGATTTACGGCGGCGGGATCCGCCGAAAACGGGCGGCCACTCAGCCCATCGCGGGCCGGAGAATCGCCGGGGGGGGGGGGGGGGGGGGGGGGGGGGGGGGGGGGGGCGCTGCCAGCAGCCCGACCGGCGCGCCACGATTCCCGCCTCCACCAAAACCCCGGTGCCGGAGAATTTGGTAGCCAGCGGGGGCAGGATTCACGCCCCCCCCTCTGGCGATTGTCCGACCCGGCGGGGGTTCGGAGAATACCGCCCCATGTCTCTGTGATAGCAATAATATCATACTCCCATGTGTTAATCAACACCCTCAGTTCATCGGCCTTACTTGTAAGCCTCCTGGCATTAAAATAAATGCCATCCAGCCTTGCCATAGTCCCTTGTGCCTTAACATTACTATCTTTGCTCTGCCTTCCAGACTGACTTGGTTTTTCTTCTATATTTAGCTGTGCATCACCCCCTACTGTACCTCCACACTGTAAGCCATCACCATGCCAAATCAATGAAAACACCTCCAACAGCACTGGCAAACCTTCCCAAAAGATATTGGTCTAATTCCAATTCAGGTGTAACCCGTCCGACATGTACCGGTCCCACCTTCCCCAGAAACAGATCCAGGAATCCAAAGCCCTCCCTAATATACCATCTCTTCAGCCACGCATTAATCTGCTCTATCCTCTTATTCCTATACCCACTAACACATGGCACTGGGAATAATCCAGGGATTATTTTAAATTCCTGCTTTTCAATCTGTTACCTGGCTTCCTAAATTCTTGCTGTGGGACCTCATCCCTTTTTCTCAATGACCTGGTAAATTGCTGGCTTTTAAAGCAGACCAAGCAGGCCAGCAGCACGGTTCGATTCCCGTACCAGCCTCCCTAGACAGGTGCTGGAATGTGGTGACTAGGGGCTTTTCACAGTAACTTCATTGAAGCCTACTCGTGACAATAAGCGATTATTTTTGTTAATGTCCTGACGATTTTCCTCCAGGAGTGCACACAGCAATGTCCTGGAGTTCATCTTTCATTCTTAGAGACTCCAGGCCTATCCTGGAGGGCTGGGAACTGTACCGGAGTGTCAGTCAAGGTGCCCTGTTCAGTCCTACAGTAGGGTTTACCTTCTGACTTATAGCAGCACCAGCTGAGTTAAGCTATCACTCCACAGTGCTTTGAGGACGTAGGTAAAATGTCGTGTCGCTTCTTAGATGTCACCTGGTACATATCAGAAAATCGTAAGTGCAAAACCTTGAAATTTGTCCTTGTGGTGAGGTTTTATTCTGAAATAAAAAAAATAATGGAGCAATAAAGCACTTGCTGGATGCATTGTAAAACAGAGACACGATTACACAACTTGTATACACTTGTCCACAGGAGCTAGGCTTCTCCTTGTCTATTGTCCCAGATTTCCACAGATTAACAGGAACTCTGTCGTGGTTTTACCATCCCACCATCAGCAATCAGACTTCAGTTGACTTTGGCTGCCAATGTGCATGTATGAGTGATAGAAATAGAAAGTACTTCCCTCCTTCCAACTAATTCTTACGAAATTCGGGTTTTCTTATGTTTGAATTTCCATTGCTCTTTCTGAATTCCCAGCTGATCACTATTTCAGTTGCGAGACAGCAAATATATTTGACTACTTAAGGTTGATTGGATCCATTGAAATTGCTTACTTGTCAATTTCTTGCCTTTTTAAAAAAAATTTAGAGTACCCAATTAACTTTTTCCAATTAAGGGCCAATTTAGCGTGACCAATCCACCTACCCTGCACATCTTTGTTGTGGGGGCGAAACCCACGCAGACATGGAGAGAATGTGCAAACTCCACACGGAGAGTGACCCAGAGCGGGGATCGAACCTGGGACCTCGGCGCCGTGAGACTGCAGTGCTAACCACTGCACCACCGTGCTGCCCTTTTTCTTGCCTTTTTTGACCTACGAGAGCCCACAGTGTATGCCTTATAGTGAATTTGCTTTGGTCAATCTGTTCACAATAAAATGGCAGAATGCTTTACGTAAGGCCGTGACAGGATGTCATTGATGATGAGATGTATCAGACACCGACTGTGCTGCCTCAATTTTAGAAAACAAAACAGGTTGACGTTAATTTTCATAAGCAGGACAAAAGATCTGAGGCTGGAATCTCAACTGCCACAGCCGCGTATTTCTCGGTGGCACGCCATACTCTGGCAGCGGGAATCTATACTCTCGCCCCTTGTTATTGAAGCCACCCATGTCATCGGGAAACCCGAGGGCAGGGGTGCGCATCCGGTGAGAACAGAGAATCCCAATGACTGGAGACCTCCAGCTCCGATTCCTCCCTTTACCTTCCATTTTATCATGTGTTATGAAAATGAAAATCGCTTATTGTCACAAGTAGGCTTCAAATGAAGTTACTTTGTTAACTACTGGAAGCCTCCAGCGTATGTTGTGAGCCACCACCGTTCCCCAACACCAGGTTTAATACTGCCCTTGATTTATACTCTAAGACATGTCAAACTCACGTAATGTGAGATTCCCTCCTGAAAGGAGCCACATTGTCTTTCTCCAGAGCCGGGTGACTCAACGCATTAGAGCACTTTAGTTTCACTCCAAGAATTAAACAGCAACCTTATTACTGCACAGTGGAAACTGCTTTACCACAATCTGAAAACTAAAAAACTAACATACCACAGTGTCAGAATGCTAGGAAGCACTCAAAACAATCAGGGGATTGTCCTATGAGGAAAGATTGAGTAGACTAGGCCCCACATTCCTTTGTGTTTAGAAGCATGAGCTATGAACTCATTTAAACATTAAAGGTCCGGAGAGGATAGACACTGAAAGGTCGTTTCCCCTAACTGGGGTTACAGTCTCAGAATAAAGGGTTAATTTAAACCAGGCAGCTTGACCCTGGAGAATGAATCAGCGATTGGCTATCTTATCTTGTATTAAAATTACAATTAAATTTCAAACAATGCTTGGCTGTTATCTGTCAATCACAATCAACTGGTGCATTCTCCCTGGCATTGCCTCTCCCAATCAGTGTCCTCTTGCTACCAATTAGCATTCTCTTCTCACACAATATAAATTGTTGTATTTTTCTTATACAGGTATTCTTACAACGAGTCCTGATGCGGCAAGCCAAAAAGCTTTGATGTGTCCTTTATTTCCAGCAATACTCAAGTTCTGTACTACCAAATGAAATTTCTTCACTCAAAGTATTGGGAATTTTTGGAATTCTCTATCCCAGAGAGCAGTAGATGCTCCATTATTGAATGTTTTCAAGACAGAGATTAATAGATATTTGGGTGCTATGGGAGTAAAAGGATCTGGGGATAGTGGTGGTTGAAGTAGAAGATCGGCCATGATTTTATGGAGTTCTGGTGCAGGAACAAAGAGACAACTGGTCTACAGCTTCTCCTACAAGTGGGATTTTCCGTGCCCCCCCCCCCCCCCCCCCCCCCTCCCCCACCGTTGCCTGTTCCATGGAGGCTGCCTGCCATTGGCTGGGGTCAGGATATTTCGGATCTGACGCTGTCAACGGGATTTCCCGTTGTTCACACCCTCCACTGCGTAGATCCGGTGAGACTAGGCGATTCTGCCGACAGGGATGGCTGGAAAACCCCACACACAACGGGCATGATTTAATTCAAAAAATCAGAGTCTGCTCTGGGCGGAATTAGCGGGGTAAGCACCGGGAAAGACTCCGCAATCCAACGGCACTTTGTTGCTATTTTGATCCTTGATGGAGCTCCTCAGTTCAGCAAGGGATTAAAAATGGTGCCCCATCACTAGACTACCCCCTAGATGACACCTGGACCAACCCCTTAAACTGGCACTACCAGCCTTACATCCTGGCAGTGCCACCTGGGCACCCGGCAGTGCCAGGGTGCCACCATGCCCAGATTCCAACTACCCGGGGGCCTCCGATCACCTGGGAGAGTCCCCCCGAAGCGTTGTTTTGTCTGGTTCCCATTTGTGGGGACTATTGCTAAATGGAGCCCTGTTAGGGTCTCCACAGCCAGGCCATTCAATCCGCTGTAAACATAGTTAAGTGGGTTTTAAAGCTCTTTTTAAAAAAAATTAGAGTACCCAATTATTTTTTTTTCGATTAAGGGGCAATTGTTTCGCACAGTGGGCTAAATCGCTGGCTTGTAATGGAGAACATAGCCAGCAGCGCGGGTTCAATTCCTGTACCAGCCTCCCCAAACAGGCGCTGGAATGTGGTGACTAGGGCCTTTTCACAGTAACTTCATTGAAGCCTACTCATGACAATAAGTGATGATGATTATTATTATCATTATTAATTTAGCATGGCCAATCCACCTAACCAGCACATCTTTGGGTTGTGGGGGTGAAACCCACACAGACACGGGAGAATGTGAAAACTCCACACGGACTGTGACCCAGGGCCGGGATTCGAACCCGGGTCTTCAGCACCGCAGACCCATGGCTTTTAAGCTCATTTAACTGTGCGATCCAGATTACAACGTCTCGCAACGTCTGGTTAGATCTCAAAAAGGCCGCCACTCCCGAGATCTCGCGGCCGCTTCCCGTCCCGATTCCGGCAGGATGCGGCCGGTAAATTGCGTCCTGTGTCTTGTGCTCCTATATTCTTATTACACTGACTTGGAAAATGGAGTGGTGATGTACAGCGGAAATAGATCCACTGACACCTTTGCCAGTTGGAATACTAATTTCTAAGATCTGGTTAAAGTGGGTTCCAGTTCTGATTACGCCCTTACTGGTATATAACATTTTGTTGCACTTATGCCTAGAACTCCAGTGAATAAAATCAGGTCTGTCACATTGACACATTGTATTCCAAGCAAATAGAACACAACACTTTGGGCGGTATTTTCCCCCCGCCCGCCGGGTGGGAGAATCGCCTTAGTGCCGCGCGAATCGCGCTACGCAGCCCCGACACCCGCACGAGATTCTCCCACCCCCCCCTCCCCTCCAACGAAACCAGCGCCACGCGAATCGCGCCGGGCCGCTCGGAGAATCGCCGGAAACGGTGATTCTCTGGCCCGGATGGGCCGAGCGGCCCCGCGTAAACGGCCGAGTCCCGCCGGCACTGTCTACACCTGGTCGCTGCCAAAGGGTACTCGTCGCGAAGGCTTGGGGGGGGGCGGCCTGTGGGGGAGCGAGGGGGGCTCCGTTCCCGGGGGGGGTAGGGGGGGCGGCCTCCGATGGGGTCTGGCCCGCGATCGGGGCTCATCGATCGGCATGCCGGCCTCTCCCCCCAGGCCTACCTCCTTCCGCGGCCGGCCCCAGAACCCCGGCGCTATGTTGGTGAGGGGTGGGAGTGCTCTGCGAGTTAACCGCGTATGCGCTAGTTGGCGCCGGCCCAACTGCACATGCGCGGTACCCAAGGCGCAGAGTCTTTTATGCGGCCTGGGTCTCTGACGCCATGCAGAGGCCCCGCCCCCGTAAACCGCGTGACGTCCCTACTAGCCCCACGGAGGGGGGAGAAGAGGGGTCTGGGAACGGGCGCTGACGCTGGAGTAAAACACTCCGGTTTTTACTCCGGCGTCAGCACTTAAACTCTCGTTGGGACAATCTCGCCCATCTTTCCGAAATCAAAACTGATCTTTCACCATCATCCTTTACTTTTGTGAAGTGGAATGACAATTAACTTTCTTTATAGCTCCAGTATCCAATCTCAATCAGCTATCTTATGATCTTCCTTCCAGTCACACTACCTTTGGAAAATCAGGGTCATCAATTCCTTGAGGAATTCAAACTCCTGTCAGTTTATTTATATCACAAGGCCACATATGTAACTTGTGTAAAGATGAGTCATAGGAAACAGATAAAGAAATAAAAAGAGATGAATATTCATGTAGCATGTATTCATGTATCTTTCCTGCAACCCTGTTGGACTTTGATGTTTTTTCATTATGGTTTTATGTGAAAGAATGTGAGCAGAATATTCTAAATGATGAAGGATAAACAGTAAACATCTTATGTTATATACCGCAGGCTTCCGTGCCGATAATTTAACTGGATTTTAGGTGGATGAGCTGAAGAGTTCTCCTCAAAAGACTTTGCTCTGTCATCTGGATTTTCGATGTAATCTGAAAGTAATTTAAGAGTGAAGAGGCATGTTCCAATATTTCTCAATTGAGGCATGGTCAAATTCTCCAGCGTAAATAAGGCTTATTTGTGATGTTTCTTTTCCACTATCATATTCAGAAGGACACACAAATAATGCAAAAGAAAATACTCCAAGGCACATCGAGGTTTGCTCCTCTGACTGAAGGTCAACTCACTCTGACTCCATTTGGAAGTGCCCTCAATGGGAAAGAAGATGTGCGTGCAATATTCAAAGAAAGTGGCAATTAAAGTGTAAGCGTGTAGTTCTCACAATGTCAACCATTCCAAAAAAATAACCGAATAATCATCAGCAAGAAGATCTGAAAAAGCAGATTTGCACTTACTGAGATTGTTAATTATGAACAGACAAATTATGAGCAGGAGCAGGCCATTCATACTTCAAGCATGCTTTACTGTTCAATACATTCATGGCTGATCTGATTGTGGCCTCAACTCCATTTTCTTTCCTACCCCTGTTAGCCTTTGCTTCCGCTGTCAATCAAGAATCTAACAAACTCAGCCTTTAAAAATATTCAATGACCCTGCCTCCGCCACTTTCTGGAAAGGAGAGTTCCACAGACTCATGACCTTCAAAGAACAAAGATGTCTTGTCTTAAATGGAAGATCCCTTATTGTTAAACTCTGTTCCCCTAGTTCTACACTCTCCCACCAGGGGAAGCATCCACTCAGGAGCCACCATCACAAGTCCCCTCAGGATCCGATCTGTGTCAGAAGATCACCTCTCATTTGTCTGAACACCAATGGAGACAGGCCCAATCTGCCTAAGCTTTCCTTGTAGCATAGCCCTGGAATCAGTCTCTGTCTTAAATAAGGAGACAAAAACTGTGCACGGTACTCCACCTGGGGTCTCATCAATGTCCTATACAAGTGTAGCAAAATACCCCTACTTTTATATTGCATTCCCTTGCAATAAACAGCAGCATTCCATTTGCCTTCCTGAACAATTGCTGTAACTGCTAACTTTGCAATTCATATACCAGGACACCCAGAGCCCTCTGTACATCAGTTCTACAATCTCTCCCTATTTAAAGAACATGTTGCTTTTTATTGTTCTTGCCGATAATAACCCCAATGAGGCCCATGGGGATACACTAGAATATAAACTTCCTTGTTAGTGGGGGCAGGCCCGCCCAGCTGGGGTTCGTTGCCATACAATTTAAAAGCCAGTCTGGACAGGGACCGTACTCTCATTCGTCCCGGCTGGAAACTATTGTGTTGTCAGTCGCCGTAGTGGCTGTTTACTTAAGCTTAAATAAAATTCCAGTGAACTTCACTCCTGGATCTTTATCTTGACAAAAGTGGACAATTGCTCATAGTCCCACATCATACTCCATCTGTCTCTTTTTTGCCCAATCCCTTTACCTATCTGTATCTCTTTGCAGACTCCTTGGGCAGGATCTTACCAAAGTTTGGCAAAGTGTCGGTTCCAGTGAGAAAACTGATGCTCATGTAGACAGGCAATCTCACGGAATAGTGAGGCTCTTCAACAAATTTTTAATTTCAATGTGAATCACGGTGTGCTCGTGGCAACCTTCTGCTGATTTGCTTGACCCGGGGCAACTTAATCTCTCCAGTCAATTGGGAACTCTAAATAAACGCATCCCTAGCACTTGCTCCAGATCCATTCGGGGGGGGGGGGGGGGGTGGTGGTTGGTGGTGGTGGTGGGGGGGGGGGGGGGGGGGGGGGGGGGGGGGATGCTGGCATAGAGTCTACACCTAGATTCTCCAAAGAAGTCCTCACCAAACCCCAGGATGGTGTGCATCAGAAGCAGGGCCTCTTATACCCATGTTCCCACAGGCGCCCTTTGAGCAAGGTGACCAGCCCCGCCGGAGGCCATGGCAGCCTTAGTCAGTCAGCTAACTACAGGAGAGGACAGGGCAGCTGTGCCGCGAGAATATGAATGACTTACTCACGCGGCCAAGGTAAGTCTGCCTAATCCAGTCTCCCACTGCATCATCTCACACAACCTCACACCCCCAAGGTGATCTGTCACCCAGCTACCATGTAGGCTACCAACATCAATCCAGTGGCCCTCTCCACCACCCCCTCCAATCCCCAACGGTCTCCCCAAGTAGCTACTTTGCTCCTCACATTCCTGCTCCCATTCACACCCCATGTATTCTTCATCTCATCACCATCTGAACTGGCAGGACTCCCGTCTACACTCTGCCCAACTGTCTCGCCGCCGGATAAAATTAAGATTAACATGCAGTCAGAGTGATGCCCGAGCTCCAATGCATCATTCCCATTAAGGAAAGGGCCCTTGAGCTGGCCGGAGATGAGCAAGACTGCGCTTGTGCAGAGAGTGAAGCGAGGGCAGTAGACAAAAGTGAGAATCCTCAAGGCACACAGTCATAGTTAAAGACTCACATGAGTAACCTTTCCGCCATCAGTTATCCCACGTGTTACATTAATGCCACCCCCCTTCCCTTTCAGGGTTATCAGTCGACAGCCCGAACCATCATTGCACACTCTGGATGCCACAGACATGAGAGGCTCCGAGGGAGACAACTCAGAGACGAGCATAGAAGAGGCATCACAGCTGTCACCCGCACCCTCTACCAGTGTAGATACTCACACCTAGGTGGATATAAGTGGCAGGTAGTCTTCTGGGTCACTCGCAGGCCAGCACCTCACAGCTGATGATCCATAGCAGGTGAAGGCAGGGACAGGCAGAGGCAAGTGGAGGAGGCCTAGCATCCCTCCTTGCACTGTAAGGTTGACTGGAGGAGTCCCATCACCTTCTGTTCAAGGAGATGGTGGCATACCTCCGATCAGGTTAACACTGCGAGGTTGGCAGCCACAGTGGAGACCTAGGTGCCATTTACACGTTGTCGGATTCTCTCAGGATTTGGCGCCCGCATCACTGTTCTTGCTGACAGCTAATGTGTCGTCTTCACAATTTACGTTCCTACCTACCTTTGTGTCATCAGTAAATTTAGCAAACGTACCTTCAGTCCCATCATCCGAGTCATTAATATGGATTGTAAATAGTTGAGGTCCCAGCACTGATCCCTGTGGGAATCTACTCATTACATCATGTCAACCTGAAAATGACCCATTTATCCTCCACCCATGATAATATGTTGCCCCCTACAACATGAACTTTTATTTTATGTTTGTTGAATGCCTTCTAGAAATCTATGTGTGCTGCACCACAGGTTCTCGTTTATCCACATTGCTTTATTAAAACCTCAAAGGACTCTAAAGAATTAATCAAACACTATTTCTCTTTCACAAATCCATGTTGATTCTGGCTGACGGCTTTGAGATTTTCTAAGTGCCCCACAATAACCTCCTTAATAATAGATTGTTCCCTATTACAGATGTTAAGTTAATATGGCCTATAGTTTTCTGCTTTCTAGCTCCCTCCTACCTTGAACTGAGGCGTTACTTTCGCTATTTTCTAATCTGATGGGACCTTTCCAAGATCTAGGGAATTTTGGAACTAAACTCAATACATCTATATCTCAGCAGCCTCTTGTTTCAAGTTTCTAAGATGAAGTCTATCAGAACCTAGGGACATATCAACTTTCTATGGTTGCTCCTTCCCTTTCACCTTTTGATGCATCTTTATTTCTGGGATGTTGGGTGAGATCTTCCGGCTGTTCACACTGGCGGGATCTTCCAGTTCTGCCAACAGTGCACCCTGCTGTGGGTTACCCGGCAGCGTGGGGTTGATTCAATGGAAGATCCCATTGACAGCGGCGGGGGCAGTTGATCAGTTGATCCTGTCGCCGGCCAATGGCGTGCCGCCTTCCACTACCAAGAAACAGGCCGTGGGGAGGCCAGAAAATGCTTGCCCATTATTTGTGCTCTCAAGAGTGACGATGGGCTGCATTTTATGGTGGGGGGGGGGGGGGGGGGGGGTGGTGCAGATGGCTCACTCTCTGAAAACCTGGCCCCCATCTGGGCGCGGGCTAAACTATTTAATAGTGGGATTTCACCCCTTGCTCAGGAGGAAGTCCCACCTTTTTTTTGTAATAACAATCTTTATTGTCACAATAAAGCACATTTATTACACCGCAATGAAGTTACTGCAAAAATCCCCTAGTCCCCTAACCCCTAAGTCACCACATTCTGGCACCTCTTTGTGCACACAGACGGAGAATTCAGAATATGCAATGTCTTTCGGGACTTGTGGGAAGAAACAGGAGCGTCCGGAGGAAACCCACGCAGACACGGGGAGAACGTGCAGACTCCACACCGGCAGTGATCCAGGCCGGGAATCGAACCTGGGACCCAGGAGCTGTGAAGCAACTGTGCTAACCACTGTGCTACCTTGTCGCCCAAGCTGCAAGCTGCGGAAGCTGCCAGTTAATTAAATTTCAGACATTCTTTACTGTTTTTCATATTCTGTTCATTCTTCTAAGCTGCCACTTACCTTAGCGGAATGGTACACCTTTTCTTTCAATTTGATATTATTTTTAATTTCATTTGTTAGTCACTGATGGTACATCCTTCCCCGAGAGCCTTTCTTTATCACTGGAATGTATCTTTGCTCAGGTACAAAATATGTGTCTGCCACTGCATCTCTACTGACTTATCCTTCAATATAATGTCCCAGTTCACTTTAGCTAGCTGTTTTCATTCACTCATAACTGTCCTTAGATAAATTCAAAATACCAGTCTTCGACCCACTCTTGTATTCCTCGAACTGAATGTGAAATTCAAACACGTTATGATCACTGCTACCTACCTTACCATGAGGTCAATAATTAATCCTGTCTCATTGCTCATTACCAGACCTAGTACAACCTGCTCTCTGATGGCTCCAGCACATGATGCTCTCAGAGATTGTTCCAAAAACATTATAAATTCATCTTCTTGGCTACCTTTGGCAATCTGATTTGTCTAATCTATTAGCAGATTAAAATCACCCATGATCATTGCAATATCATTCTCGCAAGGTTCAACTGGCTTAAAGGAATTAAATACAGTTCAGATTGGGAGGTGAGGAGAAAGAATGACCAGAGAAAGGGATAGAATTTCTTATTTATTCTTTATAGGGATTCTTATTTATCTTTCAATTAATGCCTATCTATAGTGTGGAGTACGTCTAATCTATTTTTTTCTTCTTACATTTCTGCAAGATTGCAGGTATCCTGACAGCAAGGAGCACACATACATTTGTAAGTGACAGATATGCTGTTGGATTGGATGAGTATTTGTTGTAGATATTGTTCAGGGAAAGGTGGGAAATGGGGGTGGGTAGGGGTGTTAGTGATGGGGCCTGGAGTAAAAAGTAAGCAGAGCTGAGTAATTACGGCCGCATTTTTGAATCGCCTAGATGCTAATTTAGCAAAATATTATTCCCACATTCACTCGATTATCATATGGAGGTTTTGTTATTTAAAATCTTCAGAAAAATCTCATCAAATTTGCCATTGCTGGACACCTAAGCCCTGATCGTAGCTTACCTTCGTGGCTGGGGTCAAAGGAAGGAATCAACAGAACACAAAGTCAAGTGGAATGTAAAGCCTCTGAGATGAACACGCGTCATCCTTGTCAGGCAGGTTTTGTTAAATTAGAGTTTACAGGCTCATGTCACCTTGACGCACTATCATCTCCCTGTTATATTCTGAACTTTGCATTGGGGGGGGGGGGGGGGGGGGGCGGGGGGGTGCTGATGAGAGGACTGTTGACAGAAAATCTAGGCCACGTCAAACAAATCTAGGTCACACAATGTTTTAGTGGGTGTGAATTGAAAATTCTCTTACAACGTGAGTTGCCAGTATTCTGAAGGGAAGGGATGAAACCACCCACTACCAGCTCGTCAAAATTCAGTCATCCAAAGACATTACAACAATGTTGTTTCACTACTGCGCATGATTACATCAGAAGTGCATTCAAAAAGAACTCTGTGGGACAAATCTAATCATTTTATTATGTGCAGTATTCTTACTATCTTGCAACAGACCCTTAAACATCTGGCAATATTTTGCAATAGAACATCTGGGAGCATATCTGCTGACAAATAGAAACTGGATTGTTGAATATTCCAACTAAAAGGATGGATGAAGCATTAGTGTTCACTGTGGTTTTGTGGTAGCCCTCTAAGTTTGAGTGCATAATTAGGGCTGACATGCCAGTGTAGAATTGAAGTTGTGCTGCTGGAGCCACCACGTTATGGAGATATTGGGCTAAATATTCTTGATCCCATAGAACGGGGGTCAGGCAAATAGTGGGGGCCTGTTTTGGTATGGTTGTCGAATGCATTCCCATCTCCTGGGGGCTTTTCCAGGGTGGGCTAGGAAGAGGTTTGGCCACCCGCTCCATGGAAGCGAGTCGCCAATTACTGCGCTAAAGGCCGCACTTGCAGGCCATTTTCCCATCCTACCATCACAGAGGCCCACAGCCATGTGCAGAGGCCACTAGCTCACTTGAGAGAGCCTTCCAACAACAAGGCAGGAGATGAGGGTGTTTCCATGTTGGGCTGCCCTTGCGCTCACCTCTCCTGGTGGGGCTGTGAGCTTGACACCATTGCAAGTCCGCTGATCAGGCCTGCAGCCTCAGCAGACCACCTGCTATCCTGAATGGAATTGTAAGCATGGAGGTAGCCAATTAGAAGGTCACCCCCCCCCCCCCAGTTGTTTGCACCGGCAGTCATGCTGACAAAATGGGCAGGCTTAGGATCCCCACATGGGCCTTAGAATCCAGATCATTAAACCAAGACACTATTTTAAGATGCACTGGATGTCCTTCCCAGTGTTCTGGCCAGCATGTATGCCTCAATTAATTTCCTTAAAACATATAAACTGGTCATTACCTGACTGCTATTTGCAGGAACTTGCTGTGGTAATTGCTGGGGCAGCAGGGTAGCATGGTGATTAGCATAAATGCTTCACAGCTCCAGGGTCCCAGGTTCGATTCCCGGCTGGGTCACTGTCTGTGTGGAGTCTGCACGTCCTCCCCCTGTGTGCGTGGGTTTCCTCCGGGTGCTCCGGTTTCCTCCCACAGTCCAAAGATGTGCGGGTTAGGTGGATTGGCCATGCTAAATTGCCCGTAGTGTTCTAATAAAAGTAAGGTTAAGGGGGGGTTGTTGGGTTATGGGTATAGGGTGGATACGTGGGTTTGAGTAGGGTAATCATGGCTCGGCACAACATTGAGGGCCTAAGGGCCTGTTCTGTGCTGTACTGTTCTATGTTCTATGTTCTATGACAACATTCTTGTATACTTCCTCTGCATTCTCTCCAGAGCAATTACGTGTTTCTTGTAAAGTAGCGACCAGGACTGCACACAATAATCCAGTTGTGGCCTCACCTGTATTTTATACAATTCTAACATTATATTCTTACTTTTATATTCTATCCCTCTGCCAATGAAGGAGAGGATTCTATATGCTCTCTTAACAACCTTATTTACTTGAAGTGCTGCCTTTAGGGACATTTATTGTGTACTCCCCATAACTGTTTGACCTCCCTAAATGCATAACCTCACACTTTCTGTGTTAAATTCCATCTGCCAATTTATCGCCAACTCCACCAATCCACCGATATCATTTTGAAGATTATAGCTATCCTCTACACTATCCACCACTCGCAATCTTTGTGCAATCTTCAAATTTGCTAACCATGCTCCCCACATTCACGTCCAAGTTGTTAATATAGAACATAGAACATAGAACAGTACAGCACAGAACAAGCCCTTCAGCCCTCGATGTTGTGCCGAGTAATGATCACCCTACTCAAACCCACGTATCCACCCTATACCCGTAACCCAACAACCCCCCCCTTAACCTTACTTTTTAGGACACTACGGGAAATTTAGCATGGCCAATCCACCTAACCCGCACATCTTTGGACTGTGGGAGGAAACCGGAGCACCCGGAGGAAACTCACGCACACACAGGGAGGACGTGCAGACTCCGCACAGACAGTGACCCAGCCGGGAACCGAACCTGGGACCCTGGAGCTGTGAAGCATTTATGCTAACCACCATGCTACCGTGCTGCCCACGGTTGTGTAATATATTACACAAACAGTAAGGGTCCCAACACCAAACCCTGTGGAACACCACTTGAAACAACTTTCCAATTGCAAAGGCAGCTATCGACCATTACCCTCTGTTAACTGTTACTAAACCAACTTTTTATCCAGTTTACCACATTGCCCTGTATCCCACAGTCCAAAGATGTGCGGGCTAGGTGGATTGGCCATGCTAAATTGCCCGTAGTGTCCTAATAAAAGTAAGGTTAAGAGGGGGTTGTTGGGTTACGGTTATAGGGTGGATACGTGGGTTTGAGTAGGGTGATCATGGCTCGGCACAACATTGAGGGCCGAAGGGCCTGTTCTGTGCTGTACTGTTCTATGTTCTATGTTCTAATTTGGCTGACGTGTTTCCTCCATTGCAGTGATTACACTTCAAGGCCATTTAATTCACTGTAAAGTGTTTGGGATAACCTGAGGTCATGAAATCCGTGATACAAATCCAAGTCTTCCTTTCATTTTATTACTACTGAATTTCTCATTCACAGGATTAAATTGCTGTTCAACGCCAGTGCCGTGTGACCATTTTTGTGTAAAACCCCGAGCCAGTGTCTTCATCTGCTGGGTTTCGAAGTAGGCAAGTTATTACCATTGAATATATGATAACACAGTACCACAATAATCCAAATTCACTGCTTCCTGCCAAGATATCTTCTGCATTGTGTACTTGCACATTTGCAAGATGAATTACAACTCTGTGAAAACATCACTGAACTATTTTACATGTCAGTTGTGATTCAATAAATGGTCTTTTTTCCTGGTTGACTTTTAAAATGAATTCTTTGCAAGTGCAGGAAGCTATTTAATCAAAAGGAAGTTATCCTGGATTACACAAATTTAGCGATTTATGTACACTCTGGTCTGCTATTTGAGCAAGAGATGTATGTTGCATTTGATTTAATTGCTTTGTAAGAATGGAGATAAAGGTCGAGGCATTTGCAACTGCCATTTATTCACTGTTAGTCATTTTCTCCACAGTTTGCAGATTTTGTCCAGCAACTGTTGCTCTATTTATTTTTTCAGTGAACCACACACCTTTCCCTTATATCGATCAAATGACCACACAACCAGTTAGTTAGTTCAAAAGATGGTTTATTTACACACACAAGAGTTATCTCAACATGAAAACACAATATCTACTACGAGTTAAACTACACCTATCAGCTACAATAACCTATACTTAACTTCAGGGCGACCGGCACTGTGCTAATGGATAAGGCCTTTATCTGGATTTCACTTGGCTGGTTCGAAGAAAGCGGCTCTGGCTCTGCTGGGCTCATCCGTCAAGTAGTGATCGTTGGTCTTGAACTTAACTGGCTGCTACTACTGCAATTGGGTGGCACAGGCCAGATCCAAGAGAGACAGAACACATGGCTGCGCTCTCTTTTATCCCCCTGGGATTTCGCGCTCTTTGGGGCTGTCCTTAACCTTGGACCCAGGGCTCTGATCACTCTCTTCGATTCCGGCCAATAAAGGGGCTGGTGCCTTAGTAGCTGGGCGGGTCCTTAGCGGTCATTGACCTTGGCAGTTGTGCTTTCTGAGCAAGGGAGTGGCGCCGATCAGTCTGTGGCTGTACCGGTTGCTTGATTGCAGTACTATTGTCCTGGGAAAATGGGCCATTAAAATGTAAACGAGTGGGGGTTTCGGTCAGGTCTGGTTACCTGTATTTTGGATACACATCGGCTGTGTATCTGTCTGAGTCCTGAGTTGGCCATAATTCCCATGGTCCTTTGCAATTGGGCATCTTAGCTGGCTGCACATCATTCATTAATTCCCCTCACCCGGACAAAAACAAAAGAAAATGCTCTTTGGCGATGGAGCAAAGCTGGCAGCTCAAAACGATGCACAAAGTAAATTCCTTCTCTCACGTCCAGCCTTTAAACAGTCTGGGATGCAAACGAAGGCCATTTTCACTTAGACAGTCACAGAAACTGGCATAATTGGTATTGTTGTAGTGGTGTCACCACAGAGCTTCGTGTTGTGTTGTGGGTTCATCTGGTGTCTCAGATTTGAGACGCTGAGGGCGGGATTTTCCCTGAATTGCAGAGCCTTTCCCTGCCAGCCATAATGGTGGGTTTTCGTACCGTATCATCCACTTCTTGCCTCATAAATTATGCTTGCACGGGAAACGAACCATCTCGCCGGTGAGAGTTCTCTGATTCACCCACGACTCCATTATCTCACTTTCTCACTCCGAGCGCCATTTTTCAGCTATGCACGGTTCTCAGTGCTTCCAACCCAGGAGTGGTCCAGTGAAGGTATGGCCCCGAAAGACAGGAGGAGTCTCCTGATTCAGTGATGCGGCCCTGGAATGGCTTTTGGACACTGTGGAGGCCTGCCATGATGTCCTCAAACCCAAAATGGGCCACAGGAGGGGCAACAAAATCACCACTCCAGATTGGCAGTGGTGAGGGCACAATGTATGCGGGAAGACGAGGCATGTTAATGGCTGGTGTGCAATTGACAATGTTCGTAGCCTCAGTTGGTCCATATATGTAGTCAGGTGACAAGACACGGAGGCCACCATCCTTGAGTAAGAGGGCCGGATGTCAATGGAATTGAAAAGATGGTGACATAGAGGTTTGACACTTGTGTACATGGATTAGCCCACCCATCAGTTGCACCCTTGACATTAACAGTTCAATGGGCTAGACAGATGGTTTGTAATGCAGAATAAGGCCAGCAACGCCTGTTCAATTCCCATACCAGCTTACCCGAACAGGCACCGGTCTTTTCACAGTAACTTCATACTTGTGACAATAAAAGATGATTATTATTGCATTGCTCGACATGGAATGCTGTCTGAATGAAGGCTACCACCTCGAAGGCCACTCACAATAGTGGATCAGCTGCCGCATCATGCAGGCTGCTGCCACAACTGGAATGCTGCAGGGATGCTTAAAGGCCAATGCAAAAAATACTTGTTTAATTCAACCGCCATCAACCACCATCTCCCTTCTTTCCATTACCAATTCCCGTACCAGCCTCCCCGAACAGGCGCCGGAATATGGCGACTCGGGGCTTTTCACAGTAATTTCATTTGAAGCCTACTCGTGACAATAAGCAATTTTCATTTTTCATTTCAGATCCACTTTCTACAGGGCCAACACTCACATTATTAACAATTTACTTATTTAACTATCTATGTAAACTCTTACTATCTGTCTTTATATTACCAGCTAACTTTCTTTTGTACTCTAAACTGCCCCTCATTATTAATCTTTTTGTCATTCTTTGCTATTCCTTATATTCTTTCCAATCTTCTGACCTGCCACCCATCTCTGGCCAATTATTTACTTTTCCTTTTATACTGTCTTAAAGCATTTTAGTTCAACATGGATGGTTGGCTCTCCCCTTGGAATTTTTCTTTCTCATTGAAATATGTCTATTCTGAGTATTCTCAAATATCCCTTTATATATCTGCCACTGAGTCTCTATTGACCTATCCCTCGATCACATTTGGCAGTTCACTTCAGCTAACTATGATTCCTTGCCGTCACGATTTGTCTTATTTAGTTTTAAATTCTAGTCATGCTCTCCCTCAAACGGGATTGTATTATGATTGCTGCTACCTAGGGGTATCTTCACTTTGAGTTCATCAATTAATCCTATCTCATTACACGTTACCAGGTTTAGTAGAGCCTGCCCTCTGGCTGGTTCCAGAACATGCTGTTCTAAGAAGCTGTCCCGAAAACATTCTATGATCTTCTCATCTAGGCTATCTCTGCCCACCTGATTTTTCCAGTCTGTGGATTTAAATACCCCATAATTATCGTTGTAACTTTCTGACAATACGCATTATTTCTTCCTTTAAACTCTTTCCTACCATGTCGTTACAATTAGGGAACCTGTACAACACTCCCACAAGTGACCTCTTCCCTTTATCGTTTCTCATCTCAACCCAAGCTGTTTCTACATCCTGGTTTCCTGAACTTAGGTCATCCCTGTCTAATGTAGCAATACCCTCATTAATTAGCAGCCAGCGCTCCATCTTTTTGTAACTTCCTATCCTTCCTCAATGTCATGTGCCCTCCAATATTCAGGTCTTAATCTATGCCACCCTGTAGCTATGGGCTGAATTCTCCATCGTCGGGATTTTCCGTTTTGCCGGCAGGCCGGGGGTTTCCCGACGGCGTGGGGCTGCCCCACAATAGGAAACCCCATTGACCAGCCGGCGAAATGGAGAAACCCGCCAATTGTCTCTGTATTGGCTTTCAGATCGTACTTGTTCATTTCTGTTTGCGCTATCAGTTTGTCTGTTTTGTTTCGAATGCTGGGCGGGAGCCACATGCAAATAAGGGGCGGCATTCTCCCCTACCCGGCGTGACGGAGGGTCCCGGAGTAGGGGAGTGGCGCCAACCACTCAGGGGTCGCGCCTCCCCAAAGGTGGGGAATTCTCCCCACCTTTGGGGGCCAGCCCTGCGCCGGAGCGGTTGCCACTAGAAGACCGGCGCAAAAAACCGGCGTCCCCGGCAGCGGGGCTGGCCGAAAGGCTTTCGCCGGTCCGCGCATGCGCCGGCAGTGACGTCAGCGGCAGCTGGCTGCTGACGTCACTGTCGGCGCATGCGCAATGTGGGGTTCGCTTCCGCTTCCGCCATGGCGGAGGCCGTGGCGGCCGCGGAAGAAAATAGAGCAGCCAGGGCACTGGCCCGGACTCTGAGGGGGGGCCCCGATCGCGGGCCAGGCCACCGTGGGGGCACCCCCCGGGGTTCGATCGCCCCCCGCCCCCCCAGGACCCCGGGGGCCTGCTCGCGCCGCTGATCCCGCCGTTCCAGAGGTGGTTTAAACCTCGGCGGCGGGAGAGGCCTCCCAGCGGCGGGACTTCAGCCCATCCGGGCCGGAGAATCGCCGCAGGGGCCTCTCCGATCGGAGTGGCGAGATTCTTGCCCCCGCCACTTCCCGGGTGGCGGAGAATCTCTGCCACGGCGGGGGCGGGATTTTAGGCGCCCCCAGGTGGGGTCGGAGAATTTCGCCCAAGATTAGAGAAATGAATGTATGGCTCAAAGATTGAGAAGTGTGCTCTGGTTCATGGAGTACTGAGGAAAGTGGTATCTGTACCTTTGGGACGGTCTAGATCTGATCCAAAGTGGGGCTGATATTCTTGTGAGCCACATAACTGGGGAATTAGAGAGAGTTTTAAATTTTCTGCTTCTTAAACTCTCTCTGTCATTGCTATCTACATGACTATTTATTCCTTCCACTTCTACTGCAGTTTCTTCTCCAGCCCTGAGCAAATGTCCTGAACTCTGGCTGGGAACATAGCCAACTAGACTCTTTCGCCTTGCTACAGAGAACAGTGTCAATTTCCCTCACTATACTGTCCCCAGCACCACTCCATTTGTGTGCTCTTCCCACTTGAATGACATCCTGTACAAGAGCGCCATGGCCAGTCTGCTCATTCACTCTGCAGCCCCCACTCTCATCCAGACAAGATGAAAGAATCTTGAGTCTGTTGGACAATTACGAAAGGCAGACAGTTCTGCACTCCGGCCCTCTGTGCTCCCTTACCTGCCTCAGCTGCAGTCACACACTCTTGTCCCTGACCACTTTCCAAAGCAGAAGGTTCTGGTTGATAGCAGATTTTGGTTGATACAAAGCCTCCCTGATGTGTCACAGTGCTCACAGTTCAACCTCCAGATCAATCAGGGGCTGGTTTAGCACAGGGCTAAATAGCTGACTTTTAAAGGAGACCAAGGCAGGCCAGTAGCGCGGGTTCAATTCACGTACCAGCCTTCCCGAAAAGGTGCCGGACTATGGCGACTAGGGGCTTTTCACAGTAACTTCATTGAAGCCTACTTGTGACAATAAGTGATTACTATTACTTACTGTTCAGGATGTCCCACACGCAGCAGCCATGGCTTATCATCTGCAATTCTTGTGTGATTGGCCAGAAGTCTGGATGTACTGCTTCCAGCCCAGACATTGGCATTCTCATACACAGCACTGTAAGACTACAGGGTTTGGAGTATATGGGAGTATTGTTAAACAGACTCTGTAAGATGTCGAGGGTGGCCTGAGGCTCGTCTTCTTGGAATCATCCAGTCCCACTAATGCAAAACACCTCAAAAGCTTATATGTGCTCAATTACACTTAACTGCATCATCGTCGTGGGGTGATGCTACGCTGTGAGCGAGGGGTTAAACCCAGCATGCCAATTAGTGCCAGTTTACGTGATTAGTGCCGCATGAATACACATGATTGCTTCAGTTTGGTGAATTCCTGTAATATAGAACATAGAACATACAGTGCAGAAGGAGGCCATTCGGCCAATCGCGTCTGCACCGACCCACTTAAGCCCTCACTTCCATCCTATACCCGTAACCCAATAACCCCTCCTAACCTTTTTGGTCACTAAGGGCAATTTAGCATGGCCAATCCACCTCACCTGCACGTCTTTGGACTGTGGGAGGAAATCGGAGCACCCGGAGGAAACCCACGCAGATACAGGGAGAACTTGCAGACTCTGCACAGTAAGTGACCCAGTGGGGAATCAAACCTGGGACCCTGGTGCTGAGAAGTCACAGTGCTATCCACTTGTGCTACCGTGCTGCCATTAACTGACCACTAACATCTTTCAGCTGTAGCTGTCTGCTCATCTGGGCACACACAATTCAGCTTGGTGGTTCACTAATGCCCCCCCCCCCCCCCCCAGCCACCCCCAAGCTCCCCTCAATGCAGCCCACTGACATTCAAACTGCCTTTCATCTGTGCAATCATGGTTGGCAGTAAGATCATGGTGGTGGTCAGCTCTTAGTGCCAGGCCAACTTGGATCCTTCATGTGTGAGAACAGAAACCTGTCCCCTCTATGTCGCCAAGGAAGTGAACATATAGATTACCCTTGTTCATTAACCTCGCACCCCTCCCTCTATAACCCTTGCAGGGCTTCTCCATCAATTAGATATGGACGTTCTGAGGGGGTCTATACCCCATGTCCAACTCAGCTCTCAACATCTAGAGGCCACTTAGACTGTTAAACATTTAACCCCCCCTCCCCCGCACACACCACCCTGCCCCCGCCCCCAGACCCAGCAGAAACTCTGGCATCCCCTCCACCACCAAGTCAGTCCTTACCTTGCAGCCTCCAAACTTTCCCAAGACTACCCCCCCCCTTTGCCAAGCTTACCCTCACCCTAGGGTCCATGACTGTATACGAGACCACTTTCCCCCTTCACCAAGCCTGCCCTTACCCTGGGATGCTGAGAAGACTGACCTTTGGTCTGGTGGGATCAGACTTTGGAGATTGTACCCTCAAACCAAAGTGGCATGGCCGCTGAAGTCTGATACTGAATCGCACAAGCACGACTGAAGATAAGGTAGGTGAATGGTTCATGAATGGGGGAGCAAAGTACAGGTTGCCCTGTGCACGTCACCTATATATCATTGTGAAACATCACCCTGACGTGGCCTCATGGTTGAGAGTGGTGGGATGATTCTGGCGAGCAGGGCTTATAATCAGATGCAAGTCTATAGAAATGCCATTCCTGACATGCACCAGAGGGAAATGTGACTCACCATTGACGGAAGGAGCAGATGATCGCAAACTGAATTTACTGCCAGATTTACCACTCCCACCCGCCATGATATCCACCACAAATGGGAGTGGAAAATCCAGGCCAGAAACTTGTATGTTTAAACATGAACCTTTTATTGTCCAAAATGGTGTTTCGAAAATGTGTACATTCTTCTCGACCGTGATTTCCCACCTACAGTTGTGGACAGGGCCCTCAACAGTGTGCTGTCCATCTCCCGCGCCACTACCCTCGCCCCCTCCACTCACTCCCAGAACAAGGATAGAGTCCCCCTTGTTCTCACGTTTCATCCCACCAGCCTCCATATGTAAAGCATAATCCTCCGCCATATTCGCCAACTCCAGCGTGATACCACCACCAAACACATCTTCCCTTCACTCCCTCTGTCAGCATTCCGCAGAGACCGTTCCCTCTGAGACAATCTAGTCCACTCCTCCACCATACCCAACTCCTCTCCCATCACCCATGGCACCTTCCCATGCAATCGCAGAAGGTGTGACACCTGCCCCTTTTCCTCTTCCATGCTTAACATCCCAGCCCCAAAACACACATTCCAGGTTAAGCAGCGTTTCACTTGCAATTCCAATTTGGTCTACTGCATTAGCTGCTCCGAATGTGGTCTCTATATCGGAGAGACCAAACGCAGACTGGGTGATCGCTCTGCTGAGCACATTCGGTCTGTGCGTATTCAGGACCCTGACTTTCCTGTTGCTTGCCATTTTAACAAGAGACTCTGCTCCCATGCCAACGGGCGCGATTCTCCGACCCCCATGCCGGGTGGGAGAATTGCGGGAGTGCCGGGCGAATCACGCCACGCCGCCCTGGCACCCGCACGCGATTCTCCCACCCCCACCCCCCCCCCCCCCCCAAATGGCGTGTCGCGTTTTGCGACAGGCCGCTCGGAGAATTGCCACTCCGGTCGAGCGGCGATTCTCTGGCCCGGATGGGCCGAGCGGCCTGCCTAATACGACCGGTTCACGCCGGCGCCAACCATACCTAGTCGCTGCCGGCGTGAACAGCGCGCGACCGCTGCGTGTGGGGTCTGTGAGGGAGAATCGAGCACCAGGGGGGTGCTCAGTAGGGGTCTGCCCGCGATCGGTGCCCACCAATCGTCGGGCTGGCGTCTCTGAAAGATGCACTCTTTTCCCTCCATCTCCCCGCAAGATCAATCCTCCATGTCTTGCGGGGCAGCGGAGGGGAAGACGGCAACCGCGCATGCGCGGGTTGGCGCCGGCCAACCTGCGAATGCGCGGGTGATGTCATTTTGGCGCCGTCGGCTGCGTCATTCAGGCGGCGCCGCTTTGACTCAAGCGTCAAGGCCCGGCGCGCGAGATTGACGCGCCGCCGCTCCTAACCCCCTGGGGGTGGGAGAATAGAAGGCGGGGAGCGGCCTCCGACGCCGGAGTGAAACACTCGGTTTTAACTCCGGCGTCGGCACTTTGTCTCCCTTTGGGAGAATCGCAGCCCACATGTCTGTTCTTGGCCTGCTGCAATGTTCCAGTGAAACGCAACACAAACTGGAGGAACAACATCTCATCTTCCGGTTAGGCACGCTACAGCCTTCCAGCCTGAACATCGAACTCAACAACTTCAGATGATCAGCTCTACCCCACCTCAACCCATTTGTTTTCATTTCATTTTAACTGTCTTTTACCATTTCTTTCTTTCTTAATATACATTTAATTTCCCCCTCCAATCTTATCCAACTTTCCTGCACCTTTCTCTTCTTTGCTTCCCCCTTCCCCTCCCCCCACATCTACAGTTCATCCTATGATGTTAGTTTCCCTGCTGTTTGACCTTTCACATCTTTTGTCCTCTTTGGGGACTGCCATTAGCACTCTTTCCCCTTGGTTTCTGTGGCCATTAGCACATGGTTTCCATGGGTTTCTGTGGCTATGACTCATCTTTCATTCTCACTCCACAGTATAAATATTTCCCACTTTCTCTGTCTGTTAGCTTTGACAAAGAGTCATTGGACTTGAAATGTTAGCTCTTTTCTCTCCCTACTGAGACTTTTCTCTCTTGCTGAGATTTTCCAGCATTTTCTCTTTCGTAACCTTTTACTGTTAATCTTTAACTATTTAAAGAACCCATAGTCATGCATGGTGCTGCTTCTCCTTGCCGGCTACATCTAGAGCATTCTTTTACCATATGACTCTATACATCATACTGTAGTTGGTGATTTTCTCCAGTCACAGAATCCAAAGGTGTGCAGGTTAGGTGGATTGGCCATGATCAATGCACAGGATTACAGAGACAGAGAGGGGAAGTGGACCAAGGTGGAGTCCTCTTTCTGAGGGTTGTTGCAGACCCGATGGGCCAAATGGTCCCCTTCTGCTTCCTCCTTCTATTTGGAGTATTGATTCACTTGCAAATGCTGGTCTAGAAATATCAGCAGGCAAAAGATCTTGGGCTGGCTTCTCCGCACCCTGACGCCGAAATTGCAGCTGGAGCCAGGGCAGAGAATCCAGTTTGCGCCCTAATCGGGCCTGCGCCGGATCGGCGATTCTCCGGGCACTGAAAATTGGCGTCACCGTGGAGTACACTGCGCCGTCGGGGGGCCATTTCCAGAGGCCAGCTCAGCAATCCTCTGCCCCCAAACGACCGACTTCCCGACGGTGTGGAACTAACCTGCTATTTTTGGTCAGGATCTCGTGTGGTCGGGGGCGGGCCGATTGGAGGCCAGGGTGGGCTTTATAGGCGGCCGGGGAACTAATGTGTGGGGTTTGAGGGTCGGGCATGCGGCTGATGGGGGGGTTCTCTTTCTTGGGCCTGGCTCTGCAGTCTGTGTCCGTCATGGAGCACGGCGTGGCCGCTGGAGGCCGGTGCCATGCGCATGCGCGGCCTCTGACCCGGAAGGCGGGGGCCCATAGCTGCAGCAAAAGCTGCAAAATTCACTCCAGGTCTCTGCAGGGCTATGCATTTGTTTCACTTTTTTGCAGGAATTTCAGGAGTAGAACTCCATCGGTTTGACATCGATGTGGGGACATAGTCTCAATAATGGAGAATCCAGCCCTTTGCTTTAATGACAGATAATTCAAAGTATGGTTGATATGCAAGGCTAGTTAAAGGCAATGGAGGGGCAGTGCATTGCGAAATTCCTGATTTCGTCAGGAATTTGGCTCGCCAACCCTCTGGGAGATAAGTTGGGGAGGGCGTCCTGAGGCCGTGGTGGGGGGTCCAGAGATCATGGAGATCGGGGCGCCATTTAAAGCTAGCAGTCCAATCTCTTCCTGCACTGATGAGCGGCAGGCCGTTCTCAACTGAGACCAAAAATAAACAAAGTCCCATTTGATAGCGGGGTTGTTCTCGGCGCGACAGGCTCTTAGAAACACCCATCTATTCACGTCCAAAACGGGACTGCTTTTCCTTTCGTTAAATCGCACCCAGAGAATCCTGCCCGTCAAAACATCTACTCCAAAACACACAAAACCAGGTTCCAAAAATTAATATTTAATGGAGCTATACCCACAGGACTTTTACAGGATAAATTATACATGGATAAAATATAATTATTTTGACAATTTTCAACCTGTCATTAAATGGGGTATTATATTGTTCAGCTTTGAAGAGTTGTAACAATATGATTGAGATGATCAAAGATCATGACAAAGCTTCATTTTAATTAACCTTTACATCTGTTGCTTATCAAATTCTTGCTCAATTTGAAGTGAACTATTTTGAGCCTTTGATGTTTGGGTGACAGTTTTAAAAGTCAACAGACAAAAGTGAGGCCTATTCTCAAGTAACTAATTTGGCACAGAAATGTGTGGACTCTGATTCGGAATTCTCTGCCAAATTTTGCACCAGTTTATTAATGAAGATGTGATCCACACTCACTGCCCAGATCTGCAAATGCTCAGTCAGGAGAAACAGCAAAATCCTGCCAGATTGGATTCCTGAGGCTGGATTCTCCGGTCGGCAACGCCGAAATCGCACTCGGCGAACGGCCAGAGAATCCAAATTTCCAACGAAATCGGGGGCGGCGCTGCTTTGGCGATGCACTGCCACTCCATTGCCTGAGGCGACCCCCCCCCCCCCCCCCCCCCCCCCCCCCGATGCTCCGTCCCCGAACAGCCGAGTTCCTGACGGCGCGGGACTCGTGTGGTCTCAACCGTCAGGAATTCAGCATGGCGGCTGCGGACTTAGTCCCGGTGCGAGAGCCGGCCGAAAGGGGGGTCTATTTCGCAGGCCGGGACCGCGAGCGGACTCCGCCATGAAGCATGGTGCGGCCGCTGCAGGCACATGCACGGCCACGGACCTGGCAACTCTCCAGGCCGTATCGGCAGCTAGAGCTGGGTGCTCTACGCTGCCTTTGTGCTAACCCCCAGCGAAACAGGGAATCGGTGCCCGTTTTACGTCGGTTTTCCTGGCGTTAAATGCCACCGCTCCCACGCCGACATGAGTCATAGCCCCAGAATTGGAGAATCCAGCCCCTGATCTTAGTGGCGGGGAGTAGAGAATTCTATTCCATCTGTATGAAAAATCTTCTGCTATGTATTTTCATTCAAGAAAGGATAGACCCTGCTAAACTGGACCAACAACTAGAAATGTGAATCACGTAGATTGTGTCAATCGATGACCAAAATAGCGTGGCCAATATTTTGCAGTCAACGAAGATGAAGTGTTGCTCACACCTCATGACACTTACAATTGCCCAGAGAGCTTAGGTAGAACATAGAACATAGAACATAGAACATTACAGTGCAGTACGGGCCCTTCGGCCCTCGATGTTGCGCCGACCTGTGAAACCATCTGAAGCCTATCTAACCTACACTATTCCATTTTCATCCATATGTCTATCCAGTGACCACTTAAATGCCCTTAAAGTTGGCGAGTCTACTACTATTGCAGGCAGGGCGTTCCACACCCCTACTACTCTCTGAGTAAAGAAACTGCCTCTGACATCTGTCCTATATCTATCACCCCTCAATTTAAAGCTATGTCCCCTCGTGTTGGTCATCACCATCCGAGGAAAAAGACTCTCACTGTCCACCCTATCTAACCCTCTGACTATCTTATATGTCTCTATTAAGTCACCTCTCAGCCTTCTCCTCTCTAACGAAAACAACCTCAATTCCCTGAGCCTTTCCTCGTAAGACCTTCCCTCCATACCAGGCAACATCCTAGTAAATCTCCTCTGAACCCTTTCCAAAGCTTCCACATCCTTCCTATAATGTGGTGACCAGAACTGCACGCAGTACTCCAGGTGTGGCCGCACCAGAGTTATGTACAGCTGCAGCATGACCTTGTGGTTCCGAAACTCAATCCCCCTGCTTATAAAGGCTAGCACACCATATGCCTTCTTAACAGCCCTATTAACCTAGGTGGCAACTTTCAGGGATTTATGTACCTGGATGCCGAGATCTCTCTGTTCATCTACACTACCAAGAATCTTGCCATTAGCCCAGTACCCTGCATTCCTGTTACTCCTTCCAAAGTGAACCACCTCACACTTTTCCGCATTAAACTCCATCTGCCACCTCTCAGCCCAGCTCTGCAGCTTATCTATGTCCCTCTGTATCCTATAACATCCTTCAGCACTATCCACAACTCCACCGACCTTCGTGTCATCTGCAAATTTACTAACCCATCCTTCTACACCCTCTTCCAGGTTATTTATAAAAATGACAAACAGCAGTGGCCCCAAAACAGATCCTTGCAGTACACCACTAGTAACTGAACTCCAGGATGAACATTTGCCATCAACCACCACCCTCTGTCTTCTTTCAGCTAGCCAATTACTGATCCAAACCGCTAAATCACCTTCAATTCCATACTTCCTTATTTTCTGCAATAGCCTACCGTGGGGAACCTTATCAAACGCCTTACTGAAATCCATATACACCACATCAACAGCTTTACCCTGATCCACCTGTTTGGTCACCTTCTCAAAAAACTCAATAAGGTTTGTGAGACATGACCTACCCTTCACAAAACCGTGTTGAGTATCGCTAATCAACTTGTTCTTTTCAAGATGATTATAAACCCTATTTCTTATAACCTTTTCCAACATTTTACCCACAACCGAAGTAAGGCTCACAGGTCTATAATTACCAGGGTTGTCTCTACTCCCCTTCTTGAACAAGGGGACAACATTTGCTATCCTCCAGTCTTCTGGCACTATTCCTGTCGACAAAGACGACATAAAGATCAAGGACAAAGGCTCTGCAATCTCCTCCCTGGCTTCCCAGAGAATCCTAGGATAAATCCCATCTGGCCCAGGGGACTTATCTATTTTGACATTTTCTAAAATTGCTAACACCTTCTCCTTTTGAACCTCAATTCCATCTAGCCTGGTCGACTGAACCTGAGTGTTCTCCTCGACAACATTGTCTTTCTCCAGTGTAAACACTGACAAAAAATATCCATTTAATGCTTCCCCTATCTCCTCTGATTCCACACACAACTTTCCACTACTATCCTTGATTGGCCCTAATCTTACTCGAGTCATTCTTTTGTTCCTGATATACCTATAGAAAGCCTTAGGGTTTTCCTTGATCCTATCCGCCAACGACTTTTCGTGTCCTCTCCTCGCTCTTCTTAACTCTCCCTTTAGGTCCTTCCTGGCTAACTTGTAACTCTCAAGTGCCCTAACTGAGCCTTCATGTCTCATCCTAACATAAGCCTTCTTCTTCCTCTTGACAAGTGCTTCAACTTCCTTAGTAAACCACGGTTCCCTTGCTCGACAACTTCCTCCCTGCCTGACAGGTACATACAGGTGGTATGTAATGTAAGCAACGGGGTCTCACCCGCCACCGAGGAGCCAACAAGAGGCCTGTGTCACCTCCTATGGGAAAAGCCTACCTGAGTTAAGAGCACTGAATAGCTGACATTGTGGGATTCCTCTCCTGCCCCACCCCCACTGGTACCGGTGAGGGGCTAGCACTGGCGCCGTGTAAACCACCAGCGGATCACGCAGAAAATGGTCGGAGCATCGTCGGGTCCCGGACCGCGCATGTGCAGGGATGACGGCCTGCATCGATCACGCCGGAAAACATGGCGGCAGCCATGCTGGAACACAAATCCGCGCACCCTGAACCCACAGCCCACCCCCGGCCATCCCCCAGCCCTTGCAGAAGCCCCCAGACCAGCGGCATGGATCCTGGACGAGTGTGGTTGCGCTGGACACTGTCCGCAGCCGGCACGCTGGATTCCGACCGCTGGGACCACAGGTGGCCCGCGCCATCGGCAACTTAGCACAGCGGAGACGGAGCATCGCGGGTGGGCCGGCTGAAGATGCGCCAACAGCCTTGCAACTGCATGTGGCGCACGACCCAATGACGCCGATTTGGAAGGGGTGGAGCATCACAAACAGGTGTCAAAGCAGCACTTGCCCAGGATCCGGTGTCAGCAGCCATTCTCCGACCGATCACTGATCCCAATTTTGGTGTGGGGCTACAGGAAATCCCGCCCCTAGTCTTTCATGTATCTGAATGTCCAGCAGTTGCCAGAACCTGCTGTACAATTTATTGCTAAATAACAACGAGTATCTATAGCCTGATAATTATTCTCACCATATTCTTAAAAAATCTGAGCCCCCATGTATTCTTGAATCTGGCTATCTCATCATACATTTTGCGCTGATGCTGGAAGGATATTTCTCATATCTTTTAATAGGTTAACACCTCCATTTAAAGGTAAGACACACAGATATGATTTCATAACCCCTCATCCACTAACATTGCCAACAGCAATTCCTAGATTCTGATTTCAAAGTAAATCACTGATAATATATTAACAGATAACAAAATAGCTCTTGGCTATAACAACTGCAACTGAGCATCACAATATTTGTCGGACAATTGGGTGGCACGTGTCATAATATACACACAAGTATATGATGGTGCATAGACAGACACTGACTGACACACTAAATGACCAATCAACACACATAACACAGCAGCCAATCACCAGACAGGACACAGCCACTATAAAGCCAGAGGGCACTAGTTTTCCCGCTCTCTGGGGATGCAGCCCCTGAGACAGCCAGAGCCCGTGATCAGCAACACGAACATCTACCATGTGCTAGCTGTATAGTCTGGTCAGGTTAGCCTCAGGTCTCCAGTCAACTCAACATACTGTCAACCTACAGTGCAAGTATGTTTAACAGCTCATAGTTAAATAAAATAGAGTTGTACTTCTACAAGTGTTGGTAGCCTGTCTCTTTCTCTGCTATGGTAAACGCAGTCCTCGTAGACCCAGCATACCCAACACATCAGCACAGGCACTTGGCAAGTCATGCTACAGTTGTATAGAACGTTGGTGAGGCTGCACTTGGAATATTGCGCACAATTCTGGTCAACACATTACCAGACAGATGTGGAGGCTTTGGAGAGGGTACAGATGAGGTTTACCGGGTTGTTGCCTGGTCTGGAGGGTGTTAGAGGCTGAAGAGGCTCGGATTGTTTTCATTGGCATGATGGAGTTCGAGGGGCAATTTGATAGAGGTCTACAAGAGTATGAGGGGCATGGATAGAATGGATAGGCAGGTATTCTTTCCCAGGGTGGAGGGGTCAGTCACAAGGGGGCATAGGTTTAAAATACATGAGGCAAAGTTTCAAGGAGATTTGCGAGGTAGTTTTTTTACACAGAGGGTGGTGAGTGCCTGGAATACACTGCCAGGGGAGGGGGTGGAAGCATATACATTAACGGCGTTCAAAAGGCATCTCAACAAATACATGGATAGGCTGGGTATAGAGAGATACGGCACGAGGTAGTGCTGAGGGGTTTGACCAAGGGTGGTATCATGACCGGTACAGGCTTGGAAGGCTGAAGGGCCTATTCCTGTGCTGTATTGTTCTTTGTTCTTTGTAGTGTTTTAGCACTGTTGCCTCACAACACCAGGGACCCGGGGTCAACTCCGGTCTCAGGTGACAGTGTGTGTGGGGTGTGCACTTTACACCGTGTCTGCATGGGTTTCCTCCGGGTTCTCTGGGTTCCTCCCACAGTCCAAAGATATATATGTTAGGTAGATTGGCCATGCTGAGTTTCCCCTTAGTATTTAAAAGGCTATGTGGGGTTATTGGGTTACAGGAATAATGTGGGACCTGACCCGAGATAGGGTGCTCTTTCGGAGTGCCGGTGCAGACTTAATGGGTTGGTTGGCCTCCTTCTGCACTGTCAGGATTATATAATTCTACAATGGCTACTGTATTGACTTCATCTTTTCTTATAGTCCATTCATGTTGATCAACGTGAAACCTGCTAAACTTGAAATGATGAGTTCTGTTCAATTGCTATTTCTCCTTGCCCTGGAGACCGTATTAATTCTACATTAATAATTAATTGATCAAAATTGGTTTTGAAATTAAAAATGGGTGACCAGATCAATAATATGTAGTTTCATCTGAAAGAATTTTAACTGGGAGTCATGCGTTCAACAACGGGTGGCATGGAACAGGATGTACCAGGTTGAAGCAATAGGTAAGGATAGAGCGTTATTAGCCTCAATCCTCTAGTTTGTTAATAGGATAGGGTTGTTTTGTCCGGGATGGTGTGGTAGCCTGATAGTCATATCACTGAACTAGTTACTTAAGGGCTGTGAAATTAAATCCTGCCATTACAAGTTATGAAACCTATTGTAAAAATGTCATTGGTTTACTAATATCCTTCAGAGAAAGTCATTAGAAAGGAATGCTGCCAGCTGATTATTGTGCTCCTTGGGTTCCTTCATGTAGTTTTTTACCAGCTGCTTCTCTTTACTTCTCAACCCTAACGTTTATATTAATGAGCTATATTATCACTCCTACATCACTGCTGGCCTTGTCTTAACTTCAGTGCTGCTATAGTCCAAGGGCAGATAGTCCATATCAAGAAAACATGGAATATATATAAAACAGGATTAAGGATCATCTGGAATGATAAAATTAACGTAGAGTCCTCATGATCTATAATGGGCATAAAAGCGTCATTGTAATTTGCCCACTACATGGTGGTGGGGGGAAGGGTGTCAGACGGTGATAGAACTCTAATAGGTTGCTTCATACTGAGTACTGACAAATATCCATTCATCCATTATTAGCCATAATCCATGAGGATCCATAAGTATTTCTCTGGTATCTGTAATTCTGAGTACAGTTGTGATTCCTCTGTTTGACCAGTTTGTGATGTTGACCACCCATCCAGTCCTCCTTCAATCTGACCTTTTCTTTCTTAACATTTTGCCTTCTATTGTCACCAACACCACTCTCTCACCCTGCCCTTTTCAGTGGCTGCACTTCCTCAATTTCCACTTCAGCTAAAAGCTCATGAGGAGTCCAATTTCCTTGTGGCTATATATGCTTGTCCTTCTCCCTTCCCAGCTGATTCTAAGGAGCCTTTGCTTGTGTCACATTCAAAAGCTGCAATCCTCCCCTCCCATCAGCATTACTGAGGGTGTAGCTCTTGCACCCATCCAGTGCAATAGTCCACATCAGGGATTTTGCAAGTTTGTTTCTTGTGTCAGGTTGATCTTGGATGTCCTCCATGCTTCAGTCAGCTGACAAGTTGTTTGGTGGGAAATTTGCTGGCCTTGTCTTAACTTCAGTGCTGCTATTCCCATTTGTGATCGTGCTCGATCCCAGAAGTTGAAGTTGATCGACATTTCCAATGGTTGCAGGCTGAAACGCCACACCGTTCCCATCATGAGTTGTCTTGTAGTCTGTCGTGTTGTCGTGTTGAGGGGCCTCACGGTAGCATGGTGGTTAGCATCAATGCTTCACAGCTCCAGGGTCCCAGGTTCGATTCCCGGCTGGGTCACTGTCTGTGTGGAGTCTGCACGTCCTCCCCGTGTGTGCGTGGGTTTCCTCCGGGTGCTCCGGTTTCCTCCCACAGTCCAAAGATGTGCGGGTTAGTGGATTGGCCATGCTAAATTGCCCGTAGTGTAAGGTTAATGGGGGGATTGTTGGGTTACGGGTATACGGGTTACGTGGGTTTAAGTGGGGTGATCATTGCTCGGCACAACATCGAGGGCCGAAGGGCCTGTTCTGTGCTGTACTGTTCTATGTTCTCTATGCTCAGCCTTAACTTCAGCTTGTGGCCGAGACGCTCCAGCCATTGGGATTCTCTGTTCCTGCTGGCAGTGCACTCCTGCCCCATGGGTTTCCTGAGGGCATAGGGTAACTTCCGTGGGAAATCTAATTGACCAGCGGCAGGAGTATAGTCTCGCCTCCAGCGAACAATGCACCACCAAGAAACACCAGGCTGGGGATCGGAGAATCCAGGTCCTGATCTTTCAGTCCCTCATCTGTTATGAATAGTCTTGCCTGTCCTTGCCTCCATTAGGATTGCGACCACCAACACTAGTCCCAAGATATTCTGGAAGAACCGAGCAAACTCCACTCATGACCTTTTCTCCTATGGCATTTGTTGGTTTGTCATTTAATGCTATGGTGATGGGGAATGGTGAGCAGTCATTGTCCATCCATCGGTCTTTGGCCACCATAAGTCTGGAGGCACTCCGTTTTGATTTCGCCAAGCGAAACCTGGCATTGCTACCAGGATGGATGTTAACAAATCCTATGTTCGGCCACTGGAGTTGGGGTGTGTTTGTCACAACTCTACATCTGCTGCTCTTCCCAATGATTACAACTGCAAAGTTGAACTTACAATGATAGAGAGTAGTCTGCTACCACCTATTAGTGGACATCCCGTATGAAAACACCAAGCCAGTTTCAAGACCATAGAGAACAAAGAAGAGATTCATGGCCAGGTACCAAAAGCCAGGTTGGATAAAGAAGTGCTGTGTGATGAACAGGCCCCTACAATTGCAGAACTCAGTAAAATGTTCTATACATCAAAGCACCGCTGTTATCTGGTTGGGCAGTACTGCAGGCAGGAGATTAAATTTAATCCCAAAAAGACAGATGATGCACTTTCATCTCTGGAATTGCCTCTGCTCCTGATGTAACCACTGGACAGGAAAGAGCTTTGGCACAAGCTCCGGGAGTCTATGGTTTCAATTGTATGCAATACTTGCATATTTGAACTGTTTAAGAAGCAGTCTTGCATGTAAAAGTGAAGTCCCTTACAAGCCATGGAATGTAACAAGCCTGTTTAGCAGTTCATTTATGTCACACCTGGGGCAGACGGAAAGATACAGTAAATATTCCAGTTCTCAGCACCCACTTCCGGAAAATGTGTCCCATCATCCTAGATTTCTCTCCAAGTGGTGTGAAGTTGATCCTGCCGCTTCTAGAGCATGGGCTGCCTTGCATATTGCTCCAAGTATGACTCTCCCTCTAGTTAAAAAGAAACACTCCAATTCTTAAAAGCTGATTCAGAACGTTAAAAGTTCCTCAAGTAATTAATCCCCTCCAAAGAAAAGGGCGTACATTCATAAATCCACATCAAAGTCAGCAAATTCTTTTTGAGTCGCACAGAATCGAAACGTTAACTCTATTTTCTGTCTCCACAGCTGCTGCCGGACCTGCTGACATATTCAGCATTTTCTGCTTTTGTTTCAGATTTTAGCATCTGCAAGATTTTGCTTTCATTTTAATATTTAATTTGAACTGTCAATCAAACTGTGAATGTACAACCCACGCTAAGTTAGTTGTAGGCTGGGGAAAGCAACCAAGAATTAATAAGGACTGTGGACTTAAATAACTTTAATACTTTCGCTACTTGGCAGTTCTATATACCTGATCCACCCTCCATGAATCTTTGTTACCTCAATAAATGAATGACTCTTACATTGCGGGATAAGGCCCTTGCTCCAGCAACATGTGGCCTGCTTGAATTGAACACTGGATTCAAATGCTCCTGCTAAGTTCAGATTTCTGTCATGTATTCAATAAGGACAGGAGGAGCCCACGATGCATAAAGTAAAGAAACATAGTTTTATTTACACCCAATATATACACTACCTGCTAGATCCCCATCGGGTTCCTGTTCTGGTCAGTGCCTTACTGGCCAACCTTGCAGAGGTTAATAGTGATCACCCGCCCCAAGTGGGGAGTTCGTAGCCCGCAAGGACCATGGGAACGATAGTCATTCCCACCTCGTAGGCATGTGCGAGCTTTTGCAGGATATTCCAGCCCCTTTCCCCTACAAATGAAAACGGATTAGTCAGCAATGGGACGGGACTTTCAGATGCGGATCCTGCACATCATTTTCAAAGGTCTTTGGATTCTTCAAGTTACGTGAAACCCCAGCCAATTTTGAGCCAAACATCCTCTTGTATTATACCAGGAGACTGGTGTAATTTGCGTAGCCAGGTTCAATGCTGTCAAAATTCCCAGTTGCATAATACATCCACCTACCTGTGCACCAACGGTTTATGATGGAATGTCAGTGAAGGAAGTACACAATATGGTATATTTTACCCCTGGGAAATCTGTATATCAGGAACAAGTGTACAACAAAATTTACAAAGATTGTACACCCATGCCCTGACAACTGTAGCAGGGTGCAGACAGCCTCCTGACCCCTATGCCCTATTATCGTTGGTGATTCTGGTAGCCATCACCTGGAGGCCCGGTGCTTCGAGGACTCTAGCCTTCTCCTGCCCTGCAGCAGGGGCACCTGGTTCCAGAGGACGGGGTTGATGGGGTCACAGACAGAAAGGGTTCAGAATGCCATGACATCAGTGGAGAGACCCGAGTTGAGGTCCCAGGGGTGTCCGCCTGATACTCCTTCTCCCTGGCTCTTTGAGGATAAAGGGAACCTGAAAGGAGTTTGAGGTGTCCCATCCCCTTCTTGTGTAGCCACTGCAAAAGCTTCCCCATAGCTACAAAATGTTCAGATCTGTGCGCCTCTCCGGCAGAAACTGGCCGACCTGCTGGACCAGGTTCTTCAAGGCTTCCGCCATCATATCCATGGATATTTTTTTGCACACACATGCTGAAGCTACTATATCAGAGAGCAGGCTGACAGGCTCCTCTGCCTCATTTGCCACTCTCTTGAGGGCCTCTGATATTCCTGCCTGAGGTTCCTCCACCTTTTGTTGCATCTCCAATATCTTGTCCAGGACATTTGTCATCAGACTCAGACTGAGCACAAGTCTCTTCCCCAGCAGTCCTCCAAGTGCCAGTGATCCTGGTTGCCCCTGCCTCCTCCTGGTGTGGACACATCCCCATGCAATGACCACCGTAGTCTGAGCCCAGGCCTAAGCCAGGTATGTGACTCAGAGATGTGTGTCTCTGGGCTGGTGGAGGGTGCAGGTGAATGCTGTGACAGCGCTACAGGTGATAAGTTGCTGTCATCCTCTTCGGTCCCCTGCGAGCTGGGGCTGGGGCTGCGTCTGGAGTCAGATTCGGGGTCTAGCCCCACCTTCTTCCTGCTTGCACCTGTATTGAAAAGAGGAATGAACGATTGCATCGGCTGCGTCCTCCATTGCACCGAGCATCACAGTCCCGTTTCTATGTGCAGAAATTATGTATACTTCCTTACTGAATAGTGGGAGGAGGCCAGCTTCTCCATCACCACTGTCATGTTCCTGCCCTTCCAGCTTTGCAGCCCACTCTTCATACTGCATGGTGGAGCAGAGATTGAGCATGCCCTTCCCATTTTCTCTCTCTTGTATGTTGTGCAGTGCACTCTCCTGAGCAAATATAGAAGATGGTTAGTGAGCATTGTGATGCACATGACATTGGCATGCTGCCAATTTCCACCAACAACCCACTGGCAACTGTGCACCACATGAAAGATGCACTTGTCCCCAAGGGTACTTCAGCATCACCCTCCAGAGGGTAGTTCAGCATCACTCTCCAGAGGGTAATTCAGCATTACTCTCCAGAGGGTAGTTCAGCATCACTCTCCAGAGGGTAATTCAGCATTACTCTCCAGAGCCACAAGTTCCAGCAGCTAGAGGACAAGGACAACAGAGACATGACAGGAGCAGCAGCAGCAGTTACCTCTACGTCAACCAGCACCTCCACCACTGCACCCACCACCCCCACCACTGCACACACCACCCCCAACATAAATTTGTTACAAAAACATTTTGGTCATCATTGATATTGAAGCATTCCCTACCAGGGTGAACACGACAAAAATAGCAGCCAATGTGCTGATATAGCGGTTGTTCACTAGATGGGGTCTATCCTCCACAGTCTAACGGTACAGTGGAAAGAACGAAGGTAACTTTGAAAAACATGATCCAGAAATCTATCCAGCAAAATAACTTATCCGATAAGATCCTAGTGAAGAAGAAATTTTGGCCGATCGGTTAGCAAGATCAAGACTGACAGTGTAAATAAGAACATGCATTACCTTGATGTTTATAGATTAAAATGAGATGGACCACGTGGGTGTGGTACCGACAACAAGGACCCGGAGTGGACCATCAAGTCGCGCAAATCTGATAAGAACGAGCTCCCAACAGGGGGATGCAGTCTGGGATGGGAAGTGGTCCGATCTACCATGTGGTGACATTTGTAAAGATACAATCAAGACTCACAAAGAGGGAACTGTGAAAGCATGAAACAGTGTCCGATGGGAAAGCTTCAACAAAACTGAATAGACTGTGAGAACTGTAACAAGACCAGAAATAGTATTGGCTTGAAGGTTATTGGGAAAAATATGTGACACTGTTGCCAGAAATTTTCAAAAATATTAAGAAGCGCCTTAAATATTCTCATATGACATATCAGAAAGTGTTACAAGAAGTAAGTGCAATCAAAAGTGATGTGAATGAAAGTAAATAAATTAGTTGGTGGTATATTTAGAACCGGGGAACTAATTATATCACATTTAGTAATAATAGCCATGGCTATTATTTTATTGTATCAAACTTATATTATAATTATGTCAAAGCACTGGAAAGTTAAGATGGGAAATAAATTAGAGATGGAGCTGTTTTTGCAAAATTGGGAACGATTGATGGGAAAATTATCTGGCAATGAAAACTTATATGTATACACATAAATTTGATTGTTTTAAGTAATGATGATCCACTCAATTCAGTGGATCAAAGAGGGGAAAGTGGGGAAGATGGCTAACATTGTACCGTGAGGCAAGATGGGAAAAGAGGTCAATGGCTAACATTAAAGAGGCTAACAGAGAAAACTGCAGCTTTCTGCAAAATGAATTTTGCGGGAACTGACAAAACGGCGGCTTTCAACTGGACATTTTGCTGATAACATTGTTTTGGAACAGCGAGAACAAGGCACTCTCAAGGATGAATGATGCCTAGAAACTACAAGCTAAAATATTATAAAATAGGAGGTGCTTCCGAGATTCAAGGGAGAGAACTCTGGGATCAACATTCACGGGACAAGACCTGAGTTTGAAAGCTCACAGCCATACACCCTCCAGATCGAGTCTGGCCAAGTTCTCTCTCAACGTGTAGTATATTTTTGATTCAAGCTGTGAGTCTTGAAACTTATGCAACTGTTTAAATAAGCACATAGCTTATGTCTGAGAAATAAAGAAAGCAGTAGAAAAGTAAATCAACGTGGCTGTGAGTTTTCAATTTGTCTGCAATCGTCAGTTGATGGCCCACATTAGGCACTAACAGTAGTGAGACAGGTAGACATTCTCCTCCAAACTTCGGACAACCCTCAGAAGCGTCCTTCATGTCCTCCACTGCTTGAAGATTTATGTCCAGTAAGGCATTGCTGAACCTTGTGACTTGTTGATTCCGGCCAACCATGTCCTGCTGCAAACACTAATGTGCAATGAAAGAGTAGCTGTCCAGATTCCTTTTCAGTTTGTCACCTGAATATGATGGCGGGGAACATAACCTTCTGCACGCACAACGCGGTTCCCTGGAGAACACTGTGTGCAAAAGTAATTAGCCCAACATTGCACGATTCAATGGGTTTTCCCATTTTCCCAGTCGGCTCTGCAGTGGGAATCCCTCTGACTTCTTGCCCCTGCCACAGGTCTTCGGCCTGTGATGGTAATTCGCAGCCTATATTTGGTTCGTAGATGTGACTCTGAAACAAAATGATTCACGGCTGTAAATGTTCATGCATTGTAACTTTTTGTCTTCCTTCAATTCAGAAATACTGACCCCCACCATTTATAATACAGGCACAACTCTTGTGATATACAAATCATATTGTTGTTGATTGTGGTCAGCCTTTCAAATAAAGGCATAGAAGTTCCAAAAAAAGGTTTATTGTGTTTGATTACAAAATAGGTGCAAATTCATATTCTGATTCACACTCCAGTCAGGTAGCTTGTTAGTGTTGGGTAAGGTGCCAACAGCTTTGTTTCTGACTACATTTCAGGCAGCTAACATTTTCAGCCTGAATCTTCATGTTCAAAACATTGGATTTTAAGCAAAAAGAACAATTTCTCTACAGAAACATGCATGGGGGTGAGGGGAGATCAGCTATCTATGGAGATAAGTGCAGAAATGTGCCCTGATGGCTTTACCCCTTCATACCACCCATATCGAACACAAAGAAACGGAGTCCCATTGTGGGCACTTATCGCTTGATGTTTCTCGGTACCTGTCGTGCCGGGAACGACACCGCTATCAAATGGGACTCTGTTGTTTTTGTTGGCTTCAGTCGGGAATACCCTGCCAGCACAGAAAGAGATTGTGGCGCCATTTTTAAATGCCGCCGAGATCTATCGACCCCCCCCCCCCCCTCAGAATCTCCACCACGGCCTCCAGACCATCTATTGTTTCAACTTACCGCTTAGGAGATTGTCAAGCCTCGCTCACCCCACTTCTTAACGGCCGGGCACCACCAGGCCCAATCCGTGGCCTGGGCAACCTGGAAACAGGGCACCTTGGCATTGCCAGCCTGGCACCCTGTCAGTGCCCATGCCAGCCTGGTTGTGCCACCTGGGCACCCTGGCAGTGTCAGGGTGGCACTGCCAAGATGTCTGGGTGGTAGTGTCAAGGTGCCAGGCTGGCAGTGCCAAGCTGCCCAGGTGCCAAAGGGAGTGTCAGGTACCACACTGCACAGAGCCCAATCGCTCGGGGTGCCTCTGATGGCCTGGGTTCCCCCGAGGTGCTGTCAAACCTCGTCCACATTCGTGTGAACCAGTGCTAAACAGTACCATGGCGAGGTCTTCCAGATGCAGGCATTAATACCCAGCCCTTAGGAGAATCGGGCACAGACATATTTAAATGAGTCTAATGATTCACTTAAATATGTTAATCTGGGTCTCGCCCAGGGAGAGCGAGATCCAGATCACAACATCTTGCGAGATCTCATTAGATCTCATGAGGTTTTCCGAGCGTCGCAAGATTTAAGCGCCTCGTTGCGTCACCAACTATGGCGTGATGAGGCCATTAAATCACGGCCTGCATTTTTGACATCCAGTCCTGGATAAATATCGGGAAGGCTGTGGCACCAGAAACATCATCAGCACATTATTACAAACTAACCTAAAGATCTTGCCCCCGACACACCACAACCCCATCCTCTGCTAACCAGTTGTTTCTGATGTGCAGAATTTGTCCCCCACAGGTGAGCAACAGGGGGACAAAGGTGAATAAGATTGAAAGGCTACGGTCGAAGGAATCCACAAAATGCAACATTAATTTGGAACTGATACAACATTTCATTGTTCTGCGCATCTGAAAAACAATTTAATGGATGCTGCCCATGCACTACTGGTTTGGCATTTTGCCCAAACAGGTTGGACACAACATGTGACATTAATAATGCATGTTGATACTTAACCCTATAGTCTTGATTAAATTTGGCAAACTGGGAATATTGCTAAATTGATGGTGTGGGTTGCAGTGTCATCATGAACATATTAAAAATAGGTTTGAAAATACAGCGATTAAAGAGTATCATTCATCGCAGTTTAAAAAGAGGTTAAAATTGCTGGCCAGACACACACAATCCAATTCTCCAATCTGACTGAGACAATCCAATTCTGAATTTCTTCACCTTATGCATTGGAATGGGCTTCTTGAATAAACAGCTGCCCAACACTACATAACCTCTATTTCTTTCACAGTTCTGAATAATGTACAGAAATGTAGAAAATAGGAGCCGGTGTAGGTCATTCAGCCCCTCGTGCCTGCTCCAGCATTCATTATGATCATGGCTGATCGTCTAACTCAGTAACCTGTTTCCGCTTTCATTTGATTTTTGATTTGATTTGATTTATTGTCACATGTACCGAAGTACAGTGAAAAGTATTTTTCTGCGGCCGAGAAACTTACACAGTATGTACATAGTCGACACAAGAATAATCAACAGGGAACATCAACAATGGTACATCAACAAAACAGTGATTGGTTACAGTGTGGAACAAGGGGCCAAACAAAGCAAGTACATGAGCAAGAGCAGCATTGGGCATCGTGAATAGTGTTCTTACAGGGAACAGGTCAGTCCGAGGGGGAGTCATTGAGGAGTCTTGTAGCTGTGGGGAAGGAGCTGTTCCTATGTCTGGATGCGCGAATCATCAGATTTCTGTACCTTCTCCCTGATGGAAGGGTCTGGACAAAGGCAATGCCTGGGTGGGAGGGGTCTCTGATAATGCTGTCTGCCTTCCTGAGGCAGCGTGAGGTGTATACAGAATCAATGTGGGTGTGGCAGGTTTGTGTGCTGTGTTGGGCTGAGTTCACCACACTCTGCAGTTTCTTGCGATCTTGGGCCGAGCAGTTGCCATACCAGGCTGTGATGTGGCCGGATCGGATACTCTCTATCGCACATCTGTAGAAGTTTGTGAGAGTCGATGCAGATATGCCAAATTCAACCCATATCATAGAATTTACAGTGCAGAAGGAGGCCATTCGGCCCATCGAGTCTGCACCGGCTCCTGGAAAGAGCACCCTACCCAAGGTCAACATCTCCACCCTATCCCCATAACCCAGTAACCCCACCCAACACTAAGGGCAATTTTGGACACTATGGGCAATTTATCATGGCCAATCCACCTAACCTGCACATCTTTGGACTGTGGGAGGAAACCGGAGCACCCGGAGGAAACCTACGCACACACGGGGAGGATGCGCAGACTCCACACAGACAGTGACCCAAGCCGGAATCGAACCTGGGACCCTGGAGCTGTGAAGCAATTGTGCTATCCACAATGCTACCGTGCTGCCCCTTTGATTCCTTTAGACCAAAGAGCTATATCTAACTCTTTCTTAAAGTTTTCTGCAGTAATGAATTCCACAAGCTCACCACTCTCTGGATGAGGAAATTTCTCCTCATCTCTGTCCTCAATGGTGCACCCCGTATCCTCAGGCTGTGACTCCTGGTTCTGGACACCGCACCATTGGGAACATCCTTCCTGCATCGGCCCTGCCTAATCCTGTTAGAATTTTATGGGTTTCTATGAGATCCCTCCCCTAATTCTTCTAAACTCCAGCGAATATAATCCCAATTGGCTCACCCACTCCTCATGCGTCAATCCTCCCATCGCAGGAATCAGTCTGGTAAACCTCGGCTTCACTCCCTGTATAGCAAGAACATCCTTCGTCAGATAAGAAGACCAAAACCGCATACAATATTCCAGGTGTGGCCTCGCCACGGCCCTGTACAATTGCAGCAAGGCATCCCTGCTCCTGTATTTGAATCCTCTCGCTGTGAGAGCCAACATAAAATTTGCCTTCTTTGCCACCTGCTGCAACTGCATGCTTACTTTCAGCGACTGGCATACGAGGACATCTAGGTCTCATTGCACATTAGCCTCTCAATCTTTAGCCATTCAGATAATAATAAGCCTACCTCTTGTTGTTACAAAAGTGGATAATCTCACATTCATCCACATTATACTGCATCTGCCAAGCAATTGCCCCACTCATTCACCTTGTCCAAATCACACTGAAACAGCTCTGCATCTTCCTCCCACCCAGCTTTCTGTCATCTGCAAATTTGGAGACATGACATCTATTTCCCTCATCTAAATCATTAATATATGCGGTAAACACCACTGGCAACACATTGCATGTATTACGGTATTGCCACTGTTTTACAGGTACCACAGTTAATCCCAGTCTGCTGGCTCTTCCCAGCAGGCGGCATATAAAAGTGTATGCTCTCCTGCGCTGCTCCCATTCTGGTTCCAGCTGCAGGAGGCACAACATCTTGTGCAATAAAGCCTCGATTGTTTCACCATTCTCGTCTCGTGGTAATTGACGGTACATCAATTTATTGCACAAGATGTTCTATGTTCTTTGGAAACATTTTAAAAGATGAACATCCTAATCAAGCCTGATCGTCTGGAGCTGAGCCCTCACGCAGTCAACGCCACGTCCGCCTTCAAGCATTGGCTAGCCTGCCTTGAAGGCTACCTCAGAGCAGCCACTGAAGAACTCTCGGACCCACAGAATTCCCAAGTTCTCTACTCACGGGTGAGCCATGAAATTTTTCCTCATCCAGGATGCGCCCACCTACACAGAAGTGATGACACTACTAAAGGGACAGTACATTAAGTCGGTGAATCAAGTGTACACCAGGCACCTCCTGGCCACAAGACAGCAACTCCCGGGGATGATTTCTTGCGGGCTCTACAGATTCTCGGTAGGAACTGTGACTGCCAGGCAGTTTTGGCAGTCCAACACACCGAACTGCAAATCAGAGATGCTTATGTCACGGGCATTAAGTCTACGTATATTCGCCAGCGGCTATTGGAAGGGGGTACGCTTGATCATGCAGAGACTGTGCAGCTTACTTGTTCCCTAGAAGCGGCCTCCAATAATCTGGAGGCCTACACCTCCAACCGCGCGGCACCCTCGTGGGCATCATGGGCCCCACAAGCTGCCGACTCGACTCCACCGCAAAGCCTGCGCCGTGCGGCAGCCGGCCAACTTCGGAGGGCCCAAATGTTATTTTTGTGGCCAAAGCAAACATCCCAGGCAGCGCTTGCCGGCGCAGAGCGCGACCTGCAACAGGTGCGGGAAGAAGGGCCACTTCATTTCCGTTTGCCAGGCCCGGTCGGTCGCCGCTGTTTCCAGGCCCGGCATTACTACACCCCCCACGTGTGATCTAGGGGCACCGCCATCTTCTCCACCACAAGCCACGTGCGGCCCGTGGGCACCGCCATATTTGATGCCGCCCGCCATGTGCGCCCCATGGGCACCACCATCTTCAGCGCCATTTTGGACCGCGCCTCAGGACCCCTGCTCGTCTGGCCGACCTGCCTCTTTGACTCTGCAAGCACAGAGAGTTTCATCCACCCTGCTACGATAAGGGGCTGCTCCCTCCCAGTGCTCCCCGTCACCCAGAAAACCTCCCTGGCTTCCGGATCCCATTCCGTGCAAATCCGGGGTTACTGTGTCGCGACCCTCACCCTTCAAGGTGTAGAGTACAGCAACTTCAGGCTCTACGTTTCCCCCCTATCTCTGCGCTGCCCGATTACTAGGTCTTGATGTTCAATGCCAGCTCCAAAGCCTTACTTTGAAATTCAGCGGAACCTTCCCCCCCTCACGGTCCGAGGCCTCACGACCCTTCATGTCAATCCACCTTCACTTTTTGCAAACCTCACCCTGGACTGCAAGCCTATCACCACTAGGAGCAGACGGTACTGTGCCCAGGCCAGGACCTTCATCAAGTCGGAGGTCCAACGGCTTCTGCGGGAGGGGATCGTTGAGGCCAGTAACAGTCCCTGGAGAGTTCAAGTGGTGGTAGTGAAGACTAGGGAGAAGCACAGGATGGTTATTGACTACAGTTAGACCATCAACCAGCATACGCAGCTCGATGCGTACCCCTTCCCACGCATATCTGACATGGTCAATCAGATTGCGCAGTATCGAGTCTTCTCCACAATAGACTTGAAGTCCGCCTACCACCAGCTCCCCATCCGCCCGGAGGACCGCGAATACACTGCATTCGAAGCAGGTGGTCACCTCTATCATTTCCTTAGAGTTCTCTTCGGCGTCACCAATGGGGTTTCGGTCTTCCAGCGAGAGGTGGTTGACCAGTACGGGCTGTGGGCCAACTTCCCGTACCTAGATAATGCCACAATCAGAAGGACCACGACGCAAACTTCTAAAAATTCCTCCATACCACCAAACTCCTTAACCTCACCGACAATAAGGAGAAATGCGTGTTCCGCACCAACCGCTTAGCCATCCTTGGCTACGTAGTGGAAAATGGAGTCCTAGGGCCCGACCCCGATTGCATGCGCCCGCTCCTGGAACTCCCTCTCCCCCACTGCCTTAAGGCCCTGAAACAATGCCTGGGGTTTTTCTCATATTACGCCCAGTGGGTCCCACTCATCAAGTCCACAGTTTTTCCCCTGACGGCTGAGGCCCGCCAGACCTTCAACCACATCAAGGCGGACATCGCCAAGGCCACGATGCACGCAGTTGACGAGACCCTCACCTTTCAGGTGGAGAGCGATGCATCAAACATTGCTCTGGCCGCCACCCTCAACGAGGCGGGCAGACCCGTGGCTTTCATTTCCCGCACCCTCCATGCCTCCGAAATTCAGCACTCCTCTGTTGAAAAGGAGGCCCAAGCCACTGTGGAAGCTGTGCGACATTGGCGACATTACCTGGCCGGCAGCAGATTCACTCTCCTCACTGACCAACGGTCGGTTGCCGTCATGTTTAACAATACGCAGTGGGGCAAGATCAAAAACGACAAGATCTTGAGATGGAGGATCGAGCTCTCCACCTATAACTATGAGATCTTGTATTGCCCGGGCAATTTCAATGAGCCCCCAGATGCCCTGTCCCGCGCTACATGTGCCAGCGCACAAGTGGACCGACTCCGGGCTCTCCACAATGACCTCTGCCACCCGGGGGTCACCCGGTTCTTCCATTTTGTCATGGCCCACAACCTGCCCGACTCCATTGAGGAGGTCAGGACCGTAACCAGAGACTGCCAAGTCTGCGCAGAGTGCAAGCCGCACTTCTACTGGCCAGATAGAGTGCACCTGGTGAAGGCCTCCCGCCCTTTTGAGCACCTCAGCATGGACTTCAAATGGCCCCGCCCCTCCACCGACCGCAACGTGTACTTCCTCAACGTAATTGATGAGTACTCCCGGTTCCCTTTCACCATCCCATGCCCCGACATGACTTCTGCCACGGTCATCAAGGCCCTGCACAACATTTTCACCCTGTTCGGTTTCCCCACCTACATCCACAGCAATCGGGATCCTCCTTCATGAATGATGAGCTGCGTCAGTTCCTGCTCAGCAAGGGTATCGCCTTGAGCAGGACGACCAGCTACAACCCCCGGGGAAACGGGCAGGTGGAGAGGGAGAACGGGACGGTCTGGAAGGCCGTCCTGCTGGCCCTTCGGTCTAGAAATCCCGCTGGCAGGAGGTTCTCCCCGACGCACTCCACTCCATCCGGTCGCTCCTGTACACCGCTACTAATGAGACCCTTTACGAACAGGTGCTTGCCTTCCCTCAGAAGTCCACTTCCGGGGTCTCACTTCCAACATGGCTGACAGTTCCTTGACCCGTCCTCCTCCGGAAGTATGTACGGAGCTATAAGTCGGATCCATTGGTTGAGAAAGTCCACCTCTTCCACACAAACCCACGGTACGCCTACGTGGCACACCCCGATGGGCGACAGGACACAGTCTCCCTCCGGGACCTGACACCCGCTGGGTTCCCACCACAACCCCCGACTCTTCCCCTCCCCCCCGGTTGCCTCGTTCACCCCTGCCCCACCCATCCTCCCACCAGCAAACCTCACCGCAGCACCCACCCCAGCGGGATCCGTCCGCTCACCGGATACACTAAGGGGTGATGAAGGAGAGGACCACACACTCTCGGAGTCGCAGGTGACCACATCAGCGCCCATACCACCACCAGGACTGAGGCGATCGCAGCGGAGGGTCAGAGACCCCGACAGACTCAATCTGTAATGTTTTCTTCATCCCCGCCAGACTTTCTTTTAAACAGGGGGTCAATGTGGTAAACACCACTGGTAACACATTGCATCTATTACAGTACTGCCACTGTATTACAGATACCACAGTAAATCCCAGCCTGCTGGCTCCTCCCAGCAGGCAGCATATAAAAGTGTGTGCTCTCCTGCGCTGCTCCCATTCTGGTTCCAGCTGCAGGAGGCACAACATCTTGTGCAATAAAGCCTCGATTGTTTCACCAGTCTCGTCTCATGGTAATTGAGGGTACATCAATATATATTATGACTAGCTGAAGTCCTAGCATGGATCTCTACAGTACCCCAATAGTCACTGCCTGCCATTTGGAAAAAAGCCTGTGATTTTTCAACTCTTTGTTTCCTGCCTGCCAACCAGTTTTCTATCCATCTCGATACACTGCCCCAATCCCATGCACTTTAATTTTACACGCTAATCTCTTATGTGCGACCTTGTCAAAAGCCTTCCCGAAATCCAAATAAACCACCTCCGCTGGCTCATCCTCGTCAACTCTACTAGTTACATCCTCAAAGAATTCCCATAGATTTGTCGACCATGATTTCCCTTTCGTGAATTCATGCTGGCTCTGCTCGACCCTGCCATTGTTTTCCAAGTGCTCTGCTATTACATTTTTTACAATGGACTATAGTATTTTCCCCACTACTAATGTCAGGCTGACTGGTCTATAATTCCTTGTTTTCTCTCTCACTTTTAAATATGGTAACAACCAAGAGAAGTACAGCTTTGCCAGGTTTTCTGCATGAATAAATATGTCAAGATAAACAGACTGATCCTGAATTAGAAACCCAGAGAAGCAGTGCGACTACTGCATGGAATCCACACCTTTCCCTGTATTGTAACAATATTTGCATTTTTACTCAACTATAAAGGTTTAAAGATTTTTGTGATTTTTGGGCAGACAATTTTACGTTATAATCTCACGTTCTCTTTATGTCTGCGTGGGTTTCCACCGAGTGCTCCGGTTTCCTCCCACAAGTCCCGAAAGACGTGATGTTAGCTAATTTGGACATTCTGAATTCTCCCTCCCTGTATCCGAACAGGTGCCGGAATGTAGCAACTAGGGGCTTTTCACAGTAACTTTGTTTCCCCCACTCGACCACCCCCACGATCACCATCAAAGGTTGAGTTTGCCCAGAATGTCTTTGTTCAAAACAAATAAATAAAATGCACTTCTTCTCGCCCATGTCCCTCCCCTCTCAACTCCAGAAAAAATCCATTACACAATGCATGAGATGATTTTATAACTGATTGCTATTTTACATAGCGTTGTCAACTGCCAGTCTTAAATAATTGAACAAACGGAGACAATAACAGGATGCATATTCGTCCTGTAAAATATTCCTTGTGAGAGAAATGCTGCAACAAGATTGTCTGTCTGTTACCGAGGACAAGGTAGCAAACTGGCATCAGCAGATCATTTATACGCCTTGTAACAAAATTAAATTAGAATCGGGCATTTCAGTTTGGTACAGTTGTCTGTTATAGGAGCAGCTACGAGAAAGTGATTACTTAACATAAGTAGGTTTTCTTATCTTGTCTGCAGATTCAGTTTATAAAATGAATTATAAATCATCTTGTAGTGCAATAAGTAGATCCCATTAGACTGACATAGCAATATGCAAATATTTGACTTATTGCGTTTAACCATCATTCCTCGTGACACTCGTAGATAAGTATGCTTAAAATTAATTTGGAACTTATGATTCCAATTCAAAATAAAAAATCTTTATCCTTCAACATTGCTTTCTTTCGCGATTTGAACTATTATTTTGTTTTTTCAAAGCTAACAACCCAGTTCTAATTGCTTTTTGGTGTTCACTTCAAGCTCCTTACCATCAAGTACAACCATAGATCTGGGCCAGAACTTCCCAGCCGTTCAGGCCTGTGGGATCGACCGGTCCCAACGGTGGTCCATCTCCCACCGTGGGTTGCCTGGCAACAAGGGGTGCATTCAATGGAAAACCCCGTTGCCAATGGCAGGACCAGAAGATCCCGCCGTCGGCCAATGGCGGGCAACCTCCCGCCGCCACGAAAGACATGGCGGGTTGCTCCTTGGGAACTTCTTCCAATAACTATAATGGACATTAATTAGGGTTTTAATCCTGCGAACCCAACTTGCTGCCTTAACAAAGAACTACAACATTTTAAAAGTCTTTATTTAAATTTTAAAAATCTTGCCATTTCCTGTCAGAAGTAGCTGCTTAAAAATTGTATTTAGGCTCCGGCAAGAAATGGTACTGGATATATTGTTAGGTTAAGCAGTATTCCAACAGTTGCAATCCGATCCTTCATTCCCCAACTCAAGATTAAATTCAAATGGTCTGAATCCACTATTATATTCTTCAGAGGGCAATATTCTCAAGGTTCTCCCATTCTGCCACCACAGAATTCAATGGAGTTTTGGCAGTGTCCCTTGGTGTGCACATCACCAACAATCGGTCCTGGTCTACCCACGTCGACGCCACGACCAAGAAAGCGCCTATACTTCCTCAGGAAACTAAGGAAACCCGGCATGTTCACATTGACTCTTATCAACTTTTACAGGGTGCACCCTAAAAAACATCCTATCGAGCTGCATCACAGCCTGGTATGGCAACTGTTTGGCCCAAGACCGCAAGAAACTACAGAGAGTTGTGAACACAGCCCAGTCCATCACACAAACCCGCCTCCCATCCATTGACTGTATACACATCCCACTGCCTTGGGAAAGCGGGCAGCATAATCAAAGACCCCTCCCACCCAGCTTACTCACTCTTCCAACTTCTTCCATCGGGCAGGAGATACAAAAGTCTGAGAACACGCACAAACCAATTCAAAAACAGCTTCTTCTCCGCTGTTACCAGACTCCTAAACAACCCTCTTATGGACTGATCTGATTTCTTCATACATCTTCTCTACTGAGTAGTACCAGCATGCGAGAGGTTCTGAGTTCAAATCCCAGACGAGCCTTGATTGCCAGGTCAGACATTACGACTTTACAGCAGGATTGATTTATATGGGCGGCATGGTAGCACAATAGTTAGCACCATTGCTTCACAGCGCCAGGGTTCCAGGTTCGATTCCCGGCTTGGGTGACTGTCTGTGCGGAGTCTGCACGTTCTCCCCGTGTCTGTGTGGGTTTCCTCAGAGTGCTCCGGTTTCCTCTCACAAGTCCCGGAAGATACGCTGTTGGGTAATTTGGACATTGTGAATTCTCCCTCAGTGCACCTAAACAGGCACCGGAATGTGGCGACTAGGGGATTTTACAGCAACTTAATTACAGTGTTAATGCAAGCCTACTTGTGACAATAAAGATTATTATATTATTATTATACACTCCTATATGCTTCACCCGATGCCTCTCTCTATAAATTTACATTGTGTGTTTTATGTATGTCCTGTTATGTATTTTTTTTTCATGTATGAAATGATCTGTCTGAGCTACACACAGAACAATACTTGTCACTGTACCTTGGTACACGTGACAATAAACAGATCCAATCCATATGTGTTCCTGCAGGAGAAGATTGCTCATAACCACCACGGGTGAGAGAAGTCGGGTGGTGGGATGGTGAGGTATTGACTCCATTTGAGGAGTGAGCCCTGGGGCTCACATGGGGAGGAGCAGGAGAGGGCCTGTGCAGAAACCAAGGCTGGCCTGCGAGAGAAAAGTGAGGAGCCACTGCACTTTCATCCAGAGGAACAAACTCAAATGGATTCTGTGTATCCCAGGCGCTTGACCTGGCCAGGTACTAATACCATCTTCATTGCCTTGCAGGAACATCACCTGACCAGCCTGGTTCATCCACTAGTGGTGTTCCATCACCCACCCTCAACGTGACTTCCGAGGAGATGTTGGAGAAAGACAGCAAAAGACATCACGGCTATCACCCACACCATCCACCATCGCAGAGACACACATCTCTGTGGGCAACCTTTTGGACCACTATCTGGTGAGCACCAGACAGTTTCTGATGCACATCAGGTGAAGGCAGGAATGTCCCAGGGATTGGACAGTCAGATGTATGCTGGATCCCAGGACTCAGCCCTTTGCCAGGCAGGTGCCGTGCCACGGGACACTTTTTTCCCTCAGCTGCTTGAGATGCAAAGACATAGCCAGGAATGCCAGGAGGAGTGTCAGCAACGCTTCTGTTACTGTAAAGCCAAATGGAGGAGTCTCACAGCTTTCTGTCACAGTAGGTGGTGCCGGCAAGGTGTGGCACCCAGGCCAACACTGCAAGAGTGGCATCTATAGTGTAAAGCCTGGGAAAAGAGGTCAGATCTTTGACAGGAGAACTCCGAAGCATGGCTCTGAAGACCGCGAAGGGCTTTAACTGTATGGTTCAGACAATGGCAAGCCTCCAGGACTGGCAGCGCCAGATGACATTGAGGCTTCTGGAGATTATTTCAGCAGCCCCAACATTCCATGGAGTAACCCAGGAGCCCATGAGAGCCCGGAAGGACGAGGATCCGCTGGAGCACATCCCAGAGCCTTCTACCCAGGAGATCCTGGGAGTGACCGGCCAATCTAAATCCCCCTTCCTGAGACCTTCACAACTCAGGCACGGCAGGCAGAACAGGGTGGCACAACCTGAAAGTAGGCCGGGGGCCTCAGGATCCCGCTCTTCCAGAGGATGCCCACCAAGTATGTCTTGGGCAACAGGGCATGGAAGACTGCAGGCTGCCCCCAACTCTGATGTACATCCTGGGAACACACCTAGACATAGTGGCTGCATGCACAAGTCTAAGTAATTTCAGGAGCACAACATGGGCACGGGTGAAGTTAGGCATGAGTAGTTTAGGGGGCATTGTCACTTGAAACATTTGGAATGAAATATTATTGTTCATCACCATTTCTAACTCCTCAGAATCTTTAACACTCCACCCAATGGCGTGGCCCTTCTCCCCATCGGTACATAGTTGTTCTCACAGGCCCTGCATGCACGCCAGATGGTTAGGTTCTCTCAGTGTGAATGTTTCAAAGATTCCAGGGATATGTGACTGGCCATGGATGGCAGCTATCTCATATGCTTCCTGGAAAACAGGTACATTGGGGCATGAAGTGCATCTGGCAGTTGCACATGAGCTGGACATTGAGGGAGTGGAACCCCTTCCGTTTATGAAGAAGACTCCCAGGTGCTTCAGGGTGTGGATAGAGACATGGGTGCAGTCGATTGTCCCCTGCACCTATGGCAACGAGCTATGTTCCAAAAGCCCATAGCCCTCTCAACCTGCCAGGCCCGGTCCAGGTCAAAGTGGCTGTAGTCCAGGGCCCTGCATAAAGTGCATCCATCGCCTCACCTCACTTATGGACGGACGATGTGATATTCCACAAAGGTCACCCATGGAGCCCTGGAAGGATCCCAAGGCATGGAGTAAGGCTTTGTGACCTTCCCGACCACAGGGATTGCGTTTCTTCTGCCGGCATGTGAAATGAGGAGAAATATCTTCACTCAAGATAGGGGCAGCAGGGTAGCATGGTGGTTAGCATAAATGCTTCACAGCTCCAGGGTCCCAGGTTCGATTCCCGGCTGGGTCACTGTCTGTGTGGAGTCTGCACGTCCTCCCCCTGTGTGCATGGGTTTCCTCCGGGTGCTCCGGTTTCCTCCCACAGTCCAAAGATGTGCGGGTTAGGTGGATTGGCCATGCTAAATTGCCCGTAGTGTGCTAATAAAAATAAGGTTAAGGGGGGATTGTTGGGTTACAGGTATAGGGTGGATACGTGGGTTTGAGTAGGGTGATCATGGCTCGGCACAACATTGAGGGCCGAAGGGCCTGTTCTGTGCTGTACTGTTCTATGTTCTATGTTCAAAGGGTAGTGAGCCTGAGGAATTGACCACTGATGGCTGTGGAGTTCAAGTCACTGAATATATTTAAGAATAAAATAGACAGATTTCAGGGCCGGGATTCTCCCCTACCCGGCGGGGGGGGGGGGGGGGGGGGGGGGGGGGGTCCCGGCATGTTGGAGTGGCGTGGACCACTCTGGTGGCGGGCCGCCCCAAAGGTGCGGAAGTCTCCACACCTTTAGGGGCCAAGCCCTCACATTGAGGGGCTAGGCCGGCGCCGGAGTGGATCCCACTCCGCCGGCGGGGGGTCGGAGAATCCTGCCCCTTGACTCTAAAGGTGGCAACGGATATGGGCAGAGTGCTGGAATAGGATGTTGAGATAATGTACCATCCATAGTCATATTGAATGGAGCATCCTCGAAAGAATGAATGGGACACTCCTGCACCTAATTTCTATGTTTCTAACCACTCTCGGTAAAGGGGTTTCTCTTGAATTCCTTATTGTGATTTATTCACAGCCAACTTTTATTTATGACCACTATCAAGGCCTCCCGCACAAGTAGAAACATCTTTAACTTTGTCTCCCCAATCGAACCCCTGTAAAATTTAAAAGACCTCTCTTAGGTCACCCCTTTGCTTGCTCTATTCCAGAAAATAGTTTGGACACTGCAATAATGTAACGGATGCATTTACAAATCCTGCCACAATGTTGATATTTTATAACCATTTGAGTCTTTAATTTTGGCAAGTGACCTTATATTTAATGTCTGACAATCCATAATTTAGGCTAATAAGATTGAAACAGAGTGCGGTCATGGAAGAATGAAGATGGACAACAGTTCAGTGCACCATGACCTGATGAATGCCTCTGCACATAACGATAAGCCATAATGTTATCCCTTTTCCACTCAATTTTGTATCTCAGAATATCCCGGAACAAGTCTGACTCGCATATGCAACAGCTAGATTTTCTGCTCAGCAGTAAGATTTCAATAAAATGTTTGCGTTTTTTTTCTTTAAACGCAACAATAATATTTAAGACAGGACCCAGGATCAATGGAGGAATCGCCGAGCCATTGGAGGAATGAGCGACACAAGCTTTAAGAATCATTTCTGAGTTAATTTTAGTGAAAAAAGCTTCGCGTTCTGATCAGTGGTCAATCCCAGGCATGTGGGTTGGGTGATGATGCACGATCAATTGCACGAAAGACACAGATTGGTACAACTGTGGCTTTATTACAGTCAGATGCGTGGCCTCCTGCTGCAGCTGGCGAAATGGCTGATCAGGAGGAGGTCAGGCATATTTATACGTCTCCTTGTGGGCGGAGCTAGCCGGCAGGGGCTACCGGCGAACCTGTAGTGCAGGTCCTACCTTACATCCCCTAATACAGGTGCACACAGTGGATCACCACAGGTGAGATGAGCCAGCTGCATGTGTTGCTTGACTTAACACCCCATAATTAACCATTCAGGTTGATTTTCCATCCAGTTGATCAGATATGTAACTATTCACACATGAAGCTTCAAACTGAAGAGGAAAGAACCCAATGTTCGAAAGGCAGAGTAACTGTAAGCATGCCACATGAAGAATCTAAGTAAGGGATCAACTAATGTCGCAAGGAAGTTGGATGCATAGATAAAAAGCACATTGAAACTTGTACTGATGTATGTGGTTCTTAAAGTTGGGAGGCAAGTTGAAGGAAGCTTGAGATGGGGGGGGGGGGGGGGCAATGGTTAGCTAGGAAATTTGGAGACTCCAGTTCAAGGCCACCTGCAGTCACAAACACAAGCCCATTCTATTACAGTTTCCCCATTACAGCCCATGGTCTGATGGTTTTGGCAACTCAGACCTACATTGTCGCTGTCAGGTTGCGTGTGCAGAGACAGGGCAGTTCCCAGCTCCACGAACCCGAACTTTAAAAATGAATGCATGACATCGCACTTTCTGTTCGGCACGGAGGGCTGGAGTAGAAGTTGGAACCGGGCAATCCGGGAAGAACAGAGGAGGACGTCAGGTGTCAGGAGCGAGCTGGGCAAAAGGCATGCCTCAGGGCTCAGGCACTATGTCCAATGTTTAAAACAAAGAATAAACATTAAACATGAAGCATCCCTCCAGCCCTCACCATCCCTTCACTTCCCCATACACTCCCCAAGCCCTATCTGTTTAAATAAATCCATGCACCTTATGCCAATCACCCACCCACCACCCATAAATCTTTGATGAACTCCATGCCAATCTATGCCCCAACCAATATGAAGACCCCTCCCTCTGTTAGTTGTTTAATTGTCCATCACTATTCATGATTGGATGTGCACAGTGAGAAGTCTTACAACACCAGGTTAAAGTCCAACAGGTTTGTTTCAAACACTAGCTTTCGGAGCACTGCTCCTTCCTCAGGTGAATGAAGAGATATCCTGAGGAAGGAGCAGTGCTCCGAAAGCTAGTGTTTGAAACAAACCTGTTGGACTTTAACCTGGTGTTGTAAGACTTCTCACTGGGGCTGTTTAGCACAGGGCTAAATCGCTGACTTTGAAAGCAGACCAAGCAGGCCAGCAGCACGGTTCGATTCCTGTAACAGCCTCCCCGAATAGGCGCCGGAATGTGGCGACTAGGGGCTTCATTTGAAGCCTACTCGTGACAATAAGCGATTTTCATTTCATTTCATTTCATAAGACTTCTTATTGTGCTCACCACAGTCCACATCATGATTGGATGTGACAGAATTGCAGGGCTTAGATCTGATCCTGTGCTTGTGGGATTGCTGAGCTCTGTTTATTACATGTTGTTGTCTGCCACGAAAATAGACCTGTGTTGTAGCTTCAGCAGCTGAAGTGATGATGTTTAGTATGCTAATGTTGGAGCAAAGAGTGCTGATCAATTACTGAAGCAGTAAGATGTGCAGCAGCTTGGGCCCTGACAACCTTCTGGCAATGGTATTGCAGATTTACACTCCAGAACCAACCAAAACCTTAGTCAAGATGGCCCAGTACAGGAACAACACGGGAATCCACCGTGCAATGTATAAAATTGCCAAGGCATTAACTGCGCACAAAAAGGAGGACGACACCAATATGGCCAATTATTACCCCATAATTTGTATTCTCGTTCATGAGCTAAGGGATGGAAGGCAACATTGACAATGGTATCAAGTAGCTTATACACAATAATAACCATCAAACTGGTGCTCAGTTTGGATCCCACCAGGGTCACTCAGCTCCTGATCTCATTTCAACCTTGTAGGGCAGCACGGTAGCACAAGTGGATCGCACTGTGGCTTCACAGCACCAGGGCCTCAGGTTTGATTCCTCGCTGGGTCACTGTCTGTGCAGGGTCTGCACATTCTCCCCGTGTCTGCGTGGGTATCCTCCGGGTACTCCGGTTTCCTCCCACAGTCCAAAGATGTGCAGGTTAGGTGGATTGGCCATTCTAAATTGCCCTTAGTGTCCAAAAAAGGTTAGGATGGGTTATTGGGTTATGGGGATAGGGTGGAAGTGAGTGCTTGAGTGGGTCGTTGCAGTCACGGTGGGCCGAATGACCTCCTTCTGCACCGTATGTTCTATGTTCTAAATGTGGACAAAGAGCTGAACTCCAGAGGTGAGGTGAGGGCAACTGCCCTTGACATCAAAACAGCATTTGACCGAACATGGCACCAAGGAGCCCAAGAAAAACTGGAATCAATGGGAATCAAGGGGAAAACCCTCCACTGGTTGGAGTCATGCTTCGCACAAAGGACGATGGTTCTGGTTATTGGAGGACAAGCATCTCAGTCCAGAGACATCACTGCAGGAACTTGCCAGGGTCGTAACATAGGCCCAACCATCTTCAACTGCTTCATCAGTGACCGTCCTTCCATCATAAGGTCACAAGCAGTTGGTTTAGAGAGCTAGAGAAGGAATATTCCTCTCAGCTTTGCTAGAACAAAAGCCATACAATGGAGTAATGGTTAAGAAAACAAGTGCAGAGACCTGAAGAACAGCCAGTTAAGGAAACTAGAGAAATGAAGGGAAGTGAACAGAGACCAAGGTATTGTTCTGAAGAATTCAAGGAAGACTAAGCAAAGTGTTCTGAATGAAATAAACAATTGCAGACTTCAGAGGTGAATGAAACGTTTAATGCCATTTTAATACCAGTCTGGGAATTGTGATTTAAAGCAATTGTGAATAGTTTATACAGCAGTCAAGACAAAGAAATCCTAACGATGTAAAATCCTGCACTAGAGTTGCTGTTAAAAGTGGAGTGGAAACTTTAAAAAAAAAGTTTCATTTGCAAAACCTGGACTGTATTTCGGAATGCAAACTGCTAAGGGATAGCATTATTGAGAGAGAAGATTTGAAAACGTGTTTTGGGAGTGGAGTTTAGAAACTCTCAAGTGACAATCATCTGGGGGGATACTGAGGAAAAATCAGACTCTAACTTAAGTTCAGAGAGGAGTGCGTGCATTTCTTTGAGGATGTGATGAGACACATTGATGAAGGTCGGGCAGTGGATGTGGTGTATATGGATTTCAGTAAGGCATTTGATAAGGTTCCCCATGGTAGGCTCATTCAGAAAGTTAAGGGGCATGGGATACAGGGAAATTTGGCTGTCTGGATGCAGAATTGGCTGGCCGAAAGAAGACAGCGAGTGGTGGTGGATGGAAAGTATTCCGCCTGGAGGTCGGTGACCAGTGGTGTCCCGCAAGGATCTGTTCTGGGACCTCTGCTATTTGTGATTTTTATAAATGACTTGGATGAGGAAGTGGAAGGGTGGGTTAGTAAGTTTACTGATGGCACAAAGGTTGGGGGAGTTGTAGATAGTGTTGAGGGTTGTTGTAGGTTACAACAGGACATTGACAGAATGCAGAGCTGGGCTGAGAAATGGCAGATGGAGTTCAACCTTGATAAATGTGAAGTGATTCATTTTGGAAGGTCGAATTTGAATGTTGAATACAGGGTTAAAGGCAGGATTCTTGGAATTGTGGAGGAACAGAGGGATCTTATGGTCCACGTACATAGATCCCTCAAAGTTGCCACCCAGGTTGATAGGATTGTTAAGAAGGCGTATGGTGTGTTGGCTTTCATTAACAGGGGGATTGAGTTTAAGAGCCGCAAAGTTTTGCTGCAGCTTTATAAAACTCAAGTTAGACCGCACTTGGAATATTGTGTCCAATTCTGGTCACCTCATTATAGGAAGGATGTGGATATTTTGGAGACGGTACAGAGGAGATTTACCAGGATGCTGCCTGGACTGGAGAGCATTTCTTATGAACAAAGGTTGAGGGAGCTAGGGCTTTTCTCACTAGAGCAAAGAAGGAAGAGAGGTGACTTGATAGAGGTGTACAAGGTGATGAGAGGCATGGATAGAGTGGCTAGCCAGAGACTTTTCCCCAGGATGGAAATGGCTGTCATGAGGGAACATAATTTTAAGGTGATTGGAGGAAGGTAAAGGGGAGATGTCAGAAGTAGGTTCTTTACACAGAGAGTGGTGGGTGTGTGGAATGCACTGCCAGCAGAGGTGGTGGAGTCAGTCATTGGGAACATTTAAGCGACTCTTAGACAGGCACATGGACGGCGGTAAATTGAAGGGGTGTAGGTTAGGTTGATCTTACATTAGGATAAATGGTCGGCACAACATCGTGGGCTGAAGGGCGTGTACTGTGTTGTACTGTTCTATGTTCTATATTCTATGTTCTATTTGATCACAGCTAATCTGTGTGCTTAATCCATGTTAATTTTAAAACCTGTGTGTAATTGTTAAGCTAATGGGGCGAATATCGGAGTATTGTATCATCATCCTATTTTTAAATGTTTAGTAAATATTTTTTCCTTGTTGTTCAAACTAATTAGCAGTCCTGTAACTCTGATCTACCACAGTTAATAAAATCAAAGCAGAAGTTATGGTCCTTTGAGCCAGCATTCCATTCTGGAATCTTCCCGTCCAGTTATAACATTAACTGGGATCGTAACAACTGCCAGCACTGGTCAAAATCCTGGACCTTTCTTCTGAACAGCACTGTGGGTGTCCTTGCACAAGTGTTTGTCAAACTTTTTTTCCAGGTACCCATTTTTATCAACCAGCCAACCTTCGGCACCTAACCCGGCTGACCTTCGCAACCCATGCCGACCGACCTTTGCGACCCACTCCGGCCGATCTTCGCGACCCACGCCAGCTGACATTTGCAGCCCATGCCGGCCGACCTGCGCGGCCCACCATTTTCTCTTACCTTGTTTGTTGCTGACAAAAATGGAGGAAATGGTTTTGGGTCCCTTTGGCCCCCAATGGTCCCTTTGTCCCTTTGGCCCCCCGAACTTGAAAAAAAAGACTGCGACCATATTAAAAAAAAATGCGGCTGCAGGCGCATGCGTACCGATGATCGGGCACGCAAGCACAGTGCGGCCGAATTTTATTTATCTGTTCCTGGCCATTTTGAAGGCCGCTCACAGCCGGCATTATTAAAAGCCGGCTGCTGCGGCTGTTGCTCGTGGATTTGCGCGATCGGTATCGGGAGTGCCACGATGGATGGCTCCGCGACCCTCCCGACAGCCGCCCGCGACCCCGAGTTTGACAATGCCTGCCTTACACCACACGGTCTGCAGCGGTTTGAGAAGGCAGCTCACCACCACCTTCTCAAGGACAATTAACGGTGCGCTATAGAATGCTGTCCGACCCAGCAATGAATGCCCATGAATGAATTTTAAAAATACAAAGATAACAGAATCATTTTAAATACACACTTTCTTGTATGACTAACATCTCTCAATACAAATATGACATATGTGTGTGTGTTCTCTTTTATTACAGTGAATTCCAAAGTTCATACAAACACTTGCTCAACACTCTTTCTGAACACTGCACCTATGTTGTATGCCTGTGCTCACCTTTTTAAAAAAAAAATCTTTGTTTTGAGTCACCAAGCTCACCAAGTTCTGATTAATTCATCAAATAAATGATCCGATGATTTTGGAATATTTCAATTTCACAGTGAGAATGTTCCATCTGGTGTACAGAAATTCAAAATGTCCCCCACGGCAGGGTTATGGGCTTCGTGGGCAACACAGTGAGGCAAATACAGGTGTGAAATTTAACTCCTGTTCTGCGCAATTTCCAACTCAAAGGTTTGGAAAGAGCTGGTTCGAAGGTTATCTTGCCGAGATATATAAAATAGATCGTGGGATAGAGAAAGTAAGCCCGGAATAATAATTCCTGAATGCACCAAACAACGTTCATTGCTGAAAAGGGCAGATTAAGGAAAGATTCTTGGAAGCGTTCCTTTGCTCTGAAGATGCAAAATTGCTGTAGCATGTTTTCAAGAAATGTGGCTGAGGCCAAGAAGATTGGTCTCATTTCCAGAACAAATACTGGAATTAAAACAAAATGATAGTTCTGATATTCCAGGAGAATGGAACCTGTGGGCTGTCTTCATCGAAGACCATTCTGTGATTTTTGTGCATATTTTCCCTGCATGGTTAGTAATTCAAAGGGTAGAATGTTCCTGGGGCCAGCATCATTGTGAGCCTGCGACGGCAGATCTAAAGCCGGTGGCCGCCTCCAGTAAAATTGCTGAGCCGTTCACAATGCCAGCAGGTATAGGATCAAGATGTCCATTTGGTCCTGTTGATGGAGGCCTAAAACCCACAAGGAAATCCTGCCCAAAACAAAGTCTCATCTAAGAACTAGTCATCACACTGTCACAGACAGGGATGTTTGAAAAGTATATCTGAGCCTATTAGCGTTGGGTTTAATATTGGGTGAACAACAGCAGGTTATGCCAAATTCACTCTGTTATGTTAACTATTTTTCATCTGTTTTGCAAAACCAGATCAACAGGATAATTAAGATAATAGTTACTTCACATAACATGAAAATGATGCACCATTACTTTCCTCACCAATTACAGACCATTTTTAGCATTGTGTAAAACTCATCCCCATAAAGTAGCAACCCAAATACAATTTAGTTGCACAGAAACGAGGAGGGGGATTCTCATGGCCTTCCAGCTGTGTGTGTTCTCGGTGGTATGAAGGACTTTAGCTGGCAGTGGGATTCTCTGCTCCCACCGTCGTCAATGGGATTTACCATTGAAGCCACCTCCCGCCACCGAGAGTCCTGCTGCCAGCGAATTCCAGCTCAGAAGCATTTTCTTTAGGATGTATGAAGAAATCAAATGTCACCTTTTAAATAGATATTTCCACTAACTAATGTGACCGTACTGTGAACCTGATAACCCATGATATCTGAAGAATGCAACATAAAATATATTAGTAGACTGCCAAAGAATTTCTGTGAAGCTCAGAATGAATACTACAAACTTAATAAAGAATGGCCCAGATTTTGCAGTCAGTGGCGAAGCAAGTTTTCTCGACTTTGACCTCGAAGAAAACATAAGAGATAGCAACCAGATTAATCCATTTGAGTCTTCCAGGCTGCAAGTTTATGGCTGGTTTTTGGCATCAATTCAATTTTCCTTTATGTTTTATGTTTCCTTTCAGAGTCGCCTGATATCTCTCGATACTGCCACAAGGTTCAAACCGAATACTGATCAAAGAACCAATACACCAGTTAGTTAGTTCAAAGTCAATACTATTTATTTACACACATAGTAAGATCAACTCATGCACAGCAGCACTACAAACTAAACTATCTCTAACGCTAACGCCTATACTTAACTTCGGGTGCCCACTTAGTCAGAGGAACAATGGCCGTTGTTCGGATCTGAGGCTGTTGAGTTCGAAGAGATACAGGAGAACAGCTAAGGTCGTCCGTCTGGTAGTGAGCGTTGACCTTGAACTTACTTGCTTCTGGTGATGCTGGTGGATGGGTCTCTCCGATTGAGAGCCAAATCCAAGAGAGCAAATCTCTCGTGGGGGTTCCTTCTTATACTTGGAGGGGTTTCGCTCGCTTTTAGGCGGGCCTTAAACTTGGTTCCAATTAATCATTCTCGATCAATGTTATTGATCTTGTCCAATAAAGGGGTGGGTGCTCTGATGGTTGGGCGTGTCTGAGGTGGCTGTTGGCCTCGCTTTGTTTGTGTCTTTCTGGCGCCAGGATGTCTGCAACAGTATCAACTATCTGAGTGTTAGTCCTTTGTTTGTCGGAGATGGGCCATCAATATGCTAATCGACCGAGAGTTTCGATTCCGTCTGGTAATTGCTTTCCAAATATACATTCAGGCACTGTGCCTGCTTGCTGTCTAGCATTGTCCACATTTCCCTACATTCTTTGTGAGCATCCATTTTGTGTTCTGGAAGTGGCCACCCCTGATGGCTACAGCACCTAGAAACCTATTCACCTTTATCTTGAAGATATGGATTTCTGTGAATTGGTTTTCCATCTTTCCTGATGGCAGTTTCAAACCAATACCAAGATAAGGTGATGTCTTGGCATGCAGCAGCAGTGATGTCAGCGAGCAAGTGAGGAATGAACTACTTTGAAGTATTCACACACAAAAACAAAGGAATGATTCCTATCTCTATTTGAATTTTGACTCTCTTTCCCAGAATTGCCAGCTTTTAGTTTATTTTACTGAGATAAAAATAGACACCCTGGCTCTAACCCAAATGTCCAAAAATGGGCCATCCTTCGACAGCACCTTCCAAATTCGAGGTCTCTACCACCCCAAAGGACATGGGCAGTAGATGCAAGGGAACACCACCACCCTGAAAGTTCCCCTCCAAGTCACACATTATCCTGACTTGGTGTCTAGCATTGTTCGCATTTCCCTACATTCTTTGTGAGCGTCCATTTTGACTATTACCAATCCTTCAATGTTGCTGGATCAAAATCCCAGAACTCCCTCCTTAACAGCATTGTGGGTGTCCCCACAACACATGGACTGCAGGCGTTCATGAAGGCAGCTCACCACCACCTTTTCAAGGGCACTTAGAGATGGGCAGTAAATGCTGCCCTCGCCAGCGATGCTCACATCCCATGAGCAATAAATATTTTAAAAAGTATTTAATATCCTTCATTTTCAATTAAATTTTAAATCAGCAAAAGTAATGATTAGGATTAGATTCCGATAGAGCAAAAACATGGTAAACAAACTTCGAAAAAATATATACATTTCAAAATATGTGGATTTTAAAATTATTATGGAAATGTCATTCCTGGAGAAAATTAACTTCTTAGCGCCAGTCAGGGTGTTTAACAGTAATTAATAAGTTAGCACTGCATTTTAAGAAACTCAACTGCGTCTCAATGAACAAGATGCAACGTGTTCAAGGGTTTTCTCAGCAAGGCTAGCAGCTTAAGAATGGAAGTTCTTATTAGTTCAAATATTTCTCATTGTTATAATTCTGTTAGGAACTATTAACATTTCAAGACGAAATCCAAACATCCAGAAATTAACCAGCAGAGCTACGCCACGCGATTTAACAAACAAACTTTATTGCACTGCTGGGTGGCATGTTGGCACAGTGGTTAGCACTGCTACCTCACAACACTAAGGACTGGGGTTAAATTCTGGGAATAGCTCTCTCAATTGAGTGAAATGCAGTCTTCACAAAAGGAAAATTACAATTGCCTCTCTCTGTTCCTAAACTGTTGGTAAACACACAGAGCAAAATTAAACAAAAACTTTTTAGCCAACCTTCCACATTGAATAATTATCTGACACATGGCAAGTTGACATGCTTTCGGAAGTTTCAAAGAGAAATGCAATTTTACCTTCCCCCCACAATGCAAATCCTGCCCACTGTTGCTAATTTTGCTAAGTGTGCTTTACACTTAATTTGCTCTGTTTAATCACCTTGCTCTAGAGTCGCCAGGTATCTTTATGATACCACCATGAGGTTCAAGTTCAAGTGCTGATCAATAACTCAATACACCAGTTAGTAAGGTTCAAATCAAAACACATTTATTATATACACAGTCAATCGCTACTCATGCATAAAATACTACTCACTAGACTATTTCTAACACTAACAGGCCAATACTTAGCTTTGGAAAAGGAACCCACTGGGTCAGGGAACAATGGCCTCTCGTTCGATCCTGAGTCTGCAGGCTTCCAGCTGGTATGGACTAATGGTTAGGAGCGCCTATCTCGTAGCGTGCGTTGACTGGACACTTACTTGGTTGGTGCAGCTGCTAGGCAAGTCTCTCTGAGTTGAGAGTCACGGTCAAGAGTTCTTGAGAGCTGCCAAGAAGGACGAATTGAACTTGGGGACTCTACTTTATAGTCCCCAGGCCCCGTATTTGGTTCCAAGTGATTGGACTGAGTTCTGATCACTTGGATCGATTTCTCCAATACTGGAGCTGTTCACTGATCGCTGGTAGGTTCCTAAGTGTCCTTTGGCCTCCCTTTGTTTTGGCTCCCACTAGGATCGAAGAGTCTGGCTTGGCCTCAATTATCTTAACTGTTTCAATTGTTCCTGGGGATCGCTCATCAATGTGTAGATGGTCGTCAGTTTCAGTGCTGTCTGGGTTTCTGCAAGTTCTAATATACAGGAGATTTTGCACCTGCTTGTTTTCCTGCGTTTGGCCATTTCTCCCTGCATTCTTAGCGGATCTCCATTTTAAAGTCGGGAAGTGGCCAACCCGGGTAGCTACACCACCCCATCTCCAGCCCCCCATCAGATCCCCCACCAGAGACCTCCATTAGAAACCCCAACAGAACCCTCATCAGAGACCCCCATCGGAGACTCCCATGAGACTCCCCCTCCAAATCAGGCACCCCCAGAGACCCCAATCAGATACCCCACCAGAATCCCCCTTCAGACCTCCCCATCAGGGATCCCATCAGAGCTCCCACCCATCAGAAACCCTCCCATATCAGAGACTCACCCATCAGAGACCCCATCAGAGACCCCCCATAGATGTTTAAATACTCTAGGTCAAGTTGTCATATGGAAGGGGGACGTTTTGGGTATTCTAAAAGACATTAAGGTGGACAAGTCTCCAGGACCGGATGGGATCTATCCCAGGTTACTGAGGGAAGCGAGGGTCGAAATAGCTAGGGCCTTGACAGATATCTTTGCAGCATCCTTGAGCACGGGTGAGGTCCCGGAGGACTGGAGAATTGCTAATGTTGTCCCTTTGTTTAAGAAGGGTAGCAGGGATAATCCAGGGAATTATAGACCTGTGAGCTTGACGTCAGTGGTAGGCAAACTGTTGGAAAAGATACTGAGGGATAGGATATATTCACATCTGGAAGAAAATAGACTTATCAGTGATAGGCAGCATGGTTTTGTGCAGGGAAGGTCATGTCTTACAAACCTAATTGAATTCTTTGAGGAAGTGACAAAGTTGATTGATGAGGGAAGGGCTGTAGATGTCATATACATGGACTTTAGTAAGGCGTTTGATAAAGTTTCCCATGGCAGGTTGATGGGAAAAGTGAAGTTGTATGGGGTTCAGGGTGTACTAGCTAGATGGATAAAGAACTGGCTGGGCAACAGGAGACAGAGAGTAGTGGTGGAAGGGAGTGTCTCAATATGGAGAAGGGTGACTAGTGGTGTTCCATAGGGATCCGTGCTCGGACCACTGTTGTTTGTGATACATAAATGACCTGGAGGAAGGTATAGGTGGTCTGATTAGCAAGTTTGCAGATGATACTAAGGTTGGTGGAGTTGCAGATAGCGAGGAGGACTGTCAGAAAATACAGCAAAATATAGATAGATTGGAGAGTTGGGCAGAGAAATGGCAGATGGAGTTCAATCCAGGCAAATGTGAGGTGATGCATTTCGGAAGATCAAATTCAAGAGCGGACTATATGGTCAATGGAAGAGTCCTGGGGAAAATTGATGTACAGAGAGATCTGGGAGTTCAGGTCCATTGTACCCTAAAGGTGGCAACGCAGGTTGATAGAGTGGTCAAGAAGGCATACAGCATGCTTGCCTTCATCGGACGGGGTATTGAGTACAAGAGTCGGCAGGTCATGTTACAGTTGTATAGGACTTTGGTTAGGCCACATTTGGAATACTGCGTGCAGTTCTGGTCGCCACATTACCAGAAGGATGTGGATGCTTTAGAGAGAGTGCAGAGGAGGTTCACCAGGATGTTGCCTGGTATGGAGGGTGCTTGCTATGAAGAAAGGTTGAGTAGATTAGGATTGTTTTCATTGGAAAGACGAAGGTTGAGGGGGGACCTGATTGAGGTCTACAAAATTATGAGAGGTATGGACAGGGTGGATAGCAACAAGCTTTTTCCAAGATTGGGGGTGTCAATTACAAGGGGTCACGATTTCAAGGTGAGAAGGGGAAAGTTTAAGGGAGATGTGCGTGGAAAGTTTTTTACGCAGAGGGTGGTGGGTGCTTGGAACGCTTTGCCAGCGGAGGTGGTAGAGGCAGGCATGATAGCATCATTTAAGATGCATCTAGACAGATATATGAACGGGTGGGGAACAGAGAGAAGTAGGCCTTGGAAAATAGGCAACAAGTTTAGATAAGGATCTGGATCGGTGCAGGCTGGGAGGGCCGAAGGGCCTGTTCCTGTGCTGTAATTTTCTTTGTTCTTTGTTCTTATATTAGTCACCCGTGCCTGAAAGCTAAACAGCAGTCCAGGCAGAAAAAGTGCAAAATCACACAGAGAATCACAAAATGAATTTGACCTCCAAGGCTACCTTTTGATTCTGCAACCCAATGAAGAATTTCTATCGTTATTGTAATTTTTTGGACTCTTTCCCAGCTAGCTTTTAGCTTACTTTATTGGACAATGACCAACACACTGGCTCCACCCAGAGGTCCAGAAATGGATCACCTATCATTCACGAGTATACACCTCTCCCTCTGACCATGGGCAGCACGGTGGCATAGTGGGTAGCACTGTTGCTTCACAGTGCCAGGGTCCCAGGTTCGATTCCTGGCTTCGGCCACTGTCTGCGCAGATTCGGCACGTTCTCCCCATGTCCTCCCACAAATCAGGAAAGACATGCTGTTAGGTAATTTGGACATTCTGAATTCTCCCTCTGTGTACCCGAACAGGCGCTGGAATGTGGCGACTAGGGGCTTTTCACTGTAACTTCATTGCAGTGTTAATGTAAGCCGACTTGTGACAATAAAGATGATTAAAATCAAAAGATAAACATTGGGTAAACTTTTAACTGTAACTAATTCCCAGCTTGTTTGAAATGTATTCACTTCAGGATGATTCTCCTTTTCTCAATCATGATTTTCCATTTATCTTATATTTAATCCCTAAACTTCCAACCGAAAAGTTACATTCCTAAAACTAAAAGTTATAGTCGAAAGCAATCCAGACACCTGGCCGTCTGGAAGGGTTTTTTTTCTCTTTGAAAATAGAAGAACAAGCACCGAGACAACTTTGGATGACGTGACTAACAAGCTTCATCATCCTTTGTAAATCGTGTGATTTCAATGCAGCAAAAAAAAAATCAACACTGCTAATTATTCAGGGACAGATCAATTCACTAAATGCACACAAAATGGACGTGATTTCTGCACCACCGCCCCTGCTCCACACCTCCCCCCCCCACCCCCCCCCCCCCTCGCTCCCCGCCCCCAGCACCATCACCGTGGCATGTTTTGTGGTGGCAGAGGCGAACCACCATTGGCTGCCAGTGGGACCTTCTGCTCCCATGCTGCTAACGGGGTTTCCCATTGCCCGCACCCTTTGCCACCTCTGGCGAGCACGCAGCTTTGAGAATAGAAAGCCTTGCAGATCAAAGTATCTGAAGGGGTTTAAAACCTTGAGATGTAGTTTTGGCTTTCTATGAAGTAGCAGCTGTAGCTTTCTACACCACTGTCTGAGGCAGCAGGTGTAAGTGACAGATAAGTGAAAAAGCAGTGATTTTGCATTTTTTCTGCCTGGACTGCTGTTTAGCTTTCAGGCATGGATGACTGATATGGGGGGTCTCTGATGGGGAGGGTCTCTGACGGGAGAGTCTCTGATATAGGAGGATTTAGATGGGTGGGAGCTCTGATGGGATCTCTGATGGGGAGGTCTGAAGGGGGACTTTGGTGGGGTATCTGATTGGGGTCTCTGATGAGGGTTCTGGTGGGGGTTCTAATGGAGGTCTCTGGTGGGGGGGATCTGAAGGGTGGCTGGAGATGGGGTGGGCAGGATTTGCATTGTGGGGGGAAGGGGGCACCCTGATGGACTTTCTGGGCACCTACCTTAGACACATACTCCTTTGGCCCACCACGAGGTCCACCGCGTCAGGACCACGTTGGCAATTATCTGCACTAACCCAGGCCCGCTTGAATCCTGTCCCAAAGGTCTGGAGCATCACAGAGGCATGGAGAATCCAGTGTCCAGCCCGTGAATAGGACGCTAATGCCTGGCGGCAATCCCATTTTTTGCCTGACACAAGATTCTCTGCTGCATTGCGATCTCTCCTACTGGCAGCGGGCAACAGATAATGTCCCCCCTAGATATTCACAACACCATTGATTGTAATCAGGAGCAATTTCAACAACAAAGTTTGAGGAAGCTTTATGTCACTGACAACAAACCTTTTAGATTTCTACATTGCTCAGCACATGTGTGGACTCCAGAAAATGTTGTCAGTTTCTGTCGAGTAATGCTGGTGCATTCTGAAAATGTCACTGTCATTACCACTGCAAACTCAGGGCTCTAAAACCTCTTAAAATCCGTAATGGTAATCTATCTCCTCCTGACTGATAAACAACTAGCTTTTAACCTCCTACTACGAAAAGGAAAATAGCTACTCTCAGAAATCAGAAGCAGTTGAATAAAAGCAAGAACAAATAGAGGCAGGTTTTCGTCAAGCTACAGTTAGTAAGAGAACAAGCACCGAGACAACTTTGGATGACGTGACTAACAAGCTTCATCATCCTTTGTAAATCGTGTGATTTCAATGCAGCAAAAAAAAAATCAACACTGCTAATTATTCAGGGACAGATCAATTCACTAAATGCACACAAAATGGACGTGATTTCTGCACCACCGCCCCTGCTCCACACCTCCCCCCCCCCCCCCCCCCCCCCCTCTCGCTCCCCGCCCCCAGCACCATCACCGTGGCATGTTTTGTGGTGGCAGAGGCGAACCACCATTGGCTGCCAGTGGGACCTTCTGCTCCCATGCTGCTAACGGGGTTTCCCATTGCCCGCACCCTTTGCCACCTCTGGCGAGCACGCAGCAGGGGGGTTAACTGTCAGTGGGACCGTAAGATCCCGCTGCTGGGAACAGCCAGAAAGTCCTGCCCAACATATTTAGAACTATAAGCTGACTTTTCTGCCATCAGTATCAGACTTAGTCGTAATGCCCTTCACTGTCAGATAGTGTCGCTATCCAAATTTTGAACGTGAATAATGGTTACTTGGTTGAAAGGAGGAAGACAACTAGTTCTTGTGGCAATCAGGTCCCAAATGGGATTTCAAGCCTTCAAGAGTGCATGAGATGGGAGAAGATTGCCAAAGCGATAGAGGGTTGAAAAGCTGGCATGGATTAGGATCATTTGGAACGCTGCAGTAGTTCTCTTCATTGTTGGAACAAATTTGCCAAGTTTCCTTTTGGCATTATGAGATGATCCACAAAGTGAAATCTTCACAACTTGGTACTGCGGATCAGTAATGCCTCAGCCACAGAAGAACTCGATGCTTGCCCAGAAATGGCATGCAATGGTCTTAGTTTTAATGATGCCTTTTGCAATTAGACAGAGCTATAGCAGATGAAGGAATGGAAGAAAAATGGGACAACACCTTATCCAGGAATCAATGACATTGAATCAATAAGAGAATTATACAAGATTCAACTTACCCTGACCATGTTTTACCTCTTCCTCTCCCACCCAACCTTTCTATGCGGACATTAGTGAGGTGGACAAAGCTTGTGCTCATTGGTACTTTGAAATTTAGATTATTAATCGAGGCCACTGGTATTTCACTGGTGCAGCCTTCAAACCCCCCCCCCCCCCCCCCCCCACCATCTTCACCCCAACATCCTCCCCCAACCCCATGCCCACACATTTAGGGTTATCAGAAATGGTATTAGTTGTTCATTGAGAGAATGCCTGGTTGATGTTCATAAGCAAAAGGTATCTACTGATTAAGATATGGGGCTGGATTTTCCACCCTGCCGTACCACATTTCTGTTTCACCCCGCCGGCAGGGTGTTCCGTTACACTGGCTGGTCAATGGGGTTTCCCATTGTGCGGCAGCCCCATGCCATTGGGAAATTCCCGGGCTGCTGGCAAAACGGGCCATCCCACCAGCGGAGGATCCAGCCCATGATTCGGTGTCTATAAAGAAAAGATAATTACATTATTCACTCTCATATCCTTTGACTTGATAGGGTCTGGGCACACAGATCTATTGCGAATGCCTCTAACTGGAAGAAAGGAACCATCAAAACCCCCACAGGAAACCAATATCGATCTCCCTGGAGGGCAAATGGAATATGAGCTTCTCTGGTAGTGGGAGGAATCCCACTCAGCTGGGGCTCAAAAAGCAGCGGAAAAGCAGGTCCGAACAATAACCGGCATGTTGGTTATGCCAACACAGACTGTGATTGTAGACAGTTACTGCCCTGGGCAGACTTACTGTTAAAGTAAAATAAACCTTTATCTTCCAACCCTGGCTTCCTTGGTCATTAAAGGAACTTAGACAGAATAGCTGGTTCTATCAGCTATCCCCTGTGAAGGGTATCAAAGGATATGGGGGAAGGCGGGATCAGGCTATTGAGTTGGATGATCAGCCATGATCATGATGAATGGCAGACCAGGCACGAAGGGCTGAATGGCCTTGTTATGTTCATATTTCCTGTGTTTCTATGTGAAACATGGAATGGGGTTCAAGGTTTGAGGGTGTGAGGGCAATAGTAATGATGGTTTTTAAGAAGACAGAGATAGGAACAGGATGGGCTTGAAGGAGAATTAGGGGCGGAGGCCAAGTTATGAGGGATCAGAGGTGAGGTGGTAAGATGGACACAGAACTGGCTCAGTCACAGAAGGCAAAGGGTAGCAGTAGAAGGGTGTTCTCTGAATGGAAGTTTGTGACTAGTGGTGTTCAACAGGGATCTGTGCTGAGGCCTCTGTTGTTTGTAGTATACTTAAACGATTTGGAGGAAAATGTAGCTGGTCTGATTAGTAGGTTCACGGATGACACCAATGTTGATGGAATGGCAGATAGTGTTGAGGATTGTCAGAGGATACAGCAGGACATAGATTGGTTGGAGACTTGGGCAGAGAAATGGAAAATGGAGTTTAATCCGGACAAGTGTGAAGTATTTCAATTTAGTAGGCCTAACATAGAGGGGAAGTATACCGTAAATGGCAAAACTCTTAGGAATATAGAAAGTCAGAGAGATCTGAGCGTGCAGATCCACAGATCTTTGAAAGTGGCAACACAAGTGGACAAGGTAGTCAAGAAAGCATACGTAATGCTTGCCTTCATTGGACGGGGCATTGAGTATAAAAACTGGCAAGTCATGCTGCAGTTGCATAGAACCTTGGTAATGCCGCACTTGAAATATTGCACACAATTCTGGCCGCCACAGTACCAGAAGGATGTGGAGAAGGTGCAGAGGAGGTTTACCAGGATTGTGCCTGATCTGGAGGGTGTTAACTATGCAGAGAGGCTGAATAGGCTCAGACTGTTTTCATTCGAGCGACGGAGGTTGAGGGGTGACCTGATAGAGGTTGACAAGATTATGAGGGGCTTAGATAGAGTGCACGGGCAGGCACTCTTTCCCAGGGTGGAGGGGTCAGTCACTAGGGGGCATAGATTTAAGGTCCATGGGGTAAAGTTTAGAGGGGATGTGCGAGGCAGGTTTTTTACATAGAGGGTGATGAGTGCCTGGAACACGTCGCCAGGGACACGATACATTAACGGGGATCAAAAGGCATCTTGACAAATATATGGATAGGATGGGTATAGAGGGATGCGGCACAAAGACATGAGGAAGTTTTGCCCAATGTTGATTTCATGACCGGTACAGTCCTGTGCTGTATTGTTCTTTGTTCTTTATAGTGAGTAGTAAAGGCACAATAAAGAGAAGGCCGTCAAGATGTGCATCAGAATTTTGTCAAAGCCAGGACAGCAATTCAATTATCCAGAATAAGGTTCTGAATGGCAGAGGTCTTCTTCATGAGCAAATAGATATTCTGGAGTGAGGTGTTGAGGCAATGGCGACTGTATAATCCACTGACAGAGTGTAAGTGGACAATGTTGGGTTGAATGGGATCAGACCCCAGCGAACACTGCAGCTACAAAGGAGGATAGGGCAGTAGGGGTGTCTAACTCTAAGAAGATGGTGATAATTGCCTCAGTTGGCCCTTTGCAGAATACTAAACAGACTCATGACAGGCAGTATTAGGCATATCAAAGTGGTATTCAAGCTTGGGGCTTTAGTTGGACAGTAGGGGAGTAATATGTGTTAGAACAGAGATTGGGGGTTGTTATATTACTCTTTGGTAGTATTTCATTACTCTTTGCTTCGGAATCCAGAACAGCCTGATGGTGTGATTATAAAGAAACCACCAACCTCAGAGTTAAAGCAAAACTGATATATTGAATAACTATTTATTTTATAGTGAGTTCAAACACTCCACAGAACTATAATTATTAATAAAGTAATCAATGTTAAGTAATAACTAATTGAATTACATGTGCTGCTTCTATTTAATCTTAACTATGCTGTGATCTATCTCTCTCTCTGACACTCAACTGCCTAATACCCAAGATTCCCTGAGTTCTTATATTTATACTGGGAACAAATGGTGCCCTCTAGTGTTTGTATTACACTGAGATGTAATAATAAACCGTTTACTTGTCTACATATAAACATATTATTATGTATTCCCGTACCAGCCTCCCCGAACAGGCGCTGGAATTTGGCGACTAGGGGCTTTCCACAGTAACTTCACTGAAACCAACTTGTGACAATAGGTGATTATTATTATTATTATTATTACAGGGGTCAATATAAAAAGTGATCAATGCTTAGTATGGACCCTTGGGTGGAATTGTCAAGGCAAAAACCCCAGGAATCATTCCAGATCCAGTAATCCTGTTATAAGGTCTGTCGATGGACAGAATGGTTGCTCCGTCCACACTTATATTTGCAATTTGATGCGACCATCTATTCACGCGAGACAGAGAGTTGAAGTGAACAGTGGCTTTAATCGACTAGAACAGTGCCTGCCTGCGACTGCTCTGCTACTGAGAGCCGCCTACAGGGCAGCTGCTCTTTACACCTCCCCTCAAAGGGCGGAGCCCACAAGGGCACCAACATGATACATTCTGTGTAATATTGTACAATGGTCCATAGGTGGAGCCCACATGGGCAACAGCGTGATACAGTGTAATACAGTGGTGAATTGTTAGTACATTACATTCATATTCATCCCCTGTTAAAAAATTGAAGTCCAGCGGGGGTGAAGGGTTCACAGGTTCAGTCTGTCCGGCACCCTGATCGTGCGCTGTGATTGCCGGAGCTCTGGTATCGCAGCTGGCCCGGGTGTCAAACTCATCAGTGCGGGCATGGGTGGTGACCTCACCGGTGCGGGCACAGACATGGACGCCGGGAGCGTGCTTTCAGGAGCTTCGTTCCTGTGGGTCGGTGACGGGGGGGAAAGGAGTATAGGAGGGGGTGTGGAGGCCATGTAGGGGCGGGGACGCTGGTCGGCGTAGGTTGGGGGGGTGGTATGTTGGGGTGGTGGTGGTGGAACCTGCGGGTACCAGGTCCCGGAGGGAAACCGTATCCTGTCGACCGTCGGGGTGTTCTAGGTATGCGTACTGAGGGTTGGTGTGAAGTAGCTGGACCGTCTCGACCAGCGAGTCGGACTTATGGCTCCAGACATGTTTGCGGAGTAGGATGGGCTCCGGTGCCTTCAGCCAGGATGGAGGTGGATTTCCTGGGGAAAACAAACACGCGGTCATGAGGGGTCTCGCTCGTGGCTGTGCAAAGGTGGGACCTAATGGAGTGGAGTGCGTCGGGGAGGACCTCCTGCCAGTGGGAAACTGGGAGATTCCTACATCGTAGGGCCAGGAGGACGGCCTTCCAGACCGTCGCATTCTCCCTCTACACCTGCCTGTTTCCCCGGGGGTTATAACTGGTAGTCCTGGTCCAGGCGATGCCCTTACCGAGCAGGTACTGACGCAGTTCGTCGCTCATAAATGAGGAGCCCCGGTCACTGTGGACATAAGTGGGGAAACCGAACAAGGTGAAGATACTATGTAGGGCCTTAATGACAGTGGCTGCGGTCATGTCGGGGCAAGGGATTGCAAAGGGGAACCGGGAGAACTCGTCAACGACGTGTAGGAAATCCGTGTTGCGGTTGGTAGAGGGGAGGGGCCCTTTGAAGTCGATATTGAGGAGCTCAAAGGGCCAGGATGCCTTCACCAGGTGGGCCTTATCCGGTCGATAGAAGTGCGGCTTACATTCCGCGCAGATTTGGCAGTCCCTGGTGATGGGCCTGACCTCCTCGGTGGCGTAGGGCAGGTTGTGGGCCTTGATGTAGTGGAGAAACCGGGTGACCCCTGGGTGGCAGAGGTCATCGTGGATGGCACGGGAGTCAGACATCTTGCGCGTTGGCGCACGTGCCGCGGGACAGGGATCTGGGGGCTCGTTGAGCTTCCCAGGACGATACACTATATCGTAATTATAGGTGGAGAGTTCGATCCTCCACCTCAAGATCTTATTGTTCTTGATCTTGCCCAGCTGTGTATTATCAAACATGAAGGCTAGCTACCGTTGGTCGGTGACGAGGGTAAACCTCCTACCAGCGAGGTAGTGCCTCCAGTGCCGCACAGCTTCCACGATGGCCTGGGCTTCTTTGTCGACTGAGGTGTGTCGAATTTTGGAGGCGTTGAGGGTGTGGGAAAAAAATGCTACTGGCCTGCCCGCCTGGTTACGGGTGGCGGCGAGGGTGACCACTGACGCTCTCCACCTGGAAGGGGACGGACTCGTCCACCGCGCACATCACGGCTTTGGCAATATCTGCCTTGATGCGGCTGAAGGCCTGGTGGGCCTCAGCCGCCAGTGGGAAGATGATAGCTTTGATCAGTGGGCGGGCTTTGTCCGCATAGTTGGGGACCCACTGGGCATAATAGGAAAAGAACCCGAGGCACCTTTTCAGGGCCTTGGGGTAGTGGGGAAGGGGAAGTTGCAGGAGGGGGCGCATACGGTCGGGGTCGGGCCCTAGAACTCCGTTTTCCATGACATAGCCGAGGAAGGCGAGTCTGGTTGTGCAGAAAACGCATTTCTCCTTGTTATAAGTGAGGTTGAGGGCTTGGGCGGTTTGGAGAAATTTCTGGAGGTTGGCACCGTGGTCCTGCTGGTCGTGGCTGAAGTGTTGGATGATGTAGACTTGCGAGGTTAACATATACCACCAATACTGAGGAAGGTTCAACTCTATTTTATTAACTAACTATAAACTAATCGACATACGAGAACGGTGGGTTTAAACGATGCTAGTTTAACTAGAGACCTAAACCTGTCCGAATCAGTTGACTCTCTCAGCACGTGGTGTGAGTCTGTGCTGGGCTGGATGAGTTCTTGTTCCACTGAGAGGCAGCACCCAGAATGAGCGGGAACCGTGGTGCCCTCTGCCTTTATAGTGTGTGTATTCTAACTGGTGATTGGCTGCGGTGTTTGTGCATGTTGATTGGTCCCAGTGTATGTCCATCAGTATGTGTCTGCACCATGATATACTGGTGTAGATTATGACAGTGGGCGCAGATGGTGATGTTGTCCAAGTACGGAAATGTTACCCGCAGCCCGTACTGGTCCAGCATTCATCGTCCATCGTTCTTTGGAAGACCAAGACCCCGTTTGTGATGCCGAAGGGAACCCGGAGGAAGTGGAAGAGGCGGCCGTCTGCCTCAAAGGCCGTGTAGTGGCGGTCCTCCTGACGGATCAGGAGCTGGTGATATGCAGACTTCAGATCCACCATGGAGAACACCCGGTAGTGTGCGATCTGATTCACCATGTCCGCTATCCGGGGAAGGAGGTACGCATCGAGGTGCATGTACCGGTTTATGGTTTGGCTGTAGTCTACAACCATCCGGTTCTTTCCCCGGTCCTGACAACCACCACCTGAGCTGTCCAGGGGCTATTGTAGCCTCGATGTTCCCTTCCCGCAAGAGTCGCTGGACCTCGGACCTGATAAAAGTCCTGTCCTGGATGCTGTACCGCCTGCTTCTGGTGGCGACTGGCTTACTGTCGGCAGTGAGATTTGTGAAGGCTACGTATGGTGAGTGGGGGTAGGGGCCCAGCGACCTTCAGGGTTAGGCTCCTGAGGTTGCACTGGAAATCCAATCCCAACAGGAGAGGAGCGCAGAGGACGGGGAGTACATATAGTTTAAAATTGGCGTACTCGCCACCCTGTATCGCGAGGTTCGCGACAGTGTACCCCTGGATCTGCACTGAGTGCAATCGAGGGAGATTGTTTGAAGTGCGGCGAAGATTTTGAGCGAGCAGCGCCTTACCGTGTCAGGGTGAATAAAGCTCTCTGTGCTCCCGGAGTCAAACAGGCAAGGCATTTTGTGTCCATTGACCAGGACAGTCATCAAGGAGTTCCGGAGGTGTTTTGGTCATGACTGGTCGACGGTGACCGTGCCGAATTGTGGGTAGCCGGCGTAGTCAAAGGTGATGGGGTGGTCCCAAGATGGCTGCCCCCGTCGGTCGCACGTGTCGGGCGGCGATGCAGGTGGCGACCAAGATGGTGGCCCCCGTCGGTCGCAAGTGTCGAGCGGCGAGGAAGATGGCGTCCAAGATGGCGGCCCCCATGAGTCGTATGTGGCGGGCCGTGTGGGAGATGGTGGCCAAGATGGCGGCCCCCCATGAGTCGCATATGTTGTGCGGGGTTGAAGATGGCTGCCCCCACGGACAACACGAGGCAGATGACGTGTCCGGAGGGGCACACAGCCACACTGCGGGGTCTGCAGGCCTGTGAGTCTGAGAGTCGGGCCTGCGACTTGGAGGATTTGGACCTGGCCAGGCAAAATTTGGTGAAGTGTCCCTTTTTGCTGCAGTCGCTGCAGTTCGCGTTCCGGGCTGGGCTGCGCCGACTGGGGTGCTGGTGCTGGCCGCAGAAATAGCAGGGTATCCCCCCCCGGGTTGGATGGGCAGCCGCGCGGCACAGGCCTGGGGTACTCTCTGGTCGGGGGTCCACGAGGGGGTCGCGTGATCAGACGGGAATGCATTGAGGCTTTGGACCACTACTTCTTGGGAGGTTGCTAGTTTTACTGTCTCTTCTAGGTTGAGGGCCCCTTTCCCGAGCAGGCGCTGTTTGACGTAGTTGGACCTGACTCCAGCCACATAGGCATCCCGGACGGCGAGTTCCATATGTTGAGAGACCGTGACAGCCTGGTAGTTGCAGTTTCACGGAGGACTTTGAGGTCGCGTAGGTACTCCTCCAGCAATTCCCCAAGGCATTGGCGGCAAGTGGTGAGGACGTGCCGCGCGTATACCTCGTTCACTGGCCTTACGTATAGGCGCTTCAGTATTGCGAGGGCGTCCGCATATGTGGAGGCTTCCTCGAGCTGTACAGAGATTCGATGGCTCACCCGGGCATGGAGGAGGCTCAGCTTCTGATTGTCGGTGACGGAAGGCGAGGAGGAGGCGGCGAAGTAGGCCTCGAAACATCGGAGCCGGTGTGAAAAAATCCCGTTGGCTTCCGCGGCCTGTGGGTCGAGTTGCAGTCGGTCAGGTTTGAGGGCCGTTTCCATTGTGGTGTTGTAGTCGATTAAATTGATGCGACAATCAATTCACGCGAGACAGGGAGTTGAAGTGAACAGTGGCTTTAATCGACTAGAACAGTGCCTGCCTGCGACTGCTCTGCTAATGAGAGCCGCCTACAGGGCTACTGCTCTTTGCACCTCCCCTCAAGGGGGCGGAGCCAGGGGCGGAGACCACAAGGGCACCAACATAATACATTCTGTGTAATATTGTACAATAGTCCATAGGTAGAGCCCACAAGGGCAACAGCGTGATACAGTGTAATACATGGTGAATGGTTAGTATAATACGTTCATCACACCATTGTAATAATTGTATAACATTCATGAGAAAGATTATTGATCCCAATCCCACACCAGTGTGCTGAGCAGATGTGCCACAATGCTGGCATGTTTATTACACTACTAGTACAAGCGTCCAAATGAATTTAAATCCCACCTTGGCAAACTGGAATTGAATTCGATACATGTAATCAATTGCGGCTGACAACAGAAATGATTGACATGAAAATTGCAATTGTCATGGAAACCCAATCACCTCACTCATGTTTTTCAGGAAAGGGAACACGCAGTCCCTTATCAGTCTGACCTGCCCATGCCTCTCCAGTCCCATACTAAATTATTGTCTCTTAAAATCCTCACAAGTTGCTACTCAGTCTCCGTGCAATGAAGGATGGGCAATAAATGTACAAAAAATATTAAAGAGGTACCAAGCCCAATTGCTTCCAGCCTGCATTGTACTGTGATTGAAACAACTAAATGCCCTAACTCCTGCAGAGTATATAATGATGGCTAATGTGAAGGGCTATCATCTTTCTCATGTGGCTGACATGTCCTCTAGTCTGGTGCTGCAAACCATTTAGGTTGATTATGCACATTGGAGGGTTCAGTTACATCTCCTCCTGGTTGATGCTATTCACAATCATCCTTTTGCTAATTCCATAATCGTAGAATCATAGAATCCCTACAGTGCAGAAGGAGGCCATTCAGCCTATCAAGTCTGCACTGACCTCTGAAAGAGCACCCTACCTAGACGCACTTCCCCAGCCCTATCCTCCTAACCCCACCTAACCTTTTGGACACCAAGGGACAATTTTATCATGGTCAATCCACCTAACCTGCGCATCTTTTGGACCGTGTGAGGAAACTGGAGCACTCGGAGGAAACACAAACAGACACAGGGAGAACGTGCAGACTCTGCACAGACAGTCGCCCAAGGTCAGAATCAAACCCAGTTGCCTGACACTGTGATGCAGCAGTGCTAAGACTGTGCCACCGTGCCTCCCTGTTTCAATGGGCTGGTCTCAACAGAACTGGATAAAGGTGACCTACCAATAAAGCACATTATCCAACTAAATACTTCTAACTTTATTGGCAATGCAGAAAGGATTGATGTAATCATTGTATAACCATTGATGTAATTCTCTGTAACGGAGAAAAATAGCACAGAATAGCAATCACTCATGTGAGTGTTGCAGGCAGGAGGAGGTGTAATTTCAACAGCCCTGATTTCTCCTCTTACCCTCCCATCCATAAACTGAAAGGCGCTTTTTGTTTTTGATTTCCTCCCTTTGTCATATATCACAACCCCGGAGTTTTGATGTCTATTAAAAACCCCAAAGAAAATTTGAGATAGGATGAACTGAAAGGGTTAGTTTATTTCACACTCAAAACCCAGGAAGGGGCGGTGCAGTGCCGCTACACAGTTGCTGGTACACATGTACAATAGAAGAGGGATAATGGAAAAAGACAGAAAAACAGGCATGATATACCATCAATTCGGGGCAGCAGGGTAGCATGGTGGTTAGCATAAATGCTTCACAGCTCCAGGGTCCCAGGTTCGATTCCCGGCTGGGTCACTGTCTGTGTGGAGTCTGCACGTCCTCCCCCTGTGTGCGTGGGTTTCCTCCGGGTGCTCCGGTTTCCTCCCACAGTCCAAAGATGTGCGGGTTAGGTGGATTGGCCATGCTAAATTGCCCGTAGTGTCCTAATAAAAGTAAGGTTAAGGGGGAGGTTGTTGGGTTACGGGTATAGGGTGGATACGTGGGTTTGAGTAGGGTGATCATGGCTCGGCACAACATTGAGGGCCTGTTCTGTGCTGTACTGTTCTATGTTCTATGTTCTAATTCACTGCTAGACGATGAGAGCGAGAGAACATAGGCTAGCAGTGAGTTGATGGTACATCAATTTATTACACAAGAACTTGCCTGCCTGAGATTGCTGTAACAACTGAGCGCCGCCCCCAGGTCTATATACTGTCTGGGGGGGGCGGAGCCAGAGGCGGAGCCCACCAGGGCTCCAGTACAAAGCATGGAAAGGAGATCATATTACCATTCTTTGGCCATCGGCCACAGTACTCTACAGACAACTTATATTATGGTGAATACATTCACCACAAGGCACAAGGAAAAGGTCACAGAGAAGATAAAAAATATTGTTTCGCATGAGTCCAGAGTCCGGGCTCAGTGTCCATTGATGTATTCTTTTAGAGAGTCAACAGGTTAAAGACAGATGCTGGATAATCTACTTTTGCAGTAGAAATAACTTCCCCAATGGGATAGGCACATCGAGATGATTTAGTCTTATAGGCTCGTATATACAAGTTCAGAGGCCCCAGTAGAAACACAGCAGCAGGAAGCCAGGCTTTCAAAAACCTGGAGAGAGCCCTTCTATCTGCGCCTGCCTGCTAGATGGAAAATGAGAGTCTGCCTTTTTTCAGCTCCACAAGGTTGACTATAGGCAATTAGGGGAAAGTGTCATGTGTCATAACTCCCACTTTACTTGGTTTGATCGAAGGATGTATATTCCCTGTCTGCGTACTTGAAATGGTCAATATTTGATTTGATTTGATTTGATTTATTATTGCCACATGTATTAGTATACAGTGAAAAGTATTGTTTCTTGCATGCTACACAGACAGTGCATATCATACATAGGGAAGGAAGGAGGGAATACAGAATGGAATGTTACAGTCATAACTAGGATGTAGAGAAAAGTTCAAATTAATATGAGGTAGGTCCATTCAAAAGTCTGATGGCAGCAGGGAAGAAGCTGTCCTTGAGTCGGTTGGTACGTGACCTCAATATTTCAACCATGAATAAGTACAACAGAGATTTCAGGGTGCTTTTGTCCTCACAAAATCACCAACTCAGGGGTCTGGCCGTAGAAATGCAAAGGACCTTTGTACAAGGTTCTGGGATCTGATCTCCGCAGTCACAGGGGATATTAGTGAACCTTTAGAGATAATGAGGTTGCTGCTGTTCTGAAAGCCAGAAATTCATTTTGTGTGAGTCATAATCAGTCAAGGCTTCAGTCATTTTAAAGCCTTTGTCCAGTTTTAAAGATTTTATAAATTAGCTGTGCCGATATGTATGCTATATATATATAAAATAAAAATATAGAGCAAGGTCTTTGTTCCCTGGCATAAGTCATGTCTTACTTTTCTCAAAATATTTGAAAGCTGATTAATGAATATATTACAAACCTCTGAGGCAACTGTTAAAAATTATCTTGCAACGTCATTTCAGTCCTCTGTCCAAGTCAACTAAATATATTTTCGATGTTATCAAGTTTCTATTCCGGTATGATACTGCCTCTTATTTTAAAATGTTCAGGGTTGTTTGAAGATAACTAGTGCATATTTGTGGAATTTACATAAACAATGAATTATTTGACCAAATAGAATTTATTGGGCATAACGGTAGCATTGTGGATAGCACAATCGCTTCACAGCTCCAGGGGCCCAGGTTCGATTCCGGCTTGGGTCACTGTCTGTGTGGAGTCTGCACATCCTCCCCGTGTGTGCGTGGGTTTCCTCCGGGTGCTCCGGTTTCCTCCCACAGTCCAAAGATGTGCCGGTTAGGTGGATTGGCCATGATAAATTGCCCTTAGTGTCCAAAATTGCCCTCAGTGTTGTGTGGGGTTACTGGGTTATGGGGATAGGGTGGAGGTGTTGACCTTGGGTAGGGTGCTCTTTCCAAGAGCCGGTGCAGACTCGATGGGCTGAATGGCCTCCTTCTGCACTGTAAATTCTATGTAAATGTCTATAAAATTAGACCAATATTACGATTTTGATTATGATCGGAATTCTCCCGGATTTTGCGATTCATTTTCCCGGCCAGCAGTGCACCCCCGCCAGCCGATTTCCTGGTGGTGGGGGGAAAAGAGGTGGGAGTATAGAATCCCACCGCCAGCGAATGGCGCGCCGCCGAGGAACCTGCGGCTGGGGGACCAGAGAATCCTGCCCTATATCCCAGAAGCATTCACTGGCTGTGAAGTAATTTGGGATATTTTAAGGTGCTATGTAAGTGCAACTCCTTCTTTATGATGTATGAGCAGAAAAATACTTACTGCATTTATTTTCCCATCCTCCGTCCGGACGTTTCCGGCAGTTCTTGCCAGTGGGATCTTCTGGTCCCGACGACATTGAATCTCCGCCCGGGTTCCTGATGGTGGAGGGGGGCATAAAACGGTGTGATGAATGGTTACTGTACCCGTAACATCATGTAGGTGATGCCCCTTTAAGACCGGGTTTGGATCCCTGGGGGACTCCGCCCACCAGGGAGCCGTATATAAGGTGACACCTTGTAGGCAGCACCCAGTAAGCACATGTCTCGGCAGCAGGCTAGTTCTCTGCTTATTAAAGCCTTCATTTACCATTCCACCCTCTCGTGTCGTTATTGAGGGTACTACAATTTAATAAACAGACTACATTAGGATCGACGCCGGTCTAAAACCAGAAAAGCTCGACCTGGAAGCACGGACACCGGAGGCCAAAGAAATCTTTAAGTACTGGCTCCGCTGCTTCGAGGCCTACCTGGAATCCTCAGAAACCCCCGTACTAGTCCCTCGCAAGCTGCGCCTACTCCACGCCCGGGTGAGCCATAGAATCTCCGCCATGATCGAGAAGGCAACCACTTACGATGAGACGATCGAGGTCCTGTGAAAGCGTTTCGTCAAACCCATAAACGAGGTACATGCATGGCACCTGCTCTCTACCTGGCGGCAGCGCTCAGGGGAAATGCTGGACGAGCACGTGGAAAAGCTCACCGGGCTCATCAGGAACTGCAATCATCAGGGTGTGATGGGGGAAGTCCACATGAACCTGCACATCCGAGACGCGTTCGTGTCCGGCAGCCGTTCCACCTACATCAGGCAGCGACTCCTCAAAAATGGAGCTAAAGAACTTCAGGACACGGTAACGCTAGCCACCTCACTAGAAGTGGCCCGCCACAACCTAGGCATGTACCCCGTGGACCCTGCGAGCCGCCCTCGGACATCCCCAGACTCGGCTACGCTACGGGCCTGCGCCGCATGGCGACCCGCCCAGACCCGAGGCACACTGTGCTATTTCTATGGGCAGGGCCAGCATCCACGCCAACGCTGCTCAGCCCGCTCCGCCATCTGCAGCAACTGCGGAAAGAAGGGGCATTTCGCGAGGGTCTACCTGGCCAGACCCAAGGCCCAGAAACAAAAAGCTGACCAGGCCCGAAAATCCAACTCACAGGCCCGCAGGCCCCACAACGCGGCTGAGCACCGACCGGACACGCCCCTTCCTGCGCGTCATCGGCCTCGTGCGAGTCATGGGGGCGGCCATCTTGGCGGCGGCCATCTTCTAGACCCGACACGTGCGACCGAAGGCGGCGGCCATTCTGTGAATCCAACTCGGCTGAGGACTTGGACTCCCCGCAACTGGGAGCGATCACCCTCGACCAATCACGGCCAAAGAACCTGCAGAATTCCATGATGCAGGTCCAGGTCAATGACTCCGGGAGCACGGAGAGCTTTATCCACCCAGAAATGGTAAGGCGCTGCTCCTTGCGCACCTATCCGACTTCCCAAAGCATAGCCCTCACCTCCGGGTCCCACGGTCCAAATCAAGGGGTATTGTATTGCGGATCTCGCGATCCAGGGTGCCGAATAGGCTTGTTTCATATCCTCCCTCGCCTCTGCGCCCCCTGCTGCTCGGTCTGGATTTCCAATGCAGCCAACGAAGCCTGACCCTGAAGTTCGGCGGACCCTTGCCCCCCCCCCCCCCCTCACGGTATGCAGCCTTGCGACACTGAAAGTTGCTCCCCCCCTCACTATTCGCGAACCTCACCCCCGACTGTAAGCCCGTCGCCACCAGGAGACGGCAGTACAGTGCCCAAAATATGACTTTTATCACGTCAGAGGTCCAGCGTTTACTGGAAGAGGGGGTCAGCGAGGCTAGCAACAGCCCCTGGAGAGCACAAGTGGTGGTCGTACGGTCCGGGGAAAAGAAACGGATGGTCGTGGGCTACAGCCAGACCATAAACTGCTTCACGCAGCTCGATGTGTACCCCTTCCCCGCAAAGCAGAGATGGTCAATTGGATCGCTGAATACCGTGTATTCTCCACTGTCAACCTCAAATCCATCTACCACCAGCTCCCTATCTGACCGAAAGACTGCCTCTATACTGCTTTCGAAGCAGCCGGCCGGTTCTTCCACTTCCTCAGGGTCCGCCTTTGGCGTCACAAATGGGGTCTCCATCTTCCAGAGGGTGATGGACCAAATGGTAGACTAGTACGGCCTGCGGGCTACTTACCCGTACTTAGAAAATGTCACCATCTGCCATGATCAGCAGGACCATGACGCAAACTTTGAAAAGTTCCTCCAGGGCCCTCAACTTGACCTACAACAAGGAAAAATGCCTTTTCCACACAACGCAACTAGCCATCCTCGGCTACGTCGTGGAAAACGGGGTCCTAGGTGTGGTAATCTGTGTAGAGGTATTACGGTACCTAGTAATGCTGGAACACCATTGGTAGATAATGTATGCTTTCCTTTGGTCAAACCTGTATGGTAGCTCCGCCTTGCAAGGCAGGGTATAAGAGACCGTGCAGCCCCAGCAGCTTCCATTCTGTACCTGAGCTGCTGGGGGAAACATCTAGCTTATTAAAGCCTTCAGTTGGACTACAACCTCACCTTAGTAGTCATTGATCGTGCATCAATTTAATAAGCTAGATTTAAAGAATGGAGCTCCGAATCAAGCCGGAGTGTCTGAAACTCAGACCCCACGCAGTAAACTCGGCGGCAACCTTCAAGCATTGGCTAGTGTGCTTCAACGGCTACCTCAGAATGGCAGAAAACACACCCACAAGAGAACGGAAACTGCAGATCCTGCACTCGAGGGTGACCCTCATTGAGGCCGCAGACGACTTCGATACTGCGATGGAGTTGCTGAAAGGACATTACATTCGCCCGGTAAATCAGGTCTACGCCCGGCATCTACTAGCAACGAGGCGACAAATTCCTGGTGAGTCACTGGAAGAATTCTACCGTGCGCTCCTAGTGTTGGGGAGAAACTGCAGCTGCTCGCAAGTTTCAGCAAACGACCACACTGAACTGTTGATTCAGGACCCTTTTGTTGCGGGTATGCTGTCCCCTCAAATCCGCCAGCGTTTGCTGGAGAAAGAAACTCTAGGCCTCAAGGAGACACGGGCCCTTGTCGGCTCCCTGGATGTGGCCTCCTGAAACGCCCGTACCTACGCCCCCGACCGAGCGGCAGCCCCCTGGGCAGCGTGGAATCCCTCTGCAGCCGACTCTGAGGCAATGCCCCACACTCCCCCACAATCTTGCACTGCAAGACGGCCCAGCAACCCCAGGGGGGCCCCACTGCTATTTTTGCGGGCAAGCCAAACACCCCGACAGCGCTACCCAGCCCGTTCGTCCACCTGTAAAGGGTGTGGCAAAAAGGGCCACTTCGTGGCGGTATGCCAGGCCCGGGCGGTCGCTGCGGTCTCTGGAAGCGAATGCGGACCGCCACTACAACCCTCTCCATGGGTCCTGTGCGGCCAGCGAGCGCCGCCATCTTCCTCCTCCAGGGCCACGTGTGGCCTCCGGGCGCCGTCATCTTGTTTCGCTGACGCCGCGTGTGATGGATGGGCGCCGCCATTTTGTGAAACCACAGCCACGTTCGACCAGTGGGTGCCGCCATCTTGCATGGATTCCAAGGACCTCAGTGCAGATGACCACACACCGCCCGACGAGAACACCCAGCTGCTGCCACGATTAGCCTCGGTGACCCTGGACCAGTCTCGGCCTCGAACACTCAACTGCTACAAAAACGTGCTAATCAATGGACACGAGACGTCCTGCTTCATCGACTCTGGGAGCATGGAGAGCTTCATACACCCCGACACTGTAAGGCGCTGTTCTCTCCCCGTCCATCCTGTTAATCAAAAAATCTCCCTGACCTCCGGTTCACACTCAGTAGAGATAAAGGGGTTCTGTGTAGCAAACCTCACGGTCCAGGGAAGTGAATTCAAAAATTACCGGCTCTATGTCCTTCCCCACCTCTGCGCAGCCACACTCGCAGGGTTAGACTTCCAGTGCAACCTCCAAAGTCTAACTTTCAAATTCGGCGGCCCTATACCCCCTCTCACTGTCTGCAGCCTCGCAACCCTCAAGGTCAATCCGCCTTCCCTGTTTGCGAACCTCACCCCGGATTGCAAACCCGTCACCACCAGGAGCAGACGGTACAGTGTCCAGTACCGGATCTTTATTAGGTTAGAGGTCCAACGGCTACTGAGGGAAGGAGTCATTGAAGCTAGCAACAGTCCCCGGAGAGCTCAAGTAGTGGTGGTAAAGACCGGGGAGAAGAATAGGATGGTCATCGACTACAGTCAGATCATCAACAGGTTTACGCAGCTGGACGCGTACCCTCTCCCCCGCATACCCGACCTGGTAAACAGGATCGAGCAATACAAGGTCTTCTCCACGGTGGACCTTAAGTCCGCCTACCACCAGCTCCCCATCCACACAAGTGACCGCAGGTACACTGCCTTCGAGGCAGATGGGCGGCTCTACCACTTTTTAAGGGTTCCCTTCTGTGTCACTAACGGGGTCTCGGTCTTCCAACGAGAGATGGACCGAATGGTTGACCGATACTGTTTACGGGTAACATTCCCGTATCTCGATAATGTCACCATCTGCGGCCACGACCAGCAGGACCACGACACCAACCTCCGAAAATTCCTCCAGACCACGAAAATCCTTAACCTTACGTATAACAAGAATAAATGCGTGTTTAGCACCGAGCGCCTAGCCATCCTCGGCTACGTAGTGCGATATGGAGTTATAGGCCCCGACCCTGAACCCATGCGCCCCCTTATGGAGTTCCCCCTCCTCCACTGCTCCAACGCCCTGATGCGCTGCCTAGGTTTTTTTCTTACTATGCCCAGTGGGTCCCCAACTATGCCCCTCCCAGCCCCCCGCCCCCCCCCCCCCAACTCACACCCTGCCGGCGCCGGCACCGCTACCCCCAGGCCCAGCTATTCCCCCTGCCCCCCGACCCACTACCTCGACCTGGACCAAAGCTCCGACCACTGTGCTCCCAGATGTACCCTCACCAAAGACGTCCGTGTCCGCCGCACCCCCGCCCGAGCTGAGAAGGACGATCAGGCCGCCAAAAAGAATAGACATGTAGTTCCACTTCACCCCCGACGGACTTTGCGTTTTTTTTAAACAGGGGATGAATGTGATGAATGGTTACTGTATGCTTAACATCATGTAGGTGATGCCCCTTTAGGACCGGGTTTGGAACCCTGAGGGACTCCGCCTCCGGCTCTGCCCACCAGGGAGCCCTATATAGGTGACGCTCTGTAGGCGGCACCCAGTAAGCACACATCTTGGCAGCAGGCTAGTTCTCTGCTTATTAAAGCCTTCATTTACCATTCCATACTCTCGTGTCGTTATTGCGGGTACTACAAACGGGAAAAGCCATTGACAGCAGCAGGATCAGTAGATCCCGCCACTGGCCAATGGCGGGTCACCGCCCTCCGCCACGAAACACGCCGCGTGGGATCTGGAAAATCCGCTCCTCTCTTTCTACTGTCTGTGACTCAAAGAGATTCGGCTCATAGACAATGAGCTGGAGGTCAAGCTCTGGACACATCCATGATTCAGGGAGTGGGGAACATTACCTGGACATTTTGTTCCAGGGGACAGTCACACCCCTTAGGATAGGGTCAACAGCTTTGGTCAGTGGTCAGGGACAGGAAGATTTGACTGAGAATGAGGTAGGTAAGGGGATTGAGAAGGTAGAAGTGGTGGAAACTTAACCCTTGCAATTGTCCAATCAGTTTGAAGTTCTCGCAGATTGTATGAATGAGAGAGGGAACTTCAAGGTGGATAGGTGAACTTACCTTGGCAGTATGGTACAGGGAGACAAGTGTAGGAGAGTAAGTAGGAATGTAGCAGTAATAAGAGATAGTACAGTCATGAAGATATACACAGTTCTCTGCAGCTGAGAGCAAGAGACTAGAAGGCTGTGTTATCTGGCAGTGCTCGCGTTCGGGACGTCAGCTGCGGACTGGAATGGAACTTGCAATGGATTGGATTGGATTTGTTAATTGTCATGTGTACCGCGGTACATTGAAAAGTATTCTTCTGCGAGCAGCTCAAACAGATCATTAGTACGTGGAAAGAAAATAAAGTAAAAAGAAAATACATAATAGGGCAACACAAGGTACACAATGGAAATACATAGACACTGGCATCGGGTGAAGCATACAGGAGTGTAATATTAATGGGGTTAGTCTATAAGAAGGTCATTTAGCAGTCTGGTAACAGTGGGGAAGAAGCTGTTTTTGAGTCTGTCCGTGCGTGTTCTCAGACTTCTGTATCTCCTGCCCGATGGAAGAAGTTGGAAGAGTGAGTAAGCCGGGTGGGAGGGGTCTTTGATTATGCTGCCCGCTTTCCCCAGGCAGCGGAAGGTGTAGATGGAGTCAATTGATGGGAGGCAGGTTCGTGTGATGGACTGGGCTGTGTTCACGACTCTCTGAAGTTTCTTGCGGTCTTGGGCCGAGCAGTTGCCATAACGGGCTGTGATGCAGCCAGGGTGAAAATGGGTAGATCCAGTTTTCATGGTCCATAAAAGTACCAACGGCATAGATAGCACTGGAAAGCGATTCTGCGTAGGGAGGATGAGTATCTAGGGGCTAAATTAGAAAATAGAACCTCAAAGGCAATAATATCTGGATTGGTACCTGAGCCATGAACAAATGGCATAAGAACATAAGAACATAAGAACATAAGAACTAGGAGCAGGAGTAGGCCATCTGGCCCCTCGAGCCTGCTCCGCCATTCAATTAGATCATGGCTGATCTTTTGTGGACTCAGCTCCACTTTCCGGCCCGAACACCATAACCCTTAATCCCTTTATTCTTCAAAAAACTATCTATCTTTACCTTAAAAACATGTAATGAAGGAGCCTCAACTGCTTCACTGGGCAAGGAATTCCATAGATTCACAACCCTTTGGGTGAAGAAGTTCCTCCTAAACTCAGTTCTAAATCTACTTCCCCTTATTTTGAGGCTATGCCCCCTAGTTCTGCTGTCACCCGCCATCCTGCCCGCATCTATCCTATCTATTCCCTTCATAATTTTAAATGTTTCTATAAGATCCCCCCTCATCCTTCTAAATTCCAACGAGTACAGTCCCAGTCTACTCAACCTCTCCTCATAATCCAACCCCTTCAGCTCTGGGATTAACCTAGTGAATCTCCTCTGCACACCCTCCAGCGCCAGTACGTCCTTTCTCAAGTAAGGAGACCAAAACTGAACACAATACTCCAGGTGTGGCCGCACTAACACCTTATACAATTGCAACATAACCTCCCTAGTCTTAAACTCCATCCCTCTAGCAATGAAGGACAAAATTCCATTTGCCTTCTTAATCACCTGTTGCACTTGTAAACCAACCTTCTGTGACTCATGCACTAGCACACCCAAGTCTCTCTGAACAGCGGCATGCTTTAATATTTTATCGTTTAAATAATAATCCCGTTTGCTGTTATTCCTACCAAAATGGATAACCTCACATTTGTCAACATTGTATTCCATCTGCCAGACCCGAGCCCATTCACTTAACCTATCCAAATCCCTCTGCAGACTTCCAGTATCCTCTGCACTTTTCGCTTTACCACTCATCTTAGTGTCATCTGCAAACTTGGACACATTGCCCTTGGTCCCCAACTCCAAATCATCAATGTAAATTGTGAACAATTGTGGGCCCAACACGGATCCCTGAGGGACACCACTAGCTACTGATTGCCAACCAGAGAAACACCCATTTATCCCAACTCTTTGCTTTCTATTAATTAACCAATCCTCTATCCATGCTACTACTTTACCCTTAATGCCATGCATCTTTATCTTATGCAGCAACCTTTTGTGTGGCACCTTGTCAAAGGCTTTCTGGAAATCCAGATATACCACATCCATCGGCTCCCCGTTATCTACTACACTGGTAATGTCCTCAAAAAATTACACTAAATTAGTTAGGCACGACCTGCCTTTTACGAACCCATGCTGCGTCTGCCCAATGGGACAATTTCTATCCAGATGCCTCGCAATTTCTTCCTTGATGATAGATTCCAGCATCTTCCCTATTACCGAAGTTAAACTCACTGGCCTATAATTTCCTGCTTTCTGCCTACCTCCTTTTTTAAACAGTGGCGTCACGTTTGATAATTTCCAATCCACCGGGACCACCCCAGAGTCTAGTGAATTTCGGTAAATTATCACTAGTGCATCTGAAATTTCCCTAGCCATCTCTTTTAGCACTCTGGGATGCATTCCATCAGGGCCAGGAGACTTGTCTACCTTTAGCCCCATTAGCTTGCCCATCACTCCCTCCTTAGTGATAACAATCGTCTCAAGGTCCTCACCTGTCATAGCCTCATTTCTATCAGTCACTGGCATGTTATTTGTGTCTTCCACTGTGAAGACCGACCCAAAAAACCTGTTCAGTTCCTCAGCTATTTCCTCATTTCCCATTATTAAAACTCCCTTCTCATCCTCTAAAGGACCAATATTTACCTTAGCCACTCTTTTTTGTCTTATATATTTGTAAAAACTTTTACTGTCTGTTTTTATATTCTGAGCAAGTTTACTCTCATACTCTATCTTACTCTTCTTTATAGCTTTTTTAGTAGCTTTCTGTTGCCCCCTAAAGATTTCCCAGTCCTCTAATCTCCCAGCAATCTTTGCCACTTTATATGCTTTTTCCTTCAATTTGATACTCTCCCTTATTTCCTTAGATATCCACGGTCGATTTTCCCTCTTTCTTCCGTCCTTCCTTTTTGTTGGTATAAACCTTTGCTGAGCACTGTGAAAAATCGCTTGGAAGGTTCTCCACTGTTCCTCAACTGTTCCACCATAAAGTCTTAGCTCCCAGTCTACCTTAGCTAGTTCTTCTCTCATCCCCTTGTAATCTCCTTTGTTTAAACACAAAACACTAGTATTTGATTTTACTTTCTCACCCTCCATCTGTATTTTAAATTCCACCATATTGTGATCGCTCCTTCCGAGAGGATCCCTAACTATGAGATCATGAATCAATCCTGTCTCATTACACAGGACAAGATCTAGGACCGCTTGTTCCCTCGTAGGTTCCATTACATACTGTTCTAGGAAACTATCGCGGATACATTCTATAAACTCCTCCTCACGGTTGCCTTGACCGACCTGGTTAAACCAATCGACATGTAGATTAAAATCCCCCATGATAACTGCTGTACCATTTCTACATGCATCAGTTATTTCTTTGTTTATTGCCTGCCCCACCATCTCGTTACTATTTGGTGGCCGATAGACTACTCCTATCAGTGACTTTTTCGCCTTACTATTCCTGATTTCCACCCAAATGGATTCAACCTTACCCTCCATAGCACCGATGTCATCCCTTACTATTGCCCGGATGTCATCCTTAAATAACAGAGCAACACCACCTCCCTTACCATCCACTCTGTCCTTCCGAATAGTTTGATACCCTCGGATATTTAACTCCCAGTCGTGACCATCCTTTAACCATGTTTCAGTAATGGCCACTAAATCATAGTCCTTCACGATGATTTGTGCCACCAACTCATTTACTTTATTCCGAATACTACGAGCATTCAGGTAAAGTACACTTATGTTGGTTTTTTTACCTCTGTTTTGAATCTTAACATCTCCAGTTTTATTCCTTTTGTTATTACTGGGCCTGTTCACTGTGCTCCCCTCAGTCACTGTACCTTGTACTGTCGCCCTTATGGATTTCTGACTATGTCTTCTCTGCCTTGCACTTTTCTCCTTACTTCCTTTTGTTTCTGTCCCTGTTTTACTACCTTCCAACTTCCAGCATTGGTTCCCATCCCCCTGCCACATTAGTTTAAACCCTCCCCAACAGCTCTAGAAAACACCCCCCCTAGGACATCGGTTCCAGTCCTGCCCAAGTGCAGACCGTCCGGTTTGTACTGGTCCCACCTCCCCCAGAACCGGTCCCAATGCCCCAGGAATTTGAATCCCTCCCTCTTGCACCATCTCTCGAGCCACGCATTCATCCTATCTATCCTGACATTCCTACTCTGATTTGCATAGGGCAAATAAGGTGAGTGAAATGAATGTGTGGCTCAAAAACTGGTATGCGAGAACTGGCTTTTTATTCACGGAGCGCTGGTAACAATACTGGGAAAAGTGGAAGCTGGATCACTGGGATGGTCTTCCCCTGAACTATGCGGGACCAGTATTCTGGTAAATCTATAACTCAGGCAATAGGGAGGACTTTAACTATATGCTGGGGAGAAGGATCATGTGAGAGGAGATGTGGTAAATCAAAGGGAAACAATGATAACCATGGAGGGAGAGAGAGTACAAACAGTGCACTAGCGAAAAAGGCAAGAGGTTGTAAAAATGTTAAAAAGGTGAAGTTCAAGACTCCGCATCTGAATGCATGTAACAAAATGGATGAATTGTTAGCATAGATAGAAATAAATATGTATGACCAGATAACCTTTACAGAGACCATGGTTGCAAAGTGACCAAGGCTTGGGCCTGAATATTGAAGGGTATTTGACATTTTGAAAAGACAGGAAGCTAGGATAACATGATGGGGCCAATACTTGGGTTGGAAGCTGGGGGGGGGGGGGGGGGGGGGGGGGTTGGGGGGAGGGGGAGGGGAGGGCTGCAGCTGCTGCGATGCTGGTCAGGTTGTTAGAGAGTAGCAGAGTGAAGGTCATGGATTCTGTGGTGTTTTCCAGATCTCTGGGAGCCTGTAGAGTGAAGGCCCTGGCTTCTAGGGTGTTTTCGTTGGGTGTTTCCAACGACTCTAATTTCTCAGAAGACAAAGGACATTTGGCATGTCAGCTACGACACTCACCAACTTTACAGATGCACCATAGAAAGCATTCTTTCTGGTTGTATCACAGCTTGGTATGGAGCCTGCTCTGCCCAAGACCGCAGGAAACTACAAAAGGTCATGAATATAGCCCAGTCCTTCACGCAAACCAGGCTCCCTTCCATTGACTATCTATAATTCCCGCTGCCTCAGAAAGGCAGCCAGCATAATTAAGGACCCCATGCACCCCGGACATACTCTCTTCCACCTTCTTCCGTCAGGAAAAAGATATCAAACTTTGAGGTCACAAACCAACCGACTCAAGAACAGCTTCTTCCCTACTGCCATCAGACTTTTGAATGGACCTACCTCGTATTAAGTTGATCTTTTCTCTACGCCTTGCAATAACTGTAACATTATATTCTGCAGTCTCTCCTTCTTTCCCTATGTATGGTATGCATTGTTTGTACAGCATGCAAGAAACAATACTTTTCACTGTATACTAATACATGTGACAATAATAAATCAAATCAAATCAAATCAAATATTGAGAGATTACCTTAACACAAAAGAACGGGATGTTGAATGAGTTTCAATAGAGATAAGGGGCGGGATCCTCCTCGGGGTGGGCCACTCCGGCGTCGGGCCGCCCCAAAGGTGCGGAATCCTCAGCACCTGGCTAGGCCGGCGCCGGAGTTTTTGGCACCCCGCCAGATGCTGCAGAAGTGCTTGGCACCACGCCAACCGGTGCCGAAGGGCCTCTGCCTGCCGGTACAAGTTGCCGCATGTGCAGGAGCGCCAGCATGTGCTGGCGTTATCCCAGCGCATGCACAGGGGGTTCTTCTCCGCACTGACCATGGCGGAGGTTGACAGCAGCCGGTGCGGAGGGAAAGAGTGCTCCCATGGCACACGGATCGGTGGGCCCCGATTGTGGGCCAGGCCACCATGGTGGCACCCCCCGGGGCCAAATCCCCCCGCGCCCCCCCCCCTAGGACTCTGCAGTCCGCCCATGGAGCCAGGTCCCGCTGGTAAGGACCATTCGGCCCAGTGTGGGCTGGAGAATTGCCAGGTGGTCCGCTGCCAGTGGCTGCCGACTGTGCGGGTCGAATCCCGCCCTCGCCAAAACCCCGGCGTCAGAAAATTTGCCAGCCGGCGGGGGCGGGATTCACACCGCCCCCCGGCAATTCTCCGACCCGGTGGGGGGGTCAGAGAATCCCGCCCAAGAAGCAGCAAAGATTGTAGGAAATGTATGAGGGCACGTGTGGGCGTAGTTTATCAGCTCATTAACTGTAGTTACATTATAGGGCAAAGTATACAGGAAGAAATAAATGGGTCATGTGAGAAAGTAATCACACTAATTGCACTCATCTAATTTAGATTGGGGGAGAAAGAAATAATAGACCATTTAGCCTAACATTTAACATAGGGAAATAGCTAGAATTTATTATTAAGGAAATCAAAGCAGAATACTTAGAAAACCATATTGAAAATTAAGCAGAGCCAACCTGGGTTTGTGGAATAGAAATTGTTTTTAAACAATTTATGAACGTTCTTTGAGGAAGTAACGAGTAAGGTAGATAAAGCAGAATGTGTAAATGTGGAAGGCATTTGATAAGGTGCCAGATCAAAGGTTAGCACACAAGTTAAGAGCACAAGTCGTAGGCCATTTTTTATTCATGCATGGGATTTGGGCATTGTTTACTCGGTGAGCATTTATTGTCCATCCATCACTACCCTTGCGAAGATGGTGAGCCACCTTCCCAACCAGCTGCAGTCCAAGTAATAATAATCTTTTAAATCCACATGTAGGCTCACATTAACATTGCAGTGAAGTTACTGTGAATGAAGTTCCAGGCTTATGATCCAGCAGCAGTGAAAGAACGGCAGTACAGGCCCAAGTGAGGATGGTATGTGACTTGGAGGGGAACTTGGATTTTGTGGTGATCCCATGCATCTGCTCCCTTCCTTCCAGATGGTACACACTGCTGCCACTGTGTACCGTAAGAAGTCTGACAACACCAGGTTAAAGTCCAACAGGTTTGTTTCGAATCACTAGCTTTCAGAGCGCAGCTCCTTTCTCAGGTGAATGAAGAGGTGGGTTCCAGATACATATATTTCGACAAAGTCAAAGAGGCAACACAATACTTTGAATGCGAGTCTTTACAGGGAATTAAGTCTTTACAGGTCCAGACGGAGTGACGGGAGAGAGGGATTATCACAGGTTAAAGTGGTGTGAATTGTCTCAAGCCAGAACAGTTGGTAGGATTTTGCAAGCCCAGGCCAGATGGTGGGGAAGTGAATGTAATGCAACATGAGTCCAAGGTCCCGGTTGAGGCCATACTCATGCGTGCGGAACTTGGCTATCAGTTTCTGCTGAGAGATTCTGCGTTGTTGAGCGTCCTGAAGGCTGCCTTGGAGAACGCTTACCTGGAGATCAGAGGCTGAATGCCCTTGACTGCTGAAGTGTTCCCCGACTGGAAGGGAACATTCCAGCCTGGTGGTTGTCGTGCGATGTCCATTCATCCGTTGACGCAGCGTCTGCATGGCCTCGCCAATGTACCATGCCTCGGGACATCCTTTCCTGCAGCGTATCAGGTCGACAACATTGGCCGAGTCGCATGAGTATGTACCGCGTACCTGGTGGGTGGTGTTCTCACGTGTAATGGTGGTACCCATGTTGATGATCTGGCACGCCTTGCAGAGATTGCCATGGCAGGATTGTGTGGTGTTGTGGTCGCTGTTCCCCTGAAGGTTGGGTAGTTTGCTGCAAACAATGGTCTGTTTGAGGTTGTGCGGTTGTTTGAAGGCAAGTAATGGGGGTTTGGGGATGGCCTTGGCAAGTTGTTCGTCTTCATCGATGATGTGTTGAAGGCTGCGAAGAAGATGTTGTAGTTTCTCCACTCCAGGAAGTACTGGATGACGAAGGGTACTCTGTTGGTTGTGTCCCATGTTTGTCTTTTGAGGAGGTTGCCGCATTTTTTTGCTGTGGCGCATTGGAACTGTCAATCGATGAGTTGACCGCCATATCCCGTTCGTACGAGGGTATATTTCAGCGTCTGTAGATGTCTGTTACGTTCCTCCTCGTCTGAGCAGATCCTCTGTATATGGAGGGTTTGTCCATAGGGGATGGATTCATTAATGTGTTTAGGTGGAAGCTGGAGAAGTGGAGCATCGTGAGCTTATCCGTGGGCCTGTGGTAAAGCGAAGTGCTGAGGTGACCGTTCTTGATGGAGATGAGTGTGTCCAAGAATGCAACCGATGTGTAGCGGTGGCGGAGGGAGTAGATTTTGAAGGCAATGGATGGGATGCCAATAAAGCAGGTTGCTTTTCCCTAGAGGTGTCAAGCATAGGACCATAGAAAAGTTACGGCACAGAAAGAGACCATTCAATCCATCGTATCCACCAAAAAAAGAGAAAAAAAGAAACTAGCCGCTCATTTCAACCTCACTTTCCAGCTGGTCCATTGCCTTGCAGATTCCAGCACTTCAGGTGCAGATCCAAGTAACTTTTAAATGAGTTGATCGTTTCAGCCCCAACCCCAACTTAGCTTCATGAGTTTTTGTTGGAGCTGCAATCATCCATGCAAGTGGTGAATACTCCATCACATTCCTAACTTGTGCCTTGTGGATGGTGGTCAGGTTTGTGGATTCAGGAAGTGAGTTGCACATTACAGAATTTCCAACCTCTGGCCTGCTTTTTTAACCGTAGTAATTGTATGGCACATTCAGTTTACTATCTGGTCAATGGTAGCCACAGGGTAGTGAATATCTCTCTTGTTGGAAATGGTCATTGCCTGGCACTTGTGTGTTGCGAATGTAACTTGCCTCTTTTAAGCCGAAGCTTGATGTTGTCAAGGTCGTGCTGCATTTGGACATGGACTGCTTCAGTACCTGAGGAGTCGCAAATGGTGCTAAACATTGTGCAATTATCTGTGAACATCCGAAATTCTGACCTTATGATGGAGACAAGGGGCGGGATTCTCCTGTACACCCGGCAGGTGGGTGGGTGGGGGGGGGGGGGTGTCCCGGCGGGACAGAGTGGCATGAACCACTCCGGCATCAGGCCGCCCCAAAGGTGCGGAATCCTCCCCACCTTTAGGGGCTAGGCCCTCCCCGGAGTGGTTGGCGCCCCGCCGGCTGGCATGGAAGGCCTTTGGCGCCGTGCCAGCCGGGGCCGAATGGACTCCGCCGGCTGGCGCGGGTCCGCGCATGCGCAGGAGCATCAGCAGTTGCTGAAGTCATCTCCGCGCATGCACGGGGGTGTTCACCTACGCGTCGGCCATGGTGGAGGCGTACATGGCCGGCGCGTAGGTAAAGAGTGCCCCCATGGCACAGGCCCACCCGCGATCGGTGGGCCCCAATCGCGGGCCAGGCCACCATGACGGCACTCCCCGGGGCCAGATCGGCCCACGCCCCCCCCCCCCCCCCCCCCCCCCCCGGACCCCGGAGCCCGCCCGCGCCGGCAGACCCCGGCAGTAATGGACCTAGTCCAATTTACGCCGGTGGGATTGGCATAGAACCAGTGGGACTTCGACCCACCGCGAGCTGGAGAATCGCCGGAGGGGGCCCGCCGGCCGACGCGATTCCCGCCCTTGCCGAATCTCTGGTGCCAGAGAATTCAGCAGCCGGTGGGGGTGGGATTCACGCCGACCCTCGGAGATTCACCGACCCGGTGGGGGGGTTGGAGAATCCGCCCAAGGTCACTTACGAGCAGCTGAAGATGGTGGGCATAGGACACTACCTTGAGGAAATCCTGCAGTGGTGTCTTGGGACTGAGGTGATTGAATTCCAACAACCATTCCCACCTTCCTTTGTGCCAGGTATGACTCCAACCAGCCAAGAGTTTCCCCCCTGATTCTCATTGACTCCAGTTTTGTTAGGGCTCCATGCTGCCAGATTTGGTCAAATGCTGTCCTGATGTCAAGATGTCACCTCTTGAGTATAGGGATTTTCATAGTAAGTTCATTGCAGCCTACTTTCTGACACGAATAAAGATAATGTTTATTAGCTCTTTTGTTCATGTTTGAAGCAAGGCTGTAATGAAGTCAGGTGCTGTGTTGCTTTTGCGGAACCCAAACTGAGCATCAGGGAGCAGTTTATTGCTGAGTAAATGCCCGTTGATAGTACTATTGATGTCCCCTTCAATCACTTTGCTGATGGTCAAGAGTAGACTGGTGGGCGGTCATTGACCGGTTGGATTTCTCCTGCTTTTTGTGTACATGATACATCTAGGCAATTTGCCACATTGTCAAGTCGATACTAGTGTTGTAGCTGTACTGGAACAGCTTGGCTAAGGCAGCTGCTCATTCTGGAGCACAGAACTTCAGTACAATTGCTGGAATGTTGTCAGTGCCCCTAGCTTTCGCAGTATCCAGTTACTTCAGTCTTTTCTTGATATCATATGGAATGAATCAAATTGGCTGATGACTGGCATCTGTGATATGAGAGACCTCAGAACAAAGCTGAGATGGATCGTCTACCCGGCACTTCTGGCTGGAGATTGTTGTGAATGCCTCAGCCTTGCCTTTTGCTCTGTTGTGTTGGGCTCCCCCATCATGGAGGATGGGGATATTTGTGGGGCTTCCATCCTCCAGTAAGTTGTTTAATTGTCCACCACCATTCACGATTGGATGTGGCAGGTCTTCAAAGTTTAGATCTGATCTAAAAATAATAATATAATTATAATAATAATAATCTTTTATTGTCACAAGTAGGCTTCAATGAAGTTACTGTGAAAAGCCCCTAATCGCCACATTCTGGCGCCTGTTCGGGCAGACCGGAATGGGAATTGAACCCGCGCTACTGGCATATGTTCTACATTACAAGTCAGCAATTTAGCCCACTGTGCCAAACCAGCCCAGATATGTTGGTTAGGGGCATCACGGTGGCGCAGTGGGTTAGCCCTGCTGCCTCACGGCGCCGAGATCCCAGGTTCGATCCCGGCTCTGGATCACTGTCCATGTGGAGTTTGCACATTCTCCCCGTATTTGGGTGAGTTTCTCCCCCACAACCCAAAGATGTGCAGGTTAGGTGGATTGGAAACGCTAAATTGCCCCTTAATTGGAAAAATTGTATTGGGCACTCTAAATTTTTTAAAAACAAGACAAGAAAAAAAAGATCTGTTGGTTAGATCTGAGCTGCTAGTTAGCACCGTCTATTGCATGTTGCTTACTCTGTTTGGCATGCAAGTAGTCCTGAGTTGTAACTTCACCAGGTTTACATCTCATTATTAGTTATGTCTGGTGTTGCTCCTGGCATGCTCTCCTGCACTCTTCATTGAACCAGGCTTGATCCCCTGGCTTAATGATAATGGTAGAGTGGGAGATATGCTGGGCCATGAGGTTACAGATTGTGGATGTGTACAATTCTGCTGCTGCTGCTGGCCCACAGCATCTCAGCAATGCACAGTTTTGTGTTGCTGGAACTATTCAAAATCTATCCCAATTAGCACAGTGGTAGCGCCACACAACACAACAGAGGGTATCCGTAATGTGAAGTTGGGACTTTATCTCCACAAGGACTGTGTGATGGTCACTCCGACTGATACTTTCATTGGCAGATGCATTTGCAACAGGTAAATGAGTAAAGGTGGAGACAAATAGATTTTCCCCCCTTTTTGGCTCCCTCGCCACCTGTTGCAGACCCAGTCTAGCAGTTATCTCCTTTAGGACTTAGCCAGCTCTTCAATAGTGATTCTACCGAGCCACTCTTGGAGATGAGCATTGAAGTCTCCCAACTGGAGGACATTCTGTGCCCTTGCCACCCTCAGTGCTTCTTCCAAGTAGTATTCAACATGGAGGAATACTGATTGATAGCTGAGGGTAAGGGGTAGTATGTTATAATCAGGAGGTGGTTTCCTTTCCTATGTTTGACCAGAAGCTACATGGCATCATGGGGTCCAGACTCAATGTTAAGAACTCTCAGGCAGAAGACCCTCATAACATTTAAGAAGTATTTAGATGTGCACTAATCAAAGCACCAAGGCATAGAAGGCTATTGGCCACGTGCTGGAAAATGGGGTTAGAATAGGTAGGTGGTTGTTTTTGACCAGCGCAGATGTGATGGGCCGAAGATCCTTTTCTATGCTGTAGACCTCTCTGGCTCTATGACATACCAAGTGATGATGATAGCGATGTCTGCGACATTATCTGTAAGGTATGATTCCATGAGTATGACTATGTCAGGCTGTTGCTTGACAAGTCTGTCGGACAGCTCACCCAATTTTGGTACAAGCCCCCAGATGTTCGTTTGGAGGACTCGGCTGAGGTGGATATGCTATTGCCGTTTCTGGTGAGTTGGTCAATGTTAGCTGGTACGTCCAATTCCATTCCTTTTATTAGACTTTATCGTGGTTTGACACAACTGAGTGGCTTCCTCGGCCATTTCAGAAGGCATTTAAGAGTCAATCACATTTCTGTGGAGTCAAATGTAGGCCAGACGAGATAAGAATGGCAGATTTTCTTCTCTAAAGCACATTGGTAAACTAGATTGGTTTTTGTAACAATTGACAATGGTTTCATGGTCACTATAGCTTAGACTAATTTTATAATACAGATTTCTTGATTGAACACAAATACCAATAGCTGCTGTGGTGAGATTTGAACCTGTGTCCCCAGAACATGAGCCCAGGTCTCTGGATTACTTGCCCAGTGATATTATGACTGTGCCACCACCTCTCCCAAACATATTCCTCCATAACAGATAAAGGATTGATTCGTTAACTGGGTATATAGAATAGAGATGTGTGGGTTTTTTTCAGATTGGCAAGCTGTAACTAGTGGAGTGCCACAGGGATCAATGCTGAAGCCTCAACTATTTACAACTTGGTAAGTAAGAAAGCTAGGAGTGAGATGAGGAGAAACTACTTTACTCAGAGAGTTGTTGGGATTTAGACTATGCTGTCTGGGAGAATAGTGACGGCAGATGTTTCAAAAGACAACTGGATATATATTTGAAAGTGATGAATTTTGAGGGCTATGCAGATAGGGCTGGGGAATGGGACTAGATTGGTAAGTCTTTTGAGAGCCTGTGCAGACACAATGGGCCGAATGGCCTCCTTCTGTGCTGTAAAATTCTATGATTCTATGAAGCGGACGATTCTCTCCATTAAATAACAAATGTTGATGGTGCTGCCCTGTTTTCTGGATGAATAATAAAGTGGCCATAAAGCTCATACTTGATCAAGGTAGAATTGAAAATCCCTTATTGTCACAAGTAGGCTTCAGTTAAGTTACTGTGAAAAGCCCCTAGTCGCCACATTCCGGCACCTGTCCAGGGAGGCTGGTATGGGAATCGAACCGTGCTGCTGGCCTGCTTGGTCTGCTTTATAAGCCAGCGATTTAGCCTTGTGAGCTAAACCAGCCCCTAACTAAACCAGCCCCTAAATTGTGCCATCTGCCATTTTCGTGCAGGTAAAATAGTAGGCATGCAGGACCTGTGCCTGAAAAAAGTATTAGGCCCTTTGCATGTGCAAGTAATATCTGTTTAATCTGTCTCTGTAAAATTCAATTGCCCTGATTCAGCCAATGACAATGATAGAGTGACCATATCTTCCAAGTTTCTTGTTTAACGTTCTGCCTATGGATGCCCATTTCATCACATTGATGATAATGAGGCTCAGACTTGTTATTAGGGGGTATCAGACCTATCTATTCAAGGACAGCGATCTCTTCCCCTCCCCCACCTTTCTGGCCCATTCTCGCGTGCAATCTAATTTTGCTCCAATAAGCATTTGTCGATTGCTATCATGCGCCGTAATTTCTTTGCTGTTATTTTATTCATGTCAGGGAACTGAGATGCCCCCACACTTTTGCAAATTCGTCCTTGGATCGGGAATGAGGCAGTTTAACGTTTTGCAACTGTCTTTGCTCGGAAAGCCACAACCTTTCTTCCTTCCGAGCTTCGATGTTGTGCGATGGTTGGTGACCTGTTATTTTCCATTTTACATAATAGTTGTTCTGTATTACCAGGGTCTAATCTAATCATCTGGTTCAATTAGGAAATCCATGGGGGTTTGTTTCGTGAAGGAGTAGAACAGTTCCCTTTTTTTTAATAGACCGATGATGGAGTTTCCACCTCAAAAAAGATTTACTTTAACTCAATGTATTTGAACATTGTTGCACTCCATCCTATCTTTCTCTTTTTTATGAGTAACAAATGGTTTGGGCAAGCGATTTGTCAAAAGGAGATTAAGCAACAAAAGTATAATGATTTTACTTGCATTCTGTACAGTAATTTGGAACTCTAAAATAAAATGCTTGGCGAGGGCATTTCGCTGCTATAATATGCCTCATCAGGATGTTTTACTAGTTATTGTTTGCAGACTAAAATAAAAAATACTGATCATCGTTTAATTCCCCACGAGCTAGTCCTGGTTTGTTTGCAAATGTATTAATCTCCATTACTGGAAGAGTGCCGAGACAGTCACAAGACCTGATGACTCACAGGTCAATGGAACAGCTTAGACAGGAACAAACAGAGCCATCAGTGATCTGCAATGTTTAGTACATTATTATTTTGGTGGAGAAAAGCAAGATCATTCTTCAGAGTAAAAATGCACTTTTAGATAATGGATTACAATGAAGAGTTAGATTATATATATATAAATACATTTGGAGTAACAGGCACTATATGCAGCCCGTTTAATATTAAACTCCTGTTAATAGTGGCGTGAGTCAATCTATTAGTTTCAGTGCAGTTCCATTTCAGATAAGTCACATTCCTGTTAATCATTTCCTTTCTTTCCCTTCTCAAGATTTATTTTAAACCAGTCCTTAAACATCGCAAACTTCATTATTAGTCACCAAAATGTTTTTAAAAATCCTCTGATAGAACTCAAAAGAATTTTGGGGTAAAATTGGACAGGGGCCAAAAGTGGGCATGGGAATTGCAATACGGGATTAACCCACGTCAGTTGCTTCCAGTGCAGACAGGACACAAAATTCATGCTGCCTCCTAAGTTAGATCATTGCAGCATGCAGATAGCGCTAAGCACAATGTTGAGTGGCTACGTGATTGAGCAGGGGCCATAAAATCATGAGAGTTTAGAACAAGTTAAAGCTAGCCTGCACTTCTTAAAAGTTAGCCGATAGCTCACTAAGGGGAGGTGCATTGTGGCTGAGACGGGTACTGGAAGTTGCTATAAGTATGATATTGGCCAGCAGAACACTCACTAATGGCACAACATAGCGGGTGGGATTCTCTTGAATCCCCGCAATGGCCCGACACCGACGTAAAAAGTGGCGCGGACCACTCCGGCAGGCCGATAGGAAGTTGTGGAATCCTCTGCACTTCCGGGCGCTAGGCCGGCACCAGTGTGGTTGGCACCGCACCAACCGGCACCGAAGCGCCCCCACGAGTTAGCGCATGCGCAGAACCACCGGTGTGGTTCCGCGCATGCGCAGACCGGCTGGCGTATTCTAACGCATGCGCAAGGGGGTGTCTTCTTGGCGCTGGCCATGGCGGATCCCTACAGAGGCCTGCACGGAAGGAAGGAGATCCCCCATGGCACAGGCCCGCCCCCAGATCAGTGGGCCCCGATCGCAGGCCAGGCCACTGTGGGTCCTGCCCCTGGGGCCGGATACCTCCGCGCCCCCCTGAGGACCACACAAGCTGGCCTACCAGTTAGGTCCCGTCGTGTGGGACCATGTCCAATACACACCGGCGGGACTGGCCAGAAACCGATGGCTGTTCGGAGGCCGGAGATTTGCCGGGAGGGGGGGGGGGGGGGTGCTGCTGCCAAAGGCCACTGACCGGCGTGGCGTGATCTCCGCCCCCGCCCGAAAACCGCACCGGAGAATACAGCAGCCGGCATCGGAGCGGCGGGGCAGGATTTACGCCGCCCCCCCCCCCCCCTCCCCGCCCCCCGCCCCCCGCCCCTCCGGGGTTTCTCCGACCTGCCGGGGGGGTCAGAGAATCCCGCCCAGTGGCAGGGGCTTTACGAGAATGCAGAATAAAGTGGTGTCCCCTATTCACACAGAGCTCCTCCAGAAAAGAAAATCGCAAAGGAAATTGGAGAGGTTAGTAAGGAAGGTTCAATACAGTCATCATGGACCGCAAATTGATATTCAAATGCCATGTTACCAACTGCACCTCTAGCTTCATATAATGCACAATGCACCACACCCTCATTACTCACTCTGTAACAATCTCTATCAATCACAACTCAGACGTAACTTCATAGCTTTGTCTCACCCTCACCTTAAAGCTTGCACACACTGCCAGCTCTTCAGTCATAACAGCCACATCAGCCAAACACATTGCACCATCTCTTACCATTTCCTTCTCTTGTGCAGATCGATTTGACGCATAGCCAGAGGCACTAGAAGCTAACAGGAGTGGGCCAAGCATGGCTGCTTGACCTTACCGTAATATCCCAAATGCGACCTAGGTATGGCCCTGCATGTCTTCCCTGTGCTCCTTGCGGAGTACGAACACATTGGGGTATCTCAATTACCCAATGTACATATGGTCAGCCAGTAAGGCACCAACTGAAGAGGAACCCCATAGGGATATACTGGATAGTGTATATATTGTTTCTCTAAACAAAACTTTGTTCTTACTTTACTCGGTTTAGACATCAAGGGCTGGATTCTCCGCCGGCAGGGTGCTCCGTTTTACCAGCAGCCCGGGGGTTTCCCAATGGCGTGAGGCTGCCCCACAATGCAAAACCCCATTGACCAGCCAGCGCAATGGAGCATCCCGCCAGTGTGCTGAACCAGAAATCTGGCGTGGCTGGGCGGAGAATCCAGCCCCCCATGTCCTGAATAAAAGTACCACCATGGAAGAAGCAGTACGTGCCCAGATTATCCGGGCCGATGCTAAGCACATAGCCAGCAGCAAGGCTGAAGCTAAAGAGGTGTCCTCATGCCTGATCTTCCTTCTCACATTCCACTTTTCCCTTCTTCCCACATCTTTTTTGATTTACAAGCTTCAGGTGATGTAAACATATTTGTTAGAATCCACAAGTACCTTACGGGCTGGGAACAATTAACTTCCCTGTGGACCTTGGAAATTATAAGGTCCCCTTAATAAGGGGGCGGGGAACCTCGAAACAATGCATGATATATAAAGCCGGCCAGTTAGGCACTGGCAAGGTAGATCCAGTTGTGATCTACCATGTGATGTAAATCATAGCTATTTTAAATAAACTAAGATTCTTTGAATTACTCGGCGTGGACTGCATCATGGCCTTATAAAAATATTAATCTTGCTTTTCCCTCCTTTACTCACAATAACCCTACCCTTGTGGTTTTCTGCTTCCAGTTCCCCAAGATCTGTCACATGTGGAAGTGAAAGAAGTGAAAGTGGAAGACAACTTGAATAATGATGTAAGATTCACCAGGATGTTGCCTGGGTTCGAGCGTTTCAGCTATGAAGAGGAACCGATTAGACTGGGGCTGTTTTCCTCAGGGCAGAGAAGGTTGAGGAGGGAACCGAATTGAGGTGTACAAAATTCTGAGGGTCATAGATAGGGTGGATAGGAAGGAATCTTTCAATTTCTCAGAGAGATCAATAACACCGGGGAATATATTTTAGGTGAGAGGCAGGTGATTTAGATGGCTTCTGAGGAAAAACCTTTTCGCCCAGAAGGTTGTGGGAATTTGGACTCACTGCCTGAAAGGGTGGTAGAGGCGGGAACCTTCACAACATGTAAGACGCATTTAGATGAGCATTTGAAATGCATACATTAATGCAACAGACCCAGTGCTATAAAATAGGATTAGAGTAGTTGGTTGCTTGATGGCTGGTGCAGACATGATGGGCTGTGTAGTGACCTCTGTATGTAGTAATACAGGATCAAGTAATGTTAAGCAACAGACTGAAGGGCCTCTTTATGTGCTGTAAACCCTATGGCCCCATGACTGTGACACTATAACATGCAATAGTTGATTTAGATTTATATATTTTAGAGGATAGGATAGAGGTAGTATCTTTGTGTGGTGAAGCGATGAGCATGACTAGCCTGAAGCCAGAGGAGGAGGCAAGAATGGAATAGATGTGAGCTGACATAAGGGCAAAACTGCACACAAATTCTGCTGCTGGGGATTCAAGTAAGGACCTTAATGACTCGGGCTACAGAAGAAGATTAATGGACATACACAATGAAATGCTTGATGCACTAAGGCTTGTCAGATAGCCTACGTGCAACGTTAAGGAGAATTGTGGAGTCCAGTATCAATTTTGCAGAGAGATTTACACAGAGCTTGCATCTTCCCCAAAGGGAGCTGAACACAGCAGATGCCCTTCTTGACCTTTAACCCCATCGGTGGAGCTTAAAATGGATGCTACGCATCTAAACTTTGTAGACTTTGAATCTTTTTAAACATGTACCTTATTTTCACTTCGGGCTGTTGCCATATCAATACTTCATTAAAAGAAACCAAAACTGTGCATATCAAAACTTAATTTTTTTTCTATTTTTAAAATTGACTTTTGCTGAACCACGAGATGGCTGCTACATCTCACATGACTCACAAGGCCTGCCATCTGTTCCAGAGGCTTCCACAAGAGATTACAAGAACAAATGATTTTCACTCTCATCTTGTGGAATCTCACATCCTTTTGTAAGGTCACATTATAATTATGAAACCAGGGGACTAACAGATGAACTGACTTGCCCCAGCAGGAAGATAACAAAGACAGAGACAGTGAATTCCATTATACCTGAAGAGGTGTGATGCGACCATCAATTCACACGAGACGATTAGTAGAAGTAAACAGTGGTTTTAATTAGTTAGATCTGTGCCTGCCTGCTCCTGCTCTGTACTGAGTGCTGCCTACAGGCTCACAGTTTTATATACCATCCCCGAGGGGGCGGAGCCACAGGCAGAGCCCAAAAGGGCATCGACATAATACAATTCAATACAGTGGTGAATTGTAGTAGCAATACGTTCACCCCATTCACCCCCTGTTAAAAATTGAAGTCCAGTGAGGGTGAAGTGGGCTCACAGATCAAGTCTGTCAGGCGCCTTGATCATTCTCTGTGATTGCCTTAGCTCCGGCTTTGCTGTGGGCACGGGTGTTGAACCCGTCGCTGTGGGCACGGGTGTTGGAGCTTCATCACGGTGGGTTGGCGATGGGGAGAGGGGGGTTTAGGCAGTGCAGGGGCGATGTTTGGTGTGGGGGGTGGAGGTGATGGTCGCTGGAGAACCGGCGGGTGCCAGATCCTGGAGGGAGATTGTATCTTGTCGGCCGTCGCGGTGCACTACGTAGGCATACTGAGGGTTGGCATGTAGGAGCTGGACCCTCTCGACCAGGGGGTCGGACTTATGGCTCCTCACGTGCTTCTGGAGGAGGACAGGCCCCAGTGTTGTCAGCCAGGACAGAAGCGAGACCCCAGAGGTGGATTTCCTGGGAAGACAAATAGGCGGTCGTGAGGGGTCTCGTTCGTGACTGTGCAGAGGAGCGACCAAATAGAGTGGAGCGCGTCGGGGAGGACCTCCTGCCAGCGGGAAACCAGGAGACTTCTAGACTGTAGGGCCAGAAGTACAGCCTTCCATACCATCACGTTCTCCCTCTCCACCTGTCTGTTTCCCCGGATGTTGTAGCTGGTAGTCCTGCTTGAGGCAATGCCCTTACCGAGCAGGTACTGACGCATCTCATCACTCATAAACGAGGAGCCCCGGTCACTGTGGAGGTAAATGGGAAAACCGAACAGGGTGAAGATGCTATGCAGGGCCTTAATGACCATGGCCGCAGTCATGTCGTGGCATGGGATGGCAAAGGAGAAACGGGAGTACTCGTCAACGACGTTAAGAAAATACACGTTGCAGTCAGTGGAGGGGATGGGCCCTTTGAAATCGATGCTGAGGCGCTCAAAGGGGCAGAATGCATTCACCAGGTGTGCCTTGTCTGGCCGATAGAAGTGTGGCTTGCACTCCGCGCAGACTTGGCAGTCCCTGGTCATGGCCCTGACCTCCTTGGTGCAGTAGGGTAGGTTGTGGGCCTTGATGAAGTGGAGAAGCCGGGTGACCCCCGGGTGACAGAGGTCATTGTGGATGGCCCGAAGTTGGTCATCTTGCGCGCTGGCGCATGTGCCGTGGGACAGGGCATCTGGGGGCTCATTGAGCTTCCCAGGATGATACACAATATCGTAATTATAGGTGGAGAGTTCGATTCTCCACCTCAAGATTTTATCATTCTTGATCTTGCCCTGCTGTTTGTTGTTGAACATGAAGGCTACCGACCGTTGTCGGTGACGAGGGTGAACCTCCTACCAGCCAGGTAGTGCCTCCAATGCCGCACAGCTTCCACAATGGCTTGACCTTCCTTTTCGACAGAGCAGTGTCGAATCTCGGAGGCATGGAGGGTACGGGAAAAGAAGGTCACGGGTCTGCCTGCCTGGTTAAGGGTAGTGGCCAGGGAGACATCTGATGCGTCGCTCTCCACCTGGAATGGGATGGACGCGTACATCGCAGCCTTGGTAATGTCTGCCTTAATGAGGCTGAAGGCCAGGCTGGCCTCAGTCATCAGGGGAAAGATGATGGCTTTAATAAGTGGGCGGGCTTTGTCCGCATATTTGGGTACCCAATGGGTATAATATGAAATGAACCCCAAGCATCTTTCAGGGCCTTGGGGTAGTGGGGAAGGGGGAGTTGCAGGAGGGGGCGCATGCAGTCGGGGTCAGGCCCTTGGACTCCATTTTCCACGACATAGCCAAGGATGGCTAGTCGGGTTGTGCAGAAAACACATTTCTCCTTGTTGTAGGTGAGATTGAGGGCTTGGGCGGTTTGGAGGAACTTCTGAAGATTAGCGTCGTGGTCCTGCTGATCATGGCCGCAGATGGTGACATTATCCAAGTACGGGGACATGGCCCGCAGCCCGTACTGGTCAACCGTTCGGTCCATCGTTCTTTGGAAGACCGAGACCCCGTTGGTGACGCCGAAGGGGACCCGGAGGAATTGGAAGAGGCGGCCGTCTGCCTCAAAGGCAGTGTAGTGGCAGTCTTCCGGGCGGATCAGAAGCTGGTGGTATGCGGATTTAAGCGTGGAGAAAACCTGGTAGTGTGCAATCTGATTAACCATGTCTGCTATGCAGGGAAGGGGGTACGCATCGAGTTGCGTATACTGATTTATGGTCTGGCTGTAGTCTACAACCATCTGGTTCTTTTCCTCGGTCCTGACGACCACCACTTGGGCTATTACTGGCCTCGATGATCCACTCCCTCAAGAGCCGCTGGACCTCCGACTTGATAAAAGTCCTGTCCTGGGCACTATACCGCCTGCACTTGGTGGCGACGGGTTTACAGTCGGAGGTGAGGTTCGCGAACAGCGAGGGAGGGGCGACCTTAAGGGTTGCGAGGCTAGATACGGTGAGAGGGGATAAGGGTCCGTCGAACTTCAGGGCCAGGCTTCTGAGGTTGCACTGGAATTCCAGTCCAAACAAGAGAGGAGCGCAGAGATGGAGGAGGACATAGAGTTTAAAATTGGCGTACTCGGCACCCTGTATCGCGACGTTCGCAACACAGTACCTCCGGATCTGCACTGAGTGTGATCCGGAAGCAAGGGAAATTGTTTGGGATGCGGGTGAAATCTGGACGGAACAGCGCTTTACCGTGTCCAGATGGATGAAATTCTCCATGCTCCCAGAGTCAAACAGACAGGGCGTTTCGTGCCCATTGACGGTCACCATGGAGTTCTTGAGGTGCTTGGGCCGTGACTGGTCGAGAGTGACAGCACCAAGCTGCGGGTAGCCGGAGTGGTCGGTGGTAGCGGGATGGTCCCTAGATGGCGGCCAAGATGGCGGCCCCCGTCGGTCGCACGTGTCGGGCAGCGTTGAAGATGGTAGCCAATTTGGCGGCCCCCATGAGTCGCACGTGTCGGGTAGAGTTAAAGATGGAGCCCACACGAATAGCACGAGGCGGATGACGCGTCAGAACGGGGCGGTACCGGCAGGCACGCAGCCACGCTACGGTGTCTGCGGGCCTGTGAGTCGGGCCTGTGATTTTGGAACTTTTAGTTACAGTTACAGTAGTTACAGTTTTGAGCGAGTACCCTCAGGTCATGTTGATATTCCTCCAGCAATTCCCCGGGCCATTGACGACGTGTGGTGAGGAGATGCCGCGTGAACACTTAATTCGCCGACCTCACGTAATGTCTTTTCAGGTGCTCGACCACGTACGCAGACGTGGTCGCGTCTTCGATTAGTACGGAGATTCTGTGGCTTACCCGGGCGTGGAGTAGACTCAGCTTCTGTGCCTCGGTGACGGCAGGCGAGGAGGAGGTGGCGAGTTAGGCCTCAAAGCAGCGAAGCCAGTGTGAAAGGATTCCTTTGGCTTCAGCTGCCTGTGGGTCAAGTTCCAGTCAATCAGGTTTGAGGGTGGCTTCCATTGCGATATCTTAGCTTATTAAATTGATGTGACCATCAATTCACACGAGACGATAAGTAGAAGTGAACAGTGGTTTTAATAAGCTAGATCTGTGCCTGCCTGTGACTGCTCTGTACTGGGTGCTGCCTACAGGCTTACAGGTTTATATACCACCCCCGAGGGGGCGGAGCAACAGGCGGAGCTCATAAGGGCATCAACATAGTACAATACAATACAGTGGTGAATTGTAGTAGCAATATGTTCACCACAAGGTGTTAACAGCCACCAATTCTCTCCTGTGGGAGACAATGGATTTTGGCCAGAAGGAAAGAAAATGCTTGTGAGGCTGCAATTAACTCAGTAATGGGACACATCACATAACCGTATGCTGCTAGCTTTTTAGACTGTTTTAATCGTACACTTCTAACCTCACACCTCAGTATGCTGCTTTAACATCAATTGGAAAGAACAACTCCATCAGATTTCTTAGCTGGTCAATCAGCATCTCTCAACTCCTCAAAGCCTGTCAACTTCAATAGTGCAAGGGCAGATCCACATGGCGGAGGTACAGTTGGTGGCCGTGTTGCGTGCACCCTGGACAAAGGGAAACCCCGGAGCGCAGGGACCCGACCGAATGGGGAAAGCAGCGACAGCGGCCATCTTGGATGGCCCCCTAACAAAGGGAAACCCCGGAGTGTAGGGGCGAGTCCATCAGGTAAGTATGGTTAACCCCACAGGAGCGGGGGTACAAAAAACCCCACCAGGATAGTCACTTGGAATATCTGGGGGCTCAACGGCCCAGTGAAAACATGAGAGCCGATATAGTCTTCCTCCAAGAGAAACATCTGAGAGAACAGGACCGACTGTGGGTAAGGAAGGGCTGCGTAGGATAGACCTACCATTCCTGCTATGAGACGAGGGCCATGGGGGTGGCGATACTGATCAGCAAGAGGACGATGTTTAAGGCGACGAAGATGGTAACAGACCCAGGGGGACGGTACGTCATGGTCAGCGGGGTCCTGGACATGGCACCTGTAGTACTTCTTAACGTGTACGCTCCCAACTGGGATGACATGAAATTCATTAACAATTCACACCTCTTTAACTTGGGATTACCCCTCTCTCTGGATCTTTAAAGATTTAATTACCGGCAAATGTTCGCATTCAAAGTATCGTCTTGCATCTTTGACTTTGTCTACATCTATGATTTGAAACAATAGGGAGGAAATGGCAGAAAGATTTACAGGCACGTCCTGAACAGTCCTTCCAGAGCCACCACGTCCTGGTGTGAGAATTGAACACAGAGCTCATCAGTCGGGATGCTACCACTGTGACACAAGACCACCACCTTGTATTTAACACATCAACTGAAACCAAAGTGATCCCAGAATGGCCAAATATTTGACTCTACGAACACAACTTATCTTTATGCATGATACTTGAAGCAAAAACCACCATCTGGAAACCAGAAAGACACCACTTGTGGCACAAAACCAAAGAATGTCACAGATGCACATCAACCACAAGACCAGCAGGAAGATAACACATAACAGCGCGTGGTAATTTTAACCCAACTCATTATCGCCCCTACCACTCCTGACCCAATCACCTCACTATACTCTCACCTCTTGACTGCCCCCACTCCCAACTAACCCCCTCAACCTCCCTGACTACCCCAATCCCCTATTAAACACCCCAATCTGACGACCTCTGATTCCTTGATTGCCCCTTCCTGTCTATCCTACTCCTACTACTACACCCACCACTACCCTCTCGCCCCTGAATTATCCCCGAATCCCCTGACTACACACCAAATCCCACCTCTTCACTATCCCCCACCCCCCAACTACACATCACCCACCCCGACTACACACCCTGACCACCCTACCCCATCTCTACCCACTTGCTGATTAACTCCCCAACCCATGTCGATGCCTAGGCGGGAAATGTGCAGCCTCAGACTAAGTGAAGGAGTTGAGAGGCAGTCGGACAGTCACTCCTCAGAAGATTTGGCCCACACCCTGTAGACACTACAGGTTCAGTTTAAATCCAGCACTGGCCATCAGGTATTCCCATGGGAGAGTCTTTGACCAGCTGATAGAGTCTGATATATATGTACAACTCACCAAGGCTCCTTTGACAACACAACTTCTACCATCTAAAATAATAAGGACAGCAGTTGCATGGGAATGTTACGACTTGCAATCTGCCCTCCAAGCCCCACTCATCATGACTTGAAACAATCTACTGGCTGCATCCCACCCAAAAAGGCTTGCGATATGGCCGGTAGATGCTGGGAGAGGCCTCTTCTGGGATTTACCCAGCTCACCACGCCTCGTAACATCGAACAGGATCTCGCAAGATGTTGCAATCTGGATCAGTATTTGGCAAATCTGCATATCAGAGTGAATGGCTCGTCTCACTCTGATATGGAGCTCCCCTGACCTACCCGAGTGGTTAGGATCTAACCCCTTTGCCTCGGAGACCTTTGGTGAGCGCCATTCAATTCTGGTCCCACAAATAGGGAGCACCATCACTAGAGGAGGGGTGGGGGTTCTCCCAGGGGATTGGAGGACCCCAGGTGGTTGGCCTCCAGAGTGGGTGGCACCCTAGCACTGTCACTGGCAGGGGCACTGCCAGGGCTCCAGGTTGGCAATGTCACGGTGCCAGGCTAGCATTGTGCCTGCACTGGGGATCGACCCAGTACCTGCACTGGGGATTGGGGCAGCACGGTAGCATTGTGGATAGCACAATCGCTTCACAGCTCCAGGGTCCCAGGTTCAATTCCGGCTTGGGTCACTGTCTGTGCGGAGTCTGCACATCCTCCCTGTGTGTGCGTGGGTTTCCTCCGGGTGCTCTGGTTTCCTCCCACAGTCCAAAGATGTGCAGGTTAGGTGGATTGGCCATGATAAATTGCCCTTAGTGTCCAAAATTGCCCTTAGTGTTGGGTGGGATTACTGGGTTATGGGGATAGGGTCGGGTGCTCTTTCCAAGAGCCGGTGCAGACTCGATGGGCTGAATGGCCTCCTTCTGCACTGTAAATTCTATGAATTGTCTCTATGAATTGACCCCCGGGGGTGCTCTGTCAATGCGAGGTGGGCTGTGGGGTTTCCAGAGAATCCCCTTATAGATGGGTTGGGGCTTTGGGGGATCTGCGGGTTGAGTCGCAAGGGGGCCGAGATCTCCCCCGGCACTGAGGAGTTCTGGCGAGCGGAGCTCCTCAGTGCACGAGCAGGATGAAGTGCGGCTTCGGAGCAGAACGTTCCAAACTGAGGCCCCGGATTTCCACAGCGTCCCGTTCAATGGCATGGTCTTTCTCACCGCTCCACGAACTGGGAAACACCCAGCTAAACAAACTCAACACAGTACTCTATTGGGACAAGCACGTCGCGCAAAAAGAATAAATACAAAAATTTGCTCCAGGCTAGCAGTTAGCTGGATGTATGTAAACAGGTTAATACAGGGGTGGGCAAACTACGGCCCGCGGGCCGCATGCGGCCCGCCAAAGGTATTTCTGCGGCCCGCCAAGTCATTAAAAAAAAAAAAAAAAAAATTTTTTTTAATTTTTTTTTAAAATTTTTTTTTTTTTTTTTAATTTTTTTTAAGGTTAATGGAGGCGGGCTGTTGGGTTACTTACTGGTATAGGGTGGATACATTGACTTGAGTAGGGTGATCATTGCTCGGCACAACGTCGAGGGCCGAAGGGCCTGTTCTGTGCTGTGTATGTTCTATATGAGGCGCCCAGAATCATAACCGGGTGAAGTAATTATTTTACTTAATATACTATGCGGCCCTTTGTGAATTGTGAATTTTTGAATGTGGCCCTTGCACGGAAAAGTTTGCCCACCCCTGGGTTAATACAACGTCTAACCGCGAAAGAAATTCCATTCCGAAACATTCACTTCCACATTCTGTGAAATGAGCTATTCATCTGCATTGGTTGACATCAACCGAGGCAATGTGAAAAATGGGGCGCAGCACAGTGACCCCATTGCACTCAGCGCGGATTTCATTGGGCGGGACCCAGATTTAAATTAGCCTAATGGGTCATTTACATACTCGGACCCAGATTCATCCAGGGTCCAGGTCACAATGGCCGTGCTTGAGAGACCCCGCCAGGGCACCATTTTGTATGGGTCCACACAAATGTGGACCAGGCGTCATGACACCTCTGGGACGGGGGGACGGGGGGGACGGGGGGGGGGGGGGGGGGGGGGGGGCGTGGTCTCACAATCCATTGGAGATCCCTGGGTGGTTGGGAGTAGGGCAGGGTGGTACCTTGGCACTCCCCCTTGCACCCAGGCAGCCTGGTAGTGTGCCAGGGATCCAGATTGGCATTGCCAGTGGTCGGGCCTGGACCGGGCGGTCTGGGGTGTGAAGGGAGGTTCTTAGGGGCTTCAACAAGGTTGGCGGTGAGGGGGGTCCAGAAGCGGGGGGAAGGGGGGCTGAAAGGGTGGGAGGGAGGGAAGATCGGGGCAGCCGATTAAAATAGTGCCCTGATGTGAGAGCAGCTGTTCCTGCTGGCGAGATCAGCTCGTAAGCAGAAAATCCCTCTTTATGTGGCCTTGGCGGGGAGAAACGTCCTGAGGCCAAAAAGCAAGAAAAGTGCCATTGAATAGCGGGGTGATTCTCGACGCTGCTGAGAAAGACCCCGCTGAACATGCCGGAAAGCGGACTTAGATTTACGTCCACTGAATCATGCCTATGTTATTAAAATTCTGCAGTTTTAGGCAAATGCATGTTTTTGAAAATAATCTAAACTAGCTGAAATGGAGAAAAATTTAGATTCCTCTGAATGAGTCCAAAACCAACCTAATAATTTGGATACATTTCTCATGCTTAACCAGTATGCCAATATTCCACAGACTGTGATAGGGAATACTCTTGCTAACCTTCTAATTATTAGAAGGCAATTAATCCTGTCCTGAATTGGAATCTTTTCCAATTGGCAATTTATCAGGACTTTCCTGGAATCCCCAGCATTTCCGACTGTGCTATCAGCAGATCAGACAAAACCTTCAGTGGCGTTCAAATGATTGCCAACTCTCAGAGGATAACCACATAAAGGCCAAACCTACTTCTTGCTCGCCTTTTCTCTGATCTCCAGGAGCCTGACAAATTGTATCACATGAAATTCTGTACAACAAGGAATACAAAATAAATAAAATAAACAAAAGCCCTCGGTACTTCACAGTGACGATACTAAAACAAAGCCCCAGAATTGAAATCAAACTGCATTTTGAAGACTTTTAGCTGAGAAAGGAAAGTCACCACTATTGCTGCGGTAGCTTTCATGCCAACCAGTTTCAGGAACATGTTGTAAAATTAATTCATTTGCCATTCAGCCCACACATGGGCCAGGGATCTTACAGACATACCATGGTATGTACTCCCAGCTCACCTCTGATCCCGTATGACTTCACCTTTTGTACCAGTCTGCCATGAGGGACCTTGTCAAAGACCTTACTGAAGTCCATATAGACAACATCCACTGCCCTACCTGCATCAATCATCTTTGTGACCTCCTTGAAAAACTCTATCAAGTTAGTCAAGGACCGCTGGTGACAGCGGGCGGGAGGCAGCTGCACACTGGAGGGCTCCCGCTCGGGAATATAAATTTTGGGGTTTTAACGCCGGGTCCTGGGGGCAACGGAGGCTGAAAAAGCTGTAAGAAGGTACAGGGAGGAGAAATGCCCAAGGTTGGAAAAAAAAATGGCCATGAGAAAGGGGGTTAATGAAAGTCCGCCGGTGAGTGGAAAAGTCAGCGCAGGAACTGTAAGGAAAGCAGAGGCTGGAGCACCAGGGGAGGCCGCATTTCTCACAGCAGAAAAAATGACCAAGGTGATGGCTGTGGATCTTGAAAAACCGTTCACAAAACACATGGAAGCGATGAAGAAGGAGATGGGGGCGGTATTGAAAGTGCTGGTGGTGGACGCGAGGGCGGCGGTATCAAGCACAGCGGCGGAGGTGCGGGAGCAAGGTGAAACACGGGAGCACGGTAGCATGGTGGTTAGCATAAATGCTTCACAGCTCCAGGGTCCCAGGTTCGATTCCCGGCTGGGTCACTGTCTGTGCGGAGTCTGCACGTCCTCCCCGTGTGTGCGTGGGTTTCCTCCGGGTGCTCCGGTTTCCTCCCACAGTCCAAAGATGTGCGGGTTAGGTGGATTGGCCATGCTAAATTGCCCGTAGTGTCCTAAAAAGTAAGGTTAATGGGGGGGGGGTTGTTGGGTTACGGGTATAGGGTGGATACGTGGGTTTGAGTAGGGTGATCATTGCTCGGCACAACATTGAGGGCCGAAGGGCCTGTTCTGTGCTGTACTGTTCTAAGAGTCTAAGAGAAATACTGAAGGAAGTGGAAGAGGCATTATCGCAGCACAGTGATCAAGTCACCTCGATGGAGAAGGAGTTGTGGAAGGTGATAGAGACCAACAAGGGTCTGCGAGCCAAAATGAAGACCTGGAAAACAGATCCAGGCCACAGAATCTGAGGATCCTGGGTCTGCCCGAAGGGGTGGAAGGCCCGAGGCCGATGGAGTATTTTGCCACGACGTTGGCGAAGCTATTGGGGGAGGGGAACGATCCCTCTCGATATGAACTGGATCGGGCTCATCGGTCATGGAGGCCTATACCAAAGTCGAGTGAGCCTCCAAGAGCAGTAACTGTGTGTTTCCGTAGGTATAGCATGAAGGAGAAGATCCTGTGCTGGGCAAAACAGAAGTGGGTGGTGCAGTGGGCTGGAGCTGGTATACGCATATACCAGGACTTTACGGTGGAGCTGGCGAGGAGGCGGGCTGCCTTCAGCCGGGTGAAGAAGGCACTGTACACCAGCAAGTTGCAGTGCAGCATAGTGTACCCAGCTAAGTTGAGGGTGGCCTACAAATCCAAGGACTTTTATTTTGGGATGGCAGAAGCGGCGGAGGAGTTTGTGAAGCCAGAAGGACTGGCAGAATTGAGAAATGGGACTGAGAGCGGGTCGTGTACTGATGTAGCCTCATGTAACCTTATTTTATCACTGAGTATTGGTGTATGTACTAAATGAGTCGTCGCTGTATATTTGGACAAGGGAAGAGTTGGGACTTTCATTTGCAGTGATGGTTCTTTGGGGCTTGGGTGTGTATGTTGGGATTACGTTCTGAAGGGAATTTCTTGGTTTCCTGAGATCGGGAAAGGGGGAGGAATACCCGGGCAGGGTCCTCCACGCTGGCCGGTTTAAGTCGTCCAGTGACCGGGGGTGAGGTGGGGGGGAGGGGCTGTGGCCATCGGAGCCTGGTAGAAAAGGTTTCGGTGAGTCTAACCGGGGGGAAAAGTTGTGGGAAGGAACCGAGTCTGCGGGTGTGTGTGTGTGTGTGGGGGGGTGTGGTCTACAATTCATGAGTGTCATTCACGGTACTCTTTCGGGGATTGGATGGCGTTGAATATTAGGGGGGGTGTTGGGGGGGGGTGGACTATATATGTCAATGGTGACCATAGGCGATTCCTGATTCCTTTCTCTTTTTCCTTTTTTTTTCCTCCTTGGAATGTTTCCTCTTATTTGATTCTTCTATTGTCAGGTGGGCTGTTGTTTGGGGGGTGGTGGGAGGGTGGGATTGTTGTTGTTAATAAGGGGATTGACATTGTATTTATTACCGTTTACTGTTTGTTGGTGGGGTGCAAATTCTGAAGAAAATGTGAATATGGAGAATAAAAATATGTAAAAGAAAAGTTAGTCAAGGACCTGAATGGGAGTCCAGAAGTCACCAGCACCAGTGTGACTCCTCTGCTGTTCTGCAATCAGACTCCTAGCAAGTTGGGCCCATTTCGAAGAATGAAGAGGAATCTCATAGAAACGTATATGATTCTGAAGGGGCCTTGATAGGATGGATGCTGAGGGATAGGACGGTATTTTGCTTCCCCCGCCTATGGAATGTTTTGCGGTGATGGAGGCGGCCTGTCATGGTCAGGGTGGGGGGGCGGGGGGGTGCTGAGTGGTGGGGGATCGCTGTCGGCGGGAAGGCCACAAAATTTCAGCCATTGCTTCCATTGGGCAGGGAATTTAAAACACTTGGAAAACCGTCACAGGATAAGGCGGCCAGTCATTCAGCACTGAGATGAGGAGAAATTACTTCACTCAAAGGGTTGTGAATCTGTGGAATTCTCTGTTCTGGGAGTTGCGGATGTCTCTTTGTTGAATACATTTAAAGCTGGGATAGACAAATATGCCTCTCAGGGAATCAAGAGATAAGGGGAGCAGACAGGAAAATGGTGTTGAAGCCCGAGATTAACCATGATCGTATTGAATGGCAGAGAAGGCTAGACGGACTGTGTGATTTACTCCTGCTCCTATTTTTTATGTTTTTATGGGTGTCAACAAACAGTGTGGTGAACTGGAGACAGGGGAGGGGGTGAACAGAATGGAAACAAAATAACTGGAAAACTCAACAGTTCAAGCAGCATCTGTGGAGAGAAAAAGCTAAGAATTCATTCGACCTAGAAACATTGGCCGGAATTCTCCGGCTGTTGGGATCCTCTGTTGCTGCCGCCAGTGGACCCCCACCTGCACGTTTCCCAACGGATGGCCTCAGTGGGTAATTCCATTGACAAGCGGTGAGGGTAGATAAACCCGCCGCCGCCAGCGAACAGCACTACCGGTGAGAAAAACACACCCGGGGGATCGGAGAATCCCGCCATTAACTCTGTTTCTGTCCACAGTTGACACCTGACCTGCTGGGTTTTTCAAGCTATTTATATTTTCCATTTCAGATTTGGGGTGTATTACAGGCCCCCAACTGCCAGCGAGAGATGGAGGAACAGATAGGTAGGGAGATTTTGGATAGGTGCAAAAGTAAAAAGGTTGTTGTAGTTGGGGATTTTACCTTCCCCTATATTGACTGGGACTCACTTAGTGCTAGGGGTTTGGATGGAGCAGAGTTTGTCAGGTGTATCAAGGAAGGCTTCTTGATGCAATATTTAGATAATCCAACTCGGGAAGGGGCAATATGGTTCTGGTATTGGGGAATGAGCCTGGACAGGTGGTTGAGGTATCAGTAGCGGAACATTTTGGGAGCGGTGACCAAATTCTGTAGGATTTAAGGTACTTTTGGAAAGGGATGAGGGTAACCCTTGCGTTGAGGTGTTAAACTGGGTAAAGACAAATTACAATAACATTAGGCAGAAATTGAAGAATTTGGATTGGGTGCGGCTGTTGGAGGGTAAATCAACATCGGACGTGTGGGAGTCTTTCAAGCAACATTTGATTAGGATTCAGGAAAGTTACATTCCTGAGAGAACAAAGGATAAGTATGGGAAATTTAGGGAGCCCTGAATGATAATAATAATTTTAGGGAGCCTTGGATAACGAGGGATTTTGAGAACCTCGTCAAAAAGAAAAAGGAGGCTTTTGTATGGTCCAGAAGGGTGGGGACAGTCAAAACCCTTGAGGAGTATAAAGAAAGTAGGAAGGTACTTAAGCAGGAAATTGGGAGGGCTAGAAGGGGTCATAAAAAGTCTGTGACAGGTTTGATTATGGTGAATCCCAAAGCTTTTATTCATATGTAAAAAAATAAGACGGTGGCCAGGAAAAGGATTGGACCATTTAAGGAAAGTGGGGGGAATCTATGCATTGAGCCAGAGGAAATGGGTGAGGTACTAAATGAGTACTTTGCATCAGTGTCCACCAAAGAAAAAGACTTTGTGGAAGATGCTTCTTGGGTAGGGTGTGTGGACAGCCTGGGTCATGTTGACATCAAAAAGGAGGAGGTATTGGGTGTTTCAAAAGACATTAAGGTAGATAGGTCTCCTGGGCTGGATGGAATTTTTCCCAGAATACTGAGGGAAGCAAGGGAGTAAATTACTGGGACCTTGACTGACATCTTTGTATCCTCATTGGCTATAGGTGGGATCCCAGAGAACTGGAGAATAACTAATGTGGTACCGTTGTTTATGAAAGGTAGCAGGAATAATCCTGGAAACGATAGCTGGTGAGCCTCATGTCGGTAGTCGGTAAATTATTGGAGAGAATTCTCAGGGACAGGATTTATACCCATTTGGAAACAAAGGGCCCGATTCTCCGCTGCCCACGACGGGTCGGAGAATAGCGGGAGGGCCTTCCCAACATTTTTCCCGCCCTCCCGCTATTCTCCCCCCCCCCCCCCCCACGGCCGCCCCACGACACGAATCGCTGCTCGCCGTTTTTTACGGCGAACAGCGATTCTCCCCAGGCCGATGGGCCGAGTTCCCAGGCCTTTACGGCCGTTTTCACGAACGCAAACACATCTGCTCTCACCGTTCGTGAAAAAGGCCGCAAAGTGCCGTCCCAGACAACCATGGCACCGATTGGCACGGCCGCACCACGGCCGTGCCAAGGGTGGCATGGGCCTGCGATCGGTGGGCACCGATCGCGGGCAGCGGGTCCGATACCCGCTATTTGTTTCTCCGCCGCCCCACGGGGCGGCTGAGGGGCATGACGGCCCGCGCATGCGCGGGTTTGACGCATATGCGTGATGACATCATCCGCGCATGCGTGGATTGGAGCCGTCCAACCCGCGCATGCGCGGCTGACATCATCGTGCACGTCAGCCGCCATGACACTTGGCGCGTGGGCCTAGCGACCGTCGCTAAGCCCGCGATGCCGTGCTTCACGGGGCCGCGCTGCTAGCCCTGCCCGGGGGGGAGAATCGGGTCCCGGAGGGGGCACAGAGGCTGCCGTGAAACACGGCCAGTTTCACGGCAGCCTTTACGACTCGCTGCATTTGCGGAGAATCGCGCCCAAAAGGACTCATGAGTGATAGGCAGTATGGTTTTATGAAGGGGAGGTCATGTCTCACTATCTTGATTAAGTTTTTTGAGGAGGTGACAAAGATGATTGATGAGGAAGGGGCAGTGGATGTTGTTTACATGGACTTTGGTAAAGCCTTTGACAAGGTACCTCATGGCAGACTGGTACAAAAGGTGAGAAGTCACATGGGATCAGAGGTGAGGTAGCAAGATGGATACAGAACTGGCTCGGTCACAGAAGGAAGAGGGTAGCAGTAGAAGGGTGTTTTCTGAATGGAAGGTTGTGACTAGTGGTTTTCCACAGGGATCTGTGCTGGAGCCTCTATTGTTTGCAGTGTACATAAATGATTTGCAGGAAAATGTAGTTGGTCTGATTAATAGGCTCACATATGACGCCAATGTTGATGGAATGGCAGATAGTGTTGAGGATCATCAGAGGATAAAGCAGGAAATAGATTGGTTGAAGACTTTGGAAAAGAAATAGCATATGGGGTTTAGTCCAGACAAATGTGAGATAATGCATTTTGGTAGGTCTAACATAGAGGAGAAATATACAGTAAATGGCAAAACTCTTCGGAATATAGAAAGTGAGAGCGATCTGGGCATGCAAGTCCACAGATCTTGGAAAGTGGCAACACAAGTGGACAAAGTAGTCAAGAAAGCATACGGAATGCTTGTCTTCGTTGGACGGGGTATTGATTATGAAACTAGCAAGTCATGCTACAGTTGTATCGAACCTTGTTAAGGCCTAACTTGTAATATTGCGTACAATTCTGGTCACCAGACTAGCAGAAGGATGTGATGGCTTTGGAGAGGGTGCAGAGGAGGTTTACCAGAATGTTGCCTGGTCTAAGGGTGTTAGCTATGCAAAGAGGCAGAATAGACTTGGACTGTTTTCATTAGAATGACGGAGATTGAGTGGTGACCCGATAGAGGTCTAGAAGATTAAGAGGGGCATGGATAGAGTGGATGGGCAGGCACTATTTCCCAAGGTGGCGGGGTCAGTCACCAGGGGGCATAGGTTAAAGGTCCCGTGGGGCAAAGTTTAGAGGCGATGTGCAAGGCAGGTTTTTTTACTCAGAGGATGGTGAGTGCCTGGAACGCGTTGCCAGGGGATGTTGTGGAAGCAGATACATTAATGGCGTTCAAAAGGCATCTCGACAAATACATGGATAGGATGGGTATAGGGGGATACGGCACTAGGTACAGGCTTGGAGGGCCGGAGCGCCAGTTACTGTGCTGTATATTATTCTTTGTTCCTTATTACCAGAAATCTGCAGTATTTTGTTTTCGTATGAACAGAATGGAACTTGACATTAACAGATTGCAAAATCGGACATGTGGCTTTGACTGTCCAGTTTGCAATGCCAGCACGTTTCGTGACATGTCATTTGTGATGGCAGATGGAAGTCACAATACAGCCAAGCACAACCTTAATTTAAATGTAACTTGCTAATCTCAGTGTTAAGTTGCATGAAGTCACACACGGGACATCACACCCCTCAGCTGAACAGGTTGGACTACTCGAGTGAAATGTTTACAGTAAGGTTTCTTTTGCAGTATGTTCTACGACAGTGTCTGTCTCTGCCACCATTTTTTTCTACTGCCACTTTTAAGATTTAACACGTTTTTTTTTGCTCCTCTGCATTTGATCATCGCTGCTAAACCCCTTGTTGCTATGGCAACAGATTTCAGCAGTTCTTGGTGCTGCATTGAAACTTTCAACTGATAATGCAAATCCCTTCAGCTGTCCTATTGTGCTGCACAAAATAGATGAAGAGGAATTCATGAGGGGCCTATACCTTCACAGCCATTGATACCTTAGGCGTTGTGTGCACTTCTGTTCATAAGCAAGGAGACCAATTTATAAAACCTCCCAATCCCACAGGTATTTGTCAGACTGTCTGTGGTACCTTCACTTTACTATAAATGACAGGAAGGCCCGAGGAACTGATGCCGCTCATTCCTGGTACCTCAAAGCACTATTGCAAATACCAGAATGTTTTCTAGCGCTCCAGAGGATTAAGTCTGAGAGTTAAAGCAAGGATACCAAATGACTCACAATTCACAAGTTGAGTTTGCAAATTAGGGTACATACCTCTCCCCAAAATTCCTTCATCTCCAAGCACCCTCACCCCAGGCAGACAGAGGTCATCTCAAATGCTGGAAACGGCTTCCTTTGCAAGGCCCTCCAAAAACACACCAGCAGTGCACGCCTTTGTAAGCCAAAGTAACCCAATCTATTCTGCCTAGGACACACTGGACCACACAAGACGGGAGCAAAAGAAATCCACCCTTCAACAGCCTTCAGCACCAAAATTAGCCATTTATTCTGGAGTTTCACACTGAAGTGGTGGCCTCAGCTCTCCTCACCCTGCACCCCTACCCCCTCAGCTGAAATGTCTGGGGTGAGCCTGTGTCCGCTTGGCCAAGTCAGCCCGCTGTAATTTAACTGCCGTTAGGTTATCTATTGGCTCAGCGCAAGACTTCCGCACCATGATTACAACCCTAAATAACACTGAAATCACCAATGGACATTGATTGCACCCGTATATAACACTGAAATCACCAATGGACATTGAGTCCATCTCTATATAACACTGACCTATGAATAAAGCCACCTCTTGAATTTCTCTTCATTCACAGACACCACTGTTGTATGTTCAGTAGGTTTAACAAAGAGGCTCACAGTCTTGTTTCGTTGAATATTAATTATTTATTAATAACATATAACTAGGTCCATGTATACAGGGGATGGGCCGAGCTATGAGCTAACTCCATTCTTGCTTCTAAACAGGTCCCTGTCCTGTCTACAACTGACTCTCGTCTCAGCTCATGTGTCTCTTTACATCATAATGTGGGTGTTACTGTTTCCCAGTTCGACATTAACCCTTGCTATGTCTGCCCCTGGGAACAAAACCTCTCTCAATTCACTGATGCCAAGTCCCAGATATCCAACCTTTGGCCCTCCATTCACCACAATATTTCTGCATTTATTGATTTGCTCAACTTCAACCTCACCTCCACCTAAGATATCCTTGTCCCCACATTCCCCTCTCATTGCTGGCCATTTCGCCTGGCCTTTTCAACTCTACTTTCTTTAGTTCAAGGAACGTAGACTTCAGTGGATATGCTGGAGCTATCCATCGTTACATCTGGCAAAACTACATTATGCGTTCTCATCAGTCAAAACTGTTCATTATTCCTGGATCATCCTGAAGTGCAAACCATCTTCAAACCTCTCTTCAGTCTCCTCCATCGTCACTTCCAACAAATGCACAGAGCACGTGGACATCTTTGTCACTAAGATTGAGGCCACCCGTTCAGCTGCCTCTGCTGCTTCCATCCCTTCCATTCACTCACCAGGCTTTACTTCCTGTATGGTTTCTTACCTCCTGTCCTCACCCTCGCTTGCTCCTTTCATCAGCTACTCTCATTTCTCCCTGGGTATAGTGCTCTTGGTGCAGACTTGATGGGCTGAACGGCCTCCAACAGCGCTGGAGGAATTCTGTATTTTACTGAATTAAAGTATTGTATAACTGCAGGTTGTTTTTATTGTTCAATGTGGGCTAAACTGCTGGCCTGTAATGCAGAACAATGCCAGCAGCGCGGGTTCAATTCCCGTACCGGCCACCCCGAACAGGCGCCGGAATGTGGCGATTAGGGACTTTTCACAGTAATTTTATGGAAGCCTACTTGTGACAATAAGTGATTTAAAATAATGTGCATGGGAAGGAAGAATAAAAATGTTACTCTCTCAGAGCTTCAAAGTACTGCTCAACATACCTGGTGCATTCAGATACAAAAGATAAGATGTCACCTCGTGTGAGTCTATGAACCACGATGTGCAAATATGTATCTCCTGTTGCTGATGTGCTTGATAATACCAAATTGATGTTTTATGTGTAGCATTAGAGGCGTTTTATTTTTTAAATTATCAACAAAATCAGTGTTTCCTTTTTGAGAATGGTATCATCAGATTAGGCAGTCGTGACTTTTCTATTCTCCATTGTGTGCCAAGTGAGCTCGAACTTTCTTCACCTTCAATGCAGCTCACCTTTAAATGCACTCAGCAGCCAGCTCTTGGCACCGGAAAATTCCCACATTTATATGTTGCCGAAGTCCAAACCAAATAAATTGTGTTGAAGCCTGTGTAAACACTCATGTGTTTAATGTCTGCTGGTGTTTTCCTGATTATCGCTGGAACATTGACTGTGGATGTGCAAAAACAGAGGCGAAACAATGGAATAATCCCCATGGAAATTAATGACAATCAAATCGAATCTCTCTCAGCCCATTCTAACATATTACGGCATGTATTGGAGGGTACGGTAATTTGAGAGTCCGTGGGCGGGATTCTCCGACCCCACGCAGGGTCGGAGAATTGGCGGGAAGCGGCGTCATTTCCGCTCCCGCAGGTTTCGTAATTCTCCCGCCGGAAAAAAACCGGCGTTGTGCAAATCCCGTCGGCGGCCTGTGAAAACAGCTGGCGCCGGCGGGATTTCATTTTATTTGCACTGACCTGAAATCTCCGGCCCGGATGGGCCGAAGTCCCGCCGACGTGGCCACGGGTCACGTCGGCGCAAATCAGAGTTGATTTAAAACGGCGTCAACCATTGATGATGGTTGACGCCGTTCAGTGTCGGGGGTGGGTTGAGGCATTGGGGGGGGGGGGGGGGTGGGTTGCGGCCATCGGGGGGGTGGGTTGCGGCATCGGGGGGGTTTGGGGGCAGCGGCGGGCAGAGAGGGGGGGGGCGACGGTGCGTTGGCCCCGGGCATCCGTCGCCCCCCCCCTCTGTACGCCGCTGCCCCCTACCCTAACCACCCCCCCCCTCACCACCCCTACCTCCCTCCAACGCCCCCACCCCCCTCCCCACCACCCCTACCCCCCTCCAACGCCGCCCCCCATCTCTCGCAACGCCGCAACCCCCCCCCCTCAACGCCGGGTCCCCCCCCCCCCTCAACGCCGGGTCCCCCCCCCCCTCAACGCCGGGTCCCCCCCCCCCCTCAACGCCGGGTCCCCCCCTCAACGCCGGGTCCCCCCCACCCTCAACGCCGCAACCCACACCCCGTCCCCCTCCCTCTGAAGGCCGGTACCCACACCCCCCCTCTCTCCTCCTCCCCCCCTTCCTTCCTCCATCCCCCCCTTCCTTCCTCCGTTAGTGGGGGGGGGGGGGGGCGGCGTTAGTGGGGGGTGGGTGCGGCGTTGGAGTGGGGTAGGGGTGGTGAGGGGAGGGGGTTGGGGTAGGGGCAGCGGGGTGCAGAGGAGGGGGGCGACGGATGCCCGGGGCCAACGCACCGTCGCCCCCCCTCTGCACGCAGCTGCCCCTACCCCAACCCCCTCCCTTCACCACTCCTACCCCCTTCACCACCCCTATCCCCTTCACCACCCCTATCCCCCTCCAACGCCGCACCCCCGTCCAACGCCGCACCCCCACACCCCCACTAACGCCGCACCCCCCCCCCCAACTAACAGAGGAAGGAAGGGGGGGGGAGGAGGAGAGAGGGAGGGGAGGAGGAGAGGGGGGGGGAGGAGGAGGGGGGGGGGAGGAGGAGAGGGGGGGGAGGAGGAGAGGGGGGGGGGAGGAGGAGAGGGGGGGGGAGGAGGAGAGGGGGGGGAGGAGGAGAGGGGGGGGAGGAGGAGAGGGGGGGAGGAGGAGAGGGGGGGGAGGAGGAGAGGGGGGGGGAGGAGGAGAGGGGGGGGAGGAGGGAGAGGGGGGGAGGAGGAGAGGGGGGGAGGAGGAGAGGGGGGGAGGAGGAGAGGGGGGGAGGAGGGGGGGAGGAGGGGGGGGAGGAGGAGAGGGGGGGGAGGAGGAGAGGGGGGGGAGGAGGAGAGGGGGGGGGAGGAGGAGAGGGGGGGGAGGAGGAGAGGGGGGGGAGGAGGGAGAGGGGGGGAGGAGGAGAGGGGGGGAGGAGGAGAGGGGGGGGGAGGAGGGGGGGGAGGAGGAGAGGGGGGGGGTGTGGGTACCGGCCTTCAGAGGGAGGGGGACGGGGTGTGGGTACCGGCATTGAGGGGGGGGACCCGGCATTGAGGGGGGGGGAGACCCGGCATTGAGGGGGGGGGGGACCCCGGCCTTGAGGGGGGGGACCCGGCATTGAGGGGGGGGGGAACCCGGCATTGAGGGGAGGGGGGGACCCGGCGTTGAGGGAGGGGGGGACCCGGCGTTGAGGGGAGGGGGGGACCCGGCGTTGAGGGGAGGGGGGGACCCGGCGTTGGAGGGGGGTAGGGGTGGTGGGGAGGGAGGTAGGGGTGGTGAGGGTGGGTTGAGGTAGGGGTGGTGAGGGGGGGGTTGAGGTAGGGGTGGTGAGGGGGGGGTTGAGGTAGGGTGGTGAGGGGGGGGTTGGGGTAGGGGGCAGCAGCGTACAGAGGGGGGGGCGACGGTGCGTTGGCACGGGCATCCGTCGCCCCCTCTCTCTGCCCGCGCTGCCCCCAAACCCCCCCCCCCCAAATGCCGGAACACCCCCCCCCCCCCCCCAAATGCCGGAAACACCACCCCCCCCCCCCCCCCACAAATGCCGGAACCACACCACCCCCCCCCCCCCCAAAGCCGGGAACACACCACCCCCCCCCAATGCCGGAACACACCACCGCCCCCCCCCCCCCCCCCCCCACCCAAATGCCGGAAACACACCAACCGCCCCCCCCCCCAAATGCCGGAACACACCACCCCCCCCCCCCCCCAAATGCCGGAACACACCACCCCCCCCCCCAAATGCCGGAAACACACCACCCCCCCCCCCCAAATGCCGGAACACACCACCACCACCCCCCCAAATGCCGGAACACACCACCACCCCCCAAAAGCCGGGTCTGTCTCTCTCCTCCTTATCCTCCAAAAGACGCCGGGTCTCACCACTTCCGCAGCTGGTGAAACTGACGCGTATCGCGTCAGTCAGCTGCTAGCCCCTCCGGGAACGGAGAATAGCGGCCTTAAAGAAGGCCCCGACGCCGGAGTCATTAACACCGATTTTTCTCGCAGGCAACCCGCGTTACGAAGGGCTACGGAGAATCCCGCCCCATATCAGAAATAGGGGGCGGGATTCTCCGACCCCCCCGCCGGGTCGGAGAATTGCCGGGGGTCGGCGTGAATCCCGCCCCCACCGTCCTTCAAATTCTCTGGCCCCCAAAAAATTGGCCCAGCATTAGTCGCGCCGCCCGCCTCGGTGAATGGCGGGGACCTTCGCGACTCAAAGGGCTCCGGGGCTGCCCGAATTCTGCGGCCCGCGATGGGCCGAAATCCCGCCCATTTTTTGAAAGTACCGTCTGAGTAAATTGGAGTAGGTTCTTACCGGCGGAAACTGGAAGCGCGGGTGGCCTTCGGGGTACTTGGGGGGGCGCGGGGGGATCTAGGTCCGGGAGGTACCCCCACGGTGGCCTGGCCTGCGATCGGGGCCCACCGATCCGCTGGCGGGCCTATGCCGTAGGGGCACTCTATTGTCCCGCACCGGCAGCTGTAGTAGTCCGCCATTGCCGGTGAGGAAATTAAGCCCACACGCTGGCGCTCCCGTGTATTCGCCAACTCATGACGCATGGCAGAGGCCCTTCGGCGCCAGTTGCCGTGGCGCCAAGCCCCTTTCCCGCCGGCCGGTGGGGCGCAAACTACTCCGGGGCGGACCTAGCCCCTGAAGGTGCGGAGGATTCCGTACCTTTGGGGTGGCCCTACGCCGGAGTGGTTCACGCCACTCCGTCCCGCCGGAGTTGCCTGCCCCGCCGATTACGGCAGAATCCCCCCCACAATTTGTGGAGTGCACTGAATTAAATTCTGATCACAAGGGAGAATAAATTTAAATTATACTTGTGACTTACCACTAAAAATAAACCATAAGGTTGCAAAACAGAAAATTAAATATTTTTTTCATTCTTTGATAGGATGTGGGCCTTTCTTGCAAGGTTCGCATTTGTTGTCCATCACTAATTGCCCTTGAACTGAGTGCCTTGCTAGGCCACTTCACTGTGGGTCTGGAGTCACATATAAGCAGGACCAGGTAAGAACATCATGGGCTGGATTCTTCGCCACCTGCTGCCAGTGGCGGAGTTCCCGATGCGGCAGAGAATCCCGTCTGGGGAAACAAAGCAGGATCCATTTGCGATGCTCCGGTTCTCTGCTGGCAGTGGCTCCGAGGTTCGTGTCCTGTGCCAGTAGGGGAGCGGACTAGGAGAAAATCAGAGAACCTCCTCATAGCGAACCCACCCCCCCTCCCATCCCCCCCATCCCCCCCATTAACCTTATTTTTTAGGAGACTAAGGGCAATTTAGCATAGCCAATCCACCTAACCCGCACATCTTTGGACTGTGGGAGGAAACCGGAGCACCCGGAGGAAACCCACGCACACACGGGGAGGACGTGCAGACTCCGCACAGACAGTGACCCAGCAGGGAATCGAACCTGGGACCCTGGAGCTGTGAAGCATTTATGCTAACCACCATGCTACCGTGCTGCCCACGAATTTCCATCTCCCTTCATGCATCTCAAGTAGTATAATGGCCTGATGGTCTCTGATGAGAGTCTCTGGTGACAGGTCAGTGGGGGGAGCATCTGTTAACCCTCATGGGTGAATTTTATGGGGAGGGGGATGTGTAGTGACCCAGTAGTTTCCTCTGTGGGGATGAGAGGATACCCCTACTTTGTCAGTAGGGGTGGGTGGGACAGGATTTGCATTGTGAGGGGGGATGGCGATCAGCTGCCGAATCTCACCATCAGTTCACTTGTTCAAAATGGCAGCCCATTAGAATGAACCATGACTGAATCTGCTGCGATCCCTGCCATGTATTGCTGGGGCAAGTGAATGGCTTCTGGGTGCCACTCCCAAAGCCAGCGCAAACCAGAAGTGATTCAACTCCGGCGGAGAACATAGTCTCCCAAACTGAGAATCTAACAGTTAGATATCCATGGACCAGATGGGGTTTTTACAACAATCGATAATAGTTTATTACATAGAATTTACAGTGCAGAAGGAGGCCATTCGGCCCATCGAGTCTGCACCGGCTCTTGGAAAGAGCATCCTACCCAAGGTCAACTCCTCCACCCTATCCCCATAACCCAGCAACCCCACTCAACACTAAGGGCAATTTTTGGACACTAAGGGCAATTTTTGGACACTAAGGGCAATTTAGCATGGCCAATCCACCTAACCTGCACATCTTTGGACTGTGGGAGGAAACCGGAGTACCCAGAGGAAACCCACGCACATACGGGGAGGACGTGCAGACTCCGCACAGACAGTGATCCAAGCCGGAATCGAACCTGGGACCCTGGAGCTGTGAAGCGATTGTGCTATCCACAATGCTACCGTGCTGCCCTGTTGTCATGGTCATCATTGCTGAGACCAGCTTCCAATTCCAGATTTATCAACTGAATTCAAATTCCACCAGTTGCCGCGATGGGATTTGAACCTGTGTAACTGGAGCATTAGCTGGGACCTTTCGATAACAATGACATTGACACTACACCACATTGGCCCTGACTTCCCCATAATGGAGAAATCTCAAGTTGATTCTCAGGAGGTGAATGAGCTGATTTTACATATCCTGCTGCAGATTTTTCAACATTGAAGAGGGCATTTCAAGAGACAGTTGGCAACATAAGAAAGCATATAGAAACTTCCGTGAGCATTAACTTCACTTCAGTGATATAATCTTCTTGAAGGAAAATTCCGACCTACATAAATGTTCATCCAACATTCAAGACATCCATCAATCCTCATTAGTTCACTATTTCATTCATCCTGAGTATTGGTTTCCAACCAGACTCTGTCCCTGCCTTCTAGCACAGGAAGCCCTGTATGCCCTGGTACGATTGGTTATCTTACCATTATGCCCATTTCCAAAACCACAAATCAAAGCAAAAGACTACGGATGCTGGAAACCTGAAATAAAAACTGAAAATGCTGGGTAAACTCAGCAGGTCTAGCAGCAGCTGAGGAGAGAGAAATACAGTTTACATTTTGAGTCCAAATGAAATTGCCTTTATGTTTTTCCTTCACGGTTGATCACTCTACTTCTCAAGTCCAAGAGGTGAAGATTTGAGCGTATCTGGTCACAACTGGTTTAGCCATCCATCGCCAGATCAGTTTAAACTCTGCACTCTCAGGACAGACAACCTTTTCTAAAATCATTGTGGGAACACAGGGTCATGCGACAAGTAATCATTTTGCAATGTCTTTCACACTCCCGCTAAGCTCAGAATCAGTAGTGGTCTGGAGATACTGCCAAGGAAGCAGCAAACTTCCAACTCGCTCTCTCAAATTAAAGCCCTACCTGTACAGCCTAAATATCCAGCACAGAGACAGTGGGCGAGTTTCTCCGAGCCCGAATCCCCGGGGGTAGGTGCAAAACCCTCTCCGCAGCCCCAACACCGGCTGCCGTATTCTCCGGCGCCGTTTTTCGAGCGGGGGCGGGAATCCCGCCACGCCGGTTGGGGGCCGTTGGCAGCGGCCCCCTCGGCGATTCTCCGGGCCTCAATGGGCCGAGCGGCCGTCCATCTATGGCCAGTCCTGCCGGTGTGGGTTACGTATGGTCCCACATGGTGGGACTTGGCATGTGAGTATGTGTGGGCGGTCCTCTGGAGGCACGGGGGGATCCGACCTTGGGGGGGGGGCATGGTAGCCTGGCCCGAGATCAGGGCCCACCGATCTGCGGTCGGGCTTGTTCCGTGGGGGCACTTCTTCCTTCTGCACCGGCCACTGTAGGGCTCCGCCATGGCCAGCGCGGAGAAGAGAACCCCCCGTGCATGCACCAAAATACGCCGGCCGGTTTGTGCATGCACGAGATCAAGTCAGCCGTTCCGCGCATGCGCGAACTTGCGCTGTCCCTTCGGTGCTGGCTGAAGCAGTGCTAACCCCTCCACTGTCCACCTAGCCCCCTAGAATTCCTCACCTTGGGGGTGCCATTGACGGCGGAGTTGTTGGCGCTGGTTTTCCTGCTGGCATGGGGACTTAGTCCCCAGAAGGAGAATCCCAGCCAGTGAGTTTTCAACGAAAGGAACTTCAGGTGAAAACTCCTTAATGTCTGAAAAAGACTTCAGGAAGTGAAATATTGGGCACAGCCCTGTCTGCAACAAAGGTGCCAAGGTGGAGATGGTTGACAGCTTCAAATTCCTAAGTGTGCACATCACCAAAATCTGTCCTGGTCCACCCACATCAACGCTACCACCAAGAAAGCACGACAGCGCCTATATACTTCCTCAGGAAACTAAGGAAATTTGGCATGTTCACATTGACTCTCACCAACTTTTTCAGATGCACCATAGAAAACATCCTGGGTGGGATTCTTCCTTCCGGGAACTAAGTCCCCATGCGACAGGAAAACCGGCACGCACCACTCCGGTGTCAACAGCCCCCGAAAGTGCGGAATTCTCTGAACTTCCGGGGGCTAGGTGGACGCTGGAGGGGTTGGCTGCGCGCCAGCCGACGCCAAAGGGACTGCACGAGTTAGCGCATGCGCCGAAGGACCGGCGTGATCTCGCGCATGCACAGAACTGCCGGCATGGTTCCGCGCATTTGCAGACCGGCCGGCGTATTCTGGCGCATGTGCAGGGGGTTGTCTTCTCTGTGCCGGCTATGGCGGAGCCCTCCAGGGGCCGGTGTGGAAGAAAGGCACAGACCCACTCGCAGATCGGTGGGCCCTGATCGAAGGGCCAGGCCACGGTGCTCCCCCTCCCGGGGTCGAATACCTTCACATCCCCCCCCCATCCCAGGACCGCCCCAGACTTACCTGCCAGGTCCCACTGTGTGGGTCCATGTCTCACGCAGCTGACGGGACTGGCCAGAAACGGACGGCCACTCGTCCCATCGGGGCCTGGAGAATTGTCGGGGGGGGGGGCAACGTCCCCTGACCAGCGTGGCGTGAACCCCCCACGCGCCCGAAAACCAGCGCCGGAGAATACGGCAGCCAGCGTGAAGGCGGCGGGGTGGGATTCGCGCCGCCCCCCGGGGATTCTCCGACACGGCAGGGATTCAGAGAATCCCGCTGCCTATCTGGCTGCATCACTGCCTGGGTCTGGCAACTGCTCGGCCCAAAACCGTAAGAAACTACAGAGTCCTGAACACAGCCCAGTCCATGGAGCTATTAGCCATGCAGCAGGGTTTACTCAAGGGCCACACATGTCACGGATAAGGCGCATAGTGGTCACTGGTCTTCACAATGGCAACAGGAGTCTGATTCAAAGATATACAGCTTAATGGAGTTACAGGGTGGCGGGGATAGGGTGGGGGAATGGACCCAGATAGGGTGTTCTTTTAGAGGGCCGGTGCAGACCCAATGGGCCAAATGGCCTCCTCTGCAAAGCTGGGATTCTATAGATTCTATAGAAACTCCTTCAGAAAATACATGCCGGCGTAAAAGTGATTTTTGGGCCTGCTCCTGTATTCTGCCCTTCTCTTGCTCGCCATTCAACCTGCAAGTGGGCCTATTTGGTATTCCAGCCCATGACTGGAAGCTTTCAGACAATGAGGATCCTACATGAAGAGTATCAAGTGGTGGGTAAATAGAATTTAGGTGCAGATCAACCACAGCATAATTGAATCGTGGAACAGGCTGAAGCAGCTGACTGGCCTACTCTTGATCCTTGTTTTTATAATTTGTGCACGTTTTTTCTTTTTCACGGGTTGCTATTAAGGTCGGAATGGGGAGGTGAGGGCTATTACCCTTGGAATCGGTTGAACTGTGGTTCTCCCTTCCAGACAACATCTCAGAAAAGGGTCCAGGGGAGTTCAGCGTTTATGGGGATGGACAATGGTGGCTGCGAAAACATGTCAACATTTGCGTGATCTCAGCGTGTGTGTCTGCAAGGATGCCTCAAAGAACAGTTTAAAAGCCACCAGCAGTAACCTGCTCATATCACAACGTGCCAAAGCAGTCATTTGTAACGCAGCACTGTCACAAATGACTGCGTCTTCGAGCTGAATCACTGTTTATTTATCCACTCACATGGAATTGTTTTTCTATTCTGCACAAATTGAATTGAGGCAAAGTATTTTCTCTTGAGTTTGGGCAGGTGTGTGCCTACAAAACACAGCTTCAGACAGGGCTAGTTCACTACAACGGGTTTATAAAACCAGTTCTTTTGTAATGACAAGATTAAAGATGCCATCCTTGAATTAAAGGTGGTAAAGCAACTGGGGCTAATTTGGCTTCTGCTCATAATCAGGCTGACTACATGTGGTTTGAATGAAAACTTCAATTGGAAAGGGATAGTAATGACAATAGAACTTGTTAAATGATATTAAAATGGAAGAACGCCTGAGTTTTACAGAACAAAAGCCATTAATTACAATTAATTGACTGTCATCTGCCAAAGAAAGAAAAACATGCATTAATTTTGTGCCTTTCATAACCTCAGAGCTTCCCAAATTATTTTATGGTCAATGGGATTTTTGAAGTGTCGGAAATGTCAAAATGAATGAACCTTTTGGAGTTTGAGTTACATATTGCCACACACTTAACTGCACAACAGTTAGCCACATAACCTGCTTCATATCATCGGGCCACAAATCCCCAAACTACGGGCGGGATTCTCCGACCCCCCCCCCCCCCCCCCACCCCCCCCCCCCCCCCCCCCCCCCCCCCCCCCCCCCCCCCCCCCCCGACAGGTCGGAGAATCGACAGGGGGCGGCGTGAATCCCACCCCGCCCCTCCGACACCGGCTGCTGAATTCTCCAGTGCCGGTTTTCGAGCGGCTGTTAGCAGCGGCCCCCCGTGGCAATTCTCCGGGCCCCGATGGGCCAAGCAGCCGCCTGTTTTCGGCCAGACCGGCCGGCATGAAATGGACATGGTCCCACATGGCGGGACCTGGCTGGTAGGCTGACTGGTGTGGTCCTCGGGGACGCGCACGGGGATCCGGCCCTGGGGGGCCCCCCACGATGGCCTGGCTCGAGATCGGGACCCACCGATCTGCGCATGGGCCTGTGCCATTGAGGCATTCTTTCCTTCCACGCTGGCTGCTGTAGGGCTCCGCCATGGCCGGCGCGGAGATGAACCCCCTGCGTATGCGCAGGAACATACCGACCGGTCTGCGTATGCGCGGAACCATGCTGGCAGTTCTGCGCATGCGCCAAATCGCGCCAGCCCTTCGGCGCCAGTTGGCGCGGCGCCAACTGCTCCAGCATCTGCCTAGCCCCCGGAAGTGCGGAGGATTCCGCAATCTCCGGTTGGCCCGATTCCGGAGTGGTTTGCGCCGCTCTTGGCGCCGGCATCGGGCCATCCGGCCAGTTGTGGGAGAATCCAGCCCAATGTAATTAATTAAAGTCATGGCGAGAAAAAATGGAGAAGAAAACAACAAAAAACTAACTCCCATACTTGGATTTAATGTCTTGCAGATTCCCCGAAATATTTATGCAATTAACTCCTCAAAGATTTTACCTAAGATTCGCTCAGCTTCTTACTGGCTCTGCTAATGACCCTCTGGCTTGGTGTCAGACACTTGATTGCTTGAGCTATCAGCCACCCCTTGCACATCGCTCAATGTAACTACTTGATTGACCACCAAAGCAGCCGATATAAATTACCAAAGCAATTACAGGAAGTAAGTTTGGACACATGCCCGTGGGTTAATCAGATAGGTAAACAATAGCTTTCATGGAGACTCTCATCTTCTGCAGTTTGCCATCCTGCAGATCAAAAGAAGGGATGGGCCCCAGCTCCACATGTTATATACTTTTAGGATGTTGGAACATTTGATCCCTCACCAACCATTCCTCTCTACCCCACCAGTTCAGTGCCAGAGGACCAGTGGCCAGGATGCCTGGGCAGATGACAAAGCACAGCAGCGGGGCCCTTTTGAGCTCAGTTACCCAGGAGTTGCCAGTGACAGTTACCTTCAGGGCCTCACTTGAGCAGCACAGCCGTCCGCCAGTTCTTCTGAAGCTGCTGTAGTAGAGTGGACTCTTGTAGAGGTGACAGGAAACTCGGCCACCGTTTGGGGGACTGGTGAGACTCCTGCGTCACTACTTTTCGAGAAGATCCACTGCAACTTGTGCCACTCAGGCAATTAACAGGGGAGTATGGTCTTTTCCCCAAGATCAAGGACCCTCAGGGTATTGGCTCTCAATGCGTCTCCCCCCTTTCCGCTCTCCCGATGCTGGATCAGGCCTTTAAATGAAGGACCCCGTCTTCCAGGAACCTGCAAGCAGACTTGTCGTGCTCTCCACCTGGCGAGCAACCCCAACTCCACTCTTAGGTTTTCACATGGCAGCAGGATAATGCCATTAATTCAACATTGCTTATCTACTTAAGGGCCTCAATTGACAGCAGGGAAGGACACATCTTGTCCTGGACATAATTAGGGTGATGGTGGACAAGGTTCTGTTTTTCCACCCTCCGCCCTCCCACTAATTTATTTCCGCTCCCAGCACCAAAACTGGCATGGGAGAGGGCACAAAATTCCATAAGCAAGGAAAGCATCAATTATAAAAATTACTTTGAGCTGAAAAATTGAGAAGATTTCAGTTCAGTCTTCTGTGAGAAGATAAGTTCACGTCATTTTAATATTTCCGACATTAGTGCAGTGATTACACTTCAAACGTTCTTCATTGGCTGTCTGAATTGTTAAAAGCATTATTTAACTACAAGTTTTTCAAGCCTTTATTCAGGAGTCTTGTATACATTCTCTTTTCTTTAAAGCCAGTTACACTGCAATGTCAGAATATCCCTGATAAAGGAGTTGGTTGAATCTTTCCACTGTTCTTTAATCCATAATGAAGAGGGTTGTTTGGTATAGTCACTTTTAAACTCAGAGTCGCGACTCACGGGTGGGTCAGGGCAGGTGTCGGAATGGTCGCGGGGCCATCGGTCGCGGCATTCCCGATTCGCGAGTTGAACATTCCAATAGCCGCGACCGGCCAGCTTTCAGAATGCCAGCCGTCCCACGCCTGCCTGCCCTCTCAGCTGTGCACATGGCCGGAGCCCAGCAAGGCAGACCACCTCCTCCTGACGTCAGTGTGCTTACTCAGGAGCAGATTCTTTTTTGAATATCGATGGACTCCTCTCTCCAGAAGCGGCAGCAGGGGGTAGGTCACGTGCCCTGTACACTGATGTCACATATGCTGTGGACACGAGAGAGATTCCTCCATTTTGTAGATGCCAGCAATGTTGGTGAACTCCAGAGCCTTTGGTGAACCCATGACGAAGAAGTTGAAAACAGGAACATAGCAGCATAAAGATAATTTCTTGAGGCGTGGGTTTATTAACTGCAAATCAGGATGCAAAGTCCATGTGTGTTATATGCAGGGAAGTACTGGCAAATGAAAGATTAAAACCCTCCAAAATTCAAAGTCAATTGAAGACTAGGCATGGCACATTCGAGGACAAACTTCTAGATTTTTTTCAATGGATGTAGTGAGATCTTAAATTATCAGCTGAAGTTCTTGGCAGAAATGTAACATTGAATGACAAAGCAAGTGAGATGGTGAGGACCAAGCAGGCTCAACTGTCAAATTAAAGGTAAGCGCAAATGGCGTGTTGTGAAGTTCCAGCGGCGTGGGACGCGAAGTTCGGCCAGCGTGGGTTCCGAATGATTGCCGATTGGTTAAAATGGGCCCGGGGTAAAAATGTTTGAAAAACACTGGTCAAGTAGATAACAAGGATTATCAATCAAGGGCTGTTTTTCACTCTTCAGGTAAATGGAATGGCGCCCCTCACTGGCAGTACTCAAACAGACTCTTCTGTCAGTGCCGCGTTGCCAAGGCTCCCCGTTTGCTGATCCTCGTTTTCGAACTGTCCCTCCAGCTGGAGAACATAAACCAATACTGGCACCCATGGCAACCAGAGAGTTCTTAGTTAAGCTGAGGGAAGCCACAAATTTATTTCAAAAATGGACATGGTGGCTAAGCCCTGGAAATCCAGCTAACCTCTGCAAAATTTAAGCAGCTGTGTGATGCTATGCCCAAGATTCCCTTTAATGTTTAGTCGGTCTGGTCATGCAGTCAATGTCAGTGGCCAATTCTCTGAAGTTTACAGAGCAGGTTGGCGACTGGCCCAGTTAAAATAGTATTAAGGTCCCTATGGTATCAAAGATCTCTGAATCATATAAATTGATGAGGCACTTACCTGTTTCTGGAAAGTGTCTAACACCTTTTAATGCTGCTGTTAAAATGGCCGTCTGCATGTTTCCTGTAGGAACAGGGATGTAAATTGATATTTTGAGATTTTAACAGCTTGCCCACCCGATACCCACCAGACAGGTAGGATTAAAATCAGGGCCGTCATGCTACCTAAATACGCACCTCACAAAAAATGAAGAATTCATGAACCCCTTAAAATAGGAATTGACTGATGAAATCAGAGATGGTTATTTGAAACTTCAATTTAGATATGAAGCTATTTCTTTTGGCTGTGCGGCAGTTTAGTCCTCTGCCAGAAATACACTCAGACAGAGTGAAGGTTTTACATTGCATGTCCTCCAGAATTCCCAACTAACTCCAACACATACCAAGATCTGTTACACTCCCAAGAGCACACGATCATTTCAATTTGATTGCTCGGGAATACATTACGGAGGGTGTGCAGTGGCATAAGCTCAAACAACGACTCCTGCGCTGGATCAGGCTTCTCGTTACATATTATTTCTTTGTGTTTTGTTGCCACCATTAGACTGAAATCAAACTCATGACCAGAAATCCTTTCCTATTATCATGAGTACATTTATAATATGAATTGGATTCCAAAGCAGGGTCACACCACCCTCTTTCTATTAAAGACATTGGAAGTATAACACTGTGTTTCAAATGAGTACTGGGACATATGTCTGGCCTCAGTAAATAAATCCATACTGGCACCTTGAGAACTCAATTTTTAGAAACATTATAAGTTAAAAACAGAATAAATTTAGTGAACATATGGCTAGAGTTTGGAAAATGGTACAACAAAATCAAGATTTCATAATTATAAAATTCCTTGAGTAGCATTGAAAAATTAGTCATTTTTTGTTGAAGCTTTTCATCTTGCAGTCATCAGGACAATCGCAAGATTATTACATCAGGGTAACCAACAACTTTATGTTGCATGAGAAGAGAGTGCTGATTGGTTTGCAAACAGACTCTGATTGATTAACATGTTGCCAAGGAGAATGCACCAGTTGATGGTGACTGACAGTTAACTGCCAGCCATTGCTGGACATTTAAAGCAGGTAACCTGACTGATTTGTCAAGGAATTGTGCTGATGATAAATTAGCAAATGCTGTCACTTATTTTGTTTAGAGAAAACAGACTGCAATGAGTACACATGTTCAATCTGTCTGCAAAGAAGGGCAGCACCGTAGCACAGTGGTTAGCACTGTTGCTTCACAGCACCAGGGACCCCGGGTTCGATTTCCGGCTTGGTTCACTGTCTGTGGGGAGTCTGCACATCCTCGCCGTGTCTGCATGAGTTTCCTCCGGGTGCTCCGGTTTCCTCCCACAAGTCCCGAAAGACCTGCTTGTTAGGCGAATTGGATATTCTGAATTCTCCCTCAGTGTACCACTGGAGTGTGGCAACTAGGGGATTTTCATAGTAACTTCATTGCAATGTTAATGTAAACCTACTTGTGACACTAATAAAGATTATTATTATTATTATTATTAAGAACAAGTTCCTGTGTATCAATCTCTGTAGTTGCAAATGTGCCACACTGCGAGCCTGATTGACAATATTAAAATGGTTGTCAGTGTAATTCTTAGCGCACTGTGTATTATTTAACAAATGACGTTCAATTGTGGAATCACACCTAATGTTGGACACTGTTTTGAGTTTTGCAAGCATGGATTGGATGGGTATGATCTGTACCTTGTCCATTGAGAATAGCAGAAGGGACATGTAATCTGATACGATCCGCCAGTCTTTGAGGGCCTGAATATCCAGCATCACACTGGCACTGAAATTCATATGCCACATTATTGATTTCTGTGATAAGCAGAACGTGTTTTTGGCTTCACAGCGGCATCCTGTTAGCGATGAACACCATTCACGTTTCTACTGCATAGTAGTCGTATGAAACAAATTTCTCCAATTGTTGTCTCAAGTGCACCCTCAGTTTCCTATGCCCCTCTATTGGCTGCATGCCTTCATCCCTCTAGTCCCCAAATTTTGAAATTCCCTCCCTAAATCTCGCCACTTCTCTCACTTCCTTTACAATTCTCCTCAAACCTGCCTCTTTGACCAAGCTTTTAATCATCAGTCTTAATTTATTTGTCTTTGGTTCAATTATGAATTTGGTCAGAATACCCCCTTGCTAAACCGATTGGGAGATTTTGTTTTTTAATCCTTTCATGGGTTGTGGGCCTTGTGGTTAGGCCAGAATTTGCTACCCATCCCTAATTGTCCTTGAGAAGGCGGTAATGAGTGTTGCATATGTCACAATGATATAAAGGTACCAGTCACAAATAACGGATTGTGAAAACACATTGTGAGTTTATTTCATAACTCCAGTCGCAAATGAAGCTTTATACTTGGACAGAAAGCTTGAATATATCAGAGTTACGGAGTGATCTGTGTGTCCTCTGCTCCAAGCCAAAGTGAAACTGTGACTGGATCACATGACACACTGCTCTTAGCATGATGGCATGTAGCTATCCATTAAAGGCATATTACAACATCCCCCTTTCTTTTCAAAGATAATTTCCTCCCTTTCAATGAAGTATGACTATTTACAATGTATATTCATGTTTAGTTCCATGAAATAATTGTATATGACTGGTCTCCAAAGCGTAGAGGTAGGGCAGAAATCTCCGAAATGGAGGCAGAGTGTTCGCACCGACGTGACCGCCGTCGCATTTCACGATGTCGTGAAACGCGTGTGGGCACTACCGATTCTGGCCCCCACAGCACAGCGCTGGAGCCGTTCATGCTGATTCAGCCTCCCTTCCCGGCACCAACTAGGCACTGCGCCAACCCACGAGGGTCTTCCTCAACGCTTCGGCCCCGCCGCAACATGGCATGGGGGTTCAGGGGCCGGCCACGTAATAAAATAGGGCCGGGGTTGGAGAGGCCGGCCCACCAATTGGTGGGCCCCGATCGCGGGCCAGACCCCATCGGAGGACCCCCCCTCCCCCCGGTGAAGGAGCGCTTTTCCCCGCCCCACAGACCGCCTCCTGACCCTACGGACAGAGTTCCCGCTGGCTGCAAGCAGGTGTGAACGGCGCTTGCGGGACTCTGCCATTTCTGCGCAACCCCTCAGTCCATCAAGGCCGGAGAACCGGCGGCCCAGCGTGGACAGCAGCCCGTAACCGGCGCCGGTGCAAATGGTGCTGATTCTCCGCTCCTCGGTGAATCTCCTGCCAGAGTCGGACCAGCACCGTGGGAAAAAACGGCGTGAACGGCGATTCTCCCATATGACACGGCAGGGGAGAATCCCGCCCGTAATCTGTGGGTGAACCGAATGTAGTAGTAGTAATTTTGGGCGGGATTCTCCCCGACCCGGCGGGGTGGGGTGGCGTCAACCACTCCGGTGTCGGGCCGCCCCAAATTTGCGGAATCCTCCATACCTTCAGTGGCTAGGCCTGCCCGAGAGTGGTTGGAGCCCCGCCGGCTGGCGGGATAGGGGGTTGGCGCCAAGCCAACGGGCGGCGAAGGGTCTCCGCCTGCCGGTGCGAGTCGCCACATGCACAGGAGAGCCAGCGCATGCTGGCGTCATCCACGCGCATGCATGGGAGGGTTCATCTCCGCATCGGTCATTGCGGAGGACCACAACGGCTGATGCGGAGTAATAGAGTGCCCCCATGGCACAGGCACGGCTGTGGATCAGTGGGCCCCGACCGCGGGCCAGACCACCGTGGGGGCACCTCCCGGGGCAAGATCCCCCCGTGACCCCCCAGGAACCCCGGAGCCCTCCTGCGCCACCAGGTCCAGCCGGTAAGGGACCTGCTCTGATTTACGCCAGCAGGGCCGGATACAGACGGGCGGGTCTTCGACCCATCATGGGCCGGAGAATCCGGGTGATCCCGGCGCTCATTGAGTCGCGCTGGACCCCGCCATTCTTCAAGGTGGGCGGCGCGATGCACGCCAGGCCGGTTTTTGGGGGGGCAGGAGAATTTGGAGGACGACGGGGGTGGGAATCACGCTGACCCCCGGCGATTGTCCCACCTGGCGGGGGGTCAGAGAATCCCGCCCCTTGTCTGGACGTGTCTTTAATTGCTGGCAGTGATCTGAGGGCAATTCTTTGTCATTCTTGGATGTAGGACCTGGTTCATTTAGGATTGGCTCCTTGATGCAATAGGACTGGGTGGTAATTGAGGAGCTGGAAGAGATCTGATTTCTCCTTGGCCACACCTCACTGTTCCACCTTTGTGTGCAATGACTTCATAAGATCTTGGTTCTGAACAAATCCTTGTCACCTTGGCTGGTCATCACATACCTTCTGTGGGATCCTGAATGCAAACTTGTTGTCCCAACTCTAAACTTGGCAATTCTGTACACATTGTGAATTGTGGAATAGTGAGGTATTTGGTAAGGTTGGCGATGATGACAATGGATACAAAAGAGGCTTGATAGAATTTTTGACAAATGACAGTTAGGACCTCATATGGAATTAAAGGATATTTGTGCTGCCTTGGCATTTGTTCTTGCTATGCTGCTCAGTTCTTGATGACGACTTCAATGTCATTGTTCATACCCGGCCAAATAGACTGTCTCCACTTGTGAGCCGCCTAGTCTCTCCCTATGTGAGTAATGAAGTTGCTGAAGAATATCAGGTCACACAGATGATGACCTGCCAGCCTTTAAAAATTACTTCATGGGACAGAAGATGCTTAGTTCATCCCGATGAGACCAAAATAGTCTCAAGGGTTTGTGGGTATGCTGAATTTATTCAGCCCTTCCTTCAATTTAGGTTTTCAACAGTAAACTAAAAGCAAAATACAGCTGGCGTCGGAATCTAAACGAAAAACAGAAAATGCTGGAAAAGCTCAGCAGGTCTGGCAGAATCGGGGGGGGGGGGGGGGGGTGAGGGGTGGGGGAGAGAAACAGAGTTTGTGTCTTGAGTCCAAATGACTCTTCTTCAGAGTTAAAGAGAGGAAGAAATTTGATGGAATGTATACTATTAAAGAGGGGGTGGAGCAGGTGGAGGAAAATATGTCAAGGATAGTTGGGAGCTAGCTAGACAAATATTGTCCAGGCCTTGTTTCATATGGATACAGACTGTTTCAGTATCTGAGAGTTGTGAATGGGTGCTGAAACATAGAAACAGAGAAACATAGAAAATAGAAGCAAGGGGAGGCCATTCAGCCCTTCGAGCCTGCTGCACCATTCATTATTTTTTTTTTAATTTTAAAATTCATTTACGGGCTGTGGGCATTGCTGGTTCGGACAGCATTTATTGCCCATCCCTAGTTCCCCTTCAGATGGCGACGGTATGATCCCGCGTTTTGGACTCCCCCACCATCGGGAACATTCTTTCTGAATCCACTCTGTCTAATCCTGTTAGAATTTCATAAATTTACATGAGATCCCCTCTCTCGCTTCTAACCTCCAATGAATATAACCCTAAACGATTTAATGTCTCCTCATATGACAGTCCCGACATCCCAGGAATCAGCCTGGTAAACCTTCACTGCACTCACTCAATAGTAAGAACATCCTTCCTCAGATAAGGACACCAAAACTGCACACAATACTCCAGGGGTGGCCTCACCAATGCCCTATACAATTGCAGTAAAACATCTTTATTCCTATGCTCAAATCCAGCAAAATCTACTGGAATGCTTGACAAATCTATTGAAATTCTTTGAAGTTGTTGACCAGGGAGAACCGGTGGTTTATTTAGGCTTTCAGAAGGCTTTTGACAAGGTCTCCCACGGAAGATGAATATGTAAAGTTAAAGTGCATGGGATTTATATGTAAAGTAAAAGTGCATGGGATTGTGAGTAGTGTATTGAGATGGATAGAAGCTGGTTAGCAGACAGGAAGCAAAAAGTTAGGTACCGCAGGGATCTATCTAGGGATGGGCAATAAATGTTGGCACAGCCTGCGACGCCCACTTTCGATGAACGAATAAAAATAATCATAATTTCTATTGCCACACAGTTTGAGCTGAGTAGCTGAATGCTCTCGATGGACCCATCTTAAATCTTACCAATTGATACATCCTGTCGACAAACTGATTCAATGCATTTGTTTTTAAAATAGCGCCACTTAAACTAAATTAAAAGATGTACTAATTAAGGTAGGCACACTGTCAACCTTTGTCAGCTGCTAGATGTGCTAAAACACAATGTTACTAATTGCAACAGGGCATGAATGTAATCAAGTGATGATTTATGTATTAGCTGTATGTCAAAGTCTGTTGTGATATGCTCAGCTGTCTAAAACAGAACAATGGGAACAGGTTAGTTGAGGCTGCTGTTAGCTGAATTTTGAATGCCACACAAGGCCCATATCACTTCCATTTGATACTGTGATTTTATACTGCCTGGGTATATGACAATGCATTTGAGCACTGCAGTGTGAACATCAGGGATGAGGGACTTCAGTGATGTGGGATGCGGGATTTCAGTTTGATGGGGTGAGGGACTTATTACCTGGAGATGCTAGGCTGCTGAAATTCATTAGCTCAGAGCAGAGGTTAGCTCAGAGCAGAGAACGTTAAGGGGAGATTCAACAGGGATGTTCAAAACTATGAGAATCTGGAATAAGGAGAAATTGTTTCCACTGCCGGAAGTGGCAGTAACCAAGGGCACAGTGGACACAGTTTTAAGAAGGTTGGCAAAATCACCAAAGGATAGACAAGGAAGCATTTCTTTCACACAATGATTTGCTGTAATCTGGAATGCAGTGCCGGACACAGATTCAACTGTAACTTTCAAAGGGGAAATTGGATAATGTCTTGAAGGGGGAAGAACTTACAGAACTCTGGGGAAAAGAGCAGGCGACTGAGGTTAATTGGATAGTTCCTTAAAAGAGTTCACAAGCACAATGGAACAGTGGTCTCCTTCGGAGTCGTATGATTTTGCATGTGGGTATTTAAAATGCAGCAATGTAGGCATTTCAGATGTGGGCATGTGAAAATGAAAACTAAATAAAATGTGCACATTTCCTCCTTCATTTTTTCTTCCTCTACTCAGGCAGTCCCTTTGGACCGAGGCTGACCTTCTTCCACTCGAGGAGTTCTGATGTGGTTGATCGGTCCAATGTGCAATCCGCATAGACTCTGCCACATGCAGGGATCGTGATACTTCCACGATCTGGTATCTGGTATTTAGAGGTTTGTGCGCTCCTTCCGATGTCTCGAATTCACCTTTGTACATTGCCGACTAAGTCTACCAATGTGTTTGGTGCCTGCCTGGATAGCTTTCTCCATTATGGTCGGTCACAATCCAGGGACTCCCTCTTCAGGGAAGCTTTGAGGATATCACAATGTTTCAGCTGTCCTCCTGCGAGTCTCCTTCAGCTGCTAACAGCCGCTACGCAGGCCCTTGGAAAGAGCATGCTGTCACCCTATCCCGGTAACTCAGTAACCCCACCTAATCTTTTGGACATTAAAGGGCAATTTAGCATTAGTGGAAATCCATAAATCCTGCCCCGGTGTCAACTCTCAGGAATGAAGAGGCCTATTCTCAGGCCTATTCCTTTTGCATCAAATTCGTACCGCCTGGATCCCAGGTAGTAAGCTGTTCCATGCCTGTATCATTTTACAATGAGTTTTGAGAATGGATTGATGTCAAATTCAAATTCCTTTGACTCCACCTTTCGGGTTGTCCACATGCTCGGGCAATCTAAGAGTGAGGCTGCAGCCACCACTGGCAGCAGCTACAGTGACGACTGTGATCCTACCCAGAACACATCTCGAGAGCAAAGATCCCACACCAATTCCAGAAGGAAGATTCCACAGAGCAGACAGAGTATAGGACTCATGTCGGGTCCAATGCACAATGGAATCGGAGGTTCATAGAATCATACAGCAAACAAGGAAATCCATTCGGCCCATCTGTGAACAAGCTAATAAACTAGCCCCATTTGCTCTTTCCTCAGAATGCACAAATTATTCTATTTCACGTATTGACACTTCCTCCATTGGAATGAAGAACCCAGCATTGTTTATGTAAGGAATTGGAGCCTATGCATTGGCTCTTTGTAAAACTATATGAAAGTGGAACTCAACATGCATGGGTGACAGGGCTCTCTGGTAGCACACCCATCTCTGAGTCCCTAGATCATGGGTTCCAGTTCCATACAGAAATTTGATGATCTCATCTCGGCTGTGCGCTGGGAGTGCTGCAGCATTGGAAATGGTATCTTTCAGGTGAGGTGTTCAACCAAGGCCCTGTTTACGCACAGGATGCAAAATATCCCATGACACTATTCGAGAAAGGTATTTCCCCTTATTTCTTCAGGATCCTCATCTGTGGTGTTGAAGGGGCCGGAAAGGAGGAGTTGGCTCCTGGTGGCCCTGTGGCACTTGGTGGAGGTGCGGATGAAAGAGAGTAGAGAGATATTTAGTGCATGGCAGCCCACTCAAAAACATGACAATGTACTTACAGCATGATTGTCTGAAGGATCAGCTGGTGCATTTGAGTCTGAACCATTAACCTTACTGTCGCCAGAGGCACAGTTGCAGTCCTCTCTGGCAAGTTGAATAGCCCGATCCTCTTTTAGGGTGAGGATCTTGAGCTTAGGTATATCCCACCCCCCCCCCCCCCCCCCCCCCCCCCCCCCCCACCAGTCTGTGATCTCTCCGTTTTATTGTGGGTGAGCTTGCCCTGCGTCAAGGCAGATGGAGTGAGCGTGAACAGGATCGATGCCAAGGCAAATGATGAAGATGCCTGACATGGGTGGGTGCTGAATGGAGCCATAATACACATAATATGAGCCAAGATGAAGATGTAAAGGTTTATGTGAGATCGTGATGTCCCTTGAGCTGGCAGTGTGTAAGATCCCTGTTGAGTCTGTGAGTGTATTAAGGGTTTCTGAGAGTGAGTTGAGAGTAATGAGGTTGTTGACTTATCTTGGATGAGATCATTCATCCTTTTCATGCACTGGATGGCTGATCTTCTCCATGCAGAGTTGGTGCTTGCCTACTCCCAGTTGTGAGGTATATGGACCTCCTTCTGCCACCATGAGTGTAGAATACCTCCCAATGATTCTTGTTTGCATAGAAAAGGTGACATAGGTCCTACACAGCACCAGGCAGTGCTCTCCATTGCTGTAGGCATTGGTGGCATCTATCAGTGGCTATGCAAGGCAGGTCATGGCCCCTCAATTTCACTTCAGCTGCTCTTTCTCGCCAAGCAGCAAAGCGTAATTAAACTTGGGTGCTGTAGACTTGTTTGTTCTGAGGGGCTGGCACAGTGGTTAGCACTGCTGCCACACAGCCACCACGGACTCGGGTCCAATTCTCGCTTTGAGTCACTGCCTGTGTGCAGCTTGCACATTCTTCCCACATCTACATGGGTTTCCTCCGGGTGCTCTGGTTTCCTCCCATTGTCCAAAAGATTTGCAGATTAGGTGAACTGACCATGCTACATTTCCCCTTGGTGTCCAAACAGTTAAATGGGATTAGTGGGGGGCATGGGCCTAGGTAGAGGTCTCTTTCAGATTGTCAGTGCAGAGTCGGTGGGCCGAATGGCCTCTTTCTGCACTGTAGGGATTCTATGATTCTCTGAGGTCATCTCACACCTGGAGCAGACATTGGGAAAATTGTTCTTTTGTGGATCCCCAGACTGAGGTCACAACGTGGCAGGCAAGTCAGAGGCCACCCCCTCCATGAGTTGATGCATTTCCTGTTGGTGTATATTTAGTGAGGTGGGAAGCAGACAATCAGGTGTGAAAACATCGCTTTCCACACCCGTCACTGCACTTAGACAATGGAGGGGGAAATACTACCCATTGAGTCTTGTTTGGCCAATACTTGCCTGCACATGAGTCACCCAAACCAAACATATTCCCTGTACCATAAAACTAAAAGGCATTTCACAATATGAACAATAATTGATCTCTTAAAATAAAAAGATATTCCACATTATCAACTATTGTCGATCTCTTGAAACAAAATGTAGCATTACAAGCCATTGCATTTAGGCATTTTTGATACATGTTGCAATGTATGTTGATGTGGAGGGAATGCATCAGTGAGTAAATAAGGAAATAACACATGAAAAGCAAAGTATGGTCCTCACTATAAACTAGGCCTCCAACCCATATTTTACTCTGCTCCTCTATTGTATATATATTGATAATCCCTCTCCACATAAGCAGTTTATGTGAATTCCCTCTTGTTTGCATGTGCTGCCTTCTGCTACGTGCAACCTTTTCTTTCAATAGAATATTAAAATGGCATATGTCACAGATGTGTGGCATACAAGTACTCCGAACACTGATCATGCCATGTGAAGCACCGAACAAGTAGCGTTCATAAAATCATAGAATCCCTACAATGCAGAAAGAGGCCATTCGGCCCATCGACTCTGCACCGACCCGCTGAAAGAGCATCCTACCTCGGCCCAATCCCCCACCGTAACCCCTTAACCCCACCATGGGACAATTTAGCATGTCCAATCCATCTACTTTACATAGAATTTACAGTGCAGAAGGAGGCCATTCGGCCCATCGAGTCTGCACCGGCTCCTGGAAAGAGCACCCTACCCAAGGTTAACACCTCCACGCTATCCCCATAACCCAGTAACCCCACCCAACACTAAGGGCAACTTTGGACACTAAGGGCAATTTATCATGGCCAATCCACCTAACCTGCACATCTTTGGACTGTGGAAGGAAACCGGAGCACCCGGAGGAAACCCACGCACATACGGGGAGGACGTGCAGACTCCTCACAGACAGTGACCCAAGCCGGAATCGAACCTGGGACCCTGGAGCTGTGAAGCGATTGTGCTATCACAATGCTATCGTGCTGCACATCTTTGGACTGTAGGTGGAAACCAGAGCACCTGGAGGAAACCTAAGGAACACGGGGAGAATATGCAAACTACACACAGACACTCACCTGAGGTCGGAATCGAACGCAGGTCTCTGGCGCTTTGCAACAGCAGTGCAAATCACTGTGCCACCATGCCATGCATTAAGGAATCTTAAGCTGGCATGGTACATATTTGCCATGTATAATGCTATTGGAACAACAGTCTAACATGGCAATATTACAGTATGCCATGGAAGAGTTTGCATTTGTACTTTTGATAAAAATTCTCTGAGGTGATGTACAAAACTTGCAGTGAAGAATGGTAAAAATGCCTGCACACGTAGAGTTTGTGCTACTCAGAATATTTCTTTATCACCTGGACCACAGGTAAAATTACAGTTACATGCTATTGTGACCTTCACCTAAGCTGTCCTGAACCCACTGCTTATCACAAGGCAATGATTTCTGCCGAATGGAACCATCTTACACTGTTAAGCTGATGGCAGAGGGAACCTTAAAGTGTTATTGCTGAAAGAGCCTGTTCAGCTTCCACCCATTTTGATATGGCCACTGCACTAAGAGCTTTTAGGGCAGAATACAGCTTTGAAGAGCTATGGGCACCATAACACTTGCACTTGACCTTCAAAATTGCTTAGTTAAGCACTGTGAGTGCCATAGGGGATATATCATCTGGCCTATAACTTCATCATAGGCGGCACGGCAGCACAGTTGTTATCACTGCTGCTTCACAGCTCCAGGGTCCAAGGTTCAATTCCGGCCTTGGGTGACTGTGTGGCGTTTGTACTTTCTCCCCGTTTCTGCGTGAGTTTCCTCCAGATGCGCCGGTTTCCTCCCACAGTCCAAAGATGTGCAAAGGGGACTGTTTAGCACAGTGGGCTAAACAGCGGGCTTATAAAGCAGAACAAGGCGAGCAGTGCAGGTTCAATTCCCGTACCAGCCTCCCCGACAGACGCCGGAATTTGGTGATTCGGGACTTTTCACAGTAACTTCATTTGAAGCCGACTTGCGACAATAAGCGATTTTCATTTCATTTCATTTTCAGGGTAGGTGGATTGGCTATGCTAAATTGCCCCTTAGTGTCCAAAAAGGTTAGGTTGGGTTACTGGGTAATGGGGATAGGTTAGTGGTGTGGGCTTGAGTAAGGTGTTCTTTCCAAGAGCTGGTGCAGACTTGATGGGTCAAATGGCCTCCTTGTAAATTCTATGAATAAGTGCTAGATCTGGCTCATGCAAAAATTAGTCTTGATTCAAAAGCTGTTTCAAGATCCATCTACTCGTACAGTAAGAAGTCTTACAACATCATCAAAATCAAACAGATTTGTTTCAAATCATAACTTTTGGAGCGCAGCTCCTTCCTCAGGTGAATGAAGAGGTGGGTTCCAGAAACACATAAATAGACAAAGTCAATGATGCAAGACGATGCTTTGAATGTGAGTCTTTGCAGGTAATTAAGTCTTTACAGGTCCAGACAGTGCGACTGGCGAGAGGGATAATCACAGGTTAAAGAGGTGTGAATCCAGGAGCGGAGTTTTGACATTCTGAATTCTCCCTCTGTGTACCCGAATAGGCGCCGGAATGTGGCGACGAGGGGATTTTCACAGTAACTTCATTGCAGTGTTCAAGTAAGCCTACTTCTGACAATAAAGATTATTAAAATTAATACCTAGCACAAAGGAAGATGGCTATGGTTGTAGGAGGCCCAGCCCCAGGACATTGCTGCATGAGTTCTCTTCGGTTCAAACTTCTTCAAGTTTCTTCATCAATGACCATCCATCCAGCATACGGTCAGAAGTTGAGATATTGGCTGATGATTGCACAGTTTGCATTACCATTCAAAACTCCTCAGATTCTTAAGCAGCAGTTCCGCATGCAGCAAGACTTGGACAACATTCAGGCTTGGTTCGATAAGTGGCAAGTAATATTCATGCAAATAAAATATAAATGACTTGGAAGAAAGCGTAGCCGGTCTGACTAGGGGCTGGTTTAGCTCACTCAGCTAAATCGCTGGCTTTTAAAGCAGACCAAGCAGGCCAGCAGCACGGTTCGATTCCCGTACCAGCCTCCCCGGACAGGCGCCGTAATGTGGCGACTAGGGGCTTTTCACAGTAACTTCATTGAAGCCTACTCGTGACAATAAGCGATTTTCATTTTCATTTCACTTTCATTAGCAAGTTTGCGGATGATACTCAGATTGCAGGAGTTGCGGATGGTGATGAAGATTGTCAGAGAATACGTCAGGATATAGATAGGCTGCAAAATTGGGCAGAGAAATGGCAGATGGAATTTAACCCGGTCAAATGTGAGGTGATGCATTTTGGTCGATCCAATTCAGATGGGAGCTACAAAATCAATGACAGAACCATCAGGAGCATAAACACACAGTGAGATCTGGGCATGCAGGTCCACAGATCCTTAAAAGTGGCAGCACAGGTGGAAATGGTGGTAAAGAAAGCATATGGTATGCTAGCCTTCATAGGACGGGGTATCAAGTATAAAAGCTCGCAAATTATGTTGCCGTTATATAGAACATTGGTTAGGCCACATTTGGAATACTGTGTCCAATTCTGGGGACCGCACCACCAGAAGAATGTGGAGGCTTTGGAGAGAGTACAGAAAAGGTTTACCAGGATGTTCCCTGGTATGGAGGGTATTAGCAATGAGGAGAGATTGAATAAACTGGGGTTGTTCTCCCTGGTGAAACGGAGGCTGAGGGGCAACCTGATAGAAGTTTATAAAATTATTAGGGGTATAGACAGGGTGAACAGTTGGAGGCTTTTTCCCAAGGCGGAATTGAAAAGTACAAAGGGGCACAAGTTCAAGGTGAGGGGGAACAGGTTCAGTGGAGATGAGCAGGGGAAGTTCTTTTACACAAAGGGCGTTGGTGGCCTGGAATGCACTGCCAAGTGAGGTGGTTGAGGCAGATACATTAGCAACCTTTAAGACTTATCTAGATAGATACAAGAACAGGCAGGGGTATAGAAGGATACAGGTGGTTGGTCTAGATAGGACACATGAACAGCACAAGCTTGGAGGGCCGAAGGGCCTATTCTTGTACAGTATTGTTCTTTGTTCTTTGTATGCCATGCAAGAGTAAGGCAATGACCATCTCTAACAAGGGAATATGTAATTATCTCCCCTGGACATGCTGGGGTGAGGGGAGGTGGGATTATCATTGCTGAATTCCTCACCAACAACATTCTTGGGGGATTACCATTAACCATAAACCTAACATGGCCAGCCATATAACTACTGTGGCTACAAGAGCAAGTCACAGCCTGGGAATTCTGTGGTAAGCAACTCACCTCCTGACTGTCCAGAGTCCATCCACCAAGGGGAAAGTGAAGGGTATAATGAAATACTCTCCACTTGCATGGATGTGTGCAGCTCCAACAACACTCAAGAATCTTCACAACATACAGGACAAGGCAGCCCGCTTGATCAGTACCCCATCCACCACCTTAAATATTCACTTTCTCCATCACCGGTGCATAGTGACAGCAGCATCTAGAAGATGCGTTCTTCTTGCTCAGCTTAAGTTCTGATCTTCGATTCATCCATGACACATTTCTGAATGAATGAGTCCTCCACCCTTGCTTCAGGGCTGAGTTATTGTCCAAATTCCACATTTTGGGGAGCGCTCATGTCCTGGTTGTGACAAAAACAACTTAACAAAGACCATAAACTGTGTAAAGTTGGTAATGACTGTAGTAGGTCAGTGAGACATTTTTTTAAATTTAGGAATGCTGTTTAATGTGCATTCTGAATATGGATACAACCAACCCAGCAGTGTCACCTCTATGTTTGTTTCAGCGTGGACAGCAGCTACACATAGCTAAGTGATTTGAAAAGGGAAAATAACAGAAACACTCAGCAGGTTGGGCAGCATTTGTAGTGAGAGTAAAACAGAAAAAATGTTTCAGATGAATGACCCGTGATCAGTTCTGATAGAAGTAAAAAATGTAATAGTATTTAAGCCACTGAAAATGGGGAGCAGGAGCGGTAGAAAAAGGACTTTAGCTTTTGCTGCATCCGGAGATCCGAACTCAATGCCGTGCATCATCCAACCAAAACCCTTCTTCTCATTCTTTTTCTACCCTCCTCTCTTCATTTTCTAAAAACTTCTGTTTCTAACTTTTTCCAGTTCTGATGAAAGATCACAAGCCTGAAACACTTCGGGCAGGATTCTCCGATGCTGAGACTAAATGTTGATGCCGCGCAGGATTCTTGGGCTTCTTCGACAGCCACTCTACTGCACCTGGACTGAGTCAGTGACTGTGGAGAGCCCAGCACAGGTGCGACATGGAACACGATTCATTCCAATGAAAATCGGTGTGGGATTCACCAGGTTGGTGAATGACACTCAGGGGACTGACAAGCTGCATACACACATTTCACTCCCCACACACACTCACCCCAGCTAACAAGATGGCACTGGTTAGCTGGAGTGTGCCCATCCCTTTGATGGGTCAGTTGGGGCCAGAGGGTACCTGGGGGGGGATGGCCTGGGGGGAACACCCATAGAACCCATGCCACTAAGGTCCCAGTGGGCAGTCAGCGGCGTGCGCAGCTGCATGGCTGCCTTGCAGGCTGCGGCAATGGTGTTCCGTGCCCAACTAACACCCGACCCCACTGCCTACTTCCTGGAAACACCCCCCCCCCCCCCCTCGCTACTCCCCCCGGCCCTGGCAGAAGTCTCCCTGCCAGCGGCACAACTTGCAACACTCGATGGCGATGTTGGACACTTTCCATACATCCTCTCTCCCTCTGCAATCACGGCACCTATTTCACGATTTCTGAAAGCACAAGTGAACCTCGCCATTAGGAACTCCCCCCCGGGGGAGGCAGAGAATCGCGTAGGCCCTGGAGAATATCTGGTCAGGCCCGCTAATGATATGCCAACGTTGTTTACTTCTCGTGCGAAGTGGAAGGCATTGACGCCTTCCACTGTCGAGGCACCGGAGGATTGCAATTTGACATGAACCCGGCACCCACCACGATTTCGGCATCTAAACCGATTCTTTACCTAATTGCCTTTCCCGATTTCAATGTCGATCGACAGAGAATCCTGCCCTTCATCTCTTAGGATCTGCTGAGCCTTTTAAATTTTAGATTATCCAATTATTTTTTCCAATTAAGGGGGCAATTTAGCTTGGCCAATCCACCTACTCTGCACATTTTTGGGTTGTGGGGGCGAAACCCACGCAGACACGGGGAGAATGTGCAAACTCCACACGGACAGTGACCCAGAGCCGGGATCGAACCTGGGACCTCAGCGCCGTGAGGCGGTTGTGCTAACCACTAGGCCACCGTGCTGCCGGTGCTGAGCCTTTCTAACATTGGGCGAGATTTTCCGGTGTTCACCGCCGGTGGAATCTACCTGTCTCGCCAACAGCACACCCCTCAGCACGGGCTTCCCGGTAACATGGGGTGGATTAAAAACGGATCAAAACGGTCCCAGAGCCAGCCAATGACGGGCTGCCTCCCACCACCGAGACACACGCCATTGGGAGGCCAGAGCATCCCTCCCATTGTTTTTATTTCGGATTTCCCGCATCCACAAAAATTTGCTTTTGTCCCAGAGATTTCATGAGTTGAATTATTTAAGGCTATGTACATGGAAGACAATGGAAACTGCTCAGCAATCTTGTTTATTTCTCCCTTCATCACCTGCAGCTGTTACTTGGGGTGATCAGGAGAGTTAGCCAATCGAGATAGTAATGATAGACACATCTAGTCTGAGTCAAACAATGTTTTTGACCGATAATAAATAATGTGCCCCTTCCCTCTAAAGAACATACTCCAATGCTGTTAACCTCTTGGAAAGAGGATGTGAATGTGCAGTTGGTTAGAACATTGTCCTTTAACCTGAATCCAGCTGGAACAAATTGGATGAAAATCTCCTTTCTCTGCTCATCATAAGAATCCTCAAGAAATGAGTTTTCACAATGTCAGCCCAGTTCAAGTTAATAGCTCAGAACTGACAATTCAGTGCAGTTGGTAATTCCAACAAGAGGTCACTGGAAAAGTTGAGGTGAGCAAAGGGAAACGTCACTCTGATGCAGTAGATGTACTCTCATAAAAGTTGGGTTAAAGCTCATTATTATTTCAATGGCAAAAAGATCTCTATTATATGTCTCTGCCTATTATGTCCTACCTAAGGGTGCTCAGTATTGACAATAAAGAGCAGAGTGTCCACTACTGTGCTTTTGGCAAGGTAAACTGCTGTCAGCACAGACTGAGAGTACTTTCCCAGGCAAGGGAAGGCAGCCTTTGGTGGCGGGCACAGATGGTGGGGTGGTTGAACCCCCGTGCATCTGTCACGTGAGAAGTTTAAATATTCTAATAGGTAATTAAAATTGACAGGCTGGGAGATCTTTGATCAACTGAAGAACTAAAGCTTTGGCCAGGTAAGAGGTTGCTGTTCAGAGTGTGCTTCCAGTGCTTGACAGGTGATTGCGAACTTCTTGAATGTCACTTCAGCTGTCTAAAACTTCATTTATCTTCAGCTGTACTTCCCTGCTGTCAGCCCACACCATGGCAAGGAAGCAGTTCATGCACATCCACTTTGAACCTCTGATGACAAGCAAGAACTGCAGCAACACCAACAGCATAGGGAGTAGTAACAGCAAAACCAGCATCAACACTGACGTGTTAGGCAGGTTGGTTTGACGTTGACTGCAACTGGATGCAGGGAAGATAGAAACAAACGTCTAACACTGGAGATGATCCAACTCGGTTTTATTTAAACTATGAACAGCTGTACATGTTCAGCTGTGGGTTGACACTCTACTAATCCTACTGATGACCTCTTATTGGTTTGACCAGACTTACTAGCTACCACATGGCAATAATGTCCACTGACTTGTGCACTCTGACTGTCTCAGTGTCTGGGTCCCGTAAAGAGCGGGAGTCTCAATGCCCTGTGAGCTTTATAGTGGTGGTGTCTTGTCTGGTGATTGGTTGTTCTGTGTTGTGTGTTCATTGGTCATCCTAAGTGTCAATCACTGCCTGTCTGCATCTCATTATATACATGAGTGGATATTATGACAAACACCAGCTGCCTTCTGCTCAGATATATGTCGTTCCAACCCATAGGTCCCTTCTGCAAAGAGGAAAGGCAGAATGTAATGAGTGTGAGAAATAGATTGTGTGGGTAGCCGAGAAACATTTGAGGCATGGGTGTGAGAGGACATGAGAAGTATGCTGTTCAGATGGGGAGGCCAGCGGCCTGGAGAGATAGGAATGAGTGGAGCTGTGAGGTGAGTTGTTATGAGCTGTACTGTGTAGAAGAATGCTGTGAAACTCAATGCTGGGTTTAGCAGCTGAAGCTGTCATGCCACTCACTTTAACTACCCCTTAGAGATCTTGGGTCTATTTGGTGCACTGTCTCCAGGTTGAACAGTCCAGATTTCTGACTTCCTTGATCACTTACATGCCTGCTTTGTGCGGCAAGGTTGTCCTCATCTTCTATCATTTGTGAAGGGAGCTCACTGAAGTGCTGGGGAATGGCTTTCCCTGGTGTCCTTTCCATTCCTGTGGTTCCTGCAACTGCAACACGCCATATACGCTCTTACATGACTTCTCAGAGACAGTGGACTGGTCCATATTTAAGAACTCAGCGACCAACTTAAATGAGTATGCCGCCACCATCACAGACTTCATCAGCAAATGTGTGGACGACTGCGTACCAAAGAAAGCAGTACGTACGTTCCCCAATCGGAAACCATCGCTCAATCGCGAAATTGACTCCCTACTGAAGGACAGATCTGAGACGTTCAAGTCAGACGACCCTGACCTATACAAGAAATCCAGGTATGACCTCTGCAAAGCCATCCGAGATGCCAAGAGAGAATATCAAACCAAGCTAGAGTCACAGACAGACTCTCAGCAGTTGTGGCAAGGACTAAACAACATAGCAGGCTACAAAGCGAAGCCGAGCAGTATCTCTGGCAGCAGCGCACCCCTCCCCAATGCATTCTATGCTCGGTTCGAGCAGATAACCAAGAATCTGCTGTTGAGTTCCCCAGCAGCATAACTCATGCATACCCACCATCACAGCTTCCGAAATTAGATTGGCCTTCCTGAATGTGAACCCTCGGAAGGCGACGGGTCCGGATCCCTGGTCGTGCACTCAGAGCCTGCGCGGACCAGCTGGCAGAGGTGTTCGCGGACATCTTTAACCTGTCCCTACTCCACTCCGAGGTCTCCTCCTGCTTCAAGAAGACCACCATCATACCGGTGCCAAAGAAGAACCAGGCAACGTGCCTCAATGACTACCATCCGGTGACCCTGATTTCAGTCGTAATGAAGTGCTTCGAGAGGTTGACCATGAAGCGCATCATCTCCATACTCCCAGAATGCCTTGATCCACTGCAATTCGCATACTGTCCCAACCGGTCCACAGCTGACGTCATTTCCCTGGGCCTACGCTCATCCCTAGTGCATCTCGACAACAAGGACTCCTACATCAGACTCCTATTTATTGACTACAGCTCCGCCTTCAACACCGTAATCCCAGCCAAGCTCATATCAAAGCTCCAAAACCTAGGGCTTGGCTCCCCACTCTGCAACTGGATCCTCAATTTTCTGACCACCAGACCACAATCAGTAAGAATGAACAACACCTCCTCCACAATAGTCCTCAATGCCGAGGCCCCGCAAGGCTGCGTACTTAGCCCCTACTCTACTCCCTGTGCACACACGACTGCATGGCAAAATTTGCTTCCAACTCCATCTACAAGTTTGCTGATGATAAGACCATAGTGCGCCGGATCTCGAATAACGACGAGTCAGAAAACAGGCGGGAGATAGAGAACCTAGTGGAGTGGTACAGCGACAACAATCTCTCCCTCAATGCCAGCAAAACTAAAGAGCTGGTCATTGACTTCAGGAAGCAAAGTACTGTACAGCATCAACGAGGCCGAGGTGGAGAAGGTTCGCAGTTTCAAATTCCTAGGAGTGCACATCTCCAAAAATCTGTCCTGGTCACCGAAGTCGATACTACCATCAAAAAAGCACAATAGCACCTATACTTCCTCAGGAAACTAAGGAAATTCGGCATGTCCACATTAACCCTTACCAACTTTTACAGATGCACTATAGAAAGCATCCTATCTGGCTGCATCACAGCCTGGTATGGCAACTGCTCGGCACAGGACCGCAAGAAACTTCAGAGAGTCGTGAGCACCGCCCAGTCCATCACACAAACCTGCCTCCCATCCATTTACTCCATCTACACCTCCCACTGCCTGGGGAAAGTGGGCAGCATAATCAAAGACCCCTCCCACCCAGCTTACTCACTCTTCCAGCTTCTTCCATCGGGCAGGAGATACAGAAGTCTGAGAACACGCATGAACAGACTCAAAAACAGCTTCCTCCCAGACTCCTAAATGACCCTCTTATGGACTGACCTCATTAACACTACACCCTGTATGCTTCATCCAGTGCCGGTGCTTATGTAGTTGTATTGTCTACACCAATGGAAACAAAGTAGAAAGGATTGAGAGCTTCAAGATTTTAGGTGTCCAGATTACCAACAACCTGTCCATACAGCGTGTCACAATCGACACACTCTCCAACAAATGCCAATACAATCCTGGTCTCGCCTGAAACTACTAGCACACTCGTGGGGACCTCTGTAAATATTGATATACTCTTTGGGGCCTCTGCAAATACTGATCCTTTCTTGGGGACTTCTACAAACACTGAAACAGTCCTGAGACCTTTTCAAATACTGACAAGTTCCTGCATGTTCCTGCCTTAAGCCAATTATCAGATGTAAAATAGTAGAGTATTACCATTGAGAATGAGTGGCGGATGGATTTCAAATCAGGTGTGTGTGACCCAAAAAAGGATAGACTGAAGTAATATTTAAATGGTGAAAAGCAATGAAGGTTCAAAGACGTTTACTTGTCCATGTAACCAGCACTAAAATATAGTAGGTTAGGTGAGAGTGACTGCCCTTTACATCAAGGCAGCATTTTATTGAGTATGCCATCAAGGAGCCCTTGAAAAACTGGAGTCAATGGAAGTCAGGGGGAACATCACCACTGGTTGGAATCATACCTAGCTCAAAGGAAGATGGTTGGACATCAATTATGTCAGTCACAGGATTTTGCTGCAGGGGTTCCACAGGGCAGTGTAGAGATCTACCATGTGGATCTAGTGGCACTTGCGAACACTAAAACTCAGTAGAAATTTAAGTTAACACTTCTCGGGTGCAAATAAGAATCGTTTATTGTCTTCTATTTGATCACAATTGAGAATCACTTAAATCCTATTCTCTAATAAGTCCGGCATGCAAAAGGACTCAAAGAGAAGTAATTCGTACACAATTTAACTTTCAAATGATACAGAAATGATTTTCTTGCTTACGGCAAACCGCTTGCATTTACTTCAAGAGTTAGAGTAGAAAAGTGAAAATGTGAAAAATAGGGACAGCGAGTAAGTTAGATCGAAGTGTAGAATGATCCAGGATAAATATGGACGTACGGACCCTCACCTTTATACTAAATCATATCAGTCTTTAGCCATCTATCTACACCCCTATGTAATCCTAATTGGTTTGGGTTAGAATCAAATGAGTTTGATTTGACGGTTAGTTGTCAATCTTAAATGTGCAACATTAGTTTTAATTGTTCCATGTCTGAATACTTGTGCATGTTGTGGAATGCAATTCTGTGCTGTTATCGCGACCAGTTTAAACTGGTCTACTGCTGACTTAGCTGTTATCTGCATTGTGAACAATGGTGCCTTCATATTACTATGGCGTTGCTATGGTGTTGCTCTGTCCTTGATCTGACAGCACAAGTATAGTGTCAAACTTCCTTGCAAATTAGCTGTTTTAATCTATAATGGAATTATGCTGTGTCATGCTGTTCTGTTGAAGCTATATGTTTTGAAATGACCTGAGGTTATGAGTGAATTTAAAATGGGTATTTAGAAAGACTGGGGCTCAATATGTACGCTAAATAGCTATCTTTTACCTATCAGGTGTATTAGGAAATAACTGACTTCTGCAGTCCACGCTTTTGACAAGTCAAATGATTAAGTGAGATAAATCAGAATAAGATAAAATACACCATTGATGTGACAGGATAGGTAAAAGCTTATTCATATTGTAATTGCAGTTTTAAACAATAGAGTGGACGAGCATTGCATTACAAGCATTTCAGCAAAAATTATTATAATTCTTAAAGAATTGTTATTATAAAATAACAATTAATCAATTAATCAAATTTCATTCTAATGTAAATGAAAATTGCTTATTGTCGCAAGTAGGCTTCAAATGAAGTTACTGTGAAAAGCCCCTAGTCGCCACATTCCGGCGCCTGTTCGGGGAGGCTGGCACGGTAAGCCTTCTACTGATTCAGTATTAATATATATTAACAATATGTTAATAATACAGTCAAATAATTGATTGATCAGTAACATTTCAACAATAATACTTCTTTTCTACTTCATCTAATGATGGTGCAGTTTGGTTAGTGTGAATTATTCTGACATTTGGTCCCCTACGTTTAGCGAGTAGTTCTTTGATGCGCTTAACACATCGGTATGTTATGTAAATGATAAATCCAGCTGCACAGGAGAATAAGATTATTCTTACTGTGGACATTCCAGTGTGTCCCAACCACCCACAAAGTTTATCCCAGAGAGGGATAACTGGGGGTAGATCAAGTTTCTTGATTTCTTTTTGGATTTGTGATGCGAGGTCTTTAACTTCTTTTGAGTAATCTGGAATGAAAGTGCAACACTCCGCACCAATCAGGGCGCAGGTGCCACCTTTTTAGGCTAGCACATAGTCAAGTGCAATTCGATTTTGTAATGTCACAGTTCGAATTGCTGGCATTGCGTCAGAAATTTTACCTAGGGCAGTGGCAGCGTAATCGGCTACGTTTTGTATGATAGTTGTTAGTTTACTCAATTCATTGCGCATCCGTATTTCCCAATAGGATGGAATAATTCTAGCATAAATTGCATCTTGTAAGGTTATGGAAAGTTTATTTCTTCGAGTGGCTGGTTCTGAAACATAAGGGAGATGAGGAAGATGACGGATGGCAGGTACTAAGTATCCTAAATAGCAAGCTCCTGACCAGTATTTTGGGAGCCAGGAATATGCTCTATTATTACAAATAAAATAAGTCCCATTATAAGTAGAGTATAAGTAAATATCTTCTAAGTACCAATGATCTGAGAATGTTTTATTATTTGTGAGGCTGTGTTTGTTGTGTATGTTGAAGACCGTTTAATTCTTTGTAATAATCTTGCGTACGTTTATAGGCTGTGTTGACATCTAAATAATTAGTACAAACAATATTGCCCATTTACATCCCTTTAGGGTGATTACTAATGAGGCATATTGATCTTTTTTGTTTAATATTAGTTGGGAGGCTAATATATTGAGGATTATTGTTAGGGTTATATTTAAGTTTGTGCCATTCTGAAAAGGTGTTTAGTGGATAGCCTGCAGATTTCCATAAGTTAATAAGTTTCTGTAAATAAATCTTACACCTTCCTTTTTCACATGAATATGCTCCAGAATGGACCACTACAGAGTGAGAGACGCTTTGATAGATGTACCATTCTGCTGTTTCTGAAGCATTAAAGGGACTAGTTAGAAAGGGAGTACCCTCTCCTGAGTTAGTTGCGGTTGCAATGCATGGGAAATGTTGAAATTTTTAGCATATATCTTAGATGTGTAAAGGAATGTATTCTTATTCAGTTCTGGTACAACATTTACAAAGCCAATCAAATAACTGAAAATGAATATTACAGTAAACATTTTACAAGATCTTAATATTTATACGCGCACTTCACGTGTGATGCGTGAATCCAACTTTTCTTTCCTTTTAACTTTACAGCGGATTGGGTGGTGAGAAGGATTACGAATGGTCTTTCCCACTTTGACCCGCAGGGTTCTTTCTGCAGCTTTTTAATGTACACTTCTTCACCGGGCACCAGGTTGTGCCCACCTTCTGGAGGATCTCCCCACGCAGCTAACACCTGTTGAGAAGCAGAACTAACAGCATTTGTTAGGTTTTGACAATAAGTCAGCAAAGCGTCACTCATTAAATGACAGTCTACTTTCCGCAAATCAATAGTTCCTGGCAGAAACATTGGTCTGCCTGTGATGATTTCAAATAGACTCAGGCCTGTTGTTCTGTTTGGTGTAGCTCTAATACTGCATAATACTATTGGCAAAGCATGGACCCAGTTCATGCCTTTCTGGTTGTATTTAGACAGTCTTTCTTTCAAAGTTAGATTCATACGTTCCACTTGTCCTGATGATTGTGGATGATAAGGACAGTGTCAATTCCAGTCAATGTTTAGTAGTCTACAGACTTCCATACAAACAGCACCTGTGAAGTGGGATCCATTGTCTGAGTCAATGCTAGCTGGTACTCCCCATCTGGGGATAAAGTCTTTGCATGGCACTTTGACTGTATGGGCAGCTGTCCCTCTTCTAGCTGGAGCAGCTTCCACCCATCTGGAGAATTTATCCACTATTACAAGGACGTCATTGTATTGTTGACATTTAGGGAGAGTGATGTAATCTACCTGTATATCCTGGAATGGAGCAGGAGCTCTTAATTGAGGTATTGATGTTATAGGACCCAAGTTAATCTTTTGACAGGTTACACAACGGTTTGATACTAATTGTGCATGTTTTTTGAATCCTTTACCACACCAACTTCTATGGAATCGATCCATCATTTGTTGAGGTGATAGATGTCCCCATGAATGAATTTGCTGAGCTAAGAAGGGCATTAGTGATTGTGGTGCGACTGGTTTATAAGTTTGAACTTCTCTCCAAATTTCGTCATCATATGGCTGAATACCTGATTCTAACCATATCCATTTTTCTTCCTTTGTGCAATCATTTTGCATTTTACGTAAATCATGTAATAAGGTGGTTACTCCCAATTTGTAAATGTGACTGAATTCCTGATGTCATTGGGAGGCACAAAGGGAGGCAGCTTCCCTTGCTGCTTGGTCTGCAAGAGCGTTTCCTCTTGCTTCCATTGTGTCCTCATGAGTGTGGGTTTTACATTTTGGAACTAATACTTCTTTGGGTAAGGCTGTAGCTTCTAGAAGATCTCATACTTCCTTTTCATTTCAGATAGGTTTACCTGCTGTTGTGAAAAATCCTCTTTTTCTCCACAGATGGCCAAAATCATGTGCTACTCCAAATACATATCTGGAGTCAGTATAGATATTAGCAGTTTTATCTCTTGCCACATGATATGCTTCTGTTAGTGTTTTTATTTTAATTCGGCCTGCTGAGCTGATGTACCTGGGGGAAAACGTCCTTCAGCCAGCACTTTGTATGGGCTTATGACCGCCCACCCAGCTTTTTTGATACCCTTGTCAATAAAAGAGGACCATGATGTGGAGATGCCGGCGTTGGACTGGGGTGAGCACAGTAAGAAGTCTTACAACACCAGGTTAAAGTCCAACAGGTTTGTTTCAAACACGAGCTTTCGGAGCACGGCTCCTTCTTCAGGTGAATGACCTGAAGAAGGAGCCGTGCTCCGAAAGCTCGTGTTTGAAACAAACCTGTTGGACTTTAACCTGGTGTTGTAAGACTTCTTACAATAAAAGAGGAACCATCAGTGAATAGGACTAAATCTGGGTTCTGTAGTGGCTCTTCTTCTACCAAGCATACTACTTCAATTTCCTCTATTATTTCACACAGTCATGCACTTCTCCCTCTTCTCCCTTTTGTTCCTTGGGAAGCGGAAGCAAAGATGATGGGTTTACAGGTCTGGCTCTGTGGAAATATAGGTTGGGAGCTTCCAAAACTGCTGTCCATCGAGTCCATCCAGCTGATGTAACTTGTGACACACTTTCTTGGTTAGGAGAGAATGGACTGAGTGTGGACTTTTAATGGTTATCTTTTGGTTTAGGACAAGCCCTGACGTTGCCATTAGAGCTTCCATGACTCGTCAACAGCTGCCAAATGCTAGTGCCACATTGTCAAGTTTAAGGGAATAGTATCCAACCGATCACCATGTTCCTGAGCTAATACTGCAGTCATGTAACCATCTTTTTCATGAACAAAAATGGTAAAAGATTTTCCGTTGTTTGGAATACCTAAGGCTGGTGCTGAACACAGGACCCTTTTCAAATTTAGAAATAATTGCTTCTGTTCTGAATTGAGATTAACTGGATCCTTTGATTTTCTGTTTCCTTTTAAAAGATCATTCAATGGTTGGGATAGCTGAGTGTAAGAATCAATCCAATTTCTGTTAAAATTACAGAGTCCCAAAAAGGATCTTACTTCCTGTAGAGTTGAGGTTTCTTCAGCTGCTTTGATGGCAGCCGTTCTGTCCTGAGTAAGTTCCCTTTTTCGTTTGGATATTTTCTGACCTACGTAGACGACCTCTTCTTGGGAAATCTGGGCTTTGGCAAAGCTAGCTTTGTGACCATTAGTTCTGAGGTGGTTCAGAACCACTCGTAGATCTTTCTCATGATCATCTTTATTGATGGAGGCTATCAGAACATCATCTACATACTGGATAATGGTGAAAGGCAGATCAGGCAGTTGCCTAAGATGATTCTGTAGAGCCATGTGGTAAACAGTTGGCTATTGCGAAAACCTTGCAGTAGTCTAGTCCATGTGTACTGTTGTTGATTAACTGTAAAAGCAAACCATGGTTGGACTTGCTTAGCTAATGTTACTGACCAGAAACCATTTGCCATGTCAATGACTGAAAACTATTGAAGGTCAGGAGTTAAAGATTGTAGATGGATCTGCCATAAATGGAGCTTTTCTGACAATGAATTGATTTGCTCTCTGTAGTCAATAGTAAGGCGTCATGTGCCATTAGCCTTTTTTACAGGCTGGTTACTCCCAATTTGTAAATTGTTTGAAGAGCTATGAATGCGCACTAAAATACCCCTTTCTTCAAGTTGTTTTATTATAGGTAGAATGCCTTGAATAGCAGTTTTATTCATAGGGTATTGTTTGGTACAAGGTGTAGTGGATCCCGTAAAAGTGACTGGTTCCATTTTCAAAAGGCCACAATCATTTTTATCTTTTGCCCAAATTGGATGATTTTGTATTTTATCTTTTTTGATGTGTCTAATGGACCAGGTGATTTTTCCATTATTGAAATTGAGTGAAGAATTTAGTTGTGATAAAAAGATGTCCATACCTAGAAGTGCTTGTGTTACCGGACCTACCCATATTGATGCCATCAGTTGATGTGGTCCAAATTCTAAAAGCAGTGGCTTAGTTTGACGAAGAGTAATAGAATCTCCTCCTGCAGCAAAAGCGTTAATTTTTCCTGCAGTTAGAGGAAAGAAAGCAGCATAGGTTTGCGTAACACAGGTAAGTCCAGCTCCAGTGTCAAATAAGAAATCGATATGAATACTTCCCACTCTTAGTGAAATATATAGTCCATCATTTTTCTGTTCCAAAAGTACATGTAGAGAAATATGGAACGAATCATCAAGAGTGGGGTTCAGTAGTTTTTTAAATGATCAAAGATAGAACATCTTTGAGCTGCAGTACAGCCGTTTAACATTTAGTTCATAGCATTGTCATCATCGTGTGCGTCCCGACGTGGGTACGCTCGTCCCTACGTGAGAACAGCTGGGAGGGTCTAGAATCCCTGCACGCAAGTCTGGGTGTGTCTTGTTGGAACGTAACCCTAGGTGCTTCTTGTTTGTGTGCGTTACATGATGGTCCACGAGGTGGATAAGTATTGTAGTGATCACTGCCTACTTCATTGTCATCTCTTGACTCAATCCGTTGTTTATGATAGCATGTTGCCATCCAATGTCTAACTTTACTGCAGAAAAGACATTGTGGTATTTTCTTACATAATTTTAATGGAGCAAGGGTACATGTTTGCCCTGACGCTTCTGGTGAAATTGTAGTTATTGCTGATATTCCTGCAGGCGCTGCAACAGCTACCGCTGGAGCAGCAGGTAACACAGGGTGAATTTGAGCAACGGGTAACATAGGCTGCATTTGAGCAGGTAACATAGGCTGCATTTGAGCAGGTAACATAGGCTGCATTTGAGCAGGTAACATAGGCTGCATTTGAGCAGGTAACATAGGCTGCATTTGAGCAGGTAACATAGGCTGCATTTGAGAAGGTAACATAGGCTACATTTGGGCAGGTACCACAGGCTGAATTTGAGCAGCTGCAGTGTTATAGATTTCCCAGGTATGCATACCGCGATCTATCTGAATGAATCTGTCAACTATGTCGCGATAGGTACCAGCCGTGGCCCAAGTTGGTAAAATCAAATTCAAGGCATTAGAAACTTCAGGTTTAATACCGGCTTATAAAAGCTGTTTTAATTGGACATAAAGTGCTTGTGTCCCAAGTGTCAGTTTCATGTTGTCGTCTCATTCCTGAGTATTCTATCCAAGCATGTAAAAATCTTTCTTTGAAATCCGGAATATCTTCACTATATTTTTGAATGCCAGATGTGATTTTAGACCAATCGGTTCTCGGAAGGTGAAATTTTAATAGCCAATTCTTGACTGCTAGCCAACCAGCTTCTAAATTTTACAAATCATCTCCAAGAGCAACTTCTACCTCCAAGAGTTGCACTGGCACGAGTGCCGACCACAATAGTCAGGATTTGTACTCCATCAAATGGGTGGAGATGGTAAATGGATTGCAATCTGTGAAGTTGATCCCATGTGGTCATACCACCCCCTTTTTGGTGTTGAAGGTCTTGAGACTATCTGTCAATTTTTTCAGAGTCTGCAACATCATGAACCCAATGGTGGTCAAATATGGTTTTAGTGATAACAGTACCTTCATCATCTACTTCTTTGCTTCCAACTTTAACCCGTTTGCGTTTTAAAGGGGCTAATCAAATCAATTTAGTATTTTGCATTCTAGGAAAACTTGTTTCATCACTATCTTCATCTGATTCAACTGGCAAATGACATTTAGATTTTGATTTAGTCCTGACACTTGATCTCGGCTGTGGAATTGGAGCTGATTGTGCAACTGGGGCTGCTTGTTGAATTGGAACTGTTTGTGCAACTGTTTGAGAAACAGGAAATTGTTTGTGAAATTGAATTTGGAGGTGAAACTGGATTTGGAACTGTGTTGTTTAAAGTACTTACTTCAGCATCAGAACTAACATTCACGTTTGTACTTCGGTTTAAGTTATAAACTGCAAGACTATCTGTCAAGATTTTGCAGTGTCCTTTAAAATTGGTCATTTCACCTTCCAAAATACATCTTTCTTCGATTAACTTGCAATTTTCAATTTCGACTCGCTCAGTTTTTGTCTGTAACTGTTGTTTTTTTGACTCTGTTTCAATAACTTTACATTGCAAGTCTCCAATTTGAAAAGATTGTTGCTGAACTCTAAAGGTTTCATTTTTCAGTAATGTTTTAATCTGATTATAATGCTCAAGTTTAGGTTTTGCATCTTGTAATTCCTCAACAACTGCGGCTAGTTGATCTTTAGTGGACTTAAGGCCATGATCACTTTTATTTTTAACAGTTACTTCTTGCTGTTTGCGAAGCTGTGCCATTATTGCAAGAGACCATTTTGCACATTCTTCACCATGCAAGCGTGTGGTTTTCCCCCCTGCCCTCTTGATATTATCGAGGGACCACTGTCCTCTGCGGATATCATATTTTGATCCAATTTTTCTTGAAATTTCACTTAGTCCAAGTTGTCTATGAATCAAAGATCCAAAATCATCTAATATATCGTCAATAGAGACATCCGATACAGCGCTATGTCCCCTGGAAGTTGTGGGAAATAGTTCTCCGCCAGTTAAAGGTTCTGAATCTATTTTAGGATTTGTTTCCGCCATAAATTCAACCTTACACCCAATTTTGTGGTTGGCAACTGTGTGTAATCTGTGTACACTACCGTGGCTATGTTTTCAGCCCCGTTTTATTTTAGTTTCAATAACCGGCACCCAATTGAATTAACACAGTCTATAAAATTGTCCTTTCTAGGGGTCGAAGCACTGCTTGATGTGGCTTTAAGACTTTTAATGGGTGAAAAAGATGTTTCTTACCCCAGTCCAGCATTCTTCTTTGGGTCTTCCGTCCTTCTGGGCTTCCGTTAGCGGTACGATCATTCGTCTTCCGAAGTATTCGCCCCGATCGTCTCCGATTCGTTCCGAACCTCTCCGATTTTGTCCGATGTTGTACGATTTCGTCTCAGAGCTCCTCCCCTTTTTCCAAAATCCACCAGTCGTAGAGATCTACCTTACAGATCTAGTGGCACTTGCGGTCACTAAAACTCAGTAGAAATTTGAGTTAACACTTCTCGGGTGCAAATAAGAATCGTTTATTGTCTTCTATTTGATCACAATTGAGAATCACTTAAATCTTATTCTCTAATAGGTCCGGCATGCAAAAGGCTCAATGAGAAGTAATTCGTACACAATTTAACTTTCAAATGATACAGAAATTATTTTCTTGCTTATGGCAAACCGCTTGCATTTACTTCAAGAGTTAGAGTGGAAAAGTGAAAATATGACTAATAGAGACAGCGAGTAAGTTAGATCGAAGTATAGAATATTCCAGGATAAAAATGGCCAGACGGACCCTCACGGTTATACTAAATCATATCAGTCTTTAGCCATCTATCTACACCCCTATGTAATCCTAATTGGTTTGGGTTAGAATCAAATGAGTTTGATTTGACGGTTAGTTGTCAATCTTCAATGTGCAACATTAGTTTTAATTGTTCCATGTCTGAATACTTGTGCATGTTGTGGAATGCAATTCTGTGCTGTTATTGCGACCAGCTTAAACTGGTCTACTGCTGACTTAGCTGTTATCTGCATTGTGAGCAATGGTGCCTTCATATTACTCTGGCATTGCTATGGTGTTGCTCTGTCCTTGATCTGACAGCACAAGTAGAGTGTCAAACTGTCTTGCAAATGTGCCGTTTTTATCTATAATGGAATTATGCTGTGTCATGCTGTTCTGTTGAAGCTGTATGTTTTGAAATGACCTGAGGTTATGAGTGAATTTAAAATGAGTATTTAGAAAGATTGAGGCTCAATATTTACGCTAAATAGCTATCTTTTACCTATCAGGTGTATTAGGAGATAGTTGACTTCTACAGGCAGTATCCTCGGTCCAGATATCTTCAACTACTTCATTACTGACCTTTGAATAGTCATTGATCCTCCATCATAAGGTCAGGAGCGGGAATGTTCACTGATGATTTCACACCATTTGCGACTCCTCAGATACTGAAGCAACCATGCCCTTATGCAGCAATTAAGACGTGGACAACATTCAGACTAAGTGGCAAACAGTGATGGTCCTTGTGGAGTTTGCATTTTCTCCCCATGTCTGCATGGATTTCCTCAGGGTGCTCCGGTTTCCTTCCACAACCCAAAGATGTGCAGGTTGGATGGATTGGCCACACAAAATTGCCCTTCATGTCCAAAAGGTTAGGTTGGGTTACTGGGTTATGGGAATAGGATGGAGGCGTGGGCTTTTCTAGGGTGGTCTTTCCAAGGGCCGGTGCAGACTCGATAGGCCAAATGGCCTCTTTCTGCACTGTAAATTCTATGATCTAATTCTATGATCTAGGAAAATAACATTTGTGTCACACAAATGGAAAGCAATGACCATCTCCAACCAGGGAGAATCTAACCATTTCCCCTTGACATTCAGTGGTACTACCATCACTGAATCTTCTACCATCAACATCTTGTGGATTACCATTGACCATAAACTGAAGTAGATTAACAATTAAAATATGTTGGTTGCAAGAGCAGGTGAGAGGCTCGAAATTCTGACGTGGGTAACTAACCTCCTGACTTCCCTTAACCTGTCCACCATGTACAAGGCACAAGTTAGGAGTGTGATTGAAGACTCTGTACTTGCCTGGTTGAGTACAGCTCCAACAATACTGAAGAAGCTTGACACTATGTCGGACAAAACAGCCCATTCGAGGCAGCAGCGTGCGGTATTGTTACTGGACTCGTAATCCAGAAACCCTGGGTAATGCTCTGGGGTCCCGTGTTCAGATCCCACCAACGCAGATGATGAAATTTGAATTCAATAAAAATCGTGAATTAAAAGTCTAATGATGACCATGCTGATTGTTGTAAAAACCCATCTGGTTCTCTAATGTCCTTCAGGATACAAAATCTGTCATCCTTACCCAGAATGGCCTATATGTGACTCCAGACTCACAGCAATGTGGTTAACTCTTAAATGCCCCCCTCTGAAATGGCCCAACAAGCCACTCAGTTTAAGAGCAATTAGAGATGGGCATTAATACTGGCCCAGCCAGCGATGTCCACATCCCAAGAACGAATAAAAAGAAACTTGTTCACTTTCAATACTCCCTCCCTCCACCACCGGTACACAATGGCAGTAGTAAGTACCATTTACTGGGTACACTGCAGCTATGCATCAACTTGCCTTCAAAAGCACCTTCCAAACTTGCAACATCTAGCACCTGGAAGGACAAGGGCAGCAGGTGCATGGGAAAACCACCACCTGGAAGCTCCCTTCCAAACCTTCCATCCCAACTTAGAACTATATCATTGTTTCTTCATTATTGCTGGGTTAAAACCCTGGAACTCCTTTCCTAACAACACTGTCTATCTACGACACATGGCCAACAGTGGTTCAAGAAGACAGTTCACCACCATCTTCTTAAGTACAACTAGGGATAGGCAGAACGTGGCACAGTGGTTACCACCACTGCCTACGGCACTGAGGACCCGGGTTTGAACCCTGGCCCAGGGTCACTGTCCGTGTGGAGTTTGCACATTCTCCTTGTGTCTGCGTGGGTTTCACCCCCACAACCCAAAGATGTGCAGGGTAGATGGATTGGCCATGCTAAATTGACCCTTAATTGGAAAAAAAAATAATTGCTACCCTAAATTTTTTTTAAAATACAACTAGGGCTGGGTATTAGAAGTTGGCCTAGCCAGCAACATCTTGTGAAAGAAGAAATAAAGAAAAATAACAATTACAAAAACTAATCTAAAAGGCTAGTAGAATATTCACATTTAGATCCGGGGGGTAGAATATAAAGGGGAGAAAGTTTTGTGACAGTTGTACAAAGCCCTGGTGAGCATTATGTACAGTTCCACCACACTTTAAAAATGATATTATTGCTTTGGTATGAACACTGATTCACCAGAATATTACCAGAGAGCTCAGGGTGAGATTATGAGGACATTATATTGTATAAACGTTTGTTTGCTTGGAATAAAGAACATTAAAGGATTGTTTGATTGAGGTTTCTCCGACTTTGGAAAGTGTAGAAAGAAACTTGTATCCACAGCAGGAAGAATTAAGGACAAAGGAACATGACCTTCAAATGAATGCCAGGCTATTCAGGAGAAATTATGAAACACATATTCATGCAAAGGGTGGTAGAATTGTGGAACACATTGTGGTGATCTCTACCACTGTATCTATGAGCACAGTAAGAAGTCTTACAACACCAGGTTAAAGTCCAACAGGTTTGTTTCAAACACGAGCTTTTGGAGCGCAGCTCCTTCCTCTGAGGAAGGAGCTGCGCTCCGAAAGCTCGTGTTTGAAACAAACCTGTTGGACTTTAACCTGGTGTTGTAAGACTTCTTACTGTGCTCACCCCAGTCCAACGCCGGCATCTCCACATCACTGTATATATGAGTGTGCGTGCATTAGGGGATGTATGACAGTACCTGTATTACAGCTTTGCTGGTAAGCCCCTGCTGGCTAGCTCCGCCCCCAGGGAGCTGTATAAATATGCATGAGTTTCACTGAGATGCCATTCTACAGCTGCTGCCAGAGGAATAGCATCTCACTGTAATAAAGCCTCCCTTGTACCTTATCGAGTCTTTTGTGTGCAATTGTAAGCGCCACAATTTATTACAATGAGATTTTCCCAAAACCATGGACATCAGAATCAAGCCTGATCGCCTGCCGCTGGATCCGCAGTCGCCACATGCCAGGAAAGACTTCAACCACTGGCTGGCTGTTTTCGAGGCCTCCATCTCCTCAGTGGACCCTGAACCATCGGAGGCTCAGAAGGTACAACTCCTTTACTCCAGACTGAGCTCCAGCGTGTTCCCGCTGATCCAGGACGCTCCTAATTACGCCCGGGCCATGGAACTGCTCAAAAGAAATTATGCACAATCGACGAATACTCTGTTTGCAAGGCATGTACTCTCCACTCGCGTTCAACAACTGGGTGAGTCGATTGAGGACTTCTGGCAGGCCCTTATCCCTCTAGTACGGGACTGCGACTGCCAGGCCGTCTCGGCCGTGGAACATTCGAATCTACTCATGCGGGATGCATTTGTTACGGGTTTTGCATCGGACCCCATCTGGCAACGACTGCTGGAAGGGGCCGCTCTCGATCTTGCGGCAACAAAGACCTTAGCGCTCTCAATGACGGCTGCTTCCCGTAATGTGCAATATTACCCCGCCAGCCGCGCGGCCCACACATCCTACCACTCGTGGACCCCGCAACCGACCCCCCCCCCCCCCGACTAGAGCCGCTCCCGCGCAGTATGCCTGCGCTGCTCGCCGCACCGCGCACCCTGGGAATCCCCGCTGCTACTTCTGCGGTCAGCAGAAGCACCCCCGCCAGCGCTTCCCGGCCCGCACCACGCTCTGCAAGTCTTGTGGCAAGAAAGGCCACTATGCAGCGGTGTGTCAGTCCCACGCAGTTGCCGCTATCACGCCCAAACTCCCCCCTTCGCCGCAGCCGATCGCGCAATGGGTCCTGCCGTCCGCCGCCCCCGGGGCCACGTGCGATCAGTGGGCGCCGCCATCTTCCTTCCCTGCCTCCACGTGCGATCGGTGGGCGCCGCCATCTTTCGCCGCCCACGCCATGAGCGCACCATGGGCGCCGCCATCTTCATCCTCCAACGCCATGATCGTTCCATGGTCGCTGCCATCTTGCCCCGCCCCCGCAGCGTGCGCTCCATCGTCGCCGCCATCTTGCCCCACCCCTGCAACGTGCGCTGCATGGGCGCCATCATCTTCTTCTCCGCAGGTACTCCAGACGCCGCCATTTTGTCCTCCCTCGGAACTGGACCACAGGACCAGGGTCGTTGCCGCTATTCATCGGACTCGTCGGACTCTTTGGTCGATCACCCGCTACTCGCCTCAATGACGCTCGACCAGTCCCATCCTCGCAACCTGGCCACCGCTTCCACGAAGGCGCTTGTCAACGGCCACGTGACCTCCTGCCTCATCGACTCCGGGAGCACGGACAGCTTCATCCATCTGGACACGATAAGGTGCTGCTCCCTCACGGTCCATCCCGCCAACCAGCGGATCTCCCTGGCATCCGGATCCCACTCTGTCCTGATCCGGGGCTTCTGTCTGGTTACACTCACCGTGCAGGGCGTTGAATTTAACCGTTTCCGCCTGTACGTTCTCCCCAACCTCTGTGCAACATTTTTACTGGGCCTGAACTTCCAATGTAACCTCCAGAGCCTCACCCTCAAATTCGGCGGACCCCTACCTCCCCTCAGCGTTTTCGGCCTCACGACCCTCAAGGTTGACCCTCCCTCCCTCTTTGCTAATCTGACTGCAGATTGCAAGCCCGTCGCCACCAGGAGCAGACGGTAGCACCCAGGACAAGACCTTCATCAGGTCCGAGGTCCAGCGGCTGCTTCAGGAGGGTATTATCGAGGCCAGCAACAGTCCCTGGAGAGCCCAAGTGGTGGTGGTTAAAACTGGGGAGAAGCACAGGATGGTCGTGGACTACAGCCAGACCATTAACCGGTACACGCAGCTCGACGTGTACCCCCTAACTCACATATCTGATATGGTCAATCAGATTGCGCAGTACCGGGTCTTCTCGGCAATTAACCTGAAATCCGCCTAGCACCAGCTCCCCATCCGTAAATCGGACCATCCCTACACTCCCTTCGAGGCGGACGGTCGACTGTATCAATTTCTTAGGGTTCCCTTCGGCGTCACTAACGGGGTCTCGATTTTTCAGCGAGAAATGGACCGAATGGTTGACCAGTACGGACTGCGGGCCACGTTTCCGTACTTAGACAATGTCACCATCTGCGGCCATGACCAGCAGGACCATGATGCCAACCTTTATAAATTCCTCCACACCGCATCTCTCCTTAACCTCACGTATAACAAGGAGAAGTGTGTGTTCCGCACAGACCGCTTAGCCATCCTCGGCTACGTAGTCCAGAACAGACTACTGGGGCCCGATCCCGACCGCATGCGCCCCCTCATGGAGCTTCCCCTCCCCCACTGCCCCAAGGCCCTCAAACGCTGCCTGGGTTCTTTTCTTACTACGCCCAGTGGGTCCCACAATACGTGGACAAGGCCCGCCCATTAATCCAGTCCACACAATTTCCCCTCACGGCCGAGGCACAACAGGCCTTCGCTCGTATTCGCTCTGACATAGCCAAGGCCGGGATGCATGCAGTAGACGAGGCACTGCCCTTCCAAGTAGAGAGCGACGCTTCAGATGTCGCCCTTGCCGCCACGCTGATCCAGGCAGGCAGACCCATGGCATTCTTTTCCCGCACCTCCATGCCTCCAAAATTCAACATTCGTCTGTTTAAAAGGAGGCCCAGGCAATCGTCGAAGCGGTGCGGCACTGGAGGCATTACCTGGCCGGCAGGAGATTCACTCTCCTCACTGACCAAAGGTCGGTAGACTTCATGTTCAACAACACGCAGCGGGGCAAGATCAAAAATTATAAAATCTTGCGGTGGAGAATCGAGCTCTCTACCTATAATTACGAGATCTTGTATCGCCCCGGCAATCTCAACGAGTCCCCAGGCGCCCTCTCCCGAGGTACATGTGCCAGCGCACAAGTGAACCAGCTCCATGCCTTGCACGAGAGCCTTTGCCATCCGGGGGTCACTCGGTTGTACCATCTCGTCAAAGCCCGCAATCTGTCCTACTCTATCGAGGAAGTACGGACAGTCACCAGAGACTGCCAGATCTGTGCTGAGTGCAAGCCGCACTTCTACCGGCCAGACCGCGCGCGCCTGGTGAAAGCGTCCCGCCCCTTTGAACGCCTCAGCGTGGATTTCAAAGGGCCCCTCCCCTCCACCGACTGCAACCCCTACATCCTTAGTGTGGTCGATGAATTCTCTAGGTTCCCATTCGCCATCCCATGCCCAGATATGATGTCTGCCACTGTCATCAAGGCCCTTGATTCCATATTCGCTCTGTTTGGTTTCCCTGACTATATCCACAGTGACAGGGGATCCTCGTTCATGAGTGATGAGCTGCGTCAGTTCCTGCTCAGCAGGGGTATAGCCTCCAGCAGGACGACCAGCTCCAACCCCCCGGGGAAACGGGCAGGTAGAGAGGGAGAACGGGACGGTATGGAGGGCCGTCCAGCTGGCCCTACAGTCCAAGAACCTCCCAGCCGCTCGCTGGCAGGAGGTCCTCCCTGACGCGCTCCATTCCATTCGGTCACTGCTGTGCACCGCAATTCACAATACACCCCATGAACGTGTTTTTGCCTTCCCTAGGAAGTCTACATCCGGGGTGTCGCTCCCAACTTGGCTCGCTGCTCCAGTGCCAGTCCTTCTTCGTAGGCATGTCCAGCACCACAAGGCAGACCCCCTGGTGGACAAGGTACGCCTGCTCCACGCGAACCCCCAATATGCCTACGTGGAGTTCCCCGACAGCCGCCAGGATACAGTCTCGCTCAGGGGCCTAGCTCCCGCGGGTGCCGATCCCATGCCCATGCCCCTCCCTACCCACGTGCCACCCTCCTTTTCCCTGGCGCCCCCGAATTCAGCCCCATCAGGTCCATCCCTCGTCCCCCTGCCCACACTAGAGGACGTGGTGGATTCCGGATCGCTCCCAGAGTCATCCCGCCACTGGCCAGCACCAACACCACCAACACCTACGCCGTCATCGCCGACACCGCCTGTGCAGACGTCGCCACCACTACTGCATCGCTCGCAACGGAACGTTTGACCGCTAGTCCGACTCAACCTGTGACGGGCACTGGGTTGCCGATGGACTCTTGATTTTTTCCCCCTCCCCCTCTGTAATTATATCACTTCTATGTATTATAGTTTCACGTCACCCCCGCCGGACTCATTTTTTACAGGGGGTGAATGTGGTGATCTCTACCACTGTATATATGAATGTGTGTGCATTTGGGGATGTATGACAGTACCTGTATTACAGCTTTGCTGGTAAGCCTCTGCCGGCTAGCTCCGCCCCCAGGGAGCTGTATAAATATGCATGAGTTTCACTGAGATGCCATTCTACAGCTGCTGCCAGAGGAATAGCATCTCACTGTAATAAAGCCTCTCTTGTACCTCATCGAGTCTTTTGTGTGCAATTGTTAGCGCCAGGGAGCTAGCTCAAAAGGGAGATTAATTGAACTTTGACTGACAAGGCTGCATATCACACACATTTTTTTTTTTTAATAAATTTAGAGTACCCAATTATTTTTTCCAATTAAGGGGCAATTTAGAGTGGCCAATCTACCTATCCTGCATATCTTTGGGTTGTGGAGGTGAAACCCACGCAGACACGGGGAGAATGTACAAACTCCACACGGACAGTGACCCTGGGCCGGGATTCGAACCCAGGTCCTCAGCGCCGTAGGCAGCAATGCTAACCACTGTACCACCGTGCTGCCCTGCATATCACACACATGGGCTTTGCATCCTTTTTTGCTTTGACACAATTGACAAAACCTTACCTTCAGAAATCATCTTTTACTGCTTTGTTCCGAAGTTAAGTTTTTGCTTTGTAGACTGTTCACCAGAGGCCCTGAAGCTCTGCACAGAGCTAACACTGGCACTGCTCTGTCCTGCCCTGGACTCTCCTGAGCATGCTCTCTCCATCAGATTCAGATGTGAGACCCTGGCCAGTAGCTACATTGTCTATTTGTATCTTTGGCCAACTCTTCCTTGTCGCAAAATGATCCATCTTCACAGTCCTCATGCCTTGCTTGCTAGCAGCTAGAAATTGGAAGAAACTCTCCTCCATGATTTGGCGCCAAAGGTACGCACATACAGCGCGCCTGACGTCAAGTGTACGTGCAGGTCATGTGACCTGCTCACAGCTGCCATTTATGTTCGGAAAATGGCACACAGCCTTATTTCATTCTCATTTAAGTCAGTAACAGCCGCCATTCTCAACTTAAATGCTGGCAGCGGCCACTGGGCACTTGTCCCGCGATCAGGACCAGCACGTCCGATCGCTCCCCCCAACACCCGCCACGACCCACCCACAGGTCGCCTTGACAAACCCTGCATTTAAATAGGGAACGGTCACACTTTAGTGTTGGAGTTGCTGTCTCAAGTTGAGATCAATAGAAAACATCCACATATGTATTTAAAGATCACATAAATCACAAAACACCTCCCTCACAGGGCTGTAAATCTCACAATGAAATGCTGTCAGAATTAAAATGTTCCTAATTTTCTGGTCAAAAGGCACTATGTATGCAACAAAGGGACCCTTCTCTATGATGTACATTAAAGGCACTTAACAATGCAGTGGGGATTTTTGGTATGCAGAACTCAGATACGTCTGATTACATTTACTCATCAAAATTCTTTTCAAGCAATGTTTTCCAGCCTCCTTTCAGAACCAGATTGGAGTGGTGCAAATGTTTCCCGGACGGTTACAAAGCTTAACTTAACTTTCAAAGTGGCCAAATGAAAATCAACAGTCCGAGTTATCCAGGAATAGTTTGTGTCTTTTTTAAAACTATTGAGATCAGTTCCTTTTTTTGTTAATCTGTGCTATCATCAAGTCATTGAGAAACTACTTAACAAGGCTGTTTCAAGCTTGCGAAACAGTGTTTGTGGTTACCATAGTAACTACATCCAGAGCTGCGAGGATGACAAGTGTTTCAATCTTGCACTACAACTTGCCAAATGGTTTTGCTAAATTTAGATTGCATTCAACCCTATGGCAGAGCTGAGAAACACATAAATAAAATGCCATGGTGCCTTTTGATCGACTGAAATTTTAATGTATAAATACGATCATGAAATTGAGGTTGATTTCTCCAGGCACACAGTCACAAATCACACATGTGCAAAGGGTGTTTCCATTCATTGATAGAATGTAAACAGTTTTTGATGCTGCCCTACCAATTCCCCCCTGGTGTACTTTCAGTAAGTCTCCAAAAGAAAAATAATGGAGTACTTTTTCCCAAGTATTATTTCCATTATTGTAAAATGGGACACCGATTCGGGACTGCCTATTTAACGCTATCACACGATGTTAAACCCATTCATCTTGCATTCATAAAGCACCTTTAATGTAATAAAATGTCTTAAAAGTGCCGGCCTCACGTCAGGCACCCACGTCTCTTGAGTAAAGAAGTTGTGGGTTTCAATCCCACTCTGGGACTTGAGAACATAAATCTCTGCTGACTACTCCAGTGCAGTACTGAGGGAGTGCTGGGCTGTCGGAGGTCTCATTTTTCAGATGAGATATTTAAACCATGCCTCATCTGTCCTCTCAGTTATGCATAAAAGAACCTGTGGCACTATTTCAAAGGAAAGAGCTATCTCCAGCGTGCAAGAAAATATTCAATCAACACCACAAAAAACAGGCTATCTACTCATTATTACATTGTTCATTATCTACTCATAATCGCTCACTGGTGGGCACCTCACAGCAGGTAAAGCCAGGGATGTCCCAGGGTTCCGGTACTCAGGGGGATGCTGGGGTCCTGGACACTTCTGAGACCTTGGCTGATGATGTGTCCCTGGGCCTGCTCATTCCTGAGCTGATGGATTTCCAAAGGCAGAGTTGTGGGGATCAGGAAGGGATGACAGCATCCTTCTTCAGACTGCAAGGCCAACTGGAGGAGTCCCATCGCATTCTGACTGTGGAGATGGTGTTGTCACTCCTACGCAACACTCCAAGGGTGGCATCCGCAGTGGAAATCTTGGTGCAGGACGTGCACTCCATGACCAAATATATCCTCTCCATGGAGGGGGATGTCCGCTCCATGGCTGAATGCATGGCCTCCAAGGCTGAGGGTGTTACGAGTATGGTAAGTCACCTTCGGCAAAAGGGCATGGAAAGCAGCAGACCGCCTCAACCTCGGCTGTGGACCCTGGGCAGCTACCTAGATGTGGTGGGTGGGTGAGGAAAGAACGATTGGCCCCTAGTGGGCACGGATGAACATAGGCACTAGTTAAGATAGCTCACCACTGCAAATTAGTACTTATAATAAACTTTGTTTACTTCCAGATCCTCCTCTCTGTCGTTTCATGGAGTCAAGCTCCGTAAACCCCCGCACACTCGGCGCTTCATCCCTGTGCAGTGTGAGCGTGGCTATTTCTATGTCTCTGCCACCTCCCACACTGATGACTCAGTGAAGATGTGTTGTTGCAGGCAACCCCCCCACACCCCACAATCCTACCCCCTAACCCCCCACCATCAATGCTCAAGCCTCTCATTGCAGCCAGTTTTCCCCAGTGATGAGGATGCCATGGGCTGACAAAGTGTGAAGAAGCTGACCCACCACGGAGGTTAGTTGGGGCAACACACAAGGACCCCTGACCTCGAAGGAGACTGCAGCAGATGAGAGTTCATCACGCATCTCTAAACGACATGTTAATCCTTTCCTTGGCAGAAGGTGTTCAGCTCTCTGTCAGGCATATCACTGAGGAAGAGAGGAGCATCGCTCTGTTCTGAATACAGGTCATCATCATTCTCCTGCAGAGACCCGTCAATGGCTTTAGCGCCCTGCCCATGGAATCGGGAACCATCTCGGAAACCTACTGCTGGCACCACACCAATCCTGAGTTAGCAGTCCCCACAGTTGAAGATATCCTCAACCCTAGTCCTGCTCATTGCCAAATCTAGAGATAATGAGGGCATACCTAGCCCGACAACCCAAGTGAGCACTGGCCATAGCCCGAGGTCCTCCCTTCTCATTGCTGGTGAGATGTCCCACCTCACAAACGGAGATTTCTTCACTTCTGATTCCTGGTCATCTCCATCCCTAACCTGCACACCATATGGCCATGGCCATTGCCCGAGGTCCTACCTCCTCCTCAATGGGTTGACCCTCACCACCTCACTTGACCTCACCTGAGGACATCCTGCATTTCCTCCTGGTGCAGCTAGTTTCCTCTCTGCAGTGCCACGTTATGGAGAGCGTAGCAAACCACAGTTATGCGGGACACCGTCTTGGAGCTGTACTGGAGAGCATCCCCCGACTGGTTCAGGCACCAGAAGCGCATCTTCAGCAGTCCAATTGTCTGCCCGACCAGCACACGCATTGAAGCAAAAGCCTCATTGTAGTGAATCTCTGCAGATGTTTGTGGCCTCTGCACTGGCGTGATCAAACATCTCCTGAGTGGGTACCCTTTTTCCCAGAGGAGCCATTCCGCGATCTGTTGTTCTCCCTCAAAAACGTCTGGGATCTGCAAGCAACCCAAGATGTAACTGTGATGGATGCTCCCCGGGAAACAGGTGCACACCTGCATGATTCACATTGCGTGGTCACAAATGATCTGCATGTTGATGGAATGGATTCCCTTGCAGTTCATAAATGTTGCTGCATGATGCCATGGAGACTGCAGGGTCAGGTGAGTGCAGTCTATCAAACCCTGAACCTAGGGCATGCCAGCTAAATGGGTGAAGCCAATGGTCCTGGCATCTTGGCTCTCCTGGTCTCGGTCCAAGTTAATATACATGTGAGCCCTAACTTGAATGATATCTGTCACCTCCCGATTGCATTTGACTGCAGCTGATTGAGAGATGCCACACAGATCACTGAAGCTGCCCTGAAATGAGCCACTCACATAGACGTTCAGAGCATCAGTGACTTTAAGGGCCGGGGCATTGGGTATCCTCCCATCCCATGTGGTTCCAGCTGTTGCAGGACATGGCAAAGGTAGCCCCCATAGCCCCCCCACACCCCCCACCCCGGGACCGGTTCAGTCCTCTCTGGCACTGTGGCTCTGACATATGTCAATAAGAAGACTGATGTTAGAAGGCCAGTACTGTCTCAAGCGGTGCTGTTTCCTCTGTGGTGCTGCTCCTTGAACAGCTAAGGGGCCAGGCTCCCTCTCCTCAGCAGGACGATGGTCCTGGCCATGTTCAGGGCACGTCTCTGTCTCTGCTGCTGTTCTATCACTATGGGTAGAAATGCCAACTCGACAATTCTCCAGAATCATTCACTGGAAAGAGAAGAACACCAAAGTGAGAGGTGAGGATTCCTGGGAAAGCCCTGACTCTCAGCCCTCCCTCTTCTGGGGCCTCCACCATGCCCCTAATGAGTGCCTCTCTACTAAGCCTCGCACAATGCCCTCTCACACAGGCGTATCTCCTCTCCTGTCCCTCTCAAGTCCACCAGGATTATGAGCCTGAACACTCAAGAGTCTCACTGGCACATTTCTCATTGCCATTCCTCAACCGTCCCCCCCTCCCAACTGCTTGATTAGGTGACAGGGTTATTGAGTGGATGCATGGACCCATGTCTGCTCCCGCACAGGGCTCCACAAAGAACCCCCCCCTCCAACATGACATGTAATGGGGTGGGTATGAAAGGCTTGCTTTGGAGGTCATATCAGTGAATCCTGTATGATAGAAACTATTGATTGAACATTGGAGTTCAATGTTTGGGACTCAAATCAATGGCAGTTCTCTTTAATTGTGCATATCTCAATTATACTGTTCAGTTGTCATTGAAGGGCAAAATTGTATTTCAAACAATTGAATGCCTCTTGTGACAGATGAGAACAATTGACTAAAATAAAGCCTGCAATGATCATGACAAGCATGTCTACAGGACACCTTCATCCTCCCATTTCACAGCCCTGCACACTTATTCCTAAGAGATTAAAGTCCTAGACAAGAGCAATTGACATTCAATAGAGCTCAATCCCTTTGTCCTCAGAGTGCTGCCTGAGTGTGGGCTTCTACAGACAGTTCAGTTGGGCTTCCCGAAGAGAGAGGGTCTTCATTGCTCATGAGGCAGGAATGCAAGCCATTCCTGAGGTGTCCACTCTGCCTTTGTAGACTGGCTTCTCATGGGATCCCACCCAGTTACCTCACAGTCGTCCCCACTGCTGGCCCTCAGTATTTATCTCCTTCCAGCCACTTTCCTGCTCTCAGTAAGAACGGGAGTGGTTTCGCCACAAGGAGGTCACAGGAAGCAATGCCTACATGCCAGCCTCCAGGCCCCCTTAAAATAAGGGCCACCCCGAAGTGAATGTAAATTAAGGCCTGCAAAAGACCACCCCCCCCCCCCTCACCAATATTGAGTGACTGAACCGCAGCCCCAGCTTCGGCCCCAATTTGAACATATCTGTGTCGACCACAACCTCTCCAGCTAACCCTAAGTAGTGAAGAGCCTGGGGAATCATGACTGCATGAGCGCTCACTTCTAATATCCCCCTCATGCGTGGGTTTCCTCCGGGTGCTCCGGTTTCCTCCCACAGTCCAAAGATGTGCAGGTTAGGTGGATTGGCCGCTAGGTTCACACTTTTATAGACCTTTTGTAAATGATAAATATGTTATGAGCAGTGAAGACCTGGAGAGAGTGCTCGCTAAAAGCATGCCAATATCTTAAAGTAATGATCCCGGACTAACGTGGCGGGACTCGCGCTACTCCACTGGCGAGGGAGAGACAAATTCCAATAGCCAATCATGCCAGAGAGAATCTCATTTTTCGATTCTCTCTGGATTTTGCGCCAGTGTCAAGTATCCCACAGAGAGAGAGGGCTCAAAATCTTCCCCAATGTAAAAATATTATTATTTCATGTACTCACCAGTCCATTACTTCATCTGAACCACTCCAGCTCATGGGCCTTGGCCAGGAAGCAACAGAACCACAATTTCCCTATAACAGATATTAAATTAACTGGTCTCTACTTTGCTACTTTCTGCCTCCCTTCCTTTTTGAATAACATTAACATTTTTCCAATCCACTGGAACCTTTCCAACATCCAGGAAACTTTGGAACATTTTAACCATTGGATCCACTATCTCTGCTGCCACTTCCTTTAATATTCTCCAATTGCCTGGATGAATGCAGCTCCGGTAATGCTAAAGAAACTTGACATTATCCAGGACAAAGCAGCCCACTTTCATGGCAGCCCATCTACAAACATCACTCCCTTCACCACTGGCGCACAACAGCAGTAGTGTGTACCATCCACAAAATGCACTGCAGGAAATCACCAAACCTTCTTCGACAACATCTCCAAACCAACAACTACTACCATCTGAACGGACAAGGGTTTAAAATACATGGGAACACCACCACTTGGAAAATCCCCTCCAAACCACCCACAATCCTGACTTGGAAATATATCGCCGTTGCTTCACTGTCGCTGGTTCTAATCCTGGAACTCCCTCCCTAACTGTGGGTGTACCTACACCACATGGACTGCAGTGGTTCAAGAAGGCCGCTTACCAGCACCTTCTCAAGGGCAATTGGGGATGGGCAATAAATGTTGGTCTAGCCAGAGATGCTCACCCCAAGAATGAAGGGAAGAAATATTGAGGACCCAGTAATTATACCTTGAGCTCTTCAATAGATCTCATCAATCCAAAATCGCTCTCCTCCAGGTAGATCCTGACTTCTGGCTTTTGGAGGATTCCTTACCCTCCTCTCCCCGCCCCCCAACACACCGATGCCACCACCTTCTTGATTGTGGAATTGCGTAAAACTATTTAACCACTGCTTCAGCTGCCTATAAGCCCCATATTCTGGAATCTCTTCACTAAACCCTTAGTCATGACCTTCCTTAAATCCCACCCAAACATTTGATTATTGGGATTAGATTAAACAGCTCCATTTGAAGAATCAGCACTGCACTGGACCATGTGGCTGGAGCAATGTAGATACCCAATTAAATCCAAGCAAAACTGCAAAGATAGATGATGAGGAGATTGGGGTCCACTGCGATCACAATAAATATTAGTTGGAAGCACAGGGCAGCACGGCAGCACTGCTGCCTCACAGCGCCAGGGAGCTGGGTCCGATTCAAGCCTTGGGTGGAGTTTGTATGTTCTCCTCCAGGTGCTCCGATTTCCTCCCAGAGTCCAAAGATGTGCAGGTTAGGTGGATTGGTCGTGATAAATTGTCCCTTAGTGTCTAAAGGTTAGATGGGGTTACTGGGATGGGGAGGCGGCCTAGGTGGGGTATTCTTTCAGAGGGTTGGTGCAGGCTTAATGGGCCGAATGGCCTCCTTGGGCTGGTTTAGCTCAGTGGACTAGTCAGCTGGTTTGTGAAGCAGAACAAGAATTCTCAGCTGGTATGGGAATTGAACCCGCACTGGGTTCAATTCCCGTACCGGCTGAGAATTCTGAATTCTCCCTCTCTGCACCCAAACAGGCGCTGGAATGTGGCGACTAAGGGCTTTTCACAGTAACTTCATTGCAGTGTTAATGTAAGCCTACTCGTGACAATAAAGATTATTTATTTTTATTTTTTCTACATTGTAGGAATTCTATGGTTGCTAGACAAGGTACTGCTTCCGTTCGAAGTAGATAAAGCAACTGCTGTCCAACATGTTTTAAACGTAGCCTCTGAACACAACACCACAACACCAGTTTGATACTTCAATTTCCCATGCTAGTTAACATCCACAGGGTGGGGGAGTGAGCCTAGGCACGGTGCTCTTTTGGAGGGTCGCTATGGACTAAATGTGCCGAATGGCGTCCTTCTGCTCTCAAGGAATCCTTTGGATCTCTGACTGAGTTGCCAAGTTGACGCTGTGAAGTTTTAAAATTTATTTTTATAAGTTTAGAGTACCCAATTAATGTTTTTTCAATTAGAACAAAAAGAACAAAGAAAAGTACAGCACAGGAACAGGCCCTTCGGCCCTCCAAGCCTGTGCCGACCATGCTGCCCGACTAAACTAAATTCTTCTACATTTCCTGGGTCTGTATCCCTCTATTCCCATCCTATTCATGTATTTGTCAAGATGCCCCTTAAATGTCACTATCGTCCCTGCTTCCACCATCTCCTCCAGCAGCGGGTTCCAGGCACCCACTACCCTCTGTGCAAAAAATTTGCCTCGTACATCTACTCTAAACCTTGCCCCTCGCACCTTAAACCTATGCCCCCTAGTAATTGACCCCTCTACCCTGGGGAAAAGCCTCTGACTGTCCACTCTGTCTATGCCCCTCATAATTTTGTAGACCTCTATCAGGGCGCCCCTCAACCTCCATCGTTGCAGTGAGAACACACCGAGTTTATTCAACCGCTCCTCATAGCTAAAGCCCTCCATACCAGGCAACATCCTGGTAAATCTCTTCTGCACCCTGAATTAAGGGTCAATTTAGCGTGGCCAATCCACCTACCCTGCACATCTTTGGGTTGTGGGTGTGAGACCCACGCAGACACAGTGACAATGCGTAAACTCCACATGGACACTGACCTGGGGCGGGTATCGAACTTGGGTCCTCGATGCCATGAGGCAGCAGTGCTAACCACTGAGTCACCGTGCCTCCCTTGATACTGAGAAGTTGTGTCCATTGGGAACTACTCTCCTCTGAGTCAACCAAAGTGATAAAATAGTATATCTACTGTACAGTAAGCTCATCTGTCAATCTTCATGATGAAACCTAGTTTTGAGAAATCATATGACCTACTCTGAGATTCAATACCTTGCTGATGCAAGCAAATGTTTGCAAATTCTCTTTGGCTGTAAGCGGATTTTATTTATACTGGCTCGTGTCATTACCTGTCATGGTACACTGAAATGCTAACCACAATTCTAGAGTTCTCCCATGTACTGACATGCTCAAAAGTAGTTTCATAACAAGTACAAGGGCATTGCAGCTCCACATTCGGAAGGACAAAATGAGACAAACAGGAACAGATAGACATCATTACATGCAAGAATAATGATGCATTATTATTTCATTTCAGATCCTATTCCCCCCCTCCCCCGCACAACACACCACCTCATAGCCCCAATCCCATTGAGCTAAGATTTTTCTTTACCTTTTCATGTGCGATAACAGTTTATCCCTGCTCTGAGCACTGTGATCACCCATTTGCACCAGTGGCATGTAATATCTGTTTACCGGGCAGTGATGACAGGGAGCAGAAACCCCTTCAGAGTGCTAACTGCACAGAACAGGGATTTCTTTTTATTCTTACTCCTTTCTTGGAGGTAAAAAAAAATGTTAGCTTAGAAATTTCATCTCAGCTATTTTAATAGAGGCACTAACCTTAAGTGGGTTGAAATTGCTGTAAAAACAGCAAATAAAGAAAATCGATATCAATATGTTTGGTGCTTGCAAGACAGTATTAACAATGGTAACCTGTGCCCCACTGAGACTCGTTCAGGTCGTTAATGTATTGAGATGATGAAGATGAATTCTCCTCTGAAAAAAAGGGGGTCGCAAGTTGAAACACCGAGGGGGCAGATCACATTGACTGCCTCCCTCCATTAAGGTCAGATGAACCTTTCAATGTGGTGGGTCTGTAAATGGAGAACCATTGAGCCTAACGCTTCCAACAAGAGGCCACTTTAACACGTAAATCAGGGTCTGAGATGTCACACGCTTCATCCATCCCTACCTGGGTACCAGTGAGGAACAGGCCCAAACAGTTCATGGAAACGTTTTGTCAGATCGGCAAGATTGTTCCTTCTGGCCCCACAAAAGTGCAGCGTCCGTCTGTAGGTCTGTGTGGGAATCCTTTCGGGATTCAATGCCCCCCCGCCCCCCCCCCCCCCCCCCCCCCCCACTACAGGTTTGACTTGACAGTTACTGCAGTGGGGGATCCAGCCAATTTCCTCCCATCAATGTGCCCATGGGTTGGATTAATGCTCACCTTCAACGCTGCCAGAGGATTTAAAGGCCGGGGAGTTTACCCACCCCGACCCATCCCCCTTTTTACAGTGGGTTCAGAAGGCATCAGGCAGCCCATCCACCTGAGGTCTACTGAGCCAATCAGTGGCCACTTACGAGCCTCATTCTGCCTCCACTGCTCGTCTACATGTGGCAGGGGCAAGGCGGATAGCCCGGCAGTTTTAATACTCAGGTTGCCTTCCAGAAGTGGGAGGGGGCTGGGTTTCTCTTTTGTGAGGTCCCTTGTGCTCAGCAGAGACACTCCTTCCAAGATCATACCCTACTTTAACAGAGACCCCCTCTCTCCCCCCCCCCCCCCCCTCCCCCACCCCCCACACCCCTTCTGCCACAGCCTCTCAAACCTGGTATCTGGTCTCCCACTGCAACCCCCCCCCCCCACTTCATGAAATGAAAAATGAAAATTGCTTATTGTCACAAGTAGGCTTCAAATGAAGTTACTGTAAAAAGCCCCTAGTCGCCACATTCCGGCGCCTATTCGGGGAGGCTGGTACGGGAATTGAACCATGCTGCTGGCTTGCCTTGGTCTGCTTTCAAAGCCAGCGATTTAGCCCTGCGCTAAACAGCCTCTGATAGGACTTCATCCTACCCCAGCTGAGGCATGGGTGGATAGGGTCAGGTGGATCACATGCTGGATCTTACACGTATTTCACCCTGCCCCCCCCCCCCTCCCCCCCCCCCCCCCCCCCCCGGCCGACCGGGGAGCATAAAATCCAGCCCTCAAATGTTTTTTGCTGTTATTTTGCTATTTTACTTGTATTCTTGAGAACTTCTCTCAACATTGTTTAATTGGTGGTTAACCAAGGGTTTTCCCCATGAAAACTTTGTGCACAAAAAATGTTTCTTCAAAAGGTTCTGAACTTGAACCCAAATGGTCATTCCTCACGGCAATAGAACCATGTCATTAAGAAGCCCAAAATATCATTTGCAAATCACATTAGGTTGGTTAACCAAGTGTTAGGAAATAACATTGCATTAAACTGAAGGGTTAAACATGTTAAAGATTACTGTGATGCTCAGTCTGGTTAACTTACTCATCATTTCTTCTTTATTTTGTGTGTGAGATGCTCTTGGCCAAGTGCCCATTGCAAACAAGCTATCAACCTTAATTGCACAAATACCTTTATTCGATAAATAGAGCTGACGGAGTGAAGGAATTATCTGTGCAACAAAACACATTTCCTCCTTTACAAGATGGAATCACATCTACTTGTGCTGGGAAGAAGGTGCGATTTTAGTCTCTGAGTGACATTCTGCTGTCAGACTGCTGGTTGTTGACAAAGTACAGATCTAATTAGCAAACAGCGTTTGCTGGTATGATTGGTAAACACTGGCCTTTCATAGTTTTTTGCCCCCAGTTCATTGTCTACCATATGAAGTCAGACAGCAAAAAGGGAACAGCTGATGCTATCGACAGCCAGAAACTGCATTTCCAAGTTCTGCATCATCACATTTAAGAGGTCAAAGTACTTCAGTCGCCAGCGAAAATTAATGCTTCTCTTTCAGGATTTTTTTTTTGGTTTCACTTTTTTGTCCATATATGACATGGAAGACCTCAACATCAATTTCGACTCCAGCTGCCGTTTAAAATGTTCTCCAGTTTTCAGATAAATCATGTAATGTCCCATAAGCATTCCTGTGATGTATTTACAAGATAAAAACATCTGCTCTGATGATTGTATTCGGAATACATTCTTCCATGACAAAAAGACCATCACTTCGCATTCCCATGAAACTGAATTGTTGGTTGGTCTATTCATTTTATGTTAATATTCCCCTTGTACTTAATTTGATTTTGAAAGTAGTTTCCTCACCACACGAGTCAGACTCCTTTGGAGGATGCAATATTTAATGGTGCCCTACATATATCATAGAGTCATAGAATTTACAGTGCAGAAGGAGGCCATTCGGCCCATCGAGTCTGCACCGGCTCTTTGAAAGAGCACCCCACCCAAGCCCACACCTCCACCCTATCCCCATAACCCAGTAACCCGACCCAACAGCACGGGCAGCACGGTAGCATTGTGGATAGCACAATCGTTTCACAGCCCCAGGGTCCCAGGTCGATTCTGGCTTGGGTCACAGTCTGTGCGGAGTCTGCACATCCTCCCCGTGTGTGCGTGGGTTTCCTCCAGGTGCTCCGGTTTCCTCCCACAGTCCAAAGATGTGCAGGTTAGGTGGATTGGCCATGATAAATTGCCCTTAGGTCCAAAATTGCCCTTAGTGTTGGGTGGGGTTACTGGGTTATGGGGTTAGGGTGGAGGTGTTAATCTTGGGTAGGGTGCTCTTTCCAGGAGCCGGTGCACTTGATGGGCCGAATGGCCTCCTTCTGCACTGTAAATTCTATGTCTAACACCAAGGGCAATTTTGGACACTAAGGGCAATTTAGCATGACCAATCCACCTAACCTGCACATCTTTGGACTGTGGGAGGAAACCAGAACACCCGAAGGAAACCCACACACATGGGGAGAACGTGCAGTCTCCGCACAGACAGTGAACTAAGCCGGGAATCGAACCTGGGACCCTGGAGCTGTGAAACAATTGTGCTAACCACCATGCTACCGTGCTGCCCTAAATTAGAATTATATCCTATATTGGAACTAGTGATGTTCAAAGAAAAGATGCAGGACTGGGTTTTTGACCCTTCATTTTTCTCAAGTTCTATAGACAAAAGTAGAGACAAAGGTTGCACTATGGAGTAATATAATGACATCACTGATCTGTTGCAATCGCATTCCAGTAACATGCTTCACTGCATAAATTACTGGAAGCAGTTTGGTCAGCCCCTTTGCTGCAAGGTTAATGTATAAATTACCTCAGCTGAATGAATTGCTTGCAGGCGGGGTATTCTGACTCAAATCTCCACCGAAAGAATGATGCACATGCACGCACCCTTAGAGTTGCCTGATAGGCTAATCTTCACATTCTCCCAGGCAAGGTACAATACAGGATATGAAACACAATTTATCTCAAGTAACCCTTGCACATTGATTGAGACCTTACCAGTTCATGAATAATCTTACCCATGCCGGCTAAGGTTATTCATGAAGGCCCCACCTTCTCAACCTTGCCTCCTGTCTGGGGTGTGGTGATCCCCAGGTTAAATCACCACCAGTCAGCTCTCCCCCTCAAAGGAGAAAGCGGCCTCTGGTCATCTGGGACTGTGACGACTTTACTTACCATTTACTCACCAGTTTTTACCGAAACATATTTGCAGTCTGGAGTCAATACAAAATAACTCAGACAGTATTGTTCGTAGAGGCAGTGGGTTTTAACAACACAAAAGCATTTATTCCACTGAGTATGTAAATGAATGCAATGTCCGCCCTCAGGCCCCTATCAGGTGGAGGGTAGACAACCCTTTACTGGTTGTGGTCCCTAAATGAGGAAAATGCATTATCAAAACTCTTTGGCCCAGATAACTTAATAAGAAGCGTGACTGAAATTCTTGATTTATTTTGTTTATTCCCAATATCAAAGTGACCTGGATTGCACTGCGTGACAGCGTGGTGGAGAGAAATTGCTGCTTTCAGAAAGGAATTGGATAATCACGCAAAGAGAAAGAATTGCAGAGCTATGAGGTAAGGGTGGGGAAATGAGACGAGCTGAGCTGTTCCTGCAGGAGACTCGAAAGAATAGGCTGAATGGCCTCCTTCTGTGCCCATAACCATTCAATAACTCTGGGATTGTACATTTGCATCACCGAAGTGGAAAATTATTTTCTTGACCATTACTGAAGTAGGACGGAGAAAATCAAGCAAAGCCATAATCTTTGAAAAATATGAACTCAGTTATACTCCCTTTTGGAGGATAAGATACCGTGGCTGTGATCTAATGGCTGCACTAGCCAAGTACGCAAATCCTGTAATAGCCACTAAATATCACGAGAGGGCCAAAATGGGATTTGTGCAGGTGAGATCTCAGTTTGGCCCCTTGCCTGAGTATCTCATATGTGGTTTGGTGTCAAATGTGGTTGGATATTACTTCTGTGAAACACAATTGGACAGATTTCTACATTAAAGATAATATGTAAACAGAGGCGGACTTAGAAACCCAGAGTGCTACAACGCAGGGCCCCAGCCAATTGGGGGGGGAGGGGGGGGGGGGGGGGGCGCATTCTCAGATGTGGCTGTGGGGCACCAATCAGAGCCAGCTGGGCTGGATTCTCCATTATTGAGACTATGTCCCCACGTAAAAACGGTGGAGTTTTACTCCTGAAATTCCTGCAAAAAGTTAAACAAATTCATAGCAGGGACCCGGAGTGAATCTCGCAGCTTTTGCAGCAGATGCCGCGCCGTGCTCCATGGCGGACTTGGACCGCGGAGCCAGACCGAAGAAAGAGACCCCCCGATCGGCCGCGCGCCTGAGCCTCAACCCCCCCCACATTAAATCCCCGGCTGCCTTTCAGGCCACCCCCACCCGGTCTCCGATCAGCCCACCCCCAACCAGGGCGACCCGGGGCTGAGTCTGCAGCTGCTGCGTGAGCATTCCAACTGGCAATAGGTGGTTCATTCCATGCCATCGGGAAATCTGCCCGTCGGGAGGGGAGCATTGCTGAGCGGGCCTCTGGCAATGGCCTCCTGGCAGCGAGGCGCACTCCACGTTGACACCGATTTTCGGTGCCCGGAGAATCACCGAACCGGCGCCGGGCCTGATTACGACAGCAAACTGGATTCTCCGCACCCCGGCGCCGACCACGATTTCGGCGTCAGGGGGCGGAGATCCAGCCCACTATCTCTGAGTTTGATGATAGGATTGGGCCTATCAGCAGGCAATGCAGAACAACATTGAGCTCTGATTGGTGAAGTCCCCTTAGATTGGGAAAACACTGTCCCAAACGTTGCGAGGTGGTGGAGACTTGACGGCAGTTCGGACTGATCTTCTGATTGTCTGGTGTGAATTTTCTGAATTTTCCACGAGGGAAGCAGCAGCCAGGTTCCCGACATTCTGGCACTGACCAACAGCTGTCAATGGGAGACTCATGAAATCCAAACCAAGGCTGAGGAGAGCATCAAGCAGGCAACCAACCAAAGAAAGAACAGAGGCTGGGCCATGGCAGGCCAGACAAAGCCAACAGCAGCCAGGCAGCCAGGACCACATGCAGTCACTGAGGCCCGGCCATCCAAACAAGAGCTGAGCAGTCGGGAGGCTGGTGTGGTTTTCAGGGAGAATTGAGGTGATTCGACTGGAGGCCACGGCTGAGAATGAAAACTGCAACCAGACTGGCAAGGATGAGGCCGCCTATCTCGGGAGAGACCAGAGGCCAGGACAGGCCAGATAAAGCCAAGCAGCCAACCAGGAGCACACGCGGTTGTCAAGGCTCGAGGTCCGGTCACCCGAGCGAGAGGTGGCCAACTGGGGGGAGCGAGGGCCAGGCGTGGCTTTCGAGAAGCAGCAGGTGACTCAACCAGAGGCCAGGGTGTAGAGTGAGGAGCTCTGGGCAACCAGACTGGCGAGGATGAGAGCAGAGGCCAGGCCAGATAGTATTGTGCAAGCTGATGGTGGACGGGGTCAGGAGATCATTGACGTCATTCGGAGCGGAGTTTGGCATCATTTTGGTCAGGGCTTGCCATCCTTTGGCTGCCACATCATCAGAAGGTGTGGTGTGACATGGGGATCCCCACAAAGAGGGAGAGCGTTAGGCACCCAAAAGTGTCAGTCCATCTCTATATATAAATACAAGTTGTTGTATGCTGCCTCCATTTATAATAATAATAATATTTATTAGTGTCACAAGTAGGCTTACATTAACACTACAATGAAGTTACTGTGAAAATCCCCTAGTTTCCACACTCCGGTGTCTGTTCAGGTACACTGAGGGAGAATTCAACATGTCCAAATCATCTAACAAGCACGTCTTTCAGGCCTTGTGGAGGAAACCGGAGCCCAGGAGGAAACCCACGCAGACAGTGACCCAAGCTGGGAATCGAACCCGGATCCTTGGTGCTGTGAAGCAATAGTGCTAACCATAGTGCTATCTTGCCATTGTTGTTGTAGTCAAATGCACAGAGCATTGGAAGAATCTATTAACAAATCAAACAAAATGACGGGTAGCCAGTTCTCTTTATTCATTAAAATGTGTAAGGAGGGTTCATACAGGCCCATATCTCTCCTTAATGTGGATGCCAAGGCGCTGGCAAAGATCCTGGCCACCAGGATAGAGGACTGTGTGCCAGGGGTTGTACACGAGGACCAGACAGGTTTTGTTAAGGGAAGGCAGCTGAACACGAATGTGCGGAGATTGTTGAATGTCATCATGATGCCGGCGATTGAGGGGGAGGCTGAGATACTGGTGGCGCTGGATGCGGAGAAGGCCTTCGATAGAGTGGAGTGGGTGTACTTATGGGAGGTGTTGGGGAGGTTTGGATTTGGTGAAGGGTTTATTAGATGGGTGAGGCTGCTATATGAGGCCCCGACGGCGTGTGTGGCCACGAGTGGGAGGAGGTCGGAGTACTTCCGGCTTTATCGAGGGACCAGGCAGGGTTGCCCCCTGTCCCCCTTGTTGTTTGCATTGGCAATCGAACCGTTGGCGATGGCGTTGAGGGATTCAGGAAGGTGGAGGGGTTTGGTGCGGGGTGGGGAGGAACATAGGGTGTCGTTGTATGCTGATGACCTGCTACTGTATGTGGCGGACCCGGTGGGAGGGATGCTGGGGGTGATAGAGCTGCTAGCTGAGTTTGGAACCTTTTCAGGCTATAAACTAAATCTAGGCAAGAGTCAGGTGTTTATGGTGCACCCTGGGGACCAGGAGGAGGGAATTGGTAGGCCTCCGCTTAGGAGGGCAGGGGAGAGTTTTAGGTACCTGGGGGTGCAGGTGGCCAGGGACTGGGAGACTCTTCACAAGCATAATTTCACCAGACTTGTGGATCAAATGGAGGAGGAGTTCAAGAGGTGGGACATGCTGCCATTGTCGTTGGCGGTGAGGGTGCAGTCCGTCAAAATGACGGTGCTTCCAAGGTTCTTGTTCCTCTTTCATGCCTGCCCATCTTCATCCCCAGGGCCTTCTTTAGGAGAGTGACTAGCAGTATTTTGAGCTTTGTGTGGGCGCATGGGACTCCGAGAGTGAAGAGGGTTTTCCTGGAGCGAGGGAGGGATAGAGGCTGGCTGGCGCTGCCCAACCTTTTGGGGTACTATTGGGCAGCCAATGTGTCAATGGTGCGTAAATGGGTGATGGGGGCGGGGGGGGGGTGGCGTGGAAAAGAATGGAGATGGCGTTTTGTAGAGGTACGAGCCTGGGTGCCACGGTAACGGCGCCGTTGCTGCTCTCTCCTAAGAGGTATACCATGAGCCCGGTGGTGGCGGCGACCATAATAATCTGGGGACAGTGGAGACGGCACAGGGGGGGAAACAGGGGGCTCGATGGACGCTCCATTAGGTGGAAATCATCGGTTCATCCCGGGGAACAAGGATGGGGGATTTAGGGGGTGGCAAAGGGTTGGCATCAGCAAATTGAGGGACCTGTTTATTGGCGGGAGGTTTGCGGGCCTGTGGGAACTGGAAGATAAATTTGGGCTCCCCCAAGGGAACATGTTCAGATACCTGCAGGTAAAGGCGTTTGCTAGGCGACAGGTGGAGGAATTTCCTTTGCTGCCCTCGCGGGGGGCGATGGACAGAGTGCTTTCGGGGGTGTGGGTCAGAGAGGGGAAGGTGTCTGACATTTATAAGGTAATGCAGGAGGTGGAGGAGTCGTCAGTGGAGGAGCTGAAGGCTAAATGGGAGGGGGAACTAGGGGAGCAGATAGAGGATGGGACTTGGGCGGATGCCTTGGAGAGGGTCAACTCTTCCTCTTCATGTGCGAGGCTTAGTCTCATCCAATTTAAGGTGCTGCATCGGGCCCATATGTCTGTGACTCGGATGAGTAGGTTCTTTGGGGGTGAGGACAGGTGCACCAGGTGTTCAGGGAGTCCAGCGAATCATGCCCATATGTTCTGGGCATGCCCGGCACTGGAAGAATTCTAGAAGGGGGTGAGAGGATCAGTACAAGGGTTCTATAAATGGTGGCAGCCTTTTCTGGACTTTCTGACTCAAAGATAGGTATCTTGGTCAATAGCAGCAGCAACGGGGGGGGGGGGGGGGGGGGGGGGGGTATTCTTTATTTTTTTTTCTATGGTTATTTAACTTAATATTGTGTTAATTTAAGTTGTTGTTAATATGTTTTGTTGGTCATTGAGGATGGGCGAATGCTTATGACTGTTATCATTATTGTTGGTATTTTATTGCGGTTCGTTGTTATATAAATACAAAATTTTTCAATAAAAATTATTTAAAAATTTTTTAAAAATGTGTAAGGAAGAACAAAATAATTTCACCAAGCTGCTTTTATTCTGCAATGGATGCAGATCATTATTGGCGCAGGCCATTTTTCACAGCTGGTTTTACTATCGGTGTACATTTGCCTATTCCCTGCTCTGTTTTGGAAATAAAATCGACAGCGCAGCACAAGAGCAGCAAAAATAAAAGGCAGTTCAGAAAAATAAACCCGCAAGGGGGTGGGGGAGGGGCTGGTAATTCCTCTTCTGAAGTTGGGATTTTATGGATTTACTAGTGACTGCAGATCTATCGTCCAATCCCCACTCAAAGCCACTCTTTAATAATGAATGACCTGACCTCTGGAGACCCAACAGCATCACAGGCCCAAATTTACATGGGTTTCACGAGCAGCAGTTGAATATTTAATTAAACTTCGATTACCACTCTTGCAGGCAATGGGGATTGCCGATTTCCAAGATTCTCCATCGTCAGTGTCAAGAAGAAAAATTAAGATGGAAGAAATAGCACATGCAGGTTAGGTGGATTTGTTGGCAACGCTACTCCCCAGACGCAATGTTACATGACCTAATGTTCATAATCATGGCAACGCATTTGCAACTGACTCGTGTATAAAATCCAATTCCGTGATCATGCCAGTTATACCTAAAGCTGGTTAATCAAATCCATAAATCTGCTGAAGTTGCTGTTCCAACATTTATTTGTGAGAAAAACCACAGTGAAAACTGTAAACTACACAAGACGTTTTATGGGAGTAGTTTTTTTTCCCGCAACTATTCCCTGACCAGAATGATTTTTCACGATCAGATGGTGGAATTTAGTTTGTTCTGCCGGAATTTGCTAGCTTTAGTTTGACGACAGTTGACGTTGCTCGGAGAATGATAATGAAGAAGTCGGGTGAATTCATCTTCTGGAGGCACTATTATCAGCAATCGTGTCCTTGACTTTCGACATCAAATCCTGCACCAAGCTCATGTTCGACAGGGTTGCCGTGGTCCCCGCCCTGCTTTATGCATCGGAAACGTGGACAATGCACAGCAGATACCTCAAATCCCTGGAGAGATATCACCAACATTGCCACCGCAAAATCCTACAAATCCACTGGCAGGATCAGTGTGCCAACACGAGTGTCCTCTCACAGGCCAACATCCCTGGTATCGAGGCACTGGTCACACTCGACCAGCTGCGATGGGCGGGCCACATTGCCCGCACACCCAACACAAGTGCTTTATTATGAGCTCCACAATGACAAGCAATCACTAGGAGGGCAGAGGAAATGTTACAAGGACACTCTGAAAGCCTCCCTAAATAAATGCAACATCCTCATCGACACGTGGGAATTACTTGCCTCTGAATGCACAAACTGGAGAAGAAACATCTGCGAAGGAGCCAGCCACCTTGGGTATCATAGGATGGAGCACGCGGAAGCCATGCGTAAACAGCGGAAAGAGAGCGCAGATTCCCGAGCGCCTCTCGCACCCGCCCGCCTCATCAAGCACCGCCTGCCAAGCCTGTGGCAGAGTCTGCGGATCCAGGATCGGACTATTCAGTCACCGCAGATCCCACCTCCCCGAGTCATCCTCGACCGTGGGGGACTGCCCAAAACAGACCTTGAGTTTGGCCATTGGAATGCTTCAATCGTTTGAGTTCATTAAAAGCCAAGCAATGAAATTTTTTTTTAAAATCTGAGTATGCATAAGGTTCCACCAATGACTGAGTAATGGCATTCCTGTGCAATTACGAGCACCCTTGTTTTAATATTTTGTCTGAACTGAGTCAGATGGTGGCAGCAAAGGGAATTCGAGTTCAGTCCTGAGAAACGAGGGATAAATCGAGGGGCCTCACCTTTAATTTGCATCTGCTTTGATATCTGGTGAGAACAAGAATCAAGCTTCCCTGAAATGCTATGGAGATTAAAATAAATTTAGGCAAGACAAATTTAGGCAATGCAGCACAGTGATTAGCACTGCTGCCTCACAGCACCAGTGACCCAGGTTCGATTCCAGCCTTGGGTGACTGTGTAGAGTCTGCACGTTCTCCCTGTCTCTGCGCGGGTTTCCTCTGGGTGTTCTGGTTTCCTCCCACATTCAAAGATGTGCAGGGTAGGTGGATTGGCCATAATCAATGTGCGGGGCTTTGGGTTGGGCAGGGGAGTAGGCCTTGCTAGAGTGCTCTTTTGGAGGGTCGGGTGCAGACTCAATGGGCCAAATGGCTTCCTTCTGCACTGTAGGGATTCTATAATAAATACAAATGCGAAACCATACCAATGTATGGCTGAATCAAACAGATGTAGGTAGCAAACACAGGTCCAGTTTAGCTCTGTTGGCTGGACAGTTGATTTGCGATGTAGAGCAAGGCAAGCAGTGTGGGTTCAATTCCTGTACCGGCTGAGGTTATTCATGAAGACTCTGCCCCTCACCTGTGGTGTGGTGATCCTCAGCTTAAACCACCACCAGTCAGCTCACCCCTCAAAGGGGAAATGGTCATCTGGGATGCAGCCAAGTCAAATGCCAGCTTAAAATGAGTTGGATAATTTTCAAATAGTTGAAACCAAAATAAACCAGTGACTAGTCACACATTCCACTAGATTAACACATCTCCATAAAAAGCTAAATACTGAGGATGCCAGAGGTTTGTATAACAAACAGAAAATGCTGTGAATGTGCAGCAGGTGAAGCAGCACGTGTGGAAAGAAAGACAGAATTATTATTTCCGGTCTGTGACCTTTGATCAGGATCAATGCTGATGAAAGGTCACAGATGTGAAATATTGAGTAGAATTCCTTTGGCCCTGGAGGAGGTGGAGGGCAAGATTGGAGTCGATGTGGAGAAATACCAGGCCAGCTATGTCAGGAATGCCATCGGGGAAGTTTCCCATTGAGAGGGAGGGACCCGGATCAGCTGCACACTGGCATGTGGAGAGCGGACAATAACCATGTTCAATGCCCTAACTGGGGCAATTTAGATGGTCTGCCGGCATTTTGCCAACGGTGAAATAGCATAGAGAGATTACCATCTCCATGGAGGTGACATCCCCTTGGCAATCCAGGGAAGGAACAAGGTCAGAGACTCCATGGCAAAAAGAACATGCCACTAGCCCAGAGGATGCCCCGCAGTCCCATTGAGCCATCTGGAGGAGTTTGCCCTCCAGTGAGAAGGGCTCACTTTTTGGAGGGTGCCTTGGTGTTGAGGCACCCTCTTGATATAACTGCCTCAGTGGCACTCACCACACACTCAGACTATCTGACTGAGCCGCAGCATCGAGTGCCTGTCTGCCACTGTTAATTGGATGATGAACTCAGAGAATATTCTTTGCCAATCCTGCTGCCTGCAAGCATAGCTGTGGATCCCCTTTTGGACCCGATTGAAGCCTGTGGACTATTTTAGCTGATGATAACTGTTTCTCACATCACAGATACCGCCAGAGCTGTTTAGTATTTCCAGCATTTTCCTTTTCAATTTAGTGCACTCTTATTTTAAGTTTCTGCCATGAGTCTAAATTCAACTTCAACACAAAAGCAAATGTTTGCGGATGCTGGAATCTGAAACAAAAACAGAAAATATTGAACAATCTAAGCACGTCGGACAGCATCTGTGGAGAGAGAAGGGAGCTAACATTTCGAGGCCTGCTCTGGGGTGTCCCTGAACAAGAGGAGCCTGCCTCAGAAAAGCAGGGGCCAAACACTGAGACTCAAGAGCAGCTGTCGGAGGATGTGTGAAGGAGGCGCCCCATCAGGCCGCATTTATACCATTAGCAGCTGTCATTTAAGGAGCTGCTGGACCGTGTGTGCCGCCAAAAACTCCAGTTATCCAGGGAGACTGTGCACCATCTGTGCCAGACGATGGTGCACAGGAGTATGGAGGAGGACACCCGTTCCCATGACCGTCAATGTTAAGGTCGCCCTGAACCTTTATGCCTCTGGCTCATTCCATGGGCCAAAGGGGAACCTGAGTAAAATATTGCAGGCATCTGCACACAGTTGCATCCATGCTGTAACAGATACTCTATTTGCCCGGGCAGCGGACCATATTACCTTCAATCTGGACCACGGCCACCAGGATGCCTGGGCAGCAGGAGACGCCACCATTGCTGGCATGATCAAGATCCAGGGGGCGATCGATGGGACACATGTTCCTTATGGGCACCAGATCATCAGGGGTGTCCTTCATCCATCGGAAGGGCTTTCACTTCCTGACTGTGCAGTTGGTGTGTGACCACCAGCTGTGCATAATGCACATCTGCATCCAAAATCCAGGCAGCATACACGACTCCTACTTACTGGCTCACTCGACGCTTCCTGGCGTCTTGGAGGGGCTCCCTCGGATGAAGGGTTGGCTTTTGGGCAACAAGGGTTACCTGCTGAGGTCTTGACTAATGAAGCCTGTCTGAAGGCCCCAGATTGATGTGGAGAACTGCTATAACAATGCCCATGCTGAAACCAGGAGCATCATTGAGTGGTGCATTGGCTTACAGCCCCAGGAGGGTCTCCAGCATCATAGTGGCCTGCTGCATCCTGCATAAGATCATACAGCAGAGGGCAGACCTGCTGGAGGAAGAGGAAGAATGCCACGCCTCATCTGATGAGGAGGATTCCCAGGAAGAACAGGCCGTGGAACCCGAACTCCAGGGCCGCATACTTGACAACCTATTCACTTCCAGATTTTCCGAGGAGGAAGCCTGGCCACCGGCAGCTTCGCCACCCTGTCCCACCTCCCCATACTGTCCCCCACCTCCTTCCAAATGGTGGCCCCTACCCATAGCCGCTCACATCCTCCCCTGTCCCTCCTCCCTTCATTCCATCCCACCACCCCAGCTTCCATTCCACTGTCCGAGGGCCCTGCCAATATCATTACTGTTGGCCCTGGATCGGCAGTATCAGCGGGTCTTCTTCAAGGGATGGAAGATGATGACAACTCGTTGTGAGTTGAGCTCTCGTGCTCCCTATCGTTTGACAAAGTCTGATTCCTGCCTTCACGATCACATGCCACTGTCTGCTCGGGTGATCCCTGCATGTGTGCTGGCCATTTCATCTCACGAGCCCATCCATCCTTTGGAAGGGGTATTGGTTATGGAGATTGTAAGCGATGATGGGTCACTCGCTGGGTAAGCTGTCCGACCAGGCAGCCTCACACCTCTGGCACTGTTTCATGTCATCTCTGAGGGTGACCCCACGTGTAATGTCCAATTGTCCTGGGGGCCCTGCCGTCTGCCATCCTCCAGGATGTACACCGCACATCACCAACCTCCCACTCCCCGCCTTCTGAAATACCCTCTTCACCAAACCAGCCCATCCCTCACACCCTTCAGACAGAGGATTGAGGCAGCTTGGAATGTTGGTGAAAATATGTTTAATAGTGACTATATACATTATTGTTCACCGTACTGGCTGAGGTTATTCATGAAGGCCCTCATGAACGCAACCTTACCTTCGCCTGAGGTGTGTGTGGTGATCCTCGACACCTGTCAGCTCTCCCCCTCAAAGAGGAAAGCAGCATGTGGTCATCTGGGACAATGTCAACTTTACTTTATACATTATTGTGTCCTGAACCTACCTCTAACCCATGTACATAGATGACTTGGAGTTGGGGACCAAGGGCAATGTGTCCAAATGCGCAGACAATACTAAGATGAGTGGTAAAGCAAAAAGTGCAGAGTATACTGGAAGTCTGCAGAGGGATTTGGATAGTTTAAGTGAATGGGCTAGGGTCTGACAGATGGAATACAATGTTGACAAATGTGAGGTTATCCATTTTCATAGATATCATAGAATTTGCAGTGCAGAAGGAGGCCATTCAGCCCATCGAGTCTGCACCAGCTCTTGGAAAGAGCACCCTACCCAAGGTTAACACCTCCACCCTATCCCCATAACCCAGTAACTCCACCCAACACTAAGGGCAATTTTGGACACTAAGGGCAATTTATCATGGCCAATCCACCTAACCTGCACATCTTTGGACTGTGGGAGGAAACCAGAGCACACGGACGAAACCCACGTACACACGGGGAGAACGTGCAGACTCCACACAGACAGTGACCCAAGCTGGAATCGAACCGGGGACCCTGGAGCTGTGAAGCAATTGTGCTATCCACAAGGCTACCCTAACAACAAAAGAGATTATTATTTAAATGATAAAATATTAATACATGCTGCTGTGCAGAGGGATCTGGGTATCCTAGTGCATGAGTGGCAAAAAGCTGGTTTACAGGTGTAACAGGTGATTAAGAAGGTGAATGGAGTTTTGTCCTTCATTGCTCGAGGGATGGAGTTTAAGACTAGGAGGTTCTCAACATTGTATTCCATCTGCCAGACCCTAGCTCATTTACTCAAACTATCCAAATCCCTCTGCAGACTTCCAGTATCCTCTATACGTTTTGCTTTACCACTCATCTTAGTGTCGTCTGCAAACTTGGACACATTGGGCGCAATTCTCCACTCTCACGAAAATTCGGAGAATAGCGGGCGGCGTAAATTTTTACGGACACGCTGGTCCGACGCCCTCCCGCTATTCTCCCCCCCCCCCCCACGCCCGCCTCCCGACACGAATCGCTGCCCGCCGTTTTTTTACGGCGAGCAGCGATTCTCTCCTGGCCGATGGGCCGATTTCCAAGGCCTGCTCTGACCGTTCGTAAAAACGGCCGTAAAGTCCCGTTCTCGGGAACCATGGCACCGTACCACGGCCGTGCCAAGGGTGCCATGGGCCCGCGATCGGTGGGCACCGATCGCGGGCAGCGGGTACTTACCCCGCGCACTCTTTCTCCCTCCGCCGCCCCGATGGATCCATCCGCGGGGCTTCTGCGGGGCATAACGGCCCGCGCATGCGCGGGTTTCACGCATATGCGTGATGACGTCATCCGCGCATACGCGGGTTGGAGTCATCCAATCCGCGCATGCGCGGCTGACGTCATCTGAAGCGTCAGCCGTCGCTAACTTTGGCTAGCGGGCTTAACGAAATTCGTTAAGCCCGCGATGCCGGAGTTCACGGCCGCGCGATGCTAGCCCCGACCGGGGAGATGAATCGGTTCCCGGTCGGGGGGGGCGGAGGCTGGCGTCAAACGCGCCCGTTTTTGACGCCAGCTTCCCGAGTTTTCGTAACTCGGGAGAATCGCGCCCATTGCACTTGGTCCCCATCTCCAAATCATCTGTGTAAATTGTGAACAATTGTGGGCCCAACACTGATCCCTGAGGGACACCACTAGCTACTGATTGCCAACCAGAGAAACACCCATTAATGCCCACTCTTTGCTTTCTATTAATTAACCAATCCTCTATCCATGCTACTACTTTACCCTTAACGCCATGCATCTTTATCTTATGCAGCAACCTTTTGTATGGCACCTTGTCAAAGGCTTTCTGGAAATCCAGATATACCACATCTATTGGCTTCCCGTTTTCTAGCGCACTGGTAATGCCCTCAAAAAATTCCACTTAATTAAAGGTACGACATGCTCTTTATGAACCCATGCTGCGTCTGTCCAATGGAATAATTTCAATCCAGATGCCTCGCTATTTCTTCCTTGATGATAGATTCCAGCAACTTCCCTACTACCGAAGTTAAGCTAACTGGCCTATAATTACCCGCTTTCTGCCTACCTCTTTTTTTAAACAGAGGTGTCACGTTTGCTAATTTCCAATCCACTGGGGCTACCCCAGACTCGCGTGAATTTTGGTGAATTATCACTAGTGCATTTGCAATTTCCCTCGCCATCTCTTTTAGTACACTGAGATGCATTCCATCAGGGCCAGGAGACTTGTGTACCTTTAGCCCCATTAGCTTGCCCACCACTACCTCCTTAGTGATAACAATCATCTCAATGTCCTCACCTGTCATAGCCTCATTTCTCTTAGTCACTGGCATGTTATTTGTGTCTTCCACTGTGAAGACTAACCCAAAAACCCTGTTCAGTTCCTCAGTCATTTCCTCATCTCACACTATTAAATCTCCCTTCTCATCCTCGAAAGGACCAATATTTACCTTCGCAACTCTTTTTGTTTTATATATTTGTAGTAATTTTTACTATCTGTTTTTATACTGTGAGCAAGTTTACTCTCATAATATATCTTACTCTTTTTTAGTTGCTTTCTTTTGCCCCATAAAGAATTCCCAATCCTCTAGTCTCCCACTAATCTTTGCCACTTTGTATGCTTTCTCCTTCAATTTGATACTCTCCCTTATTTCCTAAGATATCCAACGTCGATTTTCCCTTTCTACTGTCCTTTCTTTTTGTTGGTATAAACTTTTGCTGAGCCCTGTGAAAAATCGCTTGGATTTTTCGTTGTTCCTCAACTGTTTCACCATCAATCTTTGCTCCCAGTCTACTTTACCTTCTCTCATCCCATTGTAATCTCCTTTACTTAAGCACAAAACAATCGTGTTTGATTTTACCTTCTCACCCTCCATCTGTATATCAAATTCCACCATATTGTGATCACTCCTTCCGAGAGGATTCACTGTATTGGATTCACTGTAACCAATCACTATTTGTTGATGAACCAGTCAGTGTACTCTGTCGATTATTCTTTTGTCTCCCATGTACGTACTGTGTACGTTCCCTTGGCCGCAGAAAAATACTTTTCACTGTACTTCGGTACATATGACAATAAATATCAGTCAATCAATCAATCAGGATCCTTAACAATGAGATCATTAATCAATCCTGTCTCATTACACAGAAACAGATCTAGGATAAAAGCAAATTACTGCAGATGCTGGAATCTGAAACAAAAGAGAAAATGCTGGAAAATCTCAACAGGTCTGGCAGCATCTGTAGTGGAGAAAAGAGCTTTTTTCTCTCCCTAAAGATGCTGCCAGACCTACTGAGATTTTCCAGATCTAGGATTGCTTGTTCCCTCATAGGTTCCATTACATACTGTTCTAGAAACCTATCGCGGCTACATTCTATAAACTCCTCCTCAAGGTTGCCTTGACCGACCTGGTTAAACCAATCGACATGCAGATTAAAATCCCCCATGATAACGGCTGTACCATTTCTACATGCATCAGTTATTTCTTTGTTTATTGTAAGTCCTACCATAATGTTACTATTTGGTGGCCTATAGACTACTCCTATCAGTGACCTTTCTCGCCTTGCTATTCCTGATTTACACCCAAATGGATTTAACCTTATCCTCCATAGCACCGATATCATCCCTCACTACTGCCCGGGTTGCATCCTTAAATAACAGAGCTACACCACCTCCCTTACCATCCATTCTGTCCTTCCAAATAGTTTGATATCCTTGGATATTTAACTCCAGTCGTGACCATCCTTTAACCATGTTTCAGTAATGGCCACAAAATCAGTCATTCACGGTGATTTGCGCCATCAACTAATTTACCTTCTTCTGAATACTCCAAGCATTCAGATCAAGTATCCTTATGTTGGCTTTTGTACCTCCGTTTTGAATATTAACACTTCTATCAGTAACTTCGGCAAAGTTATTTTTCCTTTTAACTTTTCTCCTAATTTTCCTTATCGTTGAACCCATATCTTCATGTAATAACCTGCTGCTTCGCTTTCCATTCATGTTTTTACTTCCCGTTTTATTCCTTTTCGTATTACTGGGCCTATTCACTGAGCTCTGCTCAGTCACTGTATTCTGTACTGTGGCCCTTTTTGATTTTTGACTATGGCTTCTCTGCTTTACACTTTCCCCCTTACTGCTTTTTGTTTCTGTCCCCATTTTACTTTCCTCCGACTTCCTGCATCGGTTCCTACCCCCCTGCCACATTAGCTTAAACCCTCCCCAACAGAACTAGCAACATTGGTTCCAGTCCTGCCCAGTTGCAGACCGTCCGGTTTGTACTGGTCCCACCTCCCCAGAACCGGTTCCAATGCCCCAGGAATTTGAATCCCTCCCTCTTGCACCATCTCTCGAGCTACACAGTCATCCTATCTATCCTTACATTCCTACTCTGATTAGCTCGTGACACTGGTAGCAATTCTGAGATTACTACTTTTGAGGTTCTACTTTTTAGTTTAACTCCTAACTCCCTGAAGTCAGCTTGCAGGACCTCATCCCATTTTGTACCTATATCATTGGTGCCTATATGCACCACAACTGCTGGCTGTTCACCCTTCCCCCCCCCCCCCCCCCAGAATGTCCTGCAGCCGCTTCGAGACATCCTTGACCCTTGCACCAGGGAGGCAACATACTATCCTGGAGTCTCGATCGCATCCACAGAACTGCCAGTCTATTCCCCTTACGATTGAGTCCCCTATCACTATAGCCCTGCCATTCTCCTTCCTGCCCTCCTGCGCAGCAGAGCCAGCCATGGTGCCATGAACCTGGCTACTGCTGGCTTCCCTTGGTGAGCCATCTCCCTCAACAGTATCCAAAGCGATATATCTGTTTTGCAGGGAGATGACCGCAAAGGACACTTGCACGGACCTCCTACTCTTCCTCTGTCATTTAGTCACCCATTTTCTATCTCCCTCAGTAATTTTCAACTGCGGTGTGACCAACTCAGCAAACGTGCTATCCACGATGTCCTCAGCATTGCAGAGCTCCAAAGTGAGTCCACCTGCAGCTTCAGAGCAGTCAAGTGGTCAAACAGGGGCTGTGGCTGGACACACTTCTTGTACGTGAAGGAGCCAGGGTCAGTGGACGTGTCCCTGAATTCCCACATCGAGGAGCATGACACGGGTCTGGGATCTCCTGCCATGTCTTAAACCTTAGGTTAACTTATGCAACTACAATGCCAAAAAACTAAAGAAAAACAAAACAAAATAGACAAATGAAAAGAAAAACTACTTACCAGTCATCACTACTTACCAGCAGGTCCTCTCTTGGCCAGTCTAAGCACAGCCCTCCTGTGACATCAGTCTTCAGTCTCTATCCGCTCCTTACTGAACTCCCGCCTCTCTCTCCGCTCCTTACTGAACTCCCGCCTCTCTCTCCGCTCCTTACTGAACTCCCGCCTCTCTCTCCACTCCTTACTGAACTCCCGCCTCTCTCTCCACTCCTTACTGAACTCCCGCCTCTCTCTCCGCTCCTTACTGAACTCCCGCCTCTCTCTCCGCTCCTTACTGAACTCCCGCCTCTCTCTCCGCTCCTTACTGAACTCCCGCCTCTCTCTCCGCTCCTTACTGAACTCCCGCCTCTCTCTCCGCTCCTTACTGAACTCCCGCCTCTCTCTCCGCTCCTTACTGAACTCCCGCCCCTCTCTCCGCTCCTTACTGAACTCCTGACCTTAAAGAAAGCCTTCTGAAAGTCTAAATAAACCACATCCACCAATTCTCCCTGGCCAACTCCACTTGTTACATCTACGAAGAATTCTAGTAGATTTATCAAGCAAAAAGAAAAATGTTTAGAGGAGCACAAGAAAAAATGTTTGTTTAGATCTGGACTAGGTTTCCATTGAAGAATATTCCCTAGTTCATCGGGATCATTTAACTCTGCATAGTCAATAATTATTTGTAATAGTCTGTAAACTGAAAGACGTTCGCCGCTTTCATAATACAGCTCTCTTTGCTTTTATGCAGCTGCGGGACTTTATCTCATTCTTTTTCAATGATATATGAAATATGTAGATTCATAATAGATTCACATGTAGGTTCTGTGCTGTACTGTTCTATTCTATAAGGTTCTTTAAAAAACTTCCTTCAGCCTTGGAACAAACTAATGAATTGTGTTTTTTTTAATCATTTATTTTTGGCGCTGAAGACTATCCAGCCTCTAAGGAAAAGTACAATTTGACTTTAATACACCTAATAGTGACAGGATTAATTAATTAATTAATAAGGCCTTAAATATATGGCACTGTATTTGTGTGGTACGCTCCCCAAGACAATCCAATACCTCACAATAAAAGGGATAACTCAACTCAATTTGTTTTATTGAACATTTCATCTGACAGCCTGCAAAAACAATGGCGATGCCAATACCTTTGAAAGATATTTTACAATCCTCCAGCCATAACCATGTCCTTTCACAAGCAGCTGCGTTCTCAAATTGAGATCCATTCTCCTGAGCCTGGGGGAAGGGCAATGGACTCCCTGTGTCACAGCATCGCTCTCTTAGCCAACATCAGAGCCAGAATGACCCTGAGCTCAAAATGACCTTGAGCTTTATCTTCGGCTTAAGGAACATCAGGCCAAAGGTTATCCAATAAAATCAAAACTGAGTCCCTGGTGACCAGAAATTACATTTCTCTTGAGATCAGGTTGGTACATTTCCTCCAAATTTGCTGTGGTACTATTCAAAGATCTATCTTTCCTCAACATCACTTTCCCTATATAATTTATCCCCCCCCCCCCCCCCCCCCCCCCCCCGCCCCCACCCCCCCCCCCCACTCCCCCGAGTCTTTCACTTTTGTTACGACCACGAGAGGAGGAATGGAATGACTCTCCTATCGTCCCACTCCTGATCGGACCATAACAGGGTTTTTTTATATTTAAGGAGCATGTGCTTTGCCAATGCTGCAGGAGACCCACTATTTACGCTTTCAGATTGTAAAGAATTTGTTGATCAGATTTTCTTAGGTTAAATATAGAATCAGTTAAGTCTACTGAAGCTATTTCCCAAATTTAAAAAAAAAGTCCAGGGCTGGGATCGTCCAGCCCCGCCTGACGGCAGAATTTTCCAGTCCAGCTGGCTGGCTCGCTGTATCCCCGGTGGCAGGTCCCACCACTGTAGGCCCAGAAAATCCAGGCCAAGGTAAATTTTAACCACCAATTATACTTAGAACAGTACAGCACAGAACAGGCCCTTCGGCCCTCGATGTTGTGCCGAGCAATGATCACCCTACTTAAACCCACGTAACCCGTATACCCATAACCCAACAATCCCCCCCATTAACCTTACACTACGGGCAATTTAGCATGGCCAATCCACCTAACCTGCACATCTTTGGACTGTGGGAGGAAACCGGAGCACCCGGAGGAAACCCACGCACACACGGGGAGGACGTGCAGACTCCACACGCGCACACTCACCTGGGTCCACATACACACACACACACACACACACACACTAGTACAGGTGGAAAAATATGGATTGTTAACAGTTTGCAAAGAAGATAAAACAAAGGAGTAAGCAATTAGCTGCTCTTTGGCTGGCCTCGTGGCTGTGATTTCATGTTGTGGCTGTTTCATTCAGTTGTCTTTTTTTTTTCAGTACAGCACAGAACAGGCCCTTTGGCCCTCAATGTTGTGCCGAGCCATGATCACCCTACTCAAACCCACGTATCCACCCTATACCCGTAACCCAACAACCCCCCCTTAACCTTACTTTTATTAGGACATTACGGGCAATTTAGCATGGCCAATCCACCTAACCCGCACATCTTTGGACTGTGGGAGGAAACCGGAGCACCCGGAGGAAACCCACGCACACACGGGGAGGACGTGCAGACTCCACACGCGCACACTCACCTGGGTCCACATACACACACACACACACACACACACTAGTACAGGTGGAAAAATATGGATTGTTAACAGTTTGCAAAGAAGATAAAACAAAGGAGTAAGCAATTAGCTGCTCTTTGGCTGGCCTCGTGGCTGTGATTTCATGTTGTGGCTGTTTCATTCAGTTGTCTTTTTTTTTTCAGTACAGCACAGAACAGGCCCTTCGGCCCTCAATGTTGTGCCGAGCCATGATCACCCTACTCAAACCCACGTATCCACCCTATACCCGTAACCCAACAACCCCCCCTTAACCTTACTTTTATTAGGACATTACGGGCAATTTAGCATGGCCAATCCACCTAACCCGCACATCTTTGGACTGTGGGAGGAAACCGGAGCACCCGGAGGAAACCCACGCAGACATGGGGAGGATGTGCAGACTCCGCACAGACAGTGACCCAGCCGGGAATCGAACCTGGGACCCTGGAGCTGTGAAGCATTTATGCTAACCACCATGCTACCCTGCTGCTGTCTTCTTGGGAGCAGTTCTCCACATTGTATTCCCAAAAGATCTCAATTTGCAATTGATTTCTCTTCACAGTATGGTGACTTTGCAAATCTGGGCACAATGCCTCTGAGAAAGAGATAGAGAGAGAGAGAGAGTGAGAGAACAGGGGAGAGGGCAACCAATTTCAGCTGCCTGTTTCAGTCCAGCATTCTAGATCTCTCTCCTACTTGGTAAACAGTCTCTTAAAGTACTACGATGGCTGTATATTCCAGAGAAATTCTGTTAAGCCAGGTGTGCTCCAGTCATTGTATTTTGAAAATGCAACTCATAAACATTTCAGGAGATTGTAAATCCAACAGGAGATGGGGGAGGGGAGGGGGTCTTTCATGCCCCCGAGTGGCTGTGGGGAGGTAAGTTGATGGGGGGGGGGGGGGGGGGGGTTTGCAGGGTGGTGGCAGGTTGAATGTTATTTCTTTCCATTCCGCTTGGTAGAATGCAAGCTTTATAGCCATCTGCAGTGTCTCCATTCTATTTAGAGGGTTTTACTTTCTTTAAATCCAGAAGGAAAAGAAACATTAGAAATTGTCTGCGGGATTCTCCATTGTCGGAATCCTCCGCTTCGCCGACAGCACGCCCACATACGCGGATTTCCCAATGGTGTGGGATGACCACAATGGGAAACCCCATTGACCGGACACCGGAATGGAGGATCCCATTGTCATATTATCCAGTCCTGTAGAAAATGAAGTGCAGACAGGCAGTGATTGACACACAGGATGACCAGTAAGCACACAGCACAGTGCAGCCAATCACCAGACAGGACACTACCACTATAAAGCCAGAGGGCAGTAAGTTTCCCGCTCTCTCTGGACCCAGCCACCGAGACAGTCAGAGTCCATGAACTAGCAGTGCAAACACCATGCGGTAGCTAGTAAGCCTGGTCAGGCTAGTACTAGGTCTCCAGTCAGTTCAGTATGGTGTCAGCCCGCAGTTGATCATGTATATTAGTTATAACATTGACTAAAATTGTGTTGGATCTTCTCCAGTGTTAGAGGTCTGTCTCTCGCCATACTGCATCAAGTGCAGTCCACGTCGAACCAACCTGCCTAACACATCACCCATTGCTTCTGGGGCAGCACCATGCCAGAAAATGGAGCAGGCGGGACTGCGAATCTCACCCTGTATCTTCAAAAAAATCATGAGCATTAACAACTGAGTCACAACACTCTTAGTATGAAATTTGAAAGACTAATTGTAATGGAGGGTAATTGCCTCAATAATGGCAGAGCTGAGTCTATTCCCAGTGGTAGCACATTGTTTAAATGTTTCATACTATGAGGTAGCATACCATTGTCAGTATGACTCCGTGAACATCACAATACTTATCTTGGGCGGCATTCTCCCCTACCCGGCGTGACGGAGGGTGCCGGCGTAGAGGAGTAGCGCCAACCACTCAGGGGTCGGGCCTCCCCAAAGGTGGGGAATTCGCCCCACCTTTGGGGGCCTGCCCCGTGCCAGAGCGGTTTGCACCAGAAGACTGGCACAAAAAACCGGCGCCCCAGGCAGCGGGGCTGGCCGAAAGGCTTTCGTTGGTCGGCGTATGCGCGATGTGGGGTTCTCTTCCGCTTCCGCCATGGCGAAGGCCGTGGCGGCCGCGGAGGATAAATAGTGCACCCAGGGCACTGGCCCGGAGTCTGAGCGGGGGGCCCCGATCGCGGGCCAGGCCACCGTGGGGACACCCCCCTGGGTTCGATCGCCCCCCGCCCCCCCCCCCCCCCCCCCCCAGGACCCCGGGGCCCGCTTGCGCCGCTGATCCCGCCGTTCCAGAGGTGGTTTAAACCTCGGCGGCGGGAGAGGCCTCCCAGTGGCAGGACTTCGGCCCATCCGGGCCGGAGAATCACCGCAGGGGCCTCTCCGATCGGAGTCGCGGGATTCCCGCCACCGCCACTTCCCGGGTGGCGGAGAATCTCTGCCACGGCGGGGGCGGGATTTTCGGAGGCCCCAGGCGATTCTCCGACCCTGCTGGGGGTCGGAGAATTTCGCCCCAGATTCCCAATTGGGAGTTAAAGATATGGGGCAGATTCTCTGTCCCGCCATGCTCCGTCTTCTGGTGCAGCACACCCCCGCCAGCAGTGGGATTCTCCATTCCCACAGCCAGCCAATGGGGTTTCCCATTGTGGGTCACACCACACCATTGGGAAATGTGCGTGTGCGGGTGTACTGTCGGTGGGATGGAGGATTCCACCAATGGAGAATCCCGCAGGTGAGCATTGAAAAAAAATCAATTTTGTACATAAGAGTAGTCGTTGGTGGCAAATCCATTGTACAAACCCTTTTATATGGACTTTACATAGAAACCTAGAAAATAAGTGCAGGAATCGGTCATTCAGCTCTTCAATTCATTATGATCATGGCTGATCATCCAATCTGTTCCCACTTTCCCCCCATATCCTTTGATCACTTTAGGCCCAAGAGCTTCAACTAACTCCTTCTTGAAAACAAACGGTGTTTTGGCCTCAACTAATTTCTGTGGTGGCGACTTCCACAGGCTCGTCACTTTCAGGGTGAAGAAATTTCTCCTCATCTCAGTCTTCAATGGCTTGCCCCGTATTCACAGGTTGTAAATCCAGGTTCTGAACTCTCCACCATCTGGAACATCCTGACTGCAACTACCCTGTCTAGTCCTGTTCGAATTTTATAGGTTTCTATGAGATCCCCCTCTCATCCTTCTAAACTCCAACAAATATAATCCTAACCGTCAAAATGTTTCCTCATAAGTCAGTCCGGCTATCCCAGGAATCTGCCTGGTAAACCTTTACTGAACTCCCTCCGTAGCAAGAACATCCTTGCTCTGATAAGGAGAACAAAACTGCACACAATATTCCAGGTGAGGCCTCACCAAGGCCCCGTGTAACTGCAGCAAGACATTCCAGCTCCCGTGCTCGATTCCTCTCGCAATGAAGGCTAACGTAACATTTGCCTTCATCATTGCCTGCTGTGCCTACATACTTACTTTCAGCGTCTGGTGTACAAGGACATTTTTTGTTGCACATTCCCCTCTCTCAATCTTTAGCCATTCAGATAATAATCTGCCTTCCTGTTTTTGCTACCTCACATTTTTGTTTTTTTTAAACTTTAAAAAAAAATTTAGAGTACCCAATTCATTTTTTCCAACTAAGGGGCAATTTAGCGTGGCCAATCCACCTATCCTGCACATCTTTGGGTTGTGGGGGCGAAACCCACGCAGACACGGGAAGAATGTGCAAACTCCATACAGACAGTGACCCAGGGCTGGGATCGAACCTGGGACCTTGGCGCCGTGAGGCAGCAGGGCTAACCCACTGCGCCACCGTGCTGCCCTGCTACCTCACATTTATCCACATTATACCACATCTGCCATGAATTCAACTTATCCAAATTACACTGAAGCATCGCTGTGTCCTCCTCACAGCTCACCCTTCACCGATTCACTCACTTCAGCATTGTTGTTCATCAACAACCAAAGTTTCCCAAGAATCACCAACTATAGTGTACTTGCTGCAAGTGAATCATTAATGTTATATTTGCAGTGCCTTTGTTGTCCATCCTGCTTTCTTCTGCCATCCACCAAGTCTCCATAAATTAACTGATTCATGGTCCAGTTCAACAGAGCTGACTATTAATCATTAGATTTCCAATGCTGATGCTGCCAGTACATTCCAATGCGATGTTGTTAGTGGTCTTGTCCCACCGCTTTGTACAAAATAAGGTATGAAAGTATCTTTGGTCAAAGGTTTCTACATGTTAGGTACATCCTCCATAGAGTGTTCTTGTTTTGCATCTTTATAGGGCTTGTAAAAATGTTCATCTTATAGACCTGTAGTTTATTGACAACCTTGATACTGCATTTATTTAAAGCATGATTGGAAGGTCTCCAGAAGACCACACTTGCTGTCTGTACATAAGCCATCATCTTTTATTGATCTGTGCATCATCAGATATACTTCCAAGATGAGTAATCTCTTTGACCCCCCATCCAATTTAGTTTCACCAATAATACTCTAACAAGTAGCTTCCCAGGAATTGGCTTAAACTGTACAAGCTTCTTCAGATTGTTAGTATTCCCACAGTGATTAGTGGAATTAACGGACATATCATCAGCTATTTACAAGATTTGATCTCAAACTCTTATTAAGCAGCTACATAAGCTGCCCTATCTAATCTAGAGGAAGCAGCAAATCACACCTAAATTATACAATCATCAACAAAGTGTACGAGAAAAAAAGGAAGAAAATAACTATTGGAACACCTCAATTCTATCTATAACTGGTACAATTCTGATTCAGATTTGCTTCAATGGTCTGCTTCATAATATCAGGGAAAGGAGGATTCCAGAATTGCAACACAGCTTTGGGGTTAAACGTAGAACCACTATCATAATCTTCATTGCTGGCTATTTTCAGGAGACGTACAGGGACAAAATCAAGACACACATATGGTATTTGTTCATTTAACCAAAGCCTTTGCTGTCTATCAACACAGATTGGTTGTCTGGAGAAGTTCTTTTGGTTCTGAAACAATTGCATGATAGGAAACATGGCCAAGAATGCATTGGTGGAACTCAGTCCAAACTTACTCTCCTTTGAATGGTGTGCTGCTAGGATGTGTACCAGGTGATGGGCACTACTTATTGACACTATATTATGCACAAAACTAGATGATGCAACAAGTGACCTTAATTTAAGATTTTTAAAAAATGCATTATTCAGTTATGGGCTGCTGTCACCCGCCAGTGGAAACAACCTGCCCGCATCTATCCTATCTATTCCCTTCATAATTTTAAATGTTTCTATAAGATCCCCCCTCATCCTTCTAAATTCCAACGAGTACAGTCCCAGTCTACTCAACCTCTCCTCATAATCCAACCCCTTCAGCTCTGGGATTAACCTAGTGAATCTCCTCTGCACACCCTCCAGCGCCAGTACGTCCTTTCTCAAGTAAGGAGACCAAAACTGAACACAATACTCCAGGTGTGGCCGCACTAACACCTTATACAATTGCAACATAACCTCCCTAGTCTTAAACTCCATCCCTCTAGCAATGAAGGACAAAATTCCATTTGCCTTCTTAATCACCTGTTGCACTTGTAAACCAACCTTCTGTGACTCATGCACTAGCACACCCAAGTCTCTCTGAACAGCGGCATGCTTTAATATTTTATCGTTTAAATAATAATCCCGTTTGCTGTTATTCCTACCAAAATGGATAACCTCACATTTGTCAACATTGTATTCCATCTGCCAGACCCGAGCCCATTCACTTAACCTATCCAAATCCCTCTGCAGACTTCCAGTATCCTCTGCACTTTTCGCTTTACCACTCATCTTAGTGTCATCTGCAAACTTGGACACATTGCCCTTGGTCCCCAACTCCAAATCATCAATGTAAATTGTGAACAATTGTGGGCCCAACACGGATCCCTGAGGGACACCACTAGCTACTGATTGCCAACCAGAGAAACACCCATTTATCCCAACTCTTTGCTTTCTATTAATTAACCAATCCTCTATCCATGCTACTACTTTACCCTTAATGCCATGCATCTTTATCTTATGCAGCAACCTTTTGTGTGGCACCTTGTCAAAGGCTTTCTGGAAATCCAGATATACCACATCCATCGGCTCCCCGTTATCTACTGCACTGGTAATGTCCTCAAAAAATTCCACTAAATTAGGCACGACCTGCCTTTTACGAACCCATGCTGCGTCTGCCCAATGGGACAATTTCTATCCAGATGCCTCGCAATTTCTTCCTTGATGATAGATTCCAGCATCTTCCCTATTACCGAAGTTAAACTCACTGGCCTATAATTTCCTGCTTTCTGCCTACCTCCTTTTTTAAACAGTGGCGTCACGTTTGCTAATTTCCAATCCACCGGGACCACCCCAGAGTCTAGTGAATTTCGGTAAATTATCACTAGTGCATCTGCAATTTCCCTAGCCATCTCTTTTAGCACTCTGGGATGCATTCCATCAGGGCCAGGAGACTTGTCTACCTTTAGCCCCATTAGCTTGCCCATCACTCCCTCCTTAGTGATAACAATCGTCTCAAGGTCCTCACCTGTCATAGCCTCATTTCTATCAGTCACTGGCATGTTATTTGTGTCTTCCACTGTGAAGACCGACCCAAAAAACCTGTTCAGTTCCTCAGCCATTTCCTCATTTCCCATTATTAAAACTCCCTTCTCATCCTCTAAAGGACCAATATTTACCTTAGCCACTCTTTTTTGTCTTATATATTTGTAAAAACTTTTACTGTCTGTTTTTATATTCTGAGCAAGTTTACTCTCATACTCTATCTTACTCTTCTTTATAGCTTTTTTAGTAGCTTTCTGTTGCCCCCTAAAGATTTCCCAGTCCTCTAATCTCCCAGCAATCTTTGCCACTTTATATGCTTTTTCCTTCAATTTGATACTCTCCCTTATTTCCTTAGATATCCACGGTCGATTTTCCCTCTTTCTTCCGTCCTTCCTTTTTGTTGGTATAAACCTTTGCTGAGCACTGTGAAAAATCGCTTGGAAGGTTCTCCACTGTTCCTCAACTGTTCCACCATAAAGTCTTAGCTCCCAGTCTACCTTAGCTAGTTCTTCTCTCATCCCCTTGTAATCTCCTTTGTTTAAACACAAAACACTAGTATTTGATTTTACTTTCTCACCCTCCATCTGTATTTTAAATTCCACCATATTGTGATCGCTCCTTCCGAGAGGATCCCTAACTATGAGATCATGAATCAATCCTGTCTCATTACACAGGACAAGATCTAGGACCGCTTGTTCCCTCGTAGGTTCCATTACATACTGTTCTAGGAAACTATCGCGGATACATTCTATAAACTCCTCCTCACGGTTGCCTTGACCGACCTGGTTAAACCAATCGACATGTAGATTAAAATCCCCCATGATAACTGCTGTACCATTTCTACATGCATCAGTTATTTCTTTGTTTATTGCCTGCCCCACCATCTCGTTACTATTTGGTGGCCGATAGACTACTCCTATCAGTGACTTTTTCGCCTTACTATTCCTGATTTCCACCCAAATGGATTCAACCTTATCCTCCATAGCACCGATGTCATCCCTTACTATTGCCCGGATGTCATCCTTAAATAACAGAGCAACACCACCTCCCTTACCATCCACTCTGTCCTTCCGAATAGTTTGATACCCTCGGATATTTAACTCCCAGTCGTGACCATCCTTTAACCATGTTTCAGTAATGGCCACTAAATCATAGTCCTTCACGATGATTTGTGCCACCAACTCATTTACTTTATTCCGAATACTACGAGCATTCAGGTAAAGTACACTTATGTTGGTTTTTTTACCTCTGTTTTGAATCTTAACATCTCCAGTTTTATTCCTTTTGTTATTACTGGGCCTATTCACTGTGCTCCCCTCAGTCACTGTACCTTGTACTGTCGCCCTTATGGATTTCTGACTATGTCTTCTCTGCCTTGCACTTTTCCCCTTACTTCCTTTTGTTTCTGTCCCTGTTTTACTACCTTCCAACTTCCAGCATTGGTTCCCATCCCCCTGCCACATTAGTTTAAACCCTCCCCAACAGCTCTAGAAAACACCCCCCCTAGGACATCGGTTCCAGTCCTGCCCAAGTGCAGACCGTCCGGTTTGTACTGGTCCCACCTCCCCCAGAACCGGTCCCAATGCCCCAGGAATTTGAATCCCTCCCTCTTGCACCATCTCTCGAGCCACGCATTCATCCTATCTATCCTGACATTCCTACTCTGACTAGCTCGTGGCACTGGTAGCAATCCTGAGATTATTACCTTTGAGGTCCTACTTTTTAGTTTAACTCCTAACTCCCTGAATTCCGCTTGTAGGACCTCATCCCGTTTTTTACCTATATCGTTGGTGCCTATGTGCACCACGACAGCTGGCTGTTCACCCTCCCCCCCCCAGAATGTCCTGTAGCCGCTCCGAGACATCCTTGACCCTTGCACCAGGGAGGCAACATACCATCCTGGAGTCTCGATTGCGTCCACAGAACCGCCTGTCTATTCCCCTTACGATCGAGTCCCCTATCACTATAGCCCTGCCATTTTTCTTCCTGCCCTGCTGTGCAGCAGAGCCAGCCACGGTGCCATGAACCTGGCTGCTGCTGCCTTCCCCTGGTGAGCCATCTCCCTCAACAGTATCCAAAGCGGTATATCTGTTTTGCAGGGAGATGACCGCAGGGGACACCTGCACTGCCTTCCTACTCTTGCTCTTTCTTTTGGTCACCCATTTTCTATCTCCCTCAGTAACCTTCACCTGCGGTGTGACCAACTCGCTAAACGTGCTATCCACGACCTCCTCAGCATCGCGGATGCTCCAAAGTGAGTCCATCCGCAGCTCCAGAGCCGTCAAGCGGTCTAACAAGAGCTGCAACTGAACACACTTCTTGCACGTGAAGGAGCCAGGGACAGTGGACGTGTCCCTGAGCTCCCACATCGCACACGAGGAGCATGACACGGGTCTGGGATCTCCTGCCATGTCTTAAACCCTTGGTAAACTTAAACAACTACAATTTCAAAATAAAATAAATAAATTAGACAATGAAAATGAAAATGAAAAGAAAAAGAGAGACTACTTACCAGTCACTTACCAGGGTTAAAGAGCACCTCCTCACGCTCTGCACCGAATTACCTCACTGCACCAAATTACCAAACTTCAATCCTCCACTCTGTACGAGTCTCACTCCGGATGAGTCTCCTGGAAAGTGCTTGCTCTTCAATCAAATAAGCGTTGAGGTTAGCAGGGCACAATCCCTCCACTGAATTGGTGGCTGCTGAAGTTTCCATGGGCATTGGACTGACAAGTGTCAAAGAACCATCGAAAGTGATGCTCATATCCATCTAGTAATGAATTATGAGAACCTTAAAGTTTAAAACATAAAACGATGCCATTCATCCTGTCTTGACACTGCTGGTTGTTTGAAAAAGCAGTCATGCTTAGTCGCTCTTCTAACCCTAAAAATTGCTCATCCTTAAGTGCAGGCCCAATAAAATATTCCCCTTGCTATCCTGCAGTATAATAATCGATTGTTCACCTTGTTCAAATGCAGTTATAAATGTGATCACACCGCCCCTTTTAGGGGGTGACCCTGGCGACCCATGTGGCTCACTCGTGACCAATTGCGCGGGAGCATGCGAACTCCAGCCAATAGCGAATCATTATGAGGTCCTGGGAGCAGGGATTTGGGCAGTGTGGACTCAAGAGCCAAAGATTGTGCGGAACTATGCTCAAATCAAGAAAGAGGGTTTAGCGGTCATATGTGATGTGAATAAATTCCTGCAGTATATTTACAGACGGTGATCCAATATAATCACCAACTATAAGCCACTACTGGACCTCTTGCGAGAGGACAAACCAATACCACCTTGCAATACAACCAATGCCTTTGCAAAGGTGCAGTGTTGGGCCTTGCTGCTGGTGGCTTACAACCATGCCTTCCAAAACTGAACAGGTACTCAGATTGCCAATGCCAATGCATTGAGTGGACTACCCTTACCTAGAAACATACCACCTCCACCAGTACCCCAGGATACCTTCTTGGATTTGAATTTCTTATACACTCTGCTAATGCCAGCTGACCACATTTGTAACTGTGTCCACAGAAATCCCATATTGTCGAAAGTAAAGAGAATGATACAGACCGGGCGGCACTTTGAGAAATCCAAGCATTTGAGGCCCTATTTTACTCGCTAAGGTGAATTGACCTGTAAGGATGGTGTGATCTTGTGCGGCTCATGAGTCGTCATTGCACCACCAGCCAGGGGACCTCTCTTACAGGAGCTGCATAGGGCCCACCCAGGCAAATAAAGATGAAGATGCTGGAAAGCAGCTACATATGGTGGCCAGGCATTGATTAAACCATTGAAGAAATAGTGCAGCCATGTCACCCCTGTCAGACTCAACAATCCCTGTCTCCATTGGCCAGTCTCCACCCTTGGGAACGGCCGGGTCATCCATGGACCCGGGTCCATGCTGACTATGCCGACCCTTTCTTGGGCAGGATGTTTTAAAATTTAGTGGATGCCCACTCTAAGTGGCTGTCTATACAGAAGATGGGGGATCATGGTCTTGGCAGCTACAGTGGATGCCTTATGTCGAGTGTTCGCTATGCATGGGCTGCCGGAATCCATTGTATCTGACAATGGCACCCCTTTTATAGGGGATGGCTTCCAGAATTTCTTTTGAGCTAACGGCATACACCACAGCGGTGCAGTCCTGCACCACCCTATGTCCAATGGGTTGACCGAGAGGACCGTTCAGACATTTAAAAATGGCATCAGGAAACAATCTGACAAACTGCTGTGCCAATGGCTTGCTAATTTTCTATTGTTCAATTCAACCCCTCCCCAGAGTTGCTGATGGGCCTCAGAACATGTTTGGATTTAACCTTTTCCAACTTGGCGGCGAGGTACATCAGGCCTCTCAGAGAGGTCAACGGGCTAAGCAGATCATTCCGGGAGGGGGACCCGGTCTTTGTTCATAACTTCGTCTCGGGGCCACTATCGTTAGCCGGGCGGATTGTGTCCCAGTCGGGGCCTGTGTCATATATGCCGAATGTAAGTGAAAGAAATGTTAAAAAGCACATCGACCATTTGAGGAGCTGGGGGTGATGACTCCCATTTCAGGGTAGATGAGTCCCACTGGTGTTGTTGTTCCTGGGCAGAGATAGCTGAGAACTCCCGAATCAACCCAATGCAGTTGTACCATTGGAAGCCGGGGAGCACAGTTTGCCTACCAAGGAGACAGCGCCACGTGAACTATCACTGGTCACTGACAACATGACTACCTTGAAGGATATTGAGCCTGTGGGAGGACAACAGAGGTCTGGGAGGGCTTGATGGTCCCCAGAATGAATGACTCTTTGATGAACTCTCTCCCCGATGTGTTTTGCCAAAAATATAGAATCTGTACATAGTTATTGTGTAAAATGTAACAAGGCACTTAAGGAGGAGGGATGGGGGAGTGCAGCCCCTTTAAGGGGGCGGCCCAAGTGATTGGCTTGGCGGCAATTGCACAGGAGCGCGCAAACCTCCAGCCAATAGCGAGTTAGCATGGGGCCCTCAGGCCAGGGGCATGGGCAGTGTGGAAATCAGAGCCAAAGAGACAAGACCCATTGTATTGCACTGTGTGCCTGTATGTATACCGGCTTTACCTTTCCTGAAACACCTTTGTTGCTACTGGGAGTTTCCAGAGTGTTTCTTGAACCACAACACTAACCAATCGACCAAGTTCTGTTGTTAATAGTAAGTTTCTTCTCCAAATTCAATAGTACCTCAATTGCTGGAGACTTATATCCTCAACATCCTGGGGAAGGGGTCACCATTGTTCAGAAAGCTGATACGTTGTGTATTTGGATTTCCAAAAGGCTTCTGATAAGGGGCCACATAAGAGGGTGTTGGAACCAACAATTCTACGGAAACGTGCTTGTAGGATTAGAATAGCGGTTTTAATATACTCACAACAGAGCCAGCCTGTTAGCCATTGAACTTTCGGTGAACTGGCCGGCTGACCCTGCGGCACTGATCTTTATACAGCAGCTCCAGGGGGAGGAGTCCTGGGCGGAGCCAAGGGAGAAGCCCAGTACAATTCTCGAGTACTCCCAGCGCTACTCCCCCTGGTGGCCAGGTAGTGCAACTGCACTTACAATATATACACATATATATACAGATTATAATCCGGTGTGAATCACATTCACCACAGAGGGTATATGAAAAACAGACACATCTTCAGTATTTCTGGGCTTGCACCGAATCCTGGGCCTGAATTTTTCACCCCTCAGGCGCGCAAAACAGGGAAGTTAAACATCTTCCGAGCTGCAGTCAGCCCCAGAACGCAATTTCTCACTGGCTTGCCAATTAAAAGGCAGCCAGCTTGAAACACGGTCTGTGGAAGGCTGAAGCTGCTGACAAGGCCGGGAGCAGGGCCGAAACCAAGAAAAGAGAGGGTGAAGGCTGGTGGTTCCATGGTGCTCCCTCAGCAGGGACAGCTGCTGCAGAGCCGTCTCAGAGAGCTGCTGTCCCACGAAAAATAAACTGCGGCAGAAAAACTGTGCAAAGAGTGTCTAGGAAGCTCATTCGACACAAACCTCAGTCCCCAGACACCATTTTTAAGTTGATTTCAGTCCGGGTTGTACATCCCGCTCTGGATTGAAGTTGGAGCTAAAACATAAAGGCTGCCTGGCCAATTGGCCATCCATCCGTTCATAAAAACAGACAGGCCAGGCAAAATAGCCTTCAATTGGCCCCGTAATGGGCTGAACTGTCTGCTTGATTGTTAGTGGATAGGACAATCAGCTGCCGGTGCGATGTCCAATACTGGCCCTGAAGTTGCGGTCAGCTTCAGAGTAGTAATTAATGTCAACAAACGCTGGCAGCTCACTATCAAATATTTCACAAAATCCAGGCAGACAAGTGACACAATTGTTTGTTCAAATATCCCATCCACCTTGTGTGAACCTGGATAGTGAGCGTGGTGGGAGTCTTACTGCGGGGACCATTACAAACATGGTCCAGTCTTCACTCAGCGATTGTTGTCCGTGGCATCCAATATAGGTCGCTGGAGTTGGAGTTTAAATGAGGACAACAATGGTACTCCCAAACAAGAGCCACTTAAACAAAAATTAACTCTGGGCCAGATGTTGCTGTGCGCCTCACTGACCCTTCATTAAACTAAGTCAGATGGCCTTTGTAGAATCAGTCAAGTCTGTTTTATGTATATAGCTGAAGATGTTTACAGTTCATTTCTTGACTACATTTCTCAATGAAGCAGCACCAGATTTCGAAATTCCTCTGATATTCCAAGTTGTAGTGCTCTAAGAAAACAAGCTGTGTGCTATAAAGCTTCAAATATAATTAGAAAGGCCGTTCAGCACAAATACAATCAGGCCCTTTATTAAAAAACTTGTAATTTGTATATTCTTGACAAAATCCACTCCTTGCTTCTCACTAAAGCACCATAAATGGCTGTGGTATTTGATCCTTGATAAGATAAACTCTTTCATAATAGAATAGCTGTTTACAACATGCAGATTAGCAGATCCCAGAGCGCAACCTATTATTTTAGCTCTGCCACAACAAACTATCCAGATGTAAATGTTTAACACTCACAGGAAGTGCTTATTCCCATGAAAATGTTAACTCCTGCAACACTGAAAACAAAAGTGATGGGACAGGGGGAAGCAAGGATACTTTTTTAGTAGAAGGAGAGGCAGAATGTCATGCAGGAACTTAAGGATCAACCTTAATGACCTGAAAATGAGCATCTAAAACCTGGAAGCATGGTGGCACAGTAGTCAGCACTGCTGCCTCACAGCTCCAGGATCCTGGGTTCAATTCCAGCCTCGGGTGACTGTCTGTCTGGAGTTTACACTTTCTCCCTATGTCTGCGTGGGTTTCCTCTGGGTGCTCTGGTTTCCTCCCCCAGTCCAAAGATGTGCAGGGTCGGTGGATTAGCAGCGCTAAATTGCCCCTTAGTGTCAAAAAGGTTAGGTGGGGTTATGGGATAAGGTAGAGGTGTGGGTTTAAGTAGGGTGCTCTTTCCAAGGGCCAGTGAGGACTTGATTGGCCGAATGGCCTGCTTCTGCACTGGGAATTCTTTGAATCTATGAATTCTATTAATTAAATAGCAAGAGCATTTTCTGGACTGATTTTCATATTGCCAAACCTCAGATAATGTTTCCCACTTCTACCAAAAGCACGGGAACCAGATTCCTATGGATCAGGTCCAAAGCTTCTTCAATCTCAGCCAGATTTCCAGAAGGTTGACACAGCCTTTATAGTAGGTGCCAAAGGTGAGTCATATTGTACTCAGAATATGGGGGTGGGTTCCTGTGCACTGCCTGCCGCAAGAACGCCACGGGCGAGCCACAGACAATGGAGAAGTCCATTGACATTGGTGGGATTCTCTGGTCGCCAGGCGGATATGGCCGGAGAATCCCGGCTGTTAACTTTGCTTCCCTCTCCACATGTTCTGCCGTATCTGCAGAGTCTTTTATTTTAAAGACAAAGTTGCGTTGAGTAACTAATCTAGCAGGGGCCAAAATCAGAACAACTTGGATTCTCTCCTCACTGCCTAAATTGTAAGATGCCAAATCCGGAAGTTAACTCTCATTCCGTGTAACATGATATTGGATTTCATAGAATCATAGAGTTTACAGTGCTGAAGGAGGCCATTTGGCTCATCGAGTCTGCACCGGCCCTTGGAAAGAGCACCCTACCCAAGCCCACACTTCCACCCTATCCCCGTAACCCAGTAACCCCACTTAACCTTTTTGGACACTAAGGGCAATTCAGCATAGCCTATCCGCCTCACCCGCTCATCTTTGGACTGTGGGAGGAAACCGGAGCACCTGGAGGTAACCCAAGCACACACGGGGAGAACATGCAGACTCCTCACAGACAATGACCCAAGCCGGGAAGCGAACCTGGGATACTGGAGCTGTGAAGCAACTGGATTTGAAATGAATGAAAATCGCTTATTGTCACGAGTAGACTTCAATGAAGTTACTGTGAAAAGCCCCTAGTCGCCACATTCCGGCGCCTGTTCGGGGAGGCTGTTACGGGAATCGAACCGTGCTGCTTGGTCTGCTTTCAAAGCCAGCGATTTAGCCCAGTGTGCTAATCTGCATGTTGTAAACAGCTATTCTATTATCAAACCAGTATCTGCTTTTAAAATGTTGATCATTATTCTAGTTATTGTCGGAATTGAAGAAATGGTCTGTATTCTGATGTTAACTGAACTTTGTGAAATTAAAATGTTCAAACTGTTCAACTATGCATTTAACACTGGAGAAGGTCAAAAGGTTGTGCAGGATTATAGTAAATGGTCTGTTTGATAACACTGAAACCCTTTCCAAATCTGTGTTGTAGGTGGTTTGTATTGTAGGAACTGGCATGCCCAGTCTGCCAAACATTTGCATATCATGGTTCTGTCCTTCTATCCGTGAAAAGTAGCTGAGCATTAAATACTACGCATTCACTATGAGTTTACATGGAAATGGTCCAACAGTTTTGTTTTTCACAATTACAAATACAGGATCAGCTGAGTGAATAATGGAGAAGGGTGGCAAGTTTTAACAGTGCCTAACAAACATTACTATGAGGTACTTATCGCAAATATCACATAAGCAAGGCCTGTAGAGACTTTATTGAGAAAACATATTTCCTTTCATGCATTGAATAATATTTCACTTTTGAATGCTCCATTGAAAGAGAACCCAAGGAAACATTCATCCACCTCATTTGAAAGATGCTTCCTGATATGCTGTGTGAATTCAAAGAATTTGAATGGTTTAAGACAAGAGGCAGAATTTCCCACTCTGGAGTCTATTCCCACTGGGCGGCAGGGCGGATTCAACCATGCGAATTTACACTTTTAATCTAATTAATTATTTATCAATGAGGACGTCATTGAATCTTGTGGTGGGGTGAGCAGGGATTTCTCCGCCCCTCCATTACCTCAAGGGGTTGTAGGTCCTGGTTCCATTTTAAACGGACCTGGACTGACATTCCCTCACTACAGGCCACGTGCTTTGTGTCATTCAGGTTCTTGAATGCACCGAAAAGAACCAAACCTTTGATTCCATGGTTTAGCGAAGCCTCCACAGCTGCAGAAAAGGAGGTAGTTGAGGAGGGTGAGTCAGTATGGGTGGAAGTCAGAAACAAGAAAGGAGAAGTCACTTTATTGGGAGTTTTCGATAGACCCCCCCAATAGCAGCAGAGAGATAGAGGAACAGATTGGGCGTCAGATTTGGAAAAGTGCAGAAGTAACAGAGTTGCTGTCATGGGTGACTTCAACTTCCCTAATAGTGACTGGAACCTCCTTAGTGCAAATGGTTTGGATGGAGCAGATTTTGCCAGGTGTGTACAGAAAGGATTCCTGACTCAATATGTAGATAGGCCGACTAGGGGGGAGGCCATATTGGACTTGGTGCTCGGCGATGAATCAGGCCAGGTGTCAGATGTCTCAGTGGGAGAGCATTTTGGTGACAGTGACCACAACTCCTTGATCTTTACCATAATCATGGAGAGGGATAGGAACAGACAGTTTGGGAAGGTATTTAATTGGGGGAGGGGAAATTATGCTGCTATTAGACAGGAGCTGAGGAGCATAAAGTGGGAACAATTGTTCTTGGGGAAATGCACAACAGCAATGTGGGGGTAGGAGCACTTGCTGAGAGTGCTGGATAGTTTTGTCCCACTGAGACGAGGAAGGAATGGAAAGGTGAAGGAGCCTTGGATGACAAAAGAAGTGGAGCTTCTAGTCAAGAGGAAGAAGGAAGCTTATGTAAGGTTGAAGAAGCAAGGATCTGACTCGGCTCTAGAGGGTTACAAGGTAGCCAGGAAGGAACTCAAAAATGGACTGAGGAGAGCTAGAAGGGGACATGAAAAAGTCCTGGCGGGAAGGATTAGGGGAAACCCCAAGGCGTTCTACACTTATGTGAGAAATAAGAAGATGATCAGGGTGAGAGTAGAGCTGATCAGGGATAGTGGAGGAAACATGTGCCTAGAGTCTGAGGAGATGGGGGAGGCCCTAAATGAATATTTTGCTTCAGTATTCACAGAAAGGGACCTTGTTGCTCATGAGAATATGTGAACCAGGTTAATAGACTTGAACAGGTTGATATTAAGAAGGAGGATGTGCTGGAAATTTTGAAAAGCATCAGGATAGATAAGTACCGTGGGCCTGACGGGAAATATCCAAGGTTACTACTGGAAGCAAGGGAGGAGATTGCTGCGCCGTTGGTGATGATCTTTGCGTCCTCACTTTCCACTGGAGTAGTACCGATAATTGGAGGGAGGCGAATGTTGTTCCCCTGTTCAAGAAAGGGGATAGGGAAATCCCTGGGAATTATAGACCCATCAGTCTTATGTCTGTGCTGAGCAAAATATTGGAAAGGATTCTGAGAGATAGAATTTATGATTATTTAGAAAAAGATAGTTTGATTAAAGATAGTCAGCATGGCTTTGTGAGGGGCAGGTCATGCCTCACAAGCCTCATTAAATTATTTGAGGATGTGACGAGACACATTAATGAAGATTGGGCAGGGGATGTGGTGTATATGGATTTCAGTAAGGCATTTGATAAGGTTCCCCATGGTAGGCTCATTCAGAAAGTTGGGGACATGGGATATAAGGAAATTTGGCTGTCTGGATACAGAATTGTCTGGCCGAAAGAAGACAGCGAGTGGCAGTGGGTGGAAAGTATTCCGCCTGGAGGTCGATGACCAGTGGTGTCCCGCAAGGATCTGTTCTGGGTCCTCTGCTCTTTGTGGTTTTTATAAATGATTTGGATGAGGAAGTGGAAGTTGCCTCCCAGGTTGATAGGGTTGTTAAGAAGGTGTATGGTGTGTTGGTTTTCATTAACAGGGGGATTGAGTTTAAGGTTTTGCTGCAGCTTTATAAAACCCAAGTTAGACCACACTTGGAATATTGTGTCCCATTCTGGTCACCTCATTATAGGAAGGATGTGGATGCTTTGGAGAGGGTACAGAGGAGATTTACCAGGATGTTGCCTGGACTGGAGGGCACGTCTTATGAAGAAAGGTTGAGGGAGCTGGGGCTTTTCTCACTGGAGTAAAAAAGTCAGAGAGGTGACTTGATAGAGGTGTACAAGGTGATGAGAGGCATTGATAGAGTGGATAGCCAGAGACATTTCCCCAGGGTGGAATGGCTGTCACTAGGGAACATAATTTTAAGGTGATTGGAGGAAGGTATATGGTGATGTCACAGGTTGGTTCTTTACACAGAAAATGGTAGGTGCGTGGAATGAACTGCCAGCAGAGGTGGTGGAGTCAGAGTCATTAGGGACATTTAAGCGACTCTTAGACAGGCACATAGACAAAATTGAAGGGGTGTAGGTTAGGTTGACCTTAGATTAGGATACATGGCCGGCACCACATCGTGGGCTGAAGGGCCTGTACTGTGCTGCACTGTTCTATGTTCTATGTTCTCCCTGGAGATCCTCCTCCAGACCATCCTGGAAAGGAGGGAGCTCTTTCTTTCTCGGGATGGGAACAGGAGCTCCTCCCACCTGGTCATGCCGGCATGGGAGTAAGTCACCTAGGAGGTCAACATCTGTGGCCAACAAAAAAAGGAGTGCCCTGCAGTGCAAGAAAAGAATCAACGATCTGAAACTTCTACTCACTCCAAAGTCACACTATCATAAAGCCATCAGGCAGTCTAAGGGTTAGAGTCCACAGGGATGTCACACACGATCAGAAGATGGGATATTAACACTAAATGTCTGCCAGCCACTATAGTTCACCATCTCATGTCAATTCTTATACAAATTATGTCTTCATCCCCAACAGCTATAGCTTCTTCAATCTACCCACATACCAGCACAGAATGGGCCTTTCAGTTCATCATGTCTGTGCCGGTCAAACACAATCACCCAAGTATTCTAATCCCATTTTCCAACAATTTAATTCCATATTCTTGTAATTGCAGGTCCACATCCAAATACTTCTTAAATGTTATGAGTGTCTCTGCCTCCAGGCAGTCAGTTGCAGACTCCCACCACCCTCCAGGTGAAAAGGTTTTTCCTCACACCCCTCTAAACCTCCTGTCCCCTACCTTAAATCTATGCCCCCTGGTCATTCCACCGAGAGGAAAGGTTTCTTCTTGTCTTCTCTATTTATTCCCCTCATAATTTTATACATCTCAACCATGTGTCCGCCCACTCAGCCTCCTCTGCTCCAAGGAAAGCAACCCTAATCTATCCAACCTCTCATCACAGCTAAAACTCTCCAGCCCAGGCAACATCCTGGTAAATCTGCTCTGCACCGTTTCCAATGCTATCACATCCCTCCTATAATGTGGAGTGCAGGACTGAACACAGTACTCTCGCTGTGGCCGAGCCAACATTTTATACAGTTCCAGCATAACCTCCCTGCTCTTAAATTATACGCTTCAGCTAATTAAAGGCTAAAAAAATACCACATGCCTTTTTGACCACTGTATCTACCTGCCCTGCTATCGTCAGGGACTGCTGTACATGCACACCAAGGTTCCTCTGATCCTCAGTTCTTCCCAGGGTCCTGCTGTTTATCAATTATTCCCTTGCCTTTTTTGTCCTGCCCAAGTGCGGCACCTCACACTTATCGGGATTAAATTTCATTTGCCACTAATCAGCCCATCTGACCAGCCCTTCTATATCCTCCTGTAATCTAAGGCTACCCTCCTCACTATTTGCCACCCCAATTTTCATGTCATGTCATCCATGAACTTACTGATCAACCCTCGTACATTAACTCCAAACTCTGCCCGCAAAGTATCATTTCTCTCAATTAAATTTAATATGCCACGTGTCTGCCCATTCCACCAGTTTGCCTGCATCCTTTTGAAATCTATCAAAATCTTTCCCAATACCTCTTGCTTTAGTTTATCATAACATTTTGAAATTAGGCCCCCTTACACACAGGTATAAGTTACAAATATAAATCAAGAAAAGCACTTTCCCTCTGAATACCATCCCCCAGTCAGAAGTCAGTAAAGTTTTCTGTAATGCATGCTTTTAATGGGTTTGAATTAAATAATTAAAATGTTGCATAATTAAATGCTAGCTGCACTGAAAACTAATGATTCAAAATACCACATGGTGGTTCAAAATAAAATGCCTACCAGCACTGATATCTTTCACTTAAAAAGCATCGTTTTACTGGTCTGTGGGGATTCAAATGATTAATACATAGGAAAACAATGCAATAGTAGATTTTGAAATAATGTGGCCAACCCTTTTCTTCGAGTTCCTGCATCTCAAAATTTGGCACTGCACCAGTGCATAGTACGTATATCTGCACCAAGCCTGCAATGTTTACCCACATTATCCAGATACAATCGCTGTGAGCCAGTATGGTAGGAAGTGCTGCCCTCTTTGCCCTGCTATTTGATTGGTTCTCAAGGAGCTATTCAACACTGAAATTGCATTATTGGGCTTGTTCTTAAATAAGCTCAGAATGCAGTGAATAAACTGTGCTAAAGGCAAGTCCACTGAAGGATGCACTCCACTGATAGAAATTTCAAAAGCCTCATAGCTTCAGAGTTTGAGTCACAGGCCTTTGAACAGACAGCTCTTTTTTGTGTGTGTGTGAAAATTCTTGTCACTTCCACAATTCATTAAATAAATTACACATTAGGAATAACCAGCGTTAGGCGATACAGTTCACAGGCAATTCACGTACATTAAAAGGCCATTAACACCACATTGAGAAGTTTCCAGGCCAAATCAGGATTAATTTGCTCCAAAGAATATCTGTCTCAGCTGCTATGGAAACACGTACTGTAGTGATGATTGTATGTACAATGTCCCAAGCCACATAAGGAGATCGTAGAAGAGGTGACCAAAAGCTTAAGACAACGTGGTACATTTTAGGAGCATTGTAAATGAGGAGCGTGAGGTGCAGAATTGTGGCAGGATTTTGCAGACCCACCATGATGGATTCCGCCCCCCACCCCATCGGAAAAGGCAGCCATTGAAATTGTCATTTACTTCAGCTGGACCATAACATCCCACTGGGCAGGAGGTGCCACACAACCCTGACCTTGGAGAGTTTCTTTTAATTTGTTTCACTGGGTGTGGGTGTCGCCTGCATTTATTGCCCATCCCTAATGGCCCTTGAGAAGGTGATGGTGAGCTGCCTTCCTCAACCACTGCAGTCCATGTGTTGTAGGTACATCCACAATGCTGTTTGGAAGGTAATTCCAAGATGTTGACCCCGTGACAGCGAAGAAATGGTGATATAGTTCCAAGTCAGGATGGTGTGTGACTTGGTTAGGAACTTGCAGTTGGTGATGTTTCCATGTATCTGCCACCCTTGTCCTTTTAGGCGGTGGAGGTCATGGGTTTGGAAGGAGCTGTCAACGGAGATTCCTTTAGAAATTCGACTTCAGAAGGTTAGGGACTAGGCAACTGAAAGCATGCTGGTTGATAGAAATCAAGGGTGTGCAAGAGGCCAGAATAGGAGGAGTGCAGTTATCTCGGGCATTGGTAAGGCTGGAGGAGATTACAGGTATACATAGAGCGACATGAAAGCAAAGCCATGGAGGAACTTGAAAACAAGGGGGGGAATGTTAATATTGAAGCATTGCCAGCCTGGGAGCCCATGTACGTCATGAGCAACGTGCGAATGGGTAAACAGCTCAAAGTTGAATAATCCACGACAATCATTGTCCAGCTGACAAGAAACAACTGGTCTCTCACCCACCTCATAGAATCATAGAATCCCTACAGTGCTGATGGAGGCCATTCAGCCCATCAAATCTTCACCGACCCTCTGAAAGAGCACCTTTGCTAAGCCCAATCTATCTCCATAACTTCACCTAAACTTTTTGGCACTTAAACAAAATTTATCATGTCAAATCCTCCTAAACTGCACATCTTTGGACTGTGGGAGAAAAATGGAGCGCCCAGAGGAAACCCACGTAGACACAGGGAGAACATACAACCTCCACATAGACAGCCACCTGATGCACAATCAATGGATACAAAATGTAGGTGAAGTCCGAAATGAAAGGCTTTAATTAGCAAGAAGTGAGCCCGGCAGCAGATGTACAGCAAAATGGATGGCTGCCGGGGACCACGAGTTCTTATACCCCACCTCGTAGGCGGAGCTACCTTCCTCTTAGCCAATAGGGATAAGAGGCACACGGAACCTGGGTCAATGGGCAGCAAGTCCTCTCCACCAATGGCAGCTCACACTCCCAGGTACCATAATACGCCTAGTCATACTACCACATTCACCCCTTGTTGAGAAAGGAATCGGGGGGGGGGGGTGCGTACGGGGAATGGGGACATGGAGGGGGGGGGGGGGTCCCGTGCGAGTATATAAGAGACTGGTAGTTTGATTAGTGGATGTACAAAGACGTGACCGGATTGAGTGGAGGGCGTCTGGGAGAACCTCTTGCCCGCGGGAGACTGGGAGATTTCTGCACCGTAGGGCCAGCAGGACGGTATTCCAGACTGTACCGTTCTCCCTCTCGACCTGTCCGTTACCCCTGGGGTTGTAACTGGTCGTCCTGTTGGAGGTGATGCCCCTGCTGAGCAGGAATTGACGCAGCTCGTCACTCATAAAGGAGGACCCCCTATCGCTATGAATGTAAACGGGGAACCCGAACAGGGAGAAAATGGTGTGGAGGGCTTTGATGATGGTGGTTGTGGTCATGTCGGGGCATGGGATGGCGAACAGGAAGCGGGAGTACTCGTCAATCACGTTGAGGAAGTACGTGTTGCAGTTGGTAGAGGGGAGGGGACCTTTGAAGTCCATGCTGAGACGTTCAAAGGGGCGGGAAGCCTTTATCAGATGCGCTTGTTCGGGGCGGTAAAAGTGTGGTTTGCACTCCGCGCAGATGTGGCAGTCCCTATTGACTGTCCTGACCTCCTCGATGGAGTAGGGCAGGTTGCGGGTCTTTATAAAGTGGAAGAAGTGGGTGGCAGAGGTCCGCGTAGAGGGTCCGAAGGCGGTCCGCTTGTGCGTTGGCACAGGTGCAGCGGGACAGGGCACGGGAGGCTTGTTTAGCTTCCCAGGACGACACAAGATGTCGTAGTTGTAGGTGGGCAGTTCGATCCTCCACCGCAAGATCTTGTCGTTCTTTATCTTGCCCCTCTGTGCGTTGTCGAACATGAAGGCCACCGACCGCTGGTCTTTGAGGAGGGTGAACCTCCTGCCGGCCAGATAGTGCCTCCAATGTCGCACAGTTTCTACTATGGCCTGTGCTTCCTTCTCGACCAAAGAGTGGCCGATTTCGGAAGCGTGGAGGGTACGGGAGAAGAAGGCCACGGGTCTGCCCGCTTGGTTGAGGGTGGCCGCCAGAGCTACATCGGACGCGTTGCTCTCGACCTGGAAGGGGAGGGACTCATCGATAGCTCGCATCGTGGCCTTTGCGATATCCGCTTTGATGCGGCTAAAGGCCTGGCGGGCCTCCATCGACAGGGGGAACGTGGCTGATTGGATGAGGGGACGGGCTTTGTCGGCGTAATTGGGGACCCACTGGGCGTAATATGAAAAGAAACCCAGACAGCGCTTGGGGGCTTTGGGGCAGTGGGGGAGGGGGAGCTCTATCAGGGGGCGCATGGGTTCTGGGTCAGGGCCTATCACTCCGTTACGCACTACATAGCCGAGGATGGCTATACGGTCGGTGCTAAACACGCATTTGTCCTTGTTGTAGGTTAGGTTCAGGAGTTTTGCGGTTCGGAGGAATTTTCGGAGGTTGGTGTCGTGGTCCTGCTGATCGTGGCCGCAGATGGTGACGTTATCGAGATACGGGAAGGTGGCCCGTAAACCGTATTGGTCGACCATTCAGTCCATCTCTCGTTGGAAGACCGAGACCCCGTTTGTGATACCGAAGGGAACCATTAAAAAGTCCGCTTCGAACGCAGTGTACTTGCGGTCACTCGCGCGGATGGGGAGCTGATGGTAGGCGGACTTGAGGTCCACCGTGGAGAAGACCTTGTACTGCGCGATCCTGTTGACCAGGTCAGAGATACGTGGGAGAGGGTACGCGTCCAGCTGCGTAAACCTGTTGATGGTCTGACTGTAGTCTATGACGATCCTATTCTTCTCCCCGGTCTTTACCACCAGCACATGTGCTCGTCAGGGGCTGTTGCTAACCTCAATGACCCCTTCCTTCAGAAGCCGTTGGACTTCGGACCTGATGAAGGTCTGGTCCTGGGCACTGTACCGTCTGCTCCTGGTGGAGACGGGTTTGCAATCCAGGGTGAGGTTTGCAAACAAGGACGGGGGATCGACCTTGAGGGACGCGAGGAAGCAGACAGTGATTGGGGCATAGGGCCGCCAAATTTGAATGTTACGCTCTGGAGGTTACAGTGGAAGTCTAACCCCAGGAATGCTGCCGCACAGAGGCGAGGGAGGACAAATAGCTTGTAGTTTTTAAACTCCCTCCCCTGGACCATGAGGTCCGCTATGCAGCACCCCGTGATCTGTACCGAGTGAGAAACGGAGGCCAGAGCGATTTTTTGCTTTACCGGGTAGACAGGGAGAGCGCAGCATCTTACCGTGGCGGGGTGGATGAAACTGTCTGTGCTCCCGGAGTCCAGCAGGCAGTTTGTCTCGTGGCCGTTGAGTAGAATCTTCGTGGTCGCTGTGGAGAGGGTACGAGGCCGCAACTGGTCCAATGTGACTGAGGCGAGTCGTGGCAGATATTCAGAGTCGTCATCAGGCAGGGAGTATTCACCCGCGGGGTCCTCGGTGCCGATCCAAGATGGCGCCGCCAGTCGGCTATACATGGTAAGGGGTGGACAGAATGGCAGCGCCCGTTCCCCGCACATGGAGTCGGGGGTCCAAAATGGGGTGCATTGCCTGGCCGCAGAAATAGCAGCGGGGCCCCGCGGGTTTTTTGGGGCGCCCTGCGACGCAGGGCTGGGGGGGGTCCGAGTCCATGGGGATGAGAGAGGTTGAGTTCCACGCTGACCAGGGGGCCGCCGCACGGTCGGGGGCGTATGTGCGAGCATTACGATTCGCAATGTCTAAGGAGGAGGCGAGGGCTTGTGCCCCCGTGAGGCTTAAAGTTTCTCTCTCCAACAGTCTTTGGCGGATCTGCGAGGACTGCATACCCGCAACGAAAGCGTCTCGGATCAGAAGTTCGGTATGCTCAGCAGCAGTCACTTGTGGGAAGCCGCAGTTTCTCCCCAGCACGAGGAGGGCACGGTAAAATTCGTCCAGGGACTGACCAGGTACCTGCTGCCTCGTGGCTAGTAAGTGCCGAGCATAGACTTTGTTTACCGGCCGTATGAAATGTCCTTTGAGCAAGTCCATAGCCGCGTCGTAGTCTGTCGTGTCCTCTATGAGCGTGTATATGGTGGTGCCGACGCACGAGTGGAGGATGTGCAATTTCTGCTCCCTTGTCAAGACGTTTTCCACTGTGCTCAGGTAACTATTGAAGCAAGCCAGCCAGTGCTTAAATGCGGCTGTTGCATTTGCTGCGTGAGGGCTGAATCAAAGACACTCTGGCTTGATGCAAAGCTCCATCCTTTAAAATCTTGCTGATTAAATTGATGCACAATCAATGGACACGAAACATAGGTGAAGTCCAAAATGAAAGGCTTTAATTAGCAATAAGTGAGCCCGACAGCAGACGTACAGGAAAATGGCTGGCTGCCGGGGAACACGGGTTCTTATACCCCGTCTCGTAGGCGGAGATACCTTCCTCTTAGCCAATAGGGGTATGAGGCACACAATACCTGGGCCAATGGGCAGCGAGTCCTCTGCACCAATGGCAGCTCACACTCCCAGCTATTGTAATATGCCTAGTCATACTACCACACCACCCAATGCTGAAATTGAACCTGGGTCATGTGCCACTGTGCCGCCAAGAGAGGTGCTCCAACATGAGTGTTCAGGAAAGAGAAGAAGATTGAGAGCAAAATAAATGGTTTGCAGCTTGTCAAAAAGCAATTTGGGTGGCTTCATACTCAAATGACATTTACTGCTTGTGTTGCTCCAAGCTTAAGACCAACTTTTGTGGCCAAATGGAGCTTCAGGCTCCGAAGGCAGGTTTCAAGACCTTTCCGAACTGTTGGATCTCTGCAGATGCAAGCCACCTTGTGGCAGAGTTCCCAGCCTTTATGCTGAAGTTGATAAAGTCGGAGAGGGCATTTCCATCTTGGGGTATCCTATCGTTCACTCACTGACTGCTTCTTCCAAACCGAAGGCATTCTCTTTGGCCTTCAAGCTTGGTGTCCTTAATTAGAAGGTGATCCAGCCCCCTGACCACGAATTGGCCAATTCAGGGAAAACCACAGCCCCTTCACAGCGCAGACATGTGACGCCCATTTGAACCTGAGAACAGGTTCCTGAATCCCACAGGGTGAATGCTGCCCGAGGATATAAATTGACTGACCTACACACCCCGAAATAGCAGAAATCCAGTGGTTAGCACTGCAGTCTCACAGCGCCGAGGTCCCAGGTTCAATCCCGACTCTGGGTCACTGTCTGTGTGGAGTTTGCACATTCTCCCCGTGGTTGCGTGGGTTCCACCCCTACAACCCAAAGATGTGCACGGTAGGTGGATTGGCCACGCTAAATTGCCCCTTAATTGGAAAAAATGAATTTTTTCCACTCTAAATTAAAAATAAATAAATAGCAGAAATCAAATCATTACCTTAGGTGTTGTCCCCTTATCTGCAACTTTGCTTCCCTTTGCTTCTCTTCATGTCCACGATGGCACAGTGATTAGCATTGCTGCCTCACAGTGCCAGGAACCCAGGTTCAATTAAATTAGTCTCGCATCCAGGCGCCACGAGTGAATCTCATGAGAGCCGGAAGTCACCCAACCCATCCTCCATGTGCACTCTGGATCTCACCCTCGCTGGGCGAGATCCAGATCTGATTATTTAAATGAGCCATTTCCAGTGGTTTCCACAAATATGGACCAGACACAACAGCACCTTGGGGGGGTCTTGCAGGTTACTAGAGACCTCTGGGTATTCAGGCACAGGGCAGGGTGGTATCCTGGCACTCTCCCTGGTACCGGACATCTTGGCATTGCCAGAATGGCACACTGGCAGTGCCAGTAATGGTGCCAGGCTGGCTGTGCCAAGGTACCCGGGTGCCAGGTTAGCAGTATTAGAGGTCGGGCCTGTGAGTCTGTGCCCTTAAGAGCGGGGTTGAGAGGGGTGGTTCAAGGGTGGTGAGTCCTGAAAGCCAGTGGGGGCTGAAGGGTGGGGGGGGGGGGGGGGGGGGGGGGGGGTCAAGAGATCAGGGTAGCTGCCCTAAGTGTGGCCTCAACGGTGAGAATCTCCCCGAGGCCAAATAAAACCCCCGAAGTGGCATTGATTATTATTGATTATTGGTTATTCTCGGCACTGCAGCCACTGAGAAACACCCCACCAAATGCACCCAAAAGCGGCCTTTACCTTTTTTCCGCTGAATGGCGCCCCTGTCTTCTATGTTAGGCAGCTTAGATCTAATAAGTCAAAGATGAATTTAGCACTAAACGGAATCCAATCATTCAATTTACGCAGCGTAAACAACACAGTAAAGTGCAAATGTAGCACTTCAAATTCAATTAGCAGCTAATTCAAATTCAAAAGCTTCAATTTTTTATTTATTTTTGCATGGGATGTGGGCGTCGCTGGCAAGGCCAAGCATTTGTTGCCCGTTTCTACTTGCCCTCGGACCTCTGGCTTGCGAGGCCACTTCAAAGGGCAGTTAAGCGTCAATCACATTGCTGTAGATCTGGAGGCAAGATAGGTCCAGACTGAGTAAGGATGGTCGATTTACTTCCCTAAAGTACATAGGCGAACCTGATGAGTTTTTACATCAACCCAGTAGCATTACTGACAGATGTTCTCTTTTGGTCTAAATGTATTTAGTTAACTAAATTTAAATTCCCCAGCTGCCATGATGGTAATGGGATTTGAACAGGCCTCTATATTAATAGTCCCATAAAATAGCAACCACGCGCTCTTTCCCAATTACCTCCAAATCACTCAATGGTAGAAGTTACTGTTTTGACACGAACATTGGTACTTCACACTGATTCATTACATTTAATTCTGGCAAGATTACAAAACCACAAATCTAATCGTTTATTGAAGACATCATCAAACATCAACTGAATGGGATGCCCTGGTTGTCGATAATGACAATACTATGCACCACCGAGTAACATATCCACCATCTCCAGAGCTGTAATTCTATCCACTGGAATCTTGAAAACTCCAAGGAATCTTGCTGCTGGTACAACATCCAGAACCTGTCTGCCTGAAAACTGGAACTGCTGGAAAAAAATAAAACATTTTGAAAATGTTTCATTTCATATTTAGCTTAATGAAATTCAGACTTTTTGGAACAATTCGGCTAACCTCTATTTCACAGTGGCATGTTGGACTAGTTATCAGCTTCGCCATTTCACTTACACTGGCACGCTGGTCTAGTTGCCACACTCTGAATTGACATGAACAACCCTTGACCCCACTTGACCTGGCCTGGCCCAAACCACCTTACCAGTTGTATTCACTGAAATCCGGGGAAAACCGAAATCCAGCATGCGCTCAGTCAAGAAGGTGCCGGATTTTACCGGGAATATCAATGACTTTTAAAGGGGTTCCTCAGGTTGTTGTGATACACATGTCGGATGCATTGGAACCTGTGATGTAATCAGCAAAATCAAAGTGGAACTGCTCTGAAAGTCCATTTGTACAGTTCTCATCAATTTCCAAAAGGATTTCAAAGCTATGAGGGTGCTTTGCTAAACTGTGGATATTTTTAAGATATATTGAGTAACTTGAGGAAGCCAGTAGTAGTGGAAACAAGGATTTTTTTGAACTATGTACAATACCCTGCCCACTGTTCATAGTATATATAAATGATTTGGAGGAAATTGTAACTGGTCTGATTAGTAAGTTTGCAGACGACACAAAGGTTGGTGGAATTGCGGATAGCGATGAGGACTGTCAGAGGATACAGCAGGATTTAGATTGTTTGGAGACTTGGGGGGAGAGATGGCAGATGGAGTTTAATCCGGACAAATATGAGGTAATGCATTTTGGAAGGTCTAATGCAGGGAAGGAATATATATTGAATGGTAGAACCCTCAAGAGTATTGACAGTCAGAGTGAGATCTAGGTGTACAGGTCGACAGGTCACTGCAAGGGGCAACACAGGTGGATGAGGTAGTCAGGAAGGCATGCTTGCCTTCATTGGCCGGCGCATTGAGTATAAGAATTGGCAAGTCATGTTGCAGCTCTATAGAACCTTAGTTAGGCCACACTTGGAGTATAGTGTTCAATTCTGGTCGCCACACTACCAGAAGGATGTGGAGGCTTTAGAGAGGGTGCAGAAGAGATTTACCAGGATGTTACCTGGTATGGAGGGCATTAGCTATGAGCAGCGGTTGAATAAACTCAGTTTGTTCTCACTGGAACGACGGAGGTTGAGGGGCGAGCTGATAGAGGTCCACAAAATTATGAGGGGCATAGAAAAAGTGGATAGTCAGAGGCTTTTCCCCAGGGTAGAGGGGTCAATTACTAGGGGGCATAGGTTTAAGATGTGAGGGGCAAGGTTCAGAGGAGATGTACGAGGCAAGTTTTTTTACACAGAGGGTAGTGAGTGCCTGGGAACTCGCTGCCGGAGGAGGTGGTGGAAGCAGGGACGATAGTGACATTTAAGGGGCATCTTGACAAATATATGAATAGGATGGGAATAGAGGGATACGGACCCAGGAATTGTAGAAGATTTTTGTTTAGATGGGTAGCATGGTCGGCACAGGCTTGGACAGTGGAAGAGCCTGTTCCTGTGCTGTACTTTTCTTTGTTCTTCGTTCTTTGTTCACTGCAGTAACTCTCTCCCTATCGAGTTCTTATACCCCACAAATACCTTACAGGGTGGGAACAATTAACTTCCCTGTGGACCTTGCAGAATATGTGCCCCCCATTACAGGGGCAGGTGATCTCTAAAAAATGTGAAATGAAATGAAAATCGCTTATTGTCACGAGTAGGCTTCAATGAAGTTACTGTGAAAAGCCCCTAGTCGCCACATTCCGGCGCCTGTCCAGGGAGGCTGGTACGGGAATCGAACCGTGCTGCTGGCCTGCTTTAAAAGCCAGCGATTTAGCTGAGTGAGCTAAACCAGCCCCTGGTTTATAGTTATGTATAGTTGCAGTGTATATTGAGCCGGCTAGTTAGGCACCAACAAAGAAGACCCATTTGGGATCTATCATGTGATGTATGTAACAGTTATTGTAAATAAACCAAGTTTCTTTAAACTACTCGGTGTGGACTCCTTTGTCACCTTATAAAATTGGCAATGAGGGTCTAGCTGGACAGCTATTAACGCTGCTACAGCATTGGACAAGTCACCTCCCAGTCCCTATTGGATAAAGGTTGGATTTTATTTCATTGTTCCTCTGTCCGGATGATGAGATACCTTTGACACCAGGTTGGAAGACTGGAATCAGCATGAGGAGTGAATGCACGACTAGTTTAGGGCCGACAATATCACGGAGAATGACGGCCAGACAGTCACCCTGCTGACTGCCTGTGGTGCACATACATTTGGAGTGATATGAAGCTTTATCTATCCAGAGGCGCCTGACACACAAACCTTCAACCAACTAGTAACTCTCGTGGGGCAGCTCCTAAACCCAGCTCCATCTGGGGTATAGTTTAAATACTACCGAGTGGACCCCAGGTGAGTCCATCACTGAGTATTTGTCGCGTTTGCTCAAGATTGCAGAATTTAACCCCACTGTCCTGCAGAAATGCTGTGTGATCGTTTAGTATGTCAATGCGACCATACTAAAAAAAACTATTGGCCGAACCTTCCCTGAATCTACAACAAACTGTATGAACGTTGCTCTCCTGGGAAAGCGCAGAGTGAGCGGCGCAGTAAATACAAGGAATGGAAGTGAACCCCTTGGGACGGGAACCCTCCCCAGATGACTACCCTACCCTGGACTGAACATTGTAATGGTTCAACCCGCTGGCCGAAGGCGGAGTTGTCTTGACGAGAAACTTCCCCAAAATACTCTGAGGGAGGGTTAGGTCATTGCGGGGTATTTAGTCGCGGCCCAGGCAAGAGCACAGACCACAGACCAACCAGAGATTCAGACGCCCCAGAGGTAGGTGCCATCCTAGAGCCCATACCTTACACTTGGAAAAACCTGACGAAGATAACTGCATGCAGTTAAATTGCGTGGCGGCACCCCAGGTGGCCCCCATAAGGATCACATTGCAGGTAAATGGACATCTGCTGGACATGGAACTGGACACTGGTGCGGCGGTTTCCATTGTGGGATGAAATATATTCATATTTATTAGACAGGGCATACCGGACTTGGACCTGACCGATACCAAGGCTAGATTGTCCACCTATACTGATGAACCTTTGGATTGCAGGTACCACCATGACTCTGGTGATTTATGGTCACTAGTTGGTGCACCTGCCACTTATTATGGTCAGAGGACAAGACCTCAGCTAGTCGGGCCTTGATTGGTTGCGTCATTTGCAACTAAATTGGCAACATATTTCCGGCTATGCCCAGTCCCCTATGCGATTTTGGAACAAGTAGAAACTGAGCTCTATCGGCTAGAAAATCTGGGTATCATTAGGCTGTATGCTTTGCGGATTGGGCAGCGCCGGTGGTGCCGGTATTAAAACCAGACAAGACAGTCCGGTTATGCAGGGACTAAACTCACCATGAATAGGGCTACAAGGTTGGACCACTACCCCATACCTCACATTGAGGAGCTTTACGCCAAGTTGGCGGGTAGAAGCTTGTTCACTAAACTCGATTTGAGCCATACGTTTTTACATCTTGAGCTGGACGCGACCTCTCGAAAACATGTTACAGTAAATACACAGAGGACTTTATGAGTACACCCGTTTGCCTTTTAGGGTGTCTTCTGCCTGTGCTATATTTCAATGAGTAATGGAGAACATCCTGAGGGGGTTGCCATGCGTGACGGTCTATTTACATGATGTGCTTGTCACGGACGAGACCGAACAAGAGCACCTGGAGAATAGTGGAGAATGGCCAATTGCTTTTGCCTCTCGGACGCTGGCTGCGGAAGAATTGAAATATGCACAGATTGAAAAGGAGGTGGTGATCCGGTCGTGAAAACATTTCACCAATACGTTTACAGCCGCCATTTTACTATTGTTACGAACCCTAAGCCTTTACTCGGTCTTTTTAAGGAGGACAAGGCAATCATGGCCATTGCCTCCAAGAGGATCTAGCGCTGGGCCCTGCTGTTCAGGCTGCCTATGAATATTATTTCAAGCATCGGCCGGGGTCCTAGATAGCAAATGCCAACGCACTGAGCCGTTTACCTTTGCCAACTAGCCCCACATTTCCTTCCCAGGGTGGATGAAGTGATCACCACTCTGAAGCTGATGGATTCATTGCCTGTCACGGCATCTCAGATTCGTGAATGGACTCAGACAAACCCGGTTCTCGCAAAGGTTCACCACATTGTATTATATGGAGGTCTACATCGACAGATACCAGGCGGGTTATGGGCATTTTCATCCAAATTGACTAAATTTAGTGTGGAGAACTATATAAGGTATGAGTGTCACCATTCCTGATAAAGGCTAGAAGTTGATGTCGAAGGACAAGGGAAATCCAGGGTGCCCAAACTTAAGATGTTGGCTCACAGTTACATCTGGTGGCCAGGCCTCGATGCGGACATTGAGAAGATGGCCCAGCAATGCTACATCTGTCAGAAGCACCAGAAGATCCCACCAACTGTGCTCCTTCACCCTTGGGAGTGACCAGGACGATCGTGGCATGATTGCATGCTGACTTTGTTCTCCCATTTCAGGGTTCAAAGTTCCTCCTCTTAATTGATTCCCATTCAAAATGGGTGGAGGTCCAGAAGATGGCAGTGACCACCACCCAGACAACCATCGAGAGGTTGCATTTGAGGTCTATTACATTCGCACCACCCTATGCCAACTGGCCTCTTATTGTTCATCAGAGCGGGCAGTACAGGCATTTAAAATGGGCCTCAAGAAGCAGTCTTCAGGTTCGATGGGCACTAGGCTGGCTCATTTCTTATTTTGCTCCAGGACCACTCCACACGCTGTGCGGTGTGGAGTGTATGGCCCTGGCCGAAATGCTGATGTGGTGTAGGCTTCGAACTCACCTTAGTATGATTTTCCTGGGCATAGTTGCAAAAGTGCACCACAACCAGGAGCTGCAAGGACGTTGCCCCATTCGGCATCGACCACCTCGATGTCCGGTACAAGGTGATTCTGTGTATATTTGAAACATTACAAAGGCGCCTAGTGGGCAACCGGAACTATCCTCCGCCAGACAGTGCCAGTTTCCTATCAAGTACAAGTCCAAGGTCAGATCATGCAAAAGCACTTTGATAATATTTGGTCCAGCCTCTTTGACAGCCTCCTCATGAATACAACGTCCTCACCCAGCCTTCTCTGGTCTGAAGCAGCCCGTAACGGGACTCCAAGGGGGTCAAGAGGCTGAGATAAATGTGGTTGTGAATACCGGTTCAGAGATAGAAACTCAAGCCACAGGTGGAGCAACCACCACAACGATCAAAACAGAAGCGGCGTTCCCTCTCCAGATTCATGCCGCCCAATCCAACGCCTTGGGTTCTCGACCTCCGACCAGGCACAAAGAAAGTCTAGTGCCCTCCTTCCTCACAGACGTCAGAGGATTCTTCAGACATTGAAGGGGAAGGATATTATAACCTTTATGGGGTGGGACCAATATAAGAAGATATTACGACAGGTAACCAGAGGTTTGGTCCAAGAGGTAGGTTTTATAGAGGGTTTTCCACAAACTGTCTAAAAGGGTGATGGAAGCAGGGCACTGGGGAAAGAGCAGGGAGTGGAACCAATTGGGTAGTTCTTTCAAAAAGCCAACACAGGCACAACGGGACAAATGGCCTTCCTCATTACTGTCTGATTCGATGATCCCATTTACCCACCGACTCATTAAGAATCCATGTAAATGTTATCCTTTATATAATAAGCATTAGTTTACTTTTGAGCTGCTTCCTGCTTCTGGTGGAGCTTGATGGACATAGAGGAATGGATGAGTCGGTGGTCTATCCAGCAGTCATCTGCACTGATCATTGCTTTGGCGATGAAGGCATCCTTTTGGTCTCGGGATCGGCAAATGATGAAGTCGATCGTGTGCCAGTGCTTTGATCGTGGATATCTCCAGGAAGTTTTGAAAAACAATGTGTTGGTGATAACAAACTGGTGTTCCATACATTTGGTGAGCAGGAGAATCCCGTTGGAGTTGCAATTCCAGCTCCTTCATTTCTGATGATTCCTTTCCAGATTTGGGTGTCCTTTCCAACCCTGGCGGTGAATTCCCAAAGAGGGTGAACTTGTCTTGAATAAGGATGTTGGAGATGATGGTGTCCAGAGTGAAGTAGAAGCCTTCTTTAGATTCATCATTGGCATCAATGGTTGGAGCGTACACACTCACGACCATTGCCTGCTATTTCTTGGCGCGTTGTGTGCGGAGGGTCATGAGGTGCTCATTGATGCTGACAGGGACCTCCTTGAGTCATTTGAAAAATTTGTTCTTGATGGCAAAACAAATTCCATGCATCCTGGCTGATCCTCAGGTTTTCTTCTCCAGAAGGTGGTGTATCTTCCCACCTGTCCTTCACCTGCTCTTCAGATCTCTTGCAGGGCAGCAATGTGAATGTTGAAGTTCCTGAGTTCACAGGCAACAAGAGCAATTTTCTATTCCGGTCAATTGTTTTTCTCATTATCCATGAGGTTCCGAAATTTTGTTTAACTTTAATTTTCTGACCGCAGTATGTCTGCTGGATGTGGTTTTCCAGCCAGGTTGGAGTCAGAACAGACTATTTTTAGGGCACCTTATCCTGAAAAGGGCTGCTCAGCCATGAAACATAGACGGTAACAAGCCATTCGACCCTTCGAGCCTGTTCCGCCATTCATTATAATCATGGCTGATCATCAAGTTCAACACCCTGATCCCACCTTCTCCCCATATCCTTTGATCCCTTTAGCCCCAAGAGCGATATCTAATTCCTTCTTGAAATTACACAGCATTTTGGCCTCAATTACTTTCTGTGGTAGTGAATTCCACAGATTCACCACTCTCTGGGTGAAGAAATTTCTCCTCACCTCAGTCCTAAAAAGTTATTCTCAATCTATAACCCCTATTTCTGGACTCCTCCATCATCGGGAACATTGTTTCTGAATCTGCCCTATCTAATCCTGTTAGAATTTTGTAATGGATGTAATTTTTGAGAGGATGCCCTCTCACTCTTCTAAACTCCAATGAATACAATCCTTACCGACTTAGTCTCTCCTCATATGACAGTCCTGCCATCCCAGGAATCAGCCTGGTAAACCTTTGCTGCACTCCCTCCATGGAAAGAACATCCTTCCTCAGAAAAGGACACAAAAATTGCACAGAATACTCCAGGCGTGACCTCACCAATGCCATGTACACTTGCAGTCAAGCATCTCTATTCCTATACGCAAATCTTCTCACTATGAAGGAAAACATACCATCTGCCTTCTTTACTGCCTGCTGTACCTGCATGCTTAATTTCAGCGACTGATGCACGAGGACGCCAAGGTCTCGCTGTGTATCCACCTCTCTCAATTTACACCCTTTCAAATAACATAGAACATAGAACATAGAACGATACAGCGCAGTACAGGCCCTTCGGCCTACGATGTTGCACCGACATGGAAAAAAACTAAAGGCCATCTGACCTACACTATGCCCTTATCATCCATATGCTTATCCAATAAACTTTTAAATGCCCTCAATGTTGGCGAGTTCACTACTGTTGCAGGTAGGGCATTCCACGGCCTCACCACTCTTTGCGTAAAAAACCCACCTCTGACCTCTGTCCTATATCTATTACCCCTCAATTTAAGGCTATGTCCCCTCGTGCTAGCCACCTCCATCCGCGGGAGAAGGCTCTCGCTGTCCACCCTATCTAACCCTCTGATCATTTTGTATGCCTCTATTAAGTCACCTCTTAACCTTCTTCTCTCTAACAAAAACAACCTCAAGTCCATCAGCATTTCCTCATAAGATTTTCCCTCCATACCAGGCAACATCCTGGTAAATCTCCTCTGCACCCGTTCCAAAGCTTCCACGTCCTTCCTATAATGAGGCGACCAGAACTGTACGCAATACTCCAAATGCGGCCGTACTAGAGTTTTGTACAACTGCAACATGACCTCATGGCTCCGGAACTCAATCCCTCTACCAATAAAGGCCAACACACCATAGGCCTTCTTCACAACCCTATCAACCTGGGTGGCAACTTTCAGGGATCTATGTACATGGACACCGAGATCCCTCTGCTCATCCACACTACCAAGAATTTTACCATTAGCCAAATATTCCGCATTCCTGTTATTCTTTCCAAAGTGAATCACCTCACACTTCTCCACATTAAACTCCATTTTCCACCTCTCAGCCCAGCTCTGCAGATTATCTATGTCCCTCTGTAACCTGCAACATCCTTCCGCACTGTCTACAACTCCACCGACTTTAGTGTCGTCTGCAAATTTACTCACCCATCCTTCTGCGCCCTCCTCTAGGTCATTTATAAAAATGACAAACAGCAACGGCCCCAGAACAGATCCTTGTGGTACACCACTCGTAACTGAACTCCATTCTGAACATTTCCCATCAACTACCACTCTCTGTCTTCTTTCAACTAGCCAATTTCTGATCCACATCTCTAAATCACCCTCAATCCCCAGCCTCCGTATTTTCTGCAATAGCCGACCGTGGGGAACTTTATCAAACACTTTACTGAAATCCATATACACCACATCAACTGCTCTACCCTCGTCTACCTGTTCAGTCACCTTCTCAAAGAACTCGATAAGGTTTGTGAGGCATGACCTACCCTTCACAAAACCATGCTGACTATCCCTAATCATATTATTCCTATCTAGATGATTATAAATCGTATCTTTTATAATCCTCTCCAAGACTTTACCCACCACAGACGTTAGGCTCACCGGCCTATAGTTACCGAGGTTATCTCTAATCCCCTTCTTGAACAAAGGGACCACATTTGCTATCCTCCAGTCCTCTGGCACTATTCCTGTAGCTAATGATGACCTAAAAATCAAAGCCAAAGGCTCAGCAATCTCTTCCCTGGCTTCCCAGAGAATCCTAGGATAAATCCCATCAGGCCCCGGGGACTTATCTATTTTCACCTTGTCCAGAATTGCCAACACTTCTTCCCTACGCACCTCAATGCCATCTATTTTAATAGCCTGGGTCTCAGCATTCTCCTCCACAATATTATCTTTTTCTTGAGTGAATACTGACGAAAAGTATTCATTTAGTATCTCGCTTATCTCCTCAGCCTCCACACACAACTTCCCACCACTGTCCTTGACTGGCCCTACTCTTACCCTAGTCATTCTTTTATTCCTGACATACCTATAGAAAGCTTTTGGGTTTTCCTTGATCCTACCTGCCAAAGACTTCTCATGTCCCCTCCTTGCTCGTCTCAGCTCTCTCTTTAGATCCTTCCTCGCTTCCTTGTAACTATCAAGCGCCCCAACTGAAACTTCACGCCTCATCTTCACATAGGCCTCCTTCTTCCTCTTAACAAGAGATTCCACTTCTTTGGTAAACCACGGTTCCCTCGCTCGACCCCTTCCTCCCTGCCTGACTGGTACGTACTTATCAAGAACATGCAATAGCTGCTCCTTGAACAAGCTCCACATATCCAGTGTGCCCAACCCTTGCAGCCTACTTCTCCAACCTACACATCCTAAGTCATGTCTAAATGCATCATAATTGCCCTTCCCCCAGCTATAACTCTTGCCCTGTGGGGTATACTTATCCCTTTCCATCACTAACGTAAAGGTCACCGAATTGTGGTCACTGTTTCCAAAGTGCTCACCTACCTCCAGATCTAACATCTGGCCTGGTTCATTACCCAAAACCAAATCCAATGTGGCCTCGCCTCTTGTTGGCCTGTCAACATATTGTGTCAGGAAACCCTCCTACACACATTGTACAAAGAACGACCCATCTAATGTACTCGAACTATATCCTTTCCAGTCAATATTTGGAAAGTTAAAGTCTCCCATAACAACTACCCTGTTACTTTCGCTCTTTTCCAGAATCATCTTCGCCATCCTTTCCTCTACATCCCTAGAACTATTAGGTGGCCTATAGAAAACTCCCAACAGGGTGACCTCTCCTTTCCTGTTTCTAACCTCAGCCCATACTACCTCGGAAGAAGAGTCCCCATCTAGCATCCTTTCCGCCACCGTAATACTGTCCTTGACTAGCAGCGCCACACCTCCCCCTCTTTTGCCCCCTTCTCTGAGCTTACTAAATCACCTAAACCCCGGAACCTGCAACAACCATTCCTGTCCCTGCTCTATCCATGTCTCTGAAATGGCCACAACATCGAAGTCCCAGGTACCAACCCATGCTGCCAGTTCCCCTACCTTATTTCGTATACTCCTGGCATTGAAGTAGACACACTTCAAACCACCTACCTGAACACTGGCACCCTCCTGCGACGTCAAATCTGTGCTCCTGACCTCTAGACTCTCAATCTCCCATACCCCAAAACTACAATCCAGGTTCCCATGCCCCTGCTGAATTAGTTTAAACCCCCCCCAAAGAGCACTAACAAATCTCCCCCCCAGGATATTGGTGCCCCTCAGGTTCAGATGTAGGCCATCCATAACAATCTGCCTTCCTATTTTTTACTACCGAAGCAGATAGTCTCTCATTTATTCATATTATGCTGCATCTGCCAAGCATATGCCCACTCACTCAGCCAGTCCAAATCCCACTGAAGCATCTCTGCATCTCAGCTCACCCTCCCACCCAACTTTGTATCATCTGCAAATTTGGAGATAATACATTTAGTTCCCTCATCCAGTTGGGGTCCTAGTATAGATCACTACGGTACCCGCCTGCCAATCAGAAAAAGATCCATTTCTTCTTTTGCTTTTTGCTAACTAGCTTTCTATCCATCTCAAGATGCTACCCATACTCTCATGCACTTTAACTTTACATAATATATGTGAGACCTTGTTGAAGGCCTTTTGAAAGTTTAAATAAACCACATCCACCAGTTCTCCCTGGCCAACTCTATTAATTACATCTTCAAAGATTTCTAGAAGATTTATCAAGCATGATTTTCCTTTCATAAATCCATGCTGACTTTGTCTGATTACACCACTGCTTTCCAAATGCTGTGCTATGAAATCCTTGATAATGGACTCTAACAACGTCCCTACTTCAGGCATTAGGCTCACTGGTCTATAGTTGCCTGTTTTCTCGCTACCTCCCATTTTGAATAGCGGGGTAATAATAGCTCCTCTCCAATCTGTAGGAACCATTCCAGAGTCCAAAGAATTTTCAAAAATGAACATCAATGGATCTACTTTTTCTAGGGCCAATTTCTTGGAGCCAACCGAACGTTCAAGTCTCTCCCCCACTGTAAGGTGGCAATCCAAGGAAAGGGCAATGTTGACCGGCTTCAAAAGCTAAGCATGCAAGTGAACTTCCAACTTTGTCTTCTCCAAAATCTCCCAAGTGTCCATTCGAATGGAGTGGAGGAAAACCAGAAAGAGCTGAAGATAGCCATCATCTCAAGCTGTGAAGAAACCATTGGCCACAAGACGAGGAATCACCAAGCACAAAATGGCATAACCAGCAAGGCAAAAAACAGAGCTCATCAGTTAGCCATGGTGGAGGTACAAAGAAGAAGTATGGAAATCAAGAGCCAATGGTGGACTGAGAAATAGGACCTGCAACTCCTCACTGACAAGTACGACACCCAGGGCTTCTTCAATGCCACAATGGCAGTATATGGACCCAATATCCTAGACCTCAAACCGGTGTGTAGTAAGGATGAAACCCTCTTGAGAGGCAGAGAAAACAATGGCCTTCAATGGAGAGAACACTGCAAAGAACTCCTAAACCATGATAAAACCATAGATGAGGATGCACTTGAGGAAATCCTCAAACTCCCCATCAAAGATTATCTTGGACTTCCACCATGTATGGATGAAGTCGAAGCCACCATTAAACACATGGAGAATGAAAAAGCTGCAGGAGTACAAGGGATACCAGTAGATGCGTTCAAACTTGGATAAAAAGAGATCACCCGTCATCTCCATCAGCTGTTGCTGAAAATCTGGGACAGAGAAGAAATTCCTGCCGACCTCAGAGATGCCGTCATCACCACCATCTTCGAGAATGAGGACAAAGCAGACTGTGGGAGCGACCGAAGAACGTCCTGACTCCCCATCCTAGGGAAGCTCATTCCTTGAATCCTTGCGAGCTACCTTCTCCCAGTCTCTGAAGAAATCCTTTCGGAAAGCCATTGTGGCATCTGACCAAACTGTGGAACACCGGACATAATTTTTATCGATCTGACCAAGGCTTATGTTGCTCGTTTTGGTGAGTGTGCTTTACACTCAATTGGCTCTGTTTTATTACCTTGCTCTAGAGTCGCCAGGTATCTTTATGCTACCACCACGAGGTTCAAGTTCAATTGCTGATCAATAACTCAATACACCAGTTAGTAAGGTTGAAATCAAAACACGTTTATTATATACACAGTTAATCGCTACTCATGCATAAACACTACAAGACTAGACTATCTCTACCACTACAGGCCAATACTTATCTTTGGAAAAGACCCACTGGGTCAGGGAACAATGGCCTCTTGTTCAATCCTGGGGCTGCGGGCTTCCAACTGGTACGGACTAAGGGTCAGGAGTGCCTATCTCGTAGCGTGCGTTGACTGGGCACTTACTTGTCGGTGTAGCTGTTAGCCAGGCCTCTCCTTCTCACGGTCAAGAGTTCTTCCAAGCTGCTAAGATGTTCTGCTGGGAGGGCCGGCTAAGAGAGTGAATTGAATTTGGGACCTGTCTTTTATAGGCCCCAGGGGCTTCGCGCCCTTTTGGGCGGACCCCGTTCCTGCCTCCAATCGATTGGATCACGTACCAATCGATCGGTTTGAATTCCCCCAATACTGGGGCTGTTCCCTGATCGCTGGACGTTCCTTGGGTGCTCGCTAGCCTCTTTTGTGTTGGACTCCTGCTGGCGCCGAGGTGTCTGACTTGTTTTGACCATTCTCGATTGTTACCATTGTGCCCGGGAATCGCTCATTAATATTCAGATTGCTGGTTTCAATGCTGTCTGCTTTCTGCGAGTCGAATATACAGGAAAACTTTGCAAACTGCTTCCTTCTCAGAGCCTGTCCATTTTTTCCCTGCGTTCTTTGCGAATCTCCATTTTAAACTAGGGAAGTGGCCAACCCAGGTGGCTACACTTTTGACTCAGTCAATTGGGAAGTACTATGAAAAACCCTGTCAAAGGCCAGCTGCCCAGAGAAATTCATCAACATCCTCCGACTTCTCCAGGACAATATGTCGGCAATAGTCCTCACTGATGAAAATAACATAGAAACCTTCAAGGTCAAGTCTGGAGTCAAGCAGGGATGTGTCATCGCCCCCACCATATTCTTCATCACCACCATCCTTCACCTTGCCAGGACCAAGCTTCCCAGTGGTGTGGACATCATCTACAGGATGGAGGGAAAACATTTCAACCTCAACCGGATGCCTGAGGATGAGAGTCTTTGGCGGCCATGATATCTATGCTGACACCAACATCCCCGTGTACAAAGGAGTCACCGTCCCAACCCATCTATGTGGCTCAGAAACTTGGGTTATGTACAGATGCCACCTCAAAGCCCTGGAGAGGTGTCATCAACATTGTCTGAGATGGATTATCTGCATCAGCTGGGAGGACAGGTGTACTGACATGTGTCCTTGAAGAGGCACCAGCATCGAGGCCATGATCATCCATAACGACTGGGCCGGCCATGTGATTAGTACGTCAGAGATCGAACTGCCAAAGCAAATATTCTTTGCCCAGCTCAAGCAAGAGCAAAGAACAAGAGGAGGACAACGTAACACACTTCAAAGACACCCTGAAGATTTACCTCAAGAAATGCAAAACAAGGGCAGCACGGTGACGCAGTGGTTAGCATTGCTGCCTACGGTGCTGAGGACCCGGGTTCGAATCCCGGCCCTGGGTCACTGTCCGTGTGGAGTTTGCACATTCTCCCCGTGTCTGCGTGGGTTTCACCCCCACAACCCAAAGATGTGCAGGATAGGTAGATTGGCCACTCTAAATTGCCCCTTAATTGTAAAAAATAATTGGGTACTCTAAATTTATTTTAAAAAAGAAATGCAAAACAGACATCAACACCTGGGACACCTTTGTTCAGAAGAGACTGACTTGGAAGAACCTCCTGATTGAAGGGACACAATTCTTTGAGGACATCTGACGATGACAGAAGGCCCAGAAACGGAGCCTAAGAAAGTAATGTCAGCGATCGAGCGTCCAGGGATCAATGCCATCTCCTGGAAACACCTGCAAAGTATATGGTCAAAAATGCAGCTCTAGGATTGGTCTCATCCTCCATGCAAGAACCCACAGCACCCATGACCAGCAGCACAAAGTTTCTTAGTCTTTAGCGAGTGATCGCCGAAGAACATTTTAATTTTAGAGAATTATTTTATTCAGCTTGATCCATTTTCTTTGCCAATAGCAAATGTTATTTGCAAACATTGGCAGCCAGTGCACTCAACATTGTTGCTCACTAATGTAGTAGAGAAGACTATAAAATTATTGCTTCTCGTTTATTAAAAAGTAAATTGTTATTGACTTCAGGGAAATGTTACAGCACTGTATGTATGTGATATACTTCTGAGTTTAATTGGATAAAACATTGTGAATAATAAACGTTAATTTATTAAAAGTAGGCATGTTGCAATTGACACTGAACATAATTAGTGTACCAACTGGAGTTATGCACACATATGCAATCAGCTTTAATAATGGACAAATCATACCGTGAATATCAAATACTAATTTCAGAAGCTAGGATAAACATATTAGCATGACAATGCAAGCAAGCAGAACAAATGGCAACTTGCAGAAGTGCTGTACTAGCAAATGGCAATACACTTATCTGTAACTCATCTTTGGTCAACTAACACACAGACATTGTTCTTATCACAGTGTCAATGATAAGATGTCTTGTAGTTATATAGTGCCTTTAACATAGTCAAACATCCCAGGGCACTTTAGCGTTATAAAATAAAATTTGATGCAAGGCATATAAAGAACTTTTAGGGCAAATTGACGAAAGATAAATTTCAAGAAGCATCTTAAAGGAAGAGTGGAAATAGAGAAGCAGAGAGGTTTGAGGAAGGAAATTGTTTGTGGGGGGTGGGGGGGGAGGGGGGGTGGCGGGGAATACCTTCACAAGCAAATGTACATCTGGCTATGGAGGTTGTATGTTCAAGAATCAAACAATTAATCAAGCTTTCATGGCTTAATGTGAACAATACATTTGGTCATCACTCCTCACAATTACATCAAAGCCCAGCTGAGCTTCAAGAGCTAGAAAATCATTTATCTCAGCGGGGAGATGTATTTTACTGAAAGTTTTGAGTTTATTAAAGGATCATCCATCCTTCATGTGGTTACTGAATGTTTCTTTTCACAACAGATTGACCACTTCAGGGGATTTAACCTTTTTTTTTGAAGGGACCTTTTAGGTGGGTTTTTTCAGCACAAACTATGTTTGGGTGAGCACTCTATTAGATTGAGAGAAGCATTTCTGTCATATCCATTTCAAAGCCATTCTGAAGTTTGCCCATGTTGGATATTGGGTGCGTCACTGTGGAGGACATATGGGGGCCATGGGGCATAGAGGGAGTATGGAGGATATGAGGAGGCATGGAGGGGCATAGAGAAATGGAGGAGTTTTAATGGGGCTCACGGGTATGTGGGATGGGTGGAGAGTGAATGGGGTGTGAGGAGTGAGGGCTTGAGGGACTGATATTCAACATTTCAACTCGGCCAATAAACAAAGATGGCCCAATAAACAAAGGTGGGCATTCTAACCTGCCAGTCTAGCTAACTACCCACTTCTGTTGTCATCTCAGACCTGCCTGACGAGCCAGTGTGCTCGACTCCACCCCATCTCCCCGCAATGAAAATTTGGCGGGTGGTGGCAACTCCTGACTCCATCTTCCCACCTGCTTCATGAATTTCTGCCTTGTAGATCAGGATTTTGCTGGATTCATAAATCTGCTTCATTTTGGTTCTTTTACCAATTTCCTTAAATCTGGTTTTCATACATTTATTCATAGAATGTGGGCATCGCTGGTTAGCCCTTGCAAGAGTTGTGATGAGCTGCCTTCTTGAACCTCTGCAGTCCATGTGTTGCAGATACACCCATACTATTGTTAAGAAGGGAGTTCTAGGATTGTGACTCAGTGGCAGTGAAGGAATGGAGATCTATTTCCAAGTCAGGATGGTGTGTAGCTTAGTGGGGGAACTTGCAGGTAATGGTGTTCCCATATGTCTACTGCCCTTGCCCTTCTAAATGCAAAGGGTTGCGGAATTGTACTCTGGTTACTGTCCCTTCTGTAACTAGTGATAGTTTCTCCTTCTTTACCTAATGAATATCCTCAATGGTTTTAAACGGCTCTATTAAATATACTCCAAAATTTATCTTTTCGAAGGAAAACAACCGCAGGTTTTCTCATCTTCCCACTTATCTGAAGCATCGTCTTGCATCATTGACTTTGTCTATATATATGTTTCTGGAACCTACCTCTTCATTCTACTGAGGAAGGAGCAGTGCTCCGAAAGCTAGTGATTTGAAACAAACCTGTTGGACTTTAACCTGGTGTTTTAAGACTTCTTACTGTGCTCACCCCAGTCCAACGCTGGCATCTCCACATCACATTTATCTGAAGTTCATTATCATGGCACCATTTTTAAAAAATAAATTATACCCAATTTTCTTTCCAATTAAGGGGCAATTTTAGCGTGGCCAATCCACCTAACCTGCACATCTTTGGGTTGTGGGGGTGAAACCCACGCCGACACGGGGAGAATGTGCAAACTCCACACAGACAGTGACCAGGGCTGGGATTCGAACCCAGGTGCTCAGCGCTGTAGGCAGCAATGCCACGTGCTGCCCCATCATGGCGCCATTATAAATGTGGCTAAAGGAATTCATGTTGTTAAAAGGTGATAAGATGTACACACTTATGCAACATCTTTTAATAGATTATAGTCAGCCATTCTAGTGGATGAAGGCATTCTTCAATGTATTCCTATGCCAATACAGAACTGATGCACCTAGGTTTCAATCCTGACATGCCAGTCAGTGTACATAGCACCAGACATAAGCAGAAATCAGCCCCTTCAGTGAGGGAGATTAAAAAATGGGTGAACAAAACAATACAGGAGATAGCTTCACTTTTCATAAATTGTATTAAAACCTAAATGTAAAATAAGATGAAGTTTTGAAATTACAGTGCCTATACCTCGGTCATGGACTGAATTTGTGTGTTCCTTTTTACTGCTCTTGCTTAATATGTTTGAAGGTAAAAGGGTTGTGTTTTCTTACACTCCGATTTAAAAAACCCCAGCAGCAAACTTTTGTGAGTTTTCTAAAAGATTTATTTATTAGCACATACTCAGCTTGAATGTTTTAAATGCAGCACAGGAGCACAGTGGTTAGAACTGTGGCTTCACTCTGCCAGGGTCCCAGGTTCGATTCCCGGCTTTGGTCACTGTCTTTGCGGAGTCTGCACGTTCTCCCCATGTCTGCGTGGGTTTCCTACGGCTCCGGTTTCCTCCCACAAGTCCCGAAAGACATGCTGTTAGGTAATTTGGACATTCTGAATTCTTCCTCGGTGTACCTGAACAGGCGCCGGAATGTGGCTACAAGGGGCTTTACACAGTAACTTCATTGCAGTGTTAATGTAAGCCTACTTGTGGCAATAAAGATTATTTTAAAAAATGCAACATCTCACTCACTCAACAAACAGGCACGCAAACACACACACACACACAAAGACAAAATGCAGGCGAAGGTATAACAATACAACTTATGATCACCTCAGTCTCTTTCGTGGCACACCTACAGCTTCTTAGATGAGTTGATCTCTTAATTGAAGTGGAGGTCTTGTAAAGCAAAACATTCCACTCAGTAAGTTGAGAAGTTTCTTGTCGTAAAATTTCCAGGTGATTGCAAGAGGTTAGGGAGGGAAAGTCTTTCTCCCACTTCCAAGATATGTTTCTTATCGAGGCTGAGCTGGTTCAATAGCTTTCTGATACAACTCTGTCTGCTGAAAAACTTCTTACTGTTACTTTAAAAGCTTCCTCACTACGTGACTTGTGCAAGTTCAAAGTCCTTTTACCAAAACGGAAAATGTGTGTTGATTGGACATCCTTTGTTGTAACTTGACACCTTGAAATTTACTCAGTCTAGTTTGGATGAGGGACCATCGTTATATATAATGAAGGTCAATGGGATCCATTCACATCTAATATACATTGAGGTTCAATGCTTCTTTTGTAGATGGTGAAACAGAAAGACAAGCCAGCTAGAATGCTGCAGTTTTTTGATTGATGGCCCATCCTTAAACAAAGGAATGTGTGACTTGTCTGGATGACTGTGAATGTTCACATTTAATTAGGGAATTGCTTGGGACTCAGGACTGTCTGGAGCTCAAAATACTAAAATTCACATGATTTGTAGTGATTTTAATAGCCTGTGTTCAAAGTGTTTTAAGTATAGACTGAAACCTCATAATATAATGGAATGTCACACTTGCAAAACTAAAACACAAATCAAAATTACAGTAATAATTAATAATCTTTAGGGCGTCACTGGGACTGCGGCGCTGAGGACCCGGGTTCGAATCCCGGCCCTGGGTCACTGTCCGTATGGAGTTTGCACATTCTCCCCATGTCTGCGTGGGTTCCACCCCCACACCCAAAGATGTGCTGGTTAGGTGGATTGGCCATGCTAAATCCCCCTTAATTGGAAAAGAAAAGTAATTGGCTACTCTAAACTTATAAAAAATTTAATAATTATTAATAATTTTTACTGGTGCACTCACCGCATTAACACAAATCCCCAAGAAATGTCCGCCTTAAGCCTCTGGTCGTTGACCAACTTCTACTTACCTAGACGTGTTTTCTTTGGTCTAGAAGTACGTCCTTTGATCAAATCCATAGGTCGGATCAATATTTTACTTTCACAGCTTCCGGAAAGATCAAACAGGAGCAGTTGCCAAAGAGAGACTCACCGCACGCTTAATTCACCGCTGCCACAGCCATGGACTAGATCGGACGACCGGCTACAGTCTTCCCAGGTCTGGTGTACTGGAGAGGTGACCAAAGACATGTTCAACAATGGGGGAGCAATGAAAATGAAGGCTGTGCAAGAGGACAGGGTTCAAGGAGTGCAAAAAGCTCAACAAGTTAGCAGGCACAACTACATCACTGGTCATTTTCATTCTAAATACCTAAACATCAAAATGCTTTATGGACTTAATCGGTTGAGCAGAAGGGACCTAAATCAAGATCAATTTTCAGTGTCATTTCCCAGCACTTCTCACTTTTCTTTTGTTTTTAACAATAGAATTCTATTGTTTCTCACAGAATATTTGTTTCAAAATGCAATGCATGGCTCATGCTATTCTTGCTCCATGTGCAGGGCCCTTCCTGCATAGCATTGATAAGATGGAATATTGAGCAACTTAGGTTTCGAAACAATTTTTTTTTAACATCAACCTAGTTTGTGCATCATTCTCAGCACGTCAATGGAATCATTTATCAGCAGCCGCCATATTATTCATGCCACATTGTTTGCTAATATTTGTGCAGATCTTCAACCAAACTGCTGACAAAGCTGGTTTCAACTGTTAGCAAAACAGCGTCTAATTCTTCACTGGGATGCGATGAATCTGTGAAAAAGATACAGGAACTATTCTTCTTCAGTTCTACTGCCCAGTAGGACATTTGACATTCTACTGCCCAAAGGCAGGTACGATCCACAGTGCCATGACCTCCACCACAGGCAGGGCAGGAAGGAAGTTCCCACATACACCCCAACCAGAATAGGGGTCGAACTCCGTGGTGTTGGCACCAATCTGATCCACACTGACTAACCAACCAGAATCTCCCTGCTCCAAGAGTCCAAGTTGTGGTAATTTGCACTTTTTAATGTATGTTTTAGTCTGGAAGAATGAATGGTAGTGGTAGAGGCTCCAATTTTCTTTCCATTTCTTGGCTGGCCAGGAATCTCTCTCGCTCATACTACCCTACCAACGGCATACGTTGGAAGGATTTACGAGTTGACACTCAACCTGTTTGTCGGTGTTGTAAATGCGTCCTCCTTGGCCATCTAGACGCATTGTAGGACTTCAACCCAGAACTTCTGACTCAGAAGCAGGGATGCTACCCATTGTGCCACAAGATGGCCAAGATGTAAAGGAAGTCAGTAATGTCGCCTTAGTCTCAGATGACCATAGGCTGCTTTTCCCTTTGAGGGGGAGAGCTGACTGAGCTGGCTGGTGGTGATTTCACCACCCCTGAGGCGAAGGGCAAGGTCAAGAAGGCGGGGCCTTCATGAATAACCTCAGCCGGTGTGGGATGTAACATTGAATCCCCACAAATCGCATTGCTACTTTTCCACATTGGAAGTGTATGATATTGTCACTGTATGTTGACTGCAAAGAGTTGGCCATATGGTTTAGAAATTATGAAATAAAAGTAGTGGCTGGAAAATAGTAATATAACTTTCTCTCTGGGCTTTAGAAATTCAAAACTGCCCTAATTTGGCAGATTTAGGTGTGTACAATTTTAGAATACGAGAGCAGTATGCAGAATTAGTTTATAAAATGTAATAGTGTCAGTTTAATACAGAATAGATTCTTATGAAATGGATTTCATGGGGCCTGTCACTTGTGCGCCAAAGCATATCCTTAGTACAGATCTCCAGAGGTTTGATTTACTGTATCTGCTATGTAAGCACAGTGCTGTTTGACATTCATGTGTTGGCTGGACAGCAGAAAGAGAATTGTTAGAGAGTCAGGAAGCACCGAATTAGGAAAAAAAGGCCAATGAGCTCTTCAGATACCTATTTGTGCCAGGGGAAAATTAGATCAGCCACTTAGCAAATGTTTCATTTTCAGCTCTCACGCTTTCCATGATTTTATTCTCTATTCACTATATTTTGAGCAGCAATTTCTACTCTCACAAATTTCCCCCTTTCTCCACAGAACAATTCCTCAAGCACCAGTCATTTTTGATTACCTTACCTAAGTGGCTATTTTGATGGTTTTTCAAATGCTCACGGGTTCTCAAGTCATCCAAGAGTGGGGTCCCCCCCACCCAACTTTGATAATCAAGCCCATGAACTCTGGATTGAAAACAGGTCAAGTATGAGGGGCATTATAACCAAACGCAATATTTTCACTTGGTGGGTTGAATGTTCTGGGACCTTCAGCAGGGGGATAGGAGGAAGGAAAGGCTTAGAGGAGCTTAAAACAATAGGGAAGGAGGGCAGATGGAACCATCCCAATGTCTTACAGGTCTCCACTGTAATGCAATGCAATGCAAATTGCTGGATCGGTAGTAGGAGATTTGGCAAACATCCCTCTCCTAAACACAGGGAATCCATCGCCCATTGTGGAATTTCTATTAATGTCCCTGCTGAGATCAGCCAACACAGCACAGACCTGAAGCGGAACACTCCCATGCCCCACTGGCAGGTTCAATGGCAGACGAGGGATGGGGAATTCAGAGGAGGCTAAAGAATTAGTTTCACACTGGCAGGACAATTTCGCTGAATCATCCCCTGGTGCCCGCCAGGGCAGATTAGGAAACCCCCTAGAGGCCAGTGTGAAATTGATTTGCATCCTGCTAATGAGATGCAGATGAAGGCCCAACCACCCATGCCTGATTATCCACCATGCCACTGGGAAAACACCAGTACAAAACATGTCTGGAGCAAGGTGGTGTGCAGACGTTAAGGCTCAACTGAACAATGCCTGTGCCTGCCTCCAGAGTTTGAAATGGAGGCTGCAACACTGGACACCTGCAGTGGGTGGGAGGAGCTTCTACATGTGGATCTTCCAAATTTGCTGTGCTGAAGAAAGTTCATCTTCCAGCCTCAGTATATTCCTGAGATCCATCATTCTGGACTCAGAGAGCTCCCAGAGATCCATCTTCATTTTCAGGAGGTCCATCTTCTTTCTCCAATAGTTCTTCAGTGATATTTGGCGTTTTTTCAATATAGAACATAGAACATAGAACAGCACAGCACAGAACAGGCCCTTCGGCCCTTGTGCCGAACAATGATCACCCTACTCAACCCCACGTATCCACCCGTAACCCAACAACCCCCCCCCCCCCTAACCTTACTTTTTAAGGACACTACGGGCAATTTATCACGGCCAATCCACCTAACCCGCACATCTTTGGACTGTGGGAGGAAACCGGAGCACCCGGAGGAAACCCACGCACACACGGGGAGGACGTGCAGACTCCGCACAGACAGTGACCCAACCGGGAACCGAACCTGGGACCCTGGAGCTGTGAAGCATTTATGCTAACCACCATGCTACCGTGCTGCCCAGATAGGATGGCAAACCATTCAGTATGAACATGAATGATCATCCAACTCAGTATTCTTTCCCCCCATAGCCTTTGATCCATTTAGCCCCAAGAGCAAAATCTAACTGCTTCTTGAAAACAAACAGGGCGGGATTCTCCATCCTGCCACACCCATTTTCTGGTCAGCCCCCCGCCAACAGCAGGATTCTCCGTCCCGGCAGTCAGCCATTGAGATTTCCACTTGTGGGCACCCCCACGCCGTCGGGAAATCCGTGGCCGTGAGTGCGCCGCCAGTCAAACGGAGGATCCCGCCGACGGAGAATCCAGCCCACAATGGTTTGGCTTCCACTGCTTTCTGTGGAAGTGAATGCCACAGGCCGAGCACTCTCTTGGTGAAGAAATTTTTCCTCATCTCAATCCTAAATGGTTTGCCCCTGTCCTTAGACAGTGAGCCCTGGTTCTGGATTCCCTCACCACTGGAAACATCCTACCTGCCCAGCCCTGTTAGAATTTTATAGGTTTCTATGAGATCCCACCCCCTCATTCTTCCGAACTCCAGCAATTATAATCATAACCGACTCAACCTCTCCTCATACATCAGTCCCATCATCCCAGGAATCAGTCTGGTAAACCTTCCCTGCACTCCCTCTAGAGCAAGAATATCTTTCCTCAGATAAGAAGATACAAATGCACACAAATTCTAGGTGTGGTGTCACCAAGACCCTGTCTAACTGCAGCAAGACATCCTGCTCCTGTATTCAAATCCTCTTGCAATGAAGGCCAACATTTGCTATTGAGTGTTCATGTTTGTTCCCAGTTGAAACAAGTCATTTTAAGAGTCCGATCACTTGATGTGTTGATGACATCATCGACCGTTTGTGTGGGCAAGTGGGCTGTCCATCCTAACAGCCTGTAGAGTAAACACTTTCCCAATAAGGCTCTTGTTTATTTGCACCTTCGTGGTCTGCAAACCTATCCTTTAAAAATACAACAAAGAAAACTAGTTGATGGGGAGGTTGGAACTACATTGGCAGACTCCCAGAGAAGTAAAAAAACATATAAAAATCGTCAATCCGTACGCCGATGTCTAAAAAGAATTAAGAAGATAAAACCTTTGCGAGAACCAAGCTGTCAACGAAGGAGGTGCCAAATATCAGCAGCGGACATCGAAGGAACCAAATTTAAATGTAGATTTCGGAGGAAACAAATTGAAACAAAACTCGCCACATGTTCTGCCAGAAAAATCTGGAACAATAGTTTAGAGCTGGAGGTGTTCCAAAACACGGAAGGAAACAGGCTGAGCCCAGGCGGTGCAACAAATATCAAGGCACATCATGCTCACGTGTGGTAGGAAATTTTGGCATCATGGGACCGTTTGATGAGAACGGTAGCGGTTGAGCTCAGTGACTGAAAATTTTGATTATTTTGTCCAAGCGAATAAAATTGAGGTAAATATTGTAGTCACAACCTATGGGAGTACAATGTTGAGGTGGGAGGGTGAGGACATTCAACTTTACAAGTCTGGTCCAGCCAGAAGAGCCAGACTCGGAAACCTATGATGAGATTGTGAAGATATTGCGGGGCCATTTCTTACCTCAACATTTGATCATCGCTGAGGGGGTCAGGTTCCATAAACATAATAAAGAAGAAGGCGAATCAATCACACAGTTCACAGCTACTTTGAAGAAATTAGCTTAACACTGTGAATTTGGAGCTGTCTTGAATGACACCATAAGAGACAGACTAGTGTGTAAGTTAAGAAGCAAAGTTATCTATAAAAGGCCATTAAATCTAAAGAAAATTTCAGAAGTCGTAAACCCACAGCCCACGGTAGCACTGTGATTAGTACTGTTGCTTCACAGCGCCAGGGTTGCAGTTTCGATTCCCGGCTTGGGTCACTGTCTGTGCGGAGTCTGCATGTTCTCCCCGTGTCTGCATTGGCTTCTTCCGGGCGCTCCGGTCTCCTCCCACACATCCCAAAAGACGTGCTGGTAGATAATTTGGATATTCTAAATTCTTCCTCTGTGTACCCATACAGGCGCTGGAATGTGGCCACTAAGTGATTGTCACAGTAACTTCATTGCAGTGTTATTGTAAGCCTACTTGTGACAATAATAAAGATTATTTGGATGTGCGCACTGGTTTCTCACATAATGTCTAATGATGAAGAGGAACCAATAGCGGTTGCATCAAAATCTTCGAACAAAGCAGAAATGAACTATGCACAGATCGAGAAGGAAGCTCTGGACATCATTTTGGGAATCACACGTTTTTACCAATATCTATATAGAAAGAAATGTAATTTACTAACAAAAAATCGACCACGGACAATGATACATAGGCTGTCACCAGTATTCCATCTCTAGCAGCACATTAGATGCAAAGATGGACATTACTTTTGTCAGCACACACATACATGATAAAATATTGTCAATCAATCTCCATGAGAATGCTGATGGACTCTCTGATTATTACCTTTACATAACAAGTCATCAATTAATAGTTTGCATGGTAATATTTTCTATTTCGACATAGTCGATACCACTCCTGTTTTTTTTTCAACTCCTGTTGCCACTGGACAGGTTAAGAAGCACACCAGAAATGCGTAAATGTTGTCACAGTCCCAGAGGACCATAGGCTGCTCTGCCCTTTGAGAGAGAACTGACTGGTAGTGAATTAACCTGAGGGTCACCAGACAAAGGGCAAGGTTGAGAAGGTGGGGCCAGAAAACCACACCATACACTCTCAAGGAATCTCTCCTCTATGGTATTGCTACTAATTTGAGTTGCCCAAACTATATGCAGATATATGCAGATTATAGTCACCAATAATCACCGGTGTTCCTTGATCGCACGTGTAACCTTCATGAGGAAACTCCAATTGATTGCCACATGGGACTCGTGGAATATGCATTCCCCCATTGGTGGGTGGAATCCCATCAGCTGAGACTCGTAGAAATCGACGTACAAAAGCCGGCCAAGTCAGGGACCGGGTAGAATGGAAGTCCCTTTGGGACCTTGGAGCTGTACGCAGCATTGCCGCCTTTACTTTAGAATTTACCTTCTCCGGTCTCCTTAGAATTTATAGCATGAGTCTCTAATTTCCTGTTTAATGCCATCCCCAACATTACCACTACAGTTTTTGAGTTGACAGACAACCCCCTCGAACATTCTTGCCCTTTGGTGTTTCTCAGCTCTACCCAAACAGATTCCACATCATCTAAGCTAATATCCTTCCTCGCTGTTGCGTTATTTTCCTCTTTAACCAGCAATGCGACACCACCAGCTTTTTCTTTTTGTCTATCCTTCCTTATTGCTGAATCTCCTGGATGTTCAGTTCCCATTCCGAGTCACTCTGCATCCATGTCTCCGTAATCTTACCAACTTTTACAGATGCACCATAGAAAGCATCATATGTGGCTGCATCACAGCCTGACATGGCAACTGTACGGCCCAAGACCACAAGAAACTTCAGAGAGTCATGAACACAGCCCAGTGCATCACACAAACCTGCCTCCCATCCATTGACTCTATCTACACCTTCCCCTGCCTGGGGAAAGCGGGCAGCATAATCAAAGACCCCTCCCACCCGGCTTACTCACTCTTCCAACTTCTTACATCGGGCAGGAGATAGAAAAGTCTGAGAACACGCACGAACAGATTCAAAAACAGCTTCTTCAACTCCTAAAAAACTCTCTTATGGACTGACCTGATTAATACTACACTCATAGAATTTACACTAGAGAAGGAGGCCATTCGGCCCATTGAGTCTGCACCGGCCCTCAGAAAGAGCACCCCACTTAAGACCACAATTCCATCCTAACCCCGTAACCCAGTAACCCCACCCAACCTTTTTTTGGACACTATGGACAATTTATCATCGCCAGTCCACCTAACCTGCACATCTTTGGACTGTGGGGGGAAACCTGAGCACTCGGAGGAAACCGACGCACACCCGGGGAGAACGTGCAGACTCCGTACAGACAGTGACCCAAGCCGGGAATCGAACCTGAGGCCCTGGAACTGTGAAGCAACTCTGCGAACCACTATGCTACCGTGCTGCCCATATGCTTCACCCGATGCCAGTGTCTACGTATTTACATTATGTACCTTCTGGTGCCCTATTGTGTATTTTCTTTTCATTTTCTTTTCTTTTCATGCACTAAATGATCTGTTTGAGCTGCCCACAGAAAGATACTTTTCACTGTACCTCGGTACACGTGACAATAAACAAATCCCAATCATACCTGTTCACATCTATTTGCGCGATTATGGCCCCGACATGTGACTTAGTCCCAGATGGGTGAATTCCGCCCCAGGAATGAAAACCCCATCTCCTCCTGATCAGTGTGGCTCATCTGCTTCAAGTTTCAAGTCACTGGGCCAAGGGGGAATCTACAATAGCCTTTACATATTTATAACATGGATATGTCAGGATTGGAAAGCCATGGCTCTTCTGACCCTATCTTGTCACATTTCCGGTGAAAGGGCTGCCAATTAAGCTAGACCTCAGATATACTGGATTCTTGTGCTCCTTGGGAAATTTGGAATTATATTGCAAAGGGCGGAATCAGTGCCAGCCTCATAGTTTCATAGGAAGCAAGCTGGTCTCAAGCTGTAAAATTGCCGTGTCATGAGAGATTTCTCAGATGCACAACTAGATGCAAATGTAACACTTCTTGTGTAAATGTACTCTGCATTTGTCTTGACATTTAATGCTGCACCAACCACTCACCACTTCCTGTTCAAGTCTCTCCACTTTGTTCTCCATCCAAGCCACAGCACGGAAACCATCTTAGACAAAATCACCAAAGACATCTTGTTTAACTGTGGAATTGGTGTGCTTTCTGCTGCATTATTTCTCTGTGGTCTCATGATAATTCATCTCATTCTCTTCTAATTCCTTCCTTCCCTCGCCCATTCAGGTACACTGAGGGAGAATTCAGAATGTCCAAAATACCTAACAGCACGTCTTTCGGGGCTTGTGGGAGGAAACCGAGCACCCGGAGGAAACCAATGCAGACATGGGTGGAACGTGTAGACTCCACACAGACAGTGATCCAAGCCGGGACTCAAACCTGGGACCATGGCGCTGTGAAGCAATAGTGCCAACCACTGGACTACCGTACCGCCTAATCATTGCCTCCAACAATTTATTCTTATGTGTCCACATTATCACCTTCATTGTACATCATTGTACTTCTTTGCTCCAATATTCATCCCCTTCCATGCCTTCCCTATGTAACTGCCCACAACCCCAGGTCCCATTCCATTTGCACAAAGTATCAAGTCCAAAGCTATTTATAACCAACTTCATTGTAATTACCTGCATTGGATATACGGTGTGGGGATGATTATTTTCTTCGTGCTCCTAGAAAAATATAAGCTTCCCCACTAGGGGTGGGGTAGCCTACCTGTACTTGTATAAAAGGGTCGGCCAGTCTGGAACCGACTGACAGGGGAGAGTACCTGGTGAGACTCCACTGGTACTCATGCATAATTGTTGTAAATTAAATGTTGTTTACCTTTGCTTACTTTGGACTCCCCAAGCCTTAGTAAATTCATCAAGCATCTGCATATGCCCAAAATCTGATTTCACATTTGGCAAACAACCTCCACAGTGGCACGGTAGCACAGAGGTGGCATAGTAGCACAGTGGTCAACACTGTTGCTTCACAGCGCCAGGGTCCCAGGTTTGATTCCCAGCTTGGGCCACTGTCTGCACCTTCTCCCCGTGTCTGTGTGGGGTTTCCGCCGGGTGCTCCAGTTTCTTCACACCAGTCCTGAAAGACATGTTTGGTAGGTGAATTGGACAGCCTGTATTCTCCCTGTGTACCTGAACAGGTGCCGGAGTGTGGCGACTCAGGGCTTTTCACAGTAACTTTATTGAAGTGTTAATGTAAGCCTACTTGTGACAATAATAAAGATTATTATTACGTCCATGAGTTTGAGGTTTTATTTCTGCAAATCTCTCTTCCCCAGTTCTAATCCACAAAATCTCCCAGTTACTCAAATCTCCCAATTTCTCAGAACAAAAGAATCCATATGTTATCCCACACAAAAATGCACTTATATCTTTCCAACCATTGTCCACTGGCTTTTAAAATCTTCATTGCTTATTGCCACAAGTAGGCTTCAATGAAGTTACTGTGAAAAGCCCCTAGTTGCCACATTCTGGCACCTGTTCAGGGAGGCCGGTACGGGAATTGAACACGCGCTGCTGGCAGTGTTCTGCATTACAAGCCAGCTGTTTAGCCAACTGTGCTTATTCCTGTCCGTCTTAAATCCATCTCGAGATTACTTGTCATCTTTTGTGCACCTCTACAGAGTAGGTCTCATCCTCTGCTCTTCCAACTCTGGTTTACTGTGGGTCTCTCCATCATCACCTCAGAGCTGGACTTCAGCTATCATAGTGACATCCTCTTTGCCTCGCTTTCTCTTGGCACTTTGGGCTTCTTTATTTTGCAGCATCACTTCCCCATGGCCAAAAACCTCTAAATGTTTGCCATGTTGGTCACCACCCACCCCCCTCCCTCCAACTTCTCTCCCATAACTTGGGTCCATGTACAAAGCCTTGGTCTGTTTGATTGTATGAAAGTGTTAAGTGTAACTTCTGCTTGTATTTTGTAAAAAAAATACAGATTCGCTGTATTTGAGATTTTCTCACTCAAAAAAACTCTTTTTTAAACAATTTTTTAATGGGAGGGCATGCATTCACTGCAACTTGTTAGACATTTGTACATTTTTTCATGTTTTGTTGCAGCCAAATTTTGCCAAATTTAGGGATGCAGGTGATATATGCCAGCAGTCATCAAATTGAAATAGAGAGCAAGATGAAGCAGAAAAAGTAAAGTAAAAGTAAAGTCGCCACAGTCCCAGATGACTATAGGCTGCTTTTCCCTTTGAGGGGGAAGGCGCTGACCGGTGCTGATTTAACCTGAGGATCACCACACCTCAGGCAAGGGGTGAGGTTGAGAAGGCGGGGCCTTAATGAATAACCTCAATCAGTACGGAATTTGGCCCACACTGTTGGCCTTGTTCTGCATCACAAGCCGGCGCAGAAAAGGTTTGCATATGATAGATGTCAAGTTAATAGTAAGTTCAGAGTTGAAGCAAAATGAAAATAAGAGAGGAATGAGTGTGAGAAGGGACTGGCAGCCAATCTAAAAGTCTTTCATATAAATGCGAATAAAGGAAGGGAGGCAGGGTAAGGTTGATGAGGGATCAAAAAAATGATCTAAGTATGGAGGCAGAGGGCATTTTTAGGTTACTAAATGAGTACTTTGTACCTGACTTTACTGGATGAGCTAAAAATTGATAAAGGAGGAAATATTAGAAACATTGGCTGTACTTAATGTTTGTACATCACCAAAGACCGAATAGGATGCAATCAAGGACATTGAGAGAATTAAGGGTAGAAAGTTAACTTCCAATCCACCTTATATACAGAAGACAGACAGGAAAATTGCAAACATTACACCCTTGTTCCAAAAAGTGTGTAATATTAAACCCAGCAATTACAGGCCAGTTTAATCTGTGCAATGAGAAAGCATTTAGAAATAATAATCCAGGGCAAAAAGTAACAATATTTTGGAAAAATGTGGATTCATTCAGGAACGTGTGCATGGATTTGTTAATGGCAATTTGTGTTGACTAACTCGATTAAGTTTTTTCATGAAGTAACAGAAAGGGTTGACGAGGGAAATGCTATTGACATGATTTATATGGCTCTCTGAAAGAAGTTTGTTTAAATATCACATGGTAGAACTGGCAACAAAGCTGAAGCCCACGGAATGAGGAAAAGGGGCAGCATGGATACGGACTTGGCTCAGTCACAGGGAACAGAGAGTAGAGGTGAACCAATGTTTTTCCGGCTGGAGGAAGGAATACAGCGGGGTCCTCCGGGGATCAGTGCAAAGACCACTGCTCTTCAAAATCTGCAGGGTACAATTCAAAATTCACAGATAATAAAAGCTCTTGCAAGTATATTGAACTCTGATGAGGATAGTGATAGACTTCAAGAGGACACGCATAAACAGACTGGTGAAATGGGCAGACATGTGGCAGATGAAATTTAATGCAGAGACGTATAAATTGATGCATTTTGATCTGAAAAGTGAGGAGAAACAATATAAACTAAAAAGTACAGTTCAATAGGACAGAGAGATTGAGGCGTTGGTGCACAAATCATTGAAAGTGGGAAGATAGCTTGAGAAAGTGGTTAAAAATGCATGCAGCATCTTAGGCTTTATAAATAAAGCATGGCATATAAAGTGAAAAGCCCCTAGTCTCCACATTCCGGCGCCTGTCCGGGGAGGCTGGTACGGGAATCGAACCGTGCTTCTGGCCTGCTTGGTCTGCTTTAAAAGGCAGCGATTTAGTCCAGTGAGCTAAACCATCCCCTTCATAAAGCATTGGCTCAGCCCCAATTGGAGTATTGTGCTAAGCTCTGGGCACTACACTTCAGGAAGGACGTGAATGTTTTACAGAGCATATTATTATGAGGATGGTTCCAATTACATGGATAGATTGCAGAAGCTTACTTCATTCTTCTCAAACAAGGCGGCACTGTGGCACAGTGGTTATCACTGCTGCCTCACAGCACGAAGGGCCCGGGTTCAAATCCAGCCTTGGCTCACTGTCTGTGTGGGGTTTGCATGTTCTCCCTGTGTCGGCGTGCATTTAAGCGGGTGCTCCGGTTTCCTCCCACAGTCCAAAGATGTGCAGGTTAGGTGGATTTGCCATGCTGAATTGCCCATTAGTGTCCAAAAGATTCAATGGGGTTTTTGGGATGGGGTGGGGGCGTGGGCCTAGGTGATGTGCCCTTTCAGAGGGTGGGTGCAGACTCGATGGGCTGAATGGCCTCCTTTTGCACTGTAGGGATTCTATGATCCTATGAAGAGAAGATTGAGAGGAGGTTAGACAGAAATGTTCAAAGTCATGAGTGGTCTCGAATGTTCAAAATCTTGAGGAGTCTAGATTGAAAAGATAGAGAGAAATTGTAATTGTGCCCATTGGTGGCAAGGTCGAAAACTAGAGGATCACGAATTAAGATGATAGGCAAAAGAATCAGTGACACGAGGAAAACATTTTTTGCAGTGAGTGGTTAGAAGCTGCAATGCGTTACTTCAGGTTGTGGTGGAGACATATTCAATTGTGGCTTTCAAAAGGGAACTGGATAAGCACTTGAAGAGAAAGAGAATGTAGAGCAATGGAAATAGGATAGGGGAGTGGGACGGGTTGAGGTGTTCTTGCAGAGAGCCAACACTGACATGATAGGCCAAATGGCCTTTTCCTGTGCTGTGATTCTATGAACTACAACATGCACATAAATTGGAAAGGATGGCCATACTGTAGCAATGATTCTTCCATAGGCAATGCAAAGATTGTAATACTCTGTCAACACAATACAAAGCATAGCAACATTTTTAAACTTTTTGATTCAAAAGCATTGAACTGAGCAATATTTTCAGGATTCACTTGATCATTTTATAAAACCAATCTTAGCTTACAAATGATGGCCCATTTTGGGGGAAAAGGTCATCCGTATCTGGGATCGGGATGGTGGAGGAGACATGCAGGGTCTGATGTGAGTAATTTGAAGCAGAACATGGTTCTACAAAGCTTTTGATTCTTTCATTGAGGTTTTTCCTTGCTATTGGAATATAATATTGTCACCAGATTGGTAATCCAGAAGGAGAAATGTGTGACCATGACAGCTATCACTGATTATTGTAAAATCTCATCTGGTTATTGAACGGAAAGGAGTTTGGCAGGCCTTTGGTGGAGTGCTTATATAAATGAACGGTAGTCTCGCTCTCTTTCCTTTCTCATTAAGGGGACAAAACATATACAGTAAATTTATTCCCCAAACTCTTCCCTCCCCTCTTCCCTGAGCTGGCTTGACCAGCACGTGGTAGTCACCACTGATGTATATACTGTATATATATATGTGTTTTATGGTAAGGGCCCTGTACTACAGGGGTAGATCCCTGCCTGCTGGCTCTGCCCAGTAGGCAGAGTATAAATATGTGTGCTCCCCGTACAGCAGCCATTTCGTCAACTGCTGTAGGAGACCAGACATCTCAGTGTAATAAAGCCTCGATGACATTCTATTCTCGTCTTCTTGTAATTAATAGTGCATCACAGCATTTATTGCCCATCCCATTTCAGGGACATTTAAGGTTCAAACACATTTTTGTGGAGTCACATGTCAGCCATTAAAGGACATTAGGGAACCAGATGGACTTTAACGACAAATCGTTTCATATTCATAGTCATCATTCGACTTTTAATTCCAGATTTGTTTAAAAATTAATTCAGATTTCACCATCTATCATGGTGGGATTTGCAGCTGTGGTCTCAGAATTACTAGACCAGTGACAACAACACTACCTTCCTGTGGTGATTCACAGTCCGTGTTATTCACAGTTATTACATATGATGTACTGTGTTTGTGCAAGCTCGGTATACAAGCAGTTGCACGGCTCTGCCACTAGGGGGAGATGAGGAGTTTGTACTGGGCTCCACCCTTGGCTCCTCCCACTAACCGGAGGTATAAAGCCTGGCAATCTGAGCCTGCCTGCCAGTTCATCTCCTCGCAGGCAGGCTCCGTTGTAAGATCATTAAAACCACTGTTCACTTCCAACTACATGTCGTGTGAATTGATGGTCACATCAATTTAATGATCTTATGAAACAAGAAGAAATCGATAAGAAGAAATCGAAGAAACAACTCAAGAAACAACTATGGAATCAGCCCTCAAACCTGACCAACTAGAACTCGACCCGCAGGCTGCAGAGGCAAGAGAAATCTTCCAGCACTGGCTCAGATGTTTTAAGGCCTACCTGGCTGAATCAAGTACTCCAGAAACTACAGAGGAGCAGAAACTCAGTCTACTGCACGCAAGGGTGAGCCACCATATATCTTCTCAACTAAATAGTGCCAACTCGTATACGGGGTTTAATGGCCATGCTAGATCGAATGTACGTGAGGCCCATCAACGAGGTCTATGCGCGCCATATTTTTACGACCCGCCACCAGCGCCCCGCGGAGTCGTTAGAAGAATTCCTGCGGGAGTTAAAGATTTTAGCTTGGGACTGGAATTATCAGGCTGTATCAGCCGAACAGCACATGGAACTTGCTGTTAGGGATGTGCACGTGGCAGGCCTCAGATCGAATTATATACACCAGCGGTTGTTAGAAAAAGGGGCCCAGAACTTAGAGGACACGGTTGAACTAGCTACCACTATGGAGGTCTCATTCCGAAGCCTCACCTCGTTCCCCGCGGACCAAGCGACTGCCCCAGGCCTGTGCCACGCGGCCTCCCAGCCACCACGCAGCTCCAGTGTGCCACTTTTGCGGGCAGCCCCAGCACCCACGGCAGTACTGCCCGGCCCGTAACGCGACCTGCAGCAGCTGCGGTCGCAAGGGACACTACGCCCGGGTCTACCTGGCGGAACAGGCCTCCTCTTCTAACTCCCCCGAAGCCCAGAGCACCCGTTTCCAGAATCCACAGGCCCACAGGACCCGAAATGCTGCGGCCTGTACTCCGACTCCGCCCCCAAATGACACGTGCGACTCATGGGGGCCGCCATCTTGGCAACCCCCCTCCATGCGGCCGGCCACGTGCGACTCATGGGGGCCGCCATCTTGGGCACCATCTTCCTCGCCGCCCGCCACGCACGATCCACGGGGATGGCCATCTTCTTCCAACTCAGAAATTCGACACAAACTCAGAGGGCAGTCACCACGGGGCCACTCCAGCACAGCTGATCGAGCCGTCGACTACCCGCAACTCAGCGCAGTGACACTGGATCAGTCGCGTCCAAAGCACCTCCGCAACTCCATGATGACCGTTGAAATCAACGGGTACAGGACACCGTGCCTCTTCGACTCCGGGAGCACCGAGAGCTTCGTACGCCCAGAACTGGTAAGACGCTGTTCACTCCCTATTTTCCAAGCACGGCAAACTATCTCACTCTGTTCACCTCCAAGGGCGCACCGTCGCGACCCTAACGATCCAGGGCACTAGCTACTCAACCTTCCAGCTGTAAGTTCTCCCTGAACTCTGCGCCCCACTCCTACTGGGACTCGATTTCAAGTGCAAACTCAAAAGCCTCACACTCAGCTTCGGTGGGCCCTTGCCCCCACTCACTATTTGCAGCCTCGCCACCCTAAAAATCGAGACCCCTCCACTCTTTGCCAATCTCACGCCGGACTGAAAATCCGTAGCCACTCGCAGCAGGCGATACAGCCTGCAGGACAGGGTATTTATCAGAACCGAGATCCATAGGTTCCTACGTGAGGAGATCATAGAGGCCAGTAACAATCCCTGGAGAGCTCAGGTGGTGGTCGTCAAGACCGGGGAAAAATTCCGAATGGTAGTGGACTATAGCCAGACCATTAATCGGTTCACGCTCCTTGATGCGTATCCCCTCCCTAGGATTGCAGACATGGTGAATCAGATCGCCCAGTATCATATTTTCTCCACGGTGGATCTGAAGTCTGCATACCACCAGCTCCCAATCCGCCCGGAGGACCGCCACTTCACGGCATTTGAGGCCGACGGCCGCCTCTTCCACTTCCTCCGGGTTCCCTTTGGCGTCACTAATGTGGTCTCGGTGTTCCAACGAGCAATGGACTGAATGGTGGACCAGTACGGGCTGCGGGCCACGTTTCTGTACCTGGATAACGTCACCATCTGCGGCCACGACCAGCAGGACCACGACGCTAACCTCGATCAATTTCTTCAGACTGCCCAGAAACTCAACCTCACGTATAACACGGAGAAATGCGTTTTCCGCACAACCAGGCTACCCATCCTCAGCTATGTCGTGGAGAACGGAGTCCTGGGCCCCCACCCGGACCGTATGCTCTTAGAACTCCCACTCAGTCATTGTCCCAGGGCCCTCAAAAGGTGCCTGGGATTCTTCTCGTATTATGCCCAGTGGGTCCCTTAATATGCGGACAAAACCCGCCCACTATTTAAGGCCACACTCTTCCCTCTATCGGATGAGGCTCGTCAGGCCTTCACTCATATCAAGGAGGACATCGCCAAAGCGGCCATGCGGGCGGTGGGTGAATCCGTTCCTTTCCAGGTTGAGAGCGACACCTCAGAGGTCGCTCTCGTAGCCACACTAAATCAGGCAGGGAGACCAGTCGCCTTTTTCTCCCGAACCCTCTCCGCTTCAGAACTTCGCCACTCCTCGGTCGAAAAGGAAGCACAAACCATCGTGGAAGCAATACGTCACTGGAGGCACTACCTCGCAGTTAGGAGGTTCACCCTCATCACCGACCAAAGATCGGTTGCCTTTATGTTCGACAACTCTCAAAGGGGCAAGATCAAAAATGATAAGATCTTACGGTGGAGGATCGAACTCTCCACCTACAAGTACGATATTATGTACCGACCGGGGAAGCTCAACGAGCCGCCAGATGCCCTGTCCCGCGGCACGTGCACCAGCGCGCAAGACGACCGCCTGAAAGCTATTCACGATGACCTCTGCCACCCGGGGGTCACCCAGCTCGCCCACTACGTCAAAGCACGGAATCTACCTTTCTCCACCGAGGAGGTAAAAGCCATCACCAGGGATTGCCCGATCTGTGCGGAGTGCAAACCGCACTTCTATAGACCAGACAGGGCCCACCTGGTCAAGGCTTCTCGGCCCTTTGAACGCCTTGCTATCGATTTCAAATGGCCACTCCCCTCGACCAATAGGAATGTGTACTTCCTGAACATCATCGACGAGTTCTCTCATTTTCCCTTTGCTATCCCGTGTCCCGATATGACCTCCCACACAGTCATTAGGTCCCTGCATAGTATCTTCACCCTGTTCGGTTTCCCCAGCTACGTACACAGCGACAGGGGTTCGTCCTTTATGAGCGACGAGCTGCATCAGTACCTGCTCGAAAAGGGCATTGCCTCGAGCAGGACTACCAGCTACAACCCCAGGGGGAACGGGCAGGTGGAGAGGGAGAACGCGACGGTCTGGAAGACCGTCCTACTGACCCTCCGGTCCAGGAAGCTCCCAACCTCCCATTGGCAGGAAGTCCTCCCCGACGCACTCCATGCTATTAGGTCCCTCCTATGTACGGCCACCAACCAGACCCCTCACGAGCGGCTATTTGTTTTTTCCAGGGGCACTACCACGGGGGTTTCACTCCCAGCATGGATAAAGACACCGGGCCCGGTTCTCCTCCGGAAGCACGTCCGGACTCACAAGACTGACCCACTCGTAGAGTGAGTGCTCCTGCTCCATTCAAACCCACACTACGCATTTATAGAGTACCCTGACGGCCGTCAGGGCACTGTTTCCCTCCGGGACCTGGCACCTGCAGGATCCAACTCCGATACCACCGCCACTGAGATACCCCTCACACTATACTCCTCCCAACCCCCCGTGCCCGGCGCCCCCACACCTGCAGTTACGCTGCCTGTGCTCTGCGCCCCCACACCATTGGGTTTCCGGCGCTCCCCGTCACCAGTCGAACCAATTGGATATGAAGCTCTGGCCAAATCACCCCCGGAGTCCGCCATGGTTCCCTCGCCGACCGCCACCGCCCAGCCACCAGAAGAGGCTGCAACCCCGGTGCTTTGTCGATCCCAGAGGACGACTCGGCCGCCAGATCGACTTAACCTGTAATTTATAACCTGTAAATTGTAACTTGTAACTTGTAATTTGCAATTGGGAATTGGTAGACACATCACCTCCACTGGACTCAATTTTTACAGGGGGTGAATGTGGTGAATCACAGTCCGTGTTATTCACACTGTTAATATATATGATGTACTGTGTCTGTGCAAGCTCGGTATACGAGCAGTTGCGCGGCTCTGCCCCTAGGGGGAGATGAGGAGTTTGTACTGGGCTCCACCCTTGGCTCCTCCCACTAACCGGAGGTATAAAGCCTGGCAATCTGAGTCTGCCTGCCAGTTCATCTCGTCGCAGGCAGGCTCTGTTGTAAGATCATTAAAACCACTGTTCACTTCCAACTACGTGTCGTGTGAATTGATGGTCACGTCACTTCCCTAATGCGACTCTAGTTGCTCAACAATGTACTTAATTGTTGACCGCCCAATGAAATGGCCTACTTCAAGAGTGATGAGCAACACTTCCATCCCACAAAGGAAAAAAAAATGTTCCTGTTGCACGCATAGTGTAGGAAACCACTGTAAATCATTGAATTATATTTAGGCTGTTACACAAAAATTACTGACATCCTAAGGTAAAACTGAAACATTGCCTCAGGTAATTTGCAAAGCAATTTATAGTATGAACATAGCTGGTGCCAAGGTTCTGAGTGAAAATCCAATAAACAGTACAGACACAAGAATGAAAGTATATATTATATTGTACCTTATTTTTAAAACATGTTTTATGAATTATGAATCTAGACAATGCTTTTTGGAAAATGTTTCACTGTTCGGTCTAGAGCAACCTTTTCCTATCTCCTTCACCTGACATCTCAATGTCCATACCTTCGAGAGATGTCACTGGACAATGATCAAAGATTGATAAAACCCTTAATGATTTTATCCTCCTCTAAAGCTAACTGTACCACAGGAAGAAATGAAAACAGCAAATCAAGTTTTTTTTGATCACTGGGAAGAGGGTGGAATAGTTTAGGAAATCAATCTACTGTATACGTTTTGTCCCCTTAATTGTTTTTTTGGTTTCTCCATGAGAAAGGAAATGTAGAATCATAGAATCCCTGCAGTGCACAAGGAGGCCATTTGGCCCATCAGGTCTGCACCGGTCCTCTGAAAGACCACCCGACCCAGCCCTCCATCCCATCCCCACAAACTCCACCTAACCTGCACATCTTTGGACACCAAGAGGCAATTTAGCACAGCCAATCCACCTAACCTGCCATCTTTAGCCTGTGGGAGAAAACCAGAGCACCCGGAGGAAACCAGCACAGATACGGAGAGAATATGCAAACTCCACACAGATAGCCACCCAAGGATGGAATTGAACCTGGGCTCTTGGCTCCGTTAGGCAACAGTGCTAACCACTGTGCCACCCTGTAGCAGGAAAGAGAGAGAAATACTATCTTTCATTTATATAGCACTCTATCCATGACCTCCCAAACCGCTTTACAATGATCTTTGATCACAATTACTCCCTGCAGATTCATTTGACATCAAAAATCTATCGCCAAGGTCTGCAAGATCAGACTTGTTCCTTTACATGATTATACATGCTAGATATACAGTCAGTCCCAAAGAAAAACATTATGAAATCTCCTAACAGTAAGTTGATGCTTTTCTTGCTACTGTAATTATGTCAATGTTCTTTATTCCTAATATTTGTGTTGTGCCAATGCATGTTGTCTCATAACCTGTCCGTCCATCATAAGATCAGGGTTTTTCAGGAATTCCCAGCTTTTCAACTGGAATGCTTCATTTGCAACATGAACCTCATCATTAACATTTCACTGAATGTTATTCATGTCAGTGCAATATTCCTATTATTATGGAGCCAAAACATGTTTGAAATGCACATACTTACCATTATGAATTTGTGTCACCTTGAAGGCCATAGCAACTTACCTGTGTCAAATTGATTAAGACTCTTGAAGGCACTACAATGTAGACCTTCAGGCAGTTGCAAATCAATATCTGGAGCCTGCCTTCAGTTAGTCCACCTGATATCCTACTGACATCTGGCAGTCAGCCTCAGTTGGTGTCTCTTATCACACGGTATTACCAGTGATGCTACCCACTGTGAGGGGGATCTAAACAAGCCCATTGTGACCGATTTATCTATTGTACCTGAAGTCACTGCAATGAACTCATCACAAATATATCAAACAAGTGAACTGGGATAGTGAAAACTTTCTTCATCAGTCATTGACAGTATCCAGAAAAGAAAGACCTCTTTATATACATTTCCTTATCAATAAAGATAAAAGTAAAATGAACGGCTTCTGTATTGTAATCTTCCTCTGTGGGCAGTTTCTATTGCACTTGACCCAAATGACCTTAGTTTCAAGCAGAGCTGGCAAAATTGTGGAGAGGCAGTTGATTATTATAGATAGGACCAATACTCATTGATTTTTATTATGGGGATAACATTGAAATTCATTCTGTACCTCTCTTAAAATTGGGTCAACATTTAAAAAAATTGTTACAGTTCAGATGGTTAGATTCCAACAAATCTTTGCAAAAACCAATTTCCTAATTCCAATAGTTAGGTCTTATCCTGTTATTTTTATGCATATATTTTACTGACCATTGAATGGAACAATAAATGCGTTCTGATTCAGTGACCTAAGTTAATTTAACAAAGCTTGCTACGTTTTAACTTCACAGTTTAAAAGGGGTTCATTTTTTTCCAATTTGGATATTTTTTGTTTCTGACTATTTAATGGATTTTGGAAATTGGAATCTGTTTTAGCAATAATGTGAAGTTAAATATGAACTTTAATCCCCCTTCCTTTCCATCAGTCAGCACGTCATTGCAAATACAGAAATTGTTATCCACTGAAAGCGCTTATGAAAGCTAAATGTTAAATTTTTAGCTTGCAAGAGCAGTATTTATTTGAATTACAATTACTTATTTGATAGAACCCCAACTTCAGTACGAATTAAAAGAGACACTGAACAAGCCTAATTTGGGGGCAATGTACTTCACTCTTTGTTTTAAAAGAAAATATCCAATTGGGATATTCTTTTGAGAACAATTTTAAGTGTGTAACAGCAACTTGCAATAGTATAGCACCTACAAGTTTGTGGAACATCCCAAAATGCTTCACATAAGCATTATCAGTCAAAACAAGTCACATAAAGAGATATTAGGATGGATGACCAAACATTTGATTACAGAGGTAGGTGGTAAGTTGTATCTTAAAAGGAGGACATGATGTGACGATGCCGGCGTTGGACTGGGGTGAGCACAGTAAGAAGTCTTACAACACCAGGTTAAAGTCCAACAGGTTTGTTTCAAACAAACCTGTTGGATTTTAACCTCGTGTTGTAAGACTTCTTAAAAGGAGGAGACAGAGGTATGGAGTCAAAGAGGCTTAGGAAAAGAATTCCAGAACTGAGGGCCGATAGACAGCTGTCAATAGTGAGGTGAGTAAAATTATTGAGCCAAGAATAGATTCTAGGGGGACTCAGGAGGTGCTAAAATGGGAAGAGAAGATATTGCAGAAGATTGTTTGGCTATCAAACCAGGCAGTCCCACGAAGCTGAACAATGGGAGAGGTAGATTTAAAAAAATTATTTCATGAGATGTGCTCATCACTGGCAAGCATTTGTTGCCCATCCCCAGTTGCCTTGGTAGGCCATTTTAGAGGTCAGTTAAAAGTTAACCACTGGAGTCACATGTGAGCCACATTACCTTCCCTAATGGTAAACAGTGAACCAGATGGGTTTTTACAGTCACCATTGCTGAGGCTAACTTTCAATTCCAGATTTTTAAAAGTGAATTTAAATTCTAACTGCTATCATGGTATGATTTGAACACATTTTTCCAAGGTATTAACCTGGATCTATGAATTACCATTACATTACCACCTCCCCCGATAGACTGAGAAGAGTTAGGAGGGAGAGTGTACTATAATCACAGTCACATTGGATGTAATTTTTGACTTTAAGGGCCATTTCAATGCTGTGGAAGGAGTTGAAACCCGATTAACAAGGCTTAAACATGGATTTTTGGAAAAGATGGGCATGGATTTGGGAGTCGACAACATTTTCAAGGACTTGAAAGTAATTTTAGATAAACTGCACTGATGTACTGCCCTACAACATAACTTTTCCTGACTTGGCTCAAAGTTTGACAGATAATGGCCGGATCTGCCTCCAGTCCAGAATTACAATAAGAAGTACTATGTCCTAAGCCAGAACAGTTTGATTCTAAACAGCTAAATATTGCAGATTTTGGAAATCTAAAATACAAATTGAAATTGCTGGAAATACTCAACAGGTCTGGCAGCATTTGTGGAGAGAGAAACAGAGTTACCGGGCATGATTTAACGTGCAAAAAACAGAGGCCTGCTTTGGGCATGTAGAGCAGGGTCTTTCTCATCACCTGCAGCACCGAGAATGACCTTGCTATCAAATGGGAGTCTGTCGTTTTCTTTTGTCCTCAGCGCGGAACGCTCGCTGAGACTGCACTTACCTCATTCGCTGTGATCAGACGCCATTTATAAATGCCTCCCCGATCTCTTGACCACCACCCCTCCTTGGACAACCCACCATGGCCTCTGGTCCCCCCCATTGGGTTACTGGTATAGGGTGGATACGTTGACTTGAGTAGGGTGATCATTGCTCGGCACAACATCGAGGGCCGAAGGGCCTGTTCTGTGCTGTACTGTTCTATGTTCTATGAAACAATATTTGGAAAAATGCACTGAAAACAGGCCATTAATCAACAATTTCTCAGGAGATGAGGCACAGATTTTCATTTTACAAAATAATTCACAGAAGTCTAATAATAATTCAGGTATTATAAGCCCATGGCGCTAATAATAAGTGGATGGAATCATATGTAATGAAAATAGAATTTGACTTATTGAGCCACTATAAATAAGTGATTCTGATTATGAAACAATAAATTAAGTCAGATGTGATTTCCATTTGAGAAGACTTTTAAATCTTGGAATTCTGCTGAAATTGATAGATTTCTTAATTTATTCATTTTCTTCCTGGATTGAATGGTATTGCTACGTACAACCTAAACAATGCAATCTCAGTGACAGCATAACTCTACTAGACCTTTGAACATAAACAACTGACAATTGCAAACTATCCCATCCTCTTGCAAAAGAAGTTACAATATCTGCCTCAATAACCAACTTGCATGCTCCCATAACTTTGACAAAGTACATTTTCTAACTCATAGCTTTGTTTATCTAGCGTTAGTCCTGAGTCTATGCTCTCTTGATTGCAAAATCCCAACCACTGGAACTAATCCTTCATCATTAAATCATCTCAAGAACAACTAGCATCAATATAGTGTCTTTGAACATAGAAAAATTCTGTAGGATGCTTCACTGAAGTGTGATCAAAATCAAAACGATCACTGAGCTATGAAAGGTGGACTAAAAGGCTTTGAAAAAACATTTAAAGAAAATTCTTAAAAGGAGGGGATGGGAAGCAGGTAGAAAGGTCAGGAAGATCGTTCAAATTTTAGGAGGAAGAAAAGTGATGGCATGGCAACATTTGGTGGGAGAAGGGGTTGATAAGAGACTAAAGTTTGAGGAATGCACAGTCCTTGGAGGGCTGTAAGTAAAAAATAGAGAGTAAAGGAGGGTCATTGCCTTCAGCTCCATTAAAGTCCATACCTTTGTTAAACATTCTATCTCACTCACTGTTACGATCCCAGCTGATGTTAATACAGGACAAGTCAGCTCCCAGAGTGAAATTTGGCTTGATAGATCAACTTTGCATTTTTCTTAGAAACATAGAATTCACAGGAGTTTGTTAATGAGTTTTAACACAAAAAATAAAACATTTGTCAAACAAGAAAAATGAACGACATTACACCAGACACAAAGGCTGGAAAGATCTCAATGCAAACACAAGAAAATGATTCAAATATTCACTATTCCTTCAGCCCAGCTTGACCTTTACAAATTAATTTGTCGTCTATTTCACTGCTCCTTTCTCTCAACGTTACTCAACAAGATCTGTTTCTGATCTCTGTCCTTGTCTCTTCTTCTGTGACCTCTTTCGGTCCCCCTCCTTGTGTCCTCTCCTTGGACACCTTTTCTCTAAACACCTCTTTAATAGTGCTCTGTTGAACTTCTTTTACTTCTACGCTTTTGCATAGTGCCGGTCCTGGTAAAAAACCTCAAACTGCTCATGTGCTGCCCTTCCCAATCCGTACATGCACAGACCATCCTAAGCTCCGACCTCCGACTACCGATTTTAAAGTGTATCAGTTATAAACAGACTGTTCACAACCTCAGTGCTCTACTTGACCAAGAGTTATGATTCTGAATTCATTCCCATTCCATTGCAGATTTCCACCACCATAACATTGCTCATCCCCGTTCCTGCCACACTCCAACAGCTGACAAAACCTCCTTCATCCAATGCCTTTATTATCCCCAAGCTACATGGGCGGCACAGTAGCTAGCACTGTTGCTTCACAGTGCCAGGGACCTGGGTTCGATTCCCGGCTTGAGTCACTGTCTGTGGAGTCCGCATGTTCTCCCCGTGCCTGCGTGGGTTTCCTCCGGGTGCTCTGGTTTCCTCCCACAAGTCCCTAAAAGACTTGTTAGGTGAATTGGACATTCTGGATTCTCCCTCAGTGTACCCGAACAGGCGCCATGGTGTGGCAACTAGGGGATTTTCACAGTAACTTCATTGCAGTGTTAGAACATAGAACATAGAACATTACAGCGCAGTACGGGCCCTTCAGCCCTAGATGTTGTGCCGACCTGTGAAACCATCTGAAGCCTATCTGACCTACACTATTCCATTTTCATCCATATGTCTATCCAGTGACCACTTAAATGCCCTTAAAGTTGGCGAGTCTACTACTGTTGCAGGCAGGGCGTTCCACACCCCTACTACTCTCTGAGTAAAGAAACTGCCTCTGACATCTGTCCTATATCTACCACCCCTCAATTTAAAGCTATGTCCCCTCGTGTTGGTCATCACCATCCGAGGAAAGAGACTCTCACTGTCCACCCTATCTAACCCTCTGACTATCTTATATGTCTCTATTAAGTCACCTCTCAGCCTTCTCCTCTCTAATGAAAACAACCTCAAGTCCCTGAGCCTTTCCTCGTAAGACCTTCCCTCCATACCAGGCAACATCCTAGTAAATCTCCTCTGAACCCTTTCCAAAGCTTCCACATCCTTCCTATAATGTAGTGACCAGAACTGCACGCAGTACTCCAGGAGCGGCCGCACCAGAGTTATGCACAGCTGCAGCATGACCTTGTGGCTCCGAAACTCAATCCCCCTACTGATAAAGGCTAGCACACCATATGCCTTCTTAACAGCCCTATTAACCTGGGTGGCAACTTTCAGGGATTTATGTACCTGGATGCCGAGATCTCTCTGTTCATCTACACTACCAAGAATCTTGCCATTAGCCCAGTACTCTGCATTCCTGTTACTCCTTCCAAAGTGAACCACCTCACACTTTTCTGCATTAAACTCCATCTGCCACCTCTCAGCCCAGCTCTGCAGCTTATCTATGTCCCTCTGTATCCTATAACATCCTTCAGCAGTATCCACAACTCCACCGACCTTCGTGTCATCTGCAAATTTACTAACCCATCCTTCTACACCCTCTTCCAGGTCATTTATAAAAATGACAAACAGCAGTGGCCCCAAAACCCCAGATCCTAGTGGTACACCACTAGTAACTGAACTCCAGGATGAACATTTGCCATCAACCACCACCCTCTGTCTTCTTTCAGCTAGCCAATTACTGATCCATGCCGCTAAATCACCTTCAATCCCATACTTCCTTATTTTCTGCAATAGCCTACCGTGGGGAACCTTATCAAACGCCTTTATGAAATCCATATACACCACATAAACCACTTTACCCTCATCCACCTGTTTGGTCACCTTCTCAAAAAACTCAATAAGGTTTGTGAGGCATGACCTACCCTTCACAAAATCGTGTTGACAATCGCTAATCAACTTGTTCTTTTCAAGATGATTATAAACCCTATCTCTTATAACCTTTTCGAACATTTTACCCACAACCGAAGTAAGGCTCACAGGTCTATAATTACCAGGGTTGTCTCTACTCCCCTTCTTGAACAGGGGACAACATTTGCTATCCTCCAGTCTTCTGGCACTATTCCTGTCGACAAAGACGACATAAAGATCAAGGACAAAGGCTCTGCAATCTCCTCCCTGGCTTCCCAGAGAATCCTAGGATAAATCCCATCTGGCCCAGGGGACTCATCTATTTTTACACTTTCCAAAATTGCTAACACTCCTCCTTATGAACCTCAATTCCATCTAGCCTGGTCGACTGAACCTGAGTATTATCCTCGACAACATTGTCTTTCTCCAGTGTAAACACTGGCGAAAAATATCCATTTAACGCTTCCCCTATCTCCTCTGATTCCACACACAACTTTCCACTACTATCCTTGATTGGCCCTTATCTTACTCTAGTCATTCTTCTGTTCCTGATATACCTATAGAAAGCCTTAGTGTTTTCCTTGATCCTATCCGCCAACGACTTTTCGTGTCCTCTCATCGCTCTTCTTAACTCTCCCTTTAGGTCCTTCCTGGCAAACTTGTAACTCTCAAGTGCCCTACCTGAGCCTTCATGTCTCATCCTAACATAAGCCTTCTTCTTCCTCTTGACAAGTGCTTCAACTTCCTTAGTAAACCACGGTTCCCTTGCTCGACAACTTCATCCCTGCCTGACAGGTACATACTTATCAAGGACACGCAGTAGCTGTTCCTTGAAAAAGCTCCACATTTCGATTGTACCCATCCCCTGCAGTTTCCTTCCCCATCCTATACATCCTAAATCTTGCCGAATAGCATCATAATTGCCTTTCCCCCAGCTATAATTCTTGCCTTGCGGTATATACCTATCCCTGCTCATTGCTAAAGTAAACATAACCGAATTGTGATCACTATCACCAAAGTGCTCACCTACATCTAAATCTAACACCTGGCCGGGTTCATTACCCAGTACCAAATCCAATGTGGCCTCGCCCCTTGTTGGCCTGTCTACATACTGTGTCAGAAAACCCTCCTGTACACACTGCACAAAAACTGACCCATCTATAGTACTCGAACTATAGTATTTCCAGTCAATATTTGGAAAGTTAAAGTCCCCCATAACAACTACCCTGTTACTCTCGCTCCTGTCGAGAATCATCTTTGCAATCCTTTCCTCTACATCTCTGGAACTATTCGGAGGTCTACAGACAACTCCGAACAGGGTGACCTCTCTTCTACTGTTCCTAACCTCGGCCCATACTACCTCAGTAGACGAGTCCTCAAACCTCCTTTCTACTGCCGTAATACTTTCCTTGATTAACAATGCCACCCCCCCACCCACTCTTTTACCATCTTCTATGTTCTTACAGAAACATCTAAATCCTGGAACCTGCAACAACCATTCCTGTCCCTGCTCTACCCATGTCTCCGAAATCGCCACAACATCGAGATCCCAGGTACCAACCCATGCTGCAAGCTCACTCACCTTATTCCGGATGCTCCTGGTGTTGAAGTAGACACACTTCAAACCAGCGTCTTGCTTGCCGGTGCCCTCTTTCGAACTTTTAACCCTATCCCTGACCTCACTACTCTCAACGTCCTGTACACTGAGACTGCAATTTAGGTTCCCTAAATTAATGTAAGCCTACTTGTGACACTAATAAAGATTATTATTATTAAATTACTCCAATGCTTTCCTATCTGTCCTCCCATCCACCATTTCAGTTAATTAAAAACTCTTCCTACGCTACACCAAGTCCCATACACCAGCCATTATGATGCTTGTTAATTGACATCTATTCCCACAATGCCTCGAATTTTAAATTCTCATCCCTCATTTTGAAATATCATGACCTTTTGTTTCATAATTTTTAGTCCCATATTGGATCAACCCTCTCACTTGGTCATAAGAGATCCCATTGCATTATACTGAAGAAGAGCAGGGGATCTATCCCTGGTGCCCTTACCAATCGTTCAATTAATATCACTGGTATTATAATAGCAACAGGTTATTACATTGCTGTCTGTGGAATATGGCTGTACATACATTGGTTGCTGTGCTTCTCATATTAAAACCATGACAACACTTCAATAATACTTATTTAGCTGTAAAGTACTTTGGGACACCCTGTGGTTGTGGAAGGTGCTGTATAAAAGAAAGTCTTTCTTTCCTTAACCCTTAATCTTCCCTGAAAGGGTATTAATTATTTGGCTGAGTGCTTTGCCAGATCAGAACTAAGGGTGCCATAAATGATGCGAAAAACCAAATTTGATGGCACTATCCAAACAGGCCATTTAGATATCAATCCTCCCTGTATGCATGACAGCACTGAACACCAGGGATGTAAATATAAAGCAACACATCATATGACATCACCCCAACATCAGTGCCCTATTATAATACACAGGCCAATTTGGGTGAGCATTGCCATGATTTTCAGTGGAAAATCTTGTAAATCAAGTCAGATCATCGGCAACCTGATGGAACGGGTCCCCCTATGGCCTTAGATTTACACTGCCCACATCACAAGTCAACAGGAAAACTGCCTTGGCCATTTGTGGAGGAAGTAGAGAACAGATGCACATTACGTTAGTCACAATAATGGTTTTGCAACAGAATTTGCTTAATGCTTTGCAGGTTTTCCAATGCAGGGGAAAAAAAGGATCAGCTTTTTTTTAAACAAAAAAACAGTACTTCCAAATTGCTATCCAGATGGATTTATTGCTATTCTTGCACCGAGGCTTCACTTGACACTTTAGAACACAAAAATTCATTTTGATCATATTGGCTTTATTTCGTTGTGATAAAACGTTGTCGAGAAAAAGAATATTGACCACATGAGGAATACCACACCACTTTGGGACTAGATTGACTTCTGGATGCAAACTTTTATTTTTTTTAAGCTGTAAATAATTGGCAATCGCATTGTTCATTTATTGCGATTAAACGCGAGTGAAAAGTTTAAAAAGAGAACAAAATTCGAACAATTTGCAGCGTGTTTTTTTTTTCAAAGCCTCCCACAGCAGTGGCCAAAATAAGACCGTTGGAGTTCCCTCCCGCCAGAGTGGAAGAGAGCTTCGGGGAGTTCGCGGCGGTTTACAGCGCTCCCACTCTGCAGCACCTCGCAACTGAGCCGAGCCGAACCGCGAGAGCGCGGCCACGCTCGCCTTATATACCCTGCTAAAAATAGCCTGCCCGGCCCACCCGGCCGGGCCAGCCAATGAGCGCCTCGGGCCTGGTGGCTGGCGGGCGGGGGGGGCAAGGGGAGGCGAAGAGCGTCGAGCCTTCGTGATTGGCCGCTCGTGACATCATGGACGTGGCTCTCGCGGCAGTGGGGTGGGGGGGGAGGGGACGGCTGAGTGACGGAGCGGGACGGAGTGGGCTGGGCGGGGCTTGCGGCGTGAGGTGATCACGTGGGGAGTGGCGGTGGGGGCGGGGTTAAGGGGCGGGGAGAAAGGAGGAGGGGGCGGGGTTGCCTCTGGGTCCGCTGGGCTCTGGCTTCTCAATAGGGAAGTGAAACGGCGCTGCGCTGACGGTGTGTGTACATGTTATATGAGCGAGCGTGAGAGACGGGGAGGCTCTCACTCCATCTCCTCCTGCTTCTTGTTCTGCCACCAGGGCTCCCTGAGTGACGGGGCTCGCATCGGGATACCTGCCCTGCTGCGGGGTGCAAAGTGTGGGCACACAGACTCCTGAGCTCCAGCTGAGATACCCGGGCACGGTGTTTTCCAGGGGAAGGAGGCGGAGAGAGGAGAGGGGCTTGGAGCACTTCACCTTCCGCTTTTTTGTGTGTGCTGCTGTTGTTGCTTTTTGAATCATTTTGTGAAAGAAATACCAACCAGTAGCAGCAGCAGCTCCAGTCAAGAGGCAGACAGAATGGATGTTCTACCCAGATGCAGCATTTTCCAGGAGCTCCAGATTGTGCACGACACTGGCTACTTTTCAGGTCTGGCCTCACTTGAAGAATACTGGCAGCAGGTGAATATTACAGTTATTTTTGATAGGAGGGTACTTTGCTGTGTGTGTGTGTGTGTGCCTGTGTGTCCTACTCTACAACCATGACATGCATTTGTGAGAGTCACTGGTGACTGACTCCCTGGGAGAATTGAAGTGACTCCACCACCTTCCCCTTCACACTCTTCAGACACACCGATGGTGTTTTATCGCATGGAGTGGGAGTTGGAATTTGGCTGCACTATATTCTGCATGAAGCAAGCATGTATTGGAGGACTTGTAGCAAACTCCAGTCCTCTGACTGAAATCTGCCAGTTGCAACAACTGTCAAATTGCCAAGTGTGTGTTTTTTTTTAACTTTTAAAACTGCATTGGCTATCGTCAAGTCGCCGAGGTCCTCCAAACCAGAGTGAGCGGCGCTAAACGAACGATTAGCAATTTTTGCATTTGTTGGGATTATGGATTTTTTTTTTAAAAACCCAAATAAATCCTAATCAGTCGACTTGCCAGACTCTGTGGCTTTATTGTTGCTCACAAACATAATTGAAAGGAATGTTGTTTAAGGAGGTCGCTGTAATGTTTCTCCCAAGATAACGCCAATTACCATCAGAATAGCAAAAGATAAACCCAGTTCAAATACTCATCTTATTTGCCGAGGAAGCAGGAATGGTTTGAACAGCGTTGAAATGCATGCAGACGGTTTGTTTAAAGCTCCTGCGTTGTATAATTGCATAGCCCCCCCCCCCCCCCCCGTTCTTCAAAAGAAGCTGAAACATTCAGTACGTGATTGAAATTGATCCAAGTAGTTTCCTTCAGGCATTTAGGATTGGGCAGGCTGCCAAATCTGTCCTCGCTTAGCCTTGAGAGGCATTTTTACTACAACAACCTACAGTCTTGCTGCTAATATGTTTACTGGAGGGTTTGGAGGAGGAGACTTCGAATGTTTCAATCGGTGGAAATGTGCTGTCTGAAAATAAATGAATGCAGACATATTCATGAGATGTCTCCGAATGTAAAAAAAAAGACCCAGGAATAATTCCACGGCAATAAACTCCGTAGGTGTAACGTCAATTTCCTGTACAATATGGGGATCAAGTGTTGTGAAATACTAAATGAGGAACATAAATGGTCATGACAAAATAAAGGCAGTTCAAATATATTTGAGGTCCACACTTAGATTGCAATCTACAACCAGCCCTTCAAGTTGTTTCTGTACATGAAAAAAATCTGGTGATTTGAATTGAGTCACATGAACGGCAGAGTGGGAATATGGTGTTGACAGTTGAATGATCAAATCATTTGAATCCAGCAACTTTTAATTAAGAATACATTAGGTGATAGCTCCCATCTGTGATTTCGCTATTGGAAGCCAGAATTACACATGCAAATCATCTTTTTATTTATTATGTTTAGTTGAATTTTTTTCCTTTTAAAGAACTTCCTGTATTGATTCATTTGCTCTCATGTGCATGGTTGCAAAATGCTGAGCCAAGCAAGTTGTGGTCAAGGCAAGTTGGGGGGAGGGAGGGAGGGGGGGGGGGGGGGGGAGGATATTGTTGCTCACGCCATCCTGGCATTGCATTTTGTTTTGGTAGGAGAGGAACTCCTGTGCAGATGGTAGAAACATATAGGAAGTATCCTCTGGACTGGAATTATAGTACAGTGACTCACAAAACACTCCCTCAGTGTTATTGGCTAACGATACCGAGGGAGCAAGAGGGGAAAAAAATATTTTGCACTCTGCACTATGGGACTTCCCTGGAGCATTCCAGAGTAATTTCCTCTCCTGCATCCTGTTGAGGAGCTCTTTAATACACTTTTTTTGTTCTTCTTAATTGACATTTTAGTCGGCTAGATGAACCAGGCCACGAGTTCTCGGTTTGACTATTAGTCGGCAAGATCCACTCCTTCGAACACTGCTTGTAATTCTTTGAAATAGCTGATGGGTCACGTCACCACACATACAGGAAGCTGTGGTTCTCTGCTAGCTTTACTAGTACTTTGAATCCAGCACAGCCTGCAAGTCAGCCTTACTAAATATGGTTTTCCATTGTCAGTTATGTCGGGCACCAGAAGCTGGTTCAGACTTCTTAAAAAAAATTAAAGTTTGATCTTCCTCTAATTTCAGCTGTTCATATTGCATCAGGAAAACACGATTTAAAAACTCTTTTAAAAAAAAAAAAAAGATACATGTATATACTGAAAGCACGAGGGATTCTTCTTAATGACAAGTTAGATGCTACAAAGAAAGACCGCCCCTTTAGGCGCAATAGTTTAAATCGGTCGTTAGAAACCACAGTGTGGCTATAAGAGAATTGTAAGTTGTGTATTGGAGCCAAATGGGTTCCCTGGCTTTTGAAAACCATGGATATTGTTGCGGGAATATTCTTTTTAATATATCTTCGAAACAAACAACATTTTAAGAATGTATTTTATCTCTCAATCTTTTCAAGCACCTTTTTGACATTTTATTATGATAAAGGTGGCATGCAAATGTAAGATCTTAAAATGAATATACATGCAGAACTGGAATAAGATCTGTCAAAGAGAATTTGTTGACTGTAGGCGACAGAGACCTGGGGATTGTCCTTCTAGAAACCTTGACCCCCTTTAGTAACCTTCATATATTTCTTCCATGCAGACTTGCCTGGAGTTGGAGCGGTACCTTCAAAGTGAGCCCTACGTCTCTGCGTCAGATTTTAGATTTGATGGACAGGATGACCTCTTGAGCAAAATCATTATGGTCTGTGGGGACAAGGATGAAACTGACAAGAAGAATGCAGGCTTATTGGAAGACGAGATCCAGGAAAGTCAGAACCTGGAGACCAACAGCTTGAGCTCTGATGTAAGCAGTGAGTCACTGGACAGTTCAGAGGAGCTATCACCGACAGTAAATTATACCTCAAACCCCTTAAGTACTATCCTGGCAAACTCTGGAAGTGTAAACTCTCCGGTTCTTTCCACCCCGCCGTCGTCCCCAGAGCTAACCAAGGAGTCTTCTCCACAGCTGTGGAGCAACCTGCAAGCAAGCATTCCTGAGCTGAATACACCAGTTAAAAGTCGTGGTGGAAATGCTACAAAACTAACAGATAAATCTAGTCCTGTAAACGGAGACGCGTCGCCCGATGGCAGGAGAAGGGTTCATCGGTGTAATTTCAATGGATGTAGGAAAGTTTACACCAAAAGTTCACATCTAAAAGCACATCAACGCACTCACACAGGTCAGTAGACAAGTGCGTAGAATAAACGACTGCTGTAGCTATCCCAGTTTTAAATTTGCCTTTTCACCTTACTTAATGAGTGAAAGCAGTGGATCGTGTTGAAATGACATTCATATGTAAGGCCTGATGCACAAGCTGTTCACAGTTGCTAAGCATGCCCTGTTTATGAAATATGTGGAAGGAGCAGGGGATTGAGATTAATTAGCCATCCCTTTCAAAAAGCAGAGTTATATCGCACCAAATAGTTCTCTTTTGTGCTGCGTTATTTTGCTGGTCTATAATTCAAAAAAATAAACAACGCTTTAACATGTCAAAAAGTGAATGAGTGCTTCAGCTGAGTAGCAGTTTCTATTCTGGTTGGAGAGAAGAATTATTGTTTTGTGTTGAGGGATTTCATCGTGCCCTTTGGACAGTTTTGCTGTAAACAGTAAATTAAATCTCAGCTTGTCAGATGCCACCCAATTCAGAGCAATATGTACAGCCTCCTAACAAAGAATCAAATCTTGTTTTGCCGGTGTGTTTAAATAGTGGAGTAGGCGTATTGTTGAAGTATTGGACCGTCAACTAAAGGACCCACGTCTGAATTCCAGCCTCCATTGACATTCAGACTTGGCAATCTTCTTTCTAGCGAGAATGTTAATCAGTGTGTCGGAGCACTCTTCCATTGCAGAGCCTTTCACTTGATTGGTGGCTGAGACCACACCTCCTTTTAGCCATTCATCGACAGGGCAAATGATTTGATGTTCCTCAGACCTGCTCATTACCAGTGATTCCATTGTAGATGCAACTTGTGTACAAAATACTGTTCACTGGTAGCTATTGCACCGCATGCAGTGAATACGTAGATTGTTGGGCCATGCCAAATTATTTGCCGCAGTCACGGAATATCATAGATGGTGGGGTGCGAGACTGTCGGTCACCTGCCTCCCTGCAGAATGAGAAAGCATGGCAGCATGGGATCTAAGAAAGGGAGGAGAATATAAATATGCATCTGAAACATATTTGCCACACTGCCAAATAGCATGTCAGCGTTAAACTTCGACCTACCATTCTGGCCAACATTCAAAACATTGCTGACAGCATGTGTTGCAAATCAGCCTAGTGTATTTTTGATTTAGTTTTGCTGATGAAGCAATCATTTACTGTCCAATCTATTGCTAATCTGATTTGGCAATCCATACCCCAGAGGCTCCCTGCCATTAGAGGGTAGACTGGAGTTGCCATCCATCTGACATAGGACTAGCGCATTTTTAAAAAAACTACATGAACCAACTGCAAACGACCACATTTTTACTTTTCCATTAGGGAAGAATTCAGTTCCTGGGAAATAAGGTGCGTGGGATGAATAAAGCTAGAATACATTAGTACTGTCAATTTTAGCCATAAGAAATCGATTGTTTTCGTAAATGTTTCCCCCTGTATCTGCATAGCTGACCTGGCAGCGGAACATATTTGTTTTCCTACGCCCCTACCTAAACGGCCCAGATTAGTGATGCACATTCTTAAGATCTGACGAGCAGAAATCCAAATTCGCCTCTGTTCAAATTTTTGTTTTGTTTCATACCCTTACAGTCAAGTATCTTAAATCCTGGCTCAAACTCTGCCCCTTATCTGGTGCCTGAATGGGCAGAATTCATTTTTAAGATTGACTTGTCCAAGAGCATGAATTGTGAATTTTGCACTCCCGTACCAATCAAGTGGCCATCATTCTGGTAGCGCAGCAGGCACAGTGTTGAGGGCCATACTTTTTTTAAATATTGCATTCTCATCAGAAATATAAGAATGAATCATGCAGAGACAACTGCCTGGCAGCCTGTCTATCTCCTTTGAAGTTAATATAAACTGAAAATGAGACCATCCACACGGTTAGATGCAATAATGTTGAGAGCAATTTCCAAAGCTTCAAAATATGGGAAAGAGCCATGTTCTGGTTTATGTGCTCTCACTCCAGAAGTGGACATGTATTGGGACCAAGAAGTCTGAGCGGTTGCAAATATTGTGACAGACCTTAAATACTGCATTCCAGTTTCTGTCGAAGCATGGTGGTAGGAAGTTTGGGATGGTGATTATTTAAGATTGCAATACAAAGCCAATTACAGCATTACTGCACGCAGTCCCAATGGCTCGAGGCTGATAGGTCTCTTTCCCCCCTCCCTTCCCCACCCTCCATAATGTATTTCCTTGTAAATGGGTTTAATTAATGTTTAATTCTTAATATGTAATACAGTTGTCAGCTTTTGAAACCGTATTATTGCATAGCTTATCACCTAAAATACAGACATCTAATTGCATCGCTGTGGCTCTCTTGCAGTCACATCGCAGCACAGGAGAACTGCCCCTATTTAACATTCTGAGGAAGCAAAGCTGTCAGTAGTTTTGTTGCTGTCAATGGTTTGCTATGTTCCTAGCAATCATAAACCGGGTGTGTTCATTAACATTCTGTGCATAGCGTGTACATCAGACTTTAAATATGAATAGTATTTGAATGCAGTTCCCTGTTCTGGCATTCTTGAAGAAAAAGGTGAAATTGTAAATATAGTGTCAATCAATTGTTTCTATGACATACTGAATATCATTTAAAAACAAATAGTGCATTCAGCGAGATTATTTGCATGACAAAGAGCAGAGTAAGTTTAAAAACCCAGTGAAATCTTTTGCTTTTTGCTCTGTCTCTCTTCCCCTCTCACTCACTCTATGTCTCCCTACCTCGCTCAGTGTGTGTTTTTGTATGTGTGTCTCTATCTTGCCAACTGTGTGTGTGCGTGTCTCTGTCTCTCTCTCTGTCTCTCCCTCTCTTTCTCTCTCTCTGTCTCTCTCGCTCTGTCTCTCTCTCAGCCTACAGATTGAAAAGAGAACCAGTGCTATGGAAAGTGGTAATTATTGCCGAGCTGAGTCGTGGAAAATATCCTAGAGATTAAGTGTGCGAATCTCCGGCTATGTTGGGCTCTCGCTTGAGCGCAACGCAGCCGGAGAATCCCGGGAAAGCCCTCCAGCGAGTCTCGCGACAGGCTCCACACCTCCTGGGATTATCCAAAGTCCTGCGAAAGTCAGAGTCTTAATCCCGCTCAAATGGACGGGGCCAAATGACACTTGCGGAAGTAGGTCATTAACCTACTTTTGACCTACCTCCATGGGATCCAGCAGCCTTCCTCAATTCCTCGGCCTCTCCAGTGAGGCTGTAGCCGGGCGCTGATCATTGTTGGTCCACACAAACGTAACCCAGGTGGAACGGCATCTGGGGGGGTCCCCAGGCCGCCAGAGAACCCAGGGTGGTCAGGGTAAGTGCAGAGTGACTCGCTGGCCCTCCCCGTGGAACGTGAGCACTTTGGCACCTTGATGCTGCCACCCTGGCATTACCAAGGTGCCCAGGTGGCACTGCCAAGGGTCATGGGACAAGGGGAGCCATGTCCATGAAATGAGGGTGGGGGGGGGGGGTTGAAGGGTGGGGAAGTACAGGGCAGGTAAATAGGGGCCTCCGGGTGATGGGTGGGGGTCCTAGAAGGATGAGAATACTGTAAGGGGGCTTTGGGGAGGGGGGGTTGCCTAAGCGGGGGAAACCCACAGGGACCCCATAGCAGGGTGTCCTCACTTGGTGGGTTTGGGGTAATGTCCATGTATGTGGGGTTGACATTGCCCATGGGTGGGGGGTGTTGGGACCCAAAAGCTCATTTAGAGTTCAAGGGACACTTTCAAAACGGCCCAATCTCTGAGTTCAGTTCCCCAGTGCTAAAAAAATTATTAGTGTGGGCTAAACTGGTGAGAAACTCTGCAGGGCTATGTGTCAATGAATAGAGGTGGGGAACTCATCGGTAGAGCCGACGGGAAGCTACCTGAAAAACCCGCCACAAATTAACTTTGAAATTTTGGGGGAGAATCGGGCCTTTGTATTTATTGTGAAACAAAATTTCAAAATATATTGGACTTCGGCTGATGGTATTTGAGAGTTAACATCTCTTATGCTTTGTCAAATGGCAAGGTACCACGTTAATGGAATAGGTGTATTCAAACAGTGTGTATATATGTCTCTGTACGCCAGTAGGACATCTGGACAGGCTTCGTTTGATGTTGCATGTCACGTAGTTTCTCACTGTGGCCAATGCAAATTCCAGTCTGCTGCATAACGTGCCTTTGTTTTATCTCCACAGGTGAAAAACCTTACAGGTGTTCATGGGAAGGCTGCGAGTGGCGGTTTGCACGAAGTGATGAGCTGACTAGGCACTTCAGGAAACACACTGGGGCAAAACCGTTTAAATGCTCCCATTGTGACAGGTAAACCACTCAGACTCTCGACTCCGCTTTGTCCGAGGCTAATTTTGCTGCATTTCCTAGCTAGCTCCGCAGGAATTCATCACTCCACTCTCTTTTTCTCAGTAGAGGCTGGGTAGAGCAAGGAAAAAGGGCCATGCAACACTGCACTGGGCTTTCGAAAGTGGGGCAGGAGTGGAAGTGGTGAATAGAAAATATGAAAGAACTTGGAAAGAAATTGCTAGTTTTCTTGCCAGTCGGCACAATAAAAAAAAACAGACCCAAATGCACAGAAGAAGCATTGTACAATATGCATTCTCAAGCCCAGCCCATTCTCCTTCACTCAGAATCTTCTCAACACCATTACAAATTACAGATTGCAAATGTCAGAGGTAACATTGTTGCAGCAATTTCAGCCACATTGTAAATAGCGCTGTTACACTTAAGTGAACAAAATATTGAATCTGGAAAGCAGATTTTAATAATTTGTTAATGACAAAATAATTCTCCTGCTGGCAAATACCTTTATTATTTAAAACTACTTAGAAACCATGTTAGGAGTGAAACTAAGCCAAATGGTAATGTGTTTGTCTATTTAATACCCTTGTGACCAGAGCATTCTTTGCTCACTTGCTTTGACCTAGTCCATTGTTATGCTTAAGGATTGTGGGAAAATTATGTCCCCGGGCTTCATAATCCTTTATTGTATTTCCCTGTAATTCCTTAAAAGGTAAAGCATGTCCTGGCAACTATATAGGCCGATATCTGTGAGTTTGGAATGATCTAATTACTAGATTAGGAAGAAGAAAATTGCACCGTGATGAATGGAGAGAAATATGAGAGTCCTGTAGCAGGGAGAATGATTTAATACCTTGTAGTCCGTTCTCCATTTATTATTCAACTAAGCAGCATTGAATGGTACGGGCTAGCATCATATGTTATGTGCAATATGTCTCCACTACTTTATTTCACTATCCAGCAAGCCTCCTTCAGCCATGTTAACACAAGCCGTGGAGGCCACACCTCCTATTTAATCAAAAGGGAGTTTAAAATGCAACACCTGTTTGCTTATCTGCCACCACTGATGCCACAGTCTGGCACGTCACATGGTTAGACCTCGTCGATTTGAGTGGCAAGCAACCTGAGGTTGAAACCTCCAAATCCTTGACCAGTCCCTTGAAAACAAAACTGGTTTTGCGAATGGAACCATGAAAGGCTGAGCAGGTTTTGATTCCGAACCCGTGCAGAATCTGGTACAGGAGCCATAACATTTGTACATGTCAATCAGTGAGGAAAAGCTGCACTGCACTAGTTTGACATTGTGTTTACCCAATGTAATTCCTATTTTTTTTGTTTGCCTCTTGTTTCTTTCCCCTCAGGTGTTTCTCCAGGTCTGACCACTTGGCTCTCCACATGAAGAGACACATCTGAAAGTGTCCAAAGTAAAAGTCGGTTGGCGATTCAGCTTCACAATTGAACTGCCACATGAGGAGGAACGTATGCTCCAGCCAAAGCATGCCATTTTGCACCCTACCCAGTAGCCTCCAGGGCCTTTTTTGTCAGGGTGTTCTCAGAGACTGTTAGTGAGTGTCGCAGCATAGCAACCGTGGTACACGGGTGTCTTCGGTATTTCCTGAATGAGCACACTGGTACCTTGCGTATGAGTGGCTGCCAAGCCCCTGCTGTGAGCATGTGCACTGAGAACATTGTTGACTGGGTTGACTGTATGATGAGGAACCAATGATTTTTTTCTTGTGGTGAGGTAAGATTGCATTAAAATGGGCTGGATGAGTGTGTGTGAGCGCGAACGAAAGAGAAAATAGAGAGAGGGACGTACCTGGAGATGGGATAACCGCCAAATGTCTTCGTTGTTCCATGCCTTAAGGAAGGCGCTGAACTGGACAAGGAGACTGACCCCTTTCCCGTGTGAGAGGAGCTTTTGGTGTCTGGTGCAGCTGATAAATGTGCAATGTGTCGAGTAGCCTTGTTCACTTGCTACAAAAAAGCTAATTTGTAATCCATTGTATAAGCTGTGTATTAAGGATATAACACAACTATAACTTTCATAATAAATAGAAAGGTGTTGCATGATTCTGGGGATTGTACACTTTTCATTCTTTGTAATTGGGGACTGCAATTTGATTCCAATTATGTGCAGTTTAAAAAAAAAAATCTAGTTGGGCAAATGTTACATAATGTAAAGGAAGCCTGGACTTTTTTTGGTTGGATACCACTATAGCTTAGCAACTGATTTACTTAAGCAGCTAATTTTGGTCTTTTTATTTATGCCTAAGGACTAATTTCTGGTTTCTAAATATTAATGCACTGTTGACATGAAATAATGGTGCCTTATGAAAGTGACCTTGCTACACGACTGTAGCAATCTCATGTGGGTCACCAGACAGGGGTATGGGTGACTTGGGCTCCATTAAGGCTCCCTATCACATGATCTTGTACTCTATGCCTCTTTCTGTCTTTGACATGGAAACAATAAAAAAAAGCTTTTCTTGAAATCTTCTGAGTACTAAATGCCAATTTTTGTCTACCCAAGTATTAAATATTAGTTTATTTTTTTATTTTGACTGAATATAATGTATTAAAATTATCTATCAAAGGTGTTTTTTTATATTATAAAAATATATTGAGATGCTGTTAATGGTGACACATTCCTAGTACTCTAAGGATAAAAGATGACCATGACAAATTGCTTGGCTGTAAAGTACTGTTAATTCGGAAAAAGCATTTTTGCCTATAACCCTAATGTAGTAAAACGGGAGATTTATAATGGTTAACAGTGACATTAGAGAGACTCTAGCATGGGATGAATCAGACAAAGTGGCTCGCTGGGGCCTTTGCTAGCACTGATTTCCTTTTGTTAGCCTGCTGATTCGGCACATTAGATATTGAGCTGTCTAGAGTGCAATATCTTAATTTGACCCATCAATGGAAAGGCCTGAGAAGCATTTTAGCAGACAAGTGAAAATGCGATTGCCAGGGTTGTGAATATGGTCAGAAAGCCATTGTGTTTCACAGTCCCAAAGGACTATGAGAGTCACTTACTGAATTTTAATCAACTGGGTATTTTTAAAAACGCACAAAAAAGACAAAAGTCCATCGGGAACTGTCGGAGCCAGTGTGGGCTGTGGGGTTGGTGGTGGAGAGGAACAAAGTTGGATGATATAATGTTTACACAAACACATGGTTTTGAGGGCAAAGACATACACATCTTCCCTTCTATGCATTTTTATTTGCCAAAACCATAAAAGGCAGCTGCTTTTTTTTAAAAGACAATTTATGGCATTTTGTAAACTCTGCATGCGTTTGCTAAGCTCTACCTTGTCGTACCAAGCCACTAAGTAAGGATGCCAATGACAGAAAGTTTACAAACTTGAATCAGCTTGTGCTTTTTAATGCAATATATAAAAAAAAATAAAGGTTGAATTCACTGGAAGAAAAGGTTAGGCCATGTACTATTTTTCTATTAACTTGCCAATGAGCAGTACTTGTACTGTTCTGTGGATAATGGAGCCTTAATGAAACCATATGACCTTTGGCTTGCAATTAAAATTGTTCTTATTATTGATGTTTCACATTTCTTTTTAAAAGCCCTGTTTATCTCCAAACCTCTTTGTAAAATTTTGTTATTTGAAATCTTTTTACAAGGTTTTATTTGAAATCGTTTTTTGCAAGATTGTTATATTTCTGTATGAATGTATTTTTTATTGTAAAACAATGGAAAATTCTTATCAGAATCTGACTCTTTTGTTTCATTTCTTCCCGATCTCCTCAAAGGTACTTGAGTGCCTTAAGCTTTTTTTCCTTTCTATGTTTATTTTCACTTGAGTCCTTTATTAGTGGCTGCCACCATGTCTGCTTAAAAGTTTGCTGCACAATAACAGAGTGCAGAGGAGAGCCACACTCCAAAGCAACGCCTTAACTCGTGGAACACTGGTGGAATGCTGGAGCAATGGGACGTGGGTTTGTGTCCTTGATGTTTCATGCCGTGAATGCCATCATGTTACTGCAGCTATTACTATCTTTCTCTAGTGGAGGTTAGGGACTGATTTCAGCATAAATGGAAAAAGAAGTATTGGACAATTTTTCTTCCACTTTACCAAGGCTGCTTCACTGGTTGAATGGAAGCTGGACAGTTGAGCCGGATGACACAAAGATAGGCTAGGTGGTTAACAGTGAGGCTGAGAGTCTTGGGTTACAAAAAGATACAGGCGGAATGGACAAATTGGCTGAAGAGTGGCAGATAGAATTTAATCCTGAAAATTGAGAGGTGTTGCACTTTGGAAGGAGCCATTTGACAAGGAAATATTTAATGAATGGCACAGCATTGGGTGGATAGGGAACAGCTGTTCCCCTTAGTTGAAGGGTTGGCTATGAGGGGACAAAGTTCGGAGGGGCAGGAGGTTCAGAGGGCATTTGAGGAAAACCTTTTTTACCCAGAGGGTGGAGATGGTCTGGAATGCACTGCCTGAGAGGGTGGTAGAGGCAAGTTGCCTCACATCCTTTAAAAGGTACCTGGATAAACACTTGGTACATCTTAACATTTGAGCCTGTCTGTCAAGTGCTGGCAAATGGGATTAGGATTGGCAGATCAGGGGCGAAATTGTCCGACCCCCCACAGGGTTGGAGAATCGCCCGGGACCGGCAAAAATCCCGCCCCCGTGCCCTTCGCGGCGATCGGCGAGCCCCCTGCGGCGATTCTCCGGCCCGCCGCTGAGAGACCTCTCCCGCCGCCGTGGTTTGAACCACATCTGGTGGCGGCGGGATCGGCAGCGCTAGTGGGCCCCTGGGGGAGGCGCGGGGTGATCGGACCCCGGGGGGTGCCCCCATGGTGGCCAGGCCCGCGATCGGGGCCCACCGATCAGCGGGCGGGCCAGTGCCGTAGGGGCACTCGTAGTAATGGCCACTAAATCATAATCATGTGGTATATCTGGATTTCCAGAAAGCCTTTGACAAGGTGCCACACAAAAGGTTGCTGCATAAGATAAAGATGCATGGCATTAAGGGTAAAGTAGTAGCATGGATAGAGGATTGGTTAATTAATAGAAAGCAAAGAGTTGGGATAAATGGGTGTTTCTCTGGTTGGCAATCAGTAGCTAGTGGTGTCCCTCAGGGATCTGTGTTGGGCCCACAATTGTTCACAATTTACATAGATGATTTGGAGTTGGGGACCAAGGGCAATGTGTCCAAGTTTGCAGATGACACTAAGATGAGTGGTAAAGCGAAAAGTGCAGAGGATACTGGAAGTCTGCAGAGGGATTTGGATAGGTTAAGTGAATGGGCTCGGGTCTGGCAGATGGAATACAATGTTGACAAATGTGAGGTTATCCATTTTGGTAGGAATAACAGCAAACGGGACTATTATTTAAACGATAAAATATTAAAGCATGCCGCTGTTCAGAGAGACTTGGGTGTGCTAGTGCATGAGTCACAGAAGGTTGGTTTACAAGTGCAACAGGTGATTAAGAAGGCAAATGGAATTTTGTCCTTCATTGCTAGAGGGATGGAGTTTAAGACTAGGGAGGTTATGTTGCAATTATATAAGGTGTTAGTGCGGCCACACCTGGAGTATTGTGTTCAGTTTTGGTCTCCTTACTTGAGAAAGGACGTACTGGCGCTGGAGGGTGTGCAGAGGAGATTCACTAGGTTAATCCCAGAGCTGAAGGGGTTGGATTATGAGGAGAGGTTGAATAGACTGGGACTGTACTCGTTGGAATTTAGAAGGATGAGGGGGGATCTTATAGAAACATTTAAAATTATGAAGGGAATAGATAGGATAGATGCGGGCAGGTTGTTTCCACTGGCGGGTGACAGCAGAACTAGGGGACATAGCCTCAAAATAAGGGGAAGTAGATTTAGGACTGAGTTTAGGAGGAACTTCTTCACCCAAAGGGTTGGGAATCTATGGAATTCCTTGCCCAGTGAAGCAGTTGAGGCTCCTTCATTAAATGTTTTTAAGGTAAAGATAGATAGTTTTTTGAAGAATAAAGGAATTAAGGGTTATGGTGTTCGGGCCGGGAAGTGGAGCTGAGTCCACAAAAGATCAGCCATGATCTAATTGAATGGCAGAGCAGGCTCGAGGGGCCAGATGGCCTACTCCTGCTCCTAGTTCTTATGTTCTTATGTGAGCAGCTCCAAATTCCCACCTCAAGTCAGCCAGCTGTGTACAAACAGGCCATGCATGAAACAGCAAGTTTGCAGAGGGCCACAGGAGATGGCACCTAATGGCTTGCAAGCCATATGATGCAGGTCACTGCTTTATGCTGACACGTTTAAATCTCTGAATTCCACCCGTAATATAAGAAATTCACTTAGTGAGAAAGCAGATCTAGCCAGGATGAATCACCACGTTTGAAGCCTAATTGTATATGATGTTTTAATGCTGCAGAGTTTTCGCTCCCTCAGTGCGATACTGTCTGTAGTAATCAGTCAGGCTACATTTGGCTATATTTTCTATTGCTTATTGCACAGATATTTTGGTCATTTCAGCAAGTTGGTTTTAAGTGCCTGCATAATGCAATTGTGATAGATTTGCATAAAATAATGGAATAAAAGGTGGACAAGATGAATCCATAGAATAATGCTGAGACCGATAAGTTGAGTTTTGAACTCTCTCCTTAACTATTCACAGGCCTTGTCCTTTCTTGTGCAATAAGACCTATGGTGCAAAAATGATCGCCTCTCAGTATTTGAGACGTTATCCTTTTAAATCTGAAAATTTGATAAAAGAGGGAATAGGACACAATGTGATAAGAAACTTTTTTTAAAATTAGGGTTGTATTCCCGGTGGCAGAGACGATTAAAGGGAAACCCAACTTTAATGTTTAAAATTATAGAAGGACTTGAGAGATAAATTAGTGAAAAAAAAATGTTCACTGCTCATCAGCGAGGCGACAGAAACTAGAAGGTTAGTATTTGAGCATAAAAGGCAAGCTTCGGCAAGTAGCTGTTAATCATGATGTCGTTAAAAGAATGGTGGAAGCGGATTTAATTATAACTTCAAAAAGAGAATTGGATATATATTTGAAGAGGAAAAATTTTCAGAGCTGGAGGGAAGGAATAGGTGATTAGGGCTGATTCCAGAGTGCTTAGAAAGAGCCTAGCATTGGCATAATGCGGCTAATGGTTTATTTTTTATGTTTCTACAATAATAACAAATAGTTTAGATTTTTCCCTTTTTGAATTTAAACAAAAGTTTGGGAGTAACTGTTCCCTGATGTGTTCTCCATAGCAATCCCTCGACCGGCCCGAGTCCACTTGCGAACCACTGGCCCTTTTCTTGTGCAGTATAAATTCTTCCCTTTGCAGTTGGATATTCTTGCTTCTGTCCTGATGTGTGCAAGATAAAAAGCTTTGACAATATGTCCCTTTTCTTCCAGCAGTAAAGGAATTAGATAAACACATAAAAGAAGGCATGTTCTTAATTTTTCTTTTCAAGGGGCTGGGGGGGGGGGGGGGGGGGGGCAGAGGGCAGGAGGGAGTATCCTTGGGTGGCAGATTTCTGGGGGGGCGCTGATGTAGAATTGGAAATGCCCCCACCTTCCTGCCAGAGGCCTGAGCAAGGTGACCTACCAGGCTTCACCCTGCCCCTGAACTCATCCCACTAAGCTTAAAAACGAGGCTGGCTGTGAAGTGGCCCTTAGGGCTTCAAATAGACAGAGGTAATGCAGGCCACCCTGTGCCTTAGCCAGCCCATGAAAAATTGTGGACAGGTTGGGGGTGGGTAGGGGACCGGTGGAAGGCCACTCAGGGAATTTTATTGGCCCCACCCGACCTGCAACCCCCCCACCCTCATAGGGGACTATAAAATTGTGCCCCATGAGTAAATTATTCTAATAAGATTTCTTGTTTATAGTTCTACACATCATTTATACCAAATGTAGTAAACACTTAAGCTGTGAATTGAATTTTTGTCACTCCTAATTGGATTTTCAATGCAGAGAGATGTCTGATGAGAAGCAAATCATCTACCTCAATAAGGAGTAAGTAACTAGCCCTCATTACAGATAGATTTCTTTAAGATTTGCAAGAACAAACAGACTCTCAGAAACATATCCTTAAATCCCTTCTTCAGAATTTCATTTGTGAATTTATCCAAATGGTTACAATCTATTGTCAGTCTGTTCACCTGCAGAAATCATGCACCAATGAAGCCTTGTTTTTCTGGATTGTTATGTCTTCTGCTTTCCTCAAATTAAGAAATAATCGCGCTTCAGACTCAACGTGCTGGAGTTACATCAAGTGTATTTCTAACTGCTGATTACCCCCACCCCGCCCCCGACCAACACCCTGACCCAACCCAACTACTACTCCTAACCATGGTCCCCCTCCCCCAACCGACCAGAGCTGACTATCCCACCACCCGGCTACCGCTTCCGTACTGATTTAACTATCCCTTGAACCACCAGCCACTCTACCCAACAACCTCCCTATCCACCTGCCATCTCACCCACCTACCACCCTACCCACCTGTCATCCTAACCACCTATCGCCCAACCACTTACCCACCCTACTACTCTACCCATTCATTCATCCATTCACTAACTTTCACATTGGATCTTTACACTTACCTGACAGCAGTTAGTACCGCAAAAGTGACCTTGCTTGTTTCTGCCCAATTCTACAGTGCTGTAATTAAGTTATTCATGGGACTACACGCCATTCTGAAGAGCCGGTGTTGGAAGATGCGGCCAGAAACACAGAGCAGTTTCGGGGCCAAGAAAAGTACCACTGGAGCGGCTATCCGACAATGATTGTCACTTTGCTGAAATCTGGATCATTGTTACCCATGTTACAACCAGTCCCCAGGTGGCATTTCCCCAAATTTGTTATGATTCCAGAGGAGATACCCTCAAACTGTTCTGCTCTCGTGTGAGGAGGGATAAACTAGCTACCATTCTTTATTCAGACCCCTTGGTTGGCCGCAACAAGGTTAATTTTAAAAAGGATCCTTTACATTATCCCTCTTGGATATCTTTTCCCACTCCAAATGTAGTAATATTTGAAAAGGAGCCAATTTAACCAGACTTTCTTGAGTTAAAGAAAGAGTGTGTTTATTAGTTACTAAAATGTAAGAAAATGCAACACACATGCACACAGATTATAAATGGGAAGTGAGCCCACAAATAATAGTTAAAAAGAAATACAAATCAGTCTTTAGCTTGTACATGAGTGGATGTCCCAGCCATTAAGGTGGCTGATTCTGGTAGTGCAGTCTTTGGATTTGTGCATTTTGTTTGGAGATTCTTGGTTCCATAAGTTAGCTGAAAGGAATTGTCATGTTTCTTTTTTGACTGTGGCTTTGCTGACTTGTGACTTGCTTCCAGCAATCAGAGAGTGAGAGAGATTGTTTTATTCCCTGTTAAGTGCAGGGACACCTAATGAATGTTCTTCTGTTGTGACTTTCAGCTGTGAGCTTCAGCTGCTACAACGGCACACACCAGCATAGTTAAAGTATAACACAAAACTAGCACACCAAGACCAGAGTTGCAGTTGGTTTTTAAACCCTTGTGTATTCCTGAAAGGGGAAAAACACAAATATGTCTTTCCCCCAGAATCTGTTTTCATTCAACTGACATCATGGGCGGGATTCTCCCATGCCGTATGGGAGAATCACCATTTGCGCTCTTTTTTCCCGCAGCACCGGTCCGACACTGGCAGTAGATTCTCTGAGGAGTGGAGATGGGGTCTGGCCCGCGATCGGGGCCCACCGGTCGGCGGGCCAGCCTCTCCAGCCCTGGCCCTATTTTATGCGGCCAGCCCCTAAACCCCCACGCCATGTTGGGTCAGGGCCGGCGTATTGAGGAAGTCCCCCATGCATTCGTGGGTTGGCGCAACCCAACTGCACATGTTCGGGTTGGCATAGTGCCACTGCGCGGGTTGGCACGGCATCCAGTTGGCGCCGGGAAGAGAGGCTGGAGTGGCGTGAACCGCTCCAGCGCCATGCTGGCCCCCTGTGGGGGCCAGAATCGGTAGTGCCCATGCCCGTTTTGTGCCATTGTGAAACGCAACGGTGTTCACGATGGCGCAAACACTGTCTCCATTTTGGAGATTCGTGCCCCATGTCCACTATGGGATATAATTCACAGGAGATGGTTTCCGCTGAAGTGATAATCAGCCTCTGATATCTCCACAGGAGATTAGAACATAGAACATAGAACGATACAGTGCAGTACAGGCCCTTCGGCCCTCGATGTTGCACCGACATGGAAAAAATCTAAAGGCCATCTAACCTACACTATGCCCTTATCATCCATATGCTTATCCAATAAATTTTTAAATGCCCTCAATGTTGGCATGTTCACTACTGTTGCAGGTAGGGCATTCCACGGCCTCACCACTCTTTGCGTAAAAAACCCACCTCTGACCTCTGTCCTATATCTATTACCCCTCAATTTAAGGCTATGTCCCCTCGTGCTAGCCACCTCCATCCGCGGGAGAAGGCTCTCGCTGTCCACCCTATCTAACCCTCTGATCATTTTGTATGCCTCTATTAAGTCACCTCTTAACCTTCTTCTCTCTAACGAAAACAACCTCAAGTCCATCAGCCTTTCCTCATAAGATTTTCCCTCCATACCAGGCAACATCCTGGTAAATCTCCTCTGCACCCGCTCCAAAGCTTCCACGTCCTTCCTATAATGAGGCGACCAGAACTGTACGCAATACTCCAAATGCGGCCGTACTAGAGTTTTGTACAACTGCAACATGACCTCATGGCTCCGGAACTCAATCCCTCTACCAATAAAGGCCAACACACCATAGGCCTTCTTCACAACCCTATCAACCTGGGTGGCAACTTTCAGGGATCTATGTACATGGACACCGAGATCCCTCTGCTCATCCACACTACCAAGAATTTTACCATTAGCCAAATATTCCGCATTTCTGTTATTCTTTCCAAAGTGAATCACCTCACACTTCTCCACATTAAACTCCATTTGCCACCTCTCAGCCCAGCTCTGCAGCCTATCTATGTCCCTCTGTAACCTGCAACATCCTTCCGCACTGTCTACAACTCCACCGACTTTAGTGTCGTCTGCAAATTTACTCACCCATCCTTCTGCGCCCTCCTCTAGGTCATTTATAAAAATGACAAACAGCAACGGCCCCAGAACAGATCCTTGTGGTACGCCACTCGTAACTGAACTCCATTCTGAACATTTCCCATCAACTACCACTCTCTGTCTTCTTTCAACTAGCCAATTTCTGATCCACATCTCTAAATCACCCTCAATCCCCAGCCTCCGTATTTTCTGCAATAGACGACCGTGGGGAACCTTATCAAACGCTTTACTGAAATCCATATACACCACATCAACTGCTCTACCCTCGTCTACCTGTTCAGTCACCTTCTCAAAGAACTCGATAAGGTTTGTGAGGCATGACCTACCCTTCACAAAACCATGCTGACTGTCCCTAATCATATTATTCCTATCTAGATGATTATAAATCGTATCTTTTATAATCCTCTCCAAGACTTTACCCACCACAGACGTTAGGCTCACCGGCCTATAGTTACCGGGGTTATCTCTACTCCCCTTCTTGAACAAAGGGACCACATTTGCTATCCTCCAGTCCTCTGGCACTATTCCTGTAGCCAATGATGACCTAAAAATCAAAGCCAAAGGCTCAGCAATCTCTTCCCTGGCTTCCCAGAGAATCCTAGGATAAATCCCATCCGGCCCCGGGGACTTATCTATTTTCACCTTGTCCAGAATTGCCAACACTTCTTCCCTACGCACCTCAATGCCATCTATTCTAATAGCCTGGGTCTCAGCATTCTCCTCCACAATATTATCTTTTTCTTGAGTGAATACTCACGAAAAGTATTCATTTAGTATCTCGCTTATCTCCTCAGCCTCCACACACAACTTCCCACCACTGTCCTTGACTGGCCCTACTCTTACCCTAGTCATTCTTTTATTCCTGACATACCTATAGAAAGCTTTTGGGTTTTCCTTGATCCTACCTGCCAAAGACTTCTCATGTCCCCTCCTTGCTCGTCTCAGCCCTCTCTTTAGATCCTTCCTCGCTTCCTTGTAAATATCAAGCGCCCCAACTGAAACTTCACGCCTCATCTTTACATAGGCCTCCTTCTTCCTCTTAACAAGAGATTCCACTTCTTTGGTAAACCACGGTTCCCTCGCTCGACCCCTTCCTCCCTGCCTGACTGGTACGTACTTATCAAGAACATGCAATAGCTGTTCCTTGAACAAACTCCACATATCCAGTGTGCCCAACCCTTGCAGCCTACTTCTCCAACCAACACATCCTAAGTCATGTCTAATGGCATCATAATTGCCCTTCCCCCAGCTATAACTCTTGCCCTGCGGGGTATACTTATCCCTTTCCATCACTAACGTAAAGGTCACCGAATTGTGGTCACTGTTTCCAAAGTGCTCACCTACCTCCAGATCTAACACCTGGCCTGGTTCATTACCCAAAACCAAATCCAATGTGGCCTCGCCTCTTGTTGGCCTGTCAACATATTGTGTCAGGAAACCCTCCTGCACACATTGTACAAAGAATGACCCATCTAATGTACTCGAACTATATCTTTTCCAGTCAATGTTTGGAAAGTTAAAGTCTCCCATAACAACTACCCTGTTACTTTCGCTCTTTTCCAGAATCATCTTCGCCATCCTTTCCTCTACATCCCTAGAACTATTAGGTGGCCTATAGAAAACTCCCAACAGGGTGACCTCTCCTTTCCTGTTTCTAACCTCAGCCCATACTACCTCAGAAGAAGAGTCCCCATCTAGCATCCTTTCCGCCACCGTAATACTGTCCTTGACTAGCAGCGCCACACCTCCCCCTCTTTTGCCCCCTTCTCTGAACTTACTAAAACACCTAAACCCCGGAACCTGCAACAACCATTCCTGTCCCTGCTCTATCCATGTCTCTGAAATGGCCACAACATCGAAGTCCCAGGTACCAACCCATGCTGCCAGTTCCCCTACCTTATTTCGTATACTCCTGGCATTGAAGTAGACACACTTCAAACCACCTACCTGAACACTGGCACCCTCCTGCGAAGTCAAATCTGTGCTCCTGACCTCTATACTCTCAATCTCCCGTACCCTAAAACTACAATTCAGGTTCCCATGCCCCTGCTGAATTAGTTTAAACCCCCCCAAAGAGCACTAACAAATCTCCCCCCCAGGATATTGGTGCCCCTCAGGTTCAGATGTAGACCATCCTGTCTATAGAGGTCCCACCTTCCCCAGAAAGAGCCCCAGTTATCCAGAAATCTGAATCCCTCCCGCCTGCACCATCCCTGTAGCCACGTGTTTAATTGCTCTCTCTCCCTATTCCTCATCTCACTATCACGTGGCACGGGCAACAACCCAGAGATAACAACTCTGTTTGTTCTCGCTCTGAGCTTCCATCCTAGCTCCCTAAAGGCCTGCCTGACATCCTTGTCCCCTTTCCTACCTATGTCGTTAGTGCCAATGTGGACTACGACTTGGGGCTGCTCCCCCTCCCCCTTAAGGACCCGGAAAACACGATCCGAGACATCACGTACCCTTGCACCTGGGAGGCAACATACCAAACGTGAGTCTCTGTCGCTCCCACAAAATCTCCTATCTGTGCCCCTGACTATTGAGTCCCCAATGACTAATGTTCTACTCCTTTCCCCCCTTCCCTTCTGAGCAACAGGGACAGACTCCGTGCCAGAGGCCCGTACCCCATGGCTTACCCCTGGTAAGTCGTCCCCCCCACAAGTATCCAAAACGGTATACTTGTTCAGATTTAGCATTGCAACTCTTCCTTTTCAGTCTTTGTCTGAAAAAGGTGCAGCATTGCATTCTCTCTTGACTAGTTGGTTAATTGAAATCCGCAAAGAAATTTTCCAGCAAGTGGTTACTTTGAAGTCTCGGCCAGCTTTTTGCTTGTATTTCCTTTTTTATAATAATAAGAATCCTCCTTGTCACAAGTAGGCTTACATTACACTACAATGATGTTACTTTGAAAGTCCCCTCGCCGCCACACTCCGGCGCCTGTTTGGGTATACTGAGGGAGTATTCAGAATGTCCAAATTGCCTTAAAAGCACGTCTTGCGGGAGGAAACTAGAGCACACAGAGGAAACCCACGCAGACACAGGAAGAGCATGCAGACTCCACACTGACAGTGACCTAAGCCAGGAATTGAACCTGGGACCCTGACCATGTGAAGCAACAGTGTAACCACTGTGCTACCATCATGTGTCTTACTTCTAAGTTCAATATGTCCACACATAATTGGAGCAGTGATCTACTGCTGAACCCTCAGTACATATAATCATACAATTCCTACAGTGCAGAAGGAGGCCATTTGGTCCATTCAGTCTGCACCAACCCTCTGAAAGAGCACCCTACCTCGACCCGCTCCCCCACCCTATCCTCGTAACCCCACCTAACCTGCACATCCTTGGCCACTGAAAGGCAATTTATCATGGCCAATCCACTTAACCTGCACAGCTTTAGACTGTGGGAGGAAACTGGAGCACCCGGAGAAAACACACGCGGATGCGGGGAAAAGGTGCAAACAAAAGGGAAAAGGCCAGAATTGAACCCGGGTCCCTGGTCTTGTGAGGCAGCAGTGCCAACCATTGTGCCATCATGCCACCCATGACTGCGGTGCGGCAGTGAATCTGGCACGCTGGAATATATGTTCATATAACAATTCGTTTCTAGCTCTTTGTGAATAGTATAACATCATAACACGGACTGTCAGGAAAATTTTCTCTCATCAGAAAATGTGGAAAAGGCATTTTTTTCTGTTCAGAACAATGTCCTCATTGAGTTCCCCAGTTCTTGTATTTGCACTGCCAGTATTGTAGAGCTCCTGCTGATTCAGGTTCAATTCATTTGGCTTCCATCTGAATGTACCAGTAAGTCAACTTGGACTTGGACCCAACCTAGAATGTGTCTGGATGGACACTTGTGAGAAACAGTAATGCTCTCTTGTCCCCTGTTTGAAATGTTCAGCTTGTTATATAAGGCTCTACTTTGAAATGTCGTGGATGAAGAAGTTACTAGTCTGCCCATCTGAACAGATGTCTGAGTCAGCTTTCCAGCACTTTGCTGGAAATGATGAAAGGATTCTTGGAAGCATCACTGGAAGTGCTGGCAGAATAAGAATGCTATTTGCTCCAAACTGATTGACAAGTTTTTTCGTTGGCAGGATAGTTACATCAAAACTTTGAGACTCCTATTCGAAACTTAAGACTGAATCCCAAGTTTGAGAGTATTTAGCAGTTAAACAAATCAGGTTCTGTTTAATCCCAGAAGAATTTCATATACTTGAACATCATCTCCCCTGAGTTTTTCCTGAGAAAACAAACCCAATGTTTCCTTGCAGTTCAGATGACTTAAGGTAGATATCCTTTTCTACACAGCCTCTAATGTCTGCATAGCTATGCTGCAGTACTCTGGTCAACTCTGTACTCAATATTTTATGTATAACTATACCAGTGCCATGCACAGAATATCATCTACAATTTGTGGTCGATTCCTCTGACTATTTATCCCCAAGATTTGATAGGCTTTAATTTCTGTGCTATTAATATGCTCCCCCCAACCCCCATTCATGAGGTTGTGCCCTGTGAGGTTGCTTCCTTTCCCAAAATATAACCTTGTGTTAGTCCACATTAAGAGGTCTTGGGATGCAGTGGCAGTATCGCAATTGCTGGGCTAGACGATCTGGATGCAAGGCCCAGACCAGGATTTGTTGGCTATGGAAGGAGTGTTTGTGATGCAGTTCTGTGGCCAGGACTCCCTCCGCTACCTCCCGACTATTCCGCAAAGCAGAAGTATGTATGAAGATATGCTTAAAAAACATTAGACCATATCAAAAGCCAGGGGCTGGATTCTCCGCTGGCAGGATTATCCATTGTGCTGGCAGTGCACCCACACCCACGGGTGTCCCGGCGGCGTGAGATGGGCACAATGGGAAATCCCATTAGCAGTCGGTGGGAATGGAGAATCCCGCTGTGGAAAGGAAAATGTGGTTGGTGGACTCTGAGCTTTACCTCAGAGTTAGGAAGTTATGCATTCAAGTCTCCCCTCCAAAGACTTGAGTAGATAAACGAGGAGAACGCTGAGGGAGTAATAATACAGCAGCTTATATTTTTATATAGTGCCTTTGACGTATTGAAATGTCCCAAGGCACTCCACAGCAGTATTTGGATTGGATTTGTTTATTGTCACATGTACCGGGGTAGAGTAAAAGTATTTTTCTGAGTGCAGCTCCAACAGATCATTTAGTATATGAAAAGAAAATATACATAATAGGGCAACACAAATTATAAAACAAAATATGACACCGTTCCACATAAGTTGATATTAGGTCAGATGACCAAGAGCTTATTTAAATTGCGATGTTTCAAGGAGTGTAGAAAGAACAAAGAACAATACAGCACAGGAACAGGCCTTACAGCCCTCCAAACCTGTACTGGGCATGATATCAATCTTGGCCCAAACCCTCAGTACTTCCTTGTTCCATATCCCTCTATGCCCATCCCATCCATGTATTTGTCAAGTTGCCTTTTGAACACTGTTAATGTATCTGCTTCCACAACCTCCTCTGGCAATGCGTTCCAGGCACTCACCAAAACTCTGTGTGAAAATCCTGCCTCACACAACTCCTCTAAACTTTGCCCCATGGACCTTAAACCTGTGCCCCCTGATGACTGGCCCCTCCACCCTGGGAAAGAGTGCCTGCCCATTCACTCTATTCATGCCCCTCATAATCTTGTAGACCTCTATCAGGTCACTCCTCAACCTCCGTCTTTCTATTGAAAACAGTCCGAGTCTATTCAGCCTCCCCGCATAGCTAGCACCCTCCAGACCAGGCAACATCCTGGTAAATCTCCTCTGTACCCTTTCCAAAGCCTCCACATCCTTCTGGTAGTGTGTTGACCAGAATTGTGCTCAATATTCCAAATGCGGCCTTACCAAGGTTCTATACAACTGTGGCATGACTTGCCAGTTTTTATACTCGATACCCCGTCCAGTGAAGGCAAGCATTCCATATGCTTTCTTGACTACCTTGAATACTTGTGTTGCCACTTTCAAAGATCTGTGGACCTGCATGCCCAGATCTCTCTCACTTTCTGTATCCCTAAGAGTTTTGCCATCTACGGTATATTTCCCCTCTCAGACCTACCAAAATGCATTACCTCATATTTGTCTGGATTAAACTCCAGTTTCCATTTCTCTGCCCAGGTCTCCAACCTATCTATGTGCTGCTGTATCCTCTGAAAATCCTCAACACTATCTGCCATTCTATCAACATTGGTGTCATCTGCGAACTTACTAATCAGACCAGCTACATTTTCCTCCAAATCGTTTATGTATACTACAAACAACAGAGGCCTCAGCAAAGATCTCTGTGGAACACCACTAGTCACAACCTTCCATTTAGAAAAACACCCTTTTACTGCTGCCATATGCATTCTGTGAACGAGCCAGTTCTGTACCCATCTTACCACCTCACCTCTTGACAAGTGATTTATCTACTTTAGTAAACCACGGTTCCCTAGCTCGACCACTTCCTCCCTGTCTGACTGGTACATAATTATCAAGGACACGCAGTAGCTGTGCCTTGAACAAGCTCCACATTTCAATTGTGCCCATCCCCTGCAGTTTCCCTCCCCATCCTATGCATCCTAAGTCTTGCCTCATCGCATCATAATTGCCTTTCCCCCAGCTATAACTCTTGCCCTGCCTGGTGCCTAGTGCATAGTTCCACCTCTATAGCATCACCCAACTTACCCCCTGCCTCAGCTCACCTGCTGTTAAAACCTTCACTGACGCCTTTATTACCGCTGGACGTCTGGACTTGATGACAGGTTGGTCTCTCACATTTTACCTCCGTGACCCTGAGGTCATCGAAAACTCTGTTACCTTTGGCTTAACTCGCCGAAAATCCCATTTCCCTCTCACCTCTCTGCTACATCTAGTTCCTGTTCAAACAACATGAGTGTATGAAAGGAAGTGGCCCTGGAACTATTGGATGCATTGGTAGTCATCTTCCAAAATTCTGTAGACTCTGGAGCAGTTCCCACAAATTGGAGTGTGGCAAATATAACACCACTGTTTAAAAGGGGAGGGAGAGATAAAAGAAGACTTATGGACCAGTTAGCCTGACATCAGTGGTGGGAAATTGTTAGTGTCTATTATAAAAGATGTGATAACAGAACATTTAGAAAGCATATATGGGACTGTACAAAGCCAGCATGGATTTATGAAAGGCAAATCATGCTTAACACATCCACTGGAGTGTTTTGAGTATTCAACGAGTGGAATAGATAAGGAAGAACCAGTAGATGTGATGCATTTGGACTTTCAGGAAGCTTTTGATAGGGTTCCCCCATAAGAAGTTAGCGATCTAAATTAAAGCCATATGGGTTAGGGGGTAATGTATTTGCATGGATCGAGAATTGATTGGCAGACAGGAACAGAGGGGGATTAAATGGGTCTTTTCCCGGGTGGAAGACAGTGACTAGTGGGGTAACACAGGGTTCAGTGCTTGGGCCCCAGCTGTTCACGATAAATGACCTAGATGAGGGAACCAAATGTAACATTTCCAAGTTTGCTGTTGACACATAATTGGGCAGAATTGTGAGTTGTGAGGAATAATTTGATTAGCAATAGTCAACACGGTTTTGTGAAGGGTAGGTTGTGCCTCACAAACCTTATTGAGTTCTTTGAGAAGGTGACCAAACAGGTGGATGAGGGTAAAGCAGTTGATGTGGTGTATATGGATTTCAGTAAAGCGTTTGATAAGGTTCCCCATGGTACACTATTGCAGAAAATACAGAGGCATGGGATTCAGGGTGATTTAGCAGTTTGGATCAGAAATTGGCTAGCTGGAAGAAGACAAAGGGTGGTGGTTGATGGGAAATATTCAGCCTGGAGTTCAGTTACTAGTGGTGTACCACAAGGATCTGTTTTGGGGCCACTGCTGTTTGTCATTTTTATAAATGACCTGGAGGAGGGCATAGAAGGATGGGTGAGTAAATTTGCAGATGACACTAAAGTCGGTGGAGTTGTGGACAGTGCGGAAGGATGTTGCAAGTTACAGGGGGACATAGATAAGCTGCAGAGCTGGGCTGAGAGGTGGCAAATGGAGTTTTATGCAGAAAAGTGTGAGGTGATTCATTTTGGAAGGAATAACAGGGAGACAGAGTACTGGGCTAATGGTAAGATTTTTGGTAGTGTGGATGAGCAGAGAGATCTCGGTGTCCATGTACATAGATCCTTGAAAGTTGCCACCCAGGTTGATAGGGTTGTTAAGAAGGCATACGGTGTATTAGCTTTTATTGGTAGAGGGATTGAGTTTCGGAGCCATGAGGTCATGTTGCAGCTGTACAAAACTCTGGTGCGGCCGCATTTGGAGTATTGTGTGCAGTTCTGGTCGCCGCATTATAGGAAGGATGTGGAAGCATTGGAAAGGGTTCAGAGGAGATTTACCAGGATGTTGCCTGGTATGGAGGGAAGATCTTATGAGGGAAGGCTGAGGGACTTGAGGCTGTTTTCGTTAGAGAGAAGAAGGTTAAGAGATGACTTAATTGAGGCATACAAGATGATCAGAGGATTAGATAGGGTGGACAGCGAGAGCCTTTTTCCTTGGATGGTGATGTCTAGCATGAGGGGACACAGCTTTAAATTGAGGGGAGATAGATATAGGACAGATGTCAGAGGTAGGTTCTTTACTCAGAGAGTAGTAAGGGCATGGAATGCCCTGCCTGCAACAGTAGTGGATTCGCCAACATTAAGGCCATTTAAATGGTCATTGGATAAAAATATGGATGATGAGGGAATAGTGTAGATGGGCTTTTGAGTGGTTTCACAGGTTGGCGCAACATCGAGGCCTGAAGGGCCTGTACTGCGCTGTAATGTTCTATGTTCTAATGTTCTAATGATGGGACAGAAATTAGATCAGAGGTCCACCTTGGGATCAAATGTTAGACCAGGGTTGCCAGGACACCAGATTATCTTAGACTATTGCCAGGGAGAGGGATGGAGTTGGTAGTCAGGAAATGGCGTGTTTGGAAATATATTGGGCACAATCGAACGTCCATGCTGCGCCCGAAAAGCCGTGCACCGTGGCACAATGTGGTCGATAGAAGCCATGAGACAGCTAGTGTCACTCTAACATGCATTTTCCCGAGGCAGCCAAGGTGTTGGGATCTATCCCCTTTGGCCCGGAGACCTCGGACAAGCGCCGTTCAGCACTGGCTTCCACAAACCGGGACCAGATGGAACGGCACTTGTGTTAGTCTCCCAGGGGATCGGAGGCCCCCACGTGGGCATGGTGGTACCCTTCTGGGCACTCTGGCAGTGCCAGCCTGGCACCCTGGCAATGCCACCTGTGCCCAAAGTGCCCAGCTGTCACTGGCAGTTGGCAAGTGCACTGCCAGGGTACCAGGTTGACACTGCGAAGCTGGCATTATCCACACAATGGAGATCGGGTTGCGGATGCCCTGCGTGGGCGTTAACGGGTGTTGGGGGTTCCTGCCGACCAAGTCGTAGTGAATTGGGGCTTGTGGGGTTTCGGGGGTCGCATTGGGCGCTGCAGAGTTCAGGATGCCATTTAGAAATGGCAACCCGATCTCTTGCTACACTGAGGAGTTCCAGCGAGTGGAGCTCCTCAGTGCAGAAAACTGGGTTAAGCGCCACCTCGGCCGTATGTTCCCCGTTGAGGCCCCCTATCTAACCCGAGGGCCGTTCCATAGGGTTGTGTTTCCCGGCGCTGCAAGTGCTGTGAAACATGTGGCTAAAAGCGCTCGCTATGGGACTGTGTTCCCATTTCATTAAATCGTGCCCATTATTGAAAATGGTACCTTGTGGATTATCTGTTAAACTGGAATGTCATCTGTCTTCTTCGGAGGATGTAAAATATTCTGTGGCTCAAATTGAAGAAGCAGTAGAATTCACTTTATAAGAAAGAATTATGCCTCTATCTTCTGTGTTTTAAATTTTACATAGTTAATGGGAGGTTTATAGGAGATAGGAAATGAGGTATAAAGCAGGCTTCTTACTGATATCAAAACCTTGCCAGTGTTCATTCTACAAATAAAATGTATTAATATATGCTTAACAATATTTCATCTGGCAGATCATTCTCTCTTTAGAATATGGCCTGAGCTCTTAAAGAATGAGATTTTAATTTAAGATTGCTGCAAATCTTTTCCTAGGCCCCGATTGAAGCCTAAATTAAATCTAAAGACATTACTGTGGAATTCTATAATTACATAATCTTGGTGGAATTATTGCATTGTGTTGAGGCAAGTCATACTGAATAATGAATGGTTAGAGGTACATTGTAAAGGCACCTGCAATTATAAAATATCTGTAATGAATTCATTTTTTCCAGCAATTTACATGCTTCTTTTTTCAACATTGAAAGCTCGGCATAGTTGACGTTATCCTATACAATCTAATTTTAACTTCTTGCTCGAAATAATTTCCTGGGCCTGTAAACCAGTCCTGGTTTAAGCTTGTTCTGTTATAACACCAATGAGAATTAGGCAAAATGTGATAATGCCAGCGTGCCAGATGTCTAATTCTTCTGAGATTCGCTGCATGGCTTGTCAGGAGTGGAACCTACCTACTCAACTCTTACAAGGTCAGACTACAGAGCCAAGTGTAGCAACTCCCTCAGCTGAAAGTTCCCACTTCCTTGGCTCATTCCGGACCATACTATTGCAGGTTAGAAAGTTGAGCTCCTCCATATGGGTGATTGTAGGGCTTACTAAGGGGGAAATCATATAACTATAAAATCATAGAACTGTCCAGCACAGAAAGAGGCCATTTCAACTGCCATGTCAACGCTTGGCTCTTTATGAAGTTATCCAAATACCCCAAACTCATTTCCCTTGCCCCACAGCCCTACAAGCTTTCCATTTACAAGTATATAGCTTGGTCTGTTCAAATTTGCTAATGAATCTGCTTCACCATTCTTTCAGGCATTGTGTTCCAGATTATAACCATTTACCAACAAGTGATAAAATCATTTCTCCTCACATCTCCTCTGACTCTTTTGCCCATTCTGTTAGCTTGGATAGGGATGCATGCTACCAGATTTTCTGGCTACCCGTGCTGAGGCAGCATGGCAGCACAGTGGGTAGCACTGTTGCTTCACAGCTTCAGTGTCCCAGGTTTGATTCCCGGCTTGAGTCACTGCCTGCGTGGAGTCTGCACGTTCTCCTCGTGTCTGCATGGATTTCCTTCGGGTGCTCCGGTTTCCTCCCACAAGTCCCGTGATGCCCCCATATGCCCAATTAAAAATAGGCAGCACTCCCTCACCACTCCATCACTTCCATTGACCCCATAAACTCCATCCAATAGGCTCAGCACTGGAGGGCAATGGCACCTGCGATTCTTGCTTAAGCAGGCACATCAGGTCCTGCATGTTTTCGGAGGCCCCTCTAACTCTCCAGGGCTCTTTTTGCGCCTTAAATGACATGAGTGATCAGAAAAGAATTCCCTGTCTGGCTTCCCTACTTCTCCAGGGGAAATAAGAGCATGCACATTGTGCCCTCTGCCATTCTCACAGTGCCATGCTTAAGGTTAGGAAGTCAGTGAGGTACGGGCGCAGAACCTTCCTCATCAAACTGCACCAGTGCTCCAAAAATACTGTTCACTTAAGCTTCCTTCCTCAATTTAGGTCAAACAGTGCATTGCATGTGGTTAGCCTGTTCAGCAATGCATGCGCCTTTTCACCATTTCAAAGATACAGTTGAGCATCGTGCACTCTCATTTCAGACTATAATTCAATATGTAGTATATTACAACTGTCAGCTGAGCAGTAACTTTCCCACTCCAAAGTCAGATCAAGTACAAAGACGCGACTGCTGGATGATTTTAAATTCATGGAAGCTTGTCAAGGAGATTGGTTGGAAGGGAAGGCTACATTAAATGAGTATGTGCTAAGCATGAATCACAGTTTCCCCACACCCAACAATGATGACAATCTGCCCAAAAGTTGCCCACATTATACATTTCGGAGAATAAATAGGAGCTGTGGTCTGACTAATAAATCCAGGATTCTATTGTTTAGACAAGAGAGACTGGGTGGAAATAATGAAGCGCTTGCATAACTGTATTTGCTCAATTGTCCTGTAGTGTCCCTGTTCACTGGATTTCTTCAAATAGTCAGGCATTAATTGCATTTGCTAAATTGTTAAAAGGATAAATGCACCACTGACTGGGAACATTTGAATTCATGCCACTGAAGTAATCAGCCAACACTGACAGCAACATTAATCCAAGCACTGCGCGTTCAAAATGTAAAAGGATCTGTACTCATGGTTGTGGCACTGCTGCCTGTAGCATCCTCTGCCTTTTCCAGATATTTTATTGTGATATAAATTAGTTCTAGTGAATGTAGAGTTTTCTCAATGATTAGCTGATGTAGGTGCTGCTGACTGAGGAGCCAAGCCTGGCAGAGACTCGCTGTGTCAGATCAGCGTTATGTGCAGTCTTAGGTGACCTCAGCCTGGGTAACAGTTTGGCATTGGAATTAATGCGGATACACCTGGGTTAGGGATCATATGGAAAAATATAGCTGTTCAGTGCTCCTAGTCCAGATTACACTTTATTGATTTCTGCCAGAAGGTATCAATGTGTGAAATTTAATGACTTTCCCTGCAATGGGTTTGATGGAGGGGGAGGTGATTTAATCAAGTGGAATTTAACTGGTGGGGCCGTGCCGCCTTCCCGTCTCCACTCCAATTAAAACCAAGGTGGGAAATCTTGTGCATGGCCTGCCTGCCCCAATGCCAATTGAGGCCCCTTTACTGGGCAATTAATGCCACCCAGTGGTGGGTGGAAGAGTCGCCATGTAGGGAGGTTAAAAAAAAAGTTGGGATTGTTTTTGGGTTTCCGGTGGTGTTGGGGTGTGGGCGGTGGTAGTGGTCGATCGTTGAAAGAACTTGGCATTGGGAAGGGGGCAGGTTGCCCGCTGAGAGACACCCACCCTGGCCTTGCTGCTTACTCCCCCACAGCTCATGATCCTTCTCACTCAGGGATCCCAGCTCTCGGGTGGGTGCACTACCCACATCAGCCACCGCTTCCCTGATGGTGCTGCCAAGCAACACACAGCTGCCTACCTCAAATTGGCTGGCAGCTCTTGGGGCTGAATGATTGGCAATTAACACATATTCCCAAAAGGAAATTAGGTAGAGTTCCTGTCGGCTCACAAGCCAGTGGGCGAGGCACCCAACACCTCCGTAAAATAATAACCTGTGTGCGGAATTCAAGTGAGGACAGGATTGAATTCAGCTGTGATTTAGGATTGAATTCATCTGCGATGCCCCTGATGGCTGAATTTCCTGCCACAGCCCAACATCTGACTTCGCACATGAAAAATGATAAGGAGCCAGTGCCCTTGAAACTGAAAAGGAAGAAAACCTTGCATTTGGATAGCACTTTTCACAACCTCAGGATATCTCAACGCTTTTTACAGCCAATGAAGTATTTCTAAAGCTGCAACATAGGAAATGCACATTGCAAACTCTGGCAAACAGCAATGTGATAATGATCAAATCAACTTTTTCCTTTGTGATGTTGATTGGGGGGATAAATATTGACTCGGACACCAGGCATAATACTCCTGCTTGTCTTCAAAATAGTGGCATCCACCAAGCAGACAGATGCAGCACTGGTTTAACAGCTCATCTAAAAGATAACGGGCAGGATTTTCCGTTTCAGAGTCTAAGCCAGGACAGATTCGGTGGACTTCTACGACAGTAAAATTGCTGTTCCCGGAGTAATTCAGGATGGGCTTGCACTAATGCTACATGGAACATGACCGATTCCAATGAAAAACGGTGTCCAATTCATCAGCGATGGGTTTGACACCCGAGATGCTGACAAGCTCCAGCCGTGTATTAGCAGTCTACTCCCCACATGCACCCATCCCAGCTAATAAAGTGGCACTATTGCGCTGGGGCACTCCCATCCCGTTGATGGGTTGACTGGGGCTAGAGGGTACCTTGGCGGGTTGACTGGGGGATACCCATACAACCCATGGCACTAAGTTCACAGTGGACAGTCAGCAGTATGCGCAGCTGCATGGCTGCCATGCTGGCTGCGGCAATGGTGTTCCATGCCTGTCCAACCCGGCCCCACGGCCCACCTCCTGGCCTCCCCTCTCAGCACAATATGGCGATGTTGGACACTTTCCGTACCCCTCTCTCTCCCTCAGCAGCCATGGCGCCTGTTTCCCGATTTTTGAAACCACAAGTGAACCTTGCCGTTGGAAATTTCTCCTGGCGGAGGCGGAGCATCACGGAGGCCCCAGAGAATACCGAGTCATGCCTGCTAATGATTTTAACAATGGTGTTTATTGCATGTAAGGAGTAGAATTCATTGATGCCACTGACAAGGAACCGGAGCATGGCATTCTGGCGGTCGCCTGGCGCCGGCCATGATTTCGGCCTCACGGCCAATTCTCCGCCCAATCTCCTTTTGCCATCGGCTGACCGAGAATCCCGCCCAGCATCTCCGACAGTACAGCTCTCCCTCAGTAATGCACCGAAACACTGATTTTTCTACTCAACCCCGGAGTGGGACTTGAACCAAGAACTTCATGACTCAGAAGGGAGAATGCTGGCGATCAAACCAACAGTCGATACCTAAAGCTGCACCCCAGCATGTTTCAAGGCTGAAGAAGAGGAAGCTGGAGGCAATGTGAAAACAGTCATTCTGAATGCTTTTCTGGCACGTTCAAATCATTTTATTCAAACAGCTTTTGAACATAAATGCTGTCTATGCATTTTATTCTTGGGTCAGATCATTCTACACCGTCATACCTCTCTCAAGTAACTGTGAAGTCCACAACATGGTCATCGAAACAAGTTATGCCCTTGCTGCATCAGACTGGTCTTACCTGACAACTTGAAGTGCAGCTGTGTCAACAAGCAGAAGAGTTCACTAAGGGAAAGCCAGTTGAAACCACAATTGGAATGTAGGCAATCCTCCTTCCCTTAACTGATGTCACCATCAATCAAATTATGTACAATTTGTAACACTATGTCCAATCCCCTTCCTTCTAGTCTTTTGACCTTCCACGAATCCTCTTCCTCCAACTGACCTGAATGACAAGAGGGCTGGATTTTCCAGAGGCCCCCACTACGTGTCCCCCCCTCCCCTACCGTGGCCTGTTTTTCTGCAGGCGAAGGCGGCTTGCCGGCAGGATCTTCCAGTCTCAACCAAGTCTGGTGTATTTTGTGTGGCTCGCCCATCCGTCGCTGGGAAACCCGCTGAGGGGTGGGGGTCGCCTTTGTTGGGACCAGAAGACCCTGCTGGCGGGAAAGGCTGGTAAATTCAGCCCAGGGTATTCAATTGTCTCTACTCTCTGGAGATCCCCCTCTATACTCCCGCAACTATATATTTCTTGGCCCGCCTCTTTGATCGGTTTCTGCTGCTATTTCTCTTCCTCCTTACAAGGGCTCGACCTCTGACTTGCTCTTCTTTTCTGAACCGCCTTGGGATGTTGTGCTACATTAACAGCAAATTATTGTTATATTCAATGGGGGTTCCACCCCTTCCATGCTTCCGTCTGACCTTTAAGTTTCTATTTTATGAAAGCTGCGATGAGCAACTCACTCCTGACTCCCCAAATTCTACCCACCATCGACAAGACACAAGTGCAGCTCCAACAACACTCTAGACCCTGTTTTCCTACATTGCCGGATGAAGGCCAGCATTGTAGGTGTACTGGGACAGCTTGGCTAGGGGCGCGGTACATTCTGGAGCACAAATCTTCTGTACTTTTGCCGGAATATTGTCAGGCCCCATCACCTTTGCATTATCCAGTGTCTTCAGCTGTTCTTAATATAGAAATATAGAAAATAGGATGAAGCTGAGTCCATTCAGCTCTTCGGGCCTGCCCTGCCATTCATTATGATCATGGCTGATCATCCAACTCAATAGTTTAATCCCGCCTTCTCCCTATATCCTTTCCTCCCCGTCACCCCAATTGCTATATCTAACTGCTTCTTGTAAGCACACAATGTTTTGGCCTCAAGTACCTTTTGGAGTAACTAATTCCGCAGTCTCACCACTCTCTGGGTGAAGAGATTTCTCCTCATCTCTGTCCTAAATGGTCTACCCCGTATCCTCAGACTGTGACCCCTGGTTCTGGTTACACCCACCATTGGGAACATCCTTCCTGCATCTACCCAGTCTCGTTCTGTTAGAATTTTATAGGTTTCTATGAGAACCCCTTCATTCTTCTGAACTCCAGCGAATACAATCCCAACCGATTCATTTCTCCGAATACCTCAGTCCCAGGGATCGCAGGAATCAGTCTGGTGCACTCCCTCTTGAGCAAGAACTCCATCCTTCATCAGATAAGAAGACCCAAAACTGTGCACACTATTCCAGAGACAGCCTCACCACGGCACTGAATAATTGCAGCAAAACATTCCTGCTCCTGTACTCGATTCCTCTTGCTATGAAGGCCAACATACCTTCTTTACCACCTTTGGCCTTCTTTACCGCCTGCTGCACCTGCATGCTTACCTTCAGTGACTGGTGTATGAGGACATCCAGATCTCTTTGCACATTACCCACTCGTAAATTATGGCCATTCAGATAATAGTCTGCTTTCCCATTTTTGCTTCCAAATTGGATAACCTTGCATTTGTAAAGGCAGAACCAAAGCATCTATTTAATTGCTCAGCCACTTCTTTGTCCCCCCATTATATTTTCCCCTGTTTCTGACAGTAAGGGACTTACATTTGACTTCACCAATCTTTTTTTCTTCACTTGCCTATATAAACTTTTACAGTCAGTTTTTATGTTCCCTGCAAGCTTATTCTCATATTCCATTTTCCCCTTTTTAATCAATTCCTTTGTCCTCCTTTGCTGAATTCTGAACTGCTCCCAATCCTCAGATCTGTTGTTTTTCTCGGCCAATTTGTATGCTTCTTCCTTGGATCGAATACTATCTCTAATTTCCCTTGTAAGCCATGATTTGGCCACCTTTCTTGTTTTACTTTTGTGCCAGATAGGAATAAACAATTTGTTGCAGTACCTCTATGCGCTCCTTGAATGTGTGCCATTGCTTATCCACAGTCATCCCTTTAAGTAACGTTTCACAATCGATCATAGCCAACTCATGCCTCACTTCATCATAGTTTCCTTTATAAAGATTCAGGAACCAAGTCTCAGAATCAACTGCGTAATGCTCCACCTTGATGAAGAATTATGCCATATTATGGTCACTCATCCCGAAGGGGTCTCACACAACTAGATGCCAATGATTCCACTCTCATTACACAATACCCAGTGCAGGAAAGCCTGTTCTGTAGTTGGCTCCTCAACGTATTGGTCCAGAGAATCGTCTCACATACCCTCCAGGAATTCCTCCTCTACAATATTGTGACTAATTTGATTTGCCCAATCTATATGCAGATTAAAATTACTCATAATTACAGATGTTCCTTTATCGTATGCATCTCTAATTTCTTGTTTAATGTCATTCCCAACATCACCACTACAGTTTGGAAGTCCAGATATAACCCCCACTAAGATTTTTTGCCCCTTAGTGTTTCTCACTTCAACCCATACAGATTCCACATTGTTGGAGCTAAGATCCTTCCTCATTATGGTGTTAATTTCCTCTTTAACCAGCACTGAAACTCCATTGCCTTTTCTTTTTGTTTGTCTTTCCTAAATACTGAATACCCCATGACATTCAGTACCCATCCCTGGTCACCCTGCAGCCACGACTTTGTAATCCCAATTATATCATACCCATTTACATCTATTTACACAATTAGTTCATCCGCTTTATTGTGAATGCCCCATGTGTTAAAGCACAAAGCTATTTAGGCTTGTTTTTTTAACATTACTTGTCCCACTCCAGATATTTTTCACTTTGGCCATGTTGATTGATTGATTGATATTTAGTGTCACATGTACCGAAGTACAGTGAAAAGTATTTTTCTGCGGCCAAGGGAACGTACACAGTACACACATGGTAGACAAAAGAATAATCGACAGACTACATTGACGAATGGTACATCGACAAACAGTGATTAGTTACAGTGTGGAACAAGGGTCAAAGAAGCAATACATAAGCAAGAGCAGCATATGGTGTTGTGAATAATGTTTTTACAGGGAACAGATTAGTCCGAGGGGGAGTCGTTGAGGAGTGTTTGAATCTGGCTCTTGGTTTCTCTACCAATTATTTTTCTTATTCTCCTTTCTGTCTTTTATTTTGTGTCCTTAATTCCCCGTCTTCTGACTCCTTGCATAGGTTCCCATCCCTCTGCCTTTTTAGTTTAAACCCTCCCCAGCCACTCTAGCAAATACACCCCCAGGGACATCAGTCCCGGTCCTGCCCAGGTGTAACTTGTCCAGTTTGCACTGACCCTACCACCCCCAGAAATAGTCCCAATGTCTCAGGAATCTGAATCCCTTCTCCTCACACCATCTCTTCGGCCACATGTTCATCCGATATATGGGATTGTGCTGTTCGATTATTCAATGCAATTGAATTCAACGTGAGCCAACTTCCTGTTATGTGCTGTTTAGAATGACTTCTGTGTAAAGTTTGCCTGCACCTGCTAAAGGGGATGTGCATTGTGGCTGGAGCAGGTGCTGGCCATTGTGCAGGAAGAGAATCTGAGCAAAGCTAATCAGTGAGGACAGGCACAAATTGGTAGAGTGCGGGCTCCAAGTATTTCTTGGTCGGTGCCTATCTTCGTCCATTACTTTTTCATTGTGTGCCTGGATGGCCTCATTGCTCTCTGCAGATGCAGGACTTCTCTCCTTCCCACTGCCTCCCCCAGTTCCTCCAGGGCAGTGTTGTCCCATTCTTCACTGTTTGCCAGCACGAATTCACTTCCTACATGAGGACCAGCACATGCCCCAGTAACAGTGTATCTTCCTTTCGGAGAATGACTGAACCACAATCAAAGGATATTGGGATAGCGTGGGGAAAATGGGTGTTGAGGTAGATGATGAGACCTTATTTACTTGAATGATGGAGCAGGCAACAAGTGGGCAAGCAGTGAGGGGAAAATGTCCATCCTTACCAAAGAATTGGAAGCTTAGCTGATTGAGGGACATTACCATTGAGTATCCATGGGGCTGGTTTAGCTCACTGGGCTAATTCGCTGGCTTTTAAAGCAGACCAAGCAGGCAAGCAGCACGGTTCGATTCCCGTACCAGCCTCCCCGGACAGGCGCCGGAATGTGGGACTTTTCACAGTAACTTCATTGAAGCCTACTCATGACAATAAGCGATTTTCATTTTCATTTTTTCACTTCAGATTTCTGGCTAAATCCAGTGTTGAGTGCAGACTGACTTTTAAGTGATGTGAGCAAGTTCTGATTTGGGGGCCCTTGTTGGATGTGTCCAGGTAATGAACAGCACTGTTCACACTGGTTGAACATAAAGATAATTGGAAAGAACAGGCAGCACAAAGCTTGTGTGCTCCCTATATTTCATCAATGAGCATGGATTAAACGCACATCACAATCCCCGCAGTTCAGTTTTGGCGGCTATGCCATTTAGCCCTCATGGTGCAAAACAAAACAACAACCCGTAAAATGATTTAAGTCACCTGTGCCGGAAATGTGAAATTATAATTCAATTAATTTGAAAGGATTCATGTCTGATATCATTCCTCTGTGTTACTTGGTTTGAAAGTATAGTTCGATTAGAATTATTGCCTGTGATCTCTATTGCCTGTAACATACAGGCAATGCTATGTTAATTTTCTGTCTCAGAGTTTGCATTCTGTGGTGACTATCATTTTATCACAAAATATTGTGCCTTTGGTTGATAGTTGAGTGCACACCGCAATTAGTAGCATTCTAGAATAGTCAACTCTGCTGATAAAATGATATCCTAACTGCAGAATAAGGACATAACATCCATTTCCCTTCTTCTTCCTCACTCTGGTATCTTCACTTCCTTCCTCTTTTTGTTCTGAGTTTGAGGCATAAACTGCACAGTATAAAAAAAGAACAGCACAGTTGCCTTGGGTGGATTTGAAGCAATAATGCAATGCTGATGTTAAAAAAGTACACAAAATAAACTTACACCGCTGAGCTCTCTTCCTGCATCTCAGCTCAAAGAACGTACCTGTGTCTTTAAATGCATTAATCTGTAATATTCTACACCGGGAAACATTCATTAATTCTTCTTTCTTTAGTCAGTTGCCTCTTCATGGAATACAGGAACATTACATATAGCTTCAGGGCTAGACCATTCAATCCCTTGAGCCTGCTCCACCATTCAAGTAAATCATGTCTCATTATCTACGTCAATACCCAATTTCCCCACGCTATCCTCATATCCTTCGATCTCATTAGTAACTAGAAATTTATCGATCCTTGTCTTGAACATACTCAATGGTCAGTATTTTTCACCCTCTCCTACCCCCCCAATGGCGGGATTGTGCCTTCCTGCTGAAGGCAATGTGGTGTTGGTGTTTTCTATTGCTTGCCGGCCGCACCACTGGGGAACGCGCTGACCAATGGCGCGCCACCTCTGCCGCTGGAAAGCCTGTCATGGGGAGACGGATTATCCAATTACTGTGCTTGCACAGCCTTATGGGGTAGAGAATTCCAAAGATGCACCATTCTCTGAGTGACGATATTTCGCCTCACCTCAGTCTTAAATGGCCTGCCCTTATTCTGAGACTTTAGTCGCTGGTTATAGACCCACCCCCACTACCGGGGAAACATACTTTATCCATCTATCCTGTCTAGCCCTTTCAATGGTTTCAATGAGATCACCTCGCATTCTTCTCAACGTGATCTTCGGATGTCTCAGCTGCTGAATGCAGAATATTTGGGCGGTATGATGAAATGAAATGAAATGAAATGAAAATTGCTTATTGTCACGAGTAGGCTTCAATTAAGTTACTGTGAAAAGCCCCTAGTCGCCACATTCTGGCGCCTGTTCAGGGAGGCTGTTACGGGAATCGAACCGTGCTGCTGGCCTGCCTTGGTCTGCTTTCAAAGCCAGCGATTTAGCCCTGTGCTAAACAGCCCCGCTGATGGCACAGTGGTTAGCAATGCTGCCTCACAGCTCCAGGTTCCCAAATTCAATTCCAGCCGCGGGTGACTGTCGGAGTTTGCACCTTCTCCCCGTGTCTGCGTCGGTTTCCTCCGGGTGCTCCGTTTTCTTCCCACTGTCCAAAGATGTGCAGGTTAAGTGGTTGGCCATATTAAATTGCCCCGTAATGTCCAAAAGGTTGGCGGGGTTACTGGGTTATGGGGATAGAGTGGAATGTGGGTTATATAGGGTGCTCTTTCCAAGGGTCGATGCGGACTTGATGGGCCGAATTGCCTCCTTCTGCACTGTAAATTTGATGATTCCGCGATCACTCAGACCAGCAGAGATCTACTTCAGTTTCCTGGTCTGTATTATGTTAGCTGGCCTCAGACAGAGCAATAGGTAGAGAGCTGCAGTTGTTCTCAATATCCCTCAATGGAAAGGTTTCTTGATTGCAGTTACGAATCAATAACTTCTGCCATAAAATTAATTTGTCCAGAAATTAGATGGGGCAGGATTTACGTCGGCTAGCCTGGCCCCACCACGGGTTCATTAATCTGCTGAAACACGCTATTTAAAATCAAATGTAAAAAGTGGCATGTTGGATGAGATGCTACTGGCACCTGAAGACCTCTGTGCCCTGCTACAAGTCAGTACTGAAGGGGAGAATGGAAGAAAACTATATGGGAAGATGGACAACTGTGGGGAGATTCAATTTTAAGATTGACTTTCAAAGACTGCGTAGTTTGTTTTAAAAAATATTATGCATCTTTCTGCCCAGTAATTTGGAGATTATGATTCAGGTTTCATCACATCAGAATTATTTGCTAACGTGTCAACCAGTTTTGTTTTAAATCCTCACAGCCTGTACAGATAAAGTGTTGTGTTTCTACAAATCAGAATAGCCAGGTTCACCAATCACAGGTAGCAGCAAGAGCCTTATTGTTACTTCTACAACAAATACTGACTGGATTATCCGTAGGCTGGCACCGAAATCGTGATCGGTGATCGGGCGGAGAATGGATTCCGACGCTGGAATCGGGACCGGCGTCAGTTTGACCATGCTCTGCCTCCTCCAAACTGGCACCATCGCGACGCGCATCAAACGTGCGTTTCAACGCCATTGCCATGTCTTCGGTCAACCAGCAATGCTCTGCCCCCGGTGGGCTGAATTCCCGACGGTGTAGGCCATGTATGGTCCCAGCAGTCGGGAACCCGGCATACCATAAGACCATAAGATATAGGAGCAGAATTAGGCCACTTGGCCCATCGAGTCTGCTCCACCATTCAATCATGGCTGATATTTTCTCATCCCCATTCTCCTGCCTTCTCCCCATAACCCCTGATCCCCTTATTAATCAAGAACCTATCTTTCTCTGTCTCAAAGACACTCAGTGAATTGGCCTCCACAGCCTTCTGCGGCAAAGAGTTCCACAGATTCACCACCCTCTGGCTGAAGAAATTCCTCCTCATCTCTGTTTTAAAGGATTGTCCCTTTAATCTGAGATGGTGTCCTCTGGTTGTAGTTTTTCCTACAAGTGCAAACATCCTCTCCACATCCGCTCTATCCAGGCCTCGCAGTATCTTGTACGTTTCAGTAAGATCCCCTCTCATCCTTCTAAACTCCAATGAGTACAGACCCAGAGTCCTCAAACGTTCCTCATACGACAAGTTCTTAATTCCAGGGATCATTCTTGTGAACCTCCTCTGGACCCTTTCCAAGGCCAGCACATCCTTCCTTAGATATGGGGCCCAACACTGCTCACAATATTCCAAATGGGGTCTGCCTTATGCAGCCTCAGAAGTACATCCCTGATCTTGTATTCTAGCCCTCTTGACGTGAATGCTAACATTGCATTTGCCTTCTTAACTGCTGACTGAACCTGCACATTAACTTTAAGAGAATCGTGAACAAGGACTCCCAAGTCCCTTTGTGCTTCTGATTTCCGAAACATCTTCCCATTTAGAAAATAGTCTATGCCTCCATTTCTCCTTCCATGTTGTCAGCCCTGTGCATGTGCGGTCTGGGACCCGGCCATTCTCCAGCCATTTTTGACGCAATCCACATGAGTTTCAGGCGGCACCGGTCCTAGCACCTCACCGGCCCCGGAATCAGTGAGGGGTTCACGTCGATTTTCCTGTCGTGAACCTCCCATAGATTCTCCATTTGCTCCGGCACTGAGCCTCAGAAATGGAGAATCCCATCTCTCAACTATAATACAGTGCACACACACAAACATACACACACAGACACAAAAGACCCATACATACACACACATTTAAACTCCCAAGAACAGGTTTGTTGAGGATGGCTAGATGGTTTAAATAAGTTATTTTTAGATTAGGAGCACTATTCAGTAACAATACTCCCTTTTAAATGGAAAGGTGTTTGAATATCTGTGAGCAACCTACTTGCTACAATTAGGATCTAAAAGGTAATGCAGGCAGGTAAATATTTATAGCAGCAACCAATATCCTGATGAAACATTATTGAGGCATTTTTGCATTGGTAACCTGATAGTTGAAGGCAGGGAAGGAAGACTGAATCCAGCAGGAGTCCAGCACTTTCTGTTGACCAGGGGGAGCAGGAATGTTTCCCCATAGTCACTCGAGCAAACCTGGTTCTCGCCCTGGGATTACCTTCTTTCCCTTCTGAAATCAAATCTTCCCCACAATCTGATCTCTCCCGTCACATTCCACCCGTGATCTCGCCCAATCTTTCAACTATCCATCCACACAATCTCCCTTCCTTAATATGCTAAACATGGGCCGGGATTCTCCGCCCCGCCACATTTCTGCACTGGCCAGCTGGTGGGATTCTCTGTTACGCCAGCCGGTCAATTGGGTTTCCCATTGTGGGGCAGCCCCACGCCGTCGGGAAACCCCTGAGGGCTGGCAGAACGGAGAAGCATGCCAGCGGAGTATCCCGGCCATGATCTTCCCTGACCACTCCGCACACAGTCTCCCACATCAAAGAGAGTTAAGTGCATTACAGTCACATCCCTTCACACTTGAGTAGTCTTGAAGTGCTGTGTTGGAAATTGATAGGCTTAGTTATCTTTGATGTGGTTAATGTTTGTAAACATTCTGGATTCAGCACTTAGAGACTTACTCATCCATGAAGAAACTGAATGAAGCAAGGCTAACAGCTGGTTTGTCAAAGCTGTCACTCACAGCCCTCTACCAGAACTGAATGAATGGTTTGCAGCTAATGGATCTGAGGGGTTTAAACAGAGGTCACAGCTGTTCTCTTTCCAGGAATTGAGAGGTGGTGCTTCCAGGTAGATGCTACAACTGCAATGTTGTTCATGACCCATGTCTGGACTGCTTGCTCGCTTCCAGAAAGGGGTCTCATTTCTGGGGATCCCTGGGGTCCCTCAATTTAGAGGTCCCTGTGAGGGTCTCCCTGTTTAACGAGTCTCTGGGGGATGGGGGTTACATCTAGTTATGGGGTCTCTGGGGGGGGAGGGATGCTGACTACCTCAGTGATTTGCGCTCCCATGTGCAATTCAGCTCCTGCTGCCTCAGATGGGGAAACCAATAGAAATTTGATGCAGAGTCTGGGGAGCTCGATGGTGAGGATGAAGAGAGTGAAATTAGGAACCTTCCAGCAGGCAGGGACACCAGGGAGGCCTTGATTCAACGTTTTTTCAGCTAGGCTGTCATGGCCTGCCTTCTGTCTGAGACCATAGGCATCATCTCTCCCCAAACATCTCACACATAACCATACCATCAGCCCAATGTGGTATCACATCCTTAGTAATTAAGTTTGATACCACTGTGTCTCTTACCAGGCACTAATGAGGCTAACATTAAATACACAGGAACTCATGGCTTGTGAGAAAGCAGTAATTTATTGTGATAACATTAATGTGAAACACAGCAAAAACATCCAATCGGATCACCTTTAAACGCAAGTGAAAAGAAACCATCAGCGTGCAGTCCAAAGCCTTTGCTGTGCTCACTGTGTCTTAGGCTTATGTTTACGGATACTACAGCTAGGCGCATCCCCTCCACTCCCCGCTGACTGGCAGAGAGTAAGAGGAGCTGCTGCCCACATCGTCAGTGGAGGCCCCAGAGATGACAGCCAGCTCATCTGCCATTGTGACCTTTCTGCTCAGCATTGATGGATGGGCACCCATCTGAGTGACTGGGTGCCACATCCTTCTTCCACACTGACAGTGACCTCATGTGTGCAGTGTCTCTGTGAGGTCTTGCAGGTCCGAGTGCAACCAAGGAACCCCTCATTCCTTTCCTGGAACTGCCTCCCCATGAGAGCTGCTAATCCCTCAATGGATGAAATATATGTGCTCAGAGCTAAGGGTCAATACAGTGCTCATGCTCTGCATGGACTCCTCCACGACAGGCACCATGGCATGGAGACCCTCAGGGACCTCCTCCAGATCTCCCTATATATCCTACTGCAGTATTTGCCATCTAATTGATGTTTCCAGAGGCTCATCATCTGCCTTGGACTCAGAATAGTCCTGGTCTCCAGCAGTCCTACAACTGCTGACACCCTGGGCACTCCCTGGCTCCACCATTTTCACAAGCAACCGTGATGTGCCCTCACGACTGCCAACTGAACCGACACGCTCTTGCTCACCGACGTGAGAGTATCTGCTCGGTTGCTCGGTGCTGAGAGAGGACGTGCCGTGGATCCATCTTCCCTGATCGCCTGCTCCAGTGTAAATGGAAGGTCATCGGTCTCCTGGCTGTCTCTAGTGGATAGCTCCACTGAGTGGTGAAAACAAGTGGTCAGAGCTATTATTCATATCATGATATGCTGCCCAGTGCGATTGGTATCAATGGCATTACAATGGCTCAGTAATTGGTGCATCACTGAAGTCTTTATGAGAGATGAAAGGCCATCCATTGCTTTCATTCTCAACCTGTCTTGTTTCAGCCTACTGGGGTTTTATAATTCTGCAGAGACACCAGCCTGTCCGTGACCTCATGACCTCCCTCCCCACTCTTACTTAAGCTCCAGGACTCCCAGTTCATAGGTGGTGAGAATTACAAGGTTTGGGACTGCACCACCAGTGGCAGATCTCTCCTTCTTGTTGTGGCTATGTTTCTCCTGCCAGTAGGTGCGGTGCTTCATGCAGTACTTGACTCTCAACCTTCAGCTACAAAACATGTTGTCCTCCACCCCAGTGGGATAGGAATGTGGACATTCCTAAACCTTTGGTCACCTGACACTTTGATGGTCCCAGGCCTTCTGATCATCTCTCCAGTCTTAAGACACATGGGTAGATGTGTGTTCTGCGACTCGCTGATTCCCACATGTATGATCGCAACTATGGATGATAGCCTTCCTCAGTCACCCTTGTCGAGCGCAGATGGTCATTGAACCTTTTCCAGCACTAGATTCACTTGTGCCGCACCAGGTCATGCCCTCTGACCTCAGCTGCCACCTCTACCCAGGCCTTTCTGGTAAGATGGGGTAGCCTCCTCCTGCCATTCCATGGCATCAGGATGTCCCTTCTGGCACTCACCGTCACCAAAAGGGCATGTAGGCACTTACCTGAAAAACAAGGTCTTGCTGCCCACATGAATTTCCCTCCCACCTTGTGTGCCTCCCTGTTGCCACCATTTGCTCCCCTTTGGTCCCTCTATTGTCTTCAGCAGCCTCTGGGGCTTCAGGCCTAGCTGCCATTGGACACGGTGCCCGCTACATGCCCGCCACTGCCAACCCTGCTGACCCAGTGTGGTCGCAATTCACTCTGGTTACCAGGTGGTCAGTCACCATAATATTGCAACCTTGAATTGATGTCAAGCAGGACCACAAAACATGGGCGCTTCCATTCCCGCCCACTGTGCAAGCACATCGCACTTGAAATTAAGGTCATAATATCCTGAGGCGCCGTGAAAGAGTGGATGTGGAGAGGATGTTTCCTCTTGTCGGAAAATCTAGAACTAAGGGTCACTGTTTAAAAATAAGGGGATAAGGGGTTGCACATTTAAAACGACGATCAGGGAAAATGTTTTCACTGAGAGGGTCGTGAGTCTTTGGGTCTCTCTTCCTGAAAAGGTGGTGGAAGCAGAGCCTTTGAATATTTCTAAGGCAGAGTTGGGTAGGTTCTTGGTAATTCAGGGGGTGATAGGTTATTGTGGGTGGGCGGATGCAGAATTGAAGTTACTATCACATCAGCCATGATCTTATTAACTGGCAGATCAGGTTCGAGGGGCTGAATGGCCTACTGTCATTCTATGTCAGAATTTTAAAATAATTACCAGCCGAAAGCATTAACTCTGTTTTTTCTCCCCACAAATGCTTCTTAAGCATTTCCAACACTTTCTGTTTATATTAGGCAAATGATTACAGTAAAATAAACATGCTTTCAGCAAATCAGAAAAAAAATGCTGCTGCTTATAACAAACAGGCTTATCCTCCAGCCTAGATACTTATCATGGTCTTCTATTCTATTCCGTTACAATTAGCAGTGAGGAAGTCTTTAAAGAAAATATCTGTGGCTGAAGAAGGAAACTTTGTACACGTGCAAGCTTCGATTCCAAACCAGCAACCTCTGCCACCAAGGAAGACAAGGGCAACAGATGCGGGGGGGGGGGGGGGGGGGGGGGGGGGGGGGGGGGGTGGGGGCGCGTTGAAAGAGTAGCCACATTTTTGTATCCACTGAGTATTCAGTATTTGGAATGGAAATTCAATAATGATAAGAGATTTCAAAATTCGTCCTTTTGGAACAGATAGCATCCACAAAAATTTGAGTTTTATTTGAATCCACAGAATCCTGACACTGTAGAAAGAGGCCATTCAGCCCTATAGCAGAACCGACCCTCTGAAAGAGCACCCTACCTGGGCCCAATCCCCCGCCCTATCCCTGTAACCCCATCTCACCGACACGTCTCTTTGGACACTAAGGGGCACTTTATCATGGCCAATCCACCCAATCTGCACATCTTTGGACTGTGGGACAAAACCGGAGCACCTGGAAGAAATTGACGCAGATACGGGGAGAATGTGTCGACTCCGCACAGACAGGGACCCAAGGCCAGAATTTAACCCAGGTCCCTGGCGCTGTGAGGCAGCAGTGCCACCGTGAATTCGGCTTGCAATTTTTATTGCCATAATTGGAACCAAACCACTTGATTTTGTTTTCACCAATTCACCTTGAATATTTAGCACAGGGCTAAAGAGCTGGCTTTTAAAGCAGAGCAAGGCAGGCCAGCAGCACGATTCAATTCCCGTACCAGCCTCCCCGAACAGGCGCTGGAATGTGGCGACTAGGGGCTTTTCGCAGTAACTGCATTTGAAGCCTACTTGCGACAATAAGCAATTTTCATTTTCATTTAATTTCACCTGAAAGCAGCTGAGTTTGAGGTGATTTGCTCATTTAAAATATGAAATAAGCGGTGGAAAATCAAAAAGCTGTTTACAGGCTGAAGTGATCAAATTATCCAAGATCATCCCTGTGGTACTGAAAGTGATTCAGGAGAACAGCAGGCCAATACTGCATGGACATGCAATCTAAAAGTTTCATTTGGGTATCTTTGGGGAGGAGGCAGTATTTAGGTAGAACTCTGATAACCTGCGATTAATGCCCCGAGTCATTTAATCTTTCTCTGCATGCACAGACAATTCGCACAGTCCTTTTAAATTTTCTACTATCTGAGGGGGAACATTACCTGTGATGAACGCAGGCTACATAAACTGGAAGACCTCGACAGCTTCTTAAACTTTGCTACCATAAATGTGGGTGAAAACTACATCTACAATTCTACATTCGAACCAGAAAACGGTGAAGAAAGCAAGCGTTAATTGAAGCAGAGAGATTCCACTGGCATTCATTGAATACATGGCCAAAGGCAATCCAGGCCAAACTGCTTACTTCGCCAGCTCTGAAATAGCTTGGTTTGGGGCCATTAACAGGAAAAAATGTACAGCCTGCATTTTGTGTAAATTGTTTTCTTTTTTTCCTGCGTTTACTTGGCCATTTCCATCTATCGATAATGAAATGAAATGAAATGAAAATCACTTATTGTCACGAGTAGGCTTCAAATGAAGTTACTGTGAAAAGCCCCCAGTCGCCACATTCCGGCGCCTGTTAGGGAAGGCTGTTACGGGAATCGAACCGTGCTGCTGGCCTGCTTGGTCTGCTTTCAAAGTCAGCGATTTAGCCCTGTGCTAAACAGCCCCTTGAATGCCTAGGCATGTTTTATTTTGGACCAGGCAACTGTGAGTGAAGCTAAAACCATTCAATGGAACTCTCAAGTCCTCCATTTCGGCATTAAAATACGCTACAATATTTGCTACTGATCAGTTTAAGGACAGTTATTTGTTTCACTGATAGATCGCGTAAAGAAATAACAACCTGAGTTGAACAGTTTATTACACTTAGCAAAGAAAAGAGTCTTGTGATAAATAATCCGGCAAAATCTTGAGTACGAAACAAAAGGTTCATGTACACCGTGAAATAAGAAAATTGATTCCAAACCTGCTGGAGCCCTTTTCAATTTGGAGACCTTTCTCAAGGAATGGTGTCTGCACTCAACCAAAACCAGTTCAAACCAGCCATCCAGTACCCTTCAATTAGCTTTGACATGTACATGCAGATGTTAATCTTTTTTTATGCAACAAATTTATAATTAAACACACTGACGATTGACTCTCACATGTAAAGTTCAATCATTTCTAACATCCTCTTGTAATTTTACACCATTTTGGCCATGCTCTGAGGCTCTCATACATTGAGGAAACATGTTGCGACTACAGGAGGAAGATGATGAATGTTTTAATTCATAAAGTATGCAGTAAATGAAGGCTTAAGCAGCTCTGAAGTCCTGAGCAGCCTCATCATTATTTTACCACTCCGTAAAATGCTTATAGGCAATGAAAAAAATGTATCCTCCATCTTTAAAATCCTCCCTGGGTTTGGGGAATGATGTAACGGAAGGGAACTCCAGCCAACATTTCCGCATTGCTCAAAGCGTGGAAAATATTTCATTTCACAAAACAATTATAGGTCCGAAAATGACTGGTTAGGAGGAATGTGAAGATCTCCTCTCAGCATAAGCTGTGGTGAAATTATAAATTTGCTTTTAAAGGACACTTTCAGGGTTTTGCTGCTTCAACCACACCAATAGCTGCCTTTATAATGCCCAGATGACCTGTATGTCACTATGGTGAACCAGAGGTCTTAATGTTTTACAATGACTTTTATTATTGTTAAGTCACTTGTCATAAAATGCAGTGAACTTACATTAAAATATATCAAACATGGAAACAAACCTAGTTTGTCAAGCAGAATGGTTGGAGGGTGCAACATTATGAATAAAGGACACTTTTCCCCTTATCAAGGCATCCAGTTTTTCAATGCTTTTCACCACCATCCAACCTGTAGTAGTGATGAAGTGGCCTCAATCACTAATTCACGCCTTGATCTTTTCCCCTCATCACTTGGCACCTTCTCTTCCTTCAATCACTTGTTCCATGCTGTTTGCCTCTTCTTTAAAATCGAGTCATAGAGATCTACATCACAGAAAAAGCCGTTCAGCCCATCACTACTGCACCGGTCAGGAAAAAAGCTCCGTAAGTATTCTAATCCCATTTTCCAGCACTTTACCCATAGCCTTTTTTGTGAGGGCCACGAAGAATCTAGCATGAGTTGGAGAATAGAAAGAAATACATTTTTTTTACAATAACACATATATATACTCAGCAGTAGCAGTAACTCCCTTGCTGCTCACTCCTCTCTAGCTGGTTCCATACTGGCCAGCTTTATTGATGCAGGGACCTGCTAATGATTTCTCCGACCCCCTCATTAGGGAAGCTCATACTCCCTCAGGATTGTGGGATTGCCATTAGTCGGCAGGCAGTGGTAAGAAGGCAGATTATAACATCCCTCCCCCCCAAAGTCCAAGGAATCCACCAAGGACCCTGGCGGAGGAGGGCGGAGGACTCGTTTTGCCACAGGCCGGACACCATTTGCACGAGGCGCTGGATCGGGCGGTGTGTAACGTGATGGAGAACAGCACGTCCGTGATGAACGGCGTAACGGTTGTACATCCACAACTCGTGGGCCCGAGGACTACCCCTCTGAGGCATCCTGTGCCTCCATCTCGGAGTCGGAGTCCGCTGCCTCCGGCATCTCAATGTCCGTACCTCCATGCGGTTCTGCAACGACCTGCGCAGGCTTTGAGTGCGGCACCAGAGGAAGATTGTGAGGAATACTCCCCACTGTGTCTCGTCTTTGTGGCTGTAGAAATGAGCTCCAGGGGCGGGGAATCTGTGGAAGAAGTGGTCTTCTGGACCGAACGTGGTCTAAATGCTTGCGCTGGAGACGACCCTGGGATTGCACCTGGTAAGAGACCGTGCCCGTTCGGTGAAAGATTACACCAGGGACCCACTGGGCACCACCACCAAAATTTCGAATGAACACTGGGTCACTGGGCGCAAACTGCCGAATCGGCCAATGCCGAAAAGGGCCATGTCCCTGCCGTTCTTGAGTGCGGCGTACTTTTGCGCCAATGTCCGGGAAAACCATGCTAAGGTGGGTGCGAAGTCTCTGGCCCATTATGAGTTCCACGAGAGCTACCCCAGTCACCACATGTGGAGTGGTCCTGTATGAAAACAAAAAACGAGCCAGTCTCGTGCCCATAGACACGGAAGACTGCTTCTTTAGGCCCCGTTTGAATGTCTGCACTGCGCGCTCTGCCAACCCATTCGAAGCCGGCTGATATGGAGCAGTGCGGATATGGCGTATGCCATTCGTCTTCATGAACCTCGCAAACTTCTCACTTGTGAACGGAGTGCCGTTGTCCGTGACCAGCATCTCGGGGAGGCCATGCGTACTGAAAGACAAACGCATCTTCTCGATTGTTGCGCAGGACGTTGTGCCAACCATCTTATGCACCTCTAACCATTTAGACTGGGCAGTGATTAATAGAAGGAACATGGATCCTTGAAAAGGGCCGGCAAAATCCGCATGCAAGCATGCCCAGTGCCGCCCTGGCCATTCCCTGTGATGTAGGGGCGCGGTCGGCAGAAGCTTCTGATGCTCCTGGCAAACGGAGCAGTTTTGGGCCACTTTCTCAATGTCGGTGTCGAGGCCTGGCCACCAGACATAACTCTGGGCCAACATTTTCACTTTGGTCACACCCGGATGCCCATTGTGCAAGTCTCTCAGTATCAGCTCCTGTCCTTTTTCCGGGACAGTCACACGCATCCCCCACAAGAGGATACCGTCTTCCAAGCTAAATTCTGACAGCTTGTCAGAAAATGCCCGCAACTCGCCTGGGAGCTGTCTATGCTGCCCACCATACAGGACGATGTGCCGAACCTTTGACAGGACTGGCTCCATCAGGGTCCACTCACGGAGCTGTGATGCCGTGACAGGCAAGGTGTCCATAAAATTTAGGGTTGCAACCACCTCAGCGGTCGTGGGCGTCGACATGGGGCCGGTCGACAAAGGCAATCGGCTCAGTGCATCGGCATTCGTCATCTGGGTCCTTGGTTTATACTCCAGAGAATACTTGTAGGCAGCGGGCAACAAAGCCCAGCGCTGGATCCGTGCGGAAGCAATGGGCGGTATTAGCTTATCCTCTCTGAAAAGTCACAGCAGAGGCTTATGATCAGTCACGATAGTGAAGTGGCAGCCATACACATATTGGTGGAAGCGTTTCACCGCAAAGACCATCGCCAGGTCTTCCTTCTTGATCTGCGCATACTTCTTTTCCGCTGCAGTCAATGTGCGGGAGACAAAAGCTATCGGCCGCTCTGCCCCGTTCTCCATCTTGTGGGACAGGACGGCCCCAATACCGTACGGGGATGCATCACATGTGATGAGCAAAGGCTTTCCAGGATCATAGTGGGTTAGTAACCCAGACAATGACAATTGTTGTTTTACCCGCTGGAAAGCAGTTTCTTGCGGCTGACCCCAAACCCAGGTGTGATTCTTCTTTAGCAGAAGGTGCAACGGGGCCAGCGTAGTTGCCAGATTGGGTCCGAACTTCCCGTAATAGTGTATGAGGCCGAGAAAAGAACGAAGATGTGAAATGTCAGTCGGGGCGGGGGCCTTTTGAAGTGCGAGCACCTTCTCTGCGATGGGGTGCATACCTTCGCGGTCCACCTGATAACCCAGGTAGACTACTTCCTTTGCCTGAAAGATGCACTTTGTACGACATAAACGGACTCCAGCCTCTGAAAAGCGTCTAAGGACGGCCTCCAAATTTTCCAAATGTTCCTACTCCAACGTCCCTGTAGTCTTAAGTAGACAGCGACATGCGCTAAACCTCTCAAGGTGCCCTCCATGACGCGTTGAAAGATAGCGCAGGCAGAGGATACCCCAAAGGGCAACCGTGTATATTCATACAGGCCCCGGTGTGTATTAATAGTTACATATGGCCGGGAGGCAGGGTCCAGCTCCAACTGTAGGTAGGCGTGACTCATATCTAATTTTGTGAACGAGAGTCTGCCTGCAAGTTTCAAGTGGAGATCCTCCATGCGAGACATTGGATATCGGTCGAGCCGTGAAGCCGTATTCACTGTAAGTTTATAGTCGGCGCTCAAGCGAACTGTGGCATCTGACTTCATTACAGGTACAATTGGCGCTGCCCGGTCAGCGAAAGGAACGGGCCTGATAATACCCAAAGTCTCCAAATGAGTCAGCTCCCCTTCTACCTTCTCGAGCAAGACTAAGGCACTGGGCGCGCCTGGAAATAGCGCCGTGTGGCTACTGGTTCGACTTGGATATGGGCTATGGCCCCTTTTATTTCCCCCAAACTGGGCTGGAATACATCGGGGTACCATCCTAGTACCTCAGTCAACCCTCCAGAACTTGTTTGAAGGACGTGCTGCCACTGCAGCTGCAAATGGCGCAACCAGTCCTGGCCCAAAAGGCTGGGCCCATGGTCGTGCACCACGGTAAGTGGGAAACGCCCCTCCTAGCGTCCATAAACAACTGGGATCCTCATAGTTCCTGCAATGTCCAATAGTTCCCCTGTGTAGGTGGCCAACCTAGCTTAGAACATATAACATAGAACAGTACAGCACAGAACAGGCCCTTCGGCCCTCGATGTTGTGCCGAGCAATGGTCACCCAACTCAAAGCCACATATCCACACTATACCCGTAAACCAACAACCCCCACTTAACCTTACATTTTATGACACTATGGGCAATTTATCCTGGCCAATCCACCTAACCCGCACATCTTTGGACTGTGGGAGGAAACCGGAGCACCCGGAGGAAACCCACGCACACACGGGGAGGACGTGCAGACTCCGCACAGACAGTGACCCAGCCGGGAACCGAACCTGGGACCCTTGAGTGTGCATCTGGGGAAAATGCTCTTTCAAACTTTCCACTACTTAGGCCATAGACCATGGGCGGGATTCTCTAATCCTGCGGCAGAGTGTCCACGCCATTGTAAACGCTGTTGCATTTTACAACGGCGTGAACGGGCCGACCCCACCACTATTTCTGGCCCCTACAGGGGGCCAGCAAGGCACTGGAGCGGTTAACTGATTGCTGATTCCGGTGCGAACTGGGTGCCGTGGGATCCACACATGCGTAGTGGCTTCCTACAACGCTCCAGCCCTGATGCAACATGGTGCAGGGCTACAGAGGCTGGCGCGTAGGAATGGAGGCCCAAAGCCAGAGAGGCCAGTGTGCCCCGGTCGTGAGCCAGGCCACATCGGAGGCCCCCACTGTGGCTGGAGACCGCCTCCCCCCCCCCCCCCCCCCCCCCCCCCCCCCCCCCAACAGGCTGCCCCCCCGACCCTTCCAAGCCGAGGTCCCGCTGGCTGAGAGCAGGTGTGGACGGCGCTGGCGTGACTCGCCATTCACGACAGCCGCTCGGCCCATCCCGGGCCGAGAATCGCGGGCTGGCCACGTAGAGTGGCCTGCAACCGGTGCCGCGCCAACCACGCCAGCGCTAATGGTGCCGATTTTCCGCTCTGTGGAGACTAGTGTGCCAGCATTGGGGTGGAGTGGCGTGATTTGTGCTGGTTGCGGGGATTATCCAGCCTGGCCCCGGGCTGAGAGAATCCCGCCCCATAAGACACAGGAATAGAATTAGGCCACTCAGCCTATCGAGTCAGCTCCGCCATTCAATCATGGCTGATATTTTTCTCATCCCCGTTCTCCTGCCTTCTCTCCATAACCCTGATCCCCTTATTGATCAAGAACCTATCTGTCAGGGCAGCACGGTGGTGTAGTGTGTAGCACTGTAGCCTCACGGCGCCGAGGTCCCAGGTTCGATCCCAGCTCTGGATCACTGTCCATGTGGAGTTTGCACATTCTCCCCGTGTTTGCGTGGGTTTTGCCCCCACAACACAAAGATGTGCAGGGCAGATGGATTGGCCACGCTAAATTGCCCCTTAATTAGAAAATGAATTTGGTACCCTAAATTTCTTTTTAAAGTAAGAACCTTTCTGTCTCTGTGTTAAAGACATTCAGTGATTTGGCCTCCAGTCTTCTGCGACAAAGAGTCCACATATTCACCATCCTCTGGCTGAAGAAATTCCTCCTCATCTCTGTTTTAAAGGATCGTACCTTTAGACTGAGATTGTGTCCTCTGGCTCTAGTTTTTCCGACAAGTGCAAACATCCTCTCCACATCCACTCTATCCAGGCGTCGCAGTATCCTGTACGTTTCAATAGGATCCCCCCTCATCCTTCTAAACTCCAACAAGTACAGTCCTAGAGTCCTCAACCTTTCCTCATATGACAAGTTCTTCATTCCAGGGATCATTCTTGTGAACCTCCTCTGGACCCTTGCCAAGGGCAGCACATCCTTCCGTAGATACAGAGCCCAAAACAGCTCACAATACTCCAAATGGGATCTGACAAGAGCCTTATATAGCCTCAGAAGTACATCCGTGGTCTTGTATTCTAGCCCAGTCGACATGAATGCTGACATTGCATTTGCCTTCCTAACTGCCGACTGAACCTGCACATTAACCTTAAGAGAATCGTGAACAAGGACTCCCAAGTTCCTTTGTGCTTCTGATTTCCGAAGCATCTTCCCATTTAGAAAATAGTCTATGCCTCCATTTCTCCTTCCAAAGTGCATAACCTCACACTTTTCCACATTGTATTCCATCTGCCACTTCTGTGCCCACTCTCCCAGCCTGTCCAAGTCCTTCTGCAGCCCGCCTGCTTCCTCAATATATCTGTCCTTCTACAAATCTTTGTATCATCTGCAAACTTAGCAACAGTGCCTTCAGTTCCTTCTTCCAGATCATTAATGTATATTGTGAAAGGTCCCAGCACCAACCCCTGAGGCACACCACTAGTCACCGGCTGCAATCCTGAAAAAGACCCCTTTATCCCCACTCTCTGCCTTCTGCCAGTCAGCCTATCCTCTATCCATGCTAGGATCTTACCCTTAACACCATGAGCTCTTAACTTATTTAACAGTCTCCTATGCGGCATCTTGTCAAAGGCTTTCTAGAAATCTAAATAAATCACATTCACTGGTTCTCCTTTGTCTAACTTCCTTGTTACCTCCTCAAAGAACTCCAACAGATTTGTCAGACATGGCCTCCCCTTGATGAAGCTTTGCTGACTCAGTCCTATTTTATCATGCGCTTCCAAGTACTCTGCAATCTCAACTTTAATAATGGACTCTAAAATATTACCAATGACTGAAGTCAGGCTGACCGGCCTATAATGTTCTTGTGGTAGTATGACTAGAGGTACTACGGTACCTGGGAGTGTGAGCTGCTATTGGTGGAGAAGGATCGCTGCTCATTGGCCCAAGTGTTGCTTTCTCATTGGTCAAGACGAAGGTAGCTCCGCCCAATAAGGCGGAGTATAAGAACCTGTGTTTCCCAGCAGCCATCGTTCTTTCTGTACTCAAGCTGCTGGGGAAACATCTTGTAGATTAAAGCCTTCAATTCGGACTATTCCTTTGTTTCCGTGGTTATTGATCACGCATCAGTTCTGTCTTCTGCCTCCCTCCCTTCTTAAACAGCAGTGTTACATTAGCCACTTTCCGGTCCTCTGGGACCCTTCCTGCCTCCAGTGATTCCTGAAAGATCACCATCAATGTCTCTACAATCTCCTCAGCTATCTCTTTTAGAACCTTGGGGTGTATTCTATCTGGTCCAGCCAATTTATCCACCTTCAGACATTTCAGTTTCGCCAGAACCTTCTCCTTAGTGATGGTCACTGCGCTCACCTCTGCCCCCTAATTCTCCTTGAGCTCTGGCATCCCACTGGTGTATTCCACCGTGAAGACTGAAAAGTGTAGCCATCTGGGATGGCCACTTCCAGAATACAAAATGGACGCTCGCAAAGAATGTAGGGAACTGTGGACAATGTCAGGAAAACAAGCAGGCACAGAGCCTGCATGCATATTGGAGAGACAGCTCCCAGTCGGAATTGAAACTATAGGTCGATTAGCATATTGATGGCCCATCTCCGGGAACAAAGGAAAGACACTCAAGCAGCCGATACTGTTTCAGACATCCCCGCGCCAGTTCCCCAAACCGAAAGCAGAAACAAAGCCAAGCCAAAGGCCACTTAAGACACGCCCAGCCATCAGGGCACCCACCCCTTTATTGGTCAAGATCGATAACAGATTGAGAAGTGGCCCAATTAATTGGGGCCAAGTTTAAGGCCTGCCTAAAAGCACGCAAAGCCACTCCAGGTATAAGAAGGAACCCCCATAAGAGATTTGCTCTCTTGGAATTGGCTCTCAAAGCGGAGAGACCCATCCACCAGCTGCACCAGAAGCAAGTAAGTTCAAGTTCAACACTCGTGACCAGATGGATGACCTTAGGTGTTCTCCTGTACCTTTTCGAACCCAACAACCTCAGATCCAAACAACGGCCATTGTTCCTCTGATTGAGTGGGCACCCGAAGTTAAGTATAGGCATTAGTGTTAGAGATAGTTTAGTTTGTAGCACTTTGTGCATGAGTAGATCTTACTGTGTGTGTGAATAAATAGTATTGACTTTGAACTAACTAACTGGTGTATTGGCTCTTTGATCAGTATTCGGGTTTGAACCTTGTGGTGGTATCGAGAGATACCTGGCGACTCTAAGTGTAAACATAATCAGGATTAAGGAAGGAGACCATACTGACCGTCATATTTATAACCAAATAAATATAACAACATTACTGCCGAGTCTGGTGGGACTCGACCTAGAAGTGGCCTAGTCACTCCAAGAGAACCCAAATTTGAATTAGAATCCAATTGGAAAAAGAAAAACCACAAGCGTAAGACCAATACTGATCAAACCTCCAAGATTCGGAAGTGTGTTATTTGCATGCATACGAACAGGGATATAAGATAAACCTTAGAGATTTTGTTGCGTAAAACTGTCGGGAGTTTTGTAGGCCGGAAAATAGCATAAGCTGTACCCGTGTTTACATCATCACTTTATTCCCCCCTGTTCCAAATTCGGTAGAAACCCAGAGAGAGCAATAGAAATGGCAAGGAAGGCAATGGAACGCCTTATGAACCCCCAAGAATTTGAGGTCGCAGCGACCAGTGGAGTAGGACAGTTTCCCGTATGGGAAGAGGAGATTAGAAAATATCTCAAAGGTAAAGGCTGGCCCCTTTGGAGTGAATTTTGTGCGAATGATGAAACAGGCCCCGGAAGTAGAGGCATACTTGATGGGAGAACCTGACAGGGATTCATAAGACGAGCTTCGGGAAAGCTCGCAAGCTGATGGCAATCGTGTCCTGCTTGGCACAATTGCGAGGCAGAGAGGAGGTCATGAGGACGCTCCACAGAGAGATTGAAGAGAGAGACAAGAATAGTGAGGGAAACATGAGTGAGTATGAGAAAGAAAACAGGGAACTGAGAGAGCAGTTAGCGGCGAAGGACAAGGATGTCAAACGGGCACACCAATCTTGTCTCACCTATTTAAGCAGTTTTCAGTCGCAATATGATGAGGCCTGCCAAGACACGCAACGTGCGGTGTTGGTCCGAGAAGAGACAGAACACCAAGTCGAGCAATTAAAGAAACAATGTAAAACGATTTAAAAGCAGCCCTACGAGCACTCCACACTTCCACGACGGAACAACGGCAGAGCTCGGTAGATCATGCAAAATGCCAGAAGCAAATTGCAGAACTGCTAATCCCTGCTTTCTGTCCAAAATGGGTTCCAGAGTACATTTGGACCCCAGTTAGACCAAGAATATGGCCCCGATTGGCAGGAGTTAAATGAGACTGCCCATAGATATGTACATGGAACATGTACACAGGACAAACCACAAAAGAGAAAAGCACCCCAACCCCCCCGACTGCACAGGCAGAGCACAACCCCATGAACCCTTTCACCACACAGCGCAGGGCCACAACAGACGGAGACCCAGATTTCCTGTACACCACTCCATTAACCGTCACTCAATTAAGGGACGCGTGTGAGACGATAGCACCGTTCCTACCTACAGCGGACCCCCACCATTACTTTACAAGGGTAAAACAACAGGCGACCATGTAAGGCCTGAATGAAAAAGAGCAAGTGAAGCTCACAGTTTTGAGCCTCGACCCCTCAGTCGTGGCAGCCCTTCCCGCCCCACAGAATGTAGGAGGAGGCACCCTCCAAGAAATGCATGCAGCGATCCTAGATGTGATCGGCTACAACAAAGGAGAACCCGTAGAGGCCTAAACAAATATAGGCAGAAAAAGCACCCCACAGCATTTGCTGGACGCCTGTGGATTAATTTTACAGCGGTATTCGGAGAGTTAGTCCACGCCCATTTGAGCCCATAAAATATGGCCAAATGGACTCTAATCCTATTCTCTCACGCGATAGAAGGAGGACAGAGAGCTTGAACAAATTACGACCCCTCAGACGAGACCCACAATGAGAAATGGGGACTAAAGAGACTGCCCAGCGCTTGGGAACACTCCATGCAGGGAAAACAGCTTATGGTAGAACAGAGGAAGAACAGGCAGATGCGAACATGCATCCAGTTAGGACACATCAGAACCCCGCATGGGTAAATGAGGGAAGAAACAGCCCACAGCAGCCGAAATCCCAAGAATGTTAGAATTGCGGACAGTTAGGACACTATGCACGAGAGTGCAATGCGCCCCAGAAGCAGCAGCGAAACCAGCAAACAGGCACCCTGAATAAGAATAGGGCAAAGCCAATTCACAGGATTAGCGCCTGTTCTGATAACGCAGATATGAACGGCACTGATTGACGGTCTTCGGACTCCCCAACTAGGGTCTGCGACACCCTTTGGAACAAGTCTAGGAGACCGGTAGTGGCAGGCACAGTCTGGGGACACCCCGTGGAATTTCTTTGGGACACAGGAGAGCCCTGTACCACGATAAATTCCTCCAAAATGTTTCAGTGAGACACATGGCCCACCACGGACACCATTACTCTCAGCGGTTTTACAGGGCACTTACAGCAGGGACACATCACAGCCCCTGTAGCAATTCAGATAGGGAACATTAAAACTAAACACCCCATAGTTCTGGTCGACCTACTCCAGACAGCCAAACACATTTTAGGTATAGATTTTATGAGCTTGCACAATCTATCATTCAACCCCATAAACAGATGTGTATAGAGAATGGCAAAGGCAGCACGAGCACGTGGCGCTCACAGTTGGAGACTATGAAAATAGAAGTAGCACAGTAGGAGACTTCTGGTTCGAACCTTGAGCCATTAGTCAGAATAAAGAAGTTAGGGAAGTCCTGCAGCAACACAAAGCAGCATTTGCACAGCACAAACACGACTGTGGCAAGATCGGTGACTTGGTGAACATTACAGGTCCTGACACCAAACCCCAAAAGCAGTACAGTTTTCCCCAAGAGGCAGAGGGAGAAATCGCAAAGGTGATACAGAGCCTGCTTGACCAAGGCGTACTTCAATCAGTAGCCTCAACGTATAATGCACCAATTTGGCCTGTCAGGAAACCCGATGGATCATGGCGACTGACCATCGATTATCGGGCACTAAACAAAGTAACCCCAGTAGCAGCCTCTACCATAGCCACGAGTCCCGAGACAATACTCAAATAGGGACTTCAGTCGAAATTTTTTTCGGTTTTGGACATTAGTAGCAGCTTTTGGTCCATTCCATTGGATAAAGCGTGCCAATATAAATTTGCTTTCTCCTTCCAGGGACAGCAATACACATGGATGTGCCTTCCACAAGGCTTCCACAACTCCCTCTCCATTTTCCACCGACAGCTGGCGAATGGTTTAGCCAAATTTTTCCAACTCGATTGTTTGGTCTAACATGTAGATGACCTGCTTCTACAGACAGACACTAAGAAAGACCACATTTTGGTTTTCGATTAATTCTTAGGACTCCTTCAACAAATTGACTGTAAAGTGAACCCCAAAAGGGCCCAGATTCTTCAGGAAAAAGTGATTTACTTATGAACAGTGATCACACATACAAATGTGTGATCGAGCAGAAATGCATCGACCCGATCATCAAATTACTCCTGCCCCATAATGTCACAACCCTCCAGTCATTTCTAGGACTGGTTGGCTATTGTAGGAATCACATCGACGGTTTTGCCACAAAGGCAGCGCCCCTACCCGAACTTCTCAAAAAGCAAGCACCATGGGAATGGCTTCCACAGCACACGGATGCCATAGATGCATTAAAAAGAGCCCTCAGCACAGCCCCCGTGTTACAGGTCCCAGATCCACTGTCCCCGTACGCAATTGAAGTTGCTAGCACCAACTGAACCCTCTCGGCCGTGCTCCTCCAAGAAAGACATGATCGTTTAGGCCCCGTTGCATATGCCTCACGAGTACTAGATCCAGTCGAGCAAGGATTTTCTGCCTGCAAAAGGCACCTGCTAGCAGTTCTTTGAGCAGTTCAATACTTTGCCTACGTTACAGGACTCAACCCCATCACCATTTTAACTTAGCACACTCCAACACAACTCCTAATTGATGGTAGATTAAAGGTCGGCACAGTCAGCCAAATTTGCACCGTCCGATGGACCCTTCTCTTACAGGGACGGGACATAACAGTGGAGAGGACAAAAACACACATTTTCCTCGCAGACAATTTACACTATGCCGGCACCCCCCATGAATGTGAAATCATCTCCACGAAAAACAATACAAAGTACCAAAGTCAGCTTCCCCGAAACCAGGAACGACACCCCAGAGACCACAGCCCACAGACATGGACGCACCCCTAAGGATTTATGTGGATGACTCCTCCACAGTTTTAAATGGAAAAAGGATTACTGGTTGTGGTATATATGTAGAGGACGCGCAGGGACGCGTGTTAGAGGAGATATCCTTGAAATTGCCAGGACATTTAGGCTCACAGTCAGCAGAACTGGCAGCCGTAGCGTACATTGCAGAACACCCCGACTGGTTTCCGACCCCAGCCGACATATATTCCGACAGTTTATATATCTGTAATAGTTTCACGGAATTCCTACCCCTGTGGGAATCTAGAGGATTTGTTTCCGCAGACGGAAAACCCCTACCCTCAGCCCCATTACTCCAGCATATCCTAAAGACAGCCAAAGATCGGAAATATGGGATTATTAAAGTTCGTAGCTACCATCATTCCCCCCCCCCCGGTATCGTTAAGGCAGACGCCCGAGCAAAGGCAGGTTCCAGACATGGTCACTTTTGGAATCCCCCCGAGAGTGCCCCAGTACATGTGGTCCAGGTCTCACAGACCAATATTCAGGATTTAGCACAGGCCCAAAAAGAAGACGCACAGCTCAGGGAAGTTTTAAAAGGAAACTTCCCAGGCCCCTACGATAAATACAAGAACACATTGACAACACATGACGGTGTGATTTTAAAAGAAGGAATTTATGTAGTCCCCAGCCAGGACAGGAATCAGATTATTTGTCAATTCCCTGACACCCATGGACATCAAGGCATAGAAGCAACCCTCGCCCACCTCAGACCTCGCTGCTGGTGGCCCAATTTAAAAGCCAATGTAACGCACTACATTGAAAACTGTTTAATCTGTGCCCAGAACAATCTGGACAGATACGCAAGGAAAGGTCAGCTTAGTCACACCCGCCCCGTTAATGGCCCCTGGACAAGTTTGCAGATTGATTATATAGGACCCCTACCCCCTGCAGGAATGGTTTTAAGTATGTGTTGCTGGTCATCGACACCGTCACAAAATGGGTGGAAGCCTTTCCATCCAGAATGAACATGGCTGAAGCGACAGCCAAGATCCTCACCTAGAACATTTTTACAAGGTGGGGACTTCCACACAGCATAGAGTCAGACCAAGGCTCACATTTTACAGGACGAGTGATGGAAAACGTCCTTACAATTTTTGTAATCAAACAAAAATTACACATTGCCTTTCACCTCCAATTAAGCGGAATAGTAGAGAGAATGAATAGGACTTTGAAGGCAACCCTAAGGAAAATGGTGCAACAACATAATAGCACCTGGGACACAGTTCTCCCCTTTGCACGGATGTTCATAAGAAATACGGTATCCACGTCGACAGGATACATCCCCCACACCATCGTGACCGGACGACCCATGAAAGGGACAGAATATTTGTTAGGACTCGATTTGGCCAGCTCCGCAGTCACCGCCCTCACCCATGAGAAAGCAGTTCAACAGATTATAGAGAATGTAAAAGCAGTCCAGCGCGCTGCAGCTGTTAGGCTTGGGACATGCAAGAAGCAAAGCAAGGTTTGCTTTGACAAGACAGTACACGCCACAGAATTTGTAGTAGGGCAGCAGGTCATGCTAGCCCTATACAACCCCAGCTCATTCCTTTCCCCCAAATTTGCAGGACTGTACTCCATCTCCGATAGCGTCAGCCCCTCTGTATGCAAAATCATCTGTTCCAATGGCAAGTCTGCGTGGTTCCACATAAACCACCTTAAGGCTTACGGCTCGGAGAACAACTATTCACATCACATCTCGCTCGCAGCAGCAGATGAACATGCCCAGCCCAGGAACGACCTTTTCCTACCCTCCCCCAACTAGTCCAGCCCCTCCTCACACACTACTTCAGCTCCACCCCCAGAGGCACGACTCCGCCTCTCCCTTCCTCCAACCAGCAGCGACAGCGATAGCGCCAGCGACAGCCCCAGCACGCCACGACACGATTACACCCCTGCACCAGGCCCCACTCCCAGCGTCTCCGAACAAGATTCCAGCGGCCCCTTCGAGACCACGTACATTAAAGCCCCTGATCCAGACCCACCGCCCGACGATTATGGATTGCCCCTAGCACCTCCAACCTTGACACAAAACATTGGCACCGAGACAATTCGTACAGGCTCATCCGGAATGATGAGATGGACCCCAATTTGTCCCAAGCAGCTTTGGCATGATTACTTAAGTCACGAGTATAGCAACCGGGAGAAGATGATGACTTAGAGTCTGACTCCCACCAAACGAATCCCAGATGATGGTAAAAAGGAACCGATGGAGCTTTACGTGTCCTTTCTGATGGAACCTGCACGATTTCTGTTATATTTGTGTGTTACGTTAAATGTTTGTTATTGTGAATGTTAAATGTTGTTTGTGCACTTAAAGTTTTTCATGGCCCCATGCCATCACTCTTTTAACGGCCACTGGCAGTTAATGGAACACATTTGACGGCAGACAATCGATCATAGCTACTCTCCTGATTTGACGGTAGCCACAAAAGCAACACACACGACGATCACAAATTCTTACCGTTCTTGTCCGGTCACTCAGGCAGTGGAGTAACGGCACTGCCTGAGGAACCCCTGGTCATTAACTTTAAGAGAATCGTGAACAAGGACTCCCAAGTCCCTTTGTGCTTCTGCTTTCCGAAGCATTTCCCGATTTAGAAAATAGTCTATGCCTAGATTCCTCCTTCCAAAGTGCATAACCTCACACTTTTCCACATTGTATTTCATTTGCCATTTCATTGCCCACTCTCCTAGCTTGTCCAGGTCCTTCTACAGCCCCCTTGCTTCCGCAATGCTATCTGTTCCTCTACAGATCTTTATATCATCTGCAAACTTAGCAACAGTACCTTCAGTACCTTCTTCCAGATCATTAATGTGTATTGTAAAAAGTTGTGGTCCCCGCACAGCCCCCTGAGGCACACCACTAGTCACCGGTTGCCATCCTGAAAAAGACCTCTTTATCCCTTCTCTTTGCCTTCTACCAGTCAGCCAATCCTCTATCCATGCCAGGATCTTACCCTGAACACCATGAGCTCTTAACTTATTTCACAGTCTCCTATGCGGCACCTTGTCAAAGGCCTTCTGGAAATCTAAATAAATCACGTCCACTGGTTCTCCTTTATCTAACTTGCTTGTTACCACCTCAAAGAACTCTAACAGATTTGTCAGACACGGCCGCCCTTTGACAAAGCCGTGCTGACTCAGTCCTATTTTACCATGCACTTCCAAGTACTTCACAATCTCATCTTTAATAACAGACTCTAAAATCTTACCAATGACCGAAGTAAGGCTAACCGGCCTATAATTTCCCATCTTCTGCCTCCCTCTCTTCTTAAACAGTGGTGTTACATTCGCCACCTTCCAGTCCTCTGGGACCCATCCTGCCTCCAGTGATTCCTGAAAGATCACCACTAATGCCTCCACAATTTCCTCAGCTATCTCTTTTAGGACCCTGGGCTGTAGTCCATCCAGTCCAGGTGACTTATCCACCTTCAGACCTTTCAGTTTCCCCAGAACTTTCTCCTTAGTAATGGTCACCGCGCTCACCTCTGCCCCCTGGTTCTCCTGGAGCTCTGGCATCCCAATGGTGTCTTCCACCATGAAGACTGATGCAAAGTAACAATTCAGTTTGTCTGCCATTTCTTTGTTTCCTATTATTACTTCTCCAGCCACATTTCCTAGTGGTCCAATGTCTATTTTTGCCTCTCTCTTACCTTTTATATCTTGAAAAAAATCTCTTCCTATCTTCCTTTATATTACTAGTTAGCTTGCACTCGTATTTCATCTTCTCCCCCCTTATTGCTTTTTTAGTTGTCCTCTGTTCACTTTTAAAGGCTTCCCAATCATCCTCGCCACTTTGTATGCTTTTTCTTTAGCCTTTATGCTGTCCTTGACATCATCAGCCATGGATGTCTTGTCCTCCCCTTAGCATGTTTCCTCCTCGTTGGGATGGATTTCTGTTGTGCCTCCCTAATAAGCCCCAAAAACCCCTGCCATTGCTGTCTACTGTCTTCCCTGCTAGGCTCCTTCTCCAATCAACTCTGGCTAGCTCATCCCTCATATCTTTACCCTTATTTAATTGTAATACCGTTAATCTGATTGCATCTTTTCCCCCTCAAACTGCAGAGTAAATTCTATTATGTTGTGGTCTCTGCTCCCTAAGGGTTCCTTCACCTTAAGTTTCCAAATCAAGTCTGTCTCATTAACACATCACCAAACCCAGAATTGCATGTTCCCTAGTGTCGGTATTACAGTAAGGCCCCTGTACTCCAGGGATGGGAGTAGATCCCTGCCTGCTGAGTATAAATTTTCTCTTTCGAAAAGAACTGAAAAACTCACTAACCAATCACATACCCACTCACCTAATAAATGCTTCCAGGCTTCAACACTCAGGTCTTCCCAGCTCCACCCCAATTCAACTCACTCTCGTGTGCACTCCCTTTTTGGAAAGTGCCAGAACAATACCTGCTCCCTCCCTGCACTAAATTCCATCACTTACCAAATTCCCAGTGTAAAGCACTCAGTCTCTTTGCTAAATCTCTTTGTTCCAGGAGGTAGACATTTACTCCAGCTCCAGGGTCCTAGGTTCGATTCCCGGCTTGGATCATTGTCTGTGTGGAGTCTGCACGTTCTCCCCGTGTCTGTGTGGGATTCCTCCAGGGGCTCCGGTTTCCTCCCACAAGTCCCGAAGGATGTGCTGTTTGGTAATTCGGACTTTCTGAATTCTCCCTCTGTGTACCCGAACAGGCGCTGGAATGTGGCATCTCGGGGCTTTTCACAGTAACTTCATTGCAGTGTTAATGAAAGCCTACTTACAATGAACAAAGAACAAAGAAAAGTACAGCACAGCAACAGGCCCTTTGGCCCTCCAAACCCGTGCCGACCATGCTGCCCGTCTAAACTACAATCTTCTACACTTCCTGGGTCCGTATCCCTCTATTCCCATACTATTCATGTATTTGTCAAGATGCCCCTTAAATGTCATTATCGTCCCTGCTTCCACCACCCCCTCCGGCAGCGAGTTCCAGGCACCCACTACCCTCTGTGGAAAAAACGTGCCTTGTACATCTCCTCTAAACCTTGCCCCTCGCATCTTAAACCTATGCCCCCTAGTAATTGACCCCTCTACCCTGGGTAAAAGCCTCTGGCTATCCACTCTGTCTATGCCCCTTAGAATTTTGTAGACAAATGTGTGACACTTGTGACAATAAAGATTATTATTATAGTCAGGAACAAGAGATACTGGTTGAAGTTCTAGAAAGCAACTAAACTGCTATTTTTTTAAAGTTAGGGGGCTTATAGTTGTCAGAAGAAGATAGTTTCATTCTAATAGTCTTCAGGTCCAGATTCAAAGTAAAATACCAAAATATTGACCTGGTCATTCATCCTACATTTTGTATTGTAGATCAGCTGCCAGCCTTGACATGACAGGAGCCATCGTATTTCACACACTGTTCCTGCTATCAGTACTTATCCCACAAACATGTGTTGAATCAGATACAAAGCTGATCCAGTTCTTTTTAAGGATGGTTATCAGCACAGCACTAAATGTTTTATCCACTGTTCTCTGGAAAATAAGGTTATCTCCAATTTCTAGTCTTGCTTGCACATAATAAGGTTTTGATCTAAAACGATTCCACCTAAAATTTACAGAGGAATAGGATTTTAGACAGGGCTTTGTACTGTGAAAAATAAAAAAACGTGAATTACAACATAAGTGAGCCTCTAGGTGGTTTTTAATTCACTGTCTTCTATTCTTTAACCATGCTTCCAACTGAATGCCTGAAACAATAAAACAATACACTGCTAGGTCAGCACAATTCCTTATAATTGTACATTTAGGATCCGATCAGATTGAAGGAGCATTCCGAATAATCCATACCATGTTATTCTCCTTTTCATATTCAGTTTTTATGAAAGCAACAAGTTAAGGAAAGACAGCCCAGAAATTCAGAGTTTTGCGATCCAATTTTCTAAAGTCACTTCCACCCAATGTTGGCACTGGGCACCTGAAATTGGCAGTCACTCTTAAATGGGATGGCAATGTCATCTACCATTGATACCTCATTAACACTAAATGATCAAAATGAGTATTCAGTGTTGCCAATTAGTGAAGAAAAGGTGGAATCTGAATGAAAAGCTAGGAATTTCAATCGGGAGAGTATTAGAAAGTTCTTTTGCTCCCAGCTATTTTGTTTTTTGGCCATGCTTTATTTTGCTGTTGATAGGTGCTTTACCATCTACCCTTGTGTCTTTACCCTCCCGACATATCAATTTGGAAGAGATCGTAATAGTTTTCCAATTGAGAAAACACGAGTATTGCTTTGCAGAAAGCGGAGAATAGGCTGGTCAGGAAGTACAAGTACATGCTGCACCAATGACGAGGTACCAACAAACCAGAATGCACAGATGAAAGAGGTTCTCCTTTCATTTTACTGAGGATCAAACCTTGAGGAGTCAATACTTCACAAGAAGAGCTTGTTTTAACAAAGACAAACTTCCTGAATATAGAAGGGTAATTGGCCAAAATGGATGCCAAACCAAAGGAGGAGATATCATCAGGTGGAATGACCAAAAACCTTGTTAAGGCGTTGGATTTTAAGGAGAGTCTTAAAGGAGTGGGAAGTGAAGAAGCAGAGAGGTTTCGGAATGAAACCCTGAGGATTGCACCTAAATGACTACAATCACAGCTGCTAATGCTGGAATAAAGAGAATGGAAAATGCACAAGGCCAGAATTCTTCTGAAGAGTTGCTGCTGGAGAAGATTGCTGAGATATGGGGAAGGCAAATGTCATGGGAAAAAGAATGAATAGGAAAAGGATGGTACATTCCCTCAAATTGTTGGAGGGAAGCCTCCTACCTCACACTTCGCAATCCTCTGTAATTTCAACAACTGCCTCCTCAAAGATACTCAGACATATGGGCCGGGATTCTCCGTTGTGAGTCTGCATAGCTACCGCTACTACTGAGGACATGTGGCAGATTCTCTACTTCCACCACTTGGTGGCATTTCCCATTAGAGCCATGTTGCCGGGAAACCCGTGGGCGGGGATGCATTGCTGGCCGGACCCATCACCAGCAATTGGCCATATTCATAAACTGTCATTTGTGCACTCCTTTCTATTGTCTGAGTAGCAGAGTTGAGATACATAGATACATAGAAGATAAGAGCAGGAGGAGGCCTATTGGCCCTTCGAGCCTGCTCCACCATTTATCACGATCATGGCTGATCATCTAACTCTATACCGTAATCCTGCTTTCTCCCCATAGCCTTTGGTCCCATTGCCCCAAGTGCTATATATAGCCGCCTCTTTGTTTTAGCATCAACTACTTCCTTTGGTAATGAATTCCACAGACTCACCACTCTTTGGATGAAGAAATGTCTCCTTATCTCTGTCCGAAATGGTTTACCCTGAATCTTCAGACTGTGACCCCTGGTTCTGGACACACCCACCATTGGTAACATCTTCCCTGCATCTACACTGTCTAGTCTGTTAGAATTTTATAAGTCTCTATTAGACCCCCCTCATTCTTCTGAACTCCAGCAAGAACAATCCCAGCCTAGGCAATCTCTCCGCATATGACAGTCCCGCCATCCCTGGACTTAGTCTGGTAAACCTTCGCTGCACTCCCTCGAGAGCGAGATAGTAGAAATTGTATTGCTACATACCTAAGAATTTTGTTTTCAAAAAATATGATTTACTGATAATATTTTGAAATCAACATTACAAAATAGTTTAAATTTAACATTACATAACGTGCAATACCGATCTATTTCTTTCAATACATTACATGAGGCTTCATTCCACTGGTTAGATTTACAATATACAGTTAGTTTTCAGGTCAAACATTCCCTGGTACAAACAGTTTGAGGGATTTTACATGGGTTCCAACCACTCAAAAGCAGGAGGGCCTTAGACAGTGGTCTTTCCACATTGAGCATTCTCAGCAACTGTCCAAAGCTTTCTTGTATCCCTCAGCACAGAGTCCTGGACTTTAGATTCTGCCATTCTATAAGGCTCGCTCATCAATGGCTCTTTGCCCTGGAAGACCAGCAAGTTTCAGGAGACTGAAGAGCTCTCCTTCAGTTGATGATCCTCCAGCAACAGTTGATGTTTATCCTAGTCTGCGTCCCTGGGAACAGCCATAGAACACATTAGCCGCAACACTGCATTTTTTTTACAGACCTGCTTTGCAAAGGAGCATTCCAGAAGTAGGTTGGCAATGGTCTCTTCCCAGTGCTGCCACCTCAAGGGCAGAGTGTGGAGGTGGTGAGATTGTGGCCACAAAAAAATCTGATAGGGAGAGATCGTCTCACCTCTAGACAAGTCACATCATGGTGCTTATTTAGCATCTTACTCGTGTGGGAGTAAATGAACGTGGGCGCTATAGCTGCATTTTGTTGGAAGTTTGTTTGAAGAAACACTTTAAAGTAACGCATAATGAGATTACCCAAATCATTTGCAGGTCCATTCTTACAGAGTGGGCCTGCATTTTAAACACGAGACATATACAATTACTAAATTCTATTTATGAAGCTAAAGTAGCGGCATGGAGGCACAAGTGTTTAGCACTGCTGCCTCACAGCACCAGGTTCCAATGTTCAATCCTGGCCTTGGGAGGCTGTATGGAGTTTGCACTATTCTCCCTGTGTCTGTATGGGTTTCCTCCGGGGGCTCCAGTTTCCTGCCACAGTCAAAAGATGTGTAAGTTAGGTGGATCGGCCATGTCAAATTGTCCCTTCGGGTGGAATTGCAGGAATAGGGCAGGGAATTAGGCCTGGGTAGCTTGGTCTTTAGTGCAGGCTTGATGGGCCGAATGGCCTCCTTTTGCAGTGAAGAGATTTTATGATTCTACAGTTCCTGTGTGACAGGTTGAGTGGAAGTCTGCAGTTTATGTATGTTACCCATTTACTTGATCCGCAGATAGTGATGTTTTGATGTGCAAAATCCTCTTGCGCATCAACCTCCCTAGGTGTGACATGGTGTGATTCGTATTCACTGAGCCACCTCCTGCTCCCACATATGCTCTATTCTTCTCCTGTGAGGGGAGAGTGCAGTCCATTGTTGAAAAGTGCTGCCAATCTTTTGGTGAAAAAATGAAAATCGCTTATTGTCACATGTAGGCTTCAAATGAAGTTACTGTGGAAAGCCCCTAGTTGTGACATTTCAGCGCCTGTTTGGGGAACTAAACCTGCGCTGCTAGCCTTGTTCTGCTTTACAAGCCAGCTGTTTAGCTCACTGTGCTAAACCAGCCCCTGGTGCACAGAGGTGCAAAGAGGTGCACCACTTTGTCAGCAGTAGTTCCAATTCTCAATCTGCAAACTGCCAGTTCCCTTGACGGGGTTCCATCAGATGCTTTATGCTTTAAAAGTTGTAATCTGTACTTCCTCTGGAATGTGAACTTCACTTTTAATTTCTGGTACAGCCCTGTAAATTGCTGCAGCCCTGCAGGAAGCCCAGTTATTCCAATTGTGTGAAATACCAGTGGTTGACCAATTAAATGACGAATGAACCCAACCTGGAAAAACAGGCTCAATTGAGGATGTGACTAAAATTGAGCAGATATAAATTATGTACTGCACAATTCTTTAGCGTCCACAACCACTGGAACATCATGCGGATGATCTTCAGTCCGCGTTAGTGGTCAGCGAGAAACGCGACTCGGGTAGAAATCATAATAATAATAATAAAAATAATAAAAATCCCACAAGAATCAGAAAGCGCGATACTCGCCGGGGAGATCGCGCTTTCCAATTTTCCACGCCCCTCGCCGGTGATGTAACGAGGTTCACACCCAGAAAGGGAGGGGACCTCATTAATACAATTGTCAAGACCCCCATCACATGATTCCATCTCACTGAATATTCATATTTCATTGACGTTACAACAGGTTTTCAAAAATGTGAATTAGCCCCCGAGGGCAGAAAGAACATGTGGCAGTGCCCCCAATGCTTGTAGAGGGGAGGAGCCCCCCCCCACGCTGATGGTGGTGGGTTGGGATCGCGAGGGGGTGAGACCCGATGTTGGTAGTGGGCTGGATTTCTTATCTGTGCTAATAGGGCACCCTAAACTCTGGAGCCAACCACGTCGGTCTACCAGGCCCGCCACAGTGGCAGCGTAAAATACACCCACTGAATGTTTGTTCAAAGAAGCTCGAAATCTGGAGTAAAAACTGAGCTGTGCAGCTGGAGAGCTACATGTCGGTTTTCAGTCAGAGCCTGACAGTCTGAGAAAATACGGGAAAATCTCGCCTCAAAGCACAGCATTCAGGCCGCGCAGCTTTTTATTTTCATTTTGTGGCTCATGAATTCATAGCTTTGGTTTAATGACACACAGGAAGCCTTTGGCAAGATTGTAATCTCGTAAGGTCCCTGGAGAAGGGTGCAGCATAACCTCCATTGATGGAAACATAACAGACAGCTTTACAGGCATATATTACCTCTTTACAAATAACTATTTATTCCAGAAGCCAGTATAGGATTGACTCTATAGAAAACTAAACGGAAGCTCCCAGAGTCATAAGAAGAAATGTCAAACGATAAATCTTATTTGTGATTGAATGTTCATGGTTTTTAATCAGTCATGCAGAGTCAACATCAATATAATGATTTAGGTGTAGAAAATGAAGTCCTAACGTTTTGCAAGTGACAGTCTACCTTTTATTAACTTACATTATAGTGATAACATAAATATTTGCAGCTGAAATATTTTAATTACATGCTTCATGCTCACATTTTGATCTGCAGACATACTGGCATTGATTTTAGCATCTCGTGTTTCTCAAAATCTCGGTCTTGTATGTTCTCTCTAGCTGAAGAAAAATAAGCAGCAACCACTGACGAGAATTTAAAAGCTTGCTCCTGTTAAACATTTGGTGAACAATTTCAATGTTGACGAGGAATAAGCCCATTCTTTTGTTTACTCAGTTGGGGTTAATCAATTGTTCAATTAATCAACCAGTAACCAATGAACAAGTCATTGTCAGCTAGAATTGTTATGTTCAATCACTTAAGCATCAGAATAATTGCCCATTTGACTTCAAAATTCCCAATTCCCAAAGTATCAACTCGGTGATCAGCCACCTTACATGGGTCGTTGGCATCATGCATCCATGGCTATAAATGGGAACATTAATCTTTTCACATCATTTACACCAAGCAGCGACAGGAACTATGACCGAACAAGTCACATGTCAGAGAAAAAGAAGCAACATTGAAAATATTGTGAAATGTTTGAAATTCAATTGCTAAATTGATTATAATTTTTGCGATTTTACTTTGCTGCTTAGAGCAAGGACTTTGAGCAGAGTTGATTCACGTATCTTTACATTACATTATACATTATTTTATAACTGCTGCTATAAACTCTGCTATGCCACACGCAATCAATGGAACTTTATTGATGCTAATAAAATATATTATTTTTATTTGTTCGGTGATAGAGTGCTGAGTTATAAAAGAAAATGCCAATTATGAAACAAAAGCGAAATTGAAAACGAATCCAGAGGTTATTAAGCAAAAATTCCACTTTGACATATCATGACGTTATGTCTTCTGTCATTTCCCACCTGGTTTTCTGTGGTAATTGAGCAGTCCGGGAACAGACGGGAATGCGTCACACCTGATCCTTCCCAACCTTGCTCTACTCTAGGTGTCATGTCAAGCGGTTGGTGGGAGGGTCTAGCTATTTTTGGGTAGGCAAATGCAATTTAGCGGAGAATGATATAATGTCTCTGCTTCATTCTTTCGTAATTTCTGCCTTGATAATGCCACGTTACTCATAGCAGTGAAAATAAAGTTGTGTTGAAGGATTACTAGAGTCTATCTTCAAGTCAAAAGTCAGTACAAAGGGAGATGTGTTGATACAGGACCTGTAAAGATATTGCCAATCCATCTAATTTTCTCCCTGCTTTTGTGTTGTTTCTTTAAAGTACAGCTATTACATTCATTTTGAACAGAGTGGGATTGGTTACCCATTAGGAATTTCCCCTAACTTTGCTTCTTGGAAGAAGAAAATAAGCAAAATAGTGAAGCTGACAGCAATTGTCAGAGCATCCATTCATGTTCATTTTCCTTCAGTGGATGCAAACAGTGGAATGGCTATTGCTGGAGGCAATCTTCTTGATATGGCTCTCTCTATGCCTTGTCCTCAGAGTACCATAAATATGGATGACACTAAAATGGCTAGTGTTACGATCCCAGACCAGTTCCCAACAGTGGCTAGGATACTGGGCAGAAACCCCAATATTTATTTTAATTTTGTCAGACTGTGAGGAACGGATACCTCACTCAAGGAGTGATTTCATGCAAAATAGGGATATGGGCCTGAATACTCTGGCCGTTGCAATTCTCTGTCCTGCCGGCAGCACATCCCCATTCATGGGTCTCCCAGCAGCATGGGGTGGCATCCCATTGATGAGCAGCGGTAAGAGAGAATCCTGCTGCTAGCGAATGGCATGCCGCCTAGAAACAAGTGGCTGAGGGACCGGAGAATCAAGCCCATGGTATTAAAAGAAATTTTATTACTTAACACTGTATTAAAATATCTTTAACATCACACAGAAAATAGCTTAAAATGACCCCTTAAGCAATGCTAATCAACACAATGATACAATAACCCTTAACTGATATCTTTTATTTCCACGCAAAGAAGGAAAACCCATCTCGGGTCACAATCCACTTTTAAATACAGTTAGCAGACTTGGAAATACTTGCTGGAGAGAAATGTCTTGGATAAACCACTTTGAGAAAGAGACTTTTGAGATTTCTTGAAAGAAAGAGACCTGCAACCCTGTCAGAATAATGCAGATTCACTGGCTACATTCTTCAGACACATTCTCAGCTCACTGTCCAGCCAAAACGAACTATGAAAACTTCAACATCTGACTGCTTCAGCCCCTGGTTCTTCCCATTAACTATATCATCTTACTAAGCTGACCACAATGTCTTTAATTATCTACCCCCCCCCCCCCCCGAGAACCCTCTTAATATATTAAAAGTCCATTAGCCCAAACTTTTACGATGCTTTAATTTCACCTCTGGCTCCAAAAAGCCAAGCTGTCATTCAAACCAGTATTTTTTTAAAAAGTGACTGCAGCAGTTCATAGTAGCCAAGGCTTTTAACCCTGACTGCACCAAATAAAGATAATATAATATATCTGAAATTCCTACATTCATCACACAAGGAATAATGTCCAGAGATAAAACCAGCAGAGGGGCACGCCTATGGTCATGCTGCCATGAGAGCAAGGCCATTTTAATTCCATAATGTCTTGGGAGATATCACTCACCTCGTGTGACACTGGTTTCAGGTGGCATATCGAAGAAGCAGTGACATAGGAGATAGAAAAAACATTTAACATGTAAGCACATGGAAACAGCACAGAGATAGGAAAACGTAGATTGACTGTGTTTAATTTGCATTTTTTAATATTACATAGAATCCAAAATTAAATTGTGCTTTGTTATTCATGGCAAGCAGAATCATAAGAGACAAACTTAATTGGTGCTGGTTCATTCAGTCAGGTGATTGACATGGTGATAAAAATACCTTATCAACATTTAAGGATATGCCAAAAAATATGGGGCTGAACTCTCCGCCGTCGGGATTCTCCATCTTTCCTGCAGCCAGGTGGTTTCCCGATGGCGTGGGGCTGCCCTACAATGGGAAACCCCATTGACCTGCTGGCTAAACGGAGAATCGTGTCGCACCAGAAACCCGCCCAGGGTTGGAGGACAGATGAATAGATTTGGAAACAGGGTCGGCACAATAGGTTCAGCCGCGTATTCATGGAAGATAAACAGTAACAGGGACTGCTTGAAACGAAAAACCTGTTTCTCTGCTGCAATTTCTATGTTGTCAAAGGCCAGTTGAAAGGAATTATGGCATTAAAGTTCAAGCAGTAATGATTTTCAACACCACAGGTAGAACCGTGCCAGTCACAGTGGAGTATGTCCAACAGCAGGCTGCTGAAAAATGTCTGCCTCCCTGGTGAAGTATACACGGCGAAGCCACAGCTCCACTGTCAGGTTCACAAGTCCAATGAAGCCTCCCCCCATTGGAGACACACGACTGTTCACGTTCTCTCCAGATTCATGAAGCAACAGGAATTCCCATTCCTGGGCAGTAGGAACGGTTGTCAATCACAGGGAGACTCCCTTGTAAAGAAACAAAATGAAAGGGAAAAATCAAACTCTAATGCAACAAATGAAGCAATTAGCATTACGAAACACAAGTAGCACAAAAACTACTGGAACAAAATGGGCCCTTAATTTCCACTCCTTTCCGCTGCAGATTTATTATGGAGTGGAGATGTTGAGTGAAATTCTCCATTTGGGAGAGCAAATCGGGAAGCAATTCCCAATCATTCATCATGCAAATTTATGCATGGCAAAGATTGCGAGTGATTCCTGAGGGAATCCCGCTATCGGGCGTCCATTTTGAGTGGGTGACCCGATAGCAACGTCCCGCTGCTGGCCAACCCCCCTCCCACGTTCCCAGCAGCACAACTCAGCCTCCCCCACCACTACCCATCAGTGAAATAATCACTGCGTTGATAATGGCAATGTGACACTGAATGTTGGCATATATTTGTGGAAAGAAGGACATTGAGTCTGAATGGTATGTGCCCCAGACAAGAGATGACCATCTTACCCACCCTTAGACCGAGCTTGATATGAGCTCCAGTTGTGGTGCAGGAAATAAAATGTGTGGGTTTAAATTATGCGGGAGGAAATTCTAGAAACAATCTGAGGGTCTTTACCAATGTAAATAGGATTTCACTGGGCGTATAGGGAAAGTGCACTGTGTGCAAGCTGAGGTTGACAACAAAAGACCACAAGAATCTCAAAATTATACTGTCACCTCTCTGATAAACCCTGATTGTCCACCGAGGACTCGAGCAAAGGAATGGATTAGCTTTACTCTAATTGGGAAGGCTTTGCATCATAATGTCCATTATGAAGTAGTCCCAGTCATTCCGAACTTGGCTGATTTAGGACTGCTGGATTGCCATCCATTAAAAAGTAAAGACAGGCATACGGAAATGATGCAAATCTTCATGAATAACAGGGACGGATCAATCAGGAAAAGCCTAATTTGAAGGCGGTGAGTGGAAGTGGATTGGGGAATCAATCAATTGAGTCAGTTAAAGGAGGTGGGATGAAGGAAGCAAAGTTCAATTACTGACAGATTGTCAATTTTTAATTCGGCCACATTGGCAATCAATCACCTCGATCTGCTTGCAATGTCCATCGAGATCAAACAGGTCCAGTGACGAGTGAAGATGATTCTTCAGGGAACGAACAAAGGAGAGTCAAGACTAGCTGAAACTCGCAAGGCCATGATCATGCATTTGCAAGGTATTGTTATGGCGAGCCCTAAAGTCAACAACATACTAAGGAGATGAGGAAGCAAATCGATAAATTAAGCACTGGATCTATCTGGTCTATAATTTGGAATTGCGATATGAATATCAAAGTTCATTTTTAGTATGAATTATACATTAGGCTTTACTGGTGGTGCAGTTGGCAATAATGATTTATCTATTATCGAATAAAAGGAAAGCAAAGTAGTTAAATAAGTTAACAGCTTAGATGTGCCAAAACCTTGTCACGATTAAATCTTTGCCTATGTATACATTGTAAATATAAAGCTGCCTCTTTGGGACTGTTAGAGGTAGCTCAGGAGGTTTGGGGTGGGGGAGCTGAAAGCAAAGGGTTAACAACTGAATATACTTTCGGAGCAGTGTTTGTTATGTGGAAATACTTGTTAATGGCAGTGAAACTGCTGAATTGAATCGGGCAATTTATATTGCAATGGACAATTAACCACAGAAAACTGATTGAAACCAGACAGGTAGTCTCAGTGGTACAGAAGAATGTCCTTATATGGCTTGGAGCAGAGGAGAGTGAGGGGGGCATGATTGAGATGTATAAAATTATGAGGGGCATATAAAGAGTAGACAGGAAAATAACATTCCTCCTGGTGGAGGGATCAAGCGCCAGGGAGCATAGATTTAAGGTAAGAAGTAGGAGGTTTGAGGGCGCCATGTGGCGCAGTGGTTAGCGCTGGGACTGTAGCGCTGAGGACCCGGGTTCGAATCCCGGCCCTGGGTCACTGTCCGTGTGGAGTTTGCACATTCTCTGCGTGGGTTTCATCCTCACAACCCAAAGATGTGCAGGATAGGCGGATTGGCCATGTTAAATTGCTCCTGAATTGGAAAATAAAATAATTGACTACTCTAAATTTTTTTTTTTTTTAAAGTAGGAAGCTTGGAGTGGATGTGAGGATAAACTTTAACATCCAGAGAGTGGTGGGAGTCTGGAACTCACTGCCTAAAAGGGTGGTGAAGGCACACACCCTCATAACATTTAAGAAACATTTAGCTGTGCCCTTGCAATACCAAGGCATACAAGACTATGGGCCAAATGATGGAAAATGGAATTAGGATAGTTAGGTGGTTGTTTTTGACCGGCGTAGATGCAATGGGCTGAAGGGTCTTTTCTGTGCAATAGACCTCTGTGACTCGATGACTCTAATGCCAAATTTTAAAGCAAGCAGCAATTTATCCTGCGTGACAAAAGGTTGCTGATTGCTTGGCAAGTCTGCACTGATTGGTCAAAGCATTGCCATAGAGAATGTGCCCAATGTCTGGGTATGTTCCTTTTGCCTGTAGAAGACAGGCCCCTATGTATGAATATATGTAACTTCTAGAAATCATAGCTGAGCTGCATTGTGAGCCCGATAAATAATCTTGAATTGGTTGTAATTGCATTTCGTAGCATACTCGGGTTTATTCCACAAGTGCTGCCCAGTTGCAGAATCATATCTGATGTGACACTTTATGATCTCAGCTTTCTGAGTTCATTGAGTATGGCCAGTACTCTGCTTATTGGAAACAACCAAAGGGTTGTAATATTTGAAACAATCCCACCAGTTGATTATACATGCAGCTACATACTGGCATTGCACCAGCACTGAAATTCATATACAACATTACTTATTTGTGTGGTAGGCTGAATGGCTTTTTGACTTGACCTCTGCATCTGATGGTGGAAAATAACCACTCATGTTGCTTCCTGTGCATTCTCCATGCAACCTCTACCAATCAAGCCTAACTTGCTAATCAATCAGCATCATTTTCTCATGCAGTATCATTTGCTTCTTCTTTTGAAATTTGGCATTTTTTCATCTGTCCTGATAAGTGCAAGATGAAAAACTTCAAAGGCATGTCTTTTTTTTCAGCATCAGTCAAGTTCTATACTACCAAGCAACTATTGAAACTGTATCCACATAAATAGGAAGAGTCCCGATCAACCAAGTAGGAAGATTTTGGTTAAAGGTCACTCCAACTGACCTACAGTCATCACAAATTGATTCGTGAGGGGTAACTGTAGGATTTAATTGAAACCGCGTTGTTAAGAATTCTCAATTAAGGTGTTGGATTTAGTGGGATTGGGTCAATTGTAATTCTTGGTCTAGAACTCAAGAAAGAGGTCAAGACTCTTGGTAGAAATTTGCAACTCTGAATAGAAGTCATCCTCGAGTCAAGGGACAGTCACTACTGCTGCCGATTTCAAAATCAATCACCAGAAATTCGTTTTGACTCTTCCAACAACCTTCCCACACAAGATGAGAGACGGTGGCTCCACAGTCTCAAATTCCCTGCTTTTATCTTGACATTGCGGTAGGGATGAGCTGGGATGAGAGGTGTAAGGCACAGCTGCTATCAGGATGAGCTAAAACAAGTGGAAATGGAGGGTTTCTGAGCCTAACATGCCCAGAGAGCAGTTTCTCAGGATGCCAGATGGGAGGCAATCAAGGAGAGCATTAGAGTGACGAGATTGAAAAGTGCCAAAGGCTGTTTAATTAGAAATTGGCTGAGCTGAGCAGCACCTCAATTTTATTTATCCCATTCTCTTACTTAACAAAATGTTACCATAGAATGGTGTTGAGGTAGGGGCAGAGGCATGCATCATTGCAGAATAAACTCTCTTCATAATTGATGGGACGTGGCGTTCAGATCACGATAGAGATTACTGATGAACAGATTTGGTTACAATATCAATTTATGCTAATGTAATAGATGTTCATCTGCACCTCCTGGGTCGTAATGTGAAATCAATTAAATTAAAGTCAGGCAGGTTCCATAATGAATATACTGGATATCCAACTATGCAATGAAGACAAAAATATACAGGCAAGTCTCCAAGTGTCAGGTTTCAGAATGTTGAGGTGTATTGGAAAGATCCACACTATGACAAACTGGAGTAATATCACCACAGTGCTAGGAGGCACTTTGATATAATAGTGCTTACCTTAATCCAAAACAGCCTTTCGGAAGATTCTTAAAAATATCAAAATGTTTCCAGAAGTACTGAAATACCCATTAAAGGCATGTCATATGCATAACTTTAAAAGAAATACACATTTTATTCAATGTGAAATCTTTGCATCATTCCAAGATTGACACCGAAGGTCAGATGAGCTGATCGGTGTATTACCAGAACTAACTCAAGAACAAACTCACTGACTCACAAAGACTAAAGTTAGCACTGCTGCCTCACAGCACCAGGGACACTGGCTTAATTCCGTCTTGGGTGCCTATCTGTTCGGAGTTTGCACGATCGTCCCGTGTCTGCGTGGGTTTATTCTGGGTGCTCCAGTTTCCTCCCACAGTCCAAAGATGTGCAGATTAGGTGGATTGGACATGCTAAAAATTGGCCCTTAGTGTTCAAGAATGTGCAGTTTCGGTGGGGTTACGGGGATGGGGTTGGGGACTGGGCTTAGGTAGAGTGCTCTTTCAGAGGTTTGAGGCAGACACGATGGGCAGAATGCCCTCCTTCTGCACTTCAGTACAGAGCACTGTAGGGATTCTAAGGTACTATTCTATCATTAAAGTAATTGTTTTAACCGATCAACATGTATGTCTTAAATCAATGGGACACTCCACAAACAGTAAAGCAGAAAGTGGCTCATCAATCTAAGATAGCACCGCTTTGGTAAAGAAACCTCAACAGTGAGGAGTCACAGGGTGGGGGAATCATATTTGTCTCTTTTAACTGTTTCAAAGAAAGAGATCATTTGAAAAGGTAATAAATTGGTGTCTGAGACAGATCTGAAGGGTGCAACATGGATAGATCTCCAGGATTGTTCCATTATGGGTCCTCCGAAGCAGCAAACTGATCCTTAGGTACCAAGACGACAAGAAACTGACTTTGAGATCTACAGAAAACCCATCACTTCAAGAAAATCGTGCATTCTATTTCAACCTATGACTTCAGCTGTTGAACTCATCTAAACGGCTCTTCAGATATGAAGGAAGCCTTCCATCAAGCTTGCACTGTATCTCTTTCTAAATAAGACAACCAAGTGAATTATCACCTTTTCCTGTTCCAACCTGTAAAAGTGCACCACTCTCTCCAATTGTACTTTCCTTGGGTGTGTTTGCCCGTCCGATCGTGCGAGCGTGTGCTCTCATGTTAGAGTTTGGAGTGAGTGGTTAAATAAACAATCACCTTTCTTTGGTTAACTCCACATCAAGCTTGCTGCTGGTTTTTCAAATCACCTATACCCTCAGGGGTCAAAACTAAAGCCCACATTTTCCACTCAAAGATTCACTGATTGGTGATTGATGGTCAGTTTGGGAAGGGAATGGAAATTTCAATTGTTCTCTCTCGCACCCTGCTCATAACATCTATCAGTGAAAAGAGTGAGTTATCCTTATACACCAATGCCGACTGAGCTTATGTAACTAGTGAATCCCTCAAGCCTTTTATGACATCTTACAGAAGATAATAAAATGCCTTGGTGCTTCCAGCTTCAGGAGGGAGTCTTTAATGAAGGTTACATGAGCTGTATAGGATAGTGTTTCAGTTTTATCATACAGATTTACAAGAGTGGTTAGAGAGATAAACATCGGTCTAAGCAGCAGAGCAAGAACTAATTCTTATCGTAGCCACCTCAACTGTGCCGCGGCAACTCCAATTTTCAATAAGGAGACTTCAATTTGTGAAACAAAATAGCCTGGATAATAGGCAATGAAAGCTGTCGAGCAGAATGGAGTGTCTAAGCATCTTGTAATTATATTTCACAAGGCCGAATGTCAACAATTCACTTCACAATGTAAAAAAATGGAGAGACAGCTGACAACCTTGCCACCATGAAAGCTGACTGTCGAGATCACAATGTGTGCGTCCCAATGTATGTGTTACATGCCAGAAGTGCTGCAGTAATTCCTTTATCCGCCGATCATCCCAGCATTCAGACCATTTTAAATCATAGGGACAGTAGGCCATTCAGCCTCTCGAATCTGTTCCGCTGCTCAATTAGACCATGACTGAGCTGCACCTCATTTAATTCACTGAACTCATTTAACTATGCACTGACTCTGGCTGAGTGCAACTCTTGTGTAATGTGGGAGCACTGCACAGGGGAGAATGGAAATTGCCTTTTCAGAACTGAGAGTGATTACACATATCAGCAGCAGGATGTGGGACATTAACAATTAAGCAGCAAACATTTTGGAGGACTGAGGAGCTGAGGTACGGGATGTGCAGTCGGTGCCACCAAATGAAAGGATCGGGAAAATGGAAGGAAGCAGTAAAAAAGAGAGAAAACCTTTCATGAGACTGACTTACAAAGGAGAGAAAGGGTCTCCACTATCGCTTGGAGGTAACCACTGAAAAAACATACCTTGTGCACAATATGAAGTGACTCTGAGCACCACCCCTCTCACCCTCCGAATTCAAGACAAGTGCTGAACAAAACGTTTCAAGGACTTAACAGTGGGAGGCAACATACCAGCACAATCCACCTCTATGTCCTTAAGCACCATGGACACTAACACATTGTTAACCCTCTAAAATAATTAGCTGCATGAATCAGCATTCATACTGCGCCATGATTAATCTGACAATGTATGTGTCATGATCTCAATAACTTGCAAGCAGAACTTAAAACAAAACTTCCTCCACTTTAACAAGGTGACACAAGTAGATCTATTATGTCTGATGTCACTTGGCAGAGGGCCCTCAATTGTTGCCCTTCACTTTATTCCCTCAAACCTGTTCTGAGGTAAACTTGTGATCCTTAAAGCCTTAAAGAATCATCATAGATTATCATAGAATTTACAGTGCAGAAGGAGGCCATTCGGCCCATCGAGTGGGGATAAATTCCAGACAACAGATGATTCAAAGAATCATACAGCACAGAAAAGGCACTTCGGCCTGTCAAATCTGTGCTGGTCAAAAACAACCATCTAACTATTCCAATCCCATTTCCCAGCACTTGGCCTATCACCTTGTATGCCTTGGGATCACAAGTGCACATCTAAATACTTTTTAAATTTTATGAGGGTCTTTGCCTCCACTACCCTTTCAGGCAGCGAGTTCCAAACTCCCACTACCCTCCGGGTAAAAAGGTTTTTCCTCAGATCCCCTCAAATCCTTCTGCACCGAACCTTAAATCAATGTCCCCTGGTCATTGATCCCTCTACCAAGAGGAAAAATGTCTTCCCGTCTACTCTATCCACAATGGTTGTTTTATAATATTATACATCTCAATTGTATCCCTCTTCAGTCTCCTCTGCTCCAAGGAAAATAATACAAGTCTATCCAATCTGTCTTCATAGCTAAAACTCTCCCGCCCAGGCAACGTCCTGGTAAATCTCCTCTGCGCCCTTTCCAGTGCGATCACATCCGTCCTATAATGTGCATTCCAGAACTGCACATTGATGCATGATCAATTGTACAAAGACTAAGGTTGAATACAACTGTGGCTTTATTGCAGTAAGATGTGTAGCCTCCCACAGCAGCTGGCGAAATGGCTGCAGAATAGAGGACACGCTCCTCCTACTGGGCGGAGCCAGCAGGCAGGGGCTACCGGCGAACCTGGCAGCGTTTGAGGGCCTTGAGATAGTGGGGGAGGGGAAGCTCCATGAGGGGGCGCATGCGGTCGGGTTCGGGCCCCAGAACTCCGTTCTGGACCACATATCGAGGATGGCTAAGCGGGTTGTGCTGAACACGAACTTCTCCTTGTTGTAGGTGAGGTTGAGGAGAGTGGCGGTGTGGAGGAATTTGGCAAGGTTGGTGTTGTGGTCCTGCTGATCGTGGTCGCAGATGGTGACGGTGTCTAGGTACGGGAAGGTGGCCCACAAACCGTGCCGGTCGACCATTCGGTCCATCTCCCTTTGGAAGACCGAGACCTCGTTAGTGACGCCAAAGGGAACCCTGAGGAAGTGATAGAGAGGACCGCCCGCCTCGAAGGCAGTGTATGGAGGGTCCGATTTACGAATGGGGAGCTGGTGGTAGGCGGATTTGAGGTCTATCGTTGAGAAGACCCGGTACTGCGCAATCTGATTGACCATATCAGATATGTGAGTTAGGGGGTACACGTCGAGCTGCATGTACCGATTGATGGTCTGGCTGTAGTCCACGACCATTTTGTGTTTCTCCCCAGTTTTAACAACTACCACTTGGGCTCTCCAGGGGCTGTTGTTGGCCTCGATGATGCCTTCCCAAAGCAACCGCTGGACCTCGGACCTGATGAAGGTCTTGTCCTGGGTGCTGTACTGTCCGCTCCTGGTGGCAATGGGTTTGCAATCCGGAGTTAGATTGGCAAAGAGGGAGAGTGGGTCGACCTTTAGGGTCGCGAGGCCGCAAACAGTGAGGGGTGGTAGGGGCCCGCCGAATTTGAGAGTAAGGCTAGTAGTAGAGCAGCGCAGAGATTAGGAAGGATGTAGAGGCGGAAGCCGTTGAATTCTACGCCCTGGACGGTGAGAGTGACCGTGCAGAACCCCCGGATCGCGACGGAATGGGATCGCGACGGAATGGGATCCGGAGGCCAGGGAGATTCTTTGATTGGCGGGGTGGACCGCGAGGGAGCAGCACCTTACCGTATCTGGGTGGATGAAGCTTTCGATGCTCCCGGAGTCCAGCAGGCAAGAGGTCACGTGACCGTTGATTCTCACACTGGTCGAAGTGGTGACCAGGTTGTGCAGATGAGACTGGTCGATCGTCACTGAGGCGAGCTGTGGTCGGTCGTCGCTGGCGTCAGAAGATGGAGAGCATGGGGGGCCCAGGTCGTGGAATGCTGTCGGCGTCCATGCCCCGTGGGGAAGACAGGATGGCGGCGCCTGAACATCCTGCGGGGGACATAATGGCGGCGCCCATTGGATGTTCGCGGCCCCGGGAGGTGAAGATGGCGGCGCCCACTGGCCGCGTTTGGTCCAGGGAGGTGAAGATGGCGGGCCCACTGGCCGCGTTTGGTCCAGGGAGGTGAAGATGGCAGGGCCCACTGGCCACGCGTGGCCCTGGGAGGTGAAGATGGCGGCGCCCACTGGCTGCGTGTGGTCCAGGGAGGTGAAGTTGGCGGGCCCACTGGCCGCGTTTGGTCCAGGACGAAGATAGCGGCACCCATTGTGTGTAGGTCAGGGGGGAGGTGGCGATAGCTGCGACTGCGCGGGCCAGACACACCATGGCGAAGTGCCCCTTTTTGCTGCAAGCCTTGCAAATGGCAGTGCGGGCTGGGCAGCGTTGGGGGGGGGGGTGCTTCTGCTGGCCGCAGAAGTAACATCGGGGACCACCGGAGTGCACGGGTTGGCATGTGGCACAGGCGTACTGGCTGGGTAAAGCCCTGACTGGGGTGGCCGTCTGTGGGGTCCACGAGGGATTGGAGGGTTGGGCCGCGCGGCCGGAGGGGTAGGCCTGTGCATTACATGAGGCGACCGTCATGGAGAGCGCTAGCTTTTTAGTCTCAGCTAGACCGAGCGTGGCCCCTTCTCGCAGTCTTTGGCGTATGAGGTCCGACCCAATCCCCTTTACAAATGCATCGTGCATAAGAAGATTGGAATGTTCGGAGGCAATAACGGCCTGACAGTCACAGTCCCGGACGAGTGGGATTAGGGCCCGCCAGAAGTCTTCTATGGACTCACCAGGGAGTTGAGAGCGAGTGGCGAGTATGTGCCTGGCGAAGAGTGTGTTCATTTTCTGTGCGTAGTTTTCTTTGAGGAGCGCCATGGCGTCTGCATAATTTGGGGCGTCCTGGATCAGCGGAAACACGTTGGAGCTCAACCTTGAGTACAGGATCTGTATCTTCTGAGCCTCCGTCAGAGGGGTGGTCGCTGAGTTGATATAGGCCTCGAAGCAAGCTAGCCAGTGATTAAAGTCCTTTTTGGCATCGCTTGATTGCGGATCCAGCTGTAGGCGGTGTGGTTTGATTTGGATGTCCATCTTTTAGAAAATCTTACTGCAATAAATTGATGCACGATCAATTGTACAAAGACTAAGGTTGAATACAACTGAGGTTTTATTGCAGTAAGGTGTGTGACCTCCCACAGCAGCTGGCAAAATGGCTGCTGAATAGAGGGCACGCTCCTCCTACTGGGCGGAGCCAGCAGGCAGGGGCTACCGGCAAACCTGTAGTACAGGTCCTACCTTACATCACCTAATATAGGTGTAACAGTGGTTTACCACACACACAATGCTCTAACTGTGGCCTAACCAATGTTTTATACAGTTCTAGCAAATGTTCCATGCTCTTAAACTCCATGCCTTGGCTAATAAAGGCAATAGTACAATATGCCTTCTTAATCACTGTATTCACCTGCTCTGCTACCTTATGGGACCAGTGTACATGTACACCAAGGTCCCTCTGATCCTCGGGTCCTGCCATTTATCATGTATTCCCTTCCCTTTTTTGTTCTGCCTAAGTGCATCACCTCACACTTATCCGGATTGAATTCCACTTGCGACTGATCAGCCCATCTGCCCAGCCCGTCAATATCCTCCTTACTATTTACCATCCCACCAATTTGCATATCATCCGCAATCTTACTCCTACATTCATATCTAAATCATAAAATTGCTGAGAAAACACTTAGGCGTAGCCGTGGCTGAGAGCAAGGTGGGACAGTTCATATTGTAGCTCAGTAGGTGCATCTCCAGTCATTTGTCATGGCATCCCTCTCAAGTAAAACAAAACACCAATTCTCTCCTTAATCTTCCACCTGGTTCCAAGTCATCTATCACCTCTTAACTGGAGCATTTTCAGTTAGGACTTATCTTCCTGCATTTGCACTGTGAACTCTGGAGTTCCACAAACATCTTTCCTGAACACTCTGCTTTTCCTCATCTACATGCTTTTTCGTGATATTATCATCTGTGGACATGAGGTCAGCATCGGCACCTAAATTGCTATCATGAACATGGAAACTTGGAAAATGGGACCACGAGGAGGCCATTTGGCTCTTTGATTCATTACAAGCATGGCTGATCTGATCTATACTTCCCTGTTTTCTCTCTACCCCCCTTTTTAAATAGTGGGGTTACATTAGCTACCCACCAATCTATAGCAACTGTTAAAGAGTCTATAGAATTCTGGAGATGACAACCAATGCATCCACTATTTCTAGAGCCACTTCCTTAAGTATTCAGGAATGTATATTATCAGGCCCTGGGTATTTATCAGCCTTCAATCCAATCAATTTCCCGAACACCATTGTTCTTCTATCATTGATCTCTTTCAGTTCCTCCCTCTCACTAAACCCTGCGTTCCTCAATATTTCTGGTATCTTATTTCTGTCCTCATTTGTGAAGACAGAACCAAAGTATGTACTTAGTTTCTCAGCCATGTCTTTGTCCCCATTAGGGGTGGCGTAGTAGCACAGTGGTTAGCACTGTTGCTTAGAAGGACAGAGTGGATGGTAAGGGAGGTGGTGTTGCTCTGTTATTTAAGGATGACATCCGGGCAATAGTAAGGGATGACATCGGTGCTATGGAGGATAAGGTTGAATCCATTTGGGTGGAAATCAGGAATAGTAAGGCGAAAAAGTCACTGATAGGAGTAGTCTATCGGCCACCAAATAGTAACGAGATGGTGGGGCAGGCAATAAACAAAGAAATAACTGATGCATGTAGAAATGGTACAGCAGTTATCATGGGGGATTTTAATCTACATGTCGATTGGTTTAACCAGGTCGGTCAAGGCAACCGTGAGGAGGAGTTTATAGAATGTATCCGCGATAGTTTCCTAGAACAGTATGTAATGGAACCTACGAGGGAACAAGCGGTCCTAGATCTTGTCCTGTGTAATGAGACAGGATTGATTCATGATCTCATAGGGATCCTCTCGGAAGGAGCGATCACAATATGGTGGAATTTAAAATACAGATGGAGGGTGAGAAAGTAAAATCAAATACTAGTGTTTTGTGTTTAAACAAAGGAGATTGCAAGGGGATGAGAGAAGAACTAGCTAAGGTAGACTGGGAGCTAAGACTTTATGGTGGAACAGTTGAGGAACAGGGGAGAACCTTCCAAGCGATTTTTCACAGTGCTCAGCAAAGGTTTATACCAACAAAAAGGAAGGACGGAAGAAAGAGGGAAAATCGACCGTGGATATCTAAGGAAATAAGGGAGAGTATCAAATTGAAGGAAAAAGCATATAAAGTGGCAAAGATTGCTGGGAGATTAGAGGACTGGGAAATCTTTAGGGGGCAACAGAAAGCTACTAAAAAAGCTATAAAGAAGAGTAAGATAGAGTATGAGAGTAAACTTGTTCAGAATATAAAAACAGACAGTAAAAGTTTTTACAAATATATAAGACAAAAAAGAGTGGCTAAGGTAAATATTGGTCCTTTAGAGGATGAGAAGGGAGTTTTAATAATGGGAAATGAGGAAATGGCTGAGGAACTGAACAGGTTTTTTGGGCCGGTCTTCACAGTGGAAGACACAAATAACATGCCAGCGACTGATAGAAATGAGGCTATGACAGGTGAGGACCTTGAGAGGATTGTTATCACTAAGGAGGGAGTGATGGACAAGCTAATGGGGCTAAAGGTAGACAAGTCTCCTGGCCCTGATGGAATGCATCCCAGAGTGCTAAAAGAGATGGCTAGGGAAATTGCAGATGCACTAGTGATAATTTACCGAAATTCACTAGACTCTGGGGTGGTCCCGGTGGATTGGAAATTAGCAAACGTGACGCCACTGTTTAAAAAAGGAGGTAGGCAGAAAGCAGGAAATTATAGGCCAGTGAGTTTAACTTCGGTAATAGGGAAGATGCTGGAATCTATCATCAAGGAAGAAATTGCGAGGCATCTGGATAGAAATTGTCCCATTGGGCAGACGCAGCATGGGTTCGTAAAAGGCAGGTCATGCCTAACTAATTTAGTGGAATTTTTTGAGGACATTACCAGTGCAGTAGATAACGGGGAGCCGATGGATGTGGTATATCTGGATTTCCAGAAAGCCTTTGACAAGGTGCCACACAAAAGGTTGCTGCATAAGATAAAGATGCATGGCATTAAGGGTAAAGTAGTAGCATGGATAGAGGATTGGTTAATTAATAGAAAGCAAAGAGTTGGGATAATTGGGTGTTTCTCTGGTTGGCAATCAGTAGCTAGTGGTGTCCCTCAGGGATCCGTGTTGGGCCCACAATTGTTCACAATTTACATTGATGATTTGGAGTTGGGGACCAAGGGCAATGTGTCCAAGTTTGCAGATGACACTAAGATGAGTGGTAAAGCGAAAAGTGCAGAGGATACTGGAAGTCTGCAGAGGGATTTGGATAGGTTAAGTGAATGGGCTCGGGTCTGGCAGATGGAATACAATGTTGACAAATGTGAGGTTATCCATTTTGGTAGGAATAACAGCAAACGGGATTATTATTTAAACGATAAAATATTAAAGCATGCCGCTGTTCAGAGAGACTTGGGTGTGCTAGTGCATGAGTCACAGAAGGTTTACAAGCGCAACAGGTGATTAAGAAGGCAAATGGAATTTTGTCCTTCATTGCTAGAGGGATGGAGTTTAAGACTAGGGAGGTTATGTTGCAATTGTATAAGGTGTTAGTGCGGCCACACCTGGAGTATTGTGTTCAGTTTTGGTCTCCTTACTTGAGAAAGGACGTACTGGCGCTGGAGGGTGTGCAGAGGAGATTCACTAGTTTAATCCCAGAGCTGAAGGGGTTGGATTATGAGGAGAGGTTGAATAGACTGGGACTGTACTCGTTGGAATTTAGAAGGATGAGGGGGGATCTTATAGAAACATTTAAAATTATGAAGGGAATAGATAGGATAGATGCGGGCAGGTTGTTTCCACTGGCGGGTGACAGCATAACTAGGGGGCATAGCCTCAAAATAAGGGGAAGTAGATTTAGGACTGAGTTTAGGAGGAACTTCTTCACCCAAAGGGTTGTGAATCTATGGAATTCCTTGCCCAGTGAAGCAGTTGAGGCTCCTTCATTACATGTTTTTAAGGTAAAGATAGATAGTTTTTTGAAGAATAAAGGGATTAAGGGTTATGGTGTTCGGGCCGGAAAGTGGAGCTGAGTCCACAAAAGATCAGCCATGATCTAATTGAATGGCGGAGCAGGTTCGAGGGGCCAGATGGCCTACTCCTGCTCCTAGTTCTTATGTTCTTATGTTCTTAACAGCTCCAGGGTCCCAGGTTCCATTCCTGGCTTGGGTCACTGTCTGTGTGGAGTCTGGTTTCATCCCACAAGTCCAAAGATGTGCAGATTAGATGGATTGGCCATGCTAAATTGCCCTTAGTGTCCAAAAAAAGGTTAGGTGGGTACTGGGTTACGGTGATAGGGTGGAGGTATGCGCTTAAGTGGGGTGCTCTTTCCAAGGGCCAGTGCAGACTTGATGGGCCAAATGGCCTCCTTCTGCACTGCAAATTCTATGATTATAAATTCCTGTTTCTGAATGCATGTGACCTGCATTTGTCTTCACCAATATTTTTCTCTTCACCTATCTATAGAATTTTTTACAGTCAGTTTATATGTTCCTTGCAAGCGTCCTCTCATACTCTATTTTCTCCTTCTTAATCAATCCCTTGGTCTTCCTTTGCTGAATTCTAAATGGCTTCCAATCCTCAGACCTGTTGTTTTTCTTGTCCAATTTGTATTGCTTGGGTGGCACAATGGCACAATGGTTAGCATAGCTGCCTCACAATGCTAGGGACCCGGGTTCAATTCCAGCCTTGGGTAACTGTCTGTGTGGAGTTTGCACGTCTGCGTGGGTTTCCTCTGGGCGCTCTAGATTCCTCCCACAGTCCAAAGATGTGCAGGTTAGGTGGATTGGCCTTGCTAAATTGTCTAAATTAAACCTAAGGAGGAGGGGGGAGGAGGAGGAGGAGGAGGGGGGAGGAGGAGGAGGAGGGGGGAGGAGGAGGAGGGGGGAGGAGGAGGAGGGGGGAGGAGGAGGAGGAGGAGGAGGGGGGAGGAGGAAGGGGGGGCTGGGTGGAGTGCTCTTATAGAGGGTTGGTGCAGACTTGTTGGGTTGAATAGCCTCCTTCTGCACTGTCGGGATTCTATGATTCGATCTTCGATCAAATATTATCTCTAATTTCACTTGTAAGGCATGGTTTGGCCACCTTTCCTAGTTTACCTTTGTGCCAGATAGGAATAAACAATTGTTGCAGTTCTCCCATGAGCTCCTTGAATGTTTGCCATTGCTTATCTACAGTCATCCCATTAAGCAAATTCCGAATTGATGACAGCCAACTGTGCGTCATACTATCATAGTTTCCTTTATTAAGATTCAAGTCCCTCGTCTCAGAATCAACTACGTCACTCTCCACCTTGATGAAAATATTCTTTCGTATTATGGCCATTCATCCCCAAGGGGTCCATAAGACCATAAGACCATAAGACATAGGAGTGGAAGTAAGGCCATTTGGCCCATCGAGTCCACTCCGCCATTCAATCATGGCTGATGGGCATTTCAACTCCACCTACCAGCATTCTCCCCGTAGCCCTTAATTCCTCGCGACATCAAGAATTTATCTATCTCTGCCTTGAAGCCATTTAGCGTCCCGGCCTCCACTGCACTCCGCGGCAATGAATTCCACAGGCCCACCACTCTCTGGCTGAAGAAATGTCTCCGCATTTCTGTTCTGAATTTACCCCCTCTAATTCTAAGGCTGTGCCCACGGGTCCTCGTCTCCTCGCCTAACGGAAACAGTTTCTTTGCGTCCACCCTTTCTAAGCCATGTATTATCTTGTAAGTTTCTATTAGATCTCCCCTTAACCTTCTAAACTCCAATGAATACAATCCCAGGAACGCCAGCCGTTCCTCATATGCTAGACCCGCCATTCCAGGGATCATCCGTGTGAATCTCCGCTGGACACGCTCCAGTGCCAGTATGTCCTTCCTGAGATGTGGGGCCCAAAACTGGACACAGTACTCCAAATGGGGCCTAACCAGAGCCTTATAAAGGCTCAGTAGCACATCGCTGCTTTTATATTCCAACCCTCTTGAGATAAATGACAACATTGCATTTGCTTTCTTAATCACAGATTCAACCTGCATGTTTACCTTTAGGGAATCCTCGACTAGCACTCCCAGATCCCTTTGTACTTTGGCATTATGAATTTTTTCACCGTTTAGAAATAGTCTATGCTTGGATTCTTTTTTCCAAAGTGCAAGACCTCACATTTTCTCACGTTGAATTGCATCAGCCATTTCCTGCACCACTCTCCCAAACTGTCTAGATCCTTCTGCAGCCTCCTCACTTCCTCAGCACTACCTGCCTGACCACCTAACTTCGTATCATCGGCAAACTTTGCTAGAATGGGTCTTGCACAACTAGATTGCCAATGATTTAATTCTCGGTACACAGTACCCAGTCTAGGATGGCCTGTCCTCTAGTTGGTTCCTCAATGCATTGGTCCGGAAAATGAGCTGGTATACGCTCCAGGAATTCCTTCTCTACGGTATTGTGCCTAATTTGATTTGCCCAATCTGGATGCAGATTAAAATCACCCATAATTACATGCGCCTCTAATTTCCTGTTTAATGCCATTTCCAACATCACAACTACAGTTTGGGGGTCTATATACAACGGCCACTAATGGTTTTTGCCCCTTGGTGTTTCTCAGCTTGACCTTTTCATCACCGCCCTCAACTCCTCAATCATCTGTCTATTGTTAGTTTGCTTGTCCAACATTAAATCTTAATAAGAAAAAATTTCTCCAAGCTAAACATTGGGAAGACTGAAGATGCCACCTTTGGACCTGTCACAATTTGGACCTGCTCAACATTTATATCCTCCAACTTGCCCAGAGGGAAGCAGACTGCTCCCGATCTCTCCATCTGATACAATCCAAACTGAGCTCTTATCTTGTACATCTGCTGCACAGAGACTATCTGCTTCCAGCACCATAGCATTGGGTGGGACAGATCTGCCCCGCTAGCAGTGAGCATCATCGCAGGCGGGATGGGATGGAAGCCATCAGCCCCAAGGGCCACTTCCTCCACTTTAGGAACTTAAGCAAAAAAAACATTAAGAAGCAGGTCCCAGAACATCACTATGATTCAGCCCACCCCACCAGCAACTTAGGTTATAAAAGAAGTGCGCCCAGATACAAATAATTAAAAATAGAACCTCCCCCATCAACAAGATTCCCTTACCACAGAACCACACCCCCTTCCCCCCACAGAATCCCCCTACTATGGAACACCCCCAACATAGAACATGTCCGCTGGTACTGCCCTGGCATTGTCCATTGGCATTGCCCCTTTGATCTTTTGATCGCCGTTCATTTTTACACTTCTAATGGAAAGACACTGAAAGGTTTGAAAGAACGAAAAGATTCATACAAATCGCTCCCTGAATGTGCAAATGCGATTGACTTCCTGCCTACCTGCACCACAAGATTAACTGAGTTCCTTGCTGATGCATATTAATGAGATGAAAAATGGAAGATTGTGCGTGTTCACCTGGCCCACCACACAACAGGAATGATGCCAACTTTTCTGCCTGCCATTTCTCTTAGTCTACAGAATGAAAGATTCCGCCCTGTAGTTTGGGTGCCAATTAATAAAAACCATCGAGATTATACAATGTATGTTCACCAGGATGATGACTAGACTTGGAAAACTGTAGTTATGAAGAAAGACTTGGCATGCTGGGACTATTGCTGAGAAGGAGAAGAAATGTTCAAAATTATGAAAAGATTTTATAGAGAGAATGAGGATCATTAAATTAAAATTGTTATGAATCATAGAATAATGGAATCAACAGTGCAGAAGGAGGTCAATCGGCCCAACGAGTTTGCACTGGCCCTTGGAAAGAGCACCCTACTTAAGCTCACTCCTGCACTCTATCCTCGTAACCCAGTACCCCAACCTAATCTTTTGGACACTAAGGAGCAATTTAGCATGGCTGAAGAAAGTTGCTGAAGAAAGTGTGAAGAAAGCAATTGGGATAAATTTCTTCCCCAGCAGAATGATTTACATTCATAAGGCACCTTTCATGATCTCAGAAACGCCTAAAATACGTTGTAGCTAATGGAGTATGTTTAAAGTGTAGTCTCTAATGTAATGTAGGAAAATTGGAACGTATTTGCACACAGCAGCGTTTCACAAATGACCACTTGATGATCTGATAGGCTTTTCTAAAGAAGTAAATTTTTGGAGAAACATTGGCCGAGACTCCAGGGAGGACTCCTAAGTTCTGCTTTAAATAGTGCCATGGTAAAGTCTCAGGCAAGCGGCCACTCGGAAGTGATGACTAGAAAAGTTTGGTTTTCTTCTCCTCGCTATACACTCCTCCTACTTCCCGAATGGTCTCCCGTACCCCGGCCCACACCCGGGCCGGGGTATTTATATCCCAGCAGTCCTAGGAAAAGGGAGTGTTGCCCTTCATCTGGGTCAATCGTATTCTGGTGAGGCCACAGGGGCTCTGATGTCACAGATCCCTGGGCCTCCTGCCAGGTTACAACACCCCTCCTCCCCAAGTCAGATACATTGTGCATTTCGACGTGAGGGAGGAAATCCTCTTCGCCAAGGGCTGATTGTCCGGTGCCCACCGCTCCGGGCATAGAGGGGTATAACTGACCATGGTGCATCGCTTCCTGGTCCAGCGTCTGGGTGGTTCCTCAGCCTTTTGCTCGACGGTCACCCTCGGACCTGCGCGATTTACATGGGCTAAAATTCCATGTTTGACTCCTGGTCAGACTGGCTGACTTCCTGCATTTCACAATCACAAGATCCAATCGCCTCGCTGCGTACTAGTGGCAACTGCTACGGAGGGAGGGGCACCACCAGGCTCGGGGTTCGTGGTCAGTCCTTCGGTACCTGTTCCACCCGGATCCGGAGATGGTCCACATACCGACTCGAGATCTTCCCTTGCACGTAGGAGATTGGCCCGGACATTTTTATACTAATTCCCGGAATCCATAAAGCCCCATCAGTGAAATTCCGGACATAAATGGGGTCACCAGCAGTGAATTCTCTCACGGGCCTGGCTCGCTTCGCTCCGGTCTGTTTCTGCTGGCCATGGATCCTATCCCGATTCCGGCAAAACGAAACTCAATTGCGTGCAGAAGTGACAACCCATCAAAAGCTCCTTGGGCAGCACCCCGGTGGTAGCTTGCAGCGTCGTTCTATAGTAGAAGAGGAAATGGGGGAGGTGGGTTTCTGGTGAGCCTGAGGTCTGCTTTCTCATCCAAAGTTTGAATGTCTGTAAGGCATGTTCTGCCAACACATTTGAGGATGGGTGATTAGGCGCAGTGCGGACATGACGGACCCCATTTTGCTTAAGAAAAATGCAGACTCCGAACTAGTAAATCCGGTGCCATTGTCCGACATGAGGACATCCAGGAGTCAATGAAAACTAAATGTCTGCCTGAGCCGCTTGATGATGGCACGCGTTGTAGTCGTCATCATCCGGTGGGTATCCATCCACATGGAGGTGGGACCTTGACCAGCCGGCCATTCCCATGGGTAAAGTGAAGCTGCCGGTGAAAGCTTCTGGTTCTCCTGTCACCGGGTGCACTGCTTTACCAACTTCTCGATATCCGAGCCAATGCTGGGACACCACACGTAGCTCCGGGCCAACATTTTCATTTTGGAGATCCTGGGTGTCCGCTATGGAGGCCCTGCATAATCGCCCCTGGCCGCGTTCGGGGGTGACTACTCAGGAACCTCACACCAGGATGCTGTGCATGATGCTGAGTTTGACCGCTTTTGTTGTAAATGGCCTCAGGTCCCACGGGAGGGCACGGTGCTGAGTCCCGTCCAGCACGATGTGGGAGCCCCTGGCCAGCAACGTGTCCATCTGCATCAACGCCTCTACTAGGGCTGCCGTTACACGTAACAAGCCCATAAAATGTAAGGTCACGACTACCTCATCCAATGCCACCGGTGTGGCATGCTGGTGTGTAGCGGAAGGCTACTGAGAGCACCCACGTAGGGAATCTCCGTCCCTGCGCGATGTTCCAAAATATACTCATTCACTGCCAGAAGGAGAGCCCAACTCTGAATGTGGGCAGACGCCACTGGGGGAATTGCCATGTCCTCTTTGAATAACCCAAAAAGTGGTTTATGGTCGATATATGTCTTGAACGCATGTCCATAGACATATCGGTGGAATCGTTTTACACCGAACACCAGTGCCAAACCTTCCTTTTCTATTTGGGTGTAATTTTGCTCTGCTGTCGTCAAAGTGCGTAAAGCGAATGCAGTGGGTAGCTTGGTACCATCATCCATCCCGTGTGCCAGGATGGCCCTGATTCCGTAGGGCGAAGCATCACATGTGAGCAATAAGTGCTTTGCCGGGTCGAAGTGGGAGGTCGACAGTCACCTCTTTACTACGTCAAACACTCTCTGCTGTGACGATCCTAAATCCACCGCTAGCCCTTCATTAACAACATGGACACTGGGGCCAAGTCCATCGGCAGGTTCGGGATGAACTTCCCGTAATAGTTGACCAGGTCCAGGAACTAATGGAACTTTAGAACTTTAGAACTTTAGAACAGTACAGCACAGAACAGGCCCTTCGGCCCTCGATGTTGTGCCGAGCAATGATCACCCCACTCAAGTCAACGTATCCACACTATACCAGTAACCCAACAACCCCCCCCCCCCATTAACCTTATTTTTTAGGACACTAAGGGCAATTTAGCATAGCCAATCCACCTGACCCGCACATCTTTGGACTGTGGGAGGGAACCGGAGCACCCGGAGGAAACCCACGCACACACGGGGAGGACGTGCAGACTCCGCACAGACAGTGACCCAGCCGGGAATCGAACCTGGGACCCTGGAGCTGTGAAGCATTTATGCTAACCACCATGCTACCGTGCTGCTCTGTGGGATCCTTTGGTACGGGCAACTGCCAGATGACCTGAAGTTTATCTACTGGGTATAGTCTGTGCCTGTCAACCCTGTAGCCCAAGTAGACCACTTCCATTGCGTGAAATACACACTTTTCTGCAGGTGGACCCCGGCTGTATCAAATCTACAGCGCATCCTCCAGGTTTTTAGATGCTCCTAGTCGGAAGAACTGGTAATCAGCACATCATCCAGGTAAACTACCACCTGTGGCAACGCACAAAGGATATTTTCCATCACCCTTTGCAATTAGTGTTTTCACCATCGGGTGAGGTTTCCTGCTGGCGTTTGTCCATCCGCGTCCCTCTGATGCTGGCGTGTTCATTCCGCTTGGCAAGGATCTCTGGTGTGCTGGAGATCCCCCCCAATGGCGGGAGTCTGGAATTGCTGCAAGGGAGAGGGGTGCTCCACGCCCTGTTGGGGACCAAGGTTCAGGACGGCCATCCATCAGAGCTCCTGGACGCTGCGCCCTCCCAGGACAGAACTATCTCAGTCGTTTTTTTTTTCAGGTCCCGATCAGTTTCAGTCATTAAATGTTCTTGGGTCACCCTGTCTCTGATCCCACAAACCAACCGGTCTTGGAGAGCCTCTGATAATACCAGCCCAAACTCACAGAACTCGGCGAGTTTGCGTAACCGGCCCAGGAATTCATCTGTGGGTTCATCCTGGTGCTGAGAAGCCGTGAGAAAACGATTAGTGGCGGTTTTGGGTCAAAATGGTTGCCAACCAGCGTAACGAATTCCACGAACTGGCGTTTGTCGGGTGAGTCGGTAAAAATTAAACTGACGATAATGCCGTAAGTCTCGCACCACAAACCACGAGGAGGGTCATCGTTGTCTGTCGTCCACGACAATATTGTTCAGATGAAGAAAATATTTAATTCACTCGATATACTGGGTCCAATCCCCAGTCCCGGCGTCGAACGCATCAAGCTTACCAATGAGTGGCATATCTGCTGCCTGAGCATCAGCCTTCTGATCCTAAAGGAAGTAGGCCTGATCCGCAGGAACTGGCGCCTCCTGCAGTTCCACTTAACCCTCATCGCCACTGTAAAGTATTAGGCAAACGACCATTCAGAAGTGATGACTGTAGAAACATTTGGTTTTATTCTCCTTACTACACCCTCTCCCCGAAGGGTCTCCCACACCTGGCCCAAACCAGGGCCAGGGTATTTTCTATCTCAGTAGTCCTCGGAAAAAGGGGGGGGAGGTAGCCCTGCCCTCTCATCTGGGTAAATCATATTCAGGTGAGGCCACAAGGACTCTGATGTCGCAGATCCCTGGGCCTCCTGTCAGTTTATAACAGCCATGGTAATTTTCATATTCACCGAAGACGTCGGGACAGGACTTCAATTGAGTGTTTCTGAAAGACAATTGCTCAAACAGCACAGCAGTCCCTCAGTCAGAGTGGCAGCATAAAAGTTATGATTTGTCTTTGGAGCGGAACTTGAATGCTCAAACTCCTGAGCCTGGAGCAAAGCATTGTTGACATTACTTTATTTCAGAAAAAAATAATAACACCTTTTCAAAGGGTTCCGGTGATCTCCAAAATCGTTTAATATTCTGACCACAAAGTGGCAAAGATTAGTGGGACATTAGAGGACTGGGAAATCTTTAGGGGGTAACAGAAAGCTATTAAAAAAGCTATAAAGAAGAGTAAGATAGAGTATGAGAGTAAACTTGCTCAGAATATAAAAACAGGCAGTAAAAGTTTCTACAAATATATAAAACAAAAAAGAGTGGCTAAGGTAAATATTGGTCCTTTAGAGGATGAGAAGGGAGTTTTAATAATGGAAGATGAGGTAATGGCTGAGGAACTGAACAGGTTTTTTGGGTCGGTCATCACAGTGGAAGGCACAAATAACATGCCAGCGACTGATAGAAATTAGGCTATGACAGGTGAGGAACTTGAGATGATTGTTATCACTAAGGAGGGAGTGATGGCCAAGCTAATGGGGCTAAAGGTGGACAAGTCTCCTGGCCCTGATGGAATGCATCCCAGAGTGCTAAAAGAGATGGCTAGGGAAATTGCAAATGCACCAGTGATAATTTACCAAAATTCACTAGGCTCTGGGGTGGTCCCGGCGGATTGGAAATTAGCAGACGTGACATCACTGTTTAAAAAAGGAGGCAGGCAGAAAGCGGGTAATTAAAGGCCAGTTAGCTTAACTTCGGTAGTAGGGAAGATGCTGGAATCTATCACCAAGGAAGAAATAGCGAGGCATCTGGTTAGAAATTGTCCCTTTGGGCAGACCAGCATGGGTTCATAAAGGGCAGGTCATGCCTAACTAATTTAGTGGAATTGTTTGAGGACATTACCAGTGCGGTAGATAACGGGGAGCCAATGGATGTGGTATATCTGGATTTCCAGAAAGCTTTTGACCAGGTGCCACACGAAAGGTTGCTGCATAAGATAAAGATGCATGCCATTAAGGGTAAAGTAGTAGCATGGATAGAGGATTGGTTAATTAATAGAAAGCAAAGAGTGGGGATTAATGGGTGTTTCTCTAGTTGGCAATCAGTAGCTAGTGGTGTCCCTCAGGGATCAGTGTTGGGCCCACAATTATTCACAATTTACATAGATGATTTGGAGTTGGGGACCAAGGGCAATGTGTCCAAGTTTGTTGACGACACTAAGATGAGTGGTAAAGCGAAAAGTGCAGAGGATACTGGAAGTCTGCAGAGGGATTTGGATAGGTTAAGTGAATGGGCTAGGGTCTGGCAGATGGAATACAATGTTGACAAATGTGAGGTTATCCATTTTGGTAGGAATAACAACAAAAGGAATTATTATTTAAATGATAAAATATTAAAACATGCTGCTGTGCAGAGAGACCTGGGTGTGCCAGTTCATGAGTCGCAAAAAGTTGGTTTACGGGTGCAGCAGGTGATTAAGAAGGCAAATGGAGTTTTGTCCTTCATTGCAAAAGGGATGGAATTTAAGACTAGGGAGGTTATGCTGCAATTGTATAAGGTGTTAGTGAGGCCACACCTGGAGTATTGAGTTCAGTTTTGGTCTCCTTACTTGAGAAAGGATGTACTGGCGCTGGAAGATGTGCAGAGGAGATTCACTAGGTTAATCCCAGAGCTGAAGGTGTTGGATTACGAGGAGAGGTTGAGTAGACTGTACTCAAACTTTGTAGGTCTGTACTCGTTGGAATTTAGAAGGATGTGAAATGAAAATTCCGGTGCCTGTTCAGGGAGGCTGGTATGGTGGGGGGATCTTATAGAAACATATAAAATTATGAAGGGAATAGATAGGATAGATGTGGGCAGGTTGTTTCTACAGGCGGGTGAAAGCAGAACTAGGGGGCATAGCCTCAAAATAAGGGGAAGTAGATTTAGGACTGAGTTTAGGAGGAACTTCTTCACCCAAAGGGTTGTGTATCTATGGAATTCCTTGCCCAGTGAAGCAGTTGAGGCTCCTTCATTAAATGTTTTTAAGATAAAGATAGGTAGTTTTTTGAAGAATAAAGGGATTAAGGGTTATGGTGTTCGGGCCGGAAAGTGGAGCTGAGTCCACAAACGATCAGCCATGATCTCATAGAATGGCGGAGCAGGCTCGAGGGGCCAGATGGCCTACTCCTGCTCCTAGTTCATATGTTCTTATGTTCTTATGACTACAGTGGAATCTGAAGTATTGACTGTAATAGAGAGACATCTTCCCCAGCAGGTAATACAAATTTGGCAGATTGTTGAATATCCCTCTAAACTTAATGTCTATGATTCAAACATACTCCTGGTACAGTTATCAAGCCCAATGTGGAAAATAATATCTTCCACAGCTAAGCTCTCTTTTATTATATGCCAAAGATGACCTTATGTGTGAATTAGTCTGGGTGTCATGCTCAAGGTGAACAATAGAATCTTTTAATGTTACCAGATAACATATGCATTTTACTTGCATCTCACATCATTTCTGAAGATGTTTAACGTCAGCCGCAACAGGCAATTTTATAACCGGGAAAACTTTTCAACGGGATTAGTTATGAGTAGAGTAATTTACAGAAAGGAGCAGTGAAATCAGCCCAGATATACAGTATTCTAAAGCAGTTCATAAAAGGTTAGAGAGATAATCGAACAGGGTGAAGGCCTTTGATAAATGCCTTCTGAAATTTTGTGATTTAATGAGTGTGAGGCACTCTCAATTACGACGCAAAAGCGAGGTCAGTAATCAAAGGCTTTAATAAACAGAGAACAGGGCAGCATCCAAGAGAAGTGTGCTCGCAAAATGGAGTCTCATCTTAAATACTGTTTCCAGGGGGCGTAACCAGAGGCGGAGTCCCCCAGGGTTCCAAGCCTCTTAAAGGGGCAAGGTATTAAAGGTAAATACCGATCATCACGTTCACCCCCTGTTTAAAAAAAACACATAGTCCGTCAGGGATGAAGTGTTTTTAAATTATAAGTTCAGTCTTTGTGGTGGTCTGATAGTCCGTGCTGACTTTCGCTGCTCCGGTGGTGGCGCCGTGGATGCGGTCGGTTCCGATGGTGGTCTATCCGGGAGCACGGTTGACTGAGCCTTTGCCCGCCTTGGAGAGGGGGTGGTATCAGGAGTGATTAGGGTGGTCGGTGCCGGTGCCGGCTGGGGGGCAGGGGGCGCTATGGGGGGGACGCTGTCGAAGTCGGCGGTCGGTGCGGGGCCGGGAGCGTCGGTAGAAGGGGGGGGTCGGTGGAGAAAAAGTCGGGGTTGGTGGGAGGGTCGGTGGGGTCGGTGGAGTCGGTGGGAGAGCCAGCGGGTGCCAGGTCTCGTAGGGATACAGTATCCTGCCTGCCGTCGGGGTGCTCGACGTAGGCATAATGAGGGTTTGCGTGCAGCAGGTGGACCCTCTCGACTATGGGATCCGTTTTATGGCTCCTCACATGCCTCCGGAGTAGGACTGGACCCGGAGTCGTCAGCCAGGGTGGAAGCGAGACCCCAGAGGTGGACTTCCTGGGGAAGACAAACAAACGATTGTGAGGGGTCTCGTTCGTGGCCGTACAGAGGAGCGACCGAATGGAGTGCAGGGCATCGGGTAGGACCTCCTGCCAGCGGGCGATAGGGAGACTCCTTGATCGTAGAGCTAGGAGGACAGCCTTCCAAACTGTCGCGTTCTCCCTCTCCACTTGCCCGTTTCCCCGCGGGTTATAGCTCGTCGTCCTGCTCGAGGCGATGCCCTTGCTGAGCAGGTACCGACGCAGTTCATCGCTCATGAACGATGTACCCCGGTCGCTGTGAATATAAGCGGGGAAACCAAACATAGCGAAGATGCTGCGCAGTGCCTTGATCACGGAGGCCGAGGTCGTATCGGGGCAGGGGACAGCAAAAGGGAAGCGGGAGAATTTGTTGATGACGGTGAGGAAATAGATGTTGCGGTTGTTGGACGGGAGAGGCCCTTTGAAGTCCACGCTTAGTCGCTCAAAGGGCCCAGAGGCCTTTATCAGGCGGGCCTTGTCTGGTCGATAGAATTGCGGTTTGCATTCCGCACAGATCTGACATGCCTTAGTCATGTCTCCTGTGGAGTAGGGCAGGTTGCGGGACTTGAAGTGGGCAAGCTGGGTGACCCCCGGGTGGCAGAGGTCATCGTGGATGGCTCTCAGGCGGTCCAATTGCGCGTTGGCGCACGTGCCGCGAGACAGGGCATCTGGGGACTCGTTGAGCTTCCCCGGGCAATATTTAATATCGTACGTATAGGTGGAGAGCTCTATTCTCCACCTCAGTATCTTGTCGTTCTTTATTTTGCCCCGTTGTGCGTTATCGAACATAAAGGCGACCGACCGTTGGTCGGTGATGAGGGTGAACCTCCTACCAGCTAGGTAGTGCCTCCAGTGTCGCACGGCCTCCACTATGGCTTGTGCCTCCTTCTCAACTGCAGAATGTCGAATTTCCGAGGTGTTGAGGGTTCGGGAGAAGAACGCTACCGGTCTGCCCGCTTGGTTGAGGGTAGCAGCCAGGGCGACGTCTGATGCATCGCTTTCTATTTGGAAGGGAATGGCTTCGTCCACCGCGTGCATGGTGGCCTTGATGATGCCGGCCTTGATACGGTTGAAAGCCGACTGGGCCTCACCCGTCAGGGGAAAAACCGTGGTATTAATGAGTGGCCGGGCTTTGTCCGCATATCTGGGGACCCACTGGGCGTAATAGGAGAAAAGCCTCAAGCACCATTTGAGTCCCTTGAGGCTACGGGGGAGGAGGAGTTCCTTAAGGGGACGCATGCAGTCGGGGTCCGGGCCTAGGACCCCGTTCTCCATGACGTAGCCGAGGATGGCGAGCCGGGTTGTGTGGAACACGCATTTCTCTTTGTTGTACGTGAGGTTGAGGGCCCGGGCAGTCTGGAGGAACTTCCTCAGGTTTGCGTCGTGGTCCTGCTGGTCATGGCCGCAGATGGTGACGTTGTCCAAGTACGGGAAGGTCGCCCGTAAGCCGTACTGGTCCACCATTTGATCCATCGCCCTCTGGAAAACGGAGACTCCGTTTGTAACCCCAAAGGGTACCCTGAGGAAGTGAAACAGCCGACCGGCTGCTTCAAAAGCCGTGTAGGGGCGGTCCTCTGAGCGAATAGGGAGTTGGTGGTAGGCCGATTTGAGGTCAACCGTGGAGAATACTCGATACTGGGCGATTTGAGTCACCATTTCAGCTATGCGGGGAAGTGGGTAAGCATCGAGTTGTGTGAAGCGGTTTATTGTCTGGCTATAATCCACAACCATGCGTTGCTTTTCCCCGGAGCGGACTACTAATACCTGGGCCCTCCAAGGGCTGTTGCTGGCCTCTATGACCCCCTCTTTTAGTAGCCGCTGAACCTCTGACTTGATAAAAGTCATGTCTTGGGTACTGTTCCGGCGACTCTTGGTGGCGATGGGCTTACAGTTGGGAGTGAGGTTCGCGAAGAGGCAGGGTGGCGCAACTTTGAGTGTCGCCAGGCTGCATACTGTGAGTGGGGGCAGGGGTCTGCCGAACTGCAGTGTCAGGCTCCGGTGGCTGCACTGAAAGTCGACGCCGAGCAGCAGGGGGGCGCAGAGTTGAGGAAAGATGTAAAGTTTAAAACAGGAGTATTTCGTGCCTTGAATTGCAAGGTCCGCGACACAATACCCCGTGATTTGAACCAAATGGGACCCTGAGGCGAGGGCGATAGTTTGGGAGGCGGGGTGGATGCGCAGGGAGCAGCGCCTTACCGTGTCTGGGTGGATAAAGCTCTCCGTGCTCCCGGAGTCGAATAGACAGGGAGTGTCGTGGCCATTGATTCGCACCCGCATCATCGCGTTTCGCAGGTGTTTCGGCCGCGATTGATCAAGTGTGATCGCTCCTAGATGCGGGCCGTCAGAGTCGAACTCGCAAAATGGCCGCCCGGAATCACAAAATGGCTGCCGCCGCCGGTCGCACGTGTCGGGTTTCGAAGATGGCCGCCGCCAAGATGGCCGCTCCCATGACTCGCACGAGGTCGATGACGCGTCAGAAGTGGGCGTGTCTGGCCGCAGCGCGGCCGCGTTGCGGGGTCTGTGAGGTCGGGAGTTTGATTTCTGGGCCTGATGAGGGTTTCGTTTGTGGTCTTTGGGCCCAGCCAGGCAGACTTTCGCGAAGTGCCCTTTCTTCCCGCAGTCATTGCAGATCGCGGATCGGGCCGGGGAACGCTGGCGTGGGTGCTGGCCTTGCCCACAGAAATAGCATGGGATGCCCCCGGAGTGAGTGGATCATTGTGTGGCACAGGCCTGTAGCGTGGCCGAGTCTGGAGGGGATCGAGAGGGGTTCGTAAGGTCCGCGGAGTACGTACGGAGGTTACGGTGGGCCGTTTCGAGAGAAGAGGCGATCGTTACCGTGCCTTGGAGATCCTTCGCCCCTTATTCTAGGAGCCGCTGCCGGATGTACGATGACCTGATGCCAGACACAAGGGCGTCGCGGATATGTAAGTTCCTGTGTTCTTCAGCCGTCACTGCTTTGTGGTCGCAGTTCCTCGCGAGCGCGGTGAGTCTTTCCACGAACTCGTCCAGCGTTTCCCCGGAATGCTGGCTGCAGGTTGAGAGCAAATGTCTGGCGTGTACCTCGTTAGTAGTTTTTATGAAGCGTTTCTTCAATATTTCGATCGCCGCCTCATAGGTCGTAGCGGTTTCGATCATGGCGGAGAGTCGATGGCTCACCTGGCCATGTAGTAAGCGCAGCTTGCGAGCGCTGTCGACGTCAGACGGTGAGGAGCCCAGATAGTCCTCGAAGCACCGGAGCCAATGTTTAAAAATTTCCGAGGCTTACGGCGACCTGCCGTCCAGGTTGAGTTTCTCTGGTTTCAGACTGCTGTCCATCTTGATGTGTTCTGTTTATTAAATTGAGGCACTCTCAATTACGACGCGAAAGCGAGGTCAGTAATCAAAGGCTTTAATAAACAGAGAACAGGGCAGCATCCAAGAGAAGTGTGCTCGCAAAATGGAGTCTCATCTTAAATATTGTTTCCAGGGGGCGTAACCAGAGGCGGAGTCCCCCAGGGTTCCAAGCCTCTTAAAGGAGCAAGGTATTAAAGGTAAATACCGATCATCACAGAGTGTTTTCAAAGAGAGTTAATAATGTGCTGCTGAGATGAAATGAACAATTATATGAATGCTTCACAGGATTTAGACACACGTACAGCTACAGAATCACATTTCGCATCTGTGCCTCACCTTTAGACAGTATAGATTTAACTAAAAGGATGGCAGCACAAAAGCATTTGCACACAAGATTCATCTTTGATCTAAAAGCATTTTTAGCTCTGAGGTTGACCGTGTGAATACACTGCTGATATAATTCAGCAGTCTGTACCAATTCCCAATCATTTGAATATTAATCGGAAGATATTCCAACAAGTTGTCAGCACTCAATGACTATGCAATAAAAATATGATGGATTCTTTTGGCTTGCACTTTTTTTGGTGCAACAGTTGCTGGAATAGCTGTGCATGCCCCCTCAACACAAATAGTGAGGCTCAAACAGGACAGTAAGTAGTTCACTGGTGAACCATGGCTAAAGGGTGGATCACTGTGATGCTGGCAGAAGTTAACATAGAATCAAAGAACCGCAGAATCATAGAATTACAATGCAGAAGAAGACCATTTGGCCCATCGGGTCTGCACCGGCCCTTGGAAAGAGCACCCTACTTAAGCCCACAACTCCACCCTATTTCCGTAACCCAGTAATCCCACCAAACCTTTTTTGGACACGCATAGCGGTTTAGCATGGCCAATCCACCTAACACATCTTTGGACCTTGGGAGGAAACCGGAGCACCCGGAGGAAACCCACGCAGACACGGGGAGAATGTGCACGCTCCGCACAGACAGTGGCCCTAGCCGGGAATCGAACCTGGGACCCTGGAGCTGTGAAACAACAGTGCTAAGCACTGTGCTACCGTGCTGCCCACAGTTCTCAGATTAGTGATGAAAGGGTTGGGGTGGTGGGATGGGGAACAGGGACAATGAGAAAGGGGTGGGAAGAACTAAGCTGGGCCATATCAGATGAGGAAGAAAGTGGTGGCTGGGGGTAATAAAGAAGGGGATGGGTTAGGGTTGGGGGCAGTAGGTTTAGGTAGCAATGGCAATCAGAGGAGTGTTGACTTGAGGAGAGGTTTTGGTTTCCCAAATACTTTACTCAATAGCTGATCATCTCTCTGTGCTTGTACCCTGTCCGTACTCCAGAGAAATGGAGGAAAGCACTCGATTCTCCATTGTCTGATGCTGAAATCATGAAACGCGATTGGGCAGAGGATAGGTTCCGATTCCAAAATCGTAGCGGGTGCCAATTTGATGCCAAATCGCATTTCTCTGTCACCTCTACAGCAGTGCCAATGCGTTCCAGAATGCAAGTACAGTAAACACCGTTTGCATATCATTAGCGGGCCCGACCCGGTATCCCCCGGGGCTTCCGCGATTCTCCGCCTCCTAAGCGGTTCACTTGCACTTTTAAAAATCGTGAAATTAGCTGAGGGAGAGAGGGGGGGTACGGAAAGCATCCAACATGGCCATAGTTTGCTGACAGATGTACCGCTGGCTGTGGGGCTTCTGCCAGGGCCGGGGGTGGAGGGAGTAGTGGAGGATGGCCAGGAGGTGGGCTGTTGGTCGGGATGGATGGATATGGAACACCATATCCACAGCCGACAAGGAAGCATGCAGCTGTGCAAGCTGCTGAAACAGCCGATTATGAACTTAAAGCCACGACTCATCGAAGTGTCCCCTCATGGCAGCTCCCTAGGTGCCCTTTGGCCCAGCTGACCCATCATGCTGTATGGGAGCGTCCAGCATAACCAGTGCCATCTTTGGCTGGGATGTGTGTGTGTGGGGATTGTAATTTGTATATGTGGCTGCAGCTTGTCAGCCTCCCCAGTGTCGATCACAGACTCGGCGAATCGCACACCATTTTTATTGGAATCAATTGGGTTCCACGTGGCACAGGTGCTATCCTCTCCACAGTAGCTGAATCGGTCTAGGTTCGGTACCAGTTTTGCTGTCGTGAAAATTCACGTATTCTGCCCCGGCGTCAACACAATAGGGTGGGATTCACCGTTGCCTGACGCCGATATTGTAATCAGAATCAACCGGAAAATCCCTCCCGACACCCAATTCTGTGGCGGCGCTGGTTTTCTATCCTCCGCCCATCCAAAATAGTGTCATGGGTCGCACGTTGCACGCCATTGGAATGTCACCTGAAGGTCCTCCCCCAATGCTCCACCCCCTATAGGCCGAGTTCCCAACCGCATGGGGGACGTGAGGTCTCAACGGTTGGGATCCTGGCAAGGCGACTACGGACTGTGCCCAGCACTGCCACAGTCTGGCGGGAGCCATGCTGCAGGGGGGGGGGGGGAGCTTCCGCGAGGGCTGGGGGGACTGGTGGACAAGGGGGACTGGTGGGGGGTAGCCAGAGGGGACATTATTTGGCAGGTCGGGTCCACGCACGGCCGACGCCATGTTTTACGGCGTGACTGCTGCGGGCCGTCGCAGTGCACATGCGCTGCCATGGACCCGGCCATTCTCCAGCCATTTATATCGTCTGAGCCGGGAGTTTTACTCGACGCAGCTGCTGGCCCTTCACTGGTCGCAGGATCGGTGAGGGTTCATTGTCGACTTTGGTGTCATTAAATGCCACAGTTCCCATGTCGGCATCGGCACTTAGTCTGCAAAACGGTGAATCCAGCCCATGGTCTCAGGAACGGAGAAAATCGCCCAAGACATTTCCTCTGGTTGGGGAGTCTAGAACCAGGGAAGCTATTCCAAGATAACGGAGAATCCACTTGAGACCAAGATGAGGAGAATTTCTTTGTACTCAGAGGGTGTTAAATCTTTGGAATTTCCTACACAGAGGGCTTTGGAAACTCAGTCATTGAGTGTGTTTAAAGCAGAGACTGATAGATTTCTAAATGCCAATGATACAAAGGGATATGGGAATAGAGTGAAGAGAAAACAACATTGAAATGGATGATCAGCCATGGTCATATTTAATGGCAGAGTGGACTGATAGGCTGAATCATGTTCCTGTGTGTGGTGTATGCAAAAAGAATTGTCTGTCTTGGGTGTAAGGAATGACATAGCAACCTCTTGGTTTTAAATGTGGTACAAGCAACTTGTAACATATGCGTGCTTCTTGTTGGGCGCTTACGAGGCTTTTAATATCTCAATGTTCTCGCCCCTTATTTTTTTCAACTTGTTCGGATAGGGCTCTTAATTTTGCTCTGCAATGAGTGTACACTTTCCATTTTGAGCATGGTACCTCAAAAAATCAGTTTGAACTAACTAAAGAAAAAGTACATATTTTTGGCACATCCCGCTGTGTTTAGTTTGATATATGGGGGCTCATTCTACAAGCCTGCCCAAAGCCTCATCCACTTGCAATTGAAATGAGAAATCTTTGAACATATTGTGCTCCTAATTCTCTAAAATGAACAGCCAGAAAATTGCATTTCTATTTCTTTCTACTTTCATTGGTTGAGGATTCTGACATGCCCTAGTTCTTGTTGCATTTTGTACCTCACCGGATGACTGATGGTCAATGACTGTCACTTGGCCATGGAAATCTGTGAAAATCGACACAAAGTGCAGTAAAATGTCTTTTTTTATTAAATGGGGTAATGGTCTGTTCAGATTGGATGAATCGTTTTATTCCAGGCATCAGTATTAGTGATACACATTCACAACTATAAAAGGTTCTTGTGTTTTATTTTAAAGCTTCCCTCTATAACTATTTTGTAAACATTTTATTCAGTTCCAAATTGCTTTCAAAAGTGGTTGAAAAACAATCAGCATCTCTGTAAAATTGTTCATTCAACTAGAGCAGCACAAACTGCATAGAAAAATATGAACCGATAAAGGCTGCAGGAACCATTTATTAAGTGATGAAGTTCTAAGCAATGGCTGATACTTTTGTTTTGAAAAAACACAGCGCCAAATTGTTACCACAGGCAGAGTTAAGTGAATTCTTTTGTGGCTACGAAGAATGTGGCAATAATCATTATGTTAAGCAACTGCACACAATGGCAATAAGTAGGACAAATGATAAACCGGTAAAATGCATCACAAGTGAAGCAGTTGTGTGCCCAATTGCGTTTACAAATTTCTATGTTTATTACCTTCTATGTTATTGCTTTTTACCAGGTACCGGGGGAAAAAAAGTATCTCTAAAACAACTTCCATGGCTGAAGTAAGACAGGAAAGATTGAGGTTTACATATATTCAGAATTTTCCAACTGTGAAGTTTGAATATTTATTTCAACACAATAATGTTGCAATGTATATGCTAGTGGATTTTAGGGAATCTTAACTGTGGATTTCTCGATATCCAACTCAGTCTGACTCCAGGGGAACCTAAATGCTTGAAGCTGGGCGAACAAAGTTTGAACAGCCCGCTGCTGCTAGTCTAGCCATGGTTTGGCTAGCAACTTCCATTGAGTAGTCATGTTATTTACACTGCAGACCAAGCAGTTGAGCAGCATTTTGGAAAGAGTAGTTCCATATTCACAATATTCTGCTAATTCTCGTAGCCTCGTCAGAAACTCAATTAAGGACTCTCCTGGGGTCCTCTCTGCCATGTTACAATGGTATCTCTGCACTGCAACAGATGCAACAGATGGTTTAGATTTGAAGTGTTGTCCCACTAGGGTTACCAATTCTTCAAAAGACTTAGTGTCCGGAGCTGTGGGATATATAAGGCTTTTTATCAAACCATAAGTATAAGCACGAAAGGCAGTCAGCAATATCACTGTCTGCTGATCACCTTCTGTGATAGTGTTCACCTGAAAAAAGAAATGCCTGCATTCTGTGTACTGTGTCCAATCCTCTAAGCTTGCGTCGAAACGTCCAATCTTCCGAACAAAGGCAATTTTATGCTAGAAAAGAAAATTACTCCAACCTTAGTCCAGCAATGGAAAGGAGGTGGTTGTTCATCTGACTGTGTAGCAGCGGCGACATTAATCCAGTTTTATCCTCATTGCCAGTTGTGTAGGCCAAAAACGTGTCCGAATCGAGTTGGTAAAATGAAAATGAGGTTTATTGCAATGCAATTATATTTACAATATACATCAGATTTCAACCAGGTCTGCTTTGTCGGTTCCATACCTGGCTGGCTTTATTAGAACTCAATCACGAATGTCCTCGGGCTCCACGCCCGCATAGCGGGGGAGCACTTATTTGGTGAGACTCACGGGGAGACTGATTGCTCCAACCCCATAGGTCTCGTGTGGGTTATAACAACCAGTGTCTATGGGATGTCCTTTATAACATCTCGAAAGTATTAGCCACATTTGAACTGATTCTGTGCTTTTCCCCTGGAAAGTAACTGTATTCTGGAGAAAACTGTCCAGAAGCTCCTCTTTCTCACTTGTGTCAGAGTCTCTCCAACTTGTCCTGAAGCTCAACAACCAGGATTCGAGATGGAGACATCTCCTGCAAATGTGTTTTCATAGAACAATCTCGCTGTCCACAAACTCTCACAGTCAGTAGTCCAGACACATGACCTGCCTGCCATTTGTTAGACTAGCCTCAATTAATTAAATTAATTAATTCAATTCTGTATTCAATAAATCAGGCAGTGGCATAGTGGTATCGTTTGCTCTGCTCTTGTGCATGGCTGTGCAGTGGATGGATAGTTTTGGTGGAGGTTTCAATGAATTGGTGCATTGATTGAAGAAGCTTGCTCTCGGAATAGAAACTGAGGTAATTCTTATGAGAATTTCCTTGATCTTTCACATTGAAAATCAGCATATGAACATAACGTTCAGGAAATTCAGGACCAGTGTTTTTATTTACCCACATTGCAGGCCACATTTTCATCCCACCAAGCTTTTATTAGGACTTACGACTGGCGCACATCTTGGACATTATTCATTATTGTGCACTAATTCTGGGAATTTGATGAACAAGTCATATTGGTGACTGCTGTCGAAAGAAAATGCAGCCAACATTTCAGTGCACATCCTGCTCATGTTGAAATATTTTTACTTGTGCGGTGTGCCACAAAACCAACAATGGAATCATTGTAGTAGAAATAGACATCTTTCCCACCTCCCCAGGTGTCTTTCCAATCAAGCCCAGAAATGTTCTCATCATTCTATCATCCCTTTTCTCTTTCCCCTCCTCTCAGGTATCCCTATCTTAAAACCCAACAAAGGGAGGCTATGTCTTTACATTGCTCACATCTGTTCATTAAAATCACGCTCTCAGACACTTAAGGACTGCTTCCAGACACATGCAGAGCAGGCTGACAAAGAGTCCATCAATTGTGAGGCTGGTATAGCTATGTCATGGAACAATCATTCACTGTGGCGTAGGCAAACTTTAATTGGAAGGGCGGGATGTTCCTATCATGTCATGACATGCAGATTGTACAAGCTTGGTCTTCAGGGTGATTGATGCGGTTGTTAAAAAGGCAGTGGTGAAATTGTAATGATTTAATATTTCAGTATAGGTGATGATTGCTTTGTTGCACAATTGTTCTGCAAAGAAAAATAAGGTCATTCAATTGAAGTGCTGGAGGAATATGCTTAAGAATTCATGTAAAGGTTTGCTGAATAGATTGCTCAAGATTCACTGTGACTGTGAAACATTTATTGATGAATTTGTGAGCCTTCGATACATGCAAATGCCTCATGACTCATGGGAGGTCGCACAACCACTTGCAAAAACAAGTAACAGCTTGAAGCATGAACAGGCTGGCCAGATATCCTGCGGCTAATCAATTACATGTGGGAGGATCATGTGAAGGAAAAAACTATATGGACTAAGTCCACTGGGACATGGACCAATCAAAGACTGATCAAGTATCCTGGAGACCAATCAAGTTACTTGAAAGGACTGGGGATGACAGCTGTTGCTGGATAGCCAAAATATAAAATCTGACCAAACACCCTCATTGATACGGCATCATCAGAACGAGACCATCAACACGTTCCACTGAAAGCAATATAGGTCTGTATCAGATTATTTCCACTTGGCCTACAGTCAACCTAGTCTGACAAACTAAGGGGGCAGCATGGTGGCACTGTGATTAGGACCGCTGCCTCACAGCTCCAGGGACCCGGGTTCAATTCCGGCCTCGGATGACTGTCTCTGTGGAGTTTGCACTTTTCCCGTGTCAGCGTGGGTTTCTCCGGGTACTCCGGTTTCCTCCCATAGTCCAAAGATGTGCAGGTTAGGTGGATTGGCTCTGCTAAATTGCCCCTTAGTGTCCAAAAATGTTAGGTCGGGTTAATGGGTTTACGGGGATAGGGTGGAGGCGTGGGCTTAAGTAGGGTGCTCTTTCCAAGGGCGGATGCAGACTCAATGGGCAGAATGGCCTCCTTCTACACTGTAAATTCTATGAACTACCTGTTTTAAATCACTCTGAAGCATTTTTTAAAAGTTTAATCTTTTGGCAATAAAGCTGTTAGATTTGCAGTGAAATTATGTAAGTTGTGATTTTCAATCTCTGTGCACTAAATAAAAATGATAAAAATCCCACAAAATTGAGCATGTTAACTACTACTTTAATAGAAACCATTAAGATAGGCTAATGCATTGAAGCCTGAATAGACAGCAAGGATGTATTCATGCCAGCCAGTACTAATTCTTCCACAATCGATGATTTTGCTTTTCTCCCACCTCTGTTGGACCAGTGCACACAGACATGATGGGTTGGATTTGCAATTGAAGCAGGGAGGTGGGGACAGGTGCAGACACAATTTGAAAATTACTTTTCTGGAGGGGATGGTACTTGAGTCGCAACCTCCATCATAGATTGTCATTTTCAAAGGGCCGACAGTGGGGTGGGAATGGGAAACCCACTCACCACCAATTAATGGCCCGTTAATCTTTATCAGGAAATTGTTAAGGGGCCTGGCCAGAACAGAATGGGAATTTCAATCTTTTTTCCAGATAAAGTCTAACAGTCTGGTGCACGTTATTATGGGGGGGAAAAAAATATTTTCATCTATTTTTAAAATGAAATTTGAGAGGGTAACTAGGGACCCAGGCTCGAATCCCAATATGGCATTTGGTGAAAATTATATTCAATAAGAAAATCGAGGATTAAAAGTCTAAAGATGACCTTGACACCATTGTCCATTGTAGTAAAGACCCATCTGGTTCACTAATGTCCTTTAGGTAAGGAAATCTGCCATCTTTGCCTGGTCTGACCTGCACGTAACTCAAGGTTCACTGTGGCTGACTCTTAAATGGCCACTTGGTTCAAGGGCAAATAGGGCAACAAATACGGGGCCAGCAAGCAATGCCTCCATCCCATGAATTAATACAAAAATCGTACCAGGTCGAGTGCTGTGACTCAATTTGCATCCATGGCCACTTTGCCGTCTTTATGCTACTTTCCCTTTGATGAGCTGCCTGTTGTCTTCCTCAAGCCAAAGGCAACCCCCAACATAGCTGCCACCTGCTTTTTCCACTGGTATCAGGCAGGCAGCTCCTGCCTCTTGCAGTTACTTTGCACCTTTAAATAGACCCAGAACTCACCTCATAGCCAACCAATCCGTTTACGGTGTCCCACAATACAGTTCAGATGTGGGGTCAAAACCCATGGTTAATTCGGGTGTCGTATTCCCAACCGCGGTTTGAAAATCTGACCCCAAAATATCTACAATGTGGTTAAGGTGGGGGAAGAGTGTGGTGGTGATGGGGTGCCGAGATTGGTGTGTTGGGGGGGGGGAAAGAGGGAAGGGCTAGGGAAGCTGCCAATGTTTGGGGATTAGCAATGGCACCTGGGATCTATCAGCCCTGGTATAGCTTGCTGGAACAGGGTGTAGATCCAGCAGAGGTAGGCCTTTGGGTTTGGGGTGATTGGATCAAGAATTTCAAGATGTTAAGGATTACTGATAGGGTATACACAGAGAGAAACTATTTTCTCTGGTCAGGGAGTCCAGGCCTCAGAGGCGCAGCCTAAAAGTTTGAGCCAGACCTTCCAGAGGTGAAGGAAACACTTCTATGCCCAGACTGTTGGACGAGAATGTTCGAAGGCAAATGGGATCCTCCTCTTCAGGGATCAAAGCCAATCCTGGCCTCGACCTCCACGTGGGCCCACATTACTTGGTGAGATCAGTCACACTTCCATCAATGATACCTGTGATCCTGACTGAAGGTTGTAGCAAGGGAACTCCAATCTCTCAGCATCCCTGACACATATCCACCCAACAATCGCAATGGCCTTGGAAGGGTGGGTGGCCCCACCTCCCACCCCAACCATATCATTCACCCCCGACCACGCCTGGATCTCAGGAAATCAGCCTATCTGGTTTACTGGTCAGCTTTACAACCATTCAAACAAAGATAACAATAGAAATGTGGAAATGTTCTGTGATTTTTCCATCAACTGGCCTTGAAGTACAAAGGTCAATTGCAGTTACATTATTGCTGTTCTGATTGAGAACAGTTAATGCAATGATCAGTGACTGAGCTTGAGACTTGGGTGTCCCATGCTGTAAGTCAGATTGCAGTAAGAAAGTTGAATTTGACTAATTTTAAAAATATTGTTCTATGATTAAATGCATATCCAGAACATTGATCACGTTTTATGAATTTGCAAGGCATTTCCTTTGACGAGGTCTGAAGCACCTGCATGTTTAGAGAGAAGAGATTTTCAATTTGCGACCTGCCTAGATCTTTGTTGCAAAATGAAATGAAAAGGAATGTGGCTTCTTTAAATATTTTATCAGACAATGAATCTCAAGCTGAACGCTGATTCAATGCGATTCGAAATCTGTCAAAAATCTGAAATATTTCCGGCTGGCCTCACATTCCTCTGTGCAAATTTGCCTCCCAAGGTCATGATGAGAATCAGGACCACGGTAAGTAGCGTTAAATAGCGAGTTAATTTGCCAGTCATTACACAGATTTCCTCATCTGATTTCTATCAGTCTAGACACCATAATTTCTGTAGCAAAATATAAGCTCACCAAAGTCATTTTAAATGAATGTCAACTTCATTTATTGTTCCCTTTTTACTATTTCTTTTATATCTGCCTCGATGTCATTGGCTTACTGAAGGAGAGAGATGATTACATTTGCAACCATTCAGATGGGCTAATATACTGTCTTTCAGCAGACTGGAAGGATGATGTGGGGGATAATTAGACTAATGATCACTGTATCCATTTTCCAGTAATACATCCACCTAAACCGGTCAGCTGAAATTCCCTGAATCTATGTCACATTCCTGGAAAGACTGTAGCAGATGGGACTATTAAAGTGGTTCATTTTCACTTCTGGTTTCATGTCGCCTTCTATGCATATCCCAGCTATCACTCTTAGGTATGATAATAATCTTGATGGTTTGGGTTTTCCTCAATGCTCAGTCTCCAGAGGATGGAAATCTGTGAGATAAGTGTCTCTTAGCAACATGCACACTGAATTCCACAGCTGAATGTGCTCTGCAACATTAATCACGGCAACAGCCAAAATAAAAGTAACTGAAGGAGTCCAATTTTCTCTGTGCATCAAGCTCGATATGCATGATAATTGTGCTCAAATGGGTAGTAATTTCGTCATTTCATTGAATGGATATTAATTTTTTGCGCATGTTCCTGAATATGCTTCTGGGCGTACATTGGGCAGATTGTCCCTCTATAGTCACCCATTGGGCACCTGATTGATGGAGGAGGTGCGTTACATCAGAGAGAAGACAATTGCCCACATATTTCTTCCCCTGAACCATGTAGCAGATTTTCACCTTCAGATCCAGCGGATATCCAACCAAAACCATTACCTCCTGAAATGGGTGAATGCTTCGAGATGATAGAGATGAACAGCCACAGGCCCTGTGTCTGGCAATCACCCTGAGTGGGTTACTGAGTGGGATACAGTTTGAATTAAAGTTGTCACTATAACGGAAAGGGAATAGTGGCATTGCCGCTGAATTGATAATCCGGAGACCCGGGGTAATGCTCTGGGGACCTGGGTTCGAATCCCACCACGGCAGATGGTGAAATTTGAATTAAATAGAAAATCTGGAATTAAAAAGCGATGATCATTAAATTGTCGATTGTTGTAAAAACCCATCTGGTTCATGAATGTCCTTTAGAGAAGGAAATCTGCTGTCTTTACCTGGTCTGGCCACATTTGACTCCAGATCTACAGTAATGTGGTTGACTCATAAATGCCCTCGGAGCCAGTGATGCCCACATCTCATGAACGAATAAAAAGAAACTTGCCCGCACGTTTATTTCACCTGACTGAAATTCTTCTGTTTAGCATGTGAATCAGTACTGATGCACCTTCTCAAAATAGGTATGGGGTTAGTACCAGAGGACTGGAAGATTGAAAATGTTACACTGCTGTCTGGGAAAAGAAAGAGAGACAAATTTTGCAACTATAGACCAGTCAGCCTAACATCAGTGTGGGGAAACTTTTAGAAGCAATGACCTGGGACAAAATCAACTGGCATTTTGAAAACTATGGGCTCATGAATGAAATGGAACCAAGCAGCCCGCAGAAACTACGGAGGAGCAGAAACTCAGCCTACTGTACGCAAGGGTGAGCCATCGTATAGCGACTCAACTTAATTGTACCGGCTCATATACAGAGGCCCTGGCCCTACTCGACAGAATGTACGTGAGGCCCGTCAATGAGGTCTACGCGCGCCATGTTTTTACTACTCGCCGCCAGCGCCCCACTGAATCGCTAGAAGAATTCCTAAGAGACTTAAAAACCTTATCCCGGGACAGTAAATACCCATCCACCACCATTAACATTCGCTCCCCCCATGTCCGATGCACAGTAGCAACAGTGTGTACCATCCACACAATGCAGTGCAGCAACTGATCAAGGCTCATCCGACAACAGCTTCATAATCCGCCAAAACCAGACTTTGAGAGAGAAGGGCAGCAGACATGTGGGAACACCATCACCTGGAAGTTGCCCTCCAAACCAGTTACCATCCTGACTTGGAAATATACCGCCAATGCATCACGGTCACTGGGTCAAGTTCCTGGGATTCCCTTCCTAGTGGTACTGTGGATGTTCCTACACCATGTGGACTGCAGCAGTTCTACAAGGCAACTCACCACCATCTTTTCAAGGGAAATAATAATAATCTGTATTGACACAAGGAGGCTTACATTAACACTGCAATGAAGGGCGGCATGTGGCGCAGTGGTTAGCACTGGGACTGCGGCGCTGAGGACCCGGTTTTGAATCCCGGCCCTGGGTCACTGTCCGTGTAGAGTTTGCACATTCTCCCTATGTCTGCATGGGTTTCACTCCCACAACCCAAAGAAGTGCAGGTTAGCTGGGTTGGCCACACTAAATTGTCCCTTAATTGGGTACTCTAAATTTATTTAAAAAAACACTGCAATTCAGTTGTGGTGAATTATAAACACTAATAATCCACACTATATTGTACAATATGTGTTGAGCCTGTACCTTGTACGAGATCATGTATAGTTGCGCGGCTCTACCCATAGGGGGAGATGAGGAGCTTGTACTGGGCTCCATCTGTGGCTCCGCCCATGGCTCCACCCATGGCTCCTCCCCTAACCAGAAGTATAAAGGTTGCTGTTGTGAGCCTGCCTGCCAGTTCATCTAGAGTTCATCTCGTCACAGGCAGGCTCTGTTGTAAGACGATTAAAACCACAGTTCGCTTCTAACCACGTGTCGCGTGAATTGATGGTCTCATCAATTTAATCGTTTTAAGAAACAGTAAGGAATGACCATGGAATCAGCCCTCAAACCTGATCGACTGGACTCGACCCACAGGATGCAGAGGCGAAAGAAATCTTTTCACACTGGCTCTGATGTTTTAAGGCCTACCTGGCTGAAGCAAGCACTACAGAAACTACGGAAGAGCAGAAACTCAGCCTACTGCACGCAAGGGTGAGCCATCGTATATTGACTCAACTTAATTGTACCGGCTCATATACAGAGGCCCTGGCCCTACTCGACAGAATGTACATGACGCCCGTCAATGAGGTCTACGCGCGCCACGTTTTTACTACTCGCTGCCAGCGCCCCACTGAATCGCTAGAAGAATTCCTAAGAGACTTAAAAACCTTATCTCGGGACTGTAATTACCAAGCTGTAAATGCTGCAGAACATAGAGAACTCACTGTCCGCGATGTATATATTGTAGGCCTCAGATCCAATTACGTGCGCCAGCGGTTGCTTGAGAAGGGGGCTCAAAACTTAAAAGACACTGTAGAACTTGCCACTACTATGGAGGTCTCGTTCCGCAGCCTCACCTCGTTCCCCGGGGACTCCGCGACCCTGTCATGGGCCCCAACCAGCGACTACCCCAGGCCTGCGCCGCGCGGCCACCCAGCCATTATGCTACTCCAGCCTGCCACTTTTGTGGCCAGCCCCAGCACCTGCGGGAGCACTGCCCGGCCCGCAATGCGGCCTGCAGCAGCTGCGGTTGTAAAGGACACTATGCCAGAGTATGTCTGGCGAAGCGAGCTCCAGCCTCAAACCCTCCCGCAGCCCAGAGCACTCGCTCCCTGAATATGCAGGCCCGCAAGCCCCATAACACTGCTGCCTGTACTCTGACTCCGCCCCCAACCACCACTTGCGACCCATGGGGGCCGCCATCTTGGCAACCCCCCACCACGCGGCCAGCCACGTGCGACTCATGGGGGCCGCCATCTTGGACGTCATCTTCCTCGCCGCCCACCACGTGTGATCCACGGGGGCTGCCATCTTGGGCTCCATCCTCTCCAAACTCAGCAACCCAGATCGAAGATTGCGACCTCAGCGGACAGTCATCACAGGGCCACTCCAGCACAGATGATCGAGCCGCCGACTACCCACAACTCAGCGCGGTCACGTTGGACCAGTCGCATCCGAAAAAACTCCGCAACTCCATGATGACCGTTAAAATCAACGGGTACAGTACACTGTGCTTCTTCGACTCCGGGAGCACCGAGAGCTTCGTACACCCAGATCTGGTAAGACGCTGTTCGCTACCTGTTTTTCCTGCATGGCAGACTATCTCCCTCGCTTAGGGCTCCCACTCTGTTCACCTCCAAGGGCGCACCTTCGCGACCCTAACGATCCAAGGCGCTAGCTACTCTAGTTTTCAACTATACGTCCTGCCCGAACTCTGCGCCCCACTCTTACTGGGACTCGACTTCCAGTGTAATCTCAAAAGTCTCACCCTCAGCTTCGGCGGAACCCTACCCCCACTCACCATCTGCAGCCTAGCCACACTGCAAATCTCCCCCCCTCCACTCTTTGCCAATCTCACTCTGGACTGTAAACCCGTAGCCACTCACAGCAGGCAGTACAGCCTGCAGGACAGGGTGTTTATCAGAACCGAGGTCTGGAGGCTCCTACGTGAGGGGATCATAGAGGCCAGTAACAGCCCCTGGAGAGCTCAGGTGGTGGTCGTCAAGACTGGGGAAAAATTCTGCATGGTCGTGGACTATAGTCAGACCATTAATAGGTTTACGCTCCTCGATGCGTACCCCCTCCCCAGGATTGCAGACATGGTGAATCAGATCGCCCAGTATCGTATTTTCTCCATGGTGGATCTGAAGTCTGCATACCACCAGCTCCCAATCCGCCTGGAGGACCGCCACGACACGACGTTCGAGGCCGATGGCCGCCTCTTCCATTTCCTCCGGGTTCCCTTTGGCGTCACGAACGGAGTCTCGGTGTTCCAATGAGCAATGGACCGAATGGTGGACCAGTACGTGCTGCGGGCCACGTTTCCGTACTTGGATAACGTCACCATCTGCGGCTATGACCAGCAGGACCACGATGCCAACCTCCATCGATTTCTCCAGACGGCCCAGAAACTCAACCTCACTTACAACATGGAGAAATGCGTTTTCCGCATGACCAGGCTAGCCATCCTCGGCTATGTCGTGGAAAACGGAGTCCTGGGCCCCGACTCGGACTGTATGTGCCCCCTCTTAGAACTCCCTCTCCCTCATTGTCCCAGGGCCCTCAAACGGTGCCTGGGATTCTTTTCGTACTATGCCCAGTGGGTCCCTCAATATGCGGACAAAGCCCGCCCACTCTTTAAGGCCACACTTTTCCGCGTCGCCTGAGGCTCGCAAGGCCTTCAACTGCATCAAGGAGGACATCGCCAAAGCGGCCATGCGGGCGGCGGATGAATCCGTCCCTTTTCAGGTTGAGAGCGATGCCTCAGAGGTCGTTCTTGCAGCCACATTGAATCAGGCAGGGAGATCTGTCGCATTTGTCTCCTGAACCCTCTCCGCCTCAGAACTTCGACACTCCTCAGTCGAAAAGGAAGCACAAGCCGTTGTGGAGGCTGTACGTCACTGGAGGCACTACCTCGCAGGGAGAAGGTTCACCCTCATCACCGACCAAAGATCGGTTGCCTTCATGTTTGACAACTCTGAAAGGGGCAAAATTAAAAATGATAAAATCCTGAGGTGGAGGATCCAACTCTCCACCTACAAATACGATATGATGTATCGACTGGGGAAGCTCAATGAGCCCCCAGATGCCCTGTCCCGCGGCACGTGCGCCAGCACGCAGAGCGACCGCCTGAAAGCCATCCACAATGACCTCTGCCACCCGGGGGTCACCCGGCTTGCCCACTACGTCAAAGCCCGAAATCTACCTTTCTCCACTGAGGAGGTAAAAGCCATCGCCAGGGATTGCCCGATCTGTGCGGAGTGCAAACCGCACTTCTATAGACCAGACAGGGCCCACCTGGTCAAGGCTTCTCGGCCCTTTGAACGCCTCGCCATCGATTTCAAAGGGCCACTTCCCTCGAATAATCGGAATGTGTACTTCCTGAACGTCATCGACGAGTTCTCCCGCTTCCCTTTTGCTATCCCGCGCCCCGATATGACCTCCCACACAGTCATTAGGGCCCTGCATAGTATCTTCACCCTGTTTGGTTTCCCCAGCTACGTACACAGCAACCGGGGTTCGTCCTTCATGAGTGATGAGCTGCTTCAGTACCTGTTCGACAAGGGCATCGCCTCGAGCAGGACTACCAGCTACAACCCCAGGGGGAACGGGCAGGTGGAGAGGGAGAATGCGACAGTCTGGAAGACCGTCCTACTGACCCTCTGGTCCAGTAATCTTCCGGTTTCCCATTGGCAGGTAGTCCTCCCCGACGCGCTCCACGCTATTAGGTCCCTCCTATGTATCGCCACCAACCAGACCCCTCACGAGCGGCTCTTTGTTTTTTCCAGGGACACTACCACGGGGGCTTCGCTCCCAGCATGGTTGAAGGCACCGGGCCCGGTACTCCTCTGGAAGCACGTCAGGGCACACAAAACTGACCCACTCGTAGAGAAAGTGCTTCTACTACACTCAAACCCCCAATACGCCTTCATAGTGTACCCTGACGACCGTCAGGACACTGTATCCCTCCGGAACCTAGCGCCGGCAGGATCGAATCCCACCACTACCACCGCCGAGGTACCCCTCACACTATACCCCACCCAACTCGTCGCACCCCACGCCCCCGCACCTACCGGGTCGCTACACATGTTCCGCGCACCCATGCCCACAAGCTTCCAGCGCCCCCAGTCCCCAGTCGAACTAGACGGGTACGAAGCTCGGATAGAATCACCCCCGGAGTCCGCCATCGTACCCCAACCAACCGTGATCGTCCAGCCACCAGAAGAGGCTGCAACCCCGGTTCTCCGCCGATCACAACGGACAACTCAACCACCGGACAGACTCAATTTGTAAGCCATCACCCCCGCCGGACTTGATATTTTCAAATGGGATGAATGTGGTGAATTATAAACAATAATAATCCACACTGTATTGTACAACATGTGTTGAGCCTGTACCTTGTACCAGATCATGTGTAGTTGCGTGGCTCTACCCATAGGGGGAGATGAGGAGCTTGTACTGGGCTCCACCCTTGGCTCCGCCCATGACTTCGCCCATGGCTCCTCCCCCTAACCGGAAGTATAAAGGTTGCTGTTGTGAGCCTGCCTGCCAGTTCATCTAGAGTTCATCTCGTCACAGGCAGGCTCTGTTGTAAGACGTTTAAAACCACTGTTCACTTCTAACCACGTATCGCGTGAATTGATGGTCTCATCAGAAGTTACTGTGAAAATCCCCTAGTCACCGCATTCCGCCGTCTGTTCGGGCACACGGAGGGAGAATTCAGAATGTCCAAATTACCTGGCAGCATGTCTTTTGGGACTTGTGGGAGGAAACTGGAACACCCAGAGGAAATCCACTCAGACACAGGGAGAATGTGCAGATTCCGCACAGACTGTGACCCAAGCCAGAGATCGAACTTGGGAGCAAGGCATTGTGAAGCAACAGTGCTAAACACTGTGTTACCATGCCATCCGTATTAGGGATGGTCAATAAATGATGGCTTAGCCAGTGATGCCCACAGCCCACGAATGAAGGAAAAAAAAGACAGCATGGATGTATTAACGGCAAATGCTGTTTGACTAACTTAATAAAGGTCTTTGATGAAGTAACAAAGAGGGTGAGTGATGTACTATCAATTACGATGAGACAAGAGTAGAGAGTATTTGAGGCTTTATTAAGCAGAGATGTGTAGCCTTCTGCAGCTGCTGCCGAAATGGCTGCAGTTTGGAGAGCACGCACATTTATACTCCGCCTACTGGGCGGAGCCGGCAGGCAGGGATCTACCCCCGTACCTGTAGTACAGGAGCCTTATCGTATTACATCTCATGTATGTGATACATACAACAATGGTGACTACCACAGTGAGTTAAGGTAGTGTTATTCATGTTGTGTATATGTTCTTTCAAAAGGCATCAAAATCCAACATGTTACACAATAAACATGCCCCCAAAGTTGAGGGTTATTGGTTTAAAGGGACTGTGGCAGCCTGGCTACAAAATTGAATAAAGGACAGAAAGTAGAGAATAGTGGTGAACTAGAGGCAAGTGATGTTCCCCAGGGGTCAGTAATAGAACTAAACACAGGAAATTCCGGATATACTTGGCAGGTCTGGCAGCATTTGTGGGGAGGTGTAATTCTTTCCAACGACGCTGCCATACCTGCTGAGTATTTCCAGCACCTTCAGTTTTTTATTTCAGGTTTCCAGTTTCGGCAGCTTATTGCTTTTGTCTTTGCACTGGGACAACTTATTGCCTGATACTCAATAATAGCCTGGAATTGTAGGGCAGCACGGTGGCGCAGGGGGTAGCACTGCAGTCTCATGGCACCGAGGTCCCGGGTTTGATCCCGGCTCTGGGTCACTGTCCGTGTGGAGTTTGCACATTCTCCCCGTGTTTGCGTGGGTTTCGCCCCCACAACCCAAAGATGTGCAGGGTAGGTGGAGTGAACACGCTAAATTGCCCCTTAATTGGAAAAAATGAATTGGGTACTCTAAATTTATAAAAAAATAAAAAATAAATAACCTGGAATTGTGGAACAATGACAAACTTAACAGATGGAGCAAAATTTGGAAATTGAATAAACAATGAGGAGGGTAGCACAGACTTTTGGATGACGAAGCCCCGTTAAATAGGTAGACACATGGCAGGTGAGGCTTCATGCAAGGAAATGTAAAATGATTCATTTTGGTAGGAGGAGAAAGGAGAGGCAATATGAACTAAAGGGCACAATTTTAAAGGGGGTGCAAGTATAGAAAGTCTGGAGGTATATTACGTCAATCAAAGGTGCAGGACAAGGCTGGTAAAGCATATGTTTGTCTCTATTAATAAGGGGAATAGAATGTAAAAGCAAGGGTGTTGTGGAAAATCTTGATAAAGCACTGGCTAGCCCTCAGATGGAGCAGTGTGTACAATTCTGGGCAGCATTAGGAATGATGACAAGTCCTTGGAGAGGGTACAGAAGGGAGTTACTGTAATGGTATCAGGGATGAAGAACTTTCGTTTTGCGGAGAGACTCGAATAGCAGGGTTTTCTCAGAGTAAAGTAGGTTATGAGGAAATTCAGTAGCGGCTTTCACAATCTTGAGAGAGCAAATAGAGTGAAATATTTCCAGAGACAGAAGTGTATGTAACCAGAGGGTACAGAGTAACAGAAGAACCAGAGGTGACATGAGGCAACATTCTTTTGCTCTGTCAGTTGCTGTGGTCTGGGATCCACCACCTGAAAGTTTGATAGGAGCAGATTCAATAACAACATTAATTGATTAGCTAAGCGGATTGAATGTCCTTCTCTTTTTCTTTAAATCATTCAGTGACATTATGTGCTTCAATGTTAAATCAGGGTAAATTTTTGTCCTACTGTTTGGTCTTTCTGTTTTGCTGACTCACAGCACCAGGGATACGGGTTTAATTCCAACCTTGAGTGACTGTGGGTGTGGAGTCTGTCTGTTCGCCCCATGTCTGTGTGGGTTTCCACTGGGTGCTCCGGTTTCGTCCCACAGTCCAAAGATGTTCAGGTTAGGTGGATTGGCCACGCAACATTGCCCCTTAGTGTCCAAAAACGTTAGGTGGAGCTATTGGGTTATGGGGATAGGGTGGGGGCGTGAGCCTAGGTAGAGTGCTCTTTCGGAGGGTTAGTGCAGACTTGATGGGCTTCCTTCTGCACTGTAGGGATTCTACGATTCCAAAAAAACATCAGCTGGGGAAAATTGGCTCGTGGAAAGAATTGTCTGATCTTTCTTCCTGATGGAAGATAAGTCTAACTGGTTCTATATGAAGAATACTAACTTCTTACAGGATCGTCCACTCTGGATTCATACCAGGCTATGTTCGACACCTGGTTGGTGAAGATGGAACATTCTACCCATGTTGTTTTGTTGATGGAGGACTGGTGGGTTGGAGCGACAGTTAAAAACAATTTTCTTTGTTCTAAGGATAATTACATAGGTCCCTGAGGATACCAGGTCAGAGGTTCCGCAGCCCACACGGGAATGTTGTGCAGAGGTATAAATACCGATTAGAATTAAAAAAGACTGTCCAAATAATGTTATGATTTCGAACTGTGGAAAATAATCATCGACAACTCAATATAAAATGGCAATTTTACAAAACAGGGCATCTGTGCATGTTTGGAAAGTGTCCAGACCTTCAGACTTAAGCAAAAAAAAGTCTCCAAAACAAACCGTAGAAATTGAAAATGCAACTGTACTAACAATAATTAACGATAGCGTAAAACAGACATGATTTATTAGAAAGGAGGTGGCATGTTAGGCCCAATGCCATTGTCAAGCCCAACGTGAGGTGGCACAAGAAAATAAAATTAAAGCCTTCAGGCAAAATATTATTTGACACAAAGGAAGGAAAACAATCAAATTACTGTAAAATATTGGAACCAAGCCATGCTTGAACACTTGGGGCCCCACTTCAAGGGAAGAAATGCATAGCAAAGCCAAGTTTAACAATTAGAAAGAAAATAATAATAGTTGAATCCCTGAGACAGAATTAGGCCTCTGGAGGGAAGAAACCATGTGGAACAACTAACAGGGTAACTTGAATGAGTTTTGTTTGATTTATTCAACTTTTGATGTGTTATGCAATAGGTATTATTTATCCACATATGTGCCTGGAAATGAGCCAGAAATCAAGATAACTGCTGAAACACAACATGTTTGATTTATTAGTTTATAATACTCGCTGATTGGTAGCTTTGAAAAACAATTAACTATTTGACTGGCTGGTTTTGCCGTGTTTACGGTCCCTGCCCAGTAGGTGTAAATAGCAGTATATTTGATTGCTTTTGCATTTTAGCAGTGGGATATAATCAATACCATTAACTTAGCAGACGGAGATTATTTGAGCCAGTCTTCCCCCACCCCGCCCTCCCCACACACACTTATGCATTTTGTGGCTGAACGTATATTCTGAAGCTGACTTCCATTTTGAGGGTCGTCACCATTTTAAGGTCGCCTCCATTTTGAGGCGCAGTGTATGTTTTGAGGTATGGCAGACGCTGTTGAGATACAAAGAATTGTAAACAGATACCATACGGAGCCGAGAGCATGGTTCTGGTGCAGTGATGGTGGGGAACACTGCGTGCGCCAGCACTAATGTTTTGTTGTAATGCAATATTAGCATAAAAGATCAGTGTAATCACCACACTGGGAGTGTACCAGGCTAGGGGGCAAGATTTCATGAGCAGTAGCTCTGACAAGTTACTGTAAATTTAAAAGGGGGGGGGGGAAATGGTGGGTACATTTCCGTCTTGACGTGACAAAGGTCAACCATTCTCTACACGCTTAATGCTGCACAGTATGCATTGGCAGTTGAATTGCAGTGAATTGGCTAAAGACAGTTGGTGTGAAATGCTGTGGTTACAAAGGTCTTGTAGTAAATCTGAGGATGATGCGGATGATGTTGTATTTGGCTTGGAGTTAGGCACATGTGGGAATGGTTGTACTTTGGCTGTGCCGTATAGTTAACTGAAAGTGTCTTCTGTTATAGTTTGGCTTATCACTCTAGCTGATTGTTTGTACATGTCTAGATTTTGGCCAGAATCATCTTTTACAAACAGTTGAGTTGATGCTGCCTGTCTTCTACAGCTTGTTTGAAGGTAAGACCCCACTGTTGGGCAGAGCTATGTAAATATAAATGCCTACAAACTTTTGTTACCTTCTTCCAATGTTTCTTGTTTAAGGTTGTCAACAGGATGTTAGATCGAAACTCTATTTGCAGCAGGTGTTGCTTTGCTCTTCACCTCAGATGTTTGGACTCCTGCAAGGTGTAAGTAGCCCTAGTCTCAGAGGATAGCCATAGTTCAGCAGAAGTTCTTCATCCAGTCTTCCGGCCTTCAAATAATGCCAGAAATTTGGATTCACTATAAAATGAATTAACAAGGCAACTACTAGGAAGCAGGCATGAACCTGGGCACAGATCGGCTGTGCAGTGAAGAAGTGGAACTGTTTTTGTTGCTAATAACAATGAAAGAGGCCAACGGCGCCACACATAAATCACCAATAATTGGAATGTTTTAATGAATCAAGCTGCTTGGGGAAACAAAGCATCTGTCACCTGTTTCGTGCAAACATACAGGTTAGAGGGTGTGGCGACTATCCTCTGCTGCAGTAATGTTTGCCGTTGTGGCCGCTTTGATAGTCCCTGCTGTTGAAGCAAATTTGTAAGTCTGCCAGGGCGTGCAAAGCTCAGCGATGGTTTTCTTGGGGGATCGCTAGCACCCAAAACCAGGCACGGGCACCACAATTCACATTTGATGGGCACATCTTGACTTAAGTGCAGGCAACATGCCACCTACTGTTGTAAATGACTTCAGCATTCAGCTATCTGTGGTGCTGGTAGCATGCCAATATTGGTCGTATAGGTGGGACTGTCTTATGAAGCGAGGTTGGGCAAACCGGGCCTGTATTTTCAAGAGTTTCAAAGAATTAGAGGTGATCTCACTGAAACCTACAAAATACTTAAAGGAATAGACAGGACATATGCAGAAAGGACTTTTCCCCTGGTTGGGGAGCCAAGAAACAAGGGGCACAATTTGAAAATAAGGGGGAAGTCACTTCGGACCCAGAGGAGGAGAAATTGCTTAACACAGAGGGTTATGAATCATTGGAATTCTCTAGCCCAGAGGGCTGTGGAAGCTCAGTCACTGTGTGTGTTTAAAGCAGAGGTTAATAATAATTTAAAGGGTTATGGAGATAGTCCATGAAAGTGTCTGGTCAGCTATGATCGTATTGAATAGCCAGGCAGGTTGGATGGGGTGAAAGGCCTACTCCTGTTCTTACATTGCTGTGTTTCTACGCTCAAAATGATCCTACAAAGCACTGCCTAAGTCTCATCCATTAAATGTCAACAGCCCTCCACCAACCATGCTGTAGCCACAAGGGTGGCACATGAAGGAGCACAAGGACATGCAAAGGCCGAAGCACGGTAGCCTTGTGGATAGCACAATTGCTTCACAGCTCCAGGGTCCCTTGTTCGATTCCAGCTTGGGTCACTGTCTGTGTGGAGTCTGCACATCCTCCCCGTGTGTGCGTGGGTTTCCTCCGGGTGCTCCGGTTTCCTCCCACAGTCCAAAGATGTGCAGGTTAGGTGGATTGGCCATGATAAATTGCCCTTAGTGTCCAAAATTGCCCTTAGTGTTGGATGGGGTTACTGGGTTATGGGGATAAGGTGGAGGTGTTGCCCTTGGGTAGGGTGCTCTTTCCAAGAGCCGGTGCAGACTCGATGGGCCGAATGGCCTCCTTCTGCACTACAAATTCTATAATTCAATGAACATAAGATTGAAATAAATAAAAACAGCAGTATGCCATTTGGCCCCTCGAGCCTGCTCAGCTACTCAAGAAGGTCGTGGCTGATCTGATTGTGGCCTGAACCCCATTGCGCACCCACAACTCTGTTGACTCCCTTTTGGGTCAAAAGTCCACCCAACCCAGCCTCAAATATATTAAATAACCCAGCCTCTACAGCTTTCTGGGGTAGTGAGGGAAATATCTTGCTTCTCTATTCTTCTAGCCAAAGTAAACAGCCTCACAATAGACTCCATCTCATTTAATCCATTTATTTCCCTTTGCAGACCTTTTGGCTGGAATTGTTACATTGGATGCAGGAAGTGGGAATCAAGGTTAATCTTGACATCACAATTCAACTTTTGTCCCGGCTGTGCTGACAGGAGAGATTTTAAACTCATGGGAGGGCAGGTTGGCTTTGAGTTCGGCCAATTGCCTGAGATGGAGATGGGATCCTGTTAAAATTCCCCCTCTGTTCAGAGATACTTTGCCCAAGTTCTTCAGATCAGCGTAAATCTCCACTCACTCCCACTACACCCCATCACCCCCATCACCGCTTCTCCCCTACTTCCCCTCACCGCCTCTCATCAACTATTTCCTCATCTCTCCACTACCCTTGCAACCATTTCATTAGGCACATCACCTACCCACCCTTATCACCTTCACTCCCCACCCCCACCCCCTCAACTCTCTTCATCTCCTCAACCCTAAACCCCTCATCCCTTCCCATATCATGCCATATCCTCTCCCCTACCGCCAATGCACCTACCCAGCATCCTCTTCATGAACAGAACACACAAGCCCTATAACATCTTAAAGTCATTGAAAAGCTCTTAATTATGTCAAAATAAATACATCTCTTGAGTAGACATTTAAATAAAACATTGTCATCATCAGAAGCTCCTAAATCTGTCAAAGACATCAAATTTCCTTTCCCAACAAAGCTGAATAAGCAAACTCTGCGCTTCAGAACCCATTAGTGCTTTTGAAGACAGCCAAAAGCTTATGCATCTGTCAAAGCTTGTAAATAGCCCAATAGATGACTGGGATGATCTGCAAAGAAAAATTGAAAGCATATGGGAAGAGTTTAAAGAATCAACTTGATCTGACACTGGGTTAACATTTCAATATTATACAAGGCTTTATCCAGTGGGCAAACTATTCTAATGCATCTGAAGACTTTTCCCTTTACAATGTTGTTTGTTCATTTCACCCCACCCCACTCACCCACTGCTCCCCTCTAAACCAACACGTATGCAGCCCTCAAAGCTTCAGGGATTGGGTTGGGACTTCTGAATGCGGACTCAAACCATCTCGAAAGGCTAACTTTCTACATGCATGAATGCAAGTCATTTTTATTATTCATTAACAGGATGTGGGTGTTACTAGCTATGCCAGCATTTATTGCCCATCCCTAATTGCCCTTCCGAAAGTGACAGAGAGCTGCCTTCTTGAATGGCAGCTGTCCATGTGGTGTAAGTTGGCCCATAGTGTTATACAGAGGGGAATTTCCAGATTTTGACCCAGCGACAGTGAAAGAACAGCAAAATATTTCCAGGTCAGGATGTTGTGTAGTTTGGAGTACAACTCTCCCCTCAACCTCTTGTCTTTTATGGAGAAATGGAGAAAGTCTGATACATCGAAGGACTTCGAAAAAGCTTTGATTGCTTTACTTAAGGCATCCATGGGATGGACCGGACCTGGAGTTGGATTCTGCTGCTGAGGCTATCAGGACTGCAGAGGGGGGGACCATGGCAATTGAAAGACTCCTTTAGCAAGAAAGAGTGCTAGTCGTAACAAGTCCCACATAAGTATGAAAGAGGCTAATGTGAGAAAGAGGTGGTGGTCAGGGCTTTCTTGCTGGTGGTTGTGGGGATCGGATAAGGGGGGTAGGAATTGGGTGGCGGTGGGGGGCAATGATTTTGTGCTGCACATCATCTGACAACATGCTGAGCAATAGACGGTATGGAAGGTGCACAGCCTTCAGGTTCTCTAAGGACAATTCTCATGAACTCCTTTGATGTCTCACACAGGTCTCAGCAACGTGTGGCTACATCAATTGGCAAGGACACACAACACACTAATGCACCATCCATGGCTGTAGATACCAGCACCTCGGTGGGTCCATTTGTGCAACGACAGTGAGTGGCACTGAGTAAGGAATGCCAGGGTGAAGGAAGAGGATTTTTAAAAATTCTTTCAGGGGATATGGGCATTGCTGGCTAGGCCAGCATTTATTTCCCATCCCTGATTTCCCTTGAGAAGGTGGTGGTGAGCTGCCTTCTTGAACCGCTGCAGTACATATGGTGTAGATACACCCACAGTGCTGTTAGAGATGTTAGAGTTCTAGGATTTTGATCCAGCGATAGTGGAGGAACGGTGATATAGTTCAAAATCAGGATGGTGTGTTGCTTGGAGGGGACCTTGCAGGTAGTGGTGTTCCCATGTATCTGCTGCCCTTGTTCTTCAAGGTGATAGAGCTCGCAGATTAGGAAGCTGCTATAGGAGGAGCCTTGATGCGTTGCTGCAGTGCATCGTGTGGATGCTTCACACTGTTGCTACTGTGCATTGGCGGTGGAGTGTGTTGCACGTTTTACTTGAGTGTATTACGCGTTTATTGGAGTGTATTAACACACCTTCGTTTAAAGGCCGTGTGCTTAACACTGCTACAGCTCTGTGTGTGTCTTTTCAGCTCGGAGTCGCCAGGTGCCGTATATAGACACCTCACAAGTATTTCAAGGTCAGGTTCAAAGTAATAAAACTATACACCGATTAGTAAGTTCAAACGATTAATATTTATTATATAAATATAATAAATACGCATGCACACGCTAAAGACTAATACTTATTTCTACTATTAAATGACTAAATACTTATCTAAGTAGGAACCAGCAAGGTCAGGGGACAAGGCCTTTGTTCCTTTCTGGGCTGCCCCTTCTGTTCACTTATAGTCGAATAATGTATAAGTAATGCCGGGTTCACGTAGCGAGTAAGTTTTGGCACTTACTGAACGATGGCTGGTGCTCAACGGCCGGTGATGAAAGGCAGGATCTGGAGGCTGGAGTCGGAGTCGAAACAGCAAGCCGGAGCAACAACAGACAGCGAGGCCGGAGAAAAACAGCAACGGAGCCGGAGCACAACAGACAGAACCATGTGCGGGGTCTATCTTTATAGGTCCCCAATGTCCGTGCCTTTTCGGGGCGGGCCTTTACCTGCCATGTATCCATTGGGCCATTTCCCAATCGATATCTTACAAATCCCCCAATCTGAGGGTCTCTTCTCGATGGGTGGGGCGGTCTCTAGGGTCTTTTGTGATGGATACTTCTGGTGCCGTTTCGTCTGGGCGTCCACTCAAAGTATCCATTCAAACCCAAATGTTGCTATTGTGAGTGCCCAGATCTGGATTGCCTCATTACTATGCAAAGCGTTTTGCTATTTACACCTTTGGTTGAGATCTTTCACCTGGCCATAAACTGGTTTCGTTACGTGCAGAATGCTAATTAGCCTTTGCAGACTGCTTGTCCTGGCTAAGACTGTTTTCTCCCTACAGTCTTAGCAGTTCTCCATTTTGTTAGCCCAGTGTCCATCTTAGGTGGCTACAAGTGAAAGCAACATGGAGGGAGTGAATTTTGAAGGTAGTGAGTAGGGTGCTAATCAAGTGGGCTGCTTTATCCTGGATAGTGCCAAGCTTCTTGAATGTTGTTGGAGCTGCACTCATCCAGGCAAGGGGAGAGTATTCCATTGCACCCCTGATTTGTGCCTTGTAGATAGTGGACAGGCTTTGGTGAAATCAGGCAGTTAATTACTCTCCGTAGAGAATTCCCAGCCTCTGACTTGCTGTTGTAGCTGCAGCATTTAGAAGGATGATCCAGTTCAGTTTATGGTCAATGGTAACTCCCAGGATGTAGATAGTGGAGGATTCAGCAATGGTAATGCCACTGAATGTCAAGGATAAGTTGGATTCTCTGTTGTTGGAGATGGTCATTGCCTGGCACATGTGTGGCAAAAAATGTTCATTGCCATGTATCAGCCCAAACCTCAATGTTGTCCAGCTTTTGTTGCATTTGGACATGAACTGATTCAGTATCTGAAGAATTGTGAATGTGCGGAATATTGTGCAATCATCAACAAACATCCCCACTTCTGACCTTGTGATGGAAGGAAGGTCATTGAAAACAGCTGGGTCTCTGGCACTACCCTGAGGAACTACATCCTGGGACTGGGATAATTGACCTTGGAACACCATAATCATCTTCCTTTGTGCTCAGTATGACCCCACCAGTGGAGAGTTTCCCCCGATTCCCATGTACCACAGTTTTGCTCGGGTTCCTTGCTGCCACACTCGGTCAAATGCAGCCAGTAAAGGCCAATTATTCCCACCTAACTTTCACCTCTTGAGTTCAGCTCTTTTGCCCATATTTGGACAAAACAATTCCTTGTGCAATGAGGCCCTCACAGTGTCTAAAGGTACGAGTAGGCTGACTTTACCTCCTCCAGTGCAATAAAGGGAGCACCGCATTTAAATGTTAGAAAATATGATGCACTGTCATATAGAGTACTAACTGGATTTCTGTGGATATGTCAAATATGCTAATGGAAATTGTGGAGGATTTGATGGTCTGAGAGCCAAGAGGTAATAGCAGAAGGGAAAACAAAGATGGAAAGAGTATTGGGAGAGACAGTTAGTACCAGAACAAAGAATAGTAATATATTAGTTGAGGTCAGCATTAGAGGGAAAGTAACAAAGTCTAAATTAGGGTTAAAGTGCATGTAGTGAATGCATGTAAAGTGGTAATTAAAAATGTTGAGTCACAGACATAGATAGCCACATGAAAATATGATTGTGCAGTGATAATAGGAGACCTTGCTCAAAGAAGGGCACGACTTAATACTAAGTATTCCTGATATGAGGGCTGCACGGTAGCACAGTGGGTAGCACTGTTGCTACACAGCTTCAGGGAGCCAGGTTCGATTCATGGCTTGGGTCACTGTCTGTGCGGTGTCTGCACGTTTTCCCCGTGTCTGCGTGGATTTCCTCCAGGTGCTTCGGTTTCCTCCCACAAGTCCTGAAAGACGTGATGTTAGGTAATTTGGACATTCTGAATTATCCCTCTGTGTAGCTGAACAGGCGCCGGAATGTGGAGACGAGGGGTTTTTCACAGTAACTTCATTGCAGTGTTAATGTAAGCCTACTTGTGACAATAAAGATTATTAAATTATTATCATAACATGTTCAGGAAAGATAGGAAAGGAAGAGGGCTGACAATATTGATTAAGTAGAACATTGCAGTAAACATGATGTTCCAAAGTGTTAAGGACAGAATCTATCTGGCTAAAGCTAAGAACAGAATGGCTGCAGATATATTTCCTCAGTCTAGTTTGCAGAGCGTCAACTAGTTAGAAATACATTTGCAAGAAAATTATAAAAGAAGTTCAAGGATTATACCCCAACTAAGCACAATACTTTGGATGCTGGAATCTGAAACAAAATCGGCGGATGCTGGAAAAACTCAGCAGGTTTGCCTGCACGATTGGAGAGGAGCACCATTAATGGGCGCAGTTTACCAGCGGAATAATTGTAACAGTGACAAACTCTGTCTTTTCGTTTGTTTCCTTAGCCCTTTTGCAGTCGCTGTCTGCTTATTTGAACTTTTCTGCGTACCTTTCTCAGCTGTGCCTTTCCTCTCACAGCTTTGCTTTTGCCTTATTCTATTGTCTTGTCTCAGTTGTTTTTTTAATGAACTGGTCTTAAGATCTCTGCCTGCAAAATCAGTCTCATGGCAGAGTCATATGGCTATGGAAAGTCGGATGTTTCAATCAGACATTCCAAAATCCAGACAGGTGTCACAATAACATCATTGTTCTGCTGAGAACACAAGAATATAAGACACAGAAGCAGTAGAAGACCATTCAGCCCGTTGACCCAGCTCTGCCAATCAATACAAACGTGGCTGATCTTGGGCTTCAGCATAACTTTCCGGTCAAGCCGATAGACTTGACTAAACCGACCTGTTGTATGGCATATACTTCATCAGACTCATCTGCTGGTATCTAGCCTGTGACCATCTGTATTGGCTGGTTTTGTTTATTTCTGGCCAAATACTTGTGTCCAAAGTGATTCTGCCTCTTGCAGTTAAAACACCACTTTTTCCATGCTGGAAATATTTTCTACTCCCACAAAGAAATTTTTCCATTTCCTTTTCCTGTGCAAGCTGTTCAGCCTTTTGTCTGCAATTGCTCCCATTGTATGGTTTGGACCGTCTCTCAGCATAATTTACCTCTTTTGGTTGCTCTGCCATGCATATGCTCGAGATAACGTTTCACAGCTTTTACATTTCGACATATATGTATCGCTTTCTTTAGCGTCCATTTCTCATCTTTCAGCAGGCTTGCTCTAACCAAAGGTCTATCACACCTAAGACTAATTTACCTTTAATCAGGTTATCTTTTAGCTGTCCAAATTCACATAATTCTGCCAGCCGTGTCACTGCTGTCATGCACCTTTCAATGTCCTAATTTTCACTCTGAACTCCAGTGTTGAATACATAACGTTGATGTGTAACATTCACTGGGGACTCAAACTGCATTAAAAACGTTCAAAATCTCTGCTGTCTCTTTTCTTTGCTCTTCAGTTAGATTTGGGGTGGCATACACTTTGTAGTAGTCCCTTCCCACCAGTGTTGAACATGTAGTTTCTCTTCTCTTTTCAGGTATTTTAATTAAGTCTCATAGATTTGCCGTTGGAAGTGTAAAAACTGCCAGTCTTGCTATGTATCACCATTCATTTCACCTGAAGATGGGAGTGGAAAATTAACTCTTTTACTCACTCAATAATCTACCTGCAGCCTTTGTGTTTGTTTTTCGTTTGTTTCCTTAATCCTTTTGCAGTCGCTGTCTGCTTATTTGGACTTTTCTGCGCACCTTTCTCAGCTGCGCCTTTCCTCTGAAGCCAGTATTTCACTCACAGCTTTGCTTTTGCCTTATTCTATTGTCTTGTCTCAGTGAGCTTCTTTAATGAACTGGTCTTAAGATCTCTGCCTGCAAAATCAGTCTCATGGCAGAGTCATATGACTATGGAAAGCCGGATGCGTCAATCAGACATTCCAAAAGCCAGACAGATGTCACAATAACATCATTGTTCTCCTGAGAACACAAGAATATAAGACACAGAAGCAGTAGAAGGCCATTCAGCCCATTGGCCCTGCTCTGCCAATCAATACAAACGTGGCTGATCTTGGGCTTCAGCACAACTTTCCGGTTGGCTCCCCATATCCCTTGATTCCCTCAGAAACTGTCTGTCTATCCCAGCCTTAAATGTATTCAAGGCGAACGCACGACTTCCAGAGATAGTGAATTCCAAAGATTCACAACCCTTTGAGTGAAGTAATTACCCCTCATCTCAATGCAAAATGATTGGTTCCTTTTCTTGAGGCTGCATCCTGTGCTTTAGAATGTGTCGCTTGCTGTCTGTGCAGGATGCCGAGTTGGCCTTGGGCCTGGGCCCAATATGAGGATCAGCAACCCATCACTAATGGTGCTGACAACCACTTTATCAGCCGAAATGCCAGGCTCTGCTCCAAACACAATTGAGCTACAACACCTCCATTCAAATTGCAATAACGTTACGGAAAAACTGATTCAATGTTTCCTCAATTCAATCTTCAGGTCATGTTAGAAGTGGCCCAATTCTCACATTTGCAACGTTGTCCTGCGTGGAAAAGAAAACAGCAGTCAGCTCTTTTTAATGTGAAAACCTGAATGAGAGAGTCAGTCAGTGAAAGTTGTGCAAGCTGGATGTTTTATTATTTCAAACAAAAAAACAGTCAAAAGATTTTTAAAAACCACGCTGTGTGTTCTGTGGGAGTAGTCAGTGTTTTATTGTTAAAAAGCCTTTAAAATAAACAGTTATTGATCTGTTTAACATTAGGGAAGGGTTGAATGTTTCTACTCACACTGTTGACTAGCTGTAAATTCATTCTCGAGTAATGTTTCAAAGAACAAAGTACAAAGAACAAAGAAAAGTACTGCACCAGGCCCTTTGGCCCTCCAAGCCTGTGCTGACCATGCTGCCCATCTAAACTAAAATCTTCTACACTTCGTGGGTCCGTATCCCTCTATTCCCATCCTATTCATGTATTTGTCAAGATGCCCTTAAATGTCATTATCGTCCCTGCTTCCACCAGCTCCTCCAGCAGCGAGTTCCAGGCACCCACTACTCTCTGTGTAAAAAACTTGCTTCGCACATCTCTTCTAAACCTTGCCCCTCGCACCTTAAACCTATGCCTCCTAGTAATTGACCCCTCTACCCTAGGTAAAAGCCTCTGACTATCCACTCTGTCTATGCCCCTCATAATGTTGTAGAACTCTATCAGGTCGCCCCTCAACCTCCGTCGTTAAATATCCGAGGGTATCAAACTATTCAGAAGGGCAGAGTGGATGGTAAGGGAGGTGGTGTAGCTCTGTTATTTAAGGATGACATCCGGGCAATAGTAAGGGATGGTATCGGTGCTATGGAGGATAAGGTTGAATTCATTTGGGTGGAAATCAGGAATAGCAAGGCGAAAAAGTCACTTATCGGAGTGGTCTATCGGCCACCAAATAGTAACGTTATGGTGGGGCAGGTAATAAACAAAGAAATAACTGATGATTGCAGAAATGGTACAGCACTTATCATGGGGGATTTTAATCTACATGTCGATTGGTTTAACCAGGTCGGTCAAGGCAAACTTGAGGAGGAGTTTATAGAATGTATCCACGATAGTTTTCGAGAACAGTATGTAATGGAACCTACGAGGGAACAAGCAGTCCTAGATCTTGTCCTGTGTAATGAGACAGGATTGATTAATGATCTCATAGTTAGGGATCCTCTCGGAAGGAGCGATCACAATATGGTGGAATTTAAAATACAGATGGAGGGTGAGAAGGTAAAATCAAATCCTAGTGTTTTGTGTTTAAACAAAAGAGATTACAATGGGATGAGAGAAGAACTAGCTAAGGTTGACTGGCAACAAAGACTTTATGGTGGAACAGTTGAAGAACAGTGGAGAACCTTCCAAGCGAGTTTTCACAGTGCTCAGCAAAGTTTTATACCAACAAAAAGGAAGGACGGTAGAAAGAGGGAAAATCGACCGTGGATATCTAAGGAAATAAGTGAGAGTGTCAAATTGAAGGAAAAAGCATAAAAAGTGGCAAAGATTGGTGGGAGACTAGAGGACTGGGAAATCTTTAGGGGGCAACAGAAAGCTACTAAAAAAGCTACAAAGAAGAATAAGATAGAGTATGAGAGTAAACTTGCTCAGAATATAAAAACAGACAGTAAAAGTTTCTACAAATATATAAAACAAAAAAGAGTGGCTAAGGTAAATATTGGTCCTTTAGAGGATGAGAAGGGAGTTTTAATAATGGGAGATGAGGAAATGGCTGAGGAACTGAACAGGTTTTTTGGGTCGGTCTTCACAGTGGAAGACACAAATAACATGCCAGTGACTGATATAAATGAGGCTATGACAGGTGAGGACCTTGAGATGATTGTTATCACTAAGGAGGTAGTGATGGGCAAGCTAATGGGGCTAAAGGTGGACAAGTCTCCTGGCCCTGATGTAATGCATCCCAGAGTGCTAAAAGAGATGGCTAGGGAAATTGCAAATGCACTAGTGATAATTTACCAAAATTCATCAGACTCTGGGGTGGTCCCGGCAGATTGGAAATTAGCAAACGTGAAACCACTGTTTAAAAAAGGAGGTAGGCAGAGAGCAGGTAATTATAGGCCAGTGAGCTTAACTTCAGTAGTAGGGAAGATGCTGGAATCTATCATCAAGGAAGAAATAGCGAAGCATCTGGATAGAAATTGTCCCATTGGGCAGACGCAGCATAGGTTCACAAAGGGTATGTTGTGCCGAACTAATTTAGTGGAATTGTTTGAGGACATTACCAGTGCGGTAGATAATGGGGAGCCAATGGATGTGGGATATCTGGATTTCCAGAAAGCCTTTGACAAGGTGCCACACAAAAGGTTGCTGCATAAGATAAAGATGCATGCCATTAAGGGTAAAGTAGTAGCATGGATAGAGAATTGGTTAATTAATAGAAAGCAAAGAGTGGGGATTAATGGGTGTTTCTCTGGTTGGCAATCAGTAGCTAGTGGTGTCCCTCAGGGATCCGTGTTGGGCCCACAATTGTTCACAATTTACATAGATGATTTGGAGTTGGGGACCAAGTGCAATGTGTCCAGGTTTGCAGATGATACTAAGATGAGTGGTAAAGCGAAAAGTGCAGAGGATACCGGAAGTCTGCAGAGGGATTTGGATAGGTTAAGTGAATGGGGTAGGGTCTGGCAGATAGAATACAATGTTGACAAATGTGAGGTTATCCATTTTGGTAGGAATAACAGCAAACGGGATTATTATTTAAATGATAAAATATTAAAGCATGCTGCTGTGCATAGAGACCTGGGTGTGCTAGTGCATGAGTCACAGAAAGTTGGTTTACAGGTGCAACAGGTGATTAAGAAGGCAAATGGAATTTTGTCCTTCATTGCTAGAGGGATGGAGTTTAAGACTAGGGAGGTTATGCTGCAATTGTATAAGGTGTTAGTGAGGCCACACCTGGAGTATTGTGTTCAGTTTTGGTCGCCTTACTTGAGAAAGGACATACTGGCACTGGAGGGTGTGCAGAGGAGATTCACTAGGTTAATCCCAGAGCTGAAGGGGTTGGATTACGAGGAGAGGTTGGGTAGCCTGGGACTGTACTCGTTGGAATTTAGAAGGATGAGGGGGATCTTATAGAAACATATAAAATTATGAAGGGAATAGATAGGATAGATGCGGGCAAGTTGTTTCCACTGGCGGGTGAAAGCAGAACTAGGGGACATAGCTTCAAAATAAGGGGAAGTAGATTTAGGACTGAGTTTAGGAGGAACTTCTTCACCCAAAGGGTTTTGAATCTGTGGAATTCCTTGCCCAGTGAAGCAGTTGAGGCTCCTTCATTAAATGTTTTTAAGGTAAAGATAGATAGTTCTTTGAAGAATAAAGGGATTAACGGTTTTGGTGTTCAGGCCGGAAAGTGGAGCTGAGTCCACAAAAGATCAGCCATGATCTCATTGAATAGTGGAGCAGGCTCGAGGGGCCAGATGGCCTACTCCTGCTCCTAGTCCTTATGTTGTTATGTTCCAGTGAGAACAAACCGAGTTTATTCAACCGCTCCTCATAGCTAATGCAATTCCTGTTTGCTTGAAAGATTGTGGTGAAATGTGCTTTAGAACCTGGAAGTACAATCCAGTTCCTGGCATTTACTGGATCTCAATATAAAATTTCTGACCTCCTTCAGGCTAACTTTCTCTTTACTCAGTATCACACAGAGCAGTTGAGACGACTGGTATAGATGCATTTAAGAGGGAACTAGCCAAAGGCATGAGGTGGAAAGTTCTAGAAGGATGTATTGATGGGGCAAGGTGAAGTAAGATGGCCATGAACAGCATGGACCTGATTGGCTGAATGGTGCATCTATGCTGAGAATATTATGTTCATGTTACGCATGCAATTAGAACTCCTCATGTCAAGATGAGGGTGAGGTTCTCCATCCCAGGACTCACCTGTCAAGGCAATGATGTCTGCTCCGAGGCACAGGGTCTTGGCCATTGATGACCTATCTACAAATGGGCCTTCTTGACGGCTCGGTTTCTATCTGCGCCCAAGTCGCCCAGCTTGTGCCGGGCCCGCCTCTGACCCCTCACTACTTCCAGGGTCACCTCCCCACCCCCCCACACCCCCCCCACCCCCCCACACCCCCACACACCCCCCACCCCCTCACACCACCCCCCACCCCCCCACACCACCCCCCCCCCCCCACACCCCCCCCAACTCCTCCTTTACCCTGACCACTGGCCCAAAAATCGGTAGTTCGAACTGTCATTTTTAAAGGTTAGTTTCGTAGAGCTGGGAATTCTCCTGTATCTTCGTGCCTGACACAGAAGTGAAACTCTATGGCCACCATTTTCCTGGCCAGCCATCGTAATAATAATCGCTTTTAGTCACAAGTAGGCTTCAATGAAGTTACTGTGAAAAGCCCCTAGTCGCCACATTCCTGTGCCTGTTCGGGGAGGCCAGTATGGGAATTGAACCCACAGTGCTGGCCTTGTTCTGCATTACAAGTCAGCTGTTTAGCCCACTGTGCTAAACCAGATGCTGAGCATCAGGATTGAATCATGCTTCACGTTGCGTTCGTGAACTTTGAAATATTTGGCCCTGATGGATGGTTGGCGAGCCACATCTCATTTCTAGTTTGGTGCTGGTTAAGGCACAGGGGCCGGGATTCTCCCCCAACTGATGGGCAGGCCGTACCAGCGCTAAAGAGTGACGTAAACCTCTCCGGCATCGGGCCGCCTGGAAGTTGCGGAATCCTACACACTTCCGGGGGCTAAACCGGTGCTGGAGTCGTTGGCGCTGGGCCATCCAGCAAGGAAGGGCATCCACCGGCCAGCACGAGTTGGCGCATGCGCAGGAGTGCCAGCATATTCTGGGGCATGCGCAGAACCGCTGGTGTGATCCCTGCTCATGTGCAGGGGGTTTCTTCTCTGCGCCGGCCATGGCGGAGCTTTACAGAGGCTGGCGGGAAGGGAAAGGGTACCCCCATAGCACAGGCCCGCCCACAGATAGGTGGGCCCCGATTGCCGGCCAGGCCAATGTGGGCGCCGCCCCCCCGGGCCGGATCCATCTGCACCCCTCCAAGAACTCCGCAGGTTGCCCTCAGAGCCAGGTCCCGCCGGTATGGACCTTGTATATTTCACGCCGGTGGGACTGGCCGAAAACGGGCGGTCGATCGGCCCATCAGGGCCCGGAGAATTGCCAAGGGGGCCACTGCCAACGGCCCCCGACCGGCGCGACAGCCGGCACGGAGCGGTGGGGCATGATTCACGCCGCCACCCGGCGATTCTCAGACCCGGCGGGGGGAGTCGGAGAATCCCGCCCAGGGACACTCCCATCAGCACAGGTGTATTGCAGTCATAAACTGGACTTAAAAAAAAAGACAATCAGGATCAGTCTAATGGTGACCACGAAACAAAACCATAGCCAATTGTCCTAAAAACCCATCTGGTTCCCTAATGCCCTTTAAGGAAGGAAATTTGCCATCCATATCTGGTCTGGCCTACACATGACTCCACACCCACAGCTATACGATTGACTCTTAAATGCCCTTTGAATTGACCGAGCAAGCCACTCAGTTCAATGCCAATTAGGGATGAGCAGCCAACATGCCATAAAATTAGTTTTTTAAAGTTGAACGTTACAGCTTGGTGGAAGCCTCAATGCTCTTCAAGTGAAGAGTACAGGAGTTGGCATGTACAATATTCAAACAGAATTAAGCATGGACTGTGTACAGCATTAATGCAGCAAGGTATTACCAGAAATTGAGAACCTATAGATATGAGATCAAAATATGAGGATTATTTCCGCTGGAGCAGGGAAATCTTTGAGGAAAATAAATATTTCCTTTTAGACATCAGGTGCTGGATTCTCCGAAAATGAGGCTAAGTGTTGACGCCATCGTCAAAACGGTGGAGTTTCACAGCGGCGTCATTGGGCCCGCAAATGGAGCTATTCCGTGGTCCACAAGGGGCTAGCATGGGCGGAAAATGAAACGCACGAGGGAGTGGCCATTGATTCAGCCGGTCCGTAATCGTCGTGATGTCGCGGCTGCACTTAACCATTTTCCGCCCCACACACAGCGTCGCAGGCAATATGGCCGCCAGGAGAGCAGTGCCGCGATTTAGGGACGCCAAGTTGGAAACCCTCCTGGATGCCGGGAGGAGAGGAGGCTGGTGTTGTACCCTGGGCCGGGTCGGAGGTCGGCAGGTGCCACTGTTCGCCGTGCCTGGGCGGAGGTGGCAGGTGGCGTCAGTGTCGTTGGGCCGGTGGCCTGGACTGCAGACCAGTACAGAAAGAGACTGCACGATCTCCTCAGGTCAGCCAGGGTGAGTACCCAGCACTGTGCCCCTGGCACCAACCACCGACACACATGTGACCCGCCTGCGCCCCCCTCCTCCGCCCAGGGGGATGGTCCCACCCCCACCCTGACCCACATGGCTGCATCCACCCATGCCAGCCACAATGGCCTTATGCCCTGTGCACAAATGCCATCAGAGACCAAATCCCTGGGCTGCATGCGTCGGACCATCTAACACTGTTGCAAGTCCACGCATAACTGCCGGGAGCGGGAGATGACCGGAGGGCCTATCACAACTGCGTCCCCTCACAGTGCCCAGGCAGTGTCTAACCATACATGCTGTCTTGTGTCTTGCAGGACCAGCTGGAAATGGGCTCGGCCCATCTGGCCCCCCCAGCCAGTGCCAGGGCCGGTGCCCCCCAGGAACCCAAGCAGTCGGGGAGAGCAGTCGGAACACGAGGCCTCTGCCCGAGACGAGCCAGGACACCATGACCCAGGGGACAGACACACAGGACACCACGACACAGGAGACCCCGGACTTCGGGTCCGATGAGGACATGGACTTTTCGGCACTCCTCGCTCCAAATCCATCCACCATCTCAGAGACTATCACCTCGGTTGGGCTATTTAGTGAGGAGGCTTCTGGGACACTCACTGGTGCGCACTACACAGTTGATCCGGAACAGCAGGTGGATGTAGGAGCAGCTGGGGGGCCAGACGGTCGGGGGCCAGCAAGCCCCAGGAACAAGCTGCCGCCCAGATAGGACCCGGGCTCCTGGAACATCCATTCCCACCCATAATTCAGGTGCAGTCAGAGACCCAAGGACTAAAGGAAGGGATGACGGCCGGCTGCCAGCAGCTGCAGATGCAGGTGGAGGAGCCCAACCGCAGGGAGTGGTGCTGGTCATACGTGCCACCCAGGCCGAAACCGCACAGGTGGCGTCCGCGATGGAGTCACTGGGGGTGATGGTGTTGGCCATGGTTTCAGGTTTTGAAAGGCCTGGGGCATTCTGTGAAGCCGGGGGCAATGCCCAGGAAAGGACTGCCCTCTCACCAGCAGCCATGTGCCAGAGCCAGCTGCAGATTGCAGCGGCGCTCTTCATGTGGCCCAGTCACAGCAGTCCAGGGCTGAGAGCATCGGCCATTGCCCAGGTGCTGGCTGGCATCACACAGACCCAGACAGGGATGGCCCACTCCCTGTGCTCTATGACCGCTAACATACAGACCCTGGTCGATGCCAGAACGGGCATCCAGGACTGGCAGCGCCAGGTGTCGGTGGGCCTCGGGGTTTGTCTCCACTCATACCTCCGTCCTATGGAGTAACCTGGGTGGCCATCGGGCACCCTGAGGGAGGAGGAGGTAATGGAGCCCGTGCCGGTGACTCCTGCAGGGGAGGTGCCGGAACACCGCAACACCTCGGACTCTTCCCCTCCTGTCTCTGGTGCATCTGGTAGGCAGCGGGCAGAACAGGGTGGCACCATGCCACCCGGGACGCCCGAGTAGTAGCCGGGCCCATCCAGGCCGGGACGCCCCAGAAAACGTGCGCTAACGAGGACCCTAGTCGCAGGGCAGGAGTCTCAGAAGTCCGCCTCCAACTCAGAACGGTGGCGCAGTGGGTAGCACTGCAGCCTCACGGCGCTGAGGCCCCAGGGTTGATCCCGGCTCTGGGTCACTATCCGTGTGGAGTTTGCACATTCTCCCCGTGTTTGCATGGGTTTCGCCCCCACAACCCAAACATGTGCAGGGTAGGTAGATTTGCTATGCGAAATTGCCCCTTAATTGGAAAAATGAATTGGGTACTCTAAATTTATAAAAGGACGAAAACAAAAGAAGTCCGCCTCCATTTCTGCTGTACCGTCTGGGGAACCACCTAGGCGTAGTGTTAGGCCCTGTAAGGCCAGAAAGTTAGACACCAGTTAAGTTGGCACGGATGCAGGGCACAGTTTAGTTATAGGGGCTAGGGCACAGACTGTATATACTCTTCACATTAAACACATGTTAACACCGTAGAAAGTTGTCTCTGTGCTCTGTCTGATGGGTGCAGGGTTGGGGTGGTCAGTGATAGCCACTGTGGGTGAGGGGTGGTGGACAAGTGAAGCCCAGTGGATGGGCCGTGCAGCCTGGTCGGTGGTGAAGGGGTGTGGTATTGTGATGTCCGAGCCCCTGTCCAGCAACCCTCCCCCCCCCCATATTTGGTGAAATGTGCATTGACCAAAGCGTCCCGTGCTCGCTAGCCCAGTCGAAGGAATAGTGCGGCCTCCCATGCATGTCCAGCCCCCATGTCCCGCCCATTGTTCCCCTCCCTCTCATCCTCCTCATCTGATGAGGCATGCTTTTGCCCCTCATCCTCCTCCAGCACATCGCCCCTCTGCTGCGCGATGTTGTGGAGGGCGCAGCAGACCACAACGAGAAAGCCGACCCTGCTTGCCTCGTACTGGAGGGCCTCTCCAGAGCAGTCCAGGCACCTGAAGCGCAACTTCAGGACACCAAAGCACATCTCGACCACACGCCTCGTTGCACAATGAGCATTATTGTAGCGGGTCTCCGCTTCGGTCTGTGGCCTCCATTTAGGCGTCATCAGTCACAACCGCAACGGGTAGCCCCCTGTCGCCCAGCAACCAGCCCCGCAGCTGGGGGGTGTGTCCCTTGAACATGCCTGGGATCAATGATTGCGCCAACACAAACGAGTCATGTACACTGCCCGGGTACCGGGCGCAGACGTGCAGGATCCTCATCTAGTGGTCACAGATCACCTGAACATTCATGGAGTAGTACCCCTTCCTGTTCGTGAACATTGGCCTGTTATCCGCTGGTGGCCACAGGGCGACGTGCACCCCATCAATGACCCCCTGGACCCGGGGCATCCTGGCTTTGGCAGCGAAACCCGCTGCCCGGGCATCCTGATGGGAACGGTCCGCAAGGGCAAACAGGGCGTCAGTCATGGTGCGAATGCAGCTGTGCACCGATGCGTGTGAGATGCTGGACAGGTCCACATTCAGCGACTGGAACGATCCTGTGGAGTAGACGTTCAGGGCAACCGTCACCTTGACGGCCACCGGTAGCGGGTGTCCTCCCCAACTCACACGGGGTGCCAGGCGTGCCATCATGTGGCAGATGTGTCCAACGATTTCCCGGCTCATCCGCTGTCTCCTCCTGCATGCCCTGTCCGGGAGGTCCTGAAAGGACATGCAGAGTCGGTACAAGCGGGGTCTCGTCAGGCGCCTCCTTGGCACCACCATCACCTCCTCCCCCTCCTCCTTGTCCTGTTCCTCCCCTTCCTCCTCCTCCTCCTCCTCAGCCTGTCGGGCGGGTGGCCCTCCAGCCTGAGCGGCTGCCACCTGCCCATCTGCGGCCCGCTCTTCTGCTGCAGCCTCCGCCTTCTCTCTGCGCCGCCTCCTGATACTGCCACAGTGCTGAATGCAGGCCAGTGGCCCCCACCATGATGGCCAACATCGCTGGTTGGATCCCATCGTGATTTTCTGCAGGGGTGAGGGGAGTGAAAGTTATCATTGCGCATACACCCATGTACAACCAGGTGCCATGGGCTACATGGTTGCCCCAGTTGGCACCGCGCACCCCAGCCACTCATGCCCCCCCACCCCTGCCCATCGGCGACCTCGCTCCTGGCAGCCGTCCCTGCTGCCAGGGCCACCGTTTGATGCCATTGCTCTCACTGAGGGCTGCCCGTCGGTGTGACCCTTCGTTCACCCAGGGGCAGGGGTGGGTGGCCAACAAGATGCCTGCTGTAATGGGGCTCAGTGCTTGGGCTCTGCCCTATCATGTCAGGGGCTCCCCGACTGCACGGCCTGTCCATCCCCTCTTTCTCCTCCACCAACACTGGCAGCCCCCCCCCCCCCCCCACCAACCCCCACAGAAAGCATGGCTGGTGTCTGTTTCGGGAGCCCACAGTCCCCCCCCCCCCACCCCCCCCCCCCCCCCCCCTCCAACTCCTACCTCCTCCCACAGCTGCCTCAGCCAGCACGCCGGCATCACGCTTTTTTGTAGGTAGTTAGAACCACGCTGTTCCGCAGAATCGCTCAGGTCCTGTAGAATTGGTCGTCGGGTCACTTCATGCAATTCTCTGGGCCGCGCGGCGGATTAGTGGGGGGGGGGTCCAGAGAATCCAAAATTGCCACGAAACCGATTTCGGTGTCGGAGCCGATTCTCCGGCCAATCGCGTTTCGCGATTTCGGCGCGGGGCTGCGGAGAATCCAGCCCAAGTTTTCACAACCTCAGAGCATCCCAAAGCAATTTGCAGCCAATGAAGTACTTGGGAAGTATAGTCGTAGTTGTTTGTTTGCAATTGAAGCTGAGCAGCCTTTCACCTCCCAAGCTGGTGCCTGCTGACTTTTGGCGTTGCTGGTGGCACCTTGGCTCTTGTTCTTGGCCACCTTTTCAGCTTTGTCCAGGTCTCTGACAGGAGTTATGAACCATGTCTGGAGGAGATAGTCCCACTCACCCAGGAGTCAGTCTGTAACCTGATGCCATGCTTGAAATAAAGGTATCAGAAAGGCTGGCACAGTCCTGAGATTGCTGGTAGCAAACCAGGCACAATGCCTGTGAGCATTGGATATTGAGCAAGTGGAGATCCCTGAATTTTAGAAAGATACCAGGAAGGTGATTGGGAGCTCACAAGGCAATGTGGGTGCATTCGGGGGAACCTTGCAAACTGGGGAAATCTACAATGTGGTGAAGCTTAATTCTCCCAGGTCCAGATCCCCTCTGTCTGTGGGGAAACAGTGTCAGGGTTCCTCCTGGCATTTGGAAGTTTAGTAACCCTCCCCCGGTGCAACAACAAACTGCAAACTGGGAGATGTCAGGAATGTGACCTGCTGCCGCTTGAAAGGAGCTTATCGCAAGAGTCACAGTTACCTTGTTAGCCATATGCATTGCTGTCCATACCTTAGCTTGAGACTGACTTTGTGCCTGCAGAAGGTGACAGCCTCCTTGGTGAATCAAAGGCACCGGAGACATTTATTAATGAGCCCGATGTTAACCCTGTGAAAGTGAATAGACCTGGAGTGAGTTAAGATCTCACCAATTGTTCCTGAGGAAAATTAATGCCGCAAGAGTGAAAACTGTGGGTTCAGCACCCTCCACAGTGACCTCTGCCTCTTCCCTCTTTCGACAGCTGCTGGTTCACTGTGGTGTTTTTCCACTCATCCTCCAGCCTAGAAGGCAGCTCAGTAAGACAATTTAAGAATGTGAGCAAGGTATCACACAATGGGGCATTCAAATCACAGAACTCTAATTTGAATAATGTGGTGAATGTATTCACCATAATACATGTATAATACTGTATCCTATGACCTATGACCTGGAAGTGGTGATACGAGCTGCTTCCAGGTACTGTACTGTAACCCCGGTATGGCTCCACCTCTGGCTCCGCCCTCACTGGGGCCATATATAGACCGGCCGCCTCTGGGCGGCATTCATCTGTACAACCGACTCTGGCTAGGCAAGCTCATGACTAATAAAGCCAACTGTTCACTCGCTTTCTCTACCTCTTGGTGAATTGAAGGTATATCAAATACATTGAACTGGATTTTACCAGCCTTCTGGAGATGTGCTTTGCAGTGAGAAACCTCATAAAATGGCCATGGGAGGGGAGCTAACATCTTCCCGCCCTCAAGGGAAGGAACCTAATTAGCGGCCCACTGAATAAAGGGGGGTGCCAATTAAACTCAATACATGTCAAAATAAAGAGGCACTTCCCACACCCTCCATCATTTCACCAGCATTGGTGTGTGAGGGCACTGCCAGATAAACCCTAAGAGCCTTCCAGGAGTGTTTGTGATCAGGAAGCAAGTTTCCTTTGCACTCCGATTGGCCTGCTTCCCGCTGGATAGCCACTAATTGACCATTCGATGCTTGATTGGAAGCATGATGGACTCAGCTGACCAGCTCTCCCTCACCTTGCCGAGAAACCCAGCCTGAAATAATTTTTCCTTTATTTCCCTCTTGGATTAATTCATAACTAGCTTGCAATTATGTCCCCTAGTTTTGGATTTTCCCATGGGGTCTTTTCTAATTCTTCCCTTTTCTTATAAAAACAAACCCCAAGTATCTGCTCAACCTCCCCCTATCGCTGTAATCTCTCATTTCTGTACTGTTCAGTCTTCTCTTTCTCAGGAAATGTGAATCAGACTGCTCAGTATTTCCTGGTAGTTGTAAATATTGTTGGAAATTTTTAGATACTTTCTCCGGTGCTTTCATGTCCTTTTTTAAATATGGAATAAGAAAGGAGTGGGCTCAAGCAGAGTGTAAACATCAGCGTAGACCTGTTGGACAAAATTGTTTGTTTCTGTGCTGAGAGTACTGTGGGTGGGATTTCCCAGCCCTTTCTGTGGACAGGATCTTCCAATCCCATTGAAGACAACCTCACCATGGCTGGCTTCCTGACAGTGGGACCAGGCAAGCCTGGGGAGGTGGCCGCATAAACCAGAGATCCAGAGTAATGCTTTGGGGACCCAGGTTCAAATCCCGCCACTGCAGGTGGCAAATTTGAATTCAATAACAATTCTGGAATTAAAAGTCTAATGATGTCCATGAAACATTTTTCGATTGTCGTTAAACAAACACCTGATTCAATAATGCCCTTTAGGGAAGGAAATCTGTTGTCCTTACCTGGTCTGGCCTACATGAGACTCCGGACCCACAGCGATATGGTTGACTCTTAACTGCCCCCTCAAGGGCAATTAGGGATGGGCAATAAATGCTGGCCCAGCTTGCGATGCCCACGCCTCATGAACGAATATAAAAAAGCCACACAAAAAGTCGCAGACATCAGCGAGACCGGAACTTTCCGCTGGTGGACAATGATGAGCTGCCTCCGTCATCTGAAAATACGCTGAGGCGGTGGGGGTGGGGGGGGTGGGGGTGTGGGTTGGGGGGAGGGGGAGGATAGGTTAAGAGGAAACCCGGCAGAAACATTCAGAAGGTGAAGGACTACCATTGGGTAGAACAATGTCTGCTGGACAATACCAAGAGGACTTAAATTCAAGAATATCACAATTAAAAACAAAGAGAGAGATTAGGACAAAGGCTTCCACGCAGCCAATTGCTCAGGCAGCGCTATCAGAAACAGTGATAGAAACAGAATCCATAAGAGGTTTCAAAAGAGAGACAGATAAATATTTGAAAAAAATCTGAAAGAGACATCGGGAATGGGCAGGGAAATGGGACTAAGTGGATCATTCTTTCAGAGAGCTGGAGCAGGTGCAGAGGTTCAAATAGACTGATTTTATTTCCCGGGGAGTAAGTGTCAGGCTTGGAAGAAAGAAGATTTGTGTTCATATAACACTTTAGCACATCTCTTGGGACAATTTGTGTGGAGGACAGATATTATTTGTCTTTAAAAGTGCACTATAAATTAGTTATAGAACTAATAAACTCCAAAAGCACAGACAATACTTCAGAGAGTGAAAGCGAGGGACAGTGTTCCCAGCTGAGCTCTTGCCTTTCGTTCTCTGCGACAATAACACACAATAAATTGTGCAGTGATTTTTCAGGCATTTTGTGACTGATTAAAATGTGGCAAACATTTTATGGCGAATAACATTAAGATACAGCCTGAGCAGCTAAAGTGAAGCTTAATCTCATTAGCTACCGCATTTCACAGCTCACTGGCTTGTCATGTCGGTGTATGCTTCACCTATTATTCGCACCGTTAGTGGGATGGAAATGCTATGTGAGCTGGAGGCGTAGCAAAATTCTGCAAGTTGTGAAGCTGTCAAGGAGAACAAACTTTAAAGTTTACTCGGAGGGGCAACCAGTTCGAAGGCTTTGGTAAAAAAGAGAAATTCCTTTGTTGAGCTCTTACAATTTATTTGAACTGAATCCTAAAGGTACCAAATTTGGATGCAGCGAAGACTCTTTCTGTCAATACAAATTCTTCGAGCTATGGTGATGGCACAGAATCAAAAGGCCAGTGCCGCGTAAAAGGAAGCACAATTCTGAGATCGCAAATCAACCCAGCTGGCACATTGCAGCTCCTACAGCCAGTTGTACTTTAGGTTCTTTTGCCTGGAAAGTGTACAGGAGAATGTAATAAACAACCGGCCCCAAACAAAGGATGGACTTTTAAAATTGTAATTACAGAACAAACTCCTGTGAAAGCAAAAGAAAAACGGCGGAGAAAATAGTCAACAAATGCAAATGATTCAAATAAAATCGTGCCTTCTCGGCTTCATGTTCGGATCTCGTGCTCAGGGTAAGGCGGCCTATGTGAAATGAACGCCAAAAATGAGTGAGCTGGAAAACAGAATTAAATCCAAAGAAAGCGGGATCACGAGGTGTATGGAAAACATTTCCTATGAATGCTCCATTATTACATTTCACCAGCAAAAGATAATCAATGGTTTACAGGTGCCTGCAGAGGGCAGGTGAATGAGTTTCAAACATATCTGGAATTATTTCATCATCTTCTACTTTAGTGATATTTCTATTTGACCTTCTGCCTGTAACTGAAACAGATGCTCATTGGCAAGGTTTAGGCAAAGAACTAAGTGAAGATTTTAAAGATTACCATTTAAAATTTATATTATAATTAAAACTTCATTTCAATGGGAAATTTTTCACTTTCAGAGCATGATGCAGTTTTCAGGCAATAATCATGTTGTGGTGCCAACTTCATCATTAGGCCATGACCTTTGCAGATCATGTAGGGCTATGCCTGCATGAAGAGGACACCCTCCCTGTGCCTGAATGCCCAGAGTAAAGTGGCAGCAGGTGTAACATGCCTGGTACTTCACCCCCGCCCCCATTCATGCCATGCTGAAAGGCGGGCTCAGATTTTTACATTTTATTATCATTTACAAGTAAAATCCAATCAGAGGCCGGCAGCTCTTCATTGCAGGTGGTGCTAGTGGAAGTGGAAAGCAGTTCATAGAATTCCTACAGTGCAGAAGGAGGCCATTCGGTCCATCGAGTATGGAACGACCCACCGAAAGAGCACCCCACCTAGGCCCCCACCCCCCCCCACCCCACCCTATCCCCATAATACCACCTAACCTTTGAACATTAAGGGGTAATTTAGCATGGTCAGTCCACCTAACCTGCACATCTTTGGACTGTGGAAGGAAACCGGAGCACCCAGAGGAAATTTATGTGGGTATGGGGAGAATGTTTTGACTCCACACAGCTGCCCAATGTCGGTAACAAACCCGAACTGCAGGCGCTCTGAAACAGCAGTGCTAATCACTGTGCCATACACCCACCAGAGGCCCAGGATCAAGGAAGCACTCCAAGCGAAGGATGAATAAGTGATGGGAGTGGCGGGGAGTGCTGGATGTCGTTGACTAGGGGAGTCAGAGGAAAGAGGGCAGGGTGTTGGCTTTCAGAGATCCTCCATTCCTGATGTTGGGTCCTTTCATCAAGCACGAGGTGTCTTTGAACAATCCCACCCACCCTGCAGCTGCCTACCGCGGTTGAATACCAGAAGCAGAGAGATGGAACCCTGACTGGCTGATCGGCTACGAAAACCTTCAACAAGCCTTCCCTCACTGGTCTTAATAAGGGCAGAGGAAGGAAGGAAGATGGTACGTGTAATGTTTTTGTCGGATGGCCTGATTTATATTACAAGAACACTTGTAGCTAAAGCTATAAATGATTTATTAACATTAACTATGGGTCAAATATTTACAAAACAACAGATGAATAACAGTATGAACATGCACAAGCGACATTTCTAGTCAGTCTGAGGTCACCTAACTCTAACATTAACTTATATACTAATGAGACTCCGAGTGGTCAGTCGGTGTGTGACCTTGCTGCTCAGAACTTGTAGATTCAATGTTCTCCATGACATTTTCATGCTCAATAACTGCTGAACTATCTGACACTGCAGCTGACGTTGATTCTGACTTAGATTTGGCATCCATTACGTTGTCGTGAACATCTTCTCCGGTTTTCAAGAGCGTGCAATGATTTCTTCTTCAAACCACCTCATGCACGATGATTTTTTAAAAAAACCAACCCTTATTCTGTAGGAGTGAGGCACTACTTTTCCACGTACAATGGCTTTTCTTGAGCAATTGCATGAATCCTCTATTCTCACAATGTCATCACTACTCAGAGGTGGTAAAGTTCCAGACACTCTATCATAGAACTGCTTTAGTTTGGTTTAATGTATTGCATTTCCTCCAGTATCAGTGTATGCTCCTCCGTCTTTTCCAAGTGTGGAAGTGTGGTATGCAACCTTCTAATCAGGAGGATCTCTGCTGGCGATCTACCATGTGACAATGGTAATGCATTGTAACATGATTTCACGAGATGTGGATCAGATTGGCTGTCCATTGTTTTCTGTAATGATCATTTTACAATGTGTACACTTTTTAGTTAAGATCTTTGGGATCCATGACTATATGAGCAACACCATTTTTTTGTTTCACACATACCATTGAACTTACCCAATTGGTATGTTCTGGTATCTTCTTGATAACTTATGGTTTCGCATCTGAAAAGGGTGGTAGGGTAGAAATGAGATTGACATGACATGCGGATCTACATCTTCAGCAATTTCACCCTTGAATACAATACAAAAAATGGTTTGTATTGGTGCTTTAGATAATGCATCATTTTCAAATTATATCTCGTTAGTGAATGGTAGTGCACTAAAATCAGTGAACACATTGCTGAATTTGCTGATAATGTTCTCAGAATCGTTGGAGTGTTGATCCAATCCTATTTGGATGCTATAGACCAACTGCACTAGATCTAATTCTTCACAGGACTGATCACCGAATAATGAATCCAAGCCCTTGGAAACAATATAAAATGGGACGGAATTAACTGTGTTCTTCACCACCACACTCAGGTCACAAGCACCATAACATTATAATGTTATAATCTCTCAGAGATATTTTGTGATTTCTTTTAATCAGCTGAATTTTTAGATTATTAAAATCAGTCATGCTGATTAAATTGGCTTTGGCACCAGTGTCTAACTTTAATTGGACCACTGTATCATTCACTTCAAATGATAGCACCCATTTGTCCTCATCAACTGCATTTATTTCAAATGGAGCGTCAGTTTGCATTTTTTTAAGTTATGGAGAATTTTTTGATGTCCCCAAAATATTCTTCTTCTCTGTTATTACTCCAACAAACAATGATGCTTCATCACTGGAGATTGTGTCTTCCACTGTGCTGACAGATCTGGGGTTGAGCTTAGAGTAACAATTCTGAGCAAAGTGATTTTTTTTCCCTTTGCATCTGGAAAGTCCTATCAAACACCAGACACTGCCTTAATGTGTGCCTTTGACCACATCTTTTACACAGAAATACTTTGTCCTGATCTTTAACTTAATTGTTGGTGTGTAATGTTATGGGAGCGGCGTTTTCAGAACCCCAAAATGTATCATGGCATTCAACCAACCTCTCCCTTTAATGTATCGTTGTTTTTGAAGCACACGGCTTGGTCTCCAGGTGTGGTATTACAATTATGGACACGTGGGTTTTTAAACACAAAACAATATTTATTCCATGAATTCAACTTAACCTTATTAAATAAACATTGGATCACTTACCACCCCTTACTTCAAAGATAACCCCTAAAATAATACAACACTAAATAATCCCTCAAAAAGTTCCTTCAAACCTCCAAAAGACTTAATACTTTTAAAAAGAAACACATCAGGTTAAAGACATTACTATTATGAGTTTAAATCACCCAAATGATTCAGAGATAGTCTTTCCTGGCAGAGATCACAGCAGATCCAGCTTACTGCAAAAACACAGGCACACCCAAGCTCTTTTCCTCAAAACTGAAACTAAAACTCCCAAAAAGCAGAAGTGAGCTCAGCTCAGCTCCCCCCACCCTCTGACATCACTTCAGTAATATGAGCTGCTGCATTTCTTAAAGGTACATTGCTTAAACATCAATTTCTTAAAGGTACTCTCACATGACAGTAAGGAGCTGCAGGAACCTTCCCACCTTTTTTTGGAAGTTTCCCACCTTTTTGGAAAAGGGCGGCAACTGGAGGGTGGCACGGTAGCACAGTGGTTAGCACTGTTGCTTCACAGCTCCAGGGTCCCAGGTTTGATCCCCACTTGGGTCACTGTCTGTACGGAGTCTGCGCGTTCTCCCCGTGACTGCGTGGGTTTCCTCCAGATGCTCCGGTTTCCTCCCACAAGTCCTAAAGACGTACTTGTTTGGAAATTGGACAATCTAAATTCTCCCTCAGTGTACCCAAACAGGCACCGCTGTGTAGTGACTGGGGGATTTTCACAGTAACTTAATTGCAGTATTAATGTAACCCTACTTGTTACATTAAAGATTAGATCAGGGTGCTTTCCTCCAAGAAGACGGCGTCATTGCTGAGAATCATTTTAGAATGCTGTGCTGCTAGCTCATGAGTCTGACAAATCTTAACTGTTTGTTCCAAAGACAGCTCTGATTCCCTCAGCAACTGTTCCCTCAGCTTATTTTCATTCACACTAAATATAATTTGGTCCCAAATCATGGAAGATTCCAACGCAGAAAAATTACAGGGTTTAGCTATTAACTTTAAATCAGTGATGAAATGATCTATGGACTCTTCTGTCTTCTGTAAGCGAGATCTAAACACATAGCGTTCATAAATTTCACTCTTTCTGGGGGTGCAATGTTCATTAAATCTTCAAATTACTTCATTAAAATTTTTACTGTCTTCGTCGTTTCCTAATTTAAACATATTAAACACAGCAGTTGTTATGGGCCTGCTGCTGTTAGGAGCATCACTACCTTACTCAAATCGGATTTATCTCCTAAATTTACTGCAGTAAAAAATAGATTAAATTGCTGTTTAAACACATGCCAGTTGCTATCCATATTCTCATGAAATCTAAGATACATTGGTGGCTTCAACAATTCCATGTTGTTAATTTTTGCAGTCTGCAAAATCTTCAAGTCTCTGTGGACTTCGTGGCAGGCTTGTTTTTTTTTTCCATGTTTAATACCATCCAACCCTGGTACCATGTAATGTTCTTGTCGGATGGCTGATTTATATTACAAGAATACTTGTAGCTAAAGCTATAAACGATTTATTAGCATTAACTGTGGGTCAAATATATACAAAACAACAGATGAATAACAGTATGAACATGCACAGACAACCTCTCTTCCAGCTGCCTAGTCAGTCTAAGGTCACATGAAGCTAACAGTCACCATATACTAATGAGACTCCTAGTGGTCAGTCAGTGAATTACAACACAACTATGATATCAACTGTGGGATCTGCAACGGGCACCTCTTGCCTACAAACTCACCACAGTGGAAGGCATTAAGTTCTGCCCAATGTGTTCATGTCAGGGTGATCTGTGACTTGAAGGGCAATTTTGAGAAGATGGTATTTCTATGCACATTACGTAATGGGCCCTATCATATGAGCTCACTGTTGCATCTATGAAGCATATATTCTAGCAACCCTTTATTTATCTTCAGCTTGCATGGCCTGTGAGATGTTGATGGCTGTGAGATTAGCTTATTTGCCTCCTGACTCCTCTCAGGAACCTCTCATCAGCATTCATATCTTGCTATAATCAGAACTATGGGTCAGTGAGCTCTTTCATCAGGGGGACCATTGGAGTTCTCAGGCAATTGCGCTCCTGTGTGGATAAGTCAGATGGATTCCTGCAATGCAGCTAAGGAATGGTGCCCGGTATGATAGTGTGTGCTAAATAACATTGCTCTTGGAAAACAAAAAAAAACAGAACCTTCAGCATGTTGAGAGACATTATGCTGAAAATAGGAGGGCTGAAGACATAAATCTTCAACAGCAGCTTTCTGAAGAACTTTTCAGCCGAAAAATCTTTCCACCCCCCCCCCCCTCCCCCCCCCCCCCCCCCCCCCCCCCCCCCCCCCCCCCCCCCCCACCACCCACCAATATAAATCATATCCAGTATCTTTCCCTTGCCAATCAAAAGAGCCGCAATATTCATCTCACCTGACGTTAAAACGTCGTTGTCACAAAGACCTCCTACTTCAACCTCCATTATCACCTCCTCTCAGCAGTCCTCCTGCCGTAATCCTTATTCATGTTTTTGTTACCTCCAGACTAAACTATTCCAATGCTCCCTTGGCTCTCTTATCCTCCAACCTCCGTAAACTTCAACGTGTCCAAAGCTCTGCGGCCAGCTCCAAGTTCCATCCATCAACTAGTCTCTTGCTGACAAAAATTGCCTTCCAGTTTCCAAAGCTCAAGACTTAAAATTCCCTACCTCGTGTTTAAACCCTTTATTTGAGTTGCTCCCTCCCTGTCCCTGTGCACTGTTTTTCCAGGATTTTCACAGACCATCTGCCAAAATTACAGTAGGAGAACTCTACGCTGTCCATTCTCCCCAGTAGTATCTAGATAGAAGCTTTAACTCAGCCGGGATTGTTACTGATCCTCTCTCCATTTTTCCCACTAGCTTGGCTGTCAGCAGAACGTTCCATGTGCCAATGAGCTGCCTTGGCAGGCCAATGTGCAAAAAGAAATCGATAATTAGGATCCTGGCATATGACAAAAGAAAATTATTTGGCAAGCTGAAAGAGGGTTCAGTATTCTTCTTGTTTATGTGCTTATTTGGTGCTGAGGACAAAATGTTTGCAGTGCTCCAAGAACAGCCAGATGTTTTGTTCATTCAGCACTAAAAGCAGCAGAGGAAAACGGAAAGTTCCATCCAAATAAATCTTGTCCAAGATGTATTTTGGGAACAATCTCTTTCAGAGACGCTCGTTCCTTTTCAGGTAAAACACTCGCCTTGTTTTTCTTTTGGGTTTTTTTTTTCGTGTTAAAACATCATTGCTAAATTAACCCCTCTGGTGTCGTTATTATTGTGTCCTCTTTTTGAGGAATTGTGAGAACCAGCATACAGGAAGGAAGCCTTTTGCAGGTGCGTTACACAATGACTGCCTTAGAACAATAGAGGAACTCCCTGAATGAATCAACTTACTGCGATTGTTTACATTTCTGGCTCTTAAACTGGTCACTCTTGGCAGGCATTGGTTAGTTCATTTCCAGAGGAACATCGCTGCTTGGATTGAATTTTTTTTTCCTTGTGGTATCACAGAATTCACAGAGGGCACAACACAGCTAACTTGGAAAATGATGCAGCTAAACTAAAAGTATATAAAGCAAATGAAATGGAAACAGTAAATCTGGAACTGCACAGATTCTGAAAAGAGAGAAAACAGGATATCTAATGAAGGACTCTAATCAAAGTTTGACCTAACTCTCAGTTTCTTTTAGTGGTAGCATGTTTATTCCTAAATTCTAAGCTCTCATGTAGGACTTGAGTGCTGCTGAAGATGTGCCATTGACAGCAAGGAGATTTGGAAGTCAACAAGGGCCCTGGTTTAGTAGGCCGTTTTGTTGACCACCCTCTCCTGATGTCACAAAACCTGGACTGTCTATCATAGTCATGTTAAGACCCTTGAGAGTTTACTTCAGGTGCGCTTGCATCAATTCCTGGGGAGAAAGTGAGAGGACCGGCAGACCCTCCATGAAGCTGCGTCTACCAGGATCGAAGCCCTGCTTCATACCCGGCCATTGCATACCCAGAAACTGCCTCCCTCTGCAGGTTCTCTTCTCCCAGCTCTCCATTGCCCAACACTCCAAGGGTGGCCAATGGAAAAGGTATAAGGGCACACTCAAGACCATCCTGAAGCAGGGAGCCATCAACGCCACTGACTGGGAGGAGGTGACTGCGGACCGCCTTGCATGGCTCCACTTGGTCCATCAAGGTGCAAGCCGCTTCAAGACTCAATAAGCTGAGACCGAGGCAGAGCAGTGGTGGCAGAGTAAGGAGGGGAAGCTAACCTGCAGCTGAGAATTCCACTCCCCCAAGCAACAATATGTACACTCAATGACTTGCATTGAGTATAAAAAATGGGCAAATCATGATGCAGCTTTATAGAACCTTAGTTAGGCCACACTTGGAATATCAATTCTAGTTGCCACACTAGCAGAAGAATATGGAGGCTTTGGAGAGGGCACAGAAGAGGTTTCCCAGGATGCTGACTCGTATGAAGGACATTAGCGATGAGCAGAGGTTGGATATGCTCGGTTTGTTCTCATGGGAACGACGGAGGTTGAGGGGTGACCTGATACAAGTCGACAAACTATGAAAGGCATGGACAGAGTGGGTAGTCAGAAGCTTTGTCCCGGGGTGGAATTACTAGGGGCATAGGTTAAGGTGCAAGGGGCATAGTTTAGAGGTGATGTGCGAGGCCTCCTTTTTTATACAGAGCGTAGTGGTTGCCTGGAACCCTCTGCCGGAGGAGCTGGTGGAAGCAGATATGATAGTGACATTTAAGGGGAATCTCGACAAGTACAGGAATGGGATGGGAATAGAGGGATATGGACCCCAGAAGTGTAAAAGGGTTTAGGTTAGACGGGCAGCTTGGTCGGCGCAGGCTTTGAGGGCCGAACGGCCTGTTCCTGTGCTATACTTTTCTTTGTTCTTTATTCTTTGTTCAGTCAGCTGAAGACTCACTAAGCCTGATGGATGTCATCCTCCTTTTCGAGAGACAGCGCCTCCTATGACATAGGACTTCAGCATCTATTTTAGGCTGATTTTAAAAAAATATTTAATTCCTTGCTCAGAATTGCAAATCCAATGCACAGACTGGTTGGGGCAAGCTCTTAATCTCCTTAATGTCCTTGCTTGTTTGAAAAACCAATTGAAATTCAAATTGAATCCAATTTGTGGTCCCCACAAGACAGCATGCGAGATCCAAGTTGAAAAGAACAGGCATTGCACCTGATCTCGGGCTTGATGCGACACTTTTTCTTTTACAAATTTAGAGTACCCAATTCATTTTTTCCAATTAAGGGGCAATTTAGCATGGCCAATCCACCTACCCTGCACATCTTTGGCTTGTGGGGGCGAAACCCACGCAAACACGGGGAGAATGCGCAAACTCCACACGGACAGTGACCCAGAGCTGGGATCAAACCTGGGACCTCGGCGCCGTGAGGCAGCAGGACTAACCCACTGCGCCACCGTGCTGCCCCTTGATGCTACACTTGATCTCAGCCAAAAGGTTGAGAAGCGACTACCTGATACTTCAGCACAGTGCTGTGGGATGCTGCTTTGTCAGGCGCACTGACATCTGGTTTATATATTCTCAGGTGCTGGCTGACTCTTCAGGTGCATCACCATTTAAAAGAGAGAGATAGAGTTCTCCACTGGATAAAAGCAAATTACTGCGGATGCTGGAGTCTGAAACAAAAGATAAAATGCTGGAAAATCTTAACCGGTCTGGCAGCACCTGTAGGGAGAGAAAAGAGCTAATGTTTCGTGTCCAATGACTCTTTGTGAAAGCTAACAGACAGAGAAAGTGGGAAATATTTATACTGTGGAGTGAGAAAGATGAGTCATAGCCACAGAAACCCAGGGAAACCGGGTGCTAATGGCCACAGAAACCTTGGCTTCAGCCGGTTTAGCACTCGGTCTCCCTGGGTTTCTCTCCCTTCAGATGCTGCCAGGCCTGCTGAGATTTTCCAGCATTTTCTCTTTCAATCGAGTTCTACTGCTGTCCTTCCCAACATTTATCTTTCTGTCAAATGCTGGGAAAAACAGGTGAGCTGATCATTCATCTTATTTCAATTGTAGGATTTCCTTGGGTTCAAATTGCCTGCTGCATTTACCTATAAAACAGCAGATGATACACATCAAAGCAATTCATTAGCTGGTAACTGAACTGGCCATCTCTGGAATATGAGCAATATAATATTAGATCCATATTCTTTCCATCTTTTCTCCCCACAGATTTTGAAAGGCTGGGGCATTTTCAGCATGGATTCTTATTGCAGTCTGGATACAGCGGCTCTGAAATCTCAATGTTGGAACTCTCAGGCTGCACCCTTCTGTAGAGTAGGTACCCCCAATGTGAGTATCAAGGAGGACAGCAAACTCACTCCCCCCCCAACCAATGTCACCAACTCGCGGCATTTGGAACATCACATTCAGAGTAGAGGCCAAAAGTAGCAGTGTTGTAGGAAGGTTGATTGAAGATATTATGAAGCAGAGTTTTTCAAATTCAGGGTCGGGTCGCGGAACAATCAGTCATAGCATTCCCGACTGCAGGAGAATCACCCAATGACCCCGACTGGCTTGTAAAAATACCAGCCGTGACCGGCGTTGTGGTTGTGAATGCCAGCTGCCCCACGCATGCGGGCTCCCTCAGGCAGATTCAGCATTGTGCAGGCCTGGAGCCCAGTGGGGCGGAATGCCTCCGCCTGCCGTCAGCGCGCCACCCCAGTACCTGACGCCAGCGCGCTGCCCAAGGACCAAATTTATTTTTTACAAACGATACAGCCTTTCCGCCAGAAGTGGCAGCAGAGAGCAGGTCACAAACCCGGCACGTACACTGATGTCACGTTGCCCGTGCTTTGAGCGTGAAATCACAGAGCAGAGATTCCTCCATTTTGTAGCTGCCAGGAAGCAGGCAACAGGACTGTGTGAAGAACTGAAGATGGATCAGTTTGCAATAAGGAAGAGAGGGCCAGAGGCACAAACAGGCAAGGATCTCACAACTGAATCTGCTGGAGAGAGCTTCGCAGGAGACTTCACGGCAGGGCAAAGCAGTGCTGGTGTGAGCTCCAGGACCTCTGATGAACAATTCATTAAGAAATGGGTTCCACAGAAAGGCCTTAGTTGGATTGGGGTGAGCACAGTGAGAAGTCTTACAACATTAGATTAAAGTCCAACAGATTTGTTTTGAATCACTAGCTTTCGGAGCACAGCTCCTTCCTCAGGTGACCTTAACCTGGTGTTGTAAGACTTCTTACTTAGTCTGATAGCTCAGCTCACAGCCTGAAGCAATGATTGATAGTGAGCATTATTGTGCTGAGTTTCTGCACTCTGGTCTTCAGCTCCTAGGTCCTGGGTTCTGGAATTAATTTCCTACATCTCTCACCTGTCACACCTCTCTTCTCCTTTAAGACAATCATTAAAATTTACTTTCTAGGTGGATTGACCATGCTAAAATTTTCCCTGAGTATCCAAAGATGTGCAGCTTAGATGGGGTTACAGGGGTAGGGCGGGAGAGTGGGCCTAGATAGAGTGCTCTTTCAGAGGGTCGGGGCAATGCCTGCAGATGTTTTATTATATTAAAGAAGTTATATAAATGCAAGTTGTTATTGTAGTTGGTAAGTAGCCAGGAAGTTAAGAGGTCATGACTCCACAGGGCAAATTAAGAAACAGAACTCAGTAAATCTTGTAATTTCTGGGTTAACCTCAGAATAAATGGTAATGAAATTACTGGCTTGTCATAGAAACCTAAATGGTTCGCCATAATTCTGAAAGACCCTTATTGGCCTACATGTGACTTACCACACAATATGGTTGACTCTCAATACCCTCAGAGCAATCAGGGATGAACAATAAATAGTGCCTTGTTCATTGTCACCCAAATCAGGGGAATAAAAAGGCTTTTATATTTTATATCTAAGCATTTGACATTCTGCAGTTTCAGCAATTCACTGAAAACAGCAGCGCTGTTTAAAGTGTTGGATTTTCTATGCTGCGAGAGGAACCTCTGAACATGTTCCAGGAAAAAGCGCAGTTTACAAAGAAAATTGGCTCTCCCTGCTTGTTTGAATGAATGTGGGAATCCCCTCACTTCTCAACAAAAACAATCCCTTCAGAAAAGACAACAATGATTTCCTCATTACAACAAACTTGGAAAACCCATATCATTTGTTTTGTTTCAAGGAATCAATGAGACTGAGATGTAAATGAGCAACATTATTTAACCAGCTGATAAATGGGAAGAATGGTGAAGGGTAGGATTCTATGATGGTGTTATTTATGAACAATTTTATTTGCTGTCAACACCCTCTCTTCATCCTGACGTCTTTGATTGCTGATGGACTCAATTATGAACGACCCTAATAAGCTCCCTACAGATAATTAGAATGCAGGATAGCCAGTCAGTATTTTGCTCAATTGATTGTGTTATGTCTGACTACTGTGTTCTTGCTTTGTGTTTGAATTGTACGCTGAGCTCTCAGTATCATTTATGTCACTGTGGTGAGTTCTCAAATGGAGACTGCGGACTCCCCTTAAGGAATAGAGGGAGGTGGGGAGAGAATTATAGGGCTGATAGATATATTAAATGAGTCAACTTGCACTGGGATTTAACATTTGCGATATGGAAGCTAGGACAAACCTGTCTTCCAAAGGCATGCCATTAAAAACAGAATCACTTTCACCGGTCAGCGCTGCTAGTCATCTCACCGCTGATTGTGGGATCTTGGCTACAACAGGCTGCCGCATCAGTCCATCGAACAACGGTCACTGCTCTTCAGAGATCCTTTGAGTATTTTGAGAGATAGGAAACACCATATCAATGTAGGTCTTTCTCTCTTTTCTGAATTGGATTAGCAGCAATGGCCATTCCTGGAAGACTGCCATTGAGCAGCTACTCTTGTAAGGGCTGCAAATAGAAATTGAGTGTCGCTGGTCTGTGATGACAGTTTCAAAGTTAGCTAAAAACTGAAAGTGATATTGGAGTGGACTTATGTTAACTTCTCTTTGGCTAGTGAATAAACGGCAGGAATTTAACACTCTCATGATTGTCCTGCGGTAATTGTGTTTCCACTTGTGTCCCCTAACAGCGCAATATTGGCATTGGAATTCGCACCACGACTTGGTCCCTTTCCTTTCAGAAGATTAACAATGGTGAGGAAGTCTCTGAAATTAGAAAGGCAGATAATTTGAAGAAATGTAAATTGGAGATAAAAATACATTTTGTTTGGAAGTCCCCAGAGATGAAAAAAGTGTCCACCTTCCTGCACTTTACAATAGTCATTGTGTATTTTTCAATGAAGAGGCTCAATCATAAGATCTTCAACAGACTGTGCTGTTTAACAATATTTATACTGGATATCCCAGTGAAGGATGCTTGCAATGGGCTCCCTCCTATTGAAAAGTAATAGTTGTGTCTTCCCTCTGCTCGTATTCATCTATTTCTTGCAATATAATGCCAGACTCAGAAACTTCACTGATATTATGACTAAGGCCAGGTTCCATTTGAGGCTGAAGAGGCCCCACCACATTCCACATCAATAGTTTCGCCTTGAGGTTCTGCTGCCAACCCAGGCCTCAGGAAAAGCCATTGCAATAACAGTTGGCTTATTTGGGTGTCAAGGGTGTTTTCAGCCATTCCACCAAATTCCCATCAGGGTTAGGACAGGGGTTTGCTGGAAAGCTTGCTGCCACACAAACCAGCTCTTGTGGGGAGAGGGAAGGATGTTGAATGTGTGGATTACTCATAGGAATTCTGTGGCGCTGGGGATTTGGCGGGCGCGGGAATCACGCCGCGCTGGTTGGCGGCTGCTGGCAGCACACCCCCCCTCCCCCTGCGATTCTCCAGCCCGCAATAGGCCGAGTGGCCGCCTGTTTTCGGCCGGTCCCGCCAGCATAAATTACAACAGGTACTTACTGGCGGGGTCTGGCTCTGCAGGTGGCCTCCAGGGTCCTCGGGGGTGGGGGGGGGGGGGGGGGTTGCACAGGGGGATCTGGCCCTGGGTGGTGCCCCCAAGGTGGCCTGACCCGCGATCGAGGCCCACTGATCCGCAGGCGGGCCTGTGCCGTGGGAGCACTCTATTCCTCCGTGTCTGCCGCTGTAACAGACTGTGATGGCCGACGCAAAGATGAACCCCCCTACGCATGCGCTGGGATGACGCCAGCACACGCTGGCGCTCCCATGCATGCGCCAACTCGCGCTGGCTGGCGGAGGTCCTTCGGCGGCAGTTGGTGTGGTGCTAAGCCCTTCCGCGCCAGTAGGCGCGGCGCAAACCACTCCAGTACCAGCCTAGCCCCTGAAGGTGCGGCCCAACGCTGGAGTGGGTCACACCACCCCTCAGCACCGGAGTGGCCCGCCCCACCGGTTCGCAGCGAATCTCGCCCAAGGAATCCCAAGTTTTGGTGGATGGGCGAGGGGGCATTGATATATGAAACCCCCCCCCCCACCCCGCTTCCTAACCACCTCCACTGTCTCTACACACATGCACACACACATACAAACGACATAGGGGGGAAGGGTGCTGGGAAAGGAACAAATTAATAAAACAAAAGGATGCGATTTTTGATGCACTGGGACGATTTACAGTTAGTGTTTTTCTGAAGTTCAGCTTTTGTTTTAATACTTCTTCCTTCTAGGCTTGAGATGGTTTTCTCTGACAAGGTTGTCCACCTTATCTGCAGACTCTGTCCGCATTGTTTCAAGTTTACAACAAAGGATGTGCTGGACACTCACTGCTGTCAAAACAATAAAGCAGTTCTTTCACTTCAGCAAACAGGAGAGAGAAAGAGAGAGAGAGCGAGAGAGAAAGTGTCTTTCACATCCAAGGTCTAAACACTTCTACCCAGTTCTTTCAGAAAGCAGAAACCAATCACTGACTGTTGTCAGGCAGAAGACTGATTCTCTCGCCAACCAATCAATCTGATTCCCTCCAAACCTGGTTCCTAAGGTTCACTCAATGACAAGGGGTCTGGCTTCTCCTCACAAAAAAGAAAACCTGGGAACACATTGTCCTGACAAGCAGGCTTGATCAGGTCTTCTGCTTAAGGGCATATTCCGATTCTGGGTCCACAGACCAAAATTATAAAATAACATAAAATAAATGGTAAAAAAAAAGCAGGACGGAAGGGCTCTTACTCTGGTCTTCAAAAATGCTTTACTGGCCTTAAAACTCTGTGAGACATTCGAAGATTGTAAATAGGCGACAAATGCGAGTGTCTTTCTTTCTTATCCTTTGAATTCCACCCAGTAAACATAGAACATAGAACAGTACAGCACAGAACAGGCCCTTCGGCCCTCGATGTTGTGTCGAGCAATGATCACCCTACTCAAACCCATGTATCCACCCTATACCCGTAACCCAACAACCCCCCCCCCCCCCCTAACATTACTTTTTTTTTAGGACATTACGGGCAATTTAGCATGGCCAATCCACCTAACCCGCACATCTTTGGACTGTGGGAGGAAACCGGAGCACCCAGAGGAAACCCACGCACACACGGGGAGGACGTGCAGACTCCGCACAGACAGTGACCCAGCCGGGAACCGAACCTGGGACCCTGGAGCTGTGAAGCATTTATGCTAACCACCATGCTACCGTGCTGCCAAAAGTTCCGAACAACGGCAGTAATGCTTATTTGATTCCTGTTCCGGCTGAGGCAGCCTTAGGACCTGCCTCTTTACCCTGGGCCTGAAAGTGGAAGGCAGTGGCAAATCAACAATGACAATAGCTGCTAAGAAAATGGCTCAGGATGAAGCAGAAGATAAGCATCCATTTTAACAGACAGAAATTTCACCACTCTGTCACAGGAGCTTTTGGAATTAGTGTCTCAATTTCATTGCATATATTCTAACCTTCCTTGATCTCTTTATTAAAGTTCCTAAATGGCGCATCAATTTGTGCCGATTTCTTTTTGTTATAGATTCATATTTTCTATTTAAAATTTTCAAGGTGTATGAAATTCAGGAAATTTATGACCAGAATTGACACATGCAATGCACAGTATTAGGGGTCTAGGCTAGAACCCCAATTTCATGCTCAGATCCAAGGCTAGAACCCTATAATTTATTATGCTCCAAAACGAGAACCCCAATTTCTTGTGCAATCCCGGACAAGAATCCAATTTGTTCCTTTGGAAAATTGTGAGGAAATATTACTGCACCACACTGATCAGCAGGCAGCTTTTATGGTCAAACAAACTTTAATTTAAACACAGAATTAAACACAACAAAGGAAGAGCTTACATTTAGCAGCTACAATTTAACAATGCATTTTTTTGAAGTGCCTGCCATTTGAACGCTCTTCTCTGTTGTGAGGAGGAGGAGAGTGTTGAAGTGCAATTGGTCTTACCCAGTAATCTTAGTTAAATTAATTGCAGGACATTACCAGTCTGCACCTGATACAGGGAAAGTACTTTGAAATTAAAGCTGAAAATTTTCAAAACAGGCAGCAGATTGAGCTGAGAAGGTTAGTGTTTGGTTAGTATTTGCATTTTTTTCTTTCCTGCTCCATTGAATATACTTTGGAAATAGAAGATAAGGTTATTAATTTCAAAGCTAACACGTAGGGCACGATTCAACTATGTCCACTGTCGGGCGTGTTTAGTGGAGTGTTTCTTGGCGGCTGCAGCCGCTATTCAACAGCACTTTGGCATTTTATTTGGTCTCGGAGAGTTTCTCTCCGCCGGGGGCACTTCGTGTCCTGTACAGATCGAGGCGCCATTTTGACCGGTGTGGTGAATGTAATTCACACTGTATTGTATTGTATAGCATTATGTCCTTGTGGGCTCTGTCTGTGAGCCGTTGCACGGCTCTGCCCATAGGGGGAGATGATGAGCTCATACAGAGCTCCACCCTTGGCTCTTCCCATGGCTCCGCCCATGGCCCCTCCCACTACCGGAAGTATAAAGTGCTGCAGCCGTGTGAGCCTGCCCTCAGTTCTTCTGGTCGCTGGCAGGCTCAGTTGTAAGACTATTAAAACCACAGTTTACTTCCAATCGTGTTCCGAGTGAATTGATGGTCACATCAATTTAATAGTCTTAGGAAACTTGAAGAAAACTACTATGGAATCAGCCCTCAAACCTGATCGACTAGAACTCGACCCGCAGGCTGCAGAGGCGAAGGAAATCTTCCTACACTGGCTTCGGTGTTTCAAGGCCTACTTGGCTTAATCGATCACCTCCGAGACTACAGTGGAGCAGAAACTCAGTCTACTGCACGCACGGGTGAGCCATCACATCTCTACGCAACTAAATTGTATCGACTCCTATACTGAGGCCCTTGCTATGCTCGACCGATTGTACGTACAGCCGATAAACAAGGTCTACGCGCGGCACATTTTCACTACCCGCCGCCAGCGCCCCACAGAGTCACTAGAGGACTTCCTGCACCCTTGCTCGGGACTGCAACTTTCAGGCTGTAACGGCCTCCCAGCATATGGAACTTGCTGTCCGTGATGTATACATCGCGTGGCTCCGGTCTAACTATGTGCGCCAGCAACTACTTGAGAAAGGGGCCCAGAACTTGGAGGACACGGTAGAGCTAGCAACTACTATGGAGGTCGCGTTCCGAAGTCTGAACTCATTCCCCGCTGACCAAGCGACCCCATCGTGGACCCCCGACCAGCGACTGCCCCAGGCCTGTGCCGCGTGGCCACCCACCCACTATGGAGCGCCAGCGTGCCATTTTTGTGGCCAGCCCCAACACCCACGGCAGCACTGCCCGGCCTGCAATGCAACCTGCAGCAGCTGCGGTCGCAAAGGACATTATGCCAGAGTATGCCTGGCGAAATCGAAAACCTCTAACTCCCCCGCAGTCCAGAGCACTCGCCCCCCCAACTCACAGGCCCGCAGACCCCGTAATGCTGCAGCGTGTCTGCCGACTCCGCTTCCGCCCGACATGTGCGACTCATGGGGGCCGCCATCTTGGCAATCCTCCCCCACGCGGCCGGCCATGTGCGAGTCATGGGGGCCTCCATTTTGGAAGCCATCTTCCTCGCCGCCCGCCATGTGCGATCCATGGGGGTGGCCATCTTGGGCACCATCTTCTTCATCACCCGCCACGTGCGATCAACGGGGGCCTCCATCTTGACCATCAACCGAAGTTCACCTCAAAGACTATGACCTCCACGGACAGTCATCACGGGGCCACTCCAGCACTGCTGATCGAGCCGCCGACTACCCGTAACTCAACGCAGTCACGTTGGACCAGTCGCGTCCGAAGCACCACCAGAGCTCGATAATGTCCGTTAAAATCAACTGGTACAGGACACCGTGTCTCTTCGACTCCGGGAGCACCGAGAGCTTCGTACATCCTGACCTGGTAAGACGCTGTTCGCTCCCTATCTTCTCTGCACGGCAAACTATCTCCCTCACCTCGGGCTCGCACTCGGTCCACATACAAGGGCGCACTGTCGCGACCCTAACGATTCAGGGCGCCAGCTACTCTAATTTCCAGCTGTACGTACTCCCCGACCTATGCGCCCCACTCTTACTCGGGCTCGATTTTCAATGTAATCTCAAGAGCCTCACACTCAGCTTCGGCAGACCCCTACCTCCACTCACAATATGCAGCTTAGCGACGCTAAAAATCGACCCCCCCCCTCCACTCTTCGCTAACCTGACGGCCATCTGTAAACCAGTAGCCACTCGAAGCAGGCGGTACAGCCTGCAGGATAGAGTATTCATCAGAGCCGAAGTCCAATGGCTCCTACGTGAGGGAGTCATAGAGGCCAGTAACAGCCCCTGGAGAGCTCAGGTCGTGGTCGTCAAGACCGGGGAAAAGTTCCGGATGGTGGTTGATTACAGCCAAACCATTAACTGGTTCATGCACCTCGATGCGTACCCCCTCACCGGAATTGCAGACATGGTCAACCAGATCGCCCAGTACCGCATATTCTCCACGGTGGATCTGAAGTCTGCATACCACCAGCTCCCAATCCGCCCGGAGGACCGCCACTACACGGCGTTCGAGGCAGATGCCACCTCTTCCATTTCCTACGGGTCCCCTTTGGCGTCACGAATGGGGTCTCGGTGTTCCAACGAACAATAGACTGAATGGTGGACCAGTACGGGCTGCGGGCCACGTTTTCGTACTTGGACAATGTCACCATCTGCGGCCATGACCACCAGGACCACGATGCCAACCTCCACCAATTTCTCCAAACCGCCCAGAAACTCAATCTCACCTACAATACGGAGAAATGCGTTTTCCGCACTACCAGACTAGCCATCCTCGGCTATATCGTGGAAAACGGAGTCCAGGGCCCCGACCCGGAACCTATGCGCCCCCTCTTACAACTCCCTCTCCCTCATTGTCCCAGGGCCCTCAAGAGGTGCCTGGGATTCTTCTCTTATTACGCCCAGTGGGTCTCCCAGTATGCGGACAAAGCCCGCCCACTATTTAAGACCACACTCTTCCCACTGTCAGCTGAGGCCCGCCAGCCCTTCAACGGCATCAAGGAGGACATCGCCAAAGCCGCCATGCGGGCGGTGGATGAATCCGTCCCCTTTCAGGTGGAGAGTGAGGCCTCAGAGGTCGCTCTCGCCGCCACTCTGAATCAGGCAGGGAGACCAGTAGCCTTCTTCTCCTGAACCCTCTCCGCTTCAGAATTTCGACACTCCTCAGTCGAAAAAGAAGCTCAAGCCATTGTGGAAGCCGTACGGCATTGGAGGCATGACCTCGCTGGTAGGAGGTTTACCCTCATCACCGACCAAAGATCGGTTGCCTTCATGATCGGCATAGGGGCCTCACGGTAGCATGGTGGTTAGCATCAATGCTTCACAGCTCCAGGGTCCCAGGTTCGATTCCCGGCTGGGTCACTGTCTGTGTGGAGTCTGCACGTCCTCCCTGTGTGTGCGTGGGTTTCCTCCGGGTGCTCCGGTTTCCTCCCACAGTCCAAGGATGTGCGGGTTTGGTGGATTGGCCATGCTAAATTGCCCGTAGTGTAAGGTTAATGGGGGGATTGTTGGGTTACGGGTATACGGGTTACGTGGGTTTAAAGTAGGGTGATCATTGCTCGGCACAACATCGAGGGCCGAAGGGCCTGTTCTGTGCTGTACTGTTCTATGTTCTAACTCGCAAAAGGGCAAAATAAAAAACGATAAAATCTTACGGTGGAGGATCGAACTCTCCACCTATAATTATGATATCATATATCGACCGGGGAAGCTCAACGAGCCCCCAGATGCCCTGTCCCGCGGCACATGCGCCAGCACGCAAGCCGACCGCCTGAAGGCTATCCACAACGACCTCTCTCACCCGGGGGTCACCCGGCTCGCCCACTGCGTCAAAGCCCAAAATCTACCTTTCTCCACCGAGGAGGTAAAAGCCATCACCAGGGATTGCCCGATCTGCGCGGAGTGCAAGCCGCACTTCTATACACCAGACAAGGCCCACCTGGTAAAGGCTTCCCGGCCCTTTGAACGCCTGAGCATCGATTTCAAAGGGCCACTCCGACCAATCGAAATGTGTACTTTCTCAACGTCATCAACGAATTCTCCCACTTCCCCTTTGCCATCCCGTGCCCCGATATGACCTCCCACACAGTCATCAGAGCCCTGCACAGTGTCTTCACCCTGTTCAGGTTCCCCAGCTACGTGCACAGCGACCGGGGTTCGTCCTTCATGAGCGACGAGCTGCGTCAGTACCTGCTCGACAAGGGCATCGCCTCGAGCAGGACTACCAGCTACAACCCCAGGGGGAATGGGCAGGTGGAAAGGGAGAACGCGATCCAGGAATCACCCGACCTCCCACTGGCAGGAGGTCCTCCCCGACGCGCTCCATGCAATGAGGTCCCTCCTGTGCACCGCCACCAACCAGACCCCTCACAAACTATTATTTGTTTTCCCTAGGGGCACTACCACGGGGGCTTCGCTCCCATCTTGGTTGAGGACACCGGGCCCGGTTCTCCTCCGGAAGCACGTCCGGACACACAAACCAGACCAGCTAGTAGCGAGGGTGCTACTGCTTCACTCGAACCCACGCTACGCCTTTATTGAATACCCCAATGGCCTTCAGGACACCGTTTCCCTCCGGGACCTGGCGGCTGCAGGATCCACCACTACCACCACCACCGCCGAGGTACCCCACACACTACACCCCACCCAACCTCCCACGCCCTGCGCCTATAGGTTTCCTGCCCACGCCCGCGCCCCCGCGCCGATAGGTTTCCTGCGCCCCCTTTGCCCGTCGCACCAGTCAGGAACGAAGCTCGGACCGAAACACCCCCGGAGTCCACCCTCATACCCACACCGACCATCACCACCCAGCCACTGAAGAGGCTGCACCCCCGGTGCTCCGCCGATCCCAAAGGACGACTCTGCCACCGGACCGGCTCAACCTGTAGACCCGTCACCCCCGACGGACTTGATTTTTTTTACAGGGGCTGAATGTGGTGAATATAATTCACACTGTATTGTATTGTATAGTATTATGTCCTTGTGGGCTCTGTCTGTGAGCTGTTGCGCGGCTCTGCCCATAGGGGGAGATGAGGAGCTTGTGCAGGGCTCCACCTTTGGCTCCGCCCATGGCTCTGCCCATGGCCCCTCCCACTACCGGAAGTATAAAGTGCTGCAGCCATGTGGGCCTGCCCTCAGTTCTTCTGGTCGCAGGCAGGCTCAGTTGTAAGACTATTAAAACCACAGTTTACTTCCAATCGTGTTCCGAGTGAATTGATGGTCACCTCAACAGGCAGCTCTGATCTTCTCCCCACCCCCTGCTTTCAGGCTCCCCTCCCACTTTATTGACCCTCCCTCACCTTCCAACCCTGAGCGAGGCTCCTGGATACCTGTCCTCACCAACCCCTCTAATTGGCAAGCCCCCCCCCCCCCCCCAGGGCCCAGCCTTGGCACTGCTTACCTGGTATCCTGGCAGTGCTCCTGGCACCCTGAGCATTCAATAACGTGCCAAACACGAGGTAATGACACAAAATTAGAATTTATGGGATGAGGTTATGTATTAGCATGGGTTAAGGGTTGTTTAATGGGCAGAAAACAGAGAGTAGGGATAAAAGGGACATTGTTGTGTTGGCAGTTTGTAACTAGCACACAGATCAATACTTGGGCCTCAGCTATATACTAATGACTTAGATGGGTGGCATAGTGGTACATTGGTTAGCACTGCTGCCTCACAGCGTCAGGACCCAGGTTCAATTCTGACCTTGGGTGACTGTTTGCATAGGGTTTTCACATTCTCTCCGTGTCTGTGTGGGTTTCCTCCGGGTGCCCTGGTTTCCTCCCACAGTCCAAAGATATGAAGATTAGGTGGATTGGCCATACTAAATTGCCTCAGAGTGTCCAAAGGTTAGGTGGGGTTATGTGGATAAGGTGGGGGAGTGGGCCTGGATGAGGTACGGGGATCAGGTGGGGTCGATGGGCCAAATGGCCTCCTTCTGCACTGTAGGTATTCTACGATTCAATGAGCAGACTGAATGTGACATATTCAATTTTGCTGATGATACAAAGTTAGGTGGGAAATTAAGTACTGAGGAGGGCGTAAAGGGACAGCGGGAAGAAATCGCGAGAGGTTGGATGAGAGGACAAGAACATCGCTGTAAGAACATGTTTTCAGATTTGTTTAAATTTTCTGTGGAAACGAGCTGGTAATTCTTGGAACAGCTACAATGCACTCCAACTGAGTGGCCCAGGGCATTGAGCACGAGAGCAGCTGTAATACAGCCAGGTTATAAAATCAAGCTAAAACACTTCATGGAGATGGCACTGTCGGGAGCAAGATCGCCAAGGGTAGAAATGCTGCTGGAAGTTAATCAGTTCTAGTCAGATAGAATTCCATCGGCCTGCAGTGAAAGCAGTCTGACCAACTAGATGGGTAACTCTACGTTTAAATCACTCTATATTGTTTTCAAGTTTAACATTGGCAAAAATAGCTGCTGGATTTGATTCTCAATCTCTCAGGCATTACATAGCAGATGGAATATAATGTGAAACGTGTGAAGCTTGGTACAAAAAATACAGAAGGAAATTATTTTTGTTTGGTGAGAGTCTGGGAAATGTCTTCGCTTTGAGGGTCATGGGTTTCTTAGTACACGAGTCACAGAAAGTTAACAGAAGTATTTCCAGAGGCAAATTACATGTTAGCTTTTGTTACAATTGGATTGGAGTTAGAGTAAAGAGATCTTCTTCCAACTATTCTGGTCATTGATGAGGCCACACCTGGAGTAGTGTGTGCAGTTTTTGCCTCCGAAGGAAGGACATACTTGCTCTAGGCGATGCAGTGAAAGTTCAGCAGACTGGTTTCTGGAATAAGGAAATAATCCTTTGAAGAGAGATTGAGTAAATGCCTCCACCTCAAGGCTGAAGGTGGTATACAGAGCACACCTCATGAGGGCAAGGATGAGCTGATTCTTTGAAGGAGTAGAAGATGTGTGTGAGCGTTGCGGGCCGGGGGGGGGGGGGGGGGGGGGGGGGGGGGGGGGGGGGGGGCTAATCACGTTCATATGTTTTGGTCCTGTCCAAAGCTAGAGGATTACTGGAAGGAGTTTTTTAGGGTAATTTCCAAGGTGGTGCACGTGAAACTGGACCCGGGCCCCGGGAGGCCATATTCGGAGTGTTGGACCAGCCAGGGATGGAAACGGTTGCAGAGGCAGATATCGTAGCCTTCATCTCGTTGATCACGCAAAGGAAGATTCTGTTTGGATGGAGAGCAGCCTCTCCACCCTGTGCCCTGGCGTGTTGGGTGGACCTGTTGGAATTCTTGACTCTTGAGAAGGTTAAGTTTGAACTGTGGGGAAGGATGGAGAGGTTCTACAATTCAGGGGCATTATTCATTATGCACTTTCAAGAACTGGACAACATCAAACATTAGTTGGGGGGGGGATGGGTGGGAGGGTTGGGGGGAGGGGGGCTGTGTGTATTAAGGGTGACTTTGGGTGTTTCCTGATTCCTTTTTGTCATTTGTTTATGTTAACATGCGGGTGAATGTTTGGGGGTTGGTGGGAGGATGGGATTGTTGTTATTGTTATGGGGATTGACATATTTGTTACTGATTATTGTTTATTGTTGGTGGGTGTACATTTGGGAGAAAATGTGAAAAAGGAGGAGAATAAAAAATATTTTTAAAAAAAGAAGAGCGATTGAGTAGGCTAGGACAAGAAGTTTACATTGACTGGGTGGGCCTGTGACCAACCCGGAAGCCTGTGAAAGCATGCAAGAATGTGTCAAGCGCACATCGCGATGCCACCGTGCACTCAAGCAATGCATTGACCGACAGGTGAGTACAAAAGTCATCCGTTGACAATCAAAAAGGTAATTTAGCCCATTAAAGGACTTACGGAGAGCAGTTTTACATGACCTGTCTGATGTTACGGTAGGCCTATCCAATGCGAGATGCAATGTCAGGGCTGAAATAAAATGTTAAAAGGTGTCTGGGGACTGAGGATTCTATTTAAATGTGCTTCCTAAACATTCTTTGCATAGGTTTTACGTCGCTACTTATTTTTCACAGCCCAGCGGCTCTCTTATACTGCTCCGCAGTGGCTCCCCCCCCCCCGGCGGAGCACAATGAAAGCATGTTTCATGCTGGGTGGCTATTCACTGGTCAGCCAACATGAAATTGCACTCTGGGGCTGACAACGGCCAAGAACGAGGCTTCCCGCTCTCCTCCGGGCTTGCCAAGTGTGCACACCTATGTGGACAAAAATCCAGACGTAGGTCTACATGCCTTGGAGTTTAGAAGCTTGAGAAATAATCAAGCTGAAACACATACAATTCATAAGTAGCTTTATAGAGTAGATAGTGAGAAGTTTTTCTCTGTCTGAGTAACCCAGAACACAGGACCACAATCTCAGAATGATGTGTCGAACATTTAGGGTTGAGATGAGGAGAATGTTGGCCAGGATTCTCCGTACCCACGCAGGGTCAGAGAATCACCATTGACGTCAAAAGTTTCTGCCATGCTGCTCCAAAGCCAGGACGCGATTCTCCGGCGACGACAGAATTGATGGCAGTCGCGCCCGTGCGGTTGACACAGCGCCGGTCGAGGGCCATTGAAAGAGGCCCCGTGGCGATTCTCCGTGGTCGACCTGCCGTGTTCCCGCTGAGTTCTGCCGGTGTGGTTCACACATGGTACCACCCGGCGGGAGCTCGGACCCGCAGCCGCGGTGGCCATCCTGGTGGGGGTGGGCAGGGTGTCAGACTCCGGGGGGGCGGCCTCCACGACGGCTAGGCCCACGATCGGGGGCTACTGATCGGCGGGCACACGAGGTATTGTCCATTGCTGGCATTGCGGCCTCTTTCCTGACCTCTGAGAGCCTTCCCTTGTCACATCCTCTCCAGCTGCTTCTGAAGTTACAGGAATATTGGGTATACACATGCCAGAAACTGAACTTCGTGAAGAAGGCAGAAGCGAAATGGGAACACGTGCGTTCATGAATTTCATCAATGGAACTGATACCAGTGTGATTTTCAACTCCTTCTGTGCCCACAGCCAAAACTCTATTCACCACAAATTGGGGTCCAACCACTTCAATCTCCAATCGTGGCACTGCCTTTAGAGACATTACAAAAAATGGTCATTGTAAGGTTTATAATAAAACCTCAGTCTGCCTCCTTTTACCTTAATTCTCTCCCCCACCATCTCCTCAACCAGACAAGATGCTAGATTCTTCATTCTTCTATTCTTTGATGCTCCCGACCCAGCTTCACTCCCTCCCCCCCCCTCACCCTTACCCTTGGCAGTCCTGAGACTCCATGCAAGCAGTTGTGATCTTGCTCCTCTCCCTTGTGCTACAGAGTTCAGCAAAGAAAACTGATGACCTTAGACACAACTGCATATAACTCACAAGTCATGCACCACTGACTTTGTCTTGAACGTAAGATGCAATCATGAACCATTTTCCCCTAATGGGTATTCACGGTATTATGGGTTGGAACCCGCCACAGGCCAGTAAAAGGCCTGACAAACCATAAGAATGCTACTGATTTAATCTCAGCATTTTAACCCACCTTCGGGAAATCAAAATTTCAGCTCCTGACTAATTTAGTCACCTCACATGGTCCATAAAATCCATTTGCCCTCTTCCCTCACACTCACTAGGTGTTTGTAATTCTCCCAGTTACAGCTTTCTGTTGCTGGCTATGCTCATCTTTTTCTTTGCCAAGGAGAGGCCACAAAGCTAAAGGAACATGAGTGGCAGACACTCTAATTTTCCCCATTTGACCACATCTACCCTGTCACAGTAAAATCAGAGGAGATGCATCAACCCTTCAGATAAACTCATCCAAAATGCCAGAAGCCCCTGGGAGTTTGCCGAGTACATTTGAGTTAAGAAGATGCTGGACTGTTTCCAAATGTTCCCTTTTCAATAAATGAGTTTTGTTGACATCCAGGTAACAATACGGACAGAGCGTAGCAGGTAAAATGAGTGAAGCCTTTATCGGCGGCCCATATGGGAACAATATACGCGATTTTCCCATCACGTTGTGCTCAGCACCAATCCTGATGTGCTGGGAGTATTGCGGGAGAGGCCCAAAATTAGCTTTGCGCTGACGTAAAACCACATAAGTCACCCCACCCACAGCACCCAGTGCGATTTGCACGTGAGCCAGGTAATGATATTTAAATGATCCAATAGGCTCATTTAAATGTACGCAGCCGGGTTGAGGCCAGATTCTCTCGGGTCCTGGGAGTCAACGGTCATACAGGCGAGGCCTCAACCGTGGGTTGATTAATACTGGACTCGACAAGCAGAAACCAGGCATAATGGCCACTGTGAGGGTCTCTTACAACCCCTGTGGTTGTAAGGGAAATGGGAGGGTACTGCCTTACCACTCCCCCTGGCACCCAGGTATTGCCAAGCTGGTACCCTGGCAGTACCAATCTTGCACTGCCAGGGTCCCAGGTTGGCACTGTCAGGGTGTCAGTGGCTGTGCCCAGGTACCATACTGGCAGTGTCTAGGTGCCAGGTTGGCACTTCCACATCTCGGGGTCTGATGAGGCCATGACCATGTAAGGGGATGTGATGGTGTGGGATGAAGAGTGGGGGGTGAAGCAGGTGTATGAGGGGCATCATGAAGTTTGGGGGGGGGGGGTGAAGGGGAGTCGTCCTGAAAGATAGTGCGGCCTGAAAGCGGGGATACCAAAAGGGTGACGCCCCAAAAGTGGGGGGGCTTCAGGGACCTCATTGCAAGGTGTGCTCACTTGGGGAGGGAGGGTTGCATTATTTGTGGGTGGGGGCAGTGCGGGGGACCCTCAAGCTGGACTTTGAGATTGGTGGCACCCTTTCAAAATGGCGCCCTAATTTCTGAAGAGACGATCTGGTGGGCAAGTTTAGTTCCCCACTGCAGAAAACTTCAGAGCCTGGGCTTGACTGGTGAGGAACTCCCCAAGTCCCCAAAAAATGACTAAGGGCGTGAACGAATGGCCACGCAGCACCTTAAAAGCAGCGCATCGTGACGTAACATTACCAATAGGAGCCGGGAGACCCCATTCTGTGAGTTCATGAGAATCACAGCCAATGTCTTGAATCGCTTCCTACACCATTCATTGATTTGTGAGGTGGTTTAATATATGCTTCAGCGTCCTCCCTGCATATGACCTGAACCAACCTTCTACAGAGTTGTTGCCTCACTTCCCAGGAGCCATTCCTGTCACGCCCTTACTTCAGGAGGCCTCCACATTTATAAATGTGGTAGCGTGGTCCCTTTAAGGGGACAGCCCTCATGGTCCATGTGACCAGCTCGGGGTCTATTGTGCGAGAACGCGTGAACCCCAACCAACGGTGAAAATACTTGGGGCCCTGGGAGCAGAGTCCTGAGCAGTGTGGATCCCGGAGTCAGAGAGTGTAGACCTATGCCTGTGTATAGTCAACCTTTTCCTTGTTATTAATAGGCCCTTGTTTGATTAAAGGAGAAGCCTCAAGCCATCACAATATCTAAACCTGTTCTGCTGCTGACCACCCCAAGGCTGCTCTTCCTTCCTTCCTTTCTGCTGCCCCCCCAAAAATCAGGGCACCCTTTAACTAGCTGCAGTCTTTCGATGGCTGCAGCAGTGCACTATTTGCAAGCTATGGTAAAGAAGATAGGAACCTAAACTATTTGAAGTTCCTCAAGCCTGCTCTATCATTCAACTGCAGCAATGTTTTAAATGAAGATTGGTAACAATGCTTGAAACCAGACTTTCTTATATAACCGGGACTCTTTGTGTGTATTGGTTGCAGAGTAACTTGGACAAATGGAAACAGAAAAATAAACATAGAAAAGAGGAGCAGGAGTAGGCCGTTCAGCCCCTCAAGCCTGATCTGTGACTAACTTGTCAATGGAAGCGAAAACTATCCTAATGAGTCCCACTTTGCAATTGCGATTGTTTTCACATAGCAGAAATTTAAGGCATTGAGTGGAATTTCTAATTTAGGTTACTTCTAAAACGCAGCAACAATAATGCTGCGGCTGTCTAGCAGGCTTCTGAAAGCCTTGGGTATGTACTAGTCAGAAAATAATCAGAATGCAAACAGAACAAGAAGGCATTATTTGACCTGTCAAGCCTCGCTCCTTTCGATGGATCAAGCACGACGTGTACTGTCATAAATTCTCCTACATTTATTGGTCTCCTGGGTCAGGCAAATAACACAGGTAAAAGGCAGGAACAGAATGTTGTGAAATGCTGTAAAAAATTTACCCTGACCCCTGAATGAAATCAGCCAATAAACCCAAGAGTTATAAATCTAACCTTACAATTAGATCCGACCACTCACAGCTCACAAGTTGCAATCCCCGCAGGACAAGAGTCGTGTCCCGCCGAGTATTTGATCATCAATTCCTGTACTTATTCTTGTGCCATTCAATTTACTCATTTATGGAAGAGCTGAATTATGTTCATCACCATTGGCTTGTGAAGCATGCTTCAAGCTAGTGTGTGCATTTTCGCACGCTGACAAAGATGGGGAGCACAAACAGAACAAAAGGAGAGCAGGTTTGTCAGGATTTGAATTAGAAAGCCAGCTGAACATTTTATGTGTCACGCTCTCAAAAAAAAACTGGCACAGGAGGCTTGAGAAAGGCCTTGCCATGCCTTACAGGGACAAGACGGAACATGTCCAAAAGGAACAATGAGAGAAAGGAAGAATCACAGAATGAGGCAAAGACTTAAACCAATAACTATTTCCACAAGAGTTGATCAGCAAAAGGATTTTGATAGGCCAATGGCAGATTTGACGAATTACACACCCTGAGTTAAAGATTTTTTTTTCAGGTTAGCACTTGTGCTTTGTTTCCCTCTCTCTTCAATTTTCCTGAATAAAGCTTAAAGCACAACAAAGTAATTTAATGTATTGAATATGGTACCAGGACATCCTCAAAGGGATGTGCAAATAGGCAATTTAGAAAAAGGCTAAAAACAGCAACAGACAAGTCAAGTCGTTTGCAATGTGAGGTAAAACAATACAAGTTTTGTGAGGTTTACTGGGAAGATGCGAAGGAAAAATAGAGAAGACGGTCCAGATCTACAGTCAGTGTTTGAATCAGTTTCAAACAATGTGTGGCCAAATAGGTTAGTAGTGGTCTTTTTGTGGATGCCAATGATCATGGTAAATGGTTAGCAGCTGGAGTTTGGATTTTATGAGTTGGGGAGGATGTATATATCAAATCCTGATTACACCCCATTCCCCACACCCACTGGAACTTCCCTGGCTGACCCTGGCAAAGCCATCGACTTACCTCTGCGCTGTTCTTGTCGGGAACTGACTGCAGTCCCAGCTGTGGCCATCACTGCTGGGGATGCTGATGGAAGAGGAACACTACCAGTCCACTGATTGGCCAGCAGCTCTTGGAGGTAGGATGTGCTTCCAAATGGGGGTGGAAAGCACAATCTCAGTCAGTAAACTGCCTGTGGACGGTAAAATATGGTCGAAGCTTCCTGGGCTATCGGTGGGTTCTCAGCCCACCAACAATGCACAACACTGCTGAATAAAATTCCATTTGAAGGATTACCTCGGCATAGTGCCTGAAGGAACTTTGGATGGGGAGGAATACCTACCATTAACAGAGCTCAGCCGATTTTCACCCTTTTACACTGGTGGATGATAAATCTGACGGCTTCATTAAGTGTGGCCGAATTTCCCCATCTGGTTATTCCCCGAATGCTACTCTCAGGTGATCTATTGTGCCATAACACAAGAGGAAAATCAGTCTCACTAAATCATAATGCAATCACCATTAAAATGATGAAATGTCATGTCCTTCCTTAAGGCAGGTCATAACTCAAAACTCCTAGCACCGAGCTTATCCCTCGCCACCCCCCCCCCCCCCCCCCCCCCCGTGTCCTCAAACAGGCACCGGAATGTGGCGACTAGGGGCTTTTCACAGTAACTTCATTGCAGTGTTTATGTAAGCATACTTGTGACAATAAAGATTATTAGTATTATTATTAGCAAGGTCTCTTACGAAGGAAGATTCTGAGGGGATTTCTTTTTCTTGAACTTTGCATCTTCAAAGTACCCTTTCCTAGATGGAATGAAGCAAGGGGAAAGAGCCCCACTTGCCCTTTTATGATGGCAGAGTGAGTTGGCACATCTATCAAATGTTGGTGCCCTCTTTAGGCAGTTGCCAGTGTTCAGATATCCACTCTCCAGGTCTTTCTGGAATGCGGACTGAACCCAACTCTGGCGATCAAAAGGCCAATGACTCAAAAGATCACTCCTGAAGACGATATCCACCCTTTCTAATTTTTCTTGGTTTTTTTAACGTATGTCTTTATCTACTTGAAAGGAGAAACTCGCATTTATAAAATACCTTGCACAACCTAAGGAAACTAAGTGCTGTACAGCCAATGAAATAACTTTGAAGCAAAGTGTAGTCACTGGGCAAATTTTCCATTCTCACTGATGTGTTGGGTATGCTGGGTCTGCGAGGACTGCGTTTGCCATAGCAGTGAGAGAGACAGGCTTCCAACACTTGGAGAAATGCAACTTTATTTATTGAACTACCAACTGTTAAACATACTTAAACTGTGGGTTGACACTATGCTGAGTTGACGAGACCTGAGGCTAACCTGACCAGACTATCTTACTACCACATGGTGGATGTTCTTGTTGTTGCTCACGAGCTCTGGCTGTCTCAGAGGCTGCATCCCAAGAGAGCTGGAAAACTAGTGCCCTCTGGCTTTATAGGGGCCGTGTCCTGTCTGGTGATTGGCTGCTATGTTCTGTGTGTTCATTGGTCATCCTGTATGTCAATCAATGTCTGTCTGTGCACCATCATATACTTGTGTATATATTATGACACTCACCAATAGCGGGAATTATGCCAGGCAGGGGAGCTAAATTTGTCATGAATGGAAAAGCCAATTTCCTGCCGGCAGATAATCATTTGGGAATTTGATCTCCCAACCTGGATGATTGGCTAAAGGCAGGTCGCATTTCCCACTGATCCATGTCGGGAGCTACATTTACATTAATCTGTATTTCACGAATTCTCATTAAAAGGCCAACTCACCGGGATGATGTTTCCCCTCCAAATTAAGTATCCCCTCAGCGGATAATCTGTTTTACAACAGGTAGGAACATGAGAGGGGAAGGTGAGTCTGAGAAAGGACTCGGCGATGCTCAAAGAGCAGAGCAGAGTAGGGAGATACCATCAATGGGGGCAACAAACGTTTCTTAAATTCATTCCTGGAATGTGGGCGTCACTGGCAAGGCCAGCATTTAGTGCCCATCCATAAGTGCCCTTAAGGAGGTGGTGGTGAGCTGCTTTACAACACCCTGGGCTAGTGCGCGGTCAATTCCAGCCCCACTTGTCCCGGAGTCACAACACAAGTGAATTAACTAATAATTCTTATAAAAATACCCAAAGTCTTTGGCCCTTGGCTGCCCAAGAATTACAGTCACCAGGTTTGTAAGTTTAAACACAATTCCTGTTTATCTATAACAAGAACTATAATGAAAGATGCAGCAAATGCAGCTGGTTAGCTATTACCTAATTCCCCACTTTAACTTGCACCCCCTCCACCTTCTACACACACGAGACAGAAAAAGGAGTCTTTGTTTCAGTTGGTTATTACTAACACCTTACACTTCTTCAAATTCTCCTTTCACTCAGGCCTCTGCAGTTTCAGAAATACAACCTCACAGCATTTCTGGGGCTGGTTCAGCTCACTCAGCTAAATTGCTGGCTCTTAAAGCAGACCAAGCAGGCCAGCAGCACGGTTCGATTCCCGTACCAGCCTCCCCGGACAGGCGCCGGAATGTGGCAACTAGGGGCTTTTCACAGTAACTTCATTGAAGCCTACTCGTGACAATAAGCGATTTTCATTTCATTTCATTTCATTTTCTAGGGAAAGAGAGAGAGTCCTCTTAGTTTGCAGCCTGTAGTGGTTCCCCTGTAGATTAATTCATTCAAGTTCACTGCAGCTTCAGGAATACAGCACTCACAGCCTTTCCCGAGAGGTAGGGAAAGCAGATCCTTGTCTTTCAGTGTCTAGGAGTCAACTGCTCCCTCACCTCTCTAAGAACTATCCCACTGGGATAGGATCCAATCACCAAACGTTACCGGGCAGAGTACAGCCTTTTGACCAATGAATCAAACTGAGTCCCAGCCCATCTCTCTCTCGAGTGCCAAAAAGTCTGAAGTTTCTGTTCAAACTATCAGAGACTAGCAGTGTTCTCCCCTGAAACTCCTGAATTCTTCATTCTCCCTGCTGCTTGATTTAAAGACACAAGTCCATTAATCATCCCTAGCCCAAAAATGATATCAGCAAAATAAAAACAAGGGGAAAGAAGGAAATAAACAGGAAGGGCCCTTACAGTAGGGAATGGCCTCTCTGGGTAGCGAGAGTTATGCACAAAATGGTGTGGGAGGGCAAAGTCAGTCACCTCAGGCATTTGGTCCTGGGGCATAACTCCTGATCATGTAAATCAGAGGGCACCAAAATGTTCAGTAAAGGCACTTGAATCCTGCACATCAGTAGCTAAAAAGTCATGGTGGGGTGAGGGGTGATGGGGGAGGGGGGTGGGGGGGGGGGTGCTATTGGGGGATATCCTTGGGCGAGCAGCAAAAGGTAAGTGTGCATTTGGCCTTGAGAAGGGGAGGGGTCAGGTTAACAAATGGCATGGTGACATCAACATTGAATGATTCAGGGGGAAGTACAGAAATATCCACATGAATAATGAGGGGGTCAAGAGTAACAAAAGGAGGCTGGATAATGACGGGAAGATTGGGAGTTAGGAGGCGGTGACTATGGAGGAGTATGGGCAGCACTTGGTCGGTGATGGGGAGGCTGGAAGATGGCCCCATGTACAAGAGCAACATTTTTGCAATCACTGGAGATTGACCCAGTTTGAAAAAGAAGCTTAAAAAAAATCAATAGGGGAGGGGAGGGCGGGGTCTCAGGACATGTGGGAGGATTTAGGCTGATTGAAGGGGCAACCTATAAATCTCCTGCTCAAATCATGCAGAGCATGGCTCAGCTGCATGGTGGACTCGAAGGTTTAATGCACAATGAACGATCTTGGCATCTTTACTCATGGTGTGCATTCTGGTAAGAGTCCATTTGTTTAGGTGCTGTGGTGCATTTGGTCTTAATTGGCATCTGCTCCTTACAGAGACATGTGAAAAGGGTCAAACAATCAAGAGCCAAAGCTGCTGAGCGTAAGCAAAATGGACTCCATGAACCTCAATGTTCCCGGTGTGCTGGCCATGGCATTTAAAGCACATGCAAACTCCATACGGACAGTCACCCAGGGCCGGGATTCGAACCCCGGTCCTCCCAGGTTGCTGTTGTGATATAAATAGAAGGATTAGGTATTGATAGTTGTCCTCCAGTAAGCTGAGCAATAACTAACAATGGCCTGATTCAGAGACATAGTACATGGATCTTTTGACCCCAATTAAGGCCCTCACGATGAATGCACCGTCACATCCGTTGGGAACTTTCAACCACCTGTTGTCCTCCAGGAGGATATCATCCTGCAAGGGGCCGACTGTGAATGTTATGTATAGACTGAGGGCCTGCCGAGGACTGGGAGACTGGATTCCTGCCTTGTACATGGAGGGAGACCATTTAAGGGGCATGGCCATCGATTGTTCAATTTCAGCCATTCACAAATACAAGGAGTGGGGAATAAAGGGTGCAGGCAATGCTGTCTTGTTGTTAGCTACGATTAGAATGAGGAGTAGATGGGCCCATTTCCAATTGGCACAACTCAGGGAAGACTGTGGTCTTGAAGATCAAGAGCCAACAGGGCCCAAGGATGCTCCAGATGTTCCTGTGGAAGGCCCAAATCCAAAGGATCTACAGAAGATGCAGCCCATACATGGAAATGAGTGAAAGACAGTATCACAGGCATCTCCCACAAGAATGTGGTGGCTGCATTGGCCACATTCGCAATGAGGCACTGATCCCGCACAGACCTGGAAGGCATCCAATGCTGGTTGTTCTGTAGATTGCCACTACACTGAATTTTTCTGCCAGAGGATCATTTCAGGTTGGCACAGGGGACCTTTATGGAATCTCATAGCGAGGGACAACTGCATCAGGGAGGTGACAGATGCCCTTTTCAGTAAGTCTCACAATTGTGTAGTTCCCCATGGACAATGAAAGCCAGGCTGCCAGAGATTTGGGATTCAAAGTGATATCAGGCTTCCTACTCGTGCAGGGTGCAATTGGCTGCACATATGTGGCCCTAGCAGTGGCGTGGGAATTAATAATAGAAAGGGATTTCTCTTTCTGACCATGCAGCTAATTTACAATCCCAAAAAGTAAATTCTGCATGTTTGTGCTGGTACCCAGGAAACTCTCATGACATTTACATTTGAGTCATTCACAGATGCGACAGACCTTTGAGGGACCTCAGATCTTAAAGAGTTGACTTGTCGGTGACAAGGAGAATACACAGAAGACATGTTTGTTGGCTACAGAGTACATCTGAGGAGAGAAAAAAATGCTGCACATTCCACCACAAGGTCCGTAATAGAGCAAACTATATTGGCCTCATGAAGATGCATTTCTGGTGATTGGACCAGCCAGGAGGGGCTTTTCAATGATCATCGCAGAGAATGTCTCACAACATTATTGATTGTTGAACACTGCATAATTTAATGCTGCAAAGGATGGGGTGTGTTGCCAGAGGGAGACACTGAGGAGCTAGACATCTCCTTTGCTGAGAAGGACTTGGAAGGCGATGACTTTGAAGAGGGTGAAGATTCAGAGGAACCACATGTGGATTCCATTGCAAATGCACAACACAGCAAACCTGCCTGTGACAACCTCAAAGCTACAAGATTCCAGGAGGAATAAATAAGGTGAAGACATTTTGTCAATTGGTTTCTCTTCAGCCTTCAATGTGGGGGCTGCAACAAAACCTTCCTTCTCAGCATCAGCATATCAGGAAAGATCATCAATCACACAATGATCACAGAAGCAGCATAAGTCACCTTCCTCCCTAATGATGGGATCACCCTTCGAGGGTATAATCAAGTTGCCTTCCTCTCCTTTTGCGTACCTCCTCAGACAGCCAAACTGCAGGCCTAATCAACTTTCCTGACCTCATTTACATCCTTCGTCTGTGACCTCAAGGACATTTAATCTTAAGTTCAAGAAATAATGTTCTTTGCTTGTTCGATCACTGTGCACATTTTCGAATCCTTCCTTCCAAACTATATGGATAGGTTTGTGAGAATTCACAATAACCTTTCTTCTAGGTTGTGCAGCTCTGCAGTGACACAGAAAGGGGCTGGGCCCAAGCCAACCACTTCATGCGACTGAGCATTCTTGACCAAGTAAAAACATGGAAAGGCCCTGCGCACTTCAGTGAATAGGCCACGCAAGATGAAAAGTAAATAGGAAATACTGGTACAGAGATGAGAAATAAAAATGATTTGTGTCCTGTGGTGATAACCACTGTAGATATGCATCCTTGCAGTAGGGGGATGTTTGGCTGTACCTGTAATACAGGTTCCTCCAGTAAGCCCCTGCCGGCTAGCTCCGCCCACAGGGAGCTTGTGTATAAATATGCGTGTGAGTCACTCAGATCCTATTCTACAGTTGCAGCCGGAGGAATAGCATCACACAGCAATAAAGCCTCGATTGCACATGTCTCTCTTCTTTGAGTGCAATTGTTAGCGCCACAATTTATTGCTGTGTGATTTTTCATACATCATGGACATCAGGATCAAGCCTGACCATCTGCAGCTGGATCCGCAGTCGTCTCACGCCAGGAAAGACTTCATTCACTGGCTTGCAGTCTTCGAGGCCTACATCTCTTCAGCGGACCCTCCCCCAACGGAGGCTCAAAAAAACAACTCCTGTACTCAACACTTAGCTCCAGTGTCTTTCCACTAATTCAAGATGCGCCTGACTACACCAGAGCTATGGAACTGCTCAAGGAGAACTATGCACAGTCGACGAACACCCTGTTTGTGAGACTTCTACTCTACTCGCATCCAGCAGCCGGGTGAGTCGATTGAGGACTTCTGGAGGGCCCTTATACCTCTGGTACGAGACTGCGACTCCCGGGCCCTCACAGCCACGGAAAACTCTGATTTACTCATGCGCTATGCCTTTGTCACAGGCATTGCATTGGACCCCATCCGGCAACGACTGCTGGAAGGGGCCGCCCTCGAACCCGTGGCCACAAAGACTCTGGCGCTTTCCATGACGGCCGCCTCCCATAGTGCGCGATCTTACTCCGCTAGCCACTCGGCCCACCCATCCTACCCCTCATGGACCCCGCAACCGGCCCCCCCAGCAGCTGCCTCCGCGCACTACGCCTGCGCTGCTCACCGCACCGCACTCCCTGGGGGTCCCCACTGTTACTTCTGCGGTCAGCAGAAGCACCCCCCGCCAACGCTGCCCGGCCCGCACCGCGACCTGCAAAGCTTGTGGCAAGAAAGGCCACTTTGCAGCGGTGTGTCAGACCCGGACGGTTGCCACTGTCGCGCCCCCGTTCCCCCCCTCACCTCAGCCGATCGCACAATGGGCCCTGCCGTCCGCTTCCTCCAACCCCACGTGCGATCAGTGGGCGCCGCCATCTTTCGCCGCCCCCGCCACGTGCGTTCTATGGGCGCCGCCATCTTCATCCCCCAATGCCATGTGCGTTTCATGGGCGCCGCCATCTTGTCCCGACCCCACAACGTGCGCTCCATGGCCGCTGCCATTTTGTCCGCCGCCATCTTCTCCCACACGGGTATGAAATGAAATGAAATGAAAATCGCTTATTGTCACGAGTAGGCTTCAATGAAGTTACTGTGAAAAGCCCCTAGTCGCCACATTCCGGCGCCTGTCCGGGGAGGCTGGTACGGGAATTGAACCGTGCTGCTGGCCTGCTTGGTCTGCTTTAAAAGCCAGCGATTTAGCCAAGTGAGCTAAACCAGCTCCAGACGCCGCCATTTTATCCTCCCCCGGGACGGGGCCACGGGACACGGGTCACTACCGCTCCTCGTCGGACTCATCTGACTCGACTGTCGATCGCCCGCTACTCGCCTCCGTTATGCTCAACCAGTCGCGTCCTCGCAACCTGGCACCCTCTTCCACATCGGTGCTGGTCAACGGCCACATGACCTCCTGCCTCATCGACTCCGAGAGCATCGAGAGCTTCGTCTACCAGGACAAGGTAAGGCGCTATTCCCTTGCGGTCCATCCCGCTAACCGGCAGATCTCTCTCGCCTCCGGTTCCCACCCTGTCCCGATCCGGGGTTTCTGCCTGGTTAAACTTACTGTACAGGGCGTGGAATTTGACCGTTTCCATCTGTACATTCTCCCCAACCTCTGCGCGTCACTCTTACTAGGCCTGGATTTCCAGTGCAATCTCCAGAGCCTCACCCTCAAATTCGGAGGACCCCTACCTCCCCTCACCGTTTGCGGCCTTGCGACCCTCAAGGTCGAACCTCCCTCCCTCTTTGCCAATCTGACCGCAGATTGCAAGCCCGTCGCCACCAGGAGCAGACGGTACAGCACCCAGGGCAAGGCCTTCATCAGATCCGAAGTCCAGCGGCTGCTTCGGGAGGGTATCATCGAGGCCAGCAACAGTCCTTGGAGAGCCCAGGTGGTAGTGGTTAAGACCGGGGAGAAGCACAGGATGGTCGTGGACTACAGCCAGACCATCAACCGGTACACGCAGCTCGACGCGTACCCCCTCCCCCGCATTTCTGATATGGTCAATCAGATTGCACAGTACCGGGTCTTCTCTACTATTGACCTGAAATCCGCCTACCACCAGCTCCCCATCCGTAAATCGGACCGTCCCTACACTGCCTTCGAGGCAGACGGTCGTCTGTACCAATTTCTTAGGGTTCCCTTCGGCGTCACAAATGGAGTCTCGGTATTTCAATGAGAAATGGACCGAATGGTTGACCGGTACGGACTGCAGGCCACCTTCCCGTACCTCAACAATGTCACCATCTGCGGCCATGACCAGCAGGACAATGACGCCAATCTTTCTAAATTCCTCCACACCGCATCTCTCCTTAATCTCACGTACAACAAGGAGAAATGCGTGTTCCGCACAGACCGCTCAGCCATCCTCGGCTACGTAGTCCAAAATGGACTACTGGGGCCCGACCCCGACCGCATGCGTCCCCTCATGGAGCTCCCACTGCCCCAAGGCCCTCAAACCCTGCCTGGGGTTCTTTTCTTATTACGCCCAGTGGGTCCCACAATACGCGGACAAGGCCCGCCCACTTATCCAGTCCACACACTTCCCCCTCACGGCCGAGGCACAACAGCCCGCATTCGATCTGACATAGCCAAGGCCGGGATGCACGCAGTAGACGAGTCACTGCCTTTTCAAGTAGAAAGCGATGCTTCAGATGTCGCCCTCGTCGCCACGCTGAATCAGGCAGGCAGACCCATGGCATTCTTTTCATGCACCCTCCACGCCTCCGAAATTCAACCTTCCTCTGTTGAAAAGGAGGCCCAGGCAACCGTTGAAGCGGTGCGTCACTGGAGGCATTACCTGGCCGGCAGGAGATTCATTCTCCTCACTGACCAACGGTCGGTAGCCTTCGCGTTCAACAACACGCAGCGGGGCAAAATCAAGAATGACAAATTCTTGTGGTGGAGAATCGAGCTCTCCACCTTTAACTACGAGATCTTGTATCGCCCCGGCAAGCTCAACGAGCCCCCAGACGCCCTCTCCCGAGGTATATGTGCCAGCGCACAAGTGAACCAGCTCCGTGCCTTGCACGAGAGCCTTTGCCATCCGGGCGTCACTCGCTTGTACCATCTAATCAAAGTCCGCAATCTGCCCAACTCCGTCGAGGAAGTACGGACAGTCACCAGAGACTGCCATGTCTGTGCCGAATGCAAGCGCACTTCTACCAGCCAGATCGCGCGTGCCTGGTGAAAGCGTCCCGCCCCTTTGAACGCCTCAATGTGAACTTCAAAGGGCCCCTCCCCTCCACCGACCACAACACTTACATCCTTAGTGTGGTCGATTAATTTTCTAGGTTCCCCTTCGCCATCCCATGCCCAGATATGACGTCTGCCACCGTCATCAAGCCCTGGATTCCATTTTCGCTCTGTTCGGTTTCCCCGACTACATCCACAGTGACAGGGGATCCTCGTTCATGAGAGATGAGCTGCGTCAGTTCCTGCTCAGCAGGGGTATCGCCTCCAGCAGGACGACCAGCTACAACGCCCGGGGAAACGGGAAGGTAGAGAGGGAGAACGGGACGGTATGGAGGGCCGTTCAGCTGGCCCTACGGTCCAGGAACCTCCCAGCCGCTCGCTGGCAGCAGGTCCTCCCTGACGCGCTCCATTCCATTTGGTCACTACTGTGCACCGCAACTAACAGTACACCCCATGAACGTGTTTTTGCCTTCCCTAGGAAGTCTACATCTGGGGTGGCGCTCCCGACTTGGCTCACGGCTCCGGGCCAAGTCCTTCTCCGTAGGCATGTCCGGCACCACAAGGCGGAACCCCTGGTGGACAAAGTACGCCTTCTCCACGCCAACCCTCAGTATGCCTACGTGGAGTTCCCCGACGGCTGCCAGGACACAGTCTCGCTCCGGGATCTGGCTCCCTCAGGTGCTGATCCCATGCCCACGCCCCTTTTCCCCCCCGCGCCACCCTCCTTTTCCCCGGCGCCCCCGTATCCGTCCCCACCAGGTCCATCCCTCGTCCCCCTGCCCACACTGGAGGACACGGAAGATTTCGGCTCGCTCTCGGAGTCATCCGGCCAGCAGCCAGCACCAACACCGCCAGCACCTGCACCATCGTTGCCGCTGACGTCGCCACCACAGCTACGACGATCACAGCGGAACGTTCGACCGCCGATTCGGCTCAACCTGTAACCTGCTAACCGGATGGAATCTTGGTTTTCTTTGTTTGAACCCCTTTGTAAATAGATCATCTCTTGTATTATAGTTACACGTCACCCCCGCCGGACTCATTTTTTACAGGGGGTGAATGTGGTGATAACCACTAAAGATATGCGTCCTTGCAGTAGGGGGATATATGGCTGTACCTGTAATACAGGTTCCTCCGGTAAGCCCCTGCCGGCTAGCTCCGCCCACAGGGAGCTTGTGTATAAATATGCGTGTGAGTCACTCAGATCCTATTCTACGTTTGCAGCCGGAGGAATAGCATCACACAGCAATAAAGCCTCGATTGTACATGTCTCTCATCTTTGAGTGCAATTGTTAGCGCCACATGTCCTCAGTCTGTACCCTCTGAGAAAAGCCTAATAAAGATTCACACCTCTCCATTCCAGAAAAGAGACTTGGGAGAGGACCATGATTCAGAACTTGGGAGCATTTTGAGGAATGAAACAATGTGGGTGAATGTGGATCGTTTCACTTAAATTGTAATCGCTGAGCTACAGAAGATGTGTACTAGATCAACAAGCCTCAGTAAAGACTTGACTTTGGAACACACTCCCTGGAGTCATGGCAAAGTGCATGGACTTTCAGCTAATGCAGTTAATGTGCTCTCAGACATAGTATTAGCTTCATTGGCTGAGAGTATTTACATATCACTGCTCTGGAAGGTGGGGCGGGGGAGAATTTTCTAATCTCATTTTCTTTTAGCCAGTTTAATCCTGTGTGTATCTTGCCAAGATTCGATGATTGTTGTCCAAATCAAGTAATGCACTTTCAATCCACATTATCCGTTCTTCTCAATGAGGAAAAACCTGCAACAACTTTTTCCTTGGCCTTTTTCCCTCTAATAACACCAAGGCTGAATTGTCCTACATTGTGTGGCATCCCCTGATCTTTAAAACTCGAGAGAATGCAATCTTTCCTTTGTGTAACCAGGGATCAGTCTTTAGTCTGCAATCAGTCTACAATCTGTATTCATGTTTTGCAGTCAGGAGCTCAGTGTTTAAGCTTTGCCCAGTGTATGGAAAAGCTGAAATAAAAACAGAACATGCCGGAAATATTCAGCAGATCTGGAAGCATCTGGGAAGGGAGAAATAGAGTTGCCGAAGATCTGAATTGGTTTTCAAAGAAAAGCCGAATTCACAGACCAGAATTCGAAATGATGTTCTCAAGTTTAGGGCTAAGGGGGAAGTGAGTGGGTATTTATAATTTTATGTATCAAGGAATATGTTCAATCATTCTTTTGTATGATTAATTTTCTCATTTGTGTGTTTCATAACTAAAATTACTTGTTTCAGGGTCTGTCTTGGTTTGAATTGGTTGCTCTTCAGTCCACTTTTGGCGACAATGGGCGAGATTCTCTGGCCTCTCAGTGGTATGTTCCTCAGCAGCGAGAGGTGGCCCACCATGGACCTGTGGTGGGATCTTCTTGTCGTGTGGCTGTCAGTGGGATTTCTCATTGAACCCACCCCACTCCGCCAGGAAAACCACAGCAGATGTGCGCCGGTGTCAACAGCTGGAAGACCTTGTCCATGAGATGCAATGCATACCATAGAATTCCTACAGTGCAGAAGGAAGCCATTCAGCCCATTGAGTATGCACTGACCCTCTGAAAGAGCACCATACCTAGGCCCACACCCCCAACCTAGCCCCATAACCTACCTAACCTACACATCCTTGGACAATAAGGGGCATAAATGGTGGAGGGAATGGATTCTGAAAATTATGGATCAGTGCCAATCAAGCGAGCTGCTTTTTCCTGAATGGTGTCAAGCTTCTTGAGTGTTGGAGCTGCATTCATCCAGGCAAGTGGCGAGTATTCCATGGCTAGTGCTTTGTAGATGGTGGACAGGGTTTGGGGATTCAGAAGGTGAGGTACCCTCTGCATAATTCCCAGTCTCTGACCTGTTCTTGTAGCCACAGTATTTATATGGCTGGTCCAGTTCAGTTTCTGGCCCAAAAACAGAAAATACTGGACAACCTCAGCAGGTCTGACAGCATCTGTGGAGAGAGAAGGGAGCTAACGTCTCAAGTCTGGATGACTCTTTGTCAAAGCTCTTGTCAATGTTTCTGCCCAATTGGAACCCTCAAGATGTTTATAGTGGGGGATTCAGCAATGGTAATGACAAGGGGAGATGGGTTAATCCTTTCTTGTTGGAGAAGGCCGTTACCTGGCCGTTGTGTGGTGAAAATGTTACTTGCCACTTGACAGCCCAAGCTGTGCGTGCATGTATGTGTGTCGGTGTTTTTATGTGTGGTGGGGGTTTTGGAGAAGTATGACACATGTGAGATTGGGGAGATGGAAGAGGGCATTTTCTGAGAGGAACAATCAAAGAAAAATTGAGGTAGAAATTAGTCTTGGTGTTATTGAAGACTGCCCATTATACTGCCCACTCAGCATTTAGTTTCCTTGGTGTGAATGCAAATTTCTACTCCATCATAGAACATAGAACATACAGTGCAGAAGAAGGCCATTCGGCCCATTGAGTCTGCACCGACCCACTTAAACCCCCACTTCCACCCTATCCCTGGAACCCAATAACCCCTCCGAAACTTTTTTGGTCACTAAGGGCAATTTATCATGGCCAATCCACCTAATCATCCGGCCCTTAGACATTTAAATTCGTGATTAAGCCATTGCAAGCTTAAGCATTTCTATTAAATTTCTTAACTCAATTATATAGGCTGTCTCTTTTTAGGTGAATGCTTGTGAATAGGCTCACTTGCAGTGTCTCATCCTCGACTCTTTCTTTAAGAAATCGCAGCACAGAGAAGCAGAAAGTAACGTTCTGCCCAACAAATGTATTATAGAAATGTCAGTCGTGGATTTCAAAAGTAATTTTCCAACAATTGGATGTCATGCAACCTAAGTAAAAATAGCTCACACAGCAAACAGAAGAAGACATAGAGGCTCACAGAGAGCAACTGAAGTACTTTAAAACAGTCTCCTGCATTGAAAATTTAGATAGCTTATCACAAGGGTTTGAGATATAATCACAAAGGATGAGAAGCAGATCCTGAAACAGTTCTTGTCTGCTTCAATTAAGATGATCCCAGTCTTCCAAATGCTGCGTACACCGACGTGACACAACAAATTCTGTGCTGTAAAATAGACTGAAGTACAGCCTGCCATAAATGCCACCCCACCTCTAACCCATTTACTGACACCCCACCTCTAACCCAATTACTGACACAGTGGGGTCAATAATCACTTTGTATTCTACAGACTGAGATGAGAACATAGCCTTCAAGTCTTCCTGCACCTATATGATTGTTTGAACACTTTTTTATAAAATTATTTGACAACATTCATCCTGTGATAAAATGCAACAGGTCGATCTGTTGGGAAATTGAAAATAACATACCGATTATCCTCCATTATAATTTCTGTACCGTGAACAAATCAAGGTGCACTCATTTCTAGTATTAACAGCAGCTGGATGAGCCATTTCAAGGACAACCCAATTAGGATAACGTCATACCCTGAACATACCCTTTCATTGACAATCTTGTCAATGACTACTCATTTTTTTAAAATCGCATTACAGAGCAATACTGTACAGAGAGGCTACTTTTTCAGATTCTTTAAACAACAAAATGGAAAGAGATTGACCTGGAAATTACACTGTGCAAATGACTTCACCAGAAATGCATCTCTCATGTTTATCTCAATTCAAGCCATTTACAATAGTTGGCCTAATGCCTTTCTTCAAGTGGAAGTGAGAGAAATTTCGGATGAATATGTTAAAAACTCATGCACTGCTAAATGCAACATTTGATATTATTCTTACCGATTTTCCCCCAGTGTCTACATAAATGCATCATTCATACATTCTTTCAGACAATACAATCCTGACCACAACCATGTTCTCAGGAAACAGAGGGCGAAGATTGTGAAAAGAAAGGCACACCTTGGGTGCTACCACTAATAATCAGTGTCGATACAAGGAGAAGAAAACCATGCCCTTTTTATTTGTTCATAGGTAAAACGTCCGTCATCTTCGCGCTCTAAACTTGCACTCAAATTCAAGATACATGTCCAATTCAAACAATTCACATCATCACATACTCTGCGGCTGCCACTGAAACATGAATTTCTCATAAAGCTTTAACTTTTTGCCCCACCCTCATTTAGTTTGCACAATACTAATTCCATTAATTAGACTAGATGGGTGAGGTTTATTGACACAATGACATTCTTGAATCTGACAGCCAAACACCAGAGACACTCAATTATTCCTGCTTCATATTACTATTCCTGACCAAATGCAAAATATATTTTTTGTCCACGCAGCTTTCAAAGTGTTTTTTTACCTGTTAATGAAAAGTATTGTTGCTGGATTGAATATTCTTTGGTAATTAAATAAATGGGACAGAAGCTCCTTTCTTTTGATGACTCAGTGTGGGACTAATTGGACAGATCTTTCCATTGGCTGACAGAGGCATGATGAACAATCACACCAGCAAATGGCCACCTCCTGTACTGTATCGTACTTTGATTGAATTATCCGAGAGATGACTGTCTCTGCTCAATCACTTTCCAACTACACTGGCATCCTTTCTGTCGTTTGCAAGGTTAAATGTTTGCATATTCTGTCCTCTGCGATACATTAATGACAGGTTAACAATTTGTTTGTGCTGATACCCTTTTTCAGGTCTCAGATGTTCTTTATCACAGCATCAGTCCTCATTTCCTTTTTTTTGACCATCCAAATGTTTAAAAGGCCCACCATGGTGCTGTGGGACTTGATAAAATCTTGAGAAAAGCGACCCGTGTTCGAATTCCGCCTTGGGTCACTGTCTGTGTGGAGTCTGCACATTCTCCCCGTGTGTGCGTGGGTTTCCTCCGGGTGCTCCGGTTTCCTCCCACAGTCCAAAGATGTGCAGGTTGGGTGGATTGGCCATGATAAATTGCCCTTAGTGTCCAAAATTCTATGATCTATGATTAACCTAGGACAAAAGTTCGGCACAACATCGTGGGCTGAAGGGCCTGTTCTGTGCTGTATTTCTCTATGTTCTATGTAAACCTCTGCAGCCACATTCCCTTTAAGAATGCAGGTTGACTGAGTTGTGTTCAGAAGTTATAATTTTGGACTTCCTGCTGATGCAAATAGCCAATGGATAGTGTGATTAGTGCTGACTACACAGAGAAATTATACCAGTGAACAGGTAGCATGAAGATAGCTTGCATTTCAAACAATGACGCATAATGACCCCTGTGCCAGTTTTTAGGGCTATGCAATTTAACCCCTAGGAACTGTTAAAGAGCAGCCTTGTGACTCTCCTGTGAATCATTTCAAGGGCTCGGATGTATCACTTATGCCGTAGGGAATGGGAACATAGTACTCATGTACACTCGGACCAGAGGATCAAAATCTTCGATTGTCTCAGATTTTTACTCAATCGAAAGAAAATTGAAACAAGATCTCGCATTTATAGAGTGTATTTCCTGACCTCAGGCTGGTCCAAAGCACTATTGAAGTCTAGTTACTGTTGCAATGTGGAGAAAATGGCAGCCAAATTGTACAAAGCAAGCTCCCACAAGCAGGAATGAGCAGGTCATTTGTTTGAGAGACATTCAGGTAAGCAGGGAGAATTCTTCAGATCTTATTCGACACAGTGCCATCGAATCATTTACATTCACCAGAGAGAGCAGATCAATTTCATATCTTATTACATCGTTGGTTGTGCAACTCCCCTTCAGTTCTGCACTGCGGGATCAGCCGAGATTACTTGCCCGTCTCTGGAGTGAGCTTCGAAAACACAACTCTTAAAACATAGAGGTGAGAAAACGACACTGAGGCACCGTTGGCGCATCTATTTGATAGCGCATCAAGGAATTCAATTTGTTTAGTTTTTTTAATGTTCCACAGATGAGTGTTGCTCCCAATTCCACATCTCTTTCAGCTTTCCATCTATCCAGTTTTATGCTATTTATTAAATATGTTACTGCAATAACTTCCACGAGACCCACGGGGACACCCCAATTGATCTCCCCGCTAGTGGGCAGAGGCCCATCAGCTAGGGTGCATAGAAATAGCCTCATAAAAGCCGGCCCTAAGTGGAACCAGTGAGCGCAGTAATTCCAATTGGGATTTTGGAACATAAGTCTTGTTCACAGAATCATAGAATCCCTACAGTACAGAAAGGGGCCATTTGACCCATCGTGTCTGCACCGACCCTTTGAAACACCACCCTACCTAGGCCCAACCTGTATTTTCACCCTAAGGGGCAACTTAGCCTGTCCAATCCCCCTAACCTGCACATGTTTGGACTGTGGGAGGAAAGCAGAGCACCTGGAGGAAACACACGCAGACACGGAAATGTGAAAACTTCGCACACTCACCCAAGATGGGAATTGAACCTGGGTCTCTGGCGCTATGGGGCAGCAGTGTTTACCACTGTGCCTCATGCCACCTCAAGCATTGCAGCCTTTTCTCCTTTTCTTTTGTTGTCAAATTAAATTTCTTTTGTATTTACCTACTTGGGCCTGCTGAACTTTTATAGTTATTTACCTTATTTTCCAACTTACTCTATGCTGTACTGAGTATCAGGAGCCACATTTACTCCTCACTTACAAATTTGCTGAAGTGTGCTGCAATAGCAACTTGCATTCATATGGCAGCTTAAACATATTGAAACATCCCAGGGTGCTTTGCAAGAGTGTTATCAAGCAAAAATTTGCAACAGCGGCTTGCAAGGAAAGAAAGAAACGAAAGCAAAAGAAAAATTCCAAGGGAGGACAAGCCATTGTGGTTAACTAGAAAGGTTAAATATCAAAACCAGCATAGAATGGCTAAAAGATTAATAAGGAGGGAAATGTAGTGCTGACTCCAGCAGGAGAATAGTTGTTTTCAAGATTTCAGTGTTCTGCAGTTTCTGCAGCTTCCTGTTCCCTTAGCAGCTGTGGTCTTTGCTGACTTGATTTACTTCCACAATCAGAGCGAGAGATACCTGTAAACCTTTGTGCAGGGGTGCTGCTGCTGGCTGGCTTTTGGTTTGTGTCACACACATAATCTGACATTTTCAACACTAGTTCACAAACACACACACACTTGGGCCAGGTTTTCAGCTGGCTTTTATCCCAGCATTTGCATATTCCTGGAAGACAAAATCGACAAATCAATCTGGGGCCATTACGCGCAGGATATTTCTTGTTGAGATGATACTCATCTCCCATTATCTCCCATTGTCTCCATTAGAGATGGCAATTAATGTAAGTGTGCTTCAGAAGTATGCTTGTCCAGGAACAGGGGGCGCGATTCTCGGAGAATAGCGGTAGGGCCTTCCTGACATTTTTCCCGCCCTCCCGTTATTCCCCCCCCCTCATTTTTTACGGCGAACAGCAATTCTCCCCAGGCCGATGGGCCGAGTTCCCAGGCCTTTACGGCCGTTTTCACAAACGCAATCACACCTGCTCTCACCGTTCGTGAAAACGGCCGCAAAGTGCCGTCCCGGACAACCATGGCACCGATTGGCACGGCTGCACCACGGCCGTGACAAGGGTGGCATGGGCCTGCGATCGGTGGGCACCGATCGCGGGCAGCGAGTCCGATACCTGTGCACTATTTGTTCCTCCGCCGCCCTGCAGGATCAGTCCGCGGGGTGGCTGAGGGGCATGATGGCCCGCGCATGCGCGGGTTTGACGCATCTGCGTGATGATGTCATCCGCGCGTGCGCGGGTTGGAGCCGTCCAACCCGCGCATGCGCGGCTGACGTCATCGTGCGCGTCAGCCGCCGTGACGCTTGGTGGTCTCGGTCCACATTGAAATGGATGTATTGTGCTGACTGGGCATATAGGGCCTCCTTGACAGCGCGGATATACCTGTGCACTGAGCTCTGTGAGATCACAGATAGGTCCCCACTCGATGCCTGGACGGATCCATGGCATAGAAGTTCAGGGGGAGTCCTTTCCCATACCCCCGGAGTTCCATGGATAATGATCCCCCTGCACTGCCACCTGCCATTTCTCGGGCAATGCCTCAGGCACTTCCCGGGCAGTGCCAGGGCAGCAGCGGAAGGAGTGTCGGGGCAGTGCCAGTGGAAGCGCCCAGGCATGACCCCGTCCGCTGAGCGATGCACTCATCTCACCTTAGGGGCTGGTCTAGCACAGGGCTAAATAGCTGGCTTTTAAAGCAGGCCAGCAGCACGGTTCAATTCCCGTACCAGCCTCCCCGAACAGGCGCAGGAATGTGGCGACTAGGGGCTTTTCACAGTTACTTAATTTGAAGCCTACTTGTGACGATGAGCGATTTTCATTTCAAATTTTCTTTTTTTTTCATTTCACCTGTGCTCCCTGGGAGATCTGCTCACCAGGTTCATGCTTTGGGAGGCCAGTCGGGTTTCATACTATTCTGCCTTCATGGTGATGGTTACTTTGATGGGGGAATGAGTCAGGCATGGAGGTCTGATAATCATATGCTAATTCATTCAAATTATGTTACCGATGCTGAATGTCGCTGATGGGGGGAAGGGGAAAACCGCGTCATTCATTCACGTCGACGTGAAACGCGGTTTAGCGATTTTCCGTTCTCGTCGACGACCCTGCACGACGCAATGGGGAGCAGAAAAGCCCAGCCATAGAAAAACATTTTAAATGACTAAGAGGGGTGTAAATGGGCAAAAATAGATACTGAACCCAACAGGAGTGGTGCTCAAAGAAATGAGTTAGAATGGGAGAGGAGCCTTAGGGAGGGAAGTGCTAAGTGGCTGATGACACTGTTATTCATCAGGGGGCGAGGATATGTGATGCACAAGAGGCCACAGTCAGAGGAACAGAGAGTTCGGGGGATTCCAAGTGTTTGAAGGAGTGGACAGAGACACAGGATTGGCGTGGCCATGAAGAGATTGAAAGATGTGGATGAGGACTTAAATTTGGAGGCGAGGGGCAAAGAAGGGATGTTATTGTGCAAGAGTTGGATAGTTTCTGTGAGTTCCAACAGAAAGTATAAAGAGTTTGGAATTAGCGTGGGGGAGGGACTCTTTTCCATCACCCCGATCAAAAATGTTCAGCCTTTTATAGAGGTCCCCTGGCAAGGGCAACCATCCTGGCGATACACAATGTAGAGAGCAGCTGAGGGAAACAGAAGCCATTACAAAGAAAACAATTGTCGCACTGGGAGCCAGGAAGAAAACTAAGCCAGAGAATCAACACAGCAGAGACTTTTACTTTGAAACAAAAATGTCCAGCATAGCCTGCTTCACAGAGGTTAATTTGAAGCTTGTCGAGAGCGGTACTTTGATCTCCGCATTGTTTTGACAGTTTGAGGTTTGTACCTTTCCATGCTGCATTGTTCTGTGGTTAAGGAAGTTAGATTTTATTGGATAAATGGAAAACATTTGTTCCCATACACTGGACTACCCATGGAGCTAATAGTGTTCTAATGGATTTTAAAATGTGAAGATTGCTCTGTATTTATATGGCTCTTCAAGGATTTATGTTGCTGTTTTGTTAACGGGGCAAAGAGTTTAATCGATTTTTAGTGTGCTTTGGACGAGATGAAAGGAAGTATCTTAGGCGCTGTAAGTGGGGAGTGTTTTTGAATTTAAAACACATGGAGATGAGTGCTGCCTAATTGATGACTGGGACAGGCCTGAAATGGGGGCTGACTAATTTAAGGAACAATTTCCCTCTCAATAGATGAGTAGTGTCAGGGGATTTTAAAATTAATTCAGGAAAACAATGGCTGGAATTCTCCATTGCGATTCAGTTTTCCCTGCGGCTGTGCACCCCAGCCCGGGGTTTTCCCAGTGATGCGGGGTGGTTACAGTGGGTAATCCCGTTGACATACGACGGGAAGTCAGAATCCCGCGGCCAGCGAGCAGCGAGCGGCCGAGTAACACGCAGCTGAGGAACCGGAGAATACAGCCGAATATTTTTGTTTCTAGCGGCAATAATCGGCCCCCGCTGATCAGGATGGAAGGTCTGAGCACCCTCGGTGGGAAATATCATCCATTTTAGGAAATGAAAGCTGGCTTTAATAGTACACCACCTGTAGGATGTGGGAGAGATACAAGAATAAGTAAGGCTGCCCAACGGTACCATCGAGCATGTGTTTTCCCAAACGTTCAATACCCACCAACCCTCTGCGCCCCCCCGCCACCCCACCAGTCAAATAATCTTTCTCTGCAACTCATGGGCTTGAATTTTCCCGATTTCAAGGAATCGCCTACTTCTAATGGCTTGATACATCATCTATTTGCAACACAAATATAGTAATTTATTAGCATCCTGGATGGACTGAAGATGAGCGGTCATAGAACTCCTGCAGCACAGAAAGAGGCCATTTAGCCCATCTAGTCTGCAACAACCCTCAGAAAGAACACCCCTACCCTGGCCCATTCCCCCACCCAATCCCAATAACCTCACCTAAGCTGCACATCTTTGGACACAAAGGGGCAATTTAGCATGGCCAATCCACCTAACCTACACATCTTTGGATTGTTGGAGTAAAATGGAGCACCCGGAGGAGACCCAAGCAGACAGAGGGTGCCTCACAATCACCCAAAGTCGGAATTGAACCCGGGCCCATGGTGCTGTGAGGTAGCAGTGCTAATCATTGTGCCACTGTGCCATTAGTGGCCTACTGTACCAGAAATGCAACAGTGAAGGGCAGCATGGTGGCACAGTGGTTAGCACTGCTGCCTCACAGTGCCGAGGTCCCAGGTTTGATCCCAGCTCTGGGTCATATTCTCTACATGTCTGCGTGGGCTTCGCCCCCACAACTCAAAGATGTGCAGGGTGGGTGGATTGGCTACGCTAAATTGCCCCTTAATTGGAAAAAAATTAATTGTGTACTCTAAATTTTAAAAAAAGAAAAGAAATGCAGAAGTGAATAGAAGCATAGAAATGTAAAAAATAAGATGCAGAGTAGGCCATTTGACCCTTCAAGCCTGCTCCATTCATTATTATCATGGCTGGTCATCCAATTCAATCGCTTGTTCCTGCCTTCCACCCATATGCTTTGCTCCCTTTAACCTCAAGGGCGATATCTAACTCCTTATTGAAAATTTGCAATGTTTTGTCCTCAACTACTTTCTGTAGCATTGAATTCCACAGGCGCACCATTCTCTGGGTGAAGACATTTCTCATCTCAGTTCTAAAAGGTTTAGAAATAGAAATAGAACATTACAGCGCAATGCAGGCCCTTTGGCCCTCGATGTTGCGCCGACCTGTGAAACCACTCTAAAGCCCATCTACACTATTCCCTTATCATCCATATGTTTATCCAATTACAATTTAAATGGTCTTAATGTTGGCAAGTCTACTTCTGTTGCAAGCAGGGCATTCCACACCCTTACTACACTCTGAGTAAAGAACCTACCTCTGACATCTGTCCTATATCTATCTCCCCTCAATTTAAAGCTATGTCCCCCCCCCCACCAGTATCCAAAGTGGTATACTTGTTACTAAGGGGAATGACCACAGGGGATCCCTGTACTGTTTCCTCCAATCCCCTCTCACTGTCACCCATCTATCTTGATTCTTCGGAGCAACTACATCCCTGAAGCTTCTCCTCGAAGAATATATCCTCGAAGAATACCAGTAGATTTGTCAAACATGATTTCCCTTTTAAATCCACGTGGAATCAAAACAATCCTGCCACTGTTTTCCAAGTGCTCTGCTATTAAACCTTTTATAATTGACTTTAGTACTTAGCTGGTGCTTACAAAATTCAAAACATAACATCTAATGTCAGATGAATTCTGCAATTGGATAGCACTTAACGAACACTCCCGAGTGTGCTATGATTTACACTAACAACCAATTTACAATTATCAGACGGCCTCACGATGTAGCTCGGCAATGCTTGCCAGAAGCTACATACATTCAAATGCAGGGACTTGTCCTCCACAGAAGGAATATATCCACAAATTGCACCTTTCTTGAATAATCAAAGCTGACTCAGCACCTCTTTTCTCATGTGGTATAAATTGTTGTTTCCTTTGAAATTTAGCATTCTTGCAACTGTCCTAATGAGTGCAAGACAAAAAGCTTTGGCAGCATGTGTGTTTTATCAGCAAAACTCCTGGGATGGGATTCTCCGACCACCCCCTCCCTGGAGAATTGCTCGGGGCCGGTGTCAATCCCACCCCCGCAGTGTCCCGAATTCTCCGACCGGCCAAATGTCGGAGTGGCGACAATCCCGCCGCCCGCCTCGGAGAATAGCAGGGGCCAGCGGGAGGCTATGGGCCCGGTGCTGCCCGCATTCTCCTGGCCGGATGGGCCGAAGTCCCGCTGACGTGAGCACGGTTCACTTCGGTGTAAATCAAGACAGCTATTTAACAGCGTCAACCAGTGCTGATGGTTGATGCCGTTCAGCGCGGACGTAGGTCACCAGCGTGGGGGGTGGTCGCAGGAGAAGATATGGCATGGCCGCGGGTGGGGGGGAGAGGGGGCAGGGAGGTGGGGGGGTTGGGGGGGCGTGGCGATAGTGAGTGCCGGGGGGGGGGGGGGGGGGGTGGTTGGGGGGGGGGTGGCGAGAGCGAGTGCCGAAGGGGGGGGGGGAGGTTGGCGAGAGTGAGTGCCGGGGGGGTTGAGAGGGGTGGCGAGAGCAAGTGTCATGGGGGGGGGGGGGAGTGCCGGGGAGGGTGGGGGAGTGCGAGAGCCGGGGAGAGTGCGAGTGCCGGGGAGGGAGGGGGGGGTAGAGTGCCCGGGGGGGGGGGGGGGGGGGGGGAGGCCAGCCGTCTGGCCAGATGCCATCCTCCCACAGTCGCTCCCATGCAGCCCATGGCACCTGGCTGCCCGGGGGGGTGGGGGGTGGGGGGTAGGGGCAATGATGACATGTTGTTGTTTCCCCCCCGCCACCACAGGCCATCATTGTTTCTGATCAGCCAGCGATGTTGGCCACCGTGGCGGCAGCCGCTATTCTACATGTTGCCCTGGAGGAGGAGAAGGAGCGTGGCGGAGAGGCGGCGCTGGCTGCCACAGAGGGGCATGCTGCAGAGGGGCATGCCGCAGAGGGGCAGGTGGCAGCCGCCCAGGCTGGAGGGCCACCTGCCCGACAGGACGAGGAGGAGGAGGAGGAGGAGGGGGAGCATGAAGAGGAGGAGCACGGGGAGAGGGTGGAGGACGCTGTGGCACCACAGCGACGGAGACGCCCGAGGAGGCCCCGTGTGTACCGGCCCCGTTCGTCGTACAAGGACCTCATGGACCGCGAATGCAGGAGGAGACTCTGGATGAGCCGTGAAACCGTGGGACACATCTTCCACCTGCTGGCACACCTGGCACCGCATGGCACTGGGGCAGGACACCCTCGCCCCGTGTCCGTTAAGGTTACGGTGGCCCTGAACCTTTATGCCACGGGGTCATTCCAGGCACCGAGTGGGGACCTGTCCGGCATCTCGCAGGCATCGGTGCACCGGTGCATCCGGGCAGTGACAGACGCCCTTTATCCCATTGTGGACCATTACATCCGGTTCCCTGTGGACCGGGCAAGCCAGGATGCCCGGGCAGTGGGCTTCGCTGCTGTGGCCGGTTTTCCCATGGTCCAGGGCGTGATCGATGGGATGCTGTGCGGCCACCTGCAGATAACAGGGCCGTGTTCACCAATCGGAAGGGCACGTATTCCATGAACATACAGGTGGTCTGCGACCACCACATGATGATCATGCATGTCTGCGCCCGGTACCCGGGCAGTGTTCACGACTCATACGTGTGGTCGCGGTCTTACATCCCCGGCATGTTCGAGGGACGCCACCCCCAGCTGAGGGGCTGGTTGCTGGGCGACAGGGGTTACCCGTTGCGGTCGTGGCTGATGACACCTATACGGAGGCCACAGAGTGACGCAGATAATCGCTACAACGATGCCCATGCAGCATCAAGGGGTGTGATCGAGAGGTGTCTTGGGCTGCTGAAGATGCGTTTCAGGTGCCTGGACATCTCTGGGGGGGCCCTCCAGTACCCACCAGATAGAGTCGGCCACATCATTGTGGTGTGTGGTGTCCTGAACAACATAGCCCAGCAGAGGGGCGATGTGCCGCAGGCAGAGGAGGGTGGAGTGGAGGAGCAGCAGGAAGAGAGGCAGTCCTCCGCAGATGAGGGAGATGGGGGCAATGGTCAGGGGAGACGGGCTGGACATGGACGGGTGGCTGCCCCCCTGTTACCGGCTGGGCCAGCGGGCACGGGACAGGCTGATAGCTGCCCGGTTCACTGACTAGGGGGCGTACGAATTGGCGAGTGTGGCCACATACTGCACACCATGGCAACATCCGACCACCCTCACCCCACCCTCACCCACCCAGCACCAACACCCTAACCCCCCCCCCCCCAACCACCACCAACCACCCCCCCCCCCCCCCCCCCCCCCCACCCGCATGCACATCACCCCTCCATTGCACATCCACCTGCGGCACGACGAGCCGGGCTCACACGGTGGAAGCGTGTCTATTGCAGGTCATGGAGGATGATAACGACACGCTTTGCGATGAGTCCTGGCTCCACATCGTTGGACAATGTCTGACCCATGGCCACAGTCCCACCATCCACCCGGACCATCCCTGCATGCGGCTATGAGACTGCAGCGCACGGTCCCGTCCTCTGCCCGGGGGGATAGCGAGGGCGGCCCAGGTGGAGGGGGGGCACACTCACCTGGGGCCGGCGTAAGACCACCCCTCACACACACACTGGCGCTCAAAGTACATGACACCCCCGCACGCTTCGGACAGAACTCAAAGGCAGCTTCTGTAGGTGTGAGAGTGATTTTAATTACAAACTGTCCATACACGTGCCCTAGCCCCTAAAACTTGTCTGTGCCCTTCACCCGTGCCAACTTACTCAGTGCCTAATTGTTTAGCCTTACGGGCCCTTTGACTATGCCTTGGTGGTTCCCCAGATGGTACAGCAGAACTGGAGGCTGACTCCTCTGATTCCTGCCCTCGGCCTCGAGATCCCTTTGGCGGCCGTTTCCTGGGGCGGCCCGGCCTAGATGGGCCAGGCTGTGGCTCAGGCGACTGGGATGGCGAGCTGCAAGCTTGTCCTGCCCGCTGCCCACCAGATGCACCTGGGACGGAAGGGGGGGGGGGAGTCTGAGGTGCCGCGGTGTTCCAGGACCTCCCCTACAGGGGGACCCGGGACGGACCCCAGCACCTCCTCCTCCCTCGGGGTGCCCGATGGCCCCCGGGCCTCTACATGGGTCGGGGGTGCGAACGGACCGGCCATCTGATGACCACCCCCAACACCTGGCGCTGCCAGTCCTGGAGGTCCATGCTGGTAACAACAAGGGTCTGCAGGTCTGCAACCATGGAGCTCAGGGAGTTGGCCATCCCTGTCTGTGTCTGGGCGATGCCGGCCAGCACCTGGGCAATGGCGCCGATGCCCTCAGCCATGGCCTGCTGGGACTGTGCAATGGCCTGCTGAGACTGGGCCATGGCCTGCAGAGACTGGGCCATGGCCTGCAGAGACTGGACCTATGCCTGCTGGGACTGCACCATGGCCTGCTGAGACTGGGCCACGGCCTGCAGAGACTGGGCCATGGCCTGCAGAGACTGGGCCACGGACTGCTGAGACTGGGCCACGGCGTTGAGCGCCTCTGCCATCTGCCGCTGGCTCTGGCTCATGGCTTCCTGTGAGAGGGAAGCCAAGTCCTGGGCCATGAACGCCGCCTGCACGGAAAGCCCAGGCCTCGCATCCTGCTCACCACGTCTGACACCGTCGCACCCATTGCCTCCACCGCGGATACCACCCTTGCGGTTTCAACCTGGGTGGCACGCATGACCGGCAAGACACCCAGCTCCTGGATGGGGGTGGACTTCTCCACATGCGTCTGCAGCCACAAAAAGCCAGCCGTCATCCTCTTCCTTCGTCCCAGGTTTGGTGGCTGCATCGGGTCTATGGGTGGGTGTGGTAAATCCAGGAACCCGGGATCCGTCTGGGCGGCAGATGTTTGCTTGCGCCAGGATGCCCTCCGACCTCCCGGCCCCTCTGCTGCTCCTACCTCCACCTGCTGTACCGGTACGGCTGTGTTGTGCGCACCAGTGAGTGTCCCAGAAGCCTCAACACTAAAGTGCCCAACCGAGGTGAGTGTCTCTGCGATGGTGGAGGGTGTTGGAGAAAGCCGTGGCGTTGTGTCGTGCGCGTCGTCAGACTACGAGTCCATGGTCCCCTGGGGTGCCGCCTCGTCTCCACCCATCCGCTGTGTGTCACTGTCCTGTCATCCAGTCTCATGTGTGGCAGTGTCCTGGGTAGTGGTGTCCTGGGTAGGGCTATCCTGGGTAGGAGTGTCCTGGGTAGGGCTATCCTGGGTAGGGCTATGCTGGGTAGGGCTATCCTTCGTAGGAGTGTCCTGGGTAGGGCTATCCTGGGTAGGGCTGTCCTGGGTAGGAGTGTCCTGGGTAGGGCTATCCTGGGTAGGAGTGTCCTGGGTAGGGCTGTCCTGGGTAGGGGTGTCCTGGGTAGGAGTGTCCTGGGTAGGGCTATCCTGGGTTGGGCTATCCTGGGTAGGAGTGTCCTGGGTAGGGCTATCCTGGATAGGGATGTCCTGGGTAGGAGTGTCCTGGGTAGGGCTATCCTGGGTAGGAGTGTCCTGGGTAGGGCTATCCTGGGTAGGGCTATGCTGGGTAGGGCTATCCTTCGTAGGAGTGTCCTGGGTAGGGCTATCCTGGGTAGGGCTGTCCTGGGTAGGAGTGTCCTGGGTAGGGCTATCCTGGGTAGGAGTGTCCTGGGTAGGGCTGTCCTGGGTAGGGGTGTCCTGGGTAGGAGTGTCCTGGGTAGGGCTATCCTGGGTAGGAGTGTCCTGGGTAGGGCTATCCTGGGTAGGAGTGTCCTGGGTAGGGCTATCCTGGATAGGGATGTCCTGGGTAGGAGTGTCCTGGGTAGGGCTGTCCTGGGTAGGGGTGTCCTGGGTAGGAGTGTCCTGGGTAGGGCTATCCTGGGTAGGAGTGTCCTGGGTAGGGCTATCCTGGGTAGGGGTGTCCTGGGTAGGGCTAACCTGGGTAGGGGTGTCCTGGGTAGGGCTGTCCTGGGTAGGGCTATCCTGGGTAGGGGTGTCCTGGGTAGGGCTAACCTGGGTAGGGGTGTCCTGGGTAGGGCTGTCCTGGGTAGGGCTATCCTGGGTTGGGGTGCCGTGGGTAGGTCTGTCCTGGGTAGGTGTGCCCTGGCTCGGCTGCGACGGTGGCCTGTGGCTGCTCCCCTCGTCGCTGGGTGTCACACGCCTGCGTCACTGCACTCGCACGAGACGCGGGTGTCGTCTCTGTGGTGCTCCATGTCTCTCCCTCCCCCATGGCCGCCCTTGGGGGGCCTGCGGGCATCGCACGCCAGAGGGGCCGGGTCTTTTCCTCTCCCGTGGCCACCCTGCGGCCGATCGGCATCCGTGGGGACGTGTGCCTCGATGTTTGGTCCTGCAATACACTCTACACACGCGGGCGGTGATCGGGGGATATGGGGTATATAGGTGAGGGTGGATATGGGGGAGGGGTATATGGGGAGGGGGATATGGGGGATATGGGGGAGGGGGGATATGGGGGATATGGGTGAGGGGGATATGGGGGATATGGGGGAGGGGGAATGACAGCACAACAACGGTTGCGCGTATATTGGCAGAGGTCGCAACACATTAGGGTTAGGGTTAGGGTCAGGGTCAGGGCCAGAATTGCGTTAGGGTTAGGGTTATGGTTAGGTTTAGGGTCAGGGTCAGGGTCAGGGTCAAGAGTAGGGTCATTGTCAGAGTCAAGGGTAGGGTTAGGGTCAGGGTCAGGGTCAGGGTCAGGGCCTGGGCCAGGGTTAGGGTTAGGGTTAGGGTCAGGGTCAGGGGTCGGGTCATGGTCAAGGGTAGGGTCAGGTTCAGGGTCGGGGCCAGGGTTAGGGTTAGGGTTAGGATTAGGGTTAGGGTTAGGGCCTGGCAGCCCTGACGAGGTTATTGACCTTCTTGTATCACTGGGTGCCTGTCCTCAGTGTCACAGCCACAGCGCTGATGGCCTCTGCCACCTCCCTCCACAGGTGCCAGCTGAGGCGTGGGACAACCCTGCGGCCATGTCCGGGGTACAGGACCTTCCTCCTCCTTGAACAGCATCCAGGAGCACCTCAATATCGCACTCCTAGAACCTCGGGGCTGCGCGGCGGATGGCCATGTTTGGAGATCTTCCAGAGGGGGCGGGAGGCCGTCTTGTGTGCCGTGATGCCGAGCGGCATTGATTACGCCGCCCGGCGTCAAGTGACGTGCCGTGTCCACAGCGGGTGACGCCGTCGTGAATAGCGTCACGCCACTGCTAGCCCATTCGGGCCGAGAGACTTTGCGACGTTTGGGGGGGCCCGACGCCAGAGTGATCTGCGCCGTTTTTGGAGCCGGGCCTCGGCCATCACTCCAATTATCGGAGAATCTCGCCCGTGGTGTCCACTCTGAACCTCAAGTAAGTGACTTCTGTAGCCTGGAAGGTGCATTACTCACTTTTCAAATAGATTCCTGCATTCCTAGACCTTCTCAATATCTCTTCTAGGTTTGTAAAGTGTTCTTCATGTGTTGTTCTTGTCACAGCCTTTGGGATGACCTGGAATAGGTTCTCCATGGTGCGCTGAAATATTGCACAGGCCCAGGAAATGCCGAAACATAGCCTGGTGTATTGGAATAAGCTTTTATGCTTGTTGATTGTAGCAAACGTTTGAGACTCTTCATCCAGTTCCAGATGCAAATATGCATTACTGAGGTCCAGTTTGGTGTTTGTGAGGCCTCCCGCTAATTTCGCATGGAGGTCCTAAATTCGCGGAATTGGCTACCTGTCTACTTGGGGTGCATGGTTCATTGTAAGGTAGTAGTCCCCGCATTTTATCACTGAGCTGTTTGGTTTGAACACAGGCATGATGGTGGCTGCCCTTTCAGAAAATTGGATGGGTTTGATGCAATTCCTTCATAGTACTTGGAACTATGATGTTGTTGCCATACAGAGGGCTGGTTGAGGGAAGGATTGGCAGCTAAACATTCCAAGATTTAGATGTTTCAGGCGGGATAGAGGGGGATGTAAAAGGGGTGGAGGAGTTGCGCTACTGGTTAGGGAGAGTATCACAGCTGTACTGTGGCAGGACACCTCAGAGGGCAGCGAGGCTAGATGGGTCGAGATCAGCAATAAGAAGGGTGCAGTCACAATGTTGAGGGTTTACTACAGGCCTCCCAACAGCCAGGGGGAAATAGAGGAGCAGATAGGTAGACAGATTTTGGAAAGGAGTAAAAACAACAGGATTGTTGTGATGGGAGACTTTAACTTCCCCAATATTGACTGGGACTCACTTAGTGCTTGGACAGGGCAGAGTTTGTAAGGAGCATCGAGGAGGGCTTCTTAAAACAATATGTAGAGAGTCCAACTAGGAAAGAGGCTGTACTGGACCTGGTATTGGGGAATGAGCCCGGCCAGGTGGTAGAAGTTTCAGGAAAGGAGCATTTTGGGAACAGTGACCACAATTCAGTAAGCTTTAAAGTGCTGGTGGACAAGGATAAGAGTTGTCCTAGGGTGAATGTGCTAAATTGGAGGAAAGCTAATTCTAACAATATTAGGCAGGAACTGAAGAACATAGATTGGGGGCGGATGTTTGAGGGTAAATCAACATCTGACATGTGGGAGCCTTTCAAATGTCAGTTGAAAGGAATTCAGGACCGGCATGTTCCTGTGAGGAAGGAGGATAAATATGGCAAATTTTGCAATCCCTGGATAACGAGATATATTGTAGGCCTCGTCAACAAGAAAAAGGAGGCATTTGTCAGGGATGGAACAGACGAAGCCTGTGTGGAATATAAGGAAAGTAGGAAGGCATTTAAGCAAGCAGTCAGGAGGGCGAAAAGGGTTCATGAAAAGTCATTGGCCAATAGGGTTAAGGAAAATCCCAAGGCTTTTTACACATACATAAAAAGCAAGGGGGTAGCCAGGGAAAGGTTGGCCCACTGAAGGACAGGGGAGAGAATCTATGTCTGGAGCCAGAGGAAATGGGTGAGGTACTAAATAAACATTTTGCATCAGTATTCACCAAAGAGAAGGAATTGCTGGATGTTGAGTCTGGAGAAGGGTGTGCAGATAGCCTGGGTCACATTGAGATCCAAAAAGACGAGATGTTGGGCGTCTTGAAAAATATTAAGGTGGATAAGTCCCCAGGGCCTGATGGGATCGACGGCAGAATACTGAAGGAGGCAAGAGAGGAAATTGCTGAGGCTTTGACAGAAATCTTTGGATCCTCACTGTCTTCAGGTGATGTCCCGGAGGACTGGAGAATAGCCAATGTTGTTCCTTTGTTTAAGAAGGGTAGAAAGGATAATCCAGGGAACTACAGGCCAGTGAGCCTTACGTCAGTGGTAGGGAAATTACTCGAGACAGGATCTACTCCCATTTAGAAGCAAGTGGTCATATTAGCAAGAGGCAGCACGGTTTTGTGAAGGGGAGATCGTGTCTCACTAACTTGATAGAGTTTTTAGAGGAGGTCACAAAGATGCAGGTCGGGCAGTGGATGTTGTCTATATGGACTTCAGTAAGGCCTTTGACAAGGTCCCTCATGGCAGACTGGTAGAAAAGGTGAAGTCACACGGGATCAGGGGTGAGCTGGCAAGATGGATACAGAACTGGCTAGGTCATAGAAGGCAGAGAGTAGCAATGGAAGGGTGCTTTTCTAATTGGAGGGCTGTGACTTGTGGTGTTCCGCAGGGATCAGTGCTGGGACCTTTGATGTTCGTAGCATATATAAATGATTTGGAGGAAAATGTAACTGGTCTGATTCGTAAGTTTGCGGATGACACAAAGGTAGGTGGAATTGTGGATATCGATGTGGACTGTCAGAGGAGACAGTAGGATTTAGATTGTTTGGAGACTTGGGCGGCGAGATGGCAGATGGAGTTTAATCCGGACAAATGTGAGGTAATGCATTTTGGAAGGTCTAATACAGGTAGGGAATGTACAGTGAATGTTAGAACCCTCAAGAGTATTGACAGTCAGAGAGATCTTGGTGTACAGGTCCACAGGTCACTGACAGGGGCAACACAGGTGGAGAAGCTAGTCAAGAAGGCATACGGCATGCTTGCCTTCATTGGCCGAGGCACTGAGTATAAAAATTGGAAAGTCATGTTGCAGCCGTATAGAACTTTAGTTAGGCCACACTTGGAGTACAGTGTTCAATTCTATCACTATCAGAAGGATGTGGAGGCTTTAGAGAGGGTGCAAAAGAGATTTACCAGGATGTTGCCTGGTATGAGGGCATTACCTATGAGGAGAGGTTGAATAAACTTGTTTTTTTCTCACTGGAACGAAAGAGGTTGAGGGGCGACCTGATAGAGGTCTACATAATTATGAGGGGCACAGACAGAGTGGATAGTCAGAGACTTTTTCCCAGGGGAGAGGGGTCAATTACTAGGGGGCATAGGTTTAAGGTGCGAGGGGCAAGGTTTAGAGGAGATGTACGAGGCAAGTTTTTTACACAGAGGGTAGTGGGTGCCTGGAACTCGCTGCTGGAGGAGGTGGTGGAAGCAGGGACAATAGTGACGCTTAAGGGGCATCTTGACAAATATATGAATAGGATGGGAATAGAGGAACACAGACCCCGGAAGTGCAGAAAATTTTAGTTTAGACGGGCAGCATGGTCGGCGCAGGCTTGGAGGGCCGAAGGGCCTGTTCCTGTGCTGTACTTTTCTTTGTTCTTTGTTGTTTGTTCTTCAGGCGTTTGAGTTCGGCTTCCACCTTATGTAGGGTGTAAGTGGCTCGTACTAAAAAATTTCAGCATTGAAACAGGTTTCACCTATATTCGACCCAATTTGCTCTAGAATATGTCTTTGTATCGACATAAAATGCCCTGGAAAACAATTCTTGAAATTCTCAGCCAATTTAACTGAATTTGATGCAGCCAGTTCCCTCCCTTAGCCTTGGTCTACATCCCTCTATGAAGATTAAAGGCAGTTGGGCTTCTTGTTCCTGGTAAGATGCTGGCATACCGGTGGTTCCCAAAACTTGCTGGGTTTCCACTGTATAGGTCGATAACTTGGCTGTCGCGTTGCTCAGATTCAAAGACTGAACCCCTTCTCGAACATAGGCGAACATTTGATCGCCCTAAACCGTGACCGTGTAATAGGGGTAATAGATATAGGACAGAGGTCAGAGGTAGGTTTTTTACGCAAAGAGTGGTGAGGCCGTGGAATGCCCTACCTGCAACAGTAGTGACCCCGCCAACATTGAGGGCATTTAAAAGTTTATTGGATAAGCATATGGATGATAATGGCATAGTGTAGGTTAGATGGCCTTTAGTTTTTGACTTCCCATGTCGGTGCAACATCGTGGGCCAAAGGGCCTGTACTGCGCTGTATCGTTCTATGTTCTATGTGTTGTCCTCCATCTTCAGGGGTTTTCCATTTATTGGAAGAACTATCTAATTTTGTGTGGAGTTGCCAGCGCTGGAGTGGGATGGGCACAGTAAAATGTCTCACAACACCAGGTTAAATTCCAACAGGTTTATTTGAAATCACAAGCTTTCGGAGCATTACTCACCTGATGAAGGAACTGCGTTTCGAAAGCTTGTGATTTCAAATAAACCTGTTGGCCTTTAACCTGGTGTTGTGAGACTTCTTACTATCTCAGTTGGGGCTGTTTTCCTCACTTTCCTGACGTTTAATCGGTAAATGTTGTGTTCCTAATCAGAATTCCTCTCCACCTGGTTCACCGGAGTCATGACTTATTGCTGCTGTTTTTTCTGAATTGACGCACTGTTTGGAAATGGCGCTCTGATTGCAGTGAGAGCAGACAAAGTCACGGCAGTGGCATGCTTCCTGAGGGTGATCCCCCCCACACCGGTAGCAATCCTCATCCCTTTTGGGCTGACGACTCGTTTTCTTCCGGGCTGCTGACTGTGGGTCCTGTCCCGAAGATCGTGTCTCACTTCCTTCTGTGCCTATCGATCTGACTGCACGCCTCACAGCCATCCCATTCAATAATTGGTTTACTTCGCCTTCTGGCACGCTTTGGAACTCCAATACACCTTTCCCGGTGCATTCGGTTGCCTGAGCTTTCTCGACTGCCTTGTTTCGTAATAACTTTATTTCAGGGGAGTCAGTGGCATAGTGGCATTGTCATTGGATCAGTAAACCAGTGACCCAGAGTAATTCTCTGGGGACCCAAGTTCAAATCCTACAACTTCAGATGGTGAAATTTGAATTCATTAAAAATCTAACGGTGACCATTAAACCATTGTCGATTCTCGTAAAAACTCATCTGGTTCACTAATGTCCTTTAGGGAAGGAAATCCAATGTCCGTACCTGGTCTGGCCTACATGTGACTCCAGGCCCACAGCAAGGTGGTTGACTCTTAACTGCCCCCTCAAGGGCAATTAGGGAAGGGCAATAAATGCTGCACAGCCAGCGACAGCCACATCCCATGAACAAATTTTTTAAAAGCCAGATGTTTTTAATCTAACACACTAAACAGTCACGCAGCATATCGTTGAACGCTGTGCCAAACTCAAAATACTCTGCCATTTGGCAGAGTCTAGCAACGAAGGTGGAGATGGCCTCTCCTGGGTCCCGAGAAACTGATCTGATCTGAACTTATCCAACTGCAAGGTGATCGAGGGCCTGCTCTTTCACAAGCGTCACCAACTGGTCAAACGGTTTTGTGTCTGGAGCCTCCCGGGCCGTCAAATTCCTTCTGAGCTTATGGGACTGGGGCCCACAAACTGTTAATAGTATAAGCTTCTGTTTATCCTCCCCATTATTTTGTTTGCTGTGAGTAAGTAGCGGAGTCACTCGAAGTACTGGCTAGTCTTCAGGCCCCTGGTCGAATGGGTCTAACTTCCCAATCATTGGCATTTTTCACTTACTGTTTTGAGCTACTGTCGACTTCCCGATTTCTTGACTCATTCTGGAGGTTTCTCCCTTCATTCTCAACTGTTGAGGACTAGCAGTCGATCCGGTTTGCACTCGTCGCCAATGTGGTGGCTGTTGTGTTCCGTGGTTCCCCCAATGATGAAGACACACACAGATCATAGATGAGTTCAATGCTTATTTATTGTTAAGCACATGGGAAGATAACTAGCAGATCTATATACAAACAAAATTATTCAAGTCTCGATGGAACTACTCAAAGTGCGGACTGTCCGTGCTACCACCAACTGCTAGGTTGCATCAGTCATGAGATGCATGTCTAGCGCCACCCACTGGCAGGAGGTCATATCCATGATGACATACATTGATAACTTACTTTATACATTTGTACAGTTATATGCAGATATGCATATACGCATATCTCCACAGTGGCTTGAGGCAGTACTCAGGAGACTTCCAGTATAATGAAACAAGAGTTTATTAACACCAGGCAAAGGCAAACTATGTATAGTCACAGAGTTACAATAATAGGTCTTCACTCTCTGGCTCTGAGGTGCACACTGCCTGGGGCCTGTGCTATTTCCCCATTGGTCGGGTTTTGCGCACTCCCACGTGATCGGCCCTGAGCCAGTCACGTGGACTGTGAGGGACCACCCTTTAAAGGGGCCACACAATGGCTGGTTTAGCTCAGTGGGCTAGACAACTGGTTTGTCATGCACAACAAGGCCAGCAGCGCGGGTTCAATTCCTGTACTGGCTGAGAATTCTGAATTTTCCTTCTGTGTACTCGAACAGGCGCCAGGATATGGCGATTAGGGGCTTTTCACAGTAACTTCATTGCAGTGTTAATATAAGCTTGCTTGTGACAATAAAAAGATTATTAGAATATTACTACCACAAGGACTTTGGAATCCCAGATAGCAGAAGGTTCAGGGATATTAATATATTCAGTAAGTAAAGGATAGCCACTATTCTCTCAATCTGGAACACTAAGGCAGATCGTCTGGTTATTATCACATTGCTATTTGTGAAAGCTTGCAGTGCACAAATTAGCTGCTGCATTTCCTACAATACAATAGTGACTGCACATCAAAAGTGTTTCATTGGCTGTAAAATGCGTTGAGATGTCTGGCGGTTGTGAAACGGGTTATATAAATGCAAGTCTTTCATTTTTTTTAAATATGGATTTGAATTAAAATGGTGGATTTCATCAGTGCATTTGAAATGCCAATAAAAATCTTAATTTAGAAGAAGCAAGATGTAGATTTGCAAATGATAAAACAAAATGAATATTTATAAGCTGAGACAAGCTAACATTGAGTGCTGTTCCCTCTGGGCACCACTCGATGAATGATGTAGAGAGCGCTGCCAACACTCTTATCAAACAGCATTGTATAGAGGGATAGCCACTTGGGAGGATCTCTAATGGATTGATTTGTTCAGTTGCTCTTACAAATTTCCGACTAGAATTTTTATTTCATCTTCAGTTTTATTTTAATGCTTCTCTTGTGTATTCCATTTACTAAATAAGTATCTCTACTTAGATTTAATTCGCCTTAATATTTCTCGTTTTAAGTAGTTATACCAGCAATCTAAATTATTTTCCGCATTTTTCTTTTATGCTCTTCTCGGTAATTTAATTATATTTTCTGAAGTGAGTTTTCTATGTTTAGTTCCATTATATTTTCCTTTCATTCAGTCAAGGTGGTCAGTTCATTTATTGTTTAATTTTCCTCCAACCGTTATATTAGTCACTGTCTGTTTGGATATTTATTTAATACCTTTACTCAGTATTCATGCTGAAAGTTCTTTTTCCTATGTTCATTTATTTTTTTATATTTCTTCCTTTTGAACATCCAGGACTTACCAATTCATTATTCCTCTTGATTGCCCCATTCTTCAGTCAACACTGGCCTGCAATAAACTGCTATAAATGGTCTTGGGGCAATGCTGAGTGGCAACAATTATTCTCACACCTTCCCTGCATCAGCAAAGCAAAATCAGCCATCATTCTTAATCTTAAATTGTGCATAGCAACCCCCAGTTTAAATGCATGTATGTAGTCAGAGTGGATTGAAATTCCTTTAGGCCCATTTTCAGGTCTGAAATGAACACTGCAAATTGAACATGTGAAGCTATTGTGGGGGGTGCCAAAGGTTGCCCTAAAACTGGGCCTCAGGCTTCATTAATATTAATTGCAATCTGTCAATAACTGTTGCCTCTCTGCAGATAAATCTCACATTTGAGAACAATAAATATATCGAGCCACTTATCTCACTGCCATTGCCACAAAAGTAAACAATAGACTTGTTTAATAAGGAAGCAGGGAGTCTACACCGAGTAAAATAAAGAAACAAAGGGCGGGATTTACTGACCACCTCACTGCGTGTTTTTCAGTGAGGGGAGGTGACCAGCCAGTGGGATCTACTGGTCCCACCATTGTCAACGGGATTTGAAAGAGAGTTCTGAACGTAGACCATAAGACCCAGGAGCAGGAGTAGGCCACTCGGCCCATCGAGCCTGCTCAGCCATTCAATGAGATGGCTGATCAGATATGACAATCCTCAACTCCACTTTCCCACCTTATTCCCATAACTGGTAACTCATTCCATTAATACTCAAAAAGGCTCAAGACCCCCAAATCGAGGCCACCCTCAGGCCACCAGGTTGTCACATGTGGTGCCCTCTGTTTGATTTCAGCCCTGAAAACGGTTTTGAGAAAGGAAGGGGGAATAAATATTGGAAGAAAAGAACAACTTAATGAGCATGGATAAAGGATTGGCTAACTAGCAATCACAGAATCACGGAATCTTTACAGTGGAGAAGGAGCCCATTTGACCCATCAAATCTGCACTGACTCTCTGAAAGAATATTCTACTGAGTCCCACCCCCTACCTTTTCCCTCTAACCTTGCACATCCTTTACTTTCAGATAACGTTATATTTCTGTTGTTAGCCGCAAAAAGCAAAGGAAATAGGGGTTCCACTCTCTAAGTTCATAAAAATCCAGAGCAGGGTTCATTAATAGATGTTGCTTTTCTAGGATAAGGTGGTGAACTCCCCAAAGCCCTTGCAAATGTTCCACTGACGTCGCTGTAGACCATGTGACGTTACACCCGCAGGCGGTGTTACTTGAATACTTAACAGACCTCCCCTTTACTCCTTTAGTGCCAACGACTTTTATTTTAAACACTTTAACAACAGCCCCAACTAAATATTTACATGACATCATTATGTTATCTAAACATACGTACGGTCTTTGGAGGACGTCTGTCTCTTCTAGTTACATTCGGCGTTCAGGAATTTGGCTCCTCGAGATCACGGAAGTGTTCTCCTGCTCACATGTGGACAAACTAACTTGGTATCTGCCTCTGTTGGTACTGAAGATTCTGCAACGACAGATTTGGGAATATCCTCTGTAGTACAACTTGGTTGTGATGTGTCACTGTCCATATATTCCAATGTGAATACTTCTGGTGAAGACTCAGAACATTCACTTTGTGAAGCTAGCAATTGGGCAGCATGACCTCGCCAAACTCTTTCATCATCCATCATCCAGTACAAGGTATCGGACCAGTCTTTGCTAGGAGGATGGTTGGTGTCAATTTTACACTCATTGTATAGCTCCAAGCTAATACTCATTATCTACTCTTTGCGTTTTGCTCTCTCCCAGCAATTTACATAGAACATAGAACATGCAGTGCAGAAGGAGGCCATTCGGCCCATCGAGTCTGCACCAACCCACTTCAGCCCTCACTTCCACCCTATCCCCGTAACCGAATAACCCCATCTAACCTTTTTGGTCACGAAGGGCAATTTATCATGGCCAATCCACCTAACCTACACATCTTTGGACTGTGGGAGGAAACCGGAGCACCCAGAGGAAACCCATGCAAACACGGGGAGAACGTGCAGACTCCGCACAGACAGTGACCCAGCGGAGAATCGAACCTGGGACCCTGGCGCTGTGAAGCTGTGCTGGTTTTCGTGCTGGTTGTTGTCATTTGACAATTCCAAAATATCTGATGGTATCAAGAGGCTGAATTTCATTCTCAAGTTTGTCTTGAAGAATAGCATCGCATTCGTTGTTTATGTGAACATTTTATACAACATTAGAAAGCTATGAGCCTTGATCTCTTGATGCCTTTATTGCATGTTTGCGTGATTGCACAAATTATTTGGCCAACACATTGGTTGCAGGGTGATATGGAGGAGATTTTATATGCTGCATACCAATCCTATTTAAATAATCTTCAAACTCTTTTGCTGTAAATTGAGTCCCAATATCATTTACAAGTTGATCCGGCCTGCTGAACCTTGTGAATACCTCATCTAGTCATTCAATGGTTTGTTCGGTTGTTGTGGATTTCACGATTGTGACCTTTGGGGATTTTGAAGCTGCATCAACCATCACCAGGAACATAAGCTCCTCAATTGGACTAGCATAGTCAATATGAATTCTCTGCCTTGACTGTAACAGCTATTCCCATGGATGTAAAGGTTGCAGAGGTGGTGTATTCCTTAGTATAGTGCAGGATTGCCATTGCCCTATCTTCCCCTCAATTTGGGCACCTAATCCCAGTCTCCAAAAATAACTGCATGCCAATTCTTTCATCCTCACCTCAATATGATGTTTGTTCTTCATGTAGCTGATCAAGGATTCTATTATACAAGCACGGAGGAATAATCACTCGTATCACACATTGCAGAACTCCACTCTGGACTGTTAACTCAAGTCTTCTTGTGATGTAGGTTTGAGGTCTGGATTCTTCTGATTCACATTTGTTAATGTACCTTTTAGGATCATATCCATAACCTTCTCCATCACTGGATCGGTTCTTTTATATCTCTATACTTCATGCGTGAGTGATAGTTACAAAGTTTTCTTCAGATTCTTGTCTGACTTCAGATCTTGCTTGACTTGTAGTCGCAGTCTGGATAAAGCATCCACATTTGCCTGCTGCACTGATTTATGATACTGGATATCATAATCATGTGCCAATAAAATCAAAGACCATCTATGTAATCGACTAGCTGTTCAAGAAGAAATACCATTATATGGCCCAGAGATTGTAGTTAAGTGTCGAAGGTCAGTCAAAAGTGTAAAATGATGTCCATAAAGGTATTGGTGAAACCGTTTTATGCAAAAAATGATGCTCAAAGCCTCCTTCTCCAGTGTTCTTGAGGCAAATGCTATTGGTCGTTACTCTCCCGAGGGCATTATGTTTGAGACAACTGCGCCAACCCCAAAGGGTGATGCGTCACAAGCAAGCTGCAACCTCAGCTTTAGATGGTAGTGGACCAATAAATCTGGCATCTTTAAAATGTCTTTGATGCTTTGGTGAGCATTTTAACATTCTTTGTGCCATTCTTGTCTGACACAAAGCAAAGTGTGTAATAGCTTCATTGTTAAGTTAGGAATGGATTTGCCATAATAATTGAGCAATCCTAAAACCAACCTCAACTGCATCACATTATCTGGTTGTGGGGCTTCTGGGATCTCCAACATCTTCTTTGGTACTTTATGTAAACTATTTTTATCAATGACATAATCCAGGTAGTCACATAATTGATAGAAGACTTCAAAAACTCCCATTTTTCTTTCTTGACTCTAGGATTGAACCTGTAACAAGAATGTAATCTAGATGACATTGCACATGAGATAGGGCACTCAGAATTTGATCCATGGATCTCTGAAAAAGGACAGGTACCAAAGTTATCCCAAATGGAAGTCTCCGATAATAAAAGAGACCCTTATGTGTCACTATCATAAGTAATGGTTGTCGCTCTGCAGCCGCATCCATCTGAAGATATATCTGAGAAAGGTCTATTCTGCTAACTATTTGCCCTCCTGAGAGTCCAGTGAATAAATGTTCAATATGCGGTAAAGGATAATGGTAGGCACACAATGCCGGGTAAATTGTGATTTTAAAATCTGTGCAAATTCTTACTGAACCATCATGCTTTAAAACAGGAGCAATTGGTGTCACGCAATCATTGGTGATAACAGATTCAATAACTGCTGTCTTAATTAATCTTTCAAGCTCTTCTTCTACTTTTGGACTGGTGGCACACGGTATGATACACATTTTAAGATATTTCGGTTCACTGTCTGATTTGATCTTGAGTTTAACTTCAACTCCCGTCATTGAACCCAGAGACTCTTCAAACATCTTTGCATACTTGTTCAGAAATTTTTGCAGGCCATTCTTTGAATCACCTAGTTGGTTCACGGTGGCCCAATTGAGTTTTATTCTTCTCAATTATAATCGACCAAATAAGGCTGGGAAGTTTCCTTGGACTACATGAAGAGGCAACTCTGCTTTTTAACTGTTAACTTCCACCATTTACCATAATGGTACTACCTCTTCTGTGCACATCCTTAGGACAGCATCTGATGATTGCAAATGTAGATGATTTAGGTACATTATCTAAGGTATTAGTGATACTGCAGCACCTGTATTCATTTCCATCTTGACAGCATTCGCATCAAGTTTTGGGGGAACCCAAAAGTGTTGCTGATCATCTTCTCCTGACAAGATACCAATCTGGAATTCTTGAAGCTGACTTGACACATTGTTTCCTAGTGGCAATGTGGCCTACTTTACCACAATTTTTGCATTTATTCTCCTTACTCCAAAATTCTCTTACTGAATGTCCCACTTGGATAGAGCAACAAGGTTGATTGTTCACAGACTTGCTTTTAGCAGCCTCCATCTTATGAACTTTACCCGGATTGCAATCAATGAAGCCTCTTTCACTGTGAGTTCAATGGAAGTAGCGATTCCCACACCACTTTTTAGGATTAATGCATCTTCAGTCAAGTTTCCTTTGGATGGCGTCATTTCTTAGTCCACGGACCAATCTGTCTCGAAGTGTATCACCATGTGTTTGACCAAATGCACAGTACTTCGCTAATTGACGTGGTTTTGCTATGTAAACGAGAATTGGTGTGTTTTTAAACAGCAATTCGCTCTCTACATTGCAGCCCTTGGTTTGCAGGGACAAGCTTGATTAGAGACGCTTAGCGTTGCTGCTCACTGTAGCAGGTCCACAAGCAATAGAAATATTTAATGCGTTCATTTACGATAGCTCGGTGGAAAGCAAGAACTTTGATGAAGTTGTAAAGCAATTCGATCAGCATTGCACACCAAACAAAAATGAGACGTTCGAGTGCTGTATATTTTGCATGCGCTCCCAGAGGCAGGAGGCTGCTGCATTGAACTTCAATCTCATTGGGGCTGGTTTAGCTCACTCAGCTAAATCGCTGGCTTTTAAAGCAGACCAAGCAGGCCAGCAGCACGGTTCGATTCCCGTACCAGCCTCCCCGGACAGGCGCCGGAATGTGGCGACTAGGGGCTTTTCACAGTAACTTCATTGAAGCCTACTCGTGACAATAAGCAATTTTCATTTTCATTTCATTAATCAGATTGAAATAAATGCGATTGAGGGTGAATGATATTCTCACCATTTTTGGATGTGATCCAGTATTCGCCATCGGGAGTGGGCTGGGTGAATCTCGATTTTCCCCTCTCCTGCTATTCACCTGGCACACCCCCCAGGTACAATGCAGTCACTGAATCACGCTGAGGGTATTGTCTTATGAAGAGTGATTGAGCAGTTTACGCCAAGAATTTAGAAGAATTAGGAGATCTAATTGAGGTATATACAATGATAAAGAGGATTAACAGGGTAGATGCAGAGCAGATGTTTCCCCTTGATACACATTCGAGAACTAGAGGTCAAAGGGATAGCAGGCAGAGATGAGGAGAAATACTTCTCACAAAGGGTCTTGAATCTGTGGAATTCACTACCCCGAGGTGCGGTGGATGCCGGGACAATGGGTAAATTTAAAGAGTAAATTTATTTAGTAGCGGGGTGAAGGGTTCTGGGGAGTGGGCAGGAAAGAGGAGATGAGGCTCGAGGGGCTGAATTGCTTACTCCTGCTCCTAGTTCTTATGTTCTTAAGGGTCTGCTCCCGTTTCTATTTCTTCTGAGCTTATGATTTTTGCCCTTACTCGCTCATTCATTTACAAGCACTTCCCCAAAAACATCCACCCCAGAGGCATTAAAGAAGGAGCTGGAGGTGAGTGCAGTGGATGACACAGAGTGCATGCATGACAAGAAGTAAGTAGATCCAATCAAATTAAGCTTGGACTAGTGTAGTGCTGCGATCAGAGATTGTTTTTGGAATTTGCTTTCCGTAGGTGATCTGAGCAGGAAGTGTATGAGTTGTTGCGTAGGGAGAAAGGTCTGTAAATGATGTTGTATTATTGATGTGAAAGGATAAATGTAGGCAGGACTGTTAATGCAGTGGCATGATGTGGCTGTCAAGAGCCTCCACATGTCAGTGAATGATTGTTTCTGGCAGCTGGAATCTCCTCTGGCTGCTTCGCCTCCTTTTCCTCATCCTTTCTACCCTTGAGATCTTTGTTTTTCGGGCAACGTTGTGCAGCAGCAGGACATAACTATAATCGCTGAGACAGTAGCTGTTATGGTAGTCTTCCTCCAAACTGATGCAGCTGGCTGAAAGATGCCTCAAATAAGCCAATGTTGTGTTCAGTGATGATACTGTCGGATAAATGAATCTAATAATAGCAGTAAATGAAAAGCAAAATACTGCGGAGCTGGGAATCTGAAATTAAAAACCGAAAATGCCAGAAAAGCACAGCAGGTCAGGCAACATCTGTGGAGAGGGAAACAAAGTTAGAGTTTTGAGTTTCAGGAGAAGAGCCATGTTGGACTCGTATCCCTAACTCTGTTTCTTGAATTCATTTTTTACAGGATGTGGACTTCGCTGGTCGGGCCAGCATTTGTTGCCCATCCCTAATTGCCCTTGAGAAGGTCGTGGTGAGCTGCCTCCTTGAGCCGCTGCAGTACATGTGATGTAGTTATGCCAACTGTGGACCAATAGGAAAACAGTACTCAACAAACTATTGGGATTGAAGGCACACATGACCCCCGGGCCTGATGATCTACATCCTAGGATGTTAAAGGAAGTGATAGCGGCGATAGTGGATCCATTGGTTATAATCTTCCAAAATTCCCTGGACACAGGAAAGATTCCAGTGGATTGGAAAAATGCTAATGCTAATGTTTATTCAAAAAAAGAGGGAGGCAGAATGTGGGAAATTACAGGCCAGTTCGTTTAAACATCTGTTGTTGGGAAATTGTTAGAATCAATTATTAAGGAAGTAATATCAGGACATTTGGAAAGTCAAAACGCAATCCATCAGTCAGCATGGTTTTATAAAGGGCAAATCATGTTTAACTAATTTGCGAGAGTTCTTCGAAGATATAACAAGCAAAGTGGGTAATGGGGATCCTGTAGGTGTAGTATATCTGGACTTCCATAGGTGTTTGATAAGATGCCGCACAGAAGGTTAATATACAAGATTAGATCACGTGGGATTAGGGATATGTATTACCTTGGATAGAAGGCTGGCTGACGGACAGGAGACAGAGAGTGGGGATAAATGTGTCTCTTTCTGGATGGCAAGGTGTAACTAGTGGGGTACCACAAGTCCCTGAGCCCCAACATTTACAATCTATATCAATGACTTGGATACAGGGATAGAAGGTTCTATAGCTCGACTTGCAGATGACACAAAGATAGATGGGACAGTAAGTCGCAATGAGGAAATAAAAACCTTAAAAATGGATGTGGATAGTTTTGCAGAATGGGACAAAATGTGGCAGATGGAGTTTAACGTGGATAAGTGTGAGGTCGGAAAAATGGGAAGGCAACTTATTATCTAAATGGGGAGAAACGTTGGGGTGCTCAGACGCAGAGGGATTTGGGTGACCTCGTGCATGAGTTGTTGAAAACTAGCATGCAGATAAAAGGAAGGCAAATGAAATATTGGCATTTATAGCTAAAGGAGTAGAGTATAACGGTAAGGACATTTTGTTGCAACTGTACAAGACATTGTACAGTTCAGAGGAGGTTCCGCACCTGGAGAATTGTGCACAGTTTTGCTCCCCCTATTTGCGGAAAGTAATGGCATTGGAGGCAGTTCAGAGGAGGTTCACTAGATTGATTCCAGAGTTGAGGGGTTTATTGTATGAAGAGAGACTGAACAGTTTCGAAGAATGAGAGTTATACATGATGATAAAAGGTGTGGATAAAGTAGATGTAGAGTGGATGCTTCCTCTTGTGGGGCATTCGAGAACGAGAGGTCAAAGTCTCAGGATCAGGGGTATCAAATGTCAAACAGATTTGAGGAGAAACTATTTCTCACAAAGGGTTGTGAATCTGTGGAAATTGCTACCCCAGAGTACGGTGGATGCAGGGACAGTGAGTACATTTAAGGAGGAGTTCGCGAGAATTTTAATTGGTAATGGGTTGAAGGGTTGTGGACAATGGGCAGGACAGTGGAGTTGAGGCTATGATGAGATCAGCCATGATCGTACTGAACAGTGGAGCAGGCTCGAGAGGCTAAATTGCTCCTAGTTCTGATAGAACATAGAACATAGAACATAGAACAGTACAGCACAGAACAGGCCCTTCGGCCCTCGATGTTGTGCCGAGCACCCTACTCGAATCCATGTATCCACCCTATACCCGTAACCCAACAACTCTCCCCCTTAACCTTACTACTAGGACACTAAGGGCAATTTAGCATGGCCAATCCACCTAACCCGCACATCTTTGGACTGTGGGAGGAAACCGGAGCACCCGGAGGAAACCCACGCACACACGGGGAGGACGTGCAGACTCCACACAGACAGTGACCCAGCCGGGAATTGAACCTGGGACCCTGGAGCTGTGAAGCATTGATGCTAACCACCATGCTACCATGCTGCCCATGATGTTTTAAGAAAGAACTATTCTGTCTGATTTCACCATCCAGCTCTTGGTCTGGAGCCCTGTAGGCAACAGCACCTCGAGCACAAATCCGTTGTTCTTGATTAATAAGGGGATTTCTTGATTAATATGGGGATCAGGGGTTATGGGGAGAAGGCAGGAGAATGGGGATGAGGAACATATCAGCCATAATTGAATAGCGGAGAGGTCTCAATGGGCCAAATGGCCTAATTATGCTCCTAAGGTCCCAACTGGGATGATGTAGGGTTTATAAAGAAGGTGTGTGGAGCCATCCCTGACTTGGATTCACATGAATTGATCGTGGGTAGAGGCTGGAACTTGGTGCAGGAGCTAGGATTGGACAGGTTATGGCCACGTTCGCTCGTCTCGTTGGGGGGTGGGGGGCGGTGGCGAAGGCGTGGCTGGACTAATGGTGGAAATGGGAGGGGTGGACCCTTGGATGTTTTTGCACCCGGGGGAGCAGGAGTATTCTTTTTTCTCTTCAGTTCATAAGGTCTATTCGTGGATTGACTTTTTTGTGGTGGGGAAGGAGCTGTTGGCCAGGGTCAAGGGGTTGGAATATTTGGCAATTGCGATATTGGATCATGCGCCACATTGGGTGGACTTGGTGTTGGAGAATGGAGCAATGCAGAGGCCAGGGTGCAGATTAGATGTGGGGCTGTTGGGGGACCGAGGGTTTTGTGATAAGATTGGGTATGTAATTGGGAAGTATGTAGGGTTTAATTGTACGGGGGAAGTTTCACAGGCAGTTGTATGGGAAGCTCTAAAGGTGGTGGTGAGGGGTAGGTGATCTCATTTAAGGCAAAGGTGGCTAAGGAGGAGAGGGTGCAGCGGCAAAGGATAATAGATGAGATGTTGGAGGTAGGCAGGAGGTATGGAAAAGAGGCAGATCCAGTGATATTGGAAAAGAGGAAGGATTTGCAGACGAGCTTTGATTGGCTGCCCACAAGGAAGGCGACCGGCGATTCTCCGGCCCGGATGGGCCGAGCGGCCTGCCGAATCCAACCGGTTCACGCCGGCGCCAACCACACCTGGTCGCTGCCGGTGTGAACAGGCATCATTCAGGCGGCACTGCTTTGACGCAAGCATCAAAGCCCGGCGCGCGAGATTGACGCGCCACTGCTCCTAGCCCCCCGGGGTGGGGGGGGGGGGGGGGGGGGGGGGGGGGGTGGGGGGGAATAGGGGCAAGTGCGGCCTCCGACGCCGGAGTGAAAAACTCCGGGTTTCACTCCGGCGTCGGCACTTTGTCTCCCTTTGGGAGAATTTTGCCCCATACGCACTTTCCAGTGCAACTATACTCCCCTCCAATGCAGCTGTCACTGTCACATAGCTGCCTCCCTGGTCCGCAACCACTTTCTCCCATCTGGAACCGTACTGTTTTGCTAACCAGGACCGCTACCCCTCGAGTCGTGCCATCAAATCCCGAGTGAAACACCTGACTCACGCACCCCTTCCTAAGACTCACCTGATCCTTCAGCCTTAAGTGAGTTTCCTGCAGCATCGCCACTTCGGCCTTCAAACCTATCAGATGCGCAACACCCTTGATCTCTTGATTGGGCCTTCCAACCCCGTCATCTTCCATGTAACTATCCTAACCAGGGGCTCTCTGCCCCCACACCCCCTTCCTATCCACCATCAACATAACTCCGGGCACTGCCACATGAGCCTGATCTGCCCCTATCCAGTGAATCCCCTCTCCCTTCCCAGAATCCCTCCCGTACTTCCTCTCGAGAAAACCCCACCCAGTATCGATCCTCAGCCCCCACCTTTTTAAACCTCCGAGGCCCATTGAAACCTGCCCGCCAGGGTCCAATATCAGCAGCCCCACCCCCACCACACCTCCATTCACTAGCCGACTTAAGTTAGCTAGCACAGGGGCCCCCACACAGGCCTTTCCTCCCCTCCCCTCCCGCCCAGTCCCACTAATTCAAACACAAACATCTCAGCAAAATAATACCGTCGCAACAAAGAATAACAATCAAAAACCTTAACCTCCAAAACAATGTGAAGTAAAAAGTAACATTTATACACTCTCCAAACTCCCCTTTCACAGTCCACAACCCCTGTTCAGCCCCATTCTTCACTTCTATCCCAAGCCTTCTGCCTTCACGAATGCCTCCGCTGCCTCGAAATGGAACTCTCTGGCGTTGTAGGTCATCCTCAGCTTCGCTGGATACACCACTCCAAATCACACCCTGCTGTTGTACAATGTTGTCTTCATTTGGCCGAAAACCGCTCACCTCTTTGCCAGCTCCACCATCAAGGCCTGATAAATGTGAACACCCGTACCAGCCCACTGCACCTCCCACTTCTGCTTTGCCCAGTTCAAAATCTTCTCCTTAATGTGGTACCTGTGGTAGCAGATGATCACTAACCTTGGCGGCTCATTCAACTTTGGTTTAGGCCTCAGCGACCGATGAACTCGGTCCAGCTCATACCGAGAGGGGTCCTCTCCCTCCCCCATCAGTTCTGCCAACATCTTGGCGAAATACTCCGTCAGCCTCGAGCCCTCCACCCCCTCGGTTAGGCACACAATCCTCAAACCTTGCCACCTTGAGCAGTTCTTCAAGTCCTCCAGCTTTGCTTCAAGCCCCTTATTGGCCTCAACCACCCTCCACAGCTCATCGCCCATTGAGGTGAGCTGATCGCTGTGCTGCGACATGGCCTACTCCACTCCCTTCATCTTCTTGCCCTACACCCTCACCTCGGGAGGCGTCTTCGCTACAGCCACCCTCAGCGGGGCACTTGCCTCCTCCAGCAACGCCTTCAAAGCCATTACCATCTCCTTTCTCAACACCTCCATATGTTTTGCAAATGCTTCTCCAGCTCCAAGGACATCACCTCAGTCGTGTTCTCTGCTGTAAGCAGTGCAGCCCCACCTAGCAGCCCAGTCTCCACCACCTTGCCAGCTCCCTGGCTGGCCTTCTCACTCGACAGTGAACACTCATTCCCTCCCTTCTTCACAGCTGTTTTTCTTAAACCTTTTGGCATCCTTTGGCTTCCTTATATCTTCCTACATCTAATCATTCACAAATTGCCCCTGGGACGGGACATTAAAACTCCTAAAAATGCGCCTCAAGCAGGAGTCACCCAACATGCAACTTCCCGCCATCAGAAGTCCCTCCTGTTTCCCATTGGCTCCAGTTTTGCTCAGGCTCCTTGATGCCGTACTCAATAAAATGCTGCCTTGATGTCAAGGACAGTCAGTCTAATCTCACCTCTGGAGTTCAGCTCTTTTTGTTCATGTTTGAACCAAGGCTGTAATTTAAAAAAAATAAATTTAGAGTACCCAATTATTATTTTTTTCCAATTAAGGGGCAACTTAGCATGGCCAATCTATCTAACCTGCACAACTTTGGGTTGTGGGGGCAAAACCCACGCAGACACGGGTAAATGTTCAAACTCCGCACAGACAGTGACCCAGGCCCGGGATTCGAAGCTAGGTCCTCAGTGCCCCAGTCCCAGTGCTATCCACTGCACCACTGTGCTGTCCTAACCAAGGTGTAATGAGGTCAGGAGCTGAGTGACCCTGGCAGATCCCAAACTGATCATCAGTGAGCAGGTTATTGGAAAGTAGGTGCCGCTTGATAGCACTTGATAGCCCTTCCATTACTTTCCTGATGATTGCAAGTGGACTGATAGGATGGTAATTGGCCGGGTTGGATTTGTCGTTCTTGTTATGTACATTGCTGGGCAGGTGCTAGTGTTGTAGCTGTACTTGGAACAGCTTGGCTAGGGGGCCACAGATGCTCCCAGGCCTGCTGTGCTTTTCCATCATTTTCGGTTTTTATTTCTCATTACAGCAGTGCTCAAGTCATGACTCCTTTACCAATATCACCCACCCAATTAGCACCATGAATAGAGTCGTGACTAACAAAATGTGAGGGTCATTTTGTGGCAACCTGCTGACATGAATCAATGCTATTTATTCCTCTTTCTTTAAGGTGTTTTTTTCTTCAGCTGGTCTTGTTGCTGTTTAATCTTATCTGTTTAAGGAAGAACCAGGGCCCAGAGCAGTGATGGGGAGGGACTGACACAAATGCAGAGAGTGAACGGAAAGGGGAAGAGAAGCAATGTCACTTGGAGGTCTGAAGAAATTAGTTATTGAAATGGACACAAGGAGAAAACAAGGTTGAGTAGCAGCTAGAGAATAAAAGATGCCAGGCAGAAACAGGAGAAGAATTAGAAGAGGCCAAGTGGGAGAATGAGGATGGGGGGAAAATAATAAAATAAAAGAGATTACTTTGTACTGGAATATTGATTTGAAACATTTTCATTGACTGGACAGATGTAGCCTGCTGCTGAGCTGAAACAGGGATGATTGAGGATGGGACTGCACACTGTTCTTGCACTTCTGAGACCTGAGTGTGAAACTGATCCAGATTGATGGGATGAAACTCTCCTCTCTCTCTCAGATAAGTGAAATGAATAATCTCACTCAAAGCTTCTGCAGGGAAGGTTGATGCACAAAATAGAAAGGTCAGACAGAACAGAGTTAAAATTAAGGATGGTTGGACTGAAAGTAATAGAGCTTCTCATTGCTGCACACACATAGGGCAGGATTCTCCATTTCTGAGATTAAATGTTAATGCCAACGCAGAGCCCGTGAACTTTTAGGGCAGAAAAACCAGCGCCACACCTGGAACGACTCTGCTACTGTGGAGTGGCTAGCACCGATGCCGCGTGGAACACAATCAATTCCAATGAAAAATGTTGCAGGATTCGCCGGGTCCGTGAATGACACTCAGGAGGCTGACAAGCTGCAGACGCACATACACATTACAATCCCCACACACACACTCATCCCAGCCAACGAGAGGGCACTGGTTGAGCAGGAGTGTGCCTATACAGCTGATCGGCCGGCTGGGCCAGACGACCCATGGCACTAAGTTCAAAGTGGGCTGTGCACAACTGCGGGGCCACCTTGCCGGCTGCGGCAATGGTGTTCCATGCCCGTCCATTCCGACCCCACAGCCCACCTCCTGGCCACACCCCCACTCCTCCCCCTGGCCCTGGCAGATACTCCCCGACCAACGGTGCAACGGTCAGCAAACTATGGTGATGTTGGACACCGTCCATATCCCCTCTCTCTCCCTTAACAGCGCCACGCCGGTTTCACAATTTAAAAAAGTACAAGTTAACCACGCCATCGGGAACCTGGACCATCGGAGGCGGAAAATCGCGAAGGCCCTGGAAAATACCAGGTCAAGCCTGCTAATGATATGCAAATGGTGGCTACTGTACTTGGATTTTGGAATGCATTGAAGCCGCTGTCGAGCTGCTGGAGCATTGTGATTTGGCATCAAATCGGTGCCTGCCGTGATTTTGGCGTTATAACTGGTTCTCCACCCAATCGCCTTTCCCGATTTCGGGGTTGACTAACTGAGAATCCCACCCGTGATGCTGGAATATAAAGCAGAGAAGTAGGGTGGGATTCTCCGTTGCTTGATGCCGAAATCGTATTCAGCGATTGGGCGAAGAATCCCATTCCGCGCTAAAATCGAGGGCGGAGCCCGTTTTTGGATGCTCCATCCCCTCCGTCCCCTCCAAAACTGGCCTCAGGACGTTACCTGAAGGCCCTCCCCCAATGCTCCGACCCTGATGGGCCGACTTCCCGACGGCATGGGACACGTGTACTCTGGGTTTTCCTCAACCTTGCGTGGCGTTTGCGGACTGTGTCTCGCGCCTCCACAGTCGAGGGTGGGGAAACATTCCGCTGACCGGGGAGGGGGGGGGGGCATCAGCGGGGCTGGGGGGGACTGGTGGGGGGTGGCGAGGGGGTATACAGCGGGGAACTATCTGGCAGGCCGGGTCCGCACGCGTCCGCGCCATGTTGTACTGCCCGGCCACTGCAAGTCGCCGCCGTGCACATAGGCGCCCAGGGACCTGGCAATTCTCTGGACGTTTATGTTGGGAACGCCGGGGGTTTTACATGGTGTGGCTGCTAGCTCCCCACCGGACAAAGCATCGGTGCAGGGGCGACGCCGACTTTTCATTGTCAAACTTGACACTTCCTCCGGCCATAGCCTCAAAATCAGAGAATCCAGCCCTTAGTTCTCAGCACTGAACAACCTCATGTGGAAGCAGCAAAAATTTACAGCTTTATTAAATAGATGAAATTGAGAAAATGAGTGGAAATGCACAAGAAATATAACACCTAGACGACATTTTCGTGCAATCCATAATCTAATATCCTGTGAAAACCCTTAACATTTGCTGTTATTTTATCGCACACAGCTTAATGATGCCAGCTAAGAGTTGATTAATGGCTCCTCATCCTAACTGCTGCTGTTTTCCATTTTATCCACTTAATTCTCTGATGGGCCCCCTTTTCTCTTACTCTGGCGTGGAGATGTTATATTAGGAAAGGTAAGCAAGTCAAGTGAGCACTGCACCTAGGACCACAGCGATTTCTTTGATTGCTTCGGGAGACTGAGGACAGAATATGAGTGGAGGCTTTGATGAAAACAGGATGATCTACCCCATCAGCTACCCCCCACGACCATGTCTGCGGCCACAAAATAGCTACTTCCCCCTAAGAAACAGAAAGATCGCTCGGCACAGCATTTAAGCTAAGGCTGTTGGAGCTAAATAACAGGAGCCTTCCCTACCATCTAACTGCGACAGCTGAACTGTGAACAGATGCATGCTGTTGATGTTGAAGTGCAAAATTATTTCTGAGCATTAAATATTGCCCGTGGAGGCTGCTTAAAAGTACACACAATTTCAAGAAATAAATTTTTAAAAAGCTGATCTCATCATCATTTTAGTCTGCGCAGTGGCTGAGTCTGGCCTTGAAGGTTCTTATCAGCCTGTTTTGCCTGCTGAATAACAAACTACAAGGACAGTGTCCTGTCAACGACGCCTTCACTCTGGCAATAAAGATATCAACAGTTCCTAATTTTAACGTCAATTGTAACTTCTAGGCTGCAATATGGGCATTCATACTCGTTAATCATCCACATTTCATGCAGACGGTCACCCTTCCAGACTGAATTTGCCTGTGTTTTGTGAATGAAGATCAACTCTTATTTCTTCTCCAACCTAAATATTCTGCACCCCAGGTGATCGAAGCTCCGCTGTACGGTGTGGGAGGGAACATTGCTGTATCAGGAATGCCAATCCACAGCGTGTCGCAGACCTTCAATATGCTGCAGTAACAAATGGGGATTGTATTTGGTTGGAAGGGATTCAGATATGAGTGCTGATCTAAACTGGTAGGGAGACCAAGAATGCCAAATTAAATGAGCGCTTGCCTTCCTGAAAATTTTGATCCTAAACTTTAAAAAGTGACCTTATTTTTCAGCCTGTTGGAAAATTGGTTAGAACACAATATTGCTCTGTTTCAGTCCCAACAGCATCGCCAATACTGTGGGTATTTCTATTTATCTTAGTGAACCACAAGCCTTCCCTTATATCGATCAAATGACCACATAACCAGTTAGTTAGATGAAAAGATGGTTTACTTACATACACAAGAGTTATCTCAACATGCAACCACAATATCTACTACGAGTTAAACAACGAGTCAAACGAGCAGGGGTTTCGATCAGGTCTGGTTACCTGTGTTTTAGATACACATAGGCTGTGTATCTGTCTGAGTCCTGGGTTGGCCATAATTCTCATGGTCCTTTGCAGGTGGCCATCTTAGATGGCTACAAAAAAATACAGCTGACAACGGTGGCACAATGGCTAGCACTGCTGCCTCACAGCTCCAGGTTCAATTCCAGCCTTGGACCTGTCTGTGCAGAGTCTGCATATTCTCCCCGTGTCTGCGTGGGTATCCTCTGGCTGCTCCGGTTTTCTCCCACAGTTCAAAGATGTGCAGGTTAGGTGGATTGGCCATGCTAAATTGCCCTTAGTGTCCAAAAAGGTCAGGTGGGGTTATGGGGATAGGGTGGAGGCTTAGGGTACTCTTTCTAAGGGCTGGTGCAGACCCGATGTGCTAAATGGCCTCCACCTGCACTGTAAATTCCATGATTCTGTGACAAATCTGTATGCTGGGCAAAATAATGGTGGAGGAGGGAAAATTAAGGCCGGAAAGCCAAAAAAAATGGCTAAGTCAAGTTCTGACTGTAAACCGGCGGAAACAGGTAGTTTTCCCTCCAGGTCTTCTGACACTTCATCAAAAAGCAGAGGGGATGGTTTTACGCTGTCACTCTGGTAGGCAAGCTTGGCTCTACAGTGATCGAGGCAACATTTTTAAGGGCGCCTCAATATCAAGGTGTAGGTGAAGGCCCCTCAACACCGCACCACCATTGCTGGTATCTCATTCAGCGGAAACCCACCCCAAATGGGGGAGGAAACTGGCAACAACTGCCGCATGACAACACCCCAAGGTGAGGGAGAGGCGGTGGTCATGACAGGTAAGATTGGCAAGCAAGAGAGTAAGACTATGAGAATGTGAGGGGTGGGGGTGAGACTGTGAGGGGATGACGGGTGGAGCAAGTGTGGGGAGGGGAGTGTGTGTGAGGGGCTGGATCGCTGACTTGCAGGGAAGGAGTGTGTGTGCGTGTGAGGGCCAGGTTGCATTACAAAGGGAGGGAGAGTTTGTGATGGGGTTGTGGGTCCGCGGGCAGGGAGAGTTTGTGATGGGGTTGTGGGTCCGCGGGCAGGGAGAGTTTGTGATGGGGTTGTGGGTCCGCGGACCGGGAGAGTTGTGAATCCGCGGGCAGGGAGAGTTTGTGATGGGATTGGAGGTCCGCGGACAGGGAGAGTTTGTGAGGGGAATAGACAGGAGAGTAGAGTGAGTATGTTTGAAATCCATGATCAGAATGATAGCTTCGTACTTAAAAAATGAATTTGGATTGGCTGTGCAAAACAAGGTCTGTTCTTTCAGACACTTTATTAGCTGCCTAAAATCAAGATCAGTTTCTTTAGCAATATGAAGCAACACTATCAATTTGGTAATCAGAAACAGACAAAATTGAAGGCAAGGCAAGATAATGAAGCGAGGCAAAATGACAGTTTGTTATTTTAATTTTAAAAGTTTGAAGTATTGAACAGTGCACAAACTGTACATTCAACCTCATCCAAACGTATGGGTGAATTATCTGAGGACTCAGCCTTGCCAATTTCCAGGCATACCACTTCGCCTGAAAAAGTTGAACAAAGAGTGGACTCTGAAATGGCAATGGAACTACAAGATATTACTGATTATTCTGTTGAAGTGAGGGAAGAGGCCCACCCTGAAGACATTGCCTTATGGCCAACTCTGTTCCACTGGATACGGTAAAATATTTTGTACTAAATAAACCAAAAACCATAGATGACATGGAAAATTTGAGAAAAGTGTTTGAGGTTGGAGGCGAAAAGCAGGTTAGAAGTTTTCGTAACTCCCATTTTCTGAGGGTGAACAGAAATTAGATGACAAAAATTAGAAATTGGTTGATTTTTTTTGGAAACCTCTCAGCCAGTCTACTGCTATATTCACAGATTATTCCCTGACCCTATTAAAAGGAAACAAACAGTGGCTAACAGGTACCTCTAACTGGAGAAATGTTGGAAGAGGTATTGCTAATCATGAAACTTCCAAAGCTCATATTAAAGCTGGGTGTGCATTCTTTCAAAGATGTAAATTATCTGGAAGAATTGATTCAGCGTTATCGGCTAAGTTTGAAAAGGACTGGAGCATTTAGGTGCAAGAAATGGTGCCGGCATTGCATGGCACCCAGGCCAATGCCGCAGTGGCAAACCTGGAGCACGATGTCCATGTCTTGACTAATGTTGTCCAAGGCATGGCTCAGTCTGTGATGACCACAGTTGAGGGCCTCAACAGCATGTCACTGAGAAATGTGTCCCAGACACAGGTGGACATTGCCGAGGGACTGCAGAGCATGGTTGAGTCAGGGATGAGCATCGCTAAGGACATCGGCACCATGGTGCAGACAATGAGGAGACACCAGGACTGGCAAAGCTGGATAACACAGAGGCCTCTGGAGCTCACCCCAGTTACCCGTACGCCCATGGGGTCCCTTATGGGCGTCCTCAGGGAGTCCAGCCTTCCACCACAGATTGGTCTTGGTTAATTAGCCCTTAATGTCCAAGGCTTAGCTGGGGTTACAGGGTTACGGGGATAGGGCGAGGGATTGGCTCAAGATCGGGTGCTCTTTCGGAGGGTCGGTGAGGCTGAATGGCCTCCTTCTGCACTGTAGGGATTCTATGATTCTATGACTAAGACGGTCTCCAGTTCACATGAATTTGCCCTTCCTGACAATGGTGCATTTCAAGTGCAGTGAGCAGAACATGGTGGCACGGTGATGCCTGCGACATCGGTAAGTTGGCCGGAGACCTCCAGTTCCAGATCCTTTTGAGGACGCTCACCAAGGGTATCAAAGACCACAGGGTGTGTAAGAGAGCAGATTGCCTCCACCCCTGACGTGCATCTTGGCACACACATAGATGCAGCAGAAGACCATGGTGGATCGGAATGGGCACTGGAGAGGTCACCATCCGTTGATGGGGGAATGGAAATCTGTCACAGTGCAATGTTCACTATTGAAAATTTCACACCTGATACATGTGAAACCTGGCACTTTAGTCCCCCCACAACCTGTTCCCGCGACTCCCCCTCCTCATGCCCCCCTCACCCTTACCCCTCGCCATAGTGGTCCAAGATCAAATGCCCTCGAAGCAGACTCCATCATGAGGATACTGTCAGCAGACAGACAGGAGACAGACTTAATCAGATTCTGAGGAGCACCAGAGCTTTTCTCACAGTGAGTGATTATCACTCTCCTACCTTGTATAGAGACCTGCTGACAATGCCAATACAGGCCCATCATCCTGGAGTGATATTCAATAGACCTTGGAGGGAGGGGGGAGCAGGGGGGTATTGAGCTGACTGACGCAGCCTTGTTCTAGGAGAATCTGGAGAGGATGAGGGCCTCCCGGGTCCTCCTGACATGTTGGACCCTTGCCGCGGCATGTGTTCCATCTTTTGGCTCCTCCTCAAGCTCATCCTCCAGTCCCTCCTGCAGTGAGGCTACATGTCCCTCTGCCTCCTTCTCCTCCTCCAGCATATCACCCTGCTGTTGTGCCAGATTGTGGAGGGCACAGCAGACCACCACAAAGCAGGAGACCCTTTGGGGATGTACTGCAGGGCACCACCAGTGTGTTCAAGCCTTCAGAACTGCATTTTGGGCAGCCCAATGCACCGCTCGATGACAGCACAGGTGGCAGCATGGGCCTCATTGTATCGAGTCTAGGCATCGGTCTCAGGCCTCCGCACCGGCTTCATCAGCCATGACCTGTTATCCATTGTCAGCCACGAACCAACCTGTCATCCTGGGGTGGTCTTCAAAGACAACAGGATTCTCTGAGTGCCCCAGGATGCAGCTGCCATGCAAACTCCCAGGGTAACGGGCACACACGTGCATGATTTTGAGGCAATGGTTGCACACAATCTGAACATTCAGGGAGTGGAACCCCTTGGTTTTAATATATGGCACTCCCTGACACCCCGGTGCTCACAAGGTGACATGCGTGCCATTGGTGGCTCCCTGGAACTGTGGCAATCCGGCGATGGCAGTGAATCCTGCAGCCCAAGCACTTTGGTGGGCCTGGTCCAGATTGAAGGTGATGTAGTCTGATGCCTGGGCATACAGAGCAACTGTCACCTACCAGATGCACCTGTGGGCTGAATATTTAGACATGCCACACAGGTCCCCACTCAAGCTTTCGATTGGCCCAGTGGTGTAAAGGTTCAGCGCTGCAGTGACCTTTCCCTCACAGGGTGCCATGTCCGGGAGGAAGTGGCACAGGTGGCGCACTACCTCTCTGTTGAGACAGTTTTCTGCTGTATGTGCTGTCTATAACCTAATGGAAGGACAACCACACCTGTACACCTTGGACCGCTACTGGCCTCCCCTTCTGGATCCCTCCTCAACCTGATAGGTGGTCAGGTTTTCAGGATATGCGGCAGGATGTGCCGCTTCCAGCCTGCGATGCCCTTGCTGCATCTGTCTTCAGCATCTGTCCACCTGAGCTGTGACAAGTGCAGCGAGGGCAGCATCTGCAAGATCAACACCAGCAAACATTTTTGCTTCTGGAAGGAATTAGAGAAGGAGAGAGGCCGACAAGTAGTTTGGGCTTCCATCCTGGGACTGTCAAATTCTCCCAAGCCTCCCACACCCTTACCATGCCAATCCCACCTTCAGAGTGCTAGCCAGTGAGCAAGTTGTGCTGGCAAACCTTGCTCTGCACACTCAACCCCAGCCATTTCAGACAGGGCGCCTGTTTCTTCAAGGAGGCACTTGAGAGTTCAGGAGCGTGAAGTGCTATCACAACTAACAAGGTTAATCCTTCATTTGAATAGCTTTCAGCTGTGAAGCTAGAGGCTACCCACAGTCAAAGGGAGTGAAATGGACTTTCATGAGAGAAGCTGCAGTAGCGCTCTGTCCTGGAAGAGTTTGGTAGAACAGACAGTGTGCAGCTATGGTTGCCCCTGTTATGGGTCTCCGCAATATTAAAGATGACTTGACACACAGACACAAAGCCTCTTACCCCGCTGACCCAGGAGCAACCGCTGACCTGGCCCCCTCCAGTCCCCCCAAACAACTCCAACCACCCCAAGGGTCCCCCACTCCTTCCCCCCGGGGTACGGTTGCAGGGCATGGGTTGGCATGAATTGGCACTAAGGTAGTATGGGTGCTATACAGTGCCATGGAGATGAAGGGGGGTTATGGGTTGAAATGATTTGGCACTAAGTTGGAATGGAGGATATGAGTCCCCATGCGTGTGGGGAAAAGGGTAGGTTGGCATGATTTGGCATCGAAGGGGCATGGGAGCATGTTGGTGATGAGGGAGTATGGAGGGCAATGGCTTGAGGACTGTTTATGCTTTTATTGCTTTTTGTACAACTGGGATGAAGTCCCTGAGCACCAAGGCAAAGGTTTTAAACAGTCCTGCTCAACATCCAGCAGCACCTGCGGCTGCCTCTACACTGTTTCTGGGGGCAGAGGGCCTGAATCGAGTAAGAACCCACCTCCCAAAATGAAAATCCGACCATCTGGAGAAGTTTCTACTGAGTCTGGTTTGGGTCACTGTCTGTATGGAATCTGCACGTTCTCCCCGTGTCTGCATGGGTTTCCTCCGAGTGCTCCGGTTTCCTCCCACAAGTCCCAAAAGACGTGCTGTTAGGTAATTTGGACATTCTGAATTCTCTCTCTGTGTACCCGGACAGGCGCCGGAATGTAACGACTAGGGACTTTTCACAGTAACTTCATTGCAGTGTTAATGTAAGCCTACTTGTGACAATAAAGTTTATTAAAATTAGAGTCAGGAATTTTCCCAACTATGCCTACCATCTGCAGTGAATTATTTGCATAGACAGCCCAAGCTAAAGCCAAAGTTAATTTACAATCTGGCCTATCTGCCAAACTTTTATGAAGCATTTATCACAGTATGATTTATCTCACACACCCCATTTTTAAATGGACTTACTGCAGCTGTATTCATAACTATTATGCTCATGTTCTCACACAATACCCAAAATTCATCGTTCGCAACTCCCCCCCCCCCCCCCCCCCCCTCCATTATCAGTTAGGAGCTTTGGCGATAGCTTCAGTCCAGTCCTTATCCATTTTTCCATTATCTGTTCCACAATTATTTTATTTTCCTTACCGTGCATAACCATCATCTCACTAAACATAGTTGCCAAGTCTAAAAAAAAGAAAATGTTCTTTTCTTTATCCTACAACTTAAGATCCACAGCCACAACTTCCTTAAAATCTGTTGCCAAGGGCATATACACTATGGGGTGTGATGGTGTTCTTCTGTATTTCTTACATGTATAACATTTATTGTTATCAGTTCTATAAGTTTGGTATATTCTTCATCTCTTATACCCATCATTCCTGAGCAAAAATTTTAATCTTTGGGAAGATGTGTGGGAAAATGCAATTTTAATGCAATCAACATTTTATTTTCTAGATTCCAGGGATTCCCCAATAATGGGGCTATGTCCCCACCCCCGCCAGAAAACGGCCGCGATTCTCCGACTTTAAGGGGGCTTGCAGGGCCCCGGCATGCTGCAGCCCCAGCTCTTGCTACCGATACATGGCCCTGCACTTCCGGCTGCTGGTCCACGCATATGCGCGGCGGCCGCTTGCGGCTCTGGCCCCGCACAACATGGCGGCTCCATACAGCAGGCCAGCGCGGAAGAAGGGAGGCCCCCCCCCAGATCATCGATTGGTGTCCTCCGGTCGCGGGCCTGGCCGTCGTGGAGGCCCTCCTCCCCACCGAGACTGATTTCCCCGCCCCCCCCACCAGAAGGGCCACCGCAGCCGCGGCACCGAGCTCCTGCAGGGTGGAACCATATGCAAACCACGCCAGTGGGAACTCGGATGGTCAACCGCGGAGAATTGCCACGGGGGCCTCTTTCAATGGCCCCCAACCGGCGCTGCGTCAACTGTGCGCGCGCGGCTAGCGGCGATTCTCCGGTAGCCAGAGAATCGCACAAAGGCGTCGCAGGTCCGACGGGCTCGGAGAATCCCGGTCCTGTTCTCTGATGCTAACAGAACTTCCTTAATTTCTTTACAAGGAAAATTAGGATTCATTAACGGAATACAACAGTGCCCGGACTGTGTAAATTGTAAATCCACAGTTTTTCCAATTAGGATGGCCTTGTCGTTTTCGATGTTAAGTCTCATATGTGGTTTCTTCATCAATGATCAGCTCAATAATAAAGATGTTTCACTGGATACGACATCCGTGCTAATAAAGTGATTCCTTCTGGCAATTTTACAAGGAATCACTACTCTCTTCAGTGATTTAAGGATATTATCATTCCCAAATCTGAAACTCATGGAACTTCCAAATTCCATAACCTTGTTCCTATCTTTGCCACTCAAAGAGCCCAGATGGTGTTTCAACTAATCTATTAATTAGACAAATCAAGACTAACAGCAAACCTTTAAGTAAGCTGCTGGCTACATTTAGTCACTGTTTACAATTTAAATATTCAGTTATGGGGGGCAGCACGGTGGTGCAGTGGTTAGCACTGGGACTATGGCGCTGAAGACCCAGGTTCGAATCCCTGTCCTGGGTCACTGTCCATGTGGAGTTTGCACATTCTCCCCGTGTCTGCGTGGATTTCACCCCCACAACCCAAAAAGATGTGCTGGTTAGGTGGATTGGCCACGCTAAATTGCAGCCTTAATTGGAAAAAAAATAATTGAATACTCTAAATTTATAAATAAATGAATATTCAGTTATCAATGAGGATAAAACTATAGTCTGGGCTGCAAAGATCTTGCAAGCAGTCATGCTGTAGAAATTTACCTCACATCAATGGCTATTGTAACATGCTCAAACAGCAGGCCTGTGCCACACTGCTTTGAAATCAGAGCACTGGCGCTCCAATATATGCCTGGGCACATGCTCAGAGCTTCTGTTCCCAGCCAACTAATGCAGGGAAGAATGTAGGCAGGATTGCCACTTCTCACACACCATTAAACAGAGTCAAAGTGTATACTGAAATTTTCACAACTGACTGAGTGCTTTACAACAGTTGCTTCAAACTAGACTGGAGGCTGCATCACATGTGAGGTCCAAACCTCATAGCTATTAAGATGGTTTTCATACCTTTAGCTTCACTGCTTTCAGGAGCCAGACCACCGTATGACTAAACCTGAAAATGAGTAAGAAATTGGCTATGGAAGAGCATTAAGTGGGATCGACTGAAGGAAATACTGAGCAATGTGCCCCAGAGATTTCTACCAGAGTCGTTCTATTTCTAATTTATATCAACAACTCAGACACGCAATGCGAATGTCACCACAGTCCCACAGGACTCCACTTTGAGAGCTGACTGGTGGTGATTTAATCTGAGGGTCACTGCACCTCAGGTGAGGGGCAAGATTGAGAAGGCGAAGCTGGCATGGATAACATCAGCTGGTACGGGAATTGAGCCGTGCTGTTGGCGTCGCTCCGTATCACAAACCAGCCGTCCAGAAAACTGGGCAAACCGATCCTTGTAAGGGGCTGGCTTTGAGCCTGATAAAACCACTGAGGGGCTACAAACCGAACTAAATAACATTTGGAATGGGCAGAACAGTGGCAGATGAACTACAATTTATGAAGTACAATAGGTTCAAAGAAAATAGTGGTGGCACACAGTGGGTGGGATTTAACAGCCACGTTAGCCGCGGGAGCAAATCTCGCAATGGTCATTAAATCTTGCAAGAAGCCAAAAACGGGATTTGCACCAGCGAGATTTCTGATCGTGATCTTCCTGGGCCTCCCCAAGGATGCAATCAGGTTCACACAGAGGAAGAGCGTGAACCTGATTTGCATGCATTTGAATCCATTGTAATATACACAGCTTGGTTAAAATCAAGGAATGGGAAGACTGCTCAACATTCAGGGTTCAACGCTTGGCTATACGGGATCAAGAGGCACTGGACTTGCTTCACTGCCGGATCCCAATGCCTGCCCATCAGGATACATTAGCCTCAAGGCAGACATGACTGTCCAGTTGACCCAGGCCATTCAGGATGAGCGAGCATATAACCTCTTGGCAGAACCCTAGAGAGCTAAAGGGAGGGGAGAACCAGATAGGAAGTTAAAGGTGAATCTAAGTAGCGAAGGCATAAGCTGGGGTCAGTCCTGTTCTGGAGATAGGATGGCACCTGAGCGGAGAGTGAGTGGTCACTGGGCGTTAAGGTCTGGGACTGGCTGCTTCCAGGTCTGGAAGGCCAATGGATCAGGGGAAGTAATAGTAGTCAGCAGCTGTGACAGCAACCCTTCTCTCTCTCTCCATCTCTCTCTCATCCCTTGCAGCAATGTGATCGATATTGAAACAGAGCAAGTGGAGCTGGCCATCCTACTAATAACTGCACAGGAGGAGCACAGATTCCAGCAGCAACATGCAGCAGCACCAAAAGATGACCCTATAGAAGGAGACCGGGGGCCACAGGGCAACCTCAGGGGCCGGGGGCGCACCAGCCGTGCAGGGGGCAAAAAGGCACCGAAGATTCAGTGGAGCCATACAATACAGTCCCAGAGTGTCTTGTGCATTGTTGTGATCTGCTGTGTCCCACACAACCTGGCTCTGCAGCGGGCAATGAGCTTTCTGAGGATGACCCTGAGGAGTGGTACGTGTCCTCAGACGAAAAATACATGCAGAACTTGGGGAAAAGGGGAAAGGATGGAGGCCAGGTAGGGCGAGGATGCGCGTGGACTGGAGAGCGAGAGTTACCCTCATCACCTCCCACTTCATGGAGGATGTCAAGCTCGCTGTTCCGACAATGTGAACCCCCCTCTCCCACCAGCCAGAACGTTGTGTCCCCTCTGCAACCAGGGATGGCGTTAGCCAAGATACCGAATATCAATGTGCTAGGGCAGGGGATTCCTTGAGTGCCTGCTGCCCGGTCGACCCAGGAGGGTGGAAAACAAAAATGATGTGTTGGGTATGCTGGGTCTGCGAGGACTGCGTTTAGCAGAGCAGTGAGAGAGACAGGCTACCAACACTTGTAGAGGTACAACTCTATTTTTTTAAACTATGAGCTGTTAAACATACTTGCACTGTGGGTCGACACTATATTAGGTTGACTGGAGACCTGAGGCTAACCTGACCAGACTATACTGCTAGCACATGGTAGATGTTCGTGCTACTGACGACGGGCTCTGGCTGTCTCAGAGACTGCATCCCGAATGAGCAGGAAAACTAGTGCCCTCTGGCTTTAGAGTGGCTGTGTCCTGTCTGGTGATTGGCTGCTGTGTTCTGTGTGTTGACTGGTCTTTCAGTGTGTCAGTCAGTGTGTGTCTCTGCACCATCATATATTTGTGTGTATATTATGACAATGATGACTCTCAGTGAGGAATAGTCTCTGATGCTCCTCACCTATTGCTTATGTCGGAGTCTTGTTTGTCTGCTGCCAGCTTGCTGACTTGCAAGTTCCCATCCGATTGAGGTTCTGCCTTAGATTCCTGTGTCCCTTTGTTCTAGAGAAGGATTAGGAACGAGTGTTTGGTGTTCACTGAATAATGTCTGTGTCCTATTACTGCGAATTAAACATTAGTTCTGAGAGGGACTAACCATCTGACGGCCACAGAGCATTAATGAGAATAAGAGTGTCCCAATACGGAGAAGTGCCATGCCACTGGAAGGAGGGTTAATGATTCTGAGGCATGAAGGTGGTGATCAACAAAAATATTTACTTCAGTGACTTTTCCAAATGTTACAATTAATAATGTCTCCCAATGACGTGTGCTGAACTTCACCTGGGCCCATTCTGTGCCCCAACAATTCCTTAGATTTAGTACCCTTCCATTATGTCTACATGCGTTCCCAGGATGCACATCAGAGGTGGAGGCAGCCTGCTGTCTTCCACGCCTTGCTGCCTGAGATGCTCTTGGTGGGTGTCCTCTGGAGGGCTGGGACCTGGAGGGCCTCGGCCTACTTTCAGGAGACACTGGTGTTGTCATGTCACCCTGTTCTATCCACTGTGCTTGAGTCGCGCCAGTCTCAGGAAGGGGAGATTCAGCTTGGCTGGTCACTCCCAGGGTCTCCTGGGACTCCAGCGGATCCTCCTTCCTCTGGGCTCTCACGGACTCTTGGGTTACTCCATGCGATGGAGGGGCAGCTGGAGTGAGCTCCAGAAACCTCAACGTCATCTGGCACTGCCAGTCCTGGAGGCTCGCCATTGTCTGAATTATATGGTTGAAGTCCTCAGCCATAATCATCGGGGACTGCATTTGGCCTTGCAGTCGCAGGAGTATCGCTGACACACATCCTGGTATTCCCGGCTCTGCCTTTGCATCTCAAGCAGCTGAGGGACGAACGTGTCCAGAAGCACAGCACAAGGCTGGGGCACAGCTGATTCCTGGGGTCCAGCAGACCTGTCTATCTGATCCATGGGACATTTCTGCCTCCACCTGTTGTGCATCAAAACCAGTGTGGTGCTCACCAGATATTGACCTAGAAACCTGACTGCTGAGATTGCCCACCCAGGTTTGTGCCTCTGCGCTGGTGGATGGTGCAGGTGATATCCGTGATGCTTCTTCAGTGTCCTTCTCCAATTTCTCCTCCGAGCTCATGTCAAGGGTGTGTGGTGGAACACTGCTGGTGGACGGGCCACGCTGTTCAAGTGATGTTCCCGCAAGACAAGGAAGATGGTATTAGTACAAATCGTGTTCAAGAGCATGTAGTACACTGAACTCACTTGAATTTGGTCATCTGGATGAAGGTGCAGTGGCTCCTTACTTATCTCTTGCAGGCCCACCTCGCTCCACAGGTCTGCTCCTGCTCCTCCCCTGTGAGGTCTCCAGGTTCTCTCTTCGAAAGGAGTCAGGATCCTCAACTCGGGCATCCCAAAGCCCATCTTCTCTCACCCACTGCGGTTGTGGACAAGCTCCTCCTGCAGGAACACAAATGGGGATGATGTGAGCTGGCTGTCTGACAGGTCAGATGCTGATAATACTTGACATGTGTGGGCACTGCACGTAAGCATTGAGGGGCTCTGATGAGGAGTGCCAGGATGTCTGAGGAAGCATGTTGGAGGTCGGGCGCTGGGTGCCTGCAAGGTGGCAGCATTTGGGATCAACGTGACATTCCAAAGAGTGACGGCAAGGTGGAGTGCAGAGAGGAGACCAGGAGCACTTACCCTGGCAGAACGGAGTAGGTTGATCAGGTTCCTGCGACATTGCACCCCCATCCTCTTGGTCGCTGGCACTGACTAGTGCTGCTACCATCTCCCAGGCGGGATTCATACCTGGCTGGTGGGCCTCCTGCCAGCGCAAGGGTATATTGTTGCCCATCTCTCCTATGTGGCATTCAGCAAATGGCTGAGGGCCACCTCTGTGAACCGACGAACAGGTTTCCTCGCTACCGTCCTCCTGGCTTGAGTGAAAGGAGGTGCGGTGGAGCCGTTTAAATTCAGCGAAATGCTCTGGGGGTGGCAAATCAGACACTTTGTGTCTCAGGCGCGATGTTTTTCACGTGGGGAAACGTTTTTGTCTCAGTGTCGAAAAGTTGCGGTCCAGTTCGCCACCGGGGCTGGAGGGAATCACACCGATTTTCAAACCAAAAATTATAACATGCAATTTTTTCAGAAAATTCCATCCATACCCCATCGGCCCAGGTGCCCGATTTTGTTCCAACATAAATCGGGGGTAGCATCCTAATGTGCACTCAAGGCAGATGAGGCTGAGCATTCAGAAATTCGACGCATGTTAATGATTTTGAACTGACGTTGTTCAAACAGAACCACAGTGTTAATAGACTCAGCACTTAACATGGACATGCACTGCGGAGTAGCAATTAACAAAGCAAATAGAAATATCAGACGATACTGCCAAATCAATTGAGTTTAAATTGAGAATGTCATACTGAAAACGTGCAGTGCTCCAGCCAGATCATACCATACTCTTAGTCACTGATGCATAAGGAAAGTATGCAGGCCCCAAGGAAATCCATAGAAGAAGACAAGACTGATCCCTAGTGCCAGAGGATTGAATTGTGATTAAATATTAAAGAAACTTGGGTATTAAGCAGAAAGAAAAGCTTGGACAGATACAGAGACCATTAAGCATAAGGAAGAGGTGCTTAGAGTATTTTCTGTGTATATATGCAAAGAGCATTTTGCATATATACGCAGAAATGACTCTAAACACCTTTTAATACCTCTTCAATCACAATTCAATCTTCTGGCAAATTCACATGCAGGATCACCGACATGATAATTAGACAAATTAATGAATTAAGATGGACACTCTGGCATTCCTTATCCATACTTGATCTTGTGACTCCCCACTTATACTGTATTGTTCCTTGACATTCATGTGTATCTGTCAGAGGAGGCGATGGCATTATTGTCACTGGATTCGTAACCAAGAGACCAATGCTCTGGGGGCCCAGGCTCGAATCCCACTCGGGCAGATGGTGAAATTTGAGTTTCATTTTTAAAAAATCTGGAATTAAAAGTTTTATGACAACCATGAAAGCATTGTCGGTGTAAAAACCCATCTGGCTCACTAATGTCCTTCAGGGAAGGAAACTGCTCTGGCCTACCTGTGACTCCAGACCCACAGCAATGTGGTTGACTCTTAAATGCCCTTTGAAAAGGCCCAGCAAGTCATTCGGTCAGGGGCAATGAGGGATGGATAATAAATGTTGGCCCAGCCAACAATGCCCACATCCCATAATTGAATTTTAAAGAAGCTGCTTTGAACAATGTGTGTACAGCAGTATGATTCAATCAGAGAATGTTATTGCATAGAAGGAGATCATTAGGTCCATCGGGCCTATGCCAACATCTGAAAGAGATATCCACTTAATTCCTTCATCCTGTCTTTTTCCCATGCGATTCATTTTTTTTCCTAATTTATTTATTTCCCTTTTAAAACTTATCATAGACCTTGTTTCCATTCTTGTTTTTGGCATGATCTATCTGCATATAACTTTCTGTATAAAATAATTCTTTTCACCTCTCCCTTTGTTCTTTAGGTAGAGATCTCAAATTTATGCCCCCTCACAAATAAGTTTTCTACTGATCGGAGTAGTCTTACCTGATCAATACTGCACATAATACAAAATGGTCTGGATTTAGCAGCCAGCGGCGAATAAGCTGTATAAACTGCTCACCACACTTCAATTTGCCTACAGACTTTTTATGACCTTTTGCACTGTCATTAGAAAGCCATTTTGATGCATTGCCCTCTGCAGGCAGCCTGAAATCTGTGTGAAAAGGATAAACAACAGTTTATCTCCTTAATCAATCAGATCACAGAATGGTTACTGGAATACTGGATCTTGCTGACTTGAACTAAATAGATTGAACAGTCACACCTGATATCATGTTGTGTTATGCTGCTTCAGATAACACAGGCTGCTACTTGATGCAGTCTTAACTAAAGGATGCTCCAGACTCTGAAATGAGTTCAACATGTTTATTGATCTATGACCACAGTTCTCAAATGAGTTCGACTCTCTGCTAATCTAACTGCAGTAACTCAGTCTAACACAACCAGCTTGCTCTCAGCCATTTGCTGGGATGTGATGCTGCTGATCAACCCTGTCTAACTCTCTAGATGTCTGTCTGTGGAAAGAGGCAGGGTGTGAGTGCCTCATCCCTTTTATAGTGTTTATGTCATGTCCCCTTATGGTGATGCCACCTCTGAGTGTCCTGACTGCCCATTGGTTGTGTCCTATTCTGAGTGTTCATTGGTTGCATGTTTGCATATCATGACATCTCTGTTTTTAGATATATATACATATGAATGTGACTGTCTAATGTGACTGACTGAGGAATACAGAACAGAACAAACAAAACAAATGCTCATATGTCCAGTCTCTGAGGCTTGCGTCGGATCCTCGTCGACCGCATGAGGTGGTGAAGGGATGACGGTGTCTTGACAGGCGAGTGGGAGGCACAACTGGTGGCCTCATGGTTCGAGGTGTCTGGAGGTGGCAATTCGACATGTGGAAATGGAGGGGAAAGTGGTTGTGGGCAAGCAACCTTTCGCAGTGCCCTTCGATTCCTTCGCACAATGGAGCCATCAGCCATACGTATGACATAGGATCCGGGCATGGCCTGTCGAACGACAGCCGGAGCAGACCATTCACCATCCGGTATCTTGATCATGTCCGTGTCTGCTGGGGATAGCATGTCCAGACCGGTGACATGTGCGTCATAGCCCTGCTTCTGGCTGTTGCGAAGCTGCTGCATCTTCTGCAGCACCGGGAGGTGATCAAGGTTGGGCAGGTGTATGGCTGGAAGCATCGTTCGTAGGTCCCTGTTCATCAGGTGTTGAGCTGGCGACATGCCAGTGGACAAGGGAGTCACCCGGTACGCAAGTAGTGCAAGGTATATGTCGGAAGCAGAGTCCAAAGCCTTGCGGATGAGCTGCTTAACGATGTGCACTCCTTTTCCGACTTTGCCATTGGACTGCGGATAGCGCGGACTGGAGGTGACATGCCTGAAATTGTAGCTCTTGGCAAATGTGGACCATTCTCGACTGTGGAAGCACAGGCCATTGTTGCTCATGACAGTGTTCGGGATGCCATGCCGTGAGAATGTTTCTTTACACACTTTGATGGCGGTCCGTGAGGTGAGGTCTGGCAGCTTCACCACCTCAGGAGAGTTCGAAAAGTCATTGATGATTAAGATATAGTCGCGACCATTCGCGTGGAATAGGTCAAGGCCAACCTTGGACCACGGAGAGGTCTCTATGTCATGTGGTTGGAGCGTCTGCGCTGGTTGGAACCTCTGACAGGTTTTGCAGTTCAGGACCATGTCCGTGATGTCCTGGTTGATGCCGGGCCAGTAGGCAGCTTGCCGGGTCCTGTGTCCCCTCTTTTCTATGCCCAGGTGTCCCTCATGAATCTGCCGCAGCACCATGCTCTGGAGACGTAGCAGGATGACTATCCTGTCCAGCTTGAGCAGGATACCATTGATCAACGTCAGGTTGTCCTTGACGTTGTAGAATTGAGGGCATTGCCCTTTCTGCCAGCTATTGCTGAGATTGTGGATGACTCACTGCAACAGGGGGTCTTTGGCCATCTCTTCTCGGATGAGAACGATCATCTCATCTGTTGCCGGGAGAGTGTTTGCACACAGTTGTACCTGCAATTCAATGTGCTGGATGATCTCCAGTGGTTCACTGGGTGTACTGATAGAGCAGGGCAATGCATCAGAGATGATGATGTTTGAGCAGAATTCTCTGCAAACGAGGCGTCATGTCGTTCAGGTCCTTTTGGATGATGTGGACCAGAGGCCTATTATCCATCTCAACAGTAAATGTTGGCAAGCCGTAGACATAATCATGACATTTGAGGATGCCGGTGAGAAGACCTAAACACTCCTTCTCAATCTGTTCATATCTGGTCTCAGTGGGTGTCATTGCCCATGACGGGTATGCCACTGGTACCCAGGATGATGTGTCGTCTCTTTGAAGCAACACCGCCCCAATGCCATCCTGACTCGCATCTGTGGATATCTTGGTCTCTCAGTTTGGGTCAAAGAATGCAAGGACGGGTGCAGTGGTGAGCTTGGCTTTCAGCTCCAGCCACTCTGTTCGGTGCTCCGCCTTCCACTCAAAGGCGGTTGATTTTTTCACCAGGTTGCGTAGGGCCGTGGTGTGTGTGGCCAAATTCAGGATGAACTTGCCAAGGAAATTGACCATTCCCAGGAAGCGCAGTACTGCCTTCTTGTACTCGGGGACTTTACCGTGGCGCACACCGTGTTGCGTAATCTGATCGTCCAGAAACTTCAGCGTGGATATCCCAAAACAGCACTAGGACCTGTTTAGCTTGAGGCCATGTTCAAGTATGTGTAGGAATGCTTTCCTGAGTCGCGACACATGTTTCTCTGGGGTTGTGGACCAGATTATGATATCTTCAACATAGACACGAACCCCTTCTATTCTCTCCATCATCTGTTCAATGATGCGATGGAAAATCTCTGATGCCAAATGGCATTCAGTTGTAGCAGAACCTGCCATAAGGCGTGTTGACAGTGCAGAGCCTTCTGCTGGATTCTTCAAGTTGGATTTGCCAAAATCCTTGGGATGCTTCCAATTTTGGGAAGAAGCGCGCGTGTGCCATCTCACTCGTGATTTCTTCCCTCTTCGGGATGGGGTAATGTTCCCGCATAATGTTTTTGTTTAGATCCTTGTGGTCAATGCAGATGCATAGGTCCTGCAAAGGCTTCTTTACGCACACCATCGAGCTGACCCAGTCGGTTGGTTCAGTGACATTGGAGATGATGCCTTTTTGTTGTTGACGCGTGAGCTCTGCATTCAGGCGCTCTCTCAGTGGAGCAGGGACTCGCTGTGGTGCGTGGACCACTGGCTTGGCATCAGGCTGCAGTCGAATCTTGTACTCGTACGGCAGCGTACCCATCCCGCTAAATACATCTGGGTGCTGGGTTAGGATGTCGTCAATGCTGGCCTGAAGATCCGAATGGGACAGCGTTGTGGTGTAGACCCTTTGAATGAGGTTCAGTTGCTTGTAGGCGTGTGCACCTAGCAGGGACGCCCTGTCTGGTTGAGCAATCTCGAAACGTAAGCTTGCTTGTGTGTGTTGGCTGGACACCTGCAGATGGCAGGACCCCAGTGCCTTGATTGCATTTCCATTGTAATCCAGGAGTTTGCAGGCAGCTGGAAGGATTCTCTTGAAGTCCACCTGTGAAATCAGGTTGGCGGAGGCACCTGTGTCCATTTTGAACCGGATGGGGCAGTGGTTGACCTTCATCACTGTATGCCATTCGTCCTCGGAATCCATGGCCAGGATTGATTGGACTTGCGATGTGTCCGGTGTGGCGTATTCGCACTTCTTAATAATGCCCACTCAGTAAGCGTTGTCCAGGTATTCCTCATCTGGATCTGTCACACTGCCTGGATCAGATTCATGCATTCGGTGTTGCACACTTCTGTCGGAATTGGGAGCGCTGGCTCCTGACTGGTGGTGCAGGGCTGCATAGTGGTTTGGTTTCCCACAGTTTAAACAGCGTTGGCCTCTTGCAGGGCAGTTTTTTTTTAATGGGCGGTGCCGCAATTCGCACACGTCATGACGTTGATGCTCAGTGCGTCGTTGCGCTTGCGTGGTGCGGTTCCCAGATGTCTGCACTTGCGCAGTGCGGTTTTCGGCCGTTTCGTGTTCCCGATCGTATTGCGCATGCATCGGGCCCTGGGAATAGCGCGCAAAATGTGCGCTTTCGCCAATGTGGAGGCGCTGCATCCGGGAGATGGCCTAAACACTCTCCACCTCGTGGGAGGCTTGTTTTTCACTTTCTGCCATTTTGTACTGTGAATAGCGATTTTTAGAGTGCTCATGCACAGTACACGTTTCAATCGTGACTGGCAGAGTCATGTACTTGATTTTCAACAATTGCTCTCACATAGGATCAGAGTGCACTCCAAAAATGATTTGGTCTCTGATCATGGAGTCAGTGATATCACCGAAGTTGCAGGATTGTGCTAGCAATCTAAGGCTAGTTAGATAGGAGGTGAAGGATTTGTCTTTACCTTGCATCCTCTACTTGAAGATGTAGCGCTCAAAGATTTTGTTGGTGTCCACCACGCAGTGGCTGTCAAATTTGTCCAGGATGGTTTGGTACTTTGTTTTATCCTGCCCTTCAGAAAAGTGAAAGGATTTGAAGATCTCTATCGCATGGTCACCCGCAGTGGTGAGTAGAAGAGCTATCTTCCGCGCATCGGTCGCGCCATTGAGGTGGGATGCTTCCACGTATAGTTGAAATTTCTGCTTGAAGGATCGCCAGTTGGCACTAGGATTGCCGGTGGTCCTGTGCTGATGAGGAGCCTGAATCTTGTCTATTGTATCTATATGCAGTAGCTGGTTGTCACGGATCTTGCTGACTTGAACTAAATAGATTGAACAGTCACACCTGATATCATGTTGTGTTATGCTGCTTTGGATAACATAGGCTGCTACTTGGTGCAGTCTTAACTAAAGGATGCTCCAGACTCTGAAATGAGTTCAACGTGTTTATTGAACTATTACCACAGTTCTCAAATGAGTTTGACTCTCTGCTAATCTAACTGTAGTAACTCAGTCTAACTACCAGCTTGCTCTAAGCCACATGCTGGGGTGCGATGCTGCTGATCAACCCTGTCTAACTCTCTTGATGTCTGTCTGTGGAAAGAGGCAAGTTGTGAGTGCCTCATCCCTTTTATAGTGTTTATGTCATGCCCCCTTGTGGTGATGCCATCTCTGTGTGTCCTGACTGCCCATTGGTTGTGTCCTATTCTGAGTGTTTATTGGTTGCATGTTTGCATATCATGACAGCCTGCACCAGAAAATATCAGAACTTAATCCAATGCCACATCTTGTACATGACGCAAAACGAAGAGAATAAAGGAAAGATGGCAGTATGAGAGAAAGGTAAAAGGGAGAATAAGGAAAAATAATTTGTCTTTTAAATCTCCCACAATAATTAAAATCTGAAGGAATGAGACATTTTTTTATTTGGAGTACTCAATTTATTTCTTTCCAATTAACGTGCCCAATCCACTTAAACTGCACATCATTTCATTTGGTTGTCGGGTGAGACCCACGCAGACATAGGGAGAATGTGCAACTTCCACACGGACAGTGACTCGGGGCCAGGATTGAACCCAGGTCCTCGGTGTGAGGCAGCACTGTGCCACCATGACACAGTTGAAGGAATGAGACGTATGTGAAACTAAATGATCCATAGTAAGGAGTTTGTTTGGCAGGTTTACCACAGCATTAAACATTTCCGTACACGCATTAATGTAACAAAGTAGCCTTAACATTTTCTGATAAATTTCATTGGTATTTATCGTTTCGGTACCACAAAATTATACTCTTCCACGTGCTTCAATACTTTTGGCGAGATACCACTGCAGTGCAGCTTCTGGAGGAACAATGCAACCCAGATAACAAATTCCTGACTCCTGTTTCTCATTTTGCATTTGCAATCATCGGACGTTGTTGTCCAGTTCATCCTTTCGCAATGGTGAGTGTCGAATGCGTCAGCATTATTTTTTAACGTTACTATCCTTAAGATTGTCTTTTAACCTTCTGCTGCACTATATGTTCCAATATGTACAACATAGCAGTGCACAATATGTAAATGCAACTTCATCAATTATCCTAGGATATGCATTGCTCACATAATTGACTCTGCCAGTTCCTGATATTTTAGAAATTTATACCTGAGGTACTTCGGCAAAATTTAAACAAGGTTCTGCAAGACTTCGAAGAAAGCATCTATTTTCCTTCATTTAACACATGTCAGATTTTGCAATATTAAGTGGATGCTTAAAGCTCACTGGTGCCCAATGATTCATCATGAAGTAATGTAAATGATGTTTCTCAATAAGGCTGTTGCAGCTCTTTGGCAGAGCTATTAGTAACACTCGCTGCTACTGCAATATTCTGAATGGAAACTGTTAGTTTAAGTTTTCAATTACTGCATTTTTGAGGAGAATGTCAATTGAAGTAAATAGTTGGGAGATTCAGCTGTATGGAAAGTTAGAAAATCAAGGTTAAAGGAGAAGGTAGGAGTGCACATGTGGGTGGTGCGGGGGTTGGGGGGGGGAGCTGCTCAGAAGAGGTTACTAAAGTTTCCAGAACAAGGTATGGAACAGATGGTATGGAAAGTGGCAGGAATCTAATTTAAAACACAGCAGATAAGGGGACAGCTGTGACAAGTGAGGTAGTCAACGCAGGACCTAGGGGGTTGTACCTAATATACAAAATTAGGTAAATGAGCTTGTAGCGCACATTGAAATTGGCGGGCACGATGTAGTGGGCATTACAGAGATGTGGCTGGAAAGGGATCAGGGCTGGGATCTAAATATACAAGGGTATGTGTCCCATCGAAAGAACAGGCAGATGGGCAGAGGATGCGGAGTTGCCTTGTTCGTAAGAAATGAAATTAAATCGATAGCAGGAAGCTATATACGTTTGGAAGGCATAGGTTCTGTGTGGTACAGTTGAGGAATTGTAAAGGGAAAAAGACCCTGATGGGAGTTATGTACAGGCCCCGCTAGCAGTAGTCAGTAGTGGAGCAGAAACTAAATCAGGAGATAGAAAAGGCATATAAGAAAGGCAATATTACAATAATCATGGGCGACTTCAGTATGCCGGTGGACTGGGAAAATCAGATGGTAGAGGAGCCCAGGAGAAGGAATTTGTGAAGTGTCTATGAGATGGTTTTTTTGGAGCAGCTTTCAGTTGAGTCCATGAGGTAACAGGCAATACTGGATTTGGTGATGTGCAATGAAGCACACTTGATTAGAGAACTTAAGGTGAAGGAACCCTTAGGGGGTAGTGATGACAATGTGATAGAATTTACCCTGCAATTTGAGAGGGAGAAGCTGGAATCAGATGTAATGGTTTTACAATTGAGTAAAGGTAACTACAAAGACATGAGGGAGGAGCTGGCCAGAGTTGATTGGAAGGGAAGCCTAGCAGGGAAGACGGTGGAACAACAATGGCAGGAGTTTTGGGGGATTATTCGGGAGACACAACAGAAAGTCATCCCAAGGAGAAGGAAACATGCTAAGGGGAGGACAAGGCATCCATGGTTGACAAGGACAGTATCAAAGCAAAAGAAAAAGCATACAAAGTGGCAAGGAATAGTGGGATGAGAGAGCATTGGGAAGCCTTTAAAAGCGAGCAGAGGACAACTAAAAAACCAATAAAGCAGGAAGAGATGAAATAGAAGTGTAAGCTAGCTAGTAATATAAAAAATGATTGCAAGAGTTTTTTTCAACGTATAAAAAGTAAGAGAGAGGGTGACTTCCGGTGGTGGCGATGACGTAGGAAGCCGCACATTTGGGAGCTCCCGTTTTAAACGGACTTTTCGGCTCTTTTTAGAGCCCAAAACGGAAATTTTTCGACGTCTCCCGGTGGGAGAAGGTGTGCTGATTGACTTTCCCCCCAGTCCATAACTCGAACTCGGAGTGGAAAGGGGGAAAAAACGGCAGCAGCTCCCCAGAAAAAACGGGGGAAGGAATCCAAAATGGCGGCCGGCGGAGCTCCAGAGGAGTGGAAGCAGTGGGCCCTGGAACAACAAGCTGCTCTCCTGCACTGTTTTGCAGACTTCAAAGCTGAGGTACTGAGCTCTCTGCAGGAAACGAACAAAAGGCTCTCGGAGATTCAGATGACCCAGGGTGCTGCCATCAAGGAGTTGCAGACGCAGGCCACTGAACGAGAGGAGGAGGCCGGGATCCTCGTGAGTAAGGTGGAGGGGCACGAGGCACTCCAAAAGAAGTGGCAGGACCACTTCGAGGAGCTTGATCACCGCATGAGGCGGAAAAATCTGCGGATCTTGGGCCTTGCGGAGGGGCTGGAGGGGTCGGACCTGACAACCTACGTGGCCACGATGCTGAACTCACTAGTGGGGGCCGGGTCTGCCCTGGAGCTGGAGGGAGGGGAGCACACAGAGTACTGGCCAGGAGGCCGAAGGAGAATGAACCCCCGCGTGCGGTGCTGGTGAGGTTCCACCGGTTCAGTGATCGGGAGTGTGTGCTGCGCTGGGCCAAGAAGGTGAAGAGCAGCAACTGGGAGAATGGGGTAGTACGGATCTACCAGGATTGGAGTGCGGAGGTGGCTAAGCGGCGGTCCGGGTTTAATCGGACGAAAGAGGTGCTTTACAAGAAAACGATAAAGTTCGGAATGTTGCAGCCTGCGCGCCTGTGGGTAACTTATTCGGACCGGCATTATTATTTCGATTCCCCGGAGGAGGCGTGGGCCTTCGTGCGAATGGAGAAACTGGACTTGAACTAGGGGTTGGGGGTTGCGGGGGCGGTTGTAATACCTTATTGCTGGATTCTGCAGTTGCTGCGTTCTCTTTTTCTGTACTTTTGCAATTTTGATATGGTTATTTATGGGGGTGTTGTTCTGTTATGTTTCTTTTGCGGTGGGGCATTGTTTGAGTTTTGTATCTTGCAGGGAGGGTTGGGGGGGTTTGTTGTATTCTATGTCGGGTTGGGGGTATGGAGTGGGGCTGGTATTTGGGAGCTGCGTCAGAAGGGTGTGGTGGGGCAGTGCGAAAGCGCGGACTTTCCTCTGGTTTCCCGCGCTGCGGGGCTGGGGGGTGGAGACAATGATGGGGGAAGGAGGGGCCTTAACTGGTTCTTCCCCGCGCTGGAGCGGTGCCTGGAGGAGGGATAGATTGGGGGATGTTCCCACTTTGGGAGGGGTCGGGTTATTGGCGGGAGTTTCCGGGATCAGTAGAAGTTAGCTGACCCACGGAAGTACAATGGAGGATGGTTCGCGGCTAGGAGGATTCCTAGCCTGGGGGGGGGGGGGGGGGGGGGGGGGGGGGGGGGGGGGGGAAGGGGAATACCGGGTTGCTGCTGGTAGGGTCAGGAAAGAGCTGGAGGGGGCCGCGGGGACAGAGGTGAGGTGTTGTTGCTGTGGGGACTGGGTCGGGCAGGGGGTGCTGGCCTGGGGCAGGCAGTCGGCGGGCTATGGCTAGTCGACGGAGGAGGGGGGCGGGATGCACTCTGATTCGGTTGGTCACCTGGAAAGCGAGAGGATTGAATGGGCCGGTGAAGTGGTCGAGGGTACTGGCTCATCTGAGGGGGCTAAAGGCAGATGTGGCAATGCTTCAGGAGACCCACCTGAAGGTGGTGGACCAGGTCCGTCTGAGGAAGGGATGGGTGGGGCAGGTTTTCCACTCAGGGTTGGATGTGAAGAACCGGGGAATGGTGCTTCTGGTGGGGAAAAATGTGTCGTTTGAGGCATCGGAGGTGGTGGCGGATAAGGGGGGTAGGTATGTCATGGTTAGGGGCAGGCTACAAGGAGAGAAGGTGGTACTTGCTAGTGTGTATGCCCCAAATTGGGACGATGCGGGCTTTATGAGGCGTATGTTGGGACGGGTCCCGGATCTGGAGGCGGGAGGTCTGATCATGGGGGGGGGGGGGACTTCAATATGGTGTTGGATCCTTCACTGGATCGGTCCAGCTCTAGGACGGGTAGGAGGCCTGCGGCGGCCAAGGTGCTGAGGGGGTTCATGGACCAGATGGGTGGAGTGGATCCATGGAAGTTTGTGAGGCCGAGGGCATGGGAGTACTCTTTCTTCTCCCACGTACATAAGGTCTACTCTCGGATAAACTTCTTCGTGGTGAGTAGGGGACTGATTCCGAGAGTGGAGGAGGCCGAGTACTCGGCCATTGTAATCTCCGACCACGCTCCGCATTGGATAGAGTTGGAGATGGGGTAGGTGCGGGACCAGCGCCCGTTGTGGCGGTTGGATGTGGGGTTGTTGGCGGAGGAGGAGGTGTGTAGGAGGGTCCGGGCAAGTATTGAGGGGTACCTCGGGGTGAATGATATGGGGGAGGTTCAGGTGGGGGTGGTCTGGGAAGCCCTGAAGGCAGTGATTCGTGGGGAGCTGATATCCATCCGGGCACACAGGGAGAGGAGCGAGAGGAGTGAGAGGGATAGACTGGTGGGAAATATGCTGGAGGTAGACAGGAGGTACGCAGAGGCACCAGAGGAGGGACTGTTGGGGGAGAGGCGCAGCCTGCAGGCTAAATTTGATTTGCTGACCACTAGAAAGGCGGAGGCACAGTGGAGGAAGGCACAAGGGGCAGTGTACGAACATGGTGAAAAGGCGAGTAGGATGCTGGCTCATCAGCTCTGCAAGCGGGATGCGGCTAAGGAAATTGCTGGAGTGAGAGGCAAGAGTGGGAATGTGGTGCGGAAGGGGGTAGAGGTGAATGAGGTCTTCAAGGACTTTTATGGGGAACTGTACCGGTCGGAGCCAACGGGGGAGAGGAGGGGAATGGAGAGGTTCCTCGATGGGCTTTCTTTCCCGAAGGTGCAGGAGGAGCAGGTGGAGGGGTTGGGTGCGCCGATTGAGCTGGAGGAGCTAGTTAAGGGGATCGGGCAGATGCAGTCAGGGAAGGCACCGGGGCCGGATGGGTTCCCGGTGGAATTTTAGAAAAAGTTTGTGGACCTAGTGGGCCCCTTGCTGGTGCAGACACTTAATGAAGCGTGGGAAGGGGGGGCTTTGCCCCCGATTATGTCGCAGACGCTGATCTCGTTAATTCTAAAGAGGGACAAGGACCCCCAGCAGTGTGGTTCATACAGGCCTATATCCCTCCTCAACGTCCTCAACAAGGTGCTGGCAAAAATCCTGGCCACCAGGATAGAGGACTGTGTGCCAGGGGTTCTACATGAGGACCAGACAGGGTTTGTGAAGGGAAGGCAGCTGAACACGAATGTGCGGAGATTGCTGAATGTCATCATGATGCCGGCGATTGAGGGGGAGGCAGAGATAGTGGTGGCGCTGGATGCGGAGAAGGCCTTCGATAGAGTGGAGTGGGGGTACTTATGGGAGGTGTTGGGGAGGTTTGGATTTGGTGAAGGGTTTATTAGATGGGTGAGGCTGCTATATGAGGCCCCGATGGCGTGTGTGGCCACGAATGGGAGGCGGTCGGAGTACTTCTGGCTTTACCGAGGGACCAGGCAGGGTTGCCCCCTGTCTCCCTTGTGGTTCGCACTGGCAATTGAGCCGCTGGCGATGGCGTTGAGGGATTCAAAGAGGTGGAGAGGTTTGGTGCGAGGTGGGGAGGAACATAGGGTGTCGTTGTATGCCGATGACCTGTTACTGTATGTGGCGGACCCGGTGGGAGGGATGCCGGGGGTGATGGAGCTGCTAGCTGAGTTTGGGACCTTTTCAGGTTATAAACTAAATTTAGGCAAGAGTAAGGTGTTTGTGGTGCTCCCTGGAGACCAGGAGGAAGGAATTGGTAGGCTCCCGCTTAGGAGGGCAGGGGAGAGCTTTAGGTACCTGGGGGTGCAGGTGGCCAGGGACTGGGGGACTCTTCACAAACATAATTTCACCAGACTTGTAGATCAGATGGAGGAGGAGTTCAAGAGGTGGGACATGCTGCCATTGTCGTTGGCGCGGAGGGTGCAGTCCGTCAAAATGACGGTGCTTCCAAGGTTCTTGTTCCTCTTTCAGTGCCTGCCCATCTTTATCCCCAGGGCCTTCTTTAGGAGAGTGACTAGCAGTATCTTGAGCTTTGTGTGGGCATATGGGACTCCGAGAGTGAAGAGGGTGTTCCTGGAGCGAGGGAGGGATAGAGGCGGGCTGGAGCTGCCCAACCTTTTGGGGTACTATTGGGCGGCCAATGTGTCAATGGTGCGTTAATGGGTGATGGAGGGGGGAGGGGCGGCGTGGAAAAGAATGGAGATGGCGTCATGTATAGGTACGAGCCTGGGTGCCATGGTAACGGCGCTGTTGCCACTCTCCCCTAAGAGGTTTGCCACGAGCCTGGTGGTGGCGGCGACCCTAAGAATCTGGGGACAGTAGAGATGGCATAGGGGGGAAACAGGGGGCTCGATGGAGGTTCCATTCGGTGGCAATCATCGGTTCATTCCAGGGAACAGGGATGGGGGATTTAGGGGGTGGCAAAGGGTGGGCATCAGTTAATTGAGGGACCTGTTTATTGGCGGGAGGTTTGCGGGCCTGGGGGAACTGGAAGATAAATTTGGGCTTCCTCAAGGGAACATGTTCAGATACTTGCAGGTAAAGGCGTTTGCTAGGCGACAGGTAGAGGGATTCCCTTTGCTGCCTTCGCGGGGGACGATGGACAGAGTGCTTTCGGGGGTGTGGGTCGGAGAGGGGAAGGTGTCTGACATCTATAAGGTAATGCAGGAGGTGGAGGAGTCGTCAGTGGAGGAGCTGAAGGCTAAATGGGAGGAGGAACTCGGGGAGCATATAGAGGATGGAACTTGGGCGGATGCCTTGGAGCGAGTCAACTCTTCCTCTTCATGTGCGAGGCTTAGTCTCATCCAATTTAAGGTGCTGCACCGGGCCCACATGTCTGGGACTAGGATGAGTAGGTTCTTTGGGGGTGAGGACAGGTGCACCAGATGTTCGCGGAGTCCAGCGAACCACGCCCATATGTTTTGGGCATGCCCAGCACTGGAAGAATTCTGGAAGGGGGTGGCGGGGACGGTGTCGAGGGTGGTTGGATCCAGGGTCAAACCAGGGTGGGGACTCGCGATTTTTGGAGTTGCGGTAGAGCCGGGAGTGCAGGAGGCGAAAGAGGCCGGTGTCCTGGCCTTTGTGTCCCTAGTAGCCCGACGAAGGATCTTGCTACAGTGGAAGGATGCGAGGCCCCCCAAGTGTGGAGACCTGGGTCAGTGACATGGCGGGATTTATAAAATTGGAAAGGGTCAAATTTGCCCTGAGAGTATCAATACAAGGGTTCTATAAACGATGGCAGCCTTTTCTGGACATCCTGGCTCAAAGATAGGTATCATGGTCAATAGCAGCAGCAACCCGGGGGGGGGGGGGGGGGGGGGGGGGGGTAAGGGAGGGTGTTCCTTATTGTAGTTTCTATTATGTAACTGTGTTAATTTGCGTTGTTGTTAATATGCTGTGTTGTTCATGGAGGTGGGGTGAATGTTTATGATTGCTGTTATTATTGTTATTTTTGGTATCTTATTATGGTTCGTTGTTGTTGTATAAATTCAAAATTTTTCAATAAAAATTATTTTTAAAGAAAAGATGAGAGGCAAGAATGGGCCTTGGACCATTGGAAAATGCTGTTGGAGCAGTAGCAATGGGGAAGAAAGAAATTGCAGAGGAACTGAATAGGTTCTTTGCATCAGCCTCAACTGTGAAAGATACCTGTGTTGATAGTTAAATTCTTCACCCGGTAGTCTGGCTCAATAAAATGAGAGATGGATTTGTAGGTATAGTATCATTTAATAATAAGCAACTTGCAAGGCTGGCTTACTCGAAGAACTCCAGAACACACAGCCGTCTCCTGTGAGCCCCAGAGCAAGAGAGACCGAGGACAAAAGGGTCTCTGCAGATGTATTCAAAATCACAGTAAGATTCACATATAAGCTTCCCATTGGTCATTCTATACACCTCCTGACCTGGCCCTATATCCTAATTGGTCACTTTGCATTGTAACCCCAGCATCCTTTTCACCATGCTCACCATGAGGCTACCCTCCCCCGAGGGTCTCTAGCCAGGCTTTGCTAAATTCCTTTGTCCTTTGTTTGTGAGCTCACTACCATCGGACCGGCCCTATTATCTATACTATTTTAACTAATAATCCTATTTTTATCACATTCATTTATTAATTTCCTCACCAGTGGCATAGCAGAACTTTAAGAGAGGTAGGAGGCAGAGGTGAGTGTGTTGGTCATCACTAAGGAGCTCCTTATTGCAGACAATGGGACTAAGACCCACCCATTCCCCGCCTATGCCCCGATCCGCCCAATAGTCATTTGATAGCATGGTGTTTCTCGGCATTCCGAGCGCTGGGAAACACCCGGTTAACTCTTCTCTTTTCCCATTCAGGTAGATTGTGCTCTTTCCCTTGCTTTTTACACCTTAATCCTACTTGCTGAGGACTTTTTAATGACCCTCCTAGCCCTCCTATTTTCCTGCTTAAGTTCCTTCCTGCTTTCTTTATACTCCTCAAGGGTTTTAACTGTCTCCTCCCTTCTAGACCATACAAATGCCTCCTATTTTCAGAAATGTGGCACAGTGGTTAGCACTGGACTACGGCGCTGAGGACCCAGGTTCGAATCCCGGCCCTGGGTAACTATCCGTGTGGAGTTTGCACATTCTCCCCATGTCTGTGTGGGTTTCACCCCCACATTCCAAAGATGTGCAGGTTAGGTGGATTGGCCATGCTAAATTGCCCCTTAATTGGAAAAAAAATAATTGGGTACTCTAAATTTATTTTTAAAAAGCCTCCTTTTGTTTGACCAGGTTTGCAATATCCCTCGTTATCCAAGGCTCCCTAAACTTCCCATACTTATCCTTCGTTCTCTCATGAACGTGACTTTCCTAAATCCTAATCAACATGTCCGATGTTGATTTACCCTCCAACAGCCGCACCCAATCCACATTCTTCAATTCCTGTCTAATGTTATTGTAATTTGCATTTCCCCAGTTTCGCACATTAACGCGAGGGTTACCCTCATCCCTATCCAAAAATCCCAGAAAACTTACAAAATTATGGTCACTACTTCCAAAATGTTCCCCTACTGAAACCTAAACCACCTCATTCCCCAATACCAGAACCATATTGCCCCTTCCCTAGTTGGACTATCTACATATTGAATTAAGAAGCCCACCTGGATACATCTTGCAAATTCTGTCCCATCTCAGCCCCTAGCACTAAGTGAGTCCCAGTCAAAATGGGGGAAATTAAAATTCCCTACCATAACACCCTGTTACTTTTGCACCTATCCAAAATCTCTCCACCTATCTGCTCCCCTATCTCTCGCTGGAAGTTGGGGGAGCCTGCAATAAACCACCAACATTGTGATTGCCCCCTTCCTGTTCCTGAGCTCCACCCATATTGCCTCATTGTATGAGCCCTCCAAGTTGTCCTCCTGCAGTACGGCTATAATATTCTCCTTAACCAGTAATGCTACTCCCCCACCCCTTTTACAGCCCCCTCCATCTCTCCTGAATCATCTATATCCTCCAACATTCAGCTGCCAATCCTGCCCTTCCTTTAACCATGTTTCTGTGGTTAGAGGATATCCCAAAATAATTTCCAATGTCCTTCTGGGAGTCTCATGATGTCCCAGGACCTTATCCAAAGGGGCAATCTCCATCTCCAAAGGATAACTTGTCTATCCAAACCGATCCCCCAATTTCAGACCACCTCTTAGCTGGTCTAATCTGCACACTCCTGTTTCACACTTCTGGCCCACCAAGATTCCCCTTCAGTGGAGGCAGACTAAATGGTCAAAGTTTCTATTCTTTCAAGAATTCCTTTATCAATGAACAGAATTTACATTGCGGAGATTATTGTTGTAGCTCTCAAATCATTCACCTTTCGGATAAAAGGTAATCATAGAATTTACAGTGCAGAAGGATGTCATTTGGCCCATCGAGTCTGCTTCGGATCTTGGAAAGAGCACCCCACTTAAGCCCACACCCTATCCCCATAACCCCACCCAACCTAAGGGCAATTTAGCATGGCCAATCCACCTAACCCTGCCCAATTTTGGACTATGGAGGAAACTGGAGCGCCCGGAGGAAACCCACGCAGACACAGGGAGAACGTGCAGACTTCGCACAGTGACCCAAGCCGGGAATCGAACCTGGGACCCTGGAGCTGTGAAGCGACTGTGCTAACCACTATGCTACCGTGCTACCACTATGCTACTGTAATGTTGAGTAATAGTCTTCAACCATGGGACGCCATTCTTGACTGTGCGGAAATCAACTCCCACAGTGTGCCACGGTGTAGTTGTTATTGTGGGAGCTATCTTCTCTTTTTGCTGTGTATTTCTGCACTTCTGGTATACACTGCATGTTGACACCATTCGTTTGATATCTTTGTAGATGCTTATACAGTACACAGCTGATCTGGCTCTGAGCTTACACTTCTCCATTCTCAAGTGGCCATCCTGTATCTTTGGAAAATGTTCCTTCTGCATCGTTTTGGGTATGAATATTCTGGATTCAACAAGAAGAACATCCAGTGAGATGTCATCTCTGATAGACCAGTACTGCTGTAATGCTGCCTGTGTTTGCTGCATCTGATCAGGTCATCCTTCGATCACTTTCTCAGGGAGCATATCTTGAGAGAGCAATTCTTGTTGTTTGTTGGTCTCATCTCCAAATTAACTGAGATTTGGTGGTGTTTGTTCACTAAAATGGATCTTAAAACTTCGATCTTTTATTTTATGGTTTATTGAGATACGCAGCAACTGCTCAACTCCAGATTTAGGTGTTGGAAGGGATTCTCCGCCCAATCGCTCACTACGAAATCGGAGTCGGGCAGCGGAGAATCTCGCCCGTGATCTTTTCCTTTGTGTGTCCCTTGGAATTGAGTTGTTCCTTACTATTGAATCTCAGAGCCATGTGTTGTGCATGTTTCCCGGTTTCAGAGTGCCTTTCCTTGGGTACCCATTTACTTTTTAAATTTCAGGAGAGACCTTGTGATATTGGATTAAATTTCCATTGCCCCTGCAGTGAGTTTTCTGGCGACTGAGGAGGCTCACCACTGGCAGGGTCTTACCGCCCCGTCAAAGTCTGCGGCATTTTGAATAATAATAATAACCCTTTATTGTCACAAGTATGAAGTTACTGTGAAAAGCCCCTAGTAGCCACATTACGGCGCCTGTTCGGGTAAGCTGGTACGGGAATTGAACCCGCGCTGCTGGCCTTGTTCTGCATAACAAACCAGCTATCTAGCCCACTGAACTAAACCAGCCCATCCCGTCCCACTGTGTGGGGTCGCCATCAATGGGACCAGAGGACCCACTTCCTGAAAGGGCCAGAAAATCCCACCCACAGCCTTAACATGATCATGTTACTCTGTTCCAGTGTGAAGCTTCAACTTCAAATTGATACAATATTTGGATTTGTGTTTATTGTCACATGTACCAAGGTACAGTGTAAAGTATTTTTCTGCGAGCAGCTCAACAGATCATTAAATACATGAAAAGAAAAGGAAATAAAACAAAATACATAATAGAGAAACGCAAGGTACACAATGTAACTACATAACACTGGCATCGGGTGAAGCATACAGGGGTGTAGTGCTCAACTGTTAAGCCACAACCATTTTGCAGTCAAATGGGACCAGAATCCACCCTTTTTAGGGAAGGAGAGGAATGAGGCGCAGGTACCCCAACTGATTTTCACCCAGTTGGTCAGGTGGCAAAGTCAACTGTAGCTCCCCAGCTGGTGTACCTGTGGTCTGTGACTGGCTAGCTCCACAGAATCTTCTGATTTGCTGCAGCACAGGCTGATCATTCTTCAGGCTGCGCTGACCTCTGCACCTCAATTTCCATCCTGCACTCTACTCCAGGCACATGAAGATCTGCATCAGAAATACAACTTAACAAAATATCTCCTAATTCTTCTACCCATTGGCATTGGTTGCTGCATTCAGTAGTATTTGCATTGTGTAAGGGCTTGCTCATCTCAATATTCCATTTTTAATAGCTGCCACACCAAGGCAAGCAGGGAAGCTTCGTCTTGAAGGTGCAATTAGTAATTTTTGATTTGCAAATTTGCAATACAAGGAATTCATGATTGAGGAAACTCATATCTCATTAAATATCTACCATACCAAAAACACTTTGTGATACCAGATCAATGAAATATGTCTGCAGAAAAATTCTGTTTCAATCTCTTTAAATTGACAGACTCAGTCCCAGCTTAATACGCTGGAGGTCAAAGCCTGGGGTTCAATGACCACAGTCCAATTAGGATCTTAATGATTTTCCATTTCATGTTGTGTGCAGGTTTCCTTTCTGATGGCTAGATTTCAGTAGTACATTCCTTAACCGTTTGATTGAACAGTGCACAATCTAGCCAATCTTTAGCAGTAATTAGTCAGCTCTTTCCATTAAAAGAGCTCCAACGCAGTTTGCCTTTTAATAAGGGCTTTCCTGTGTTGCTGACTTCTGTAGGCCATATATAAAAGAAACATATTATGCAGAGGGAAGCGCAATATAACCCGCAGATTTAGTTTGTATTAATGGCAACTTTAGAGGAAAACACCTTGAAATGTAGCTATATGTGTCCGTGGTACGTCTTTATATCCTTTATACTTTCTGGTAAAGTATTTAAAATGTGCTTTTCTCTCCTATTTGATCTTCATGCATAATCGTTTGGCAAAAGGGTAGCCAGTAACCATCTCCCAGCTCTTCTCATTCTGCTCTTTAAGTATACTTAAGTGAGGTGGAGGTCAGGGAAAATGGCCTCAGGCTCCTTAGGCTCACACTTGAATTTTCCCTCTATATCAGTGATGGGCAACCTCGGCTAGTGAATGGGCCGCTTGAGTGGCCCTCCATCATCACACTGGGCTGTAAGATTTGAATCAGGCTTGTTGACTATCCATGACTCCATGAATAAGATTGAATACATTTAATGAACGTTGAATATTTCACAATGAGTTATAGAAAATGCTGAATCATCCATATATTAATAGAACTGTCATCAACTTCAAATAGTTAAAAACAAAATAAATATTTATACTTTGGACACAGAGGGAGTGCACGGCTCTCACAGTCAACGTTATGTGCAATCGGTATGCACCTCACTTCACTTGTCCTTGCTGTACATGTGTACTACTCCAGTCATACCGGTACGAAAAAACTACACGGATGCAAACCAGTGGGCATCGACAACAAAATGTCTTTTGGATTGCACCAAGATGCGCCGCATCTTGCCCACAATTGCTCTTTCTCTTCCATTAGTTTCCCTAAAGTGTCTCTCCCCAGTGGAACATCAGTCATTAGGAACAGTATGTCACTCAGATTCCAGCCACATTTCCAGGTCTTTGCATATCTTTAATGTGCAACTGATGTGTGTGTGTGTGCATCAGCCAAAGTGAAAGCTTTGTGTAAATTCAATTGCTAACAACTGGTGTCAGTTTGATTTTTCTTTAAGCAAGAATCAGCTGTGAAAAGAATGAGGTTACAGGGCTGGACTTTTTTGACCAGTGCATGGTCTCAGATGGTGTACCCCAATAACTGGCCCCGAGACTGCATGGAGCGTACGCACACAGCCCATGAAGGCTTGGATAACCCTGTCATCTTCATCTTCGGCAATCACTCGCTAACGAGTATCATAGATTATCATAGAATTTACATTGCAGGAGGCCATTCGGCCTATCGAGTCTGCACCGGCTCTTGGAAAGAGCACCCTACCCTAGGTCAGCACCTCCACCCTATCCCCATAACCCAGTAACCTCACCCAACACTAAGGGCAATTTTGGACACTAAGGGCAATTTATCATGGCCAATCCACCTAACCTGTACATCTTTGGACTGTGGGAGGAAACCAGAGCACCCAAAGGAAACCTACGCACACACAGGGAGGATGTGCAGACTCCGCAAAGACAGTGACCCAAGCCGGAGTCGAACCTGGGACCTGGAGCTGTGAAGCAATTGTACTATCCACAATGCTACCGTGCTGCCACAATATGATTGTCACAACAAGAATGTCCTAAGTGCTACTGGTCATGGACTCTGTGGATCCTTGCATGGCTGATGAGCCCAATCCTAGGCCGCATGTTCGACAGTGCACTTGACAGGTGTTTCTGGGAGGTGGGTTCAGACTTTCGACTCAAGATCATTTGTATTCTTTTCTTAGGCTCCATTTCTGGGCCTCTTCTTGCCGGCGGCTGGCCTCAAAGAATTGTGTCCATTCAATCAGGAGGTTCCTCCAAGTAGGTCTCTTCGGAGCAAAGCGGCGCGATTCTCCGCAACGGCCGACGCCGGAGTGAAACTGAGTGTTTCACTCCGGCGTCGGAGGCCGCTCCCCGCCCCCTGTTCTCCCCCCCCCCCCCTCGGCGTTGCGAGGAACTCGGCCGCTGGGCATTGATGTTTGCGTCAAGGCTGCGGGCCGAGAATGACGCGGCCAGCGGCGCCTAAGTGCTTGATCCCCTCTCCACCCCCCACAGGCCCCACACTTACATGTCGTGCGCTGTTCACGCCAGCAGCGACCAGGTGTGGTTGCCGCCAGCGTGAACCCGTCGGGATCGTCAAGCCGCTCGGCCAATCCGGGCCGGAGAATCGCTGTCGCCGGGAGAAACGGCGAGCAGCGATTCTCCGAGCGGCGTGTCGCAAAACGCAACACGCCATTTTGGGGGGTGGGGGCGAATCGCGGGGGTGCCAGAGCGGCCCTCCCGCGATTCTCCCACCCAGCCTGGGGAGCGGAGAATCGCGCCCAAAGTCTCCCAGACATTGACGTCTATCTTGCATTTCTTCAGGTAAACCTTCATGTCTTTGAAGCTCTTCCTTAGTTCTTCTTGCTTAAGAGCGTTCCTTGAGCTAAGCAAAGAAGATTTCCTTTGGTACTCGCGATTCTGACGTCCTAAGCATATTGCCGTCCCAGCAGAGTTGGTTTCAGATGATCATTGCCTTGACATTGGTGCTGTTGGCTCTTTCAAGGATGCTGGTGTTAGAAAGTCTATCCTCTCAGCTGGTGAACAGAATCTGTCACAGACAGCATTGATGGTACCTCTTTTTATTATTCGCTCATGGGAAATGGGCATTGCAGGCTGTGCCAGCATTTATTCCCATCCTTATTTGCCCTTGAGGAGGCAGTTAAGTGTCAGCCACATTGCTGTGGGTCTGGAGTCACATGTAGGCCAGACCAGGTAAGGATGACAGATTACCTTCCCAAAAGGACATTAGTGAACCAGATGGGTTTTTACGACAATCGTCAATGGTTTCATGGTCGTTATGAGACTTCTAATTCCAGATTTTTATTGAATTCAAATTTCACCATCTGCAGTGGCGGGATTTGAACCTGGGTTCCCAGAGCATTAACGAAAGGGAAAGTGCTGGAAAATCTCAGCAAGTCTGGCAGCATCTGTAGGGAGAGCATTTCCCCAGAGCATTACTTTGGTCTCTCGTTTACTAGTCCAGTGACAATTCCAGCACGCCACTGTCTCCCCTCAGAGCCTTGAGGCGGTGTCTGTATGTAGTCCAAGTTTCTGAGCCATGTGGAAGATTTGGGAGAATGACTGCCTTGTACACGAGTATCTTGGTGTCGGCATTGATGCTGCAGTCATCAAAGACTCCCGGGTGTCTGAAGGAGATGCTCGTGGATTGGATATGATCATAGAATCCATAGTATCCCTATAATGCAGAAGGAGGCCATTTGATCCACCGAGTCTGCACTGGCCCTCTGAAAGAACACCCTACCAGGCCCAATTTCGCCACCCTATCCCCATAATCCCATCTAAGGGCAATTTGTAGCATAGCCAATCCACCCAACCTGCACATCTTTGGATTGTTGGAGGAAATTGGAGCGCCCAAAGGAAACCCACACAGACATGGGAAGAATGTGCAAACTTCACAGTCACCCGAGGTCAGAATCGAACCTGAATCTCTGGCGTTGTGAGGCAGCACTGTGCCACCATGCCACCTGATGTTGAATATCCACATCAATGTCAGCCTTAGATGAGGGGCAGGATTCTCCTTTCGGGAGACTAAGTGCTTTCGCCGGAGCAGAATTGTACTGGGTATCCACTGGTGCTAAGAGCAGGGCCCAGAATCCCGGTATCGGGCCATCATTTTGAGCTTGATACCAAGGTCCTGTGGTGACACCCCCCCCCCCCCCCTCCCCCACATAATGCAAATCCTGCCCACCCGCTGACAGGTAGGGGCATTCTCATCCCCCCACAATCACAGGAATAATGGGTCGCCCCCCACAGAACACTCGCATGACGGTGACCCAAAAGCCCCCCCCCCTCACCGTCCGCCCACAGGACACCCAACAGAGACACCCCATCAGGCTCCCAACAAATAACCCCAACAGAGACATCTCCCATCAGACCCCAATAGTGACCCCTCCATCAGAGACACCCATCAGAGCACCGCCGCCCCCCCCCCCCCTCCCCCCCAACCCCACCCCATCAGAGACCCTGCCTGAAAGCTGAAGAGCAGTCCAGGAAGGAGGTTGAAAAATCACTGCATTTTCATTTACCTTTTCCTAACATCTGCTGTCTCAGACAGAGGTGTTCAATGCAACCACTGTTACAAGACTTTCTGGGAAGCGCAGTGCCCTTCAAAGGACTTGAAATCCCTTGACAGCCTTTGAAATGTAGATCTTCCATTCAATTTCACACAATACATTTCATTAGCCAATGATTGACATTTCTATTACTCCAGAGACAGCTGTTTAGTGGATTATTCATTGATCTTTCCCTTCACACTTGAATACATCTCCATTACCCTGCTTTGATGCTAACCAAATGTTTATGAACACTCTTGCTATGATTGACAGCTCCTCACCACATCAAATGCAGCTAAGGGCTTCCTGGAAGTGTATTGGGTGTTGCTAGTCAGTGGGCGGGGAGCTTCTGATAGGAAATCTGGGGGAATCTGATGGGGAGGCTGGGGGAGGTCTGAGGGGGGCAGGATTTGCATTCTGGGGGAGAGGCCTCTGATGGACTTTGGGAGGCATCTACATTACACACCTAACCATCTTGACCCTTAGCAGGGTCCACTGCATCAGGGCCATGAGTGAAAATACCTGCACCAACCCAAGTCCATGAGAATCCCGGCTGAGGGGACCAGATATGGAGAGTTGGGCATCAAGCCCATTAATTGGATGCAAATGATCAGCTTGCATTCTTCCGCTGATATGGGCATGTAGCTCGATGCCACATCCAGGGACCTGGTGCATCAGAAAAGGATCGGCACAAGTCAACAATTTAGCCCAATGCTCGATTCTCTGCCAGATCAGGAATGCCGCTACCTGCGGCAGGCGGGTGGTGGAGAATCCACCCCAAGAGGTGGTTCCCCTGGTAGGGGACATTTTCCACTTTGGTAGGGTTGCTCCATTGATCTTTATGGAGGTAGAGACTGGATTTTGCCCTGGGACAGGTTGAAAAAGGACTCAAGTTTTCCTTAGGTTGAGGATGAGACCGGTTTTTCGGTATGTTTCTGTGAAGTTATTAAACATGGCTTGGAGATTTTCTTCTGAGAGTGGAAATGACGAAGTCATCCGCATATTGAAGTTTCATGAGCGATGTCAATGTCGTTTTCATCTTGGATTTCAACCGGTTGAGGTTAAAAGGCTTTCCCTCCATCCTGTGGATGATGTCCTTAAGTGTCCTTCACTGGGGGAACAGCAGAGGCCGGGAACAGTGTGTCACTCACATTGCAGTTATGTTTCCTGATCTCTTCTCAAGCATCTGGATATCTTTAATATGCAACTGATGTGTGTGTGTGTGCATCAGCCAAAGTGAAAGCTTTGCGTAAATTCAATTCCTAACAACTGGTGTCAGTTTGCTTATTTCATGCAAGAATCAGCTGTGAAAAGAATGAGGTTACAAGGTTGGAATTGTTTAACCAGTACATGCGCTCGGAGTGTGTAGCCCAATAGGTGTACCCTGATGCTGCATGAAGCGCACCTACACAGCCCATGAAGGCTTGGATAACCCTGCCCCAATGCATCGATAACGCATCAAAATCTTGGGTCATTATCCTGGAACTCCCTCCCTAACAACAATGCGAGTGTACCAACCCAACATGGACTTGCAGTGGTCCAAGAGGACAGCTGGCCACCAACTCCTCAAGGCAAATTACGCATGGGCAATAACTTCTGGCCTAGTCAGCGATGCCCACATCCCATGAATTAATTTTTTAAAAATCACTTTCGTGATCAGGGCAAAATTACAAATGTGAATGAAACACTATTCCCAATATACCTTTGACAACACATTGTGGTCTGGAGCAGTGTCACTGTTAGGTGGAATGGCTGATTTCTGTGCTGTAAAATTCAAAGTGCTTTTTAAAAAAAAGGTGTAGGATGGGATTCTCCGGCCTTCCAGCCGCATGTTTCTCTGTGGCAGGAGGCAGTACGCCATTCGCGGGCGGCGGGATTCTCTGTTCCCACTGCTGTCAATGGGAATTCCCATTGAAGCCACCCCCGCGGGTGTTGGTGCGCTGCCAGAGAATTCTGGTCACAATAAGAGCTTTAATAGATGGTCATCCATAATCTTTTACATCCTATCTGCTTATCTATTCTCTGATAGAACATAGAACATAGAACAGTACAGCACAGAACAGGCCCTTCGGCCCTCGATGTTGTGCCGAGCACTGATCACCCTACTCAAACCCACGTATCCACCCTATACCCGTAACCCAACAACCCCCCCCTTAACCTTACTTTTTAGGACACTACGGGCAATTTAGCATGGCCAATCCACCTAACCCGCACATCTTTGGACTGTGGGAGGAAACCGGAGCACCCGGAGGAAACCCACGCACACACGGGGAGGACGTGCAGACTCCGCACAGACAGTGACCCAGCCGGGAATCGAACCTGGGACCCTGGAGCTGTGAAGCATTTATGCTAACCACCATGCTACCGTGCTGCCCCTAATGGCTGACGATTCCCAAAATGGCGGACAAAATAAGTAAACGCTGTGCCAGATGTGTTCTCTCCTCCTACACAAGGTAAAACAATGAGAGATTCTGTGCACGTTTGGGAAAAGAAATATCTCAGTGTGAGCAGTCTTCAGCACTCTGTAAGTTCAGTGGTCCTTGAAATGTGTGTTAATGCTTTTTGTATGTTGTGCCAAGGCACATCAATCGAAGGATACAGCAGCCTTCTGTGATGTATGTGGCCATAAATCACATTTCATGTGGCAAAGTTATTGTTTTCAAATAAAAGAACATATTGCAAACAATGTCACAATCCGGGAAAGAGTCCAAAAATCACTGGTAGTTAAGTAAATTTTTGTTATCGTTGTTCAACATTATCCTCTGGTCACTGAACTTAATATTCTATCTGGTTGTTAGCTGCGGGAAAAACACCAATGTTACTATCAAATGGTTAAAAATGTACTCATTAGCAAACATTGATCTTTTTTAATGGCTAGTGACACACAATAGTGTCACCGTACTACCTTCAACAGGGCACCTGACCTTCAGTTGTTGCTTGTTCTGTTCCACCTGGGCTTCAATTGTGGCAGCTCAGTGCAGTTTTACAGCTTCTAACAAAACGGGTGTGATTCTCCAGAAAGTGTTGTGGTGAGCGGGAATTGCCGCAAGCACCCTGGTGCTCAGCCCAGCGAGGTCGGCAATGCTATTCAACATTAAATAGTCCACTTAACGAGGCCTCACAGGCTTCTCGCCTCAGATGAAGGCTCACCAGTTGATTCATCGGCACCGAGCTCGCCAGCCCCCCCCCCCCCCCCCCCGCTAAGAAGGTTAAGCAGCACTTAAGCTGCACTTGCTCAGCCAACCCTGTAGTGAAACTCGTCTGCACCATACCTTCCAGGATTATCGATTTCATCTGCAGAACCGCCTGTCTATTCACCTTACGATTGAGTCCACTATCACTATAGCCCTGCCATTCTTCCTGTCCTCCTGCGCAGCAGAGCCAGCCACGGTGCCATGAACCTTGCTGCTGCCATCCCCTGGTGAGCCATCTCCCTCAACAGTATCCAAAGCGGTATATCTGTTTTACAGGGAGATGACCGCAGGGGACACCTGCACTGCCTTCCTACTCATGCTCTGTCTTTTGGTCACCCATTTTCTATCTCCCTCAGTAACTTTCACCTGCAGGTGTGACCAACTTGCTAAACGTGCTATCCACGATGTCCTCAGCATCGCGGATGCTCCAAATTGAGTCCATCCGCAGCTCCAGAGCCGTCAAGCAGTCTAGCAGGAGCTGCAACTGGACACCATTCTTGCACATGAAGGAGCCAGGGACAGTGGACATGTCCCTGAGCTCCCACATCGCACACAAGGAGCATGACATGGGTCTGGGTTCTCCTGCCATGTCTTAAACCTTTGGTTAACTTATACAACTACAATTCCCCAAAAAAAGAAGAAAAAACTAAATATACCAATGAAAAGAAAAAGACAACCTACTTACCAGTCACTTACCAGGGATAAAAAGCACCTTCTCCCCCCAAGTTTCGAATTCCCACCTAGCTTCAAATTCCCAAACTCACTCTTAGCTGTGTCTCACTCTGGCTGTGTCTTCTCTGGCTCACTGGGAGAACTCACCAGCCGGAATACGCCGGAGAATATGCCGGTTGGTCTGCGAATGCGCGGAACCACGTCGGCAGTTCCGCTCATGCGCGAGATCATGCCGGCCCTTTGGCGCATGCGCTAACTCATGCAGTCCCTTCTGTGCCGGCTGATGCGGCGCCAACCCCTCTGGCGTCCACCTGGCCCCCGGACGTGCGGAGACTGTTGGGGGCTGTTGACGCCAGAGTGGTTCTCGCCGGTTTTCCCGCTGGCGTGGCGACTTAGTCCCCGGAAAGGAGAATCCCACCCTATATATTCCTCATGGTTTAATCATGGACAGAACTGAACGTTTGGCAAGGGATATAATGAAAGCCATCGGAAATCATCACATGGTCGCCCTCTGTGTACTGAAGAGTGGCTGTATGCTTTTTGCTGACCTTTTAGACTACATTAAAGCATCGAAACAGTGACCAGTCAATCACAATGACGGTGGACTTCATCCTCTTGAAGAGTTGCTGTAATGATCAGTGAACAGGGGAGCAATTCAGAGTTTACGAATTGAGGTACAAAATCCATGCTTTCCTCCTCAAGAAATTGTCCTCTCTGGCTGATTTTGTTGCTGATGAAACTTGGATGTCTATGTCGCCTCCTGTGAACCTGATTGGAGTAAGATCTTGAGGGTCAAGCAGGCTCAGCTCTCGCATTAAAGGTAAGAGAAAATGGTGGGATGTGAAGGTCGGCTGACGTGGGTACCAAAGGTTGACTGGTTGGTAACAATGGGTCCCCGGAAAAAAAGGTTGAAAAACACCGCAGTAGGGTGCAGCCAGGACATTCAAAGGAAGATGTCAGCAACACTCCAGCTGATCTATAGCCACTTGCAGGAGTCCCAGAGGCTGCTGGAGATGTCGCTGGTAATGGGTGGCACCAAAGCCAACACTGCTTGGGTGGCGATCGCAGTGGAGAGCCTGGTGAACTGGTGGCACCATTCGTGAAGGTGTCCAAGGTGTTATGCAGTCAGTGACAGACATGGCTGAGGGTTTCGACAGAATGTTTGCCTTACTGGAGGATGTGACCCAGTACCAGACTGACCTTGATGGGGTTTTGCGGGACATGTCCTACTCTCAATTGGGCATGGCCGAGGCACTGCGGAGCTTATCCCATTCGCAGGTGGCATTGCCAAGGTGCTGCAGTCACTGAGGAGCAACGCTGAGGGCGTCGACATAACAGTGCAGACCATGGCTGACAGAACCAGATGATGCAGGGAACTGCAGGGCCCTATGGGCACCCACCGGGAGAAGGGCGTGCTGGGCGCAAACCCGGAACCGTCCAATGGCGTGGGGATGGTGGCCATCAGCTCCCCGGGTTCCACCCCTCTGATGAGGTGTGTCTCGCAGCCAGCACATGGGACAGGGTGTCACAGCTGTGCATGTGCCGCCGGCAAATGAGCCAGGGCCTCTGCCGCAGAGCCCCCAGAGGATGCCCGCCAGGAGCATTGAAGGCCACAGGACGAGGTAAGCAGCTGCCTGCCTCCACCACAGATGTGCCTCCTGGGAAGACACCTAGACATAGCGGTAGAGCTAAGAAGGCAACGCACATCGAAGATCACAGAGGCCATGGTGGGGTGGGGGCAGGGGGAGGGGTAGGTAAAGGGTGAGGGAGGGGGTGGCGGGGTGGTGTGGCAGCACAATCGGGAGAGTGGGGAATTGTAAAAAATAATAAACACCCTTGAGCACAACCAGTGTGACCTGTGCGGTCCGACCTCTAAACCCTTGGCCCATTTCTCCAGGCATCACCCCCTCCCAGTTGCAGGTGATGGGTGTGAGCGAGCAATCAGCAGACAGGCAGGGGTCAGATTATGGTATAGATTGCGGAGCACTGGCGCTCAATTCTCTGTGGGTTACCATCACCCCCCCTGCCCATGGCAGTGACCCACTGACGGTGCCAATAAAGTCCCAGCACCCTGGAGTGATGTAACACATTCCCTGGGAGGGTGGGAAATGGGGGTGGGGGTACGGTAGCGATGACAGACCAGGGCTCAGCCTAAGTGAATCGGGCAGGTATGAGGGCCTCCCTGGCCCTCTGTGCTTGCCGGACCCTTGCCGCTTGTCCTGCAGCCTCTGACCGATCCTCAGATTCCTCCCTGGCCTTGTCCTCGAGCCTCTGCTGGTCCGGCGCCCTCGTCATCCTTACCCTCCTCCTCCGCGAAGGTGGGCACATATTCCTCATTACCAACCTCCAGCATGTCACCCCTCTGGTGTGCGAGGTTGTGGAGCGCACACCAGACCACCACAAAGTGGACGGCCCTCCGGGAATTGTACTGGAGTGCCCCACCGGAATGCTAGAAGCATCGGAACTACATCTTGAGGAGTCTGATGTACCGCTCAATCCCAGCCCGGTGGCTGCATTGGCCTTGTTGTACTGGGTCTCCACTTCCATCTCTGGTTTCCATATTGGCGACATCAGCAAGGTGTTCAGCGGGTACCCCTTATCACTTAAAAGGAGTACTAATCGGTGCCAGCGTGAGCACTTGCGAGGGAGGCCACTGAATCACAGGATGCCGTTGGATAAGGGGCAGCTCTCGTTAATTGTATGGAAATGAGGCCCAAGTGGTGATAATTGGTCCCTCGCCACGCTACAGCAAGATCCTGATTTCGCCTGCAGGAGCGGGCCGGTTACATTGCAAACTGTTTGGCGCCTGACGCGGTTCTCATTTTTGTCTTCTCCCGCTATTCACCAAACTCGTTACACTTGAGTGAGAGTGCAACGAGGCTGGAGAATCGCGCCCAACACCTCCCGACTGCTTGAGAACAGAACGTGTGAGCTGTGCAACCGTGAGGTACCGAATTCTTGAGTCTTTAACTGTGAAGTTTCAAAGGCACCATTGAATTTCTTTTGCACACTCCTCTTGTCGGTTTTTCTTTTAATGTTTTCGGGATAAACACGTCACTTTGGACAGTTGCTGCAGTTTGAAATGTTTCTTCCTGGCTTCCACTGGCGAACTAGTCACACCACGGATGCAAGCCATGAACCTGTTATCCTAGCTCAGCGACTCCTGCTTTGCTGAGATGACACTGCAACTCCTCCATGTAGAAAAATTAATCCCCCCCCCCCCCCCCCCCCCCGTGCTTAAATAGCACATTCCAGTCTAGGAACTAGCGGCTTCTATTGAATTGCTTACATTATTGAGAAAAGTTCGGAATAACAGCGTTTACAGTGACCCTGGCGCCCCCCCCCCCCCCCAATTAGATTTCCATGCAAATTGCGATGGGCGCTTTGGAATGAAAGGTTGGCCAGACATCTGGATACCCCTTTTGGAAGGTCTCCCAGTGTCGCCGTAAAATTCAGATTCATGTTCGGTGTAATTATTTCTAAAAAGTCTTAAAATTATAGGCTTGGTGGAACAGCTGCTTTCCATTACAAAATATAAGTGTCTCCACAATCACAGAATGTTCGGCATGGATTATGCATTTTTGTTTTCTTTTTGGGAGCATTAATTTGGTGATGAATAGGAAAGGGTTGCGCCCAGAGCATAGTAAGCAGGCGGGAGAAGGCTGCCTTGACGGGGAGGCCGGGACCATTTCCAAAAATGTATTTAAAAAAAATCAGGTGAAGAGAGATGATTCAACGTCTCTTGATTAATATGCAGTGCAAATGCATCAACATGTAAACCCACCTCCCAACAAAAATACAATTCAAAAAAATAACCTACTCAGCTGGATCTACCATCTGTTGCAAGTATTTTCCTCGCGGGTTTAATGCTGGCTTACTCGCCAAGGTTGACAGGTATAACTGAAGAGAAAAAATACATGCGTGAAGTGACTGAGATAACAACTTCTCCTTTTCCTGCTTTATGTGCCGCGGGTCGGAATTTAAAAGTACTATGAATCGGTTCCAGATAAACATCCCCCGTTTCCTTATCTGGGCCGCGTCAGAAGGTTCAAGATCCGATAAATATGTCCTATTTTCTTTTACAGGCGAGGTGGCAGTTTTATTTCCAAAGCCATTTGGTGCTTTCAGTTTTGCAGGATGACTTTGCATTCTTCAAAGTGAAGCCGAAGTAAGGCTGAGTTCGGAATGCTAGTTTGGCGCCCTTTTTCTCCGTCCAATGGCTCCCCAAATTGGGAACCTAACCCTACCCCCCTTGCGCCCCTCCCCTCCCGCCATCGACACTTGCCCAGTAGCACCTGCCTCCTGCCCATTTCTCAGGTGCCAACAATCTTACAGTTCCTGAACTGCAGTTGGGAACCTCAGTTGGTGGCACTCTGGTCAATAAAGCATAAGGTATTTGTTCAGGTCTCACTTCAGGGTCGGAATATTTCAGCAAACCGAGCTGTGGTGTTTTTGGGCAGAAATACCAGTGGCAGGTGGCATGCTAATTTTACAACACTACTCCTGGGCTCCAGTAATAATTACCCGGGCAAGGTCAAAGGGCAGGAGAGGAAGGTACTTTAGAAATCGGCAAGAGTTTGTGAAGGATCTAGGGTATACACTGTTGAAGGAGCTAACGAGTTACCCAAAACTTCAGAAACTGACCAGCTGAAGAGAGGTGGGTAAAGAGAGGGAAGCCAACCATGCTACCCAAAAGGCATCATACTGGCATCAGTAGGAAGGTCAACAGGATAAAAGGGGACTGGGCACTTGGTTAGGGAGTTCCCATGACACTGCACAGGTGGCAGAGAGATTGTGGACTAAGCATCCAGGCTTTGAATGAGTTGGCAGCCTTTTGGCATTGTTTAAGCTGAAGAGCATTTGGCGAAGGGGACATATCCAGAGTGAAGACTCCAGCTGCCAATGGGGAACAGCTGTCAGGTTTTGTGCAGAGTCAAGATCAAGCACAATACTTCCGCAGGAAGGCCAGAACACATGCATTAAGATGGCTCAGGAGAGGAAAGTGAAGCAGAAAGACCAGTGACCCAACCTTCAAGACAGACATAACACTGAAGACGAGGCTATCTGGAGATGACTGAGAAGAAGTATCTCTTCAGCAGATGGTCACAGACATCTGGGAAACTGTCACAGAAGATCTCATTATCTAGTCATTCTCACATTGCTGTTTCTTTTTTTTCTTTTTTTGTTGGATTTGCTGTGTGTTGGATTTGCTGTTTGTTGGATTTGCTCTTTGTTGGATTTGCTGTTTATTGGATCTGTTGCTTGTTGGATTTGCTGTGTGTTGGATTTGCTATTTATTGCATCTGTTGCTTGCTGGATTAGTTGCTTGTTGGATTTGCTCTTTGTTGGATTTGCTGTTTATTGGATCTGTTGCTTGTTGGATTTCTTGTTCGTTGGATTTGCTCCTTGTTGGATTTGCTCTTTGTTGGATTTGTTGTTTACTGCATCTGTTGCTTGTTGGATTAGTTGCTTGTTGGATTTGGTGTTTGTTGCATTTACCGTTTGTTTGATATGTTGCTTGTTGGATTTGTTTCTTGTTGGATTTGCTGATTGTTGGATTTGTTGCTTGTTGGGCTTGTTCTTTGATGGATATGTTTCTTGCTGAACTTGTTGCTTGTTGAATTTGGTATTCGTTGGATTTGCTAATTGTTGGATTTGCTGTGTTGGATTTGTTTTGTTGGTTTGCTGTGTGTTGGATTTGTTGTCTGTTATTTTTGTTGTTTCTTGTATTTCTTGTGTTGGATTTGCTGTGTTTTGGATTTGCTGACTGTTAGATGTGTTTTGTTGGATTTGCTGTGTGTTGGATTGCTGCTTGTTAGAGATTTCTTGTGTTGGATTTGTTGTTTCTTGTATTTCTTGTGTTAGATTTGTTGTGTTGGATTTGCTGTGTGTTGGATTTGTTGTTTCTTGTATTTCTTGTGTTGGATTTGCTGTGTGTTGGATTTGTTATTTCTTGTATTTCTTGTGTTGGATTTGCTGTGTGTTGGATTTGTTATTTCTTGTGTTGGATTTGCTGTGTGTTGGACTTGTTATTTCTTGTATTTCTTGTGTTGGTTTACTGTGTGTTAGATTCGTTGTCTGTTGTTTTTGTTGTTTTTTTGTCTTTCTTGTGTTGGATTTCTTGTGTTGGATTTGTTGTTGTGGATTTGCTGATTGTCGGATTGGCTGATTTTTGGATTTGCTGTTTATTGCATTCCTTGTGTTGGATTTGTTTTGTGTTGGATTTGTTGTGTGAAGGATTAGTTATGTGTTGGATTTGTTTATTTCATTTCTTGTGTTGAATTTGCTGTGAGTTATATTTGCTGTTTATTGGGCTTGTGTGTTTGATTTGTTGTGTGTTGGATATTTTGTTTGTTGGATTTGCTGTGTGTTGGATTTGCTGTGTGTGGTATTTGCTGTTTGTTGGATTTGTTGTCGGTTTAACCTCGAAATTGCCTGCTGCATTTTAATATCATTTGTGGCCCCATTTTCCGAATATCTCCCTCGTGTAATACTGTGAGTTGAATTTGATGTGTATTGGATTTGTTGCGTGTTGGATTTGTTGCGTGTTGGGTTTGTTGCATGTTGGGTTTACTGTGGGATGAATTCTCCGCCGGCGGGATTCTCTGTTCCGCCTGCAGCGCGTCCCGTGCACGGGTTTTCCAATGGCGTGGGGTGACCACAATGGAAATCCCATGGACGGCAGTGAGAACGTAGAATCCCACTGCTGGGGACGGTCCGCTGAGGAGCTGGGGAATTCACCTCTATGTATAGGATTTGCTGTATGTTGCTTTTTCTGCATTACTAAAGTGACTACATTTCAGTTGTACTTGAATGTCTGTAAGGAACTTTGGTCATTAAAGGTACAGCGGCTGGTTTAACTCCATGGGCTTGAAAGCTGGTTTGTAATGCAGAGCGAGGCACACATTGTGGATTCAGTTCCTGTACCAGCTGAGGTTATTCATGAATGCCTCCTCAACCTTGCCCCTCGCTTGAGCTTTCCTGGCCCTCAAGGTAAATCACCACCAGTCAGCGCGCCTCCTCAAAGTGAAAAGCAGCCTATAGTCATCCAGGATTATGGTTACTTTACTTTAAAGGCATTATTTAAGTTCTGGATTTCTCAGAACTGTAAAGCCTTGAATTTAAACAGTCCCAAAGCCAACAAAATGAGGGTAATATAATTGTGGTAGACTATCTCTCAGGATGTTTTGTGCTACCTTGATTCCCAGGTTTTAGTGTGCTTTAGAGGAGCTTACCTGATGTAGACAATGGTAATCTAATGTGCCAAAGTCATGGCACTACAACAGAAGTCGGATCTTCATATGATTTGTGCATTTCTCACTTGCTCTTGGAAGTGAGAGAGCCACCAGTTCGTCAGACATCACATCTACTTATGAATTTTCACCTGATAATCCTTAAACTCCAGGATTTGACCTACGTATATTTATTTTTATTTTGTACTTTATTACTCATGTTGCCCATCCCGAATCGCACTTGGGAAGGTGCTGGTGCAATCCATCCTAGTTTTGTTTTTAGACAACTGAGTGAGTTTGGTTAGCCATTTCATATAGCTATTACGAGTCATGCACATTGCTGTGGGAGGATCACATATAGTCTCGAGCTGGTTTGGCAGGTTTCCTCCCCGAGGACATTAATGAACTCATTGGTCTCTTATGGTAAACCGGTAGTTTCATGATCACCATTACTGATGATTTTTTAAATTCCAGTCTTAATTAATTAACTGAATTTGACACTGAACCACATCAGTGAATATTGGAAAAGGTGACCAACAGCAAAAAAGAGGCCAGGATTGTCTTTATGAAAGCGGGAGAGACAGAGAGTTAATTCCAGAGGCTGAGTCCTAAGCAAGACAGTCAATGGTGAGATTTGAACATATGGGAGAAATATTAACCTAAGAAAACTGGCAGTTTTGGGTCCAGCAGAGTTTAAGTTCTGAGGAATAGCTGCCCAACTCAAACTAGCTTAAACCTCCAACCTTAATTGAGGCCGGAAGGTGGATGGTTGGTCAAGCTACTCCAAGGAGGTAGGTTGGCAGTTCAAGTTTGATAGTGAGGATGGAAGCCCAAACATCATTGTGCTTTCCAACTTTAGCTGCCATGGGCTAGCTTTCCAAGTGTCCGCAAACCTGGCATTTTCATCGAAGAGCGAACTCAAGAGTACTTGAGGGGATGCAACGGCGCAGTGGCATTGTCAGTAGATTTGTAGTGGCATGGTGGTTAGCACTGCTGCCTCACAGCACCAGAGACCCATGTTCAATTCCAACCTTGGGTGATTGTGTGGAATTTGCACTTTCTCCTCATGTCTGCATGGGTTACCTCCGGTTGCTGATGTGCCCACGAGGCGGATTGGCCATGGTAAATTGTCCCTTAGTATCTAAAGAGGTGCAGGTTAGATGAGTTTATGAGTGATGGGGGAGTGGGCCTAGTTGGGGTGCTTTTACAGAAGTCTAGACTCGATGGACTGAATGGCCACCTTCTGCACTGTGGGAATTATAATTCTTTGATCTCAGCAGATCTGACAGCATCTGTGGAGAGAGAACAGAGCTAACGTTTTGAATCTGGGTGACGTTTGTCAAAGCTGGAGAGACTGTAAATAGGATGGGATTTATAATGTGTATCTGTGTGTGTGGGGGGGATGTGCGGGAGGCGTGGAGCAGTGGGACTGGGTAGACTGTACCCGGTAGAGGGTCAGTGACAGATGGAGATTGACAAAGATGTCAGACAAAAAGGCAAAGGGAATGTAAATATTGGTGATAATGACTCAGAAGGGTGCTGATGGTGGTACATTGAGAGATCAGAATGTGTTAATGGCAGAACAAAGGTAAGCAGTGTGTCAAAGGAAAACAGTAAGAAGTCTTACAACACTAGGTTAAAGTCCAACATGTTTGTTTCAAACACTAGCTTTCGGAGATGTTGGACTTTAACCTGGTGTTGTAAGACTTCTTACTGTGCTCACCCCAGTCCAACGCTGGCATCTCCACATCAAAGGAAAACAGGGAACAGAAGGCCCCAGCGAGGTGGAGTACGGGGAGGGGAGACAATAGTCAGGGGGAAATGGATCAATGGACGAAATGAAAGTAAATTGATAGAAATAAAAAAACTCAAAAGAAGAGTTCCTACCTCCTTTATCCAGGTGCATTGCTGAAGAAGCTTTGCAACTGGGCAGCACAGTAGCACACATGGCTAGCACTGTTGCTTCACAACTCCAGGGTCCCAGGTTCGATTCCGGCTTGGGTTACTGTCTGTGCGGAGTCTGCATGTTCTCCCCGTGTCTGCGTTGGTTTCCTCCGGGTGCTCTGGTCTCCTCCCACAGTTCAAAGACATCCAGGTTAGGTGGATTGACCATGCTAAATTGCCCTTAGTGTCCAAAAAGGTTAGGAGGGGTTATGGGGATAGGGTGGAAGTGAGGGCTTAAGTGGGTCGGTGCAGACTCGATGGGCCGAATGGCCTCCTTCTGCACTATAGGTTTCATGTTCTATGGGCACTATACATAATCATCTCGCTGAGGCCTCCAATCCATTCCCCTATCCCTCACATATGGCAGCCTAGATGATTGACGGCCCTCTCCCTTCCTGCTCCCGCAGCCCCACTCCCCAAGAACAACAACCTCCACCCCCTCTCCCCTAGGTTCGACCTTTTTCACCACCCTGGGTTCAAACCCCTCGCGCTCCAAAGAGCACTTATCTGGTCCTGTGCCATCATTCAGCATCCCACCCCACCCCTCCGACCTCTTCCCTCTCTCTTCCTCCCTCTCTGCAGAGTTCCCACTTTGCTCAGTTACTTTAAAATGGAAATTCTGTACAACAAATTAAATCCTCAGAGAAGAGTGCCACTGATCAAATTGAATTATTCGCAGAGAATGGGCAGGAATCATAGTCGCAAAACAAATTTTCTGAAGGAGATTGTTTAAAGAATCTCCAGCAGCTTGTATCAAAATATGGTGTTGGGTTTTAAATGCATACATCACAGTTTCAATAATTAATTTTGAATTTGGAGCTGTTTTTCATTTAATATGGTACATTTAAGAATTTCGTTTACTGAAATTGAATATGCATAAATGTGAATTTATGAATATAAGTGCACAATATTTCATAGAATCATAGAATGTACAGTGCAGAAGGAGGTCATTCGGCCCATCGAGTCTGCACCGGCCCTTGGAAAGGGCACCCTAATTAAGCCCACACCTCTACTCCATCCCCATAACCCAGCAACCCCACTTAACCTTTTTTGGACACTAAGGGCAATTTAGCATGGTCAATCCACTTAACCTGCACATCTTTGGACAGTGGGAGGAAAGCGGAGTACTTGGAGGAAACCCACGCAGACACGGGAAGAACGTGCAGACTCCTCACAGACAGTAACCCAAGCCCAAAATCGAACCTGGGACCCTGGAGCTGTGAAGCAACTGTGCTAACCACTGTGCCACCCTGAAATAAAGGAATATTAGAATTCTAATTTTTCATAATACAACACTATTATTCTAGTAAATTCAGAGAAAGATGCAATTAAACCTCTGCAGTTCTACTAAGCCACTGTGACATTTATACAAATTTTGATGTGTAAGTTCTTTATAATGTGGATTGGTTTTGAACATCTTTTAATCTCCATTCCTTGTTCCCATTGTATTAATGTCATTAAATGTTACCAGCGGTTGTTTTTTCTCAATAGTTCAATCTCAGTAAAGCATGCAATTGCACAGTTAGATGTAGGTTCTGATCACAGCTGCCTACTCTAATTGGTCGGGTTACCCGAAAGCCGGATGCTGAAACTGTGGCTGAGCCAAAGTGACATGGTGAAACCTGTTCCAAGAACTTGGGTTTTTTTTCTTTCTTTAAAAAAAAATTAATTTAGAATATCCAATTAACCTTTTCCAATTAACGGGCAATTTTATCGTGGCCAATCCATATAACCTGCACATCTTTGGGTTTTGGGGCAGAACCCACGGAAACACGGGGAGAATGTGCAAACTCCACACGGACAGTGACCCAGAGCCGGGATTGAACCTAGGGCCTCGGCGCCATGAGATGGCAGTGCTAACCACTGTGCCACCGTGCTGCCCTGAATGGGTTTTTTTGACCCGTTGCCAGTCTGCTCTGCTAAGAGAGGGTCTTAATGTTAAAATTCTGCACTGCCTCTCTTGATTACAATATAGCCACTCTTTAAGATCTGTACCATTAGGAATCAGGTAACGTCGCCACTTACAAATAAAACCAAATTGAAAACGTGCTTTAGAAATGGTCTTTACTGTTACAGTTTTGGAAATAGCAACTTGTTTTAACATAGCTCCTTCAACAGAATAGAGCACTTTATGAGCATTTATGAAGCAAAATCTGACACAAAGCCAGATATGAGATATTTAGGAACTTTTCGGACACCTCCCCACTGCCTTCGACACACCCAATGCCATTTTGTTGGCTTTGATTGGCTGCACGTGGACCCCTGTCCTCACTTGAATGTAGGTCCACCTTGGATAAATGATTGCCTGGCAGCTCTCCAATCCCTCCGGGCACAATGCTGCAATGGCTGGAAGAGTGGAAGAGGTACTGCAGCAACATGAATATGTCAGGACATGCAAGCAAGTGGCAAGGTTTCAGGGGAGGAGAAGGTATGGGACTCTTGGGGGGATCGCAACAGGGGTAATTGGAGTATTGGGGAAAAGGCTGGATGGGGCAGCAGAGGGAAGTCCAGAGGCATCCAATCCTTGAGGGGAGGGTGCCCTCAAGTCAAAACGTGGCTTCTAATGGAGGCACTTCCCCTTCCACAAATTGAGGCTGGGTGGGAAAGGGCATATAGTGTCCACTTAAGGACTTTAATTAGGGCAAGGGTTTGCTTCATCCCCAAGGCCCTGTCCGTCCCTTCGTAACATTGCTCCCAGATTGAGGCAGGTAGGATCCCAGAGAGAATCTTGGCCATTCAATCATCTTCTGTTACCTCAAAACCCAACGGGGGTGTGCTGCAGCCATAAAATTCAGGTCGGGGTGTTTTTGGAGATTAGGACTTCAACCCCAGGATCATTTCTGGGTTCTGACCTCACGCAGCATGGGCAAGACATGCTGGGAGTTTTGTTGAATTGACCATTTAGATGCGAGAAGGCCCATTGTCCAATTAAGGACCTAGATTCTGACCTCACACAGCCTGGGCAAGACATGCTGGGATTTGTATTGAATTGAGCATTTAGAGGCGAAAAGCCACATCGTCCAATTAAGGATTGTATGTGGGCTTCAGATGCCAGAAAGCAAATAGGAAACCTTCCAGCAATCAAAGTTTGGCAGCCCCACTGCCAGAACCCAGGCAGCTGAAGTAGGCAGAAGGCACAAACCTTTTTAATTCTTGGTTCCTGGCTACAGAGTAGGTAAGTAAGATGTCCAGAAGTGTTAGGGCCTTCAGTGATCAGCGAAGGAATGCCTCCCATAATTTGGCGCACTGGGGGCCAATTTCCAGAAAAGAGGCTCCTAAATAGATTAGAGCCATGGGCACCGATGCCTGCCTGCCTTGTGATGGATAGCAATTAGGCAACTTGGGATGGGCAATAAATGCTGGCCGAGCTAGCATCCCATTAATTAATTTTGAAAGCCTCCTGACACAATGGGAACTCTTGAAAATCCAATCTCGTCTAGAGAGTAATTATACCCTTAAGGAGCTTAATTAGTTACTGCTGTAGCCGGGCAGTAACCAATCCCAATGTTATTTCTACTATTCCATGGTGGTGTTAGGGCATGTGCCATGGATGCCCCCAGCACCGCACTCCTGTTTTGCGGCCTTCTCTGTCTCCAATCCTGCAACTATGGGCCATTTAAAATTCAGCTATTTTATGTGCGCCGACGCTGAGACAAAAAGCTAGATTTTAAGGAGCATCTTAAAGGAGAACAGTGATGTAGAAAGGCAGAGATATTAGGTAGGTTGGTTTGGGCCTTTGAAGCTGATAACATGGCCGCCAATGGTGGGGCGATGAAAACCAGAGATGCACAAAAGGCCGGAATTCGAAGAGTGCTGAGATTTTGGCGGGATTTGGGGAAGAGGAGGTTGCATCTACTTTGATAGTGGCTAACATTTGGAAGGTTGATTAATATTGATGTTGCAGATATATATGAGGACAATTTACACTTTGTTTTACAAAGGCTACTTTAAATGAGACCAGCAGTTGTAAACAAAAGATATATAAATGTTCTATTTTTTTCAAAAATGAGATTGATATTGGTTTATTGTTTTACAAATTAACTGTAGGACATGAATTTCACAAGCGGAAACCTTTGCATTGAACTACAGTATACAGGTGAAAATCAGAAGAGCAAATATTATATGGCAATGAGTCCACAGTACGTTTGTGGCAAATGTACTTTTGGCAACATTGCAGATTTAATTTCAGAGCATGCAATGTGAACTTGTGACAAGCACATTGGCTACAGCCGTGGGTTCATTGAGATTAGAGAGATACCATTGTAATGTTTTAGACCCTTCACCTCTTCAAATACATGATGGCCCATTCACAGTCCATGTTTAATTACAGAACTGTCACTCAAGGGCAGCAAGTAATCGTGCTGAAACCAGAACTCCATTCTCCTCAGATTGAATGTGTTATGTGCGCGGGCACAAACACCGGAGTGGCTGCACTCCTCGGGATCTGTCGGGGGATGGAAGGAGGGGGAAGGGCCGTCTTGAGACACCTCAGGATTGCGTATGTGTAGGGGGAAAGTTTTCAATGCTCATATGAGACTCGTGTGTGTGTGTGTGTGTGTAGGAGCAATGAGAATTTGTCCATCTGTCTATATCCATTGATACTTGAGTAGATTGAGCAGGTCAAATAGGCAGGGAAAAATATAACTTTTTTTAAATGTGAAAAATGTTCAATGAGGCAGCAAGGTTTTGCATTTCAAGATTTGCATTATAGTTTATATTGAATGTTAAAATACCCAGAGATTATTCAAAGATAACATCCCAGCAATCAAAAGTGAATTTATGTGCGCACACAAGCCAAATGATTGAACAGAAAATATTTCTTTGGTCCTCCATCATGAAATATTTACAATAAATGCCAAAATAGATCTAAAGTGGAAATGCCATGAAATCCATTCCAAGCACATAGCTTTGTGTCCTATATACGCCGTATACTGCTGTCTGCAGCTTTAATCTCACAGAAAGAAATGGGAAAGAAAAACAATATTGCAACATCTGCAACATATTAAGATGGATGTTACGCTAGATTGAGTGTTGAAATTTGATGCACATTCTTTGCAGGCCATTGAAACAAAATATGACATGTCAAAAGAGTCATTGATAAGGTGTCATTATAAAATACCACCAGAAGGAGAACGTGTTACATGGGGATGCTTTAACTGTTAAACTTCAGCACCAGACAGCTACTTCACAAGGCTTTGAGTGAACTCAGTTGATTGATTTTGGACTGTAGTAATGGCTAAGAGATAAATTTGCCCAAAGTGGAACTGACTGATGGATCACGTGGTACTGTTCACTGCTAGGATGTCACCATATGCCTCATAGTTCCAAGGCCAGTTGAAGAAATACCAACTATCCAATGACCCTCTACTAGACAGCAGACATAAGAGTAGGATTGAGGTCATTTCAGCTGCGTTCCCTCTATTCCACCAAATGAACAGCTTGCCTCACAATTTAAGATTACAAATAAAATAAATATGGCTCCTTCTTCATTTGTGAACTTTGACAAATACACGGCTGCAAGCACGTGTGAATCAAGATGATAGATTTATCATTGGAATGATTTATTTTCTTCACTTCTTTAACCACATGAAGGGCTAGACCCATTCCAGGGGTGGAATTCTCCCATCTGGGGGCGAAGGGGGTGGGAATGTGGAGTATTTCCTGCTCCAGAGGCTGGCGGGAAAACATGACATATCTTCCAACTCCGGCCTGATTAATTATGCACCCGGAGGTTTTGCAATGTATTCCATGACAGGGAAGGCTTGATGGCACATAATCCACCGAATATCTCGGCGCCATATTGAAAATATGTCCAGCATCACTGATGCACTATTGAAGAAAGCAGAGGGACCTCCTGAAAATTAAGGTGGATCTTCAGGAACATTCAGAGGCTGGAAGATGGACCAGCTCGATGACACTGAAGCTGGAAAATGCACCGGCAAATGCTCCCCCCACCCCGCCGCTATGATGTTCTGGGGTGCAGGGTTTCTGGCTGCCTCCATTCTAAACTCTGGAGGCTGTCCCTGACATTTTTCAAGGAGGACCCATCTTCTGCACTTCATGTTGTACCGGATGTGTTTTGCACTGGTGTATGTTCCTACTGGCATTGCAGAGATTTGGGTGTGGGTGGAAGGGCAGATTGGGAAACCCGCTTGAAGCCAGCATGCTTCACTGATTTGCATCCAGCTAATGGGACGCAGATGAAGGCCCGACCGGAATTTGGATTTACTGTCATGTGTACCGGGGTACAGTGAAAAGTATTGTTCTGCATACAGCTCAGACAGATCATTCCATGCATGAAAAAAAATACATAGGGCAAACATAAAATACACAGTGTCTATGTATTTACATTGTGTATTTTATGTTTGACCTGTTATGTATATTCTTTTCAAGTACGGAATAATCTGTCTGAGCTGTATTCAGAACAATACTTTTCACTGTACCTTAGTACACATGACAATAAACAAATCCAAATCCAAATTTTGGTCGGGCCTTCATCTGCATCCCATTATCTGGATGCAAATCGGTTACACGCTGGCCTCAAGTGTGTTTCCCTATCAGCCATGTAGAGCACCAGCAGAGGATTCCGTCGAGAATTCACACTGGCTTAAAACCGGTTTCCCACCTCCGCCTGCTATTGAAGTCACCGGCGAGGAAATGGGAGAATTCTGCCATTTCACTTTCAAAAGTTTCAATGAGATCCCCTCTCACTCATCTAAACTGCCATGAATATAATCCTAACCGATTTAGTCTCTCCTTATCTGACAGTCCTACCATCCCAGGGATTAGCATGGTAAACCTTCACTGCACTCCCTCCACAGCAAGAATATCCTTCCTCAGATAAGGGCACCAAAACTGCACACAATACTCCAAGTGTGGTTTCACCAATGCCCTATACAAATGCAGTAAAACATCCCTCTTCCTATACTCAAATCCTCTTGCTATGAAGGCCAACATACCATTTGCCTTCTTTATTGCCTGTTGTACCTGTGCGCTTACTTTCAGTGACTGATGCACGAGGACACCAATATCCCACTGAACACCTACCTCTCTCAATCAACAACCATTCAAATAATAATCTGCCTTCCTATTTTTGCTACCAAAACGGATGGCCTCATATTTTTCCACATTATACTGTATCTGCCAAGCATGTGCCCACTCACTCAGCCTGTCCAAATCCCACTGAAGCATCTCTGCATCCTCCTCACTCTCCCACCCAACTTTGTATCATCTGCAAATCTGGAGATACTTTTAGTTCCCTCGTCCAAATCATTACAATATAATGTGAACAATTGGGGTCCCAGCACAAATCTCTGCGGTGCCCCACTAGTCACTGCCTGCCAATCAGAAAAAGATCCATTTATTCAAACTCTTTGCTTCCTCTCTGCTAATCAGCTTTCAATCCATCTCATGACACTATCTGCAATCCCATCCACTTTAACTTTACATTGTAATCTGCTATGTTGAAGGCCTTCTGAAAGTCTAAATAAACCAAATCCACCGGGTCTCACTAGTCAACTCTACTAGTTTTGTCTCAAAGACGCCCAGTACATTTGTCAAGCATGATTTCCCTTTTGTAAATCCGTAAACTGTTGTTAAAGTCCGCTGAATGGCCCGTTTAGCTGAGTGTTTCTTGGCGGCTGCAGTGCTGAGAAACATCCTGCTATCCCGCAGCATATTGTGATTATTTTTTGTATTGGGGAGTTTCTCCCCGCTGAGGCCGCACGTAGAGGGACTTCCTGCTGGCAAGCTTTCTCACAGATTGGGCACCATTTTGTTCGGCAGCCCCGATCTTTCCCCCCCCCCCCCCCCCCCCCCCCCCCCCCGGACCCCCAGCCTCTTTCAGCCTCCCTCCCCATCACCCTAATCTTGATGAGGCCCCTGAGAGCCCCCTCTCATCCCTCCATACATGACAAGGCCCCCCTGAGCCTAACTCCTGGCACTGGTATCTGGGCACCCTGGCACTGCCAATGTGGCTCCCTGGAAGTTCACCTGGCACATTGGCAGTGCCACCAAGTCAGGCTGGCAGACCCAAGGTGCCAGGGGACATGCCAGCACACCAGCCTTCTCTGGAGAGCTCCCCAGGTGCTGTTACGACTGGTCCATGTTTGTGAAGACCAGTACTAAACAAAGGCTCCCAGGCGCGGCCGGTGAGTCCTGGGCGCCGCGTGAATCCGGCTTCTGGGTAACATTTAAATGTTCAGTTCTGGATCTCGCCCAGCAAAAGGCAGACTTGGGGCTCACGTGCCATTCACCTGTGTGCTTGGATCTGCGCCAGTTGCAACGGGGCGCTGAATCAGTTTTATCATTCCATTCCCAAATCCCATCCTTTCTTCCAATATAATCTTAAATATTATTGTAAAACCTGATTTTAACTTTTGGCAGAGTGTGAGAGTGGACAACAATTATTTGCTCGACTATGAGTTGAAGTCATGGCTAAATAATGCTGAGGTCTCATTTGAACTCTGCTGTTGATCGGCTCATCAATTTCTTGTGGAAAGTGGTAACTGGCCATGGTGAGCTGCCTTCAGAAGATGCTTTCCAGTGGCAATACAGGTTTGGAAGGGAGGGATCTGAGGCCTCATGGTTGAGAACCCAGAGCAACAGCAGAATATTAGACTTTCCATGTTGAGCACAACCTACTGAAACTCTTCTTAGTTTATCCCACTCAGCACTATGACAGTGCAACACAACACAGTGGGTGACCCTCGGGTGTACATGGGGTTTGGTATCCATGAGGATCATGTGTTGGTTATTTTAAATCCAACTTCTTCTTACCTCCCGTATATTTTTCCTTTCTCTTCATCCCTCTTCGGCACCGATTATCATATTTCGTTCCATTTCTCCTCTCTCAGGTATTCTGCCGTTCTTAATCTCTACCCCAATCCTTCTCTCCAGAGCTATCCTCGGCCTGGCTGCTCTGCTGGCAGCCATATTCCCTGCTGCCTTGATCTTAAGCTATGACATTCCCTCCTTCATGCTTGAAGCCTTGCTACATTTGTTTCCTCCTTTATGCCACTTATTTAAATGTGATTTCTTTGCCCAGGTTTTAGTCAGCTTCCCCATGTTGCGGAGGTACCTGGAGATGTTTTGCTATGTGAAAGGCACTATAATAAATGCAAGTAATTGTTACTGTTTAAATCGCTACCAAAGTTGTGAGTGGCAGATGCTTTCGCGACAGGTAGATTGTTGAGGACGGGGTCAAGTATATTGTTCCTTCATGCAGGCTGGCTGTGCCTTTGCTGTGTCCTAATTTGAAGGTTTTGTCATGCCTGAGCAGTGTGTTTCGTTTCATTATTGTTTTCCTTTCTATTGGCATATCACAGGTGATCTCAGAGGCCGGCTAAGAATCAATTACATTTGTATGGGATATGTTGGACAACAAGAACAACAGGCGTTTTGTCCTAAAGCAATGAGACATTGGGGTTTTTATGACAATCCAACAGCTTAATATGTATTTCCATTTCTTTTACTCCCAGATTTTAAAAACTGAATTCTAATTCTCAGTCTGACATGGGGCGGGACATAGCCCAGGGTTATTAGTCCAAGCCTTTAGGTTACCAACAAAGTATTATTTATTTCTTCAGCAAGTGCACAATCACAGAGCACAGATAAATCTCCAGAATCATGTTAGGAGAATGCCATTGTTGTAGAAATTGAACAGTGTTGGATCTATGGATCAGAGATAGTCCGTTCTGGCTGTGTTGAAATGGATCAGCATTCTTGCTCCGTCACCCATCAGTGCCCGACCTCACCTGGGGAAGTCAATCATCCGCCCAGCAAACTAAATTTAAAAAGTCTGCACTTGAAGAATCCCGAAAATCACGGAATCAAAAAACGCCAGCAATATGAAAGAAATACAATTCAATAATAATTTAATTTGACCTGATAAATTCATCCATAAGAATGACCACACAATTCCACACTCGCAGTAGAATTCACTCTTGTAGCTCAGAACATCAGGGGCAGGATTCTCTGTCGGTGGGATCCTCTGCTTCACCGGTAACGTGCCCACACTTGCGGGTTTCCCGATGGCGTGAGGGGGCCACAATGAGAAACCCCATTGGCCGGCTGTGGGAACAGAGTATCTCGCATCCGGCAGGAGTACGCCTCGCCGAAAAACAGGCTGGCAGGACAGAGAATCCCACCCCAGGATTTGAATTTGTAGTCCTATCTCCAAAATGGTCTGAAAATCCTGGTTTCTCAATGGAAACTCTACAACAGGGATTCAAGGCAATTAGATTTTCACAATTAACGATTACACTCACATCGATTTTTGTTGTTTGGTTTGAAACATTTGCAAAATATGAGACCATTAAGTAGTTTAAGCATCTGCATGGATTGGATAAGGAGAGTTTGTTGGCATTAAACAAAATATAAAGCAAAAGAACATGATCAGTCTTAAATTTCATTTCAGACATGCACACCTGGTATAATGTGGGACACTGGCCTGCATGACAATGGCTTCTTTATCTGCTTTTCTTTCACAAACCTTAAGGCTCTGTTGGCATTTACCCAAAATAATTAAATGGAATGAAATTCAAAACACACCCAAATATGAAGATAACTAGGCCCAGGGTGCAGTTCACTGTTTGCAACTACTTAACCCCTTCAAGCAGTAAAAAAGCATTTGCTTTTGTAAAGTGGAAAGATTTATTAACATCAATGATTTTAAGAAAGAAGTAAAGAGCTGAAAATCTAAGTTTCCAGTTGACGCCAAGCTAGGAGGCACAGTATGTTATGTAGGTGGGAATAGGAAGTTGCAAAAGGACATAGAGAGATTGAGTGGGAGAAACTAAGGGAGTTTGAGTTCAATGTGGCGAAGCATGAAACCATCCATCTGAGATTCAAGAGTAATAAATCTGAATATTCTCTGAAGGATGGAGACTAGAAATTGTGGTGGAGTAAAGGGGTTTGGATAGCCATATGGGAATAAATCACTTAATATTGCTGGGTCAAAAAACTGGATCTCCCTTCCTTAAAGCCGTGAGTGTACCTACATGACATGGACTACAATGGTTCTGGCAGCTCACATCATCATCTCAAGGACAATAAGAATCATAGAATCCCTACAATGCAGAAGGAGGCCATTCAGCCCATTGCGTCTGCACCGACCCTCTGGAAGATCACCCTACTTCGGCCCAATCCCCCGCTCAATCCTCGAAACCCCACCTGGGGGCAATTTAACATAGCCAATCCACCTAATCCACACATCTTTGGATTGTGCGAGGAAGTCGGAGCACCTTGAGGAAATCCATGCAGACATGGGAAGAATGTACAAACTCCAGTCACCCGAGGTCGGAATCAAACCCGGGTCTCTGGCGCTGTGAGGCAGCAGTGCTAAACACTGTGCCACCATGCCACCCTCATGCTCCCCTCCCTGCACCCCTCTCCCCCCCCCCCCCCCCCCCCCCCCCCCAATTTGGGATGTGCAATGCTTTGTGGTCTTGCCAATGAATTCAATTCAATTCCCAGGAGCAATCAAAAGAAAATTCACTAAACGTTTTACACGTACAAAGTAATCAAAAAGATTAATAAAATGTGGACCTTTTTGTCAAGGAGCTAGAATATACAAGTGAGTTGGTGATGCTTCAGTTGCACAGATTCTCGTTCCAAGCTCATCTGGAATACAAAGAACAGTGCAGCACAGGAACAGGCCCTTAGGACCTCCAAGCCTGCGCCGATCATGTGTCCTGTCTAAACCAACCACCAGTATCCTTCTATACCCCATCTGTTCATGTGTCTATCTAGATAAATCTTAAAGGTCGCTAATGTATCTGCCTCAACCACCTCACTTGGCAGTGCATTCTAGGCCACCACGACCCACTGTGTAAAAAAACTTCCCCCGCATACCTAATGTGTTATTATCATAACTATCAGCATTACAAGGGTTAATGCAATGTCGAGAGTAGCCACTAGAGAGAGCTGCAAATACAACTATATAAGGCAGTAATGCTGGACATTAGGGGAGGGGTGTATGCAGGAGATAGCTAGTGAAGGTCATAAGAGCAGATAGTGTGAATAAGTTTAGATTATAGTTTATACCAGTAGTGAGATTAACAGTAGACAAATGTAGTTAGATGTTATTGATCAGTTGCGTATTCTTAAGGATTAAGTGTGGTATCCTAGTTTAGTAGTGTAAATAAAATCATAGCTTTGTTTAAGTTAAAAGCTATTCTGTGTCTTTGTGAACACTACGCCAACCATCCTGAAATAAGTAACACAAAGAACACCATAATCTCCACTGAACCTATCCCCACTCGCCTTGAACTTGTGCCACCTTGTAATTACCATTTCCATCCGAGGAAAAAGCCTCCAACTGTTCACCCTATCTATACCTCTCATAATTTTATAAACTTCTATCATGTTGCCCCTCAGCCTCCGTCTTTCTAGCGAGAACAATCCCAGTTTATTCAATCTTTCCTCATAACTAATACCCTCCATACCAGGCAACATCCTGGTAAACCTTTTCTGTACACTGTCCAAAGCCTCTACGTCCTTCTGGTCGTATGGCAACCAGAATTGGAAGCAGACCAGACCAGTACTGTGTTCAGTTTTAGACACTGCATCTCAGGCAGGATATAATGACCTGAGGGGAGATTTGATGATCAATCACTGAAACAGTGCTATGCCGCATCTTCAACAGCCAAGATTCCATTCTCTGGAATCTGCTCCCAAAACTTCTCCACCTCTCCATCTCCTACTCCTTCATTAAAAGCATCCTTAAATTCAACCTTTTCGGTGAAGCTTTTGCTTACGCCTTGGAGTATCTCTTTGACTCCGCATAGGTTTTTTTATATCTCTGTTAATTACTTCAGGATATTTTTCAATGCTAAACTCACGATGGGGGAAACTTGGATAGGCCATGAAAATGGGCACAGGGATCAAAATGCACAAAGACCCCACATCTGTTCCTTCCAATCGGACGGTTAGCAAAGAGTCCCCTGCCTGTTCATGACTGTAGCATGCAACCAGCATTAGGTGAAGTGTGGAGTGGCAGTCAACAGAAAAGGGAATCCAAAAGTCTTCTACAGGCATAAAAATAGCAAAAGGGTAGGAAAAGGAGGATCAGTGCTAGTTATGAACTAAAAAGTGGATTTATGCATGGAAGTATGGACATTGGCTGAATACTTTGCCTTTAACCAAGGAAGAAGATGCTCCCTAAATCAAAGAGAAGGCAGTATGGACATTGGAGAGCCGGTGCAGACACAATGGGCTGAATAGCCTCCTCCTAATAATAATAATCTTTAATATTATCACAAGTAGGCTTACATTCACACTGCAATGAAGTTACTGTGAAAAGCCCCGAGTCGCCACACTCCGGCGCCTGTTCGGGTACACTGAAGGAGAATTTAGAATATCCAATTCACTTAACATGCACGTCTTTTTGGCCTTGTGGGAGTAAACTGGAGCACCCGGAGGAAACCCACACAGACACAGGGAGAACGTGCAGACTCAGCACAGACAGTGACCCAATTCTGGAATTGAACCTGGGACCTGGTACTTTGAAACAACAGTGCTAAACACTGTGCTACCGTGCCGCCCAAACAATTCTGTGATTCTGGGCTAAGAACTGACACAGAGGAGTTAATGGATAGGCTGTCTGTACTTTAAGCTGACAAAGCATCAGGGCCAAGTGGATGCATCAACGGATACTGAGGGAAGTAAGGGTGGAAATTGCAATGAGTTCTAATCTTCCAATCCACTTTAGATACAAGGGTGGTGCCAGAGGACTAGAGAATTTCAAATTTTACACCCTTGTTTGAAAAAGCATGTAAAGAGAAGCCCAGCAACTATAGGTCAGCCATTTTAACGTTGGTGGTGAGGTTGAATTTCATAGTGGGGGGGTGGAGGTGGGGGGGGGGGGGGGGGGGGCGGGAAGGGCGGGGGCCCTCGCACCTCTGATCATCACCTTGCTGACTTTGAATCCGGCTGCCCCACAGCAACAAAACACTGGGGGCAGCCTTAATGAAGTGAAAGTGGAACCTCCACCTGGCAGGGGCAGGAGGTTCCACCATCGAGGGCTGCCTGCCAATCAGATAGATTGGCAGTTCTGGAGCCCCAGCAGCCTTTGAAGCAGCTAGTGGCCACTTCTGGGGCTAGCAGATCCCAGGAAGGATATTTGACTTTTGGCAAGTCCAGGCAGTTTGGTCTCGGAGGCGAGGAGGAATTTCGTCCCGAAGAGGATAGTGAATGTGTGGAATTCTTTACCGCAGAGGGCTGCAGAGATTGCGCCGTTAAGTATTTTCAAGGCTGAGATAGATTTTTATTCAGTGAGTGAATCTTCATAGCGCAAGGGTATCAAAGTTTAATGGGGTTAAATTCGAATGTAGAACTCAAAACACAACCAGATCAACTGTGAACTTATTGAATGACAGGACAGGCTTGAGTGGCCGAATGGCCTTCTTCGCTCCTTTTTTGTATGTTTGTCTGTTCCCCTGGTTGCATGTATTACAGTAGCAGATGTGGAATGAGTTCCTCAAAACGCCATTAATTGGCTACATAAGGGCCTCGAAAGGTTTCAGAATGGGCCGGCTGCCTGATGCCTTACCCGCCCACCATATTATGGAGAAAACTTAGGTGTGGCTGGGAAGGCAGTGGGCTGGGCACCCATTTCTTTATATGCCCCGCCCCTGCTTATGGTGGGGTGGGGGAGGGGGGCACATAACTTATCCCATGGAAAAGTTTTAGAAATTATAATTTGGGACAAAACTAAGAGTGACTTGGACAAATAAGGATGCATTAAGAACATTTAAGGAAAAACATGCTGAACTAACTTACTTGATTTGTTTTGATGAGATGTTGGAGATGGTTGCTGAGGTTAATGCTATTGATGTGGTGGATATATACTTTCAAAAGCCCTTTGATGAAGTGAACTGGAAGAAGATATATAATGGGGTCCCCTGGGTTCAGTTTTAGGACTCCTGATTTTCTTGATCATTATACCCTAAACTTTGGTGTGCAGAGCACAATTTCAAGATTTGTGGAGGACACAACTTGGAAATTTTGGGAATTGTGAGGATAGAGATAACATTCAAGTGGACATAGGCAGGCTGGTGGAATGGGCAGACACATGGCAGATGAAATTCAATGCAGAGAAATGTGAAGCGATTCATTTTTCTGGGGAGAATGAGGAAAGGCAATAGAAAATAAAGGGTATATTGCTCGTGAACCACACTTTAGAAAGGGGGAGTCAATGGCCGTGCCTGGTAAACCTCACCAGGGCGCCGTTTAGCACTGGGTTTCACAAATGTGGACCTTTGGTGGTCCCGCAGGCACCCCTGGGTGGTTAGGGACAGGGCAGACTGGCACCCTGGCAGTGCCACCAAGGCACCTTGACCGTGTCAGGTTGGCACTTCCAGGGTGCCCATGTGGCATTTCCAGAATGTCATGGGACACTGCCAGGGTACCAGCCTGGCAGTGCCAAGGTTCCCAGATTCCAGATTGGCAGTGCCAGGGGTCGGGCCCAGGAGGGCCTTGGGGTGAGGAGGGGATTCAAGGCCCCCAGAAATGGTTGGGGGGGGGGTTCCTGAAAAATGGGACAGGTGGCTGAAATGGGCGGTCTAGAGATCGGGGCAGCATTCTAAAATGGCACCCCAATCTGCAAGGAGCCGATCCTCATGGCGAGATCAGATCGCCATTACATGACGGCTCTCTTAGTTGTAGCCTCAGTCGGGAAAATCTCCCCGATGCCCAAAAAAATGGCAAAGTGCCGGTGAATAGTGGGGCAAATCTCAGCGCTGCAGTCCCTGAGGAATACCTCAACAAATGCGGCTGAAAGTGGATATTAACTTTTATCCGCTGAAGAGCGTCCATAGTCTTGCCGAACTCTCACATTTCACATTGCTGTAGACCTCACTAAATCTCACACCTTGCACATACTGGGCTGAATTTAAATTTCCAACCTGCAGTCCCTGCTTCCATCTCCCCGTCACCTCCTCCACCTGCCCTGGAAGTGGGATGGGTGTCAGAATGGTTATGTAATCAGGGTGGCACGGTAGCACAGTGGTTAGCACTGTGGCTTCACAGCTCCAGGGCCCCAGGTTTGATTCCCGGCTTGGGTCGCTGTCTGTGCGGAGTCTGCACGTTCTCCCCGTGTCTGCGTGGGTTTCCTCTGGGTGCTTCGGTTTCCTCCCACAGTCCAAAGACATGCAGGTTAGGTAGATTGACCATGCTAAATTGCCCTTTGTGTCCAAAAAGGTCATAGGGGGTTACTGGGTTACAGGGATAGCGTGCAAGTGTGGACTCGATGGGCTAAATGGCTCCCTTCAGCATTGTAAGTCTCTATGTTTCTATGGAAAAGCATGGAAAGGAGAGCTCGTCACCTTGCCCCAATTTAGTCAGGATGGGGAAGACTGAGATCAGCCTTCCTGCCCCTAGGTCAATAGGAGCCCTTACATGGTCAATTAAAGACCATTCAGGGGTCTCATTCTGCTGCTGAAGGTATTTTACCAGTGGCGGATATGAGGGAAGGGTGCAGGGAGGTGATTGCAGGCCAGAGGGAGGCCAGCCTGATCAGGCACCCTGATCTCTCATACAGGGCAAAGAGAAACACAAACATTGTAGCCAAAGAAATATTTCTGAAATGTAAGAGCATTAAACATAGGAGCAGAATTAGGCCACTCGGCCCATGTAATCTCAATGCAACATACCCTGTCACTCCGCAAACAGCATTGAGATAATCATTTTAGTCATGTTGGTTGAGGGAGAATTATCAGTCCAAAAACGAGGAAAATGCTCCTGTACTTCTTCTAGTAATGTCCTGATATGTTTTCTGTCCAACTAATCCATCTGAAAGACAAAATGTGAAAGCCCTTTGTCTTCATTCGTATAGCATGAATGTTACAGCCAGTGAGAGTGAATGCCCGGAGAGAGGGGCCCCGATCAGGAAATGGGACCAGTGATGGAGATGCTGCTCTCCTATCATGCCCGAAACCTGAGCAGGGTAACCTGCTGGGCTTTCCATCTCCGACCCTGACCTCCTCTCATCAGCCGAGGTCAAAGCAGCCCTTAAGCCACCATCAGCTGGTCACTTGAGGGCCTCAATAGGGTTGCGGGCAGGTGGGCTTGGCTGGGCCAGCTTTGGGCTGACTCATTAGGGATAGTTTCATTTTTAAAGGCAGAAAAGGCAAAACATTAAGAAATGATGCATCAATATTTTATTTGTTTCTAATTAAACATTTCATTTGTTTAACGGAAATGTTATGAGGAACATGACTTAAGTGAAATCCCTTCTTCCCTCCTCCCCTGAGATCCCAGGATATCTGTCTTGACACCTGTTGATATGTGAAGAAATCTTCCCTTCTGTTGCATTCTGCTAGAGTAGCTACACTTCAGTTATCACAGTGTAAGTGGTTCAGCATTGTAAAAATCTCAGGAATGATAAAGCTGCCTGAATGCATAACTGAGTAAGTCAGGGAGGACAACCTTGGAGTTTCTCTTGCGGAAAGCATCCATCACATTTCAAATAGTCAAAATGGTCTGTATCTCAAAACTTGAATTGTCAGCTCAGCGTAACAGCTTCTTTTTCAGTTTTCTGAACAAAGGAGTGCCCAACCTACAATGACAAAACCTCCACCACAGGTAAATCAAGGAGGCAGGTCCCAAATCCACCCCAGAAAGAACAAGAATCAAAACCTTTTTGGGTCGCACAACATGTGTGCCAGGGCCACCGTGCACGGGGCGCTCTAATCGCTTCCAGGTACTCCGACTAGGGGACCTGGCCGACGAACAAATACCCCATCCCACCCCAACACACCCACCTGCCACTCCCTCCCGCATCACGCGGCCAAACAACCCCTCCCCTGTCCATCCTCCCTGCACCACCCTCCCCCACAGCCCCTGAAACCCCCTCCATGATTTCGACCTGCCTCACTACGGGGAGCGGGCCCTGGGTTGGCAGTAGCATTGGGTCTGGTCCGTGGGATGGGGGGTCATGATGACCCCCTCCGCGATAAGCTCTGGTGCGTCGCATCGTTCGACAATGCCTGACTCTTGCCCACGTTAGCACTTCCAATCGTCCACCTGGATGAACCCTTCATGCAAGTTGGCCATTCCATCACACGGTCCCATCGAACCATTGGGGTGGTAGAGGTGGGGACGGGGCGGGGCCCAGGTTGGTGGGGTGTGAAGATGGAAAGAGAAGGGGTGGGGCCGGGTGCGGTGTGGTGGCTGACCTGGGGGCCCTGGCCTGTGCCCACGTCCAATGGCCAACAACCCTGCCCCCAAGCGCTCCCTCTGCAGGCAGTCCAGCCCATCCCTCACGCTCTTCTGACAGAGCACCAAAGGAGGTTGGAACATTTGTAAACATGTGATTATTGTGAACAGGCGGACATGTTTCTACAGATTTGTGCCCTAGCCCCCAATGCTATCCTGTGTGCTGCACCAGTGCCAACTTAACTGGTGTCTAACTTTCTGGCCTTATGGACCGTAAAACTCCATCTAGCTCAGTGTTCTTCAAAGTCGGGGGCGCGACCCGCAGGTGGTTCGCGGGCGGGTGTCGGGAGGGTCGCGAAGCCATTGTCCGCGGCGCTCCCGATCGCGCAAATCCCTGCGCAGCAGCCAGCTTTTTATAACATCGGCTGCAAGCGGCCGCGAACATGATAAAAAAAAATTTGCCCGCATTACGCATGCGTGCACAATGATCGGCGCGCATGCGCAAATAATCGGGCATGCATGCGTAGTGTGACCGCTATTTTTAAAAATGGTTGCAGCTTTTTGTTTTCCAAGTTCTGTAGTGGTTTTAATTAATTTATTCATTTATTTTATTCATTTAATTTTTTTTCATTTATTTTATTCATTTTATTTTTTTTTACAAGTTCGGGGGGGTTTTATTCATTCTTTTAATTTATTTTACTCATTTCATTTTTTTTTTACAAGTTCGGGGGAGGGTTTATTTGATAAAATTTTACAGGAAAAAAATTCAGAACTTTGGACAGATAGAGACTCCATACTTTCTGACACCAGAAGACTTCACCTTCATCCAACAGGTTCCATTGGAGGAGCGTGTACGAGGGGCAAAGGGACCCAAAACCATTTCCTCCATTTTTGTCAGCAGCAAACAAGGTAAGAGAAAATGGTGGGTCGTGCAGGTCGGCTGGCGTGGGTCGCGAAGGTTGGCTGGCGTGGGTCGCGAAGGTCGGCCGGGTTGGGTCCCGAAGATTGGCCGGTTGGTAAAAATGGGTCCCCGGAAAAAAAGTTTGAAGAACACTGATCTAGCTGGTTCCCCAGGAGATACACAAGGGGTGGCTGCACTTCCCGCTCAGTGACCTAGGTCCCCTTTGGTGCCCGTCATCTAGCGCATCCAGCCTGGCTAGGCCTGGCAGTCTCTCGTGTGTCCTAGTTCTGGACTAACCCACAAGAATAAATTATTTTGATGTTCACCCAGAGAAGTCCATTCAGGATTGTTCTTGAAAATACAGAAAAATGTGTCATTTGAAACATGGAAGTCTGGCAATATCTGGTTTGAGAGGGTACAGGGAAAGATCCCACAAAAGTTTCATAGCAGCTGCAAAGAGCAGGGTTATAAAATGCAGATTCTTGCTCACAAAAAAAGCTTAGCAAACACACAGGCTTCATGTGGTAAGCTAAAACAATGGCTCACACCTTCATGGAATGTAACTATCTCAGGAAGCATCTGAAAAAGCATGGATGAGAGTTTCAATTGCATTAAGTGACGAATGTTTAAAACAGGCAAGTCTTTCAAGTCATAACCAAGTTAAATTTTAGCATGCAGCTAAAAGCAAAATTTCACACCTTAATTGAAATAAACTCTCTTAGTAAACAGCTGGAAAGGATGGAAGATACTCAGTCAAATTTGGTGTCAATTTTAAAGTGTAAAATTCTATGAACATCAAGACAATTAAAAGAAAATTGGAGACGACCTGTCTACGAGAAACATCATGTAAGTCAAAATCAAAGGCAAAGTTATGAGCTGGGGACAATTGGAAAATTAAACAATTTGAAATCACAGAATTAAAAGTAACACCTATTGAAACCAAAGCATTGTTTAATCAGATCTGAGAGGAGACGATATGCCCAAAATGAATAATTAGTTGTAGTAAGATGTTTACATCAAAGATACTTTTAAACTATCAAAGTGAAACAAGCCCATTTACAATAAAGTCGTTAAAACTTAAGAACTCTCAGAAAGAGAATATAAACCCAGAGCACAGAGGACAGGACAGAGAGCACCAGCAACAGGAGAGAAGGGGAGAACTCAGAGAGAGAGAGAGAGAGAGAGCTCGGTCATGGGAAAGACAAGGCAAGCAGCCGAGTTTAAACAGTTATACATCTAAGGAAGACTAGAATTTAAACAGAAGTCAGAGTCAGCTTAGAGATAGCTAGCAGAGCCAGCTCTCACAGCTCGGTGCATGGGAAGAACAGGACACAGCAACCGAGTTCACCAGCGAATACAACTCAAGAAGACCAGATTTTAAGAAGATCGATTGCCAAGGTGGGCCTGAAGCAGCCAGAAGCAAGATCTTTTTTCCTTTCTGTAAAGAAAGTGTTTGCAGCTTTTAAAAAGAAAAAATTATAATAAAATAACTTAACTTAACCTGGAAAAGTGGTTATTAGCTTACTTCACTTCCTTAATAACGCAGGACCCAGGACATCAATGCTATTAAGGGGTAAGTAGGTAAAATTCTTCGGTGAAGGTATGGGTTATACCGGGGGATAACTTGAAAAGATAGTTTGACCTGAATAGCACCCACAGAAGCCTGCACTGGAGTCAGGGAGTGAGAATCCCTGTTCACCATTTAGAATATCAACCTTTTTTTGGTATAGGGGGAATTCTAAGAATAGTGGTGAGTTTTAACTTCAGGATCTTATATATTCAATCATGTCACCCCTCACTCTACTCAACTCCAATCTGATCAACGTTTTCTCATAAGATAACCACTCATTCCAGGTAACTTTTAGGTAGCTAATATGGCAAAGCAGCAAAGAATGAAGCATCTCTGTGATGCATGAGGATTTTGACATGTTCCTAAAGCACCATAGAATGACTGCTCCTGCTCTTTGAGTTAGATGATCATAGTCTTGATGCTGCAGTAACAACATTATGATTGAGCTCCATGGGCTGTGTTTTTGCAGAGAAGTGATTAAAGTTGACCTGTCAGCATTTGATGTAATTACCCCTCCAAAACAGACACCATAATAATCTTTATCATAATCTTTACTATTGTCACAGGTAGGCTTACATTAAAACTGCATTGAAATTACTGTGAAAATCCCCTTGTCACCACACTCCGACCCCTGCTCGGATACACTGAGGGAGAATTCAATGTCCAGTTCACCTCACAGCACGTCCTTCGGGACTTGTGGGAGGAAAGCGGAGCACCCGGAGGAAACCCACACAAACATGGGGAGAACATGCAGACTCATCACAGGCAGTGACCCAAGCCGGGAATCGAACCTGGAACCCTGGCGCTGTGAAGCAATAGTGCTAATCACTGTGCTACCGTGCCACCCCAATTTCAGGACATCAGTCATGTGGAGGTTTTGAAAATCCTGCAGTTGCAGTCTGTCACTTAGGTCACTGAACTCGGACATACTGCCCACCTGCACTACAAGAAACCTTTCCCCCCCTCTCCACTTAATGCAACCCCACATTCCCCAACAGACCCCGCCCAGCGCTCTTTGACCCCAGGGCAGCACAGTAGCATTGTGGTTAGCACAATTGCTTCACAGTTCCAGTGTAGATAGATGAAGGAATGAGCTGCCTGCCTATGTATCCTGTACTTATTTTTCTTTTACCTTTGGACCGTTACATAATTTGGAGGCACAATGGCAAAGTGATTAGCACTGCTGCCTCACAGTGCCGGGGACCTGGGTTCGATTCAGGTCTTGGGCCACTGCGTGGAGTTTGCACGTTCTCCCCGTGTATGCGTGGGTTTCCTCCGGGTGCTCCGGTTTCCTCCCACAGTCCAAAGATGTGCGGGTTAGGTGGATTGGCCATGATAAATTGTCTTTAGTGTCCAAAATTGCACTTAGTGTTGGGTGGTGTTACTGGGTAATGGAGATAGTAGGAGGTGTGGGCTTGGGTAGGGTGCTCTTTACAAGAGTCAGTGCAGACTCGATGGGCTGAATGGCCTCCTTCTGCACTGCAAATTCTATGATTCATAAGACATAGGGGCAGAATTAGGCCACTCGGCCCATCAAGTCTGCACTGACTCTTGGAAAGAGCACCCTACCCATCCCCATTCTCCTGCCTTCTCCCCATAACCCCTGATCTCTTTATTAATCAAGAATCTATCTAAGTCTGTCTTAAAACACTCAGTGATTTAGCCTCATCTCTGTTTTAAAGGATCGTCCCTTTAGTCTGAGATGAGGGCCTCTGGTTCTAGTTTTTCCTACAAGTGCTAACATCCTCTCCACGTCCACTCTGTCCAGGCCTCGCAGTATCTTGTAAGTTTCAATAAGATCCCCACTCATCCTTCTAAACTCCAACGAGTGCAGACCCAGAGTCTTCAAACATTCCTCATACAACAAATTCTTCATTCCAGGGATCATTCTTGTGAACCTCCTCTGGACCCTTTCCAAGGCCAGCACATCCTTCCTTAGATATGGGCCCAAAACTGCTCACAATACTCCAAATGGGGTCTGACCAGAGCCTTATACAGCCTCAGAAGTACATCCCTGGTCTTATATTCACGCCCTCTTGACATGAATGCTAACATTGCATTTGCCTTCTTAACTGCTGATTGAACCTGCACGTTAACCTTAAGAGAATCGTGAATAAGGAGTGCCAAGTCCCTTTGTGCTTCTGATTTTCTAAGCATTTCCCCATTTAGAAAATAGTCTATGCCTGAATTCCTCCTTCCAAAGTGCATAATCTGACACTTTTCCACATAGTATTTCATTTGCTGCTTCATTGCCCACTCTCCTATCTTGTCCAAGTCCTTCTGCAGCCACCTTGCTTCCTTAATACTACCTGTCCCTCTATAGATCTTTGTATCATCTGCAAACTTAGCAACAGTGCCTTCAGTACCTTCTACCAACCCCAAGAGCCGGCAATAACTGAGATCAATGGGAAGTTTATTTTTGCATCATTATATTGCTATTTGACACCTCCATACACCTTGTTCAATGATGTGTAACGATTTTTTAATGGCGGTGTGATCAATAATATCTGATGAACTTCAGAACTAGTCCTGAAAAAAAGTTGTGAAGTCCTGTCCTTTATCCACAAGGAAGTCAGGGGTTTTGGGGGTGCAGGCATGAAAGTGAGTTCAGGTCACAATCAGATCCGCCATGATCTTATTGAACGGCAGAGCAGGCTCGATGGGTCAAATGGGAAAATGTTCCAATATTCTTCCCCACAACATAATTCGACAAAATGGATGCCAGGCCAAAGAAGGAGACAGAAACACATTGGGCAGCCAATCGAACGCACCCTTTGACAATTGGATTGCATTGGATTGGGTTTGTTTATTGTCACGTATACCAAGGTACAGTTGGCTCCTTGCCCTGGCTCCTACCTGCCTTGGTGGGAATGGGAAAATTCAACCCAATGGGCAATTCCATGGGCAGCGTGGTAGCACCGATGGGCAGCATGGTAGCACAGTGGTTAGCACAGTTGCTTCACAGCTCCAGCATCACAGGTTCAATTCCCTTGGGTCACTAACTGTGTGGAGTCTGCACATTCTCCTCGTGTCTGCATGGGTTTCCTCTGGGTGCTCAGGTTTCCTCTCATAGTTCCAAGATGTGCGTGCGGGTTAGATGGATTGGCCATGCTAAATTGTCCTTAGTAAAAAGGTTGGGTGGGGTACTATGGAGATAGGGTCGAAGTGTGGGCTTACGTGGGTTGCTCTTTCCAAGGGCCGGTGCAGACTCGATCCGACCCCGGGTTGGGCCCCCACAGTGGCCTGGCCCACGATCGTGGCCTACTGATCTGTGGGTGGTCTGGTTCCATTTGAGGACTTCTTTCCTTCGTGCTGGGCCTCTGTTGGACTCTGCCATATTGCTCAAACTCGCGCCGGCGCTTTGGCACCACCTGGAGCGGCGCCAACCCCTCCGGCATCCACCTAGCCCCCGAACGTTCGGAGAATTCCTCACTTTCGGGGTCTGTTCACGCCGGAGAGGTTGGCGCCGGTTTTCCCGCTGGTGTGGGGACTTAGTCCCCAGAAGGCAGAATCCCGGCCGTTCTCTCTGAAAGCTCCTCCAGCCCTATAAACGTCGAGATCACTGCGCATCTCCCATTCTGGCCTCATAAGCATCAAAAATCTTAATCACTCCGCCACTGGTGACTTTAGCTGCCTCATCCCTAAACTCTGGAATTCACTCCCTAAACCTTTTCAACTCTCTCCCTCTCCTCATTTAGGTCCCCCACCTTAAAACCTACCTTTTTATCCAAGCTGATGGTCACCTCACCTAACAACTCTTATGTGGCACAATGACAAATTGTGTTTGATTATGATCTTGGATGTGTTTTGGAATGCTAAGCTCCTTCAAAGTCACTATATAAATGCAATTTCCTGTTGCATAGTCTTTTAACAGAATAAATTGATGTGCATTTCAAATTGGTCGTTTAATGTTTTTTCTGATGCAGCAAATCAGCCAATCCGCTGTACTTAACACCCTGATAAATTAACGCGTTCAGCAAGTCCTGACAGCTAGGGTTTATTATGGTGAAATAGGAAAAAAATGTTCAAAAGAATTTTCCATCTGAAAAATATAAGAGAGTGGAATAAGTGAAAATGAATGAAAGAAGCACTAATTGAGAATTATTGTCTCAGGCTTAACATTGTTTACCTTATCTTTTTCTATTTTAATGACTTATGTTGAATGTGGCCAAGTGCCAGGATATCAGACCGGGCCCACCATGCAAAATGCATTAGTCATCTTGAGTATTATTAAAGGCTTGCAAGCTGAATCAGCCAATTTTACGGTGTATCTGGGGAAATCTTTTTATTTCCCAATACAGTGTTTTGAGGTTTTTTTCTCTAGGGGAAAACTAAAAGATGGGAGGGGGGAAGATGGAGGGATATCAGCTCAGCCATGACGACACCAATCTCTAATGCCGCATTGCCATTTGCTCCAAAATGGCAACCCAATCTGAAATTTTCAATTCATGTGAATAAATTATTTTAAGCTGACTCCTGGCATCTGTTTTTTTTAGAACAGTACAGCGCAGAACAGGCCCTTCGGCCCTCGATGTTGTGCCGAGCAATGATCACCCTACAATCCAACGTATCCATCCTATTCCAGTAACCCAACAACCCCCTCATTAACCTTATTTTTTATTTTTATTTTTTTAGGACACTAAGGGCAATTTAGCATGGCCAATCCACCTAACCCGCACATCTTTGGACTGTGGGAGGAAACCGGAGCACCTGGAGGAAACCCACGCACACACGGGGAGGACGTGCAGACTCCGCACAGACAGTGACCCAGCCGGGAATCGAACCTGGCACCCTGGAGCTGTGAAGCATTTATGCTAACCGCCATGCTACCGTGCTGCCCCTGTTGTGTTGAATTGTTCTGTGTCTGATTATGCGTCTGTTTACAATTGATGCTCACCGTGTTTGATTAATTGAGTCTGGGCGTGGGCCCAGAGAAAAGTAAACAAAACCGTAGAAAAAGCTGAAGCCAGAGCTGTCACATGAAGTAGGCATTTTAAAGCTCTATAAATAACACCTGTTACACAGGTAGAAACTATTGTCATCTCTGCACAAATTACGAGATATAAAATGTAAAACAGCATGCAAATTGGTCACCTTAAGTAGACTGGCAGGGGAATCATGACCCCACCCCAGAACCCTGCTGCCTTCACAATAGCCTTTGCTGAATATAAATCATACTCCTCTATGTAACATACAACAGATTAGATAATGTTCAAATTAAAACAGGTTGATTTCTGTTTCCAGTTTGTCACATAATAAAGCAGAGGAACTCAATCAGCTCTCAATATCCTCCTAACTGTTGCATTTAAAGAAAATAAAAATCCAACTAACTGTTATTGAGAGCAATAATTATTCTGCTTTTAGTCAGACACAGATGTCGGCACTCAGGGTGTGAAAGCAAAAATTAATATTTCTCTTCCAAGTAGATAGATAACTCACCGATGTTTCCCAGATGGATCCTGTGCCCTAGATATTTCGTGAGAGGTTCTAAGGAGGTTCACAAGATACTCAGGTTTCTCCTCATCTGGGGTTAAACACAATGGAAGCACAATGGCCTCAGTATTACTGGGAGAGTGAGAAGTACATGCGGTGCCCTGTAGAATGCGACAATTCCCGCATGGCTTGTTGTGCAGAAGCCCTTCATTGTACGAAGGCAACACTGACGGCCACAGATGGCCTACTCCTGCTCCTAGTTCTTATGTTCTTATGACTCCCAACCTGGAGGTCACAGTCTGGAAACTGTGGGGACAGTCCACCATAGTGAATGAAAGAAGTGATTTGCATGTGGTAAGGGATGAAATGAAAATGAAAATTGCTTATTGTCACGAGTAGGCTTCAATGAAGTTACTGTGAAAAGCCCCTAGTTGCCACATTCCGGCACCTCTTCGGGGAGGCTGTTACGGGAATTGAACCGTGCTGCTGGCCTGCCTTGGTCTGCTTTCAAAGCCAGTGATTTAGCCCAGTGTGCTAAACAGCCCCATAGAAGGGGAGTGGTGTAGTGTATTGAAAATTGCATTGTGCATTATGTCCACTGAAGGCTACCAGACCCATGTACTAGCAGAGGGAGCCTAGAAGGAAATTTAAGGCTAACATGGTTCTTACTGAATTTTACTGTTTCTTTCCAAGAATAAACAGAGATCAGCATACGTGCCGCTTGACTGACCTGGCAGAAGTACTCCTGTTTCTGCTGGCCTACATAAAATCAGATCTTTAATGTTTAGTGGTTAGCCGACACCTTCTGGCTTGGATTTGCTTGCTGGCCAGTTGACAGCACTCGACTATTCCTGGAATTATGGCAATGTTATGTCATGGTGTGGATAATATCAAAGGACCGTGAATTTTGAATGATGACTAATCCCCCACTCGCCTTTCACAGGTGTCTTGTTTGGGGTGGTAATAATTTAATGACCTTAAAAGCATCAGTTTAGAGTTAGAAGGTGGGTAGTTAACACCTAAGCACTTTTCTGCACATAAGTGGCGCAGGGGGGTGCAGAGGCTATAATTAGACCAGAATTATTCTGTTCCTATCCTACATTTATTCCTGTATTTGTTGACTTGATGTTATTTTTATTGCTCTTTACAATTAACAGGAAGCATTTTCCCATAAATTATAGCATTGTTTTTTATGGTTGTCTTTTGGCAGTATGGATGGGGGTTTGGGGGCGTCTGTATGTCTGAGAGCCCCTCGAGAAAGCCAAATGTTCCCACCATGCATCATCAATCCATCATCGAAAAATAGTGTCAGGAACTTTCACTTAACAGGAACCATAGAGAGAGAGAGAGGGACGAGGGAGACGGTACGGCAGGGGAGCTGTTTGTGTCACCAATCTGCCACCACGAATCTACTGGCCAACAAGCAGTGTCCTTGCTCAGGCTAAGGAAGCATTCATAAGCCATCTGCAAACCCACAGCCAACGCTGACATCTCACTTCCATCCACAAGAAAGACACAAGGGTTTGACAATGATATCAATGTGTTTCCTCGTGATTATTTCAATATTGGCAGTGATCCTCTAAAGATGTGTAAACAGATTTTAGGATATCAATGAAATGTATTAGGAATAAAATACCTGGTTCAAAAAAGTGTGAAAATGTGTCCCATTTAAAATGGCAACAGTAATTGGGACTAATTATGAGTTCACAGGGAAATTGTATTGCTACTGTTGCATTGCCTAGATGGCTTTATTCTCGGCTTGTTTGACACCTCTTCCCATCCTCTTTCTATTTTTTTTCCTCGCTAGCTGTTATGCTAATCTTATTCGATTTCCTCCCACACGATAAAGTCACAATGTAATCTGACAGATTCGAGACATCTGTCTGAAGTAACTGCGAAAAAATGTCAATGGCTGCCAGCAGATCTGTGAAATCCAGACTAAACTGGATAAACCAGCCAAGGACTGAGAAGAACAAACAGTTGTGAAAGGTTAAATTAGATCCATATATTTTTATTACAGAGTTGCTATCATGAGGCTTACATCTCTGCGGCACCTGAGAATGGAGTCGAGAGTTGATGAATTTTTTAGTGAGTTATATAGATAAGCGGAAGCAATAGGTCAGATTCGGCTCACCAGGCATTCAGAATAATAGCGTGAATGATTCAGACATAATTCCAGGAGGATATTTTATTTTTGCCTTTCTTCACCATATGATTCCTGGAAGCACAAAGCTTAGTCAGTGCTTATGGGAATCTAAAGGGCATGTGAGATCCACTAAACAGAGGCTGTTGTACAGAACTGGGTTGCTCACCTCTTGCTAAGAATGCCTTTTCTTTGTGACATGTACTCTGCTCGGTAAGGGCTTCTCAGTCAACTGGCCACGATCACCGTTTGATTAAATCGCAACAGATATAAGGAACCTTTGTCTCCTTTGAAGCACATAAATGTCAGATGGATGGTTGTGAATTTTATGCTCCTATTATATTTACAGGACTAGTGTCACGCCGACATCCAGTCAATTGCATTCCCTAAACTGTACTGCAGCTAACACAGATGCATGGAAACTGTCACACAAGAGGCAGCAAATGTGTGAAATGATAGTAACAGGAACGTTTACGAGACAGAAAGTAATGGGAGAAGCGCATACGGCACAGAGCATTGAGGCTCAAGCTTTGCAGTATTCCTGATCTTGGACTGCACACGCTAGTCACAAAATGATCAGGCTAAGAAAGACATGAATGATTATTTTCAGATGGTTGAAATGTAGAGGATCGAGGCTTCTGATTCAGGAAATTAATCATGTACTGTGATAAGTCGGAATAGACTTGATGAAATTGAAATCTGATTCAAAAATAACAAGAGTAAACAAAAGCACTTTCACCCAGGCCACTCGGCTCCTGACCTCACTACAGCCTTGGTCTGAATATAGACAAAAACAACTGAATTCAAGATGTGAAATGAGAGTGTGGAGTGCCCTTGACATTACGGCAGCATTTGACCAAATGTGATATCCAAAAGTCCGATCAAAATTGAAGTCAATGGGAATCAGTGGGAAATCTCTGCTCTGGCTGTAGTCAGACTGAGCACAAATGAAGATGGTTGTGGTTGTTGCACCTCCTCAGATATTGAAGCAGTCCATGGCCAAATGCAACAAGACCTGAACAACATTCAGGCTTGGGCTAAAATTGCAATTAACATTTGCGGCACCAAAGTACCAACCAATGATCATCTCCAACAAGAGAGCATCCAAGCATCTCTCCTTGTCATTCAATGGCATTGCCACTGTTTAATCCCCCACTCTCAACATCCTTGGCATTACCACTGCCCAGAAACCAGAAGCTGGGACACCCATATAAGTATTGTGGCTATAGGAGCAAGTCAGAGAATGAAAGTAACACCCCCAAACATCTCCATTAGGAGGTACAAGTTAGAAAAGTGATGGAATACTTTCCACTCACCGGAATGAATGCAGCTCTAACAGTCAAGAAGTTTGATACCTACCAGGTCAATTCAGCCTGACTGATCCACACCCCACCTACCACCTTAAGCATTCACTTCCCTTCACCATCAGTGCAGTGACAGCCGTATGCACCAACTCCAAGATCCACTGCAGCAACTAACCAAGCCTCCTACACCACCACCTTTCAAACTCGCAATCTCTACCAGCTAGAAGGGCAAGAGCAGAAAGAACATGGAAACAACATCAGCTCAAAGTTTCACTTTGAGCTCCACACCATCCTGAACTGGAACTATATCACCTTTTCTTGACTGTTGCTGAACCAAAGGTCATTATCTCACCTCCATAAAGTGCTGGGTGCATCTCCACCACACAAATGCAGCTGTTCAAGAAGGTGCTCACCACCAACCTCTCAAGGGCAATTAGGGATGAGCTGTGAGTATAGAAAAAAAATGTTGCTCATTGGGACCATTTCTGTGACTTCCTACCTTACCGATCTTTGTGCTCCTCCAATTCTAGCAGCTTCCTGATTTTCATCACACCACCCTTTGGTCAGCTTCTTAGACCCTAATTCTGCAATTCTCTCCTTGAATCTTCCCATCTCTCTAGTCTCCCCTTTGAACTCAAACCCATCTCTTTGATCAAGTGTTTGGTCATCGGTCTTAACATCCGTTTATGATTGCTGCAGAATTTTGTCTGATTATTCTCCTGCGGAGCACCATGGGAAATTTTTACGATAAAGCATTATGAATACAGGTGAGTGCTGTTTTCCATGCCTCTGTCAGATAAGAACAGGAGTGTAGCACCCCAAAAATCACTACCCCATTCCTGCTCTCAACCTGCAAGCCTCTTATAGCCAGCCCAGCAATGATTTGTTTCAGGTCAAACCCTACCCGTGATATGTTAACCCTTTGACATTCATGGCCTCTGGCACAAATGGTATGTTGGCCTTCATTGCAAGAAGATTTGAGTAAAGTAGATAGGATATCTTACTGCAATTGTACAGTTCCTTCCTTGTGTGAGACTACACCTGTGTACAGTTTTGGTCTCCGTACATAAGAAAGGATACATTTGTCATAAAAGGAGTGCCACGAAGGTTCACCAGACTAATTCCTGGGATGGCAGGATTGTTGTATGAGGAGAGAATGGGTTTACAGGGCCCACAAGAGGCTGTGGAGGCCAAATCACTGAGCGTCTATAAGACAGAGATAGATAATAAGGGGATCAGAGGTTATGGGGAGAAGGCGGGAGAATGTGGATGAGAAAAATATCAGCCATGATTGAATGGCGGAGCAGACTCGATGGGCCGAGTGGCTTAATTCTGCTCCTATGTCTTGTGGTTTTATGGTATTCACTGGCGTTTCGAAGAATGAGAGGGGATCGCAGTGGAACTTATAAAATTCTAACAGGGATGGACAGACTGGACATTGTTACCTCTGGCTGAGGGTGGCGGGGCAGGTGGGGGGGGGGGGGGGTCTAGAACAGTGGATCGTGACCTCAGAATAGTCCATTTAGGACTGAGGTGAGGAGACATTTCCTCACAATGGGTGGTGAGCCTGTGCAATTCTCTACCACTGAAGGCTGTGGAGGCCAAATCACTGAAGATATTTAAGAAGGAAATAGATTTCTAGACTCTTAAGTTGTCGAGAGGTATGGCGAGAGAGCAGGTGTGCGGCATTGAGATAGAGGATCGGCCATGACCACAATGATTGGCAGAGCAGTCTCGAGAGGCTGAATGACCTACAACTGCTCCTATTTTCTATGTAACTATGAGGTACCAGTGGGCTGAGTGTTTTGCTGCAGGTTTTCTGCCCATTGGCACCGGATGTTGAACAACTGAATTTCTGCTGACTGCTCCAAAACCAGAGAGGCTTCTAGGTTTTCTTATATAGCCTTGTGCAGGGGTTAGGGCATCTCAGAAACATTTCCATGCTGTCAGCAAGTCTGCGTATGACCACAATGGCATTGAACCCCGCCCGGGCTTTGAAGAGGAGCCAGTGGTTGCATCGCTTCCCAATTAAATAAACCTGAGGGAAAATACTTCATTAAAAAAATTGATTGGCTGCTGCTGCTGCTGCGAGAGCCCGGACGATCATGATTTCATGTTTGGGCAGTGCAATCATATTTTCTTTGTGACAGAGTGATTTACTGAAATGATTTGTATCATTGTACCCAGTATTGGCAAAGATACATATACGTTTTGCAAACCCGCGTTTTATCGATACAATGAGTAGCCCTTTATTCATGAATAATAATCAATTTTTTATGAACCCTCCCGTTTGTTGACATTTCTATTTTCCCATGTATTTGTAGGCAGCAATAGCTGCTAGCAATATCTCAAAAGTGGTTGAAACTTGTTTTACTGTGCAGATGGATTGATTAAAAAGTATGAACTGGTGCCAAGATGCTGGAGGAGTGCTCTGTGTATTAAACAGAGGTTGCTTGGAACCTGCAGTTCTTTTTTATCGTGGCAAGTAAACACCTTTGAACAAAAATAGAATCAACTCCCGCACCTTCACACAATAGGTGCCTGGGTATTCACCACTTGTTCTTGCCGTTTCCTTCTCCTCTCACGTTTTCATTCGTTTCACTGGTTGAATATTCCCGTAACTTCCTCAGAGTGGCAATCTCCAGCGGATTGCTGCTCTTGACATATGTACCCAAACTGGGATTCCAAAGTCTTATCCAACTTTCCTCACTCAGGCTGGGTGGGACAGGGGCAGCGAAGCACATTGTTTATACTTAAAGTTGACATAGCAGCAGGCTGAATCAGATATATGAAAGGATACTGAGGGAAGTGAGAGCAGAGATTACAGGGGTTCTGGCTGTACATTTTTGATTTTACTTAGACTCAGGGATGGTGTCAGAGGAGTGAGAATGCAAACGTGACACACTTGTTGAAAAAAGGGTGCTGAGATAATCCTAGCAACCTGTGGTGGTATGATTAGCATAGCTGCCTGCCATTGGTGCAGAACACTGGCTTACCATTGGCCCTGGTCGGTCATGTGCCTCTCGACCGATTGGTTGAGACCAGTCATGTGACGGCTCCCCGATTGGTCGAGAGGCTGTTAACCGCGCCTCCAGGGCGGGGTATAAATACCCAGTACTCCTGGCGGTCGTCCTTATACTGTAATCGACCGCAGGGCTAACATCTAGCTGATTAAAGCCATACTTTTGTACAGCAACTCGTCTCGCGTTCAATTGATGGTCAATTTAATCAGCTAGAATTTTGAAGATGGAGCTCCGGATCAAGCCCGAATGCCTCCGCATCAGCCCGCAAACTCAGAACGCTTCAGAAATCTTCAAACATTGGCTGGCGTGTTTCGATGGCTACCTGGAGTCCGCATGCAGCCCCCCCACCATGGCACAGAAGCTTCATATTCTCCATTCCAGCGTGGGCATGGCGGCCAACGCGATGATAGGGGAAGAAAAAGATTACGACGCAGCCATGGATAAGCTGAAAGGACAGTTTCTTAAGCCGGTAAACCGAGTGTTCGCCCGACATCTGCTGGCTACCAGACAACAGCTCCCTGGTGAGTCCTAAGACGATTTTTACCAGGCCCTCGCTGTCCTGGGGAGGAATTGCACCTGCCTCCAAGTTTCAGCCACTGAGCACATGGAACTTTTAATTAGAGATGCTTACGTGGCTGGGATGCAGTCTGCCGCTATCCGCCAGCGGATGCTCGAAAAAGACAACCTAAGCCTAACTGAGGCACGGACTCTCTCCACATCCCTGGGGGTCGCCAACTTAAACGCCCGTGCCTATGTCCCCAGCCGCGCTGCAGTGCCCTGGGCCTCCTGGCACGCTTCCCCACCGCCATCCGCCGCTCCCGACCCCCCTCAGGCCTGCGCTGCGGGACGCCCCGACAAGTCCGCAGGGCCCCGCTGCTATTTCTGTGGGTTCGCCAAACACCCTCGCCCGCGCTGCCTGGCCCGCTCCGCCCTTTGTAAGAGCTGCGGGAAGAAGGGCCATTTTTCGTTGGTCTGCCAGGCCAAATCGGTCGCTGCTGTGCCGCGCAGCGACCGGGGATCCCCCCCTCCTGGCCTTTCCGGGCCCTTCCAGCGCACCGCGCCAATCTCCCCCCCCCCCCGCCTCCGGGCACCTGCGCCCGGCGTGCGTGCCTCTCTGCCCCCGCTCTCACCCGCTCCGATCGGCCCACCGTCACCGCTAACCCCGCCCCCAGAAACCACGAGGGTCCCGCGGGCGCCGCCACCTTGGGCCCTGGACGCCACTTGCGGGTCCTGGGCACCGCCATCTTGGGGCCCTGACTCCACGTGTGGATCCTGGGCACTGCCATCCTGGACTGGCACACAAGGTCCTGCCAGCACCTACACGGCTGACGACGACTACGACGATGGATCTTCTCCACGGCTCGCGGCCATTCAGCTCGACCAGTCACGCCCACGCACGCTAGCCAAAACGACAACGCTAATCCACCTCAACGGCCACAATAATAACAATAACAATAATAATAATAATAAACACCCCCCGGCACCCGTAACAACACATATAACAAACCCCCCACCCCCTCCCAACCCCAATAAACAACAGAATAAATTAACAATAAGCAAATTAACTTAAACACTATCCCCCTAAACCACCCCCCCCCCTTCCCCTTCGGGTTGCTGCTGCTGCTGACCTAGTACCTTATTGTTGAGCCAGAAAGTCGAGGAAAGGCTGCCACCTCCTAAAGAACCCTTGTATCGACCCCCTCAGGGCGAACTTGACCCTTTCCAACTTAATGAATCCCGCCATGTCATAAATCCAGGTCTCCACACTCGGAGGTCTCGCATCTTTCCACTGCAGCAAGATCCTCCGCCGGGCTACTAGGGACTCAAAGGCCAAGACATCGGCCTCTTTCGCCTCCTGCACTCCCTGCTCCACCCCAAACCCAAATATCGCGAGTCCCCAACCTGGCTTGACCCTGGATCCCACCACCCTTGACACCGTCCCCGCCACCCCCTTCCAGAACTCCTCCAGTGCCGGGCATGCCCAGAACATATGGGCATGGTTCGCTGGACTCCCCGAACACCTGACACACCTGTCTTCGCCCCCAAAGAACCTACTCATCCTAGCTCCGGACATGTGGGCCCGGTGCAGCACCTTGAACTGGATGAGACTAAGCCTCGCACATGAAGAGGAGGAGTTCACCCTCTCCAGGGCGTCCGTCCATGTCCCCTCCTCAATCTGCTCCCCCAGCTCCACCTCCCACTTAGCCTTCAGCTCCTCTACCGACGCCTCCCCCACCTCCTGCATTATCTGATAGATGTCAGACACCTTCCCATCCCCGACCCACACCCCCGAAAGCACCCTATCCCTTACCCCCCGCGGGGGCAGCAAAGGGAACCCCTCCACCTCTTGCCTAGCAAATGCCTTGACCTGAAGGTACCTGAACATATTCCCTGGGGGGGAGCTCAAACTTCTCCTCCAGTTCACCAAGGCTCGCGAACCTCCCATCAATAAACAAGTCTCCCAACTTCCTAATGCCACCCCAGGAACCCGCCATCCATGTTCCCTGGGACGCAGCGGGCCTCCACCAAGCCCCCCACTTCCCCCCACTTCCCCCCTGTGTCGCCTCCACTGCCCCCAAATTTTGAGGGTGGCCGCCACCACCAGGCTCGTGGTGTACCTCGTTGGAGGGAGCGGCAACGGAGCCGTTACCAGTGCCTTCAGGCTCGTGCCTCCGCAGGACGCCATCTCCATCCTTTTCCATGCTGCCCCCTCCCCCTCCATTACCCACTTGCGTACCATCGAGACATTAGCCGCCCAATAGTACCCAGAGAGGTTGGGCAGCGCCAGCCCCCCTCTATCCCTGCCCCGCTCCAAAACGACCCTCCTTACCCTTGGAGTCCCATGCGCCCAAACAAATCCCAGAATGCTGCTGTTCACCCTCCTAAAAAAGGCCCTCGGAGCAAAAATGGGGTGGCACTGAAATAAAAACAAAAACCTCGGGAGCACCGTCATTTTAACGGACTGTACTCTACCCGCCAACGACAACGGCAGCATGTCCCACCGTTTAAATTCCTCCTCCATCTGCTCCACCAACCTAGTAAAATTGAGCTTGTGCAGAGTCCCCCAGTTCCTAGCCACCTGAACCCCCAGGTACCTAAAACTCCTCACTGCCCTCTTTAGCGGGAGCCTACCAATCCCCTCCTCCTGATCTCCCGGGTGCACAACAAACAGCTCACTCTTGCCCAGGTTCAATTTATATCCCGAGAAACTCCCGAACTCAGCAAGAATCTCCATCACCTCCGGCATTCCCCCCACCGGGTCTGCTACATACAACAGCAAGTCGTCCGCATACAGCGACACTCGGTGCTCCTCCCCCCTCGCACCAAACCCCTCCACCTCCTCGACTCCCTGAGAGCCATGGCAAAAGGCTCTATTGCCAGCGCAAAAAGCAAGGGGGACAGGGGGCACCCCTGCCTCGTCCCACGGTGGAGCCTGAAGTACTCAGACCTCCTCCCATTTGTCGCTACACTCGCCACCGGGGCCTCGTACAGCAACCTCACCCATTTAATAAACCTCACTCCAAACCCGAACCTTTCCAACACCTCCCACAAGTACCCCCACTCAACCCTGTTGAAGGCCTTCTCCGCATCCAATGCCGCCACAATCTCCGCCTCTCCTTCTGCTGCCGGCATCATTATCACATTTAGCAGCCTTCGCACGTTAGTGTTCAGCTGCCTCCCCTTCACAAAACCCGTCTGATCTTCATGTAGCACCCCCGGCACACAGTCCTCTATTCTAGTGGCCAAGATCTTCGCCAGCAACTTGGCATCTACATTCAGCAGTGAAATCGGCCTGTATGAACCGCACTGCAAGGGGTCCTTATCACGCTTCAGGATCAGGGAGATTAGTGCCTGAGACATCGTCGTGGGCAGAACACCCCCCTTCCATGCCTCGTTAAAGGTCCTGACCAACAGGGGGCCCAGCAGGCCCGCATATTTCTTATAAAATTCAACTGGGAACCCATCCGGTCCCGGCGTCTTCCCCGACTGCATGTGGCCAATCCCACTGACCAGCTCCTCCAACTCGATCGGCGCCCCCAGTCCCTCCACCTGCTCCTCCTGCACCCTTGGAAATCGGAGCCTGTCCAAAAAATTCTCCATTCCCCCTCCCACCGCCGGCGGCTCCGACCGGTACAATTCCCTATAGAAGTCCCTAAAGACCTCATTGACCTCTGCCCCCTGCCGCACCACATTCCCATCTCTATCCTTCACTCCACCAATCTCTCTAGCCATGTCCCGCTTACGAAGCTGGTGCGCCAGCATCCTGCTCGCCTTCTCTCCATACTCATAGACCGCTCCCTGCGCCTTCCTCCACTGTGTCTCCGCCTTTCTGGTGGTCAATAAATCAAACTTGGCCTGCAAGCTACGCCGTTCCCCCAGCAATCCCTCCTCCGCGTACCTCCTATCCACACTAACAGCTCCTCCACCAATCTCTCCCTCTCCCTCCTCTCCCCCCTCTCCCTATGGGCTCGGATGGAGATCAGCTTCCCCCTAATCACTGCCTTCAGAGCCTCCCACATCATCCCCACCTGGACCTCCCCAGTATCATTGACATCGAGGTACCTCTCGATACATCCCCGAACCCTCCTACACACCTCCTCATCAGCCAACAACCCCACGTCCAGACGCCAAAGCGGGCGCTGGTCCCGCGCCTCCCCTATCTCCAGATCCACCCAATGCGGAGCATGGTCCGAAATCGCGATAGCCAAATATTCGGCCTCCTCCACCCTCGGGACCAGCCCCCTGCTCAGAACAAAGAAATCGATGCGGGAATAAACCCTGTGCACATGGGAGAAAAAGGAGTACTCCCGAGCCCTCGGCCTCCCGAACCTCCAGGGATCCACTCCTCCCATCTGGTCCACAAACCCCCTCAATACCTTGGCTGCTGCTGGCCTCCTGCCTGTCCTTGAACTAGAACGATCCAGTAGGGGATCCAGCACCGTATTGAAGTCCCCCCCATGATCAAGCCCCCCACCTCCAGGCCAGGAATGCGGCCCAAAATACGCCTCATGAAACCAGCATCATCCCAATTTGGGGCGTACACATTAACCAACACCACCCTCTCCCCCTGCAGCTTACCGCTCACCATCACATATCTGCCGCCACTATCAGCCACCACCTCAGACGCCTCAAACGCCACCCTCTTCCCCACCAGGATCGCCACCCCCCGGTTCTTCGAGTCCAGCCCTGAGTGGAAAACCTGCACCACCCACCCCTTCCTCAGACGGACCTGGTCCGCCACCTTCAGGTGGGTCTCCTGGAGCATGGCCACATCCGCCTTCAGCCCCTTCAGATGCAAAAACACCCGGGCCCGCTTAACTGGCCCATTCAACCCCTCACGTTCCACGTAATCAGCCGGATCAGGGGGCACCCCGCCCCCCTCCCCCGTCGACTAGCCATAACCCATCGACTGCTCGCCCCTGGCCATCACCCATTCGGCCCATTTCCCATGGCGATAGAACCTCACCCCGACCCCCCCGAACTCCTCCCTGGCCAATCCAGCAGCAACCCGGTATCCCCCCCCCCTCCCCCCCCACCCCCCCAGGCTAGGACCCCTCCTAGCCGCGACTCTCCCTCCACTGTACTCCCGTGAGCCAGCTGACTTCTGCTGACCCCGGCAGCTCCCGCTCTAACTCCGACCCCTCCCGATATGAGGTCCCCCCTCCCCCCCTGCATCAGCTCCTGGGCACCGCTTCAGCGCGGGAAACCCGGTCCAATAGCCACGCCCCTCGCCACCAGCTCCACCCCCTCGTCCCGCAGCGCAGAAAACCAGAGAAAAGCCGGTGCTTTCACACTGCCCCACCCCACCAATGCAGCTCCCAAACCGCAGTCCCAACCCAACCACCAACTCCATACCAACAAAGACACAGATCAACCACAAACCCCAGTACCCCACTTAGAACACGGAACCATAACCCACATCGTCCGAAAGCGAGAGAAAAAACAAAAACAAACAGAATAACCCGCTACAGCATAAACAATGATACAGAAATAGAATAGAAAAACTCCCACAGCCCCCAATCTCTAGTTCAAGTCCAGCTTTTCAGCCTGCACAAAGGCCCACGCTTCCTCCGGGGACTCAAAGTAGTGATGCCGGTCCTTGTAGGTGACCCACAGGCGCGCAGGCGGCAACATGCCGAACTTCACCTGCTTTCCATGGAGCACCGCCTTCGTCCGGTTAAACCCGGCTCTCTGCTTGGCCACCTCCGCACTCCAGTCCTGGTAGATACGCACTACCAAATTCTCCCACTTACTGCTTCTCACCTTCTTGGCCCATCCGAGAACACACTCCCGGTCACTGAACCGATGGAACCGCACCAGCACCTCCCGCGGGGGTTCATTTGCCTTAGGCCGCCTGGCCAGCACTCTATGGGCCCCCTCCAGCTCCAGGGGCAGATGGAAGGATCCTGCCCCCACCAGTGAGTTCAACATCACGGCCACATAGGCCGGCAGGTCCGACCCCTCCATCCCCTCCTCGAGGCCCAGGATCCGCAGGTTCTTCCTCCGTGACCGAAGCTCCATCTCCTCAAACCGATCTTGCCACTTTTTATGAAGTGCCTCATGTATCTCCACCTTCCCCACGAGGGCCGAAACCTCCTCCTCGCGCTCAGAGGCCTGCTGCTGCAACTCAAGTATCGCTGCACCCTGGGTTGTCTGGGTCTCCAGCAGCTTACTCGTCGTCACCTTCAGGGATTCCAACAACTCCCCTTTCAGCTCCGTGAAATAGCGCAGAAGGGCCGCCTGCTGCTCCTCAGCCCACTGCCTCCACTCCTCAGGGGCTCCACCGGCCACCATTTTGTCCACCTTCCCCTGCTTTTCCAGGGGAGATGCTGCCGTTTTTCTCCTCGCCCCACTTCGAGTCCGCACCATAAATCCCGGGGGGTTTGCTCCAGACCCCTTTATCCACCGGGAATCGTAAAATCAGCGCCGTTTGGGGCCCTTAAAAGAGCCCACAAGTCCTTTTAAAGCGGGAGCTGCCGAACGTGCGGCTTAGCTCCGCATAGCCGCAACCGGAAGTCCCGTCGACGTGCTTTCTGACAGTCTTCCCGTTGACATTGACCATGTATCATACTGGCCCTGACTCAGTCACAACACGTCTTGCTAACCAACGAGGACCTGAAGTGCAATTCCAGACCAAAATTGATCTCTCACCTGGAATGACCTATGGCCCCTCTGTTCTGGCCACTGACTCATCAGGGAGGCCTGACGTGCCTCCACCCTCCCTGCCAAATTTGGATCTAAAAGATCCAACCTGATTCTCAATTGATACCCCATGAACGGCTCAGCAGATGCGACCCCCGCATGGTAGAATGGGGTTTGAGTTGTACAACAAAAAACTATTAGCCAACCGCTGGCAAAGTGGTTTATCAGATTGTTTTCTCATCACATTCTTAAAAGTCTGAACGGCCCTCTCAGCCAAACCATCAGGCGCTGGATGGTACGGGGCTACCCTTGTGCGTTGTATGCCATTCGGTCGGACAAAGACCTGACAATTTTCATCAGTAAGGGGTGCCAACCCTTGAACAAAATGATTAATTCAAGAAGCCCATGAATGGCAAACACTCAGACAAGGCATGCACCATGGCCACATGTGCATCCGCATTGGAAATTTGCATGACTGGCTGTTGCTGAAAAGCATAATTTTAGGCTGCCCATGTTGCACCCTCACCAAAGTTATGGGCTTGTCTTCTCTTAAAAGGCCCAGTAATGGCTCGTGGTCGGTCACTGCGTCAAACCGCCAACCTTACACATACTGATGGAATTTCTTCACACCGTATAATAGAACATAGAACATAGAACAGTACAGCACAGAACAGGCCCTTCGGCCCTCGATGTTGTGCCGAGCAATGATCACCCTACTCAAACCCACGTATCCACCCTATACCCGTAACCCAACAACCCCCCCCCCCCCCCCCCCCCCCACCTTACTTTTTAGGACACTACGGGCAATTTAGCATGGCCAATCCACCTAACCCGCACATCTTTGGACTGTGGGAGGAAACCGGAGCACCCGGAGAAAACCCACGCACACACGGGGAGGACGTGCAGACTCCGCACAGACAGTGACCCAGCCGGGAACTGAACCTGGGACCCTGGAGCTGTGAAGCATTTATGCTAACCACCATGCTACCGTGCTGCCCCGATCACACATATAACCATGAAGTCCTCCTTCTAAATCTGGGCACAGTTCTGTTCTGCTTCTGAAATGGTCAGGCAGTAGGGCGTTCCCATTTTGCAGGTTATAACTGTCCCTGTACCTTAAGGGGATGTATCATATGTAAGCACAATTGGTTTTCCTGAGCAAAACAGCAGCAAGAGATTTGAGGAGTCTGATTCTTCCTTCACAACTCGGAAGGCTTCCTCTTGGGGCTCTCTACATTGCCACTGTTGATTCTTCTTTACTAGCTGATGCAATGACTCGAATGTTGTGGCTACATTCTTAATGAATCTTCCATAACAATTTGCCATACCCAGGAAGGATTTAAGCCCCCTGACATTTTTGGGTGCAGTGACATCTCGTATCGCCTTGACCTTTTCTTCCAGGGAATGCAACCCTGTTGCAACAACATAAAATTCTCGGTATGTCACTTTTGAGGCCTGAAAAGTACACTTTTCTCATTTGAGGCGGGTCCCCCGTATCCCAAAAGCTCTCCAATACTTCCTCTAGGCTAGATCTACTGGTCTGGTACTGGTGACAAACATGTTATCAAAGTAGACCATCCCCTTGGGAATTCCCTGGAGGAGATTTTCCATCGGACACTGGAAACTAATGCAGGCTGAAGTGATGCTGAACAGTAGTCTTGTATATTGAAATAGGCTTTTATGGGTATTTATCCCCTCGTACGAACGGGATATAGCGCTCGACTCATCGATCAACAGTTCCAACACGCCACAGCAAAAAACCGCACCGACCTCCTCAGAAGACAAATACGGGACATAACCGACAGAGTATCCTTCCAGTACTTCCCCGGAGCGGAGAAACTACGACATCTTCTTCCCAGCCTTCAACACGTCATCGATGAAGATGAACATCTTGCCAAGGTCATCCCACACCTCCACTACTTGCCTTCAAACAACCACACAACCCCAAACAAACTATTGTTTGCAGCAAACTACCCAGCCTTCAGAACAGCAACCACGACACCACCCAACCCTGCCATGGCAATCTCTGCAAGACGTGCCAGACCATCGGCATGGGTACCACCATTACACGTGAGAACACCACCCACCAGGTACGTAGTACATACTCGTGCGACTCGGCCAACGTTGTCTACCTCATACGCTGCAGGAAAGGATGTCCCGAAGAGTGGTACATTGGCGGGACCATGCAGACGCTGCGACAATGGATGAACAGACATCGCACGACAATTGGCAGGCAGGAATGTTCCCTTCCAGTTGGGGAACACTTCACCCTTGATCAGGCCGCCACTCAGTCTTCTCTGCTCCAGCAAAAACAACCCAAGCCTATCCAACCTCTTTTCATAACATAAATGTTCCATCCCAGGCAGCATGCTGGTGAATTTCCTCTGCACCCCCTCCAGTAGAATCATATCCTTCCTATAATGTGGCAACCAGAACTGCACACAGTACTCCAGCTGTGGCCTCACAAAAGTTCTATACAACTCCAACATTTTAATGTTCCTTGTATAATTCTCCAAGGTAGCTAAAAGTTGTAGTGTTTACAAAGAGCATTTAAAATAAAGCTAGTTTATTTTACACTACTTTAAATGATTCGCGCACCCTACTAAGTAATATCTAACAAAATAACAGTATTGAATCTATGTTCCAGTAATCTATTATGTCTCTTTAATACAACTAACACTCTATCTCAACCTTGCAATATCCTTATCCATAAGCTACTCCCAGAATGCTTGGAGACGCAGCCTTTTCTAAGACTATTCAGTGATGCCATTTAGTGTTGAGATACATGAACATCATCTTGTTAACCCTTTACTCTCCTTAGATTATACATATCATTACAAACATGACCTCTCTGCTTTTGTAACCTATGCCTCGACTATACCCGAGTCGCACGAGTATGTACTACGTACCTGGTGGGTGGTGTTCTCACGTGTAATGGTGGTACCCATGCCGATGGTCTGGCACGTCTTGCAGAGATTGCCATGGCAGGGTTGGGTGGTGTCGTGGTCGCTGTTCTGAAGGTTGGGTAGTTTGCTGCAAAGGCACGTGTCCCATATGCCTTTTGGCCGAGTCGCACGAGTATGTACTACGTACCTGGTGGGTGGTGTTCTCACGTGTAATGGTGGTACCCATGCCGATGGTCTGGCACGTCTTGCAGAGATTGCCATGGCAGGGTTGGGTGGTGTCGTGGTCGCTGTTCTGAAGGCTGGGTAGTTTGCTGCAAAGGCACGTGTCCCATATGCCTTTTCAATCACCCTATAAACCTGCCCTTATGCCTTCAATGATCTATTTACAAACACGCCAAGGTTCATTTGTTCCTCGGAGCTTCCCAGTGTCATGCCATTCATTGAATACTGCCCTGTCAAATTTCTCCTTCCTAAATGCATCACCTCACACTTTTCAGGGTTAAACCCCATCTTCAGTTCTGAAGGTAGATTGGAGAGGTTAAGACATCTTTCCTTTGCGATGAGGAGAGGAGATTTGATGGAGCTATTCATGCACTGTAGTACAGTGGTCAGCAATGCTGCTTCACAGCGCCAGGAACCTGGGTTCGATTCCCGGCTTGGGTTATTGTCTGTGCGGAGTCTGCACGGTCTCCCCGTATCTGTGTGGGATTCCTCCGGGTGCTCCGGTTTCCTCCCACAACTCCTGAAAGACAGGCTTGTTCGGTGAACTGGACATTCTGAATTCTCCCTCTGTGTACAGGCGCCGGAATGTGGCAACTTGGGGCTTTTCACAGTAACGCCATTGCAATGTTAATGTAAGCCGACTTGTGACAATAATAAAGATTATTATTAAATCATGCGGGTTTCTGGACAGAGTAGACAGCGAGAAATGATTCACACTCATGAAAGGATTGCGCTTGAAAGGACACAGATTTAAAGTAAGTGGTAAAAGAAGCCAAAATGGCATGAAGAAAATATTTTTAACTCAGCAAGTGTTGAGGTCTGGAATACACCACCTGAGAGTTTGGTGGAGGAAAGTTCAATCGAGGCATTTGAGAGGGAATTAGATTTTTACCTATAAAGGAAGAATGTGCAGGGTTAATAGGAAAAGGCGGGGGAGAGGTAAAAGATAAATTGTTCATTCGGAGAGTCCGTGCGGACACAGTGGGCTGAATGGCCTCCTCCTGCTCGGTAACAATTCTGTGATACATTATCTGAATGATGTGTCGCTATAGCTGGTTCTTGTCTTTAAATTGATCTTTTAATTTAATCATAAATATTAACGTTCATCATAACGTGAACGCAGAGTTCTAACTTAAGTAAGGCTTACTAAAGAATCAATCTGTTCCAGCTCAGTTGTCTCCACTTTTATACTCCTGTAACAAGCCAGGTTTGAAATTGCACTCAAAACATATAAACTTGACAAGTGATATTATTTTTCCACTGACATAAAGTGCATGAGGGGAGAAATAACTCATGGCTCAAGCTCATAAAACAGATGCGAGGCCTTCACATTTCACGTGGCGATCTCTGTGCCCAATGTCAACTGGATGTGCGCCCGACATTATGTGAAGACGAAATAAAAACAGAAAATGTGGATACACTCAGATGATGAAACAGCATCTTTGGAGCGAAAAACACAGCTGCTGGCCAAGACTTTAGCGTGGAGTACCGGATATACTCCGGTAAATGCCCGACGCTGGCATGCTCAGGTGGGCAGCGGGAGATCATGCTGGTGATATGGGCAACATCCAGTTAATTGACTGTCATCAGGGCTGCCATTCTATAAGGCGTGACATCATGCCCACGAGTGCTGCCAGCTGAATTAGAATGGTGGCAGCTCAGCAGACCAATGGGAGCTGTGATCATTGTGGAGGCTGACAGAAAACCGGAGACCGAGAACAACGACACACAAAAAATAATCAAAATATTCAAAGGGACAACTGACGGGGGAAAAACACCTTGGGGGGTTACCAATTGGGGTCACAAAGTTGCCTTTCCTGCCCACAAACTCCTCTTCCCTGCGTACAAACCTGTCCCAACAAGTGGGAAGCCACCCCACCATGACGGCAGTGAAACTTAGCCCTTACACATGAAAATCGGCCACCTGTCTTCTTGAGCCAGGCAGTATGTCCGCCTTCCAGTTCTGCAGTTAAGATAATTCCCTGATGACGGGACCACATTGGGGAACCGATCAGCCCCAAGCCCACCAGGTTTACCAGCAATGACCCCCCCCCCCCCACCCCCCTCCCCTCGCCACCCCACCATCCCCCCCTCCCCGCTCCAGTTCCTCACCCTGCCCCTTTCCTACCTCCCGGGGGCGAGTAATTCAGCCCAATCTTTTAGGTAAAAATCCTTTCATCAAGACTGGAAAATTTTTGAGATGCAACAGGGTTTAAAGAAAGTACAGAGGTAGGGAGTGAGGAGGCGGGGCAGAGGAGAGTGCAAGGATATAAGGGGAAGTTTGTGATTGGTGGAAATCAGGTGAGATTAAGTGACAAAAAGAATGATGGTGCAAGGCAATGGGCTAAATAAGGAAACAGATTATTACTTAAAAAGCGAACAACTGCAGAATTCGAAGGAGCAGAGGAATTTAGGTGTTCTCATACATGAGTCACAAAAGGTTAACATGCAAGTACAGCATGTAATCAAGAAGGCCGCATGGTAACACAGTGGGTATCACTGTTGCTTCACAGCTCCAGGATCCCAGATTTGATTCCCGGTTTGGGTCACTGTCTGTATGGAGTCTGAACGTTCTCCCCATGTCTGCATGGGCTTCCTCCGGGTGCTCCGGTTTCCTCCCACAGTCCAAAGATGTGCAGGTTAGGTAATTTGGACATTCTGAATTCTCCCTCTGTGTAACCGAACAGGAGGCGGAATGTGGAGACGAGGGGATTTTCACAGTAACTTCATTGCAGTGTTAATGTAAGCCTACTTGTGGCAATAAAGGTAATTATTATAGAATGTTACTCGTTGTTACGAGAGGAATTGAAATTAAAGGAAGGACGTTATGCTTTAGTTGTATAAAGTATTGATGAGACCACATCTCAAATACCGAGAGCAGTTTTGGTCTCCTTATTTAAGGAAGGAGGGAGTTCAGACGATGTTTACTAGATTGATACCTGGATTGAATGGGGTCTTTAATGAGATTAAACCGACTGGGCTATCTTTCCACTGGAGTATAGAGGAGTGGGGGGTGACTTGATTGAAGTTTATAAGATCTTGAATTGTCGAAGTGGACGTGGAAGGGACATTTCCTCTTGTGGGTGAGTCCAGAACTAAGGGGCACTGTTTTAAAATTAGTGGTTGCCCAAATAGGATGGAAATGAGGGTAAAGCTTTCCTTTCAGAAAGCTGTGTGGCTTTGGAAGATGGTGGGGGTGGGATCACTAAGGCAGCAGTAGATAGATTCTTGTTAGGCAAGGGAATCAAAGAATCCGGGGTAGATGGGAATGTAGAACTTGAAACAGAAACGGATCAGCCATGAACATTGAATGAAGGAGCAGGCTTGAAGGGTCGAATGGCCTAATTCTGCTCCTATTTTGTATGTTTGTAAAAGATGGGTTCACAGAAGGTTTCATAGAATTTACTCATAGAATTTACAGTGCAGAAGGAGGCCATTCGGCCCATCGAGTCTGCACCGACTCTTGGAAAGAGCACTCTACCCAAAGTCAACACCTCCACCCTATCCCCATAACCCAGTAACCCCACCCAACACTGAGGACAATTTTGGACACTAAGGGCAATTTATCATGGATAATCCACCTAACCTGCACATCTTTGGACTATGGGAGGAAACTGGAGCACCCGGAGGAAACCCACGCACACACGGGGAGGATGTGTAGACTCCGCGCAGACGGTGACCAAGCCGGAACCGAACCTGGGACCCTGGAGCTGTGAAGCAATTGTGCTAACCACCATGCTACCATGCTGCCCCAAAGGTATAAATGGGGAGTAGCAGAATCAACAGCAATAGCTGCTAACTCCCCAAGGAAGGGTTTGTGGCCTTTGGTAGTGAGAAGGTTGGAGGTAAAAGGATAGATGTTTCATCTCTTACGCTTGCAATGGAAGGTGCCACAGAAAGGAGAGGGGGTATTGAAGATGATTGAGGATTGGAGCAGGTGTTACAGAGGGACACTATTCTGTGTAATCGTAGCTCGGGAATGGTTTAGAAGCCTGTATTCCTCATGCTTTGCAACCTGGAGGAGATGTTGGACCCAGAGTCCGAGCAGCCTGAACCTTACATAGAACATAGAACATAGAACAGTACAGCACAGAACAGGCCCTTCGGCCCTCGATGTTGTGCCGAGCAATGATCACCCTACTCAAACCCACGTAACCCGTATACCCGTAACCCAACAATCCCCCCACTAACCTTACACTACGGGCAATTTAGCATGGCCAATCCATCTAACCCGCACATCTTTGGACTGTGGGAGGAAACCGGAGCACCCGGAGGAAACCCACGCACACACGGGGAGGACGTGCAGACTCCACACAGACAGTGACCCAGCCGGGAATCGAACCTGGGACCCTGGAGCTGTGAAGCATTGATGCCAACCACCAGGCTACCGTGAGGCCCCATTACATTTAACAAATGTTCTCTGTCTGAAGGCCCTATTAAAATTCATAGAGGTGAGCACATTCGTTTTGGCTCATTGTATTGTTTCAATGCCTTACACAATGACCCATACAGATTGGAGCTGGATTGTCATATTGTTTGACATTATGCTCCCTGGCAGGTAGCCCTAAGCACTGCATTATTGGTTGCCACCTGGAGATATCCATCCACGCCCTTGATTCAGGACTGGAATACTGCCCTACCATGAGCTTATACCTGATTTGTCCTATTCTACCTGTCCCGGCTCCTATTCAATTACCCCCTTAATGACTCTCCAATCCATGTTGGGTGACAATTTCTGAGTTGCCGTTTGCAATGGTGTCACTCATAAAGTAAACTAGTCAGTGCTAGTAGCACCTGTGACAGGTATACTTTTCAGTACGTATACTTTTCTCATATCGGCAAAACTAGAGAGCTACACATGTAAATGTGACCTCTGGTAGTGCTGGGTGTTACAGGCTATCATTTATTCTGGCCCCTCAGCCCATCCTTAACTAGCAAAATTGAAAATATTGACGAAAAACAGTTGCAGTGAGGATCTTTCAGCTGTCTTACAAACGCAAAGTAAATTCCAAAGTATAGAGAGTTAAAAGATATTGCAGAGCTACACCAAAGCAATAGCAATATAAACAAGGTGTGTCTGTTTACATGCCCGAAGGCATCTATGAGCTAGAAATAACTTTATTTTGAATTGTATTTTTTCCCATCACTCCCTGGTTCTGCTCCATGAATTTCAAAATAAATATAATAATCACCGAACACCTCTTCCGCTCTGTTGAAACAATAGTGGAGATTTTAATTCTCAGGCGGAAATGCGGCCGATCCATCTGGGACCAGCATTAGGTGATCCAGTTGATTTTAATGGCAGGGCTTCCTTAACCTGTCACTGGCTGACTTTCCAACCAAAATGGTTGGGAAATCGGTGAGAGGCTGACTGTTGGGCGGCTCTATGGTAAGTGCATTGTTGATAGGGGGTGAGGAGGGAGGTGACTCTTTGGTTCTGTATAACTCTTGGCTTCATCATGGGCAGCCAGGGGTTCATGAAGTGAGAGTCCAGAAAAAGAAGGTTTACACCGAGGATCTGAAGGAGCAGATACAGATCTAAAAAGGGGAAGCTTAAATTGAAGTGGAGAAGTTTAGCTTTGGTCCTTTTCACCTACGGGATATCTGCTGTGGGACCCCATTCTCCCTACCACCGAGCCCCCTCTGCACTCCCAACACAGCCATCTCACTCTGCCCCTCCCCACCCCATCCTAAAATGTTGTTTGACAGGACCCGCAGTGACATAAATATACAATGGTCTTACTTGATTCAAGTATGATGTGGAGATGCCGGCGTTGGACTGGGGTGAGCACAGTAAGAAGTCTTACAACACCAGGTTAAAGTCCAACAGGTTTGTTTCAAACACGAGCTTTCGGAGCACGGCTCCTTCTTCAGGTGAATGGAAAGGCTTGTTCCAGAAATGTTTATATAGACACAGTCAGAGATGCCCCGGAATGCGAGCACCTGCAGGCAATCAAATCATCAAAGATGCAGAGAGAGAGGTAACTCCAGGTTAAAGAGGTGTGAATTGTCCCAAGCCAGTTCAGTCGGTAGGCCTCTGCAAGTCCAGGCTTGTTGGTGGGGGCCGAATGTAATGCGACATGAATCCCAGATCCCGGTTGAGTCCGCATTCATGCGTGCGGAACTTAGCTATAAGTTTTTGCTCAGCAATTTTGCGTTGTCGCGTCTCCTGAAGGCCTCCTTGTAGAATGCTGACCCGGAGATCAGAGGCTGAATGTCCTTGACTGCTGAAGTGTTCCCCAACTGGAAGGGAACAGTCCTGCCTGTTGATAGTCGCACGATGCCCGTTTATTCGTTGTCGCAGTGTCTGCATGGTCTCGCCAATGTACCACGCTTCGGGACATCTTTTCCTGCAGCGTATGAGGTAGACTACATTGGTCGAGTCGCACGAGTATGCGCCGCGTACCTGGTGGGTGGTGTTTCCACGTGTAATGGTGGTGTCCATGTCGATGATCTGGCATGTCTTGCAGAGATTACCCTGGCAGGGTTTTGTGGTGTTGTGGTTGCTGTTCTGAAGGCTGGGTAATTTGCTGCAAACAATGGTTTGTTTGAGGTTGCGCGGTTGTTTGAAGGCCAGTAGTGGGGGTGTGGGGATGACCTTGGCAAGATGTCCATCCTCGCTGATGATGTGTTGGAGGCTGCGAAGAAGATGTCGTAGTTTCTCCGCCCCAGGAAAGTACTGGACGACGAAGGGTACTCTGTCAGTGGTGTCCCGTGTTTGTCTTCTGAGGAGGTCGGTGCGGTTTTTTGCTGTGGCGCGGTGGAACTGTCGATCAATGAGTCGAGCGCCATATCCCGTTCGTACGAGGGCATCTTTCAGCATCTGTAGGTGTCTGTTGCGCTCCTCCTTGTCTGAGCAGATCCTGTGTATACGGAGGGCTTGTCCATAGGGGATGGCTTCTTTAATGTGTTTCGGGTGAAAGCTGGAGAAGTGGAGCATCGTGAGATTATCTGTGGGCTTGCGGTAAAGCGAGGTGCTGAGGTGGCCGTCCTTGATGGAGACGAGTGTGTCCAAGAATGGAACTGAATTTGGAGAATAGTCCATGGTGAGTTTGATGGTGGGATGGAACTTATTGATGTCATCGTGTAGTCGTTTCAGTGATGTCTCGCCGTGGGTCCAAAGGAAAAAAATGTCATCGATGTATCTGGTGTATAGCATCGGTTGAAAGTCCTGTGTGGTGAGGAAGTCCTGTTCAAACTTGTGCATGAAGATGTTGGCATATTGAGGTGCAAATTTGGTCCCCATGGCTGTTCCGTGCGTCTGGATGAAGAATTTGTTGTCGAAGGTGAAGACGTTGTGGTCTAGAATGAAACGGATGAGTTGCAGAATTGCGTCTGGAGAGCACCCTACGTGCTCTCATCCCACGTAATCCCCGCGTTGGAGATCTCTACTGCCTCCCGAACACCCTACGTGCTCTCATCCCACGTAATCCCCGCGTTGGAGATCTCTACTGCCTCCCGAACACCCTACGTGCTCTCATCCCACGTAATCCCCGCGTTGGAGATCTCTACTGCCTCCCGAACACCCTACGTGCTCTCATCCCACGTAATCCCCGCGTTGGAGATCTCTACTGCCTCCCGAACACCCTACGTGCTCTCATCCCACGTAATCCCCGCGTTGGAGATCTCTACTGCCTCCCGAACTAGACTCGACATGTATGCTCAAGCCGTCAGAAGTCGTGTCAATGCCAGATTCATCACTCGCAATCACAAGGCAGCCTCAAGCGTCACCCAAGCACAACGCAACGCCATCCGCACTCTCAAGACCAACCGCAACATCGTCATCAAACCAGCAGACAAAGGAGGGGCCACCGTCATACTGAACAGAACAGACTACTGCAAAGAAGTATACCGACAACTCGACAACCAGGAACACTACAGGCAGTTACCCGCAGATCCAACCAAGGAACACATCCGCCAACTCAGCAGACTGATCAAGACCTTAGATCCAGACCTTCAGAACACCCTACGTGCTCTCATCCCACGTAATCCCCGCGTTGGAGATCTCTACTGCCTCCCGAAAATACACAAGGCCAACACACCAGGCCGTCCTATCGTTTCAGGCAATGGGACCCTGTGTGAGAACCTCTCTGGCCACATCGAGGGCATCTTGAAACCCATCATACAAGGTACACCCAGCTTCTGTCGCGACACGACGGACTTCCTACAGAAACTCAGCACCCATGGACCAGTTGAACCAGGAACATTCCTCGTCACAATGGATGTCTCGGCACTCTACACCAGCATCCCCCATGACGACGGCATTGCTGCAACAGCCTCAGTCCTCAACACCGACAACTGCCAATCTCCAGACGCAATTCTGCAACTCATCCGTTTCATTCTAGACCACAACGTCTTCACCTTCGACAACAAATTCTTCATCCAGACGCACGGAACAGCCATGGGGACCAAATTTGCACCTCAATATGCCAACATCTTCATGCACAAGTTTGAACAGGACTTCCTCACCACACAGGACTTTCAACCGATGCTATACACCAGATACATCGATGACATTTTTTTCCTTTGGACCCACGGCGAGACATCACTGAAACGACTACACGATGACATCAATAAGTTCCATCCCACCATCAAACTCACCATGGACTATTCTCCAAATTCAGTTCCATTCTTGGACACACTCGTCTCCATCAAGGACGGCCACCTCAGCACCTCGCTTTACCGCAAGCCCACAGATAATCTCACGATGCTCCACTTCTCCAGCTTTCACCCGAAACACATTAAAGAAGCCATCCCCTATGGACAAGCCCTCCGTATACACAGGATCTGCTCAGACAAGGAGGAGCGCAACAGACACCTACAGATGCTGAAAGATGCCCTCGTACGAACGGGATATGGCGCTCGACTCATTGATCGACAGTTCCACCGCGCCACAGCAAAAAACCGCACCGACCTCCTCAGAAGACAAACACGGGACACCACTGACAGAGTACCCTTCGTCGTCCAGTACTTTCCTGGGGCGGAGAAACTACGACATCTTCTTCGCAGCCTCCAACACATCATCAGCGAGGATGGACATCTTGCCAAGGTCATCCCCACACCCCCACTACTGGCCTTCAAACAACCGCGCAACCTCAAACAAACCATTGTTTGCAGCAAATTACCCAGCCTTCAGAACAGCAACCACAACACCACAAAACCCTGCCAGGGTAATCTCTGCAAGACATGCCAGATCATCGACATGGACACCACCATTACACGTGGAAACACCACCCACCAGGTACGCGGCGCATACTCGTGCGACTCGACCAATGTAGTCTACCTCATACGCTGCAGGAAAAGATGTCCCGAAGCGTGGTACATTGGCGAGACCATGCAGACACTGCGACAACGAATAAACGGGCATCGTGCGACTATCAACAGGCAGGACTGTTCCCTTCCAGTTGGGGAACACTTCAGCAGTCAAGGACATTCAGCCTCTGATCTCCGGGTCAGCATTCTACAAGGAGGCCTTCAGGAGACGCGACAACGCAAAATTGCTGAGCAAAAACTTATAGCTAAGTTCCGCACGCATGAATGCGGACTCAACCGGGATCTGGGATTCATGTCGCATTACATTCGGCCCCCACCAACAAGCCTGGACTTGCAGAGGCCTACCGACTGAACTGGCTTGGGACAATTCACACCTCTTTAACCTGGAGTTACCTCTCTCTCTGCATCTTTGATGATTTGATTGCCTGCAGGTGCTCGCATTCCGGGGCATCTCTGACTGTGTCTATATAAACATTTCTGGAACAAGCCTTTCCATTCACCTGAAGAAGGAGCCGTGCTCCGAAAGCTCGTGTTTGAAACAAACCTGTTGGACTTTAACCTGGTGTTGTAAGACTTCTTACTTGATTCAAGTAGGCATCTTAAGTGTATAATGATAGGAGCAGCCTTGAGTTCTCCTCTCACTCACTACCTGTCTGTAAACAGAAAAGTGTTTTTGATTTTTGATTTCCCCCTTTAGAAGTGGGGGGTGCCTTTCCTCAACCCTTCAGTGTGGAATGTTCCAATCCTCTATGAATAGCCCTCGCAGAAAACATGAGATAAGGTTAAATGCGGGAAATGGATTTTGCAACTTCCGGCCTTTTTACACTTCTGCAATAAAAGAAGGATAAGGGTATGAAGAGGGTGCAGGGCAAGACCACAATAAAAATAAGAGTTATGGTTTTTGTGAGTCCAGAAGCAAATTCCAATGGCAAATTTCTTTGGAGGGTAATAATCTTTATTGTCACAAGTAGGCTTACATTAACACTGCAATGAAGTTACTGTGAAAATCCCCTAGTCGGCCCATTCTGGTGCCTGTTCGGGTACACAGAGGGAGAATTCAGAATGTCCAATCCATCCAATAGCATGTCTTTCGAGACTACTGGGATGATACCGGAGTGCGTGGAGAAAACCCACGCAGACACAGGGAGAACGTGGAGACTCCACACAGTGACCCAAGCCGGGAGTCAAACCTGGGACCCTGGCGCTGTGAAGCAACAATGCTAACCACTGTGCTACCATGCCACCCTCAATGGTAGTAGGCTTATGGTAGCAGGGTGATCCACCTTTCCAGTAATGAGGACTTCCATGATGAGGGAAGACAAATAGCGATGAATTAGTCTTGAACACACAGATACAGGATTTCCCAATGTTTCAGTAGTTTACAGTGTAGATGAAGACCAGGCAATTTTAAGCTTGGTCATGGGCTCTTTCTGTTGCTATCTAGTAAACAGAGACAGGCTGCTTGCCTGGCATCCTGTGTCTCTTCTGAGGTCAGACAGTCATTGGAGATAAAATCCAAAAATTGTATGTTAAAGGAGTTCAGATTGCTCAAGTTTCAGTCATGTGACTGGATGGTTTCAAGTTAAGTTATTTGACCACCAAGGCCTCTAGTTGAAACCCCATTGTGTTTTGGAGCAGGTAACAGCAGGATCTTTAGCTGCCTTTGCCCATCGCTGGTTGGGGCAGACATCCTACTTGCTAATCCATTGCATTGGCCTGGCTAAAACATTTATATGATGCAAGGAACATTACATTCCAGGAGGCGTGAGGTGTTCAGAAACTTCCAGAAGCCAGCATGTGATCAGCTGGAGCCATTTTACCATGCCTGCAATTGTTCATTTTGAAAAATGGAAAAAAATAATTTTATAAGGTAACCAGGCTGATGGATATATAGTATATATGTATGTTTTCCTGCCCGTGGGAAAATCCTACCCTTGAGTGCAGTTGAGTGTATATTAAGGGAGTGCAGGCTGCACTATCAAAAGTGCTGTCTTTCAGGAGACACTAAACTGAGGCTCCATCTGATCTCTAAGGAGGATGTTAAAGATCCCATGGCAACATTTTACAGAAGAGCAGGGGAGATATTCCTAATGTCTTGGCCAACATTTACCCTCAACTAACATGACTTAAATAGCTTATTTGGCCATTATCACATTGCTGTATGTGGGAAACTGCTGAATGCAAATCGGCTCCTTCATTTGCATCAATAATTTTAAAGCACTTTGGGAGATCCTGAGGTCACGATAGGTACTATCTAAATGAAAGTCTTACTTTTAGGTATTTTTCAAATGCAGTGGACTGTTATGGTTTTCAAAGAATGGTCTTCATTTGAACCTTGTCTGCTGTCTTCTAGCCCATAGTCCACACTCAATACTTCTGATGATCAAGTACAAAACCTCAGGACCACTGGTGCTGAGCAACACCCACAGTGGAGTTTTAATTAACAGGCTTGATGACCAAGTTTGGATCGATCATTCAGCATATCAATGGGCATGTGCCACAGTTTACCACACAATGTAGATAGATGAAGGAATGAGCTGCCGGCCTATGTATCCTGTACTTATTTTTCTTTTATTTTTGGACCGTTACATAATTTGGCGGCACAATGGCAAAGTGATTAGCACTGCTGCCCGGGGATCTGGGTTCGATTCACATCTTGGGCCACTGCGTGGAGTTCGCATGTTCTCCCCGTGTCTGCATGGTTTCTTCCGGGTGCTCCGGTTTTCTCCCACAATCCAAAGATGTGCAGGTTAGGGGGATTGGCCATGATAAATTGTCTCATAGTGTCCAAAGATGTATAAGTTAGGTGGAGTTACGGGGATGGGGAAGGACAGTGGGCCTAGGCAGGGTGCTCTTTCAGAGGGTCGGTGCGGACTCGATGGGCTGAATTGCCTCTTTCTGCACTTTAGGGATTCTATGGATAATTTCAATAAACCTTGAGACATGGCAAGCTCTCAAGCTAAATTTTAAACTGCTGATTCATGGACAGTTTCACCATACACAGACTCCAGCTTTCGGAAGTGTTCAAGAATTGTTTTGAAAAGCTTTCCCTCGACACTGGACTAAGCACTGCATTGTGTTCGAGGAAGTCCGTGACAGCTGCTACCAGTGCATTGTTGTCATGTGAACCAGCTGCGGTACGAAACCTTTGGATGTCTAGCCCCCATCCTGATGGAACAAGTGGAAATGCAAATGTGTGATTCTGATCCAAATCCATTTTATTCGTGCAATTTTACTGAGTCAATGCAAAACCAAAAAAACACTTCATGCAATATAATTCCAACCTAAATACGAATGCAAGAGATGAGAAATAAAATTAAAATGGTATAAATACAGAGCGGGTCAGTCAACTCCTGCAAAGAGAAAAAAACGGCAATAACATCTTGTGTGTATATCATTAAAAATAAAGAATCGAATGGAAACTTTGTGATGGATTTCACATGTGGTCCTGTCCTGTTGGTTAAAAGGTTGGTCGAGAGTCTGCCCAGCAGACAAATGTCTAGCTCGGTTGATTAGCTCTTAATAGACTGGAGACGGGATTTTCACCCCTCAGGCATGGGAAGAGACACCGCAGAGAACTGCTAGCCAATCAGAGGCTGGCAGCAGTGCCATTGAGAGTAGTGGTCACTGCTGGTACTGCATTTGGGACTTGAGGAAGTGAGTTGCGCTGGATTGTGACTTTGTAAGTATTTGGGAGTCTTGTCTGACCCTAACTAGGGGGGTGGTTGAGGATCGGGTTTTGAGAGGTCAACGGAAGGGGGGACTCTTGCCGGCTGTATGGGGTGGGAAAGGTGGAGGGCTCTGATGGGCCTATGGAGCCTATTAAGGAGTGACCACTCCGTTCCCCAATACCGCCAGGCTGGCTGTTTGGCATAGACCTCTCCCGCTGCCAGATAAATCCCGGTGGTAGACAGGTGAGCCCCTTAAATGGACATTAATTACCCACTTAGTGGCTTCAATTGACTCACTACCACCAAGGCCACCATTGTTGCTGGTAACATTGTGGTGGATCAAGAGAGAGTGAATAGGTGGCAGGTAGGTTGGCCACAAGATTTTCGCCCTTCCCCAACCTTCAAACCCGCCAGTGGGAAAATGTAAAAACTTTCCTTTTAATGAACCTTTATTAATCACTGGCAGGATCGCATCTTGCGTATTGCATCCAATTCTAGGCAGTATACGTTGTGAAGGATGTCAAGGACTTGGTGAGGGTCCAGAGGAGAAGATACGTTTGTTGTCCTTCGAGCTGACAAGGTTAAGTGGAGTGTTAATAGAGGTTTCAAAATCATGAAAGGAGTAACCGTCTTGAATGACAATTGGATGGGTTACCAAAAGACAGAGTTAAACCAATTGCACACAAGAGCAAGAGGTAAGGTGAGGAGAATTTTTTGTTGTGAAATGCATTGAGTTGAAATGACCTGGAATGAATTTTTGAAGCTTTATTTCAGACGAGCCTGACATTATTAGCAAATGGTGTGCTCTATTATGCATGTCACATAAAGACACAGCTTGTGAGGAATAGCACAAGGTTCCTTTATTAATGGTCAGCAACGGAAACAAAGAATGGAATTTTAAATCACTCACTGTTTATCGCCATATAAGATTTAATGCTAAATTATTTTTCTTCCCAACCATTTTTGAGGCAAGTGGATTCTTCTATATATAAAAATTAAAAACTGTCTTTTGTTGTTTTAGTTGTTTTAAGAAGTAAATGGCATTCACGTTGAAATGTATGTTTATTAGAGACGTTGGCAAGAAAGACAAAGGAATTAGCAGAGGGCACCTGGAGATGACATTCACCACCTCACCCCTCCCCCAGTTTTAATTCACCTCACATTAAATGTGCTAAGGTTGCCACTAGCCATTCACTCCCTGCCTGTCCACTGTGAGGCAATGTTGATGCTATCAAGGAGGCAAGATTCAGGTTTTCTGGCCATTACTTCCTCATCCCTCTCACTACCTGTTGTTCCCAGGGACCACCAAGTGAAGCACGTTGCCGTTCCTGGGGAGCAGCAGGCAGTGCCTTTTTCGCACTCCACTTTGGTCCAATCACTTATCTGCTGCAGGCCACGATCTTAGCTAAGGCCTTCAGTAAACCTTTAGGCTACCCTGTGACCCTTTTGACCTGATGAACGATGTGCTGTGCATTAGCAGTCCAGCTGCAGATACTGGAATCACTGAGAGAAGGACTTTAAATTACCTTGAGTATTGCAGAAAAAAAGAGACCTTTGCTGCCAAAGATTTTTGTCTTGTCCTGATGAGACAGATGCAAGAATGCCAAATTTCAAAGGGAGCAACAATTTATACCACATTTCAAAAGGCTGCTGATTGGTTGACAAGTTCACACTGATTGCTTGAGGTGATGCCATGGGGAATGCACCAGGAAGTTATTGTCCCCCATGCTTTTCGATAATTCAGTAAAGTTGCAATGCCTGGGCATATTCCTTTTGTCTGCAGAGGATAATGCATATAATAATAATAATTACTTATTGTCACAAGTAGGCTTCAATGAAGTTACCATGAAAAGCCCCGAGTCGCCACATTCCGGCACCTGTTTGGGGAGGCTGGTACGGGAATTGAACACGCGCTGCTGCCCTGTTCTACATTGCAAGCCAGCTGTTTAGCCCACTCTGCTAAACCAGCCCCTAGCTGAATATGAATATGCATAGCTTCTCGAAAGCATACAAATTCCTTCACCGTCACAAACACTAGACATGACCTGAATATCGACATCAATGGCATGTCTATGTGTTTAGTCAATATTACGAGCTTATTTGTGCTGCTCAAGGAGACCAAAGATATTTGCACCATATCACTAGATCATGGCAATCTGGGCACATCACCATTTTCTGAATCTGTATTTATTGAACTTGGTAACTTGCACAGTTACATTCCACTTTAATTATATTATGTATGCCCAAATAAATGGTGTTGCCATGGGATGCCTTGTAGGCTCTACTCTCATGAACATTTTCATCGGTTTCCATGACGAAGGCATTTTCGACAGAATGACCCCTAATTTCCTACCCCTTGAATATTTCTAATACGTAGGTGATACGTTTTCTATATTTCAAACAATGGTTGAACGTCAGAATTTTCTGACACACCCTAACAAACTCGATCCTGTACTCAAATTCACCTTTGAAATTGGGCTCTAACCACCTCCTTTTCCTCGATGTACTAGTTGAGAAATCCGCCAATGTGTTCTCGACTACTATCTACTGCAACCCCATCTGGTTACTGAGAAAGTATTGATGGGATAACCTTTCTCCTTGCTCTACACCTTCTAGTTCACTGCAGCACAATGTGCATCTTAGAAGGAATGTTTTAAAACCCTTTTAATGTTGTGACTTTCAGTAATAAACATGAAATGGGGTTTTAGGTCTGTGTTTCTGAAATCAGTTCAAACCACTGAAGGGGTGATTAGCCCATCCAGCTTCCGCAGAGGCCTATTTGCTTGCATTACCTGTTACCATCTCCCACGGCATGGAGAAAGAGAAAGCAAAGAAGACCAAGAAACACATGGAGGTGGGAGACAGAAAAGGAGATGAGAGCTGAGGGCCTTACATATGCCATACAAGGGCTCTGCAACTGCATCTCCACAATCAATTAGACAGTCCGTTCCAGAAGCCCAAAACCAATCTGGGCAGCAGCTAGTCCCTCGGGTCAGCCTGCCCTCCAACTGTCCTTCCCCTCAGGGGTTCCTACCCCCACCTGCATGTGAGTGGTGAACACCAGATAGTGCCCCAGATGCCTCTTCACTTAAGTGCCCAACCAAGGTGAGTGTTTCTAGGATGGTAGTGGGTGTTGGGGACAGCTGTGATGGGAAGATGGTGTCTTCCTCAGACTCAGGTTCCAGGGTGTCCTGGGATGCGGGTCGAGGGCTCCGGTCCATATCCATATCATCAATGTCGCTGCCTGGTACCTGGAGTTGTAGTTGTAGTTGGGGACAGGCGACACACCAGAGGGGCCCGTGCCATCATCAGCAACTCCTGAAAGACACAAGACAAGAAATCTAATTGCATAGCCGGCTAGAGGCGAGTGGGGGTGTGAAGGCGGAGGGGAGTTTAGGGGGAGGGGGAGGCTGGTGGTGGAGAAGGGGTGGGAGGGTGGTGGTGGAGTGGTGGTGTGAGGGTGGTGGTGGGTGTAGGGGTGGGATGGGGTGGGGGTGGTGTGGGCTGGTGGTAGTGGGGGGTGGTGACACCCGCCGTGGGAAACCATAACTCAGCAGGGTCTCATTTCCTCGTCCAATGCTGACCTCCAACCCAGCGACTGCCCTTTCTTCAGGGCCATCGACCACGTCCAGTGCCCTCTGTTCTGCTGGGTGAGGGGCCGCAGGTCCAGCTGTCCCCCTCTAGTCTTCTCCCTCTTTCGGCAATTGTGTGCGGCCTTCTCCTGGTGGGGGTGGGGGGAAGGAAACAAACACGCAGTGTTAGACCGTTCGACGCATGTAGCGCAGTTGGCTTCAGTAGCCAGGATCCCCGGCCATGGCAGGTGGTGGAATGGGTGCCGGCATGTGGTGCAGGGTGCGGGGGGGGGGGGGGGGGGGGGGCCGTTACAGATGTGTGGGACGGGGGTTGGTGACAGGGGCACAGTGCTGCCTACTCACCACGCCCTGAGGATGTTGTGCAGCTTCTTTCTGCACTGCTGGACAGTCTTTGCTTATGGCGCTGATGACCTCTTCCACCTGCGTCCAGGCCCGGTGAATGTCAGTGGCTGGCAGCCTCCTTTCCACCCCGGGGTACAGGGAGGCCCGACTCACCTCCAGAGCGTCAAGCAGGGTCTCCAGTTTGGCATCTGTGGATCTTTGTGGTCGTTGTGTGGCCACCTTGTTGGCTGGGATGGTATGTGTGGGGTGTGGAGCACTTATATGCAGCTTCAGCTTGTCAGCCTGCTGAGTGCCAATCCCTAAACCGACAAATCCTGGACCGTTTTTCATTGGAATCAGTCGTGTTCCATGTGGCGTCGGTGTTCGCCCCTTAACAGTTGGTGAATTTGTCTGGTGTGGCGCCTATTTTGCTGTCATAGAAGTCCACTACACCTGCCCCAGCGTCAATACTTAGGGCGGGATTCTCCGGAAAAATTTCTAAGTGCTGTAGCGAGCGGAAATTACCTTGAGCTTCCCGGCTTTCGGCCCAGCGAGGCCAACAACGCTTTCAACGTTAATTGGTCCACTTAATCAGGCCTCAATGGCTTCTTGCCACAAATGAAGGCACACTGGCTGATTCACAAGCACCATGCTCGCCAGCCTCCCACTAACAAGGCCAAGCAGCACTTAGCTCAGCCAACCGCAGCCAGCTCGCAACAATGGCGCTGAGGACACCAGCCAGGGCCGGCCCAAGGTACCGGCAACTAGGGCAGTCGCCCGGGGCGCCATGTGTTAGGGGGTGCCAGAGACTCGGGTCCCGCGCATGCGCAGTTGGGCCGGTGCCAACCAGCGCATGCGCGGTGGCCGCCCTCCCCAGGGCGGCCCCCTCCGCCCCCCCCCCCTCCGTCCGCCCCCCCCTCCGTCCGCCCCCCCCCTCCGGCCAGTGCCACCTGGGATGAGGTGGCGGCGGCTGTGAGCTCAGGGAGTGTGACCAGGAGGTCCAACCTCCAGTGCAGGAAAAATGTGAATGACCTATACCAGGCAGCACGAGTGAGTACACACCAACAAGCCGCGCCCCCCCCCGCAAGATCTTTCCACCCCCAAAGGAGGATCAACTCCCTTCCCCCTTCAACCCACAACCTTTCCACCACCCCACTCCCCCTTCAATCCCCGCCAACCCTTCCTTCATCCCCCCTACTCCCCAGCATTGTGAACCGTGCATGTGGCTAATAATGTCCCCACTTTGTCTCCTCAGGAAAAGCTCTACACAATCGCCGGGAGAGGGCCCAGACTGGCGGTAGTGTGCCAGACATAAGGATCCTCACCTCCTTTGAGGAGCACGCTGATGCGCGACCAATAACCATAGAAACGAAGGAGTAGTCCGAATTGAAAGCTTTAATCTACAAGATGTTTCCCCAGCAGCTTGAGTACAGAAAGAATGATGGCTGCTGGGAAACACGGGTTCTTATACTCCGCCTCATTGGGCGGAGCTCCCTTCATCTTGACCAATGAGAAGCAACACTTGGGCCAATGAGCAGCGAGCCTTCTCCATCAATAGCAGCTCACACTCCCAGGTACCGTAGTACCTCTAGTTATACTACCACACATGCCCTGGAGGTGACCGGTGAGGCCGAGGACAGGGTTGCACAGGTGAAGAACCACCAGGCTCCACCCGTGGGAACCTGTCAAACGTAGGTTGCTACTGACTTACTGAATGACCCATTCCTCCCACTGACCACATGTCCATTCTCCCACAGGTCCTCCTGACGATGGCGCCGGCCCATCCCGCTTGGCACCCCTTCCAGTCTTCCATGAGATCACCTCAGAGGAGAGCTCCGAGAATGCCACCGTACTAGCCGCATTACAGCTGTCATCCCCATTCTCCACCAGCTCAGATACACAACCAATGTTAATGGTCAGGCATCTGGGGCACAATCTGGTGAGCACCACACTGCTGCTGACGTGTGGCATGGTAGCACAGTGGTTAGCACTGATGCTTCACAGTGCCAAGGATCCGGCTTCAATTCCAAACTTGGGTCACTTTCTGTGCAGAATCTGCACGTTCTACCCATTTCTGCGTTGTTCTCCTCCAGGTGCTCCGGTTTCTTCCCACAAGTCCCAAAGACTTGCTCGTTAGAATAATTGGCTTTCTGAATTCTCCCTCAGTGTACCCGAACAAGCGCCATAGTGCGGTGACTCGGGGATTTTCACAAAATTCATTGCCAGGTAATAATGTAAGCCTACTTGTGACACAAATAAAGATTATTATTATGCACATCACGTGGAGTTAGGAACCCCCAGGCAAGAAAGCAGTCGGAGGTCTGCTGGATCCCAGGATCAGCTGGGTTCCAGCCTGATGTTGAGCCTCTGGAAGTGGGTTACCCGGAGCTAATGGAGACGATAGGGCATGGCTGGGACATTCAGAGGGAGATGTTAGCATCACTCTAGCATCACTCTGGGAAGAGTCCCAGGGTCTACGTGCGCAGGAGATGTCGGCAGCAATGCTTTGCACGGAGGCCAATACTGTTATGGTGGTGACCGCAGTGGAGAGCTTGGTGCACGTTTCAGCACCATAAGTGAAGTTGTCCAAGGCACTGGCCACGCAGTCAGTGACAGTTACGGCTGAGGGACTAGGCACAATGTCCATCTGCCTGGGAGATTTCATCCAGTACCAACCCAGACCTGTCCCATGGAGTGGCGACAGTGGCCACCAGCTCTGATGTTCTGATGAGGCCACATCACACAGCCAGCACACGGGACAGGGCTGTATATGTGCCGCCGACAAGTGAGCCGGGGCCGTCCGGCTTCAGAGCCCCCAGAGGACGCCCGCCGGGAAATCAAAGGCCACAGAACGTGAAAAGCATCTGAATGTCTCCACCTCAGATGTGCACCCTGGGGACACACCTAGACATAGTGATAGAGCTAGGAGGGCCAAGCACGTTGAGAATCACTGAGGGTACAGGGGACGTTGGGGGTGAGGGGATGTGGGAGGCGGCAGCACCATCGGGAGGGTGGGGAATTATAAAACACAACAAACACTTTTCTGCGCAACTAGTATGATGTCTCTGTCACTTTCTTCCCCAATGTGGGCTGACCTCCAACCCCTTGGCTATGGCGAGAACCCGATTTTGCCTATGAGCAGATCGGTTGTATTGCAAACTGTTTGGCACCTGGTGTGATTCTTGTTTTGTGCCTCTCCCACTATTCACCGGCCTCTTTTCGCTTGAGCGAGAGCTTAACAAGGCCGGAGAATCGGGCCCTTAGTCTCAGGACAGAAAATCCGGCTCCTGATCTCAGACGGCACAATGTTTGGTCTGCTCTAATTTGGCTCAGTGTCATTGGTTAAGGAAAGGGAATATCAGCCAAGATTTTGATTCCTATTCTCACTATGCAATGACGTTAGAGGTGTATGCAATTTCAGGAGTTCAAGAGTGGACACTGTCAAACTCGATTGATGTACTTCCCATGATCAAGTATATCTCTAAGAGGCCTACTGCCTACCCACACAAGAACAAACACTGGGACGATGTATATTTTTCCTATTGAAAAACCAATGCCTACACATAATAAGATGGGATAAAATTCACAAGAGTAGCTTTAGATCTATTGTCCGTGTTACTGAGGTGCAGTGAAAAGTATTGTTCTGCATGCAGTCCAGACAGATCATTCCATACATGGAAAAGATATAGATACAATAAATACATAATGTAAATACATAGACATAAACGTTGTGTGAAGCATATGGGGCGCAATTCTCCGCACTCACGACGGTGCGGAGAATAGCGGGGGTCGTAAATTTTTACGGCCACGCTAGTCCGACGCCCTCCCGCTATTCTCCCCCCCCCCCCCACGCCCAATTCCCGACACGAATCGCTGCCGCCCGTTTTTTTACGGCCAGCAGCGATTCTCAGCTGGCCGATGGGCCGAATTCCAAGCCTTTTAAGGCTGTTTTTTACGAACGGCAAACACACCTGGTCTGGCCGTTCGTAAAAACGGCCGTAAAGTCCCGATCTTGGCAACCATAGCACCGATTGGCACGGCAGTACCACGGCCGTGCCAAGGGTGCCATGGGCCCGCGATCGGTGGGCACCGATCGCGGGCAGCGGGTCCGATTCCCGCGCACTCTTTGTCCTTCCGCCGCCCCGCTGTATCACTTCGCGGGGCGGCTGAGGGGCATCCCGGCCCGCGCATGCGCGGGTTTCGCGCAATGCGCGATGACGTCATCCGCGCATGCGCGGGTTGGAGTCTTCCAATCCGCGCATGCGCGGCTGACGTCATGTGACGCGTCAGCCGGCGCAAACTCGGGCAAGCGGGCTTAACGAAATTCGTTAAGCCCGCGATGCCGGAGTTCACGGCTGCGGCATACTAGCCCCGATCGGGGACCAGAATCGTTTCCCGGTCGGGGAGGGGGAGGCTGGCGTCAAACCTGCCCGGTTTTGACGCCAGCCTTACGATTTCTCCCTGTCTGGGAGAATCGCGCCCCATGGAGTTTAGTGCTACCACAGTAAAGAAGAAGCGTAGACAAAATCTGTTCCGTCCATAAGAGGGTCATTCAGGAGTCAGATAACAGCGGGGAAGCAGCTGTTTTTGAATCTGTTGGTGCATGTTCTCAATCTTTTGTATCTTGCACACGATGGAAGAGGTTGGAAAAGGGAATAAGCCAGGTGGGAGGGGTCTTTTATTATGCTGTCCGTTATCCCAAGACAGCGGGAGGTATAGACAGAGTCAATGGATGGGAGGTGGGTTTGTGCGATGGACTGGGCTGTGTTCACAACTCTCTGCAGTTTCTTATGGTCTTGGGCCAAGCAGTTGCCATACCAGACAGTGATGCAGCCAGATAGGATGATTTCTATGGTGCATCTGTAAAAATTGGTAAGAGTCAATGTGGACATGCCAAATTTACTTAGTTTCCTGAGGATGTATAACTGCTGTTGTGCTTTCAAGGTCGTGGCATCAACGTGGGTGGACCAGGACAGATTGTTGGTGATTTGTACAACCAGGAATTTGAAGCTGTCAACCATCGCCACCTTGGCACCATTGATACAAGCAGGGGTGTGTATGATACTTTGCTTCCTGAAGTTGATGACCAGCTCATAGTTTTGCTGAAATTGAGGGAGAGATTGTTGTCATTGCACCATGCCACTAGGTTTTCTATCTCTCTCCTGTACTCTGACTCATCATTGTTTGAGATCCTACCCACTATGGTCATGTCGTCAGCAAACTGGTAGATAGAGTTGGAGCCAAATTTTGCCACACACAGTCATGTGTGTATAAGGAGTATAGTAGGGGGCTCAGTACGCAGCCTTGTGGGGCCCCGGTATTAAGGACTATGTGGAGGAGTTGTCATTGTTTATCCTTACTGATTGTGGTCTGTGGGTCAGGAAGTCGAGGATCCAGTTGCAGAGATAGGAACCAAGTCCTAGGTTTTGGAGCTTTGATATGAGCTTGGCTGGGATTATGGTGTTGAAGGCTGAGCTGTAGTCAATGAATATGAGTCTGACGTAGGAGACCTTGTTGTCGAGATACTTCAGGGATGAGTGTAGAACCAGGGACAAAGCGTCTGCTGTGGACCGGTTGTGGTGGTATGCAAATTATAGTGGATCAAGGCAGTCCGGAAATATGGAGGTGTTGTGTCTCATGACCAACCTCTCAAAGCACTTCAAAATGATAGATGTCAAAGTCACCGGATGGTAGCCCTTGAGTCATGTTGCCTGGTTCTTCTTTGGCACCGGGTATAATGGTTGTCTTCTTGAAGCAGGTGGGAAATTCAGAACGGAGTAAAGAGAGGTTGAAAATATCGGCGAACACATCTGCCAGTTGGTCCGCACAGAGATCCCATCAGGACCCGGCGCTTTCCATGGATTCACTTTCAAGAAGGTTGATCTGACTTTGGAAGCTGTGATGCTGGGTATGGGTGTGTCCGCGGCTGCTGGGGCAGTTGACAACAGTTTGTTGGCTTTCTGCTCAATACAAGCATAAAGTGCATTGAGTTCATTGGAGAGGGGTGCGCTGCTGCCAGAGATTCTACTCGGCTTTGTTCTGTAATATACAAGGATAAAATATAAGTTTGTCCTGGGCTTGCAATTAGGATATCTGGAAATATTTTAGTGTATGATTTGGTTGATTTCATTTCAGCTTCATCACAAGAAATTTTTCACTTGTGTCACCATGAACCAATACATGTTAACCGATTTTCCTTATTTCCCACCAGGAATAACTGCTTTTTCATTGCTGACAATCCATTTGTACCTATTCAAGGTACAAAGCCTCTCTGAGTCTCAGTTTACATTAAGGGTGATTCAGTTCTATTAATGCCTTCTGGCCTTCACCTCTCACCTTCCATCCGCTATCCCATGTCCCCTCCATGCCCCTCATATCTCCTATGCTCCTTCCATGCCCCTCCTATCTGCCCCCCCCCCCCCCCCCCCCCCCCCCGCCATGCATGCTTACCCAGATGTCAACTTACCCAGCATCCATTAGGTACAGGACTCATGAATCTTAAAATAACATAAGCAAGTCTTTGAAATGCTCATGAAATTATTCAAAATCAGGCATTTAAAATACCCTTTGAAAAAAGTTTGCTCCTTATAATTTCATAAATTGAGAAACACAGATGGTGAAAGTCCTCATGAAGAAATCTTTAACACACAAATAAACATACAGGCATTGAAAAAACACTTAAAATATCAAGTTGTTACAAGATAATAAAACTGTCAATCAAAACAAAGCTACCAATTCCCTTTCCAGCTCTTTAAACAGACTCTCCTATTGGTCAGTCCGAGAGCTCAAAGTGGGTCTAAATGTCCAATCTATATTGGAATTGGCAAGGTTGCCGTTCTGGATGGGAACTGGCTACACATACACTTTTATTGCAGCAGCAAAAATTGCCAATAAAGGGAATAGGGGCAAGAATCCTGGAATTGGGTCCTGTCGTTCATTCAAAATGGAGTCTTTAAAATGGAGGCCCACCTTCGTCTGATATTGTCAAAGCAATGAAAAAAATGGGCCTATGGTTGCTTTGATTAATCTCTTTGGTTTAACATCATTGCCACTGATTCACACCTACTACTCATCTGTTTTTAGTCTTCAAGTGGGTGTACAGTCCAAGTCAAAAGAAGGCATTGTTGGCTGCAGTTGGGACATTGTAGACCATTATTCGTGGATGCAGGAGTTAGTGCTGCTGCTGCTTCCTACAATGTTCCTTTTCAATGGAAATCTGAAGTCATAGCTCTTCAAATTTCAATGCTCCAATATGGAATCGTTGGCACCAAATATTTTGATTACATGCAGACTACTCCGTTATTGAGTTCAATCTAATAAAAATGATGCCTCGCCTGAATCTGAATATTTGCTGCCTGACAAGTCTACTGGCTCAATCAAGCTTTTCATACACTGTGCTTTTTGGGCAGCAACCATCATCCAATTCAACAAAATGGCTGAGTTATCATGATCGATGTCACTTGAGCAGTGCCACAGTATGTTCTGTGTTTGAAAGCTGCAGTACTTTTGTGTTGGTGACCTTATGCAACCAATAGATCCTGAGAATCTTTCTCATGCAGCGCACAAGAAATTAGTTAAATCTGCATTCCTGTTTCTGATCTAAAGTCTAAGTCCCAGCATAAGTCAGAAGTCGACTAAACATGCAAGCATGATAGATTCTTTGTTACATGGTAAATATGAATTTTGCATTTCTCTGCACTCTTGTCTTAAGCTTTCCAAATGCCGCAGCAGGACTACCAATAAGAATTGATATCACCTCATCGCATTTTATGACACCTAGGAGAAGACACGATCTACATTTTTCAGTTCAGTGTTGTTTAGTTGTATCGCTGCTTCGAACTGGCAACTTGAGTCATGGCCATTGCCTTTTGCAGGTTGATCATAATCCCAAATCTCTCTGCAGCAGTTGAGAAGGCATTAGAACATAGAACATAGAACATTACAGCGCTGTACAGGCCCTTCGGCCCTCGATGTTGCGCCGACCTGTGAAACCACACTAAAGCCCATCTACACTATTCGCTTATCATCCATATGCCTATCCAATGACCATTTAAATGCCCTTAGTGTTGGCGAGTCCACTACTGTTGCAGGCAGGGCACTCCACACCCTTACTACTCTCTGAGTAAAGAACCTACCTCTGACATCTGTCCTATATCTATCTCCCCTCAATTTAAAGCTATGTCTCCTCATGCTAGACATCAGCATCCGAGGAAAAAGGCTGTCACTGTCCACCCTTTCTAATCCTCTGATCATCTTGTATGCCTCAATTAAGTCACCTCTTAGACTTCTTCTCACTAATGAAAACAACCTCAAGTCCCTCAGCCTTCCCTCATAAGATCTTCCCTCCATACCAGGCAACATCCTTGTAAATCTCCTCTGTACCCTTTCCAATGCTTCCACATCCTTCCTATAATGCGGCGACCAGAATTGCACGCAATACTCCAAATGTGGCCGCACCAGAGTTTTGTACAGCTGCAACATGACGTCATGGCTCCGAAACTCAATTCCTCTACCAATAAAAGCTAACACACCGTACGCCTTCTTAACAACCCTCTCAACCTGGGTGGCAACTTTCAGCGATCTATGTACATGGACACCGAGATCTCTCTGCTCATCCACACTACCAAGAATCTTACCATTAGCCCAGTACTTTGTCTTCCTGTTATTCCTTCCAAAATGAATCACCTCACAGTTTTCTGCATCAAACTCCATTTGCCACCTCTCAGCCCAGCTCTGCAGCTTATCTATGTCCCTCTGTAACTTCCGCACTGTCCACAACTCCACCGACTTTAGTGTCATCTGCAAATTTACTCACCAATCATTCTGCGCCCTCCTCTAGGTCATTTATAAAAATGACAAACAGCAGTGGCCCCAAAACAGATCCTTGTGATAAACCACAAGTAACTGGACTCCAGTCTGAACACTTCCCATCAACCACCGCCCTTTGTCTTCTTCCAGCTAGCCACTTTCTGATCCAAACTGCTAATCACCCTGAATCCCATGCCTCCGTATTTTCTGCAATAGCCTACCGTGGGGAACCTTATCAAACGCTTTACTGAAATCCATATACACCACATCAACTGCTTTACCCTCATCCACCTGTTTGGTCACCTTCTCAAAGAACTCAATAAGGTTTGTGAGGCACGACCTACCCTTCACAAAACCGTGTTGACTATCTCTAATCAAATTATTCCTTTCCAGATGATTATACATCCTATCTCTTATAAACCTTTCCAAGACTTTGCCCACAACAGAAGTAAGGCTCACTAGTCTATAGTTACTGGGGTTGTCTCTACTCCCCTTCTTGAACAAGGGGACAACATTTGCTATCCTCCAGTCTTCTGGCACTATTCCTGTAGACAAAGGTGACTTAAAGATCAAAGCCAGAGGCTCAGCAATCTCCTCTCTAGCTTCCCAGAGAATCCTAGGATAAATCCCATCCGGCCCAGGGATCTTATCTATTTTAACTCTTTCCAGAATTGCTAACACCTCCTCCTTATGAATCTCAAGCCCTTCTAGTCTAGTAGCCTGTATCTCAGTATTCTCCACGACAACATTGTCTTTTTACTGTGTGAATACTGACGAAAAATATTTATTTAGCACCTCACCTATCTCCTCGGACTCCACGCACAACTTCCCACTACTGTCCTTGACTGGCCCTACTCTTATCCTAGTCATTCTTTTATTCCTGACATACCGATAGAAAGTTTTAGGGTTATCCTTGATCCTACCTGCCAAAGACTTCTAATGTCCCCTCCTGGCTCTTCTTAGCTCTCTCTTTAGGTCCTTCCTAGCTAACTTGTAACTCTCGAGCACCCTAACTGAACCTTCACATCTCATCTTTACATAAGCCTCCTTCTTCCTCTTGACAAGTGTTTCAACTACTTTAGTAAACCACGGTTCCCTCGCTCAACCACTTCCTCCCTGCCTGACAGGTACATACTTATCAAGGACACGCAGTATCTGTTCCTTGAACAAGGTCCACATTTCCATTGTGCCCATCCCCTGCAGTTTCCCTCCTCATCTGATGCATCCTAAGTCATGCCTCATCGCATCATAATTGCCTTTCCCCCAGCTATAACTCTTGCCCTGCGGTATATACCTATCCCTTTCCATCACTAAAGTAAACATAATCGAATTGTGGTCACTATCACAAAAGTGCTCACCTACCTCCAAATCTAACACCTGTCCTGGTTCATTACCCAGTACAAAATCCAATATGGCCTTGCCTCTCATTGGCCTACCTACATACTGTGTCAGGAAACCCTCCTGCACACATTGGACAAAAACGGACCCATCTAAAGTACTCAAACTATAGCGTTTCCAGTCAATATTTGGAAAGTTAAAGTCCCCCATAACAACTACCCTGTTATTTTCGCTCCTATCCAGAATCATCTTTGCAATCCTTTCCTCTATATCTCTGGAATTTTTTGGAGGCCTATAGAAAATCCCTAACAGGGTGACCTCTCCTTTCCTGTTTCCAACCTCAGCCCATACTACCTCAGTAGACGAATCCTCATCAAACGTCCTTTCTGCCACCGTAACACTGTCCTTGACTAACAATGCTACCCATCCCCCTCTCTTACCACCTTCCCTGAGTTTACTGAAATATCTAAGCCCGGCACCTGCACCAACCATTCCTGTCCCTGCTCTATCCATGTCTCCAAAATGGCCACAACATCGAAGTCCCAGGTACCAACCCATGCCGCAAGTTCACCCACCTTATTCCGGATGCTCCTGGCATTGAAGTAGACACACTTTAAACCACCTTCCTGCCTGCCGGTACACTCCTGCAACTTTGAAACCTTACTCATGACCTCACTACTCTCAACCTCCTGTATACTGGAGCTACAATTCAGGTTCCCAATCCCCTGTTGAACTAATTTAAACCCTCCCGAAGAGCATTAGCAACTCTCCCCCCCTCCCACCCCCCCCCCCCCCTCCCACCACCACCACCCCCCCCCCCCCCCCCCCCCCCCCCCCCGGGTTATTGGTACCCCTCTGGTCCAGGTGTAGACCATCCCGTTTGTAGAGGTCCCACCTACCCCCGAATGAGCCCCAATTATCCAGGAGTCTGAAACCTTCCCTCCTGCACCATCCCTTGTAGCCATGTGTTCAACCTGCTCTCTTCTCCCTATTCCTCTCGTCTGCTAGCACGTGGCACGGGTAACACCCAGAGATAATAGCTCTGTCAGAATCAACTGCATCCTTCAGTTGAATGCAACACAAAAGCTGCATCATCAGCAAACAATAGTTCATAGCATCAGAACATGTCTACCTTTGGCCTTTGCTCTCAATCTACTACCTTCACCATTGGGTCATCAAAAATATATGAGACAAACATACACTATTTGTTTAAAAGCTATTTTCCCACACCTATTTCCAGTCCTTGGAAAATAAACTTCTAAATAAAATATGAAGGTCAGAGACAAATGCACGATCTGAGGTTGCAGTTAGGGCGAAGGTCCCTCTTTGTAGTTTTATAGCCTAGGGTCAAATTGAACCAACATCTAGAAGATCAACAATCAATGATCTGTGGACATACAGTTTGAGTTGACAGTGTGGAGCGAGAGATTGATAGTCAAAGAGTTCTTTGTGAAGAGGATGTTCAGTAGGGGATTTGATGCAGAGGGGAAGGAGTGTTACTTTTTTCTTTTGCCTCCAGTCTCTAACAAGGGTTTTTTCTTTCATTTTCCATGCAAGGAAATTGGTATAATTTAAAATGATAGGCTTGCAGACCACAAAGCTACTGACAACCAGGAGCTTTATTGGAAAGGTGTGGTTACTCTACAGGCTATACGTATATAGACTGCCCATTCGCCCAGCGGTAAATAGTCATGATGTCCCAATACATCCTCGTGATTGGAGTCATTAAAGGGCCATGCTCCATCTAGGAACAACATGAATACACAACACTTTTCTCCCCTTTTATATCAGAGGTTCCTGCAATGGAACACAATATATCATTAACAATCAAAATTTACAATATAAACAATTAATAATTGCAAAATCAGTCGTTTAGACACTTCGGAGGATATTTATTTCTATGTGTTTGTCAGTGAACCTCAAGGTCTGCTTTATCGTGTTGACTGCAACCTCTGGTATTTTTGGTTTAGTTTGGACTTTGTCCATCGTTGTCTCAACTAGACGTTGACATGGTGTTCAGAGGTTGACTCGGAGTTGGTGTCCTCAACTGGAGTCCTGTCTTCCTGTTGCTGGTATTGTCAGGATCTCAGGAATGTCTCACTTTGCACAGCTTATTGCTTTCTCATAGAATTTACAGTGCAAAAGGAGGCCATTCAGCCCATCGAGTCTGCACCGGCTCTTGGAAAGAGCATCCTACCCAAGGTCAACTCCTCCACCCTATCCCGTAACCCAGCAACCCCACCCAACACTAAGGGCAATTTTGGACACTCAGGGCAATTTATCATGGCCAATCCACCTAACCTGCACGTCTTTGGACTGCAGACTCTCTGTTGATGCAGATCTTCATGTGCCTGGAGTAGAGTGCAGGATGGAAATTGAGGTGCAGAGGTCAGCGCAGCCTGAAGAATGATCAGCCTGTGCTGCAGCAAATCAGAAGATTCTGTGGAGCTAGCCAGTCACAGACCACAGGTATACCAGCTGGGGAGCTACAGTGACTTTGCCACCTGACCAACTGGGAGAAATCATTTGGTGTACCTGCTCCTCATTCCTCCCCTACCTAAAAAGGGTGGATTCTGGTCCATTGACTGCAAATGGTTGTGGCCTAACAGTGAGCACACACCCTGTATGCTTCACCCGATGCCAGTGTTATGTAGTTACATTGTGTACCTTGCGTTGCCTATTATGTATTTTCTTTTATTTCCTTTTCTTCCCATGTACTTAATGATCTGTTGAGCTGTTCGCAGAAAAATACTTTTCACTGTACCTCGGTACACGTGACAATAAACAAATCCAAATCCAATCTTGATGCAAACTTTATTGGCTTCTCATCACCATTGGGCATTATGTGAGAAACCACTGCCCACACCACCCCATATGGTGATCCGTCGCAAGCCGATTGCAATGGTAACTTCAGATTAAAGTGTGCCAGGACTTCTGACTTTAGTGGTTCCTCTTTACCTTGTACGAAGGCCTTCGCGCACTTATCCCCGCCATTTCCATTTCCTGTTTTGACACAATAAATTGTGTAAAGCTTGAGAATAGTTCCTAGGTCAGGAACAAACCTTCTATAATAGTTTAGTAAGCCTAAAAAGAATTGAAGTTGATTGACGTTTTGAGGTGCAGGTGCTTCAGTTATGGCTTTTACTTCTGAACAATTTGTACAGTGTCTTTGCTTTTATGACATGCGCCACATACTCAATAGAGGATTTGAAGAATTCACATTTATCCTTTGTACTTGCAGTCCATAATCTTCTATTCTATGGTGTGTGGCATCAAAATGTTGAAGGTGCTCGTCTTCATTCTTTGCATAAAGATATCATCCAAGTAGCACTGGACTCCTTCCAGTCTGTTTAGAATTTGATCCATGGCACATTGGAACAACACAGGTGCAGGCATGATGCTAAAAATAGGTCTTCTATATCGGACTTGCCTTTGTGTGTCATGATTGTCAAATAATGAAAATGAAAATCGCTTATTGTCACGAGTAGGCTTCAAATGAAGTTACTGTGAAAAGCCCCTAGTCACCACATTCCGGCGCCTGTTATTGTTGTGAATCTGGATCCAAATTTGTTCCTCTACATCCTTGCCACTAGTTAGTGGTTATAGACTACACTGAGCGATATAATCAAACTTATTTTGTTCCTTAGCTCTAGCCAAACAGAATATCTCCTTGCCACAGAGTAAATGCTGGAAAATCTCAGCAGGATTGGCAGCATCTGTAGGGAGCGAAAAGAGCTAATGTGTCGAGTCCAGATGACCTTTGTCAAAGCTAAAAGACAGAGAAAGTGGGAAATATTTATACTGTGGAGGGAGAGAATGAAAGATGAGTCATAGCCACAGAAACCAAGGGAACAGGGTGCTAATTCCACAGAATTCACGGGGAAAGAGTGCTAATGGCAGTCCCCAGAGAGAACAAAAGGTGTGAAAGGCCAAACAGCAGAGAAGCTAACATCAGAGGGTAAACTGTGACAGATGTAGGGGAGAAGGGGGAAGCAAAGGGGAGAAAAGTTAAGGAAAGGGGGATAAGATAGGGGGGTTATATATATATATATATATAAAGAAAGACAAGAAAGAAAGAAATCGTAAAAGACAGTTAAAATGGGATGAAAACAAAGGGGTCGAGGTGGGGTAGAGATAATTATCTGAAGTTGTTGAACTCGATATTTAGACCGGAATAGCAGTAGCGCTCCTAACCAGGAAATTAGATGTTATTCCTCCAGTTTGCGTTGAGCTTCACTGGAACATTGCAGCAGGCCAAGGTAGACATGTGGGCATGGGAGCAGGGTCTAGTGTTAAAATGGCAAACAATAGGAAGGTCAGGATCCTGAATGCGCACAGACCGAAGGTGCTCAGCAAATCAATCACCCAGTCAGCGTTTGGTCTCTCTGATATAGAGGAGACCATATTTGGGAGAAGCGAATGCAATAGACAAAATTGAAAGAGGTGCAAGTGAAACGCTGCTTAACCTGGAATGAGCGCTTTTGGCCTGGGATGTTAAGCATGGAAGAGGTAAAGTGGCAGTTGTTACACGTTCTGCGATTACATGGGAAGGTGCTATGAGTGATGGTGAAGGAGTGGACTAGATTATCTCGGAGGGAACGGTCCATCTCAGACACTTCCCTTCCCTTACTTGACCTTTCTGTCTCCATTTCTGGCAATAGACTATCTACTAATACCCACTACAAGCCCACTGACTCACCTGGCTACCTTGTTAGTTAGCGCCCCTGCACATACTATTAAAGAAGAACCAGAAATGGGCATGGAAAGCGTCATAGGTTTAAACATTGCAGAGTGAATTGACAAATGTTAGCGACCAAACTGTTTGCACATTATGATCTACTCTTCATCACACGTGGTACCTCTCTATATGGCATTGGCATAGTGTTGTTATCACTGGTGGGACAATGGGACCGGACGGCCGATAGCTTACGCGCCCAGAACCCTGGCTGACACAGAGTGTCGCTATGCTTAAATTGAGAAGGAAGGACTGGCTATGATATTCAAAGCAAAGAAATTCGATAAGTATGTCTTTGGGCATCAGTTCATGGTGCTCGCGGACCACAATCCCTTACTTGGCCTTCCTAAAGAAGACAGGATGATACCACCAAAAGCCTTGGCCTGAATCCAATAACAGGCATTCCTGGTGGTGGATTATGAGTATACCTTTGACAATTGTCTAGGAGCACTGATCGCACATGCAGATGACCTCTGTTGACTTTCGCTGCCTGTAAGTCCTCCCCCCCGACCATGCCAGTAGCAGACTAAATCATATTGACATTGAATTTTATGGACACCCTACCCGCGGCAGCGGCACAAATATGCACGTGGACACAAAGGGACCCTACATTGGTGAAATTTAACCACATTGTGTCACATGGCAGCTACAGGGAAAACCCCTAGAGGAACTGCAGGGCTATCTGACAAAACAGCAGTGTGGAGGACGGCATTATCCTGTGGGAAACCCGCATGGTCATCCCACGGCCAGGTCAGTGCACGATCTTGCAAGATTTGCAAAGCGGACACCCGTGCATTTCCAAGATGAAGATGCTCACAAGGACTTGTGTAGGGCAAGGACTCAACAATGACATCAAGAGAATGGGAGTGGCCAGGCGCCCATGGGTGCACTTGCATGCCGACTTCGCCGGCTCCTTCATGGAGTCAATGTTTCTGCTCCTTATAAATGTCCACTGCTGCCTACCACATAAGATGATAGACATGTACCAAATGTCTTCCACCACCTTGTAAATTACCGTGGCGAAGTTGCACCAGTCCTTCAGCACCCATGGAATCCCAGAGGTGCATGTCACAGTAAAATGGTACTGCCTTTAACTGCGAGGAATTCCAGGCATTTATCCGCGCCAATGGGATGAAATATGTTCAAACCTCCCCATTCCACAAATCCTCCAATGGTCTGCTTGCCTTCATTGGCCGGGGCATTGAGTATAGGAATTGGCAAGTTATGTTGCAGCTGTATAGCTGCTTGGAATATAGTGTTCAATTCTGGTCACCACACGATCAGAAGGATGTGGAGGCTTTAGAGAGGGTGCAGAAGAGATTTACCAGGATGTTGCCTGGTATGGAGGGCATTAGCTATGAGGAACGGTTGAATAAACTCGGTTTGTTCTCACTGGAACGACGGAGGTTGAGGGGCGACCTGATAGAGGTCTTCAAAATTATGAGGGGCATAGACAGAGTGGATAGTCAGAGACTTTTTTTCCCAGTGTAGAGGGCTCAATTACTAGGGGGCATAGATTTAAGGTGCAAGAGGCAAGGTTTACAGGAGATGTACGAGGCAAGTTTTTTACACAGATGGTAGTGGGTGCCTGGAACTTGCTGGCAGAGAAGGTGGTAGAAGCAGAGACGATAGTGACATTTAAGGTGCATTTTGACAAATACATGAATAGGATGGGAATAGAGGGATACGGACCCAGGAAGTGTATAAGGTTTTAGTTTAGATTTTAGGCTTGGAGGTCCGAAGGGCCTGTTCCTGTGCTATACTTTTCTTTATTTTCTTTGTTTGTTTGTTTTGTCTGGCTGAGCGGGCTCCAGGTGTATAATAGGGCATGACAAACAGATTGCAGGTTCCATTGAAATAAAGCTGGCACAGTGTTTATTCAATTACCAAATCACAACTGGGGTAGCGCCGTTGGAATTACTGATGGGCTGATACCTCCAGACCCACCTAAGGTTAGCGTTCCTGATCCTTGGCGGGAAGGTAGAAAGGAAGCAGGACCTCCAGAAGTGGTGTCATGATCAATGGATGATCGACAGAGGTTTTAAACCAGGGGGTCACTGTTCATGTTGGGAATTCCGGTGTAGGTAACCAGTGCGTTCCAGAGATGATACTGGAGAGAATGGGACCAGTTTCACACACGGTCAGGACCAGAGAGTGGACCGTTCAAAAGCACATGGACTACCTCAAGAGCAGGGAGCCTGCCCCAGAGGAAGCCATGCAGATGAATCTGTACTTCGATTACACTGTCTGCAGACCTTTAGCTCGGGAGCACATCCCATCAGGAACCAATGTCTGCACCAGCAGGATGTGGACAGCTCAGCATCAGATATGAACACACAATCCCTTGTGCTCTCGGTGGACATTTCAATTAGAGATGGGCCCCCGATAGGGCCTCTTCGACATCCTACGCGGAAAATGTGCTCTCCGACATGGTACACACCCCTGACCCAGCCTCACAGCTGCTAGAAGCACAGCTATGGCCAAAACGGCAAAGGAGAACCCCTTTACGATCTGCTGCAGGGGAACCTTCGGCCTTGGTGGGGATGTAATGACCCTCACAAGATTCACGGGGACAACTCAATCGATCTCCCTGTGGGTCTCCTGGAATATGAGCTCATCTGTTAGTGGGTGGAGGCCTGGTCAAATGAGGCTCGTAAATCCGCCTTAGAAAAGCGGGCCCGGACTTGGACTGGCTTGATCTGTAGTCCCATTTGGGACCTTTGGACAGTAAATTGTGTTGCAGCCTTTACTTTGAGTTGGTCTACTCAATACTGTTTAGCTTATCTTCTTGGGCCTCTCGAGCTTTTATACCTGGGATGAACAAAACCGCACATAAATCCACAACAATGGCCTAACAAAGATCCTGTTTTAGTTCAGCATTACTACTGTGCTTTAAGTTTCATTGTTCCTCAATAACAAAGCCAAAGTTTCCGTTCAGCTTTTGTTCCAACCTTTTCTATTTACTGTGCTACATTTTAATTGCCTGTTTATCTACATGCCAAGGTCCTTCTGCTTCATCAAGCCACGTAAAATCTTCCCATTTAACCTATACTTTCTTTCCCTATTCTTTCTTTGAACATGTATTATCTCACAGCTTGTCTTTGTGAGGAAGCATTGCCCGAGGCTGCACGTACACAAGACACAATTCGAGTATCAACATGTATTATTTTAAAAAATGAGCTCATGAAGTACAAACAGGAAGAAAACAATAGAAAAAAAAGAGAACCTTTAAGTATGTATCTTGTTTCCAAGGCAGCAGTTCCGAACAGAAATGGATAGTGTAAACTAGACCTGAAAGGGCAGAGGAAAAGCATAATGGAAAATATCACTAATTTCCTTTGGTGAACTTGTGTGCTTTCAACCACCTTAATTGCTAGTTCAATATAAGCACCAGCAGAAGATCATAAATGCACAGTTCGTCGGGCACTTCCTTTGAAAGACTGTGGAATGTGAGTGGATAGCTCTTCACAGAATTGTTATGAATTGAGTTGTTTTGAACTGAGTAACTTTATTTGGACATATTCCAGATTGCAGTATAAACAATGATAGGGTCCCATCATTGTCAATAAATCAAACAAAATGCCCGGCTATTAAATTTCCATTCTTACATGCAGTTTGCATCGGACAAATTCTACTGAAACTGCAGTGCAGGGTTCAGCGCGGTTAACCATTTACTAGGAACCGGTTTGAAGAGATCACTTTACTGGCACTTATCAGCAAATAGTAAATGAGCCTCCATTTTTTCTCTCTTAAAAACTTCTCCTTTGCTATGCAACCAAGACCATTGAACATTCTTGTGTCAATATTTATTGTGGTGGAATGTGTTGCAAGAATGCTCCTGAACACAGGTGAAACACAACCTCTGGAATTAGCCTACAGGGAATAACTCTTTTACGGTTTATCAGCTCTGATCTTCTTAACAGTGCAAACAGAAAAGACTGGCTTATCCATACATGGAGACATTGATCTCTGACTGGTTGGAATGTCACATTACTGGCTAATACTTTGCTGACGAGTGTGTTTTGTATAAGCTCCATTGTCGCAGCCTTGCTTCGGGTCAGTATTTCATAGACCATGTCATCGAACGATGATGTCACTCTGCATTGTATAGTGATCCTTTTGTGCTTTTGGAATTCAGCAGCTTTGACTAGATACCAGATTTCTGTAATGGACTTTAACCATTTGCATTCAAGAGAATGTGAAATAAAATGCAGAGCAAGTACAAATCCGTGACCTCCCATCTATGGAACCAAACAGAGGCCATTTATTTGTTGAATGCAATGAGTTGAGGGCGTCTGAATACACTTATCACATTCACAATACACAATGCCACCACACACTGCTTGCTCCATGCTAAGTCAACCCTGCCAAGGAAACAGCACTTTTACTTCAGTAATATAAAAGCAAAATACTGCAGATGCTGGAGATCTGAAATGAAAGCCAAGTGCTGGAAAAAAGTGCAGCATATTTGGCAGCCTCTGGGGAGATGAATCAGTAAGAAGTCTTACAACCTCAGGTTAAAGTCCAAGATGTTTGTTTCAAACACTAGCTTTCGGAGCACTGCTCCTTCCTCAGGTGAATGAAGAGGTATGTTCCAGAAACATATATATAAACAAATTCAAAGGTGCCAGACAATGCTTCGAATGCGAGCCTTTGCAGGTAATTAAATCTTTACAGATCCAGAGATAGGGGTAACTCCAGGTTAAAGAGGTGTGAATTGTCTCAAGCCAGGACAGTTGGTAGGGATTCGCAAGCCCAGGTCAGATGGTGGGGGATGAATCTAATGCGACATGAATCCCAGGTCCCGGTTGAGGCCGCACTCGTGTGCGGAACTTGGCTATAAGTTTCTGCTCGGAGATTCTGCGTTGTCGTGCGTCCTGAAGGCCGCTTTGGAGAACGCTTACCCGGAGATCGGAGGCTGAATGCCCTTGACTGCTGAAGTGTTCCCGACTGGAAGGGAACATTCCTGCCTGGTGATAGTCGCGCGATGTCCATTCATTCGTTGTCGCAGTGTCTGCATGGTCTCGCCAATGTACCATGCTTCGGGACATCCTTTCCTGCAGCGTATGAGGTAGACAAAGTTGGCCGAGTCGCACGAGTATGTACCGCGTACTTGGTGGGTGGTGTTCCCACGTGTAATGGTAGTATCCATGTCGATGATCTGGTATGTCTTGCAGAGATTGCCATGGCAGGGTTTTGTGGTGTCGTGGTTGCTGTTCTGAAAGCTGGGTAGCTTGCTGCAAAGAATGGTTTGTTTGGGATTGCGCAGTTGTTTGAAGGCAAGTAGTGGGGGTGTGGGGATGACCTTGGCAAGATGTTCATCTTCATCGATGATGTGTTGACCACTGTGAAGAAGATGTCGTAGTCTCTCCGCTCCGGGAAAGTACTGGACGACGAAGAGTATTCTGTTGGTTGTGTCTCGTGCTTGTCTTCTGACGAGGTCGGTGCGGTTTTTTGCTGTGGCGCGTTGGAACTGTCGATCGATGAGTCGCGCGCCATATCCTGTTCGTACGAGGGCATCTTTCAGCATCTGTAGATGTCTGTTACGCTCCTCCTCGTCTGAGCAGATCCTGTGTATACAGAGGGCTTGTCCATTGGGGATGGCTTCTTTAATATTTTTAGGGCGGAAGCTGGAGAAGTGAAGCATCGTGAGGTTATCCGTGGGCTTGCGGTAAATCGAAGTGCTGAGGTGACCTCCTTGATGGAGGTCGATGCATCTGGTGTATAACGTCGGTTGAAGATCCTGTGCGGTGAGAAGGTCTTGTTCAAACTTGTGCATGAAGATGTTGGCATATTGAGGTGCGAATTTGGTCCCCATGGCTGTTCCGTGCGTCTGGATGAAGAACTTGTTGTCGAAGGTGAAGACGTTGTGATCCAGAATGAAGCGGATGAGTTGCAGAATTGCGCCTGGAGATTGGCAGTTGTCGGTGTTGAGTACTGAGGCTGTTGCAGCAATGCCGTCGTCATGGGGGATGCGGTGTAGAGTGCCGAGACGTCTATTGTGACGAGGAATGTTCCTGGTTCAACTGGTCCATGGGTGCTGAGTTTCTGTAGGAAGTCCGTCGTGTCGCGACAGAAGCTGGGCGTACCTTGTACAATGGGTTTCAAGATGCTCTCGATGTAACCAGAGAGGTTCTAACACAGGGTCCCATTGCCTGAAATGATAGGTCGGCCTGGTGTGTTCACCTTGTGTATTTTTGGGAGGCAGTAGAGATCTACAATGCGGGGAGTACATGGGATGAGAGCACGTAGGGTGCTCTGAAGGTCTGGATCCAAGGTTTTGATCAGTCTGTTGAGTTGGTGCATATGTTCTTTGGTCGGTTCTGCGGGTAACTGTCTGTAGTTTTCCTGGTTGTTGAGTTGTCGGTATACTGCTTTGCAGTAGTCCATTCTGTTGCGTATGACAGTGGCCCCTCCTTTGTCTGCTGGTTTGATGACGATGTTGTGGTTGATCTTGAGAGCGCGAATGGAGTTGCGTTGTGCTTGGGTGACGTTCGGGACTGTCTTGTGAATGTGACTGATAAATCTGGCATTGACGCGACTCCTGACGACTTGGGCATACATGTCGAGTCTAGGGCAGTGGCCTTCCGGAGGGGTCCAATTCGACTCTTTCCTCTTCGGTTGCTGCACCGCAGATCTCTCGGTCTGCCGTTTCGGTTCATTGGTAGTCTCCTTGGGTTCGCTGTCGGCCTCTTGTGGTCTGTGGAAGAATTCCTGGAGCCTCATTGGCCTGATGAATTCCTCCGTGTCTGCCGCGAGACTGATGGGGTCCATTTTGGTGGTGGTGCAGAAATTGAGCCCTCTGCTGAGGACTTCGATTTCGTCTGGTTGGAGGGTGTAGTCCAACAAGTTCACAATAGATTTCCCTGTATTGTTTTCTACTGTGGTACCGGGGTAGGCTTAGTTGCTGCTGGTGGTGATGCCAAGTTTCTCAAGCTTCCTGTTCTTGGTGTGCATATAGGTGGCATAGTATCATTGTCTCATCTGTTTGGCAGTGTTCTGCAGCTGGTCTGCTGCGCCCGAGCGCAAGTTGAGAATATGGCCTCTATCTTCATTCCCAGGTTGCGTCATCTGCTGTAGAGCTGGCGTACGAGGTGGTTCAGGAGTGTGAGAGAGGTGTGACGGCAGAGTCTCTCAGCGTAGTCTGTGTTGTAGGTCGACTTGAGTGGGTTTGTGACCTGTAGCCCTTTTGGGATCTTGTCTGCTTTCTTGCATCTTTGTAGAAACTTAATGTGCGATCTTCCTAGAGATCCTCTCCACTTTGAGCCGGCAGTTTGCGGTGTCGATGGTAGTCATGATGTGGAGATGCCGCCGTTGGACTGGGGTGAGCACAGTAAGAAGTCTTACAACACCAGATTAAAGTCCAACAGGTTTGTTTCAAACACTAGCTTTTGGAGCACTGCTCCTTCCTCGGGTGAATGAGATGAAACAGAGTTAACGTTTCAAGGCAAATCACTCTTCTTCAGACTTTTGCTTCAGGAAGTGGGCCTGTTGTCCTAATTCCATTAGCACTGCCCTGTTTACAGTTTATGGTCATGTAGTTGAATATCTTTGCTCATCATTTTGTGACAGCAGCAATTGCGCAAGGTGCTCCACGAAGCAAAGGACACCCTGCGAGGAGATGAAGATGGGAAACCGAGGGATTGGATTGGATTTGTTTATTGTCACGTGTACCGAGGTATAGTGAAAAGTATTTTTCTGCGAGCAGCTCAACAGATCATTAAGTACATGGGAAGAAAAGGGAATAAAAGAAAATACATAATAGGGCAACACAAGATATACAGTGTAACTACATAAGCACTGGCATCGGATGAAGCATACAGGGTGTAGTGTTAATGAGGTCAGTCCATAAGAGGGTAATTTAGGAGTCTGGTGACAGTGGGGAAGAAGCTGTTCTTTAGTCTGTTCGTGCGTGTTCTCAGACTTCTGTATCTCCTGCCCGATGGAAGAAGTTGGAAGAGTGAGTAAGCCGGGTGGGAGGGATCTTTGATTATGCTGCCCACTTTCCCCAGGCAGCAGGAGGTGTAGATGGAGTCAATGGATGGAAGGCAGGTTCGTGTGATGGACCGGGCGGTGTTCATGACTCTGAAGTTTCTTGCGGTCCTGGGCTGAGCAGTTGCCATATCAGACTGTGATGCAGCCCGATAGGATGCTTTCTATGGTGCATCTGTAAAAGTTGGTAAGGGTTAATGTCGACATGCCAAATTTCCTTAGTTTCCTGAGGAAGTATAGGTGCTGTTGTGCTTTCTTGGTGGTAGCTTCGACGTGGGTCGACCAGGACAGATTTTTGGAGATGTGCACTCCTAGGAATTTGAAACTGCTAACCCTCTCCCCCTCGGGCCCGTTGATGCTGACAGGGGTCTGTACAGTACTTTTCTTCCTGAAGTCAATGACCAGCTCTTTAGTTGTGCTGGCATTGAGGGAGAGATTGTCGCTACACCACTCCACTAGGTTCTCTATCTCCCTCCTGTATTCTGATTCATCGTTATTCGAGATCCGGCCCACTATGATCATATCGTCAGCAAACTTGTAGATGGAGTTGGAACCAAGTTTTGCCACGCAGTCGTGTGTGTACAGGGAGTAGAATAGGGGGCTAAGTACGCAGCCTTGCGGGGCCTCGGTATTGAGGACTATTGTGGAGGAGGTGTTGTTGTTCATTCTTACTAATTGTGATCTGTTGGTCAGAAAATCGAGGATCCAGTTGCAGAGTGGAAAGCCAAGTCCTAGGTTTTGGAGCTTTGATATGAGCTTGGCTGGGATTATGGTGTTGAAGGCGGAGCTGTAGTCAATAAATAGGAGTCTGATGTAGGAGTCCTTGTTTTCGAGATGCTCTAGGGATGAGTGTAGGGCCAGGGAAATGGCATCTGATGTGGACCGGTTGCAACGGTATGCGAATTGCAGTGGATCAAGGCGTTCTGGGAGTATGGAGGTGATGCGCTTCATGATCAACCTCTCGAAGCACTTCATTACGACTGAAGTCAGGGCCACCGGGCGGTAGTCATTGAGGCACGTTGCCTGGTTCTTCTTTGGTACCAGTATGATGGTGGTCTTCTTGAAGCAGATAGGGACCTTGAAGTGGAGTAGGGACAGGTTAAAGATGTCTGTAAATACCTCTGCCAGCTGGTCCACGTAGGCTCTGAGTGCACGACCAGGGATCCCATCCGGGCCCGTCGCCTTCCGAGGTTTCACTTTCAGGAAGGCCGATCTGACTTCGGAAGCTGTGATGGTGGGTATGGGTGAATTATGGGCTGCTGTGGGGCACTGGGGAACAGGAGGGAATTAGAGGCTGGAGGAACTTTTTATGCCACCAATAGTAGTGTCTTGAAATTGTACTGCTAAACTATAGTAATACAAATAACTCTCAATTTCCCCTCATAACCTCAATTAGTAACTCACTGTTGATCTATGTAACATGTAGCAATAGGTATAGCGTCTCAAAATCCTGTAGTAATAATCCCACAATTTCCTGATATTCACCCTTGTGCAAAACTACAGCCTGAATCCCTCTGCACTGAACAAGGCGTGGGCAGGAGTTAGGAACTCTAAACTGGTAATCACTGTAAGAGACAGTCTGTACGCAGCCTCAGCATGTCAAAACTGATCAACGAAGGCTGACCTCAATTAAATAAAGACAGAAACATAAAGAGGAGGCAGTATTTGGAGGACTTCACATGCATACATTGTCCTCTAAATAACGCAGTACCAGCATTTCTGAAGTTTAGGAAGTTCGAGTGACACAAGTATTAGTGAGGAGCTGAAGGAAATTAGTGTTAGTAGAAAAATGGTTTGGGTGAAATTAATTAGATTGAAGGCGGATAAAACTCCAGGCCTGATGATCTTCATCCCAAAGTACTGGCCCTAGAAATAATAGATCCATTGGTGGTCATTTCCCAAAATTCTTTGAACTCTGGAATGGTTCCTACAGATTGGAGGCTGGAGAATATAACCCCGTTACAAAAAGGGAGGTAGAGAGAAAACAGGGAACTATAGACCAGTGAGCATCACGTCGGTAATAGGGAAGTTGATGGAATCCATCAAGGATTTCATAGCACAGCATTTGGAAAGCACTGGTATAATCAGATAAAGTCAACATGGTTTACAAAAGGGAAATCATGCTTGACAAATCTACTAGAATTCTTTGAAGATGTAACTTGCAGAGTTGACCAGGGAGAACCGGTGGAAGCGGTCTATTTCGACGTTCAGAAGGCTTTCGATAATGTCTCACATTAATATGTAAAGTTAAAGCGCATAGGATTGCAGGTCATGTCTTGAGATAGATAGAAAGCTGGTTAACAGACAGCAAGCAAAAACGGGTCTTTTTCTGATTGACAGGCAGTGACTAGTGATGTACTGCAGGATCTGTGCCAGGACCCCAACTGTTCACAATTATATATTAATCATGTGGACGAGGGAACTAAATGTATGACCTCCAAATTTGCAGATGATACCAAGTTGGGTGGGAGGGTGAGCTGTGAGGGATGGAGAGATGTTTCAGTGGGATTTGGACAGGTTGAGTGAGTGGGCACATGCATGGCAGGTGCAATATAATGTGAATAAATGTGAGGTTGTCTGCTTCAATACTAAAAATAGGAAGGCAGATTAATATTTGAATGGGAGGGCAGCACGGTGGCGCAGTGGGTTAGCCCTGCTGCCTCACAACGCCGAGGCCCCAGGTTTGATTCCGGCTCTGGGTCACTGTCCGTGTGGAGTTTGCACATTCTCCCCGTGTTTGCGTGGGTTTCACCCCCACAACCTAAAGATGTGCAGGGTAGGTGGATTGGCCATGCTAAATTGCCCCTTAATTGGAAAAATGAATTGGGTACTCTAAATTTTTTTTAAAAATTATTTGAATGGGTGTAAATTGAGAGAGGTGGCATTGTGGTTAGCATGAAGGACAACTCCAGGGTCCCTAGTTCAATTCCCGGCTTGGGCCACTGTCTGTGTGGAGTCTGCACGTTCTCCTCCGGTTTCCTCCCACACATCCCGAAAGGCATGCTATTAGGTAATTTGGACATCCTGAATTCTCTCTCTGTGCACCCAAACAGGCGACTAGGTGCTTTTCACCGTAACTTCATTGCAGTGCTAATGTAAGCCTACTTGTGACAATAAAGATTATTAAATAATCAGCAACCTCTTGATGTCCGTGTGCATCACTCACTGACAGTAAGCACGCAGGTACAGCAGGCAGTAAAGAAGGAAAATGGTATGATGGCCTTCATAGCGAGAGGATTTGAGTATAGGAATAGGAATGTTTTACTGCGATTGTATAGGGCATTGGCGAGGCCACACCTGGAGTATTGTGTGCCGTTTGGGTGTCCTTATCAGAGGAAGGATGTTACTGCTATGGAGGAAGTGCAGTGAAGGTTTACCAGGCTGATTCCTGGGATGGCGGGACTGTTATATGAGGAGAGACTAAGTCGGTTAGGATTATATTCAGTGGAGTTCAGAAGAGTGAGAGAGGATCTCATAGAAACTTATAAAATTTTAACAGAATTAGACAGGGTAGATTCAGAAAGAATGTTTCTGATGGTGGGGGAATCCAGAACCAGGGGTCATAGTTTGAGGATAAGGTGTAAACCTTTTAGAACTGAGGTGAGGAGAAATCTCTTCACACAGAGAAGGGGTGAATTCACTACCACAGAAAGTAGTTGAGGCCGAAACGTTGTGTAATTTCAAGAAGGAGTTAGTTTTAGCTCTTGGGGTTAAAGGAATCAAGGTATTTGGGGGGAAGACGGGATCAGGGTATTGAACTTGATGATCAGCCATTATTATAATGAATGGTAGAGCAGGCTCGAAGGGCCGAATGACCTCTCCTCCTGCTTCTATTTTCTATGTATGTTTCTATGTATTTCTCAACCCCACTAAATGGACATTGTCTCAGCAAAGGTGAGTTTATAAAGGGCAATATGATGCAGAATCATTTGATAAAGTCAACCCTCCACACTGGATTTCAGTTCAGGTCGAAGACACCAGCCAGCCCCATCTTACTATGTGGCAGCTGGAGACACCATGGGCGGGATTCTCCCACAATTGGCGGGATGGCCCGACGCCGGCGCCAAAAACGGCACAAACCACTCCAGCATCAGGCCAACCAGAAGTTGCCGAATCCTCCTCAGTTCCGGGGGCTAGGCCGGCACCGGAGGGGTTGGCATTGCACCAACCGGCGGTGAAGAGCCGGCGTGAGTTGGCGCATGCGGAGACCGGCTGGCGTGTTCCTGTGCATGCGCAGACCGGCTGGCGTGTTCCTGTGCATGCGCAGGGGGGTTCTTCTCCGCACTGGCCATGGCAGAGCCCTACAGAGACCGGCGCGGAAGGAAGGAGTGCCCCCACGGTACAGACCCGCCCGCAGATTGGTGGGCCCCAATCGCGGCCAGGCCACCGTGGGGGGCCTCCCCGGGGACGGATGCCCCCGCATCCACCCAAGGACTCCACTAGATGCCTACCAGCCAGGTCCTGCCGTGTAGGACAATGTCGATTTCACGCAGGCGGGACTGGCCAGGAACTGACAGCCACTCGGCCCATCGGGGCCCGGAGAATTGCCCCGACCGCCATGGCGTAAATCCCGCCCCCGCCCGAAAACCGATGCCGGAGAATACGGCAGCCAGCATCGGAGCGGTGGGACAGGATTCACGCCGCCCCCTGGGGATTCTCCGACCCGGCGGGGGGTCAGAGAATTCCACCCCATGTTACCACAGCATTGCAACAGGACATTTGAACTGCGGAGAACTTGTGATTTTTTAACAGCAGTACCTCAGAGATCCATATCCCATTTTGGACTCTCATGGAGTATTGGTAACCCAGCTCTGTGTAAGTAGTGCAAGTGATGCTACTTAATTTTCACCATCACTATCACTTCCTATGGTAAGAGCTGAGTAAATCCCAATTATCTCTATGGTGTTTTTCTCAAAGAGCTGAGGGGCTTAAAGGTGAGGATGTCCATAGGTTTTCGAGTTGTGCTTGTGGATAATCACTGTTAGGAGAGCTGAATAACCATACAAAATATGAAACGATAACCTCCAATAAAGAGAAAGCACTGTAGGAATATATCACTTTGAGAGGTAAATTGCACTGATGCTCATGGTGGGAAAGGAAGCCAATATCTTACAGTCTCCAGCTTTTCTGAGATGGGACACAATTTGGGACATGGGTGTCAGGACCCCCTGGATGTCCAAGGGTACCCATATGCACAATATTGCCAGGATAGTTTAAACATCCGATGGGCTGATTTCCACTGCCCAGGATCCTGTGCGATGGTCTCTCCAATGCTGGGCTAAGTTTCAGAGAATTGGGCTAAACACACAGAACGCTCCCAGGAACTTACCCAGGAAATGTGACACAGATTAATAACTGATCTAGTGCAGTGATCAGCCAGTGTAACTTATCTGTGCACCACAACCGACCATCCAATCACCACACACGTGACCCGACTAACTCCCAAACCAAGTGACTGCCCCTCTACCTGTATATCCCCTTCCCCTGTCCCCTACGGCCACCCGACCACCACCCCCCGACCATCTGACTATTCCACCAGACCAACCGACTACCCTGTTGTCACGTCTGTCTATGCCCAACCCGCCCTAACCTGACACATCCCCTACCCATCATTCATCCACCTCACATATTCATCTGTTCATGCACCTGCTCACCCATTCCCTCACCAATTCATAAATTCACTAACCCACTCATCCATTCATTAACCTACTCATCCACTCACTAATCCGCTCACCCACTCACTGCCCCACTCATCCATTCATTAACCTACTCATCCATTCACTAACCCACACCCATTCATTAACCCACTCACCCTTCACTAACCTGCACCCATTCATTAACCCACTCACCCATTCATTAACCCACACTAATTCATTAAAAGACTTGAGACTTTTAAAAACTTACCTGGATATGGCAGCTACTGTTGTGGGAAGGGGTCATGAACTCTCCTCCCACTGCATTCTCCTACACTCGCCAGCTTCCGTGTGAAATGCTTCACTGGTTTATTTCTGAGATTGGAAGCCCTGACTGAAAATGGGCAGCGTCGTTGGGTTGGAGACGTATTGTGGGCAGTGGCACTGCACCCAGTATTGGGTCTGAGCCATGCTTATCCTACTAAGGATGTCGAGCTTGCAAGTGACAGAAGCACAATGAAGCAAAGTGGTCCTCTTTTATGCTTAAGATTTAATGATTTCATGGCTAGCGTTGATCAGTGTGCCCTGATATAAGGCTCAATATGGAATATAACTCCTTCTGTAACCACTGTGAAAGCAACATGCCATTGAATCCTGGAATCTGTACGTGGGTTAGTGTTCATTTCCACTTGTGAGGGAGACCAAACCAAGGGCCATAAAAATAAAATGGTGGCATAATTTTACTGCTGGGTTTGAGGTCTGTAAAACTCCCTGGCTGACCTTCCTGCAGCCTTCCAATTTGCTCCTGATCTGTCTACAGTTCTGCAGCTCACCCATCCTTGGCACAATTCAGACCAATATTTATTGTCCACTTCAGGGCCACTCTCACCTCAATTTGGAGGCCAGCAGGAGGGGTTCAGGGGCAGGTCGAAGACCAGCAGGTCACCCTGTTCCGGCCTAGGCCCGGAAGTGGGGAGGGGCCGATTCCCCATCAAAGTGCCTGCTTTCCAAATTGAGCAGCTGTGATCGGCATGGCAGCCCACAGTCATTAATAAATCCAGGAAGGAATTTCAGGAAAAACTCCTTCAGTCAAAGAGCGGACAGTATATGGAATTGGAGTGGTTGAGGCAAATAGCACAGATGTGCTAAAGTTCGGCACAACATCGTGGGCCGAAGGGCCTGTTCTGTGCTGTATTTCTCTATGTATTTAAGGCAAAATTAGATAAATTCATGAGGGAGAAGAAATAGAAGATTTGCTAATAGGGTGTGATGAAGTAAGGTGATAGGCGACTCACATGGAGCATAAACACTAACACAGACCTGTTAGACTGAACAGTCTGTTTCTGAGCTGTTAAGTCAATGTAACTCTATTAAGGCTGCTCCATGTGTTCCATATCCAGGGACCAATATGTGGCCTGAAGCAATGCAGTTTATATAGATATTGGCTGATGTACCACCATTTCATGAGCAGGATGTGTAAAAGCAGTATGAAATTATTAAAATCTTACTTATTTCAGAGAAGATTAATTCACAAGCATGCTGCAGCAATCTCACCATCAGGCACTTGCCGTAATGAGCAGTCCTCTGGAGTGTTCAAGCATGAGCTGGAGCAAAATAAATATTTGAGTCAAATAATGATTTCAGCAAGAGGCAAAGCTTAAAGCTTCTGACTTATTAATGTGCAGCAGAGTCCCCTTGAACATCTAAAGAGGACTTCACATTTACATCCATTCCCCTATTACCCAGAGTGATTTATAAACAAGGCTATCAAAATAGCAATTTCTGAAATGTTTCCCTGCCAGTTCACAAAGACAGTTCCTGCTGATTTTTCACCTCACTGAGTAATCATTTCTCAGCTATTTTCAAGTACACTAACGTTAGGTGAAAATGATGCTGTGTGTCGCAAGCATCTCCACAACTCACCTCTGTGAAAGGATATTGAATTCTTCTCCCCAGAAGAAATCTATTTTGATCAGCGCCAATGCCTGTGCACCCCAAGGGTGCATATTTCAAAGAAGAAGAGCGAAACGAGGATGGTGAATTGCAGGAGAGGCCAAATTCGAGAACTACGCTAGGTGTTGAACAGTTTGCGGTGCAACTGGCCTGCTCCCGGGCAAAATCGGGATCTCGCCGGAACGTGGCGAGAAACCAATTATCACCACTTAAGCCCCATTTCCATACAATAAATGGGAGCCACCCCTTACCCAACGTCCTCCCGTCATTCAGCGGCCTCCCAGCGAGTAGTTACGTTGGCGCCGATTAATACTCCTTCTGAAAAACAAGAATCTGCTGGCGGGCTTTTGTGGGGAGCCAAGGTGGTGAGTAGCCACCTTTGCTCACGGCAAAGAGCTCGGGCGTGCTGGGCTTGCCACCCCCAGTCCTGGGCAGGGTGGGGGACCCTGGCTGAGGATGGGGAACCCTCCGCAGGGGTGGGCTGCCATGGGAGGATGGGGAAGAGGCACTGGAGGGGGGCAGCTGGGGGGAACTGCCAGCGGCACCACCGTGCCAACCTCTGGATCACGTATATCTGTTCCCGGGCGCCCCTTGTCCCTGCCTGTCTGCCCCACCGACCACCTATGACCCCCACCGACCGCCGAGGCCTCTGGCCATACGGCTCAAGGCTATTGCTAATTGGGAATTGGCAATTGTGGTTAAGTGAGCACTTCGTAAAACCCAACTGGATTCCCGTAGGTGGGCGGGCCATATAGCATGTGGGAGTCAAAGCCATGCATCCAAACCACATCTTGATGTATGGACACTGTGCCTGAACACTGCAGGAGGAAACAACACACACGCAGCAGTCGAGATCCAAACACCCATAGGATAGGACACACCTCCGGGGACATGTGCATGGCTGGAGGATGGGTGAATGCCATTGGGAGGGGATTAGCGCCCGGTTCAGGTGACGATATGGGTACCCAGCGTCCCCTCCTCCTGCTCAATACTCTTAGGGCCCTGCGCTTCACCTTGGGATAGAGGTGCAGTTGGTTTGAGCCTTCGCTGCCCCTGCTTGCACCATTGTGTCAATGACCGTGGCGATGCTCCTGAGTGGCTGGGATATGCTCTGCAATGCCTCAACAATATCCACCAGCGACTGGGACAAGCTCTGCAGTGCCTTGGCCATTCCCATCTAAGAGCGGGACATGCCCCCTGAACCTCATCAAGGTCAGCCTGGTACTGGGTCACAACCCCCACTGAGTTGGACATTCTGCCAAGACACTCAGCCATGGCCATCACTGACTGCACGATGCCTTGGACATCTTCACTAATGATGCCGACGCCGTGCACCAGGCAATCCATGGCGGTTGCCACCCTAGCAGTTTTAGCCTCGATGCCATGCATTGCCGGTGACATGCAGCCCGTAACCTCTGGGATTCCTCTAATCAGCTATGGATCTGCTGGAGTGTTGCTGAAATCTACCTCTGAATGTCCCGGCCACCCCCTATCATCTCCATTAGCTCCCGCTATACCTCTTCCATAGGCTTAGCACAGGCTGGGACCTTGCTGGGTCCTGGGATCCAGCAGACCTCCGGCTGCTGTCTCGCCTGCTGGTTCCTGCCTCCACCTAATGTACATCAGCAGCTGTGTGCTGCTCACCGGATTGTGCCCCGAAGCCTATCCACTAACGTTTCCCACCGAGGTGCGTCCCCTAAAGGTGCGGAGCCCGCACCTTTGGGGCGGCCCGACGCTGGAGTGGTTCTCGCCACTCCGACACGCCGGGACCCCCAGCCCCGCCGGGTCGGGGAGAATCCCGGCCCTTGTTTCCTCAGCCTTACATAAGTATTCATCTGCGCTGTTGGAGGGTCGGAATGACAGCTGTGATCCGTCTATCACTCTCCTCTGAGATATTCTCCTGGAGGCAGGGGTGGGGGCCACCAGGGATGAGCCAGCGTCGTCGGCTGGAGGACCTGTGGGGAGAATGAGCACGTGGTCTGTGGGAGGGATGGGTCAGTCAGTAAGGGAATAACAATTCACATTTGACAGGTCCTCCGGGTGGTTCCTTACCTCTGCAGCTTCCAGCAAGCTCCCCGTTGGTGACTGCCCTGTCCTCAGCAACCCCAGTGACCTCCAGGACCTGCTCCTCGAGGGAGCTCAAGATTCGTAATTCTGGCACGGCTCCGCCAGCCTGAGCCCTCTCCCGACGTTTGTGCGAGAGCTTAACCTGAGGAGACACAGAGAGGGTATCATTCGCCGCATGAGTGCCGGGGGGTGTGAAGGAAGGGTTGGGGGCTGCATGGAGAGTTGGGGGGTTGGGGGGGTGGATGGTCTCGTGAGGGTGGAAAGATCTCGGGGTGAGGGAGGGGCGGGTAGTTGGTGTCTACTCACTTGTGCTGCCCGGTATAGGTCACTGACCTTTTTACGACACTGGAGGCCAGTGCTACTGTTCACACTCTCGGGGCTTACAACCACCGCCACCTCATTCCAGTCAGCAGCGACTGCCCTGTGGCTCACCCTCTGGGACCCTTGGGAGAACAGGACATCTCTCCTGGCCTCCACCGCATCTAGGAATCTTCCCAGGTCCACATCAATTAATCTTGGGTCTCTTATGTAGAAGATAAAGTGTCCTCTACACTTGCTGAAAACTTGTTTTATTTCTAACTTCTTCCCAGTTCTGATAAAAGGCAATGAACCAGAATTGTTTCTCACTCCACAAATACTGCTTGACCTATTGTGAATTTGCAGCAGTGAAAACAACTGATAATGAATTGCCTGTCCGTTGCGCCTCTTCTTTTTTCATTCCTGTGGTCGTCACGACTGTTTGTAAATATCACATACATGAGATGTAATATGGTAAGGCTCCTGTACTACAGGTACGTGGGTAGATCCCTGCCTCATGGCTCCGCCCAGTCGGCGGAGTATAAATGTGTGTGCTCACCGAGCTGCAGCCATTTTGGCAGCAGCTGCAAGAGGCTACACATCTCTGTTTAATAGAGCCTGGATTACACTCTACTCTCGTCTCGTTGTAATTGATAGTGCATCAATTTATTAAGCAAAGATTTCACAACGATGGACCTCCGCATCAAGCCAGATCGCCTGCAGCTTCACCCTCAAGCAGCCAACACCAAATCGGCCTTCGGCCACTGGTAGCTTGCTTTGAAGCCAACATCGGATCTGCAACAGAACAATCCACAGAGGCACAGAAGCTCCAGATTCTGTATACACGGCTGAGCTCCGATATCTTTACCCTCATCCGGAACGCGCCTACCTACGCTGAGACCAAGGGGCTGCTGAAAGAGAACTACACCCAGCAGACCAACAAACTCTACGCCAGGCACCTCTTGTCCACGCGGCATCAACTCCCCGGTGAGTCCTTGGACGATTTCTAGCGTGCCCTGCACGCCCTGGCGAGGGACTGTGATTGCCAGGCCGTTTCGGCCGTTGAACATTCCGAACTCCTAATCAGGGACGTTTTCATTACGGGCATAGGGTCAGCGTACATCCGCCAGCGCCTCTTAGAAGGGGCTACCCTCGACCTCGCAGCGACCAAGAAACTCGTGACCTCACTAACAGTCGCCTCCCGTAATGTACAAGCATACGCCCCCAACCACGCGTATGCCCCCAACCACACGGCGCCCCTCTCCTGGACATCGTGGACCCCACCAGCAAACACCTCATCATGGACCCCACCAGCAACTGCCCCAACATTCAACCCACCAGCGACCACCCCCAGCCAACCCCAAGCCTGCGCCGTGCGGCAGCCAGCCAACCCAGGGGGACCCAAGTGCTACTTCTGCAGACAGACAAAGCATCCCCGACAGCGGAGTGCACTCTGCAAGGCCTGCAGGAAGAAAGGAAATTTTGCTGCGGTGTGCCAGGCCCGCTCGATCGCCGCTGTAACCAGGCCCATTGTTCCTGCACCCCCCACGTGCGGCCCATGGGCGCCGCCATTTTCCTCACCTCAGAACATGTGCGGCACATGGGTGCCGCCATCTTGCTTGCCTCTGGACACGTGTGGCCCGTGGGCACCGCCATCTTCCCCCCATCAGGCCTCGTGCGGCCCATGGGCGCCGCCATCTTCCCCGCCTCAGGACCTACTGCTCGTCGGGCACCTCATCGGGCTGCTCATCGCCCGCAATCGCCGCCGACCAGCCAGGAGCCTTCCAACACCAGGTACAGCTCGCCTCCATCACGATCGACCAGTCCCAGCCGTACAACCTCGCAACCGCGTCAACGACGGTAAAGGTCGATAGTGTCAAGACATCCTGCCTTCTTGACTCTGGGAACACAGAGAGCGTCATCCACCCCGATACAGTAAGGCTCAGCTCCCTCGCGGTACACCCCATAACAGAACAAATCTTCCTGGCCTCCAGATCCCACTCCATGGCGATCCGGGGGTACTGCACCGCCACCCTTACCATCCAGAGCGTAGAGTTCAGCGACTTCCGGCTCTACCTCTGTTGTATTTTATATTTTCCCCGCGTCTTGACTGTGATAGAGAAATTCAAACAGCATTCATTAGATAAGCAAAACTGAACTTTATTCACTAATTAGAACTGCTAGCAGAAAATGGCTGATACTTGGAGTCGGAAGGCAGTCAATTACAAACTGCGGAGTCCGTCCCAAGTCTGCGATAGTACAGAAAAGAAGGCGATTCTTATACATTATAGGATCAAGATAACATGAATACAGCTTGGTCAGGAATTTGATTGAAAGTAAAACATAAGTAATAATCGTTACAATGGCGTCACCTTCTGACCTTTAGGGGACTTGAGTTTCATATCATTATCTTGTCTTTGTTTTAAGAAAGGGAAGAAGTTGTTTACATACAGAAAGAGACAGTTGTTCAGCTTGTTATGTATAAAGACTACTTCTAGCTCCAAGCCTTATCTAGACTCTCAGAGTCACCCAGTTCCCAAGACATGCTGACCTCGGCTGTCTCTGTATTCTGGGCCTTAGGTTATATGAAAATCAGTTTAAATTCACTTGTACCAAGAAGACTTGACTAGTTTTCCCATCATGCCATTATTTGCTTCACACAATACCACACCTCCTCCCCAACCTCTGCGCTGCCTTGCTGCTCAGCCTGGACTTCCAGTGGAACCTCCAAAGTCTAACTCTGAAATTCGGCGGGCCCCTACCACCCATTACTGTATGCGGTCTCACGATCCTTAAGGTCGACCCGCCTTCTCTGTTTGCAAAGCTCACCCCGGATTGCAAACCCGTCACCACCAGGAGCAGACGGTACAGTGCCCAGGACAGGATCTTCATCAGGTCTGAGGTCCAGCGGCTACTGCGGGAAGGCATCATCGAGGCCAGCAACAGCCCCTAGAGAGCCCAAGTGGTGGTTGTGAAAACTGGGGAGAAACACGGGATGGTCGTTGACTACAGTCAGACCATCAATCGATACACGCAGCCCGACGCATACCCCCTCCCACGCATATCTGATATGGTCAATCAGATTCCACAGTACCGGGTCTTCTCGACAGTGGACCTGAAATCTGCCTACCACCAGCTCCCCATCCGCAAGGCGGACCGCCCATACACTGCGTTCGAAGCAGACAGCCACCTTTATCACTTCTTTAGGGTTCCCTTTGGTGTCACTAATGGGGTCTCGGTCTTCCAATAGGAAATGGACCGAATGGTTGACTGGTACAGACTGCGGGCCACCTTCCCATACGATTTGACAATGTAGGACCGCGGTGCCTCCTGCCTGATCACCGTGGCTGATCCAGACCATCCGCCTTCTGGTCTCTGATTCTGATGGTTTCACCTATTTTCAGTGGCTTGAGTAGGATCGCATGTTGATCGTAGCATAGTTTTTGTTTGGAGCATAGTGCCCGCATGTCGTTGAGAACCGGTGAGTTGCTGGGGTCTCGGAATTGCTTTGCCGGTAGGATTGTCCGGATGTCTCTGCCGAAGAGCATTTGCGCTGGCAACAGTCCTGAGCTCAATGGGGTTCTCAGTACGATAACAAGGCTAGGTTGATGTCAGAACGTGACTCGGCTGCCTTGCTGATGAGTCGTTTAATGATGTGGACACCTTTTCCCCCTGTTCCATTTGATTGTGGGTAGGTAGCGATTCTGTGTCGCCCCGTTGTCTGACCTCGACTTTTTCCCGTGTTTGTGGTATTGATTCTGTATGTCATCATTCGTGAAAGCTGTTTTGCTTGTTTGTTCTGGATCAGATGTGAATTTGTGGGATTCTTTATCATGCCATGGCATGTTTGCAGTCTTGTCATTGTTTTGCAGTGTGCTGTGGCACTGTCCTTCACGTGCAGAGTTGTACCATGCTGTACAGGTCGTTGTTTCATTGTTGTTTCTGTCATTTCTGTCTGTTGTTTTCATTGTCATTCTTGTTGTTGTTTTTGTCATTTCTGTCTGTTGTTTTCATTGTCGTTCTTGTTGTTGTTTTTGTCGTTTCTGTCTTGGTTGTTTTCGTTGGCGTTCTTGTTGTTGTCATTCTTGTTGTTTTTTTGTCACGCTTGTTGATTCTGTTTTAATTGTTTTCGCTTTTATTCTTGTTCTTTTTCTTGCCATGCTTGTTGTTTCTGTGATGCTTCTTGTTACTTCTGTCGTTCTTGTTGTGCTGCATGTTGTTTTTGTTGTTGTTGTGGTTGTTCTTGTTTCTGTTGTGCTTCTTGTGGTTTTTGTTGTTCTTGTTGCGCTCAATGAATGTGCCATGTGGATGATTTGAGTCATTGTCACAGCTATTGGTGTCAGTGTCCTTTGTGGTATCTGCTACATTGAGCGTTTCTTCTTGAGAATTGTGAGAATGATCTGATGTTGCATTGATGTTGGTGACATCAGTCATTTGTTGTGGATTCGATTCCCCTTCTTTGCTTACTTGTTACTCCTCTTCTAGAGTCATTTCTGGTTCACTTGAATCATCATTGATTTCTAGGTGCTCCTCTTTTGGAGTCAGTTCAGGTTCACTTGAATTCTCATTGATTTCTTGATGCTCCTCTTTTGGAGTCATTTCAGGTTCATTTGAATCATCTGTGATCTATTTGTGCTCCTTTTCTGGAGTCAAAATCTTCAAGATTTCTATTGACGTGGTCTCTCTGGACTCTTGGTGCTCCTCTTCTGGAGTCAAAACCTTTAGGATTTCTATTGATGTGGTCTCTCTGGACTCTTGGTGCTCCTCTTCTGGAGTCAAAATCTTCAGGATTTCTATTGACGTGGTCTCTCTGGACTCTTGGTGCTCCTCTTCTGGAGTCAAAATCTTCAGGATTTCTATTGACGTGGTCTCTCTGGACTATTGGTGCTCCTCTTCTGGAGTCAAAATCTTCAAGATTTCAATTGACGTGGTCTCTCTGGACTCATGGGTGGCCGTCCTCTGATTATTGAGTGTTTCTGTGCAGACGCAAAAAATATGATGAACACTGTAACAGTCAGTCTGGTGTGCGGGTTAGTTGGATTGGCCATGCTAAATTGCCCGTAGTGTCCTAATAAAAGTAAGGTTAAGGGGGGGGGGGGGGGGTTGTTGGGTTACGGTATAGGGTGGATACGTGGTTTTGAGTAGGGTGATCATGGCTCGGCACAACATTGAGGGCCGAAGGGCCTGTTCTGTGCTGTACTGTTCTATGTTCTATGTTCTATGGTGAATGCTGGAAAGATTTAACTCTTGTCAGAGAAACGGAGGGCCCATCTCTGATTTTATTACAAATCTCAAGTTAATACCACAAGGCTATGATTATGCTGATTTCAGAGACACTGTGATAATGCATCAATTAATTTCTGGACTATCTGATACAAATTTGAGGGAATAACTTTCACAAAATAAGTATCTAACTCTAGAAATCGCTATACAAAAATGCCTTGCTTATGAACAAAAACAAAATCAATACTTTGAGTCTCTACAAACACAGAATCATCATTTAGAAAATAAAATCGGTAAAAATGGCACGAACACTCACCACGAGGCGGAGGCAGGGGTGAATCGGAGGAAGATGGAGGTTTTGAGCGGCAGCCATCTTGAGAAAGGAGCCGCACATGCGCAGTTGCGAAAAGAGCGCACAGTACAGGAAACTCGAGTGCGCATGGGCAATCAAGTCCTATGCATGACGTCACGAGCGTCATGACGTCAGAGGACCACTTAACAGGGAAATGCATGAAAATGAACAAAAAGAAATTTAAAGCTGCAAAACCCAATTTTCTTGCCTAAAAAGACAGAACAATGCCCGATCTTACACCAGCAGTTGAAAATAACTTTCAAAACACCCTGGAACAAGCAGTTAGCACCGCTCTAGAAGCTGATATGGTCCTTGTAGACTGCGACTCAGACGAAGATTTCATCTTGGGAGATGGCTACCCCAGTACCAAATCCAAACCGCAACTAGAGGTGTTGTACCGTGAAGAGCCCGACGATGAGTTCTTCGGATTGGGGAATCTTCAGCCCAGCATATATGACATCCCGACTCGTGAGTGCAGGATAATGCTGTGGCCTGACGCCAAGGATCAGAGAGTGGTCCCCGCACCACGAAGGGTCCCAGCCTCCACACAAGAAGATGATTTGTTCATTGAATATGAAGAGAATGTTCACAACTCCGAAACAAAAAGCAATGATTTTTCTATCGAACAATACACACAATACTGCTCAGACATGGCTGAGTTATTCGGAGATCCTGATCACAGCATCAGCAACACGGTTGAACAGCTCAATACGACTCTTCTCATGGTAGATTAATCCAATACCATGATGCCATGGCAGATCGTCAATACATTGGATGACAGTAACACCCAAGATGAAGACGACGCCACACAGAGAGCACAGAACGACTCCGTTGAGAGAGCACAGATCAACTCTACAGCGAGAACACTGCACGACTCCACAAAGAGAGCGATGACAGACTCCACAGAGAGAGCAATGACAGACTCCAAAGACAGAGCAATGACAGACTCCACAGAGAGAGCGATGACAAACTCCACAGAGAGAGCGATGAAGGACTCCACAAAGAGAGCGACGCAAGCCTCCACAAAGAGAGTGACACAAGCCTCCACAAACAGCTCAGTGACAGACTCAAAAATGGAAGCAAGCAAACACTCCATAGTGAACGCCATGCATGTACAAGACGATGAAGTTCTATCAAGCTTACTTGAGCCACCAGAAGAAGACACTGAATGTCTACTCACTGTATGTGAGACAAGTGACGAAGCAATCACAATTCCCATACAGGATGTGCAGGATCACAGCGAGACTGACATAATACAGTCAAGAGGTATGACCAGTGAAGCTAAGGTAAACTGCCAATGCTGAGCTGTCTCTGTCTGCTGATGCTCACTAGCCTTGTGCTTCTGAAAGAGGCTGATCCTCCCTTGCGCCGGACCCTTTATACCCGTCTCTGATGCTGCCCTCTTGTGATGCTGTGGCTGTTACATCTGTCTGTAGTCCCTGGTGTATGTGCAGATGTATGTACAGATGTACAGATCACTACAGGGGTCACCCGGTTCTTTCACTTCATAAAGGCCCGCAATCTGCCCTACTCCATTGAGGAGGTCAGGGCTATCACCAGAGACTGCCAGGTCTGCGCGGAGTGCAAACCGCACTTCTACCGGCCAGACCGAGCGCATCTAGTGAAGGCCTCCCGCCCCTTTGAACGCCTCAGCGTGGACTTCAAAGGGCCCCTCCCCTCCACCGACCAAAACACACACTTCCTTAACGTGGTCAACGAATACTCCAGATTCTCCACACCCCGATATGACATCTGCCACAGTCATCAAAGCACTCAACACCATCTTCGCCCTGTTTGGTTCACCCGCCTACATCCACAACGACCAGGGATCCTCCTTTATGATTGACGAGCTGCATCAGTACCTGTTCAGCAAGGGCATTGCCTCGAGCAGGACGACCAGCTACAACTATCGGGGAAATGGGCAGGTGAAGAGGGAGAATGGGACGGTCTAGGCAAGGTGCTCTTTCAGAGAATTGGTCTGGTTCTGATGGGCCAAATTGCCTCCTTTGGCACTGTAGGGATTCTATAATTGTATTCCCTCACTGACACTCAGTACCTGCCACAAATGTGATCCGATTTGTATTCAACAAAATGGCTCCAAAACCCACTTTAAAAAAAATAAATTTAGAGTACCCAATTATTTTTTCCAATCAAGGGGCAATTTAGCATCGCCAATCCGCCTACCCTGCACATCTTTGGGTTGTGGGGGTGAAACCTACACAGACACAGGGAGAATGTGCAAACTCCACACGGCCAGTGACCCAGGGCCGGGATTCGAACCCAGGTCCTCAGCGCCGTAGGCAGCAATGCTAACCACTGTGCCACCGTGCTGCCCCCAAGACCCACTTTTGACCCTTGAATTAGCATTATCCCATCTCACATCAGACCTATTGTAAGTAGCCAATTGGTCATTTGTTGTCATGGGTTAATTTTATTGGATTTAGGCATTTACGTATATTGTTCCATGGAGCAGAACAAAGAGACATTCATGATCTTCCTCATGTCTGAATTTATAATAGTCTTCATTTATTCTCTGGACACTTTCGCCCAATTGCCAAGGAAGAATGAAGCACACTTAGCAGACAAATACAGAAGGATTCTCCATCGGCGGGATCCTCCTCTTCGCCGGCAGCGTATCCACGGCCGCAGGTTTCCCAACGGGGTGGGATGACCACAATGGGAAACCCCATTGGCCGGCTGTTGGAATGGAGACCAGCGGGGAGTGCGCCGCACTAAAAAACGGGCCTGGCGGGATGCAGAATCCCACCCCTGGTCTGTTTCCATAGACAATGCCTACAGCAGCAAATTAATATTTCAAACTTCAAACATTAGAATATTATCCAGCCTTAATAACTACATAACTAATTAGTTATTTTTCAATTATGTACGGAGTTTTACTCCTTATGTAATCATCAGTTACTAAATTTATACAGTGAGTCATGATAAAACACATGGCTTTAACAAAGAGTCATCCAGACACGAAACGTTAGCTCTTTTCTCTCTTACAGATGCTGTCAGACCTGCTGAGATTATCCAGCATTTTCTCTTTTGGTTTCAGGTTGCAGCATCCACAGTAATTTGCTTTTACTTTTGTAATTAACTAACAAATTTGGCAGGAACATGGGAACTAGGAAATAATATTAGAAGGTTGCACCAAGGTGCACAGAATACTGGGAGACACCGAGGGCACTGGAGTAGGGAATAGTAAGGTAGTAGGTTGGTACAGAGTAAGGCGGAAAGTAATAAAATCTAAATTTGGCTTACTGTGCATTCATGTGAGTGAGCAGAGTGTGCTGATTAAGATTGGTGAGCTACAGAAACATAGGCTGGAATTCTCCAGCTGGCAGCGGGATTCTCTGGTCGGAGCGGCAGTGCATCCCTGGCCGCAGGTTCCCCAGCAGCGTGGGGTGGCTTCACAAGGAATTCCCATTGACAGTGAAGGGAGCAGAGGATCCCGCCGTCAGCGAACAGCACACTGACTCCCACTGCCGAGAAACACGCAGCTAGAAGGCCGGAGAATCCCGGCCGTGATGTTGTGGCTTTAACAGAGACCTGCCTCAATGAAGAGCAGGGCTCAGTGTTTGACTCTCACTCTACACTGCATCAAACGCAGTCCATGTAGACCCAGCTTATCCAACACATCATGGTACCAGTGAGTAATGTTGAAGTTTGACGGACCTACCTTGAGATAATCTGCCTTTGACCAGCGATCAGCCATCCAGTATTCACATCAGTGGGAAAGATCCAGAGTAACAGATTTGTGAGGAAATTACAGAGAGACACAGGAGCTGTAGAGTACTTATATTTGTGTATTTTAATTATCCAAATCTAGACTGGGATAGTCGTAATGTAAAGGGCAGAGGAAGCAAAGGTCTAAGAGTGTGTTCAGCGGAGCTTTCTACAGCAGGATGTTACCAGATAATGAGAAAGGAAGCATTTCAGATTCTGGTTCTTGGGAATGATGTAGGCCAAGTGGATCAAGTGTCAGTGGAGGAACACTTGAAGAACAGTCATTGTTGTGTCATCAGGTTCAGGCTGTCAATAGGAAAGGACATGAAATAATCCAGAGTACAGGATGGGGAGGAGGGTGGGGGGGGGGGGGGGGGGGGGGGGGGGGGGGGGGGCGAACCAACTTCAATGGTTTAGGAAAGGTTCTGACCAGATAAATCAGAATCAAAGTTTGACAAATAAAACTAACTAACAATGGACTGCCTTTAAAGAAGAGATAGTTCAAGTACAGTCAAGGTATATTTACACAAAGGATAAAGGCAGGCCAATTAAATCCAGAGCTTCTTGGATGACAAAAATGTTTGAAAAGATTAAGTTGGAAAAGAAAAAATGTGCTTATGACAGATGTCAGGTGATTAATACAACCAAGAACCAGATTGAATATAGAAGGTTCAGAGCGGGATTTAAAAAGCAAATAAGAGAAGCAAAATTAGGGTATGAAAAAACACTGGCAGCTAATTTAAAAGGTAATCTCAAAGTCTTCTACAGGCATCTAAATAGTAATTGGGTAACGAAAGGAAGAGGGGGGCCAATTAAGGATTTTTTTTAAATTGGGGATTTAGACACTGAGGTAGGAGGCATGACTGAGGTATTAAATTAATATTTTTTACCTATCTTTACCAAGGAAGAAGATTTTGCACAGGTCATGGTGGACGAGAAGTTAGTTCAGAATTCAAAATTGGTATGGATGAGTAATTGGATAGGGTCTCTGTACTTAAAGTTGATTATGCAACAGTACTGGATGAGATGAAAACAAGGCTACCGAGGGTGAGAGTGGAAATCGGAGTGGCACTGGTCATAATTTTATGTTAAACCTCTATAAAAACTCTGGTTCGGCCTCAACTGATGTATTGCATCATTTCTGGGCACCACTCTTTAGCAAGGATGTGGAGATTCACAAGTATGTTTCCAGGAATATGTAATGTAGACACATTGGAGAAGTTGGGACTGTTTTCATTGGAGAAGGGAAAGTTGAGATGAGATTTGATAGGAGTACTCAGAATCATGAAGGGTCAGTAGAGTAGATGGGTGAAATGAACGAGATCAAGAAATGGAGGACACAGGTTTAAAGTAATTGGAAAATGTAGCGCTAACAATTATACTCAAAGGCGAGAGACATGTACAATCGAGGCTTTATTGCTGTGCAATGCTATTCCTCCATCTGCAACTATAGACTAGGATCTGAGTGACTCACACGCATATTTATACACAAGCTCCCTGTGGGCGGAGCTAGCCGGCAGGGGCTTACCGGAGGAACCTGTATTACAGGTACAGGCATACATCCCCCTACTGTAAGTACACATCACTACAGTGGTTATATCACCATATTCACCCCCTGTAAAAAAATGAGTCCGACGGGGGTGATGTGTAACTATAAAACAAAGGATGAGCTATTTACAAGAGGGTCCAAACAAAGAAAACCAAGAGTCCATCCGGTCAGCAGGTCACAGGTTGAGCCGAACCGGCGGTCGAATGTTCCGCTGTGATCGGCGTAGCTGTGGTGGCGATGTCGGTGCAGGTGCTGGCGGTGTTGGTGCTGGCTGCTGGCGGGATGACTCCGAGAGCGAGCCGAAAGCTTCCGAGAGCGAGACAAAATCTTCTGTATCCTCCAGTGTGGGCAGGGGGATGAGGGATGGACCTGGTGGGGACGAATAGGGGTGCGCTGGGGAAAAGGAGGGTGGCGCGGGGTGGAAAGGGGGCGTGGGCATGGGATCAGCACCTGAGGGAGCCAGGTCCCGGAGCGAGACTGTGTCCTGGCGGCCGTCGGGGAACTCCACGTAGGCATACTGAGGGTTGGCGTGGAGAAGGCGTACTTTGTCCACCAGGGGTTCCGTCTTGTGGTGCCGGACATGCCTATGGAGAAGGACTGGGCCCGGAGTCGTGAGCCACGTCGGGAGCGACACCCCGGATGTAGACTTCCGAGGGAAGGCAAAAACACATTCATGGAGTGTACTGTTAGTTGCGGTGCACAGTAGCGACCGAATGGAATGGAGCGCGTCAGGGAGGACCTGCTGCCAGCGAGAGGCTGGGAGGCACCTGGACTGTAGGGCCATCTGGACGGCCCTCCATACCGTCCCGTTCTCCCTCTCTACCTGCCCGTTTCGCCGGGGGTTGTGGCTGGTCGTCCTGCTGGAGGCGATACCTCTGTTGAACAGGAAATGACGCAGCTAATCGCTCATGAACGAGGATCCCCTGTCACTGTGGATGTAGTTGGGGAAACCGAACAGGGCGAAAATGGAATCCAGGGCCTTGATGACGGTGGCAGACGTCATATTCAGGTATGGGATGGCGAAGGGGAACCTCGAAAATTAATCGACCACACTAAGGATGTAGGTGTTGCGGTCGGTGGAGGGGAGGGGCCCTGTGAAGTCCACGCTGAGGCGTTCAAAGGGGCGGGACGCTTTCACCAGGCGCGCACGATCTGACTGGTAGAAGTGCGGCTTGCACTCGGCACAGATCTGGCAGTCTCTGGTGACTGTCCGTACTTCCTCGACGGAGTAGGGCAGATTGCGGGCTTTGATTAGATGCTACAAGCGAGTGACCCCTGGATGGCAAAGGCTCTCGTGCAAGGCACGGAGCTGGTTCACTTGTGCGCTGGCACATGTACCTCGGGAGAGGGCGTCTGGGGGCTCGTTGAGCTTGCCGGGGCGATACAAGATCTCGTAGTTAAAGGTGGAGAGCTCGATTCTCCACTGCAAGATTTTGTCATTCTTGATCTTGCCCCGCTGCGTGTTGTTGAACATGAAGGCTACCGACCGTTGGTCAGTGAGGAGAGTGAATCTCCTGCCGGCCAGGTAATGCCTCCAGTGCCGTACCGCTTCAACGATTGCCTGGGAGTCCTTTTCAATAGAGGAATGCCACGGGTCTGCCAGCCTGATTCAGCGTGGCGGCAAGTGCGACATCTGAAGCATCGCTTTCTACTTGGAATGGCAGTGTCTCGTCTACTGCGTGCATCCCAGCCCTGGCTATGTCTGCTCTAATACGGACGAAGGCCTGTTGTGCCTCGACCGAGAGGGGAAAATGTGTGGACTGGATAAGTGGGCGGACCTTGTCCACGTATTGTGGGACCCACTGGGCGTAATAAGAAAAGAACCCCAGGCAGCGTTTGAGGGCCTTGGGGCAGTGGGGAAGGGGGAGCACCATGAGGGGGCGCATGCGGTCGGGGTCGGGTCCCAGTAGACCGTTTTGGACTACGTAGCCGAGGATGGCTAAGCGGTCTGGGCGGAACACGCACTTCTCCTTGTTGTACGTGAGATTAATGAGCGATGCGGTGTGGAGGAATTTAGAAAGGTTGGCATCATGGTCCTGCTGGTCATGGCCGCAAATGGTGACATTGTCGAGGTACGGGAAGGTGGCCTGCAGTCCGTACCGGTCAACCATTCAGTCCATTTCTCGTTAAAATACCGAGACTCCATTCGTGACGGCGAAGGGAACCCTAAGAAATTGGTACAGACGACCGTCTGCCTTGAAGGCAGTGTAGGGACGGTCCGATTTACGGATGGGGAGCTGGTGGTAGGCGTATTTCAGGTCAATAGTAGAGAAGACCCGGTACTGTGCAATCTGATTGACCATATCAGAAATGCGGGGGAGGGGGTACGCGTCGAACTGCGTGTATCGGTTGATGGTCTGGCTGTAGTCCACGACCATCCTGTGCTTCTCCCCGGTCTTAACCACTACCACCTGGGCTCTCCAAGGGCTGTTGCTGGCCTCGATGATACCCTCCCGAAGCAGCCGCTGGACATCGGACCTGATGAAGGCCTTGTCCTGGGTGCTTGTCCTTGTCCGTCTGCTCCTGGTGGCGACAGTCTTGCAGTCTGCGGTCAGATTGTCAAAGAGTGAGGGATGCTCAACCTTGAGGGTTGCAAGGCCGCAAACGGTGAGGGGAGGTAGGGGTCCGCCGAATTTGAGGGTGAGGCTCTGGAGATTGCATTGGAAATCCAGGCCTAGTAAGAGTGACGCGCAGAGGTTGGGGAGAAAGTACAGACGGAAACGGTCGAATTCCACGCCCTGTACAGTAAGTGTAACCAGGCAGAAACCCCGGATCGGGACAGAGTGGGACCCGGAGGCGAGAGAGATCTGCTGGTTGGCGGGATGGACCGCAAGGGAATAGCGCCTTACCGTGTCCGGGTGGACAAAGCTCTCGGTGCTCCCAGAGTCGATGAGGCAGGAGGTCACGTGGCCGTTGACCAGCACCGATGTGGAAGAGGGTGCCAGGTTGCGAGGACGCGACTGATCGAGCGTAACGGAGGCGAGTAGCAGGCGATTGGCGGTCGAGTCAGATGAGTCTGGCGAGGAGCGGTAGCGACCCGTGTCCCGTGGCCCCGTCCCGGGGAGGACAAAATGGCGGCGTCTGGAGTACCTGTGGGTAAAATGGCGGCGCCCATGGAGCGCACATTGTGGGGTCGGGACAAAATGGTGGCGCCCATGGAACGCACGTGGCGGGGGCGGCAAACGATGGCGCGCCCACTGATCGCACGTGGGGTCTGGGGAAGCGGACGGCGGGGCCCATTGAGCGAGCGGCTGAGGCGAGGGGACCGGGGGCGCGATAGCGGCAACCGTCCGGGACTGACACACCGCTGCAAAGTGGCCTTGCCACAAGCTTTGCAGGTCGCGCTGCGGGCCAGGCAGCGTTGGCGGGGGTGCTTCTGCTGACCACAGAAGTAACAGTGGGGACCCCCAGGGAGCGCGATGCGGTGAGCAGCGCAGGCGTGGTGGGCGGGGGCGGCTGCTGGGGGTGCCGTTTGCGGGGTCCACGAGGGGTCGGACGGGTGGGCCTGGGGGGCCGTTTGAGGGGTCCACGAGGGGTAGGACGGGTGGGCCGAGTGGCTAGCGGAGCAAGATCGTGCACTACGGGAGGCGGCCGTCATGGAAAACGCTAGGGCCTTTGCGGCCGCGAGGTCGGGGGCAGCCCCTTCCAGCAGTCATTGCCGGATGGTGTCCGATGGTAACAAAGGCATCGCGCATGAGTAAGTCAGAGTGTTCTGTGGCTGTGACGGCCCGGCAGTCGCAGTCTCGTACCAGAGGTATAAGGGCCCTCCAGAAGTCCTCAATCGACTCACCCGGCTGCTGGATGCGAGTAGAGAGTTGATGCCTCGCAAACAGGGTGTTCGCCGACTGTGCATAGTTCTCCTTGAGCAGTTCCATAGCTGTGGTGTAGTCAGTCGCATTTCAAATTAGCGGAAAGACACTAAAGCTAAGTCTGGAGTACAGGAGTTGCTTTTTCTGAGCCTCCGTCGGGGGAGGGTCCACTGAAGAGATGTAGGCCTCAAAGACTGCAAGGCAGTGAACAAAGTCTTTTCTGGCGTGAGGTGACTGCGGATCCAGCTGCAGACGGTCAGGCTTGATTCTGATGTCCATGGTGAACGGAAAATCGCACAGCAATAAATTGTAGCGCTAACAATTATACTCAAAGACGAGAGACATGTACAATCAAGGCTTTATTGCTGTGCGATGCTATTCCTCCATCTGCAACAGTAGACTAGGGTCTGAGTGACTCACACGCATATTTATACACAAGCTCCCTGTGGGCGGAGCTAGCCGGCAGGGGCTTACCGGAGGAACCTGTATTACAGGTACAGGCATACATCTCCCTACTGCAAGTACACATCACTACAGTGGTTATATCACCACAGAAAAAGAAGCAATGGAGACATGAGGGAAAATGTATTCACACAGCAAGTGGTTGGGATATGGAATGCATAGTCTGAAAGTGTGGCAGGGACAGGTTCAATCAGGCATTGAAATGACAATTGGTTATTATCTGAAAAGTAAGAATGTATCGGGCTACTAGAAGAAGGCGGGGGAGTCGCACTCGCTGAACTGCTTCAGAGAGGCAGTACAGACAAGATGGACTGAATGGACTGCTTCTGTGCTCTAACTATTCTATAACACTATGTTGCCTCTTGTTCTTTTGCCAGCGCCCTTAAATCTGCACCCTCTCGTTATTAATCCTTCAGCCATTGGAAGCAGTTCTCTTTTTCTAACCTACCTAAACCTTTCATGGTTTTAAAAAACTTCTCTCATACCTCCTCTTAGTCGCATTTGAACTCCTCTTAGTCGCATTTGCTCCAAGGAGAATAGCCCCAGCATTTCCAGTTCACCCATATGATTGTAACCCCTCGCACAGCTGCCTCACGGCGCTGAGGTCCCAGGTTCGATCCCGGCTCTGGGTCACTGTCCGTGTGGAGTTTGCACATTCTCCCCGTGTCTGCGTGGGTTTTACCCCCACAACCCAAAAAATGTGCAGAGTAGGTGGACTGGCCGCGCTAAATTGCCCCATAATTGGAAAAAATAATTGGATAACCTAAATTTATATTTAAAAACATAATTTAAAAAAAAATGATTGGAACCCCTCAGCCCGGGGACAATTCTAGTTAAATGTACCATCACCAAAGCTTTCAAATCCTTCCTGGAGTGTGGTGCATATAGAATTGGACACAATACTCCAGCTTGGATCAAACTAGTTTTTTATATGGGTTTAGAATAACTTCCTGGCTTTTGTACTCGGTCTCTCTACTTACAAAGTCCAGGGACTAAATGCTTTATTAACTGCTTTGTTAACCTGTCCTGTCACCTTCAAAGATTTGAGCACCTTTTGTTTCATTGTATTCAATTCCTCTGCCAGGGCAAACCAGGTATTTTTAAAAAACTGTAGCCATACACTTTCAACAATTTTCTTTCAATAACCCCTAAATCACTTGCCGGTTCAGCACATTGTGTAATTGTTCCATGCATCTCATACCTTCGATTTTGCTTTGCTTTTTTGATATAAATTTAGAGTGCCCTATTATTTTTTATCCAATTAAGGGACAATTTAGTGTGGCCAATTCACCTCCCCTTCACATCTGATTGGCTTGTGGGGGTAAGAAGCATGCAGACACAGGGAGAATGTGCAAACTCCACACGGACAATGACCCGGGGCCGGGATCGAACCCGGGTCCTCAGATCCATGAGACAGCTGTGCTAACCACTGCGCCACCGTGCCGTCCTTCTATTTTTCTTTACTGCTTCCATAGTAATTATTTTTCAGTCATAACACAGCAAATCTTGTTTGCAATCTTTATTGTATTTGGGAATATAATTTAACTACAGGCCTGTCCTTAGTGTTTGAGGAATGTAGGAAGGTTACATACCAAACACTACAATGAAGTATCACGATGGCTGCTTTACCTGCTGCGTATGTTAGGCATAGCAGAAATTTTCAGCGCTTAAGCTGTAGTTATAATGCAGCTGTAGCATTGGCGCAAAGCAATTGTAATTTACTTTCAGAGCCAGAACTTGACTTAACCAGAGAGAAGCAAAATGGGGCTTGTTATCCCAGCGAATCACAATTTTCTTTTCTCTGGTGACAGGATGCACTCTAGACACTTAATTTGACATATAATTGTAAATTCACAGATGACTGATTTACAGGGTAAACATAACCTCAGAAATATAAGTCCTGAAGCTTCGCGTCCAGCAGCTGGCATTTACATATGTGCCCTCCAGCACCGGAGCTTGCGAGGTCAGTAGAAGCATCTCACTTGCAAGTGGTCAGCGAGTTAATTGTATCAACTGAGGTTAAGTACATACAGGGGAAAATTGGATGGTTACTTGAACACGTGTAAAGAGACACTGACACATTAGTAGTGAAGTACGTTCCACGATGTGAATGAATCTACTCCACGTAAAAACTGACTCAGGTTTATCCCTTCATCCGATGACCAGCAGGCGTATAATACATTCATGCCACTTACATTCACAGTAACCTGCTTATGCTGTTCATAAGCAGGTCATTATTTGGGATGGAGACAAGCTGAAGTCTCATTCATAAGGTCCCCATTGATCAAGCCATGTACAAGCTCCCAAAATTAGAAGGAGCTAATCTATGGTCGAGGAACCTGATCCAGTTACAGTGGATGGAGGTAAGGCATTGAAATGGTGTACATGGACTTCCATAAGCTGTCGATAAGGTACTTCACACAAAACACTTGGAGATGCAGAAGGGATATGGAATGAGATGAGAAGGGGGGTAGCAATTAAAAGAAAATCTGTTTAGTACACAGGCAGTAGAGTAGGAATTGAGGGAATTTTTTTCAAGTAGTTGTAAATGAGCCATAGAATTCCTACAGTGCAGAAGGAGGCTATTTGGCCCATCGAGTCTGCACCGATGCTCTGAAAGAGCACCCTACCTAGGCCCACTCCCCCACTCTATCTCTGTAATCCCACCTAACCTGCAAATCTCTGGCCATTAAGGGGCAACTTTAGCATGGCCAACCTACCTAACCTGCACATCCGTGAAACCAGAGCACCCGGAGGAAATCCACGCAGACACGGGAACAAAATGCAAACTCGACACAGACAGCCACCCAAGGCTGGAATGACCCCGGGTTCCTGGTGCTGTGAGGCAGCAATGCTAACCACAGTGCCACCATGCTGCCCCTGAGTATCCTCAGAGAGGAACTGTTTTCAATTCGCTCCATCCAAAGATCCTAGATTAGGAGACATAGGGCGGGGTTTGTCAGCCCTTCCCACTGGTGGGAACTTCCAGCCTCACTGAAGGCGACCCCCCGGGACGGGCTTCTTGGCAGTCAGATGGGCTGGCCGTACAAAACACCATAAACCTCAGTGGGACCGGAAGATTCCACCAACGGCCAATGTTGAGCTGCCTCTGCTGCCGGAAAACATGCCTCAGAGAAGCGGAGATACCCATATATGTATAATAATTAATTTTGAGGATGCTTCAAGGGAATTTTGACAGTATATTGAATCCTATTAATGTTCATGACTGAAGTATGGACTCTGCCAAATTTATTGTGTAATTCCTACATGCATTGGACCTTCCAAAGTGCATTACCTCACGCTTGTCCAGGTTAAACTCCATCTGCCATTTCACCACCCAAAACTCCAATCAGTTTATATCCTGCTGTATCTTCTGACAATCCTCTTCACTCTCCGCAACTCCACCAATTTGTGTGTCGTCTGCGAACTTATTAATCAGACCAGCTACATTTTCTTCCAAATCATTAATACACACCACAAACAACAAAGGCCCCACAACTGATCCCTGTGGAAGGCCGCTAGCCACAGCCTTCCATCCAGAAAACATCTTTCTACTGCTACCTTCTGTCTTCTGTGCCCAAGCCAGTTCTGTATCCAACCTGCCAGCTCTCCTCTGATCCCATGTGACTTTGCCTTTTGTACCAGTCTACCTTGTCAAAGGCTTTACTGAGTGAATGAATTTAATAAGTGAATGAAGAGTGAATGAATTAACCTTTCCTTATAACAGACTAAACCAGACAACAAATGTTTGAACTTAATCGTTTCTTACCCTTGGAGTTGGCAGAATTTAAAACTTAAATTTTGGCTATACAAATAACTTGTAGATAGAAACAGATAACAATGGTTATAAAGACAAATAATTTCACAATAATTCAGTGCTTTTGAAATCAGTCTCTGAAACTGATGTAAATTGATGAGATCAATTTTGTGTTAAACTCCTTTGATGGCATACTTGTTAACAGTATTGGATAACTGGTCTGCCGAATAGATTAAAGTTTAACAATGTTCCCAGAATTCATATGATCTCATCCTTAAAAGTTGGCATGTGTGAACTGATTGCCTCACCTCCCTTGGAGAGGATGATGTGAGTCTCCTGAGAGATCAGAGTGATGTCTCGTAACTTTCTCAAGAATGGTTTGATTCTCACCTCCCCTGATATATTGTAGACATATTTGTATTAATGACACAAGTATATATACTTGTATCTATTTGGTCCGGCTATATAAAAAAAACTTGTACCTGTTATTACAACCAGGTGAGGAGAAGCGAATAGGCTCCCCCTATTCTGAAACAACCCATAAACTATTGACTGACGTAACAGAAATGAACTTAAGAGTTAAAAAAATGAAGACTTGCCAGTTACACAAATCAGCTGCTTTTGACAGCCCTTAATGTTATAATGTTATTCAAATGATTTATTTAACCCTAATTACTGAAAAGAGAGATACGTTGCTGATGTTTTTCATCCTGCACTCATAAGGTCAAATGCAAGGATGCCAAATTTCAAATGAATGGGTATGATTCTGTGAGTAGGCAGCACTTGCTGAACAATCCTGAGTATGCTGACAGCTTCACTGCCAAGCAATTTGAAGGAAGCAGACAAGCTAATAACATGGCTCAGTTATGCTTGCTAGAAGCAGCATACATTCAGTCACAGAAACTCATTATTTCCAAATATCAGGAATATGTTCAGGACTAGTACCTTTTATTGAATTACTCAGGAATTTTGGCGGCCCATAGTTTCCTGTTGCTTTCTCCATGGCAATGCCTCAGCCAGCCAGAGTAATCTTGCTAACCAATCAGCACCCTGTGCTCCTGTAGTATGAACTGTGATTGTTTAAAATTTGTCATTCTTGTATTTATCCTGTTGAGCGGAAGATTTAAAAAAGTTGGCAAAATATCTCCCATTTCAGCAATATTCTACCTCCTTATTTTGTCTGAGACTTTAAGATTTTAATTTACTAGAAAATTTAAACACATTAATGATACAATTCTTGGGCGGCATGGTGGCACAGTGGTTAGCATTGCTGCCTACGGCGCTGAGGACCCGGGTTCGAATCCCGGCCCTGGGTCACTGTCTGTGAGGAGTTTGCACATTCTCCCCGTGTCTGCGTGGGTTTCACCCCCACAACCCAAAGATGTGCAGGGTAGGTGGATTGGCCACGCTAAATTGCCCCTTAATTGGAAAAAATGAATTGGATATTCTAAATTTATAAAAAAAAAAAAAAAATGATACAATTCTTTTCAAATTTAATTTTAACTTTATTCCCTGAATTGATTAATTAATTGAACATGATTGGAATGATACAATCAATTATCAAGATAACAGTGAATTAAGTGAAGCAAAAATATAACTTTAAATTAAGTCAGAAATGCAGAACCGGAAGTCAGAAATGCAAAATAGATTTTAAAAATCAGTAAATTCAAAAGAGGTAGGCTGAGCGGTCTAAGGCGCTGCGTTCAGGTCGAAGTCTCCTCTGGAGGCATGGGCTCAAATCCCATTCCTGACATTGGTTTGGGGCGGAACGGTAGCACAGGGGGCAGCACGGTAGCACAGTGGTTAGCACTGTTGCTTCACAGCGTAAGGCACCCGGGTTCGATTCCCGACTTGGGTAATTGTCTGTGCGGAGTCTGCACGTCCGCCCTGAGTCTGTGTGGGTTCCTCCGGGTCCTCCAGCTTCCTCCCACAAGTCCCGAAAAACGTGCTTGTTAGGTGAATTGGACATTCTGAATTCTCCCTCAGTGTACCCGAACAAGCGCTGTAGTATGGCGACTAGGGGACTTTCTTCATTGCAGTGTTACTGTAAGCCCACCTGTGCCATTAATAAAGATTATGATTATTACCTTATTTACTCAAGGGTTGAGAAATGTTTGGAGAAATCTGCTGGATGAAGGGGTAAGGACAACATATTGGAGATGATGGGATGCAATTTTATGATATAATGAGGGTGTTAGCTATTGATTTTCCAAGTACACACTTCACGTTGGAAGCTTCAAAAAACAGACTGACATAGGAGTGACATTTTGGCTGCAGAACCACTAATTTCTGTTCTTCCCATTTGTGTCTATTTTCTGTTCTTGACCTGAAGTGTTCTTACTTTTTTCTATATTTGGAACAATGAGGATGGCAGATAAAGTGGACAGGAGCAGATTTCCTAAATTGTGATTGCGGAGCTAAAGGATGAATACAAAATGATCACATTATAAAATGAGACTGAACATTTTTTCTGCAATGCACATGATAAAACTGACTCCAGAGCAGTTAAAGATTTTGATAAATTTCTTTAAAAAGTAATTGAATACACACATTTAAGAACAAGGTAATTAGGATCAAATAACAAGGAAGGGCAAGTGCTTGTTTTATTACTGGACCTATGGACCTCCCATCTGTGGAATGCTGAAATGCATAAGGAGAGTTAATGCATTGCAACTTTGCTTCCATGTCTTTAAAGATTGAAGAGAAATTTCAAAGTTATATTTTCTTAAAAGTTCACTTTTGCTTGTTACTCCTCGCAGGAACTGTTTAGGGGAAATTATATATGACCTGTGCTTTTCGAAGCATATAGACAAAGACAGATTATCAAGTCCAGAAAAGAACCATAGAATTGAATCATAGACTCCCTACAGTGCAGAAGGAGGCCATTTGACCCATCAAGTCTTCACCTATCCCTGAAAGAGTATCTTTCCTCTGCCCACTCCCCCGCCCTATCCCTATAATCTAACCTGTACACCCCTGGACACTAATGGCCAAGTTAGCATGGCCAATTCACCTAACCTGCACATTTTTGGACTGTGGGAGGAAACCGGAGCACTCGGAGGAAACCCATGCAGACACAGGGAGGATGTGCAGACTCTGCGCAGACAGTCACCCAAGGCCAGAATTGAACCCAGGTCACTGGCACTATGAGGCAGCAGTGCTAAACACTGTGCCACCATGCCGCATGGTCCATCCAGCCTGTCCCGTCTAACTTCGATACCTCATAAATCACATCTATATACATATATGTTTATGTGCTGGCCGTTACAACATTGGGATTAATTCTCCGCCAACGGGATTATCCATTCTGCTGGCAGTGCACCCCCGCCCGCAGGTTTCCCGGTGGTGTGGGGTGGCTACAATGAGAAAACCCATTAGCCAGCATCTGAACGGAGAATCCCGCTGGCACCGGCGACCTGCCACTGAGAAATCCATGGCTGGGGACGTGGAGAATTCAACCCATCGTGTTTTCCTTTCCCCATCATTTGTTGTGTACTATAAAAATGACCTGCCATGACAAATGGAATGATTAATGCAAGAATTATGGAAATGTATAAGTACCTTTTGTTTGAGATGATAGTTCTGGTTCCCATTCCTTACATGTTCCTAGCATTGCATGTTGGGCAGCTCCTCCACTGACTTCATCAACGACCTAATTGAGAATAGAAATACATACTGACTGGGGTGGTTCCCAGATGTGTCAACTGCTTTTAGGCATGGAGCTCACTGCCACAGCAGTAAGATTACAAAGTGTCTGAACTGTTGCATCACTGAATTAATACATGCCACAGGATTCCTTACATAATGCACCAGATGGCATTTTAATAAAATAGAGTCAGTTCTGAGCGCAGTTTTTATTTTTAATCTTGCATTGCAATGTGTGTCAAACTCAATATGACCTTCAGAAACCTGGATCAGCTGCAGTAACTACTAATGACTGTAGCATGTACAACCTGGTGTGCAAGCCTTCATTGGACAACGCAGTCATTTCAAAATCAAGGAGTTACTGAGAGTTTGCAGGAAGAGCTTTGGCCAAATAGTTGCGAGGGACGGATTGCCAATATTTGCTGCTTTGAAACCTGAAGGAGGAATGGAATCAAAGTCTGGGTGCTGGGATTGCCTTAAGCATGATGGAAATCCATTTAAAACCTTAATAACCTAATTAATCAATGTCTCCACTCTCTTTGGCTGTCTTCTTTCTTGTAAAAGATGGTGAGATGGTTGATGTCGTGATGGTCAATTCTGTGTTAATTCTTGCCAGGTGAGGCTCAGAGGCCTCTCTCTTGCCTGGAAGCCTCTGCCATATTTATTGCAGTGAAGACAGTGGGTTGAGGAGGTGAACGATTCACTGGCCTCTGTTTTCCCTAGGCCCTCTTCATGGACAGCTGAGTTTTCAGTTTTTCCTCGTCTCTTCAAATGCCCCTTCAGACATTCAGCCTCCAGATGTCATCGTGTCAGCATCTGTGACCCAGTTGTCAATGTCAATATTCAGCAACTTCATATCTCACGTTCAGGTGTTCTTATAGCAGAGATATGAACATCTAGAAGGTTTTGATTCAGAGGCCAATTCACCATGCAGAAAGTAGGGAAACGGCTGTCACCCAATGGATAAACGTGGTTGAATATCACAGAAATTGTTGGTTTATTAATGAGTCCATGCTAATAGAATTAGCAGGCTCCAGGAGCTCTAAGTCAATGTCAAATGATGTTGAGGGTACAGCTGATACAGTGAATGTGCAAATTGTTTAGCCTTTTCTCCTGCCTCGTATAAGTTGGCCTGGCCTCACAATTGTAGAAGACTGAGCTGAGGATGAAAGCTTGGCTGACTTTCAGTTTGGTGTTCACAGTCAGGTTGGCCTTGTTCGACATTTGGACACAGCAGCTTTTGCAATGTATGTGTTGATTTCAGCATCAAATGGCAGATTGTTGGTGATTGTGGAGCCTAGATATGTGAAGCTATAAGGAAATTTGAGCAGGCGTAGGCCATTTGACATCTTGATCCTACTCCACTATTCAACTGGATCATGGCTAATCTTCGACTCCAATGCTTTTTTCCCGCACCATCTCCCTATCCCTTGATGTCTTTACTTTATAAAAAATTTATAGATCACTCTCTTGAACATACACCATGATTAAGTCTTCACAACCTCTGAAGTAGAGAATTCCAAAGACTTGCCACACTAGGACTGAAGAAATTTGTCCTCATCTCAGTCCTACATGGCACTACCTCTTAATCTCAGACTGTGTCTCCTAGCTCTAAACTCCTAGCTAGCAGAAGCATCCTTCCTGCACCTAGCTGGTCAAGTCCTGGCTGTACGAATTCTGCATGTTTCAATGCGATCGCCTTTCATTCTTCTAAACTCCAGAGATTATAGGTCCAGTCTCCTCAATCTTTCCCCAAATAACAATCCCACTGTCCCAGGAAACAATCTGGTGAATCTTTGATGCAATCCTTCTAGGACAAGTACATGCTTCCCTTGGAAAGGAGACCAAAACTGTATACATTACTCCCAGACTGTTCTCACCAATGCTCTGTAAAATTGTACTCCTGTATTATTCTTGTACTCAAATCCTCTTGCAATAAAGGCTAGAATAGCATTTGTCTTCCTAATTTCATGCTAGCTTTCAGTGACTCATGACCGAGGCCACCCAGGTGTGTTTGTCCATCAACACTTCTCACAATTTAAAAAATATTAAGCATTTCTGTTTTTCCTACGAAACTGGATAACTTTCCTTTTTTCTCACATGATTTTCCATCTGACATGTTATCACTTAAATTATCTAAATCCCGTTGAAAGCTTTTTGCATCCCCCTGATAGTTTACATTCTTATCTAGTTTGTGTCATTAGAAAACTTGGGAATATTACATTTGGTCCCCACATCCAAATCATTGAAATAGATTGTAAATAGCTGGGGCCCAAGCACGGATCTGTGTGGTATCCCACTAGTCACAGCTGCAAATCTGAGAATGGTCCATTTATTCCTTCTCTGTTTTCTGTCCGTTAACCAATTCTCAATCCATTCCAGCATATGACCCCCAATCCTATGTGCTCTAATTTTGTTTCCTAACCTCTTGTATGGGACTTTATCAAAACTTCTGAAAATCCAAATACACCACATCCACTGGTTCTACCTTATCCAATCTGTCCAGTGGCAGAGGATGCAAATGCTGAAAGATGATTACTATCCCTACATCAACCTCTGCAATGTAGATCATCAGATCCAGGAGATTTATTAGTTTACAGCAACATTAATTTCTCCAGCGCGACTTTTTTCCAAATACTAATTTCTTTCAGTTCCTTGTTTCCTGCTAGACCCTTTGTTCTCTAATAATTCTGGGAGGTATTTTGGGCGCAATTCTCCCAAACCGGGAGAAATCGTAAGGCTGGCGTCAAATCCGGGCGGGTTTGACGCCAGCCCCCCCCCTTCCCGACCGGGAACCGATTCTGGTCCCCGGTCGGGGCTAGCAGCCCGACGCCGTAAACTCCGGCATCATCTTGCCAGAGTTAGCGCCAGCTGACGCATCATATGACGTCAGCCGCGCATGCGCGGATTGGAAGACTCCAACCCGCGCATACGTGGATTGGAAGACTCCAACCCGCGCATACGCGGATGACGTCATCGCGTATTTGCGCGAAACCCGTGCATGCGCGGGCCGGGATGCCCCTCAGCCGCCCCGCGAATGGATACTGCGGGGCGGCGGAAGGACAAATAGTGCGCGGGCATCGGGCCCGCTGCCCGCGATCGGTGCCCACCGATCACGGGCCCATGGCACCCTTGGCACGGCCGTGGTACTGCCGTGCCAATCGTTGCCATGGTTATAAAAAGCGAGAGTTTACGGCCGTTTTTACGAACGGCCAGACCAGGTGTGTTTGCCGTTCGTAAAAACAAGGGCTGGGAACTCGGCCCATCCATCAGCTGTGAATCGCTGCCGGCCGTAAAAAAATGGCGGCAGCGATTCGTGTCGGGAGTTGGGCGTGGGGGGGGGGAGAATAGCGGGAGGGCGTCGGAACAGCGTGGCCATAAAATTTTACGAGCCACGCTATTCTCCGCACCGTCGGGAGTGCGGAGAATCGCGCCCTTTGTGTCCTCCTCCATGAAGCCAGACCCTACCACCATCTCCTCCTCCACACTCCGTGGCATGTTTTACATCACCAGAGGGGGCCCATTATTGACTGGTTGTTGGATCTTCCAAGCTCGCCACTGTCAATAGGTTATCCAGTTGTTTGCACCCTCTGCCACTGGGGCCCAAGGCAGAGGTCACTGTTGGCAAGACCGAAAGATCCCACCCACATGAAGGCCAGAAATGTTTGGTCACAGTATTTGTTTAGTATCTCTATCATTTCCTCATCCCAATTATACATTTCTATTGTCTCTGCCTGTAATGGGGCCACATTTAACTTCGCTGATGTTTTCCCTTTTTACATATCTAGAAGCTTTTACATTCCTAACAACAACCTCCAATGCCACATTGCCAATGCTGATAGATGGTGGTAAAGCAGTATCCTGGACCATGACCTTTGTCTTCTGATGCTGATGGTCAAATCAAACTCTTTACAGTCATGGGAGAGTCTGTGTATTTGCCACTGCAGTTGTTCCACAGTAGGGAAGAGTGGTGCAGCATCATCAGCTTGGAGCAACTGATGAAAGACATGTGGTGCACTAGTGTCTTTGATCCCCCAGGTGGGCAATGCTGAGCAGCTTTCTGTCAGCTCTGGTAGTACATAGATACCCTTTGTAGATTAACTGATGGCACATGGCAGCATCAAGGAGAAGAATATGGCAAAGATTGTTGGTACCCTGTTTGACCCCACTGCAGATGTCAAAGGGTCCTAAAGATTTGTCATTTCTGACTGGAGCCATCATGTTGACATTGAAAGAGCTTCGCCAGGAGGTCAATTTCCTCCAGCATCTTAAAGGCACCACCACTTTTATTCATGGCATTTCTCTTGCAGCTTCTGGATTGAGAAGGTCATTCCAATTGCATATCTGAGGTCTGTACATAGTGTACAGATTGACAGGCATACTTCATCCCTCAGGTTTTCCGACATAACTGATGAGGGAATAGTTGTATTCTTAGAAAATTCAACCACGATCATTTGCCTCTTAAGCCTTTTTCAGAGATTGGTCAATTTTTGTAGACTTTCTTTTTAAAAGGGTGAATAATGAAGAGATTAACATCAGGGCAGCATGGTGGCACAGAGGTTAGCACTGCTGCCCCACAGCGCCAGGGAACCAGGTTCAATTCCAGCCTTGGGTGACTGTCTGTGTGGAGTCTGCACATTCTCCCCCTGTCTGCGTGGGTTTCCTCTGGGTGCTCCAGTTTCCTCCCACAGTCCAAAGACGAGCAGGTTAAGTGGATTGCCCATGGTAAATTGTCCCTAAGTGTCTAATGGTTAGGTGGGGCTATTGGGTTCCAGGGATGGGGCGGGGCAGTGGACCTGGGTGGACCTGATGAGCCGAATGGCCTCCTTCTGCACTGTAGAGATTCTGTAATTCTATACAGGACAAGTGGCCATGGAGGAGATGGCGGGGGGAGGGGGGGGGGGGGGGGTTGGTGATCTAAGAGGGCATGGATGGAGGCTGCCTGCATTGGGATGGGTCATTTCAGAAAGAATAGAAGATACATGGGGGCATAGAGATAGGGAAGGATGGCATGGACAGTCTGAGGGAGCATGGGGTATTATTAAGGGTAGGAGGGGTTGAACAACATGTGAGGTGAGGATTAGGGGGCTAACACTGTTGCGAGCTGCAGTACTGTGCTCGACAACTGAGGTAGCACAAGTGGATAGCACTGTGGCTTCACAGTGCCAGGGTCCCAGGTTCGATTCCCCGCTGGGTCACTGTCTGTGCGGAGTCTGCACGTTCTCCCTGTGTCTGCGTGAGTTTCCTCCGGGTGCTTCGATTTCCTCCCACAGTCCAAAGACGTGAAATTAGGTGGATTGGACATGCTAAATTGCCCTTAGTGTCCAAAAAGGTTAGGAGGGGTTATTGGGTTACAGGGATAGGGTGGAAGTGAGGGCTTAAGTGGGTCGGTGCAGACTCGATGGGCCGAATGGCCTCCTTCTGCACTGTATGTTCTATGTTCTAACCAGCTCGCCTCCACATCCGCACACCTCATGCACTCCCATATGGCTCACAAACAGCACTGCAACCCCAATTCCAATTTGAAAAGACAGAAATGGTATGTGAAGTCACACATGGGTCAGGGCTGCAGTTTGCAATCTGAAAATGGTGCAGGTCAGATTTAACCGAGCCCAGAGGAAGATTTAGCCCCATAGGTGTTTGGTATCTTGTTGACATCTCAAATGTTTGCAGTCAGCCCACTCAAAAAAAACAGATTGCCCAGCTTCAAACTGAATGGCTGTCAGCTCTAAAGAATGACCTGATTTAACACACCAAAACATGTAGGAGCAGAAGTAGGCCACTGGGCCCATCAGGTCTCCTCTGCCATTCAATGAGATCATGGTTGATCTGATATAATCCTCAACTCTACCTTCCCGCCTTATCCCCATAAACCTTTGATTCCCTTACTGATTAAATATCTGTCTATCTCAGCCTTTAACATACTTCATAGCTCTCTGCGCTGAAGGATTCCACAGATTCACTACCTCTAGGCCCAACCATCTTCAGCTACTTCATCAATGACCTCCCTTCCATCATAAGGTCAGAAGTGGTGATATTTGCAGATGACTACACAATGTTCAGCACCATTTGTGACTCCTCAGATAATGAAGCAGTCCATGTCCAAATGCAGCAAGACCTGGACAATATCCAGGCTTGGGCTGACAAGTGGTAAGTTACATTCGCACCACACAAGTGCCAGGCAATGACATTTCGCACAAGAGATGATCTAACTATCGCCCCTTGACATTCAATGGCATTACCATCGCTGAATCTCCCAAAATCAACATTCTGGGGTTTACCATTGATCTGAAACTGAACTAGCCACATTAATATTGTGGCTACCAGGGCAGATCAAAGACTAGGAATCCTATGGCAAGTAACTCACCTCCTGATCCCCGCAAAGCCTGTCCACCATCTACAATGTGGCAGGGGGATGGGAACCAATGCTGGAAGTTGGAAGGTAGTAAAACAGGGACAGAAACAAAAGGAAGTAAGGGGAAAAGTGCAAGGCAGAGAAGACATAGTCAGAAATCCATAAGGCCGAAAGTACAAGGTACAGTGACTGAGGGGAGCACAGTGAATAGGCCCAGTAATAACAAAAGGAATAAAACTGGAGATGTTAAGATTCAAAACAGAGGTAAAAAAACCAACATAAGTGTACTTTACCTGAATGCTCATAGTATTCGGAATAAAGTAAATGAGTTGGTGGCACAAATCATCGTAAATGACTATGATTTAGTGGCCATTACTGAAAAATGGTTAAAGGATGGTCACGACTGGGAGTTAAATATCCGAGGGTATCAAACTATTCGGAAGGACAGAGTGGATGGTAAGGGAGGTGGTGTTGCTCTGTTATTTAAGGATGACATCCGGGCAATAGTAAGGGATGACATCGGTGCTATGGAGGATAAGGTTGAATCCATTTGGGTGGAAATCAGGAATAGTAAGACGAAAAAGTCACTGATAGGAGTAGTCTATCGGCCACCAAATAGTAATGAGATGGTGGGGCAGGCAATAAACAAAGAAATAACTGATGCATGTAGAAATGGTACAGCAGTTATCATGGGGGATTTTAATCTACATGTCGATTGGTTTAACCAGGTTGGTCAAGGCAACCGTGAGGAGGAGTTTATAGAATGTATCCGCGATAGTTTCCTAGAACAGTATGTAATGGAACCTACGAGGGAACAAGCGGTCCTAGATCTTGTCCTGTGTAATGAGACAGGATTGGTTCATGATCTCATAGTTAGGGATCCTCTCGGAAGGAGCGATCACAATATGGTGGAATTTAAAATACAGATGGAGGGTGAGAAAGTAAAATCAAATACTAGTGTTTTGTGTTTAAACAAAGGAGATTACAAGGGGATGAGAGAAGAACTAGCTAAGGCAGACTGGGAGCTAAGACTTTATGGTGGAACAGTTGAGGAACAGTGGAGAACCTTCCAAGCGATTTTTCACAGTGCTCAGCAAAGGTTTATACCAACAAAAAGGAAGAAAGAGGGAAAATCGACCGTGGATATCTAAGGAAATAAGGGAGAGTATCAAATTGAAGGAAAAAGCATATAAAGTGGCAAAGATTGCTGGGAGATTAGAGGACTGGGAAATCTTTAGGGGGCAACAGAAAGCTACTAAAAAAGCTATAAAGAAGAGTAAGATAGAGTATGAGAGTAAACTTGCTCAGAATATAAAAACAGACAGTAAAAGTTTTTACAAATATATAAGACAAAAAAGAGTGGCTAAGGTAAATATTGGTCCTTTAGAGGATGAGAAGGGAGTTTTAATAATGGGAAATGAGGAAATGGCTGAGGAACTGAACAGGTTTTTTGGGTCGGTCTTCACAGTGGAAGACACAAATAACATGCCAGCGACTGATAGAAATGAGGCTATGACAGGTGAGGACCTTGAGAGGATTGTTATCACTAAGGAGGGAGTGATGGGCAAGCTAATGGGGCTAAAGGTAGACAAGTCTCCTGGCCCTGATGGAATGCATCCCAGAGTGCTAAAAGAGATGGCTAGGGAAATTGCAGATGCACTAGTGATAATTTACCGAAATTCACTAGACTCTGGGGTGGTCCCGGTGGATTGGAAATTAGCAAACGTGACACCACTGTTTAAAAAAGGAGGTAGGCAGAAAGCAGGAAATTATAGGCCAGTGAGTTTAACTTCGGTAATAGGGAAGATGCTGGAATCTATCATCAAGGAAGAAATTGCGAGGCATCTGGATAGAAATTGTCCCATTGGGCAGACGCAGCATGGGTTCGTAAAAGGCAGGTCATGCCTAACTAATTTAGTGGAATTTTTTGAGGACATTACCAGTGCAGTAGATAACGGGGAGCCGATGGATGTGGTATATCTGGATTTCCAGAAAGCCTTTGACAAGGTGCCACACAAAAGGTTGCTGCATAAGATAAAGATGCATGGCATTAAGGGTAAAGTAGTAGCATGGATAGAGGATTGGTTAATTAATAGAAAGCAAAGAGTTGGGATAAATGGGTGTTTCTCTGGTTGGCAATCAGTAGCTAGTGGTGTCCCTCAGGGATCCGTGTTGGGCCCACAATTATTCACAATTTACATTGATGATTTGGAGTTGGGGACCAAGGGCAATGTGTCCAAGTTTGCAGATGACACTAAGATGAGTGGTAAAGCGAAAAGTGCAGAGGATACTGGAAGTCTGCAGAGGGATTTGGATAGGTTAAGTGAATGGGCTCGGGTCTGGCAGATGGAATACAATGTTGACAAATGTGAGGTTATCCATTTTGGTAGGAATAACAGCAAACGGGATTATTATTTAAACGATAAAATATTAAAGCATGCCGCTGTTCAGAGAGACTTGGGTGTGCTAGTGCATGAGTCACAGAAGGTTGGTTTACAAGTGCAACAGGTGATTAAGAAGGCAAATGGAATTTTGTCCTTCATTGCTAGAGGGATGGAATTTAAGACTAGGGAGGTTATGTTGCAATTGTATAAGGTGTTAGTGCGGCCACACCTGGAGTATTGTGTTCAGTTTTGGTCTCCTTACTTGAGAAAGGACGTACTGGCGCTGGAGGGTGTGCAGAGGAGATTCACTAGGTTAATCCCAGAGCTGAAGGGGTTGGATTATGAGGAGAGGTTGAGTAGACTGGGACTGTACTCGTTGGAATATAGAAGGATGAGGGGGGATCTTATAGAAACATTTAAAATTATGAAGGGAATAGATAGGATAGATGCGGGCAGGTTGTTTCCACTAGCGGGTGACAGCAGAACTAGGGGACATAGCCTCAAAATAAGGGGAAGTAGATTTAGGACTGAGTTTAGGAGGAACTTCTTCACCCAAAGGGTTGTGAATCTATGGAATTCCTTGCCCAGTGAAGCAGTTGAGGCTCCTTCATTACATGTTTTTAAGGTAAAGATAGATAGTTTTTTGAAGAATAAAGGGATTAAGGGTTATGGTGTTCGGGCCGGAAAGTGGAGCTGAGTCCACAAAAGATCAGCCATGATCTAATTGAATGGCGGAGCAGGCTCGAGGGGCCAGATGGCCTACTCCTGCTCCTAGTTCTTATGTTCTTATGTTCTAAGTCAGGAGTGTAATGGAATACTCTCCACTTGCCTGGATGAGTGCAGCTCCAACAACACTCAAGAAGCTTGACACCATCCAGGACAAAGCAACCCACTTGATTGCTCCTCCTTCCACAAATATTCAATCCCTTCACCATCGACGAACAGTGGCAGCCTTGTGTATCGCCTTCAAGATGCACTGCAGTAACTCACCAAGGTTCCTTAGACAGCACCTTCCAAACCCACGACCATTACCATCTAGAAGGACAAGAGCAGCAGATATCTGGGAACCCCACCACCTGTAGGTTCCTCTCCAAGTCACTCACTACCCCGACTTGGAAATATATCACCGTTAGGCAAAATCCTGGAACTCCCTCCCTAACTGCATAGTGGGTGTACCTACACATAAACATAAGCACTAGGAGCAGGAGTAGGCCATTTGGCCCTTCGAGCCTTCTCCGCCATTCAATGAAATCATGGCAGATCTTTTGTTGACTCAGCTCCACTTTCCCGCCCGAACACCATAACCCTTTGTTCTTTTATTCTTCAAAAAACTATCTATCTTTATCTTGAAAACATTTAATGAAGGAGCCGCAACGGCTTCACTGGGCAGGGAGTTCTATAGATTCACAATCCTTTGGGTGAAGAAGTTCCTCCTAAGCTCAGTCCTAAGCCTGAAGGACTGCTGCGGATCAGGAATGCAACTCATCACCACCTTCTGGCGGGCAACGAGGGATGGGCAATAAATGCTGGCCTAACCAGCAGCGTCCACATCCAGTAAATTAGTTTAAAAAAAAGAAATCCCTCCTCATCTCTGTCTTAAATTGGCGACCCCTTACTCTTTTCTGATGCCGTTCCAGATGGCTGGATTTCTGAGGGACCACAAACTATTGACCATATTGATCTCATAACAAAACCTTTTTAAACCCTCTAATAACTCTGAAGACCATAAGATCTTAAGAAGTCAGGGATGTGAATAAACACATTGTAACTTACCTCCCTGTTATCATGAATAGCATATCTATAATCTATTTTTCTTGGATTTTACTTGCACTCGTTGAATTCTCTTGATATCATCAGAGGGATTGCATTGGACTATTAGTATTGAAGTAGTAATAACAGTAGAGACACTGACTGTGAACTTGAGTAATCATGTAATTTCAACTTTGCATCTTCTTCAACTCCCTCACAACTCCTTCTACACAGTTCCTCTGATTATGTAATCATCAGTCATGCTTCAAACATAAAAATATGTTGAAATTAGTCATTCGTATGACTAATTTTAAAATATTAGTGAAAGAATGTAAATGTTATCAAAGAGACAGTGAAAGCAGAATTATTCATTTTCTTATCTATTATCATTTTATAGAAAAGTGTAGGCCACTTAGTCCCCTTGAGCTTACTCTGCTATTCAATTAGATCAGGACTGCTATAATTTCAACCTTTAAAAAAATATATATATATAAATATTTGTATTTTAGTTTTTCCAATTAAGTGGCAATTTAGCGTGGCCAATCCCCCTACCCTGCACATCTTTGGGTTGTGGGTTGGGTTGAGGCAGCAGTGCTAACCACTGAGCCACCGTGCCGACCTTCTAATTTTAACCTTAACTTTATATTCCTGCCTACCCCTGATAACCTTCCATTCCCTTGTTTACCAAGAATCAATCGAATGTTGGGCCCAAAAAGATGGATAGACCGGAGCACCTTTTAAATAATGAAATACTGGAAACAGAGGTGTCCCAAAGAGACTTAGGGATCCATGTGCATGTATAAGTTAAGGTCATGGGTGGGGGTTCAGATAATAATTGAAAAACGCTATTGGAATGCTAGCCTTTATATCTAGAGGAATACAATATAAGGGAGTCAATATCATGCTTCAGCTATACAGAACTCTAGTTATGCCATATCTGGACTTCAGTGCTGCTCACTGCAACCTTGAAAGAATATTGGCCATGGACTGTGTGCAACATCAGTTTGCTAGAATGATACCAGTAAGAGTTAAGTTATGAGCAGAAATTAGACAAACTAGGGTTGCATTCTCTGGGTGTTAGAAGGTTAACAAGTGATTTGATCAGAACTTTTAGGATATCAGGGATATATGGGCTGGATAGGGAGAATGTATTTCCATTGGTTGAAGAATTTAGCACTGGCGTATATAGACTAAAATTAGAGCCAGGTCTTTCAAGTCTGAGGTTAGAAAATACTTCTAAATACTTCTGCAAAGGGCAGTAGAAATTTGGAACTCTCTGCCACACATGACAGTCGATGCAGGAGCAATCGTTCATTCTACACTAGAAATTGATAGATTTCTGCAAGCCGAAGATATTCAAGGGCATGGGGCATAAGTGGACATAGAAAATAAAACATACAGTGCAGAAGGTGGCCATTCAGCCCATCGAGTCTGCACTGACCCCCTTAAGCCCTAACCTCCCCCCTATCCCCGTAACCCGATAACCCCATCTAACCTTTTTGGTCACTAAGGGGCAATTTAGCATGGCCAATCCACCTAACCTGCACGTCTTTGGACTGTGGGAGCAAACAGGAGCACCCGGAGGAAACCCACGCAGACACGGGGAGAACGTGCAGACTCCGCACAGACAGTGACCCAGCAGGGATTCGAACCTGTGACCCTGTGAAGCCACAGTGCTAATCACTTGTGCTACCGTGCTGCCCAGTGGATATTTGGAACATGGTCACAGGTCAACGATGAATTAATTGAATGGTGGAACAGGCTGGAGGGGCGAAGTGGTTTAGTTCTGTTCCTATGTCACTTACCCCATTATCACAATGTGTATGAAATTACTATGTTGCGACACATTTGCTTTCAACTAACCAATTTGCTCATCTTTCTTTGCCCAACATCTAATCCTTTGGAATTAAAAAAAACTCATTCGTGCGATGTGATGTTACTGGCAATGCCAGCATTGATCCGGCCTTTACTAATTGCCCTTGAGAAGTTGGTAGTGAGCTACCTGCTCGCAGAGACTCAGCTGGCTTACTGGGTCATTTCAGAGAGCAGTTAGGCATCAGCCACATTGCTGTGGGCCTGGAGTCACATACAAACCAGAGGAGGTAAGAACAACAGTTGCCTTTTCATAAAGAACAATAATGAATTAAATCAATATGAAGATCCAATAATTCCATGGTCATTACAAATGACACAAACTTTTTATTCCAGATGAGTTTAATTAATTGGATTTAAATTCTCTTGCTGCTGTGGTGGGATTTGAACTCACATCGCCAGTCTATTAATAGTCCAGTACCATAACCACTCTGCTACCGTACCTCAATCTGAAGTGACAGAGAATGGTTTAATCGTTTTCAAGCAACCAAGTCTGTGGAAATAATAGCTATTTTTGAAAGCAGAGGCAATCTATTTGCTAAAATTTGTTGAGAAATGCAGCTTCCTGCATTTCAACCGTGCTCATAAATCATAGAAACTGGGGCTAAATTAGACTGGTGTCAGCAGTGGCTTGGTTGATAACACTCTCAGCAATGAGTCACAAGGTCTCACATTCAAGTCCCATTCCAGGGCCTGGACATAAAAGAACTCAAGGTTGACACCCCAGTTTAGTGCATGGGATGACCCATTAAACTGAGGCCCCACCTATCTGCTCAGGTGGATGTGAAAGATTCATGGCACTAAAGTGAAGACGAGTGGGACATTATTCCCAGTGTTCTGGCCAGTGCTTAGAGCTCATTCAGCATAAGAAGTCAGATCATCTGGTTATTATTCCAGGCCTGTCTGCAGGAGTTTTCTGTATGGCTGAGTGTATACTTGGTGTTTGGTGAATGGGGAGTTGGTGAGGAGGGGAAGGAAACTTTCCTTTCCTTTTGTTTCTGCTAACTTTTTCACCTGGAAGGAATTGGTTCTTACTCGATTACAGGGAATAAAACAAGCTGCTTCTTGAGTATCGGGTCAGTGACTAAGGCCTTTTCTATTCCTAAGATTTAAATAGTACAGAAACTGGTAGTAAGTTCAATAAAATATATTAACAGAGAACTGAATAATATAATTAAGTAGTTAATTGAAACACATGAAGGATGGCAGGACAGGTGATGTGTCGTGCCGGCAGCATGTGGGCACTCCTAGATGCCAGTGTGATCCAGGGCAAACATGTCGCCAGTGAGTCTTTGTGGTTTGAGGAGCTTTGGCTCAGATTGAGCTGGAGGCCGAGCTGCAGACACATCAGGGAGCAGGAAAATTACCTGGGTACTTTGTGCCAGAAGGCAGGAAGCTAGGAAAAGGTGGAGGGGTGGCTCTGTTAATTAATGATGGTATTATCACAATACAGCGGGGTGACCTAAGTTCAGAAAAATAAGATATAGGAGCGGGTTGGGTAGAAATGAAAAATGATAAATGCACAAAGTTACTTGTGGGAGTGGTATGCAGGCCCCTAATAGTCATCATATGGTAAGATAGGGTATAAATGAGGAAACATGCTCTCTCTTCTCTCTCTTGCCCTCGCACACTTTCTCTCTTCCCCCCATCCCTCGCACACACTTTTATTCCATTTTGCCCTCACACACTCTCTCTGTCCACCACCCCTCACACACTCTCTCTTCTCCCATCCCCTCACACACACTCTTACTTCCCCCTTATCCTCACACACACATTCTCTCTCCCCCCACCCCTCGCAGACACTATTACTTCCCCTTGCCCTCGCACGCACTCTCTCTCCCCTCACCCCTCGCATACACTTTTACTTCCCCTTTGCCCTCGCATACAGTCTCTCTTCTTCCCCACCACCTTCACGCTTTACAAATGAATGGCTTGCATCGTACCTCTCTGATTTTCCACAGCATTCTAGGTTAAACATTATCAAGTCCAACAATTGAATCAATCTTCAGTGCTTTAAACCAAGCTAAGGCCATTTATGCATTTACATTCAAGGAGTAAATATCTAATGCATTTGTACTGACCTATATTCACCTGGTCAAACAATGTCTTGATTTTAAAACTTTCATCCTTGTTTTGAAACCCTTGCCCCTCACTATTTATGTAATCTCATCAAGCCACTCAACCCTCTGAGGCATCTGTGCTTCTCTAATTCTGACCTCTTGAGTATTTCAATTTAACCGTTCCAACATTGGTGGCCATGCCTTCAGTTTCCTTGGACCTAAACTCTGGAGTTCTCTCCTGATACTTCTCTACAATCTTGTCCTACTTTAAGAAATTCCTTAAAACCTCCCTCCGTTATCAAGTATTTGACCACCTGACCTGATATTTTATTATCTGGCTCAGTGTCATATTTTGTTTCATAACATTTCTGTGAAGCATCTTATGTAATGTAAAAAATTAATTTGGTCATGGGCGTTGCTGGCTAGGGCAGTACTATTGCTGATCCCTAATTGCCCTTGATAAGGTCATGATGAGCTGCCTCCTTGAATGGCTGTCAAAACACCCACAGTGCTTTTGGGAAGGCTTTTCCAGGATTTTGACAATGAAGGAACCATGATATCGTTCAAAGTCAGGAGGGGGGGAACTTGCAGGTGGTGGTGTTCCCAGGCATCTGCTGGCCATGTCCTTCTAGGCGGCAAAGGTTGTAGCATTTGGAAGGTGTTGTCGAACGAGTCTTGGTGAGTTGTTGCAGTCCCTCCCATGCATGCTTGTATTTAAACTGTACAAATATCAGTTATCATTGTTTTAATACTGAAGCACATCATCACCTAAGATCTACTTCATGATTTAGTTTGCTTACTGTTTCATTTATTGTTAACCTTAATGGTATCCACTACCAAGGGCCTTGGGCCTTCAACATGGTTTCTCAGCTATTCCCGTGCACCCAACTGGCCGAACCTGCATCCCCTGTAAACCTAAACTCATCCAAAACTCAGCTCTGCCCTAACTCACACCAAGTCTCATTCATCTATCATTCTTGTGTACACAGATGTACATTGGTTCCCAGTGTGACATTACCTCAGCTTAAAGATGCAAATTCCTCCATGACCCAATCTCAGTGGATTAGTCCAGCTCTCCAACCCTTTGAGATCTCTAAAATCCTCTAATTATGGTCTCTTGCATGTCCACAGTTTCATTGGCAGCTATAAAAGTTCAGGAGGCCCGAGAAGGTAAGTTAAATTTTGTTGAATAAACTAACACAAAGTAAAGGCTGCAACGTGGCTTGAAGTTCAAAGGTCTTAAACGGGACTACCGATCATGCCGGTCCCACTCCTGGCCGGCTTTTATTAGGCGGATTTACGAGCTCCATTTGACCGGGCCGGCGTCCACTAGCGAGGGAGTTTATATTCCACTAGTCCCACGGGGAGTTCAATTGAGGTGTCCCTGTGGGCCTCATGGGCGTTATTACTGCAGCTATGCCTTGAACAATATTGATCTTAAAATCTGGAATTCCCTGTCTAAACCTTTCTACCACTTTTTCTCTGCTATGTTAAGATGCTCCTTAAAACTTACCCCTTTAGCCAAGCTTTTGGTCACCTGTCCTAATATCTTTTCATGTGGTTCAGTATCAAATTCTGGTCACTTACACTCCTGTGAAGTGCCTTGGGATGTTTTAGTGGGTTAAACGTCCTACGTAAATACAAGCTGCTGTTCTTACTGTATCCTAGTACACATCATTGTGTTGCTGTGGGTGGAAATGTTTCCTGTCAAATAATTCTTGCCATATGCTCCCTGGTTGTAATGTGACAGTTTAAACCTGACACCGAGTTAGATCTGAAATAGATAGTCCTTGTCAAAAATAACAGAAATTCTTGCCATTCTTGGGAGGCCAAGCATTACTGAAGTGATAACTTGCAATGTTTGTCTGTGCATTCCATTAAACTTAGCATGATGTAAATCAACAAGGTAGCTAAAAGCCAAAGCATGGAAAGGACATACAGGGGGTTTCCAGTTCTGCAATGCCAGCCTGCAATTTTCCGCTCATTAAACTAAGCTGGTAGAAGTCTCGTCTTGGCAAATGCAAAAGGTACAAAATCCGAGCCATGCAGTTTAAGGAGGCATTTTTTTTTCTAATTGTAGGATACAACTTTCGTTCCCTCTAACCCTCACAAAAAAAAATCACAGGTTACGTTGTGCATCACACTTCTAGAAATGGGATTTAACAAATTTCAAAACTGAAATTTAGATTAACCCGGTGAATGAAAGTCTCATGAATAGCTTGTAAATAATTAGCTCTCCCTCAGAATCAGATTGGATTAGATATCAGTGCTTAAATTATTCTGGAAAATTAAGGATCGCACATTTTTAAAGGCAGATGACATTTTAAATTTGAATATTTGCATTGGCTGAACTTACAAAGGCAAGATCATTTTGTTTTGAAAGCTGCGTTAAAACAGGCCATGTGGGCCTCGAGGAAACACTCTGTCAGGCAATAATGGAACTCTGGAAGACCAGTCACCGCCAGGGCAACTCTTGCACACCTCCCAGTGGCCTAAGAGAGAGCTGCATTGGCAGACATGTGGGAACAGATGCCCAGCTCATTGTTTTTGCTGGAGCTATCTTCACAATACATAGAGATTATGGCGCAAAAAAGAGGAAAATAATAGAAATCAATCATAAAATTAAAACATAGCCAAGGCACAAACATCTTGGAAATCAGTTTCTTTAAAGACAGGTGGCAGACACTGAACTCTGGGATTCAATTTCCTCTAGATGTGCACACATTCATATAAAAAATCTTGTGCGGAATTAGTCTGTTTGATAGATTAAAACAGTACTCAAAAAATTGTTATGTATTGTTAGAAGAGGAAAGCAAACACCCAGAAGTGCTAAAGACAGAGTCAGACTATAGCAATTATTTTGGTTTTTTCAATGTGAGTGAATCTATTTTGGATTGGAATGAATTTCTCTCAGGTTGCTAATTCCAGCGCTTGAAATGCGATGGAAATCATTTCTGCAGACAAAGAACAGTAAAGGTGACAGCTTTGAAAAGGACCTTGACAAGGTTAAGTGATAAATGGATCGGTACACCGCATGGGCAAAGAAAGGAGGCCAATTGCTCCTTTGTGTTTACTATGATGAAAAATGTGCTAAAGTTGTTGGAACAAAAAGTGTTTTGTTGCAGATTTTAAACATGCATGAGTAAGCTTTTTGTAATTATCTTCTTTTGTTATTCACTCATATTGCGAACTTTAATCTTCAATTGGTTTTGATATATTTTTTTGAACTGAATTTGGAGATATTCCACAAGACTAGTCATTTTCTATTGTTAGCTGAGTGCAGCTAGTTCAAATTTGTACGGTATTTCATCCACAGATGACAGTGTTTTGATTCTTCTATTCATTTGCAATATTGTGCTGCAGGGAATTTAGCCTAAAATGGTTCCACAGTACCTGTACTGGTGGCTACCATGACAAACTGCACGTTACTGCAGGGAATAAGTTGACATCATTTGGGAAGAATTTCCATGGGGATTCTGTGGATCTTCCATCATTACGTCAGTGAAATCCCCAGAGAAATGGTCTAAGTGGCACTTCACACCATTTCTCCAGAGTGTCTCCCACTGAAATCATTATAATCTAGGCTGACACTTTCGTACCAAAATGAGGGAGTGCTGCACTGCCAGAGGTGCCAACTGTTACGACCCTTGTGGGTGAGGAAAGAATCAAAGCTCTCAAGTGACCACAATGGAAGAAACCGATGGACAAGCTTTCACTTTTTAAAACTTTTACTGCAAGAGACAAAAATCAACATAGATTAAACAACTGACAAAGTTTATCCAGTTCACCTATAAATAACTTTTAATAGCTGATACAACAGAGGTAAATCTCACAGATTTCTCAGATAACCCACATGCACAGAACAGTGTGCAGTCCCAAAGTCCATCAGAGCTCGCAAACAGAGTTCCACCATCCTACATCATACTAGATCTATTGCTCAAGTGGTCTCTGACAACCATTTTATTCTATCTGAGATCTATTTATATGGTTGTCACCAACAAGCTGTACTGCTGTGGACCCTGTCACTCAGGTTGGGACTGTCCTTTTCAAAGTCCTTTTGACCACCCAATAATGCCCCAGCACTTAGTATAGTCAGCTCTGGTAAAAAGCACCCAGCCCTTCAGCATCCCTGGATGGTTCATGTTTTATTTTATGTTGAAGTTCTTTCAACAAGCTCACACACTGCTTCACCAAGAGCCCTGTGTGTCTGTTATAGAACGTAGAACATACAGTGCAGAAGGAGGCCACCGACCCACTTAAGCCCTCACTTCCACCCTATCCCCTGCTGAACAGAAGTTCAACTTTTAGCCCTGCTTCTTCTGACCAAATGTTGAAACTCAAGCTCTTTATTAGTTTTTGCTTCCTTTGCAACCAAGCCAGAAGCGGATTTCTCAGAAATGTTGTCACATCCATGAACCTCTGGTCACACCCACTTCCTAGAAAATTAAATCTTAGTTTCACTTTTATGTGTAGATGTGCCAAAAATACACACTTTGAATGTATTGTATCGCATATCTCAAAACGAGGCCTAGACTAGCCCCTCAGATGATTATAAAGTATCCCATAGTTCATGCAAAAAAGACAGTCCAACATTTAACCCTTAACAATTGTGACAAAAGCAGATTGTCCAGTCATTTATTTCAATGTTGTTTCCTAGTATTTGATGTGGATAAATTTGCTGCTGCTTCTGCTTTTTTGCCAAGTGACTCTATTTCAGAAGTATTTAATTAGCTGCAAAGGACATTGGATTACCGTTCAATTGCAATAAACACTATATAAATGTGTTTTTCTTCTTCTTACTTTAGGATAATCGGGCCTAAAATTTCATGGAACATTTTAAGGGTGATGAAACTCAATGGGGTAAGGAAATGGACAAATGGCCAATGAAGTACTTTTTCAAAGAGAGGAGCTAATTTGCACACAGCAAGGTCCCACAAATCAAGAAATTATCATATATTCCACTTTAAGTACTTCTGAAAGAAGCAATAAGCTGTTGAAGCCTTTCATTTTGCACCAATCAGGTCAGATTCACAAGACTACCAAGTCAAAAAAGGAACAGCAATTTATGCTGCATGAGAAGAAGGTGCTGATTGGTTGGCAAGTGCACCCAATTGGTAGAGGCTTTGCCATGGAGAATGCACCAGTGAACAGATAACTGCCAAGCTTTTGTTCAAACTGAAAACAGACAAGAGTTAAGTCACCTGATTTGAATTTAAACAAAATCTTGGCAGTTAACTGTTCCCTGATACATTCTCTGTGGCAATGCCTCTACTAATCAGAGTCCACTTGCCAACCAATCTTTTCATGGTAGTATAAATTGTTGTTTGGCACCTTTGCGATTGAGTCCTGATTGCATCCAAGACGAAAAGCTTTGACAACATGTTCCTGATTCCAGCAATACTCAAGTACTACCACCCGGCTGTATTCCATTCTCTTTGTGCAGCAAACAGCAAAGAGAAGTGACGCGATGATCTGTTTTTTTTAGTTATGTTAGATGAGGGATAAATATGATCAGAGCAATGAAAGAATTTGTGTACTCTTTTTTGAATAATACCATTGAGTCTTCCACACCCAGCTGGGAGGGCCTCAGTGTAACATTTCATCCAATTGGTGGCACCTATGAACATTTCTCCATTCTTTCAGCATATTGTTCTAAAGTTTCAGCCAGGATTTTGGTTCTCAAATTTTGAAACAGGCTTTTTTCTGCAATCTTCTGATCACGTGAAGGGTACAATTCTTGAAGCTAGGTCAGCAGTACTGCTTTTGTAGATCAATTGAAGAATTATGGAAATAAATAAAGCTGGTGTTGAGTCACAGAAATTAAATTATTTTGCTGTTTCAGAGTGGGCCAGTGTCTGGATATTTGTCTGAAAATAGACACGGTCACAATTATGACCTTCAGCGGGACGGTGGCACAGTGGCTATTACTGTTGCCTCACAGTGCCAAGGAGCCAGATTCGATTCTGACCTCAGGTGACTGTCTGTGTGGAGTTTCTACATTCTCACCGTGTCTGCATGGGTTTCTTCCGGATGCTCCGTTTTCCTCCCACAGTCCAATATGTCCAGGTTAGGTGGATTGGCCATGCTAAATTGCCCCTTAGTGTTCAGGGATGAGCAGGTTAGGTGGCGTTACGGGGATAGGACGGGGCTGTGGGCCTAGGTAGGGTGCTCTTTCAGAGGATTGGTGCAGACTCGATGGGCCAAATGGCCTCCTTCTGCACTTTAGAGATTCTGTTCTATGATCCTATGTATTCTGTTGTTGTAGAGAATGCAGTGCTCTTGATCCAAATTGCGAATGCACAACACCCATTGCTTACAAGATGAGACAGTCAATCTGACCTTGCTCTAGATTTAAAAATGTATAGATCCATCACCTCTGTATACAGACCCAAGAGAGAGAGAATTGCGACTGGACAAATCAGTATTCGTGCCCAGAAGAAAACTACTGTCTTCTGACTGTAGTCAAGAGCAAATTCAACAATTACAATAAGCTTCAACTTCAAATAGAAAAGACACCCACATGATACATTATATGCAATATGTCACATGCAGTTCAGTTGTAACACACGTACCTGTAAGTCAATGCTGGTTGTGGGGACAAGTCCTGCTCCAGGAACTTGTTTGCGTTATCTAAGATGGCACTCCAGGGCAGTACAGAGAGAATGCTAAATTGATGGAGGAGTTGCCTCTCAGATCTGATGTGGTGTCAAGGTCCTATTTGCCCATTCAGGTTATCCAATTAGCACCATTATGAAGAAGTGTGCTGCCCAATATCTATTTCCAAACCAATAGTAAACAGATTATGGGGTCAATAGGGCGGCACGGTAGCAAAGTGGTCAGCACTGTTGCTTCACAGCGCCAGGGTCCCAGGTTCGATTCCTGCTTGGGTCACTATCTGTGCAGAGTCTGAATGTTCTCCCTGTGTCTGCGGGTGCTCTGGTTTCCTCCCACAAGTCCCGAACGACGTGCTGTTAGGTGAATTGGGCATTCTGAATTCTTCCTGTGTGCCCGAACAGGTGCCGGAATGTGGCGACTCAGGGCTTTTCACAGTAATTTTATTGCAGTGTTCATGTAAGCCTACTTGTGACAATAAAGATTATTATTATATCTAGTAGGTGGGACCTTGTTGTTTGCCAATTGGCTGTATGTTTCCTTACATTACATCAGCGATTACATTTCAAAAAGTACTTAATTGGTCATAAATGTTTCCGGTTGTTGGGGTCAAGTGCAATTCTCTTTTTTTTTCCATGAAATATTCTCAGAAGGATATTATTTAATCCCAATGGTTTCTGATGCCTGCGTAAACAATCCAAGCTCTGTTTTGACTTCTCTTTCACTAAAGTATCCTCCAGCTCTCTCCTATTTTCTTGTCCAGAGGGTTACCCCCTCCTCAATATCTAAAAATTCAGCGGCACTTCCTTATGATACTTACTGGATATTTGTGATTTTCCCGGCCACCCCATTCCCGACACAGGTCTCCCAATCTTTCAGAGGGCAGGCCAAGAAAACATCTGGCAAGAAAACGTTAGGCATGGATCATTACGTTAGTTTAATTCGCAGCAACTGAAGACCCAAAACATGAACAATTTCATTTCATTTCATTTCATTAAGAGTTTAAATCAACCAACACATCTGTCTTTACATAACAATCAATGTTTATAGAGATATTTAAGAGTTGCTATTTTTTTTAAGGCAATTGGGAAGGAAAGTGTTGTTCATTGAAGCTGAAAAACAAGTTGGAGGAGCAAGAGAGAAGAATCATACGTGGACTCTGATGGGCAACAACCTTCAGTGACTGGAACTTATTGTGCTTGTTTTTACTGTAATGAGTAATCTTATTCTAGGCCGGTGACGAGATAATAAATTGCCATTGAACAACCTTCATCTTAATTTATTTCTTTCTCTGCAATTTTCTTCCCTTCGAACAACGCTTCCGGCCCTACAACTACCTAATCCAGATTAGGTAGTTGGGGCCTCACGGTAGCATGGTGGTTAGCATCAATGCTTCACAGCTCCAGGGTCCCAGGTTCGATTCCCGGCTGGGTCACTGTCTGTGTGGAGTCTGCACGTCCTCCCCGTGTGTGCGTGGGTTTCCTCCGGGTGCTCCGGTTTCCTCCCACAGTCCAAAGATGTGCGGGTTAGGTGGATTGGCCATGCTAAAATTGCCCGTAGTGTAAGGTTAATGGGGGGATTGTTGGGATACGGGTTACGTGGGTTTAAGCGGGGTGATCATTGCTCGGCACAACATCGAGGGCCGAAGGGCCTGTTCTGTGCTGTACTGTTCTATGTTCTATGTTCTATGCTCCTAAGGGGTTGTGCTCCTTGCCATGGCTTGGTCCCACAGGTAGTGTCCGAAGAACAAAGCTACATTTAGGTTGAACAAACCTCAGTCCAGATGGTACTCAACCATAGACCACGTTGAAAGACACTCCAGTCCTTAAAGTAAATTGAAAGGATTTATTCGATAATAACAACTAGATGAATGAGTTTGACACTCTGCTGATCTAGCTCTAGCAACTCAGTGATAATGACTAACTGTACAACTAGCATCTAGGCCACATGTGGTGACCCAGCCTGAGATCTAAATTATTCTGGTGCTAATCCGACAGTCCCTGCCAGGAGTGAGAGGGAGGGTCCAGTGTGTGTCTGGTTTTATAATGAGTTGTGTAATGCCCTCTAGTGGTCGTGCCATAGCCGGGTGTTCTGATTAACCCCTTATTTACATGTCAGTCTCCATATCATTACATCTCCCCCTTTTATTTTTACATTACAGGTGTGGTACTAGGGAAATTGTGTGACAAAGCTAGATATAATGATATATGTACAATATGAGCAAACAGGGAAGAGAAAATGTTCAAAGGTTCAGTCTTTGAGGGTTCCGCCTCCTCCTTGATGACCTCCTGAGAGGTGGCGACAGAGTTGGCTTGATCGTTGTGTGTGTCTCACGACCAGTGGAAATGTTGGTCAGGATGCCTCAACAACAGCGATTGCCTCAACAAAGGGCAGTGAAGGGGCGATAAGTGGCGGCTGTATATTCTGAAGTGCCCTTCGATTTCTGCGGACAATGGTACCATCAGCTGTTTGTATCACGTAGGATCTGGGTGCAGCTTGTCGAATAACAACAGCTGGAGCAGACCAGCACCATTAGGTATTCTGATTCTGATGTTGCCTGCTGGAGATAGTGCGTCCAGATAGTTGCATGTTTGTCATAGTGATGCTTCTGACCATCACAAAGCCATTGCATCTTGTGTATCACCGGCAGGAGATCTGGATTAGGTAGTTGTAGGGCCGGAAGCGTTGTTCGCAGGTCCCTGTTCATCAGCAGTTGAGCTGGTGACATGCCAGATGCTAAGGGAGCAGCTCAGTTCGAGAGTATTGCTAGATAAATGTCGGATGCAGAATCTAATGCTTTGTTGATGAGCTGTTTGACTATGTGCACCCCCTTTTCCACCTTGGTGTTGGACTGCGGGTACTGTGGACTAGAGGTGACGTGCTTGAAATTGTAGCACTTTGCAAATGCGGTCCATTCTTGACTGTGAAAGCATGGTCCATTGTCAGTCATGACCGTGTTTGGGATGCCATGACGAGAGAGGGTCTCTTTGCACGCTTCGATCACGGTTTGTGAGGTGAGGTCAGACAGCTTCAGTACTTCAGGGAAGTTCGAGTAGTAGTCTATGAGTAGTATGTAGTCACGACCATTGGAGTGGAAGAGGTCAATACCTACCTTGGACCACGGCGAGGTTTCCACGTTGTGTGGTTGCAGAGTCTCCTTACACTGACTTGATTGGAACTTCTGGCAAGTCTCACAGCTCAAGACCATGTCTGTGATGTCCTGATTGATGCCAGGCCAGTAGATGGCTTGTCGAGTTCTTCGTCTGCATTTTTCTTTGCCCAGGTGGCCCTCGTGGATCTGACGAAGTACCATGGGCCTGAGAAGCAGCGGAATCACTATTCGGTCCATTCTCAGCAGTATACCGTTGATAATTGTCAGGCCGTCTTTGATGTTGTAGAATTGCGGGCATTGCAATTTCGGCCATCCATTGTTTAGGTTGTGAATTACTCATTGCAGCAAGGGATCTGCTCCCGCCTCTGCTCTGCTGAGAGTTATCTTTTCGTCCTTTGCAGGAAGGTTGCCTGCGTACATTTGTACCTGGGCTTCAATTTGTCGGATCATCACTCGTGGTTCACTTGGTGAAGTGACTGAGTGGGACAACACGTCGGCAATGATGAGATCCTTACCAGACGTGTATATAAGATTGAAGTCATGCCTTCTGAGTTTAATTGGAATTCTCTGGAGTTGAGGAGTCATGTCATCGAGGTTCTTCTGTATGATGTGTACAAGAGGTCTGGTCTGTTTCAACAGTGAATGTTGGTAGGCCGTAGAAGTAATCATGTAGTTTCAAAATGCCTGTGAGAAGGCCTAGACACTCCTTTTCAATTTGAGCGTACCGAGTCTCTGTCGGTGTCATTGCACATGATGCATATGCTATTGGGACCCATGACGAGATGTCACCTTTCTGCAGCAACACTGCTCCAATGCCATCCTGACTGGCGATAGTCGAAATCTTAGTTTCACGATCAGGGTCATAGAACGCTAAGGTAGGTGCAGTGGTGAGCTTTGCCTTCAACTCCAACCACTCGTTCTGATGTTTGTCTTCCATTCGAAAGATGTGGACTTCTTAATTAGTTGTCATAGAGATGTGGGGCGGGATTTCTTAATTTGTTGTCGTAGAGATGTGGGGCGGGATTCTCCCCTACCCCTCAGGGCGGGGGGTCCCGGCGGGACAGAGTGGCGTCAACCACTCCGGCGTCGGGCCGCCCCAAAGGTGTGGAATCCTCTGCACCTTTAGGGGCTAGGCCCACCCCGGAATGGTTGGCGCCCCGCCGGCTGGCGTGGAAGGCCTTTGACGCCACGCCAGCCGGGGCCGAAGGGACTCCGCGAGTTGGCGCGAGACTGCGCATGCGCGTTCACCTACGCATTGGCCATGGCGAAGGCTGATAGTCAGCGCATAGGAAAAGAGTGCTCCCACGGCACAGACCCACCCATGGATCAGTGGGCCCAGATCGCGGGCCAGGCTACCGTGGGGGCACCCCCGGGGCCAGATCACCCCACACCTCCTCCAGAACCCCGGAGCCTGCCCCGCGCCGCCAGGTCCCGCCGGTAAGGACCTGGTTCAATCTATGCCGGCGGGACCTTCCTGCCCCTGCCGAATCTCTGGTGCTGGAGAATTCAGCGGCCGGTGGGGGCAGGATTCACGCTGTCCTCCGGCGATTCAGGGGAGCGGGCACTCTCCTGGGTGGGTGAACCACTGGTTTTGCATCAGCACGCAGCAGAATCTGATAAGCCCATGCCGCTGAAGACATCTGAGTATTGTTCTAGTATTCCGTCAATGCTCGTCTGGAGAGTGTGATGAGACGACGTCATGATGTGGACTCTTCAAATGAGGTTCAGTTGCTTGCAGGCTTGCACACCTAACAGCGATGACTTGTCAGGTTGAACAATCTCAAGGCTCGCCTCCCTGTCTTTGTTGGACACAGCTAAATGCCATGACCCCAGTGAGGAGATTGTGTTGCCATTGTAGTCCTGGAGTTGGCAGGCAGCTAGAAGGATTTTGGGAGCGTTCTTGATCTTCGTAAAGTCAAGCTTCGAGATCAGGTTAGCAGATGCACCTGTGTCCAGTTTGAACTTAATGGGGCAGTTGTTTACAGTTACCTGAGGAAGGTGCAGTGCTCCAAAAGCTAGTGTTTGAAACAAACCTGTTGGACTTTAACCTGGTGTTGTAAGACTTCTTACTGAGCTCACCCCAGTCCAACGCCGGCATCTCCACATCATGTTTACAGTTATTACTGTGTTCCATTCAGCTTCAGCATCAATGGCATGGATTGACTTCACTTGCGAAGTGTTCTGTGCAGAGGTTTCATACTTGGTGATGATTCCCACTTGGAATGGTTTATCCAGGTATTCCTTGTCTGGGTCCATTGCATTACCTTGATCAGACTCATCCGTTTGAAATTGCACACTCCTGATGCGACTCTGCTTTAAGAGAGGTCTTTGATTTCTGAATTGAGGTGCAGATCTGCACTGAGCAGCATAATGATTAAGGTTCCCGCAGTTGAGACAGTGTTTGCCGGTTGCAGGGCATTTTTTTCTAAAGTGGGCAGTTCCACAATTTGTGCATGTCATCGCGTCATCGTCATGACGTTCTGCACATCTTCGCGCATGCGCGATGCGGTTTCGGCCGTTTCGTACCTTCGCTTGTGGTGCGCTTGCGCGGAGCGGTTCGCGGGCATTTCGTACTTTTTCTTGTACTACGCATGTGCAGGGCCCGAATTCGCACGTGCAAGATGGCTACCGTCAGAAACATGGGGGCTCTGCAATTCGGAGATGGCCTGAACACACTCGACCTCGAGGGAGGTTTTTTCACCATGGTCAGTGCTCTTATACTGTAGGTATGAACACTCAAGTCATGTGTTTAAGCTTTAGTAGTTGCTCTCTGAGAGGATCAGAGTTGATTCCAAAAACTATCTGGTCTCTGATCATCAAGTCAGTTAGTGCACCAAAGTTAGAAGGTTGGGCTAGCAGTCTGAGGTTAGTGAAAAAACTGTTGAAGGATTCATCTGTTCCTTACATCCTTTTCTTAAAGATGTAGCGCTCAAAGATTTCATTTTCCTGGACCTCGCAATGGTTATCAAATTTTTTAAGGATGGTTTCATACTTAGTTTTGTCCTGCCCATCTGTATAGTTAAACGAGTTGTAGATCTCTAACGCGTGATCACCAGCAGTAGTCAATAAGAGAGCTATTTTCCGAGCATCGGTCGCGTTTGTTAAATCAGTCGCCTCCACATACAGTGAAATTTTTGGTTAAACAAATGCCAGTTAACACTAAGGTTATCATTGGTCCTGAGGTGATGAGGAGCTTGTGGTTTGTCCATCGTGCCTGGATTCGACTGGGTCGTCCAGGATGCTTCTGTTGTCGAATAGCTGTCTTGAGTGAGAGCTAGCGCACAAGCAGTTTTCCAACATTATCAGAGCACTGGAGGCTGGAGAGACAACAAATCTGGTGGGGAGAAGCTGATCGGAGTAGTGAGGACAGTTTAGAAAGAATAACGCAGTTAACCTTCATTAAGGTCGGGTGACTCAGACATGGCTGCTAAGGAACTACCATTAGAGACTGACCTTAAATAGGAGTAAATTAGAAAAGTGTAATAGTAAGGGATCATCTGAGAAGCACCAGGGATAGGTAAAAGTCAGAGCCAGCATAATAAAGTAAAAAGTAATTAGAATAAGTAATACAAGGCTATGTAGACCAATGTAGAATTAGACAAGGAGACTAAGTTAAGGTAAGAGGAGTATCTTTTAAGATTAAGTAATTAGAAAAGTTAGCAAGTAAGGTCAAGTACATTTGTGTTTAAGACATGGCAGGTGGGATCAACCGAGTGGAATGTGTGACCTGTCATATGTAGGAAGTCATAGACCCTACCGTTATGGTAGGTGACCACATGTGCAGGAAGTGCTCCCAAGCGCAGAAAGGGTTTCGGAGCTCTAGCATCAGTTGAAGACATGGCAGCATATTGTGAGTCTGAGAGTTACATGATTAGCATGTTTGGGGGGGGGGGGGGGGGGGGGGGTCACACCGCACATCAAGGGACTGAAGGAAAGAAGGGTGACCACCAGGCAGTTCAAGAGAAACACACAGGTACTGCAGGTGTCTCCTGGGGTCCTGCTCTCAAATTGGTTTTCCATATCATGAGCTGTTGAGCATGCTGGCTTTTCAAGAGAGTGCAGTCAGAGCCAAGTTCTGGCACCACAAGCACCGTGGCTCTACAGGAGTGGAGGAATAAGGAAGGAGGCGTGATAGTGGGATTCATTAGTTACGGGAACAGACAGGCATTTCTGCAGCCACAGACGAGACTCAGGATGGTATGTTGCCTCCCTGGCGCTAGACACAGGGAGGTCACTGAACAGATGTAGCGCATCCTAAAGAGGGGGATGATAAGTCAGAGGTCATGGTACACCTTGGTACCAACAATATGGGTAGAACGAAGGATGAGGCCTTGCATTAAGAATTCAGGGAACTAGGCAGCAGGTTAAAAAGCAGAAGCTCAAAGGTTGTAATCTCCAGATTACTCCCGGTGCCACATGCTAGCAAGTACAGAAATATAAAAATAGGGCAGATGAATGCGTGGCTCAAACGTTGGTTCAGAAGAAAGTGTTTTAGATTCCTGGATCACTGGGACCATTTCTGTGGAAGGTGGAACATGAACAATGGGATGGTATGCACCAGAACCAGAATGGGACCAACATCCTTATGGGTGAGTTTGCCACTGCTGCAGGAAGGTTGTTAAACTAGTTCAGCAGGGAGAGGGGGCACAGAATGTTAGTACTGTTGGAACCAACAATTCTACGGACACGTGCTTGTAGGATTAGAATAGCGGTTTTAATATACTCACAACAGAGCCAACCTATTAGCCATTGAACTTTTGGTGAACTGGCCGGCTGACCATGTGGCACTGACCTTTATACAGCAGCTTCCTGGGGAGGAGTCCTGGGCAGAGCCAAGGGAGAAGCCCCGTACAACTCGAGCATTCCCAGAGCTACTCCCCCTGGAGGACAGGTAGTGCAACTGCACTTACAATATAGACACACGTATATACAGATTATAATCTGGTGTGAATCACATTCACCACATTCACCCCCTGTGAAAAAAATCGAGTCCAGCGGGGGTGGTGGCTCACAGAGTTAGTCTGTCCGGTGGATGAATTGTTCTTTTCGATCTGCGGAGCACTGGGGTTGCAGCCTCTTGCGGTGGCTGGGTGGGTGTTGAGAGCTGGGGTACGAGGCAGACTCCGGGGCGGGTCTCGTCCGAACTTTATACACCTCTGGCTCGACCGGAGACTGGGGGCGCTGGGGGCGGGCTGGTTCTGGCGCGTGGAACCGGTGGGGTGAGCTTGCGGAATCGGGGGCGCGAGGGGGCGGCAGCATAGGGAACGGGGTAAGGGGTTCCTCAGCGGGGGTAGGGGGGGGGGCTGGATCCAGCGGGTGCCAGGTCCCAAAGGGATACTGTGTCCTGGCGACCGTCCGGGAACTCCACAAATGCGTACTGGGGGTTGGAATGGAGGAGGCGCACCTTTTCAACAAGGGGGTCAGTTTTGTGCCCCCTGACGTGCTTCCTCAGGAGGACCGGGCCTGGTGTCATCAGCCACGCCGGAAGTGAGACTCCCATGGTAGTGCCCCTAGAAAAAATGAAGAGTCGTTCGTGAGGGGTTTGATTTGTAGCTGTACAGAGGAGGGATCTGATTGCGTGGAGCGCGTCTGGGAGGACTTCTTGCCATTGGGAGCATTGGAGTTTTCTAGACCGGAGGGTCAGTAGGACGGTCTTCCAGACCGTCGCGTTCTCCCTCTCCACCTGCCCGTTCCCCCTGGGGTTGTAACTGGTAGTCCTGCTCGAGGCGATGCCCTTGTCCAGCAGGTACTGACGCAGCTCGTCGCTCATAAAGGACGAACCTCGGTCACTGTGCACGTAGCTGGGTAAACCGAACAGGGTGAAGACACTATGCAGGGCCCTAATGACTGTGTGGGAGGTCATATCAGGGCATGGAATGGCAAAAGGGAATCGGGAGAACTCGTCGATGATGTTGAGGAAATAAATGTTCTTGTTAGTGGAAGGGAGTGGCCCTTTGAAATCGATCGCAAGGCGTTCAAAGGGCCTAGAAGCCTTGACCAGGTGGACCCTGTCTGGTCTATAGAAGTGCGGTTTGCACTCTGCACAGATCGGGCAGTCCCTGGTGACCGCTTTAACCTCCTCGTTGGAGAAAGGCAGGTTTCGGGCTCTGATGTAGTGGGCGAGCCGGGTGACCACTGGATGGCAGAGGCCAACGTGGATGGCTTTCAGATGGCTGATCTGCGCGCTGGCGCATGTCCCGCGGGATAGGGCATCCGAGGGCTCATTGAGCTTCCCCAGTCGATATTTAATATCATAACTATAGGTGGAGAGTTCGATCCTCCACCGAAGGATTTTATCATTTTTTATTTTGCCCCTTTGCAAGTTGTCAAACATAAAGGCAACCGATCGTTGGTCGGTGATGAGGGTGAACCTCCTACCTGCGAGGTAGTGCCTCCAGTGACGAACAGCCTCCACGATGGCTTGTGTTTCCTTCTCGACTGAGGGGTGTCGGAGTTCTGAAGCGGAGAGTGTACGGGAGAAAAATGCAACGGGCCTCCCTGCCTGATTTAAAGTGGCTGCTAGAGCTACCTCTGAGGCGTCGCTTTCAACCTGAAAGGGAGTGGATTCATCCACCGCCCGCATGGCTGCTTTGGCGATGTCCTCCTTGATGCAGCTGAAGGCCTGGCGCACCTCAGCTGACAGGGGAAATTGTGTGGCCTTAAAGAGTGGGCGGGCTTTGTCCGCATATTGAGGGGCCCACTGGGCGTGGTATGAGAAGAACCCCAAGCACCGTTTGAGGGCCTTGGGGCAATGAGGGAGGGGGAGTTTTAATGCGGTCCGGGTCTGGGCCCAGGACTCCGTTCTCCATGACGTAGCCGAGGATGGCCAGTCTGTTTGAGCGGAAAACGCATTTCTCCTTGTTATAAGTGAGATTTAATTTCTGTGCCGTTTGGAGAAAACGGTGGAGGTTGGCGTCATGGTCCTCCTGGTCATAGCCGCAGATGGTAACATTGTCCAGAAAGGGAACCGTGGCCCGCAGCCCGTACTGGTCTACCATTCGGTCCATTGCTCGTTGGAACACCGAAACCCAGTTAGTGACGCCGAAAGGGACCCGGAGGAAATGGAAGAGGCGGCCATCGGCCTCAAATGCCGTGTAGTGGCGGTCCTCTGGGCGGATTGGGAGCTGGTGGTATGCAGACTTCAGATCCACCGTGGAAAATAGCCGATATTGTGCGATCTGATTAACCATGTCTGCAATTCTGGGGAGGGGATACGTGTCTAGGAGCGTAAAGCGATTTATGGTCTGGCTATAGTCGACGACCACCACCTGAGCTCTCCAGGGACTATTACTGGCCTCTATGATCACCTCACTGAGCAGACGTCGGACCTCCGATCGGATAAAGACGCTATCCTGTAGGCTGTATCGCCTGCTGCGAGTAGCTACTGGCTTGCAATCTGGAGTGAGATTGGCGAAGAGCGGAGGGGGGGAGATGCGCAGCGTGGTTAGGCTGCAGAGTGGGGGCAGGGGCCCGCCGAAGCTGAGGGTGAGGCTCTTGAGGTTGCACTGGAAATCCAGGCCTAATAAGAGTGGCGCGCAGAGGTCGGGCAGGACATAAAGTTTAAATTTAGAATAACTAGTGCCTCGAATTGTGAGCGTAGCAACAGTGAGTCCTTGGATTTGGACTGAGTGAGAGCCCGAAGCGAGGGCGATAGTTTGGCTCACCGGAAAAATAGAAAGCGAACAGCGTCTTACCAGCTCTGGATGTATAAAGCTCTCAGTGCTCCCGGAGTCAAAGAGGCATGACGTGTGTACCCGTTGATCTGGACCTCCTCCATCGAACTTCGTAGGTGCTTGGGGCGGGATTGATCCAGGGTGACTGCGCTGAGTTGCGGGTAGTCGGCGACTCGATCAGCTGTGCTGGAGTGGCCCCGTGATGACTGCCCTCTGAGTTCATAGTCGTCGAGGTGAGTTTCAGCGTTTGAAGAGGGTGGATCCCAAGATGGCCACCCCCATGAGTCGCACATGGCCGGCCGCATGGAGGAGGATTGCCAAGATGGCCGCCCCCATGAGTCGCACATGTCGGGTGGGGGCGGAGTCGGCATACAGGCTACAGCATTTCGGGGCCTGCAGGCCTGTGAATTTAGGGAACGAGTGCTTTGAACCGTGGGAGGGTTAGAGGCTGGGGCTTTCTTCGCCAGGCACACTCTGGCATAATGTCCTTTTCGCCCGCAGCTGCTGCAGGCCGCGTTACGGGCCGGGCAGTGCTGCCGCGGGTGCTGGCTTTAGCCACAGAAATGGCAGGCTGGAGCAGCCGAGTAACTGGCTGGGGCAGCAGAGTAACTGGCTGGGGCAGCAGAGTAACTGGCTTTGGCAGTGCGGTAGCTGGGGGGCCGCGCGGCACAGGCTTGGGGGAACTGTTGGTCGGGGGTCCACGATGAGGTCGCGGGGTCCGCGGGAAACGAGGTGAGGCTGTGGAAGGAAACTTCCATAGTGGTAGCAGCCTCCACAGTAGTGTCTAAGTCCTGGGCCCCCTTTTCTAGCAGTCTTTGGCGCACATAGTTAGACCTAAGGCCCGCCACGAAAACGTCCCGCACAGCAAGCTCCCTATGTTCAGCCGCAGTAACGGCTTGATAATTACAGTCATTGGAAAGATTGTTCAATTCCCTTACAAACTCGGCTAGCGTTTCTGTAGGCCGCTGACGGCGGGTCGTAAACACGTGGCGTGCATAAACCTCGTTAATGGGCCTAACGTACATTTTGTCCAATATTGCCAGCGTTGCGGTGTAAGAACCGGCCGGATTCAGCTGTGTGGATATTCTGTGGCTTACCCTCGCGTGCAGTAGGCTGAGTTTTTGTTCCTCCGTTGTTCCGGCGGTGCTGGCTTCTGCCAGGTAGGCTTTAAAACATCTCCTGGCTTTAAAAAATTTCCTTAGCCTCTGCATCCTCTGGGTCGAGTTCTAGGCGTCCGGGCTTGAGGGCTGCTTCCATGATTTCTTCGACTGTTTCCTGAGTATATTAAATTGTTGGAACCAACAATTCTACAAACACGTGCTTGTAGGATTAGAATAGCGGTTTTAATATACTCACAACAGAGCCAGCCTATTAGCCATTGAACTTTCGGTGAACTGGCCGGCTGACCATGTACAAATCAAGCAATCCCAAAGCTACTCCCCCTGGAGGACAGGTTGTGCAACTGCACTTACAATATAGACACATGTATACAGTATACAGATTATAATCCGGTGTGAATCACATTCACCACAAGTACAAAGGAACACAGCACAATATAATGGATGTGAAAGTCACCATAGTCCTCGAAGACCATAGGCTGCTCTTCCGTTTTGAGAGAGAACTGACTGGTGGTGGTTTAACCTGAGGGGCACCACACCTCAAGTGAGTTGACGGCCCATCATGGATAACCTCAGCCAGTACGGAATTGAACCCACTGTTGGCGTGGGATTGCACTCATTTTGAGCTCCAAAGGCATAAGGCGAGGCTTATCGGTAAGAATAATGAGTTAAGGGTATGGATTGACACATGGAATTGTGATATTGTTGCCATCACAGATTTGTTGTTGATGGAGGGGCAGGACTGGCAACTCTCCATTCTGGGGTATAGGGTCTTCAGGAGAGGCAGGGAGAATAATATTAAATGTCATTAGAGTAACTGTATTAGAGGATTTCAACATCCCCATCAGAGGGCAATGGGAGGCTGGAATCATAGAATCCCTGCAGTGCATAAGGAGGCCATTTTACCCATTGAGTATGCATCGGCCCTCTGAACGAGTACCCTATCTGGACACACGCCTCACCCTATCCCCGTAACCCAGTAACCCCACCTAACCTTTTATGGACACTAAGGGGCAATTTATCATAGCCAGTCCACTTAACCTTTGGACTGTGGGAGAAAACCGGAGCATCCGGAGGAAACCCACACAGACACGGGGAGAGCACACGTCTCCACATAGTCACCCAAGGCTGGAATTGAATCCGGGTCCCTGATTTTGTGAGGTAGCAGTGCTGTCCACTGTGCCACCCATGCCACCCTGAAGACCGGGACGACCCTCAAGAATGCCAGGCAGTGCCTAAAAGGGTAGTAGAGGAGGGAAACCTCACAACCTTTAAAATGCATATGGATGAGCGCATGAAATGTCAGAATATTCAAGTGTATAGTGCTGGAAAGTGGAATTAAGGTTGATTTAGTGTACTGTATGATTATGGAGCATGAAGGTCAAGCTGGGTCTCAGACTGATTTGTTCAAGCTCGCACTACCCACCTTTGGACCAATCAGTAGTGATATGTGAAACTCTAACCCAGCGTGTGTACCAAATTGGTGTTTATAGTCCATGTTCATTTTTAATTTATTGCTGACAAGCAGACATGATGAAGCAAGATGAATGGGGTAGGTGACGGAAATAATGCTGTCAATTAAAAATGGCAATGATCCAACTGTGGTGGGGAGTTATAGAACATAGAACATAGAACAGTACAGCACAGAACAGGCCCTTCGGCCCTCAATGTTGTGCCGAGCCATGATCACCCTACTCAAACCCACGTATCCACCCTATACCCGTAACTCTTAACCTTACTTTTTATTAGGACATGTTTGGATTTGTGCTGTGGGTCTGATGCCAGTTCACAAGGATATTCATCGACATGTATCCACAATGTACTGGCCTGCTCTGAGGTCAGTCCGTCTCACATCGACCCTGATGCAGCTTTTGCAATTCATACAATTTAAAATGAACGATGAAGGGATGTGTTTTCAGACCAATTCAATCCCCAGATGCCACTCCACCCTCAAATTATTTTGCACTCTCCAATTTGTAAAGGAGAAAGGTCAGTGTGAGAACGAGAATGATCATAACTGATCTGACACATCAAGTGAAAGATGACAAAGCCAAAAATAACGACATTGCTTAAAACTACCCAATATAAACTTGGACTTTGGCAATGCTAAACCACATATAGTCAAAGATGCCTTGCACATTAACAGAGATGACTGAGCTGTCCCATCCCAAGGACATGCTCTGCAACATCAATAGGGAGTTTCAGAAGACTCGAGAGACTACTACAAAGAAGATTTTTTTTTTAAATTTAGAGTACCCAATTCATTTTTTCCAATTAAGGGCAATTTAGCATGGCCAATCCACCTGGCTTGCACATTTTTGAGTTGTGGGGATGAAACCCACGCTAACAAGGGGAGAATGTGCAAACTCCACACGGACAGTGACCCAGAGCCGGGATTAAACCTGGGACCTCGGCGCCATGAGGCCGCAGTGCTAACCCACTCTGCCACCGTGCTGCCATAGATGTTCTTTTATAATAAAGTGATCTTTTCATGTGCGCAAACTAATATAAATAAATTTTGTGACATTTAGGAAATTAATTCAGGCAGTCTCATTATCTTCCATCATTCACCATGTCATTTGTATCTATTTCCTCTGCTTTCTCTCTCTACTCATCCCTCCATGTCACACATTCCTGGTAATCCAGTCAGTGGCGTGCAGAGGGGGGGACGACGGTGCATTGGCCCCGGGCATCCATTGGATCGGGGGCATCCAATCAGAGAAGGAAAAAAATTTTTTTTTTTTTTTTTTTTTTTAAATTTAGATTACCCAATTATCTTTTTCAATTAAGGGGCAATTTAGCGTGGCCAACCCACCTACTCTGCACATTTTTTGGCTTGTGGGGGCGAAACCAACGCAGACACGGGGAGAATGTGCAAACTCCACACGGACATTGACCCAGAGCCGGGATCGAACCTGGGACCTCAGTTCCGTGAGGTGGTTGTGCTAACCACTAGGCCACCGTGCTGCCCCAGAGAAGGAAATAAGATAGTAATTTTAAAATTTCAGCGGTGATAAATCAATTTTTGGAGGCTCACCACACTGCAGAGGCAGTTGTTAGCCCTTTATTCCTTTAACATGGTGTACCCTTTCTGTCTAGAGAAAATGGTGCTTCTCCCCATCCCCCCACACGCATGCGCATGATGTACGTGGTGCAACCATCAAAAGCAACAAGCAGACGTGGCTGTTCGTTCCTGCGTTTCCTCGAGTCATAACTCGTCTTTTCTTCAGCTTTTTGTGCATCTAGATTAGTTCTTTTAACTACTCAGGTCAGTGAATAGCTCTAGAACAGGTGCAACTACGGTTTTTATAGGTTTTTTGGCGAAATTTAATGAAATATTTAAGTGGGATGTAGTAAGAGTGAAGCCTGGATGATCAGAGGACTGCTATGGCATTTAATCTCAGAATAGGAGACATTTATTCCTTAACATGCTAATATTCGAATACAGATACCACTAATTTGCAAGTCTATGATATAAATTGCACAAAATTATCAGTGGAGAATCAGTATGAAATAATTTGATACGAAGGAACAAAGAAATGAAATATGGTTTATCCGTCTGCAACTGACCGATTGTTTACCATTTTCTTCCCATTTTCTCATGCGTCTTACGGTTTTTGAGATAGAAAATGAAATGTTACGAGTATTTCGTGTACAACCGAGTGGAGCACAGAACAGGAAAAAAAAGAGGGCCAGAGTCGAAGAAGAGTCCCATCAAAGAGGGGCATTAGATGCATGGATAAAAAGAAGTAAAGAAGAAGTAGGAGAACCTGGAGAAGTAAAAGATGATGTGGGTGCAGAGAAGGATTTTTCTGATACGGATTCAGCTCGGTCAGAACATAATACTCTCTCTCCTCAGTCTCTTTGTCAGGATGATGATCCATGTGAAGAAAATAAAGAAGATTTTTGCATATTTTTGCAAAGAAGCGATTTTGGCTGTTTGAAGAAACCGATTCCAGATCATTTGAAGATGTCAATATTACAACATGGCCCTGAAAGATATCAGAATAAAAGTGGTCCATTTGCTGAGAAGAATGGGAGATCATTTTCCAAACAGTGGTTTGATAAAGTTTCCACAAATGGAGAAATTGTGGAGAGAAAATGGTTGTTATACTCTCCATATCGGAAAGCATGCTACTGTTTTGTTTGCTTTTTGTTTTCAAAGGAGCATTTGTCGTCTGTGTTAAACTTTGGAAAGGAAGACGGTTTATCCACTTGGAGAAAATTAAATCCAACAATACCTGACCATGAGAAAAGCCCTTCTCATAGAGCTCACATGAGGGAATACCTGAACCTCGTAGTTCGACTCCATCATTCAACTACGATAGATGCTGAACTTCAACAGCAAATGTCTGCTGAAAAGAAAAGATGGAAAGCTATAACTGAACGGATTGTCGAGGTTATATCCTTTCTGGCAAAACAGAATCTGGCCTATCGTGGACATCGAGGAGAAGGAATATCTGGGTTATCAGAGCCAGGGGAGACAGTCAGTGAAAATACAGGAAACTTTCTAGCAACAATCAGACTTTTGGCCAAATATGATGACATCTTAGCAAAACACTTGCAGAGAGGGAAAGAGAAACCAAAAAGTGTCACCTACTTGTCCAACAGAATTCAAAACAAAATAATCAATTTTCTTGGTGAAACTGTCAAGAAAAATATAATTTCCGAAATTAAGGACGCAAAATATTTTAGCATAATGCTGGATTCAACTCCAGATATTGCCCATGAAGATCAGGTTTCTGAAATTCTGCGTTACGTTCATATTGATGAAAACAGAAAAGTAGAAATAAAGGAGACATTTCTGGGATTTTTTCAAGTCAACAAGAAAGATGCAGTCAGCCTGGTAAATAAAATTCAGGAAAAATTGGAAGAAGACAAAATTTCCATGAATGACTGTCGTGGTCAAGCATATGATAACACAGCAGTTATGGCTGGAGTGAGAGGAGGTGTTCAACAAAAAATTCTTGAAGTTAACCCAAAAGCTGTGTTTGTGAACTGCGAGAACCACAGCCTCAATTTGTCCTGTGTCCATGCAAGTGAGGTGCAACCTGTTGTTGTTACATTTTTTGGCATTCTAGAAAAACTCTTTACTTTTTTTCTTCATCTACTTCTCGTTGGGAAGTGTTAAAATCATTTGTCACTCGGACTGTGAAAAGACAGTGTGACACAAGTTGGAGTTCCAGCTACGATGCTGTGCAAGTAATCCACGAAGAGTGTGACAACGTTATTGCAAGCCTTCAACACCTGCTGGAAGGAGAATTTTCAAGGGAAACTAAATCTGATGCAGGATCGCTACTGAACTCTATTCAACAGTTCCCGTTTATAGCTTTATTAAATTTTTGGTACTCAGTTTTATCATCAGTGGAGAAAGTCTCAAAACGTTTGCAGGATCCAAAAATGGGGTTCCATGAAGCTTCTTGTGATCTGAGAGGACTTATTCATATCTTGAATTTGAAGAATGATGAAATTATCCACAATGCAATAGATTTAGCCAATGAATATTGTCAAAATTGGGGAATACCAATTGCACGAACAAGGAGAAGAAGAATAATGCCTGGAGAGTCAGCAAGAGATAGTGGACTGACGGCACAAGAAGAAATGAATAGAGTAATGGTAGAGATTGTGAACAGATTAAAAACTGAAATTGAAGACCGCAGTGTCCGTCTTCAAAGACTCAGTGACCGATTTTCTTTTCTTCTGAACTTGAATTCAGGAGTGATTGAAGATGAACAAGAAAGAGAGAAATTAAAAAAGGAATGTTCAGACTTTGCAAATTATTATGACAATGATGTGGTTGCAATTCAGTTATATGACGAAATTATTGATTTTGTGATGCTCCTTCGAGCTGGAGGGAATAGAGTTCCCCTTGACCCTAAAGATGCTCTGGAATCTTTACTGCAGTATGGAGGGGATGTCTTTCCGACGCTGTGTGTTTCATACAGATTACTGCTTACAATCGCATTTTCAGTCGCAAGCTGTGAAAGGTCATTTTCAAAACTGAAATTAATAAAAACATATCTGAGGTCTTCTATGTCACAGGAGCGACTGACCAACCTGGCTTTAATAAGCATTGAAAAAGAATTTCTCACAGCTGATGTAAAAAGTGAAGTAGTTCAGGTGTTTTGTGACAGGAGGTATCATTTGGGGAAAAGAACTTAATAAATTTGATTGATTTATATTAAAATCGAATAAAGCATTTATTTCATGTTTCATCTGTGTTTATATATTCAAAATGTTTTCCTTTCTCATAATATTTCTTAGTATATTAGGCCTTATACTTGAGTCTTTGGGGCATACAATCAAGATTTTCTCCGGGCATCACCAGACCTCTGCACGCCACTGAATCCAGTTCTAGTCAGTATATTTTCATTTTTGGAAATTATCTGTGTGTGTTTTTAGCACCTTTTTTGACATTCTGACCAGTAAGACTATCATAGAATTATCGAAACATGGAATAGCTACAGCTCAGAAGAAGGCCATTCGATCCCTTACCTCTGTACTTGCTCACTGAAAGAGCAATTCGCCAAAAGCCATTCTCCTGCCTTTTCCTCATAGCCCTGCACATTTTTCCGTTACAGATAAGAATCTAATACCCCCTTGAATGCCTCCACCACACTTTCTGGCAGTGCATTCCAAACCCTAATCACTCACTGCATGAAGGTTTTCCCTCCCGTCACCATTGCATTTTTTTGCCAATTACCAGAAATAAATCTGTGCCCTCTGGTTTTCAATCCTTCGAAGAGTGGGAACAACTTCCCACATCTACGTTGTCCAGATCCCACATGTTTTTGAATACCTCTACGAAATCTGCTCTCAGCCAAGGAAAACCGTCTCTAACCTATCACTGTAAATTTACTTTCTCATCCTCGGAACCATTCTCGAGAATCTTTTCTGAATCTTGTCCAATGCTTTCCTAAACTGTGGTTGCCAGAATTGAATGCAATACACCAGTTGAGACCAAACCAGCGGACAGAATTCTCCAGCCCCCTCACTGGCAGGTTTTCCCATCGCGAAGGTGGCTCGCCAACGACCACCAGTGGGAAGAGCTGGAAAATTTTCCCCAGTGTTTGTTGCAAGTTTAACATAACAGCACTGCTTTTGTGTTCGATGCCCCTATTGACAAAGCCTGCGCCGCTCTGTACTTTATTAACCTGTCCTGCCTCCCCCAAGGGGTAGTGTACATATACACCCTGAACCCTCTGCGCCTGCAATCTCTTTAAAATTGTACCGTTTATTTTATACAGTCTCTAGGCGTGCTTGCCACCAAAATAAATCATGTCATAATTCTCTGCATTGAATTTCATCGACCACCTATCTGCCCATTCCACCAACTTGTCTATGTCGTATTGAAGTTCGACACAATCCACCTCACATTTTGCAATATCTCCCAAGGTTTTGTAACAACTGTATATGTTGCAATTGTGCCCTGTGCATCAAGGTTTAAGCCATGAATAAATATCAGGACGAGCAACACAATCCCTGCAAACTCCACTATGAACCTGCCTCCAGTCCAAGAAAACAACTATTAATTACTAACCTCTGTTTCTTGTCACTCAGCCAATTTTGTATCCTTATTGCAACTGCCCCATAGCTCTAACATTGCTCACATGTCATTGTGCGGCACTGTATCAAATATCTTACGGAATTCCAGGTACACCACATCCACAGCAATACCCTCATTAACATTCTCTGTTACTTCATCAAATATACGAGCAAGTTAGACACGATTTACTCTTAACAAGCCACACTGCCTTTCTTTAACACAAATTTGCCTAAGTGGCTAGAAATGATGGCCAGAATTATACATGATTTGAGCAGGTGCATACCCCAACCTGACAGCGCATGAAATTGAGAGGGAAGATGTCAGGCATGTACCCAATATCATTATGCATTCGCATGATATCTCATGCAGGCACATGCGGCTGTCGGAAGCATGGCCACTGGCAATTAAATGCACAATTAATCCCACTAAGGAGCAAATTGAAAGCAAATTTACGTGACCACTTTTACGGTTGGTGGATGGGCCAGTCAGACAGACGGCCTTCACATCTTCGCTTTCACCTCGATCCAATTTGGGAAACAATGCCGGGGTGAAATATAATAAATAGTAATGTCTGGAGACTGATGTTTTTTGGCTTTTGCTGTCAGGTGCTGAAATGCATGGTATAAACTGAGTTTGCTGCATCCTTTTTCATCTCATTTAATTTTTACAAGTCTGCAGCTCCCTGAGGTAGCTCCACAGCAGCTTGCTGCCTTCAGGGAGCTCAAGAGAAGTGCCCACCCACATCTTCACTTTTCTCACCTCCCGCCCTCATCCCCAACTCCCCCAAGCAGCACTGAGACTTTCTCAGTGCATGTTTGACGCCGGCTACTTGTTAATTGACCAGCCAGCATGACGTCGCGTTCGGGGGCTGATCACGGCTGGAAGCCCACATCAGATCCGTTTCTGGGCCAACTGATCATGCGTGCACTACGAGCGCAAGATTCAGGCCTATGTTTTGAATGATTGTTTCTAGACGCGTCCCCATCTCTGAGGTTGAACTGGCTGGCCCGTAATTGCCGGTTGCATCTTTAACACCTTTTTGAACAAGGATGTAACATTGAAGTCTTTTGGCACCTAAATCTTTTACTTGTGCCTCCGCAGTTTCACTCTCACTTCCCTCTATATCCTTGGACGTATCTTATCCAGTCTTGGTGCATCATCAACTTTGAGTGCGGACAGCCTATCAACTATCTCCTTATCTACTTTAAACCCTTCATGTGTCTGAATGACCTAATCTTTCATCATGTCCTATGCAGTTGGAAAACTTTCATTTACTACCTCAGCCAGGTTGTGGATTTACATGGTACTTATTTGGTCCCTCATCAGCCCGGCCCCTCCTTTTACTACCTTGTGGTAGTCACCACTGATGTATATACTGTATATATATGGGCTTTACGGTAAGGCCCCTGTACTACAGATACGGGGTTAGATCCCGCCTGCTGGCACCGCCCAGTAGGCAGAGTATAAATATGTGTGCTCCCTGTACAGCAGCCATTTCGTCAGCTGCTGTAGGCGGCTATACATCTCTGTGCAATAAAGCCTCGATTACATTCTACTCTCGTCTCGTCGTAATTGATAGTGCATCATACCTCTTTCATTGTTGCTATGCCCATGGAAGATTTGGATTCCCTTATATGCTATCTGCCAGTCTCTTTTTAACATTTCTTTTTGCTTCGCTCACTGTTTTCTTTCCTGTTCTCCTCGGATCCTGTTACATTTACCCTGGTTCTCAATTGTGTCATCCATCTGACACCTACCATAAGCACAATTATTCATCTTCATACTGGGGTGATTCAGCGGACAAACGTTAAAGTCCACTTTTGGGAGCATTTGGCGGGATGTTTCCCATTGAGCCAAAAATCACCCTGCTTATCAACAGCACTTCACTGGTCTTTATTAGCCTTGGAGTTTCCTCCCGCCAAGGACACACTCGGAGAGCTTTCAGGAATTACTTCCTGCAGATCGGGGTGCCATTTTAAATGCAGCCCCAATCTCCCCCCTCCGCTGCTTTATTGACTCCTCCTTCACCCCCCCCCCCAACCTTCTTATAGCCCCTGGAAACCACCCCTCACACAGCCCTCCAATGGGTAAGGCTCCTCCCCTCCCCCCACCCACCTACCCACCATGGGCCCAAACCTTGACAGTGCCAAACTGGCACCCGGGCACTGCCAGCCTTACACCATGGAAGTGCCCTTCGAACCCTGGCAGTGCCACCTGGGCACCCTGGCAGTGCCAAGGTGCCTAGGTGGCAGGAGAGTGCCCGGTTACTACCCTGCCCTGTCCCTGACCACTTTAGTGGCCTATGAGACCTGCGAGGTGCCGTTACAGGGTACATATTTGTGTAGGCCAGTAATAACTGCCGACTGGGGAGGTCTCACAGGCCTGGCCGTTCCGGGTATTTAAGTGAGCCGATTGGATCATTTGAATGTGCAGATTCGAACCTTGCCCAGCGAGCGCGAGATCCAGAACGTCCGGGACGGAGTGCGTCATTGACTTGCAATTGGCCTGTGTCGAGCGCAGAGTCCAATGTGGGACTCTTGCACGATTTACCTGTTGCGAACGGATCCACAGCTACGGAGAATGATAGATCTGGCCAAAAAGTTAAATTCTAAATTGGGGCAAGGCCAATTTTCATGGTATTAGACAGGAACTTTCAAACGTTGATTGGGGGAGTCTGCTGGCAGGCAAAGGGACGGCTGGTAAGTGGGAGGCTTTCAAAAGTGTATTAACCAGGGTTCTGGGTAAGCACATTCCTTTTAGAGTGAAGGGCAAGGCTAGTAGAAGTAGGGAACCCTGGATGACTCGGGATATTGGTCGAAAAGAAGAAGGAGGCATATGACATGCATAGGCAGCTGGGATCAAGTGGATCCCTTGAAGATTACAGAGATTGTCGGATTAGAGTTAAGAGAGAAATCAGGAGGACAAAAAGGGGACATGAGATTGCTTCGGCAGATAGGCAAAGGAGAATCCAAAGGGCTTCTAAAAATACATAAAGGGAAAAGAGCAACAAGGGAGAGGGTGGGGCTTCTTAAGGATCTACAAGGTCATTTATGTGCGGATCCACAAGAAATGGGTGAGATCCTAAATGAATATTTCTCATCGGTATTTACTGTTGAGAAAGACATAGATGTTAGGGAACTTGGGGAAATAAATAGTGGTGTCTCGACGAGTGTACATATTACAGAGAAGGTGGTGCTTGAAGACTTAAAGCGCATCATGGTGTATAAATCCCCAGGACCTGATGAAATGTATCCCAGGACGTTGTGGGAGGCTAGGGAGGAAATTGCGAGTACCCCAGCAGAGGTATTTGAATCGTCGATAGCCACAGGTGAGGTGCCTGAAGATTGGAGAGCAGCAAATGTTGTGCCTTTGTTTAAGAAGGGCTGTAGGGATAAGCCGAGGAACTACAAACTGGTGAGTCTAACGTCTGTGGTTAGTAAGTTTTTCGAAGGTATTCTGAGAGACAGGATCTACAGGTATTTAGAGAGGCAAGGACTGCTTAGGGATGATCAACATGGCTCTGTGAGTTGAAAATCATGTCTCACGAATTGGAGTGACTTTTTTGAAGGGGTAGCCAAGAAGGTAGATGAAAGCAGTGCAGTCGACGTTGACTCCATGTGCTTCAGCAAGGCCTTGACAAGGTACCACATGGTAGGTTGTTGTATAAGGTTAAACCTCATGGGATCCAGGGTGATGTAGCCAATTGGATACAAAATTGGCTTGGCGACAGAAGACAAAGGGTGGTTGTGAAGGGGTGTTTTTCAAACTGGAGGCTTGTGACCAGCGGTGTGCCTCAGGGATCAGTGGTGGGTCCACTATTATTTGTTAGTTATATTAATGATTTGGATGAGAATTTAGGAGGCATGGCTAGTAAGTTTGCAGATGATACCAAGATTGGTGGCATAGTGGACAATGAAGAAGGTTAGCTATGATTGCAACGGGATCTTGATCAATTGGGCCAGTGGGCCGATGAATAGCAGAAGGAGATTAATTTGATAAATGTGAGGTGATGCACTTTGGTAGATCAATTTGGGGCAGGACCTACTCAGTTAATGGTGGGGTATTGGGGAGAGTTACAGAACAAAGAGATCTAGGGGTACAGGTTCATAGCTCCTTGAAAGTGGTGTCACACATGGACAGGGTGGTGAAGAAGGCATTCAGCATGCTTAGTTTCATTGGTCAGAACATTGAATATAGGAATAAGGAACTGGAGCTGGAGCTGGATGAACTTCGGATCATCCGGGAGGCAGAGGGGGTTATCAAGAAGAGTTACAGGGAGGTAGCCACACCAAAGGTACTGGACAAGAGTAGCTGGGTTACAGTCAGGGGAAAGAAAACTAACAGACAGACAGTGCAGGGACCCCTCGTGGCCGTTCCCCTTCAAAACAAGTATACCGTTTTGGATGCTGTTTGATGACCTACAGGGGGAAGGCCCCAGCGGCCAGGTCTCTGGCACTGAGTCTGGCTCTGGGGCTCAGAAGGGAAGGGGGGGAGCATAGAAAAGCAATAGTAATAGGAGATTCAATGGTTAGGGGAATAGATAGGAGATTCTGTGCTCGCGAGCGAAACTCCCGAAAAGTATGTTGCCTCCCGGGTGCCAGGGCCAGGGATGTCTCGGATCATGTCTTCAGGTTCCTGAGGGGGAGGGTGAGCAGCCAGAAGTCGTGGTGCACATTGGTACCAACGATGTAGGTAGGAAAAAGGGTGTGGAGGTAATAAACAAGTTTAGGGAGTTAGGCTGGAAGTTAAAGGCCAGGACAGACAGAGTTGTCATCTCTGGTTTGTTGCCGGTGCCGCGTGATAGCGAGGCTAGGAATAGAGAGAGAGTGCAGTTGAACATGTGGCTGCAGGAATGGTGTAGGAGGGAGAGCTTCAAGTATTTGGATAATTAGAGCGCATTCTGGGGAAGGTGGGACCTGTACAAGCAGGACGGGTTGCATCTGAACCAGAGGGGCACCAATATCCTGGGGGGGGGAGGTTTTCTAGTACTCTTCGGGAGGGTTTAAACTAATTTGGCAGGGGAATGGGAACCGGATCTGTAGTCCAGCAACGAAGGAAGACGATATTCAGGACGCCAAAGCACGTAGTGATGCAGTGGGGAAGGTAACACTGACCAAGGAGAGTACTTGCAGTCAAGGAGATGGGTTGAAGTGTGTATACTTTAATGCGAGAAGCATCAGGAATAAGGTGGGTGAACTTAAGGCATGGATCGATACTTGGGACTACGATGTGATGGCCATCACGGAAACTTGGATAGAAGAGGGGCAGAAATGGTTGTTGGAGTTCCCTGGTTATAGATGTTTCAACAAGATTAGGGAGGATGGTAAAAGAGGTTGGGGGGGGGGGGGGGGGGGGCATTGTTAATTAGAGATAGTATAACAGCTGTAGAAAGGCAGTTTGAGGGGGATCTGCCTACTGAGGTAATATGGGTTGAAGTCAGAAATAGGAAAGGAGCAGTCACCTTGTTGGGAGTTTTCTATAGGCCCCCCAATAGCAGCAGAGATGTGGAGGAACAGATTGGGAAACAGATTTTGGAAAGGTGCAGAAGTCACAGGGTAGTAGTCATGGGTGACTTCAACGGACTTCCGGTTGCGGCTATGACCAGCTAAGTCGCACGTTTGGCGGCTCCTGCTACAAAGGTGTTTTCGGGCCGATTGGAGGGCCCCAACGGCGCTGTAAGGACAAATCCCGGTGGGGGAAGGCTCCCTGAGGAGAACCAGACCAACTTTATGGTCGGTACCCGGAGTGGGGTGGTAAAGAAAGCAACAGCAGCTCCCCAAAAAAAGCGGGGGAAGAAGACCAAAATGGCGGCCGGTGGCGCACCCGAGGAATGGAGGAAATGGGCGGAGGAGCAGCAGGCCGCTCTCCTGCGCTTCTTTACGGAGCTGAAAATGGAGCTCTTGGAGTCAATGAATGTGACGACCACCAGGCTGATGGGAGCCCAGGCGACCCAAGAGGCGTCGATTCGGGAGCTGCAGCAGGAGATGACTGCGAGGGAGCAGGAGGCCACGGTCCTCGTGGGAAAGGTAGAGGTGCACGAGGCACTCCACCTGAAATGGCAGAGCCGTTTTGAGGAGCTGGACACCCGAATGAGGCGGAAGAACCTGAGGATCTTGGGCCTGGCAGAAGGCCTGGAGGGGTCAGACCTCCCGGGATACGTAGCAGAAATGCTGAGCTCCCTGATGGGGGCAGGGGCCGTCCCTTCGCCCCTGGAGCTGGAAGAGGCCTACAGGGTCATGGCTAGGAAGCCAAGAGCAAATGAGCCCCCGAGGGCGGTGCTGGTGCGGTTCCAGCGACTCAGCGATCGTGAGAGAGTGCTGGAGTGGGCCAAGAGGGAAAGGAGCAGCAAGTGGGAGAATTCGACGGTGAGGGTCTACCAGGACTGGAGTGCGGAGGTGGCAAAGCGGCGGGCCCGGTACAACCGGACGAAGGCGGTGCTACATGCAAAACGGATCAGGTTCGGAATGCTGCAGCCAGCGCGCTTGTGGGTCACCTACAGGAACCAACACCACTATTTTGAGTCCCCAGAGGAGGCGTGGGTCTTTGTACAGGAAGAGAAACTGGACTCGAATTAGACCCAGGGGATACTTGGCGGCCGTAGCCGCTCGGGTACCTTCAGCTGAACAAGCGGCTTTTTTTTTCGGCTGGGTCGGAACTGGGCAACTCTTATTGGAACGGTTTCCTTTTTTTCTTCTTTCTTTGTTGGGATCTTGAACTCTTGCTTTGGGTTTTTCTTCTGATGTTTTTTCCCCCCTTTGCCAACTTCCCTTAGTTATTGTTATTGTGGTTATTCATGGTTATTTATGGTTATTTATACTGTTTGGTAGAGGGCGACTGTTAAGTACATTGTTATTTGTTATCTATCTGTTATTTATAATGTTAAGTTGGGGAGGCGGGACGGGGGGGGAGAGCAGATCGGGGATATGGGCTCCTAGGGAGGGTTCTTTACAGGCATGGACGGGGACGGGGGTGGAACTGAAGATGGCGGGGTGGGGTGTGGCAGGGCGAAAGCGCGGGCTTTCCTCTGTTTTCCCGCGCGCGGGGCAGAGGAGGGGGGAGGGGAGGAGTGCGGGGCGTGGCTAGCAATGGCGACCTTTCCCGCGTTGGAGCGGGGCCAGGGAGGAGTGGCAAGGGGGGGGAGGCCCCCCCCCCCCGAGCCGGGGGGAGTCGGAGTGTGGCAGGAGCAGCCGGGTCAGCGTAAACCAGCTGACTTACGGGAGTACGATGGAGGGTACATCGCGGCTAGGAGGGGTCCTAGCCTGGGGGGGGGGGGGGGGGGGGGGGGTTAGGGAGGGACACCGGGTTGCTGCTGGAAAGACCAGAAATGGGAAGTGGAGGACTGGAGAGGTGGGGGGAGGTGGCCATCGCCATGGGGAGCGGGTCAGAAGGGGAGAGTCGACCCGGGGCGAGCAGGGAACAGGACATGGCTAATCGGCAGGGGAAGGGGGCGGGTCGTCCCGCGACCCGGCTGATCACTTGGAACGTGAGGGGGCTGAATGGGCCGGTCAAGAGATCAAGGGTATTCTCACACCTGAAGGGACTGAAGGCTGATGTAGCAATGTTACAGGAGACCCATTTGAAGGTAGTGGACCAGGTTCGCCTGAGAAGGGGGTGGGTGGGACAGGTGTTCCACTCTGGATTGGACGCAAAGAACCGGGGGGTGGCGATTCTGGTGGGAAAGAGGGTGTCGTTCGTGGCGGAGGAGGTGGTGGCGGATAAGGAGGGTAGGTATGTGATGGTGAAGGGTAAGCTGCAGGGGGAGAAAGTGGTGATGGTCAACGTATATGCCCCGAACTGGGATGACGCGGGTTTTATGAGGCGCCTATTGGGCCTCATTCCGGGACTGGAGGCAGGGGGCTTGATCATGGGGGGGGACTTTAACACAGTGCTGGACCCCGGGCTAGACAGATCGAGCTCAAGGACCAATAGGAGGCCGGCAGCGGCAGAAGTGCTGAGGGGGTACATGGAGCAGATGGGAGGAGTAGACCCATGGAGGTTTGGTAGGCCGAGGGCGAGGGAGTATTCCTTTTTCTCCCACGTCCATAGAGTATACTCCAGAATCGATTTCTTCGTGTTGAGCAGGGGGCTGATCCTGAGGGTACGGGAAGCTGAGTACTCGGCCATTGCGATCTCTGATCATGCACCACATTGGGTGGATGTGGAAATGGGGGAGGCGCGGGACCAGCGCCCGCTGTGGCGGCTGGATGTGGGGCTGTTAGCGGACGACGAGGTGTGTAAAAGGGTCCGGAAGAGCATTGCGAGCTATCTGGACTTGAATGACACGGGTGAGGTGCAGGTGGGGATGGTCTGGGAGGCCCTGAAGGCAGTGATCAGGGGAGAGCTGATCTCCATAAGGGCGCACAGAGAAAGAAAGGAGAGGCAGGAGAGGGAGAGGCTGGTGGGGGAGCTATTGGAAGTGGATAGGAGATATGCGGAGGCACCAGAGGAGGGGCTGCTAGGAGAACGGCGCAGCCTGCAGGTCAAGTTCGACCTGCTGACCACCAGGAAGGCAGAGACGCAGTGGAGAAGGGCACAGGGCGCGGTCTATGAGTATGGGTAAAAGGCGAGCAGGATGCTGGCACACCAGCTTCGCAAACGAGATGCGGCTAGGGAGATTGGGGGAGTGAAGGAGAGGGGCGGGAAGGTAGTGCAGAAGGGGCAAGAAGTGAATGGGGTCTTCAGGGATTTTTACAAGGAGTTGTATCGGTCTGAGCCGCCGACGAGGAGAGGGGGAATGGAGGACTTCCTAAACAAATTGAGGTTCCCAAGGGTCCAGGAGGGGCTAGTAGAAGGGCTGGGGGCGCCAATAGGGCTAGAGGAGCTAGTCAAGGGAATAGGTCAGATGCAAGCGGGGAAGGCGCCGGGGCCAGATGGGTTCCCGGTGGAATTCTACAAGAAAAATGTGGACTTGGTGGGACCGGTACTGGTACGAGCCTTTAATGAGGCGCGAGAGGGGGGGGTTCTGCCCCCGACAATGTCGCAGGCTCTGATCTCCCTGATATTGAAGCGGGATAAAGACCCCGTGCAGTGCGGGTCCTACAGGCCTATCTCGCTTCTAAACGTGGATGCCAAGTTGCTGGCAAAGATCCTGGCAGCTAGAATAGAGGATTGTGTGCCAGGGGTAATCCATGAGGACCAGACGGGGTTCGTGAAGGGGCGGCAGCTCAACACGAACGTGCGGAGATTGCTGAATGTAATTATGATGCCGGCAGTGGAGGGGGAGGCTGAGATAGTGGTAGCGCTGGACGCGGAGAAGGCATTCGATAGGGTGGAGTGGGGGTACCTGTGGGAGACGTTGGAACGGTTTGGGTTTGGGGAAGGGTTTATTAAGTGGGTGAAGTTGCTCTACTCGGCCCCGACGGCGAGTGTAGTGACAAACGGGAGGAGGTCGGAGTATTTCGGGCTCCACCGAGGGACCAGGCAGGGATGTCCCCTATCCCCCCTACTTTTCGCACTGGCGATTGAACCGTTGGCGATGGCACTGAGGGGTTCAGGGGGGTGGAGAGGACTGACTAGGGGAGGGGAGGAACATCGAGTATCGCTGTATGCAGATGATCTACTGCTGTACGTGGCAGACCCAGAAGGGGGAATGCCGGAGATAATGGAACTATTAGCAGAGTTTGGGGACTTTTCGGGGTACAAACTAAATTTGGGCAAAAGCGAGGTTTTTGTGATACACCCGGGGGACCAGGGAGAGGGTATTGGAAGACTCCCCTTCAAGCGAGCAGGAAAGAGCTTTAGGTACTTAGGGGTGCAGGTGGCAAGGAACTGGGGGACCCTCCACAAGTTGAACTTTTCCAGGCTGGTGGAACAGATGGAGGAGGAATTTAAGAGGTGGGACATGGTACCGCTGTCGCTGGCGGGGAGGGTGCAGTCAATCAAAATGACGGTCCTCCCAAGGTTCTTGTTTTTATTTCAGTGCTTGCCCATCTTCCTCCCTAGGGCCTTCTTCAAAAAGGTGACGAGTAGCATCATGAGCTACGTGTGGGCGCACGGCACCCCAAGGGTGAGGAGGGTCTTTTTGGAGCGGAGTAGGGACAGTGGAGGGCTGGCACTACCCAATCTCTCGGGGTATTACTGGGCGGCAAATGTGTCAATGGTGCGCAAGTGGATGATGGAAGGGGAGGGGGCAGCTTGGAAACAAATGGAGAGGGCGTCCTGTGGCAACACAAGCCTGGGGGCCCTAGTAACGGCACCATGGCCGCTCCCCCCCACGAGGTACACCACGAGCCCGGTGGTGGCGGCCACCCTCAAGATATGGGGGCAGTGGAGGCGACACAGGGGGGAAATGGGAGGTCTGTTGGCGGCGCCAATAAGAGGGAACCATAGATTCATCCCGGGGAACATCGACGGGGGATTTCAGAGCTGGCACAGGGTGGGCATACGGCAGCTGAAGGACCTATTTATAGAGGGGAGGTTTGCGAGCCTGGGAGGGCTGGAGGAGAAGTTTGAGCTCCCCCCGGGAAACATGTTCAGATATTTACAAGTGAAGGCATTTGCTAGGCGGCAGGTGGAGGGGTTCCCCCTGCTCCCCAGTAAGGGGGCGAGTGATAGGGTGCTCTCAGGGGTCTGGGTCGGAGGGGGGAAGATATCAGACATCTACAAGATAATGCAGGAGGCGGAAGAAGCATCAGGGGAGGAGCTGAAAGCCAAGTGGGAAGGGGAGCTGGGAGAGCAGATAGAAGACGGGACGTGGGCGGATGCACTGGAGAAGGTCAATTCTTCCTCCTCGTGTGCGAGGTTGAGCCTCATTCAATTTAAGGTGCTGCATAGAGCTCACATGACGGGGACAAGGATGAGCCGGTTCTTTGGGAGTGAGGACAGGTGTGTCAGATGTCTGGGAAGCCCTGCGAACCATGTGCATATGTTCTGGGCATGTCCGGTGCTGGAAGGGTTCTGGAAGGGGGTGGCAAGGACGGTGTCGAAGGTGGTGGGCTCCAGGGTCAAACCAGGATGGGGGCTTGCGATCTTTGGGGTCGGGGTAGAACCGGGGGTACAGGAGGCTAGGGAGGCCGGAATACTGGCCTTTGCGTCCCTAGTGGCTCGACGAAGGATATTAATTCAATGGAAGGACGCGAGGCCTCCAAGCTTTGAAACTTGGATTAACGATATGGCTAGCTATATTCAGCTAGAAAGGATCAAATTTGCCCTGAGAGGGTCGGTACAGGGATTCTCCAGGCGGTGGCAACCTTTCCTTGACTTTTTAGATCAGAGATAGGCGTTCGGGGTCGTGGCAGCAGCAACCCGGGGGGGGGGGGGGGAGGGGAGGGGAGGGGAGGGAGGGGGGGGGGAGGGGAGGGAGGGAGGGGGAGGGGAGGGGAGGGGGGGGGCAGCAATGGTCGTGGGGGGACATGCACGACTGTAACGCGGGCAAGTCTGCTCGCTGCTCATGTCTGAAACTGTAGGCTGCCTTGTTTGTTAAGTTGTTGCTTGGGGGGGGGGAGGACTGGTGCGCGCGAGAGGGCGGGCGAGGGAGGGATATTTGCCTAGAGGGATTGTGTTGTAAATAATTTAAAAATTAGTAGGGGTAAATGTTTGTATGGAAAAACTCTTTCAATAAAAATTATTTAAAAAAAAAAAAAAATGGGTGACTTCAACTTCCCAAACATTGAGTGGAAACTCTTTAGATCAAATAGTTTGGATGGGGTAGTGTTTGTGCAGTGTGTCCAGGAAGCTTTTCTAACACAGTATGTAGATTGTCCGACCAGAGGGGAGGCCATATTGGATTTAGTACTTGGTAATGAACCAGGGCAGGTGATAGATTTGTTAGTGGGGGAGCATTTTGGAGGTAGTGACCACAATTCTGTGACTTTCACTTTAGTTATGGAGAGGGATAGGTGTGTGCAACAGGGCAAGGTTTACAATTGGGGGAAGGGTAAATACAATGCTGTCAGACAAGAATTGAAGTGCAGAAGTTGGGAACATAGGCTGTCAGGGAAGGACACAAGTGAAATGTGGAACTTGTTCAAGGAACAGGTACTGCGTGTCGTTGATATGTATGTCCCTGTCAGGCAGGGAAGAGATGGTTGAGTGAGGGAACCATGGTTGACAAGAGAGGTTGAATGTCTTGTTAAGAGGAAGAAGGAGACTTATGTAAGGCTGAAGAAACAAGGTTCAGACAGGGCGCTGGAGGGATACAAGATAACCAGGAGGGAACTGAAGAAAGGGATTAGGAGAGCTAAGAGAGGGCATGAAAAATCTTTGGCAGGTAGGATCAAGGAAAACCCCAAGGCCTTTTACACATTTGTGAGAAATATGAGAATGACTAGAGCGAGGGTAGGTCCGATCAAGGACAGTAGCGGGAGATTGTGTATTGAGTCTGAAGAGATAGGAGAGGTCTTGAACAAGCATTTTTCTTCAGTATTTACAAACGAGAGGGGCCATATTGTTGGCGAGGACAGTGTGAAACAGACTGATAAGCTCGAGGAGATACTTGTCAGGAAAGAAGATGTGTTGGGCGTTTTGAAAAACTTGAGGATAGACAAGTCCCCTGGGCCTGACGGGATATATCCAAGGATTCTATGGGAAGCAAGAAATGAAATTGCAGAGCCGTTGGCAATGATCTTTTTGTCCTCACTATCAACAGGGGTGGTACCAGAGGATTGGAGAGTGGCGAATGTCGTGCCCCTGTTCAAAAAAGGGAATAGGGATAACCCTGGGAATTACAGAGCAGTTAGTCTTACTTCGGTGGTAGGCAAAGTAATGGAAAGGGTACTGAGGGATAGGATTTCTGAGCATCTGGAAAGGCACTGCTTGATTAGGGATAGTCAGCACGGATTTGTGAGGGGTAGGTCTTGCCTTACAAGTCTTATTGACTTCTTTGAGGAGGTGACCAAGCATGTGGATGAAGGTAAAGCAGTGGGTGTAGTGTACATGGATTTTAGTAAGGCATTTGATAAGGTTCCCCATTGTAGGCTTGTGCAGAAAGTAAGGAGGCATGGGATAGTGGGAAATTTGGCCAGTTGGATAACAAACTGGCTAATTGATAGAAGACAAAGAGTGGTGGTGGATGGCAAATATTCAGACTGGAGCCCAGTTATCAGTGGCGTACCGCAGGGATCAGTTCTAGGTCCTCTGCTGTTTGTGATTTTCATTAATGACTTGGATGAGGGAGTTGAAGGGTGGGTCAGTAAATTTGCAGATGATACGAAGATTGGTGGAGTTGTGGATAGTGAGGAGGGCTGTTGTCGGCTTCAAAGAGACATAGATAGAATGCAGAGCTGGGCTGAGAAGTGGCAGATGAAGTTTAACCCTGACAAGTGTGAGGTTGTCCATTTTGGAAGGAAAGATATGAATGCGGAATACAGGGTTAACGGTAGGGTTCTTGGCAATGTGGAGGAGCAAAGAGATCTTGGGGTCTATGTTCATAGATCTTTGAAAGTTGCCACTCAAGTGGATAGAGCTGTGAAGAAGGCCTATGGTGTGCTAGCGTTCATTAGCAGAGGGATTGAAATTAAGAGCCGTGAGGTGATGATGCAGCTGTACAAAACCTTGGTCAGGCCACATTTGGAGTACTGTGTGCAGTTCTGGTCGCCTCATTTTAGGAAGGATGTGGAAGCTTTGGAAAAGGTGCAAAGGAGATTTACCAGGATGTTGCCTGGAATGGAGAGTAGATCATACGAGGAAAGGTTGAGGGTGCTAGGCCTTTTCTCATTAGAACGGAGAAGGATGAGGGGCGACTTGATAGAGGTTTATAAGATGATCAGGGGAATAGATAGAGTAGACAGTCAGAGACTTTTTCCCCGGGTGGAACACACCATTACAAGGGGACATAAATTTAAGATAAATGGTGGAAGATATAGAGGGGATGTCAGAGGTAGGTTCTTTACCCAGAGAGTAGTGGGGGCATGGAATGCACTGCCTGTGGAAATAGTTGAGTCGGAAACGTTAGGGACCTTCAAGCGGCTATTGGATAGGTACATGGATTACGGTCGAATAATGGAGTGTAGGTTAACTTCTTAAGGGCAGCACGGTAGCATTGTGGATAGCACAATTGCTTCACAGCTCCAGGGTCCCAAGTTCGATTTCGACTTGGGTCACTGTCTGTGTGGAGTCTGCACATCCTCCCCGTGTGTGCGTGGGTTTCCTCCGGGTACTCCGGTTTCCTCCCACAGTCCAAAGATGTGCAGGTTGGGTGGATTGGCCATGAAAAATTGTCCAAAATTCTGTGATTAACCTAGGACAAAAGTTCGGCGCAACATCGTGGGCCGAAGGGCCTGTTCTGTGCTATATTTCTCTATCCATCAGGAGTTGGGGCATCTTGTTCAAGTTGCACAAGACATTAGTAAGGCCACACTTGGAATACTGTGTATAGTTCTGGTCACCCTATTATAGAAAGGATATTATTAAACTAGAAAGAGTGCAGAAAATATTTACTAGGATGCTACCGGGACTTGATGGTTTGAGTTATAAGGAGACGCTAGATAGACAGGGACTTTTTTTCCCTGGAGCATAGGAGGCTTAGGTGATCTTATTGAGGGTGATCTTATTGAGGTCTATAAAATAATGAGGGGCATAGATAAGATATTGTTTCCCAAAGGTAGGGGAGTCTAAAACTAGAGGGCATAGGCTTAAGGTGAGAGGGGAGAGATACAAAAGTGTCCAGAAGAGCAATCGTTTCACACAGAGGGTGGTGAGTGTCTGGAAAGAACTGCCAGAGGCAGTAGTTGAGGCGGGTAAAATTTTTAAAAAGCATTCAGACAGTTATATGGGTAAGAAGGGTGTAGAGGGATACAGCCTAAATGCAGGCAATTGGGACTACCTTTGTGGTTAAAAACTGGGCGGCATGGACAAGTTGAGCCGAAGGACCTGTTTCCGTGCTGTAAACCGCTATGACTCTACGATTCTATGACACTGCAGTCCAAGTGGTGTAGGTACAGCTGTTAGAAATGGAGTTCCAGGATTTTGACCCAGTGACAGTGAAGGAAAGGCAATATGGCACAATGTTGCCAAAGCATTGTTGCTTCACAGAGGCAGGGTTCCAGGTTCGATTCCCGTCTTGGGTCACTGTCTGTGCGGATTCTGCACGTTCTCCCCGTGTCTACGTGGGTTTCCTCTGGGTGCGCCAGTTTACTCCCACAACTCCCGAAAGACGTGCTGTTAGATGAATTGGACATTCTGAATTCTCCCTCTGTGTATCCGAACAGGCGGCGAAGTGTGGCAACTAGGGGCTTTTCACAGTAACTTCATTGCAGTGTTGATGTAAGCCTACTTGTGGCAATAATAAAGATTATTATTATTAGTAGTATTATTACATTTCCAAGTCAGGATGATGTGTGGCTTAGAGGGAAATTAACAGGAGATGGTGCCCTCAGGTATCTACTGCCCTGGTACATATAGGTGCCGGAGGTGACGGTTTAGAAGGTGTTGGCAAAGGAACCTTGGTGAGTTGCTGCAGTCCACCTAATGGATGGCTGTATTAATTGTAAATAACAGTTATTGTTGTTTCAATACCTAAGTACTAATCACTACTTCATGATTTAGCATGCTTCCTCTTTCATTTATTTTTAACCTTAATGCTGTGCACTACCAAAGGTCTCGGCTCTTCAGTAAGATTACTCAGCTTTTCCAATGCACCCAACCCAATGTATCCAGTGCAGTAGATGGGCAGGATTCTCTGTTTCTGAGACTAAGGGCTGAATTCTCCACCGTCGGGATTTTCCATTTTGCCGGCAGGCCGGGGGTTTCCCGACGGCGTGGGGCTGCCCCACAATGGGAAAGCCCATTGACCAGCAGGCGAAATGGAGAATCCCGACGGTGTGCGGTTGGACAGAGAAATCCGCCCTAAGTTTTGATGCCGGTGCAGAATTCGTGGACTTTCATGACAGCAAAACTGGCGCCGAAGTTGGATCTATTCAGCAACTGTGGATGGGCTAGCACTGGCGCTACGTGGAACACAATCGATTCCAATGAAAAACGGTGCGGGATTCGCCGGATCCGTGATTGACACTCGAGAGGCTGACAAGCTGCAACCGCACATAGACATTACAATCCCCACACGCTCTTATCCCAGCCAACAATGTAGCATTGGTTGTGCAGGAGTGCACCCATACTTCTGCTGGGGCCAGAGAGCATGTTGGAGGGTGGCCTGTGGGGACACCCATCTGACCCGTGGCCCTAAGTTCACACTGGGCTGTCAGTGGCATGCATTGGCGAGATGTCGCCATCTTCAAGATAGCACACACACTGTCGATGGTGGAGGGGCTGAATGTTTAAGGTGGTGGATGGGTGTTGCATTCAAGTGGGCTGATTTTTTTTTCACAATGGTATTCAGCTTCTTGGATATTGTTGGAGCTGCATTTAAGCAGACAAGGGCAGAGTATTCCATCACACTCCTGACTTGTGCCTTGCAGATGGTCGACAGGCTTTGGGGAATCAGAAGTTGAGTTACTCGCCGGAGAATTACCAGCCTCTGACATTTGCTTGTAGCCACAGTATTTACATGGCTAGTCCAGTTCAGTTTTGGGTCAATGATGACCCCCTGAATGTTGGAAAATTCTCCTGAACACACTCTGGGATCCCTTGCCACTCCACTGCCCTTCACAATAATAATCCCAGTCTCTACTCATGTAATTAAAGTTCCCCGTTATAATTACTCTATATTCTCTAAATCTCTCTATAATTTTCTTGCAATTTTCTTCCTCTACGTCCTTCCCACTAGTTTTTAAAAATTATTTACGGGATGTGGGCGTCGCTGGCTTGGTCAGCATTTATTGCCCATCCTTAGTTAGACCATAAGACCATAAGACATAGGAGCAGAATTAGGCCACTCGGCCCATCAAGTCTGCTCCGCCATTCAATCATGGCTGATATTTTTCTCATCCCCATTGTCCTGCCTTCTCCCCATAACCTCTGATCCCCTTATTAAGAATGTATCTATCTCTGCCTTAAAGACACTCAGTGATTTGGCCTCCACAGCCTTCTGCGGCAAAGAGTTCCACAGATTCACCACCCTCTGGCTGAAGAAATTCCTCCTCTTCTCTGTTTTAAAGGATCGGACCTTTAGTCTGAGATGGTGTCCTCTGGTTCTAGTTTTTCCGACAGTTGAAACATCCTCTCCACGTCCACTCTATCCAGGCCTCGCAGTATCCTGTAAGTTTCAGTAAGATCCCCCATCATCCATCTCAACTCCAACGAGTACAGACCCAGAGTCCTGAACCGTTCCTCATATGACAAGCTCTACATTCCAGGGATCACAAGACCAGAAGACCATAAGGCATAGGAGCAGAATTAGGCCACTCGGCCCATCGAGTTTGCTCCGCCATTCAATCATGGCTAATATTTTCTCATCCCCATTGTCCTGCCTTCTCCCCATAACCCCCGATCCCCTTATTGATCAAAAACCTATCTATCTGTCATAAAGACACTCAGTGATTAGGCCTCCACAGCCTTCTGCGGCAAAGAGTACCACAGATTCACCACCCTCTGGCTGAAGAAATTCCTCCTCATCTCTGTTTTAAAGGATCATTCTTGTGAACCTCCTCTGGACCCTTTCCAAGGCCAACACATACTTCCTTAGATACGGGGCCCAGAACTGCTCAGAATACTCCAAAATGGGGTCTGACCAGAGCCTTATACAGCCTCAGGAATACATCCCTGCTCTTGTATTCCAGCCCTATTGACATGAATGCTAACATTGCATTTGCCTTCTTAACTACCGACTAAACCTGCACGTTAACCTTAAGAGAATCGTGAACAAGGACTCCCTTGATTTCCTAAGCATTTCCCCATGATCATTAATGCATATTGTGAAAAGTTGTGGCCGCAGCACCAACCCCTGAGGCACACCACTAGTCACCGGCTGCCATCCTTAAAAAGACCCTTTTATTCCCCACTCTCTTCCTTCTGCCAGTCAGCCAATCCTCTATCCATGCCAGGATCTTACCCGTAACACCATGGGCTCTTAACTTATTTAACAGTCTCCTATGCGGCACCTTGTCAAAGACCTTCTGGAAATCCAAATAAATCACGTCCACTGGTTCTCTTTTGGTCTTCAGTTGCCCTTCAGAAGGTGGTGGTGAATTGCCTTCTCGAACCGCTGCAGTTCCTGGGGTACCCATTGTGCTGTTAAGGTGAGAGTTCCAGGATTTTGATCTAAGTTAATGGCCTATAGACCACATTGTGCAATACAGCTCCCTCTTTTCATCCTTTTCTGTAGTTTATGAACGCCCTGGAATCAATTTAATGTCCTCCACCATGTTGAGTTTAGCGGTGGGGGGAGCATTTCATCAGATGGAGACCCACAAGGGGTGGGTCCCTCATTCAAAGGCATTCAATGCCTGATCGTGGAACCCGGCATCAGGAAGTGGGGGAGGAGGCGATGGCTGATCTTGCTGCCCAGCCTCCAATCCCACTTTCCGCAAAGCCCCCACCCACCAGCACTCAACTGGGTGCTTGTGCCCATCCATAATTCTAGACCTCGGGTAGGTGTCTCCTACTGCATCCCTGGTAGCACTGCATTCAATAGAACAGCCGGCCAGCAGGACCTGTTGTGCCAGACTTCAGCACCTGAGATCCTTGATCCCAGGGAAGGCCTACCGCTGGCCTGTTAGTGCCTGAGTGGCACTTAACATGATTGGCCTTCCCTAAATATGTGAGTCAGACTCTTGATTATCCAGCTGGTGAGCGAGACCCCAACACCTCCACTAAATACCACCCTGTGTATCCAGGAATATTTAATACTGCCCTACTCTGATGCTAATGTCTCTCGCCGTATTCTGAGGTATTACCTCCTGTGACCCACACCCTTGTCAAGTTAGTTTAAACGCTTCTGCATGCAAGAAGTCGACAGAATTTGAAACCCGGTGGGTGGTATTGTTCCCCCCCCCCCCCCTTCCGCCGGGTGGGAGAATTGCCGGGGCAGGGTGGCGTGGCCACCGCACGCGATTCTCTCACCCCACCAAAATCAGCCCCGCACGAATCGTGCCGGGCCGCTCGGAGAATTGCCACAAACGGCGAGCGGCAATTCTCCGGCCCGGATGGGCCAAGCGGCCGCTCCGACACGACAAGGTCCCGCCGCCGCCGTCCACTCCTGGTCGCTGCCGGCGGGAACTCTGCAGTAACGCTCAGGGGCTGGCCTGTGGGGGGGAGGGGGGCTCCTTCACCAGGGGGGGTGCCTCCGAAGGGGTCTGGTCCGCGATCGGGGCCCACCGATCGGCGGGCCGGCCACTCCCCCCCGGGCCTACATTCTGCCGCAGCCGGCCCCTGAACACCCACGCCATATTGCGTCGGGGTCGGCGCACGTAAGGAGTTCCCCGTGCATGCGCAGGATTGCGCGGCCGAACTGCGCATGCGCAAGATTGGGCTGCCCCAACTGCGCATGCGTGGGTTGGCGCGGCCCCCGTTTGGCGGCGCGTAACGACGCTGGAGTGGCGTGAAGCACTGTGGCTTCACAGCACCAGGGTCCCAGGTTCGATTCCCGGCTTGGGTCACTGTCTGTGTGGAGTCTGCACGTTCTCCCCGTGTCTGCATGGGTCTGCTCCGGGTGCTCCGGTTTCCTCCTACAAGTCCCGAAAGACGTGCTTGTTAGGTGAATTGGACATTCTGAATTCTCCCTCAGTGTATCCGAACAGGCGCTGGAATGTGGGGACTAGGGGATATTCACAGTAACTTCATTGCAGTGTTAATGTAAGCCTGCTTGTGACAATAATAAAGATTATTTATTTAGCATTATAAAACTAAGTATGAGACCAAGCCACCAAGGAATTAATCAATCAGATAACTAAAATGTAGTCCAAAAGGTAGATTTGAAGATGAGTCTTATGGGACGAAATCAAGGTTGAGAGATGGAAAGGTGTAGGGAGGGAATTCCAAAACTGAAGGCCTTGACAAATGAAGACATGGCCACCAATTATGGAGCAATTATAATTGGAAATGCACAAGAGAGAAGGATTAGAAGAATGCATATACGTCAGAGGGCTGTGGGGTTGAAATAGAATAAAAAAATGTAATGGTTTAATTTATATAGTGCTTAAACAGAGACCTTGTGGCACAGTGGATAATGTATCTGCCCCTGAGCCATAAGTTCTGGGTTTGAGTCCTGCTCCAGGACTCGATGGCCAAGGAAGGTACAAACCTAAGTGGTCAAAATGCCACAGGTAGGCAATAAGAGTGGGAGAGATGCCAGGTCCACCATGTGATGGAATGAAATTTGTCATCACTATCTAAAGTTCCAGACTACAACTTCCATGTAAAACTCCATGTTCCCATAACAACCTTGTCCTCCCTTTGTGATCTGTAACAAACCACCACCATGCTAAAACTCTTGAACTGGAAGAACAGTTATGTGGGCAATATGGTAGCTATTTTGGGAAACGACATCCTGTAAAGAACAGAGAAGTGAATGATTAGCTAATCTGTTTTCTCAGAGCTATCCAATAAGAGGCTGTTTCCCGCTACACTGAAGAAATTGCCGAGTGTCCAAGTATTGGTACCGGATCTGTAGAACGCAGCAGGGGCAGGCAGACTGACCTTTGTCAGAAGCATCCAGGCACCTTCGGTACGTGACATTCCTTAACAGCAGTTTGAGCTTATATAGTGGGGGAAGGGGTACATTTCCATGAGGTCCTCTCAAAAATGGCCCGCCAATTATCTGTAGCTCTTCCTCCAATGGCACTGCGAAAAAATGGGAGAAATCTTGGTTGGAGGATTGTGCAAAAATGGATTGAGCTGAGGCCAATAACAGCATCAATTTTCATTGAAGAACACACTATTTAGACAGTCAAACATCCAAAATGCTTCACATGGACAATTATCAAATAATATTTGACACCGAGCCATATAGAGAGGTATTTGGACAGATGATTAAAAACAAAAAGCATTTTATACTAAAAAAAGAGTGGTAGAGAGGATTCAGAAGGGAGTTCCAGAGCTAAGGCCCTGACGGGGGAAGGTAGTTATGGAGCAGTGGTTAGCACTGTTTGCTCACAGCACCAGGGTCCTGGGCGCGATTCCCACTTGGGTCACTGTCTGTGCAGAGTCTGCACGTTCTCCCCGTGTCTGCGGGGGTTTCCTCCGAGTGCTCCGGTTTCCTCCCCAAAATCCCAAAAGACGTGCTTCTTAGACATTCTGAATTCTCCCTCTGTGTATCCAAACAGGTGCCGGAGTGTGGTGACTAAGGGATTTTCATAGTAGCTTCAGTGCAGTGCAGTAAGCCTACATGTGACACTAATAATAATGGTTATTATTATTAGTGCAGGCACCACGTAGGGTTGCCACACCAGAAGTGATGACCGATATGGGGGGGGGGAGGAGAGGCCTAAAAGTGATTTGAAAGCAAGGCTGGGGTTTATAACCTGCACAGATCTCACAGGGTAGGAATGATCCACTACCCCGTGAAGCTTTCAGAATACGAGCTCCCCCGATAAGGGGGTGGGGGATCCTAACACAATCCATGCGTCTTTGTATGAATAAAGTCGGCCAGTCAGGCACCGATTAGAGAAGACCCAGTAGGGAACTACTGGAGCTGTATATAATAGTTAATGTGTTGAATAAAATAAGTTCTATTTTGCTCTACAACTCGGTGTAGACTCCTTTCATTGCCCCTGACAAAAATGAGTATTTTAAAATCAGAGCTTTGATTAACGTGGAACCAATGTAGTTCAGCAAGCATAGGGGATGTAGGGCTTGGTGTGAGTTTGGACATGGGGTGAATAGTCACCCAAGACTTTGCTAACAAGGATGGAAGTGAAGTTGAAGGAGAGGATGAGAAAGTACTTTGGGAGTGGTGGTGACAGTGGTGGTGGTATGAGGGGATAGGTGAAGACCAGAGAGAATGGATAATGATAAGCAACATCAAGCTGTTGTGGGATAATATACTTGGAGTTTATGGATGATGGAGGATGACAGGTCGGCAAGGTATAAATTGGAATAATGAAATCTGGATATGAGCAATTTCTGAAGTGAGGGATTACTGCAGTGAATCATCATTTCAGATCTGTTGCTCAAATCCTGCTATGGGTTTTGCCAATGTCACCACCAACATTATATGCTGAGGCTCCTGGTGACAGGGTTATATTCTGTCATCTGCAATTGTTTCCCAACCACAATTTGAAACATGCCGCTATTGGGAGACAATATCACCGACACCTTGGCCTAAAGCAGCAGCTGGATTGAGGTTAGAATACTGAAATAATCCTCTGAATTCTGATTGAACAGTTGGTAATCAAAAAGCTACTTATTGACTCCAAACTTCAAACTGCTGCACGTGCATTTTTGTAACAGTTCTGGGCTGCCCCCCCCCCCCCCCCCCCCCCCCCACACATACATAATTGGATGTTATTGGTGGCAACATGTACATTCTCATAAAAATAGACAATCATTCCTTTTATAACATATAACTGACTTCAAGGGAAACGGTTAATATTCTGAATAAAAGAGGGAAAAGTTAATATGTAAGAGTTTGAGCTTCACAGAAACGGAGACTAATAATTCCATGTAATTTTATTAAGTGGAACAATGATGTATATTTTGGAAGGTAAAAATACTTGATCTGCTCCAAGCTTGCTGCCTGCTGTAAAAAGTTAATTAAAGTCTTTCTGTAGCCATACTATTCAATTCAAGTGGTGCTTGGTTTCAAATGATGCTGTGGAGTGATGGTAATGACCGAAAGTATTGGCGGCAGCAATCACAGAGTGATCAATGGTCAATGAACAGCAACAACCACCAAATAAAGGACAATCATAGATGGGAGTTTGAAGCAGAAATTCTATCTCAGGATTTTGCTGAACCTGACGTGTCCGACCGTTGCTCTCGAGATTGTGGTGTCATCGGAGCTGCCTGAGGTGATGCACTCCTTGAGCCAACTATTACCCTCCAAGCACCGACAGACTAAATGTTCGTATTTCTTGCATTTGGCTTTCTTTTACAGAAAATGGTATTCCAAATGAGGAAAGAAAACATTACGCACAAAATGAGATTTTGAGCTTGTACCAGCCTTTCATTAACTAAAGGTCAATGGTTTTCTGGACAGACTTAAAGCGTCATTAGGCGACCAATCTGTTTGATAACGGATTGTCCTGAAATTCTAAAGCTTGCTCGTTTTGCATGAATATTGCAGAGAAAGAAAAAGAGATGTCGCTTTGGAATTGTTATTTTTCTCCATATTTTCCCTATCCTCATCTTCTGAAGGTATTAAATTAAAAAAAGGAAAACATCGGGCAGGCACCCTTAAGGTTAAAAAGTAATAAGAGAAAATGAGGTAAATTTGACACATTTGGAATTAAAAAATCTGAAGAGTTAGGAGGACAGAGAGACAGGAAAAGCAATGTATCCCATAAACGTGAGGTTCCAAAGGAGTACTAGTTTGGAGTAGGGTAAGTGGTTTCAGCAGACATGCAGGCCTGGATTCTACCATTGCTAAATTTTGACACATTTTGTCTTTCTAGCATGCACTGGTTGGGCTGAATGGCCTATATCTGTGCTGCTGTGTGTCCTGTTTAATGTAGATGGGAAAGGAGACATTCACATTTTAACTTGCTGATTATGTGAGCCACATGTAGGATGGTGATGATAGGCAATGTTTAAGGAGCAAAAAAATAAAGCTGCTATGATCTTAACTGAAAAGAACTGAGCTTACCAAATGACCCCAAAAGAAGAAACCAAAGGACAAGATTTCAATTTTGTAACTTTTTTATGTTAAAACAATTAAAGCAAAATCAATGTGAGTCCTAGAGTCATGGAGGTCTACAGCACAGAAAAGGCGCTTTGGCCCATTCTGTCTGTGCCAATCAAAGACAACCAGCCTAACTATTCTAATCCCATTTTCAAGCACTTGGCCCATAACCTTGTATGCCTTGGCATTGCAAGTGCACATCTAAATCCTTCTTAATTGTCATGAGGGTCTCTACCTCCACTACCCTTTCAGACAGCGAGTTCCAGACTCACACCACTCTCTGGATCAAAAAGTCTTTCCTCACATCCCCTCTGAACCTCTTCAAATCTCTGCCCCATGGTCGTTGATCCTTCCACCAAGGGGAAAAACTTCTTCCTGTCTACTCTATTTGTACCCGTCATAACTTTATACATCTCAATCATTCCTCCCTCAATCGCCTCTGTTCCAAGAAAAATTACCCTAGTTTATCCAATCTCTCTTCATTGCTAAAACTGCAGCCCAGGTAACATTCTGGTAAATCTCATCTGCACTCTTTCCAGCGCTATCAGATCCCTCCTATAATTTGGATTCTAGAACTGCACACAATACTCTAACTGTGGCCTAACCAATATTTTATACAGATCCAACATAACCTCCCTGCTCTTAAACTCTATGCCTCGGCTAATAAAGATGATGTGGAAATGCCGGCGCTGGACTGGGGTGAGCACAGTAAGAAGTCTTACAACACCAGGTTAAAGTCCAACAGGTTTGTTTCGAATCACTAGCTTTCGGAGGTGAACCTGAGGAAGGAACTGTGCCCCAAAAGCTAGTGATATAAAACAAACCTGTTGGACTTTAATCTGGTGTTGTAAGACTTCTTACTCGGCTAATAAAGGCAAGTATACCATATGCCTTCTTAACCACCATATCCACCCGCTCTGCTACCTTATAACAATAATCTTTATTGTCACAAGTAGGCTTATATTTACACTGCAATGAAGTGACTGTGAAAATCCCTTAGTCGTCACACTCCACCGCCTGTTCGGGTACACAGAGAGAGAATTCAGAATATCCAATTCACCTAACAGTACATCTTTCGGGACTTGTGGGAGGAAACCAGAGAACCCAGAGGAAACCCACGCAGAATAAGGGAGAATGTGCAGACTCCACACAGGCAGTGACCCAAGCCAGGAATCGAACTGGGGACCCTGCAGCTGTAAAGCAACAGTGCTACCCACTATGCGACCATGTCACGAACAGTGTACATGAATGGCAAGTTCTCTCTGATGTTCGGTGCTCCCCAGGATCCTGCCTCAATGAAACATAAATTAACAGTAAAATTATGTTCAATAGAAACAAAACTTCAAACCAAGGAGACAACAAAGATAGATCTCACGGATTCATTTGCAATGCTCTTAGCACCTAATGTGGTACCATGTGCAGTCCTAAAACCCTTCATAATGCTGTCTTGCTCAGATAGAGTTCAACTCCTTACCTTCGCACAGGATTTGGTCTTTGAGACACTTCTGAAAACAGCTTTGCTCCATCCAAGGAGTCAGTGTCCAGGTAAAACATTGCGCAGTCAGCCCAGGAGTCAAGATGACTTTTATCGGTGCGGGTGAGATCACCCCCCAGGAATTGTTCCGCTGCAGAGAATGTATTTGCTTTTGGTGAAATAGGAAGAATCATATCCAGGCACATTGTTGGGCCTCCAGACACGCCAATTTTTTAAAAAGCCACAAACCATAGCAGCAGGGAACAAAGTGGAGAAGTATTCAGATTGAACGTGGTGAGCAAAACAACCACTTGGGTTTATTTTAGAATTCAAATTTAATCATCTACCCTTGTGGGATTCAAACCTGGAACCTCAGAGCATTGTTCTAGGATTTGTGGTTATACCAGTTCAGCACTCGGCCACAGGAGGAAGCCTACTGCAAGGATCAGTGCTGGGGACACAGCTGTTCACAATCTATATAAATGACTTGAATGTGGGACCAGGTGTGATATTTCCAGATTTGCAGACAGCACAAACGAGGTGGGAATGTGAGTTGTGAGGAGGGTGTAAGGAGATTTCAAGGGGATTTAAACATGCTGAGTGAATGGACAAGAACATGGCAGATAGAATATAATTGGCGGAGCGTTCTGGCCCTTCCCATCAGTGGTATCTTCCAGTCCCACCAAAGACCCAGGCGGTGGGACGGGCGAGCCATGCAATTTCCGTAGACAATAGCTGAAGCGGAAGGTCCTTCCAGTAGCCAATGGCAATCTGCCTCCAGAAAACAGGCTGCAGGGGGAGCCAGAAGATTCTGCCCAATGTCAATAGTGTGAAGTTATCCACTTTGGTATGGCAGGAAACGCAGAGTATTTCTTAAATGATGAGATGATGGGACGTGTTGATGTCCAAAGGGTGTCCTTGTTCATGAGTCACTAAAAGCAGGGGCAGCAAGCAATTATGGAGGCAAATGATGTGCTGGCCTTCATTGCAAGGGGATTTGATTACATCAGTAAGCACAGTGGTAAGCACAGTTGCTTCACAGCTCCAGGGTCCCAGGTTCAATTCCCGGCTTGGTTCACTGTCTGTGCGGAGTCTGCACGTTCTCCCCGTGTCTGTGTGGGTTTCCTCCGGGGTCTCCAGTTTCCTCCCAAAGATGTGCAGGTTAGGTGGATTGGCCATGCTAAATTGCCCTTGGTATCCAAAAAAAGGTTAGGTGGTGTTACTGGGTTACAGGATAGGGTGGAGGTGGGGCTTAGGTAGGGTGCCCTTTCTAAGGGCTGGTGCGGACTCGAAGGGCCAAATGGCCTCCTTCTGCACTGTAAATTCTATGATTCTATGATGTCTTACTGCAATTGTACAGAGCCTTGGTGAGACCACATCTGGAGAACTGTGGACAGCTTTCGTCTCCGTAGCTAAAGAAGAAAGAATGTATTTTCCATAGAAGGAGTGCACCAGAGGTTCACCAGACTAATCCCTGGGATGGCAGGATTGTTTTATGAGGAGAGATTGAAGGAAGTGGGCCTGTATTCTACAGGCTTTTGAAGAATGAGCCGTGATCTCATTGAAACTTACTAAGTTCTTATAGGGTGTGACAGGGTCAATGTAAGTAGGATGTTCCCCCTGGCTGGTATGTCTAGATCCAGGGATGCAGTCTCAGACTAGGGGCCAGGCCATTGAAGACTGAGATGAAGAGGAATTTCTTCATGATGAATCTTTGGAATTCTCTACCGCAGAGAATTGTGGAACATCAGTCAGTGATTACGTTCAAGATAGAATTTTATAGATTACGAGATACCAAGGTAGACCAAGAAAATGGCATCGATGTTAAATGATCAGCCATGACGGGAAAGGTTCGATGGACCGAATGACCTACTCCAGCTCCTACTTACTATGTTCCTTTGTTCACAAACATTGCAATAGAATTCAAGGCCTGAATTTTCAGCCCCCCACAATCACACCACCCCCCTCCCCCCACACACACCGTCCCAAACACACAGTGGGTTTTCCCACAGCAGAGGCAGGTCGGCATTAGCATCCGGCAGGATATTCTGGTCCTTCCAGAGCCGATGGCAATTTGCATGGCTGGCCCATCCCACCACCGGGGAACCATGGCAGTGGTGGATTTCAGTGCGACCGGAAGACCCCGCCAGCGGGGAGGGCTGTACAATTCCACCGCAGGTCCGAAATGGGGTTGAGCTTTGCAGAAATTTAAGAAGTTGCTCGGGAAAGAAAGTGGTAATTGAGAAAGGAAAGGCAAAATTGAACAATGCACGAGAATCAGAGAAATCTGTGGGCGGCACGGTGGCGCAGTGGTTAGCACAGCTGCTTCACAGCGCCGAAGACCCGGGTTTTCAGATTCTCCTCGTATCAACGTGGGTATCACCCTCACAACCCAAAGATGTGCAGGGTAGGTGGATTGGGCACGCTAAATTGCCCCTTAATTGGAAAAAAAATTGGATACTTTAAATTTTAAAACATCATAGAATCTCTGCAGTGCAGCTGAAGACCATTCGGCCCACGTGCACCAACCCTCCAAAAGAGCACTCTACTCATTCCCACTCCTCCATCGATCCTGCCCTATCCCTGTAACTCCGTACCCTAACCTGCATATCTTTGCACACTAAGGGCAATTTAGCATGGGCCATTCACCTAACCTGCAATCTTTGGAGGAAACCAGAGCACTGGAAGAAACCCACGCAAACACGGGGCGAATGTGCAAACTCCACATAGTCTCATAGAATTTACAGTGCAGAGGGCAGCTTGGTGGCACAGTGGTTACATTGCTGCCTCATGGCGCTGAGGTCCCAGGTTCGATCCCGGCTCTGGGTCACTGTTCGTGATGAGTTTGCACATTCTCCCCGTGTTTGCGTGGGTTTCTCCCCCACAACCCATAGATGTGCAGTATAGGTGGATTGGCCACACTAAATTGCCCCTTAAATGGAAAAAATGAATTGGGTACTCTAAATTTAAAAAAAAAATTTACAGTGCAGAAGGAGGCCTTTCGGCCCATCGAGTGCACTGGCTCTTGGACAGAGCACCCTAATTAAGTCCCCACCTCCACCCTATCCCCATAACCCTACCTAACCTTTTTTTGGATGTTCAGGGCAATTTAGCATAGCCAATCCACCTAAACTGCACATCTCTGGACTGTGGGAGGAAACCGGAGCACCCGGAGGAAACCGATGCACACATGGGGAGAACATGCAACTCCGCACAGACAGGGACCCAAGCCGGGAATTGAACCTTGGACCCTGGGGCTGTGAAGCAAGAGTGCTAACCACTGTACTGCCATGTCACCCAAAGACATCCAGGTCCGTGGTGCTGTGAGGCAGCAGTGCTAACCACCCTGCCACCTCATCCAATGGTGGAAGTGTGAGTGTTGTATTTAAGAACACGGCAGATAGTGATGGAATTGTTTGCCATGAAGGATAAGAAGTGGTAGCTGCTATTTAGACAAGTGGGAAGCATGAAGTGATTGCTTTAAAGAATTAATAAAAGCAACACAATTTTCACTGATTCATCGAAGAACATGGGACTGTGTCAAGATGCAGTGATACAGCCATTGCAGTGCGAATTCAAGGAACTAGGTTGGGCAAACGGTTAATGATAGCTTTCGGCATTGCTGGAGCAAATATCATGGGCGGTATTCTCTATCGGCTGACGGCCGGAAGCGCGAAACACGATTGGGCGGAAAATCGGTCCTGACGCTGAAACCGGGTTCACGCCAAATCGCAATTCTTTGGTGCCTTGACAGTGGCATCAATGCTTTCCACTCTGCACATACAGCAAACGCCATTCACACATCATTAGTGGGCCTGACCCAGTATTCTCCGGGGCCTCCACGGTCCTTCTCCTCCACCGGGGGGAATTCTCGATGGTGTGGTTCATTTCTGCTTTTAAAGTTTGTGAAACAGATGCCGTCGCTGATGAGGGAGGTAGAGGAGGTAGGACATGCAAAGGTGCGACCGTGGGCTGCTGGTCCTGACACCGGTTGGGTTATCAGCAAGGGTAATGCCCAAAATAGCCGCTACTGGGGGGTGTACCACAGAGTGTACCGTTGGCAAGGACCTCACCAGCCAAAGGTACCTTTGGCAGCACCTACCGGTGCAAGGGGCAAAGACCCCCATGGTGCCGGGCTTCAATGCGGCCAGGGGTGTGCGGAAGGGAGGGGAGGGGGCATGCTAGGGCAGGGTCCGCAGAGCCAACCATGGCCTCCGTATAGCCCATTAGACCTGGTTGGGCAAAGGGGTACATTCCATGTTAACATGCCAGCCTTTTACCCCTTGCAGACAATAGATATTGGAATACAACAAACAATGGTGGAGTTCCTTCTAGTCACGAAGTTGAGCTGCTTGAGGAGGAGGAAGCTGCAGCAGTGGAGCCATCGAAGACTCCAGCTGAGCAAGGTGACAGTACGACATATCTGCCAGATCATGGTGCACTTGGCACCATGGGGGAATGGAAGAGGACACCCGCTCCCGATGGCCGACAAGGCGATGGTCGCCCTGAACTTCTATGCCACTGGGTCCTTCCAGCGCCAAGTGGTAACCTGTCCAGAATCTCACTGAGCTCGATGCACATGTTCATCCGCGCCATCATGAAGGCCCTATATGACCAGTCGGCACAAGACATTCACTTCAGTGTGACCTAGTCCACCATGATGCCTGGGCAGCAGGATTCACCGCCATCGCTGAGGGGATGATTGACAGGTTACAGGTCGCCCTATGAGCACCTGCAGATGAGAGGCCGATCTTCACAAACCGAAAGGGGTTCCACTCGATGAATGTGCAGCTGGTGCGTAGCCATCAGCTGCACATCATGCACGTCTCCACCCAATACCCAGGCAGAGTGCATGACACCTTCATCCTGGTACACTCGTCAGTTCCTGGCCTCTTCGAAGCGCACCTCCGGCTGGGGTTTGGCTTCTGTGTGAAAGGTGTTATCTACTGCGGTCATGGCTGATGACAACTTTCCAGATGCCATAAATTGATGCAGGTACTTGCTGCAACAATGCCCATGCAGCGATCCGGGGTGTGATCAAGCAGTACATCAGCATCCTGAAGATTCGGTTCAGGTGCCTGACCACTCTGGTGGGGCCCACCGGTAATGCGCTGGTAGGGTCGCTCACATTGTCCTTCACAACATCACATAGCAGAGGCGACGTGGTGGTGGAGGAGGATGAACGTCAGCCCTTGTCCGATGAGGAGGATGCGGATGAGGGCGAGGATGGGCAGAACATAGGGCCCAGGAAGGCATGGGAGGCCGCACAACGTGTGTGCCAGGGCAATGCGACCAGGATGCTCTGATCGGCTCCAGGTTCATCGACTGGGGGATGTGGAGCATGGGACTAGCCAGGGGCAGCGACACCCGGATTGGCCCGGCTTTTGCTCTTTGTCCCAGGTGGTGTGCTGCCACCCTGTTCTGTCCACTGTCATAGGGATGCATCAGGGACAGGAGTGGGCGGGGGAGGGGGGTCGAAGGTGCTGTAGTTTTCCGGCACCTCCCCAGTGGGAATCACTGGCACGGGCCCCATCACGTCCTCCTCTCTTAGGGTACCTGGTGGCCCCTTGGCTACTCCATGGGATGGGGGGTGAGCAGAGCTAACACCTGAGGCTCCCCTGCCACCTGTCGTTGCCAGTCCTGAAGGTCTGCTGCCATCTCATCCAGGGTCTGCATGCCCTTCGCCAAGGAGCCAGGGGAGTAGACACCTCTGTCTGGGACTGTGCCACATCACGCTGTGACACATCAGCCAGTAATTGCGCCAGCTCCATCTGGGACTGGACCTCCACCCTCTATGTCTGTGCCATGTCGGCCAGAGCCTGGGCAATGCCACCAATGCTGACAGCCATGGCCCGCTGTGACTGGGCCATGATCAGGAACGTCGCTGCAATATCCAGATGGCCCTGGTACATGGCAGCCTGTGACGGGGCAGTCCTGACCTGGACCTCGGCCACTGCCTGTCCAGACTTCCCCAGGCCTCGGACATGTTGATCCATGGCCAAAACCTTCGTCCACAAGGTCTCCACCGCAGTTGCCACTCGTGCGGTGTTGGCCTGGGTGGCACGCTTGGCTGGAATCACCTCCCGTTCGTGCACACGGTTGGATTCCTCCAACTGCACCAGCTGGTGCTGGATGCTCGCCGACAACCCCTCATGTAGTCCCTGGCTCTGTGACTGCATCTCCACAATTGATGGGACCGTCCGTTCCAGAAGCCCAAAACCCATCTGGACGGCAGCTAGTCCCTGAGGTCGGCCTGCCCTCTGACCGTCCATCCCCTCGGGTTTTCCTACCTCCACCGAGCAGCTGTGTGGTTTGCAGCAGATAATATCCCTGAAGCCTCTTCACTAAAGTGCCCAACCGAGGTGAGTATCTCTGGGATGGGGGAGAGTGTAGGAGACAGCTGTGACGGGAAATCTGTGTCATCCCCAGACTCAAGCTCTGGGGCGTCGGGGGCAGGGGACATCAGAAGGGCCCGCCCCATCGCCAGAAGTTTCTGCAAGACACAAGAACAGGATGCATGACTACATTGTGGGTGGGGTTGGGGGGGGGGGGTTGTTGGGGAGGTTGGAGGGGGTTGTAGGGGTGGTGGTGGATCAGGGGTGTGGTGGGAGGATGAGGTTGGTGTGGGGGTGGTGGTGGGGGGATAACACACGTGCCATGGGGTACCACAACTCAGCGGCGTCTCACCCGGCGATTGCCCTTTCTTCGGGCCTGCCGACCACATCTAGCACCCTCTGTTCTGCTGCGGTGAGGGGCTTCAGGTCCAGTGGTCCCCCTCCAGTCTTCTCCATGTCACGGCAGCTATGAGGGGGTGCAGGGGGTGCAGGGGGGGGGGGGGTGCGGAGAGACACAAAAAATGCACGGCGTCAGTCTACGCATGCAGACCATGGGGTGGGTAGCTGGTGGCTTCGGTGGCCAGGGCACCCGGACATGGCGGCTGGTATGGGTGTCGACATGTGGTGCAGGTTGAGGTTCAGCCACCATCCAGGTTGGGGGTGTTGCTGCTGGGGGCACAGTGCTGCCTACTCACCCTGACCACCCTGAGGATATTGTGCAGATTTTAACGGCATGACTGGCCTGTCCAGACGCTGTTGCCCACGCCGCTGACCACCTCTGCCACCTGCATCCAAGCCTGGCGAATGGTGGCTCTGACAGACTCCTTCCCACCCGTGGGTACAGGGTGCCCGCTTTCCTCCACGGTGTCTAGCAGGGTCTCCAGTTCGGTGTTGGTGAATCTTGGTGAATCGGTGTTGGTGAATCGGTGTTGGCGCCTCGCGTCTTCTTCTTGGCTGTGATGGTGTGTGTGGGGAGTGAAGTGTGTATATGCGGCTGCAGACTGTCAGCCTCCTGAGTGCCAATCCCGGACCTGGTGAATCCTGCACCGCTTTTCATTGGAATCGATTGTATTCCCCGGGGTACCAGAGCTAGCCCCTTAACGGTCGTTGGATCTGTCCAGCTGCAGTGCCAGTTTTTCTGTCATAGAAATCCACTAAACCTGCCCCAGTGTCACCACTAAGTCTCAGGAATAGAGAATCCAGCCAGGTCTTTCCAATGTCTATATTGCTGGAGATTAATCTGCTTGATTGCTTTTCATAGCCTGCAATTTATTTTCACACTAAAATCATTATAGTTTTTGGATTAATCTGTGAGTTGATGTTTGTTGAAACAGCTTCATTCCATTAACTTTTACTGATTCTGAAAGCACTTGACTCCATTCATTATGTGATCACAAATATGCAGTTATTTGAGCAACGCAATCTAATGCAGAGAGCAGTGAGAGGCATCGGAGTAAGGTCTACCTCAATTAGCTTATCCCAGTGCGGTGTGCAGCTAATTAATTTGTTGGGCATAAATGTAATACTTTTATAATTTCTATCAAAGGTCATAGACAGATTAGCCTTTGACCATGTGACAATAACATTTCACATCTAACTGTGCTTCTGCTGTCCTATTTAAATTAGTGTCAGCTAACATGCAATTATATTGGCGAAGAAAATCTAGGTCTAGTTTAACCTTATCTCTCACTGTGACAGCAGCTCCTTCTAACAACTGTGTAAGAACCTTTCTGTTACTTTCCTTTGTTCCCATTTGTTATATTTTATTGTTTTGGTCCGTGGACCCACAATCGGGATGTGCCTTTAAGCAGAAGACACAAAGTTGGAACAGCCTGTTTGTCAGGACATAGTGCTCCCAAGGTTTGTGTTTTGGAGAGGAGAAGCCAGACCCTTCAGCACCGGGTGGATCTTAAGATCTGGTTGTGGAGGTAGTCAGGCTGATTGGTTAACTGGCAATCAGTGGGTTAGCCAGGTACAGTATTCTGCCTCACAATGATCAGTGATTACTTCCTGCGTGCTGCTTTTTGAGAAAACTTAGCAGAAGTGTTTAGAATTTGGAAATGAAAGGAACACTCTCTCTCCTGCTTGCTGAAGTAAAATAAGTTGTTCTGAAAGCAGTGAATCCTTTGCTATAAACCTAAAATGTTGCTGCGTCTTCAGAAGACAACTTTACTACCTCAAGCGTAGAAGGAAGAAGTGCCAATACGAAAGTCTGAACTTCAGAAAGATATTGACTGGAACCATCCCAGTGGATCAAAGATCTTTATCCTTTTATTTTTATTTATATTTTCTTTCTCTTTCCACCACCCTTTCCCCTCTGTGTTGTCTGTCTGTGTTTGTGTATAGAGAGTAGAACAAGTTCGGAAGGGGGGGGGGTTAAAAAAGGGGTAGTAGATATTCAGTTACATTTTCTGTCCATTTAATTATAATATCGCACATAATAAGAGGTTACTTGTGTTTTAAACTACAAACCTAGTGACGAGGAAAAGAAGAAGGAGCAGACGAAGGACGTCAGACGCTCGTCAGCTCCGGTAAAATATTGTACCCCTGATGTGCTGAGTCAGGCGACATATACTTCAAAGGGGAACGTGGTCTGCAGCAGGAACAGCATGGTGGACTATCGACAGGAGGGGGCTGAATCTTTGAATCTGAATCCGAGACCTCAGATGTCTGTGTTTCCATGTCTGAATCTGAAATCACAATGTCAGACACGTTGGCGTCAACACAGGCTGCTTCGGCAATGGAGTTTAAGTATCCAAGACAGGATTCTTCCAAGAAAACTCACAAAGGACCAATCGGTTGAATTTGATCCAAATAGCGTCAGTTGCCCCCAGACTGAACTTGGTAAGACACTGGTCCCGTTTGACGGATGACAATCCCAGACAGCCAGTGAACACTGTCAGTGAAGTTATGAATGAACATCGCATTGTCAGGTGAGAAGTGTCGGAGAGGGCGACGCCAAACCAGGAAACTCCTTTGCAACACCTGCACCTTTTTGGCAATGTCTGGAGAAGCAAATTAAGTTGTGTACAAAGTGAATGACCCATGAGCATCTCAGAGGGGGCCAACCCAGTTACTGCATGCGGCCTGGTCCTGTACGAAAACAAAATACGTGCCAGCCTGGTGTCCATCAAGTTGGAGGTCTGCTTCTTTAGGCCCCGTTGAACCATCTGCATGGCACTCTCTGCCAAGCCATTTGATGCCGGTTTGTATGTGCCAGTGCAGACATGCCGAATCTCGTTGCCCTTCATAACAGTGGCAAATCTCCACCTGTAAAAGAGGCCCTGTTATCTGTTCCAAGCACCTCCAGAATTCCATGGGTCGGAAAAGAAATGCTCAATCGCTCAAAGATCACTCAGGAGGTGATCGTTGGCATCTTGTGAGCCTCAAGTCACTTAGAATGTGCCTCCACCAGGACAAGAAACATTGGTCCCAAGAATGGACCAACGAAATTGGTGTGTGCATGAGCCCAAGGGTGCCCCGGTCACTCCCAAGGATATAGTTGTGCCATCGCGAGGAGCTGGTGGCTGGCCATCGTATATTACCAGATGTCGCACCTTGCCAAGGACGGGGTATGTTTGCATCGAGTCACGAATATATGATACATTGATGGGCACAGGGTCCATAAAATTCAGGACAGCAATCACCTTGCCCGCTGTACGGGGGGGTATGAGGATTCGGTCTTCAGAGGACAATGGCTCAACACATTGGCATGTCCAATCTGCGCGGTGCTTAAGAGAGTATTCATAAACAGCTAATAATAAAATCCAGTGCTAAATCCTTGCAGAAGCAATTGGTGGGATCGCTTGTCCTCAGGGAAGGGGCCCAGCAATGACTTGTGATCCGTCATGATAAAGAAATGGCTGCCATAGACGTTCTGATGTAATTTCTTCACCCCAAATACGACCACCAGACCTTCTTTTTCTATTTGAGCGTACTTACGCATAACCACAGCCTGTGTCTGGGAGGCAAAGGTGATCAGATATTTACCAGATATGGTACGGGGCTGGTTTAGCACACTGGGCTAAATTGCTGGCTTTTAAAGCAGACCAAGGCAGGCCAGCAGCATGGTTCAATTCCCATACCAGCCTCCCCGAACAGACACCAGAATGTGGCGACTAGGGATCTTTCACATTAACTTAATTGAAGCCTACTTGTGACAATAAGCGATTTTCATTTCATTTTTCATTTCATTTCATCCGGTGAGACAGGACTGCCCCAATAATATACAACGTTAAATCACACATGACGAATCATGGCTTTGAAGGCTCGAAATGCGTCAAAACCCCCAAAGAGGACACCTGTTGTTTCACGTTTTCTAATGCCTCATCCTGGGCCTTGCTCCACACCAAAGGTTGGTGTTTCATGAGGAGCAAATGGAAGGAGATCCAAGACAGTCGGCAAATTCGGAATGAATCTACCATCATTTGAACAACCCCAGAAAAGAGCGAAGCTGCGTGGCATCTCGCGGGGCAGGGATCAGTTTGATGGCTCTCACTTTCTAAGCGACCGGGTGCAAGATCATCTTGGTCTACCCAATAGACCAAGTAGATGACTTATTTTTCACAACACAGGCAGATCCCATTTTTAGAAAAGCATTGCAACACCTCTTTGAGGTTCCGTAAATGCTCCTGGTCCATGGCGCTGAAGGATTGTGAGTCGCGGATACTCCGTATGGCAGTTGGGTATACTCATTCTTTGGTGTGGAGCCAGGTCCCTTTAATTGTACCTAAGCCAAGTTGGAAAACCTCGGGGAATTGCTCAGAGCCTCACACAGACTGCCAGATCCCACTTGGAGAATATGCTGCCAATCCAACTGCAACAGGTGTAACCAATCATGGCCTAACAGGCTCAGGCCACTTCTTTACACAACAATGAGGGAACATGAACCGATTGGTACCCAACCGGTATAAGCATCACAGCCACAAGACTCAGTCACTCTCCAGTATACGTCGCCAAAGAGCCACCCTGTCAGCCAAAGCCAAAGTGTGCACACCTCGGTTAATAAGATCAAAGGTGTTCTGCGCCACCACAAAAACAGCAGCTCCTGTATCCAATTGCACCTGGAGCATATGCTGTGGGTCTGGAGTCATGTGTAGGCCAGACCAGGTAAGGACAGCAGATTTCCCTCCCTAAAGGGCATTAGTGAACCAGATGGATTTTTCTGTCAATCAACAATGTTTTTTTATGCAGAGGATGGTGAGTGCCTGGAACACATTGCCAGCGGAGATTGTGGAAGCAGATACATTAACAGCGTTCAAAAGGCATCTTGACAAACATATGGATAAGATGGGTGTAGAGGAATACGGCACAGGACGTTTTGGCAAAGGTTGGTATCATGACCGGTACATGCTTGGAGGGCCGAAGGGCCTGTTCCTGTGCTGTATTGTTCTTTCATGGTCATCATTAGAATTCTAATTCCAGATTTTCATTGAATTCAAATTTCACCATCTGCAGTGGCGGGATTCGAACCTGGGTCCTCAGAGCATTACTCTGGGTTTCTGGTTTACTAGTCCAGTGACAATACCACTACGCTACCACCTGCCCCTGTGACTCCATATTACTCATACTACAGACCAAATGATTGTGGAACATATCAGCTAAAGCAGTTATACTCATGAAACTCAGCTATCTTCCATAGCCTCAATCTGAACTCTGTGACGGACTCACCGGGGGCCTTTCCACCGTATTAAAACAAAACCATTGAATGATAACTGACGGAGTCAGGTTAAAATGTTGCTCCACAAGTTGGTCGAATTAGTGTGTATCTGGCACCGCTGGGTATGTAGGACTCCTGATCACTCCAAACGAATGCAGACCGTCACCAGTATGACCGCCTGGTGCTCATTATTTCTGAGTACTGGTTCCAGTCAAATGCATCCAATCACCCAAATAGAGGTGGTGTTCTAACCTGGATCCAGAAACTCAGGAAGGTGGCTTTGCCGAGTAGGTTGTGGCATCGGCTGCAAACCAGCTTGCTCGTCATCGCCAGCTTAATAAGGACACGGGGAGTCCACACAATGGTCGGTGCCATGGAGGAATGGAGTTCCCTGCTCCTCTGTGGGGGAGCTCACACTCCGTGAGAACCAAGGGGAAAATAATCATTCCCACTCCGTCAGTCCCGTGTGGGATGTGTCGTGGCAGGAATTGACCGCCCACTAGCCCAGGGTGTCATGACAATGGTGTTAATTCATTGTGAAAAAGAAAGGAAAGTGGAAACAGGTAATCACACTTCTGGGCTTGATTGATGGGTTAATGTAAGGTTTCAGATTCCTCATTATAATTGTGCAGAATCCTTCTTCATCAATTGGAATTTAAATATAATATTAGAGCTTTAATATGATGTTAGTCTTTTCCCAAAGAATTTGTGGGGCTTATAGAAGTGTTGATTGCTCATGCTCTGCATAGTCAATGGTTATTTATCCCCCTCTGGGTAAGGAAAAGCCACCATAGTCCCAGTTGACCATACGCTTCTTTCGCCTTTGAGGGGGAGAGCTGCCTGGCGGTGATTTAACCTGAGGATCACCACATCTCAGGTGAAGGGCAAGACTGAGAAAGTGCCTTCATGAATAACCTCAGCCAGTGTAGGAATTGAACCCATGCTACTGGTCTTCTTCTGCATCACAAACCAGCTGTCCAGCCCACTGAACTAAACCGGCCCCCTCTACAGCGCAGGTTAACAATCTTTATCCATTACGGCGCAAAGGAGTCAGAAAAGTTTCATTATCTATTAACCAACTCAGTACGGGAGGTCTCACCCTCCACGTTCTGGGAAGCGCTTAAGGCCGTACTAAGAGGGGAAATCATAGCCTACAAAGCGCAAAGAGATAGGGAGGAAAGGGTGGCTAGGCAGAAGCTGGTCGACTCCATACTGGAGGTAGACCATAAATACTCCGAGGCCCCGACCGTAGAACTCCTGGCGGAGAGGAAAGAATTACAAAGGAACTTTGACCTGCTCTCCACCAGGAAAGCAGTACACCAACTCCGCCAGGCACGCGGGGCCCTATACGAACACGGAGACAAAGCCAGCCGCCTGTTGGCCCACCAGCTGAGAAAGCAGGCAGCCAGCAGAGAAATTGCGCAAATCAGAGATACCAGAGGCACGTTGGAAACAGAACCAGAGAGGATTAACAAAACCTTCAAGGCCTTCTACCAAGAGCTGTACACCTCAGAGCCCCCAACGGGGAAGGCTGGGATGAACCGGTTTCTTGACGGACTGGACATACCAGTTGTGGGAGAGGGCAGAAAACGGGATCTGGAAGCACCACTAGCACTGGGAGAGATCATGGACAGCATTAGCTCCATGCAGACGGGGAAGGCGCCGGGACCGGACGGATTCCCGGCGGACTTCTACAAAAAATTTGCGACAGCGCTGGCCCCGCACCTGCGGGAGATGTTCACAGACTCGCTAGCTAGGGGCACGTTGCCACCCATGTTAGCACAGGCCTCAATCTCGCTGATACCTAAGAAAGACAAAGACCCAACGGAATGTGGGTCATACAGACCCATATCTCTGCTGAATGCAGACGCCAAAATACTGGCCAAAATCCTAGCCAAGAGGCTAGAAGACTGTGTACCTGAGGTGGTCACAGAGGACCAGACGGGCTTTGTCAAAGGTAGACAGCTTACCGCGAACATCAGGCGCCTGCTGAACGTGATAATGACCCCCTCCGGGGAGAGAACACAAGAGGTGATCGTCTCCCTGGACGCAGAAAAGGCCTTCGACAGAGTCGAGTGGAAATACCTCATAGAGGTACTGGAGCGGTTCGGGCTGGGAACAGGGTTCACCGCTTGGGTAAAGCTCCTGTACAACGCTCCCATGGCGAGTGTACAGACCAACAATACCAACTCCCAATACTTCCAGCTGCACAGGGGCACCAGACAAGGATGCCCACTGTCCCCGCTGCTGTTCGCACTAGCAATTGAACCGCTAGCAATCGCGCTCAGGGCAGCAAAAAATTGGAGGGGGATCCGAAGGGGAGGTAGAGAGCACAGAGTCTCACTCTATGCGGATGATCTGCTCCTCTATATCTCGGACCCACAAAGCAGCATGGACGGAATCATCGCGCTCCTGAAAGAGTTTGGAGCCTTCTCGGGCTACAAACTCAACATGAGCAAAAGTGAGATCTTCCCAGTACACCCGCAAGGGGGGGGGGGGGGGGGGGGGGGGGGGGCAGCACTAAAGGGGCTGCCGTTCAATCAAGCCCGACATAAATTCCGCTACCTGGGGATCCAAATAGCCCATGACTGGAAAGGGATCCACAAATGGAACCTCACCAGCCTGACGGAGGAAGTTAAAAAGGACCTGCAAAGATGGAACACACTCCCGCTCTCCCTCGCGGGGAGAGTTCAGACGATCAAAATGAACGTACTGCCCAGGTTCCTCTTCCTGTTTAGATCCATTCCGATCTACATCCCCAAGGCCTTTTTCAAAGCGCTGGACAAACTCATCATGGCGTTCGTATGGGGGGGTAAAAATGCTAGGATCCCAAAGAAGGTCTTACAAAAAACAAAAACCAGGGGAGGGCTAGCCCTCCCGAATCTACAATTCTACCACTGGGCAGCAACAGCCGAGCGAGTAAGGGGATGGATCCAGGAGCCAGAAGCTGAGTGGGTGCGTGCGGAGGAGGCCTCCTGCATGGGAACCTCCCTCCGGGCCCTCGCCACGGCAGCACTCCCATCCCCACCCAAAAAACACTCCAGCAGCCCAGTGGTGACAGCCACCCTCCAATCCTGGAACCAACTGCGGCAGCAACTTGGCCTGACCAAAATGTCGAACAGGGCTCCCATCTGCAACAACCATAGGTTCACACCAGCACTGACTGACGCCACCTTCAAAAGGTGGAGGCAGGACGGGGGGACACTGACAGTCAGGGACCTATACACGGACGACAGGATCGCAACACTGGACGAACTGACAGAGAAATTTCAGCTAGCTGGGGGGAACGAGCTACGGTACCTGCAGCTCAAAAACTTCCTACGAAAGGAGACAAGGACGTACCCACAACCGCCACGACAGACACTACTGGAAGACCTACTGGACGCAAGTATCCTAGAGAAAGGGAACTGTAGTGACATGTATGACCGACTGGTAGATAGGGACGACACCATACTGGACGCAACAAGAAGGAAATGGGAGGACGACCTGGGGATGGAGATAGGGTGGGGACTCTGGAGCGAAGCACTGCATAGGGTCAACTCCACCTCCACATGCGCAAGGCTCAGCCTGACGCAACTAAAAGTGGTACATAGAGCCCACTTAACAAGAACCCGTATGAGTAGGTTCTTCCCGGAGGTGGAAGACAGATGTGAACGGTGCCAAAGAGGCCCGGCCAACCACGCCCACATGTTCTGGTCTTGCCCCAGACTCGTGGAGTACTGGACAGCCTTCTTCGAGGTTATGTCCAAAGTGGTGGGAGTGAGGGTGGAGCCATGCCCGATAGTGGCGGTCTTCGGGGTTTCAGAACAGCCAGATCTATTCCTGGGGAGGAGGGCGGACGCCCTTGCCTTTGCCTCCCTGATCGCCCGCCGTAGAATCCTGTTTGGCTGGCGGTCAGCAGCACCGCCCAGAGCTGCGGACTGGCTGTCCGACCTCTCGGAATCTCTCCAAATGGAGAAAATCAAATTTGCCATCCGAGGGTCGGACGACGGCTTCCACAGAACGTGGGAGCCATTCATGCAACTGTTCCGGGACCTATTTGTGGCCAATGTACAAGAGGAAGAATAGTCGGGGGAAGGTAGCGGGAGGGGGGGGGGGGGCTACAGGGTCGGTACGGGGGTTCGATGGCTAGCTAAGGCCCAAAACCAAACTAAATAAACATGTTGAGGGGGGGGGGGGGGGGGGGGGGGGCGGGCGCAGTTACTACTACGAAGATGCTTACCTGTAAATATGTATGTTAATTTTTGCGTGTTTGTTTTTTTTTTCTCTCCTAACAATTTGTAATTTGTTCAATATAAAATATGAAAACTGAATAAAAACATTTATAAAAAAAAAACCAACTCAGTACCTCATGTCATTTAATAATAATAATAATCTTTATTAGTTCTCATACCAATTGCATCACTCCCCCGGCCCTCCCCCCCCCCCCCCCCCCCCGCCCCACGCTCTCCCCCACCCCCAACCACCTCCACCTCCACCTCTGCAATGAATTATTTCTCTGCCTCCCCGATGCATGCATCATCATCAGCTGGAACTGACTAGGTTGAACTTTCTGCTATAATGTCTGGTAACTTCCCAGTCCAAACCATGCTGCTTTTGAGTAGAAATGCGCTCTCTAATATGCTTCCGCACAGACATAGAACGATGACCTTACTCATTGGTAATGCTGAGAGGTTGAAGGTCGCGAATGCCTTGGAGCAGAAAATCAATTCAAAAACAAATCTGTGGCCATATTCTGGACTGATAAGAGATTACCATTCGTGAATAATAGTGATGTCAGCAACCGAGGGCACTAGTAACCTGCGTTTCTTTTTATTAATTAAATCTATCGCTGAGGGTGTTCTTCCCTTTCTATATGTGAGAGGAAGAAATGAACACAGCTGGAGGAAGGACACGAGCAGAAACAGGCAGCCCTGCAGCTAAGTGCAGACTGAAAATAACAAATATAAATATTTAATTTAATTTAAACTCTCCCAGCTGTAATCACTGCAAACATAAGCGTCCTAGCCTTCTGAGAACAGGATTGATTACAAGCAATTTAAAAAATGGCTTTTGGAAAGCAGCAAGAAACAGCCACACAGACCTCCGACTTGACCTCCGCACTAATATTTAGGAAATCAAGTGGGCTTCAGTAATTCTGCGTCCTGTTACATTCGGGAACACTGGCCTCCACTTCTGTCTATGCACTTGTGAGGTTAAACTCATTACCGCCAGTGCGGATGTCAGTGGCAAATTAGTTGTATGTGCAAAATGCTAGCAAAACTGGATAAAACTAGAGTTAAGAAATAAACAGGGTTAAAAGCAACACATGTCAAAATTTCTATGATTCTATGAAACCGGTTGCAAATAAAAATTATATATATATATATATACACAGGCTACAGAATTAAGTGGGAAGGCTGAAATTACAACATATTCCTTCTTGACATTTATCACTGTAGCTTTTAAGTCCTGTTTTGAACTTTTGATTCCTCTTTTAGGATTTCATTATTCCACACGACACTTTCTAAGTGGCAGGCAAGCAGGTCACAATGAAACCTCTGCTAATGACACACTAATCAATATAGATAAAGGCTGTTTGGCTGAAATAATCCAGTCTCTTGGTGAAAACTGGAGAGGTTGATGGATTATGAGGAGAGGTTGAGTAGACTGGGACTGTACTCGTTGGAATTTAGAAGGATGAGGGGGGACCCTATAGAAACATTTAAAATTATGAAGGGAATAGATAGGATAGATGCGGGCAGGTTGTTTCCACTGGTGGGTGACAGCAGAACTAGGGGGCATAGCCTCAAAATAAGGGGAAGTAGATTTAGGACTGAGTTTAGGAGGAACTTCTTCACCCAAAGGGTTGTGAATCTATGGAATTCCTTGCCCAGTGAAGCAGTTGAGGCTCCTTCATTACATGTTTTTAAGGTAAAGATAGATAGTTTTTTGAAGAATAAAGGGATTAAGGGTTATGGTGTTCGGGCCGGAAAGTGGAGCTGAGTCCACAAAAGATCAGCCATGATCTAATTGAATGGCGGAGCAGGCTCGAGGGGCCAGATGGCCTACTCCTGCTCCTAGTTCTTATGTTCTTATGTTCTTAAAACAGCGTCATTTCAAATCTGAACTCTTTTCTTTCTGTGATTGCGCATCATCTTTTGGGGCCATCATAGAATCATAGAATTTACAGGGCAGAAGGAGGCCATTCAGCCCATCGAGTCTGCACCGGCTCTTGGAAAGAGCACCCTACCCAAGGTCAACAACTCCACCCTATCCCCATAACCCAGTAACCCCACCCAACACTAAGGGCAATTTTGGACACTAAGGGCAATTTATCATGGCCAATCCACCTAACCTGCACATCTTTGGACTGTGGGAGGAAACCGGAGCACCCGGAGGAAACCCACGCACACACGGGGAGAATGTGCAGACTCCGCACAGACAGTGACCCAAGCTGGAATCGAACCTGGGACCCTGGAGCTGTGAAGCGATTGTGCTATCCACAATGCTACCGTGCTGCCCTATTAATGTTGGATAATATCATCTATTATCTGGCTGCCCCTTAATGTTGGACGTTGACTTTTTATTTTTATTTTGCTGTTATATTTCACATCCAAAGTAATGCTAATATCAAGATTTCTTTTTGCCCTCCCACTTCTTGTTATTCCTTACAATCTTATCAGGAATGCGTTATCAGCAACCAGTGCTCAACCTACCCACTTCCTCTTCTAGGTTGCATTACTTCCTGATTTTGCTTCCGATTATATTGTTAATCCATTTGGATCAGCAACCATTGCTTCTATTACAATATGGCTTTCGCCATTGCAGAATGACACAAGGAGCTTCACTGAATAACAATCAAACCAAAACTGACAGTGGGCCAAAGATCATGAGGGACACACTTGTGCTTGTGTTATTTTTGCATAGATGACGTTGTTGGCGGAATGTTACAACCTTGCCAAGGCTGGGCCAGGACCATAAAATGTGGCTCACCATTCAGAAGTTTGCTGACTTTTGGCAGCAGGGTTGCACGGTGGTACGGCAGTTAGCAGTGCTGTCTCCCAGAGCCAGGAACCTGGGCTCGATTCCGGCCTCGGGTGACTGTCCATGTAGAGTTTGCACCTTCTCCCCGTGTCTACGTGGGTTTCCATCCTGGTGCTCCGGTGTCCTCCCACAGTCCAAAGATGTGTAGTTAGGTAGATTGGCCATGCTAAATTGCCCTTAGTGTTGAACGGTCAGGTGGGGTTGAGGGGTTACGGGGATAGGTCGGGGACAGGGACGGGGGCATGGGCCTAGATGGGGTGCTCTTTTGGAGCATCGGTGCAGACTCGATGGGCCGAATGGCCTCCTTCTGCATTGTAGGGATTCTATGATGACTTTGACGGGACCATAAAATCCCACCTTATACCTTTCAATCTATTCAATTAGTCAGCAAGGAGATTTGATTAAACTTTACCTTCACTTCTCTGCCATTAGCATTTATAAAATAGGATAAGTTGGCTGTTGGTCATCAATATTGCTGAATATCAAATCATGTTGAACTCGACCATTGCATACTTGCTATCAGCTTGGGATTTAAGACCATAGACCAAAAGACATAGGAGCAGAGTTAGGCCACTCGGCCCATCGAGTCTGCTCCGCCATTCAATCATGGCTGATATTTTTCTCATCACCATTCTCCTGCCTTCTCCCCATAACCCCTGATCCCCTTATTAATTTGTTTGCTTCCATTCCTCATCTATTATTTGGGTCGCCTGCTGTAACAGGTTAAGCTGTGCGTTCCTTCCTGTGGCTTCCCTGACTCACTGAAGTAGTTTTATATGTTTTGATTTCCAATTCAGACACTGAACCACTTGTGTATTACCAAGTTATATTCGGCTGGCTGGAGTCCTCCATCAAAATAACCCTCTGGGTTTCACAAACCTCCCTCATCTTTTCATCGGGTAAATTTTCTTGGTCTGACCTGCAGCATTTCAGCCTGGGCCTTTTCACGCTAAACATGTCCAGCCAGAGAAGCTATTTTACGTAGACTTTCACTTTCCTTTAATCATTTAAGCATCAAATCCTTTAAGGCAATCCTGTCATGCAGGCACACCCTTCCTCCTATATTTCTTAAACACTAACTCAGTGAGTTGTGTTAATTCTGGAATTAACCATCTTTTTGATATTCTTACTGCACATAATTTTGCATCGAGCTGCCTCAACCGTTTGCAATTCAGGGACCTTATTTTTTTAACAATCATGTATACAATCATGTATTTTATGTGTACAATAATTTTGACAATCATGTATATTCACGTTGTTCTCTTTTAGCGCTCAGTATTTGCATGCTCCAGGTAGCAGGATCTAGTATAGATTATTTATTGGCGAATGTCCATTCTTTGACACATCTTAATGATTCCTCCCTGCCTCTCTCTGAAAGCAGGAAAAAGATTTGGTCTTGAATAGCACCTTGCCAAGAAACCATATTTCCAAATTTAATAAGAGTGAGAACTAACTCATTAAGGGGTACACACAGCTCTCCCTCCACTCCCCAGGATTCACAATCATCAAAAAGCTAAGCAGCTCTATCAAACTCATTCACTGTTATGCAAAACCAGCTACACTGCACAATATTTTTAAAAATTTGTTCCTGGGTTGTGTGCGCTGCAGGTTTGGTCAGCATTTATTGCCCATTCCTGAGGGCACTTCAGAATCAACAACATTGCTGTGGATCTGAAGTCACATGTAGGCCAGACCAGATAAGGGTGACAGATTTCCTTCCCTAAAGGACATTTGGGAACCAGATGGGTTTTTGCGACAATCGTTTCATTAGACTTTTAATTCCAGATTATTATTGAATTCAAATTTCACTATCAAACCAGGGTCACCAGAACATTATCTTGGGTCTCTGGATTTCTAGTCCAATGAAAATACCACTACCTTCCCGTATACTGGGACTAAAAGGATAATTATAAATAAATAGGATTACCCATCTTACTCCTGCTCTCCACCCACACATTTGTTCAACACTAAAAGGATCAAACCTATAAAAAGGAGAACGTAATTGCTGGATAACAGTACCGGATATTTTATAGGTTGAATACATTTTGTGGGAAACTGAAAATTCACAACTTGACGCACAACTAAAATACCGTATTACAAATGCACATCACACATCAATGCAGTGCTGCAGAGCAAAATCATCACAGTTTCAATGTTAAGTATTTGGTAACAGTGCTCTTTCACATGTGCAGGTATCAAATGTGATCTAGTAAAAACATAGACTGCAGCATACACCATCTATGATCAATTCATTGATCTCGGCCTTGGTGGAAGCTGGCCCAAGGTATTGACTGCGTTGGTCAATTTGATTTGGAGAGGATGTTTTCTTTTGTAGGAGAATTTGGAACCAAGGGTCAAGTCACTGTTTAAAAATAAGGGGTCGCCCATTTAATTTTCTCACAGAGAGTCATGGGTCTTTGGAACTGCCTTCCTCAAAAGATGATGGAAGCAGACTTTGAATATTTTTAAGGTTGAGTTAGATAGATTGTTGATAAGCTAAGGAGTGAAAGGTTATCGCGGGATAGCAGGAATGTGGAAAAATCAGATCAGCCATTATCTTATTGAATTATTGAGCGGGTTCAAAGAGCCAAGTGGCTTACTCCTTGTTACGACCCCCTCAGGGGCTAAACCCTATGTTGTATACTTCCCCTCTTACACCTTGGAGTACGAACTCCCCAGGTGATTGGGGGGGGCAGAGCCTTCTCCCTAATTGGGAGGAACCTCACAGGATATAAACCCCGACCTGGGAGAAGGTCAGAGAGAGCAATCCTGCAGGGTGAGGAGACGTGTAATTGTAGTATTGTAAGTAGAGTAAGTAAACCTAGTGTTATCCTGCCTACCTGGTGTCATATAAAGTCCTTGGCCGGGATTCTGCGATGCCTCAGCCAAGTTCTGATGCCGGTATCAAAAGCGGCACGCACTACACCAACGTCAATGGGCCTCCAGGCCCAGGCATTCACCCCTTCCTAGGGGGCTAGTACAGTGCCGGAGTGGTGTCCGCTGCTCAGGCGCTCGAAAGCTGGCGAGCCACGGCCAGCACGGGTATCCGCATGCGCACCACGGCCAACGTGAGTCCGCGCATGTGCGTGGGTTCCCGTCTCTGCGCTGGCACCCAGGCAATATGGTGGAGCCCTACAGGGGCCCGGTGCAGAGGAACATAGGCCCCCCACGGAATTAGCCCGCCCGCCAATCGGTAGGCGCCCCGGAGGACCCCCGGAGTTGGATCCCCCACTCCCCCCACCAAGACGGCTCCCCCCACCAGGACTCCGAGGTCCCGCAGAGTGGGACCATACGTAACCCACGCCAGCGTGACTGGGCCAAACTCGGCGGGCACTCGGCCTGTTAAGGTGCAGAGAATTGCCGGGGGGGGGGGGGTGCTTTCAACGGCCCCCGACCAGCGCGGCGGCGGCCCCGCAGGCGCCGGAGAATCGGCGCCGGAGCATCGGCGGCTCGCGGTCAGAACGGCGTGGTGCGATTCTCGCTCCCCCCCTGCTGATTCTCCGACCTGGCGCAGGAATGGAGAATCCCGGCCCTTATCTTTGACTATCACACTCCTGCTCCTAATTTGTATGTCCATATTTCCCCTGGGACGGGGAAAGAAAGGGATCTGCTGACAATCCCACACCCAGGGCAGGACGTTCTGGTGCTGCCCGGCCCAGGACAGGAAAGTACCACCCGATGTCAGCAGACCATCAAATTATTCATACCGCCAGCAACGATACCCATGGCGGGCAGGACCAGAGATTTAAGTCCTAGTTTCTGTCCTTTTGGCTCCCATTGAATAAAATGAAAATGTTGACAGAAAATGAAGGCAGCCAGGCTTGCTCCAATCACACCGTTGTTTAATATGCCTTTGTAACATGACAACATTAAAAAAGAAGTCTGTTATGTGATCCAGTTTTAGTTTTGCTTTTTGCTTTTAGGCAGAGCACAGCATAAACAACTCTGCTGTTGATGTCTTCAAACTCCCTGTGCATGTGTATTTTTCTCATGTTCCTAGTCTTAATAAATGAACCTTGAACATGTTTAATCAATCCCTCATGGAGTGCAGCAGTGGCTCCTTCTAAATGACATGGTGCTCAGACTGGCAGCAAGATTCAGTACAGGTATGACTTGGTAAACAGTCTTAGACCATTCTACATGGCATGAAATGACCCTTGACATTATGGTCAAACTGCAACAAAGTTGAAGCATCAGAGAGTATTGAGAACATAGCATGCTGACTGTGCAGCAAAACGTTAAACACACTGTGCTCAAGTATAGAGCCTGGAAAGCTGATGGATGCCTAGTGGTGAGATTGCAGCGGGATTGTGCAAAATCAGCACAAAGAAGCAAGGATTCCACATGAAGCCCCTACCCATCCTTTTGTCCAAAATCTCATCTGACCTCTTTCATTTCCATTGCACTGAATTAATCTTAAACGTCGACTACTTTAACAAGTACCCCATTGTCAGAAAATTACACAAAATGTCACGTTGTCAACTGTTGGACAGTTGATTTGGTGTGCCTAGAGAGATAATTCTGGATAATAGCCCATGATTTATTGTTAAAATTCATCACAGGATATGTGAGAGATGTGGCATATTGATCACACTACTTATTATCGTCACACCACTAGATCTAACAGCCGAACTGAATTGAATGATTCACTTAGCAAAATCATATTCTCAAATGTAGGCAGACCAAGCAAGATCTACACATAGCAATATTACATCTGAGTTACACCTTTAAGTGCAACTATTCTATGACTAACAGAGTTCGTTTTTGGCAGACTAGTGCATACCAACCTCCCTAATTTAACCAATTCTACTCTTTGAGACACTAGACGGCAAATTTAAAACAGCAAAAGAACATGAACAATGTACACAATAAAATGCAGCAATAGAATTGAGACAACAAATTGACATCCAGGATTCCACAGGTGGTAAGTGGTTCTCAGGCAGGATGACAAGGATTTGTTCAAAACCAGTATCCCATGACATCATTACATACAAAGGTGTTGCAGCGATACATATCAAGGACAAATCAGATCTATTCCAGCTTCTTAACCACTACACAATAGTTATTTTTATTATTCATTTATTTATTTATTTATTATTTTATTTTTATCAATTTAGAGTACCCAATTAATTTTTTCCAATTAAGGAGCAATTTAGCATAGCCAATCTACCTACCCTGTACATCTTTGCATTGTGGGGGCGAAACCCACGCAAACACGGGGAGAATGTGCAAACTCCACACGGACAGTGACCCAGAGCCGGGATCGAACCTGGGACCTCAGCACAGTGAAGCAGCAGGGCTAACCCACTGCACCACCGTGCTGCCCTTATTATTCATTTATGAGATGTGGCATCACTGGCTAGTGGATGGCAGGGTGGCACAGTGGTTAGCACTGCTGCCTCACAGCACCAGAGACCCGAGTTCGATTCCGACCTTGGGTAACTGTCTGTGGAGTTTTCACATTCTCCCCTTTTGTGTGTGGGTTTCTTTCAGGTGCTCCGGGTTCCTCCCATAGTCCAAAGATGTGCAGGTTAGGTGAATTGGCCATGCTAGAGATCTCTTAGGCTGGGGTTACAAAGTGGAGATTTGGGCTTTTGTAGGGTAGTCTTTCAAGGGTAAGTGCAGACCTGATGGATCGAATGGTCTGTTTTTGCACTGTAGGGATTCTATGATTCTATTTAATGCCCTTTGCTAGTTGCCCTTCAGGAGGTGGTGGTGAGCTGCCTTCTCGAACCGCTGCTGTCTCTGAGGTGTAGGTACACTCAGAGTGCTATTATAGTGGGAATTCCAGGATTTTCACCCACCAACAAGAAGGAAAGGCAATGTATTTCCAAGTCAAGATGGTGAGTGATTTGGAGGTGAACCGCCAGGTGATGTTGCTCCCATGTCTCTGCTGCTCTTGTCCTTCTAGATGGTAGTGGTCATGGGTTTAGAAGATGCTGCCTCAGGAACCTTGGTGAGTTCCTGCAATACACCTTGAAGGTGGTAACACTGCTGTCACTGTTCGTTGGTGAAGGGATTGAATGTTTGTGGAAGGTGTAACAATCAAGCGGGACCTGCTTTGTCCTGGATGGTGTCAAGGTTCTTGAGTGTTCTTGGAGCTGCACTCATCCAGGCAAGTGGAGAATATTCCATTACACTCCTGACTTGTGCTTGTAGATGGTAGACTGGCTTTGGGAAATCAGGATGTGAGTTATTCACTGAAGGATTCCTAACCTTTGACCATTATGGTAGCCACAGTACTTATGTGGTTAGTCCGGTTCAGTTTCTGATCAATGGTGAGCCCCAGAATGTTTTTTGAGGGGGAAGTCAGTGATGGTAATGCCATTGAATGTTAAGGGGCAATGGTTTGATCCACTCTTGTTGGAGATGGCCATTGCCTTGCAATTGTGTGGGGCAAATGTTACTTGCCACTTGTCAGCCCAAGCCTGGATATTGTCCGGGCCTTGCTGCATTTGAACATCAACTGCTTCAGCATCTGAGGAGTCGTGAATTGGACTGACCATTGTGCAGTCTCCCTTTTTCTGACCTTATGATGGAAGGAAGCTCATTGATGATGCATCTGAAGATGGTTGGACCTAGAACACTATCTTTCGGAACTCCTGCACCGATGTCCTGGAGCTCATATGATTGACCACTAATCACCACAACATTCTTCTGTTGTGCCAGGTAGGACACCAACCAGCCGAGAGTTTTCCCCAATTCCCATTGACTCTAGTTTTGCAAGGGCTCCTTGATGCGGTACTTGGTCACATGCTGCCTTGCTGTCAAGGGTAGTCACTCTCACTTCACCAGTCGCATTCAGCTCCTTTGTGCATGCTTGAATCATGCTTGAGGTCAAAAGTTGAATGACCTTGGCGGAACGCAAACTGAGGGTCCGTGAGCATGTTATTGCTGAGTAAGTGCCGCTTGATAGCACTGTTGATTGCGACATTATGGGAAATGTTCAGAACACAAAGTGTTAATGTCATATCATAATTAACCACTAGATGGAGCTAGATGCAGAACTACATAAAGCACTGACTCACAGACTTCTGGGAGAAGGCTGGAGAGGAGAGCAGAGGAGAAGTGAGCGGGATCAGAGTACAGCTATAGATAGAGTGTAGAGACTCATGTTAGTGAAGTGTCAGTTGACTGTAGATTGTAGATTACTAGATTAATGTTTCCTATAGGAGTAAGTGGTCGAACTTTATTAAGTAGTGTAAATAAATGTTAGCTTTGTTTTTTTAAATATTTTACTGAGGCATTTATATTTATATATTCACAGAACAAACATAACCACAAATCAATTCAAACCAACAGGGCTGCAAATAACAAACTCAACAAAATGCCTAACACCCCACCATAAATGTTAGCTTTGTTAATGACCTTAGCTCCTGTGGTCTTTGTGAACATTACAACATCCATCCTGATAACAAGAATCACAAAGAACACCACAGGCTTGATTGCACTGTTGATGACTCCTTCACCTTGCTGATGATTGAGAGTAGACTGATGGGGTGGCAATTGACCAGGCTGGATGTGTAGAGGATATACCTGGGCAAATTTCCATATTGCAGGGTAGATGTCAGAGTTGTAGTTGTACTAGAACAGCTTGGCTAGAGGTGAGGCAAATTCTGAAGCGCATGTCTTCAGGACTATTGCCAGAATATTGTCAGAGCCCAGTAGCATTTGCAGTATCCAGGGCCTTCAGCCGTTTTTTGATTTCACGTGGAGTGAATCGAATTAGTTGAAGACTGACATCTGTGATGCTGGGGACCTCTGGAGGAGACTGAGATTTATCATCCACTCAGCCTTTCTGGCTGAAGATAATTGCAAATGCCTCAACTTTATCTTTTACACAGATATGCTGGGATCCTCCATCATTGAAGATGGGGATATTGTGGAGCCTTTTCCTCGAGTGAGTTGTTTAATTGTCCAACATCACTTACAGCTGGACGTGGCAGAGCATAGATCTGATGTGTTTGTTGTAGAATCGCTTAGCTCTGTCTATTACTTGCTGCTTATGCTATTTGACACACAAGTAGTCCTGTGTTGTAGTTTCACCAGATTGGCACTCATTTTTAGGTATGCCTGGTGTTGCTCCTGGCATGGGTGGCCTGGTGGCACAGTGGTTAGCACTGCTGCCTCACAGCTCCAAGGTCCCAGGTTCAATTCCAGCCTCGGGCGACTGTCTGTGTGGAGTTTGCACTTTCTCCCCATGTCTATGTTAGTTTCCTCTGGGTGCTCCGGTTTCCTTCCACAGTTCAAAGGTATGCAGGTTAGGTAGATTGGCCATGCTAAATTGCCGCTTAATATTCAAAAGGTTCGGTGGGGTTACTGGGTTATGGGTGGAGGTGTGGGCTTAAGTAGGGTGGTCTTTCCAAGGGCTGGTGTAGATTCAATGGGCCAAATGGCCTCTTTCTGCACTGTAAATTCTTTGATTCTTTGCTCTCCTGCACTCTTCATTGAACCAGAGTTGACCGTCTGGCTTCGTGGTAATAGCTGAGTGTGGCATATGCCAGGCCATGAGGTTACAAATTTTGTCTGAGTACAATTCTGCTGCTGATAGCCCACAGCACCTCATTGTTGAGTTACTAGATCTGTTTGAAGTCTATCCTATTTAGCACAATGGGAGTGCCGCACGATGGAAGGTTACCTCAATGTGAAGACGTGACTTTGTCTTCACAAGGACTGTACAGTGGCCACTCTGACCGATACTGTCGTGGACAAATGCAGTTGTTGCAGGCAGGATGATGAAGATGAGGTCAAGTATGGTTTTCCTCTTGTTGGTTCCATCACCACTTGCCTAATGCCCAATTTGAAATTTTGTCCTTTAGGACCCAGTCAGCTCGGTCTGAGGTGGTGCTACTGAGCTACCCTTGATGGTGGACATTGAAATCCTCCCACCCAGTATATATTCTGTGCCCTTGCCATCGTCAGTGCTTCCTCTAATTGGCGTTCAACATGGAGGAATACTGATTCATCAGCTGCGGTTGGACGGTGCGTGGTAATCAGCAGGGGGTTTCCTTGCCCATGTTTGGCCTAAAGCCATGAGAGTACATTGGGTGCAGAATCGATGTTGAGGACGTCCAGGGCAACTCCCTCGTGACTGCATGCCACTTTGCCCCCACCTCTGCTGCGTCTGTCCTGCCAGTGAGGCAGGGCACACCCAGGAACAGTGGTGGTGGAGTCTGGTGCATTCTCTGTAAGGTACGCTTCCATGAGTATGACAATATCTGTGAGACAACAGATTTCCATCCGTGAAGGACATTAGTGAACCAACTGGGTCTTTACAAGAATCAAGAATAGTTTCATGATCATCATTAGACTTTTAATTCCAGTTGTTTTTATTGAGTTTAAATTTCACCATCTGCCATGGTCGGATTTGAATCTGAGTCTCCAGAGGATTAAACTGGGTCTCGGTACACTAACAATATGGGTTCAATTCCCGTACCAGCTTATCAGAACAGGCGCCAGAATGTGGCGACTAGGGGCATTTCACAGTAACTTCATACTTGTGACAATAAAAGATTATTATGATTATACCAATGTGCCCTATTGCATCAAGGACACGGTCCCAAATAAAACCAGGAACAACATCCAAGAATGACAACCCTACAGATGACTGTGAGCAATTAAGAAACCGCCAGACAAGGTCACCATTACAAGATCTGGGCATGTCAACAGATCGCTTTTGAAACTTATAGATTCATCTGTTATATACATTTATGTAACAGGAACTCAATACAAACATATATTATAAACAATTATACTTCTTTCGAAGGGGAAGAAATATATTTTAAAAGAAAGGGGGATGTTGTAATATGCCTTTAAGGGATTGCAACATGGTAACATTTGAAGGAAAGTATGTCATGTGTTCCAGCTTTAGTTTCACTTTTGCTTTTAAACAAAGCACAGCACAATTGTTTCCATTGCTGATGTCTTCAAACCTTCTGTTCCCAAGTGCCTAGTCTTAATAAATGAACCCACAACGTGTTTACCCAATCCTTTATAAGTGATTAGTGCCTTTATATCATACAAACATAACAACCAGGACGCAGCTTCAAATATGGAAAATGGCCACCTGAGTGAGCCACTGGAGTGCTCCAGTGCCTGTGGAATTGCTCGCTACGATGAATTAGGTGTTCATAACTCGAACGGTTAATGTGCAAAGGTACTTTGATTCAAACCGCTCCATTTTCTCTAAAATAATGGCCGGAATTTCCTTTTAGATCCCCGACTTAAGTCACTGGTCCGCTGCACATGCGTGGCGTGACGACCCGGAAGTGTGGACGTATGGACCTGCGTGCTAGAAGCACGTGCTGTTTAAACTCTCGGTCCGCTTTTTTCTGATTGATTGAGTGAAACACTGCACTGAACTGGCCGAATGAAAGTTAAAGGGACAGTCCTAACTTGGTCGACTTACCCCGATGTCAGATAAGTTTTTATACTTTTTTATTTGCACCTTTTTTTCTCGGTTCAGGATTATCGAGCAAAGGCAGGGAACATTGGGAGCTATTTGTTTGGTTTTATTAGTGTTTAACATTTATAAATATGTTTAAAATTCAAATAAAGTCAAAGAAAGATATATTTTTATTTTTTTAAACTTTGGTTTGTCATGAGGCTGTTAGTAGCACAATAGTTAGGATCCGGGTTCGATTCCCGGCTTGGATCACTGTCTGTGCGGAGTCTGCATGTTCTCCCTGTGTCTGCATGGGTTTCTTCCGGGTGCTCTGGTTTCCTGCCACAAGTCCCGAAAGACGTGCTGTTAGGTGAATTGGACATTCTGAATTCTCCCTCATTGTATCCGAACAGGCGCCAGAGTGTGGCGACTAGGGGATTTTCACAGCAACTTCATTGCAGTGTTAATGTAAGCTTACTTGCGACAATAAATATTATTATTATGATTATTCCATTAAAAGTGTACTTTACTGTATAAAGTGAGTTTGGAGTCACAAAAGTGAAAGAACTATTTTTTAAACTTGTTTTGTCATGAGGATATTAATTCCATTAAAGGAACTATAATGGATAGAATGCGATGATTGCTCGCTAATGGGTATGTTGTCCACCTAAGATTCTCCATGTTACTGGTCACAGGTTCTGTGTGTCCTTATGTGACTGATGAGCCCAATCCTAGAGCTGAGTTTTCAATCATTCACTTAGCAGGAGTTTCCAAAAGGTGTCATTGGTCCTTGAACGTTCGGTCACAGGTATTCTTTTCTCCGGCTCATTTTCCGGGCCTCCTCTTGCATCAGGTTCTCGTGTCCCTTCAATCAGAACGTTCCTGCAAGTAGGTCTCTTCTGAACCGGGGTCTCCCAGACATAGATGTTATGTTCCATTTCTCAAGGTAAGCCTTCAAGATGTCTTTGAAGAGCTTCCTTTCTATTCTTGTTCAGGATCTTTCCTTGAGCTGGGTGAAGAAGATTTGCTCAGACTTTAGGGAATCTGACATCCTAAGCATATGGATAGCCCAGCATAGTTGGTTTTGGGTGGTCATGGCCTCGATACAGATGCTGTTGACTCCTTCAAGGATATAAATGTTAGCATGACTGTCCTCACAGTTCTCACAGTTGACTCAGAGCTAAAGTACATTTGGATTTTGCAATGTATTTTAAGCTGTGTTGTTGAAGAGTCTCCCTGATGTAATGTTAATCCTTACCAATCTCAATGATTACTTCAACTGTTTCAACAAAGGCAAGTGCCTTAGTTGATGTATGCAAGACTCCTGTAAGCTAATACGAAAAATGAAATGAAATGAAAATCGCTTATTGTCACAAGTAGGCTTCAAATGAAGTTACTGTGAAAAGCCCCTAGTCGCCACATTCCGGCGCCTGTTCGGGGAGGCGCTGTTGGCCTGCTTTAAAAGCCAGCTCTTTAGCCCTGTGCTAAACCAGCCCCTGGCAAATATTGCAGAATCCATTGCAGATTCAAAATCTGAGTCACACTTCACCTCAACTGGGATATCACATTTAAACCCTTGGCTTCTTAAAATCCTTGAACTTGTTTTGCGGTGTTGACATATGCACAATAATCATGAGAGAAGAGTCAGGCATCATATCCACCCGGCGAGGCAGCAAATCAATTACCCACCCCTAAGAGTGTACAGGCAGAGGACATCATGTGAAACGATGTCAGAGAAGATGTGTGGTAGGAGAATGCGATTCAGCAAGGAAGCAATGGGACGCCTGTGTGAAATGTTGAAGGAGGACCTGAAGCCGAACTGTAACTGCTGCACTGCCTTAACAGTGGAACTGAAACTTAAGAAGCGCTGAATTCTTTTGCGCCTAGGTTGTTTCAACATGGCATTAGTGACCTATGTAACATTTCACAGAATGCTGCTGCGATCTGCATTCCGCAGGTAATGAATGCTTATTATCTTTGACACATCCCTGTGAAGATGAAGGAGAGGACAGGATTGCAGGTTTCCCAAATCGCACAGATTTCTCAGCAAGCCACCCAGACATAATGGGTGAGATTCTCTGTTTCCCGATTCCGATTTCCTAATCGGCAATCAGACGGAGAATCCCTTTCTATGATGGAATCGGGGGCAGCACCTGTTTCACGCAGGTTTAGCCCCCTCCAAAACGGTGTCATCGCAGCGTGCAGCGCGCACCGCACGACGTTGGGATGGCCTCAGGATGTCACCTGAAGACCCTCCCCCAATTCTCCACCCCCGATGGGGCCAGGTTCACAATGGCGCGGGGGATGTGTGATCCTAGCCGTGCGAGAACCCGGCATGGTGGCTGCGGACTTTGTCCAGCGCCGTCACAGTTGGAGTCGTGCTGCTGGCCCGGGGGTGGGGCTTCTGCGAGGGCTGGGGAGACTGGTGGGGGGTGGCCAGGTGATGGCAAAGGGGTCACCAGGGGGGCATTCTCTGGCAGGTCGGATCTGCGCTCAGCCGGCGCCATGTCGCACGGCACTACCGCTGCAGTTCTCCGGCAATTCTCTGGCCGTTTATTTTCTGGAGGCCGGGCATTTTACATGGTGCGGCTGCTAGTTCCTCCCTGGTCTCAACATCTGTGAGGGGGCCGCCAATTTTTTCCCTGTAAAACGCCATGGATCCTCCACACTTAGCCTCAGAATCGAAGAATCTGGCCCAATATCCTTAGTGAATTACACGTCATTAAATCTCTACATCTCTCAAGAGGGATTTCAAGTTTCCACCTTCGAAGATCGAGCCTCTGAGTTCCTTCCAAAGGTCACCCTGACTCAGACTGTCTCAACAACTACTCACGTCCTGATGGTTTAATCTCTTCTCCTGAAACTGCATTCCACTGGCTTCCAAAGACTGCTGCACTCCAGTGCCGATTTAACAGACACAATCTTAGCTCTTCAGCCATGTCAAGCATAATGCCACTGCTCCATGTCCTGGAGCACAGAATCACTGACCTTTCTCTGCCTCTTATGCTTTCCAGGATTTCTCCTGAGCTGTCACCATCTGGGGCCTGTCAACATCAGCACTTCTACTGCACAGAACTTCTTTCTTTGCCCCTCTCTCCAGTAGTTCCCCCCCCCCCCCCCCCCCCCAGTGGTTTCTACCACTGGTTTCCCCCCAATGCTTTCTTCCCCAGTAGTATCTCTCCCTGAGTTCCCTGTCTCTGGGTTCCATATTACAGTCCCAGGACACTCCATATTTTGGTGCCCCAAACTGGGTCCCTTGATTATCATTTTCACGCCAAGAAATGGAACATGTGCAGCCCGTCACCCTTCCATTCTCTGCACATACTCTGGACCTGGGGCCTGCCGGGAAATTGAACCTTCGAACTCTACCCAGACTAAAATAAGTTCTTGTTTCTTAATAAGTGGCTATATTTTTGTGGAAGAAAGTGGTATTTGCAAAATTAACCTAATTGTGGAAACCAGCAGGAATCTAGCAACCAGATATGTTAATTACTATGTTAATTACAGACACATAGCCGACCATTACAGGCTAGCCAAGAGGTAATTACATTCCAATACACCAAAGGCATGTAATCATTTTTAATAGGTCCACAAATAGCTCTAAAACTGATGGTCAAAGGTTGTTTTTAATGTATTTGTGAAAAATATCTATTGCTATCGATAATAGCTATGACCGACAGTTTATTGAGTTTGGAAAAACGGACATTTGAATGGAATATTATACCAAATCATGTTTTTTGCATGAAAGAGAGGTGGTTTGAAATCAGTTCAAGAATAAATTTGAAGATGCAGCTCGAAAATAGGTCAACTGATCATCCATTTCATTGCTGCTTGGGAGACTATGCAATGTGCAAATTGACTGGTGTGTTTGCTTAAGTAACACCAGTGACTACTTCAAAAGTAATTTGTAATATCTCTCCAAGACGTGGTAAATTCAAGTCAATGAGAGTGGCCCATTGAAAATCTACAGTCAAGTCCTGATCTGAATTCAGAACGTGCGAAGGACTAACTCCTCTTCCGTCCCAGCTTTGGCACATTGCGGAGTACAACTGTAGCCCGAAGATAGGTTTGAACACGGCTCCAGCAGCACATTGAACTTCACAAAGCATGACAAAGGTCGGAATTTTCCAACTGCTCCCTCCAGCAGGACCATCTGGTCCCACCAAACGACAATCCCCCGCTGCGAGTTCCCCGGTGGCGGAGTGTGTGAACAACAGGTAGACCCATTGACAGCAGTGGGACCGGAACACCCCGCCACCGGTCAATGGCAGGCCGTCTCCGGCACCGCAAAACACGCCATGGGTGTGAGGTGGAATGTCCCGCCCAAAAGTATTTACAACAATGAACAGTCTATCTGGCCCAATAGCACCATGCTCGTGTTTTTCTTCAAAGCAAGCCTTCTTCCACTCTATTTCACCTCACCCCATCACATGTTCGTCCACTTTCTATGTGCTGATCTATTGCCCCTTAGATGCAGCTTTGCTAATTGCCTCAGCTGCTCCATGTGGGAGCGGGTTCTACATTCACTCTCTGAATAAAGATGTTTCTCCTGAATTCTCTTTTGGATTTGCTGGCGATTGCCCAAAGGACTTTAACAACCCACTGCAGGGTGATGAGAAAATGGAGAGATTCTGCTGATACACTAAAAGCCGTGCTGCCTGAAGGGCGTGTGAATCACAGCCTGCAGCTGGCAGCGTTGCTGGGTTGTCCCGAACAGTTTGCAGCTGCTGACCAACTCAAAATCCTGACCTCCTACCACCCCCCCACACACATTTGGATTTCGGGAAGTGCGGTGATATCTTAAAATACTCGTTCAGGCATAAATTGAAAAAGAGTGCAATGTGTTGGGCCAAATTTTACTGAGGTTTTTTTTCACTTCAAACCTGAACAAATTATCAGTTGGCTTTCTCCGGCAAAAGCTCAAATGGGAAATGGATATCCTGACATCCTGTGGCTGCTTTACTCCAGGATGTTGGTCAATTAAGTGAACGGGGATTAGAAACATCCGGGACATCGAGTTTAACACCAGTCGCGCTGTGCAAAAAGACGTGTTTTATTAAAGGCCCTTCCTGTCTCCAAGCAAAATGCACAAGAATTACAATATATAAATGAACATTGCATGATGACCATTCACTTCTGCAGGGCCCAAGCTGAAGAGTTTACTAAGTATAAGGTACAGTTCTACCTGCACCCTGTTTCCCACTTCTTCCCCACACAGTGTTGGATGGGGATGGGGCAGTTTTCATTCACATTGATAAATGAGGCAATGAACAGGCTACTCTTATTTTCATTAAAAACCCTACCACCCGCTGCCTGCCTCAGGCCTGCCTGACTCGGTTTTCAAGGTGGCTTTGAAATGGGCAGCTGGCATATCCTCCCAAAACAGGGCCTTATTTCAAATGCATGACTCAGGGTCCTCTGCCATTTGTAGGATCCCTGGCAAAGGTTTTGGTATTCCACTGGGCACAGTAGGTTCTTGGCACACTCCTTGCAGTAGGACCGAGCGTTTTGAGTGGCTGTGCCTATAAACACCAATGCAGGTCACTTCGGAACTCTGAAACAGAAACCTGTGATATCCACGGGACACCTCACCAGCTGTCAGTCACGGTCCCTTATGGGGTTGCCTCCCTTTTAAAAAAGCTATCTTCTGCCTCAGTTCTGTCTTCCCTAACCACCTCCTCCTTCACTCACCCCATGCCCCCTCCCACAATCAGTGAGCTGTTTGTCAACGCTCATTTAACAATGGCGGCTCACAAATCACACTCAATTAGGTCCACTCTGTAAAAGTGGTATGAGCTCCTTGTCCCCACGCACCAGTGCCTTTGGGAGAGTGCAGAGCTAGAAGGGGAAGGGGAGGCGTGAAAAGGATACAGCCATGATCATGTTAGCACTTTTGCAATTGTTGGATCTGTTTCGAATTACTTGGTGCCAATGCAATAATTGTGTTCCAGGGCCATGTGGGTGGGAATCCAGTGAAGCATTGTGGCAACTGTGTCTGAGTATTCTCCTAACCTCAATGGGTTTTCAATCAAATGAGATCTTTAATGGGTGCTCAGTCTGATCCATCAGATTATCATCCATATATTGAAGATTAATAAATACTCCAAGTAAATAGACATCAGAACCTCAGCACTAACCCAGGATACTATATTCAGAAAAGGAGTTTCCTGACATTTGGAATGGGATTCTCCGTTGCCCAACGCCGATTTCATAATCGGCAATCAGGCGGAGAATCCCTTCCGACGCCGAAATCCGGGGCGGTTTTCGAGTCTCCATCCCCCACCCCCCCCCCCCCCCCCCCACCCCCCACCACCCCCGCCCCGAAATGGCAACTTCACGTTGCGCTCTGTACACTGTTAAAACAGCATTGGTGCGTCATAAGAAAGCCCTCCCCGATGCTCTGCCCCCGATGGGCCGAGTTCCCCACCATGCGGTTGATGTGTGGTCTGAACGGTCGGGAACCCAGCGTGGCTGCTGCGGACTGTGTCCACGTCACCACACTCGGCCGGGATCCGTGGCGCTGACCAGCGGGGTGTCGGGGAGGGGGGAGGCTTCCGCGAGGGCTGGGGGGACTGGTGGGAGGTGGCCATGGTGTGACCAGAGGGTGGCCTGTGGGGTCATATTTGGTGGGTCGGGTCCACGCACTGGAATGTTATACGGCGCGACCACTGCAGGTTGTCGCCGTGCGCATGCGCGGCCAGGGACACAGCCATTCCCCAGCCGGTTTTGGTGCGGGAGCCAGGCGTTTCACCTGGCGCTGCTTCAAGCCCCTCACCGGTCCTGGAATCGGTGTGGGTACAGCGCCGATTTTGTCCGCTGAAATGGAGAATCCAGCCCCTGAATTTTATGAACAGTTGATTGTTTACTGAAGCTGTGGACTCATTTTAATTAGCTTCAGTCTTAATAATCCGATTTAAAAGAATGATTTTATTGAAGCTTCATCATTTCATTTCATTCACAAACATTGTTAACTAAAATAAAGTGCGGAAAACAAAAGCGCATCTATATTTTTGACTCCTTTTATTAAATGGACTAGGATAATATAAAGCAGTCTTAATATATTCACAGCCTTGTTCGTGTTTGTGCTTGGCTTGCATACCTCCTGCATAACAATTCTGTCATGGTTGGGTGGCACATCATTCTCACGCCTTGGGAACAGTAAGAAATGATTTTAAACATTGCATACTGATAAAGAGAGGGATCAGTTAGCACAGTAGGCTAAACAGTTAGCTTGTGGATCAGATTAATGCCAAAAGTGTAGGATTCACTCCCTGTTATGGCTCAGATAGACTTGGGCCTGCCTCATTGTCCTACCTGTAGTTAAAAAAGTCATTGGCACTTTGCCATAGCTTGGCAAATAATTAATAAGAACCTGTCTATGGGCAGAGAATGCAAGACTGATCGGTAATTACCTCCCAACAGCAGGTGGCGATACTGTCCAGCAAACTCCAATCCAGATCAATCACCACCCACAATCCCCAAGGAGAATGTTCCATTGCTATTATGTACCCCCCCCCCCCCCCCCCCCCCCCAACTTTTCTGTAGTCTTCAAGACTTTTGATTCAGGGTATTAATTAATTCACAACTTGCACAGTTACATATTCCACCAATCAGGTGTTTCCTCCATTGCTTGCAGAGACACTTTCATCTGTTCCCTCACTTTCCTGCATTAAGTTCCAATCTTGCTTGGCTCTCCCTCCCCGACCCATTGACTGACCACCACATGCCAGTCGCACTTCCAAACACTCACAGTGTCACAGAAATGGTGGATTAAGCAGAAGGCAACTTCCATCCAATCCTCAGGAAACACAACATGTAACTGGTTGAGTAGAGCAGATGAGATCTCCAGAGGGGTAGGGGACGCCAAAGTCAGCGAGTTCGTAGAATCATCGAATCACGGTAGCCCTACAATGCAGAAGAAGGCCATTCAGCCCATCAAGTCTGCACCAGCCCTCTGAATGAGCACCCTACCTAGGCCCACAACCGCAAACCCGTAACCCCACCTAACCACTAAGGGGCAATTTAGCAGTCCAATCCACCTAACTTGCACATCTTTGCACTTTGAGAGGAAACCCACGCAGACACAAGGAGAATGTGCAAACTCCCTATCGACAGCCACTCAGGGCCAGAATCGAACATGAGTCCCTGGTGCTACGAGGCAGCCAAGCTGACCAGAGGTTCACTGCATGTTTTTAACAGGCACAGGAAACAATGGAAGCAATTAGGTGGTAAGGAATCATGTGCAATCAATAGCTTTGGGATCATAAAAGGAGAAACAGACATTATGCAGCAATTGAGACAAGGAAGAGGATGAGAATTAGACTGGAGAAAACACAGGCCATAATTTCCTCATACCTGATACCAAAAAGCATGGTATTTTACATCTGCCGCTCCACTTTATAATGACATGGAAAGGAGCCAACATGTGAAAAAAACAGTAGAGGTGGAATTTGACAAGAGTAAGAGACGAATTAGAACAGCTAACAGTAAGGTGGAAAAGATGAGCAGAAGTAGGTCACTCGGCCCATCAAATTGGTTTCACCATTCAATGAGATCATGGTTGATCCGATATAATCCTCAACTCCACTTTCCCGCCTTGTCCCCATAACCCTTGATTCCCTTACTGATTATAAATCTGCATTGAACATACATAACGATCCTACCTCTACAGCCCATTGCGGTCAAGAATTATACAGATTCACTACCCGCTTAGAGAAGAAATTGCTCCTGACCTGTTTTAAATGGGCGACCCCTTCCTCTGAAATTATGCCCTCTTGTCCTGGACTCTCTCACAAGGGGAAACAACCTCTCAGCACCTATCCTGACAAGCCCCATGATGCAGAAGGACATGTTGGTGCCACGTTTAAATGGCCACTTATCCAGCCCTGATCGAAATGGTCTTTATCTCAACAATCCGCTCTGTAAAAATTAAGGCCTGCCAGAGTGCAGCAGCTTTCAGGTCCCCACCCCACCCCCTGTATAAACCAAGAGCCTTTGACCCATCCCCAACATCCAGGCGTCCTAGAAAGCCCCGAGCAACTAAAAGCTAGCATTCCATGCCATTTCCCTCCCCCACCCACCACACCCCTCTCAGACCTCTCTCCAATGAGCCCCTGCATAAGAATCCTCAAGGGGGCCTTGAATCCAAGCCAATAGCTGCCCAACCCCTTGCCAGAAAATAAAGTTCAAAGCATAGCTGCATGGCTGCATATGCAGTAATAACAGCTGTCACCTCCCCTGTGTCCCTGTGAACTTAAAATGCAGAGGGGCCATTAAATCTGAGTTTGATTGCCTCCTTAACAAGCTCACCTCCTCTCCATTGAGAAACACAAGCAGTGTACCCATGTGTGTTGACATTTACCGCTCGTAAAATTGGAGACTGTTGTGATGAACCTAGGGAGCCCAACCTGATATCCCATGTAACTTTATGTCTCCCACCTCTTGCCACCCATTGTAATGGTAAAACTATCAATATTGGGCAAGTCTCCATCTGTGAGCAACATGGAACCAAACTCATAACCTATTTTTATAAGTAGGTTTATTATTACACTTCGAAGAGAAAGTCTCCCATTGCTACCTAAAACGTTCAACACATGTATCATTTCTTTTAAAAAACATTCAAAATTATCTCAACTTCCCTGACTAAGGGAGTCCTGAGTCGATTGCAGAATAAACTACCTGTCCATCTGCAGACTGCCTGTATTGCCAAAGCAGTGCATCAGATAGCAGAGAAGCTGACAAATCATTACCTCTCATGGTAAAGGGAAGAGGGAGGTAGCAGTGACTGTGTGGACTGGGGAGTGTGGAGGATGCAATCCTAATGCTGGAAGCAATCGTTTTTTTGCAGAAAAAGGATTTAGGAAAATTATGCATGGGCACACTAGAAAAATTAAATCATACAGCTGTTGTTAAGAATTTCATCCATCTGTGTACTATTTTTAGTTTATTGGTTAACTCAGTTGCATACATTTTAATCCAGCTGTTAACCTTTTTACAATAAGTGGATTAAGTTGCATGGCCAGGAAGTCAACATTATTAGTTCACTAAAAATAGTGCATAGTTGTGCTTCCTGTTCTGAAAAGAAGCTTTTAAAGCCTAAGGGTAGAATTCTCCGCTCCCGGGAAAAACCGGGAGGGCCGTAGTGAACTCGGCCGAGTTTCACGACGGCCTAGGAGGCCGCTCCTCGCCCCCTATTCTCCCCTCCCGGTGGGTAACTCTCGGCCGCCGGGCGGCGCGCTGAGAGTGACGTGATGGCGGCGCCTACGTGATGTCAGCCGCGCATGCGCAGGTTGGCCGGCTCCAACCCGCGCATACGCGGCTGACGTCACGACGGCTGACAGCTCGAACCCGCGCATGCGTGGTGGCCGTCTTTCCCCTCAGCCGCCCCGCAAGACGTGGCGGCTTGATCTTGCGGGGCGGCGGAGGGGAAATAGTGCGCAATAGTGGAAATCGGTGGGCACCGATCGCGAGCCTATCCCCTCCCGAGCACAGTCGTGGTGCTCATTCCCCACCAGGCCCCCTACAAGCCCCAAAACGGGCATCTCACGGCGATTTCAGTGTGCACAATCTACAGGGTGCACTGCAGGGACTCACCTAGTCTCCTTAGACAGCACCTTCCAACCCACGACCACTACCATCTAGAAGGACAAGGGCAGCAGATACTTGGGAATCCCACCACCTGGAGGTTCCTCCCCAAGTCACTCACCATCCTGGCCGGAATTCTCTGTTCCTGCCAACAGCGCATCCGAATCTGTGGTTTTCCCGGCAGTGTGGGGGGACTTCAATAGGAAATCCCATTGACAAGTGGTGAATCTCACTGCCAGGGAACGGCCTCCCCACAAGAAACTCAGGGCCGGAGGCATCTAGCCCCTGCCTTGGAAATGTATCGGCTTTCCAAACCCTCCACCTCCTTCTGGTAGTGTGGCGACCAGAATTAGCACTATAATCCAAGTGTGGCCTAACTAAGGTTCTGTACAGCTGCAGCTTGACTTGTCAATTTTTATACTCAGTGCCCTGACCGAGGAAGGCAAACATGCCGTATGCCTTCTTGACCACCTTCTCCACCTGCATTTCCACTTTCAGTGACCTGTGGACCTGTACACCCAGATCCCTTTGTCTGTCAATACTCTTAAGGGTTCTGACATTTACTGTATATTTCCCACTTGTGTTAGACCTTCCAAATGCATTACATCACATTTGTGAATTAAACTCCATCTTCCATCTCTCCGCCCAAGTTTCCAACCAATCTATATCCTGCTGTATCCTCTGACATGTAGAAAGTACCCAGTTCTATCCTTTTTTGGTCTAAAATGGATAATTTCACATTGAGTTCCAGCTGCGCACTCCCCTAGCCTGTCAAAATATCCTTGAAATTTATACTATCATCTAGACTGTCTATAATGCTGCCTAACTTTGTATCATCAGCAAATTTGGATATATGACTTTCTATGCCATGATACAAGTGGTTGATGAATAATGTGAATAATTGAGTCCCAACTCAGATCCCTGTGTACACCACTAGTCACATCCTGCCAATTATAGTACTTACCCATTATCCCCACTCTCTGTCGCTTGCCGCTCAACCAATTTCCTCACCATGTCAATAATTAGCCCTCAACTCCAAGGGCTTCCACCTTAGTTTACAGTCTTTTCTGTGGGACTTTATCAAGTGCGTTCTGAAAGTTCATACAAATGACATCCACAGGCATTCTCCTGTCCACTACCTTAGTCACCTCTTCAAACAATTCAATGAGATTTTTCAGGCATGATCTTCCGTCCACAAATCCATGTTGGTTCTCCCTGATCAACCAAAATTTTTTGTGGTGTTCAGTTACCCTATCCCTGATAACTTGTAACTTGTGTTATCCTTACAAATCCCTTTACAGAATAAATCTGTGAAAGGATAGTTTTTTAATGTGAAAACAAACTTTAATTTAAACCCAGAATTAACCACCTGCTGAAGATCAAATAAATAGCTTTACAATGATCAGTTAAACAGTTCTTAAACAAAAGGGAAAACTTGGCAAGTTACTATCTACACCTGCCACTAATTACAATTAAGCAACACAAGACATTTTAAATGCCACTTATAAACAAGGTTATTTGCTTACCTGTGTAGACCTTTGGAGAGAGTTCCTTTCAAAAGCAGATCCAGTACACCTCTGCCCAACCTAATGGCATTTGGCAAAAACCACTATTTAAGTTAAAATCCTAAATAGACTGAAAAACTACAGACAGACTTGACTCCTCCCATTAATTCTATCATCTGTATCCCCTAAGTTTCATAACTTGCTTAACGAGGCAAAATTAAATCTCTCCAAAATTATCGACACGTCAGCCAATTTCCAGCAATCATAATAATATCACATTGGCCATTGATCTGCAACCAAGTAAACGGTTGGAATAAATGATTACCTCACCTTTTATGACTCTTCAATTACAGCTTTAGTAGACACACTGCCTCCATGTATTTTAAACCAGGGTTTGTAATAACATTGCTGCCACAGTATACATTTGGGTGCCGGAGAAACAATTACAGTGGGCAATACTCGAATGGGTCTGGTGTTGATGTTGTCACTTACTTCTCCCGGCAGGATCTCGCTGCCATTGTTGTCTCGCGCTCACCTCCACTTCAGCCGTTTCTCCCGTCTTTCGCCTGTATTCTCCTTGTTCTCTGTTCCTGGAGATGCCAAGTTTGTTATCGTATCCTGTGCCCTCCTTCCGGCTGTCATTTCCCCAGGAATAGATCTGGCTGGTCTGAAACCCCGAAGACCGCCACTTTCGGGCATGGCTCCACCCTCATCCCCACCACTTTGGACATTGCCTCGAAGAAGGCTGTCCAGTACCTCGCAAATCTGGGGCAAGACCAGAACATGTGGGCATGGTTGGTCGGTCCTCCTTGGCACCGTTCACATCTATCCTCCACCTCCGGGAAGAACCTACTCATACGGGTTCCTGTTAAGTGGGCTCTATGTATCACTTTTAGCTGCGTCAGGCTGAGCCTTGCGCATGTGGAGGTGGTGTTGACCCTTTGCAGTGCTTCGCCCCAGAGTCCCTGTCCTATTTCAATCTCCAGGTCCTTCTCCCATTCCTTTCTTGTTGTGTCCAGTACGGTGTTGGCCCTCTCTACCAGTCGGTCATACATGTTGCTACAGTTTCCTTTATCTAGTATGCTTGCATCCAGTAAAACTTCCAGTAATATCTGTCGTGGCGGTTGTGGGTACGTCCTTGTCTCCTTTTGTAGGAAGTTTTTGAGTTGTAGATACCTTAGCTCATTTCCCCTGGCTAGCTGGAATTTCTCTGTCAGTTCACTGTAAAGGGATAGTTGAAGTGAAGAATTAATAGTAATAATAATCACTTATTGTCACAAAGAGGCTTCAATGAATTTACTGTGAAAAGCCCTTAGTCACTACATTCTGGCACCTGTTCGGGGAGGCCAGTACAGGAATTGAACCCATGCTGCTGGCCTTGCTCTGCATTACAAGCCAGCTATTTAGCCCACTGTGCTAAACCAGTCCCAATAACTATAATTATTGTATTATAGTTAATATTTTCTTATTTAATAAATTTTTGTGAAAAGCAGACTGTGTGACTTTTTCAGTAGTCACCCCCCTCCCCCCCCCCCCATATTTTTAAATAAAAATAAAAGTTAGGATCTATCAATAGGGATTCCACCCTGGGATCTGACTTGTCCAGGACTAACATCAGCTGGGATTGTAACACTAACTTGATTGAGTTTTTGATGAGGTTACAGGGAGGCTGGTTGAGTGTAATATTATTCATTTTTCTTGTTTATAGAATTTACAGTGCAGAAGGAGGCCATTTGGCCCAGCGAGTCTGCACTGGCCCTTGGAAAGAACACCCCACTTAAGACCCCCACCTCCACCTATCCCCGTAACCCAGTAATCCCAACTAACCTTTTTTGGACACAAAGGGGAATTTATCATGGCCAATCCACCTAACCTGCACATCTTTGGACTGTGGGAGGAAACCAGAGCCCCCGGAGGAAACCCATGCAGGCACGGGAGAACGTGCAGACTCCGCACAGACAGTGACCCAAGCCGAAAGCTTTTCACAGTAACTATGCTAACCACTGTGCTACCGTGCTGCCCCTTATTTTTACAAATACCATTTGTTTAATTTATTAAAATAGTTTAATAAATGTTTTATTCTATGTGTTAAAATACATAGGCAGATTTCTTGTGAATTTGTTCAGTAACTGACCTTCACAGTTTCTAAAGAATAAAGAAAAGTTAGGATCTACCAAGCCAGGTTTCACTCTGGGATCTTATTTGTCCAGTATTAACATCTTTAACACAAAGAATTTAGAAGTATTTATAGGATTTACAGTGCAGAAGGAGGCCATTCGGCCCATCGAGTCTGCACCGGCCCTCACAAAGAGCACCCTACTGAAGCCCACTTATCTACCCTTTAAGGAACTTTAAGGAGGAAAATGAAAAACTTCAAGAGAATGAGGAGAGGCAATCTAAACTATAAGGTACAATTCTAAAATGACTGTGGGAGCAGAGGGATCTGGGGGTTTATGTATACAGATTGCTGAAGGTCGCAGAGCAGTTTGAGAAAATGATTAAAAAGGGAGATGGAACCCTGGGCTTAATAAATAGAGGCATAGAGCATTAAAGCAAAGAAGTTACGGTAAACATTTATGAAACACTGATTTAGCCTCATCCGTATTATGGGGCTGGAATCTCTGGTTGCCGACATCGAAATCGCGTTTGGCAATCAGCCGGAGAATCATAGTTCCCAACCGAATTGAGGGCGGCGCTGCTTTCGCAATGTTCCACCCCCTCAAAGCGGCGTACTCAGAGAGTACGCCTCGCGACATATCGACGGTCCCATGACATTGCCTGGTCCCGGCGAGTTCCCGACGGCATCGGTTGCGAGTGTTCTTATCCGTTGAGAATTCAATGTGGCGGCTGCGGACTCAGTCTAGCATCAGTGATTCTATGGCTCTCTACATCACTCCGACCCCGTGCAAGAACATATTGTTTCTGCTCGGAGTTTCCCTGTAATTATATGACCAAAGCTTTGAAATTGTTTTAAGGAAGATGCATGAAGCTACCACTCCATGACGATGCTTTGCAACATCGACTTTATTCTATCTTTTTGCGTTTTCTGATTTGCTTTTTAAATATTTTCCCCTTTTTATTTTCTTTTTCACGTTCACTTCCTCCCTGGATCCTGTCATTTTCTCCAACTGATTCATTTCATTTTCATTTTTTTCATTTCATTTTCTCTCTTTGACTCTTTATTTGGGATAAGTGAATCTTCTTTATCTCCATTTTTTTCTCTTGCACATTGATTTTTTTCTCCTCAGCTAAATACCTGGGATACCATCGGCGCTCTGGGCTTCAGTCACACTCTGTTGCTTCTCTCTGCTGTTTTCGTATCTCTCATAATAGCTCGGTATTCTACCTGTGCCTCACTGTTTACTCCTCGTGTGATTTTGTCCCAATGTTTCGCTGCCTTTCCATTTCTCCCTCCTCCCGCCTTGTGAAATCTTATGGACACAATAGATTCAGCAGTGATAAATTACAGTATATTGCACTGGGAGGGATCAATCTGAGGTGATCTCAGACTTGAATAACTAGAGCAACAAATTACAAACATACGAAGTGGGAGCAGAAGTCGGCCATTCAGCCTCTCAAGCCTGCTCCGCCATTGAGTCAGATCCTGGCTGGTCTGTATGTGTCCCTAAATCCCACATTCCCATCTACCCCCAATAACCTTTGATTTCCTTTCCTAACAAGAATCTGTCCACCTCAACCTCACAAACATTTAATGACTCCGCTTTGGAGGCAGAGAGTTCCAGAGTCACACAACCATCTGACGGAAATATTCTCCTTATCTGAGTCCACAAATGGCGGCACCGAATTATAAAACAGTGCCCCTTAGTTCTGGACTCACCCACAAAAGGACGTAACCTTTCCACATGCACCTTGTCCAGACCAATCTGGATATGTACTTCAGTCAAGTCACCCCTCACTCTTCAAAACTCCAGTGGAAACAATACCATTTCCCAAATATATCACCACAATGCCCAAATTTTGAAAAGTGTGTCCAAATTAGAACATAGAACATAGAACAGTACAGCACAGAACAGGCCCTTCGGCCCTCAATGTTGTGCCGAGCAATGATCACCCTACTGCTCAGTAGTTTTAGAGGTCTGTGTGTGCTGTGTGGGGGTGTGTATAGGGAGGGGTGGGGTTGTGACTTCACCGTACAATCCTGCAATATTATTCAGTTGTATCAGTGATGACTAAAATGAAAATCCATTTATGGATGGATACCTGGAGCTGTTGCTCACTAAATCACTTTAAGAGTTATAGTTGCGGACAGAGGCAACATCATGAAAAAGTGAAAGGTGTAATTAGAAAAAGAAAGAATTAGAGCGTTTTGAAGAAAGAATTGTTAAACAAATCTCTTCCTTCTCCCCGTTTTCTCCGAAGATTTTTTTCGCAACGTTGCTGAACGAATATGGAATCGGGGAGTTGTACTTGGTGTCCAAGCCAATATTTAGTCCTCACCCTTCACTGAAACAGTTTATCAGGTTATAGAAGATTACTGTGCACAGGTTGGCTGCTGTGGTTCCTGCCTTTTAACAGTGCTTGTGTATTTATTTCGCTGCAAAATACTTTGGATTGGCCTGTGCTTGTCAGAATGGCTGTAGAAATGTAAGTATTTCTGTACCTTAAGTTACTTCAAAATCAGAGACAAAGGGTGAGATTTTCCAGCCCTTCCCTCTAGCTGGATCTTCCAGTCCCGGCGATGGCAAACCCCCAGCCCAGTGGCAGGTTCCTCAGAGGTGGAGTGGACAAGCCACAGAAGATGCCGTAAACATCGACGGCACCAGAAGATCTCGCCGGCAGCCAATTCCGAGTGTCCTCCATCATCGTAAAACACGCCGCCGGCAAGGGAGCAAAACCCCGCCCAAAGGCGCCGTTTAACCGCCAGTACATGTTTAGTGCTTGTGCTTTGCCCCTTTTCTATCAATTAACTGGAATTTAAAAATTCAGATTTGGCATAAAGTATTAATCTCATAAATCCCTGGATTTATTGTTCAATTTTCCTGACCAAATAAGGAAGAGAAAGTAGATGACAACCCTTATTGTGCAGCATCTCAGTAATCCGGAAGTCAAGTTTTCGCATTCATTCAGATTTCTGTTCAGCATCTATTACATTGAATTGGACAAAATGCACCCTGGCAATTTTTGCTGCGTTCTAGCACAAAATGGCAAATACCTCACTGTCACTACACCAGTATGGACTGCTGTGCTTGTGCCTTGACTTTGAATCTGGGCAAAACTACAACTTGGAAACACGTTCCAGATCTTACTCCATTGGGTTTCCCAGAACGAATGCACTCCTCTCTGCATTCTGTTGACCAGATGCTGTGTCGAATATTCCGAGGATTGGTACAGTTTAGTCCAAACCACGTGGTGCATGCCAAGTCGGAAAATTACTAACTTTGAGGACTTCTTGGCAAATTAAACTGCTACTGTACAGAAGATCGAACTGCTGATTTTATTTGGGTGTGAAAATTGGTCATATATTTCATAACTCTCGGCTTTGATACCAAAAACTGACAAGGTGATTAACTGCCAGAGTGAACGATGGGGTTGCATTACAGTGCATTCGAGTTAACAGATTTTGAATATAGAGCAGGTGCATGACAAATGGAATAATTTACTGTAACAGAATTTTGTTGCAGTGTGGCTGGCAGGAAATGGTTCAACGGTATTTTATAGGCTATACATCTAGTACTAGGATTGCAAGTGTAATTTCAAAAAACATGATTTAGCCCCGGGTGCCGAACACACAGCCACATATTTTCCATCGTTCAATAAAAACATAAGGAATGCCTGTTTTTCCAAATAAATTCACAAACCTACTGACACAATCTCAGCGACGCACAGTTGTAAGAGATGAGGATGTTGGGACGGGAAGGCACTTTACAGTCAATCGCAGAACAGCTGTAATGATCATCCTGTGACACTTTTTAAGCAGCTAACAAGTTACTTAAAAGGTAGAGAAACGCTGAAGGGTTCATTTCGCCAGCCAGCAGGGGAAAGGACATTTTACAGCCCTGAAATGTGATGTTCAGAGCTACAGGGGAGGCAATTAGGGTGACAGAAAGTCAAGGGCAGAACCAAGGCATTGTCCAAGCAATGGAAATAGGCATCAGCATTTAACACAATCAGCATTTGGTGCCTAATGAAGTCCAATCCTTTCAGCTAATGCCTTTCTCTTCTCCCACCCTACAAGGGCATTGATGAAAATACATGAGACAAAAAGCAATAGAAAAATATTTAGTATCGATAGAATGAATAGATCGGAGGAGGCTCATGGTGTATGAGTGTGTAGACCTGTTAGGTTGAATGTCTTGTTTTTGTGCTATAAAGACAACTGGCGCGATTGAACTAAATAGGAACAAAGTACCATAGCGAGTGCGTTTAACCAAGTGTTTCCCAGCACTCAGCACGATGAAACACAATGCTATTGAATGTCACTCGGGTTAGATAGGGGGCCTCAGCAGGAAATGCACAGCCAAAGCTGCAAAATGACCGTGTTGCGCTTGAGGGAGAGCGTGACGTGGCTGTTAGATTGCGGAAGAGGCCGAAATCGAGAACCATGCCGGGTGCCACTTGGTTTGCGATCTAACAGGCCGCTCCCATTGGTGAATCCAGGATCCCGCAATGGCGATACGAGAAACCAATAATCACCACTGAAGGCCAATCTCCATACAATTAATGGGAAAGACCCCTTATCTAACTGCTTCCCGTGAATTAACCGCTTCCCCAGCAAGTGGTCACTCGGGCACCGATTAGTACACCTGTTTAGCAATGTGAAGTGCCGGAATGGCTGCTGGGGGGCCTGAGGAAGTGATTAGCCATCTTCGCTCCCAGGCAATGAACCCGGGGGCACTGTCGTTGCTGCCCTGATGCTTGGGGGTGCTCCTGGAGGGCCAGCCACGGTCGGGGTGGGCCTCTATAGGTGCATGGGTGGGGGATGAGGGAAGGCCTGGGCCTGGGGGTGGGGGAATCCCTGGGCTGGGAGGGAGGCTGGGTGACTCAGTGCCTGCGGGTCCGCCATGCCACCCCCTGGATCATGTGTACCTGTTACGGGGGACCCAGAAGGGTTGGCCAGAGACAACCCAAGATGTACAGGTGTTGTTGGTCTTTCGAAAAGAAGATGGACAATGTGTTCCACAGGAGGCTCTGTCTCAACAAGGGGATGCTGCACCATCTGTGACATGTCCTGGCAGACATGGCACCACACGGTGACCGTCAAGGTCATTGCAGCCCTGCTGAACCTTTACGCCTCGGGATCATTCCAGGTCTCATACGGGGACTGGTGCAGAATCTCACAAGCTGCTACCACAAGTGCATTCATAATGTCATGGTTGCCACATTTGCCCGGGCAGAGAATTATATAAACATTGACATGGACGAGGCCCAACAAAATGCCCAAGCAGTTAGATTCTCAGCCATCACTGGGATGCCCCAGATCCAGGGGGTAATAGATGAACGCGTGCCACCCTGCGCTCACCAGGCCATCAGGTAGTGCTCTACATTAACAGGAAGGGGTTTGCTGGGAGTGTGCACGACAGCTACATCCTGGAGCAGTTGGACTTTCCTGGCCTCTTTGAGGCCCACCCCATTTTGGACAGTTGTCTCTGGGGGATAAGGGATACCCACTGAGGACCTGGCTAATGATGTCAGTACAGAGGCTGGAGACCAATGCAGAGACCTGATACAACAAGACCCATGCGGCCACCCGGCAGTCATTGAGCAGTGCATTGGACTCGTCAAAATGCGGTTCCAGTACCTCGACTGCTCTGGCCGTGCACTGCAGTACACCTCTCAGAGGGCCGCTCGCTTTGTGATGGCCTGCAGTGCAGTCCCACCTTCCCCATCTATCCAAACCCCGTCCTCTGGGAGCCCTGGGGACAAGAGAGCCCCGCCCCACTTGCTGGCGGCACATGCCCCGCCATGCCACCCTGTTCGAGTAGCTGTCTCCGAGATGTGCCATTGTTAGGAGGGTGGAACACGGGGAGCTGGTGGCCGCCATCATCACTCCGTAGGGTAACTCTGGGTTAGCACCCAGCAACTCCTCCCCCCAGTCTGTGCCCATAGGGGCCTGGGACTCATTTGGAACTATAATGCTAAAAGTTATTCTATTCACTTGTTAAATGGACCAATTAATATTTGATACCGGTACAGCCTTGCCAGGTTGAGCATCAGGAAGCTCGCAGCAATTCCCGCTCACTACCACACTTAGAAACTTTTCCATTAAATCGCGCCCATTGCCCTGTTTTCTGCACTGAGGATCTCTGCTCACCGGAACTCCTCAGTGTAGCGAGAGATCAGGCTACCATTTTTAAATGGTGTCCAAATCTCTGGAGCCCCCTATGAGACCCCAAATCCCCACCCGAGCCCCAATGCAGTATGATGGGGTCCCTGGGCCCCCCCCCCCCTTCAACCTCAACACCCATGCATGGCAAACTCAGCCCAATCGCCACAATCCAAAAAATGGCAGCTTGGCAGTGTCAACCTAGTACCCTGGCACTGCTGGGGACACCTGGGCACCGGCAAGGTGCCTAGATAGCACTGCCAGCTGGCAGCAGCAATGCCAGGGTACCGGCTTGCCAGTGTCAAGGTGCCCAGGTTTCCCCAGCAGTGCCAGGGTACCAGCCTGCCAAAAGGGCAAGCACCTGTGGGCTTATGATCCCCTGGGAGACCCCCATGAGTGCTGTTCCATTTCTGGAGACCAGTTTTGTTTTTCAAAAAATATACTTTATTCATAAAATCTCTAATCAACATTACAGAACATTTCAAATTGTCTTGACTGTACATTTCCATCAAAGTTACACATTCACTTGTCTTTCTTCCATTCAATTGGGATAACAATACATATCCTTCTTTATGTTACAGTTCTTTCTGAAATATTTACATTGTCATGTTTCTTTTTTACATTGGAGTATTGAAGACCCGGACCGAGGGGTTTTACACTGTTGATCTTCCAGTGCAAAGAATTGTCCTCGACTGAGTGTTGCAAACTGGCACATTCCAAGGTCCAGGACTACGTGCTGAGGGACGCACTCAAGCTTGGGGCAGCTGCCGCTAAGGCGCAATGGGGAAAGACCACTGTGTAAGGTCTCACCAGCAAATGTACACCGAGGGGTGGGTAACAGTGTAAAACCCCTTGGTCCGGGTCTTCAATACTCCATTTATGGAGACCAGTACCGAACAGCGCACACCCGAGGTCTCTGTAGCAAAGGGGATAGATCCCAACACCTCGGGTGCCTTGGGAAAGTGCATATTAGAGACAGAATAGCTGCTTTGCTCTAAAATACAGATTTGCCAAAAAGTAATCCAGCCCACAATGGGCTGGATTTTGTTCACTAACTAACCCAAATGGTTGCAGTGCAACATGATCCCTAAGTCTCCCACCCACCTTAGTAGCCGCCTTATCTGCTGGGAGAGGAAAAATAAGACATTTTAGGCTAAAATAACCTGGGAAATTCCTCCCTGATGCCCAAAGGTGATCAAGTTGAGGAAAAGGCAGGGTTGAGAGGTAACATTGCTCAATGCCCCAACAACCGATGGCATTTCGTGATATCAGCCATAGTGAGAATTTCATCCACGCCTTTGAAGGCTTGCAGCAAATCTTCACTCACGGCATGAGGTGGCAATATGGTTCAAAGGTCGATGAGCCACTGCAAAAAGAAAATCCACACCGAGGGTAAAATCTTGCTTGCTGTACTCTCCATTCCTCTTTTTCTCTATTTTTGTCCATTCATCTTCTGAGGCTCTTCATATGGCAGCACTGACAGTCCTTTAGCATTTCACCCAAGTCACCATCTTCCATGGGTGAGTGTGCACAATGAGTATGAGTATCTACGTTCCTATTCTGTCCTTGTGCAAACAGCAGCGGCTGTTGGGTAGCCATCAGTGTAACAATATACTTCATAGCACTCCGCCCATTAAGCAAATAGAGACGTTCAAACACAATTCAGCCCCAAAAGTCACTTCAACCCTATCGGTACCGCTCTCCCTTTGTTCCCTGCGTGGTACAAGCCCATTTCTATCTCATGTGAGCAGCCTTTGTTAATAATAACTCTGAACATTGAGCCATCAGAACTACTTCTCACACAAAGGACTAAGGATTCCAGGCATACTTCGGAATGTGAATTTGGATTCAATGACATTTCCATGGCTGGAATCAAAGCTCTGGAAGGAATTAAGTTAATAACATTGGCTGAAGATCAGTGAAGAGAACACTCCCAGATCCCAAGACAAACAGATGGCTTGGATAGTCAGAATTGGAAAGGAGAATGAAACAAAGGGCCCAGTGCTATCTGCTCAATCAACAGGAAATTAGAGATGCCTATTTCCACAGGCTCACACCATCAAACATTAGTTGCATTTATTACATCCAGCACAAATAAGAAAAAAAAAACACCTTTATCGGCTGCTGAAATCACAGATCAACAACAGGGATGTGAAAATCATCTTGTCTATTAAAGCCAGCTTCTACATTACTGACATTATTGCATACATACAGAAACATTTCATTATAGTTGTGTGCAGTCTGCTGTAATTGTATGGTAAAGCACAGTCTGATAAAATACACAGTTATTTGCAAAAGAGCCAGAGGCAACTTGAGGGGGAAAGAAAATGCAGAAAATTGTTATGACTTGGAATACACAGCCTGAGAAAGGGGGTGGGGGCAGATTCAGTGACAATGCTCAAAAGACCTGAAGAAGAAGCTGCGCTCCGAAAGCTCGTGTTTGAAACAAACCTGTTGGACTTTAACCTGGTGTTGTAAGACTTCTTACAATGCTCAAAAGGGAAGTGGATAAATACTTGAAACGGATAATGAAATTGCACCCTTATTGAGGAAGGGCAGAGAACAATGCTAAGCTGCGTGGGTGCACAGTCGGGCTGCAATTGGAGGTGCGCCACGCAGGGAACAGGTCACATTCTCTTTATGATGCGTGTATGCATGGCCATCTTAAAGGGACCACGCAGTCCACCAAGCCAGCTAGACACAGCAATCAGATGTTCGAGGGAACATTGCAGGGGCTTGGGAGTAATTGGACAATTCTTCAAAAGATGGACCTGTGTTGCATGATTCGAGGAAATTAAGAGGCAACTGCATTCCAACAATGAAAACAATCCAGATATTATCCCCAAGCATTTCTTATTTGATTAATTTTGATTGTATCAATATAGACAAGTGACCCTGGAATTGTTGTGGAGATCCTCTACATGGAATGTGGCAAAACCATGAGGGAAATGGTAACATTAGTTTGAAACTGATGTTTGCCAAGTTCCCCAATGCCTCTGTCAATACGAAGAACCCCATAGCACTTTGGAAATTCTTCGCCCGTGCTTCGTTCTATTACGCAAAAGAAAAAATATTACATTTCGAACTTTGAACTTCCATTCCAGTGGAAGTGAGGGATGTCAATGCAAGAAATACAACATTTTCCTACTTTTGACACTGGGGTCTTTTTAGAGGACTTTTCTCCAGGTATTTCCCAATGACCTGTTCTGGGGCTCTCAGAAGAACCAATACCATTGCTGGGAGTGAACCATTAAACTGACTGCAATGAAAAAAATAAATGCAACAGATGGTATGCTTTCGGCAAAATGGTGATTTATTTTTGGTTACAATTATCATCGAGTACACTCAGGTCAGGTATAAGATGAGTTATATGCAAGTCACTCTTCCCTGCCGAGGTGTCAATTTTCTAATGACACTATGAGGAAACAGATGGCGAAAGGAGTGAGCCCACAGCATATACAATGAATTTTGCAGTTCCTTGAAACATCTTAATGGTCAGCTTTAATTTTTGAAAATCAGCTTGGAGATTTGACAGGCAGGTTTTTTTAATATTCATTGATGGGATGTGGGCATCACTGGCTGGGCCAACATTTAATAATAATAATCTTTACTAGTGTTACAAGTAGGCTTACATTACGCCGCACTGAAGTTACTATGAAAATCCCCTAGTCGCCACACTGGTGCACCTGTTCGGTACACGGAGGGAGAATTCAGAATGTCCAATTCACCCAACTTATTGCCCAACCTAATTATCCTTGGACTGAGAGGCATGTTAGACCATTGCAGAGGGTATTTACGAGTAAATGGGAACCACATTTGCATGTTCACATGTAGGACCACTTGGGGCTTTACAACAATTGACAATGATTTCATGGTCAACATTAGACCTTTGATTGCAGATTTCTACAGAAATCAAATTTCACCATCTGCCTTGGTAGGATATGAACCCTGGTCCCCAAAGTTAACCCTGGGTCTCTGGGCAACAGGACGATTTTTGCAAGGCCTGGGAGACATTCACTCACTGACTGCCTATGTGAATATAATTCCAAAAACTTAGCTGGGACAATTTCATTTTCAGATTCCAGACCAATCAACTTTACGACATTTCAGCAGTGACTGCACATACAAACAATTTATAAAAGTTAATTTCATGGCATGTGGGCATAGCTCACTAGGCCAGCATGTCTTGGCCATCCCTAATTGTCCTTGAGAAGGTGGTGGTGAGGCTTCTTGAATTGGGACAGTCCATCTGGTCCTCACACAGTGTTGCTGGGAAGGGAGTTCCAGGATTTTGACCCAGTACCAATGAAAGAGAAGCAATATAAGGCATTCTGCCTACCACACAATTGAGCAATATTGTGTGTGATTTTCAATGCCAGTGTGATGCCAGTTTTGAAAGTCTTACGTCCCAACGTCTAGCTTATCAAATGTAACAGGATGTCCTTTGGCAGTTGATAATAGGTAGAGAACAGACTGTGCTCAACCAGCCCATGCATGCAAAGCTCAAAACAAAATGTCTATGACTAGGTGTGATTCTGCAATTGGGCAGCACTTGCTGAATAATGTTGAGTGCGCGAACAAGCATACTAACAGCTAATTTAAGATAATCAGTCAGGCCCATAATGTGGCTCATTTACTTGCTAGAAGTAACATATATTCAACTGCAGAGGCACATTCTCTACAAACAATAGGTATACCTCAAGCATTGCACCTTTTCTGAATTACCCAGCTTCAAGTCCCAATCTCTTGCAGTATAAATTTTTGTGATCTTATGAATTTTGTAGTTCAGTGTTTATTTTGAGTGCAAGACAAAATGCATGAACAACTTGTCTCTTTTTTCAGCAATAAACCAGCAAATTATTTCCAAATCAGGAAGGTGTGTGGCTTGGAGGAGAACTTGCATCTGCTGCCCTTGTCCTTTGAGGTGGTAGATGTTGTGGGATTTGAAGGTGACATCAAAAGAACTTTGGTAAGTTATTGCTTTGTAAAGGTTGGGATCAAGGTTCATCGGAGCTACACTCATCCAAGCAAGTAGAGAATATCACATTTCTGACTTTTGTAAATAGTGGACAGGCATTAGGGAGTCAGAAGATGACTAACTCCCCTCAGAATTCCTACCCTCTAACATTGTCCTGAAACCACAGTATTTGAATGGTTGGTTCAGTTCAGTTTCTGGTCAATGGTAATACCCATGATGTTGATATTGAGGGTTCAGCAATAGCACTGCCTTTGAATGTGATGGGGTGATGGTTAGATTAATTTCTAGTTGAAGATGTTTATTGCCTGGCAGTTGTGTGGCCTGAATGTTACTTGCCACTTTTCAGCACAGGGTTGAATGTTGTCTAGGTCCTATTGCATAGGAACACTGACTGCTTCAGTATCTGAGGAAGTGCAAATGGCACTGAAGCTTGTCTAATCATCAGCAAATATCCTCACTTCTGACTAAGTGATAGAGGGAAGGTCATTGGCAAATCAGCTGAACATGGTTGGGCCTAGGACACTACCCTGAGGAACTCCTGCTGCAGATGTTCTGTGACTGAGATGATTGACCTCGAACAACTGCAACCTTCTACCTTTGGGCATTCCCATTTCCTTCATTTTACTGGCGGCTCCTTAATGCCACATTTGACCTGAAACTGGTTGGATGTTAAGGGCACTCAGTTTCACCTCACATTTTGCATTCAGCTCTTTTGTCTTTTTTTGGATCAAAGCTGTAATGAGGTCAGGAGCTGAATGGCCCACATGGAATCCAAACTGACTGTCATTGAGCAAGTTATTGTTGAGTAAGTGCCACTTGATGGTACCGTTGGTGACATCTTCCATCTATTTGCTGATTGTTATAACCCACACGGTTCTCACAGGGTAGGAATAATCCATTACCCATCAAACTTGCAGAATACGAGCTCTCTCGATAAGGGGGTGGGGATACTTAACGCAGTTCATGTACCTTTGTATAAATAGAGTTGGCCAGTCAGGCACCGACTAGAGCAGTGCTTTTCAAACTATTTTGCCCTGGATCTTTTTTTACCAACCGACCATTCTTCGGGACACATGCCAGCCAACCAACCTTTGTGATCCACACTGCCTGAACTTCGCGACTGACTTTTTCACTTATCTTTAATGCACAGCTGAACCTGCTTGGCCCTCATGATCTCACTTGCTTTGTCATTCAATGTTACATTTCCTCTAAGGACTTCAGCTGATTATTTAAGTTCTCGCTGCATCCTTTGAAAAACGTCAAGAGATTTGTCCTCAAACGTACTATGCTTAGTCTTCAAATTCTTTTGAAGTTTAGAGGGCTTAATCTTTCATTTGCCAGTACTTCCCTGTATATAACACAAATGGGCATTACATCCTGATTTGCATTGGCACAATTAATAAAGCCACACCTCAAGAAATCTTCTTTATACTGTTTTGTTTCCGATTTCAGCTTCTTCTTAATGGCTTGCTCATCAAAGGCCCTGGAGCTCCCAGCAGCACTGCTTTGCCCTGCTGTGAAGTCTCCTGAGAAGCTCTAACCAGCAGACTCAGTTGTGAGATCCTGGCCTGTTCGTGTCTCTGGCCCTCTCTTCCATATTCCAAACTGATCCATCTTCAGTTCTTCACACACTCCTGTTGCTTGTTTGCTGGCAGCTACAAAATGGAGGAATCTGTACTCCAGGATTTTGCGGCCAAAACATGGATTACGTGACATCAGTGTGTGTGCCGGGCATATATAGAACAGTACAGCACAGAACAGGCCCTTCGGCCCTCGATGTTGTGCCGAGCAATGATCACCCCACTTAAACTCACGTTACCCGTAACCCAACAAATCCCCCCATTAACCTTACACTACGGGCAATTTAACATGGCCAATCCACCTAACCCGCACATCTTTGGACTGTGGGAGGAAACCGGAGCACCCGGAGGAAACCCACGCACACACGGGGAGGACATGCAGACTCCACACAGACAGTGACCCAGCCGGGAATCGAACCTGGGACCCTGGAGCTGTGAAGCATTGATGCTAACCACCATGCTACCGTGAGGCCCCAAAGCATATGACCTGCTCTCTCTCACCACTCCTGGTGCGAAGACACTGCCGTTTTTAAAAAGAAATTTGGTACTGGGACAGCATACTGACGCCAGGAGGAGATGGTACTGGGACAGCACGCTGACGTTAGGAGGAGATGGTACTGGGACAGCACGCTGACGTTAGGAGGAGATGGTACTGGGACAGCACGCTGACGTTAGGAGGAAATGGTACTGGGACAGCACGCTGACGTTAGGAGGAGATGGTACTGGGACAGCATACTGACGCCAGGAGGAGATGGTACTGGGACAGCACGCTGACGTTAGGAGGAGATGGTACTGGGACAGCACGCTGACGTTGGAGGAGATGGTACTGGGACAGCACGCTGACGTTAGGAGGAGATGGTACTGGGACAGCACGCTGATGTTAGGAGGAGATGGTATTGGGACAGCATATTGATGCCAGGAGGAGATGGTACTGGGACAGCACGCTGACGTTAGGAGGAGATGGTACTGGGACAGCACGCTGACGTCAGGAGGAGATGGTACTGGGACAGCACGCTGACGTTAGGAGGAGATGGTACTGGGACAGCACGCTGACGTTAGGAGGAGATGGTACTGGGACAGCACGTTGACGTTAGGAGGAGATGGTACTGGGACAGCACGCTGACGTTAGGAGGAGATGGTACTGGGACAGCACGTTGACGTTAGGAGGAGATGGTACTGGGACAGCACGCTGACGTTAGGAGGAGATGGTACTGGGACAGCACGCTGATGTTAGGAGGAGATGGTATTGGGACAGCATACTGATGCCAGGAGGAGATGGTACTGGGACAGCACGCTGACGTTAGGAGGAGATGGTACTGGGACAGCACGCTGACGTTAGGAGGAGATGGTACTGGGACAGCACGCTGACGTTAGGAGGAGATGGTACTGGGACAGCACGCTGACGTTAGGAGGAGATGGTACTGGGACAGCACGCTGACGTTAGGAGACGGTACTGGGACAGCACGTTGACGTTAGGAGGAGATGGTACTGGGACAGCACCCTGACGTTAGGAGGAGATGGTACTGGGACAGCACGTTGACGTTAGGAGGAGATGGTACTGGGACAGCACGCTGACGTTAGGAGGAGATGGTACTGGGACAGCACGCTGACGTTAGGAGGAGATGGTACTGGGACAGCACGCTGACGTTAGGAGGAGATGGTACTGGGACAGCACGCTGACGTTAGGAGGAGATGGTACTGGGACAGCACGCTGACGTTAGGAGGAGATGGTACTGGGACAGCACGCTGACGTTAGGAGGAGATGGTACTGGGACAGCACGCTGACGTTAGGAGGAGATGGTACTGGGACAGCACGCTGACGTTAGGAGGAGATGGTACTGGGACAGCACGTTGACGTTAGGAGGAGATGGTACTGGGACAGCACGCTGATGTTAGGAGGAGATGGTATTGGGACAGCATATTGATGCCAGGAGGAGATGGTACTGGGACAGCACGTTGACGTTAGGAGGAGATGGTACTGGGACAGCACGCTGACGTTAGGAGGAGATGGTACTGGGACAGCACGCTGACGTTAGGAGGAGATGGTACTGGGACAGCACGCTGACGTTAGGAGGAGATGGTACTGGGACAGCACGCTGACGTTAGGAGGAGATGGTACTGGGACAGCACGCTGACGTTAGGAGGAGATGGTACTGGGACAGCACGCTGACGTTAGGAGGAGATGGTACTGGGACAGCACGCTGACGTTAGGAGGAGATGGTACTGGGACAGCACGCTGACGTTAGGAGGAGATGGTACTGGGACAGCACGTTGACGTTAGGAGGAGATGGTACTGGGACAGCACGCTGATGTTAGGAGGAGATGGTATTGGGACAGCATATTGATGCCAGGAGGAGATGGTACTGGGACAGCACGCTGACGTTAGGAGGAGATGGTACTGGGACAGCACGCTGACGTCAGGAGGAGATGGTACTGGGACAGCACGCTGACGTTAGGAGGAGATGGTACTGGGACAGCACGCTGACGTTAGGAGGAGATGGTACTGGGACAGCACGTTGACGTTAGGAGGAGATGGTACTGGGACAGCACGCTGACGTTAGGAGGAGATGGTACTGGGACAGCACGTTGACGTTAGGAGGAGATGGTACTGGGACAGCACGCTGACGTTAGGAGGAGATGGTACTGGGACAGCACGCTGATGTTAGGAGGAGATGGTATTGGGACAGCATACTGATGCCAGGAGGAGATGGTACTGGGACAGCACGCTGACGTTAGGAGGAGATGGTACTGGGACAGCACGCTGACGTTAGGAGGAGATGGTACTGGGACAGCACGCTGACGTTAGGAGGAGATGGTACTGGGACAGCACGCTGACGTTAGGAGGAGATGGTACTGGGACAGCACGCTGACGTTAGGAGACGGTACTGGGACAGCACGTTGACGTTAGGAGGAGATGGTACTGGGACAGCACCCTGACGTTAGGAGGAGATGGTACTGGGACAGCACGTTGACGTTAGGAGGAGATGGTACTGGGACAGCACGCTGACGTTAGGAGGAGATGGTACTGGGACAGCACGCTGACGTTAGGAGGAGATGGTACTGGGACAGCACGCTGACGTTAGGAGGAGATGGTACTGGGACAGCACGCTGACGTTAGGAGGAGATGGTACTGGGACAGCACGCTGACGTTAGGAGGAGATGGTACTGGGACAGCACGCTGACGTTAGGAGGAGATGGTACTGGGACAGCACGCTGACGTTAGGAGGAGATGGTACTGGGACAGCACGCTGACGTTAGGAGGAGATGGTACTGGGACAGCACGTTGACGTTAGGAGGAGATGGTACTGGGACAGCACGCTGACGTTAGGAGGAGATGGTACTGGGACAGCACGTTGACGTTAGGAGGAGATGGTACTGGGACAGCACGTTGACGTTAGGAGGAGATGGTACTGGAATAGTGCGCTGACGTCAGAAGGTGGCAGTTTGCCACGCTGGCCACCGGCCTGTGTTCTGCTGGATTTGCCTGAGGGGGCATGCATGCAGACGGCATTCGCTTTTTTTAAAAACAGTACATGGTGTCCCATGAATTGTATTTGTGAGGACTGATAACTTACAGTACACCAGTATAGTGACACGATTGCAGAGATTTCAAATATTGACACAGATTTAACATACGGGCGCTTAAATTCCATTTGCCCTGCCCCAGAGGTGAACCACACATTTATTTTTGGTGATTGCTGTCGATGCCTTCTTCGTGCATCTCAGTTTGAAGAAAAAACAAATTGCTGCAATCCCTGTATATGTAGCTGTCACATACTTCCTCCTCCCTGTGATGGAGTAGGCATTGAAGTACGTGTGGAAGCCAGTGAACTGGTGCTGACTGCCAGCATCATGAGCCGCCATTCTCACCCCTCACAAACATCTGGCGCACTCTGCATCCTTCACAGGCCCCGAGCTCCAACAGTCCCACCGCTGGAGTACCGCCCCCGCTTCCTCCATTGGTCAGCGGAACAATTAGACATCGGATGTGATATTAGGAAAGCAAATCTCCCATTGGATAATCTGGGTGCCAATCAGATGGAGCAAGGCAAAATGATGTGGCTGCTGGTAGATGCGGGTGGCATTCAACCTAAAAGCCGGTCACGGTGCTTTTTCCGAGATCGGGAGCGTTACGACTGATCGCTCCGCGACCCTCCAGCCACCCGGTTGCAACCATGAGTTTGAAAAACCTGGACTAGAGAAGACCCAGTAGAGAACTGCGGGAACTATACATAATAGTTAATGCGTTAAAAAAAAAGACGTTTTGCTTTTCTCCACAGCTCGGTGTGGACTCCTTTCGATGCCCCAAATAAAAACTGATGATCAAGAGTAGCCTGATGGGATGGTAATTGGCCAAATTGGGTTTGTCCTGATTTTTGAGGACAGGACATACCTGGACACAAATCCACATTGTTTGGTAGATGACGGTGTTGCAACTGTAATGAATAACTTGAGTAGGGGCTCGGCTAGTTCTGGATCAGACTTCAGCGCTCTTGCCAGAATATTGTCCGGGTCCCATAGCCTTTGCGGGAACCATTTTCTGACATCTCATGGCGGGGCGGGGGGGAAGTGAATTGGCTGAAGACTGGCACCTGTGATGTTGGGGACCTCAGCAGGTGGCCAAAATGAATCATCCAACTGGCACGTCTGGCTGAAGATGCTTGTAAATTCTTCAGCCTTGTCGTCTGCACCAATGTGCTGGGCTCCTCTGGTTCGTTGTTTATTGATGTAAAGCACTTTAGGCAGTCCTGACATCATGAATGATTCCATATAAGTGCAAGTTCTTTCTGTTTTCCTTCCTCAACATTCCATCTCACTGGATGGGGGAGTTTACAGCAGACATTAGACCATAAGGCTGCAAAACCGAGGAGCAGAATAGGACATTCAGCCCACCGAGTCTGCTCCACCATTCTATAAAATCATGGCTGATCTGAAATGATAATCCTCAACACTTTCCCCGCTTTATCCCCATAACCCTTGATTCCCTTACTGATTAAAATGGTTCTATGGTCAGTCATTGAACTCCAATTTTCAGAATTTAATGAAGTTCCCTTCAGTTTCAGGCTGTAGTGCTTGACTTCTATTTCCAGGCTCAGCCCAATAATCTAGTAGACTGAACTTCAGCAAGAACAGGGTAACACATGCTAAAGTATGAATCTGGTCTTGCTACTGCTCCATTCCCAAAGCTCGTGGAAGCAGTCCCAAATGTGAATATCACAACGCATTTGCACGATCCCCCAATTCAGTCCATTCTTTTCCAGGGATTCACTCCCTCCACCTTGCCTCCCTTCCACAACTTGGCACTTTCCCAAACCTAGTTTTGGGAGGTAGTGACATAGTGGTATTGTCGCTGGACTAATAAACCAGAGACCCAGAGTAATGCTCTGGGGAGCCAGGTTCAATTCTGCAGATTATGACATTTGAATTCAATAAAAAGCTGGAAATAATCGTCTGATGATGTCCATGAAACCAAGGAGCTTTTGATCAAGAAATAAATAATTTTGCCCAGCACCCTTGTTGCTGATCATTCTGGCTGATCATTCAACCCTAGATCTATTCTGTGAAAATGTGAGGATGTGGTGTGGGGGGTGAGGACTAATTTCCACTCCCTGGGCAGTAACCAGGCTGAAAGGATTTCCCAGTCATTGTTTAACCTGTCCATGAAATCAATGGAATAAAAAATAGGCACATATTCCAATGGTTAAGTAATCACCCACCAGATTACCACCCATGCACTAATGGTGGAAATTGACCCTTTTGCACTAACTAGCCCTAATGCAGGACAGCCTCATTTCATTCAAGCTCTCTGAATTGGAAAGCTTATTTTGAAAAACACAATTAAATGTACTACTTGTTGACTGAGTATTTGCTGGATATTTAGCACTGCCATATATTATGCCAGCTCTTGTAGTAACATTTATGCCTAATACATAGCTATCGTCTGTTCCCAGCCAGCATGTCTCCACAGAGTGCCTGGTGGATAATAAATACTATGGTACAAAAGTGTAAAACCATTGAGTTCTGTTGCAATGCGTGTTAATGAGGTCTCGTGTTTGGCCGCACTAAACCTTGCACTTTGTTGCAATTGAGCTTGACCTCTAGAACCTCGAAATGTTTCCAAGACAGAGTAGTTCGTGGTTCATAGCCCTGAATTAAACCAAACCTTCAGCTGGTTCCCACGCATCCAGAAATAGGGATCCTGAATGAGAGGATTTTATTGTCCTCGGATTAATCACGTCACAATGGGTTAAATAAAAAAAAATCATTTTGAAATTTACAATTACCACATTTTAAGACAGTCAGTGCAAAACGGAAAACATGTGCGGCTTTTGTTCCCTTCGTGAGCTTCAAAAACAAAAGCTGCAATTAAGCAGAACGGGACTTATTGGCGATCATCTTCTATGAACTGAATCACAGCAATTAGCAATAAGGATCTATTTATTTTAGTATTTATATTCAGGAATCTTTAATATTCGCCCCTTATTAAAGAATGTAAAGCGCAAGATTTCCATTAATGCATTTATCCACAGCGGTGCCCAGGAAACTTCAAACAAAAGTCCTGTTGTAAATACTTTTGGCACATCTTCATATATTACTTATTTTACTACAGTGCTCATTATTTTCTCATACCATAGCAAGAAACTTTTTATGTTTCAGTTCAAATTCCATTTAGTTGTGGAAGGAAAGGGCAGGCTTTGAACAAATGGGTTGGCAGAGTTTATTGCTGCTCACAGTTTCCATTGCTTATACTGGGCGCAAGCTCTGTCACCAGAAATATTTTCTGCTGATAAAAGTGAGGTTTCCACAGTTCTGTATTGAAGTGTGCCCATTAGGTTCATTCATGAAATAAAATTCATGCGAAAAGTGAGAGACCCTTTTTCTTCCAAGAGTTAGAGTAACAGCAAGATCATTAGCCTTGAGCGTGCAATTTAATAAGGTGGTTGGCATGGGAACAGGGATGCACACTGCTTGCATGATTTTTTTCTCATGCAGCTGTTGCGATTTATTTCTCTGGGCTTTTATTCTTCTCTCACGCTTCGGCAGCACATATACTAAAATTGAATTGGAAAACTTGCAAAATGCTGTCCGTCGATACAAGTATGGACCAGAGTTAACACGAAGGGAATAATTTGCCGTTCCTTCCAGAGGGCGGGAATTATGAGAGCGGTGACAACAAATTTGGAATGATGTAAACGCTTTCCGGCCGGCGGGAAATTAGTTTGGAATTTTGTTCTCCCGACTTTTATAGAAGGGTCAAGTTTCCCACTCATCTATGCCGGGAAGTATATTTGCATTCATTTGCATCTCATGAATATTCATTTAAAAGATAACTTGCCACAATTAAGTTCCCCCTCCAAATTAAGTGGCCCTTCAGCGGATAATTAGAATGGTCTATTTCATGACTGCTTGTAAGTGCTGCGCACTTGCCGAGCTTCAGTTCATCCATGACCTGGCGATCGGTAGATGTTGCTATCACCTCCCTTTAAGACTGGAGGTGTAAAATATCTGGGGTCTTTGGCACAAACTACCCCAAACCCGGGCAGGAGACGTATGACCAGAAGTGAGAGTTCGAATGGAGGCAGGAAAAAGGGGAGGAGTCTGGAACACAGAGGGGAGCAGACCAGATGGAAGCCGGACGGGGAGGGGAGGGGGGTGGGAACACCAGAGCGGTGGAAGGAAACAGAAACATGATTGGGGGCTTGCAAACATGAGAGGTAAGGGATCAGACAGGACGAGGGGATGGTCAAGGAACAGTGTGGAGTAGTGAAAGGCTGTCCTGGGGCAAGCATCGTAAGAATGTTGAAGGGAGAATTTCCTGGGGCTCAGGTCTCACCATAGCGGCCTATCGAAGGGACCGGCCCGGGCTGTGGCCATGCTGTCGGGGGCATATCAAAGAGACTGTCCTGGGACTGAGGCCATGGCTGGGAGTATCTTCAAGAGACTGCCCTGAGGTTTATATGTTAGAGGACGCTGTAGGGCACACATGTCTTGGTCCCAGCCTTGCGTAATGGTGTGGTGGAAGGTGATGCCCAGTATGGTGTGCAGTGTGTGGTCAATTACTTCAGGAATTTGGTCCTGGGGTTCAACTCATGGTATTGTGAGGCGGAGGTCACAGTAACATTCAACTCTGAATCCTGTACATTAGGAGCAGAAAAATAATGGGGGCTGCTCTTGGATGCTCCCATGAGGAGGCCCTGAAAAGTATGGGTGCATATGGTCTTGTGAAGATGATGGGTCAAGTTGAAATATGGCATAGGGATATCAATATCAAAAGGGTTTACAGGAATCCCACGTGAACCTTGGTGGGATTGAGGCTAACAGGGGCAGGCTGGATAGTGACAGGAGGAATGGGAATTGGAAGGCGCTGAGTACCAGCGCCACAACTGACTGAAACCTATGCATGCCTGTTGGACATTTTCGGTACCCCCTCTTGCTCCCATAGTGGCCACGGCGCCTGTTTCACATTTTTTAAAAGCACAAGTGAACCTCGCCATCAGGAATTTGCCCCAATGGAGGCTGTGCATCACAGAGGCCCCAGAGAACACCACTAATCATATACCAATGATATTTACTATACAGGCAGAGTGGAACACATTGACACCGTTGTCGAGGCACCGTGGAATTGCGATTTGGCGTGAAACCACCTCCCGCCACGATTTTGCCGTCAAAACCGATTCTTCACCCAATCGCGTATCCCAATTCAGGCATCGGCCGACAGAGAATCCCGCCCACCATTTTCACATTCATTTTAAAAATGATGCCGTTTGAAAAACAGACTAGAAAAATAATTGATGGGGGAGGAGCCTGAGGACATGTAGGATGAGTTCAGCAGAGTAAATCTACATCAATTGAAGGGGTACCCTATAAATTTCCATTGGAACCATGGAGAGCATGGCTCAGTTGAGTGCAGGACACGAGAGTCTGATTCATAATGAGCGAGCTTGGCTACTTTACTAAAGTTTCACATTTCGGCAAGAATTTAGCTGCTGTCATGCGTTTGGTTTTAATTGGCATCTGATTCTTTTTCAGCCTCCTTTGTGATACAAACAGTTGGCATTTCTACTGTCACCTTTGATGTTCAAAAAGCTCTCTATAAAAAATTTCAGCTCACGCAGCTGATGTGACAATATTGTTAGCCTATTTTAAATTGGATTCTACTAAAATAGTCTTTCTTCCAATTCTCTCCAGTCTCAGTCCATGTTCTCTGACGGTGTTGACTCTTTCTGACTGATATAAATCCCAAGGCCTTTTTAGCCTGCTAATGCCTCAAATGGTAGCTCATCAGGTGTAAACTAGGTAGTCAGTTATATCATGAAGATCGTGGGCGGGATTCTCCGGGCTAAATGCCCACCGAGTTCAGCCGAGTCCCGCCGGCACCGTTCGAGTGTGGTCCTCCCCGGCGGGACCTCGGCATTCATGCTGCCTGTGCCACCCTGGTGTGGGGGAGGGGGGGATCCGACTCCGGGGGGGGGGGGGGCCTCCACGGTGGCTTGGCCCGCAATCGGGGCCTACCGATCGGCGGGTAGGCTTATCCCGGGAGGGGGGCATATGTTCCTCCCCGTCAGGCTCTGTGGGGCTCCGCCATGTTACCCGGGGGCCGGAGTGAGAAGGAAACACACGTGCATGCGCAGAAGTTGAGGCAGAGTACAAAAGCAAGGAAAATTATGCTAAACCTTTACAAATCACTGGTTAGGGTTCAGCAGGAGTATTGGTCCAGTTCTGGGGACCAGACCTTGGACAGTGAACGGAGGAGATTTACTAGAATGGTACCAGGGTTGAGTGGCTTCAGTAATATGGGAAAGCTGAGCAGCACGGTAGCGCAGTGGTTAGCATTGCTGCCTCACGGTGCCGAGGTCCCAGGTTCAATCCCAACCCCAACCCTGGGTCACTGTCCGTGTGGAATTTGCACATTCTCCCCATGTTTGCGTGGGTTTCGCCCCCACAACCCAAAGATGTGCAGGGTAGGTGGATTGGCCACACTAAAATTGTGCCTTAATTGGAAAAAAATAATTGGGTACTCTAGATTTTTTTTTAAATTTGTAAAAAATAAAATAAATAAATAAATACAAAAGTAATGTAGGGAAGCTATAGAAACTGGAATTATTTTCCTTAGAACAGAAAAGATTAAGAGGCAATTAAATAATCGTTCAAAACGAAGAGAGGTTCTGATCGGAGAAATAAGGAAAGATTGTTTCAGTAGTAGGATGGCCAATAACCAGAGGACATCGAATTAAGATAATTGCCAAAAGAAAACTCAGAGAGGATAGAAGGAGACTTTTAATTTTATGCCGCGCGTTATAATGAATTGCTGGGCTATGGGGAAGTGCAGAGGAGTGGGATTAATTGGACAGCTCATTCAAAGAGCTGGCACAAGCATGATGGGCTGAATGGTCTCCTTTTGTGCTGTATCAATGAATGATTTAATGATTAATTATCTCGCATATGCCACACGTTGCCTGTCAAATTGTTGCTTTACGAATTCCAAGCAATCTACACATTTATAATGGATTCTGACTATGAAATCTTGTAGCAATTTAACTATACCCTTCCTTCAGTGGATGCATTGAATGCCACCACTATTTAAAGGGTGCAATTACATTGATGATTTCCATTAAACTTGGCCTTGTAAACTTGTCTGTAATTTCAAAAGAGAATTGTGATATATCTGAAATCTTATATTTGTGCGCATTTCTTCAGAACGCTTTCCATTATAAATTCCGGTGACAGCATTTACAATGAACATCGTCTATGCAAACCTCTCACACTATAATTCGACTCTCCCATCAATTGACATAAAAATTCATAACCGTGGACATAGAATTTTATAAATGGGATGTATGGGGTGGCTGGGGGGGGGGGGGGGGGTTGGTGATGGATGAAAGTTGGAGGGCCATTTTTTATTTTAATCTTTTCTTATTTAATTCAGGAAAGTGCCAGAGCAGGCATTCCACCCAGCCTGTCTGCAAACCCTGTATGTTCCGAGGATTGTGAGCAGACTTTTAAGCTAGCCCTCCCCACTGAAATGAAAAGCAGAACTGTGGAGGGCCATTTTTTAAAGTTGGTTTGCAAAGCTGGGAATTCTCCCGTCTCTGCACAACCAACTTAAGAACAAAACTCTAGACCCAGGAGTTTCTTGGTGGAATCAGAAGGCCTGAAAGGAGGGCCATAACTCCATTAAGGATAACAGGGGCTGGTTTAGCTCACTGAGCTAAATCGCTGGCTTTTAAAGCAGACCAAGCAGGCCAGCAGCACGGTTCGATTCCCGTACCAGCCGTGCCGGAATATGGCGACTAGGGGCTTTTCACAGTAACTTCATTGAAGCCTACTCGTGACAATAAGCGATTTTCATTTTCATTTTTCAATAATGCATTTGTGTCCCAAAATTAAAGGGTGATTTGAAAATAAAAGATAATTCATTTGCATTACTATTAGGAACATCCTGAGCATGCCCAATTGCCATGGCGATGGGCCATGAAGGTTAGGGAGTTTAACCTTCAGAATTATCTGTGTGTTTTCTCACAGAGGCAGTTAGTCAGCAGTTAAGTTTGGGAATACATGGATACAGTTGCAGCTCACTGGGTCCAGGGGACAATAGAGATAAATGTTAGCCATGCCTGTACTTCAAGTAGTGAAAATATCAACATTATCGTTCACCCCATGGAATGAGGGCGGGAGCTCACATACATGTTGGAGACAGAGTTGGTGAACGTGGACCAGGTGGAACCTGCACCTGGGACGGCCTCCCAGGCCAATGGAGACCCCCCACATGGTTGAGAACTATACAATGCCACCCGTCTGGCACCCAGTCCCCTTGGCACTGCCAACCTAGCACTCTGACTCTGCCATCCTGGCATGCCCAGGGGGGTACTGTCAGGCTGGAAGGGGCACTGCCAGGGTGCCAGCCTGGCGGTGCCAAGGTTACCCAGTGCCATACTGGCATTGACAGGTATTGTAACAGGGGGCCTTGTCAGGTAGAAGGGGGTGAGGGAGTGAATAATGTTTCCTGGGGGGCTCCTCCAAGGTTGGGATGGGAGGTCAAAACTTGGGGGGGGCTTGAAAAGAGGGGGGTAACTCGTCAAAATGGTGCCCTGATCCGCGAGGAGCCTTGCCTGCTGCAGAATGTCTGCTCACCAGCAGGAAATTCCAACGAAGTGTGGCCTCGGCGGAGAGAATCTCCCCAAGGCCAAAAAAGGGGAGCATCCGAGAAACACCCTGTTAAACGTGCCATTCATAGAATCGTAGAATTTACAGTGCAGAAGGAGGCCATTCAGCCCATCGAGTCTGCACCGGCTCTTGGAAAGAGCACCCTACCCAAGGTCAACAACTCCACCCTATCCACATAATCCAGTAACCCCACCCAACACTAAGGGCAATTTTGGACACTAAGGGCAATTTATCATGGTCAATTCACCTAACCTGCACATCTTTGGACTGTGGGAGGAAACCGGAGCACCCGGAGGAAACCCACGCACACACGGGGATGATATGCAGACTCCGCACAGACAGTGACCCGAGCTGGAATCGGACCTGGGACCCTGGAGCTGTGAAGCGATTGTGCTATCCACAATGCTACCGCACTGCCCATTCAGTGGACTTCACCTCAAGTCCACTGAATCATGTCCACATCATGGCATGGTGGCGGCACGGTGGCAGTGTGGACAGCACTGCTGCCTAATAGCACCAGGATCCCGGGTTCAATTCCAGCCTCGCATGATTGTGTGGAGTTTGCATTTTCTCACCGTGTCTGCATGGGGTTCCTCTGGGTGCTCCGGTTTCCTCCTACAATTGAAAGATGTGCACGTTAGGTGGATTGGCCATGATAAAATGCCCCTTAGTGTCCAATAGGTTAGGTGGAGTTACTGGGTTACGGGATAGGGTGAAGGTGTGGGCTTAAGTACAGGGCTCTTTCCAAGGGCCGGTGCAGACTCGATGGGCCGAATGGCCTCCTTCTGCACTGTGAACTCTATGATTCTACGATCTCTGGCAAATGACATGACTGTCAGCTCGCAAAGCAGCAAGTTTGCCTTTAAGTTTGAATGACACGACTCAGAAAAGCAAAAGGCTGTTCAGAAGAAGTTGACAGAGAGCAAACCCAGGCAGCCATTCAGAAAAATAACCATTTCACGAAGCATGCCATTGCCATTTTGCAGAGCCTGCAGTACTGGCAAGCATGGGAAATCCTTTTAAAAAAAAATTTAGAGTACCCAATTCATTTTTTCCAATTAAGGGGCAATTTAGCGTGGCCAATCCACCTAGCCTGCACATCTTTGGGTTGTGGGGGGGGGGGGGGGGCGAAACCCACACAAACACGGGCAGAATGTGCGAACCCCACACGGACAGTGACCTAGATCCGGGATCAAACCTGGGACCTCGGCTCCATGAGGCAGCAGTGCTAACCCACTGCGCCACCGTGCTGCTGCAGAAATCCTTTGAATTGAAGTGAATGGCAACACTACCTTGAAAACCTATAAGCTCTCAAAGCTGTACCCACATTTTAAAAATCTTTAACATGAATCACAATTCAATACTTCCAACTCAATAAGGACTAATCCAAAGGTCTAATCCAACATGAAATGTGGCATCCTTGAGATGTGATTCACATTACAGGAGGGCATCTGGTCGCAGTAAGCAAAGCAATGGAAGCCCAAAGTATTGCCTTTTTATCCTAATTTGGTGAACTTGTGATTCATGCTACCCTGATAATTCATTAATAAATTCACAATCAGCTTTGAGGAACTATTAACATTTGAAAAATACTTGAATCTTCCAGCTGAGGAGAGCACAGAGATATAGAACCACCCCCCCCCCCCCCTCCCCCCTCCAGCAAAGCAACAAAGAAGAAAAATAGAGTAGCCAAACAAGCCACATTAGGGTACCAGTGAGGCACAGAACTTTCAGAAAGTTACAGGAATATATATTGGATAAAAGCAAATTACCGCGGATGCTTGAATCTGAAATGAAAGGGATAATGCTGGAAAATCTCAGCAGGCCTGGCAGCATCTGTAGGGAGAGAAAAGAGCTAACGTTTCGAGTCCGATGACTCTTTGGTGACAAAGAGTCATCGGACTCGAAACATTAGCTCTTTTCTCTCCCTGCAGATGCTGCCAGGAATATATATTATTGGGAATCCCAAGTCCTGAATGAATTCCTTTTCGAAAACCCTGACACATTTCCACAACTGCACCAGCAGCTGATGTTGAATGACAAGGAAAAGCCTGGAGCAAGAAAAATTAGAATTAAAATTAGAAAATTCTCGTGTCAAAGCTAAACTAAGAGAATTTGATGCATAATATTCAGGCTGAGTATATACTTTTGGAAGGCAGAATAAACTAAAATCATCAATGAACCAGGTCATTTGAGAGCTGAACAAACAGATTTCAGAAACAACACAAAGGTACCAGGAGGAAATTACTACCCTCAGTTCCACAGTTTGCAAACCCAACCAGGAGTCAGGAAACCTCAATCAGCTGGACAGCCAGGAACATCAGCGGGCAGAAAAGGTACTCAAAGAAGGTGCAGCCTTTGAGTAACTGATACATATGACCTTAAATGGCCTTTGGGTAGCACGGTAGCATTGTGGATAGCACAATCGCTTCACAGCTCCAGGGTCCCAGGTCGATTCCGACTTGGGTCACTGTCTGTGTGGAGTCTGCACATCCTCCCCGTGTGTGCGTGGGTTTCCTCCGGGTGCTCCGGTTTCCTCCCACAGTCCAAAGATGTGCAGGTTAGGTGGATTGGCCATGATAAATTGCCCTTAGTGTCCAAAATTGTCCTTAGTGTTGGGTGGGGTTACTGGGTTATGGGGATAGGGTGGAGGTGTTAACCTTGGGTAGGGTGCTCTTTCCAGGAGCTGGTGCAGACTCGATGGGCCGAATGGCCTCCTTCTGCACTGTCAATTCTATGATCTATGTAAACACACGAGGATTTAAAAAAGACATTTAATGCTATTTCATAAAAAACTGTGTTTCAGTTCACTGCTATGTATCAGTAGTGACACAGCAATATTCAGAGAGGCAGGGTGAAAAGACAACATTTAACAAAATATCAATAGTTGAAAGAACAGATCATTGTCCTTTAGGTTCAAATTCAAAAACAATCCATAACCCTTCAGCAACATGATGGAATAACAAACACCTTGAGCAGCAGAATAACAGAACAGCATAACAAACTCACTGAGATCTGGTAAATTGCAAGAACATTCAAGATGAAGTGATTAAGCTTCGCAAAGAAAAGGAAAATCCATTGAAGCAACTTCACAGCCTATCAGGATGCCTCAGGTAAGAGTCTGTTACTCTGGAACATGACAAAGTGAAAGAAAATTAACTCAATACCACTCTGAAAGAGTGGGCAAATGAGTTTTCAGAGAAGACGCAGGAATATTCAATATTCCGGGAGAAAGTCAAGAGGTCCAAGAAAGAGACGTCAGCGCTGGAGGAGTCAGTTGCACTTTTGGAATAAACCATGGAAAAATGTCACATTTGCGCAGAAGTATACAAATAGATGAAAATCAAGAGCATAGAGTAGAATATCATAGAATTCATAGAATTTACAGTGCAGAAGGAGGCCATTCAGCCCATCGAGTCTGCACCGGCTCTTTTTTGAAAGAGCACCCTACCCAAGCCCACACCTCCACCCTATCCCCAGTAACCCCACCTAACACAAAGGGCAATTTTGGACACTAAGGGCAATTTAGCATGGCCAATCCACCTAACCTGCATATCTTTGGACTGTGGAGCACCCGGAGGAAACCCACGCACACACAGGGAGAACGTGCAGACTCTGCACAGACAGTGACCCCAGCCGGGATCCTGGAGCTGTGAAGCAATTGTGCTAACCACCATGCTACCGTGCTGCCCAAAATGAAATTAGAAGTTCCCACTAAGGAACGTGAGGTGATTCAAAAACAATTGACAGAATTTAATTACATAGAACATAGAATCCCTTCAGTGCAGAAGGAGGCCATTCAGTCCATCTGGTTTGCATCGACCCGCTGAAGGAGCACCCTACTTGGGCCCACTACCCTGTTTTATGCCCGTAACCCCACGCATTGACCATGGTCAATCCAACTAACCTGCACATCCTTGGACTGTGGGAGGAAACCGGAGCACCCAGATGAAACCCACGCAGACACGGAGAGAACGTACAAACTCCACGCAGGCAGTCATACAAGGCTGGTGTCGAACCCGGGTCCTGGCGTGGTAAGGCAGCAGTGCCAACCACTTACAGGTGGGTGTTTGAAGGATAGCACAGAAGAATTATATCCTGCCAAGGAAAAACTAATCAGTGTGGAGAATCGACTTTCACAAATGAAAAATTAGTTTGATAAGGAAAATTAGAGAACTGATGAGAACATTGAAATATCAGGCACAGAAATTAGAACGCTCAGAAGAGGATTTTAAATGCTTAAATTATAAACTTGAACAAACAAATTCAACAAATGTAGACATTCAAGTAAAGCTCAATGTGCTTCAATCATCAGACATTATTACCCAACACCCGGAACAGGAGCAGGAATCACTGAAGAGGCAGAACAGTTGCTTGAATGCAGATTAATAGCCAAAACTGACAAAATGGTTAAACTCTGATTCCACCTGAACACTTCTTCTTCTCTTCTTTGGCAGTCCCTCGGAGTCGAGGATGATTTTCTCACGTGCTAAATATGAGTTCTCAGGCGACCAAGGAATCCAATGTGAGATCTTCAGTCTCTGTCGCAGGTGGGGTAGAGGGTGGTTGGAGGAGCGGGTGGGTGGGGTGCCCAGCTTGCCATGCATTCCTTTTGTTGTTGATACTTGTCTTCAGCCTGTTCTCGGCGATGAAACTCAAGGTGTTCAGCTCCTTCCCAGATGCTTTTCCTCCATTTCGTGCAGTCTTGCGCAAGGGATTTCCACATGACAATGTGGATGTTGCACCTTTCCAAGGAAGCTTTGAGGTTATAGATTTTAATTAAAATTTATTGTCACGTGTACCGAGGTACAGTGAAAAGTATTGTTCTGCCTGCAGTCCAGGCAGCTCGTTCCATTCATGAAAACATAGAACATATGATAAACACATGAGGATACATAATGAAAATACATAATATAGACAGCGGGTGAAGTACACAGTATGTAGTGCTACAACTGCAGAGAAGGTGCGCAGAAATATCATTTCAGTCCATAAGATTAGTTCAGTCCATAAAAGGGCATTCAGGAGTCTGGTAACATTGGGGAAGAAGCTGTTTTTGAACCTAATAGTGCATTTTCTCAAACTCCTGCATCATCTGCCCAATACAAGAGGTTGGAAGAGAGAATAACCCGGGTGGAAGGGGTCTTTGATTATGCTGCCCGCTTTCCCAAGGAGCAGTAGACAGAGTCAATGAGTGGGTGGCGGGTTCACGTGATGGACTGGGCTGTGTTCATGACTCTCTGTGGTTTCTTACTGTCCTGTGCCGAGCAGTTGCCATGCCAGGCTGTGATGCAGCCAGTTAGGATGCTTCCTATGGTGCATCTGTAAAAGTTGGTAAGAGTTAATGTGGACTTTCCTTAATGTGCCAAATTTCCTTAGTTTCTTGAAGACATATAGGTGCTGTTGTGCTTTCTTGGTGGTAGCGTCGACATGGGTGGACCAGGACAGATTTTTGGAGATGCGCACCCCTAAGAATTTCAAACTACTAACCATCTCCACCTCGGCCCCATTGATGCTGACAGGGGTGAGTACAGTGCTTTGCTTCCTGAAGCGCATCTATGGAAATCGGTAAGAGTCGTTGTGGACATGCCGAATGTCCTTAAATTCCTGAGGAAGTATAGGCGCTGTTGTGCTTTATTCGTAGCATTGCTGTGCATAAACCAGGTCAGGTTGTTGGTGATATTTATACCTGGGGATTTTAAGCTGTCCACCATTTCCACCTCGGCACCATTGATGCTGATAGGGGTGTGTACGATACTTTGCTTCTTGAAGTCAATGACCAGCTCCTTAGTTTTGCTGACATCGAAGGAGAGATTGTTGTTAGTACACCACTCCACTATGTTGTCTATCTCCCTCCTGTACTCTGACTCATCGTTGTTCGAGATCCAGCCCACTACAATCCTGTCATCAGCAAACCTGCAGGTGGAGTTGGAGCCATATTTTGCCACGCAGTCGTGGGTGTACAGAGAGTATAGTAGTGGGCTAAGTACGCAGCCTTGCGGGGCCCCGGTAATGAGGACTATTGTGGAGGAGGTGTCATTGTTTATCTTTACTGATTGCGATCTGTGGGTCAGGAAGTCGAGGATCCAGTTGCAGAGGGAGGAGCCCGAGTCCTAGGTTTTGGAGTTTTGATTTGAGCTTGGCTAATTTTATGGTGTTTAAGGCGGAGCTGTAGTCAATGAATAGGAGTCTGACGTAGGAGTCCTTGTTGTCGAGATGCTACTGGGATGAATGTAGAGCCAGGGAGATAACATCAGCTGTGGACCGGTTGCAGCAGTGGACGAAATGCAGTGGATAAAGGCAATCTGAAAGGTTGTAGTTGATGTGTCTCATGACCAACCTCTCGAAGCACTTCATAGCGATAGATGTCAGAGCCACCGGTAAGTAGTCATTGAGGCACGTTGCCTGGGTCTTCTTTGGCACCAGTATGATGGTCTTCTTGAAGCAGGTGGGAACCTCGGAACGGAGTTAGGAGAGGTTGAAGATGTCTGCGACCACATTGGCAGTTGGTCCGGGAAGGGTCTGAGTGCAGGACTTGGGACTCTGTCAGAACCCGTTGCTTTCCGTGGGTTCACTTTTGAGAAGGCCAACCTGACTTCTGAGGCTGTGACGTTAGGTATGGGTGTGTCCGAGGTTATTGGGGCAGGTGATGTTGGTTCGGTGGCTTCCTGCTCAAAATGAGCAGACAATGCATTGAGTTCATCGGGGAGATATGCTCTGTTGCCAGACATTCTACTCGGCTTTGCTTTATAGCCCTTTACATTATTTAATCCTTGCCACAACTGCTGCACATTTGCTTTGTTAGTCTGGGGCTCTAGCTTAGTCTGGTATATTTTCTTGGCAAACCTGATGGCTTTATGGAGGTCGTAATGAGATTTCTTACATAGGTCAGGGTCACCTGTCTTAAACGCCTCAGACCTGGACTTCAGTAGGGAGTGGATCTCCCGGTTAAACCGTGGTTTCCAGTTGGGGAACGTACGCACTACCTTCTTTGGCACGCAGTCCTCGGCACACTTACTGGTGAAGTCTGTGATGGTAGTGTCATACTCGTCTAGGTTAACTGCCAAGTTCTTGAATATGGAACAGTCCAGACTTTAAGCAAAAGCGTAGGAGCTCTACTGTTATCTCGGAGCAGAATTGCAAGACCTTTTTAACCGGATCCTCCCGCTTAAGTTTCTGCTTGTACGGCAGGAGGAGCACCGTCTTGTGGTCTGAGTTTCTGAAATGTGGTCGGGAGATGGAGCAGTAGGTGTTGGTTGTGTTGCAGTGGTCAAGGATGTTACAGTTCCAGGTGGGACAGGAGATGTGTTGGTGGAATTTTGGCAGGACACTCTTGAGGTTGGCCTGGTTGAAGTCCCCGGCCACGATGAACAAGGCCTCCGGGTATTCTGTTTCCAGGTTGCTTATAGTGGTGTACAATTCACCAAGCGCCGTTTTTCACTTCTGCCTGTGGAAATAGACCGCTGTGATGCTGGCATAAGTGAACTCTGGCGGAAGGTAGTATGGGCGGTACTTCACAGTCAGTTATTCCAGGTCCGGGAAGAAGTAGTTTGCCAGGGTCGCCTCGTCTGAGCACCAGGATGAATTGATGAGGAACGAAACCCCTCCACCCTTCGCCTTTCCCAAGGATACCGTGCAGTCCATCTGGTAAATTGAGAAGCCCTCAGGTTGTATGGCGCAGTCCGGTGAGGCAGAAGTGAGCCATGTCTCTATGAAACAGAGCACACAGCAGTCTCTCAATTCCCTTAGAGAGGTAAGTTTAGCGTGAAGCCCGTCCAGCTTGGACGTTTGCCAGGAGTATTCTGGGGAGAGGAGTCTTGAAACCACGTTGCTTCAGTCTCACCTGCAGACCAGCATGTTTCCCTCATTCCCTAGGTCGGTGGCTGCTTCTGGGTGGTCCCTGGATCTGCCAACAGAAGCCTGACCTTATGGAAGGTAAGTGGCTGCATCTAGAGGGGCGCTGGGCTCTGGTTGCGATTTCAGGGTCACTGGGGGGGACATGTTTGGGTTCTGTCAGGTCCCGGGGTTCCACAAGTTTGGGTCTTCCTTCCGGCATGTTCACGTCCTCGAATGGGTTTTTTGAGGATGATGTTGTATTTGGGTCGCTGGCAGGGTCGTTCTGGTTCGGGTAGGGTCAGGTCACGTGGTTGGATCCAGCACCGGTGGTTGAGTTGAGCGCTCCTGGGATTGGGCCTCCAAGTAGGCCTGGTCGGGCCTTCATGTTGACTTTCTTCCTTTCCTTCTTCAGGTGAGTTGGGCCACAGGGTGGGCCTCTCCAGCTCGGGTCGGGTCGGGCGCTTCAGATACCGGGTCGGGAACTCCGAACGCGGGGACGAATTTCAGGAAAGGTTGGGGTCGGACCTCTTCGTTGGGCCACTTCTGCTTCCAGGTCAAGGTCGGGGTCAGCCCGCCATTCAAGTCCTGCCGGGTTGGGTCGGGCCGGGTCATGTGGGCGGTCCACGGAAATCGGAGAATCTCCAGATCCAAAATTAAACGTAAAATAAAGTGGTTAGTGATTCTATAAGTGTTAGCCTTAAGTTTTAAAAGGCTAGAATGTTTATAAAAGATGTAGGAAGAGGATCTGTGGGAGAGTGCTCGCAGAGAGTCAGGATGCTCCGGTCCCATCTTGAATTTATCTTGAAGGGTTTCCTCTGCTCTCCTAGGGCTTGCTGGCCATGTCGAAGTTCTGAGTAGAATACTTGTTTCAGGAGTCTTGTATGAGGCATGCAGATGATGTGACCTGCCCAACGGAGCTGATCAAGTCCCGTCAATACTTTAATGCTGGGGATATTGGCCTGAGTGAAAACGCTGACGTTGGTGCATCTATACTGCCAATGCATTTGCAGGATCTTGTGGAGGCAGTGCTGGTGGTACTATTCCAGGGTTTTGAGGTGCCCACTGTATACAGTCCACACCTCTGAGACATAAAAGTGGGTGGGATCACCCCTTCCCCAGTAGACCACGAGATTGGTGGTGGGTCTGAGGTCGTGAACCACATAATAGACAAGATAAGTAATATGGAAGAGCAAATCCAGACATTGAAAGTGGGGATGGGGAATTCTATGACATGCATTTAGAATCTAAGGAATGAACTGAAAGAATCTAAACAGTAGTCTGTGACCAGGCAAAAAACCTTCCAAACAGAACTGAATGTCCAGGTGAAGTTGTCAACCTTATGTAAAAGTTCCACCAATAAATCTGACATAAGAAAATTCAACTTACCAGAGTAGCTGTTGAGCCGAATGAACAGGCTCTTAAGTTCAAAAAACTGAAAAAGAAGAAAGTACACAAGAATTGGGCTAAAATCATGAAACAGGTGTAATGATAGTTCCATTGTTGAAACATGGATGTCTATATGCATCAACCCAGCCCACACGATGAAGGAAGAAGAGAACAATGTGCCAAAGGGATGAATGCGATGTTCACCCACCCTGCAATAAATGATTCGGAATAGCAGCAACCACTGATTAAATGCAAAAGAGGTTCAACATGAAGCAATGGAAGAAAAGAATGAAAGTATACCCAAGTACCAGTCCGATCTCCAAGCAATCAACAAGACCCGGAACCAACAGATCCTACCACTCTTCTGATCGAACAGTGAATGGGATATTGAAGGGTTATAAGGACCCAAACCATCTGAACTTGTAAATTCAAGGACTTGAAGGGGGAGATGGGGGTTGTGATAATATTGTAGTTGTGATAATGTAATAATAGCAATAATGTGGTAACAACAATGGAAATGCATAAGAGTGATAACAATGTAAGACATGAAGTAAACTAGTATAAATTCATAAACATTGGCTAAACACTTCAGGGCAGGTGTAGCTTAAGGGTCTGGCACATACAGATGTAATGTGGAACTGAGTACAGTACCACACACACAATGATGTAAGAAGGCACATGACCAGACCCAGGGTCACTGTGATGTTGAGCAGAGATGTGTAAAGGCTTAGACATGGATAAACCTCATTGCCTGTACCCTCTACTGTTTATATATGTATACAGTTGAAGGACTCCATTCTGTAACTAACACCGTCCAATGATCATGGATAGCTGAGGCAGTCTCTTTCTTTCAACACAAGTTACATGGACTAGAAATTGGAACAACACACATTTTATAATCTAAGGGTCTAATATGGCAAGTGGCATATGCATGCTCATTCCACACCAGAAGCGCTTTGCACACCACATTGTTAAAGATGCCCAAGTGTGCACCTGAAATAAGAGTTCAGTCTCTTTGCATAGGTAATTAGCAGGTCTCACATTTTTTGAGGCACCCTTTGCAAAACTTAATTGTGCAAGCTCACAGCGTGGTGTGGTCAGTTCCTCCAGCAGCTGCATGACTGAATTGCAGTTCTTAAATAGAGTCGTGGAGGCTGACAGGTAAAAGTGCAACTTAATACTTCCCTTATTGTGAAACTGCGTGGAACATGAGTGTTCATCTTGCCTCACTTTAAATCTGCAGTCTGCTACTGACCAATGCTCACCCTCAGCCCATCTGTTCCATTTGCTTGTGCACTACCCCCTCTTTTGGACTGTCCTCAAGATCTCAGACAGTATCTGAGCAGGCCAATCCAGCCCGTCACTCTCTATAAAAAAGTGAGGCTAGCATTTCTCGTGTCCTACAGTCAACCTCCTTGGGTGTGAGCAATGGGCACTACTGTAGGATCGTGTTTCAATTCAGGTTCGAACCAATTTCTAGGCTTTACGTTTTGAATGTAGCTCAACTTGTCCTTCAGAGCAACAGAAGGACATAGATGAGAGCTGAGCAGTAAAGCTTTAAATGGCAAGTTATCAAAATGGCAGCACCTTGTCAAAATGGCTTAAGACATAGGCTATTGGCAGATACTTTTGCCCTCTGGGGCTCATGGCCAAATTCACTAAATATTATACCAATTATACGTTTCTGCTGATACACTCTTCAAATACCCTGAATATCAGCAGTATTATGATACTTATTTATAACAGGCTCTTTATTCTTTGAAAAGATCTCTTTATTTCCAAGCAATGGAGGCCACACATGTCAAATAACCAACAAATTAACAGTATGCTTTGTACAACCTTAAGTCACAGGTCAAATACTTCACTGCATCCATCAGAGTATGCTACCTAACAAAAAAAAACAGGCTTAATTTATTACTCACTAAAGCACTGGAGATAAAAGCAGGAGAGTGGGCTTATTTTTGTCACAGTATAACCTTGAATTTATATTTGTACTGCATTAATTCTTGGTCACACAGTAGCAATAAATATCAAAACTCCCTATTGAATAATATATACAACTGGGTCCTCTCCAAAAAGGTTATCTTCGGGACTCATATTAAAAATGAAATATTGGAGGTCATGTTAGAGAGAGGAGGTTTTGTATCAGAGCAGTAAATGCGGCTCTTTATTGAGAAATCTTGGTGAAGGGTCAAACCAATAATGTGAGGCAGATGCCAGCATATTTAGCAGGTTGGAAAAGGACAGCGTATATTTATTCAGAAGTATTTAGGTGATGTCAAGTTCAGATAACAAAATATTATGCTGTTTCTCTCAACATCTCCCACAAGCCCAGTCTAGCAGCAATGTCCTTCAGGACTTATGCAGCTTTGTTGTATTTCCAAGCCATTCTTGGTCTTGGAGATTGAGGTTCCCAATTCTTTAACCATGTAATCTCCAAGTGCTTCCTCCAAGTGTTGTTCAGCATGGAGAAGTTGTTTTATGCTACACATTGCAAAGAGGAAATCTGTCCCCCCCATTATCCAGCATTGTGGTTACTACAGCCGATCTCCATACCCCTGCCTGACTCACTCCGCAGCCCAACATAACCATACCTATATCCTATCAGTCTATCTCTTCTTTTTGAAGCCACTGTTCTTTTTTTGCCACATTACGCAGCCTAGGTCCAGCTTATCATCCCAAATTTGCCTCTTCTCCAACTATTGTCTCTGTCCATTCTCCGCAGTCCTATTCCTCAAACCTGGGCCTAACTGTTTCGCATCACTGAATTTAACTCTACTCTTGTATACAAATAACCACTTGGTCATATGGCTGAAAGAAGGTACGTGCTGTCAAAACTTTTCCTCGTGCACTCATCAACACAGGCACAAGAATTACAAATTTCAGAGGGAACGATAATTCAGCAAAAGGGTGCTGATTGGTTGGAAAGTTTGTTTTGATTCATTGAAAATGAAAATCGCTTATTGTCACAAGTAGGCTTCAAATGAAGTTACTGTGAAAAGCCCCTAATCGCCACATTCCGGCGCCCATTCGGGGAGGCTGGTACGGGAATTGAACCGTGCTGCTGGCCTGCCTTGGTCTGCTTTCAAAGCCAGCGATTTAGCCCAGTGTGCTAAACCAGCCCCAATTGAGGCATTGCCATGGCAAATGCATCAGGGAGTTATCATCCCCTATGTTTTATTTATTTAAAAAAGGTGCAATTCCTCAACATATTAATTTTGCCGACAGAGCATAGGCATCTGCATATGAATATATGCTAGTTGAGAATTTCACCAATGAATTCCCTACTACAGTCCTACCACAAACCTGCCTTTAGTGAAAATATGCACATTGGAATTTCGGCAGTTCCGCATGCTGCATGACTTTGATCTTATCGACAATTCCATAAATAGGGCCTAAACCATTTGCTCACTGTGCAAGCCTGGCACCAAAATACATCAAAGCTATCCCTTGGTATACTGTCTCCCCCCCCCCCCCCCCCCCCCCCCAACCACCACCACCGCCATCTGGCCTGGGCTTGCTAAATGCTACCAACTGTCCTGGTTTGAGACAATTCACATCTCTTTAACCTGCGATTATGCCTTACTCCAGTCACACTGTCTGGACCTGTAAAGACTTAGTTACCTGCAAAGACTCACATTCGAAGTATCATCTTGCATAATTGGCTTTGTCGATATATGTGTTTGTGTAACCCACCTCTTCACTCAAGTGGTGAAGGAGCTTCGCTCCGAAAGCTAGTGATTCCAAACAAACCTGTTGGACTTTAACCTGGTGTTGTAAGACTTTTTACTGTGTCCACCCCAGTCCAATGCCGGCATCTTTACATCATTATATAAAAGTGTGGGGCAGCAGCCCATGCATCTCTCCTCATTTTTGTACTGACCACTGCTTTGGTTTCAATGGACTCTTAACTCAGCATCATCATTTATGCTACGCATTGCAAAGAGGAAATTTGCAATTCACTCTCTTTCACTCTGTTTCACTCTATGGCATAAAGTCAAGATCTACCCCCATGCCAACAAAAGGCAACTCTGCTGATTAACATAGAAGTGCTGAAATGCTTCAGACTGGCCAAGGTCAGTATGGATTGTCTGACTTTCGAAGAATAAACAGTTTTTTTGTTTCTTAACAGGAAGGATTTTCCCCATGTAATTCAGATGCAGGATATATTTACCGTGCACAGTGTGCTTTGTGTTCCCTCTCTGCAGCAGGAGAGGGAGAGATAAGCTTTTGATAACGTCTTGCCTTTGAACCTTGTTCAATACATGCTCCACAATGTTACTCGCTGTCAATCATGCTCATCCCCAGATACCTAGCCTTTTTTATCTTGGTCTTTTTCTTCTGCAGTGCTTGAAAATGCAGAATGAGGAGAGCTGCAACCCCTATTGTAAAAGGATTGTGTGTGGAGAGGAGGCTGACGGAGCAAATACTGTCACATTAAACAGTCAACACCACTGGGCTCACTGAAGTTTCAAATCTGCTTCTCCTAGAGGGGGTACCTTGGTGTGTTCTGAGCTCACCTGGTTTACATTAAAGAACAGGGTGGAGGTCAGCAATAAAGCCATCAACAGTTAAATTAACTTTAGGGAGATGTTCCGGGATCTGCGCCCAGGCACACTCTATCACTTGAGAACACCGAATATCAAAAAATTCAAGCAAAGAGCACAATCTAGGCAAACCTCCGATTACAGCCATGGAGTGTGGGCATCGCTGGTTGGGCTGGCATTTATTGCCCATCACAAATTCCCCTTGACTTGCCAGGCCATTTCAAAAGGCATTTAAGAGTCAACCGCATCGCTGTGTATCTGGAGTCACTGATCAGGAAAGAATGGCAGATTCCGTTTCCTAAAAAGCATTAGTGAACCAGATGCGTTTTCACAACTATCGACAATGGTTTTATTAGACTTGCAATTCCATATTTTTTTGTTGAACTCAAATTTTACCATCTGCCATGGTTGTATTCGTACTGGCAGCCACAGAGCATTGCTCTGGGTCGTTGGATTAGTAATCCAGTGACAATACCGCTATGTCACTGCCTCCCCAGCTACAACCTTAATTTGTTTTGTCAATTCAGATGCTCCCGATATGTTGGAAAGGTCTGCAGAGTCCATTTGCCCAGAAACTGTCCTGTCCAGGCAGAACCATTCCCTTGATCAGAATAAAATGACAAGTGATGGTATCCAATGCCATTGCTGGGCACTTGATTCCATTTACAGCAGACAGCACCAAAGGACCAATTTATGGTCCATGTGTGGTGGATTTTAATCCTAGTCCTTTTTGGAGCCAACCCAGATTAGGTGCACCACTCAGATAATACCTCTCAACTTTACGTTTTTGAAAGACAGGTCCTAAAGATGATAAGTGAGTCTGAAGTACTGAACTATCTCTTCCTTGAGGAAAGGAACAACTTGAGAGTATTACCATCCTCTGGATAGCCACTAAGAAGTTTCAGGCAGATTATTCCAAATATTATCAGGGTCTGTGAGTCTGTGAGTAACTCTTAAGTAATGTAGTCCCCACCTCCCCGACTGAGGTATGGAGTTAGCAATACAGAAGTCTACATGAGGTGTTGAGACCATCAATTCATTAGACACGTGCTTTGAGACATGAACAGTGGTTTTAATCTACTTACTACAGAGCCAGCCTGTTACACGTTTAACTCTCGATGAACTGGTCGGCTGGCTCTGGGCATCGATATTTATACAGCAGTCCAGGGGGAGGAGCCGTGGGCGGAGCCAAGGGTGGAGCCCTGTACAAACTCCGAAGCATTCCCAGAGCTACTCCCCCTAGTGGTCGGGCAACGCAACTGCGCTTACAATCGTACGGTCTCATATATATATCACAGTGTGAATTACAGAGTTACATTCACCACATGAGGCAATATAAATTCTAAACTACATGGACATTTATTAGGGAACCGAGCGTGCAATTAAAAGGTTCGAGGAAAAGAGAGAAAATACACCCTTAATTCTAGTAGAAAATCCATTTTTTAAATTTAATTAGTGTGACAGTAAAATATTTGAAGTAGGATATTATTTAATTATTGAAGTAGCATTTCCTGTAATTCCTCAAGTAAAGAGTGAGGGAGATCACTCTGTCCCTGATAAGGAGAGAACTATTGACACCAACCTCTATAATCTTTATTGTGGGAGATGCTAGAATGAATTCAGCAAATCTAAAAATCTGATGTATCTCTAAATATTTATAGTGTTTCTTGGGGCTGCGTAACTAATTTCTTGTCCGAAATAAGATTTGTATCGCCATTACTTTCTAAATAGATCTGGCTTGTTTTCATTTCTAAGACAGCTTATCTACCTATTAATTTCCAGAGAAGGTCCGTTCCTCAATAGGGATGCAGGCTGTGAGGCTCACGATGGTCAATTTTCATGCGTTACGTGGCTGTGTTTTAAGATTAAAATGTAGTTTTTGGGTTTGACTAGCTTTGCGAAAATTCCAGTTGACAGAAGTCCAGAATTATTAGTCAAAATTCATTTTATCAAGTTCGGCTATATTGCAAACACATCTTCTCTGGCCATCAAGTCTTGAAATGGGACTTGAACCCAAAGCTTCTGACCCAGAAGTAAAGGCACTGCCACTGCATCACAACACATCCATGACTTTGGGCGTAGATCCCTCAAACGGAGGATTCTCTTCTCACTGTTAGAAGATGCAAGATCCTTCATACAGAGGCCCACAGCTATTTTCCCTTTTAAACAAATTAATGCTTTTTTTAAGCTTTCATAACTTTTAATCCTTTATTATGGTTGGGTTTCTTTACATTGCTGTCTTCACACTTTGGGTCGGATTTATCTGTCTCGTCATGCCTCTTGCGAGATTCACAACACTTGAGACATCTCAGGAGATTCAACTGGACCTCGTGAAACCTTCGCTGGGCAAAATCCAGATCAGCATATGTAAAGAAACCATTAGGCTCATTTAAATATGTCTGTATTCTCCTGGGGTCTGGAAACTAACAGCCTCCCCAGCTGGGTCTCGGGCAGGTGCCGTTTAGTACTGGTCCACACAAATGTGGACCAGTTGTAACGGCATCTGCGGAGGTCTTTCAGGCCACTGAAGGCTCCTGGGTGGTCGGAATCTGCGCAGGTTGGTACCCTGGCACACCTGCTGGCACCTGTACACCATGCAGTGCCACCATGGCACTGCCAGGGTGCCCGGCTGACACTACCAGGCTGGCAGGGGCACTGACAGAGTGCTAAGCTGACAGTGCTAAGCTGACAGTGCATCGTGTTTTTGGGATCCTTAAGGGGGAGGGGGAGCAGCCCCAAGTCGTGGTCCACATAGGTACCAACGACATAGGTAGGAAAAGGGATAGGGCTGTAAGGCAGGAATTTAGGGAGATAGGGTGGAAACTTAGATCCAGGACAAACAGAGCTATTATCCCTGGGTTGTTACCCATGCCATGTTCTAGCGAGTCGAGGAATACGAAGAGAGAGCAATTGAACACGTGGCCGCAGGGATGGTGCAGGAGGGAGGGTTTCAGATTCCTGGACAATTGGGGCTCATTCTGGGGTAGGTGGGACCTCTACAAACGGGATGGTCTACACCTGGACCAGAGGGGTACTAATATCCTGGGGTGGAAGTTTGCTAATGCTCTACGGGAGGGTTTAAACTAGTTCAGCAGGGGATTGGGAACCTGAATTGTAGCTCCAGTACACAAGAAGTTGGGAGTAGTGAGGTCATGAGTAAGGTTTCAAAGTTGCAGGAGTGTACCGGCAGGAAGGAATGTGGTTTAAAGTGTGTCTACTTCAATGCCAGGAGCATCCGGAATAAGGTGGGTGAGCTTGTGGCATGGGTGGTACCTGGGACTTCGATGTTGTGGCCATTTCGGAGACATGGATAGAGCAGGGACAGGAATGGTTGTTGCAGGTGCCGGGGTTTAGATATTTCAGTAAGCTCAGGGAAGGTGGTAAGAGACGGGGAGGGGTGGCATTGTTAGTCAAGGACAGTATTACGGTGGCTGAAAGGTAGTTGTTATGGGGGACATTAACTTACCAAATATTGACTGGAAACACTATAGTTAGAGTACTTTAGATGGGTCAGTTTTTGTCCAATGTGTGCAGGAGGGTTTCCTGATGCAGTATGTAGATATGAGATGAGGCCGTATTGGATTTGGTACTCGGTAATGAACCAGGACAAGTGTTAGATTTGGAGGTAGGTGAGCACTTTGGTGATAGTGACCACAATTCTATTAAGTTTACTTTAGTGATGGAAAGGGATAGGTATATACTGCAAGGCAAGAGTCATATCTGGGGGAAAGGCAATTATGATGCGATGAGGCAAGACTTAGGATGCATCGGCTGGAGAGGAAAATAGCAGGGGATGGGCACAATGAAAATGTGGAGCACGTTCAAGGAACAGCTACTGCGTGTCCTTGATAAGTATGTACCTGTCAGGCAGGCAGGAAGTGGTCAAGCGAGGGAACCATGGGTTACTAAAGCAGTTGAAACACTTGTCAAGAGGAAGAAAGAGGCTTATGTAATGATGGGACGTGATGGTTCAGTTAGGGCGCTTGAGAGTTACAAGTTAGCTAGGAAGGATCAAAATAGAGAGCTAAGAATTGGATCAAGGATAACCCTAAAGCTTTCTTTAGATATGTTAGGAATAAAAGAATGACTAGGGTAAGAGTAGGGCCAGTCAAGGACAGTAGTGGGAAGTTGTGCGTGGAGTCCTAGGAGATAGGAGAGGTGCTAAATGTGTATTTTCCGTCCGTATTCACACAGGAAAAAGACAATGTTGTCGAGGAGAATACTGAGATTCAGGCTACTAGACTAGAAGGGCTTGAGATGCATAAGGAGGAGGTGTTAGCGATTCTGGAAAGTGTTAAAACAGTTAAGTCCCCTGGGCCGGATGGGATTTATCCTATGATTCTCTGGTAAGCTAGGGAGGAGATTGCAGAGCCTTTGGCGTTGATCTTTAAGTCATCTTTGTCTTCAGGAATAGTGCCAGAAGACTGGAGGATAGAAAATGTTGTCCCCTTGTTCAAGAAGGGGAGTAGAGACAACCCCGGTAACTATAGACCAGTGAGCCTTACTTCTGTTGTGGGCAAAGTATTGGAAAGGTTTGTAAGAGATAGGATGTATAATCATCTTGAAAGGAATAATTTGATTAGAGATAGTCAACATGGTTTTGTGAATGATAGATCGTGCCTCACAAACCTTATTGAGTTCTTTGAGAAGGTGACCAAACAGGTGGATGAGGGTAAAGCAGTTGATGTGGTGTATATGGATTTCAGTAAAGCGTTTGATAAGGTTCCCCATGGTAGGCTATTGCAGAAAATACGGAGGCATGGGATTCACGGTGATTTAGCAGTTTGGATCAGAAATTGGCTAGCTGGAAGAAGACAAAGGGTGGTGGTTGATGGGAAATGTTCAGGCCGGTGTCCAATTACTAGTGGTGTACCACAAGGATCTGTTTTGGGGCCGCTGCTGTTTGTCATTTTTATAAATTACCTGGAGGAGGGCGTAGAAAGATGGGTGAGTAAATTTGCAGATGACACTAAAGTCGGTGGAGTTGTGGACAGTGCAGAAGGATGTTACAAGTTACAGAGGGACGTAGATAAGCTGCAGAGCTGGGCTGACAGGTGGCAAATGGAGTTTAATGCAGAAAAGTGTGAGGTGATTCATTTTGGAAGGAATAACAGGAAGACAGAGTACTGGTCTAATGGTAAAATTCTTCGTAGTGTGAACGAGTAGAGAGATCTCAGTGTCCATGTCCATAGATCCCTGAAAGTTGCCACCCAGGTTGAGAGGGTTGTTAAGAAGGCGTACGGTGTGTTAGCTTTTATTGGTAGAGGGATTGAGTTTCGGAGCCATGAGGTCATGTTGCAATTGTACAAAACTCTGGTGCGGCCGCATTTGGAGTATTGCGTGCAGTTCTGGTCGCCACATTATAGGAAGGATGTGGAAGTATTGGAAAGGGTGCAGAGGAGATTTACCAGGATGTTGCCTGGTTTGGAGGGAAGATATTATGAGGAAAGGCTGAGGGACTTGAGGCTGTTTTCGTTGGAGAGCAGAAGGTTAAGAGGTGACTTAATTGAGGCATGCAAGATGATCAGAGGATTAGATAGGGTGGACAGTGAGAGCCTTTTTCCCTCGGATGGTGATGTCTAGCATGAAGGGACATAGCTTTAAATTGAGGGGAGATAGATATAGGACAGATGTCAGAGGTAGGTTCTTTACTGAGATTGTAGCAAGGGCGTGGAATGCCCTGCCTACAACAGTAGTGGACTCGCCAACACTAAACGCATTCAAATGGTCATTGGATAGACATATGGACGAAAAGGGAATAGTGTAGATGGGTTTTAGAAGGGTTTCACAGGTCGGCGCAACATCGAGGGCCGAAGGGCCTGTACTGCGCTGTAATGTTCTATATTCTATGTTCTATGTTCTAGTGCCATAGTGCCTGTACCAGGGATAAGGCTCACGGTGCCTTTCTCTTAAGAAATGGGGTGAGGGGGGACTTGTGGACCCCAGAAGAGGTAAGAGGGGGGATCCGGAGACCACAGTCGGATCGCTGAAGGGTGTCAAAAGATCCGATCTGCAAGTACTCTTCCTGCACTGGCGAGCTGAGCTCTTCCGTGCAGGATTTGATGTAAGTGCAACCTCAACAAGATGTTCCTCGCCGAGGCCAAAGAAAATGGCATAATGACATTGTAGAGCGAGGTCTTTCTCGCCGCTAAACAGGCCCAAAACCGGATGCTTTTTTCCCCCATTGAATCACGCTCATTGTCTCAGGATATGTCTATTTGTCTGCTTCTGGCGCTTCATTGGTTTACATTTTCCCAGGATTTCCAGGAGCTGCAGGGAGTTTCAGAACTGTGACTGCACCTATTGCAAGCACAGGCCAACTGTCGCCTTCGAAATGAAGCAGGAGGAATTTTCCCAGCCTCCTGCTTCACTGAATGGATTATTGTGCACTTGCCCCCACAAATCTCTGACAGCTGCCAAATATTGTTCTATTGTTTTAACCACCCTCCCCTCACTCTCTCCTCCAAAAAGGTTGCATTGTAAAATGGCCTTTACCTGCAGATCTCCATTAGCAGCCAAAGGTTCCCAAGTTCCAAACCAGGCATGCAACTAATGGCCTGTCAGTGTACTTAGGTTGTCATGCTCCTGTCAGGCAATGGAACAGGAATGGGACGGGAAGATCTACCTTCATCATTTGGGTATAATAAAGCCAAACTGCTCCTTTGGGGGAATCTCGGTGGTCCAGGTGACACTACTATGCCTTTGTTTATCATCAAACTGCTGACGAAGCCATGAATAATATATACTTATCTAAATTCTGTCCATCACTATGTTTCCTGCCAGAGAGTTGTTTTGCCTCTGGTTCCTAAACAGTGGAAAGAGGATTAAACAGTTTAATCTAATTTATTTGCCCTTTTAATTTATTGACAGTCAAAATACAAATTAACCTGACCTTGGAATTAGCACAGGTCACAATAGCTGATCAATATTTAACTTGTATTGTCTTGTAGAGAAAAGGTGCTTGACAGAGGCATAAGCAGACAAAAGATGATGCACAAGCTGGAGAAGGAAATATTAGAATGTGTGCCAAAAGTTCGCTCAAAATATTTGGGCTTCAGGAAGTTCAAAAAAATGACCAAGGCTTTTATGGGGATGTGGCACCTTGGTCACCAGATGTGAAGTCTGAGAGGCCAGAGTCATAGTTGAAGGACGGTGCATAGTGGTGAGCACAGTTGCTTCACCACTCCAGGGTGCGAGGTTCGATTCCCGGCTTGGGTCACTGTCTGTGCAGAGTTTGCTCGTTCTCCCCGTGTCTGCGTGGGTTTCCTTCGGGTGCTCTGGTTTTCTCCCACAGTCCAAAGATGTGCTGGTTAGGTGGATTGGCCATGATAAATTGCCCTTAGAGTCCAAAAAGGTTAGGCGATGTTACGGGAATAGGTTGGAAGTGTGGTTTAAATGGGGTGCTCTTTTCAAGGGCCGGTGCAGACTCGATGGGCCAAATAGCCTTCTTCTGCACTGTAAATTCTGTTATTTTGTTATTCTATGGTGTCCTCTTTCCTTCCTGTAGATGGTACTTCTTGAGTAGTTACTTTGGTATCTATCATTATACGCATTGAAAAGTCCTCAGAAACAGAATCTGAACTCATCATTGTCTCTGGTATCCGTTCCAAAGTACAGCTCTCCAGGACTTCTAAAGTTAGAATCTCTTGATGAAGTTTCTGCAAACTTAGTTCGTGCAACAAGTAACTGTTCATCCTCACCACACCGGGACGTTCCTCATGCAGTTGGTCAAATACTCTACTATGTAAGCACAGAGTATTAATCACATGGATTCCCCACAATATAACGCCATTCTGTACAGTCCACACAAGTCTTTGTGTGATTAGGCTTGAGGCGTGGATTTTTCTTATGAATATTGACAGTTTCTTTTTGGACCAAGTCCATCACCTTCCCCATCGCTGGATCGGTTCTTGTAGATCTTTGAACTTGAGATGACATCACAGGCACACTACCCACGAGTGAGAAATCCGAAATAGTGAAGAAATATTCTTCTGGATTGTGGTTGACTTATAACGGCAATCGTGATAAAGCATGCTGCTCGGACTTGCGATAATGGATAGCATAAGTGTGTGCCAATAATTTGAGTGACCACCTTTGCATTCTACTAGCTGCCAAAGAAGGTAAAATTTATACAGCACAAAGATTGTAGTCAAGGGTTGATGATCTGTCAAAAGGGTAAAATAACACCCATAAAGGTAATAGTGGTACCTTCTTACACTAAAAATGATGCTCAAAGCTTCTTTGTCCATCTGAGCGTAATTCATTTCTGTGATAGTAAAAGTGCGTGAAGCAAATTATATTGGCCTTTCCTCTCCTAAAGGCACAATGTACGAGACGACTGCACCAACCCCATAGAGTGAGGCATCGCAAGCTAATTGTAACTTAATTTTGGACTATAATGAACCAACGTTTTTGACTTCAGTAAAGCTTCTTTTACATAATTGTATGGATATTTACATTCTTCTGATCAGTTCCATGCCTGTTTGCACATAGCAACGTGTGTAAAGGCTTCAGTCGTGTTGCTAAATTCAGCACCAATTTGCCATAATAATTCATCACTCCTAAAAACAAATTAATTGTGTCACATTTTGAGGACGTGGTGGACAAAGAACAAAGAATAAAGAACAAAGAAAATTACAGCACAGGAACAGGCCCTTCGGCCCTCCAAGCCTGCGCCGACCAAGCTACCCATCTAAACTATAATCTTCTGCACTTCCGGGGTCCATATTCCTCTATCCCCATCCTATTCATGTATTTGTCAAGACGCCCTTGAAACTTCACTATCGTACCTGCTTCAACCACCTCCTCTGGCAGCGGGTTTCAGGCACCCACTACCCTCTGTGTAAAAAACTTGCCTCGTACATCTCCTCTAAACCTTGCCCCTCGCACCTTAAACCTATGCCCCCCCAGTAATTGACCCCTCTACCCTGGGAAAAAGTCTCTGACTATCCACTCTGACTATGTCTCCCATAATTTTGTAGACCTCTATCAGGTCGCCCCTCGACCTCTTTTGTTCCAGTCAGAACAAGCCAAGTTTATTCAACCGCTCCTCAGAGCTAATGCCCTCCATACCAGGCAACATCCTGGTAAATCTCTTCTGCACCTTCTCTAAACCCTTCACAAGCTTCTGCTGGTGTGGCGACCAGAATTGAACACTATATTCCAAGAGTGGCCTAAATAAGGTTCTATACAGCAGCAACATGACTTGCCAATTTTTATACTCAATGCCCCAGCCAATGAAGGCAAGCATGCCGTATGCCTTCTTGGCTACCTTCTCCACCTGTGTTGCCCCTTTCAGTGACCTGTGGACCAGTACACATAGATCTCTCTGACTGTCAATACTCTTGAGGGTTCTAATTGGGCTGGTTTAGCACAGTGGGCTAAACAGCTGGCTTGTAATGCAGAACAATGCCAGCAGTGCGGGTTCAATTCCCGTACCAGCCTCCCCGAACAGGCGCCGGTATGTGGCGACTAGGGACTTTTCACAGTAACTTCATTGAAGTCTACTTGTGATAATAAGTGATTATTATTATTATTACCACTCACTGCATATTCCCTACCTGTATTAGACCTTCCAAAATGTATTATCTCACATTTGTCCGGATTAAACTCCATCTGCCATCTCTCTGCCCAAGTCTCAAGCAATCTAAATCCTGCTGTATACTCTGACAGTCCTCATCGCTGTCCGCAATTCCACCAACCTTTGTGTCATCTGCAAACTTACTAATCAGACCAGTTACATTTTCCTCCAAATCATTTATATATACTACAAACAGCAAAGGTCCCAGCACTGAACCCTGCGGAACACCACTAGTCACAGTCCCTTCCATTGCTACTCTCTGCCTTCTATGACCTAGCCAGTTCTGCATCCACCTTGCCAGCTCACCTCTAATCCTGTGTGGCTTCACCTTTTGTACCATTCTGAGGGACCTTGTCAAAGTCCTTACAGAAGTCCATATAGACAACATCCACTGCCCTACCTGCATCAATCATCTTTGTGACCTCCTCTTCACAAAACCGTGCTGCCTCTCGCTAATATGTCCACTTGCTTCCAAATGGGAGTAGATCCTGTCTCGAAGAATTATCTCCAGTAATTTCCCTACCACTGGCGTAAGGCTCACCGGCCTGCAGTTCCCTGGATTATCCTTGCTACCCTTCTTAAACAAAGGAACTACATTAGCTATTCTCCAGTCCTCTGGGACATCACCTGAAGACAGTGAGGATCCAAAGATTTCTGTCAAGGCCTCAGCAATTTCCTCTCTTGCTTCCTTCAGTATTCTGGGGTAGATCCCATCAGACTCTGGGGACGTACCCATCTTAATATTTTTCAAGACGCTTCGAAGATCACTGACATTTTCTTTGGTTCTTTGTCTAAATCAACTTTGTTGACAATATTTTTTTAAATGTATTCTTGGGATGTGGGCGTCGCTGGCTGGGCCAGCATTTGTTGCCCATCCCTATTTGCCATTGAACTGAGTGGCATGCTGGGCCATTTCAGAGGGGGGCAGTTAAGAGTCAACTGCATCGCTGTATGGGTCTGGGATCACATGTAGGCCAGACTGCGTAAGGATGGCAGATTTTCTTCCCCGAAGGACATTAGTGAACCAGATGCGTTTTTTACTTTTTAAAAAATAGATTTAGAGTACCCAATTATCTTTTCCAATTGGGGCCAATTTAGCACGGCCAATCCACCTACCGTGCGCAGCTTTGAGTTATGGGGGTGAAACCCACGCAGACACGGGAGAATGTGCAAACTCCACACAGACAGTGACCCAGGGCTGGGATTTGATCACGGGTCTTCTGCGCCGTAGGCAGCAGTGCTAACCACTGTGCCACCCTGCCGCCCCAGATGAGTTTTTTTACGACAATCGACAATGGTTTCATGGTCATGACTATACTTTTAATTCCAGATTTTAAAAAATTGAATTCAAACTTCGCCATCTGCCATGATGGGAAATCGAACCGGGACCCCAGAGCATTACCCTGGTCTCTGGATTACTAGTCTAGTAATAACACCACACCACCGCCGCTCCAATATCAAAGGTTATGGATGACTTGAAAAGTCACACTATTCCTTTTTAACTCTCAGATTGTGGCTCTGAACCGCCTCAGGGTAGTTTCTAAATTCTCCAAATGTTCCTGTTCACTTGAACCAATTATGCGTTTTTAATCTAAACATAGAACATAGAACATAGAACAGTACAGCACAGAACAGGCCCTTCGGCCCTCAATGTTGTGCCGAGCCATGATCACCCCACTCAAACCCACGTATCCACCCTATACCCGTAACCCAACAACCCCCCCCTTAACCTTACTTTTATTAGGACACTACGGGCAATTTAGCATGGCCAATCCACCTAACCCGCACATCTTTGGACTGTGGGAGGAAACCGGAGCACCCGGAGGAAACCCACGCACACAGGGGGAGGACGTGCAGACTCCGCACAGACAGTGACCCAGCCGGGAATCGAACCTGGGACCCTGGAGCTGTGAAGCATTTATGCTAACCACCATGCTACCCTGCTGCCCCTAAACAACATTGCACTCCAGTCAACCCATTTAGAAATTGGTCCATGGATCTTTGAAAAAGAGCAGGCACAGATATTATTCCAAAAGGAAACTTCTGTAATAAAACAGACCTGTGTATTTTACGATGGTGAGCAGTGGCTGTAACTCAGCAGCCAAATTCATCTGCAGATATGCATGTGAAAGATCAATTTTACTGAATTTCTGTTCTCCAGACAGTCCAGAAAACAAGTCTTCAAACAGCAGCAGTGGATAATGATCAATGCACAGAACTTTCTGAATTGTCATTTTAAAATCTCCTCAAATTCTAACTGAGCCATCCCGTTTTAATACAGGAATGATAGGTGCCACCCAATCACTTGTAGCAACAGGTTCAATGACTCCTGTCCTGGCTAATCTTTCTAGTTATACCTCAACTTTAGGCTTGATGGCATATGGTGTAGTTCTAGCTTTGAGACATTTGGTTGTGCTCTCTGCCCTTATTTTTAGGTGTAGCTCAACTCCAGTCATTGAGCCTAACGAATCTTCAAACACCTTCTCCTACTTCTTCAGGAGTTGGTGCAAGTTGCTCTTTGAATCCACTAATTAACCGACTGTTTCCTAGTTAAGCCTAACCTTAGCCAACCATGCTCCGTCAAATAGAGCAGTTATGTTTCCATGGACAACGTAAAGAGGTAACTTTGCCGTGCATCCATTTTCTTCTACTTCCACCATAATGCATCCTTTTATTAATATTACCACTTCAGTGCATATCCTTTGGATCACATTTGTTGGTTTTAAAGACAGATGCTTCAGATTTTGATGATAAATTGCCTCAGGTATTAGCGATACTACTGTGCTGTATCCACTTCCATTTGAATTTCATGACCTTCAAGTTTTGGATATACCCAAAAACATAGTTGATCACCTTGCATTGACAAGACACCAAGCTTATTACTCTTAAACTAGCTCGGCTTTGCTGTCTGTTGAGTGACCTTGAGCTTTATCCACTAATTTGTAGACATGACTAGATTGATTACTTGTATTGTTCTTCTTGCAATTTCTTGGTGCAGAAGATGTTTTCTGAGCCCAACATCCTTTGGCAATGTGATCCTTCTTACCCCAGTTCTTGCAAGTATTTGCTTTACTCCAGCATTCCCCCCGTGACCGTTTGCACCTTTGCAGCCCTGTTCCTTGAGGTATCCATTCTGTGGATCTTTGTTCCAGGCCCTATCTGCGAAGCTTCTTGTATTGCAAGTTCCATAGATGTGCAACTTCCATAGAATCTTTTAGATTTAGATCACTTTGAGTAAACAACTTCCTCTGAATTGCTTCACTGCGTAATCCACAAACGAGCTTGAGTTGAATAGTATCATCCAGTGTTGCACAAAATTCACAATATCTAACTAATCTTCTTAAAGACGCGATAAACTGTAAAATCGGTTCACCTTCTTCCTGAATATGGCGGTTGAATCAGATTCTTTCTGCAATCAGTAACAGTTTAGAAGGGAAATGTCCCTCTAAAATTGTCTTAATTCACTGAAGGACTTGTCACCTGGTTTTGCTGAGTGATCAAGATTCTGCAGCAGCATAAACATTTTACGCCAACTAAGCAGGGAAATTTTGCAACTTTTAGGACCTCCAGTGTCGAATAAGCTATTAAAACAGTCAGTATCTTTCTTCATATGAATTCCATGTTTCATAATCCTCATCAAACGCATCCATGGCACCCATTTCTCCTATCATTTTTCGATCCTAGGATCTACGCTTCCTCCCTTCCAACGGTGTTGGAATGTGTGGTGAATGAGAGTCACACGGTGTTATAAGTTACCAATGTCACTCTGTTCCCATTGTATATACGTACCGATATTGTAAGTGCAGTTGCACTACCTGACCACCAGGGGGAGTAGCTCTGGGAGTACTCAAGAGTTTGTACTGGGCTCCCCCCTTGGCTCCGCCCAGAACACCTCCCCCTGGAGCTGCTGTATAAAGACCCGTGCCACAGAGCCAGCCAGCCAGTTCATCAAAAGTTCAACGGCGAACTATTAAAACCGCTATTCTAATCCTACAAGCACGTGTCCGTAGAATTGATGGTTCCATCAGAATGTTTGGCACAAACAATCCTCTTTACAAGCAACTAGGACATTTTTCCCTTTTAGGCCTGCGTATTTAACTTTTCTAGTCAGTAGTGGCCTGTGCAGTCGGCAGACATCAAAATCCACGTTCCCCACCACATGTGTAGCTTCACTACCATGGGGGTAACCATTGACCAGAAACTGAACTGGACTAGCCATATTAATTCTGTGGCTACCAGGGCAGGTCACATGCTAGGAATCATACAGCAAGTAACTCATCTCCTGACACCCCCACCCAACCCCCCCCCCCCACCCAATTCTTCTGTTTTCCATTTTAACAGAGGTTAAATCAACAATCACTGTTCATCTGTCTTACCCTGAAGACTCCTTGCATTAAAATAAATGCCATCCAGCCTTGTCATATTTTTTTGTGCCTTAACATGTGTATCTTTGTTCTGCCTTCCGGACTGACATGGCTGCGAGGATCACCGGAGAATCACGGAGGGCCAGAGCATAGCGCCGAGCCCGCGAAATAGATGCAAATGGGTCATTTATTTACATGCTCCCTCTGGCATGTGGCGTGGGCCTCATGCCCACCGCAAGCAGAGGGTCGGAGCATTGCCCTCGGGTCGGCGCCCGGCATTGATCCCCATTTTGCCCTGATGCCTGATTCTCCATCCCATCAGGGAACGCGATCTGGATGTCCCAGGATTGTGAATACCGCCCTACATGCTTTATTAACTACTACCTTTAATGATCCATGCACATTTACACCCAGCTCCTCTGCACCCCTTTAAGATTTTACCCCTTATTTTATATTGTCCCTCCATTTTCTTTCGCTAAAATGTATTGAAATTCATCTACCAAATACCTGCTCACTCCAGCAACTTGTCTATGTCCTTTTGAAGTTCTACACCCTCCATTAAAAATACATAGATTTTTTTCATTTTCTATGAACATTTTTCTTGATTTGATAAAAATATAAAAATGGGGGAAAGAAAGGCTGTTTGGCCAACAGGCAAGCATCATCCAACTGGGTAATGAGCCTGTTTGCTTCGGAAGGCAACGCATCGCAAAGATGGATGTGATGTCCGACTCATGGCTGGAGCGTGGGGGGTGTCATGTGATCAAAGTTTCGGGAATACATTTAATCACAGGAGCCATGCAATTGTAAAACAATTGCTGGCGACAGTCAATAAATGTGATTTTGCTTGTTTTGCTGAAAACCTTTAAACAGCAAGTTAAAAAATCTGCTCTCGGGGCACTTTCAGGTTTCAGCAGCCTGTTCAATTAAGGGGAAGGACATTCATTGTAAAACCTTGTGCAGTCTGCTTTTTGAGCAGGTGAGCCTGTGCCATATGCCAGCTCAAGCTGGTTCTGCTGGTTCAGGGGTCTGCTTTAAATGGCTCAGAGGAGAGCAGGGAGTTCCCCAGTCCTCCCAGTAACATTCAACAAACACCATGAAAAGCAGATAAAATAGTCATTCATCAAATTGCTATTTGTGGGATCGTGCCATATTTACTTGTGGAACAATCACTTAGCTTCCAAGTAATTTATTGCACATGAAATGCTTCTGAGAGGTGCAATAATGTCCTATATAAATGCACATCTTTATTGAGAATAAATGAGCACATTATGAACCGCATCATTTAGTACAGAGGATGCAATGTGACAACCGAACAATATTTAAACATCAATAACAACTGGCATTTGTATAAAACAATTAACATATCAAGGTGTCTCCAGGTGCTAAACAATAGCATTATCAGAATAAAATTTAACACTGTGCCACATAAGGGGATATGTGGGCAGAAAACCAAAAGCTTCGACAAGGATCGCCTTAAAGCAGAGGTGATGAGTCAGAGAGCTTTAGGGAGGGAATTCCAGGGTTTAGTGCATAGACGGCTGGAGATTCAGTTGCCAGGGGAGGGGCAAAGGAAATAGGGGATGCATAAGAGGCATGAGTTGGAGGAGAGTTTTTGCTTTGAGCACCCAATTATTCTTTTTTCCCAATTACGGAGCAATTTCGTGAGACCAATTCACCTAACCTGCACATCGTTGGGTTGTGGGGATGAAACCCACATGGACATGGGGAGAATGTGCAAACTCCACATGGACAGTGACCTGGGTCCGGGATCGAACACATTGTCCTCAGCACCGTAGGAAGCAGTGCTAACCACCGTGCCACCCCAGGGAAGGGATAAGGTCATGTAGGGATTTGAAAGTTTAAAATGTGAGGCCTTGATGAACTGGGAGCCAATACCGGTCAGCAAGCACAGTGATAATTCCATTCCAGTTCTATTCACGTGCTGACAGAGGTAGTGGATGAGCAGAAATTGATGCAAGTTAGAATACAGGCAGTGGAGTTTTGGATCAATTGTAATTTAGAGGGTTCCAGTCAAGAGAGCAATGGAATAATCATGTCTAGAGGGAACAAAAATATACATGAGGGTTTCAGCTGCCAGGCTCAGGAACAGGCAGAAAGAGGACATTTTATGGACTTAGAAGTGGCAGCCTTGGTAATAGCTCAGTTCAGACAATGGTCATGAAGGGTGATAGAATAAGTCACTAGTCAAACAGGGTAGGTGACAGAGACCTAAACAATGGCTCTGATATATAATTGGTGTTGCACGTTTTACTATGGGCGTAAAACGCGTTTATTGGAGTGTATTAACACGCCTCCGAGTTCGACGTGTGCTTAACACTACTAGGCTCTGTTCTATGTAATTATTTAGCTCTGGAGTCGCCAGTTGCCGTATAGGCAACGTCACAAGTATTCCGAGGTCAAGTTCAAAGTAATAAAGACGATACACCGATTAGTAAAGTTCAAACGATCAATATTTATTATACAGTTATAATAAATACTCATGCACACACTAAGAGACTAAGCTATAACTAAACTTTAAGTGAACAGAATACTTATCTAACAGGAACAGGCAAGGTCAGAGAACGAGGCCTTCGTCCTGGTTTGGTACTGCAGCCTTCAGCAAGCGTTCTGGTACTTGGGAGTCTAGTGGGCTTGGATCGCGTAGCGAGCGTTGAACTTACGGTTTCGGCGGCTGGTGCTCAACGGCTGGAGTCAGGATGCAAGATGTCAGTCAGAGCCGGAGCACGAGTTTTAACAGACCGGGCTCTGTGGGGAATTTGCTTTTATACCCCTCTCTAATGTCCTTGCCCCCTTCTAGACGGGCTCTACCTTTCGGTACCGATTGGAACGTTTCCAAACGGCTACCTTCGAAATCCTCCAATGCGGGGCTTCCCTCGATGTTGGGGGGTGGTTTTGATATTCGTTACTCTGGTGCCATCCTGTCTGCTCCACCAATTAAGTGCTACATTGAGATGGAAATGTTGCCATTGTGTGTGCCTGGATCTGGGCTGCCTCATCAGAATGTTAAGCGCTTTGCCATTAACACCTTTGGCTTGGAGATCTGCACCTGGCCAGAAAACTGGTTTGCTGCTTGCAAAATGCTAATTAGTTGAGAGCAGGCTGTCTGTTCTCACTAAACAGGCTTTCCCTGCTGTCTTCCATTTTAGTTTGGCTCAGTGTCCATTTTGCGTGGCCAGCATGGCTACATTGGAGGAATCTTTTCTCGTTCAATGCTGTGCATTAGACAAAAATACCACAAGCAGTGGAGGAATCGAGAAAGGTGGTAATGAGCATGTCATTAGCATACATGTGAACTCTGTTGCTGTGTTATTGCATGGTAATGCAGTCATAAGAAAATGGTCATGTAGTGGTCAAGTTGCAGGGTCAATAATCCACTGTCATGAGTTCAAATCCAATAACTAAGCAGCACGGTAGCATGGTGGTTAGCACAATTGCTTCACAGCTCCAGGGTCCCAGGTTCAATTCCCGGCTTGGTTCACTGTCTGTGCAGAGTCTGCACATTCTGCCCGTGTGTGCGTGGTTTTCCTCCGGGTGCTCCGGTTTCCTCCCACAGTCCAAAGATGTGCAGGTTAGGTGGATTGGCCATGCTAAATTGCCCTTTGTGTCCAAAAATTGCCCTTAGTGTTGGGTGGGGTTACTGGATTATGGGGATAGGGTGAAGGTGTGGGCTTGGGTAGGGTGCTCTTTCAAAGAGCCAGTGAAGATTCGATGGGCTGAATGGCCTCCTTCTGCACTGTAAATTCTATGACTAGTCTATGACTATGATAGCCAAGGAATTCCAATTCTTTCCAGCTGGAAATCATGAGTTATTGGTGAAAAATCAAGAACAGAAATCAAGTGATAAAGCTCGATGGCGTCACATAATTCATAAAGAAATATGTATTGGCTCTGAATATATTGTATTACACATTCATATACCAGCAAATGAAATCATTAATTATAAATATGTGAAATTTATACTGTTCGAAGACTAAGGTCACCGAAGCAAAGGACATGAAAATGGGAAATGGAAATGTAAATGGAATGGTAGTCCACTTGTTTCATCATGACCTATTTATAATCAGACAATACAGCAACCTATTGCATATTGCAGGAAAATCACCTAATAATTGAGATGCAATTAATTGAGAAGCTGGTGATGCATTGTCTTCTTGAACTGTTGCAATCCATGTGGTGATGGCAAATTACCAGTGCTGTTTGGGAGGGTCCCAAGTTTTGACCCAGCAACTGTGAATGAAACACGATATATTTTCAAGACCGGATGGTGTGTGGCTTGGAGGGTGACTTGTAGTTGCTGGTGTTCCGTGTGCCTGCTGCCCTTTTCCTACTATGATGAGGAGATGCCGGCGTTGGACTGGCGTGAGCACAGTAAGAAGTCTTACAACGCCAGGTTAAAGCCCAACAGGTTTGTTTTAAATCACTAGCTTCCGGAACCTTTGTCTTACTAGATTGTAGCAGTTATGGGTTTGGAAGGTTCTGTCTAAGGAGCTGTGGTGATTTTGTGCAGTGTATCTTACATGAGAACATAAGAACATAAGAACTAGGAGCAGGAGTAGGCCATCTGGCCCCTCGAGCCTGCTCCGCCATTCAATTAGATCATGGCTGATCTTTTGTGGACTCAGCTCCACTTTCCGGCCCGAACACCATAACCCTTAATCCCTTTATTCTTCAAAAAACTATCTATCTTTACCTTAAAAACATGTAATGGAGGAGCCTCAACTGCTTCACTGGGCAAGGAATTCCATAGATTCACAACCCTTTGGGTGAAGAAGTTCCTCCTAAACTCAGTCCCAAATCTACTTCCCCTTATTTTGAGGCTATGTCCCCTAGTTCTGCTGTCACCCGCCAATGGAAATAACCTGCCCGCATCTATCCTATCTATTCCCTTCATAATTTTAAATGTTTCTATAAGATCCCCCCCTCATCCTTCTAAATTCCAACGAGTACAGTCCCAGTCTACTCAACCTCTCCTCATAATCCAACCCCTTCAGCTCTGGGATTAACCGAGTGAATCTCCTCTGCACAACCTCCAGCGCCAGTACGTCCTTTCTCAAGTAAGGAGACCAAAACTGAACACAGTACTCCAGGTGTGGATAATACACACTGCAGCTGCTGTGAATTAGCAAAGGAGCTATTGTGTGTTTGTGGATAGGGTGTCAATCAAGCAGGCCACTTTCCCCTGAGTAGTTTCAAGCTTCATGACTATTATTGGAGCTGCACTCATTCAGGCAAGTGGAGAGTATTCCATCACACTACTGACTCATGTCTTGTGGACAGACTTTGGGGAGTTGGGAGGTGAGTTACTCGTCACAGGATTCCTGGCCTGTGGCCTGCACTTGTGCCATAGTATTTATATGGCTAGTCCAGTACAGTTTGTAGGCAATGGTAACCCCCAGAATGATGATAGTGGGGGATTCAGCCATTGAATGTCAAGGGATGATGGCTAGATTCTCCCATTGGAGATGGTCATTGCCTGGTACTTGTGTAGCACAAATGCTACTTGCCTTTTTTCAGCCCAAGCTTGGGTATTGTCCAGGTCTTGCAGCCTTTGGACTTGGACTGCCTCAGTATCTGAAGAGTTGAAGTTGCGATTGCTGCTAAACATTATGCAATCATCTGCGTCCATCCCCATTTCTGACCTTAAGATCGAAGGGAGGCCATTAATGAAGCAGCGAAGATGATTGGATCTAGGATACTACACTGAGAAACTCCTGCACGATGTCCTGGAGCTGAGATGATTGGCCTTCAACAACCATCTTCCTTTGTGCTAGGTATGAATCCAGTCAGTGGAGAATTTTCCCCCTGATTCCCATTGGCTCAGTTTTGCTGGAGCTCCTTGATGCCATACTCAGCTAAATGCTGCCTTGATGTCAAGGGCAGCCACTCTCGCCTCACCTCTGGATTCAGCTCTTTATCCATGTTTAACCAAAGGCTGTAATGAGGTCAAGGGTTGAGTGAACTTGGCAGAACCTAAACTGAACGTCAGTGAGCAGATTAATGCTAAGCATGTGCCAGTTGATACCACTGTTGATGACCTCTTCAGTTACTTTACAGATGATCAAGTGACAATGGGTGCTAGCCAATGGGTTACTGAACTGATCGGTTCGGTAATGTCTGGCCCTCTCTTTGCAGTGCTGCCTCATGCCTGGCCAGCTGCTGCATCTCTTCTATTCGTCTCTTTTCACTCCATCCTTCACTGTGACAACGAGTTCTAGTGATCGCTGGCAACGTGCTCGCAACACTTGTGGTCCACATCACCGGACTTCATGTCACGTTTGCAGACATCTTTAAAGCAAGACGATGGACGGCAAGTGGGTCCAGTGCTGGTAGCAGGTTCGCTGTGCAAGTTCCTTGGGGATCCTGCCATCTCCATTCGACTCACATGTCCAAGCAATCTCAGGCGCTGCTTGCTCAGTATGGTGTACATGCTGGCTCAAAGGCTTCCATGTTGGAGATGCGGTCCTGCCGCCTAATGCCAAGGATTTGTTGGAGGCAGTGAAGATTGAATACGTTGAGGTATCGTTCTTGGCTGGCATGCATTGTCTTGACCTCACTGCCATAAAGCAGGTTTATGAAGACAAAGCATGAAACATTCAAACTTTTGTGTTCCGTGCAATGACACCATTTTCCCACACCCTCTTGGTCAGCCTGCACATAAAAGCCGATGCCTTTCCAGTGCACCTATTGATTTCTGCATCAAGAAACTGGTTGCTGGTAATAGTTGAGCCCAAGTATTTAAACTCTTGGACCACTTCCAGAGTGTGGTCACCAAAGTTGACGGATGGAGCATTTCTAACGTCCTGTCCCATGATGATTGTTTTCTTGGGACTGATGGTTAAGCCAAAATCATTAAGAGCAGCAGGAGGCTGGTCAATGAGTCTCTGCAGATACTCCTGCATGTGAGATGTTAACGCAGCATCGTCAGCACAGAGGAGTTTCCCGATGAGAACTTTCCGTACTTTTGTTCAAAGATGGGCAAGGTTGAACAGGCTGCCATCTGACTTTGTGTGAAGGAAAATTCCTTCTCCTGGACACTTGATCGCATGAGAGAGCTGCAGTGAGAAGAAACTCTCAAACAGTGTGGAGGTGAGGACACAGCCCTATTTCACACTGCTCAAGATGGGGAAGGGGGCTGATGATGAACCATTGTACTGGATGGTGCCTTTCATATTGTCATGGAATGAAGTGACTATGTTTAGTAGCTTTGGCAGACATCTGGGGTGATATCCTTCATCGGCAATGTCAAAATTGGAAAAGGCGATTGGGCGGAGAATCGGCCATGAGGCCAAAATCATGGCAGCTTCTGAAGTGTGTTTAAAACAACTCGGGCAAAGGTTTTCCCTACTGTGTGTCGTGTTGTTGACCCTAGGATAACACGGATTGCACACGATGCAATTACTTGATCAAGTATACACCAAAAGTAGGCTTTGGTTCAATATGAGATTTATTCAACTTTAGTGACGAAACACATAGCTGCCTGTGGGTTGACTCTCTACTACCATAAGTAAACTAAAGTTAACTATCTAGACCAGGCCAGCTCTGATCCACGTGTAGGAGGTGTTGAATGATTTGTACACCCTGACTATCACTACAGCTATCACCAGTGGAAAGAGGCAGAGTGCTGATGCCTCATGTGTTTTATAGGTGGAAGCCCCCCTCTGGTGTCCTGTCTTGTGATTGGTCGTGTTCTGTTCTGTATATTGATTGGCTCACCTGGGTATCTGTCACTGCCTGCTTTTAGCTCATGATGTGCATGGGTGCATTTTATGACACTATGCTGAGCAGGGAAATTCCACAGTAGTTGTTGCAGTCACAGCGGTCACCCTTGTTCTTATAGAAGGGGATGATGTTGTCATTGTGCATGTCCTCATAGAATTTACAGTGCAGAAGGAGGCCATTCGGCCCATCGGGTCTGCACCAGCTCTTGGAAAGAGCACCCTACCCAAGGTCAATACCTCCACTCTATCCCCATAACCCAGTAACCCCACCCAACACTAAGGGCAATTTTCGAAACTAAGGGCAATTTATCATGGCCAATCCACCTAACCTGCACATCTTTGGACTGTGGGAGGAAACCGGAGCACCCGGAGGTAACCCACGCACACACGGGGAGAATGTGCAGACTCCGCACAGACAGTGACCCAATCCGGAATCGAACCTGGGACCCTGGAGCTGTGAAGCAATTGTGCTATCCACAATGCTACCGTGCTGTCCTGTGGTACTGCTCCCTCATTTAAGCGCTGGCAAAGCAGTTCACAGAGTTTTGAGAGTATAGTCAGCTTGGCATGCTTGATTATTTCAGGAGTGGCTTGCTAGGCTACATCAGTAGGCATCTAAGAGTCAACCACATTGCTGTGGGTCTGGAGTCACATGTAGGCCAGACCAGGTAAGGATGGAAGATTTCCTTCCCTAAAGGACATTAGTGAACCAGGCATGTTTTTGTGACAACCAACAATGGTTTCATGGTCATCGTTAGATTTTAAATTTCAGATATTTTATTGAGTTTAAATTTCACCACCTGGCGTAGTGGGATTGGAACCCAGAACCTCAGATCATTATCCTGCGCCTCTGGGTTACTAGTCCAGTGACAATACCACCCCAATAATGCATTGTTGGGTGGATGCCAGTGTTGTAGCTGTACTGGAACAGTTTGTTGAGAGGCACAGCAAGTTCTGGAGCACAAGTCTTCAATACTATTGCCGGAATGTTGTCAGGGCCTTTGCAGTATCTAGTGTTTTCAACCTTTTCTTGAGGCTGAGACGGGTCATCCACACAGCACTTCTGGCTGAAGATTGTTGCAATTGATATGCCGATCTTTTCCATGGCTGTGCTGAACTCCCTTAGATGACGGAGATATTTGTGTCGCTTCCACCTCCAGTGAGTTGTTTAATTGTCCACTTCCATTCATGACTAGTGATTGGACTGCAGAGCTTAAATATGATCCGTTGGTTAAGGGATTGTGCAAGTTCCACTTGGCTGCCCAAACCTGGATATTGCCCAGGTCTTTCTGCAGTTGGACATGGTCTGCTTCAATAACTGACAGGTTGCGACTGGTGCTGAAAATTACGTAATCATGAGCGAACATCCCACTTCTGACCTTGGGCTGGATTCGCCGCCTGCCAATGGCGGGAACGCAAATCACGATAGGCGAAGAATCAGGCGTCACGCTGGACAACACTCGCCCGAGGTCTCCAAGGTGAAGGGGGTGAATTCCAAAGCGTCAGGTACCTCGGGAATCTGCACATTAGAGTGAGACGAGCTGTCTCGCTCTAATATGCAGATTTGTCAAAAAGTGATGCCACCCACAATGGGCAAAATTTACATCGCAACGTCTTGCAAGATTGCTTGGGATCTCGTGAGATGTTGCGAGCCAGGTAGGTCCCAGAAGCATGGCCTCCCAGCTTTTATCAGCCAAACAGCTTTTTGGGTGCAGTGTGGTCATTGGATCGCACCCCTGGGCGGGATCCTCCAATAATGGGACTATGTCCCCACGCCTTTGAGAAAAGGGACGCGAACCACTCAGAATCAATGGTCCCCGATTACGAGGAATGCACACCTTCCTAGGGGGCTAGGTCGGCGCCGGAGTGTTCACTGTAGCTCTAGCCAGCGCGGAACGGCCAGCACGAGTTCGAGCATGCGCGGAACGGCTGTCGTGATTCCGCGCATGCACGCTACGGCCTGCATGATTCAGCGCATGCGCGAAGGTTCCCTACTCCCCGTCGGCCCCTGGGAAATATGATGGAGCCCTACAGGTGCCCGGCATGGAGGAACATAGGCCCCCATGGAACCAGCCCGCCCGCCGATCGGTAGGCCCCGATCGCGGGCCTGGCCACCGTGGGGGCCCCCCTAGGGTCGGAACCCCCCGCCCGTACTCCAGGATGGCCTCACAGACACACCTTCCAGGTCATGCCATGTGGGACCTGAGTAACCCATGCCAGCGAGACTCGGCCGAATTTGGCAGCCACTCGGCCCGTAGGGGCCCAGAGAATCACCAGGGGTTCCACTTTCAACGGCCCCCGACTGGCGCAGCGGGAATCCTGCGGGAGCCCGAGAATCAGCAGGGGAGAATCGGTAAGTCGGCGTCAGGGTGGCGGGGTGCGATTCTCATGTCCCCCCCCCCGGGTATTCTCCGAACCGGCACGGGGTCAGAGAATCCCAGCCCTGTTCTCTCAAATGGAGAATCCTGCACCTTATGCTGGTCAATGATCAATCAACTGAAGATGGTTGAGCCTAGGACACTTATACATAGTTCCTGCAGTTGATCAATACATGCATTTAATCTACCAAAGACTATGAAGACTTTATTAAGACCTACCTAATGGTATCCTATATCCTACTACAGCCACTTACTCCAATAAATCTGGAGCTGGTATTTGAGGTTTATTCACGGTTGCTTTTTGGTGACCCGACACTCTTTTAGACAGATCTTTAAATTTTTACAGCTGAATGTCACCATGGTGACAGAATGCACCCCGCTGTTTGCATTCAGATACTGAACATCATAATTTCTCAGTCAGCATTTTAGTGTGGATCTATTAGTCAGAAGCCAACGCCTTTTATTTGCTTTGGCAACCAGAGGTCTTAAGTTCCTTTTTTTCTTGTGACTTCATCGTTTGTTAACTTTGGATCAATGTCTGCACTTATATGTGGTACAAGTATAAACAACTGAAAGCGCACTTAGTCAAGAGGTGGAAGAATGTATCAACCGTAGTTTTTCACCACATTGGCTTCACATCTGCTAGACTATAACACAGCCAGTGCAACCTAAATTCAAAAAAATTCCAGATGGTTAAAGTGGCATCTGGGTACTTCTTAAAATTAATTTTGAAAATGAGCTAAATTAACAGAGAGCTTGATGGGACATTAAGCCATCTGCTCACATAAGCATTTGCCCAATACTTCCATGCTTCTAAGTGGAGCTCTGCATAGCTTCCACAGGTTGATCAGAGATGTCTTGTCCTCATCACTGAGTTATTCACAGCAGGTCATACAACTTAGTTCTGCCAGCCCAATGTCACCTTCAGCAGGCACCAGTTTCTTCAGTTTAATAACATTTAAATTGCAGATTGAGAATTTAGAATTCCTGTATAGAGATGGAATTCATAAAATGCAGCCAAGTCTGAACCTGCAGCATTCGAGAAGATGGCTCATCACCACCTTCTCAAGGGCAATTAGGGACCGACAATAACTGTTGGTTTTAGCAGTGACGCCCACATCCCACTAATGAATAAATTAATAAGTAAAAATCTTCCGTTCTGAATATCGCACAGCTATCACCACATTAACTGTTAGAGAAAGCCTGCAGTTCATTAAACTTTATTTCTGCAGGAACATTAGGAGTAAAATAGATCTTTGGCAGCAATGCAAAACTAATTGATAGTGAATTGTCAATCTGTTCATTCACTTTGGGCAGCTAGCATGTTCTGATCTCACCCCCATTAATTTTTACACTTGGTATTTCAGAGTTCTTTGACAATCTGATCAGTAATAAATTGATGTAAACAAAATCCTCCAGCCTTATTTTTCTTTTTTTCCCAAAATAAATTCCACTGCTCCTAATCATAAACCTTGATAATGGAGGGGCGGCATGTGGCACACTGGGACTGCGGCACTGAGAACCCGGGTTCGATTCCCGGCCCCTGGTCACTGCCTGCGTGGAGTTTTCACATTCTCCCCGTGTCTGCATGGTTTCACCCCCACATCCCAAAGGTGTGCAGGTTAGATAGATTGGCCACTTTAAATTGCCCCATAATCGGAGAAAAAATAATTGGGTACTCTAAAGTATGTAGAAGGCTGATATAGACAGATTTTTAATTAGTAAAGGAATCGAGGGTTATGGCGATAAGGCGGGAAAGTGGAGTTAAGGATTATCCCATCAGTTCAGCCATGATCTCATTAAATGGCAGAGCAAACTCAATAGACTGAATGGCCTCCTTCTGTTCCTATATCTTAGTCTTATAAGTATAAAATAGTTAGCAATAAATCAAAGAAGAAATTCAGGGGAAACTTTGTTTCCCAAAGAATGGTTTGAATGTAGAATTTTCTGCCACATGGAGTATTGGGGCTAATAGTACCGACGTACTTAAGGGGAAGGTAGGCAAATTTATGAGGGAGAAATTAAGAGAAAAATATGTTGTTGACATGAGTTTATGATGTGGAGATGCCAGCATTAGACTGGGGTGAGCACAGTGGGAAGTCTTACAACACCAGGTTAAAGTCCAACAGGTTTGTTTCAAACACTAGCTTTCGGAGCACTTCGGGCGATTCTGCGCGTCGTGAAGGCTGCCTTGGAGAACGCTTACCCGGAGATCAGAGGCTGAATGCCCCTGACTGCTGAAGTGTTCCCCAACTGGAAGGGAACATTCCTGCCTGGTGATTGTTGCACGATGTCCGTTCATTCGTTGTCGCAGCGTCTGCATGGTGTCGCCAATGTACCACTCTTCGGGACATCCTTTCCTGCAGCATATGAGGTAGACAACGTTGGACGAGTCGCACGAGTATGTACCGCGTATCTGGTGGGTAGTGTTCTCACGTGTAATGGTGGTATCCATGTCGATGATCTGGCACGTCTTGCAGAGATTCACCTGAGGAAGGAGCAGTGCTCCGAAAGCTAGTGTTTGAAACAAACCTGGTGGGCTGTGACATGCGTTTAAGCAAGGATGTTTGTATTGAGTATAAACACCAGCATAAATCTATTGAGCTAAATTATGTCAATTCTTTGTAAAATAACACTTGTCCCACATGGTCTCATCAACCAAGTAATCTAAGTTCACCTGCAACCGATTAACTCATCCATCAAGAATTATAGAAATTATGTTTATCCATCTTCTGGATCAATAACAAAACTAATGAACAGTAATGGATCCAGAGGATTGTGCCCAGAAGCACATCAGAGGTCATTAATAATAAATCTCTGCATATGATGTCCATCCGTACAGCATTAAGTTTTCATTAACTTTGTGAGATGTGATTATTTCAATCTCATTCTTACCAACTCCCACACAGATCCTGCCTGCATAGCGGATGGATTTTGCTGATCAGTCTGAAGGAAGCACATTGGGAGATTCGTTTTGCAGAAGTGAGAATGGGCAAATGGAGATCCTCAATGAGAAACAGCAAGTGACAGTGGGGACAATGGATGGAACGGACCTCCTCGGGAGGCCAGCCTTAAAAGTAGCAGAGCACAAGATATTATTGGTATCATTGCCAGACTTAACAAGGAGCTTTCAACACATGGTGGCAGTGCGCGACAGTCCATAGGCCCATAACTATTCACATGCACAACACGGAAAAGCTGCAATCAACATTGGATCAAGTGGCAGCCCAAGAAACATCCCGTGGCAGAGACCAAAATCCCAGATTTTATCTACAGCCATAATGCCGTTTGGGCTATTGTCACTTCCTTCTTTGACAGAGTTTCATAGGGGTTTCAATAATGTATTACATTAGGTACAGGAGTTGGCCATCCTGCCCCTCGGGCCTATTCAGACATTAAATCAGATCATGGCTGCTGTAATATGCCTTTAAGGGCCATCAGCATGACATCACTAGAAGGGAAATGTGTCAGGTGATCCAGTCTTAGTTTCACATTTGTTTTGAGCAGAGCACACAAACACAGCTCTGATGTCTGCAAACGTTGTACCTGTGCATATCTGTTTTCATGTGCCTAGTCTTAATAAATGAACCCATAATGTGTTTACCCGATCCCTTACGAGCAATTGGTCCTTTGTGACTTTTATAATAATGTGACAATGGCTGATATGTACCGCAACACTATTTGCCCACCTTTGCAGCATATGACTTGAAATGCTCACCCAAATGATACTTATTTATTTCAGTTTTGACAGCTGTCTCTCAGCATGACATTTGTGGAGAGAGGTATAGACTTCTACAAGAATTTAGTGCAAAATTCTTCTCCCAGATTTTTCTCCAGAATTGTTTGTCTTTAAATGTAAGATTTGCCTAAATTTGTTTCATTAACTTGAAGCTTTTTGTAACTGGATGGGTCAAGACGTGACATCAGAGAACAAGCGCCACCCTCACACTGTGCATTGCAGTGAATCAGACATCACAACAGCTTTGTTAACTGGACAAATTCAAGGCAGGGGTAGCCATAACTAAATTAAATGATGGCAAGGAAGCTGAACTGACTGACTACAATGCTGATCTATCTAGAAGCGAAAGTGATCAAATAGAACATCTGAAGAGGTTTACTTTGTGAAGGGAAAAATAAACAACGAAAACGTATGCAACAGATCAGACGGAAGGCAATGGCCAATGAACGTTTTTTTTTAAACCTGTTTAAGTTATACAAATATTTATGAAACTCATAATGAGATTGTGAATAGTTTGACAGAGGCAACAATACTGATGGAGAGTAGGATAAAATGGTTAAATTTGTTGTCAGAAGGAGATTTTCTATTGTACGACTCACACATACTCCAGGTGTAGAATCATGTTATTAATGCTCACAGAGACCCTAACTCAGGTTCTTTACTAACTGCCTGCTGCAAGTCATTGAGTTTGGTGAGCACCTCATTCTGAAATTGTTGGAAAAGCCCCTGTCTCCAATTTCACTAATAGTGAAACAGGAATTAAAAGTGAGGGAAATGGAGCTGAACTGGGGCGGAATTCTCCGACCCCCGGGGGCCGGCGTCAATCTCGCCCCCGTCGTGTCCCGAATTCTCTACCACCCGGGAATCGGTGGGGGGTGGGAATCACGCAGCGCCGGTTGGCGGGCCCCCCGCGGCGATTCGCCGGCCTGCGATGGGCCAAAGTCCCGCCGCTGACAGGCCTTTCCTGCCGGCATGGATTAAACCACCTCTGGTGTTGGCGGGATTGGCGGCACGGGAGGGCGCAGGGTCCTGGGGGGGGGGGTCCAGGGTGATCTGGCCCCAGGGGTGCCCCCACGGTGGCCTGCTCCGCGATCGGCGGGCGGGCCTGTACCGTGGGGGCACTCCTTTTTCTTCCACCTTCACCATGGTCTCCACCATGGCGGAGGCGGAAGAGACCCCCTCCCCTGCGCATGCGCCAGGATGACGTCAGCAGCCGCGTGACGCTCCCGTGCATGCGCGGACCTCCGCCGGCAGGCGAAGGCCTTTCGGCCCCAGCTGGCGGGGCGCCAAAGGCCGTTCGCGCCAACCGGCGGAGCGGGAACCACTCCGGCACGGGCCTACCCCCTAAAGGTGCGGAGAATTCTGCACCTTTGGGGAGACCTGACGCAGGAGTGGTTCACGCCACTCCGTCCCGCCGGGACCCACCCGCCCCGCCAGGTCAGGGAGAATCCCAGCCCTGATTTTACTGTTTTTTTACTCATTCACAGGATGTGGGAATTACTGCCTGTACCAGCATCTGCTGTCCCATCCCTAATTCCCCTTGGGAAGGCTATGGTGATCTGCCTTCTTGAACACCGCAGTACATGTGACGTAAGTGCACCCACTGTTTTTAGAAAGGGAATTCCAGGATTTAGACCCCTGTGACAGTGGAGGAATGATGATATAGCTCCAAGTCAGGATGGTGTGTGACTTGAAGGGGAACTTCCAAGTGCTGGTGAACTCTGCATGCATCTGCTGCCCTTGTTCTAGAGGTCACAAGTCTGGGAAGTGCTGTCTAAGGAACCTTGGTGCGTTTCTGCTGTGTATCTTGTGGATGATACACTCTGACATCACTGTGCATTAGTGATGAAGGGAGTGAATGTTGATGGATGAAGTGACAGTAATAGGCTGCGTTGTCCTGGATGGTGTTGAGCTAATTTCTTGTTTGTGGAGTTCCACTCATTCAGATAAGTGGACAGCTAACCATCACACGCCTATCATAATAATAATAATCTTTATTATTGTCACAAGTAGGCTTACATTAACACTGCAATGAAGTTACTGTGAAGTCGCCACACTCCGGTGCTTGTTGGGGTACACAGACCTGACTTGTATCTTGTAAATGTTGGACAGGATTTGTGAAGGCAAGAGTTAAGTTCTGCGCTGCAGAATTATCAGCCTCTAACCTGCTCTTGAAGCCACAGTTTGTATATATATGCCAGATCCAGTTCAGTTTCCGGCTAATAGAGACACCAGATAGAGAATGGGAAATTCAGTGACGGTAATGCCATTTAATGCAAAATGGGAATATTTCAATTCTCTCTTGTTGGAGATGATCATTGCCTGGCACTTTGTGGCATGAATGTTGCTTGTCACTTATCAGGTCAAGCCTGAATGTTGTTCAGGTCTTGCAGCGTATAGATACGGACTGCTTCAGTATCTGAGAAGTCATAAATGGTGCTGAATATTGTGCTTCTGACCTAATGATGGAAGGAAGGTCATTGATGAAACAGCTGAAGATGGTTGGGCCAAGGACACTACACTGAAGAACTCCTGCAGCAATGTCCTGAGTATGAGATGATTGAACACCGACAAATTCAGCCAGCTACCTGTGGGCTGTGTAGAACTCCAACCAACTCCAACCCGATTGCGTTTTGACTTCAATTTTGCTCAGGCTCCTTGATACCACACTCAGTCAAATTTTGCCTTGATATTATGTGTAACCACTCCCACCTTACCTCCTGAGTTCAGCTTCCTTGCTCATGTTTGGACTACGGCCGTAATGAGATCAGGAGATATATCCAATTCCTTCTTGAAATTACACAATGTTTTGGCCTCAACTACTTTCTGTGGTAGTAAATTCCACAGATTCACCATTCTCTGGGTGAAGGAATTTCTCCTCACCTCAGTCCTAAAAGTTTACCCCTTATCCTCAAATTGAAATACCCCATCATCAGGAACATTCTTTCTTAATCTACCATGTCCAATTCTGTTAGACAGGATCCTGTTGGAATGAGGGGATTGCTCTCTGAGGAAAGGTTGCACGCGTTGTGCCTGTATCCATTGGAGTTTGGAAGAATGAGAGGCGATCTTATTGAATCCTATAAGAACTTAAGGGGAGCTGATAGAGGGATGTTGATAGCATGTTTCCCCATGTGGGAGAAAATAGAACTGGGGAACATAATTTAAAGAAAATTTAAGATGGAGATGAGGAGATTTTTTTTTTCTTTCAGAGGATCATGAGTCTGTTGAGTTCTCTTCCCAAGACAGTGGTGGGGGCAGAATGAAAACTAAGTTAGATAGATTCTTGATTGACAAGGGATTCAGATCCAAACCCGATTCAAAGGGTATATAACATGTCGGACTAAAGTGGAGTTCAGGCCACAATCAGATCAGTCATGATCTTATTGAATGGCAGATCAGGCTTCAGGAGCTCAACGTCCAGCCCATGCTCCTAAGAGTACATTCTGTGCCCTTGCCACCCTCAGTGCTTCTTCCAATTAGTTTTTAGTGTGGAGGTGTATCAATTCATTCCCAAAGCTGTCAGGTATGACTTCCATGTGTGTTACTAAGTCAGGCTGTTGCTTCATTAATCTGTGCGACAGCTCTCCCAAGCACAAGCTCCCAGATGTTAGTAAAAACTTTGCAGGGTCAACGGGGCTGGGTTAGCCATTGTTGTTTTCACTTTCTAGGCCAATTGGTCTGTCTGGTTTCATTTCTTTTAGACTTCATAGATATTGACATTACTGAGTGGATTGCTCTGCCATTTCAGAGACATAGGGTGGGATTCTCCGACCCTCCGCGACGGAGTCATGCCCAGTGCGAGGGCGGAGAATAGCCGTTCACGCCAGAAATCCGGGGCAACAGCGCTTCCGCGATTCTCCATGGATCCGCCAGTTGCGAGCGAGCGTGCGCGGTCAAAGCGGCGCCGGTCGGGGGCCGTTGTAACACACCCGCGCGCCGCTTCCCCACGGTCGACCGGCCGAACTCCCGCCGCCGTGGTTTACATCTGGTACCACCCGGCAGGAGGTTGGACCCACGGCTGCGGTGGCGGTCCTGGTAGGGAGCGGGGGGTATCTGACTCCAGGTGGGGGCCTCAGCAATGGTCAGGCCCATGATCGGGGGCCACCGATTGGCGGGCCATCGCGATCTGTGGTGGACCTACCTTACTCCGCGCAGGCCCGCTGTGTGACTCCGCCATGTCAGCGGCGCCTGCGCCGAAGTGGGCTGCTGCGTGCATGCGGGGACCCGCTTGTGGCCGCCGTGCGCAAGCACGGCCGTGCGGTCTGGACAGCAGGGCCTGGCCGGCAACCAGAACTGCGGGACGCATGCCGGGGCTCTGCTAGCCCCCTGAAAAAGGGAGAATCACCCCGGACTTTCGAGGAAAAAATCCGGAATGATTCTCGCCCTTTTCCCCAAAAAGGAGAACCTGCCCATTAAGAGTCATCCATGCTGTGGGTCTGGAGTCACAGGAGAGTTCCTTCCGCAGAAGATAATAGTGAACCAGATGGGCTTCTATGACAATCGATACAATGACGTTTAACTTTTATTTTCAGATTCATTAATTGAATTGAAATTACGTGGTGCGATTTGAACTCATGCCCCCAGAGCATTAATCTGGGCCTCTGAATTACTGATCCAATAACATTACCACTACACCACTGATTCCCCAGACCACAAACTCCCTAACTTGCTGGTGTATCCAGGAACGAATGTTGATGTGAATATCTGAGCAACTTTGCTTTGTGAAGGGAGCATTGACATTTGAACCATCACTGATAAACTAACCTTGCAATAGCAGGTTTGTTGTTGCCTGCAGTTCCAGTTTACATTATTCTTGGTGCAAGTCAAAATGGGTAATTGTCTATTCCACTGTAGTGACCAGGCAGATATAAAGGCTTAAATCCTGGAAACAGAAACCTGACCAGTGATAGAGCCTAGTTTTATTCATATAGGGGCTAGTTGAATGCATTTAGTTAATAGGCAAAATATTAAAACTGTCTTGACTGTGGGAACCCAGTCATTCTCTCATAGAATGAATTAACCATGTATTCCACTGTATTCAGTATTGAGAATAGATTGGACTCGGTGTAATCAACTAATCAAATCTAGTTAGGTCTCCACCATGCTATGAACACAGCAAAGTGTGAGAAAACATAGAATCATAGAATTTACAGTGCAGAAGGAGGCCATTCAGCCCATCAAGTCCGGCTCTTGGAAAGAGCACACTACCCAAGCCCACACCCTCACCCTATCCCCATAACCCAATAACCCCACCCGGTAACTGAGAGCAATTTTTGACACTAAGGGCAATTTAACATGGCCAATCCACCTAACCTGCACATCTTTGGACTGTGGGAGGAAACCGGAGTACCCGGAGGAAACCCACGCAGACATGGGGAGAATGTGCAGACTCCGCACAGACAGTGACCCAAGCCGGGAATCGAACCTGGGACCCTGAAGCTGTGAAGCAATTGTGCTACATACTATGCTACCGTGCTGCCCTAAACATATCCAGAAGTTTTCCTAAGACTGCGTATGCAGCCACCAAGCTAGTTTTGATAGGCACCGCAAGTAATAAGAACAAAGAACAAAGAAAAGTACAGCACAGGAACAGGCCCTTCGGCCCTCCAAGCCCGTGCCGACCATGCTGCCTGACTAAACTACAATCTTCTACACTTCCTGGGTCCATATCCCTCTATTCCCATCCTATTCATGTATTTGTCAAAATGCCCCTTAAATGTCACTATCGTCCCTGCTTCCACCACCTCCTCCAGCAGCGAGTTCCAGGCACCTACTACTCTCTGTGTAAAAATCTTGCCTCATACATCTACTCTAAACCTTGCCCCTCGCACATTAAACCTATGCCCACTAGTAATTGACCCCTCTACCCTGGGGAAAAGCCTCTGATTATCCACTCTGTCTATGCCCCTCATAATTTTGTAGACCTATATCAGGTCGCCCCTCAACCTCTGTTGTTCCAGTGAGAACAGACCGAGTTTATTCAACCGCTCCTCATAGCTAATGCTCTCCATACCAGGCAACATCCTGGTAAATCTCTTTTGCACCCTCTCTAAAGCCTCCACATCCTTCTGGTAGTGTGGTGACCAGAATTGAACACTATACTCCAAGTGTGGCCGAACTAAAGTTCTATACAGCTGCAACGTGACTTGCCAATTCTTATTTTCAATGCCCCAGCCAATGAAGGCAAGCATGCCGTATGCCTTCTTGACTACCTTCTCCAGCTGTGTTGCCCCTTTCAGTGACCTATGGACCTATACACCTAGATCTCTTTGACTTTCAATACTCTTGAGGGTTCTACCATTCACTGTATATTCTCTACCTGCATTAGACCTTCCAAAATGCATTACATCACATTTGTCTGGATTAAACTCCATCTGCCATCTCTCCGCCCAAGTTTCCAAACAATCTAAATCCTGCTGTATCCTCTGACAGTCCTCATCGCTATCCTCCATTCCACCAACCTTTGTGTCGTCTGCAAAATCAGACCAGTTACATTTTCCTCCAAACCATTTATATATACTACGAACAGCAAAGGTTCCAGCACTGATCCCTGCGGAACACCACTAGTCACAGCCCTCCTATTAGAAAAGCACCCTTCCATTGCTGCTCTCTGCCTTCTATGACCTAGCCAGCTCACCCCTGATCCCGTGTGACTTCACCTTTTGTACCAGTCTACCATGAGGGACCTTGTCAAGGTCTTACTGAAGTCCATATAGACAACATCCACTGCCCTACCTGCATCAATCATCTTTGTGACCTCTTCGAAAAACTCTATCAAGTTAGTGTCCAAGTTAATGTCCAATGTTTGATTAACATGTTATCCTGTAAGTAACGGACATTCATTTGAACAATCCAGGTCTCAGCTGAGAATTAGAAGCCAATGAATGTAAATGGGGGGTTAAACCAGAGATAAGAATTCCCTTAAAAGTAAGATCTCGTGGTTGAGGTCCTTTGTTCCTGAATCCTTCAATCATCTATCCGTTTGTCTGTACAGTGATTTCTTTTGTGCTTATGCGTTTTGCCATGACATGACTTTTTTAATGTATTGTTTGATATTTTGTTTGTAAGTTGCATTCAGTTCTTAATCTAGTGTATTCCAGTGAGTAACAAACAATTAAGTTGTATCTTTGACACCTCCCACCAACCAGATTACTGATACTTATTAGAAGAGAAAGATAAGACACCAACAGTCAGTTTCCACATAACGGCTGTTCTAATCAGCTTGTCCTAGACCTTGGGATTGTCGTGGAATCATAGAAACGCTACAGGGCAGAATAAGGCCATTCGGCCCATCAAGTAAGTACTGACTCTCTGAAAGAGCACCCTCACTCGGTCCACCTTCACCCTATTCACGTAACCTCACCTAACCTAAGGGACATTAAGGGGTAACTTAGCAAGGCCAATCCACTTAACCTGCACATCTTTTGACTGTGGAAGCAACCAGAGGAAACCAACGCTGACACAGGGAGTTTATTATGAGTGTTGCTCACATAATCAAGACGGTTGTCAGCCCAAAGCCCATGCAAACACTTTGTTCACATCACTATACATCACATGAAGCATAACCAGCAGGAATGGATTCTCTTATACATAACCTCCTCCCCCTTTACTTCATTAGTGCAACAACAATAATTAATAACATTTATACAACTTATCCACTTGTGCATTATTTCTATACATATACACAATTCAATAAGACAGTATCTGTGGTGGACATCCATTCCTTTGTGGGAGAATCCAGCATTCTGGAACTTGGCTCCTTGTGATCTTGTGTCCTCATTCCTTTCTGCTGATGGTTCTTTTTTGATAATTATTCCAGCATCTGTCAGTACAGGTAGTAGAAAGTCCCCAGAAACAGAATCTGAACTTGTCATTCCAAAGTATTGCACCCTCGATTTTCCAAGGGAAGAACCTCTTGAAAAGTTTCTGCAAACACATTTTGTGAAGCAAGTTGCTAATCAACATGATGTCGCCAAATTCTGGAGTGAGGTGAAAACCCGGAGCTTCTAGTTCAGAAGCAGGGACTGTATCCGAGGCAACACAAGACCTCCAATTGTGGAGAGATCAAAGTCTTAGGTAGCCTTAGTACAGCAATTTGCCCTTGAGTATCTTGTCATTCCAACAAATAATTACATTTATAATGTCCCTTTAATTGTTACAAGGTGTTTTCAAATAGTAGTATCAAATGAAATCTGATACCGAGCCACGTGAGAAAATGGCCTTGATTTACCTGTCAAAACAGTGGTGAAGCTAACAGCATTTTCCATTATTTATGTGTAGTTTCAAGCGAGAGACAGATAGATGCACAACTAAACTCAAAAATCCATGGCCAGGATTCTCTGTCGGCCGACGCCAGAATTGGGAAAAGCGATTGGGCGGGGTATCAGTTCCGATGCTGAAATTGTGGCGGGCGCCAATTTCACACCTAATTGCAATTCTTCATCGCCTCGAAAGCAGCGTCAATGCATTCCAGAATGCACGTATCCTTGCCGTATCATTAGTGGGCCTGCCCCAGTATTCTCCAGGACCTCTTCATCCAGTGGCCAAATTCCCAATGGTGAGGTTCATTTGTGCTTTTGAAAATCGTGAAACAGACGTCTTAGCCGCTGAGGGAGAGAGGGTACAGAAAGTGTCCAACAGCACCATAGTTTGTTGATGGTTGTGCCACTGGCTGGGGGGTTTCTGTCAGGGCCAGTGGAAGTGGTGGGAGGGTGGGTGGCCAGGAGGTGGGCTGTGGGGTCAGGGTGGACAGGCACAGAACACCATTGCCGCAGCCTGCAAGGCAGCCTTGCAGCTGTGCCCGCCGCTGCCTGCCCACTGTGAACCTAGGACCATGGGTCGAATGAGTGTCCTTCCCAAGCCACCCTCTTAGGTGCCCTTTGGCCCCAGCTGACCCATCAGCTGTATTGGCGCGCTCCAGCGCAGCCAGTGCCACCTTGTTGGCTGGGATGAGTGTGTGTGGGGAGTGGCGTGTATATATGCGGCTGCAGCTTGGCAGTCTCCCGAGTGTCAATCACGGACCTGGCGATTAGCGCACCATTTCTCATTGGAATCGATTGTGTTCCATGTGGCCCCGGTGCTAGCCCCTCCTCAGTTACTGAATCGGTCCAGGTGGGAAGCCAGTTTTGCTGTTGTGGAAGTCCACAAATCCTGCCCCGGCGTCAACACTTAGTCTCAGAAACAGAAAAAGCTTCTAAAGCAGTTTTACATTCCTGCCATTCTGCAATATATGTTAATTACTGCGAACAAACCTTTCCAACAATGAACATTTTTCATTTGGATTATCATTGCTAATTGCTGGAGATTCAAAAATGTCTAATTTAACATCAAAACAACTTCCTCTCTTTTTCTTCTCTCTTGATCCAATATTTCTTTTCATCCCTTCATTTATCTTCCAATACCTGTTTTGACATTAAATTCATCCACTCTAATTTAAATCTCGTTCTCAGTCCTTGCACTGTTAATTTCATATCTGATTGGCCAAGGAAATGAACAAGTGCTGGTTGAGTCCCTGTGTTCTTTGTTAAACCACGATGAGCTCGCACTTTCTGCAACGCCTCACACCGACAGCTTAGAAACCTGGATGTGCAAGGAGAAATATTGTTCATGACCATTCGATTCGCCGACATAGTAAATTTTGCCCCAGTCGTATTTCTACTGATTATGTGCTGCCACCTACTGTTAAATAACAGATGTGCTGCTGTTCATTCAACTTAATATTGGTATCCCCAAATCCATTGACAAATGCTGCTATTAACATTCTTTGGGGACTAAATTAAATAGCCCCTGAAAGTTGATGCAGAGATTCTGATGCACGATTAACTCACATCAGTTGACTAAAATGCTTCCTGCTGTTTTCAATGACTTCAGCACCCAACCAGAGTGAACAAATTACCTAGATATCTGAGCAACGGGCCTATATTGTGAGTGGCGAGCACCAGTTAAAGCAAGCCTGCACCACTTACAGGCAGTCTGTACTCTTCAACTGGAGTTTTATTGTGGTTGGAGCTAGTGCTGGCTGTCCTTTGAGTGCTGATTCTGACCTTGGTATAGATAGACAAATGGTACAACAGGGCAGACTATGGGATCTAAGGGGTTTGGACTCTACACTGGGAGCTTGCTGGGGATACTGGAAAAATTCTACATCCAGAGGAGGGCCCTCCAGATACACAATCAGAAGGCAGTGCGACCAGATAGCAATGGAAATCCCAAGGACGTAGCTGTTGAGGTCAGTGAATGCAAGATCAAATGCCAGATACAACTAATTACACCACTAGCCTCAGTCATTGCACCATACCCTCGCTACGCAACTACCAACCAAGCCTATCAACAGACTTAACTTTCATATGCTTCATCTCACCCTCACACACGTAGCACTGCTGCAAGCCTCACACACATTTGAAAGGTTAGGCACACAATCAGCTACTCCACCATGATAGCTATGTCGGCCAAACAGATGGCACAAGGCTCACTGCCCATTCCTCCCCTTCCATGCAGGACAAGATGCCCCAGAGCAGGAGGCTAACCGGAAGGGAAAACGGGCGTGTCTGCATGTACAGACCTAGGCCGAAGAAACAAAATTGGCATTAAGTGGAAGACCATTTCTGAGGCTGTAGTGATCATAGATGAAGAAATCCTTACACCCAATCCTGCTCTTCACATCCCACTTGTCAATCACACCCCAATCTCTTCTGATTTACAAGTTTATTTCTATTCATTCTTGGTGTGTGGGCATTGTTAGCAATGCCAGCATTTCTTGCCAGTCGCTAATTGTCCTTGGTTGTGAGTGACCTACAACTGAATGGTTTGCTGGCAATTTCAGAGTGCAGTTAAGACTCAAAAACATTGGCTTGGGCCTGGAATCGCATGTCGGCCAGATCATAGAACAGAGAACATACAGTGCAGAAGGACAGCATTCAGCCCATCAAGTCTGCACTGACCCACTTAAGCCTCAGTTCCACCCTATCCCCATAACCCAATAACCCCTCCTACCCTTTTTGGTCACTAAGGGCAATTTATCATAGCCAATCCACCTAACCTGCACGTCTTTGGACTGTGGGAGGAAACCGGAGCTCCCGGAGGAAACCCACGCAGACACGGGGAGAACGTGTAGACTCCGCACAGACAGTGACCCAGCGGGGAATCGAACCTGGGACCTGGCATGGTGAAGCCACAGTGCTATCCGCTTGTACTACCGTGCTGCCCTGAAATAAGAATGGTAGATTTCTTCCCTGAAGGACACCAGTGAAGTAGCTGGGATTTTTTAGCTTCATGATGATTATTATTGAGGTGCTGTAGATTGTTTTATTCGTTCATGGGCGTCGTGGGCGTCACAGGCTCTGCCAGTATTTATTGCCCATCCCTAAATGCCCTTGAGGGGGCAGTTAAGAGTCAACCACATTGCTGTGGGTCGTGAGTCACATGTAGGCCAGAGCAGGTAAGGACAGCAGATGTCCTTCTCTGAAGAAAGATGGTGTGACCATCCTTCTTTTAATGTCCCTAAAACCCTCACCACAACCTTATCCTTGTGCCTTTCTCATTTCAGATACCCAAGCGGAGCAAGCTGTCCCAACAATGGAGAAACAACAACAAGAAGGAACACTGGCATTCACTCTCACACTCGCAGTCGCCAAACCAGATACAGCCACTGTACTTAATTTCGAAGATTGCGTAGTGGCAGCTTCTCCACGTGGGTTACTGAGCACAATTGGTTTGCAGCCAGGGGAAGGGGCATGTATAGTGCCAGTGCCAGCTCTCCAGTTCTGCAGCAAGAGGATTCAGACGGATCAGCACAATGATGCATTATGAAGCTTGCCAGGAATTTGTATTCAATGTCAAGGAGCATGAAGGAGTCCAGAAGAAAACTTGGCACTGTGCATTTATGCAGAGCCTGGAACCCTTCCTTTCCTGCCTGGGAATGGGCAAAGCTGTCAAGGTCATTCTCTATAGCCAGCAGAATTCCACCAACCACCAGCCATGCTGCATCTACTGGGGTAACAGTCAAGCAGGCAAAAGCACACATGGTCTCAGAGAATGTATATGCAGTCTCATATGAAGTCAGGCAGCACCCAGCGAGTCATGTGAGGACCCCCACCACTGTCATCTGTTTCAATGGATGCTTGGATTTTAGAGTTTTTGTTCAACAACTGGATGGCATGCATCGTACCAGACTAACAAACAAAAGAAAGAAAGAGAAAGAAGATGCCAACTCTTCGACTGGCAAGTTGGATCATCAGGACCGTGGGCACTGGACTGAAAGATGACTATGGCTGGCTAATAATACATGCAAGATTGGGTAGGGAGTCGGGATTGAAGGCGCTAGCGACAGCACCACTCCCGACGGCCCCGGGGAGATACTCAGGGAGTCCGGTGGTAATAGCTTTGTTGAGAATTTGGAGGCAGTTTTGACAGCACTTCGGGTTGGGGCAGAGTCAAGGGAAATGCCGATTCAGGGGGAACCATAGATTTGAGCCAGGGAAGAGGCCTTCCCAATTCTCTGCCTCCACCAGAAGGGAATTCCCGACGGTGAGGTTTACTTATGCTTCAAAAATCGTGAAAAGGGTGCCATGGTTGCTGAGGGAGAGAGAGGGGGTACAGGAAGTATTCAATATTGCCACACTGTGTTGGCAGTTGTGACGCTGGGCAGGGGGCTTCTGCCAGGGTTAGGATGAATAACGGGGGGTCGCCAGGAGGTGGGCTGTGGGGCCTGGGTGGACGGGCATGGAACGCCATTGCCGCAGCCTGCAAGGCTGCCATGCAACTGCGCATGCCACCCGACTGCCTACAGTGAACGTAGTGCCACAGGTCTTATGGGTGTCCCCCAGGTCACACCGCTAGGTGCCCTCTGGTCCCAGCCAAACCATTAGTGGGATGGGCACCAGCGCAACCAGTGCCACCTTGTTGGCTGGGATAAGTGTGTGTGGGGAGTGTGATGTGTATATGGGGCTGTAGCTTGTCAGCCTCCCTAGTGTCAATCACAGACCCGGCGAATCCTGCACGATTTCCCATTGGAATAAATTGTGTTCCACGTGGCGCTGGTGTTAGCCCCTCAACGGTCACTGAATCAGTCCAGGTGTGGCGCCGGTTTTGATGTGGTAGACGTCCGTGAATCTTGCCCCGATGTCAACATTTAGTCTCAAGAATGGAGAATCCCACCCATTACATTTAATTCCCACATCTAAATCATTAATATATATTGTGAATAGCTGGGGTCCTAGCACTGACCCCTGCAATACCCCACTAGTCACTGTCTGTCAGTTGGAGAAAGATCAGGGGCTGGATTCTCCATCGGCGGGATCCTCCATTTCGCCGGCAGTGCATTCACGCCTGCAGATTTCCTGATGGCGTGGGGGTGCTCACAATTGGATACCCGCAAGGAGTCAGCTGCCGGGTTGAAGAATCACCCTACCGGCGGGGTCGCACCTGAAAACAGGTGCAGCCTGACAGAGAATCCCGCCCCAGTTTTTTCATACTCTTTGTTTCCTGTCAATCAGAGTTCTATCCATCTCCATACCCTACCCCTAATCCTGTCCCTAATATCTTATGTGCAACTTTGTCGAAAGCCTTCTGAAAGCCCAAATAAACCACATCCATTGGCTTCCCCTCATCAACTCTATTGGTGCAATCCTCAAAGAATTCCTCTAGATTTGTCAAGCACGATTTCTCTTTCATAAATCCATACTAACTCTGTCCGATCCTGCCATTGTTTTTCAACTGTTTTGCTATTAAACCTTCCAGAATGGACTCTAGCATTTTCTCCACTTGGGTGGCACGGTGGCGCAGTGGTTAGCACTGCTGCCCATGGCACTGAGGACCCGGTTGCAATCCCGGCCGCGGGTCACTGTCTTGTGTGGAGTTTGCACATTCTCCCCGTTCTGGATGGGTTAAAGAACTGTAGTTGTGAGGATAGATCGGAGGAGTTGGGACTGATTTCCTTGGAGAAAAGAAGCTGAGAGGCCTGATAGAAGTATTCAAGATCCTGAGGTGTATGGAGAGGGTAAATTGCAAGAAGCTGTTCCTACTCAAGAGGGCATCAAGAACTAGAGGGCACAGATTCAAAATAATGGACGAAAGAAGTAGAAGTGATGTGAGGAAACATTTTCAGTGGGTGGTTGGAGTCTGGAACAAACATGCTGAAAGGCTGGTGGAGGTAGACTCGATCAAGATATTCAAAAAGGAATTGAATTGCTATCTGAAAAGAAAGAATGTGCAAGGTCACAGGGATAAGGCAGGGAAGTGGCACTAGCTCTAATGTTCTATTGAGATGCTCTACCCAGAAGCACAAAAGGACTTAGGAGTCTTTGTTCAAGATTCTCTTCAGGTTAACGTGCAGGTTCAGTCGGCAGTTAGGAAGGCAAATGCAATTTTAGCATTCGTGATGAGAGGGCTAGAATACAAGAGCAGGGATGTAGTTCTGAGGCTAAGGCTGGGGGCCGACCAAATCACTGAGTGTCTTTAAGTTCTTGATTAATAAGGGGATCAATGGGTATGGGAAGAAGGCAGGAGAATGGGGATGAGAAACATATCAGCCATGATTGAATGGTGGAGCAGACTCGATGGGCCGAGCGACCTAATTCTGCTCTATGATCTTATGGTTTTCAGCAAGCCAGTGCAGACTCAATGGGCTGAATGTCCTACTTGTGCACAGTAAAGATTCTGTGATTCTGCGATATAACTGCAAGCCTTTTTTCACTTTGCAAAGAAAAGCAGGTGCCCTCCCAGGTAATTCTCTCAACTAACATCAGCAAAACAGATTAATTGATGTGCACTCTCATTTTCTGCTTTTTTGGGGTGTTGCCGGGGGAGGATGGTTACCCAAATACTTCCGGTCTACAAAATAGAAACTGATTATGTACCATGAAATGTTTCTATATGATTAACCATGATATATACGCAACTATTATTTCTTTATTATTTTAGTTTACAATGACATTATCAAGTTCACAACAGAATCTGCTATCTTCTTTTTAAGTACAATTGCCATTAAAATGAAAAACTTTATTGGTAAATCGTTGCTTTATTGCCCAGTAATTGCATCCTGTTGCTGCATTTCGCTAATTCTCAAGACAGTTATCAATCCAATGCAAGACCTATCAGTGTAATGTCAAAAAGCAATTCTTATATTAAGCCAATTACACGCTGGCCTGCCAAACAGATGTTTCATTTGTTCTGCACTCAGAATGGCCAGGTCTACGAGTCAGTTTTGTTGCAGTTAAATGTTCGCTAAATGGGAATTTGCGTGGTGAAATTAATTTTTATGTGGAATTAGAAATCAACCATGAATAGAATATGTTTAAACGCATTGCAAACCCATCCAGCTGCACAGGAACTAGTCACAAATTCATATTTAAAGATGCGAGGAGGGCAAGAAAAGCCCTCTGGCCTGATCCCATTCAGACAATGGTTTAATCCTTTCCACCAGTCACCCATCCATCCACTCGCCACACTAACTCCTGGGAAAGTTGGGGAAAAGCAAAACAAGGAGAGACAACCCCAAGTCCAATTGAGGATTAACTCTTGACAAATTCTCCGCAACTCCCCAAGGCAAATCGGTGAACTATGGAGATGGTGGTGTATCATAACTCCTCATAACTACAGCTAGATATCTTATCTGACTGAGAATGTCCCCTTCACTCAGGAAATCAGCAATTTTCTTTTTAAAGGAGTTATGCCAATTCCTTTCCCATTGCATAGTTTCGCTGTTTCATAGAGCAAATATTTTCCCTCAAAAGAGATATAGATATAGATATAGAATTTACAGTGCAGAAGGAGGCCATTCGGCCCATCGAGTCTGCACTGGCTACTGGAAAGAGCACCCTACCCAAGGTTAACACTTCCACCCTATCCCCATAACCCAGTAACCCCACCCAACACTAAGGGCAATTTTGGACACTAAGGGCAATTTATCATGGCCAATCCACCTAACCTGCACATCTTTGGACTGTGGGAGGAAACCGGAGCACCCGGAGGAAACCCACGCACACACGGGGAGGATGTGCAGACTCAGCACAGAGAGTGACCCAAGCCGGAATCGAACCTGGGACCCTGGAGGTGTGAAGCGATTGTGCTATCCACAATGCTACCATGCTGCCCTATCTGTCATCTACCCTAACTCTTTACTGAACTTTACATGTAGTAAATAATTTACCAGCCTCATCGTGCCCGACTTAGCCTCTCACAAGATTCCTGAAGTATCGCAAGATTTATTCTTCAAATATGAATGTGGCGGATTTGTTGTTGTACGTTGTGCAGCACCAGAGCTCATCGCAGAGCGGGTTGTCATTATCCTCCATCCCAAAGACCAGACCAGCTGTCACTGCCAATCCAGGGCCCCCAGCTCGTAGCGCCACAGGTACATATAATGGAGGAGTGTGCAAGTGGGCGGTTTGGCGGTGTGGGAGGTGAGGGGGTGTGGGACTGGGATGTGGTGTCTGTGCCACTGGCCAGCACGCCCTCCGCCCCCCTCCCCCTCCAACCCCTCCCTCCTAGTCGGTGAACCTGGAGGCAATAAGAACGTCCCGTGCGCGTTGGCCCTGGTGATGACGTCGTGCGGCTTCCCGTGCCTGCCCGGGCCCCATGTCCTGCTCATCGTCCACCTCCCCCACATCCTCCTCGTCGGACAAGGCCTGCCCTTCCACCTCATTCCCCTACTCCAGCACATCGCCCCTCTGCTGCGCGATGATGTGAAGGATGCAGAAGGCCACCACGATGCGGGCAACCCTCTTAGCATCAAACAGGAGGGCCCCTCCAGCGTGGTCCAGGCACCTGAAGCACATCATCAGGATGCTGAAGAACCGCTCGATCACACTCCTGGTCACTGTTTGGGCATCATTGTAGCGGGTCTCCATGTCGGTCTGTGGCCTCTGGATAGGTGTCATCAGCCACCGCCGCAGCTGGTAAACCCTGTCGCCCAGTTACCAACCCCTCAGCCGGGGGGGGGGAGGAGGGGGGGGTGCTGCTCAAACATGTCAGGAATTACCGAGTGTGCCAGGATGAAGGAGTCGTGCATACTTCCCGGGTATCTGGCACAGACGTGCACGATGTGCAGCTGATGGTCACAGACCAGCTGGATGTTCATCGAGTGGTGCCCCTTTCGGTTAGTGTAAAGTGGCCTGTTATCTCCTAGTGGGCAGCACGGTAGCATGGTGGTTAGCATAAATGCTTCACAGCTCCAGGGTCCCAGGTTCGATTCCCGGCTGGGTCACTGTCTGTGCGGAGTCTGCACGTCCTCCCCGTGTGTGCGTGGGTTTCCTCCGGGTGCTCCGGTTTCCTCCCACAGTCCAAAGATGTGCGGGTTAGGTGGATTGGCCATGCTAAATTCCCAGTAGTGTCCTAAAAAGTAAGGTTAAGGGGGGGGTTGTTGGGTTACGGGTATAGGGTGGATACGTGGGTTTGAGTAGGGTGATCATGGCTCGGCACAACATTGAGGGCCGAAGGGCCTGTTCTGTGCTGTACTGTTCTATGTTCTATGTTCTATGCTCCTAGGGTGACATGAATCCCTTCCATCAATACCTGGACGCAGGGCATCCCGGCGATGACAATGACCCCTGCTGCCCGGGCATCCTGGTGGGCTCCGTCCACATGGAACTGGATGTATTGATGCACCTGGGCATATAGGGCCTCCGTGAAGGTGCGGCTGCACCTGTGCATCGAAGTCTGTGAAATCCCGGACAGGTCCCCACTTGGCAACTGGAAGGACCCCGTGGCATAGACTTTCAGGGCAACCGTCACCTTGATGGTCACCGGGAGCAGGTGTCCTCCCCCATACCCTTGCGGTGCCAGGTGTGCCATTATCTGGCAGATGTATCTCATTGTCTCTCGGCTCGGCTGGAGTCACCGACGGCATGCCCGGTCCAGCAGGTCCTCGAATGACAGGCAGTGCCGGTACACACAAGGCCTCATGGAACGGCGCCTTGGCACCTTCTCCTCCTCGGCCTGTTGGACGTCCACCCCTCCAGCCTGTGCGGCCGCCACCTGCGCCTCTGCAGCCCGGTCCTTTGCTGGCCGTTCCGCTGCTGCTCGCTCTACTGCTGCCTGCTGCTGCTGCAGCTTCCCCCTCCATCTGAGCAGCCCCTGCTCACGCGGCCGCAGGACACCTTCCAGGGCTGCGACCATCGTCACGGCAGCCAGCGTTGCAGGTTGAACGCCAAACGGCATTGTCTGCAGGGGGGTGAAAGGCCAACATGTGAGCAGCACATAATCCCGTGTCCAGTCAGGTTCCATGGGCTACACGGAGGCCCCAGTTGGCATTGCGGACCCGCCCATGCATATCCCTCTCCCACCCCGACACCCCTGCCCTGGTGTGGGGCACCCTTCGATGCTGCCAGGCGTACTGTTGGCTGGCACTGCCCTCACGTGGATGTTGCCCTGGGTGGTCCGCTGGTGGGTGGTGGACGGTTGGGCAGGGTGTTTGAGAGTGGGGGGGGCTGTGGCAGGGGGTGGGGTCTGGGGATGGGCGGACCCACATGGCTGGTGTCATTGTGTAGAATCAGGGATGGGGTGTGTGGTCAGGCCAGGATCCTGCAGTCACTCCACGCTATTTCCTACCTCCTCTCTCTCTCCCTCAGCAGCCAGGACACGAGGTACACAACATTTGGGAACTCAGCGGCGGTGAATCTCAGAGGCCCGAAGAATAGGGTGCCAGGCCCGCTAATGATATGCCTGCTGTCAGTAGCGGATTGGGTCTAAAAATATTGGTTGCCAGGAGACAAAGGGGGCCCACCCACAACTACAATGCTATCATTTAATTTTCATAACGAATAAATAAAATTTTCAAAAAATACATATGGAAAAAAGGGTACAATTAAAATTTTTGTGGAAAAAATGTGTATTTCTTACTAATTACAGTGTACATGTACTGTACATATTACTGGCAGTAGATACCAAATGTAAATACATAAATGTTATAATTGAATTTTTTATTTATTTTTTTAATTTTAAGTAATTGGTTGGTATTTTTAAATAGTTTACTGCACAATTTACACGTTAACAGATAGTTCAAAAGCACAATAGAGCATTGCATGCAGTCCACTATATTAAGAGCAATCGTTTGTGTTCGCTAGATGATTGTGCGAATCTGCCAATAATTGCTTCTGCATCCAATTCATCTAACAATTCCTTTTCAATGGATAGCAACATGTATGATTCCAAATTCTCCTCAGACAGCGAATTTCTTAACCTTGTCTTTATGATCTTTAGCTTTGAAAATGTCCTCTCATATTGGACTTGAGTAACTGATAGTGTGCAGATGATTTTATAAAGTTCATAAAGGTTATCATATGCCTTGAAATGAAGTCTGTTGGATGCCAGAATTTTTAGTACACACGATGGGCAAGTGCTGCAAATTTTACAATTGTTGAAACTGGAATCCATATTCTCACCATCATTAAGCAATAGCTTTAATACATCAAAGTTTGAAGCAAAAGAAAACAATTCCAATATTACTTGATCTTTTCTGATTTGTGGAAACAGCTTAATAATCCCTTCCAATGCTTCATCTTTAAGGCCCTTCTCTGCAATAGTTTTAAACTTTGCTGCGTCCAAGCAGGACAAACCTTTATACAACTGTTTGTGTTGTACAAAGCGTGATTCAAGTGACTGGACAATGCGATCCATTATTAGGTTAAACACATTTACTCGAAAATCAGCTAGAGAATCTGAGGAATTTCTTTCATCATCAATAAGCTCATCTGCCATTCTTTTCTTCTTCCTCTGCCTCTTAACTGGCAATGCTGTTTCCAACACATCAATTTCCAATGTTTGATTTTCATCCATATTCATCTGTGAAATCCTGTCATTACATTTATTTACAAATTCCAAAGCCTTGCTGTGAACGTTATCAAATGTCTGTTTCTTCAACTTTGTTGTAGCTGAATCTACCAAACTCCATGCAGTAAACATATCTAAACCACTTGTCTGTAGATAACTTGATAACGGAGTTGTAGTTTCAAATATATACAAGTAAGTAAATGCTGTCAATATGGTTTCAAACTTTAGAAGACTTTTGAATTTTAAACTCACCACTATTCTTAGAATTCCCCCTATACCAAAAAAAAAGGTCGATATTCTAAATGGTGAGCAGGGATTCTCACTCTCTGACTCCGATGCAGGCTTCGGTGGGTGCTATTTAGGTCAAACTATATTTTCAAGTTATCCCCCAGTATAACCCATACCTTCACCGAAGAATTTTACCTACTTACCCCTTAGTAGCATCGATGTCCTGGGTCCTGTGTTGTTAAGGAAGTAAAGTAGGCTAATAACCACTTTTCAGGTTAAGTTAAGTTATTTTATTATTATATTTTTTCTTTTAAAAGCTGCAAATACTTTCTTTACAGAAAGGAAAAAAGATCTTGCTTCGGGATCCTTCCTGTTGGTTGAAGGGACCTTCAGGTCCTGGCCTTGACAATCGATCTTCTTAAAATCTGGTCTTCTTGAGTTGTATTCGCTGGTGAACTCGGTTGCTGTGTCCTATCCTTCCCGTGCACCGAGCTGTGAGAGCTGGCTCTGCTGGCTGTCCCCTTTCTTCGGGTTTATATTCTCTTTCGAAGAGTCACCAAGTTTTAACAACTTTATTGTAAATGAGCTTGTTTCATTTTGATTGTCAAAAATTATCCTTGATGCAAACATCCAAATACAACCAACTATTCACTTTGCGCATAACGTCACCTCTCAGATCTGATTACAAAACACCCCGGTTTCAATAGGTGTTACCTCCACTTTCTGCTTTTGAATCGCTTAATTTTCCAATTGTCCCCAGCTCATAACTTTGCCTTTGATTTTGACTTCAAATTGTGTCTCCCGTAGACAGGTTGTCTCCAATTTTCTTTTAATTGATTTGATGTCCATAGAATTTTACACTTTAGAATTTACACCAAATTCGACTGAGCATCATCCATCCTTTCCAGCTGTTTACTAAGAGTTTATTTCAATTAAGGTGTGAGACTTTGCTTTTAGCTGTATGCTAAAATTTAACTGAAAGACCTGCCTGTTTTAAACATTTGTCAATTGAAACTCTCATTCATGCCTTTCCAAATACTTCCTGAGATAGTTACATTCCATGAAGGTGTGAGCCATTGTTTTAGCTTACCACATGAAACCTGTGTGTTTGATAATCTGCATTTTATAATCCTGCTCTTTGCAGCTGCTATTAACCTTTTGTGGGATCTTTCCCTGTACCCTCTCAGACCAGATATTGCCAGACTTCCATGTTTCAAATGACACATTTTTCTGTATTTTCAAGAACACTTTGAAGTAAAACATTTGCTTCATGTTTTGTTTTTGCATCAAACTTTTCTGAATCTTGTATCATTGAGAAGCATGTCAATAGTTTTACGAAAGTACTGGCAGCGGCATCATCAATACGTCCAAATATAGTTGTTGCTGCATTGGATTTTCCTGACCATCTGGTCTCACCAATTAGCTTTAATCATTTCATTTTTTCTTGTCCTAGATGTTTTCCAACAACTTCTATCCATACAGCCATTCTCTTGTATGATGCTTTCACAAAAGTTGCTATATTCTGGAGCAAATTGAAAAAAGAAACTGCAGACACACAACATTTTGTTGTTTCAGTTATCACCAAATTCAAGACATGGGCATAGCACCATATATGAACATGTTGATCAGCCACATCAGCAATTTTACTTTGTAAACCATTGTACTGGCCATGGTAGCTTGCAGCGCCATCTGTGCTATCAGATAAACATTTTTGGGGGTCAATTTTAAGATGCTGTAATGTTTCAATCAATAGATCAAAAAGTCCCTGTCCTGTACCATCATTACTTGGCACAACTGAAAGTAGTCGCTCACAGATAATACCTCTAAGCACATACCGAATAATAATGCTAAACTGATCGATGGATGAATTATCTTGTGTTGAATCAACCTGAATAGAATAATATTTTGCTTGAGAAACTTCATGACTAATTCTTTCTTGTATCATATTCTTCATAATTTTGATTAACATGTTTATAGTTGTTTTACTCAGGTATGTAACAAGTCCACCACGGTCTTTACTTTGAGCCTTTCCTTGTTGCTCTAATCGTTTGATTCTTTGTTTAGACTTGTTTTGCACTGCAGAAACGTAAGCTGCCATAATGGGGTCATATTTTGCCATCAACTGCACTGTAGCTAAAAAATTGCCATGATTCAGAACCTCATTATCTAGAGTATAGGCAGATTAATTTCTGTGACCTCGAAAAGGAAGTGCTTGCTTGCCTAACATCTTTATGATGTCTATAATCCTCATGACAATACTTCTCTGCTTCAATACTTCTTCTTTCCTTTTAATTAGTGATGCTGCAAAAAATGTATCTAAGGTGCCATCATTAACCACACTGATATATTGCTGATCATTTCTGACATGTGTTGTTGTCGATTCATGTAAAGTCAAGCTCTGGCTAATATGCCTGTAGTCACTAAAGCCACGTACAAAGGGTGATGGATTACAAGTGTTGGGAAACTCAAAGGCTAAGCAGTATGAACAATATAAGCATCTATTTTCTTTGTCATATGTTAGCCATTTTCTTGGGACTCAATCATTCATAATTTTCCTCTCATACAAACGAGCATCAAATGGCAGATCATCAAGTGGCTGAAGTGGATGTTCAGTAAAAAACTGTTTTACCTTTGCTCATGATGGATATTGGAAGATTCCAGTAATTGATCTTTCATTTTCTTGCGTAGGTTCATTTACAGGATGTGCTTCAGAAACCAAGTCATTTATGCTTGAAGGAATATCTGATTCCCTGTCACTAGTTGAAGCTATGTGTTCAGATGTTACAACTACAGGCAGTACAGATACCGGAACAAGGAAGCCAGAAGAAATATTGGGCCTGGGTTGATTAGTAATGGATCCACTTGTATTTGTCTCTGCATTCAAAGTAGCTCTTCTCTGTTCTTGTAACTCGCATGTCATTACATCACCACCATGAGCATTGTTTCTTGCTTCTTGATTATTTGTTGCAGAACTGGATATTGATGTGGATTGTGCTTCTGGTATTATAAACTCTGTAATAGGCCTGCATCGCTTGGCTGATTCCTTCCTTTCTGCTTCTTTTTGTTCTTTGCATTTTAGTGACCCAGATTTATGCTTTTTCTTTTCCATGCTGGTAGGGGTAATATTCCTGAAATAAAAACTTAATTAAAAATAGCCCACATTGGGAAAAATGAATATTGATGATTGCAAGAATAATTTGAAGGAACGCCAGATAAACCCCTACTTGATAAAAAATATAAAATAACTTACTTACACTTCAATAGGCTATGTTCATTTGTCAATACTACTGTGGCCTATGCAGCTTCAGAAGAGGAGACAATCCACTGTCCAGTGTTCACACCAGCAAGCAACTGAGACAACTGTTGAAACTTAGAAGTTTGGTCCGACTATAGTAAGACATTAAGAATGGTCTCACGACCAAAGTTAACATGTCCAGTTTGATACCAGTGTTGTGTTACAAGTCGCAACCCTTTGAGTTTACCGATCATGGCTTATCACTTCAATATCTTTGACTTCATGATTCATGGTCAAAGGTACCGCTTCTCCTTTTTGGAGACCTCACGACCCTATGTACTGCTTGATATCCTTTCAAGTTGCCGACCATCTCAGATCACGAACTGTAACTTTATCTTTAAATTCACACACTCTTGCTGAAAACGTGGATTTCCAACTATGTCCGACCCGGGTGAAGCAACCCCCCCCCCCCCCCCACTCCTTTTCACATCTGTTTAACACTGCTTCGTTCCTTCATACACTGAGTGATTATTTGTTTGTTTCTTTATTGCATTTTTATTTGGTATTTTAAAAACAATTATATTTTATTAAGTTAGAATACAAATCTCAGGAAAGAAATTGGAGATTTATTTATCTAATTAATTATAATTTTTAAGGGCCCTTCAGAGATTCACGGGCCCCTTCTTGGCTCTCCGGGCCACGGACCGATGTACCGGCTGAACCAAGACTACTGCTTGATATCCTTTGAAGTTGCCGACCATCTCAAATCACGAATTGTAACTTTATCTTTAAATTCACACACTTTTGCTGAAAACATGGAATTTCCTTAATTATGTCCGACCCGGGCCCCCCTATTCCACATCCTTCCACTACCTCCACTGCTTCGTTCCTTTTCATGCACTGCTTATTTGTGTCCTGTTCTCTTTTTTTCTTATTCCTTTTTATTACTAAAACAGTTGTCTGTGTTTGTTTCTTTATTGCATTTTTATTTGATATAGGGGGTTCACTTCATCAGGGGCCCACTAGCCATCGGGCAAGCTGACACCCTGGCCAGTCCGCCACTGCCTGCTGTACTTTTACCCGCGCGGCGAGCGACGCATTTATGCCATTTTCGGGTTGCCGGAGTGTGATGAATGGTATCAGTAGCTGCTGTAACGGTACCTTACCTTTAATACATTGGCCCTTTAAGACCGGGCTTGGAACCCTGGGGGACTCCGCCCCCAGGAAACGGTATATAAGATGAGGCTCACTTGGCAGCAGGTGATGAGCACACTTCTCGGCTGCTGTTCAGTTCTCTGATGATTAAAGCCTTTGAATGACCTATCTTCTCTCCTGTGTTGTAATTGAGGGTATCTCAAGGAGCATCTCGGTGTCAAACCGGTGCTGACCGCAGGCGGCATGGTGCACCCTCTTCAGCTTGCTGCCCACCAGATGTGCCAGGGACAGGAGCAGGGGATGGGGAGTCCGAAGTGCTGCGGCATTCCAGCACCTCCCCTGTGGGAGTCACCGGCATGGGCCCCAATGCCTCCTCCTCCCTTGGGGTGCCTGGTAGCCCCGGGCTGCTCCATGGGATGGGGCTGCAAATGGAGTTACCCCTGAGGCTCCCCCGCCACCTGGCACTGCCAGTCTACTATAGAATTTACAGTGCAGAAGGAGGCCATTCAGCCCATCAAGTCTGCACCGGCTCTTGGAAAGAGCACCCTACCCAACCGCACACCTCCACCCTATCGCCATAACCCAGTTACCCCATCCAACACTAAGGGAAATTTTGGTCACTAAGGGCAATTTATCATGGCCAACCCACCTAACCTGCACATCTTTGGACTGTGGGAGGAAACCGGAGTACCCGGAGGAAACCCACGCACACACGTGGAGAACCTGCAGACTCCACACAGACAGTGACCCAAGCCGGGAATCGAACCTGAGACCCTGGAGCTGTGAAGAATTAGTGCTAATCACTCGGCTACCGTGCTGCCCCGTGCAGTCCTCAAGACCAATGGCCGTTTTGACGGGGATCTACATGCTCATGGCCATGAAGCACAGGGAGTGGACTACCTCCGTCTGGAACTGCGCCACATCACTCCCTCTGCTCCACATCAGCCAGCATCTGGGCAATGCCGCCGATGCTCTAAGCCATGGCCCACATTGCTGGCACATGGCTGCCTGTGAGAGGGCAGCCCTGTCCTGGGCATCAGCCATTGCCTGCACAGAATGCCCCAGGCCTTGGACACGCTGATCTGTAGCCAAAACCGTTGACCCCAATGCCTCCACCACAGACACCACCCGTGGAGTGTTGGCCTGGGTGGCACGCATGACTGGTACCATCTCCTGCTCCTGCATGCGGTTGGACTCCTCTGCCTATAATAATCTTTATTAGTGTCACAAGTAGGCTTACATTAACACTGCAATGAAGTTACTCTGAAAATCCCCTATTCACTACATTACGATGCCTGTTTGGGTACACAGGGAGTTTTCAGAATGATCAAATTAACCTCATAATTATGTCTTTCGGGGTTTTCAGCACCTGAAGGTGCTGGGTGCTTGCCGACAACTCCTCACGTAGCCCCTGGTTCTGCGGTCACCAATGCCGAGGCTGGCAGAGGTGAGGAACCACCGGGCTCCGCCCAGAGGACCTGTCAAATGTGAGTTCTTATTGCCTTACTGACTGACCCATCCCTCCCACTGACCACATGTCCATTCTCCAACAGGTCTTCCAGCCAACGGTGCCGGTCCATCCCGGGCAGCCTCCTCTCCTGACTCCAAGGAGAACACCAAGGAGGGGAGCTCCGAGGATGCAACTGTTATAGTCGCAGCACAGCTGTCATCCTCACCCTCCACCAGCGCAGATACACGCACTGCGGTGGGAAATACTAGTGGTCAGATGTCTGAGGCACAATCTGGTAAGCACCACACCACTGATGATGCACATCTGGTGGAGGCAGGAACCCTAAGGCGAGACAGTCAGGGGGCTGCTGGATCGCAGGACTCAGCTGGATCCCAGTCAGATGCTGAGCCTCTGGAAGTGGGTTACCCGGAGTTGATGGAGATGATAGGCAGTGACCGGGATGTTCAGAGGGAGATGTCAGCGTCACTCCAGCATAGCCGCTTGGAGGAGTCCCAGGGCTACGTGCACAGGAGATGGCGGCAGCAATGAGTGGCACCAAGACCAACACTGCTGGAATGGTGCCCGCAGTGGAGAGCCTGGTGGATGACATCAGCACCATGAGTGAAGGTGTCCAAGGTGTTGCGCAGTCGGTGATGGCCATGGCTGAGGGTCTCGATAGAATGTCCGACTTGCTGGGGGATGTTAACCAGTACCAGGCTGATCTTGATGAGGTTCTGCGGGACTTGTCTTGCTCTCAGATGGGAATGGCCAAGGCACTGCGGAGTTTGTCCCAGTAACAGGTGGGCAAGGCTGAGGCACTGCAGAGCATGGCCCAATCACTGAGGAGCATCGGCGAGGGCATCGACACGATGGTTGCAGACATTGGGGAGCCACCAGGGCTGGTAGAGCCAGATGATGCAGGGGCAGCCGGGGCTCGAACCCCAACAAGCCGGGGAGGAGGAGGTGCCTCAGGGCCCTATGGGCCCCGACCGGGAGAAAGGGCGCTGAGTGCCAACCCGGACCCGTCCCATGGAGTGGCAACAGTGGGCACCAGCTCCTCTGAGTTCTGCCCCTCTGATGAAGCTGCATCTTGAGGTCAGCATACAGGACAGGGCGACATGGCGCTGCATTTGCTGCCGACAAATGAGCAGGGGCCTTCCGACCCCAGAGGATGCCCTCCAGGGGCATCAAAGACAACGGGACGAGGTAATCAGCTGGCTGCCACCACCTCAGATGTGCATCCTGGGGAAAATCTAGACATAGTGGTAGAGCTAGGAAGGCCAGGCATGTTGAGAAACACCAGGGGAGGGGGGGTACCATCAGGAGTGGGGTATTGTACAGCACATTAACCTCCTTTTTGCACAAACATTGTGATGCTTCTGTCACATTATTCCACAATGTGGGCTGACCCCGGACCATTGGCTATCTCTCCAAACATCCCCCCTCCCCGGGGCAGTCACCTACCCTCCAGCCGTTGCTATGTCCCGGAGCTGTGTCCCATCCCCTGGGTGTTCGGAGGTTGCGTGTGTGGTGTGTTCAAGCAGTGTCCAAGCATCAAGGTGTGATTGGGATACCAAGCAATGACTTCCTCATGCTATATGGCCCGCCCACCCACGGGCATCCACTTGGCATGTGTAACGTGCTCACTTATCCGCGATAGCCTTCAGCCGCCCAGCCAGAGGCCTCAGCAGTCAGTGGGGGGTATGGGTAATCATTGAGGCAGACGGGTTGGGACAAGGGTTGCCCCCGGAATGAGCAAACATGATCCAGGGTTGGCATGGTGGTGCCTTGAGAGATTGCCTCCCCCCCCCCAGCGCCTCCCACCCCACACCACCACGGTTGCCCATCACCAGCCACTATTCACCGGCTTTGTTTCGCTTGAGTGAGAGAGTAACAAGGCCGAAGAATCGCGCCACTTAGTCTCAGGAACGGAGAAATTTGCCGAATATCTTTGCCGGGGGTTCATTTTAGGCAGATCATGACAAGCAAACAAACGTAACTATCTCCTTCACAAAACTAAAAATACTGCAGATGCTGCAAATCTGAAATAAAAGCTTAAAAAAGCTGGTTAAACTCAGCAGGTCAGGCAGCATCTTTGACTGGAAGAAAGAGTTTACATTTTAGGTTGACGACCTTTCGTTATTGGTCAGAGAGATCATTGGGTGCAATCTTCCCAAAATTGCACTGAGTATTCGATTGTGCGAGAAAAGCTGTCTGAAACTTGCCGGTTTCAAAGAAGCCTTTTTTCACCTGATGTCACAGCACTCGGCAATTTCGAAGTGCCGCCGAGGATCGCACAGTCAGCTGGAGGGGCGGGAACCAAACGCCCCAGCAACGCCGGGGTTTCTGAGATTCGGGCACTGTTATTAAAGGGAGCCCCAATCTCAGAGTTAAATTTAATCACCCCCCCCCCCAGCCCCCACCCCCACCCAACGGCATCAGCCCCCCCCCCCCCCACCCCCACCCATGGACACTCCATCTCCCCCACAGACATTAGGACACTCACTTGCGGGAAAAGGGGAACTCCCCAAACCCCACAGGCTTAAGGAATCCCCATCCACCCACACCCCCCCCCCCCCCCCTCACCCGCAAAGATAACGGAAACACCACACACAGACGGAGACCCCCACCCCAGTGGGGAAGGGTAACACCCTTTAGCCTTGCCCCAACATTGCCCCCTGTAAGTGCCCACTGCCAGTGCCACGGGACACTGGCAAGGGCAATTTTCAGGCACGCCCCCGAAACCTCCGGGGCTGCAGTCACCTCCCTGCCCCAGTGTGGTCATCACGGCTGTTTTCCACTTTTGAAAATGAGTAGTGATTCGCACCTGCATGCCATCACGCTGCTGGGAGGGAAAGAAACGTCGTGGGAAGACTTTACAGTGTCGGGTCCCGTAATTACCTGTTAATTTATTAAAATATATGGAGATAAAAGAGAGTGAAACTGATCACGTCACCAGTGGAGGGGGAGGGGGGGTGGCATGAGTGGAGGTGGGGAGGGGGCAGATCCCAAATGGAGATCTCACAGGCCCAAATCCCATTTTTGGCTGTTCGAGAGGTTTAGCGGCCACTACGGCATTTGCCCCGCAGCTCACCGGGCTGCTAGATTTAGCCTATTAATTCAGTTTCTCTCCACAGATGCTGTCTGACCTGCTGGGTACTACCACCAATTTCTATTTTTATCTATCTCGCTCACCTGCACACCCGTCTCTATGTGCCAATTCATCCCATGCGCCCCGATGCCTCACTACTGCTTCTATACCAGGTCCCATGACACTTAGGGCAATTTTCTAACCTCTGACAGCCTCACAAGAATACTCCTGCACTTGCTGCCGTCTTCTCCAAACATCTCCCACTGTCTCAGTTGCCTTGATCCTGTTTCTGCCTTGCTAATTGTGTGCCACCTCGGAGGCTGCCCTTGGTCCTTCTGCCATTTTCCTGCCTTCCTGCTCCTAGCAGCTTGCCTGGGCCCTGCTTTCACTTTTAGTTTACTTGTTCAACTTTCCTTTCCCCTGCCTCGGATGCTTACCCCACTGTTGGGCTGCGCGCTCTATCCTTGTAATAAAATTGAAAGAGAGCTGCCTAATAATTGGAGCAGACAGGAAAGAAGTCAATGAAACAAATACATCAGTCAATCATGTGGTGCTTTGAATATTGCAGCTTTCATTTACTTTGCAAATAGCCTGTAGAAAACAGTAAACAAATCTTTTTTGCTTTACACAGCACCATGCCACTTGATATTAAGCATTGTGCGTGATGTCTAATTATTCGTCCTTTATCACCACTGCCGCATTGTTTCATCCAAAAACTGATTTATACATTCAGGGATGCATCACATTAGACCAGAGTTTGGTGCTGGGAAGTTAATTTTCACTTCAAGCCACTTTTTAAAATATTGTGAACACCCATAACAGGGACAACTGCAGCTGTAGCCTGTCTGCCCTACCAGACACTCCCAGGGCAGAGCCGTACTGTGGCTTCATTGCTGAGAGTCAATTTCACTCCCTTTGACTATGAACAGACTCGCGCTTCACAGCTAAAGGCTATTGCAAACAAAGAATTAGCCTTGTTAGTTGTGAGAGCACTTCACACTTCTCAACTCTCAAGAGCCTCAATGAGGGTACACATATAACGTAGAACATACAGTGCAGAAGGAGGCCATTCGGCCCATCGGGTCTGCACCGACCCATTTAAGCCCTCACTTCCATCCTATCCCCATAACCCAATAACCCCGCATAACCGTTTTGGACACTAAGGGCATTTTATCATGGCCAATCCACCTAACCTGCATGTCTTTGGACTGTAGGAGGAAACTGGAGCACCCGGAGGAAACCCAGGCAGACATGGGGAGAATGTGCAGATTCCTCACAGACAGTGACCCAGCGGTGAATCGAACCTGGGACCCTGACGCTGTGAAGCAACAGTGCTAGCCACTTGTGCTACCGTGTTGCCCTCACATGTGCCTCAGAAGATGATGAGTGCATTGCATTTCAACAACCTTTGCAGCTTGAACAGTTTGCCTGAATTCTCAGAGCATCAGCACCATAGAGGGAACTGGCAACAATCATACACTAAAGAGCAGAGCTTCACCACTGAGGATCCTATCGTGGTTAAAGGCTGAGTGCGTGGATCAGGGTGGGCACCTGAGCTCCTTAATGTTCCCCGCCGAGGTCTGGGGTCCAGGAGCTCCTGATGTGGCCAGGGATGAGTGTGCAAAGCATAATTTGCCAGCGCAACTGGCTCGCTGGATGACATTCTGAAAGATGGCGGGACAGGTAAGGGTGGGGGAGACATGTGGGATTTGAGAGTCCCGGGATGGACTGATTGTCGATTTATCTCCTTTTCCAATTCCTCACAGATACAAAAATGGATGGTGGTGTCAGTCCCGCAGGTTGTACCCTCGTGTTGCTAATGGCAACCCAGGCAGCCAGACGCCGGAGAAGGCAGCAGCGACGATGCAGGCTGGGACGGCACCTCATATGCAGGGGGCTACTGCACACCCTGAAGACCCTGTAGCCATCAGGCTCGGAAGAAATCCAGAGGGCGAGGCCAGCGATGGCTCAAGGTGTACAGGTGTCATTGGCCATTCAATGAGATTCAGGCAGCATGTGCTGCAGAAAATTCCATCTCAGGAGAGCGACAGTGCAGGACCTGTGCCATGCCCTCGCGGACTTGGGCCCCCATAGGGGATGATGACACCAGCTCCCGGTGGCCATGGAGGTCACCACAGCACTCAACTTCTATGCCACTGGTTCATTCTGGGACTTGAGCGGGGACCTCTGTGCCATTCCACAATCTACAATCCACAGGTCTATCCGGGGGGCCACAAATGCCCTGTAAGCCTGGGCATCAGACTTTATCGCCTTTGAGCTGGACCAGCCCCACCAACATGCCTGGGCTGCAGTATTCTTCACCATCGCTGGGATGCCCCAGGACCAGGGTGCAACAGATGGCACGCATGTCACCCTGCGCGCACCAGGACATCAGGGAGTTCATTTTATTACCAGGAAGAGGTTCCACTCCCTGAATGTTCAGATTGTATGTGACCATCATCTCCATATCATGCAAGTGTGAGCTACCCATGGAATGTTCATGACAGCTGCACCCTGGGCACCGGAGACCCGCGGTGTCTTCGAGGACCACCCCAGGATGATGAGTTGGCTCTTGGGAGACAAGGAATACCCATTGCGTCCCGACTAATGGCACCAGTGTAGAGGCATAAGACTGATGTGGAGACCTGTTCTCATGAAGCCCATGTTGTCATCCGTGCTGTCATTGAGCCGTGCAACGGATTTCTAAAACTGGTTCCGGTGCCTTAACCGCTCTGTTGGTGTACTGCCGGAAGGTGGAGGGCAGGCCTTCATCCTCACCAGATTGTTATAGTACAAGGCCATGTCTGTCAGCTTGACACTCTCCTCTAAATTCCCTCCCTCCCTCTCCCACCGATCGATCAACTGAAACATGACGGGCCAATTTTTATGCTCGATGCCCCATCCAATGAAGACAAACATTCTGTATGCTTTCTTGAATACCTTATCCACTTGTGTTGCCACTTTCAAAGATCTGTGGACCTGCATATCCAGATCTCTCTGACTTTTGAGTTAAGAGTTTTGCCATTTACGGTACACTTCTCCTCTATGTTAGATCTACCAAAATGCATCACCTCACATTTGTCTGGATTAAACTCCATTTGCCATTTCTCTGCACAAGTCTCCAACCTGTCCATGTGCTGCTGTATCTTCTGACAATCGTCGACACTATCTGCCACTCCACCAACCTTGGTGTCATCCACAAACTTGCTAATCAGACCAGTTATATTTTCCTCCAAATCATTTACGTGTACTACAACAGAGGCCCCAGCTCAGATCTCTTTGGAACACCACTAGTCACAACCTTCCATTCAGAAAAACACCCTCCTGCTGCTACCCTCTGCCTTCTGTGACCGAGCCAGTTCTGTATCCATCTTACCACCTAACCTCTGATCCCGTGTGACTTCACCTTGTGTATCAGATATGCTGTTAGATGAATTGCACATTCTGAATTCTTCCTGTGTACACAAACAGGCATCTTAATGTGGCGAGTAGGGGCTTTTCACATTAAGTCTACTTGTGACAATAAAGATTACCGAGCAATAGCGGCCCAATAGGTGTAACCACTGTGCTACCGTGTTTGTCCCCTTTCCCTCTTATTATGGGCTGTCTTCTCTTGCTGGGACAAATAGTGAGCCACATTGTGAGCCACACACCTGATGGGTCGGAGGGTCAATAGCTGGTGTGGGCACCGCACCCGGACATGAAGTGCTTGTGTTGGTGGGTGCCTGGGCTGTCGAGGAATACCCTGTCAAACGCACCAAAATGACACTTCGATATTTTTCTGTGAATCGCGCTCAATATTTGATAAATTATCTAAAACTTAAAACATATTTCGGGCAGTGATTTGAAGGCTGTAAACTAGTTTCAGGTTTCAGAAACTTCGAAAGACCTGTGAACATGGGTGAGTTTGTAGAGTCTTGATACCTTAATTTGTCCTCAAAACATAAAAGATAAATGAATATGTGGAGCAAATCATGAATGAAGACCATTGGTGCCAGGTTTGAATTGCGTAAGGACGCAACTATAAGTCGGTATTTCTGGAAAGAGTAAGGGATTGAAAGATGCCGTGAGAAGGTGCAGTTAATCTGACAAAACCGAGAACAGACTGGGCGTTTTTGCCCTTTCTACTTCCAAAATTACTTTGCTGGTTGAATTTCCTCTGAGCTTCTCCCACGCCATCACATGGCTTTGTCAGAAGTTTAGCCCTGTCCCTTTAATGTTGGGCACTTAGCCTGTTGAAACCTCTTTCAAACTTGAACAAAGATGTGAAAGAGCAAAAGACAAGAACCTATTGGCAAGTTTCAAATGACAGTAAGATTTAGAAGCTGCCCTCACTAATTCTGGGGCAGAGAGCCAAGCTGTAAATATCAATGCCAAAACTGCCCTGGCACTCCAGCAAAGTAGGCCCCTGGCAGCTCTTCCCCCCAATGACTAAAGGTTACCAAGAAATCGCAACAAAAAAATTTTCCAGGAAACAGAAGCACTCAATAAACATCCAGGGATCAGATATAGTGAAAAGCCAGATGTTATTGAGTTAATTATCCTTTCAATCCCTTCTACCGTATCAAATGAAAGAAAGGCTTTTTCTGTTTACAATGCCAGCGAAATTAGAACAGGTTTTCTTCTTTCCATATTTATATACATATACTCACCACCACTTCGATGAATCTGCTATGAACAGCAAATTGACAAAATCTTCTATAGAAATAAATCACTGAGGCATTTAAGGGAAAGCCAGAAAAGTACAAGGATATGGTGATAGGGTGAGATAAAGTAAGGCGGGACAAGACTGGTGGGCTGCGTTAACAACAGCTTAAACCTATTGGGCCAAATGGCCTGCTCTGTAATTTATTTTAATAATCTTTATTGTCACAATTAGGCTTACATTAACACTGCAATGAAGTTACTGTGAAACGACTCTAGCCGCCACATTCCGGCAACATGACCATGGCAGATCGCGGCAATGGGGTTCTGTGTCAGTCCACTCCGACCCCACAGCCCACCTCCTGGCCACCCCCTGCTATTCACTCCGACACTGGCAGAGGCCCCCTGGCCAGCATCATGAATGTCAGAAAACTATGATGATGTTCGGTGACCTTTACGTTAGTGATGGAAAGGGATAAGTATACCCCGCAGGGCAAGAGTTATAGCTGGGGGAAGGGCAATTATGATGCCATTAGACATGACTTAGGATGTGTTGGTTGGAGAAGTAGGCTGCAAGGGTTGGGCACACTGGATATGTGGAGCTTGTTCAAGGAACAGCTATTGCATGTTCTTGATAAGTACGTACCAGTCAGGCAGGGAGGAAGGGGTCGAGCGAGGGAACCGTGGTTTACCAAAGAAGTGGAATCTCTTGTTAAGAGGAAGAAGGAGGCCTATGTGAAGATGAGGTGTGAAGTTTCAGTTGGGGCGCTTGATAGTTACAAGGAAGCGAGGAAGGATCTAAAGAGAGAGCTGAGACGAGCAAGGAGGGGACATGAGAAGTCTTTGGCAGGTAGGATCAAGGAAAACCCAAAAGCTTTCTATAGGTATGTCAGGAATAAAAGAATGACTAGGGTAAGAGTAGGGCCAGTCAAGGACAGTGGTGGGAAGTTGTGTGTGGAGGCTGAGGAGATAAGCGAGATACTAAATGAATACTTTTCGTCAGTATTCACTCAAGAAAAAGATAATATTGTGGAGGAGAATGCTGAGACCCAGGCTATTAGAATAGATGGCATTGAGGTGCGTAGGGAAGAAGTGTTGGCAATTCTGGACAAGGTGAAAATAGATAAGTCCCCGGGGCCGGATGGGATTTATCCTAGGATTCTCTGGGAAGCCAGGGAAGAGATTGCTGAGCCTTTGGCTTTGATTTTTAGGTCATCATTGGCTACAGGAATAGTGCCAGAGGACTGGAGGATAGCAAATGTGGTCCCTTTGTTCAAGAAGGGGAGTAGAGATAACCCCGGTAACTATAGGCCGGTGAGCCTAACGTCTGTGGTGGGTAAAGTCTTGGAGAGGATTATAAAAGATACGATTTATAATCATCTAGATAGGAATAATATGATTAGGGACAGTCAGCATGGTTTTGTGAAGGGTAGGTCATGCCTCACAAACCTTATCGAGTTCTTTGAGAAGGTGACTGAACAGGTAGACGAGGGTAGAGCAGTTGATGTGGTGTATATGGATTTCAGTAAAGCGTTTGATAAGGTTCCCCACGGTCGGCTATTGCAGAAAATATGGAGGCTGGGGATTGAGGGTGATTTAGAGATGTGGATCAGAAATTGGCTAGTTGAAAGAAGACAGAGAGTGGTAGTTGATGGGAAATGTTCAGAATGGAGTTCAGTTACGAGTGGCGTACCACAAGGATCTGTTCTGGGGCCGTTGCTGTTTGTCATTTTTATAAATGACCTAGAGGAGGGCGCAGAAGGATGGGTGAGTAAATTTGCAGACGACACTAAAGTCGGTGGAGTTGTAGACAGTGCGGAAGGATGTTGCAGGTTACAGAGGGACATAGATAAGCTGCAGAGCTGGGCTGAGAGGTGGCAAATGGAGTTTAATGTGGAGAAGTGTGAGGTGATTCACTTTGGAAAGAATAACAGAAATACGGACTATTTGGCTAATGGTAAAATTCTTGGTAGTGTGGATGAGCAGAGGGATCTCGGTGTCCATGTACATAGATCCCTGAAAGTTGCCACCCAGGTTGATAGGGTTGTGAAGAAGGCCTATGGTGTGTTGGCCTTTATTGGTAGAGGGATTGAGTTCCGGAGCCATGAGGTCATGTTGCAGTTGTACAAAACTCTAGTACGGCCGCATTTGGAGTATTGCGTACAGTTCTGGTCGCCTCATTATAGGAAGGACGTGGAAGCTTTGGAACGGGTGCAGAGGTGATTTACCAGGATGTTGCCTGGTATGGAGGGAAAATCTTATGAGGAAAGGCTGATGGACTTGAGGTTGTTTTCGTTAGAGAGAAGAAGGTTAAGAGGTGACTTAATAGAGGCATACAAAATGATCAGAGGGTTAGATAGGGTGGACAGCGAGAGCCTTCTCCCGCGGATGGAGGTAGCTAGCACGAGGGGACATAGCCTTAAATTGAGGGGTAATAGATATAGGACAGAGGTCAGAGGTGGGTTTTTTACGCAAAGAGTGGTGAGGCCGTGGAATGCCCTACCTGCAACAGTAGTGAACACGCCAACATTGAGGGCATTTAAAAATTTATTGGATAAGCATATGGATGATAAGGGCATAGTGTAGGTTAGATGGCCTTTAGATTTTTTCCATGTCGGTGCAACATCGAGGGCCGAAGGGCCTGTACTGCGCTGTATCGTTCTATGTTCTATGTTCTATGTTGGACACTTTCCGTACCCCTTCTCTCACCCTCAGCAGCCACTGCACCTATGTCACGATTTTGAAAGCACAAGTGAACCTCGCCGTCAGGAATTCACTCCAGTGGAGGCAGAGAATTGCAAAGGCCCCGGAGAATACCGGGTCAGGCCCACTAATGATATGCCAAGCATGTTTACTGTACGTGCAGGGTGGCCCACAATTGACACCACTGTCAAGGCACCGGAGAATTGTGATTTGGCATGAAACAGGCACCTGCCACGATTTTGACGTCAAAACCGATTCTCCACCCAATCCCGTTTCCCGATTCCTATCTTCAGATATAGTACATTAGGTCCTCTCATCTAAGTCATTGATATGTACTGTAAATAGCTGAAGCCCAAATACCGATTCTTGTGGCATTGCATTAGTTATAGTCTGCCATTAATGACCCATTAATTCCTACTCTCCATTAATCAATCCTCAATTCATGCTAAATGGGTGTGATTCTGTGTCTCTTATCTCCCACAGCCTTGTAAGTCCCAAAAGCTGACCCCATGTCCTTTGTCTTCCAGGATCTCCATCAGATGAGGCCAGGTCATCCTGGGTCACTGCTCCCCATCCAACCCCTCTCGGCGCTGATTTCACCAGCACCATCCACCAGCACGGAGAACTCACCACAATGGGACATGTTAGCGGGCACGCTTCGTGGGCACTCTCTGATGAGCATCATAAAGCTACCGTAGCACATCCGGTGGTGGCAGAAACATCCAAGGAGCCGGGCAGTCGGAGGTCTACTGGATTCTGGGGAACAGCTGCCCAGGCCAGATGTCGAGCCTCTGGAAAATGGGATCCCATCTCTGGTTGAGATGCAAATGCAGGCTTTCCAGGAGAGGGTGCCAGTGACAGTGACATTCCAGCGATAGCAAGGTTAACTGGTGGAGCCTAGAAGCCTTCAGTTGCAGGAATTGGTGCCATCATTGTCTGGCACTCAGGATAACACTGCAAGGGTGGCATCACAGTGGACAGCCTGGGGCAAGATGTCTGAGCCATGTCTGATTATATCCAGGGCTTGGTTCACTGTGCTGTCCATGGCTGAGGTCCATGAACATTGCTGCAGTGCGCCAGAGCTTGGCCCAGTCACACAGGACCATGACTGAGGGCAACAAGAACATGGCTCAATCAGAGAGGGACATGTCCCAGTTGCAGAGGATCCTGGCTGAGGGCTTCAGCATCATGGTTCAGACAATGGCGAGTCTCCAGGTCTAGCAGTGACAGGTGATGTTGAGGCTTCTGGAGATCACTCCAGCTGCCCCTCCATCACATGGAGTTACCTAAGGGTCAGCAAGCACCCCGAGGGAGGAGGAAGTGCTGAAGCCCATGTGGCGTCTGTGGTGAATTATAAACCTAATAATTCACACTGTGTTCTATTATATGTATTGTGTCCTTGTGGGCTCTGTATACGAGCCGTTGCGCGGCTCTGCCCATTGGGGGAGATGAAGAGTTTGTACTGGGCTCCACCCTTGGCTCCGCCCATGGCTCCTCCCACTAACCAGAAGTATAAAGCTCTGCAGTTGTGAGCCTGCTGCCAGTTCATCTCGTCGCAGGCAGGCTCTGTTGTAAGATTATTAAAACCACTGTTCACTTCCAATCACGCGTCTTGTGAATTGATGGTCACATCAATTTAATAATCTTAGGAAACATGAAGAAAACTACTATGGAATCAGCCCTCAAACCTGACCGACTAGAACTCGACCCACAGGCTGCGGAGGCGAAACAAATCTTTCCACACTGGCTCAGATGTTTCAAGGCCTTCCTGGCTGAATCAAGCACTTAAGAAACTACGGAGGAGCAGAAACTCAGCCTACTGCACGCAAGGGTGAGCCACCGTATCTCTACTCATCTTAACAGTACTTCCTCGTATATGGAGGCCCTGGCCATGCTCGATCGAATGTATGTGAGGCCCATCAACGAGGTCTACGCACGCCACATTTTTACGACCCACCTCCAGCGCCCCCGCAGTCGCTGGAAGAATTCCTGCGCGATTTAAAAGCTTTAGCTCAGGACTGAAATTATCAAGCTGTATCAGCCGCCCAACATATGCAGCTCGCTGTCCGAGACAGGCAGGGCTCAGGTCCAACTATGTGCGCCAGCGGTTCCTTGAAAAAGGGGCCCAGAACTTGGAGGACACTGTAGAGTTAGCTACAACTATGGAGGTCTCGTTCCGCAGCCTCACCTCGTTCCCCGCGAACCAAGCGACCGCATCATGGGCCCCCGACCAGCGACTGCCCCAGTCCTGTGCGGCGCGGCAACCCACCCACTACGCAGCTCCAGTGTGCCATTTTTGTGGGCAGCCCCAACACCCACGGCAGCACTGCCCGGCCCACAACGCGAGCTGCAGCAGCTGCGGTCGCAAAGGACACTATGCCCATGTCTGCCTGGCGAAGAAAACCCCCACTCCAAACTCTCCCGCAGCCCAGATCACTCACTTCCCAAACTCACAGTCCTGCAGGCCCCAAAATGCTGCAGCCTGTCTGCCAACTCCGCCCCCACCTGACACGTGCGACTCATGGGGGCCGCCATCTTGGCAATTCTCCTCCACGCGGCCGGCCACGTGCGACTCATGGGGGCCGCCATCTTGGACGTCATTGTGGCGCTAACAATTGCACACAAAGACTCGAGACATGTACAATTGAGGCTTTATTGCTGTGTGATGTTATTCCTCCGGCGGCAGCTGTAGAATAGGATCTCAGTGACTCACACACATATTTATACACAAGCTCCCTGTGGGCGGAGCTAGCCGGCAGGGGCTTACCGGAGGTACCTGTATTACAGGTACAGCCATACATCCCCCTACTGCGAGTACACATATCTACAGTGGTTATATCACCACAGTCATCTTCCTCACCGCCGCCACATGCGATCCACGGGGACGGCCATCTTGGGATCCATTCTTTACAACCTCTGAAACTCACCTCGAAGACTACGACCTCAGCGGACAGTCATCACGGGACCACTCCAGCACAGCTGATCGAGCCGCCGGCTACCCGCAACTCAGCGCGGTCACGTTGGACCGGTCCCGTCCGAAGCACCTTCGCAACTCGATGATGACCGTTAAGATCAACGGGTACAGTACACAGTGCCTCTTCAACTCTGGGAGCACCGAGAGCTTCGTACACCCAGATCTGGTAAGACGTTGTTCGCTCCCTATCTTCCCTGCACGGCAGACTAGCTCCCTCGCTTCGGGCTCACACTCTGTTCACCTCCAAGGGTGCACCCTAACGATTCAAGGCACCAGCTACTCGAACTGCCAGCTATACGTACTCCCCGAACTCTGCGCCCCAGTCTTACTGGGACTCGACTTCCAGTGCAACCTCAAAAGCCTCACACTCAGCTTCGGCGGGCCCCTACCTCCACTCACTATCTGCAGCCTAGCGACGCTAAAAATCAACCCCCCTCCACTCTTTGATGACCTCACTCTGGACTGCAAACCCATAGCCACTCGCAGCAGGCGGTACAACCTGCAGGATAGGGTGTTTGTCAGAACCGAGGTCCATAGGCTCTTACGTGAGGGGGTCATAGAGGCCAGTAACAGCCCCTGGAGAGCTCAGGTGGTGGTCGTCAAGACCGGGAAGAAATTCCGAATGGTAGTGGACAACAGCGAAACCATTAATCGGTTCATGCTCCTCGATGCGTAACCCCTCCCCAGGATTGCAGACATGGTGAATCAGATCGCCCAGTACCGCATTTTCTCCACGGTGGATCTGAAGTCTGCATACCACCAGCTCCCAATCCGCCCGGAGGACCACCACTACACGGCGTTCGAGGCAGATGGCTGCCTTTTCCATTTCCTTCGGGTTCCCTTTGGCGTCACGAATGGGGTCTTGGTATTCCAACGAGCAATGGACCGAATGGTGGACCAGTACGGGCTGCGGGCCACGTTTCCGTACTTGGATAACGTCACCATCTGCGGCCATGATCAGCAGGACCACGACGCCAACCTCCATCAAATTCTCCAAACTGCCCAGAAACTTAACCTCACGGATAACACGGAGAAATGCGTTTTCTGCATGACCAGGCTAGCCATCCTCGGCTATGTCGTGGAAAACGGAGTTGTGGGCCTCGACCCGGACCGTATGCGCCCCCTCTTACAACTCCCTCTCCCTCATTGTCCCAGGGCCCTCAAAAGGTGCCTGGGATTCTTCTCGTATTATGCCCAGTGGGTCCCTCAGTATGCGGACAAAGCCAGCCCACTATTTAGGGCCACAGTCTTTCCTCTGTCAGATGAGACTCGCCAGGCCTTCACCTGCATCAAGGAGGACATCGCCAAAGCGGCCATGCGGGCGGTGGATGAATCCGTCCCTTTCCAGGTAGAGAGCGATGCCTCAGAGGTCGCTCTCGAAGCCACACTAAATCAGGCAGGGTGACCAGTCGCCTTTTTCTCCCGAACACTCTCCGCTGGGGAACTTCGACACTCCTCAGTCGAGAAAGAAGCACAAGCCATTGTGGAGGCTATTCATCACTGGAGGCACTACCTCGCAGGCAGGAGGTTCACCCTCATCACCGACCAAAGATCGGGTGCCATCATGTTTGACAACACACAAAGGGGCAAAATTAAAAATGATAAAATCCTGCGGTGGAAGATAGAACTCTCCACCTACAAGTACGATATTATGTATCGAGCGGGTAAGCTCAATGAGCCCCCAGATGCCCTGTCCCGTGGCACGTGCGTCAGCGCGCAAGACAACCGCCTGAAAGCTATCCGCAATGACCTCTGCCACCCGGGGGTCACCCGGCTCGCCCACTACATCAAAGCCCGAAATCTGCCTTTCTCGAGGAGGTAAAAGCCATCACCAGGGATTGCCTGATCTGCTCGGAGTGCAAACCGCACTTCTATAGACCAGACAGGGCCCACCTGGTAAAGCCATCAGGGCCCTTTGAACGTCTGAGCATCGATTTCAAAGGGCCACTCCCCTCGACCAATCAGAATGTGTACTTCCTGAACATCATCGACGAGTTCTCCCACTTCCCCTTTGCTATCCCGTGCCCCAATATGACCTCCCACACAGTCATCAGAGCTCTGCACAGTATCTTCACCCTGTTCGGGTTCCCCAGCTACGTACAGGGGTTCATCCTTTATGAGCGACGAGCTGCGTCAGTACCTGCTCGGCAAGGGCATCGCCTCGAGCAGGACTACCAGCTACAACCCCAGGGGGAACGGGCAGGTGGAGAGGGAGAACGCGACGGTCTGGAAGACCGTCCCACTGACCCTCCGGTCCAGGAATCTCCCGACCTCCCATTGGCAGGAGGTCCTCCCCGACGCGCTCCATGCTATTAGGTCCCTCCTATGCACAGCCACCAACCAGACTCCTCACGAACGGCTATTTGTTTTTTCTAGGGGCACTACCACGGGGGTTTCACTCCCAGCATGGTTGAAGACACCAGGCCCGGTTCTCCTCCGGAAGCACGTCTGGGCACACAAAACTGACCCACTCATAGAAAGAGTGCTCCTACTCTACTCCAACCCCCAATACGCTTTCATCGTCTACCCTGACGGCCGTCAGGACACTGTTTCCCTCCGGGACCTGGCATCTGCAGGATCCAACTTCACCACCATGGCCGCCGAGGTACCCCTCACACTACACCCCACTCAACCCCCCGCGCCCTACGCACCCGCACTTACAGGTTCACGGCCCGTGCTCCGCGACCCCGCGTCTATAGGTTTCCTGCGCTCCCCGTCGCCCGTCGAACCAGTCGGGTACGAAACTCAGACCGAATCACCCCTGGAATCCACTATCGTACCCTCACCGGCCATCACCACCCAGCCACCCGAAGAGGCTGCAACCCCTGCGCGGCTCTGCCCACAGGGGGAGATGAAGAGTTTGTACTGGGCTCCACCCTTGTCTCCGTCCATGGCTCTGCCCATGGCTCCTCCCACTAACCAGAAGTATAAAGCTCTGCAGTCGTGAGCCTGCTGCCAGTTCATCTCGTCGCAGGCAGGATCTTTTTTTTTTAGAACAATACAGCACAGAACAGGCCCTTCGGCCCTCGATGTTGTGCCGAGCAATGATCACCCTACTCAAATCCACGTATCCACGTATCCACCCTATACCCGTAACCCAACAACCTGGGACCCTGGAGCTGTGAAGCATTGATGCTAACCACCATGCTACCATGCTGCCCCAATCTGTTGTAAGATTATTAAAACCACTGTTCACTTCCAATCACGTGTCTTGTGAATTGATGGTCACATCAGTGTCTTCCACCAGGGAGATTCTGGCAGTCTCCAACCCTTCTAAACCCCACCTGACACTGGGACATTTCCTGGGCAGCTGAATGGACAGGGTGACAAGGCATCACCTGTGAGACCTAAAGGTCAGCCAGGGCCCTCCAGGTCCAGGCCCTCTAGAGGACGCCAAGGGCATTACTGCCTGAAGAGTGCAAAATGCAGCAGCCCGGCACTGTTTCTGATGTGCATTCTAAGGGGATGCCGAGAAGGAGCAGGAAGCAACATAAGAGTAGTAAGATGGACAACCATTGAGTTGGGATGGGTATAGACACACAGCTGTAGTTGGGGGTAAGAAGATACTTAATGTAAATATTCACTATTAAAGAACAGGGCACATCTACACCAATGTCCCTCTCACTCTCACTGCTTTCCCAAAGGTTGAGGGGCTTCACCTCCACATCGGACCTCTGAACTTCCCACAGGCCCTCCAGCCTCACCCAGAAATGAAAGGTCATGAACGCAACAGTCTGAGACACCCTGGTATGACAGCATCACCAGTCTGTGAGCCCAAACCCCCCCCCCCACTCCCCCACCCCTCAATCTACTGTGACCCAGAAGAAAACGGGGGGCTTTCACACACTCAAGAACGAGCCCGGGAAGTCATTGGGCTGGCAATAGAAAGAGAGAAGTCAGGTATTCTCAGATTATGAGGAGAACATAGCTTTCCTCAAAGCAAGTTGTCACCACTCTCCTTCCCAACCCAACCCACACCATGTATGTAAACCTTACCCTCGGAGGGGGCGAGGGGGAGCAGTGGTTGTGGGGCGGGGGAAAGGTTGAAGCGAAGGGGTGGCAAGGTTTGGGGGAAGAGGCTAAACCAGGATTATGGGGCGGACAGAACAAGGGTGACAGGACAGGGGGGGGGGGGGGGTGTAACAGTGATGTGAAAGGGGGAACAAGTATGACAGGACATGGGGCACAAGGGTGACGGGAAGAGGGAACAAGGGTGACGAGAGTAGGGAACAAGGTTGACGGGAAGAGGGAACATGGTTGAAGGGAAAGGGAACAAGGGTGACGGGAAGGCTGGAACAAGGTTGATGGGAAGAGGGAGCAAGGGTGAAGGGAAGAGGGAACAAGGGTGAAGGGAAGAGGGAACAAGGGATAACGGCAGCGGTGGCGTTAGAGCTGCCGGACAAAGAGCCTCCTACTTTGTGAATCTGGAGGCTATGGAGTTTATCCCTGGTCCTCCAGCCTTGTAGTACCCTGTCCGCTGCTGGTTCAGTATACTCTGGGTCCCCCATTCAGCACCTCCTCGACTCCATCCTGGGATTCCTCCTTTGACAAGGCCGTATGTTCCTCCTACTTCTCCATTTTGTCACCACGCTGCTGTGCCAGTTTGTGGAGGACACAGCATGCGACTAAAATCCTTTAGGGCCAGTATTGGAGAGCCCTGCCAGGGCGGTCCAGATACTGGAACCGTATCTTCGGAAGGCCTATGCACCACTCAGTGATGCTACTGGTGGCAGAGTGGGCTTCACTGCATCAACTTTGCGTTTAAGTCTGGGGCCGCTGCATCAGCGTCATTAGTCATGACTAGTGTAGCCACCTGGGGTGGCCACGTCCGGATTTCAAAATGGACACTCGCAAAGAGTGCAGGGAAAAATGGACAGCACTAGAAAACAAGCAGGTGCAAGGTTTCCTGTGGATTGGAACCTGCAAAACCCAGACAGAACTGAAACTACTAGCCATTAGCATAGTAATGAGCTATCTCCGGGGACAAAAAGAAACATTGAAACAATCGGTACCAGGACAGACATCCCGGCGCCAGTGGAAGCTAAAACAAAGGCAGGCTAACGGTTACATAGAGCCCGCCCAACAATCAGGGAATGACCTCGTTATTGGACAGAATCGATACAAACGATTGGGACATGGTCCAATTAATTGGGACCAAGTCCAGAGTCCGCCCAGAAGGGCGCGAAACCCCTGGGGGCTATAAAGCAGAGTCCCCAAGCTCAGTTCACTCTCTTACTCTTACTCCTCTCCATCTTCACCTTGGCATTTTGCTCTCAGCGACGAGAGGCCGCCAAGCATCAGCCAAGTAAGTCTAAGGTCAACGCACGCTACGAGATAGGCGCTCCTAGCTACTATTCTATACCAGTTCAAAGCCAGCAGTATCAGAACCGGACAACGGCCATTGTTCCTCTGACTGAGTGGGCCTCTCGAAGCTAAGTATAGGCTTTTAATAGTAATTGTAGTTTAGTGAGTAGAGCTGCATTTAGTGGGGGGGGGGGGGGGGGGGGGGGGGGGGGGGGGGGGGGGGGGGGGGGGGGGGGGGGGGGGGGGGGGGGGGGGGGGTCGGGGGGGTTGTCTTCCAGAAGGGATGGGTCTTGCTGCTGTTGGGAGAGGACCTTCCATGTGCTGTCTGATTGATTATGGGGGCTCCCTCCCCACCTCCGGATCCACAGCGAGGTTTCCAGGATACACCTGGAGGTCTCCCCACATGGGTGAGGTGTCCAAGTGCAGCTGGTAAAATGTCAATTAGCTTTAGGGTAGATGGGCCTTCTGCCACCAACAAAGTGCCTGTGATGGTGGGTACGGCATACCCCGCTACACCAGCCAATTTTATACCCCTACCCCTCCGGTGGACATAAACCATCACATGTATGTACCCCTCAACAAAAATTGCCATAAGAGATGATCTGAATGATTATCTCTTTGCTGCGTGTGGAATCCTGTTGTGCATCAGTGGCTACCGTGTTTCCCACGACTTCACTGGGTGTAAGGTGCGTTGGGAAGTTCTCAGGTCATGAAGCATCCTTCTTTCCATCTGTTGGAGTCAGGCAATGCTGCAACCCAAGTAACTGGATAGGAATTGCATCCACTTCAGTTACATGGAAAAGTGCCAGGGGATGAACTAACAGAACCAGAGGTGATGATAGAGTGAAGAAGCACATGCATGAGAAACATACACAGCTAGGAATGTTACAAAGGGAGGGGGAGATGTGCTGGCTTGTGGAATCATGTTGTCAGCCATAAATGCTGTTGCGCTGTAAGTTGAGGATAATTCCAATTTTCTTCCTGCACCTAGTGGTGCACTAAGACAGACTTTTGTCTGTTTCCGTAGCAAGTAATTTCCAGAGCAGGTCGCTAGTCTATCACCAGAGCTTATCGCTTGAGGGGCTCCACTCCACATCAAACATGGCTGACCAGAAGACTCTCCCACTCTCACCGCTAGCCATTGGCATATTGGAAGGGTTTGCAGGTTGATACTCAACCTGTTTGGCCACATAATGAACATGCCTTCCTTGGCCATCAAATCCTGGAGTCAGACTCGAACCCAGAGCTTCTGATTTAGAGGCAGCGCGCTACCCAGTACACCACAAGACCAATAAAATAATTTTCTCTATTCACAAATGAAGTCTGTGAAAGGGGAAATAAGGGGGATCCTATTGCAGTTGCAGTAGGAGAGACAGAGAACTGGGGGTACAGGAAATAATAATATTTTATTGTCACAAGTATGAAGTTACTGTGGAAAGCCCCTAATCACCACATTCTGGCGCTTGTTCGGGTAAGCTGGTCCGGGAATTGAACCCGAGCTGCCACTGTCGTGTTTTTTTATTGCTGCTTATTTACGGTGGTAGGCGTAGTGTTCCATAAAGACCACAGTATAGCGTTGACTTGAACAAAGCTATGATTTTATTTATACTACTAAACTGTTTCGACACTTAGTCCTTTTAGAATACAGAATTGATCAATAACATAACTACACTCATCTACTGCTAATCTCACTAGCTGGTATAACTAAAGTCTTCTCACACTAACTGTTCTTATGACCTTTACTAGATGTCTCCTGCATACACTCCTCCCCGAAAGTCTAGCATCACTGCTTTCTAGGGGCTTTTCACAGTAACTTCATTTGAAGCCAACTTGTGACAATAAGCAATTTTCATTTTGTTTCATTTATATAGTAGTATCTGTGGCTCCCCCTAGTGGCTATTCATGGGACTACATTAACCCCTGTAATGCTGATAGTTAAGATAATACCACCGTTACACAATAGAGTTGTGTGCAAAGAATCTTTCCCAAAATTAGACCGAATTTCAGGAAAGTTAAGGGTCAGATATGGACCATCAGAAGATGAGGAAACGGTGAAAATATGAAGGAAGGGTAAAATACATCAGCAGAGTTGTTAAAGAAGGAATTAATGATGGGATTTGAACAATGTGACTCATTTTGTACAAAATAACAGGTGCAGCTCGAAACTATGTGGAGTCTTATAAAACAAAGGTTTAGGTCTGGAGGAAATAAATGGAATTCAAGACAGTTGGAAATGGTTTGGAATTTCCTCAGGCATTATAAACACAAAAGAAAGATTACCTGTACTGGTTATTTTTAAATAGATTTATACAAATTGAGTGCATGTATGAATGCAAAAACCTGAAAATATCTTGTCTGTGATTATTTTTTAAATTTTGTTTTATAAATTTAGTGTACCCGATTCATTTTTTCCAATTAAGGGGCAATTTAGCATGGCCAATCCACCTAGCCTGCACATCTTTTGGGTTGTGGGGGCAAAATCCAAGCAAACGCGGGGAGAATGTGCAAACTTCACATGGACAGTGACCTAGGGCCGGGATCGAACCTGGGACCTCGGCGCCATGAGGCAGCAATGATAACCACTGTGCCAACGTGCTGCTCCTTGTTTGTGATTATAATTCTCAGTCCAGGTGCTGATCACAACTTCACCATTCCCAGGCTGTTTGATCAACTCAAGGGTGAAAATAAAAATTACAATTTTGAACTATTCCTTTCATTAACCTCAATTTTCTTTGTGGTGGTGTCAGATTTGCCAGAAATTCCTATCTTCACCACGGCGGCATGGTGGCACAGTGGTTAATACTGCTGCCTCACAGCGCCAGAGAGCCTGTTTCAATTCTGACCTCGGGTGACTGCCTGTGTGGAGTTTGCACATTCTCTCTGTGTCGGCGTGAGTTTCCTCCGGGTGCTCAGGTTTCCTCCCACAGTCCAAAGATGTGCAAGTTAGGTGGATTGGATATGCTATATTGACACTAGGTGGGGTTACGGGGATTGGGCCTTGGTAGTGTAATGTTCCTGTCGGATTGCCTAATTCATATTCCAAGAACACTTGTAGCTAAAGCTATAAAGGATTTATTAACATTAACTGTGGGTCAAATATATACAAAACAACAAATAAATAGCAGCATGAACATGCACAAGCAACCTCTCTCTTCCAGCTCTCTAGTCAGTCTGAGGTCACCTGACTCTAACATTCACTAATATACTAATGAAAATCCTAGTGGTCAATCCGTGAATTACAACACAACCATGATATCACTACAGGTAGGGTGCTCTTTCAGAAGGTTGGTGCATACTTGATGGGCCCAAAGGCCTCCTTCTGCAATGTAGGGCTTCTATCATTCTACCCCAGATGTACAAGCGAACCAGCAAGAAGAATGTTTGTATAGACATGACTATGAGTGAACTGAATACCCTGATCCAAAGATAAACTTTCTTTTTTCATGCAGCTGAGATCTCCAGGCGTATGCCACATCCATTTAATGTGGTGATTTATGGTGATTGTCCCTTTAAAGGCAGAGTAAGGCTCACCTGTCTTGAGGGACGAACTAGGACTCAGAGTGGATAATCAGCCCCAGGGGTGGAGTACTCTTAGGCAAAGACATATAAGGAGCTAGTGGAGCCATGATACTGCTGTTTTCTTATTAATAAATTATTTTGTATTCACAACTGAAGTCTATGAAAGTACATCATTACATTTGGTGATAAGGATAAAATTATCATGACACTGCCTCTGGCTCAAAAACTGTGAGTATCCTGTTTTAATAGAAGTCTGAAAAAAAAATACTAACCAGAATGCCTTGGGTAGATGGAGCCATTTGAGATATTGAGATATTGTCAGACCCTGTGTAATGTAGAATCAGAAAAGATAGACAGTTGCAAGATCCGTGGACAATGGAGAGAACATGGTAAGACCTCTGGGTCAGAATCCACAAGAAGGGTGAGTGAAATACAGCAATGTACCTCCATTCATGTTGTAGACTAGGAGGTGGGCTAGGAGGTTCAGTGCCTTGGAGAGACTGAGAGAAAGATGCAGAACAAACCTGAATTGGTCAGCAGAGTCAAAAGTTGAGAAAGAAACGTATAGAAAAAAACAAAAGGAAATAATTCGGCGATGCAAAAGCTTTGGTTTTAAGTTTTTAAAAAAAACTTATGTAAAAAAAATAACTGCAGCAAGATGCTGAAATTGATAAGCTCCCAATGTGCAGGATTCGAGGAGAGTCTGTGCGGGTTCCTTGGCAGCAAATGCAACACTAATGGGCTTAAATCAAAAGAAGAAAAGTTCTCAACTTTTTAAAAAAAGTTAGCAAGTTTATTTTAAATGGCCCCGATTGGACCATGCCAGGTCTCCGTGTGCGAGTGAAATAGACAAAAAGCTGGCACATCAAAAGAAAAAGTGAGAAAAATGCACTCTCCACAAGGCCAGAAGAATAGGAAACTGCAGAGGTCGCTGAAATGACCTTTCTTCAATAAAAGTATAAGTTTTAAAAATTCAAAAAAGAGCAGCCAAGTTCATGCCAAAACTGCAGAAGTGCAGGAAAACACACACAGAGAAAGCCGATAGCTGCAAACAGCTGAGTTAAAAAAAAGATAGTCTTAAAGCGGTAATACCATTAAAGAGGTAATACATTTAAAGTGGTAATACATTTAAAGTGGCAATACAGTTAAAGCGGCAACCACAAGAAAGAACAAATGGCTATGAACAGGAAAATTAGAGAAGACCTCAGATAGAGGGCAACTCTCAAAAAAGTCCATAAATATGAAGACCTCAGAGAAGGCAATGAAAACCTCAAGGGAGGGGCAATGAAAGACCTGAAATAGGAGGCAACAAAGGCCTCAAAGAGGAGGCAACATAAGATCCCAGAAAGTGGGCAAAAGAAAACCTACATTTTGCATTCTATAACAACCTTCACTTATACCTTTAGTGCCTTTACATAAACCCAATTTTAATTGCTTCAACATTGTCCATTGCACTTTCAGCTTTTGAGGCTGGGACATTAACAAAAGAAACATTCATTCACCTCATTTGCATAGCAAGATTTCTCAATTATTGGAAGCAGTGTAAACTAGTGTAATGTTCCAGTAAACCAGCCATGAGCTGGGCTGGTTTAGAAAAGGGCTAAATAGCTGACTTTTAAAGTAGACCAAGGCAGGCCAGCAGCACGGTTCAATTCCCGTACCAGCCTCCCTGGAATGTGGCTTTTCACAGTAACTTCATTTGAAGCCTACTTGTGACAATAAGCAATTTTCATTTAATTTCAACTGTAAAGAGGACAGTGTAGAACTTCCAAAGGTCATAGCCAAATTGGTGAAGAGGGCAGATAGGTGGCAGATAAAGTTCAATAATAATAAGAATCGTTATTAGTGTCACAAGTAGGCTTACATTAACTCTGCAATGAAGTTACTATGCAAATCCCCTAGATGCCACACTCTGACACCTGTTCATAGATACATTATACATAGAAAATAGGAGCAGGCTCAAATTGGCCCTTTGAGCCTGCTCCGCCATTTATCACACTCACGGCTGATCATCCAACTCAATAGCCTAATCCTGCTTTCTCCCCATAACCTTTGATCCCATTCGCTCCAAGTGCTATATCTAGCCGCCTCATTGAATATATTCAATGGTTCAGCATCAACTATGTCCTGTGGTAATGAATTCCACAGGCTCACCACTCTTCGGGTAAACTGAGGGAGAATTCAGAATGTCCAATTCACCTAGGGGCGGGATTCTCTGTGAATCAGCGCGATGGCCCAAAACTGGCACCAAAAAAGGCACGAATCACTCCGGCGTCGGGCCCCCCGAAACGTCGCGAATTCTCTGGCCTCAAATGGGCTAGTAGCGGTGTGACGCCATTCACGACGGCGTCACCCATCACAGACTCAGGGGGGATATGGGGGAATATGGAGGGAGTTATGGGGGAAGGGGGATATGGGGGAAGGGGTGATAAGGGGGAAGGGGGGATATGGGGAACGGGGATATGGGGAAGGTGGTATTTGGGGGAAGGGGGATATGGGGAAAGGGGATATGGGGGAAGGGGGGAATATGGGGGAAGAGGAATATGGGGAAAGGGGGGAAATGAGGTAAGGGGTATATGGGGGAAGGGGGATATGGGGCCCATCAGGCGGATGCCGCCCCCAGGACGTTCCAGGGTGGCCACGAGCCAGGGACAGATCCGGAGCACCAGGCAGCCGCCGCCCACATCCACTGTGAGTGCGGCGATGCTGGCGGGCCACATCCAGCGACAAGGAGGGCAACCACAGCAACAGGCCCTGTCACAGCCGATCCAGGACATTGCGCACAGGACACTAACGCACAAGACACTGTCACACAGGACACTGACACACAGGACACCGACATACAGGACACCGACATACAGGACCATAACACACAGGACCCTAACACACAGGACCCTAACACACAGGACACTGACGTCCAGGATGCTGATGCACACGATACCCACACACAGGGGACGGATGGACAGGAATCACCACTCCAGGGGACCCCAGACTTCGGGTCGGATGAGGCGAACGCCATTATGCCACTGCTACCTCCTACACCCTCCACCATCGTAGAGACACTCACCTTGGTTGGGAACTTTAGCGATGAGGCATCTGGGACACTAACTGGTGCGCACAAGACAGCCGTCCCGGTACAGCAGGTTGAGGCAGGAGCAGCCGATGGGCCGGGCGGTCGGAGGGCAGCCCGGCGCAGGCAACCAACTGCAGCCCAGACGGTTCCCGGGTTCCTGGAGTTACCACACCCACCCATAGACCCGATGCAGGCACAGACCAAGGGATGACCAAAGGGGATGACGGCCGGCTTGCGGCAGCTGCAGACGAAGGTGGAGGAGTCCACCTGTGTGCAGGAGCAGGTAGTGGTGCCGGTCATGCGTGCCACCCAGGCTGACACCGCACGTGTGGCGTCCGCGATGGAGGCAATTGGTGTGATGGTGTCAGACATTGGTCGCAGTATGCAAGGTGTGGGGCTTTTGTGGCCCAGGAACTGGCTGCCCTCTCACAGGCAGTCATGATCCTGAGCCAGCAGCAGATCGCAGAGGCGCTCAATGCCGTGGCCCAGCCTCATCAGGCAATGGCCCAGTCTCTGCAGGCCATCGCTGAGAGCATCGACGCCATTGCCCAGGTGCTGGCTGACGTCGCCCAGACACAGACAAGGATGGCCAACTCCCTGAGCTCCATGGCTGCAAACTTGCAGACCCTTGTTGATACCAGGGCGGCCCTCCAGGACTGGCAGTGCCAGGTGTCGGGGGGTGTCAGGTGCTCGGTCCGTTCACATCTCCGACCCATGTAGAGGCCCGGGGGCCATCGGGCACCCCGAGGGAGGAGTAGGTGCTGTGGCCCGTTTTGGGTCCCCCTGTAGTGGAGGTCCCGGAACACCACAACATCTCGGACTCCCCCCCCCTTCCGTCCCAGGTGCATCTGGTGGGCAACGGGCAGGACAGGCTGGCAGCTCGCCATCTCAGTCGCCCGAGCTGCAGCCTGGCCCACTTAGGCAGGACCGCCCCAGGAAACGGACGCCAAAGGGGTCCTTAGTCACAGGGCAGGAATCACAGGAGTCCACCTCCAGTTCTGCTGTACTGTCTGGGAAACCACCTAGACACAGTCATAGGGCTCGTTAGGCGAAAAAATTAGACACTGAGTGAGTTGGCACGGGTGCAGTGCACCGATTAGTTCTGGGGCTAGGGCACATGTATGAACTGTTTGTTATTAAAATCACTTTCACACCGACAGAAGCTGCCTTTGTGTTCTGTCCGATGCGTGCAGGGGTTTGGTGGGAGGTGAGCGCCTGTGGGTGTGTGAGTGGTGATAGAACATCGGCCTCAGGTGAGTGTGTGTCCCCTCCCCCCGAGTTGCCCTCGCCATCACCCCGGGCAGACGACGGGACCATGCGCTCCAGTGTCATGGCCCCATGCAGGGATGGTCCGGGTGGAGGGTGGTACTGTGGCCATGGGTCAGACATTGCCCAACGACATAGAGCCCTGAGCTCATTGCAGGGCGGGTTGTCATCATCCTCCATGGCCTGCAATTGACACGCTTCCACCGGCGACCGTGTGAGCCTGGCCCGTTGTGCCGCAGTTGGATGTGCAATGGAGGGGTGGTGTACATGCGGGTGCGGGTGGTTGGTGTTGATGAGTGGGGTGCGGGTGGTAGGCTGGTGCTGTAGTGTGCAGTCTGTGCCCATACTTGGTGATTCCCACGCCTCCCTAGTCCGTGAACCGGGTGGCTATCAGCCTGTCCCGTGTACACTGGTCCAGCCGATAACGGTGGGCAGCCTCCCATCCATGTCCAGCCTGTCTGTCCTGACCATTTCTCCCATCCCCTCATCTGGGGAGGTCTGCGCCTCGTCTTGCTGCTCCTCCCCTTCTCCCTCTGTCTGCAGCACATCACCCCTCTGCTGGGCTATGTTGTGCAAGACGCAGCAGACCACAACAATGAGGCCAACCCTATCTGATGGGTACTGCAGGGCCCTTCTAGAGCGGTCCAGGCACCTGAAGCGCACCTTTAGCAGCCCAAAGCACCTCTCTATCACATACCTGGTCGTTGCATGGGCATTGTTGTTGCGGTTCTCCGCGTCAGTATGTGCCCTTCGTATAGGCGTCATCAGCCACGACCTGCAACGGGTAACCCCTGTCGCCCAGCAACCAGCCCCTCAGCCAGGAGGGGCGTCCGTCGAACATGGTGGGGATGAAAGATTGCACCAATGCGAATGTGTCATGTACGCTGCCCGGGTACCGGGCGCGACATGCATGCCATCAATCGCCCTTGGACCATGGGCATCCTGGCCGCCGCAGCGAAGCCCGATGCCTGGGCATCCTGGCTGGCCCGGTGCACAGGGAACTGGATTTAGTGGTCCACAATGGCATATAGGGCATCTGTCACTGCACGGAAGCACCGGTGCACCAATGCCTGCGATATGCCGGACAGGTCCCCACTTGGTGCCTGGAATTACCCCATGGCATAGAGGTTCAGGGCCACCCTAACCTTGACGGCCACGGGGAGAGGGTGTCCTCCCCTAGTGCCACACGGTGCCAGGTGTGCCATCAGGTGGCAGATGTGTGCCACGGTTTCCCGGCTCATCCAGAGTCTCCTCCTGCATGCCCAGTTCTTGAGGTCCTGGTATGATGAGCGGGGTCGGTACACATGGGGCCTCATCGGGCATCTCCGTCGCCATGGCACCACCTCCACCTCCTCCTCATCCTGTCGTGCGGGCTGCCCTCCAGCCTGAGCAGCTGCTACCTGCCTCCCTGCTGCATGCTCCTCTGCGGCAGCCTCGGCCGCCTCCCTGACACGCTCCTGCTCCAGCACCCCCAGGGCAACATGTAGAAGTGTGGCTCCTGCCATGGCGGCCAACATCACTGGGTGATGACCAAACATAACGGCCTGCAGAGGGTGGGGTTGGGGGGGATAGACGACATGTCACCATTGCCCATACCCCCCGCAGCCAGGTGCCATGGGCTGCATGGTCGCGACTGTTGCCAGCTGGCACATGGCCAGGCAGACACTCCCCTCCCCCCCGGAATGCACTGTCCCCAAACCCCCAACCCCTCTCCTCCCCAGCACGCACCCTCTCCATCACTCACCCTCCCCGGCCCCCCTCTCCTCCCCTGCACGCACCCACCCCAAACCCCCCACTCCTCCCTGGCATGCATCCTCCCCACCCAACCCCCCTCTCCTCCCCAGCATGCACCCTCCCAACCCCCCCCCCCCTCCCCGGCACGCACCCTCTCCATCACTTGCCCTCCCCAACACCCCCCCACCTCCTCCCTGGCATGCACCCTCTCCATCACTCACCCTTTCCAAGCCCCCCCCCCGCCCTCCCCCCCCAGCAGCCCCTCCCCCTCTCCCGCCAGCTCCTCTCCCTCCCAGTCCCTCCCCCCTGCAGCCCCTCCCTCCACCAGCCCCTCCTTCCCCTCTCCCTCCCAGCACCACCCCTCCCCCATAGCCCCCCCTCTCCCCCCACCCCTCACCCTCACTCCCCCCTAGCCCCTCCCCCAGCCGGGCACGCACACTCCAATAGCTCCTGCGACCCCCCCCCCCCACCACCTGAAGCCGTGCCATCACCTCTCTGGCGGCCGCCCCACGGCGACCCCTACTCTGCTCCATCATGACTGGTTGACACCGTTAAAGAGGTGGTTTGATTCACGCCATGTCGGTGGGACTTCGGCCCATCTGGCCCGGAGAATTGAGGCAGCCCCGGGCCCCGTTTCATCGCGCTGGTCCTCGACATTCTCCGAGGCGTGCGGCGCGATTCACGACATCGGGATTTTTGGGGGGCCGGAGATTATCGCGGGGCGGCCGGGCGTGATTTACGCCGGGGGGTCAGAGAATCTCTGTTTTTCGGGACTTGTGGGAGGAAACCGGAGCACCAGGAGGAAACCCATGCAGACACGGGGAGGACGTGCAGACTCCGCAGATAGTGACCCAAAATGGGAATCGAACTTGGGTCCCTGATGCTGTGAAGCAACAGTGCTAACCACTGTGCTACCATGCCGCCTCTGGAGAGTGTGAGGTGAGGAAGGAAGAACATGCAGAGATCAATAAAATAGAGTAAAATTATAAAAGGGGTGCAGGAGCAGAGGGACCTCAGTATAAATGTGCATGAATCATTGAAGGTGGCATTACAGGTGGAGAGAACAGTTAATAAAGCATATAACATCCTGGGTTTTATTAATAGGGGAATAGAGTACAAAAGCAAGGACATTGTGTTGAACTTATACAAGACACTAGTTAGATCTCAGCTGGAATATTGTGCAATTTTGGGCGCCACACTATTGGAAGGACGTGAACGCATTGGAAAGAGCACTAAAGATGTATCCAAGAATTATTCCAGGGAAGAGAAACTTTAGTTATGAGGATAGATTGGCGAGGTTAGGACTGTTCTCTTTGGAGAGAAGGCTGAGATGAAATTTTATAGAGATGCTCAAAATCATGAGGGGGATAGACAAATAGGGAGAAACTGCTCCCCTTCATAAAAGAATCAAGAATGAGAGAGGGCAGATTTAAGGTGATTTGCAAAAGAAGCAAACTGATGTGAGATAAAAACTTTTTCACACGAGTGGTCCGGGTCTGGAATGCACTCCCTGGAAGTGTGGTGGAGGCAGGTTCAGTTGAGACATCCAAGAGTGCATTAGATGATTACGTGAATAGAAACAATGTGCAGGAGTACGGGAAACGGCAGGAGAAAGGCACTGAGCCATAATGCTGTTTTGGAGAGCCGGTGCAGACACAATGGGCCGAATGGCCTCCCTCTGCACCGTAACGATTCTGTAATGACAATTCTGTAATGTGGTGGAGTATGCGCCACAGCGAGTGTTATGAAGATAGGTGACCAAAAGCCTGGTCGAACAAGTTAGTAGGCGCGTCCATCATGATGTACATCATCAAGCCAAAATTCAGCATGTCAAGCAGCCTAGCTCCCCACGTGACGCTGTGCACCCATTCCCCAGCACCAGCACTCTGCGCACGCGCACACCAACTCTCCGTTCGCCACGCCCACTTTATTGATGACGTCTCCGAACCACTGCCAATCCCATGTCGCCATTCTGTGGGAGGGCTGACCAATGAGGGCCGGGGATGTTTGTAGGTGCTGCGGGCAGGCGCACAGCAGAGTGACGGGGGAAGGATGCAGAGGGCGGCGGGTGTGTGGGGCTTGCTCACCAGGCTGAGGTGAGGTTGCTTCCAGCTGACAGTCACTGGGGCCGCACCCCATCCCATCGGGAAGCGTGGGGCTGCACCCCGAGGGGTAACTGCCCCGGGTCGGAGCGCACAGCCTGAGCCCAGTCAGTGGGTACAGCCTGGCCTTCCTGATCCCCTGCAGGTCCGCCCAACCTTGAGCCAGGTCTGGGCTCCCGGTACAGGCCGACCCTCAGACCTAAAACTTTGGCTCGGCCACTCTTGGGACGAGAATCCATCCTGAGCCCCCCCCCCCCAGGAGACAGCTTGACCCTTGGCCCGAGGTTTTACAAGCTGCCCCTCTTTCCCCTCCCCGGGCTGCACACGAGTTGTGGATCTGTTGGGGAGTGGGCAGAGATTTCACTGCCCTGTGAAGCATTGCTGACTGACTGGAGCCCGGAGAAAGGTTTGCACTGGGTATGATGGTGCTTCATCTCCAGAATGAGTTCTTGTGTGCTCATGCCCATCCTAAACATACTTTCACTTCAGATGTGAGAATTAGTGCCCTAAAGACAGAGATAGATAAGTTCTTGATTGATAGGGGGATCAGGGGTTGTGAGGAGAAGGCACGAGAATGGGAATGAGAAAGATGTGGGGTGGCACGGTAGCAGAGTGGTCAGCACTGCTGCTTTACAGCGCCAGGGACCTGGATCCGATTCCCGGCTTGGGTCACTGTGCCGAGTCTGCGCGTTCTTCCTGGTTCTTCTGGGTGCTCTGCTTTCCTCCCACAAAGTCCCCGAAAGATGTACTTGTTAGGTGAATTAGACACTCTGAATTCTCCTTCCGTGTACCTGAACAGGTGCTGGAGTGTGGCGACTAGGGTATTTCCACAGTAATTTAATTGCAGTGTAAATGTAAGCCTACTTGTGACACTAATAAAGATTATATATATATATATATATATATATAGTATTAAACATATCAGCCATGGTTGAGCAGGTTCGATGGACCAAATGGCATTCTGCACCTATGTCTTATGATCTTACCAGTGGTGCTAGACCAGTCTCTGATATAATAATAATAATCGCTTATTGTCTCGAGTAGGCTTCAATGAAGTTACTGTGAAAGGCCCCTAGTCGCCACATTCTGGTGCCTGTTCAGGGAGGCTGGTACGGGAATTGAACCCGTGCTGCTGGCATTGTACTGTATTACAAGCCAGCGATTTAAACCACTGTGCTAAACCAGCCCCGAAGGTTATCGTGTAATGGAATCTGTTCTCTTTTCTGAATGTGACCGTAACGTCACTGTGCTAAAGGATTTTTGCAACGCCTGGCTTTAATTTTGAAAAATGCCTACCATGATGTATTAGTTTTCAATCCTTGCGATCACCTCATAAAAGATTTTCAATATACACCTAAATAATCGTTTTATATACCGAGGGAAGTTTTGTTGTCATTCCAACAACCTTTTATTAACAGGCCTGTGAACCACTGCACATGCCGATGGAACAGCAGTTCTGTGAGACAAAGAATCAGACACTACACAGTTGGGAAGAAAATTCATGGCTTCACTGTAAACCAGGTAGTTAACTTTCTCTTTAACAATGGAGTTGTATTCTACTGTATGGTTTATCCTCAAAAGAATTCTACAGTTAGTATTGCTGCATTTGGCCACATGTAGCCTGAAAACGAACATTATTTAGAACGTTAGGCACTGCGCAACGTGAAAGAAACGTATTCGTATCAAGATTTTCATGTCCTTGGCACGTCACAGCCGCTGAACTATCAGCTTAGCAGCCAGTTTGGGCAGAACAAGGCTCAGCAATGAATGACTAGTTTAATCAGATTTGGTGTTTGAGGAATAAATGATGGGCTGGAGACTAGGATAACTCCCTACTTTTCTCTGTAAAAATGTCATCCAATCTCTGACAGTAAATGCACTATGGGATATCCTGAGGTCATGGCAAGCACTATATAAAATACACGTCTTTCCTTATTATTGTTCAGAAGAGACATGTTTTCGAAGCTTTTCATCTTGCAGTCATCACGACAACCGCAAGAATGGCACATTTTTAAAGAATACAGGTTAAGTGGTGGGAATCAAGGTAGCAGATAGATTATAATGTGAGGAAATGAGAGTTTATTCACTTGGTTGTATGCATAGAAAAGCAGACTACTTTTTAAAATACATGAAACTTGTAAATGTTGATGTTCAAGAGGAGCTTGAATGTATTTGTACAAGAAACAAAAAAGTTATGCAGGCAGAGCAAGCAATAGGAAATTAAATGATGTATTGGCCTTTATTGCAGGGGTAGGAGTGCAGCGGAGCCTTGCGCTAATTGTATGGGGCTTTAGTGTGACCACATCTGATATACTGTCTATAACTTTAGCCTCCATAATTAAGGAAGGTTACACTTGCATTGGTAGTGGTATGGCAAAGGTTTATCGGCTAGGTCCATGGGCATTGTCCTGTGATGAAAGACTGAGTAAATTGTGTCCATATTCTTTGGTGTTTAGGCGAATGAGACAAAATCTCATTAAAACATACAAAATTCTGAAGGGACTGGGCAGGGTAGATGATGAAACGTTTCCCATGGCTGGGAATCTAGTACAAGGGAGCACAGTTTCACGATAAGAGGCCGATCGTTTAGGACTGAGATGAGGAAAAAGGTTTCCAGTGCCGTGAATCTTTGAAGTTCTCTATCCCAGAGGTTGTGGATGTTCCATCATTGAATATACTTAAGGCTGGGATAGACAGATTTTTGGTTTCTTGGGAATTTTTGGAGTGGAAAGGAAAGTGGAGTTCAGACAAAGATCAGCCATGATATTGAACGGTGGAGCAGACTCGACCATCCATATAATTTTCTGCTCCTATTTCATATGTTCATATTTAATAAACTTCAGGATGCATGTTGAGATTATTGTATTAAATTCTTGCAAGTGGAGAGAAGCAACAGCAGGATATGACCGCATTTATGAGGTTGTCCTACTTTTAACTCTAACTTGCTAAGGTCACATTTGGGTGCTGTCTCTGAAGCATATTTAAAAAAAGACTGAATATAGTCCAAGCTCATAATCTTTCCTTCCCGCAGGTGACTGCCGTTCCTGATCTCTTCCTGACAGCTGTTAAACTTAACCATGATAATACAGGGGCTCAGTACTTGCACATAGCAAGGGATGATCCAAACAATCTGTTCAGGTATTTATTTATCATTTATAGTTATGGTTCATTTAGTGCCCCTGATTTTGTATATACTCTATTTATTAATAACCTGATTTTGTATATACTCTATTTATTAATAACCCTTGCACGCTTCAAAAAAAAACTCTAGGCAGCTCAGTATAGACCTGATGCTGGAAATATGAAGTTACATTTTTAAAATGCTGAGCATCTTCAGGTCTGGCTGCACTTATGAAGCAATAAACAAAACCGATCTGTTAAAAGGGTCACCCATCCGAAATGTTACCACTCTCTCTCCACATGTGCTGCTGGCCCGACTGAGCATTTTCAGCATTTTCCCTTTCTCGACAGTTCAGTGTTTGAAAATAGAAATGTCATAAAAATGACTGATGTTCTCTGCAGAATCTTACGGAGATGAGATTTTAATAGTTGATTTAGCTGCAAGTAGTATTTAAAAGGTGTGTATGCTGATGGAATAAAAGGGACAGTAGCAGCGTGAACATGAAATTGGTTGAGTGACAAGAAACAGGAGTGGTGAGCAGTTGTCATGGACTGGAAGAAGTTATGGTGTGGGTTCCCAGAACGCTTGTTTTTCATGATATATATTAATGACCTACAGTTGGTGTACAGGGCACAATTCTTCCAATTGTTGAAAGTGTTGTGAAGTGCAGGGATAGTAATAAAGAGAACAAGGACTGGCTGGTTGAATGGATAGACAAGTGGCAGATGAAATTTAATGCAGAGAAGTGTGATGTGATTAATTTTAGTGGGAAGAATGAGGAGAAAATATAAAGCAAAAGATTCAAGTATAAAGTGGGTGCAGGAGTAGAAGAACCTGGGAACATAAGTGCATAAAGCACTGAAGGCGCAGTAGCAGATTGAGAAAACAGTTAATAAAAAATTACAAGGGCATAAGGTACAAAAGCATGAAGTTATGATAAATCTGTGTAAGACACTGGCTCAGCCTTAACTGTAGTGTTGTGTCAATTTCTGGGTACCACATTTGAGTAATGATGTGAAGTCATTAGAGAGGATGCAGAGAAGTTTCATCAGAATGGTTCAAGGAATGAGAAACGTTTCTTTAGATAGCTTGGTTTGTTCCCACAGACGAGATAGCGGTGTCAGCAACATGGGTCTAGAAAGGGAGAGACTGTTCCCATTGACTGAAGGATCAAGAACCAGAGGATACCAATTTAAGGTGACCGACAAAAGACGCAATTATGACATGAGGAAAATCCTTTTTACGCAGTATATGGTCTGGAATGAATTGCATGAGTGTATGGTAGGGGCAGGGTCAATTGTGGCTTTCATTAGAGAATTAGATAATCGCAGGGTTAATGGGAAAAGACAGAAGAATGGGTCAAGATGAGTGGCTCTTGCAAACAGCCAGCATGGGCATAATGGGCTGAATGGTCTCCTGTGCTGTAACCTTCTCTGATATGATGTGGAAGATTGGCCTTTTGATTTTTGTCATTCTGTGAACATTTAAGTTGATGTAATCCATACTGAGGAATGTGATGATAAATCTCAGAATTGTTACAGCACAGAAGAAAGCCATTTGATCCATCTTGTCTGTACTGGTTCTCCGAATGAGCAATTCTTCTCCCTGTGGCTCTGCACATTCTTCCTTTTCAGATAATAATGCAATTCCCTCTTGATTGCCTCGATTGAACCTGCCTCAACCACACTTGGGCATTCCAGATCCGAACCACTCACTGCATAAAAAAATTTTCTTCATGCCTTCCCTTCATAATTTACAAAAAGTAAGAAGAATTAAAATTCGGCTTTTTATGGTATCCTAATTTCCTTTGTGGTACAGTCACATAATTAACTAACTTTGCGGTATTTGTATTTCAGTGTGCAGTTTCGTACTACCCCACTCAACAGTACTGGTGTTCCTCATATTCTGGAACATGTGGTGCTTTGTGGCTCTGAGAAGTACCAATGTAGAGACCCCTTCTTCAAAATGCTGACCCGATCACTTGCTACCTTCATGAATGCCTTCACAGGTCAGAACTGCCGAATTGTGTGGACATGTAGCTAGATGATGGTTGGGGGGTGGGTGAGTTTGTTAGCTTGCTTTGTAATTAATCTGTTGAGCTGATTGACTGAATACCATGTGTAACTTTGTGTTCAGTTGGACTGTGGCCTTTTTCTGTATATGTTTATTTAAACAAATATTAAGATTTAGCATTTTCATGGAAAATGCAAAGAAATTATAACACATTATGCTCCTCAGCCTAACCTGCCTATGTTAATGTTTATCCTCCACAAAAGCATTGTTCCTAATCTTTGCACTTGCTCCTTTCTCATATCCCTTATTTACCTTTCCTTCAACTATCTACCGCATTCTTAAATGTTAATGGATCTGTTTTAATCATTTACTGGGAGTGCCTTCCACAATCTCACAATCCTCTTTTTTTAAATATAAAGTTTCGTCAGCAACTGAAAACGAACTGTTTCTGTCTATTGTTTTCCTTAATTTTTAATACCTCCAAAACTACCCAGTAATCTCCTCTCCTTATGAAAACATTCCTAGTTTTTCCAGTCTTTCTTCATATTTAAAACAGTATCAAGGAGCATTGTAGTGATTCTTCATTGGGCTTCTCTATTAATTCACTGCCCTTCGTGGAGACAGCCATAGGCCATTCAGCCCCTCCAGTCTGTTCTTTAATTTGACTAGATGCTGACTTGCCTAATATGCAGCTTTAGACTGGTGCCCAAAACCACGTAACGTCCAACTAGGGTCATGTGAAGGTTTTATACAGATTTGTCACTGCTTCTTGATGTTCTTGAGGGTATTAGTTATGAGGAGAGGTTGAGGGGCAACCAAGTTTACAAAATTATGAGTAGTATGGACAGAGTAGATGGAAGCTTTTTCCCAAGGTGGAAAAATCAATTGCGTGGGGACATCGATTTAAAGTCGAGGGGCAAAGTTTAGAGGAGATGTGCGAGGCAAGTCTTTTTGCACAGAGGGTGGTTAGTGAGTGCCTGGAACTTACTGCCGGGGCAAGTGATGGAGACAGGTATGATAGCGATGTTTTAAGAGGTATCTTGACAAATACATGAATAGGATGGGAATAGAGGGATACGGACCCAAAAAGTGCAGAAGATTTTAGTTTAGACAGGCGTTATAATCGGCGCAGGCTTGGTGGGCCAAAGGGGCCTGTTCATGTGCTGTACTGTTCTTTCTTATTTGTTGCTATCTTATTCCTAAAATAAAACCCAATATTCTTATTGCTCATTGTTATTGCCTCATCCAGTTGAAGTATTGTCTCTTCCATTCAAAATTATTATTTTGAACCAAACGTACCATCTTACCCCACCTTACATTTACTTACATTGACAACTCCATCTTGTGATCACTATTCTGGAGTAATCAAATTTTCATGATCAATAGTGCTCCTGAATTTCTATAAAATAACTTAGTGGTATGTAGATCTATGCTGTGATTAACAGTATGTTAAGTTACAGATCTTGCCTAAAATGTAGGGTACCTTGTTAAAGTTACTTGTGAATACTGTGTACATAACTTAACAGCATCAAGGCAAACTAATAGTTGTTTTGCATTTTTCTTTTGATCTTTGTAGCTAGTGATTACACAATGTATCCATTTTCCACCCAAAATTCTAAGGATTTTCAGAATCTCCTCTCTGTTTACCTGGATGCTGTCTTTTTTCCATGCCTAAGGGAATTGGACTTCTGGTAAGCTGAATATTTAATGTATATTGTGGGATATCTTATTCTATCTTCCAATAAGAGTTGATTGTCCGGTTGATTGGAGGCGTGCAAAATAATATAATGATCTTTATTGTAACAAGTAGGCTTACATTAGCACTGCAATGAAGTTACTGTGGAAAGCCCCTAGTCACCACATTACAGCGCCTGTTCGGGTACACAGAGGGAGAATTCAGAATGTACACTTCACCTAACAGCACGTCTTTCGCGACTTGTGCGAGGAAACCGGAGCACCCGGAGGAAACCCACGCAGGTACGGGGAGAACGTGCAGACTCCACACAGACAGTGACCCAAGCCGGGAATCGAACCTGGGATCCTGGAACTGTGTACAACGTTATTGCTAATTATTCACTTTAATACACTAAATAAGAACTAAATCAAAACTTAGATCAAATAATACATAAACTGGTCAGAACGTAGCGCAAAGCGTTAAAAGCTAAAGCAAATGAAAATTATAAAGAAATAGGTGATTCAGGAAGGCAGGAATTCAAGAGTGAAATTTCAACCACGAGGTCCTACTTCTAACCAAATGCTTATCTATGGTCTAATCCCTCATTTACTCTCATTGGCTTCTAATTCTCAGCTGAAACCTCCTGATTTGTTCAAGTGGATGTCTGTTACTTAGAGGATTATTTAATAATTAAACATTGGCCATTACTTAAGATTGACGGATGCCCATCAAGGTTAGTTCAAGGCAGTATAATGAGAATAAGTTTATTACGCTGCTGTTGACCACAGACCTTGATGTAACTAATTAATACATTTTTATTACTAAGTGCAATGAATGTCTTTTCATTTTATGAAACATTGACTGATATATGAAACATTCATTGAAACAATGTCTGTATTTCTGCAGACATGACCCTAAAGTTTTACAGATTATTCATTATCTGAAACAATGACTATCTTTTCGCAGTCATGGTCTTTTGAATAATTCCATTCTCTAACTATGCAGATCCTAATCAGTACCCAAAGACATCACATAAATCAATAACTTAGCATATATCTACAATATGCATAAGACAATATTTTATTTTGCAACGTTGAATTCCACCGTATCTTCTCCAACAGGCAAGAAGGGTGGAGGCTGGAACACGTATCCCCTGATGACCCAGGCTCGCCACTTGTCTTCAAAGGAGTCGTATTCAATGAAATGAAGGGTGTATTTGTAAGTGTTTGCAAAAGGTGTAATTTGACTTGAACACTTTAGCACAGGGCCAAATCGCTGGCTTTGAAAGCAAGCCAGCAGCATGGTTCGATTCCTGTAACAGCCTCCCCGAACAGGTGCCGGAATGTGGCGACTAGGGGCTTTTCACAGTAACTTCATTTGAAGCCTACTCGTGACAATAAGCGATTTTCATGTACATTCGTGGTACTGCAGGATATAATTTCATAGAGATGTGACAACTGTTGCAAGTATTGTAAAACTAAAGCATCAAAATATAGTCTTAGGGGTTTCTTCTGGAGTTAATTTGGAATTTATTTGAGCCACTTGATTTTGTTAAAGTCATGGATATTTTTCTATTCATTATTTTAAATTATGGGAACCAAAATTTTAGGCCTAGATAGTTAGCTAATCTCGTATAGAACGTCAGGCAGGAAAATGGGGCTTAAACAGTTTTATTTTGATAAGCACGGGTAGGTTACAAGCACAGGTAGATAGCCTTTAAGTGAAAATTTTTACAATAGTTCCAACTGTTATCAAACATATTTAGGTTGAGTGCGAGTCCATTCTTCAATACAAAATAATAGGAATTAAATAAAATTAATATTATTTAAAAAATAATGCTGGAGAAATTAATGAGACAAAGTTGATAAATCCCCAGCGCCTGATAATCTAAATCTCAGGGTACTAAAGGAGATGGTCATAGAAGGAATGGATGCATTGGTTGGCATCTAATTTTGGAACAGTTCTGGCAGATTTGAGGGTGGCAAATGTAGCCTCATTTGAAAAAGTAAGAAGTCTTACAACATCAGGTTAAAGTCCAACAGGTTTGTTTCAAATCACTAGCTTTCGGAGCACTGCTCCTTCAGGAGCAGTTCAACTGTATCCATTTCCCTGTTTTCAGGCAGATGGATAAAATCACTGGCCAGAATATTTTTCACCCAAAAACCGTGTTGCTTCATCAATGTTTATGTTCTCCTTTGCTGAGATTTCAAACCACGCTATCAAACATCCATTTGAAATCCTGTTTGACAAGCCTACTGCAGTTTTTTTTTGAGGACCTAACTGGTAGAATAGATACGGGTGAACCAGTGGATGTGGTGCATTTAGATTCTCAGAAAGCTTTTGATAAAGTCCCACATAAGAGATGAGTGCCCAAGAAAAAAAACTCATGGAATTCGGGGTAATAGTGGCATATATTGAGAATTGGTTATCTGACAGGCAGTCGGCATATATTGAGAATTGGTTATCTGACAGTAAAAAAAAGTAAGAATAAATAGGTATTTTTCGAAGTGGCAGGAGGTAACTAATGGAATTTTGCAGAGAGCAGTGCTTGGTTCCCTGCTATTCAGAATATACATCATTGATTTGCATGAAGGGGAGGAGGGGAGAGCCAAAAGTAATATTTCCAAGTTTGCTGACGACATGAAACTTGGTGAGAATGTGAAAGCTCAGGAGGATATTAAGAAGCTTCAAGGTGATTTAGGCAAGTTGAGTGAGGGGGCAAATACAGCAGCAGTATAACATGTACAAAGGGACTTGGGTGTCCTTGTGCACCAGTCACTGAAAATAAGCGTGCAGGTATAGCAAGCAGTTAAGAAGACAAATAGTATGTTGACCTTCATTGAAAGAGGACCTGAGTACATGAGTAAAGATGTCTTGCTGCAGCTGCACAGTGAGGCCACACCTTGAGTAATGTGTGCACTTTGATGATATAGAAAAAAGGATATATTTGCCATAGAGGCAGTGCAACGAAGGTTCAGCAGACCGATTCCTGGGATGGCGGATTGTTATATGAGGAGAGATTGTGTTGAAGGGGCCTATATTCACTGGAATTTAGAGGAATGAGAGCGGATCTAATTGAAACGTATAAAATTCTGACAGTGCTGGAGAGATTGGATTTAGGAGTGTTGTTTCCTCTGGCCGGGGGGGATCTCGAACAAGCAATCACAATCTCAGGGTACGGCATATTCCATTTGGGACCCCGATGAGGAGAAATGTCTTCACTCAGAGTGGTGAACCTATGGAACACTCTACCACAGAAGGCGGTGGAGGCCAAGACACTGAATATATTTAAGACAGAAATTATATAGATTTCTAGGTGTTGATGGGTATGGGGAGAGTGTGGGTTTATGGTGTGATAGAGGAGAATCAGCCATGATCATATTGAATGATACAGCAGTCTTAAAGGGCTGAATAGCCCATTCCTACTGAATAGCCCATTCCTATTTTCAATGTTTCTTTCAAATCTGTGTGGATTTGCAACAAGATAACTTTCTGTTTTGCATTTAATCAGAAGTTGTTGTATTTAATTGCTATTTCAGGCAAACAATGAAAACCTCTATGCGCAGCATCTACAGAACAAGCTTCTTCCGGACCATACCTACTCAGTAATATCTGGCGGTGATCCACTGCACATACCCAAGCTTACTTGGGAAGAATTGAAAAGCTTTCATGCAACACACTACCACCCTAGCAATGCCAGGTATAGTAATGCCATTAGAGTGAGTGATGTGAATCCTTCACCTTTGGGGAGTTCAAAACTTGTAAACAACAGCTTTTCCACCTTTCAGAGGGGTGATGAATACAGCAGGAAAACTTTAAAATCAGTCTAACTCCACACCTCCCTGGCTTGAAGATAAAATTATTTGCACACTTTTACTTTGCTGGCTGAACCTTATTTAAATTTGAACCATGTACCTTTGGAAATTTGACATTGTAGATCAGCATAAAAGGATTCAGTTTACACCATCCAGTTTAAATTCACTTTTGATGCCTCTAGCTAATTAAAGGGCATTTTTATGGTTTCTGGATCCTGCACAGAAGCTTTCAATTAATTTCCACTAAAGTTGTCATGCAAACAGCAGTTGTGACTTTTGGGAGCAGCAAATGAAGGAGCGTGTTAAAGTGACTACAGTCTAATTGATGGTTTTTGGTTGAAAAAAGTTTGAATTATTCAATAGTACAAATTAAATTAGGCAAATCGAACTCCAATCGTTGTGCCTGATTTTATTTGCATGATTTCAGGTCAATTGAACGATACTTCACACAACTGTACTGTGATCTCTTGCTTGCTGTCAAACAATTGACAGCACTTTACCTGCATGAATAAAACTCCTTGGGTGAGATCTTCTGGTTGTTCACACTGACGGGATCTTTTGGTCCTGCCAAAGGCACCCCCTCACTGAGGATTTCCTGGGGGCGTGGGGTGGATTTAGTGGGAAGTCTCATTGATAGTGGCAGGACCAGAAGATCATGCAGCCAAGAAACAAGCCACGGGGGAGGCCAGAGGATCCCGCCCCTTATCTCTTTTGTAAATCTTTTTACAAGTACAGAATTTTACTTGCTGCAGATCCAGTAAAAAGAACCTATGCTGACTATAGTATGGATCTAAGTTATTGCTGGTTACAAATGCAACTGTAAAATGTCATAAGAAAAAAGATAACAACATAAACTATTTAGGACTATATTTTCGTATCAGATTTTACTACTGAATTAATGATTATCATTCTTGACTAATTAAATCAGTATTGTCAAGATTTGAAATGCATATTGTAAATCAGCATGCAAGGTCCTACAAAAAATCTATTGAAGACATAGAACAGTCCACTTTTGATTTTGGATGCATTGGCGAGGTTACTGCTCATACTCCAAAATCTAGTGCCCTGTATTATCTAAAGAATTTATGCTCGCATTCATTTAAAAAAAAAAAAAATTTTCATTCAAGTTTTTTAATAACAATAACAAATTTACTCCCCAGCAATTTAAAACAAACAAGGCATGTTTCCACGCCAAAACAGAACAAGAAAAGAACTCCCTCTCTCTCTCTCTCTCTCTCTCTCTCTCTCTCTCTCTTTTCCCCCCCCCCCAATAAATAATAACAAATAGCAATACAAGAAGAAGAAAATAACATAACAAACCCACCGTCGCAAAAACACACCCCCCAACCATCACCAAACCCCCCCCGCCCCGGGTTGCTGCAGAGACCGACCACTCTCTACCCCTTCGCCAGGAAATCAAGAAAGGGCTGCCACCGCCGAAAGAACCCCTGTACCGACCCCCTCAGGGCAAATTTCATCCTCTCCAACTTGATGAACCCAGCCATGTCGTTAACCCAGGTCTCCGGACACGGGGGCCGCGTATCCCTCCACTGTAACAGAATCCTGCGCCAGGCTACTAGAGACGCAACAGCCAGAATGCCGGCCTCTCTCGCCTCCTGCACTCCCGGCTCCGAAGCCACCCCAAAGATCGCGAGCCCCCAGCCCGGCCTGACCCTAGACCCAACCACCTCCGACAAAATCCCCGCCACCCCCTTCCAAAACCCCTCCAGAGCCGGACATGGCCAAAACATATGGGTGTGGTTTGCCGGGCCACCCGAACACCTTCCACACCTGTCTTCACCCTCCGAAAAACTGGCTCATCCTTGCCCCCGTCATGTGAGCCCTGTGCAGCACCTTCAGCTGAATTAGGCTGAGCCATGCGCAAGAGGAGGAAGAATTCACCCTCTCCAGGGCGTCCAACCACGTCCCATCCTCAATCTCGTCCCCTAGCTCTAGCTCCCATTTCGCTTTGAGCCCATCTACTGAGGCCTCCTCCTCCTCCTGCATAAGTTGGTAGATAGCCGAGATCTTCCCTTCCCTGACCCACGTCCCAGAAAGCACCCTGTCCTGCACCCCCCTTGGCGGCAGCCGCGGAAACTCCTCCACCTGCCTCTTAACAACGTCCCTGACCTGCATATACCTAAAAGCGTTCCCGGGGGGAGGTTCCACTTCCCCACCAGCTCCTCCAGAGTCGTGAACTTCCCATCCAAGAAGAGGTCCCCAAACTGTCTGATGCCTGCCCCGTGCCAGCTCCCAAATCCCCCACCTGTTCTCCCTGGCGCAAAACGGTGATTGCCCCGTATCGGGGCCCAAACTGAGGCCTTCACTTCCCCCCTATGCCGCCTCTACTGTCCCCAGATTTTGAGGGACGCAACCACCACCGGACTCGTGGAGTACTTAGCTGGGGGGAGTAGAAGTGGGGCTGTCACCAAGGCCTCCAGACTTGTACCCGCACAGGATGCCACCTCTAGCCTCTTCCATGCGTAACCCTCCCCTTCCGTCACCTACCTGCGAATCATCGCCATGTTCGCCGCCCAATAATATCCACACAGGTTGGGCAGTGCCAGGCCCCGTACCTCCCTTCTTTGCTCCAAAAATACCCTCCTTACTCTCTGGGCCTTCCGCGCCCACTCAAACCCCAGAATCGACTTATTCACCCGTCTAAAAAAAGCCTTCGGGATCAACATGGGGAGGCACTGGAAAAGAAACAAAAACCTCGGGAGCACCGTCATTTTAACCGACTGGACCCTGCCCACCAACGAGAGCGGAAGCACATCCCACCTCCTGACCTCCTCCTCCATCTGCCCCACCAGCATCGAAAAGTTAAGCCTATGCATAGTCCCCCAGGTCCTAGCCACGTGGACCCCAAGATGCCTAAAGCTCCCCGCAGCCCCCCTCAATGGGAGTTCCCCTATCTCCCTCTCCTGACCCCCCGGCTGCAGGACAAACAGCTCGCTTTTCCCCACATTTAGCTTGTATCCCGAAAAATCCCCAAACTCCTCAAGTATCCTCAGCACCTCTGGCATCCCCTCAGCCGGGTCCGCGACATACAGGCTCAATTGCTAACGCGAAGAGCAGGGGAGACAAGGGGCACCCCTGCCTCGTCCCTCTGGAAAGCCGAAAGTCTTCTGACCTCCTCCCATTCGTCACCACACTCGCCACCGGGGAGCTGTACAGCAACCTCACCCAGCTAATGAACCCCTCACCAAACCCAGACCCCCGCAACACCTCCCACAGGTAACTCCACTCCACCCTATCAAAAGCTTTCTCCGCATCCATGGACGCCACTATTTCTGACTCCCCAACCACCAGCGCCATCATCATAACATTCAGGAGCTTCCGCACGTTGGCATTCAATTGTCTCCTGTTTGGTCCTCATGAATCACCGTTGGGACCACATCCTCCACTCTCCTGGTCAGCACCTTTGCCAACAACTTAACATCTACGTGAAGGAGCGAGATCGGCCTATAAGACCCACACTGAAGGGGGTCCTTGTCCCGCTTCAGGAGCAAAGAGATAATTGCCCTGGACATCATCAGGGGCAAAGCCACCCCCTCCCTGGCCTCATTCAGGGTCCTCACCAGCAGCGGGCCCAGCAAATCTGAAAATTTCTTATAAAATTCCACCGGGAACCCGTCAGGCCCTGGCGCTTTCCCTGTCTGCATGCTTCCCAGCGCCTCCAACTCCTCCAGCTCAATTGGGGCCCCCAAACCCTCCACCCGCTTGTCCCCTACTCTTGGGAACTCCAGCTTATCCAAAAAGCGGTCCATCCCGCCTGCTTCCCCGGGGGGTACTGCCCGATATAGCCCCTCATAGAAGGATCTGAACACCCCATTGATGTCCTTTCCACCCCGCACTAAGTTCCCACCCGCATCCGTGGCTCCCCCAATTTCTCTAGCTGCCTCCCGCTTCCGGAGCTGGTGAGCCAACATCCGGTTTGCCTTCTCCCTGTACTCATACACCGCCCCCTGTGCCCTCCTCCACTGCACCTCCGCGTTACAGGTGGTTAAAATGTCAAACTCTTCTTGGAGACGGCGCCGCTCACTCAGAAGCCCCTCCCGTCCGGCGTGTCTGCATATCTCCTATCCACCCTGACCATCTCCTCCACCAGCCTCTCCCTCTCGACCCTCTACCCCCTCTCCCTGTGCGCCTGAATAGAGATCAGCTCCCCTCTAACTACTGCCTTTAGCGCTTCCCAAACCATCCCAATCTGCACCTCCCCGTTGTCATTGGTTTCCAGATACCCCTCGATACCCCTACGGATCCGACCGCACACTTCCTCCTCTGCCAAAAGCCCCACATCCAACCTCCACAGCGGGCGTTGATCCTTCCCCTCCTCCAGCTCCAGGTCCACCAAATGTGGAGCATGATCAGAAATGGCTATCGCTGAATACTCCGCCCCCACCACTCTCGGGATCAGCGCCCTGCTAAGCAGGGAGTACGCCTTATGAACATGGGAGAAAAAGGAGAACTCCCTACCCCCCGGCTTCAAAAACCTCTAAGGGTCCACCCCTCCCATCTGGTCCATGAACCCCCTCAGCACCGAGGCCGCTGCCGGCCTTCTGCCCGTCCTAGACTTCAAGCGGTCCAGAGCGAGTTCCAGCACCGTGTTAAAGTCCCCACCCAGAATCAATCTCCCTGTCTCCAGGTCCGGGATCAGGCCCAGCATATGCCGCATGAAGCCCGCATCATCCCAGTTGGGGGCATAAACATTAACCAAGACCACCCGCTCCCCCTGAAGTCTCCCACTCACCATCACATATCGACCTGCCCTATTCGCCACCACTTTGGATGCGACGAACGACATGCTCTTACCCACCAAAATGCCACCATACAGTTCTTTGCATCAAGCCCCGAGTGAAACACCTGTCCCACCCAACTCTTTCTTAGCCTCACCTGATCCGTAACCCTGAGGTGCGTCTCCTGGAGCATAGCCACATCCGCTCCCAGCCCCGTCAAGTGAGCCAAGACCCGGGATCACTTCACCGGACCATTCAGCCCCCTTGCGTTCCATGTGACCAACCGAACCCGAGGGGCCGTCCCCTTCCCTCTACGCCGATCAGCCATAGCTCTTCCTCAACCCACCACGTGCCCGGGGAACCCCCCCAAGCCCGCTCCCCATGGTGGCAAACCCCCCCCCGTTCACCATCCATTCCCTCACAGTCCCTGCAGCAACAACCCGGCACCTACCCCCCCCTCTCCTCCTCCTCCTCTCCCCCCACCCCCCAAGCTAGGCCCCCCCCTAGCTGCGTTACCCCCATTTATACTTCCGTGAGTCAGCTGACTTCTGCTGACCCTGGCTACTCCTGCTATAACCACGACCCCCCCCACCCGGATGCAACACAGCCGCCAATCCCTCCCTCCCAGCGCCGGCCCTGCCCCCAATTCCTCCGGCGCGGGAAGAAAGCCCGCGCTTCCAACCCGAGCCCCGCCCCTCGCCCCAACACGCGGGATAAAGACGGACTCTGACCCATCGGGACCCCAAACTACTCCCCAACACACCAGTGGAAAAAACAAGAAAAAAACCCACCACAATAAATAACCAACAGCCTCAAAGAAACCCCGGAAGAACCCAAATAACCATAACTCAAATAGTAAAAACGGTGAAAACAAACAGGAAACAACCATCAGCAAACACAGCCACGATGGGCGAAAGGATACCCAAGAGGACAAAGCCTCCAAGCAAAGTACATTTCACCCCAGTCCTCAGTCCGAATCCAAGTTCTCAGCCTGGACAAAAGCCCAGGCCTCCTCCTCCGGAGAGTCAAAATAGAGCTGGCGGTCCTTGTACGTGACCCAGAGGCGAGCCGGCTATAGAGGGCCAAACTTCACCCCCTTCCTGTGGAGCACTCCCGTCGCTCGAGTGAAGCCAGCCCTTCTGCTCGCCACCTCCGCGCTTCAGTCCTGAAAAATCCGAACGTCCGTATTCTCCCACCTGCTGCTCCTCTCCTTTGCCTGCCTCAACACGCACTCCCGGTCAACCAAGCGGTGAAAACGGACCAGCACCACCCTGGGCCGTTCGTTCGGCCTGGGCTTCTGCGGCAGCACTCGATGGGCGCCTTCCAGCTCCAGGGGACCACGAAACGACCCCGCACCCATCAGCGAGTTTAACATTAGGACCACATAGGCTGCCAAATCCGAACCTTCCAGCCCCTCCGAGAGGCCCAAAATCCGTAGATTCTTCCGGTGGGAGCGGTTCTCCATCTCCTCCATCCTCGCCTGCCATTTCTTGTGCAGTGCCTCGTGCGACTCCACTTTCACTGCCAGGCCCAAAAGCTCATCCTCATTCTCCGTGGCCTTGTGCCGCAGCTCCCGAATCTCCCCGGCCTGAGCTGTCTGCGTCGCCACCAGTTTGTCCAGTGAGGCCTTAAACGGCTCCAGAATCTCAGCTTTGAGCTCCATGAAGGAGCGCTGAAGTAGCTCCTACTGCTTCCGCTCCCACAGCTGCCACGCCGCTTCCCCGCCCGCCACCATCTTGCCTTTTCTGCCTCTCGCCGTTCTCTGAGGTAAAACCGATTTTTGGACCGCTCCGCTGCGAGTCCAGTCCATTCACCGGCTGCTGGGCACACTGGCTGTGTTTCCCCCCGGGGGAAAAGTCGAAACAGCGCCGTTGCGGGCTCTTAAAAGAGCCTGAAAATCCAAAAAAAAGCGGGAGCTCCGAACGTGCGGCTTAGCTCCGCATTGCCGCCACCGGAAGTCTTATGCTCACATTCATGGTTCTCACTGCATTACACATGACACTTCTACAATCTTACATGGCTTAACCCTAATTATTTACTTTTTCCTTTCCCAAAGGTATTGTCCCATGGATACGTAAATACTGATTACAATCTCGTACCTTCATTAGTTTACTTTATTTCTGTCAAAGTTCAAACAAAACTGTCAAGGCTGTTTAACTTGGGCATCATAGCTACGCCAAATCCTAAATCATTGGTATCCATATATATATTCAGATTTCTCCCTCGCCCCACCCGCAAAGGGAGTCAGTCACTGGTGGCAGTTGTGTGTGCTGCTTCTACCAACTCTCTGGCTGAGATTGGCTAACACAGCATGAATTTCAGATTGTACTTGTAATCTTCCTGATCTGTTTGGTTGTACTTGCTGAACCATTGCGGGCGGTAATATCAAAGTTTCATTTACTTAAAATCGAGGCTCTGCAAATGCACGGATTGCATAATAGCCTGCACGTTTTATTTCTGCAAATCTATCCTTTCCAGGTTCTTTACCTATGGTGATATGCCATTGGAACAACACCTTCAACAAATCCAGGAAGAGGCACTTTGCAAATTCCACAACATTGACCCTGGTACCTCAGTTCCTATACAGCCACGCTGGAATGAACCGGTATGGAAAGACTTGGTCCTTCTCTTTCTGGATTGATGGTTACATTTGCCTATGGAGCGAAGCTGGCTTAATTTGCAAGTAATTTGTTGGTTGTGAAGTGATTTACTGAGGGTGTGATAGGTGCAATATAAATGCATGTAACGTACAAAAATTGAACACCATATTTTTCAGTTTTGTGTGTGTATATATACGTGTGTATATATATATATATATATATATATATATAAAAAATATATATATATTATATATATTTAAAATGCAATATTGGTCAGTCACTCTTTATGGTTGCTGGGTCAATAACCTGAAATTTTCTACCTAATGTCATGCTAACAGGTCCACATTTCTGTGCCTCTTAACTTTGCTGGATGGGCAAGTAATAGGACATAATTGCATATCTGGTCTGGCAAGTGTTTTATGGAGCAATTGGCAGGTGATGGTTGTTAAATTAATGTATAATGTTGAGTCTTCTACACACCAATCCTATCTGAGAAGATGGGTAGTCAAAGTGCTTTTATGCCCTTGGCAAAGACAGTTTATTGCTGACTCGTGCAAAAAATGAAATTGCAAATGGAATAACAAATTATTGATTCAGGCGCCTTGATCCTGAGTTGAATTTGATCTAATAACTTTCAAACTGCCTGAAGTACACTAATTATTTAAGCCTCATGTGGCCATTGATAACTCTAGATGAAGTCTCAAATAAGTGTTTAAGCCAGTATTTTGAGGGCAGCATCACAAAGATTAAACCCAAAAATAGACAAATTAGCTATTTCTTTAAAAATTTACACAACTGTAATTTCTTTTTTAGATTTTACTCTGGGTTTGAAAATGATAAAAAAAAGCTCTACCTCACTGGCTCTGGGCATTTGTAATTGTTATCTTGAAACAAAATAAACTCCGAGATTAGTACCAGCCTTGGCTCGGCAGGAGCATTCTTAACTCTGAAACAGCGGGTTGTGTGTTCAAACTCCTCTCTGGAGACTTGAGGGAGTGTAACCGCTGCTGCAAGTGTTATCCTTCAGATGAGACATTAAACCAAGGCTTAGGCTGCTTCCTCAGGAGGACAAAAAACATTTTGTTGTATTATTCAAAAAGAACAGGGAGTCCACACACAGATTATCTGCTGCTTTATCTGCCGGCTGCTCCACGTTTCTCACTTCTGTTCATGGTGTGCACAAACTGGTTGTCACATTTCTAGCATAGCAGCAGTAGCTATACTTGAACGGTGTTTCCTCAAAGCTGCATGTGCAGCTACTAAGAATGTGCCATGCAGGGGACAGCACGCAATGGTTCCTTTTAAATGTGTACATACGCAGCCTTGCAGTGATCTTCAGAGTAACAGCGAAATGCAGGGAACAGGCAATACATAGTGAAGTGAAGTTGGAGGGAGCATTGTACATAGGAGCAGAAGTAAGCCATTCAGCCCCTGAAACCTGTTATGGGATCATGACTGATCTGCGACCTAACTCCATATACCTGCCTTTGGCCCATATCCCTTAATATCTTTGCTTAACAAAAATCGCTCTATCTCCGATTTAAAATTAACAACTAATCCAGCTTCAAATGCAGTTTGTGGGAGAGAGTTGCAACCTCTATCACCCTTCGAGTGAAGAAGTTCTTCCTAACATCTCTCCTGAACGGTCTGGCCCTAATTTTCAGACTATGCCCCCCCCCCCCTCTGTTTTGAAATCTCCAACAAGTGGAAATGGTTTTTCTTTATCTACCCTGTCTTTCCCTGTTAATATCTTGAATGTTCTTGAAGATTTTTCTTTTCGTGTGTGCCGTAATCACCTAGTCGGGCAATAGCTTCCGCAGTGGCTCAATGGAGCTCTCTGAGCCCTCTGCTGAATTTTGTCAGGAGGCAGTTTTCAATGATGTGAGTTATTGATTGGGATGCACTACAGCTGGGAAATTGCACGTTAAAAATGCTTAATTGGCTGTCAAGCGCTATAGGATGTCCTGTAGTCATGAACAATTATCCTCTGGCTATTTAAGAATAAAATTGGAGGCATCATACAGAAATTCTCAAGGAAAAAACATTTTAAGTTGTCTTTTCTATTTAGTGGAACAACAATCCAATATTGTTTTGTATTAAAATTGATCCATAACTTTTATTGCCATTCATAGTTCTGATTTTGGTGGGGTTGCTTCCGTTTTGGTGATGAGTGTCTTCTGTCTAAAGACAGATCCTTGACTGATCGTCATCTGATAGGCTGTGTCCTAAGCCATTTTCTTGGCTGATTTTATTCAGTGGTGGCTTTCCATTTCTTTCCACTTATTGCAGGGCAGAGTGAGGAACAGGCATCAAACCTATGCTGCTGGCTTCTGAACCGCATGCTAGTTATCTAGTGGGCTAACAGACTCCCACCTATTTAGTAAATAAATAAAAAGTAGAGTAAGTTTTATTATTACATGAGCTGTGAACATCTCGAGCAGGGCTCGCATTTGTTACCCTTCCCTAATCGCTTTTGTAAAGGTGTTGGTATGTAGCCTTAAACCGTCGCAATCCATATGACATCCACAATGCTCTGAGGAAGGGAATTCCAAGTTTTTGTCCCAGTGATGATGAGGGAATGTCAATTTAGTTCAAAGTCAGAGAAAAAAAAATAGGAGCAGTAAGCATTAAAAAGTGCAAAAGGAGGTGGCCATGGAATTAGGGAATATTTTAGTTGTCATCTTCAAAATGCTGTGGATTCTGGAATCTCGGCAGGTTGGTGGCTCGTTGATGTAACCCTGCTATTTAGAAAAGGAGGGAGAAAACAGGGAATTACAGGATAGTTAGCCGAACATCAGTAGTAGGGAAAATGTTCAAGTCTATAATGGATGCTATAACTGTACACTTAGAAAATATCAACTGGATTAGACAAAGCCAACATGGATTTCTGAAAGGAAAATCTTATTTGACAAACCTACTAGAGCTTTCCAGGACGTAATTGGTAGAATAGAGAGGCTGAACCAGTGGATGTGGTGCATTTGGATTTTCAGAGAGCTTTCGATAAAATCCCACATAAGAGGTTAGTGTGCAAGATTAAAGCGCATGAGATTGCCGATAATATATTGTCATGGAATGAGAATTGGTTAGGCGGAAACTAGGAATTAATGGGTCTTTTTTGAAGTTGCAAGCAGTGACATGCGTGGTTTCACAGGGGTCGATGCTTGCGGCCCTAGTTATTCACAATATACATCAATAATTTTGATGAAACCGAAAATAGCATTTCCAAGTTTGCTGACAACACATAACTTGGTGGGAATGTGGGTCGTCAAGAGGATGTTAAAAGGAGAAACCTCTTCAGTCAGAGGGTGGTGAACCAGTGGATTTCTTTACCACAGAAGGCTGTGGAGGCCAAGTCACTGAACATATTTAAGAAGGAAATAGGTCGATTTCGAGACTCTAAAGTAAATATGTCAAGGGCTATGGGGAGATGTAGGAGTAGGGCGTTGAGATAGAGGAGGCTTAGCATAATGAATAGCTGAGCAGGCTTGAGGAGCCAAATGGCCCACTCCTATTTTCTCTGTTTCTCTATACAATGTTGGCCATTTGCCCAAAAGGCTTGCTGCACCATTCAGTGAGATCATGACTGATCTGATTGTGGCCTTAATTTCACTTCTCTATCTTGAACCCCCGGATCACCTTGTTGATCAAAAATCTGTCTTCTCAGCCTTTAACTTATCTCCACTGCTTCCTTTGGAAAAGAGTTATACAAACGTAACATAAGAACATAAGAACTAGGAGCAGAAGTAGGCCACCTGGCCCCTCGAGCCTGCTCCGCCATTCAATGAGATCATGGTTGATCTTTTTTGGACTCAGCTCCACTTTCTGGCCCGAACACCAGAACCCTTAATCCCTTTATTCTTCAAAAAACTATCCATCTTTATCTTAAAAACATTTAATGAAGGAGCCTCAACTACTTCACTGGGCAAGGAATTCCATAGATTCACAACCCTTTGGGTGAAGAAGTTCCTCCGAAGTTCAGTCCTAAATCTACTTCCCCTTATTTTGAGGCTATGCCCCTTAGTTGCTTTCATCCGCCAGTGGAAACAAACCTGCCCGCATCTATCCTATCTATTTCGTTCATAATTTTGTATGTTTCTATAAGATTCCCCTGCATCCTTCTGAATTCCAATGAGTACAGTCTCAGTCTACTCAACCTCTCCTCGTAGTCCAACCCCTTCAGCTCTGGGATTAACCTAGTGAATCTCCTCTGCACACCCTCCAACGCCAGTACGTCCTTTCTCAGGTAAGGACACCAAAGCTGAACATAATACTCCAGGTGTGGCCTAACTAACACTTTTTATACAATTGCAGCAAAACCTCCCTAGTCTTGAACTCCATCCCTCTAGCAATGAAGGACAAAACTGCATTTACTTTCTTAATCACATGTAAACCAACTTTTTGCAACTCGTGCACTAACACACCCAGGTCTCTCTGCACAGCGGCATGTTTTAATATTTTATCATTTAAATAATAATCCCTTTTGCTATTATTCCTACCAAAATGGATAACCTCACATTTGTCAACATTGTATTCCATCTGCCAGACCCTAGCCCATTCACTTAACCTATCTAAATCCCTTTGCAGACTTCCGGTATCCTCTGCACTTTTTGCTTTACCACTCATCTTAGTGTCGTCTGCAAACTTGGACACATTGCAGTTGGTCCCCAACTCCAAATCATCTATGTAAATTTTGAACAACTGTGGGCCCAACACTGATCCCTGAGGGACACCACCATCTACTGATTGCCAACCAGAGAAACACCCATTAATCCCCACTCTTTTGCTTTCTATTAATTAACCAATCCGCTATCCATGCTACTACTTTACCCTTAATGCCATGCATTTTTGTCTTGTGCAGCAACCTTTTGTGTGGCACCTTGTCAATCCTCTTGTATTTAAATTGTGACCATAGTTCTAGATTCACTTATTAGTGGAAATATCCTCTCAGCTTCTATCCTGTCGAGCCCATTCGGAATCTTTTTATGTTTCAGTAAGATCACTTCTCAATCTTCTGAGCTCCAATGAGTCTAGGCCCAACTTGCTCAACATTTTCTCATAAGAGAACCCTGTCATCCAAGTGAACCGTATGTGAACTTCTTCCAATCCAAGTAAGTCCTTCCTTAAGTGAGATGATTAAAATTGTACACAGTACAGTCTCAACCAAACAGTTGTAGCAAGGCAGCCCTACTTTTTTGAACTGTTGTCCTTGCAATATCAACCAACATGCTATTTGTCGTAATGACTTGTTGTACCTTACCTGCATGCTAATCTTTTGTGATTCATGTACAAGGGTACGGTAATCCCTCTATTCTGCAACATCTACCCAGCAATGTGGAAAATTGCCTGTACTGTAAGCAAAAAGCAGGACAAATCTAATAAAGCCAATTACCACAATATCAGTCTACTCACGATCATCGGTAAAGTGATGGAAGAAGTCATCAACGGTGCTATCAGGTGTTACATGCTTAGCAGGTGTGGGGAGGTGTTGGAGGAATAACCCTTCGCTGTTTGGGAGTCATATCTAGTGCAACATAAGGTGTTTTTGATTGTTGAAAGCCAGCCAACTCAGTTCCAGGACATCACTGCAAGAGCTCCTCAGGGTTGTGACCTAGGTGGCGGCATGGTGGCAAGGACCCGGGTTTGTTCCCGGCCCTGGGTCATTGTCCATGTGGCATTCTCCCTGTGTCTGCGTGGGTCTCACCCCACAATTAAAAGATGTGCTGGTTAGCTGGATTGGCCATGCTAAATTGCGCGTTCATTGGAAAAAAAATAATTGTGTATTGTAAAAATTATTTTTTAAATATGTATTTATATTTGAAGAAGCTTTTATATTTCTCTCGTTTTATCTCATATTCTAATTTCTCCCTTCTCATCTCGTAATTCTGTGCTAGATTCTAAAACATTCCCGTACCAGCCTCCTCGGACAGGCGCCGGAATGTGGCGACTAGGGGCTTTTCACAGTAACTTCATTGAAGCCTACTCATGACAATAAATGATTTTCATTTCATTTCATTTTATTCTGGCTCACCATTAATCGTTTTGCCCCTTTCAATTAATGGGCAATGTGGGGTGGCCAATCCATCTATCCTGTATAGTTTTGGGTTGTGGGGGTGAAACCCATACAGACACAGGGAGAATGTGCAAACTCCACACGGATGGTGACCTGGGGCCGGGATCGAACCTGGGTCATCGGCGTTGTGAGGCAGCAGTGCTAACCTGCGCCAGCATGCCGCCCTAGATCACCATTAATCTTGACAACGTTGTGCACCTTTCCTTTCAATAATAATATAATAATCGCTCATTGTCACAAGTAGGCTTCAATGAAGTTACTGTGAAAAGCCACTAGTCGCCACATTCCGGTGCCTGTTCGGGGAGGCTGGTACGGGAATTGAACCCACACTGCTGCCTTGTTCTGCATTACAAGCCAGCTATTTAGCACAATATGCTAAACCAGCCCCTATCAGTACTTCAGTGCTATCCATAACTTCATTAGTTAGCAACTGATATCTCATCCTTTCTCACGGAAGTATATCTTTGTGGAGAGTTATGAACTATCTTACTAAATGTCTCCCACTGCTTTTCTACTGTCTTCCCTTTTAACCTATTTTTCCCAGTCCACTTCTGCTAACTCTATCTTCATACCCTTGTAATTTAAATTTAAGGTACTAATTTGGGATGTGCATTTCCTATCCTCAAACTGAATGTGAAACTCTGCGAAGTTATGATCGCTCTTGCCGAGAGGACCCTTTACTATGAGGTCACTAAATAGCCCTGCCTCAGTACACATTTTTCAGTCTATATATTAGCCTGCTGTCTGGTTGGTCCGAGGATGCATTGTTCTAAGAAAGTGTTATACATCATCCAGACTACCTTTGCATTTTACTTTAATTTATTCAAGGGAAGTGGGCTTCGTTGGCTCGACCAGTATTTATTGCCCATCCTTAATTGCCCTTGAGAAGGTGGCGGTGAGCAGCCTTTTTCAACCGTTGCAGTCCATGTGTCGTAGGTACACCCATAGTGCTGTTAGAGTGGGTGGTTCAGAATTTTGGCCCCAAAATTGGATTTGTCCTATGTATGAAATAACCTATGATTACTGCAGTACCATTCTTACAAGCCATCCTTATTTTGTGATGTATGTTCTATCCTACTGAGCAGCTGCTGTTGTGGGGCCTATAAACTATTGTGACCAGTGACTTATTTTCTTTGCTATTTCCTACATCTAAACTGATTCGAGGAACTAAGGGCTACGGGGAGAATGCTGGTAGGTGGAGTTGAAATGCCCATCAGCCATGATTGAATGGCGGAGTGGACTCGATGGGCCGAATGGCCTTACTTCCACTCCTATGTCTTATGGTCTTATGGATTCCACATCGTGATCTACCAAACCTAGATAGTTTTTTTTACTACTATGCTTATCTGATCCCTTATTAACAGACCTGCCACACCTTATTTTTCCTTTCTTCCTGTTCATCTGAAATGTCAAATACTCTGGGAATATTCGGGTCCCAGACCGTGGTCATCTTCCAACCATCTCTCTCTAATGGCTTGTATTATATTTCTTTCTTTCTCTTTGTGTTGTCAATTCATCCATATTATGAATGCTGCATGCTTTCAAATAAAGAAGTTTTTAATTCTGTCCCCATTTTCCCTACTCTGACATTATTTGTTGCTGCTGCACTCGTTTTTATGCCCTGTCTCTTGTCACCCTCTGGTTATCATTATCCGGATCAATGCCCTGCAGTATTGCCTTGTCCTTTCTATTTAACTTTCCAAGGATGGTGTGTTGCTTGTAAAATAATGAAGGAAGCTGCGAATTTTTATTGGGTAATACTTGTTCCAATAGATTATTAATTTCACCAAAAGTGCTACATATAAAAAAAACATGTTGTGTACTATTTTGATTTTTGTTTTTAATGTGGTATTTTTTCCAGAGGGAGTGTCATGTTACTTGTGGGCCTGATTCATTGGCTCCTGATCCTGCCAAACAAACCACATACAGTGTGAGCTTCTTATTGGGCGAGTAAGCATATTTATAATTCCGTTCCTATTTCTTGATTGATGCAAAAATATGCACTGTATTAAGCATGCTATTTATCTTAATCCAATTATGATATTGACCATATTGAAATAACCCTTTTCCCTTTGCCATATAACAAAGGGACTGAAGGTTCTCCTCTAATTACATTAAATTGTGCCGAGCATTTGGAACATTTCCATAAATACATTCTGCAATTTCTGTAACGTTATTCAAAGTATTGAAAGGAGGCTTGTATTCTGCAGCTATTTTTAAGATTAATGTACAGTTTCATTGATTTAACCAATCCTTTCTTCAAAGAGGTTTCACAATTCAAAGTTCAGATCCATTTAATTTTCTGCCGATTATTTCCAGGAAATTCACTGATCATAAGTAAATTATTTGTCAAACTTCCAGGAATTCACCAAAATCTGTAACAAAGGATTGCTTACCTCCTATTTTAAATTAAATAATTGGAATATGTTTGTAATATCGCCCTTGACGCTTGTTTGCTCTGGACAAATGGTTTTTGAGTTTTTTTTTCAAACATCCTGACTAATCAGTTTTCATCACAATAGTTTAAGATGTTCAGAATTCCTTTTTGCTAATTTGTTATGAAAGGGCCTGCATGGCCTTCTCATGTTCTCACATTCATATGGTGTGAGTAATGCCTGTAATTCATGTTAGTATTTTTTCCGCCAATTTAAACCTAACCAATTTCCTTCGCTCTTTGTTATGAATTGTGGATGTATTTTTGTATTTTTCTTAAATGTGAGAACTTCAATATACCTTCATCTTTCACACCTGTTGTTTATTTCATTACATCTAACCAACACCTTCTGTAATGTAGCCAAAAATGGTAGCCGATTTATATGCAATATAATTGAACAAACAGCAACGAGTTTTGTAAAAAAATGTATTTGCGATGGGTGATGAAGAAATATTGCTAGGATAACTCCCCTGCTCATCTTCGAATAGTGGCATGAAATCTTTTATGTCCATCCAAGAGATTAAACAGGGCCTTGGGTGCTCTCTTTTGGACGCGAGATTAAACTAGTGTGCAGTGCGCCATCAATGCTTATTGCAGTGTCTGGGTTATGTGCTGGAGTCTCTGGACTGGGGCTTGAATCCATGACCTGATTCAGCTGGTGGTTAACTGTCAGCGAAGGCAACTAAATTAAGTAGTTCTATGGCACTGGAAAGTAATAAGTTAAGAACATCATTTCCATGTGATTGAAGAATGTTTTGTTCCAAATGTATGTCTCACTGAAATGTCTTCCTTTAGCATCACCGATAGCTTTGAAACATTCACGCTGAGTCTTTTGTCATCTCTGCTGGTGTCGGGACCCAATTCTCCCTTTTATAAAGCTTTAATTGACACCAGGATTGGCACCGACTTTTCTCCTTCTGTTGGGTAAGTGTTTAATTTTTGTGTTTTTTGTTGTTTCCGCCCATAGGGTCTGCGCCAACCATCAAGCATCTATCTTAAACCCATTTTCCAGCATTTAGACCGTAGCCTTATATGCAATGACTTTTCAAGTGCTTAACTAAATACTTCTTAAATGCTGTGAGGGTTCCTGCCTCTACCACCCTTTTCAGGCAATGAGTTCTAGATTCCCACCACCTTCTGGGATGGTTTCATTACCAAATCCTGGTATGCTATTAGTGCACAGACACATCAGATCATGTGGAGTGGAAGATGATTTGTTGTGGATGAATGATTCTGAAACTGAAAGTGCCACATCTGATCCAGAGTGTGGATTGTGCTGTTAAGTAATTTGGACATTCTGAATTCTCCCTCTGTGTACCCGAACAGACACTGGAATGTGGCGACTAGGGGCTTTTCATAGTAACTTCATTGCAGTGTTAATGTAACCCTGCTTGTGACAATAAAAAAATTATTATTATGGATTATCAAAAGTTTTTGTTCTTTTCGTGGGGCGTGGGCATCACTGACTTGGCCAGCATTTGTTGCCCATCCTAATTGCCCTTGAACTGAATGATGTTGCTGGGCCGTTTTCAGAGGGAGGTGTTGTGAACAATGAGGAGGATAATAACACATCAGAAGGGCACCGACAGATTAGTGAAATCGGTGGACATGTGATAGGTGCAGGAAAATGTGAAATGATATAGTTTGGAAGGAGAGGTGAGAAAAGCTAGTGAAAAATAAATCGTGCAATTTTAAAGGTGGGGCAGGAACAAAGTTGTTGACGCAAGCACAAGGTGGCAAGGCAAGTTGATGAAGCTGTTTTTGTAAAGGATCTGGGATCCTTGCCAAGGCCATTGCTGTGGATCTGGAGTCACATGTAGGCCAGACCAGATAAGGATGGCAGAATTCCTTCCCTAAATGAAAGAAAAAAGGACATTAGTGAACCAGATAGGTTTTCGTGACAATCGATAGTTTCATGGTCACTATTACTGAGACTAGCTTTATAATCCAGATTTATTAATGAATTTGAATTCCACCAGCTGCCACGTTGGGATTTGAATCCGTGTCCCTAGAGTCTGAACCTCTAGATTACTAGTCGCATGACATTGTGATTATGCTACATTCTCCCCAAAGTGACTCTGAATGAATTAACCCCTTGCCTCGGATACGGAAGGCAATGAGTTTGATGGTTTAAAAAAAGTTTTGACTGTGGTTAAAGGGGTTCTTGTAGAATGAATTTATTCAATTAAAAAATAACATTGCTTTAATTTGAATTACCAGTGTTGTTATTTTTTCACATTTCAATGTTAGCCACCTGCGCCACCTCCAGCAACTCCTATTTTATACTCTGTGTACAAGTCGAACGCTGTTTTTGGAAAGATATTTTGAGGCTTCAAAGGTTGACTTGTATGCTGTGACCTAAGGTTTATATGATAATTAATAAGTAAGATAATTCGAAATGCAACGACTTGCAGAATGTAAGAAAAGTTTAATTTCAATAGAAGTCAGCAAATAAATGCCAGCTGCCTTTTGTGGTTTCTAAGCTAAAGTATTGCAAATGTGTTTTGTTTTCCAGATATGATGGCAGCACAAGAGAGGCTTGCTTTAGTGTGGGGCTGCAGGGCATCGCAGAACATGACATTAAAACTGTGAAGCAGATCATCACCAAAATAATAGATGAAGTAATTGAGTATGTAACCTATTCTATAAACTGAGAGTTAGTGTTTTCATTACAACAGCTCAGCATATTGGAGTTACAGCATCTAATTATGTAGAGATTCCACACATTTGGGTTCCTTTCCTACCTCATCTCAAATTCCCTGCTGTAGGATATTGCTGAGGAGAGGGCATTGGCTTTCTCAGCAGAGGAAGGACAATCTGCACTTCCTCCTGTCTGGCTCAAATATTATAGATGGAAATTTGCAATCCGGTATGTTGTTAAAGAAAGCCTGGAAATTGGAGTGTGAAAATCCTACATACTAATGTATTATGAACTATGTATTTATTACATCTTTTCATACACCAACCATGCCCGAATCCAATTCCGATCTATCCATTGAGGCAACTTAATTTATTGGTGTAAATGAATGAGGAAGAACCAGCAGTCTGCCAACCACTGGGTAGACTTGATAGTTTGTCTTAATATAAATTTGGCACACTTGTCAAAAACATAAATTGATAGGATGCAGAGCTGGCCGAAAAATGGCAGATGGGGTTTAACCCTGATAAGTGCGAGGTGATTCTTTTTGATCGGACAAATTTGAATGCGGATTGCAGGGTCAACGGCAGGGTTCTGAGGAATGTGGAGGAACAGAGAGATCTTGGGGTTCGTGTCCAACTGAGAGTTGCCACTCAAGTGGATAGAGCCGTGAAGAAGGCCTATAGTGTGTTAGTGTTATTAACAGGGGCCTTGAGTTTAAGAGCCGTGGGGTTATGCTGCAGCTGTACAGGACTCTGGTGAGACCACATTTATTGTATTATGTGCAGTTCTGGTCACCTCATTATAGGAAGGATGTGGAAGCATTGGAAAGAGGGCAAAGGGGATTTACCAGGATGCTGTCTGGTTTGGAGCATAGGTCTTATGAGGAAAGGTTGAGGGAGCTAGGGCTTTTCTCTTTGGAGCGGAGGAGGATGAGAGGCGACTTAATGGAGGTTTATAAGATGATGAGGGGGATAGATAGAGTGGACGTTCAGAGACTATTTCCTTGGGTGGATGTAGCTATTACAATGGGGCATAACTATAAGATTCAGGGTGGGAGATATAGGAGGGATATACGAGGTAGGTTCTTTACTCAGAGTGGTTAGGGTGTGGAATGGACTGCCTGCTGTGAGAGTGGAGTCGGACACTTTAGGAACTTTCAAGCGGTTATTAGATAGGAACATGGAGCACACCAGAATGACAGGGAGTGGGATAGCTTGATCTTGGTTTCGGACAATGCTCGGCACAACATTGAGGGCTGAACATAGAACATAGAACAGTACAGCACAGAACAGGCCCTTCGGCCCTCGATGTTGTGCCGAACAATGATCACCCTACTCAAGCCAACATATCCACCCTATACCAGTAACCCCTCCCCCCCATTAACCTTATTTTTATTTAGGACACTAAGGGCAATTTAGCATGGCCAATCCACCTAACCCGCACATCTTTGGACTGTGGGAGGAAACCGGAGCACCCGGAGGAAACCCACGCACACACGGGGAGGACGTGCAGACTCCGCACAGGCAGTGACCCAGCCGGGAATTGAACCTGGGACCCTGGAGCTGTGAAGCATTTATGCTAACCACCATGCTACTGTGCTGCTGTTAGAGCCTGTTCTGTGTTGTACTGTTCTATGTTCTATACATTATTATTATTATTATAAGGATTTGCTCAACTTGCACATGGTTTAAATCTTTTTTTAAGGCAAAGTCTTTTCTTTCTTGTTAAATAAAAGGAATGGTTTTGAGGAAGAGAGAATAGAAGCGCTCCTTCACAAGGTTGAAATTCAGTTGAAACACCAGACTACTCATTTTGGACTTGCATTGGCAACAGTAAGTTTTGTTCTTTGCTTCAGCCACAAGATGGCATTCTAACCAGACATTACCACACTGCAGTTTATTGTGTATTGAGCATGTTTCCAGCCAATGTACCACAAGATGGTGCTATAATCTAACTAATCCATAGTATGCTGTTCGGTGGTGCTCAATGCGACCAATTGTGTTAATTACAAAGTCTTCGCAGACAGCATTTTGAAGTGGTTGAAATTTGTTTTTTCAGCTACACGTAATACTCATCAGCGAACATTTTGACTGGAGGTTATTATAGAGTGGTGTCCCCTAAGGATTGGTATTGGGACTACTGCTCTTTTTAAGATAGTTTGATGACCAAGGTTTGTATCTATAAGAACATAAGAACTAGGAGCAGGAGTAGGCCATCTGGTCCCTCGAGCCTGCTCCGCCATTCAGTGAGATCATGGCTGATCTTTTGTGGACTCGGTCCACTTTCCGGCCCGAACACCATAACCCTTAATCCCTTTATTCTTCAAAAAACTATCTATAAGAAAATGCAGGGAATAATTTCAGTGTTTGCAAATGGTAAATGTGACAGTGGCATAAACATTGAGGAGGATAGTCACAGACTTCAGAAGGACATAGACCAGTGAAATAGGCAGACTCGTGAGAGGTGCAGGAAAGTGTGAAATTATGTAGTTTGTACGAGGAAATGAGAATACTATAAAATAAATTGTATAATATTAAAGGTGGTGCAGGAACAAAGTGGTTCATGTGCACACAAGGAGACAAGGTAAGTTGAAGAAACTTTTTCTTTACAAAAGCTTATGGGATACTTGACTGTGTAAACAGAGGGCTTTCTAACCTCCATGCCATGTGAAAGGTTAAAAGGAACATAACCAACCTGACCACTTCATTACGGGTTGGGAGACAAGTGACCAACACATCATTGGAAGGTGGATTGGTCGCTAAAATAGTTTGAAGGATATCTCTTATGCTTTAGTTTCAACCTAGGAAGTCTAGGAAACCTACCAGCTGAAGGGCTAGATATCATCCTATAATTCCTGGGGTGCCTGGGAACCGGTGGACTGAACTTGAGCATAATTTCAATGTTTGCAGATGTCAGGAAGCTCACCTAAATACCATTGGAACCTCTGCCCCCTGTCTCACTCCTGCCTAATTAGGATTTGCCTCTGCTTTGCTATTTGGCTGCTTTCCCGTCAGACGGTTAACCTTTCCGACTCTGGTTAGAAAACCCATTTAACAAATTAAAACGCCATTAAGTTTGCACATTACACCTTTTATCATGGCCACAGAACGCAAAAGTAAACAAGCTACCTTTTCACTAATTTGAAATTAATCATGTCCAATTCTGGGCTGCACACTTAAGAAAGAATGTCAAGGCATTGGAGAGAGTGCAGTGGGGATTTACCAGGTTGATATGCGGGACGAGGGAATCTAGTTATATGGAGAAACTGAAGAAGTTGGGATTGTTCTTGGGGCAAAGGAGATCAAGGAAATATTCAGTGACGGTGTTGAGAGTTCGGGGGTTTTGAGGGGGAAATAAGGTAAACCTTTTCACTAGCAGGGCAGATGTCACCTCTTACTATGCTTCAACTTGTCATGCACTCAACTGACTGTCCAAGGGGAAGAAGAACTCCCACCTTGCACAAACCTTTGCAAAGCATTGGGGCCCAACTGGAACTCTGTCTTTCCCAGATATCTTGCTGCCAAACCATAATTTCATCAGCTGCTTATCCAACTCGAGAACTATGCCAAAGGTCCTGAGTTCCAACCTGTTTGCGCAAAGCCATCCCTACAGTTCTTGTTGTTTTGAAGTCATGGCATACAACAATATCAAATTATTTTCATCCACCCTTTTAGGCACTTCATGTCAGTGAGGTACAGTTCCTAAATCTGCGAATATTTTATTTCCTGGAAAATTGAATATTTTTGCAGTAAAAATTCAAGAGGCCATCTTTCGATGAATGGTTGAGGTGGGAGGGTCCTATGCTTTACCCATTCTATTTCTATCGTGCATCTAAAATATATTTCCTGCTAGTATACTTGTGTGCAATAATTATAAAGCAGTACTGTAAGCTCTAGCAGGTAAGGCATGCAAGATGAACTGATCTGAGTTGTGCTGTCCAAGTGAATCACAAACCCCTGTAGCCCTTGTGAAGATTGTGTGTAAAAGTAGGGTGGCTAATGGGAGCATCACCACCTGGAAGTTCCCCTTCAAGCCACACACCATCCTGACTTGGAACTATATCGCATTCCTTCAGTGTCACTGGGTCAAAATCCTGGAATTCCTTCCCTAAGAAGGAACCTACACCACATGGACTGCACTGTTCAAAAGGAAATTTGCCACCACTGTCTCAAGGGCAGTGTCTCATTGGGGATAGGCAATCTAAATGCTGATCTAGTCACCCATATCCCTTTGAATTTATATATTTTTTTTAAACCCAAATATCCATTCTTTAATTTTGAATGTTAAATTGTCTTAACTAGATTGCAAAATATATTGTATGTTTTATATAATTACTTATTTTTTTGTTTGATTGAAACGGTGTCTGTTTTCTATAGATCTGACTGTATTCTGTTTGTAGTTTCCTAATAATAAGTTTTCCTTTAACAGTTGATTGTGATTTTTCTGCCTTGTGTGTTTCTGATACCTAGTATGTTGCTACAAACTGGAATCATGATGGTGATCCTGTAGAGATGCTGCGTATCAGTGAAAAAGTGACTAGATTTAGACAATCATTGAAAGATAATCCACATTTCCTGCAAGATAAAGTAAAGCAGTATTTCAAGGTAAATGCATAGGAATTGCTATGAGCTGATTTAAGATCGTTGGCCTCCGCTGTTTAACCTACTTCAGTTTCAGCTGTGTATTCGGTTGACTCGGGAGATTGTCGCTTTCAAGTTGAGTTGATATATTTTGAACTCGTGTAGGAGTTTGGAAATAAATTTGAAACATGCAGAAGCTAACCTTCAAAGTATTAGTAAGTGACTGGGTATCAGGAGTGTATAAATAGATTATTTTTGAAAATATTTTTATTCAGTTTTTAACATGTTATACATAAACAAAATAATGCCAAAAAAACAAGAACAGACTACCAACCAACACCCCAATAACTCAAAAGAATAGCCACACTTCCTCTCCTCACCCCCACCCCCTAACCCCCAGCAGCTGACATTAACCAACTCTTTAAAGTGAAGGACAAACAGACTCTTGTGGAAAACCTCAATCGCCCCCCTTAAGGTAAACTTAAGCTTCTCCAAACCCAGGAACTCTTATCAGATCCCAAGCCATACTGGGCGGAGAAGCGGACCTCCACCTCAACAGGACCTGCCTGCAAGCAGTCAGCAAGACAAAGGCATTCCCCCCCCCCCCCCCCCCCCCCCCCCCCCCTCAGTCTGCAGCTCCAACAAGTCTGACACCCCAAATATGGCCCTTGGAGGACTGCGTTCCAAGGGCAGGATTGCCAACATGATGCTGACAAATGACCCACAAAAGTTCTCCCAACATCAGGCAGGACCGGAACATGTGTACGTGGTTGGCCGGACCCCTTCCATACCGCTCGCAAGTGTACTCCACCCCCTCAAATCAACCGGCTCATCCTCAACCTCATCAGGTGTGCCCTGTGGACTACCTTTAACTGTATTAACCCCAGTCACGCACACGAGGTTGAGGCATTCACCCCCCCCGCAACACCTCGCACCGCAATCCCTCCTCCACAGCTACTCCTTTCACTTGGCCTTAACCCCCTCCAGCGACGCCATCGCCTCCTCAAATCTTCCCATTAATCGCCGAGAAGACTTTTTTTTCCCCCTTCCCCCTCATTGCAGACTGTGCCAGCATTTATTGCCCACACCTAATTGTCCTTGAGGGGGCAATTAAGAGTCAACCACGTTGCTGTGGGTCTGGAGTCACATGTAGGCCGAACCCAAGTAAGAACGGCAGATTTCCTTCCCAAGGACATTAGTGAACCAAATGGGTTTTCTGACAATTGGCAATGGTTTCATGGTCATCTTTCGACTTTTAATTCCAGATTTTAAAAGCAATTTAATTCAAATTTCATCCCAACTCACGAACCACCTATCCAAAAATGAGTCCTTAATTTCCATGCCTCCCCCCTCCCCATCTTCCTATGCCCTTAACCTAGTATCCAGTCTGGCCGACTCAAACACATGAATCTCTCGAACCACCATCAACTTTGATCCTGCCCTTAACTTAAAATGCTGCCGGAATTGCCTCCACATTGTCAGCACGACGACCACCACGGATTACCCGAGTATTTCCCTGGGGCAAACAGGAGCAGCGCCGTAACCACGACCCCCTACAGAGCCTGCCTCCATCCTGACCCACATCTTCGGCTCCCTACCCGAACTCCGCACCTTCTCGACATTCACCGCCCAACAGTAACACATCAGGGGCGAAATTCTCCCCTACCCGGCGGGACGGGGGAATCCCGGAGTGGCGCCAACCACTCCGGCGTCGGACCTCCCAAAAGGTGCGCAGAATCCGCACCTTTAGGGGCCAAACCCTCACATTGAGGGGCTAGGCCCGCGTCGGAGCGGTTGGCACCACACCGACTGGCGGCAAAACTGGCAATAACGGCCTTTGACACCCGGCGCCAGGGCTGGTTGAAAGGCCTTCGGCGGTTCGTGCATGCGCCGGTGCGTCAGCTGTCGCTGACGTCACCACCGGCGCATGCGCGCTGGGGGATTCTCTTCCGCCTCCGCCATGGTGGAGGCCGTGGCGGCGGCGGTAGAAAAAGAGTGCCCCCACAGCATTGGCCCGCCCGCTGATCGGTGGGCCCCGATCGCGGGCCTGGCTACCGTGGGGGGCACCCACCGGGGTCCGATCGCCCTGCGATCCCGTGGGACCCCGTGGGCCCCCTCGCGCCGCCGGCACAGAGGTGGTTCAAACCACGGCGCCTGAGAGGCCTCTCAGCAGTGGGACTTCGGCCCATCCGGGCCGGGGAATAACGGCAGCACAGAAACCCGTAGCCTCCCGCTGGCCCCTGCCTTTCTCCGAGGCGGGCAGCGGGATTGGCGGCACGCTGACTTTTTGCGGGTGGGAGAATTCTGGACATGGTGGGGGCGGGATTTTCGGCGGGGTTGGAGAATTGCGCCCCAGATTTGGAAGAGCCAAACCCCTGACTGTCGCCCTTTCTGAAGCACCATCTTACAAATCCTCGCCACTTCACCCGCCCATACAAATGACCAAATCAGCCATTCCACCCTATAAAAAAAACGGCTTCAGCAAAATAAACGGTAAACACTTGAATAAAAATAAAAACCGCAGCAAGATATTGACCTTTACCGGCTGCATCCAGCCTGCCAATATGGGGAGGCTGTCCCGCCTCAACAAATCTGCCTTGACCCTACCCACCAGGCATATAAAATTCAAATTACGGGGCCGAGCCCAGTCCTAGCCACCTGCACCCCCAGATAACAGAAGTGAGTAGTTGCCACATGAAATTGCAATCTCTCTTAAGCCAGCTTCCGCCACCGGAGAGGAAACGAATAAGCATTCAATTTCTCCAAATTAAATTTGTATCCCGAAAAAGCCCCGAATCAACTGAAACAGCTCCATTATGACCCCCACTGTGGGACTCTGGTTAGAATTATGCAACAAAAGGCCATCGGCATACAGGGACGTCTCACGCCCCCCCCCCCCCCCCCCCCCCCCCCCCCGCCCCGTTCCTCACTATCCCGCTGTCGCGTTCCGCTATGTGGCTGAAAACCTCCCGAGTTTACCTCATTTGTACGAACATTTGCCTTCAGTTCCTTATGTAACAATTTGACCCACACCACAAACTTAGGCCTAACCCCAAAGTGCTGCAACACCACAAACGAGTAACTCCACTATACTTGATTTCTTAGCATCCAGCGCCACCTCCAACTCTTTTCTCTCTTTCTTTTTTCCCCCACTCACGCACGTTTAACAAGCGCTGCACATTCGAGGACAACTGCGCACACTTTACAAACCTGGCTGATCCTCCCGAATCACCTGTGGAAGAAATTCCTCCAACCTAAGCAGCAACACTTCGGCCAGAATCTTGACATCCACATTTAACAGGGCTATTGGCCGACACAACCTAAATTCCACCGGCTCGATATCCTATTTTAGCAACAGCGAAATAGATGCCTGCTCCATCGTCTCCAGGAATGTCCCTTAGCCACCGCATCCTCATATCCACCAACAGTGACGCAGCCTATCCAAAAGGTCATAGAATTCCAACGGGAACCCATCGGCCCTAGTGTTTTATCCATTTGCATCTTCCCTCTCGCTGTTCAAACTTCCTCAATCCCCACTGGCTCCTCCAAACCTGCCCTCTCTGCCTCTCCTACTTTAGGATACTCCAGCCCCTCGAAGAACTCCCTCATATCCTACTCATTCATTGGCGGCTCTACAATCTCTTATAAACCTCCTCAAATGCCCTGTTCACCTGCTCAGGTGCCACCATCAGCCCCTTCATCCCATCCCAGACCTAACCAATCTCACGCGAGGCGGCCTGCCGGCAGAGCTGTCCCACCAGCAAGCGCCTGGGTCTTCTCCCCATACTCATACACCACACTCTTCACCCACCTCAACTGTTTGAATAATTGAGTGTGCTTATTAAATTTGTTTTTATATAATACTGTTTCCTCGGACTTTGTTATTTTGAAGGTAGAGTTAAATGTTGATTTTTTTTTGGTTTTTTTATTGAATTGTAGCATTATCCGGGATATGAATATTTTTATTCTGAGGCAATGGGTGACACAAGGCAGCATTTATTGTCCCCAAGAAGTCAATGGAGGCCTTCTTGTGAGGCAATTTTATTTTTACAATTTATGGTTACATGGCCACTTCAGGGTCCATCACACTATGCTTCCGGAGTTATATGTAGACTCATCACGATACGAGTAGCAGGTACCCTTCGCTGAAAGTCGTTAGCAAACTATTTTTTTTAATAACCAAGCGAGCAGCTTCAATGGTAACTTTTTTGGTGCCAGTCCATAAATGGTCAGATTGATTGAATTCATTTTCACAACTTAACCTAATAGGATTTGAATTTGTGATCTGCAGATTGCTCAATGCAGTACCTACCATCAGTACTACACTATCGGCTGGTTTCTTGTGTTGTAGGATTTAAAACTCATGCAAGCAATTCATTATCTGTATTTCTTTTCAAAAACTGTCACGTTTCTCGAGCACACTCATCAATTTTGATATCTATGCTGATTATAGCTATCAAATTGTTGAATAATTTCACCCTGACCCAGAATTTCCTGGTTCGTCTCTTATCGATGAGGGAATTTGACCCTCTCACGTTCCCTGGCGCAGTTTCTCTCTCCCAAAAAGCGTTTAAAAGAAATTAGACTTTAAACCCACGTGTTTTTTACCCTGGTTTCCAATAGAATCCATGGATGTAAGCCTTTAGTTCCTATTATTTTCAACGGTCATCTTATTGTGAACTGCATTTTGAAATAAAAGTCATATATTTCTCAAGAGACTTTTTTTTGACTTAATGCCAAGGTTATTGTAGTCAGAATTTGTGATGTTTATTGCATTACAGGAAAACCCTCACCAGATGGCCTTGTCAATGAGTCCAGATGTTGGTTACTTGGAGAATCAAACTAAAGTTGAAAAAGGAAAGCTACAAGAGAAGGTCAATTCTCTTTCATTGGAGGAAAGGCAAGAGATATATAAAAAAGGTGTGACTTTTTTTTAATTGCTGTGATAATGTTGCCAAATTCCTGCATAAATGGTTTAATTTTAATTTTATTGAATGAAATATTAGGGGCAGCACGGTAGCATTTTAGATAGCACAATTGCTTCACAGCTCCAGGGGAAGAGGGGGGGGAGAAGAGGGGGAAGGGGGAGAGGAAGGGGGGGGGGGGGAGGGAGAAAGAGAGGGGAAGAGGAGGGGAAGGGGGGGAAGAGAAGAGGGGGTGAGAGAAGAGGAGGGGAAGAGAAGAGGGGGTGAGAGAAGAGGAGGGGAAGAGGGAGGAGGGGGAGAAGAGGAGGGGGGGAAGAAGAGGAGGGGGGAAGGGGAGGGGGGGAAGAGGGGGGAGGGGGGTAAGAAGAGGAGGGGGGAGGTCGGGGGGAAGAGAGCTTAAAATAATTGCACAGCAGATATTTCATCACAAATTTAGAATGCATTCCAGATTTTCAGATTGAATTCAAATTTTGGATTGTCTTTTTTTTAGGGGGGGGGGGGCTTATGGGGCTGGAGGTCGGGGTTGGCAAGAGTTGCTACATAAGTACTTCAGTTGCTCATAATGTTGTCTACTGCTAACCATTGCATTTTCTTTAATCAATCAACAATTCCGAATTGATGTACTACTTTGAGGGCAATGATCAAAATCTGTTCAGTTGCAGTGTTGCTAAAGTGACGCATGAGAATTGCAGACGCATAACTATTTTATAACAAAGAAGAAAGCTGCTTGGTCCATTATATCTGTGCCAGTTTAAAAATGATCGATACACCCTAATCCCACTTTTCAGCTCTATGCTGTAGCCCTGTAGGCTAGTTCAATTGCATGTCCAAATATTATTTTTAAATGTTTTTGGCAGCACGGTAGCAGAAGTGATTAGCACTGTGATTTCACAGCGAGAGTCACAGTGCGGAGGCTGCACGTTCTCCCCGTGTCTGTGTGGGTTTCCTCCCACAGTCCAAAGGCGTGCAGGTTAGGTGGATTGGCCATGATAAATTGCCCTTAGTCACCCAAACAAAAGGTTAGGAGGGGTTATTGGGATACGGGGATAGGGTCGAAGTGAGGGCTTGAGTGGGTCGGTACAGACTCGATGGGCCGAATGGCCTCCTTCTGCACTGTGTGTGATTGCATGTTTTAGCCTCTATCACGTTTTCAGACAGTTCCAGTTCTCACCACCTACACTTGAAAAATGATTCCCCTCAACCTCCCTCCAATCCTTTCCCTAATTATTGACCTCTTCTAAGGCAAATATGTCTTTTCAATTTCCTGTCTGTAGGCCCCTTATAACCTTGAACATCTAAATTAAATTCATCTTTCCCTCTGATCCAAAGAAAACATCCCAGCCTATCCAATCTTTCCTCCTAGCTAAAACTCTCCATTCCTCGCAACATCCTCGTAAATCTCCTGTGTACCCTGTCTGTTCTAATCACATCCTTCCATTAATGCCATGACCCGAACTGTATACAATAATCTATCTGTGCACTAACAAATGTTTTACACCGTTCTAACGCAACCTCCGCTCTTATTTTCCATGCTGGCCTGCTATATTACTTGTGCATAAAATACTTTTTAAGAAGAAAATTTGTTTCCCATGAAGAAATATTGACTGCTTGGCAGACAATATATCAGCAATATTTTAAAATATATAAATTCCACAATGTAAGGAATAAGAAATGTTGTAATGATCTTAAAGACATATTCTGAAGCATTGTTTAAATGCTATTTTGTGTTCTCATTTTGCAGAGCTGAAATTTGTAAATATATTACTGTTCATTCTCTGTATGCACATTGAATTGTTGCAATTCTATTTCCTCAGGGCTGGAACTGATTGCTGCTCAGAGCACATCTCCGGATTCGTCCAGTCTCCCAGCACTTGAGATTTCTGATATTCAGCAGACATTTCCACTGACACCCGTGGAGATGTCGTATGTAGGTACGACTCTTAATAACCAAAATAGGATTATCATACAAGAACTCTTCTCTTTTAAATCTGCATCTTGGTGTAAACGTTGGTACTATACTAATTTAAAGAACTTTTGGCTTGTCTTCCAAAAGGCTGTACTTGCACTTTTAATTAATTCTTTATTGATCCTTGCATAGTACACTCTCAGCATAGATGATCTCCTTGACCACCTTTAGTTCTGTTTCATCATTGGTGATAGACAGTCTAATGTGTGATATCCCCAGGAGCTGATTAATATGTTGCTTCCGACCAGTAGTGAGCGGAAGTTACAAATCCAGCTATCATCTGAATCTTCTCTTTACAATGGATACAAGGATGCAGCCATCAGCATGCACATGTTCTTGTCTAACTTCTCTTGAGAATAGTTGATCACAATCTTGTAATTTTAATCAATTTATTTTTAAAAACCTATTTAATGAAAAAGAACCCCAGAAATAAGGTTATGGCAAGGTTTGAAAGGTCACTTCAAGGCCTTATGATAAAAATAAATTACTCATTGATTATGAACAGCCAAATTTCAAAATTTGATTGTAACACTTTAGTACCGAATTGGTAGAATTCTCATCAAAGAGGATACAGAGGCAACATGAGAAAGGGTTAAAGAGTTTAAGTCCTGGATAGAGATTGAGAGAAAGCAACTGACATTGAAATTCAGACATAGCAAGGTAGATCAGCAGTGGCAGAGATGCAGGAAGAGAAAATAATTTAAATGCTGTTAGGTGAACTTGTGTTTTCAAAGTTGAAGTAGAATCTGAGAAGTAAAGTTGATTCCCTTGGTAATTTATTGCAGTGTATCTTTGAAACTTGTAGTGCTTTGGCCTAGAAAATCTTAATTCTAATGTATTTCCTTTTAGAAGGCGAGGTGCCTGTTCAGTATTGTAGTCAACCGACCAATGGAGTTGTCTATTTCAAGGCTTTCACTAATCTTAACACATTACCTGAGGAGCTGAAGCCATATGTGCCACTGTTCTGCAATGTAATCACAAGGTGAGTTAGTGAAGCACCCAGTCATGTGTTGACACAATGATATCTGTAATATTGATGATCTGATTTGTTGCATGAATTTATCAATCGATTATGCACTTAAAGAAATAAAGGCCTCTTAATTTAAGAAAATGTATTTTTTCCATTTAGAATGGGCTGTGGAAACCTTGATTACAGACAGCAGGATCAGCAGATTGAGTTGAAGACTGGAGGAATGGCTGTTTCACCTAAGATTCTCCAAGATAATGATAATTTAGATATGTATGAGCAGGTACACAATTAATGTATTTTAGTGAAGAAATCATATCCAGAGGCAGTTCTTGAGCGAGTTAATATTTCAAGTTTGTGCTTGGAAGGAAGAATCTCTCCTTGCCTTTAAAATGACCAGGCAAAACTTCATATATCCATCTGCAGTAGCATCTCACGAACCTGTAGGATTGATTATAATTAATGTAAGTCTTTTAAGTACAGAATGAAGCCTTACATCACCTTGTTATTTGGAATCACTAGCTTTCGGAGCACAGCTCCTTCATCGGGTGAGTGAAGAGGTGGGTTCCACAAACACATATATAGACAAAGTCAATGATGCAAGATGATAGTTTGAATGCGAGTCATTGCAGGTAATTATGTCTTTACAGCTCCAGGCGGTGCAACGAGAGAGGGATACTCACAGGTTAAAGAGGTGTGATTGTCTCAAGCCAGAACAGTTGGTAGGATTTTGCAAGCCTACCAACTGTTCTGCTTGAGACAATTCACACCTCTTTAACATGTGACTATCTCTCCCCCCAGCCGCACCATCTGGACCTGTAAAGACTTACTTACCTGCAAAGACTCGCATTCAAACTATCAGGTTGCATCATTGACTGTGTCCATGTATGTGTTTGTGAAACCCACCTCTTCACTCACCTGATAAAGGAGCTGCGCTCCAAAAGCCACTGATTCCAAATAGACCTGTTGGACTTTAGCCTCGTGCTGCAAGACTTCTTGCTGTGCCCACCCCAGTCCAAAGACGGTATCTCCACATTAAGTTTTTTAAAGAAGACTTGAGGCTCATAAACTTTGTGGCAAGTTGCAAGAGGAAGATAAACTAGAAAAAAATGATGGGAGGGATGGTGTAGTCCCCTACTATACACGTTCATTGCTATCTTGCAAGAGATTAGTTGCAATGTAAGATGTGGCTTGTGATCAGATGATGAGCATAAGGAAAATTGATGCCATTTAAATTGAGCTGCACTATTCTAAGTCTAAGGGTTATGGTTTTTATTGATTATACTGCTGAGTCTAATTTTGGACGCTGTGTTCTGAAACGTGTAAAGATCGTTCTGGAAATGTAAGGATATTTGGACTTGGCGATTCCAGTATAACTGACATTTGCTGATCTCCCTATCATGAGGAAAAATAAATAATTCAATCAAAAATGCTCCAAGTCTTAAAAATGTTGAAAAATGAAATGAAAATCGCTTATTGTCACGTGTAGGCTTCAATGAAGTTACTGTGAAAAGCCCCTAGTCGCCACATTCCGGCACCTGTCTGGGGAGGCTGATACGGGAATTGAACCGTGCTGCTGGCCTGCTTGGTCTGCTTTAAAAGCCAGCGATTTAGCCCAGTGAGCTAAATCAGCCCCTGTTGAGAGGTATAAATAAAGTTCATAGGCAAGTAATTAAACTTGGATAGCAAACATAGCCGGAGAAGATGCAAGGACAAAATTAACTCATCTGGAGTAGAAGAGATGGGAGAAATGTTTGTTTCTCCCCATCCTTGATATGAATGCATTCCTAGGAAAAGCAGATGGAAATGTCCCTTTTTTTGGTCAGGTCTGATAGCTGAAGCTGGATAAATGGATGGTGCGGAAAGAGTTTTAATATATTGATCAGTACATTTCAAGCTAATGAACCCAAAAGGTCCAGTGAAATGTCACCTGAGAAGCATTTGGTTAGAGTTTAATGGGGTGCAAATGGAACAGCTAGGTATTGTGGAGAAGCAGGACCAAATGGAACACTGAGCAAGGAACACTGGCTCAAATTGTCGAATGCTTTGATGAGCTAAGTTAGATTTTTTTGTATTTAAGGGATTTAATGATGGGTTCTTCAGACTCCATCATAAAGAACCGTGTTGAAGGGGAGGGGGGGGGGGGGGGGAAGAGAGAGACTTAATCACATATGTCGTATTTGTGTCTAGCACATGTTCATTGCACCAGTTGAGTAAAAGATTTGGAAGTGCACCGCGATCCATGCAAGTGGTACATGAATTGTACAAGCAATAGTCGGTTCTGATTTGGGTTGGCACGCACCTCCTATAATTGACGTAGAATTTTAACAATTGCCTACATTTAAACTAGTTTTACCTTTATTTGATTCCTTGATGCTCCAAATAATCAATGATTTTTCATTAATTTTCTTTGAATTCACACCAAAAAAACACATTTTGTGATCAGCAATAAAATTAATTACTCATTTTTGCCGCTTGCGTAACCTCCTTTAATAACATGTGCTGACACATCCTTCAAGGGATTGTTTTCCTCTGATAAAATGCTCTGCTGCTAGTCTATTTGTTTTTATAATGTTTTTACAGTGCCCCCTCAGTACCTTGTACTATTTTTAGTACTTTATTGCTTTTTAAAGTGATGTATTTCACAGATAGAAAGCATTTACGACTATCGTTTTTCTCTAAACTTCTAACTTTTTTTTCCTTTACAATAGGGAGTGTTATTTACTTCACTGTGTTTGGACAGAAACCTGCCTGACATGATGCAGCTTTGGATGGACATTTTTAACAGGTGAGGCCTGATCAGTACTTATGTTCCAAATGTGTGTGGAAGCTGCTTTTGAACTGTCCTGAACTATTGCTTGCTAAACAAAAATGGGGCTGGTTTAGTACACTGGGCTAAATCGCTGGCTTTTAAAGCAGACCAAGGCAGGCCAGCAGCACGGTTCAATTCCTGTACCAGCCTCCCCGAACAGGTGCTGGAATGTGGCGACTAGGGGCTTTTCACAGTAAATTAATTGAAGCCTACTCGTGACAATAAGCGATTTTCATTTAATTTCAATTATTATTATGTTAATGACCTTGTTAGAATGGAACATGTCATTGGAAGAACCTTAATTTACCTGAGTAGGATCCAGTAATGACATTTACTCTTTGCTGACTGGACTGGCCTACTAAAATGAGCTCAGACTAGAAATCAATACCTAATTGCATTTGATCTAATGAATGCTGTTCTTGCCAGTAATGTTCAGCATAAATGTTGGAAATCTAAATAGTCACATTTTTAAGACCCCTGAGTCGGTATATTTACTGCTGCAGTAGCATTGATGTGTTTCTCGTGCTGGGACCCATCTCTTCACTCACCTTGTATCAATGCAAGTTGTTTTGTGACTAAGCATGCTTTCACCCTTTAACAATATTGTCAGTTCTCTGGAGCATGCTATTAGTATTTTGAAAATAGGAGATGGTCATTGGCTATTCCCAAACAGAAAAATTGTTAAATGAATTGGTCTGTACCACAACTGTAAATATTCTGGCTGATGTGGGTGACACGGTGGTATAGTGGTTAGCACTGCTTCCTCACAGCTGCTGGGACCTGATTTCAATTCCGGGTTACTGTCTGTGTGGAGTTTGCATGTTCTGCCTGTGTCTTCATGGGTTTCCTCTGGGTCCTCTGGTTTCCACCCACAATCCAAAGATGTGTGCCAGTTAGGTGGATTGGCCATGCTAAATTATTCTGTGTCCAAAAATGTGTAGGTTAGGTGGGGTTACGGGGATAGGGCAGGGGAGTGGACCTACGTAGGATGTTCTTTCCGAGAGGCAGTGCAGGCTCAATGGCCGAAAGAACTGCACTGTAGGAATTCTATGGTTTAATGAATGTGTTTCAAGAAGGAATTGGATAAGGGTGGCTAGGCAGAAGCTGGTCGACTCCATACTGGAGGTAGACCATAAATACTCCGAGGCCCCGACTGTAGAACTCCTGGCGGAGAGAAAAGAATTACAAAGGAACTTTGACCTGCTCTCCACCAGGAAAGCAGTACACCAACTCCGCCAGGCACGCGGGGCCCTATACGAACACGGAGACAAAGCCAGCCGCCTGTTGGCCCACCAGCTGAGAAAGCAGGCAGCCAGCAGAGAAATTGCGCAAATCAGAGATACCAGAGGCACGTTGGAAACAGAACCAGAGAGGATTAACAAAACCTTCAAGGCCTTCTACCAAGAGCTGTACACCTCAGAGCCCCCAACGGGGAAGGCTGGGATGAACCGGTTTCTTGACGGACTGGACATACCAGTTGTGGGAGAGGGCAGAAAACGGGATCTGGAAGCACCACTAGCACTGGGAGAGATCATGGAGAGCATTAGCTCCATGCAGGCGGGGAAGGCGCCGGGACCGGACGGATTCCCGGCGGACTTCTACAAAAAATTTGCGACAGCGCTGGCCCCGCACCTGCGGGAGATGTTCACAGACTCGCTAGCTAGGGGCACGTTGCCACCCACGTTAGCACAGGCCTCAATCTCGCTGATACCTAAGAAAGACAAAGACCCAACGGAATGTGGGTCATACAGACCCATATCTCTGCTGAATGCAGACGCCAAAATACTGGCCAAAATCCTAGCCAAGAGGCTAGAAGACTGTGTACCTGAGGTGGTCACAGAGGACCAGACGGGCTTTGTCAAAGGTAGACAGCTTACCGCGAACATCAGGCGCCTGCTGAATGTGATAATGACCCCCTCCGGGGAGAGAACACAAGAGGTGATCGTCTCCCTGGACGCAGAAAAGGCCTTCGACAGAGTCGAGTGGAAATACCTCATAGAGGTACTGGAGCGGTTCGGGCTTGGAACAGGTTTCACCGCTTGGGTAAAGCTCCTGTACAACGCTCCCATGGCGAGTGTACAGACCAACAATACCAACTCCCAATACTTCCAGCTGCACAGGGGCACCAGACAAGGATGCCCACTGTCCCCGCTGCTGTTCGCACTAGCAATTGAACCGCTAGCAATCGCGCTCAGGGCAGCAAAAAATTGGAGGGGGATCCGAAGGGGAGGTAGAGAGCACAGAGCATCACTCTATGCGGATGATCTGCTCCTCTATATCTCGGACCCACAAAGCAGCATGGACGGAATCATCGCGCTCCTGAAAGAGTTTGGAGCCTTCTCGGGCTACAAACTCAACATGAGCAAAAGTGAGATCTTCCCAGTACACCCGCAAGGGGGGGGGGGGGGGGGGGGGCAGCACTAAAGGGGCTGCCGTTCAAACAAGCCCGACATAAATTCCGCTACCTGGGGATCCAAATAGCCCATGACTGGAAAGGGATCCACAAATGGAACCTCACCAGCCTGACGGAGGAAGTTAAAAAGGACCTGCAAAGATGGAACACACTCCCGCTCTCCCTCGCGGGGAGAGTTCAGACGATCAAAATGAACGTACTGCCCAGGTTCCTCTTCCTGTTTAGATCCATTCCGATCTACATCCCCAAGGCCTTTTTCAAAGCGCTGGACAAACTCATCATGGCGTTCGTATGGGGGGGTAAAAATGCTAGGATCCCAAAGAAGGTCTTACAAAAACCAAAAACCAGGGGAGGGCTAGCCCTCCCGAATCTACAATTCTACCACTGGGCAGCAACAGCCGAGCGAGTAAGGGGATGGATCCAGGAGCCAGAAGCTGAGTGGGTGCGTGCGGAGGAGGCCTCCTGCATGGGAACCTCCCTCCGGGCCCTCGCCACGGCAGCACTCCCATCCCCACCCAAAAAACACTCCAGCAGCCCAGTGATGACAGCCACCCTCCAATCCTGGAACCAACTGCGGCAGCAACTTGGCCTGACCAAAATGTCGAACAGGGCTCCCATCTGCAACAACCATAGGTTCACACCAGCACTGACTGACGCCACCTTCAAAAGGTGGAGGCAGGACGGGGGGACACTGACAGTCAGGGACCTATACACGGACGACAGGATCGCAACACTGGACGAACTGACAGAGAAATTTCAGCTAGCTGGGGGGAACGAGCTACGGTACCTGCAGCTCAAAAACTTCCTACGAAAGGAGACAAGGACGTACCCACAACCGCCACGACAGACACTACTGGAAGACCTACTGGATGCAAGTATCCTAGAGAAAGGGAACTGTAGTGACATGTATGACCGACTGGTAGATAGGGACGACACCGTACTGGACGCAACAAGAAGGAAATGGGAGGATGACCTGGGGATGGAGATAGGGTGGGGACTCTGGAGCGAAGCACTGCATAGGGTCAACTCCACCTCCACGTGCGCAAGGCTCAGCCTGACGCAACTAAAAGTGGTACATAGAGCCCACTTAACAAGAACCCGTATGAGTAGGTTCTTCCCGGAGGTGGAAGACAGATGTGAACGGTGCCAAAGAGGTCCGGCCAACCACGCCCACATGTTCTGGTCTTGCCCCAGACTCGTGGAGTACTGGACAGCCTTCTTCGAGGTTATGTCCAAAGTGGTGGGAGTGAGGGTGGAGCCATGCCCGATAGTGGCGGTCTTCGGGGTTTCAGAACAGCCAGATCTATTCCTGGGGAGGAGGGCGGACGCCCTTGCCTTTGCCTCCCTGATCGCCCGCCGTAGAATCCTGTTTGGCTGGCGGTCAGCAGCACCGCCCAGAGCTGCGGACTGGCTGTCCGACCTCTCGGAATCTCTCCAAATGGAGAAAATCAAATTTGCCATCCGAGGGTCGGACGACGGCTTCCACAGAACGTGGGAGCCATTCATGCAACTGTTCCGGGACCTATTTGTGGCCAATGTACAAGAGGAAGAATAGTCGGGGGAAGGTAGCGGGAGGGGGGGGGGGGGGGGGGGGGGGCTACAGGTTCGGTACGGGGGTTCGATGGCTAGCTAAGGCCCAAAACCAAACTAAATAAACATGTTGAGGGGGGGGGGGGGGGCGGGGGGGGGGGCGCAGTTACTACTACGAAGATGCTTACCTGTAAATATGTATGTTAATTTTTGCGTGTTTGTTTTTTTTTCTCTCCTAACAATTTGTAATTTGTTCAATATAAAATATGAAAACTGAATAAAAACATTTATAAAAAAAAAAAAAGAAGGAATTGGATATAGCTCTTGGGGCTAAAGGGATCAAGGAATATGGGTGGGAAGGTGGGATTAGGATATTGAACTTGGATGATCAGCCATGACTGAGCAGGCTCGAAGGGCATATGGTCTCCTGCTTCTATTTTCTATGCGTCATAACTGAAGTGTGGTTGCGCATCTTTTTCTTTTGTGAAATTCTGTTCAATGTGGATCTGTAAAATGAAAGAAAAAAGTTAAAAATGGATGAAGGTGGAAAGAATGTATTTCTTTTTATTTTTGCATTCTGACATTTACTGATAATGGGCAGATTTGCATAGTGAGCAGACTGTATAAAGAATATAACCCTGTGCTAAAAGTCCATAACCCAAAAGCTTGGGTGGGCAGGCACAATTGAAGTATTTTTTTATGTTTATGCTATGCAATCAAACATCTTCAACATTCCTTTTGCACAATGTGCAATTATAAGCTGACACATGTGAAAGATTCCTTTTTAAAAACTAGATTTCTAAATTGTAAACACTTTCTATGATTCAATAGACTTCTGTGTAAATATTACGCTTGCATTTGCAGTCCACGTTTTGAAGATGAGGAACATTTAAGGGTGTTGGTTATGATGGCGGCCCAGGAACTAGCCAATGGAATTCCAGATTCTGGACACCAATATGCTGCGGTTCGAGCTGGCAAGACTCTAACGTCGGCAGGAAGACTACAAGAAATGTTTAATGGAATAAGCCAGGTAGAATGAAAAAGGAGTGATTCCTCCTTTCTCAATTCCCTTTTCCTCATCCCCACTCAGCATATGATAGGTTTTCGTTACATACTTACAAATAGGTAAGTAATAGACTGGAATAGAGCAATTTATCCTTTTTTTAAACTGGTATATTAGGTGGATTGGCGATGCTAAATTGTGTCTTAATGTCCAAAATTTAGATGGGGTTTCTGGGTTGGGGTGCGGCGAGGGCCAAGATAGGCTGCTCTTTTGGAGGCTCAGTGCAAACTCGCTGGGCTGAATGGCCTCCTGCACTCTGGGGATTCTGTGATCGATATCGTATTATTAATAGGCTTACAGCATTACGATTTATTTCCTAATGATAGTGGAAAATCTGGTTTGAATCCAGCGAGCATAAACTGTGCTTCACTTATTTTCACTGCTTGATAACCTGTAGATTTGTTACTCAACCAACTTTATGCTTCTGATGGCAAGATGATGGTTTGTGTCTTGGTGGTTAACTCCATGTTCAGCATAGCCTGGTATGGCTCAGGAGCCTCACACAGACACGGCAGTCTCTGCTGCAGAGGAAGAAAGTGGGCTGAGAGGATGAACGTTTCTCAGGTCTGTCTTCTTGGCCAGCTGAGATTTTTGTTTCCATTCACCTCTTCCAACGTCCTTTCAGCAGTCATCCTCCAGAGGTCACAGCTGTCAACAACCATCTCCCATTTGTCAATGTCCATGCGTGCTATCTTCAGATCTCGCTTGCAGGTGTCCTGGTAGCAGAGGTAGGAACCCCCAGGAGATTATGACCACGTGGCCAATTCCCTGCACAGAAGGTCTTTCAGTATGCAGCCCTCATCCATCTGGAGCATGGCAGAGCCAGCGCGGGCATCGTTAGCTGAGCAATGATTGTATGCTAAAGAAATTAGCGTGCTCCAGGACCTCAGTTGGTGACCTTGACCTGCCAAGAGATATGAAGGATAGATCTGAGACAGCGAAGGTGGAAACTATTCAACCTTTTTTCCTGCCTAGCACATATTGTCCAAGTTTCACCACTGTAAAGGAGTTCACCTTAGGGCATAGGCTTGGTAGGCTTGCAGTTATGTGTTCGCGATCAGCTTGCTATTCCCCACACTTGCTCATCTTGGGTATAACATCTGCAGCTTCTACTATTGACATATTGCTGGTGATTGTGGGCCCAAGACATGTAAAGCTATCAATAACCTCCAGCTTCATATTTATGCTAGACCTATATGTGGATGCAGATATTTTGTTGCTGATAGTGGGGATTGAGCTAATCTGTTACGTAGAGGGTCTTGGCCTTTATCAGGTAAACCCAGAAGACTGAATTTGAAGATAAAGGGACTGTGAAATCTGTCATTTCGTTGTGGTCACCTGATTAGACTGGTTGGTTGAGGTGACCTGATTAGCACATCTGTTATTGTGTATCTTACAGCTCTTGCCACCTTGTACAGCCTCTGCTTTTCCGTCAGACTTGGACATGCTTCATAAGCATTAGCACCCTAAATTCCACAAGCTAGAAACCCCTCCATCTCCACACAAGTTTGCCTCCATGCTAGCAGATGGTGTGATTTTGGGAAAAAATTGTGAGGAACAGGACAAATCTTCGTTTAGAAAGACTCTAATTCATCTAGGAAGCCAGCAAGGATTGGTTAAGGGAAGGTAATTTCTAACTAATTTGTTTGAATGTTTTGAGGTGGTGATGAGGAGAGGTCAGTACGGGTGAGGGTAGTGCACTTGATATAGCCTATGTGGATTTTGGCAAGGCTTCTGACAAGGTTCGATATGACAAAGTGGACATGAAAGTAAAACCCATGGGATCAAAGTTAAAGTGGCAAGTTTGATCCAAAGTTGGCTCAGAGGCAGAAAGCAAAGGTTGATGGGTGTGTATGTGACTGGCTCATGGTGCAGAGCGACACCAACAGCGGGGGGTTCAATTTCTATACTGGCTGAGGTTATTCATGTTTTCTCAACCTTGCTCCTCGCCTAAGTTGTGGTGACCCTCTGGTTAAATCACCACCAATCAGCTCTCTCAAAATGAGAGCAGTTTATGGTCCTGTGGGATTGTGGCGACATTTCGTTTCTCATATATTAGCGATTTGACTTGAATGTAGAGGTTATTCCTGAGGTTGATAATGAACAAAACTGAAGACTGCAAAATGATATCAATCAACTAAAGTGGGTGGGGGGGGGGGGGGGGGGGGTTCCAAGAGCAGAGTGACCTTGGAATATATGTGCATAAATCATCAAACGTGGCTGGTCAGGGTGAGAAAGTGATTAATAAAGCATATAGGATCCTAAGCTTTATAAATAGGAACATAAGGCGGGCAGCACGGTAGCACAAGTGGATAACACTGTGGCTTCACAGCACCGGGGTCCCAAGTTCGATTACCCGCTGGGTCATTGTGCGAAGTCTGCATATTCTTCCCGTGTCTGGGTGGGTTCCTCCGGGTGCTCCGGTTTCCTCCCACAGTCCAAAGACGTGCAGGTTAGGTGGATTGGTCATGATAAATTGCCCTTAGTTGTCAAAAAGGTTAGGAGGGGTTATGGGCGTAGGGTGGAAGTGAGGGCTTAAGTGGGTCGGTGCAGACTTGATGGGCTGAATGGCCTCCTTCTGTGCTGTATGTTCTAAGGCAGAAAAGCAAGGAGACCATGACAAACCTGTGTAAAACACTGGTTTGGCATTAACTGGAGTATTGTGTCCAATTAAGGGCACTGATATGAAGGCAGACAAGAGAATGCAGACAAGATTCATAAGGGTGGTTCTAGCACTGAGGAGCTTCAGTTGAGTAGATAAATTGGAGAAGCTGGAGCTGTTCTTGGTGAAGATTAAGAGCAGGTTTGAGTGAGATGTTCAAAATCATGAAGGATCTGGACAGTAGATAATTGTTTCTGTTGGCAGAAGGATCGAGTACACCAATTTAAGTTGATTGGCAAAAGAAGCAACGGCAACATGAGATAAATATTTCTTATGCAGTAGTGGTTACGATGTGGAAGGCACACTCAGGTGGATTCAGTTGAGGCCTTCAAAAGAGAACTGGCCAATTAGAAAAGAATTGCAGGGCAGCATGGTGGTGCAGTGGGTTAGCCCTGCTGCCTCACGGCGCCAAGGTCGCAAATTCGATCCTGGCTCTGGGTCACTGTCTGTGTGGAGTTTGCACATTCTCCCCATGTTTGCATGGGTTTCGCCCCCACAATCCAAAGATGTGCAGGCTAGGTGGATTGGCCATGTTAAATTGCCCCCTTAATTGGAATAAAATGAATTGAGTACTCTAAGTTTATTATTTTTTTAAAAGAAAAGATTGCAGGGCTAGGGGAAAAGATAGCACTAGGGAGTTGAACTGAGAGAAAGCCAGTACTGACATGACTGGCCAATACATCTCCTTTGATGCTGTAATTATTTTATGGTTCTCTGACGAGTCACGTAGGCAGAAGAGTGGTGCATGGAGTTCAGTCCAGAGAAGTGTGAGGATAGCATTTGAGGACAAACTGCAAGAAAATAAGAAAAAAATAGCATTCTGATAAGTGTCAAAGAGCAGAGTTATTTTGAGTGCATATCCACAAATGGCAGGACGACCAGTAAATAAAAGTGGCACAGAAGATATCTGGCATATTTTTCTACACTGGCCAAGAAATAGCATTTAACCTTTTTATGACACTGGTTTGGCTTTAACATGAGTATAGTCTTTCATTCTGGGTATTGCGCTTTAAGAAAGATCTGACGGTTTCAGAGAGTGTGCAGAAAATATCGACAAGAAAGCTAACAAGGATAGAGATTTTAAGTTATAGGATAGGAGATTGGAGAAGCTAGGTTTGTTCTCCTTGGGAAAGAGTTGAGTAGGGCAGCACAGTGATGCGGTGGTTAGCACTGCTGCCTCACGGCGCCGAGGTGCCAGATTCGATCCTGGCTCTGGGTCACTGTCCGTGTGGAGTTTGCACATTCTCCCCGTGTTTGCATGGGTTCGTCCCCACAACCCAAAAGATGTGCAGGGTAGGTGTATTGGCCACACTAAATGCCTGTTAATTGGAAAAAATTAATTGGGTACTCGAAATTTAATTGAAAAAGAAGATAACGAAAAGAAGAATTGATCAAGATGTTCAAATCATGAGGGGATAAAATTAAACTTTTGTAAGTGTTGAGAACACGAGAGCGTCAAATTAAATTTTTTGGCAAAAGAAATAAAGCCTAGAGAAAAAAAATTACGCAGGGAGCAGGTGGGCATGCCTGAGAAGGTGGTAGAGGTAGATTCAATTATGATTTTCAAAAGAAAATTTTAAAAAGTCGAAGCACCTTAATTTTCTGGACAATGTGGATTCATGCTGGTGTGGATTCAACAGGCCAAATGGCCACCTATCCTTCTAACCATTCTACAATTCTACGCTTAGTTTTTAACTATGAAGAACAAGGGACCTTGCCAGCTGCCTTAGCCTTTAACACTATCTTTGTCTTGTATCCATGACAGCTTTGTCACATCTGTCCTCAGCTCCCACCTATCCCTGCTCCACCCCCTATCTTCAGCAGTGTAAAACCCATCACATTTCTACCTTTGTTCAGCTCCAATGAAGTCATACGGACTCAAAATATTAACTGTTTCTCTGTCCACAAATGTTGCCAGACCTCCGTTTTTCCAGCATTTTCTGTTTTTATTACAAAAAGCAAGGGTCCCATGACTGCGCCTTGCAGAGCTCTACTGGAAACAGCCTTCTAGTCACTTGCACTAGTCACTTTCCCTTGGATCCCATGGGCTTTTAATTTTCTGACTATTCTGCCTTGTGCGACCGTCACTTGCCTTGCAAACATCCATGTAGACAACATGAAACACATTACCCTATCGACCCTCTTTGTGACCACCTCAGAAAATTTAAGTTATGTGTACATACATATAAACAAATTAGAAGCAGGAGTAGGCCACTTGGCTACTCGAGCCAGTTCCACCATTCAGTAAGATCATGGCTGATCTAATTGTAACCTCAACTCCACATTCTTGCATACCCCCAATAACTTTTCACCCCCTTGTTTTTTTTTTTTTCTTTTTTTTTAAAAAAAAATTTAGATTACCCAATTATTTTTTCCAATTAAGGGGCAATTTAGCGTGGCCAATCCACCTACTCTGCACATTTTTGGGTTGTGGGGGCGAAACCCACGCAGACACGGGGAGAATGTGCAAACTCCACACGGACAGTGACCCAGAGCCGGGATCGAACCTGGGACCTCAGCGCCGTGAGGCGGTTGTGCTAACCACTAGGCCACCGTGCTGCCCCCTCACCCCCTTGTTAATCAAGAATGTGAAAATGAAATGAAATGAAATCCGCTTATTGTCACGAGTAGGCTTCAATGAAGTTACTGTGAAAAGCCCCTAGTCGCCACATTCCGGCGCCCGTCCGGGGAGGCTGGTACGGGAATCGAACCGTGCTGCTGGCCTGCTTGGTCTGCTTTAAAAGCCAGCGATTTAGCTGAGTGAGCTAAACCAGCCCCTATCTGTATAGCTCTGCCTTAAAAATATTCAAGTGTTCTGCTTCTACTGCCGTTTGAGGAGAATTTCTGCTCATCTCGGACTTCAATGAATGACCCCTTATTTTTAAATAGTGACCCCTAGTTTTAGATTCCCCGACAAGAAACATCCTCTCCACATCCACCCGATCAATACCCCTCTGGATCATAAAGGTCACCTCTTACTCTTCTAACTACTGGATACGAGCCTTTCCTCCATAAGACTCTTCCTGGTATTAATCAAGGAAACTTTTTCTGAACTTTTAACGCATTTACATCTTTCCTTATGTCAAGTTAGACATGATCCTTCTTTAACAAATCCATGCTGACCACCATTGATTAATCCACAAATTTCTAAATGACAATTCATACCTCCTCTCATTCCAATCATTTGCCCACCATCAAATTTAGGCTGACTGACCTGTAATTACTCACGCCATCCTTGTCTTTTTTAAACAATGGTCCAACATTAGCAGTCCTCCAGTACTGTAGTATAGAGGATTGGAAGATGATGATCAGAACTTTCACTGTTCCTTCTATTGCTTTCCTAAGCAGTCTGGGATACATGCCTTCCGGGCCTGGCGATTTATCCTATATTGAGGATGATAAACACCTTAATATATCCTCCTTTGTTACATTTCTCCCATGCAATATTTTAGGCAACTGAACTGCAATGTTTGGTTTGTCCTTCCCTGTTATGAAAACAAGCACACTGTATTCACTGGGCAGGGCACCTTCACAAATGCTGGTCTCTAATTGGCTCTAATCTTTCCTTCCCTCTTCCTCATTATATATTTATAAAACATCTTTGGATTTTACTTGCCTATATTTTTTCATACCCTCCCTTTCTTTCCCAATTGTTTTTTGTACATAGGGTATTTCCAGCAACATCTGTAGATTAGCAAAAGATTTCCAAAAAACATTGACCACGTGCAAAATATTCTTCCCCCAAAGGTGCAACACATGAAACGAATTGCAGAAAAGCCTGAACTCTTGACTGTTCTCCGTAAGCTGCCTCGAATAAAGATGCATTTATTGAGCAATGAGAACATGAGGTAAGCTTTTAATATGTAAAAACATGTCAGCCAATTGAAAAGAAGCACAGTTAACTTTAAATTTGCCATCCTCTGGGTTGTTCTGATAGGCACAAACCGCAATTATAAGATTATCACTGTACATTTTTATTATTTCACTTTCTAAGTTCACCTTAGACCTTTTGGAGTTTTGAGTTCTGTTTGTCTTCTCTCTATACTGGCAACTTGTATTAACTGTAGCATTGCAATAGCAATGGTCCAATTACATTTTTGTTGTTATGTTCATGTTTTCAATATAAAAATGTAGGACCTCGGGTTATGGGGGTATGTTTGGATTACTCTTATGCCACGTATTAGCAAGATTAGAAATAGGAAGGCAGTGAAGAATCAATGCATGTCTTAACACGTGGGGCAGGGGAGGCAATGGTGTAGTGGTATTGTCACTGGACTAGTAATCCAGAGATCTGGAGACCCGGGTTCAAATCCTGCCATGGCAGATGGTGAAATTTTAACTCAAAAAAAAATCTGGAATGATTTGATTTGATTTATTGTTACATGTACCGAAGTACAGTGAAAAGTATTTTTCTGTGGCCGAGGAACGTACACAGTACGTAAAAAGAATAATCAACAGAGAACATTGACAAATGGTACATCGACAAACAGTGATTGGTTACAGTGCGGAACAAGGGGTCAAACAAAGCAAATACATGAGCTAGAGCAGCGTAGGGCGTTGTGAATAGTGTCCTTACATGGAACAGATCAGTCCGAGGGAGGGAGTCATTGAGGAGTCTAGTAGCTGTGGGGAAGAAGCTGTTTCTATGTCTGGATGTGCGGATCTTCAGACTTCTGTACCTTCTGCCTGATGGAAGGGTCTGGAAGAAGGCAATGCCTGGGTGGGAGGGGTCTCTGATAATGCTGTCTGTCTTCCTGAGGCAGCGGCAGGTGCATACCAAATCATTGTGGCATTGTCGATTGTTTTAAAAACCCACCTGGTTCTCTAATGTCTTTTACCTGGTCTGGCTGACAGCAATATGGTTGACTCTTAAATACCCTCCGGGATGGGCAATAAATGCTGGCCCGGCCCAGCCAGCAAAGCCTACATCCCATGAACAAATATTTTTAAAAAGGGGGGGCTTCAGAATTTTGAGGTATTCGACCCAATTCTGGGCAGGAGGTGTCTATTCAAAAGGGATGAGTTGCCCCAAACATCCTCATGGGGAGTTCACTGGTGTGGTTAGTGAGGGTTTAAGCTAAATTGGCAAGGGTTGGGCATCAGCATGTAGAAATAGGAAAGAGTCAGTGTTGAACAGGAGCTGACTAAGAATGACCACAATGAATACAAAGCAGGTTTTGAATATATGTATGTGAATGCACAAAGTATGTGGGCAAGGTTAGTGAGCTACAAGTGCAAGTAGCCATGCAGGAATATTATGTAGTGGCAATAATGGAAATAATGGCTTTAAAATGGGGAGGACTGTATGCTTAATAATCAAGGATGTTGAAAATAGATTTGGAAGGAACAAAAGGAGGTGGATCGGCAGTACTAATTGGGGAAGACATTGTAGCCCTGAAAGTGACAGAGTTCCTGAGGCAGCAGGGATAGAATCCATTTGGTTAGAGTTGAGAAGCAACAGAGTATGAACACACTTCTGGAGTTATTCGATTAGCCTGCAAATGCTATGAGAGGGATAGAGGAGCAAATCTGCAGGGAAATCACAGATCTAGAAAAAACTATGGAGTAGGACTCCAATATTAATTGGGATAATGATACAATGAGTAAAAAGTGGGAGGAATTTCTGAAATGTGTCAGGAGAACTTCAAGGACACATTGCTAAATCTAGTGCTGGGGAATGAGGTAGGCAAGTGAATTAGATGTCCGTAGGGGAATAATTGGGTAAAAGTGGTCATTGTATGACCATGTTTATTCAAGGTCAAAACAAGAACCAATCTAATGTAGAACTAATTTGGATGATTTCAATGGAAGCCAGAATTGAATGGAATCAGCAGAAGCTGCAATAGAATAATGGGTGATCTTTAAGGAAGGAATGTTTGGGTAGAGGTTAGGTGCATTCTAACATGGAAAGATAGGGAAACCGATGCCAAACAATATGGGGAATATAAACAGGACAAAGAGGGTGTATTATATATGTCAGGTTAATTCTTTAGGCGAGAAACAAGCCAAGTGCAATACATTGAGAGGGAAGTGAGGATGAAAATAAGCCTGCTAAAGAGAGAATATGAGAACTGAAACACTTAACATAAAAGGGGAACTCAAAAATCTTCATCTGGCATGTAAATGTTAAGTGTGTCATCAGAGGTGGGGTGGAGCCTATTGAGGATAAAGAGGATGATTAAAGCTACAGGCCATTCTTTTTGGCATCAGTGGCAGATAAGGTTTCAAGACCATATCCAGGGATAAAATTAACTGGGGAGATGTTTGAGTTAATTAAGAACTGATATGTAAAAGACATTGCGCCTGGCTAATTGAATGTTTTGCTGAAGTAGCCAAAATTTGATGTTGGGGGGGGGGGGGGTTGAAATGTGGTGGGTATTGTGTATATGGATTTTAAAAAAGCATTTGACAAAGTACCGCTAAAAGGCTGGTTAAAAAAATAGAACTCATGGAATAGGAGGGTCATGTCAACTTGGATTTTAAAAATTGTCTTACGGATAGAAACAGTAAATCATGGCAAAGGATTGTCTTTCTGACTGGAGGCTGGTAGATATTGGTGTTCTCCAAGGGGCTGCTGGCATTGGTATTTTTTGATTTTATATTTTTAATATATATTTAAAAAGTCACTCTTGGAATACAGAGTAAAATTGTCAATGATAAAATTGGAGTTGTGGCAATAGTAAAGATGATGCCAATAGAGAATTTAACACCGAAGTGTGAGGTGATGCATTTTGATAGATGAGACAATGGGTTTAATGGCACAATTCTAAAGAATATACAGGGACAGAGGCATCCGGATTCATGTTTACATCTCTTTTAAAGTGGGGCATATTGAGAAAGCAATTAGCAAAGCAAGTGGAATTTAAGCTTCATAAATGAAGTTATTGAATGCAAAAAATGAAACCAGAAGACACTATCTCAGACTAAAGGGACGATCCATCAAAACAGAGCTGAGGAGGAATTTCTTCAGCTAGAGGTTGGTGAATTTGTGGAACTCAAATCTGTGGAGGCCAAATCACTGTGTCTTTAAGACAGAGATAGATAGGTCAAGTTGGATTTTAGTTGATAGATATCAGAGATTAATAAGGGGATCAGGGGTTATGGGGAGAAGGCAGGACAATGGGTTTGAGAAAAATATCAGCCATGATTGAATGGCGGGGCAGACTCGATGGACCACGTGGCCTAATTCTGCTCCCATGTGTTATGGTCTTAAAAGTAAATTCAAGGAAGAATTAGACATATGTTTAATTACTAATTGGTTGAATGGTTACAGAGAACAGACAGGACGGTGGTCTTGAGGCTATGATGAGATTAGCTATGATTATATTGAATGGTGGAGCAGACTCTAGATGTTAAATTGCCTATTCCTCCTAGTTCTTGTGTTCTAAGAAATAACTATTCTGTCTAATTCCACTTTCCAGCTCTTAGTCTGTAACCATGTATCAAACCTGGTGTTCTTGACTAATAATGAAATGAAAATCGCTTGTTGTCACAAGTAGGCTTCAAATGAAGTTACTGTGATAAGCCCCGAGTCGCCACATTCCGGCGCCCGTTCGGGGAGGCTGGTATGGGATAATAAGGGGATTTCTTGATTAATAAGGGGATCAGGGATTATGGGGAGAAGGCAGGAGAGTGGGGATGAGGAACATATCAGTCATGATCGAATGGCAGAGCAGACTCGATGGGACAAATGGCCTAATTCTGCTCCTATATCATATGGTCTTATGATCTAAAAGCAGGGACGTTATGCTGAACTCGTATAAAGCTGTGGTTAGACCACAACTAGAGTATTACATTCAGTTAATATCCTTGGGGTAACCATTGATCTGAAACTGAACTGGACTAGCCATATTAATACTGTGGCTACCAGAGCAGGTCAAAGGCCAGGAATCCTACGGCGAGTAACTCCCCTCCCGACAGCCCCCAAAGCTGTTCAACATCTACAAGGCACAAGCCAGGAGTGTAATGGAATACTCTCCACTTGCTTGGATGACTGCATCCAACAACACTCGAAGCTCAACACCATCCAGAATAAAGCAACCCGCTTGATTGCTCCCCCTTTGTAAACATTCAAACCCTCCACCACCAATGAACAGTGGCGGTATCTACAAGAGACACTGCAGTAACTCACCAAGGTTACTTAGACAGCACCTTCCAAACCCATGACCACTACCATCTAGAAGGACAAGAGCAGCAGAAACCTGGGAATCCCACCACCTGGAGGTTCACCTCCAAGTCACTCATCACCCTGATTTGGAAATATATCGCCGTTCCTTCACTGTCACTGGGGCAACATCCTGGAACACCCTCTCTAACAGCACATTAGGTGTACCTACACCTCAAAGACTGCAGTAGTTCAAGAAGGCAACTCACCACGACAATGGGCAATAAATCCTGGCCTAACCAGCGGCGCCAATATCCCGTAAATGAATAAAAAAAAAAAAAAAAAATTTGGTCACCAAACGAGCAAATCAAAGACCTTGAGAGGGCACATGGGAGATCTACCAACATGGTTCCAGGGATGGGGGACTTGAGCTACGAGAACACAAGAATTAGGAGTAGCCTATTCAGCTCCTTGAGTCTGCTGTGCCATTCAATAAGATCATAGCTGATCTGATTGTAGCCTCACTACACTTTCCACATGGCACATTTATCTAACAAAAATCAATCTAACTCAGATTGAATATATCCAATGACTTAACATCTCCTGCTGCCTGAGGAAGAGATTTCCACAGACTAATGACCCTCGGAGAAATGTTGTTACCCGTCTCGGTCTTAAACGGGAGACCCCCAATTTTTAAACTGTGTCCGTGAGTTCTAGACTTGAGGCATACATTCTGTCACCACTTTATTATCCACTCAATCAAGTCCCCTAGGGATCTTATACGTTTCAACAATTTTCTATGTATCATAAAAAGTATTGGTGGAGGCTGAAATGTAGTTGCACATCTTTTTCTTTTCTGAAATTCTGTTAAATGTGAATCTATAAATTGGAAAAAAAGGGCAGATTTACATAGTGAGCAGACTGGATATAGAATATAACCCTGTGCTAAAAGTCCATAACCCAAAAGCTTGGGTGGGGAAGCATAATTGAAGTACTTGTTAAAAATTAGGATTATGCTTCTGATATGCAATCAAACATATTAAACATTCTGGGCAGCACTGTAACACAGTGGTTAGCACAGTTGTTTCACACGTTTGTCCGGTGTCCCACGTTTGATTCCCGGCTTGGGTCACTCTCTGTGCGGAGTCTGCGCATTCTCCCCGCATCTGCGTGGGTTTCCACCGGGTGCCCCGGTTTCCTCCCACAGTCCAAAGATGTGTGGGTTAGGTGGATTGGCCATGATCAATTGCCCTTAGTGTCCAAAAGGGTTAGCTGGGGTTAAGGGGCAGAGTGGAGGTATGGGTTTAGACGGGGTGCTCTTTCCAAGGGCCGGTGCAGACTCAATGGGCCAAATGGCCTCCTTCAACACTTTAAATTCTAATATTCTATGATAAGATCACCTCATTCTCAACCTGTTCAACCTTTCCTCGTATACTAACCCCTGCATCCACCTGCTCTGCTTTTAAGGGACCGGTATGCATGTACACCAAGGTCAACTCTGATCCTCGGTGCTTCCTAGGGTCCTGTCATTTATCATGTATTCCCTTGCCATCTTTGTCCTGCCCAAATACATCACTTTACACTTATTGGGATTGAAATCCATTTGCCATTGACCAGTCTGTCTATATCCTCCTGAAATCAAAAATTATCCTCCTTACTGTTTACCATCCCACCAATTTTCTTATCATCTGCAAACTTACTGATCAACCCTCCTATATTCATATTTAAATCATTTGTATAAACCACAAACAGCAAGGGCCCCCACGGCTTCCAGTCAGAAAAACACTAGCGACCATCACCCTCTGCTTCCTGCCACTACCACTCAACCAATGCTTCCTGCCACTACCACTCAACCAATTTTGGATTTAATTGTCCAAAATTCCTTGGACCTCGTGTGCTCTTACCTTTGCTATCAGGCTCTCATGTGGGACCTTATCAAAAGCTTTACTGTAATCCAAGTAGACTACGTCAAATACATTTTGCTCATCTATACACCTGTCACCTCTTTGAAAAATTCAATCAAGTTGGTCAGACATGACCTCCCCTTAATAAAACCATGCTGACTGTTCTTGATTAATCCCTGCCTCTCCAAATTCAGATTAACTCTGTCTCTCAGGATTTCTTCCAAAATTTCTCTACCAGCGAGGTTAGACTGAGTGGCCTGTAGTTTCCTGGTTTATATCTTCATCCCTTCTTGAATAATAGTACTACATTGGCTATGCTCCAGTCCTCGGGCACCTCTCTGAGGAATGAAAATTATTGCCAGTGCCCCTGCTATTTACTCCCTTGCCTCACTCAACAGCCTGGGATCTATTTTATCTGGCCCTGGAGGTTAGTCTACTTTTAAGCCTGCCAGATCACTCAGAACCTCCTTTCTGTCTACGTTAAACCCGTTAATATTATTGCAGTCCTTCTCCCTGATTTCTCTACCACGCTGTCTCTCACGTGTGAACGCCGACACAAAGTGTTCAATTAGAACCCTAACTACATCCTCCGGCTCCACGCACACATTACCAATGTGGTCCTTGATGGGCCGTTCTCTCTCCCTAGTTATAGTTTTACCCTTAATGTACTTGTAAAACAATTTAGGATTTTCCTTAATTTACCTGCCAGTATCCTTTTATGCCCTCTTTTTGCTCTCCTAATTTCCTTTTTAAGCTCCCTCTTGCACATTCTATACGCCTCTGGGACTTATGCTGTTTTGAATCCTCGATATCTGCCATAAGCCTCTCTCTTTCTCCTGATCAATTGCTGTATATTCCTCGATATTTAGGATTCACTGGATTTGTTGGTCCCACCCTTTTTCTTGATTGTGACATGCTGGCCCTGTGTTCTCTCTTTCCTTGAATGTGTCCCACTGCTCTATCACAGATTTACCTAAAAGTGCCTCCTCCCAACTGGCCAAATCATATCTGATCTTATTAAAATCGGCCTTCCCCCAGTTTAGAATTTTGATCCGCGGTCCATCCTTGGCCTTTTTCATAACAATCTTGAATCTAACGGAGTTATGATCACTGCCTATAAATGCTCCCCCACTGAAACCTCAACCACTTGCCCAGCTTTGTTACCGAATATTAAGTCTAGGACCCTTGTAGACCTTCTACGTAGTAGCTTAAAAAGTTCACCTGGATGCATTTTACGAATTCCGCTCCATCTAAACCTTTCACACTATGGCTACCCAAGTTAATATTGGGGAAGTTGAAATCCCCCACAGCACTACCCCATTACTTTTACACATCTCTGAAATTTGCCTCCGTACCTGCTCTTCTATTTCTCTTGGACTATTAGGAGGCCTATCAACCACTCCCAGCAATGTGCTTGCTCCTTTTTGGGTTTTAAATTCTTAATACTTAAGTTTTAAGTATTGTACACTTTTTCTTGGGTATGGTTGGAGATGTAGGGCGAGATTCTCCGCCCTACATCTCCGCAAATGCGGAGAATCTTAAAGGCTGCCGTGGGACAGGCCGTGACCCACGGCAGCTTTCACGCCCATGTCCGGGGCCAATTCTCCCCCTCGGGCGGGGCTAGGAGCGCGGCCCTGTGCGTCACGGCGGCGCGGCCTTGACGACGGTCGTCAAGCGTCACGCCGGCTGACACGACCGATGACGTCGGCCGCGCATGCGCAGGTTGGACAACGCCACCCCGCGCACGCGCAGTTGGCGTCTTTTCCCTCAGCCGCCCCGCAAGACGTGGCGGCTTGATCTTGCGGGCCGGCGGAGGGAAAAGAGGCCCCCTTGGCACGGCCGTGGTACAGCCGTGCCAATCGGGCCCCCAGATGCCCCAAACGGGCATCTGCCGCTCGTTTCACGGCGGCAGCGAGCAGGTGTGTTTGCTGCCGTGTTGAAACGGGTGTGAAGGCTCGGCCCATCTACTTCGGAGAATCGCTGCTCGCCGTAAAAAAACGGCAAGCGGTGATTCGTGGGGGGGGGGAGGAATAGCGGGAGGGCGTGAAAAATATTGGGAGGCCCTCCCGCTATCCTCCCACACGGCGTGGGGGGCGGAAATTCGCGCCCGTAGGGTTTGTCGTCCTCGGAGCAAAGGAGGTTGTAGAGACATCAGAGGGGGGATTTTCACAGTAACTTTATTGCAGTATTAATGCAAGCCTACAAGTGATAATAATAAAGATTATTATTATTATGTGCTCACGATTATGAAAGGCTTAGCTAAGATCGACAAATAAAAGCAAGAGACAGCTCAATAGGCTAGATTCCTGGAGTATAGTGCACATATGCGGACTGAGGTAGTTCTTGGGCCTCCTGGCCTTTCACCATAGTAGTGGCACGAGCTATGATTTGTTACCGTTGAACAATGAGGGCGCCACACGGAGAGAAAGAGTTAAGAAAAGCTGCTCCCAGTACAAGGCATGAGGGACATCAGTTTTATGTTTTGGGTAATTGACACCGTGGGGATGTGGGGAAGAGCTTTTACACAGTCATTCTTAATGACCATAAGACATAGGAGCAGAATTAAGCCACTCGGCCCATCGAGTCTGCTCTGCCTTTCAATCATGGATGATATTTTTCTCAGCCCCATTCCCCTGCCAACTCCCCATAATCCCTTATCTCCTTATTGATTAAAAACCTATCTATCCCTGTCTTAAAGACGCTCCGTGATTTGGCCTCCACAGCTTTCTGAGGCAAAGAGTTCCACAGATTCACCACCCTCTGGTTGAAGAAATTCTTTCTCAACTCTGTTTTGAAGGATCATCCCTTTAGTCTGAGATTGTGTCCTCTGGTTTTAGTTTTTCCTACAAATGGAATCATCCTCTCCACGTCCAGTCTATCCAGGCCTCGCAGTATCCTGTAAGTTTCAATAATGATCTGGAATTTATTCCTATGAGGGTAGTGGAAGCAGTGACGATCATAATTTCAAAAGAAAAACGATAGGCACTTGAAAATCAACTTGTGGGGCTACTGAGATAGAGTGGGATGGTGGGGGTGGACTAGGACTGACTGAATTCCTGTACAGAGAGCAAGCATAAAATCAATGGACAAAATGGCCTCTTTCTGTGCCATAATGACTAACAATTGCAACAATTTGAACATCACAATTACTTCACAATGGTAATATTGCAGTGTGAATATAGGTGGTCTTAATAGTTTTGTATGTTTTCCACATCTGTTGACAATTGTGGCGGGGGAACAATTGGGGAGGGGGAGTGCACTAAGTTCATGCAGTTATTTTTAACAAAAAGGTGCAGATAATGAATTCTTACTCAGTTTATGTAAAAATTATATTTCTGTCTTGTAAAATAGTTTATCTTGTTCCTGGACAGACAGTGAATGCTACTTTTAAAAGCATCGCAGTCAGAACCAGGATTTTCAGAAAACCCCGGCCAACATCTTCTAGTCAATGTACTTGTGCTAGTTCACATTGAGCCTATTTTTATATGGGTAAGAGAAGATTAGATCATTGTAGATATTTCATTGGTCCATTTTGTCTTGTGATAGGTGTGCAGTGAATGCTACTCCTCAAGTAATCCCAGAAGCATCAAAGGAAGTTGAAAAGTTCATAAGAAATATTCCTGGATTTGGAAAGAAAAAGAAGGACAAGAAACTTAATCGTTCAAATATTACTGAGGTACTCTGTTGAAAACATCCCATCACTCCGAGTTCTATATAAGATGAATGTACTGACTTGTATGGCGAAAAGGGATTTTGAAGTTAGCATTTCACTTGAATTTTTACTTGTGTCTTCTTGTTTTATGATTTGATCATGAAGTCCAATAACCTGCCCCTTTGTTTCATTTGTGAATGTGTCTGTACACTCCTTTCCCTTTTATTCGTGAGATTTGAAGTTTGATTACTCATACTTGATTAGCCAACATCTCAATTACATATTTTTTATTTTTGTTTGCAAAGAAAAAGCCCAATGTGAAATGCCACCACCTTAAACACTCCACAGAGCATTTACAATCATTTTTTTGTGCTTTGTACACTGCTTTACCATATAAAACAGACCAGAGGATGATTCCCATTGTTCACCAAATCACACACTCCTATTTTAATAGACAATGGAACTTTTAATGTACCAGGATTGAAAATTTGTAAAAACCCCATGGCATTCAATTTAATGTGCAATCTATACGTTCAGCCACCCATGGTGAGTGAGAATGTGGTGACATTGGGGTAAATTTACTGGTCCCCTTAAGATGGATTTGGAGGTGAGAAGACCAGGAAAGTAGACCCTCCTGGGTTAGCTCCCCAATGCAATACCCTGCCTCCAGCAAGTTACCCTGGAATCAGCAGATGGTGGGGAGGGAATTAAGGTATTAATTAAGGACCATTTTCCAAGGGTGATAAAGGTTTGCCGGCATCACACGTTACCCCCATTGTGTTGAGCCCAGCAATGCTTTGGACACAGCCTCACGGCAGGAGGACGGAGGGCCACCACCAGTCGCTGCTGGAAACGCCAGAATGGCTCCACGAAGCGGATCCTCACCGTATCCGTGGAAACATCATGTATGCTGTAATACAAGTTTTGTTCTTGAATCCAGCAGAGAGATTTTAATTCCACATCTACCATTTGCACTTCTAATCTAACTAATCGATCAACATTAACATTCAGTGTGAAACCACGTCTAGTATTATTCAAAAGATCCATGTTTTCCTTGATGCACTGATTTTGTTTTTGAGAAAGTGGCGGCCATGTTTTTGGCACCTTTTTTAAAGTGCAGCAAGCTTTGTAAAATATCCCCAATACGTTGTAATTTAATGGCTGTCATTTTGAAGAAATTGGGTAATTGGCTGTAAGGTTTGCAATTGGACATTAATTATTGAGAATGAGCATTGACCATAAATGGCAGATTAAATTAATATCACTGCTGATGCAATTGGTTACAAGCAGTGAATGAACCATCTTTATTTGATAGTGTTTTCACTGGAGAGTGAGGTCTCATTTAAACACTACTGATGAATTAGTTGTATTTAACTTGAGATTAACTTTTTGAATATAGAACTCCATTCTTTCCCAAGTATCCATTTATTACTAGGACGTAAAGTATACATATTCTCCAATATGTTGCCAGCAAATGTTTATTTCTGCTTTCAATTTGAAAGATGGAATATTAATTACATTTTATTTGTTTGATTACAGAAAGCACTCAATCCTGAAGAAGCTGGGGGTGAAGTATCTGCAGGCTCAGGAGCTACCAAAAAGCTTGTGTTTGTAAGAGTAATATAGTGGTGTTATTCAGAGTAACTAATGACATTTCTGAGAATGTTGACCATTGTCTAGATAGATACCAGAAATCTCTCAATTCAATACACAATGGCATGGATTCTTCTGACGTTTCAATTCATAGAATCCCTACAGTGCAGAAGGAGGCCATTCGGTCCATTGAGTCTGTGCCGGCAATTCGAAAGCGCACACTACCTAGGCCCAATCCCCGCTCTAGCCCCGTTCCCCGCTCTAGCCCCGTTCCCTGCTCTAGCCCTGTATCCCCACCCAACCTTTGGACAGTAAGGGGCAATATAGCATGGCCAATCCACCTAACCTGCACATCTTTGGACTATGGGAGGAAGCCAGAGCACCCGGAGGAAACCCACCCAGAAAGTGCAAACTCTACACAGACAGTCACCCGAGGTCGGAATTGAACTGGGGTCCCTAACGCCATGAGGCAGCAGTGCTAACCACTGTGTCATCGTGCTGCCCCTCATCTACCTATCTTTCAGTAGAAAGTACTAAATACTTTTGCTAGTTTGTTATTGGGAAAACTGATTAAATTATTCCCCTTCATCTTGGGTTGGATCGAGCTCTTGAGGCTTGGTTAACTTAATTAATTACATTAATTTTAATGATGTTGACCTATATTGGAATGCTGTACAAAAGTGATCAGTGGAAGGCAAGATATTTTTTGATATTAGTATTTGAACTGATCCAAAATTAGACACACGTGCTTCGGGAATTAAGAAAATATCTATAATTTTGCATATATTATAAAAACACAACAAAAGAATGATGAAAGACCTTGTATGAATATACATAATAGTACTAGATCTGCAGCCGAGATGGTAGCATTGATCAAGCTTCAGTGGAGGCCAGTGAAAATGCCCTGCCACTTTTGAACCATAAGAACTAGGAACAGGAGTAGGTATTTCAGCCCTCGAGCCCACTGCGCCATTCAGTACAATCATGGCTCATCACATCTTGGACTTGCCTTCACTTTCCTGCCTGTCCCTCATGGCCTTCATCTCGCTACTAATTAAAACATATCTATAATGTTCTCTCCTCCACTGCACTCTGGGATAGAGAATTCCACAGTATCATGGCCCTTAAAGTGAAGTAATTCCACCTAATTTCTGTTTTAAATCTACCACCCCAAGCCTAAAACTATGAACACTCATTTTAGAATATCCAACAAGGTGAAACATCTGCTATACATCTACCCTGTCAACCCCCTTTAGCATCTTGTATACCTCAATTGGATCTTCTCATTCTTATTCTAAATTATCAGGCATATTCTAGATTATTTGTACCATGGCAGAATGTTTCACTGCTTATTTGCTTATGGTGATGCAGATCTTTGTTGCTGTGCCAAAACTGACGTGTTATTACAGATTCTTGATTAACAAGGGTGTGAAAGGTTATCGGGGGTGGGCATGAATGTGAGGTTGAGGTTACAATCAGATCAGCCATGATCTTATTGAATGGTGCGACAGGTTTTGGGGGGGGGGGGCGCAAGTGGTCTACTCTTGCTTTTTAATTAGTATGTTAACTTGGTATTTTGAAAATCTAACCCAGTAAGAAACTAGATACAAAAATGGTGTCTTAAATTATACCATTCAGCAATATTTTTACTTTGACTCCTTTCATGTGACGCTTTTTTATAGGACCGAGATACAAAGTACTGTTGTTGTTTAACTGCAAAGTGTTTCTGAATCCCACTTAGATACCAGTAACTCAGTTTTGCATACTTTTGAAATCATTTGAGAATGTTTAATTAAAGTTTATTAGCTTTATTCTCTCTTAGGAACCCACGTTCAAAGCTTGTCAAATGAAGACGCATTTCCAGCTTCCCTTCCCTGTGAATTATGTGAGTGAATGCGTCCGCACCGTTCCCTACATGCATCCAGACTTTATCAAGTACGTTGCATTGAAATTAAATAGCACCCATTTGCCTTAAATTTCAACCAGTAGTTTCATAATCGGCTTTGAGAATGGCATAAATTAAAGACTAAAACATAATGAAGGAAATTAAAAATAAATGTTTTGTGTAGGGCGCATGCAAAATCTTTGGTGGTTCAATAAGTAAATGTGTGTGTTCAGGGAAGGGATTGTAATGAACAACATCAGTTCTCCCAGTGTTTTTGTAAGTAAATTAGTTATTTCAAAGCCGGGAGTGAAATTAACATCAGCTCCTCATTATTTGAATACGTTCTGGGAGGAGAGTAAAATGAACAACACCATCTTCTGGTGGTTTTGGAGATAAATTCAGCCTCTGAATTCTCCATCTGATGTAATAGAAATCTCTGGTTCAATTCCCGCTCAGTGCTGAATTGACCAATATCAGCCAGACAATAGGAATGAAAAATTAGTTTAGACTGGGATGGAGAATAAAACCAACCAGATTGCTGTCCACTTGGAGAATGAACATCACGCAAGGTATTACAAGTTGATATTCCCAAACAACTGTATCCCCAACATGAATCAGCATTTTTAGGAGAAAAAGCAAAAACACATAAATAGAAATCTATGGCAATGTTTTTTGAGTTGTGCTATGCAGAAATGCACTCTTGAATCTATCTACTGTATCCTGTCTGATTCAGTGGGTTCTCTGGTAACCTAACGTATTCCAACATTTGAGAGGCTGGGAGCATAGAAGGAAAAAAAATGCAAATCGTGTCTTACTGCAGGATGCTGATTAATATGCGAATTGACTGTACCAGAGTATCTCCATTATTTTCAGTGTTTGCAGAATCATAGAATCCCTACAGTACAGAAGGAGGCCATTTGGCCCATTGAGTCTGCACCGGCATTTTGAAGGAACACCCTACCTCGGCCCAATCCCCCTATCCCTGTAATCAAGCTAACCTTTGTCTCTAGGGGCAATTTAGCATGGCCAACCTATCTAAGCTGCACATCTTTGGGCTGTGGGAGGAAACAAGAGCATCCGCAGGAAACCCGAGCAGACACTGGGAGAATGTGCAAACTCCACACATTCACACAGAATCTGAATCGAACCTGAGTATCTGGTGATGTGAGGCAGCAGTGCTAACCACTGCTACCATGCCGTCCAAGGTAACACTCCCTAGGCGTAGGGGCAGGTAGCACCCCTGTGAGTACTGTATTCTTGATCTAGTATGGCCAATATTTTACATTTAAATCCGTGTGCTATTAACTATTTTTTATTTATAGCCTTCATGTTCTTGCACGGCTGTTGACAGCGAAATTCCTGCACCGGGAAATTCGAGAGAAAGGTGGTGCATATGGAGGAGGTGTCAACCTAAGCCATAGTGGCTTGTTTACTTTCTATTCTTACAGGTATGTGTTACAGTTGACAATTTAGAATAGCAGACTGAGTAGAAAACAGAATGAAACATACAGGTTTCCTTCTTCAAGCCTTTTATCAAATGCTGAAAACACTTTAAACTGAAATGTATGGGCCTTTTTCACCTTTTTTTAACTTCCAGATTGATCTATTGAGTACTGACGAATATTTTAATCTGTTTCCTGTCCAGATTTGAAATTGTAAAATTAACTTGAAACCATTGAATTCCCATTGAGGGAATGGGACAGTTCATCCCATCGTATAAATTATCTTTGTTAGACAACTTTCCATTCATTAATGCAGTAGTCATTTTTCATTTGTCAAATAATTGCAGAATTTTGTCCTCGTAAATTGATATCAATACCAAATTGGTGGGCCCCACTAATGTTTTTTTTTAACCATGAGCCTGAACCTCATGAATTCAGTGTGCCCTGAACCCTGCCTATGTCATGCTAAGATGACCTTGGCTTGAAGCACGTGTCTGTGATGCATTATAAATCATCAAACGGTTCACCTGGTCATATGAAAGGCACTTAAGTGGGTGAAAGTCAGTCAGTTGGTCAACCTTGACCAATTATTTCTAATATTTCAATTATTAATTCAGAAAGTAAAGTGAAATAAGTTAAATGCACAGAATTGGTTACAGTGTCGCACTCCAGTGAATATGTACTTCAGGTGGGGAAATTCCCTGCTGCCTGTGCACTTAGTTACCAAACTTGAGTGCCTTTGGCCAAGTCTCTTAGCAACAAAAGTGCACTGGGAAAATTGCCCATGTAGACTAGATTGTATCGAGCAAGTTATAATGGAAAGAAAATAACGTTAGAGAGCAATGGAAACATCAGTAAAAGCAGTGGTGTCCCATGATTACATTCAGATTTATTTTCTGTTAGTATTTTGGGATAATAGAGTATTGAAACTAGTCACCAGACAGGTAGCTTCGCCATTGTTTGTCCCAGTATCGCAGTGAGAGTTGAAACTGGCAAAAAAATGGCCTAGGGAAATAGAAATTTTACAGCAGCATATACATTTTATGAGATTAAAACGTTTGAATCTGAAAAGGTAATCTTTATGGGCTACATCCGACGGTCTTAAAAGAAGTGGCGAGTTAGACAATTGACACATTAATTTCAATTATCTAACATTCCCTAGATTCGCCCTTTAGATTTTAAAATAGCAAATGTAGCTCCTTTATTCAAAAGGATAGGGAGACAGGAAACTGCAGGCCGATTAGCTTTACCTGTGTTATAGAGAAAATGTTAGAAGCAGCTATTGAAGTTGTTATAGTAGGGCACTTTTATAAAAAAAAACAATCATGGTAACCCGGCAGTCGATATGGTTTTGTGAAAGGGAAAACAATCATGGTAACCCGGCAGTCGATATGGTTTTGTGAAAGGGAAATCATGTTTAACCAATGCATTGGAGTTCTTTGAAGAGATAACATGAAATGAAAATTGCTTATTGTCACGAGTAGGCTTCAAATGAAGTTACTGTGAAAAGCCCCTAGTCGCCACATTCCCGCGCCTGTTCGGGGAGGCTGTTACGGGAATCGAACCGTGCTGCTGGCTTGCCTTGGTCTGCTTTCAAAGCCTGTGGGTAAAGGGGAACCAATTGTTGTACTTACTTTTTCAGAAGGCAGAAAATAAAACCTCATGGTATAGGGGGCAACATTGGCATAGATAAAAGACTGCCTGGCTACCATGAAATAGAGTAAATATAAATGGGCATTTTTCTGGTTGGTACTATGTAACGGTGACATACCAGAAGGATCCGTATTGGCCTCAACTTTTTCCAATTTCTATAAATAGCTTGGTTGAAGGGATGGTTGCCAAATTTGCTGATAATACAAAGAAGGGTGGAAAAGTAAGTTGTGACGAGGACATGAGGCGACAAAGGGAAATAGATCAGCTGAGTGAGTGGGCAAAGATCTGGCAAATGGAGTATTATGTGGGAAAATGTTAAATTGTCCATTTTGGCAGGAAGAATTTTTTCAAACAACAGAAGCGTATTACCTAAATGGTGAGAGGATACAGAGGGATCTGGGTTGGCATGAATTACAAAAGGTTGGTCTGCAGGTAAAGCAAGTAATTAGGAAAACTAATGAATGTGTTTGTTTATTGTGAGAGGAATTTAAACAAAAGTAGGGAGGTTATGCTTCAGGTGTACAGGGCATTGTTTAGACTACATCTGGAATAATGTGTGCAATATTTGTCTCCTTATTTAAGGAAGGACATAAGTGCATTGGAATCACATTAGAGGAGGTTTATTGGACTATTACCTGGAAAAGGTGGGTTGTCCTGTCAGGAATGGTTGGACAGGCTAGGCTTGTACCCACAGGTGTTTACAAGGAGTCTACTTGACTGAAAAATATAAGATCCTGAGAGGTATTGACAGGTTGGACGTGGAAAGGATGTTTCCTCTTGTGGAGAATATAGAACTAGGGGGTCACTGTTTAAAAATAAAGACAAGAGATGAATATCGTGATTCTTTGGAACAAAAGGCAGTGGAAGCAGAGTTGTTGAATATTTTTAAGGCAGAGCTAGATAGATATTGATTAACAAGGGGGGTGAAAGGTTATCACAGCCTACTCCTGCTCCTAATCCATATGTCAGTATATTCTTTGTTCTACTAAATGATCTAATTGAGTACAATATTCTAGATATGAAATGCAATTTGCAGTGGTAGGTTAAATTATTCTGTCTTCTGAATATATTTTTCAGCCTTCAGATGCCACTTTGTGTAAAAACATGTGGAACTACAAATTGTCTGTTTGTGACATGCTTATTAGCATTTTATCGTTGTGCTAATATTGATGTTCGGTTAAAGGATATAAAGTACAATTAGAAATAGGTGTGATTATTACAATACATCATGAATATTTGCGGTTATTTCTCCCAAATTAAATTTAGAGATCCAAATTCCATCGATACAATATCTGCATTCCGAAGGAGTGTGGATTGGGCGAAAGCAGGAAAATTTACACAAGAAGATATTGATGAAGCTAAACTCTCTGTATTTTCAACTGTGGATGCTCCTGTAGCCCCATCAGACAAAGGTGAAGTGTTTGCCTTAAATGTTGTAAGTTGCAGATATTTGAGTATGTGGAGTGTGGTGCTTTTCTTAAGTTGAAAAGTTTTGTCACATTTTGAATTTGGAGACAGGAATGTGACTTAAAAACTGATTTTGCCACACATTTGCTGGGCAGTGCTTCTAACAAATCTTTCATTTATATTTTACAAAAAACATTTTTTAATAGAAAACAAACATGCTCTCATGCCATGTGCCTGTGCGGGCTAGTCTTTGAGAGAGCTTTTACTTGCACAATGTGTGCATTATGGAAACATACGTAGAAAATAAAAGCAGGAGGAGGCCATTCAGCCACTGAGCCTACTCTGCCATTCATTATGATCATGACTGATCATCAAGTTCAATCCCTTAATCCGTTTAGCCCCAAGAGCTATATTTAATTCCTCCTTGAAATTACACAGCGTTTTGGCCTCTCTACTTTTTGGCAGTGAATTCCACAAATTCACCACTCTCTTGGTGAAGAAATTTCTCCTCACCTCTGTCCTCACCTCTACCCCTTATCCTCAAATTATGACCCCTAATTCTGCACTCCTCCAACATCGGGAATATTCTTTATGAATCTACCCTGTCTAATCCTGTTAGAATTTTGTACGTTTCTATGAGATCCCCATCACGCTTCTAAACTCCGATGAATATAATCCTCCTCGTATGACAGTCCCGCCATCCCAGGAATCAGCCTGGTAAACCTTCGCTGCTCTCCCTCCATAGCAGTAACATCCTTCCTCAGATAAGGACACCAAAACTGCTCTCACTATTCCAGGTGTGGCCTCACCAACAATTACAGTAAAACATTCCTATTCCTATACTCAATCCTCTCGCTATGAAGGTCAACATACCATTTGCCTTCTTTACTGCCTGCTGTACCTGCGCGTACTTTCAGCAACTGATGCACGAGGACACCATGGTCTCGCTGAGTATCCACCTCTCTCAATTTACACCCATTCAAATAATAACCTGTCTTCCTATTTTTGCTACCGAAGCGGATAACCTCACATTTCCACATTATACTGTATTTTCCATGCATATGTCCACTCACTCAGCCTATCCAAATCCCGATGAAGCATCTCTGCATCCTCCTCACAGCTCACCCTCCCATCCAACATTTGCAAATGTGGAAAAAATAGATTTAGTTCCTTTGTCCAAATCATTAATATATAATGTGAACAGTTGGGGTCCTAGCACAGATCCGTGTGGTACCTGCCTGCCAATCAGAAAAAGATCAATTTATTCCAACATTTTGCTTCCTGTTTGCTCATCAGCTTTCTATCCATCTCAAGACACTACCCGTAATCCTATGCGCTTTAACTTTACATAGTAATCTGCTATATGAGATCATGCCTTAAGCCTTCTGAAAGTCTAGATAAACCATATTCACTGGTTCTCCGTGATCTACTCTACGAGTTGCATCTTCAAAGATGTGGAGATGCCGGCGTTGGACTGGGGTGAGCACTGTAAGAAGTCTTAAAACACCAGGTTAAAGTCCAATATGTTTATTTCAAACACTAGCTTTCGGAGCACTGCTCCTTCACCTGAAGAAGGAGCAGTGCTCCGAAAGCTAGTGTTTGAAACAAACATGTTGGACTTTAACCTGGTGTTGTAAGACTTCTTACCATCTTCAAAGAATTCATAGATTTGTCAAGCATAATTTTCCTTTCGTAAATCTGATTACACTACTGCTTTCCAAATGCTGTTCTGTGATAATGGACTCTAGCAACTCCTCTTGTGAAGTTAGGCTCACTGGTCTGTTCCCTGTTTTCCCTCTACCTCCCTTTTTGAATAGCGGGATTATAATAGCTACCCTCTAATCTGTCGGAGCCATTCCAGAGTCCAAATAATTTTGGAAAATGATTACCAATGGATCTACTAGTTCTAGGGCCACTTCCTTAAGTACTCTGCAATGAAGATTATCAGGCCCTGAAGATTTGTCCGTCTTCAATCCCATTAATTTCCCCAACACCATTTCTTTACTAATACTAACTTCCTTCAGCTCCTCACTAAAACTTGTGTTTCACAGAATTTCCGGTACTTTATTCATGTCTTCCTTTGTGAAGATGAGCAAAATACGAATTTAGTTTCTCAGCCATTTCTTTGTTTCCTGTTATCAATTCCCTGTTTCTGACTGTAAGGGGCCGACATTAGTTTTTATTAATCTTTTCCTCTTTACATACCATAGAAACCTTTACAGTCAGTTTTTATGTTCCCGATTAGCTTACTTTCAAATTGTATTATCCCCTTAATAAATTCTTTGGTTCCCCTTTGCTGAATTTTAAACTGTTCCTAATCCTCAGGTCTATTGCTTTTTCCTGCTAATTTGTAAGCCTCTTCTTTGAATCTAATACTATCTCTAATTTCCCTTGTATGGCCACAGTTCCCTTTCCACTCTAGCACCAAATAGGAATAACGAATCTTTGGAGTTCACCTATTCGTTCCTTGAATGCCTGCCGTTGCATGTCCTTCCTTTCAGTAATGTTTCCCAGTTTGTCATAGTCAACTCATGCCTCATCCCATCATAGTCACCTTTATTGAGGTTCAGGACCCTGGTCTCAGAGTCAACTTAAACTAGCTCACTATCCACCTTTTGGCCACAGTTCCCTTTCTACTCACGCCAAATAACAATAAGCAATCTTTGGAGTTCACCTATTCGTTCTTTGAATGCCTGCCATTGCCTGTTGACTGTCCTTCCTTTCAATACTGTTTCCCAGTCCATTATTCATAAGTTCATAAGATATAGGAACAGAATTAGCCAATTCGGCCCATCGAGTCTGCTCCGCTATTGTATCATAAGAACTAGAACATAAGAACTAGGAGCAGGAGTAGGCCATTTGGCCCCTCGAGCCATCTGTTTCTCATCTACTAACAATGCTACAGACCAAGAGCTGGATTGCAAAATCAGCCAGAGCATCTCTCCCTAGAGTACATGATCTAGGAGCAGGAGTTGGCAATTTACCCTCCCGAGCCTAAATACCTTCAATGTGATTATGGTTGATCGCATCCTGGCCTCAGCTCTACCGTCTTGTCTGTTCTCCATAACCCTTCAACCCATACCCAGTTAAAAATCTGTCTAACTCCACTAATTTACTCATTGTTCCTGCATCCACTGCACCCTGGGGTAGCGAACATTCTGTTTTTAATTTGCTACCTCTTATTCTAAGATTATGACCTCTCGTTTTAGAATGCCCCTCAAGAGGAAGCATCAGCTCCACGTTTACTTTATTCATACCTTTTAGCATCTCAATTAGATCTCCCGTCATTCTTCTAAACTCTAGAGAGTATAGGCCTAAACTGTTCAATCTCTCTTCATCCAACAAACCCTTCATCTCTGGAATCAATCTAGTGAACCTCCTCTGAACTGCCTCCAATGCCATTACATCTTTCCTCAAATAAGGGGACCAAAACAGGGGAGGCAATGGTGTAGTCGTATTGTCACTGGACTAGTAATCCATAGATCCAGAGATCTGGGGACCCGGGTTCAAATCCTGCCATGGCAGATGGTGAAATTTTGTATGGCAGCACGGTAGCATGGGTAGGGCAGCACGGTAGCATGGTGGTTAGCATCAATGCTTCACAGCTCCAGGGTCCCAGGTTCGATTTCCGGCTGGGTCACTGTCTGTGCGGAGTCTGCACGTCCTCCCCGTGTGTGCGTGGGTTTCCTCCGGGTGCTCCGGTTTCCTCCCACAGTCCAAAGATGTGCGGGTTAGGTGGATTGGCCAGGCTAAGTTGCCCTTAGTGTCCTAAAAAAATAATGTTAATGGGGTTGTTGGGTTACTGGTATAGGGTGGATACGTGGGCTTGAGTAGGGTGATCATTGCTCGGCACAACATTGAGGACCGAAGGGCCTGTTCTGTGCTGTACTGTTCTTAAAAAAAAAACTGTGCACAATACTCCAGGTACGGTCTTACCAATGCCTTGTACAGTTGCAACAACACTTTCTTACCTTTATACTCAATTCCTTTTGCTGTAAACAACAACATTCCATTTGCTTTCCTAATTATCTGTTGCACCTGCATGCTCGTTTTCTGTAACTCATGCATGAGGACATCCAGATCCCTCTGCACCGGAGAATGCCAAAGTCTCTTTCCCATTTAGATAATAAGTTGCCTTTACAATTTTTCGACCAAAATGCATGACCTCACACTTATCCATGTTAAACTCCATCTGCGACATTTAGGCCCACTCCTAACCTATCTATATCCATTTATACGGTTCTTATTTCTTCATTGCAACTTACTGTCCCGTCTATTTTTGCCAGCTCATGCCTCATACTATCATCATTATATTTATTGAGGTTCAGGACCCTGGCCTCAGAATCAACTAACTCACTATCCACCTTGATAAAGACTATGGTCACTCATTCCCAAGGATTTTCTCACAACTAGATTGCCAACTAATCCGTTCTCATTGCACAGCACCAAGTCCAAGATGGCCTGTTACCTTGGTTCCTCAACAGAAAACCATCCCGTATACACTCCAGAAATTCCTTCTCTATTGTACTGTGACTAATTTGACTCGCCCAATCTATATGCAGATTAAAGTTACCCATAATCACAAATGTTCCTTTAGCGCAAGCATGCCTGATTTCCTGTCTAATGCAATTCCTAATACCACTACAGCTTGGTCTGTCTACCACCCCTACAAATGTTTTTTGCCCCATTATGTTTCATAACTCGCCCAGACAGATGCCACATCTTCTATACTAATATCTTTCCTCAATATTGTATCAATATCATCTTTAATCAACAATGCGACTCTGCCATCTTTTCCTTTCTGCTTGTCCTTCCTAAAGACTGAATAGTCCTCAATGTTTAGTTCCCATCCTTGGAGCCATGTGTCCCTAATCCTAACTATAGCATATGCTTTTACATCTCTCTGCCCAACTAATTCATCTATTTTATTTTGAATGCTCTGCATGTTCAGGTGCAAAACCTTAAGGTCCAGCCCTTTTAATGTTCATTGTCCCATCCATACTACTTTTTTAAATAGTGTCATTATCTGATACGGGCCCTTGATTTATCTGCCTATCATTTTTCGTATTCTCCTTGCTGTCTTTTCCTCTTGTTCTTGATTCCCTCTGCACTGAATCCTTGCCTAGGTTTCTATCCCCTGCCATATTAGAATTGAATGTGAATGCAGCTCCAAACCTTTCTTCATAGTCGGTGATTAGGAACTGCAAAAGGTGGTTGCAAAACTTGCGTGAATGATTTGTTAAAAAAATTTCTTAAAAGTACCACAAACATTGGTTGCAAATATGAGAGGCAAACACATTGACAGGCCCGTGAAAAGGGCATTTGGCAACTGAAAATATGCTGTTTAATTGCAACACGCATTCTGCTTTGATCAACAGGATTGGATCGTTTTCTGTACGGTATCTCAGATGAAATGAAGCAGAAGCACAGGGAGCAACTTTTTGCTGTTGATCATGATGGCTTGGTAGGAGTAGCTAACAAGTGAGTAACTTCCAAATAAACGCTATCCCAAGTTACAAATATCGCATAAAGCTGTGTTTAAATGCTACTTTTCTGGAACAGAAGTTGAGCACGCTTCCTTATGTGCAAAGAGATTCTTTTGAGTTAAGCTTTCAATTCAGTGGAATTCTAAAACAAATGCTGATACAAAAGCAAAATACTGCAGATGTTAGAAATATGAAATAAAAACAGAAAAATACTTCCCCTAGTCAGTGAGGTCGGATGCATCTTCGGAGAGGAAAACAAAGTTAATGATTCAAGTCATTGACCTTTCATCAGAATGGAGAAGGATTAAGATGTAGCAGGTTCTCAGCAAGTACAGAGGAGGGGAGAAAAGAACAAAGGGAGGGGCTGTGATAGAATGGAAAACGGGAGTGATTGAAGGAGCTGGCCAGGAGATGGGCCCGGAGAGGACTGGGGAAAGAGGGCATCAGGTTTGGGATGGTGACTTAGGGTGGAGGAGCCAGATAGGATGCTTGGTAGGATAGAGGTGCTGCAGGGAAGGAGGCGGGAGGATCATATTGTGATCCTCCGGGCAGATGGTGGAAATTTGATTACATTTTTAAAAATCTGGAATTAAAAGTCTAATTCTGACAAAACCATTGTTGAATGTTTTAAAGACCCATCAGGTTCACTAATGTTCTTTTGGGAAGGAAACCTCTATCCTTACCAGGTCTGGCCTATATGTGACTCCAGACCCACAGGAATGTGGTTGACTATTAATTGCCCTCTGAAATGGACAAACAGGCCATTCTGTTGCAGAGCAATTAGGGATGGATTTGGATTGTTTTATTGTCACGTGTACCGAGGTACAGTGAAAAGTATTGTTCTGCATACAGTCCAAGCAGATCATTCCATACGTGAAAAAAACATAGGACATATGATAAATACACAATGTAAATACATAGACACAGACATCGGGTGAAGCATACGGACTGTATTACTATTCAGTAGAGAAGATATGTGGGGAGATCTGTGCATCTAAGAGGGTAGTTCAGGAGCCTGGTAACAGCGGGGAAGAAGTGGTTTTTGAACCTGTTAGTGCATGTTCTCAGATTTTTGTATCTCTTGATAGAAGAGGTTGTAAGAGAGAATACCTGGGTGGGAGACGTCTTTGATTATGCTGCCCGCTTTCCCTGGGCAGCGACAGAGTCATGGATGGGAGGCGGTTTCACGCGGTGTACTGGGCTGTGTTCACGACGTTCTGTAGCTTCTTATGATCTTGGGCCGAGCATTTGTCATACCACGCTGAGAAGCATCCAGCTAGGATGGTGCATCATAAAAATTGGTAAGAGTTAATGTGGACATGCTGAATTTCCTTAGTTTCCTGAGGAAATTTAGGCGCTGCTGTGCTTTCTCAATCGTAGCGTCAACGTGGGTGGACCAGGACAGACTGGTGATGTGCACACCTAGGAATTTGAAGCTGTCGACCATATCCACCTTGGCCCCGTTGATGCAGCCAGGGGTGTGTAAGATACTTTGTTTCGCGAAGTCAATAACCAACTCCCTAGTTTTGCTGATGTTGAGGGAAAGATTGTTGTTGTTACTTTACGCCACTAGGTTCTCCATCTCTCTCCTGTACTCTGACTCATAGTTGCTCGAAATCCGACCCACTATGGTCGTGTCATCAGCAAACTTGAAGATGGAGTTGGAGCCAAATTTTGCCACACAAGTCATGTGTATAGGGAGTATAGTAGGGGCTCCGGTATTGAGGACTATTGTGGAGGAGGTGTTGTTGTTTATCCTTACTGATTGTGATCTGTGAGTCAGATAGTTGAGGATCCAGTTGCCGAGGGAGGAGCCAAGTCCTAGATTTTGAGTTTTGATATGAGCTTATAATAATAATCTTTTTATTGTCACAAGTAAACTTACATTAACACTGCAATGAACTTACTGTGAAAAGCTCCTAGTCGCCATATTCCGGCACCTGTTCGGGTACACGGAGCGAGAATTCAGAATTCTCAGCTGGTTCGGGAATTGAACCCGCGCTGCTGACCTTGTTCTGCATCACAAACCAGCTGTCTAGGCCACTGAGCTAAACCAGCTGTCCAGGCCACTGAGCTAAACCAGCCCCCGTTGCTGGGATTATGGTGTTGAAAGTGGACAGTAATTGGTCCAGCCACCAATGCCCACGTCCACCAATCACTGGCAATGTGTCACCTTGCAAGCCCTTACTGCTGTCTCGACATTGGGCTTTGCTGCAGGAAGAAGAGATTTTTACTGCAAACTACAGACAAGTTAAGTATCGATTTTGGAGGCAGACAGAAGCAAAATGCTAGAGCTTCTCCCCTGGGAGGAGAATTTGGGTCAAAGCTTTTAGTGACTCAGTTCTCCTTCTGCCCTGCTATTGCTTGACTTCTGATTTTCAATTCTGGTGTGGTAGCGTTCAGAATTCCCTCTTTCCATCTCCTTTGATCAGAGGAATTGAACATGCAGACTACAATGAGGTCAGAGGGAATTACTTGATTAAAAATGAATTCTTAAATGGGCAGACCGGGGCTGAAACAGTATTTTTGTTTTTATCTGAACGCCGAGAATGATGGAGTCTTGTGTCCAGAACTGTTCTAAGATTGACGGAAGAAAATGTTTTTCATAATCCAGTTAATAGAAATAACTTTAATGTTTCTATTTCTAATGGGTTTTTTTTCATATCAGGTATTTGACAACTGGACATAGCACGTGGGGAGCTGCAATTTTAGGGCCTGAAAATGAATCTATTGCCCGAGATCCAACTTGGATACAGAGATAATACTCCTAAAGTGAAGAGGAACTGATGCAAAAGGATGTTAACCTCATATTCCCCTGAAATAATGCTAAAGACAGAGTCAGGATTGATTCAACTGAAATGTTGCTGCCTCCAATGTCACAATGCTGCAGGAAATGAATTGATAACAGCATTGTGTTCCATGATGTGAAAACTGTTCAATGGTTTTGTGAATGAAACGATAAGTAGAAAATCCTTGTTACCTCAGTAGTATTGTACCAGAGTAAATATGGATTCCATGCGTGTCCAGTGCTTGACGAAACATTGGTGGCCAACCACTATGTAATGATTGAAGCAATATAAGGAACATATTATTTTACATCTGAGTTTGAAGAAACAAATCATGCTGATGTCTTTTGCAAAAAGAATGTAGAGCAACCACCCCGTTTCTCCTTCCCCCCCCCCCCCCCGCCCCCCCTCTTTACGCACACACAGGGGGAAAACGCATCTATTTAAATAGAATTTGACACCTGAGGAACATTTTGTACAAAGCATTCTGTTTCCATTGAGACAGCTGGCCTGCATGAACCATTTGAATTGGTGATTGCCGAAATGTGTTTTAGAAGCTTTTTATTTGTACTGATCCAAATTAAAACTTTAAATGATGGGCTGAACAATGATTTGCTTTTGTAGTCAGTCGTCTTTTAAGTCGTGGTCGTTTCTTTCTTACAACGCTGTGGCGCTTAGCTGACATCAACATTCTCACTGCATCAAAAGTAAATTGATCCCATTGTGCTCATTAAACTTGTACTATCACCTGGTGACCGAGTTTGTATACTCCCAACACAAAGGCAAAATATTGCCGATGCTGGAAATCTGAAATAAAAGCAGAAAATGCTGCATAAACTCAGCAGGTCTAACAGCATCTGTAGAGAGAAAAATAGTTAATGTTTCAGGTTAATGATCTTGTATCTCAATTTTTTTCCCAATTCTGGTGTTTAGAAGTGTGAAGCAAGTTCAAAGGCAGCAAAAAAATAAAAGGGGAAGTCAAGGATGGGGTAGAAAGCAGGGAAACTTAAATGACAAAAGGGATGATGGTACAATGCATAAGGGAATGATAATGGGACAAGAACACGGTGGCACAGTGGTTAGCGCTGCTGCCTCACAGCATTAGGACTGGAGTTCGATTCCAGCGGGTGACTGTGTGGAGTTTGCATGTTCTCCCCGTGTCTGCCTGGGTTTCCTCCCATAGTCCAAAGATGTGCAGGTTAGGTGGGGTTACGGGGATAGGGTGGGGAATGGGTCTAGGTAGAGTGCTCTTTCAGAACGTTGGTGCAGACCTCATGGGCCGAATGGCTGCCTCCTGCACTAGGAATTCACAGAACCACAGAATAATACAGAGCATAAAAGGCCTTTCGGCCCATCGAGTCTGCACTGTCGCATGAAAGGTATCTGATCTGCCAATCCTAATCCCATTTGCCATCACGTGGCCCATGCCCTTGAATGTTCCAACATACCAAGTGCTCATCCAGGTACTTTTTAAAGGATGTGTGGCAACCCTCCTCTACCACCCTCCCAGGCAGAGCGTTCCAGACCGTCACCACCCTCTGGGTAAAAAATGTTTTTCCTCAAATCCCCCCTGAACCTCCTGTCTCTCACCTTGAACTTGTGTCCCCTTGTAACTGACCCTTCAACAAAGTGGAACAGCTGCTCCCTATCCATCCTGGCCATGTACAATCTTGTACGTCTCGATCAGGTCGCCCCTCAGTCTTCTCTGCTCTAGTGCAAACAATTCAAGCCTATCCAACCTCTCTTCATAACTAAAATGTTCCATCCCAGGCAACATCCAGGTGAAACGCCTCTGCACCCGCTCCAGTGCAATCACATTCCTACAATGTGGTGACCAGAACTGCACACAGTACTCCAGCTGTGGCCTCACCAAAGTTCTCCATAACGCCAACATGACTTCCTTGCTTTTGTAATCTATGCCACGATTGATAAAGGCAAGTTTGCCATATGACTTTTTCTCCACCCTATTAACTCTGCCTCCAGAGATCTGTTTACAAACATGCCAAGATCCCTTTGTTCCTCAGGACTTCCCAGTGTGGTGCCATTCATTGAATATTTCCTTGTCAAATTGCTCCTTCCAAAGTGCAACACCTCACATTTTTCAAGATTAAATTCCATCTGCCACTTTTCTGCTCAGTTGACCATCCCGTCTATATATTCCTGCAACCCAAGACTCTAGGCCTCGCTATTAACCACCCGGCCTAGCTTTGTGTCATCTGGAAACTTACTGATTCTACCCATTGGCTCAATGATTCTATGGTACAGAAACAAAAAATAAATGAATCCAAAGGAGTTCAAAAGAGCAACAGTGGAATCATTACCAGAGCCCACTGATTCTAACAGTAACATAGTCCTTACAGGAAGTGTGTTCAATTCTCCCAATTTCTACCTCTCAATCACATAGAATTATAGAAAGTCTATGGCACGTTGTTACGACACTGGCTGAAAAACACAGCCAGCCTTATTCCTGGCATTTGGTTTGTAGTATTGTAGGTTACAGCATTTCAGGTGCATAGCCAGCCTTTTGAATTAGTTGAAAAAAATCTATGAATCACTTTAAATCTTTGCCCCCTACACTCTGATCTCTCTGCTAAAGTAACTAGGCCCTTCCCATCCCCTCTCCTGGTGCCTCACCATTTTGTACTGACACTAGACCCCTGAAATAAGCACTTCTACTCCCAGCTATGACACGGCAAGTGAGCACCAGGAGGGCAGAGAAAGCACTCCAAGGATACTTCAAAGCTTCCTTGCAAAACTGCAACATCCATACCGACACCTGTTAATCCTTGGCCCAAGACCAGCCAGAGTGGAGAAAAAGCATCTGGGAAGGAGTTTAGTTGCTGAGAGCAGACTGAAGCTAAACGTCGACAATGAAAGGAGCATGTGGCAACCCGGCACTCCACCCACCCACCCTCTCCTCCAATCACCGGCTGCCCTACCTGTAATAGACCCTGGGGGGTCACACATTGGAATCCTCAGTCACCTGAGACCCATTTATAGAGTGGAAGAAAATCATCCTTTACTGAGGGACGACTTGAGAAGATGCAGCATCTCTTGTCTCCTCTAATCCATGGAGAACATCCCCAGCCTATCCAATCATTCCTCATATCTGCAATCTCCCCACATCTATTCTGCAGTGTCACAAACCTTACCAGTGTTTCTGATATGATAACAGGTCAACGACCTGAAAGTTTAATTCTGGGCAGAATCTTAACCAGAGTTTGTCAAAGTGTCTGGATCAGACAAGAAAATTGACTTGCAACTCTCCAGTTTTCTCATGGAATCTTGAGCTTCTTTACCAAAAAGAAATGAGTTGACGTGGCTTACACCGACGTTCTGGCAGGGTGGAGCCTCATTGAGCTGGGAACCTGCTCTAAAGAAACCAGGGGCCCCTGAACACTAATCACTGAGGTATCGGGGACTCTTCCCTGACGATCCTCACAGGCTGTCCCCCTAACCCCACCCACCCACCACATCAACATACACCTGACCCCATGGGGCTCCCACTGGGGTCTGCCCCAGGTTAGCACTGCCAGTCTACCAGGTCAGAGTGCCAACCTGTGCCAGACAGCAGCGAGCACATTCCTCTATCCATCCCTCCTCCTCTTTCTCTCGCGCTCTCTCTCCCCCCCCCCCCCCCCCCCCACCACTGCCCCTGGGTGGGGGGGGGGGGGGGGGGATATGCTTACAAAGAACAAAGAAAAGTACAGCACAGGAACAGGCCCTTCGGCCCTCCAAGCCTGCACCGACCATGCTGCCCCTCTAAACTAAAATCTTCTACACTTCCGGGGTCTGTATCCCTCTATTCCCATCCTATTCATATATTTGTCAACATGCCCCTTAAACGTCATTATTGTCCCTGCTTCCACCACCTCCTCCGGCAGTGAGTTCCAGGCACCCACTACCCTCTGTGTAAAAAAACTTGCCTCGTACATCCCCTCTAAACCTTGCCCCTCGCACCTTAACCTATGCCCCCTAGTAATTGACCCCTCTACCCTGGAAAAAAGTCTCTGACTATTCTCCCTGTCTCTGCCCCTCATAAGTTTGTAGACCTCTATCAGGTCGCCCCTCAACCTCTGTCGTTCCAATGAGAACTGAGCTTAGTCAACCTCTCCTCATAGCTAATGCCCTCCATACCAGGCAACATCCTGGTAAATCTCTTCTGCACCCTCTCTAAAGCCTCCACATCCTCTGTAGTGTGGCTACTAGAGTTGAACACAATACTCCATGTGGCCTAACTAAGGCTCTACACAGCTGCAACACGACTTGCAAATTTTTATACTCAATGTCCCAGCCAATGAAGGCAAGCATGCCGTATGCCTCCTTGACTATCTTCTCCACCTGTGTTGCCCCTTTCAGTGACTGTGGACCTGTACACCAAGATCTCTCTGACTGTCAATATCTTTAATGACTGTCATTATCTCTGCATCCATGTCGGCGAGGTATGAATACTTAGTGAGCGGAGATAATTTGGTGGCGGGGGGGGGGGGGGAGGAGGAATATGGGTGCCGATAACATTTGAATGATTTCTAAGTTATTAATGAGGGTGTGAATCTTAATGTCGCCGATGAGGGACAGGGAAATCATGCAACCCAATCTCCAGCAAGAATCGCATTCTCAATATATTCTGCCCGCTGCCAATCTCACAGGCGGTGTGTGCGGGCTCATGATCGTGCCCTCTGTTTCTCTTTCCACCATTGCTGTCTGATCTGAATAGTTTCAGCATGTCTCTTTGTTTACTTCTAGTATTCCTCCCGATTTCCCTCCCGTGTGGTTGACAGGGCCCTTGACCATCTCACTTATGTTCTTCCTCAGAATCAACACAGTGTTCCCCTTATTCCTTATATTATTTAAGGAAATTTGGCATGTCCACATTGGCTCTTACCAATTTTTACTGATGCACCATAGAAAGCATCCTATCTGGCTGCATCACTGCCTGGTATGGCAACTGCTCGGCCAAGACCGTGAGAAACTACAGAGAGTCGTGAACCCAGTCCATCACGCGAACCTGCCTCCTATCCGTTGACTCGGTCTACACCTCACGCTGCCTTGGGAAAGCGGGCAACATAACTAAAGACACCTCCCAACCTGGTTATTCTCTCTTCCAACATCTTCCATCGGGTAGGAGATACAAAAGTCTGGGAACACACACTAACAGGTTCAAAAACAGATTCTTCCCCGCTGTTATACCAGATTGCTGAATTACCCTCTTATAGACTGAACTGATCTCTTCACACATCTTCTGTACTGAGCAGTACTGCACTCCATCTATTCACCCGTTGTCTATGTATTTACATTGTGTATGTATGTATGTCCTTTTTTTTCATATATGGAATGATCTGTCTGCACACAGAACAATACTTTTCACTTCACCACGGTACGTGTGGCAATAAATCAATCACTTCCCACCTTCCACTCCACCAGGATCTATGGTCAGCAGATCATTATGTAACATTTTTGCCACATCCAACAAAATGCCACCAAAAACACATCTACTTCTCTCCACCCCTGTCACAACACTGGTCCACTGCTTAATCGCCCCCAACAATCTTCCCGCACCCCACCATGACAATTTTTCATGCTAATACAGCAGATGATTTAACCACCCTTTCCATTATCCAGAGCTCCAACCACCTCTCGCAGATGAACCAACCATAAACTTGTATTTCCTTCTACTTACATTGTCATTTACAAATAATTACATTTAGTAAGAGACCACAGATGGAAATAAAGTAGGGCAGGGAATTAAAAACAACGTGCCTAGAAGTTCAGGGTCGCACTTGTGAGCGAAAAGTAGGGGCCCTGTAAAGTAAAGGCCCTGCCTGCATTTGGTCTCCCCAGTGGGGAGGAAGCTACATCATGACCAGAAAATAGAATGCAGTAAATTTCATTAATCTATGACTAAATCCTGTTATGGGCATTTTACAGTAGAGGCAATGTTAAGTGTGATACAGAGAAACAGCAGAGATGGATGAGCTTTGGCCTGACTGTTTAATCTACTTCTCCTTGTTCACCTGACCCAATCATATCGCTGAGCAACTAAAGGGGAGATTAATCGTAGATTGGTTTTCAACCCCTGTAGAGGTTAAGGTAAAGAACACATGGGGACTCTGTTTTCAACCTCTGGTGTATTCAATTTAGCAATATTCTGAAATTAGATCTTTAAAACCGCAGTTCCTGAGGTACTCCACTGGGTGTCAGTACCATTCTAGGTCAGGTTACTGATAGTAAATGCCAAATTTGATTAATCTAAGCTTTTGTTGGTGTACTGTTGATGAAATTTAAGATGCATTTTTTCAACATGAAGCTGTGCCAAAAATATAGGGGTCCTCTGTTTTTCTAAAAGGTAGGGCACAAATATTAATGGTTAGTGCTTGTGGTCTTGATTCGTCTGCAGTTAAAATATTCTGTTTAGTTTCAAGCTCAATTAGGAAGACTAGAAAGGACACAAAAGGTATTTTCTACTTCCAGCAATGAGGGGTTTAGGCTAGAAGCTTAGTTCTGAGTAAAGACTCTTTTTCAGTAGGCCACAGAAGATTGAGAATAGTAGAATGGGGTCAAGAGAACAGGGGGTGGGTCTCTGTGACAAGACAAACTTTTGAGGGGATAGAGGTCAGAAGTTAGAAAACTACTGGTTCAGGGCTAGGGCAAAATCTAAGAAAGAACATTTGGCTCAAGGGACAAAGGGAAGGAGAATGCGACAGAGCCCACTCAGGATCGTTTCAACCTTAGCGACAAAAAAATTCCAAAATGTGGAAAGTTTGCTGTTTGTTCAAGTGAATTGGAAGTGTGTTTTTGTATGGGTTAATAAGGTGAAGGGTGGGGTTGAGAACATTTTTTTAAATATGTGAAGTGCAGCATTAGGACCTGCTGCCAGATAATGAAACAATTTACAGTGACTTTTAAGAAATGGGGCAAAATTTGAAAAAAGGGAACAATTAAAAAAGGAATATCGTGGATAGTGCTCAGAGTGAGCTTTGACTGAACTAAGTAGCTTCCATCTATAAAATTCTGTAATTCTATTGATTTTTATGTAATTTAGTCTGCAAGATGGACATGCAAACTGGCTTTCCAAAATCATTCTCAAATAGTGATGAGTTTTGTTCATGAAGGTTTGATTACAATTGATGACCACATTTCAGTCACGGTAGAAAACAAAAGTAGTTTGCAAAGCTTGCCCCCCATCTGCCAGGCACAAGTCAGGAATGTGATGGGTTACTCTTCACTTGCTTGGCTGAGTGCAAGTCTCAACACCGAAGAATCTCAACACTATCCAGGAGATAGTGATTAGCACTCCAGCGACCGTCTTAAACATTTACTTGCTCCGCCAGCAGTGTGTACCATATACTAGATTTAGGGTAGCACAGTGGTTAGTTTGGATCACTGTCTGGGCAGAGTCTGCACAGTCTCCCTGTCTGTGTGGGTTTCCTCCGGAGGTGCTCCAAGTTTTCTCGCACAAGTCCTGAAAGATATGCTTGTTAGGTGAATTGGACATTCTGAATTCTCAATGTGTGTGAACAGGCGCCGGAGTGTGGCGACTAGGGGATTTTCAAGTAACTTCATTGCACTGTTCATGTAAGCCTACTTGTGACACTAATAAGGATTATTAGCAACTTTTAATTAGCAAATTATTAGCAACTGCAGCAACTTTCTGTAGATCCCTGTATGCTGGTGCATTTCTATGTACAAATATACAAAATACGAGCAGAAAAAGGTCATTTGAGCCTGCTCTGCCATTCAATAATATTCATAGAATCCCAGCAGTGCAGAAGGAGGCCATTTGGCCCATTTAGTCTGCATCGGCCCTGTGAAAGAGCACCATACTTTGGCCCACTCCCTACCCTATCCCTGTAACTTCACCTAACCAGCACTTATGTGGACAGTGGAGCAATTTAGCACAGCCAATCCACCAAACCTGCACATCTTTAGACTGGGAGGAAACGCACGCAGACATGGGGAGAACGAATAAGCTCCACACGGGCAGTCACGAAGGCCAGAATCAAACCAGGTTTTTTAAAAATTCATTTATAGGATGTGAGCGTCGCTGGTTTGGCCTCCGTTTATTGCACATTCCTAGTTGCCCTTCAGAAGGTGGTGGTGAGTTGCTTTCTTGAACCACTGCGGTCCCTGGCACTGTGCTGCCCAGGATGATCAGTTTGTGTTTCGAATTTCACATTCCCATCTACCCACAGTAACCCTTGCATAATGAGAATCTATCTACCTCTGCCTTAAAAATATTCACTGACCTGACACTTCCACCGCCTGCTGAGGCAAAATTCCTAAGTCACCCAACCCTCAAAATCTTCTCGTTCCTATCCTATAAGGGCAGATCCCCTGATTTTAAAAGTGTCCCTTAGTTCTGGGCTGGCCCACAAGAGGAAACTGTCCTGCCAGGAGATGACCTGATAGTCACCTCGGGTAGCCAAGTTAGAAGCAGTCTGCCGCTTTTAGCTTGGGTAAATTGTCCACCCCCTACTACTGTAGAGGAGATTGTTAAGAACACGACAAAAGAACGAGAAGTACAGCACAGGAACAGGCCCTTCGGCCCTCCAAGCCTGTGCCGACCATGCTGCCGCTAAACTGAAATCTTCTGCATTTCCGGGGTCTGTATCCCTCTCTTCCCATCCTATTCATGTATTTGTCAAGATGTCCCTTAAACGTCACTATCGTCCCTGCTTCCACCACCACCTCCGGCAGAGAGTTCCAGGCACCCACTACCCTCATCTCGTACCCTTACCTCGTACATCTCCTCTAAACCTTGCCCCTCGCACCTTGAACCTATGCCCCCTAGTAATTGACCCCTCTACCCTGGAAAAAAGCCTCTGACTATCCACTCTGTCTATGCCCCTCATAATTTTGTAGACCTCAATCAGGTCGCACCTCAACCTCCTTCGTTCCAGTCAGAACAAACCGAGTTTATTCAACCGCTCCTCATAGCTAATGCCCTCCATATCAGGCAACATCCTGGTAAATCTCTTCTGCACCCTCTCTAAAACCAACACATCCTTCTGGTTGTGTAGCGACCAGAATTGAACACTATACTCCAAGTGTGGCCTAACTAAGGTTCAATACAGTTGCAACATGACTTGCCAATTCTTATATTCAATGCCCCGGCCAATGAAGGCAAGCATGCCATATGCCATCTTGATGTGGAGATGCCGGCGTTGGACTGGGGTGAGCACAGTAAGAAGTCTTACAACACCAGGTTAAAGTCCAACAGGTTTGTTTTAAACACTAGCTTTCGGAGCACCGCTCCTTCACCTGAGGAAGGAGCAGTGCTCCGAAAGCTAGTGTTTGAAACAAACATGTTGGACTTTAACCTGGTGTTGTAAGACTTCTTAATATGCCTTCTTGACTACCTTCTCCACCCGTGTTGCCCCTTTCAGTGACCTGTACACCTCGATCTCTGACTGTCAATACTCTTGATGGTTCTACCATTCACTGTATATTCCCTACCTGCATTAGACCTTCCAAAATGCATTACCTCACATTTGTCCGGGTTAAACTCCATCTGCCATCTCTCCACCCAAGTCTCCAAACAATCTAAATCCTGCTGTATCCTCTGACAGTCCTCATCGCTAACCGCAACTCCACCAACCTTTGTGTCGTCTGCAAACTTACCAATCAGACCAGTTACATTTTCCTCCAAATCATTTATATATACTACGAACAGCAAAGGTCCCAGCACTGATCCCTGCGGAACACCACTCATCACAGCCCTCTAATCAGAAAAGCACTCTTCCATTGCTACTCTCTGCCTTCTATGACCTAGCCAGTTATGTATCCATCTTGCCAGCTCACCTCTGATCCCATGTGACTTCATCTTTTGTACCAGTCTGTCATGAGGGACCTTGTCAAAGTCCTTACTGAAGTCCATATAGACAACATCCACTGCCCTACCTGCATCAATCATCTTTGTGACCACCTCGAAAAACTATCAAGTTAGTGAGACACAACCTCCCCTTCACAAAACCGTGCTGCCTCTCGCTAATATGTCCTTTTGCTTCCAAATGGGAGTAGATCTTGTCTCGAAGAATTCTCTCCAGTAATTTCCCTACCACTGACGTAAGGGTCACCGGCCTGTAGTTCCCTGGATTATCCTTGCTACCCTTCTTAAACAAAGGAACATTGGCTATTCTCCAGTCCTCTGGGACATCACCTGTAGACAGTGAAGATCCAAAGATTTCTGTCAAGGTCTCAGCAATTTCCTCCCTAGCCTCCTTCAGTATTCTGGGGTAGCTCCCATCAGGCCCTGGGGACTTATGTACCTTAATATTTTTCAAGACGCCCAATACCTCATCTTTTTGGATCTCAATGTGACCCAGGCTCTCCACACACCCTTCTCCAGACTCAACAGCCACCAATTCCTTCTCTTTGGTGAATACTCCATACATAGATTCCCTTGCCTATCCTTCAATGGGCCAACCCTTTCCCTGGCTACCCGCTTGCTTTTTATGTACGTGTAAAAAGTCTTGGGATTTTCCTTAACCCTGTTTGCCAATGACTTTTCGTGACCCCTTTTGCCCGCCTGACTCCTTGCTTAAGTTCCTTCCTACTTTCCTTATATTCCACACAGGCTTTGTCTGTTCTCAGCCTTCTAGCCCTGAAAAATGCCTCCTTTTTCTTTTTGACAAGGCCTACGCTATCTCTCGTTATCCAAGGTTCCCGAAATTTGCCGTATTTATCCTTTTTCCGCACAGGAACATGCCAGTCCTGAATTCCTTTCAACTGACATTTGAAAGCCTCCCACATGTCAGATGTTGATTTACTCTCAAACACCCACCCCCAATCTAGATTCTTCAGTTCCTGCCTAATATTGTTATAATTAGCCTCCCCCCCAATTTAGCACCTTCATCCTTGTCCACCAGCACTTTAAAACTTACTGAATTGTGGTCATTGTTCCGAAATGCTCCCCTAATGAAACTTCTACCACCAGGCCAGGCTCATTCCCCAATACCGGGTCCAGTATAACCTCTTCCCTAGTTGGACTATCTACATACTGTTTTAAGAAGTCCTCCTGGATGCTCCTTACAAACTCTGCCCCGTCCAAGCCCCTAGCATTAAGTGAGTCCCAGTCAATGTTGGGGAAGTTAAAGTCTCCCATCAGAACAATCAAGTTGCTTTTACTCCCTTCAAAAATCTGTCTACCTATCTGCTCCTCTATCTCCCACTGGCTGTTGGGTGGCCTGTAGTAAACCCCCAACATTGTGACTGTACCCTTCTTATTCCTGATCTCTACCCATATAGCCTCACTGCCCTCTGAGGTGTCCTCCCACATTACAGCTGTGAAATTCTCCCTAACCAGTAGCGCAACTCCTTCGTCCCTTTTACATCCCCCTCTATCCCACCTGAAACATCTAAATCCTGGAACGTTTAGCTGCCAATCCTGTCCTTCCCTCAACCAGGTCTCTGTAATGGCAACAACATCATAGTTCCAAGTACTAATCCAAGCTCTAAATTCATCTGCCTTACCTGTTATACTTCTTGCATTAAAACATATGACTTCTGGCCATCAGTCCCGCTGTTTACAGCAACATCTCCCTGTCTGCTCTTTCTCAGAGCCATACTGGCCCTATTCCCTCGTCCTCCCTCAATTATTTCACCACCTGGCCTATTGCTCTGGTACCCATCCCCGCCATACTAGTTTAAACCCTCCCGTATGACATTAGCAAACCTCGCGGCCAGGATATTTATGCCTCTCCAGTTTAGATACAACCCGTTCTTCTTATACAGGTCACGCCTGCCCCAGAAGAGCTCCCAGTGGTCCAGATAACGGAAACCCTCCCTCCTACATCAGCTGTTTAGCTGCTCTATGTTCCGATTTCTAGTCTCACTGCCACGTGGCATGGCAGTAATCCCGAGATTACAACCCTAGAGGACCTGTCTTTTAACTTTCTGCCAAGCTCCCTGAAATCCTGCTGCAGGACCTCATGACCCTTCCTGCCTGTGTCATTAGTACCAATATGTACAACGACCTCTGCCTATTTGCCCTCCCCCTTCAGGATGCCTGCTACCTGTCCAGGAGACATCCTGTCCAATCCACAACAATTGATCCATTGGAATAGGGCCAAATATCCTTTAACCTGTTTACTGAACCACACCCAGACTTGCCCCCACTGTCGGTTTCTGTCCAGTATATTCGATTTGGCTGTTTGACTTCCCATCAGGCCTGTCTGGGGTTCTGATTGTGGTTTTAATTTAAAGTCTCCAATTTTCAATTTTGAATCGGGCGCAAGATTCAGGCCGTTGGCCATTTTACCATAACCCTGATCGGCTCTTGGTCGAAACTTTCTGGCCCTGCTTTGTGGTGGGATCTTCTGCCATAGGGGAATCGGCTGTGGAGGACTGGAAAAACCTACCCCATGTTCTTGATTTGTCTCCCCCTTCCCAGTCAGAAGATATAGATAAACCATCAAATCCTTTTAAAATTCATAGAATCCTTGCAGCACAGAAGGAAACCGTTCAACCCAGCAGGTGTGCACCAACCCTCCGAAAGAGAGCCCTACCTTAGGCCCATTCTCTGCCCTATCCCTGCACCACCACCCAATTGTTGGATACTAAGGGGCATCTTAGCATGGCCAGTCCACCTAATCTGCACATCTTTAGGCTGGGAGGAAACCTGAGCACCTGGAAGAAACCCACGGGGAGAATGTGCAAACTCCACATAGTCGCCCAAAGTCTGAATCGAACCCAGGTCCCCGACTCTGTGAGGAAGCTGTGATAACCACTGTGCCACCCTAAATTAGATAAGATCACCTCTTTACCCTCTATACTCATGGAATACTAGCCAGGTTTTTACAACCACCCTTGTAATTATAATCCTTGGGACCATGCTGTGCAGTCTTACGTTGGCAGTGTGTTGTCTCGTTCATGTGTGTACAGGCTGAAATAAAGTCAATGGACACAAGTCTGTGTAGGACCAGCCATAGCAATTTTATTTAAAGCTGGAGGAAAAATAAACAATATATTCACTTCACTACAATACATTGACTGCATTGGTCACATAAATATGTCTTCTGCTTTTTCAAAATATTATATGGTGTCTGTTCTACAGTGATCTACACAAATATATTATGGCTATGCTGTGCAATGAAAAGCAATATATTATGTTTTACACTTTGTTTTTCTCCATGCAAGCATGATGATTTATTTCACATGAACTAACAGAATATTGACAAACCAATTGTTCCATTTGGTACTAGTTGCTGGGAATAGCAAGAACACATTACAGGATTGAGGCTTCTTTTATTTCAACATAAAATGATGGTACAACATACTTAACCGTGACAGAACAAATTGGACGTTACAATTCTCTGCTGGACAATATAAAGGCTGCGGATCTCTCACACAACTTGGGCCAAAAGCACATGCTTTTATCTGGGCCACTTTTAAATAGTGATGCTGTTTTGAAAATCTCTAACAAGGCGCCGATCCACGTGCTCCATTTGCCCAGCATCTGACACGTCATAGCTGATCTTATATTTGGCTAGAATCTTCATCAGTGGACGGAGCTTCAGCCACCACTGCTCCTTTGGAATTCGATGCCTGAAAATACAAATCAGAATCTTAAACTTCAGCCTTCACTGTTCACACCGGGGGTGCTCAGCAATTAGGTATTGCACTTCAAAGTTCCCCCCCCCGCCCACAATATTTAGAGTAAAAGTAAATGTCAGACTCAAAGTTCTATGCTGACTGCATTATGGTAACAGTACTGAAGTCATGTGCTCCAGAATCAGCTGCATCATAGCCAAGCCGCTCCACAATAGCTACAATATTGTGGGAAAACTGCCCATATATGTCCTGTCTGCAAAAAGCAGGAGAAATCCAATCTGGCCAATTACAACCCTATCAGCCTCCACTAGATCATCAGCCAAGTGGCGGAAAGTATTGTCAATGGTGCCATCAAGTAGTAACTTGCTCACTAATGCTCACACAGTTTGGGTTTTGCCAGGGTCACCCAGCTCTTGACCTCAATATAGTCCTGGTCCGAACATGGACAAAAGAGCTCACTCAAGAAGTGAGGTGAGAGTCTCAGTCCTCGACATCAAAGCAGCATTTGATCATATCAAGGATGAGGATGGAATCAAGGAGCCAGAGTAAAAGTGAAATCGATAGGAATCGGGTGGATAACTAGCACAAAGGAAGAGGCTTGTCTTGGGCTGGCAAGTGGCAGGTAACATTCACACCACACCAGTGGAAGGCTATGACCATCACCAACAAGAGAGAAGCTAAACATCAACCCTTGACATTACCATGACTGAATCTCCCACTACCAACTTCCTGGGGGTTAACATTGACCAGAAACTGAATTTTACTAGTCAATTGTGGCTACAAAAACAGGTAAGAGGCTGAGGGAATTCTGTGATGGGTCATCACTTGGCTCCCCAAAACCGATCCACCATTAACAAATTACAAGTCAAAGTAAGATGGAATGCTACCCAGTTGCCCAACGGCCATCTGAAAATTCACTCCCTCCATCACTGATGCAAAGTAGCAGCAGTGTGTACCATCTATCGAATGCATTGCAGGAACTCATCAAGCTTTCTTCAAAAATAATTTCCAAATCTGCATCTTCTACAACCAGAAAGGCAGGTCAGCAGATGTATAGGTGAAGCACCAGCTGCAAGTTCTCCTCCAAGCCACATACCAGCAGGAGTTTGCAAAATGTATTAGTTCCTTCATTGTCAAACTGGATCAAAATTCTGGAACTCCCTTTCTAACAGCACACTGGGTGTATCTACACCACATGTACTGCAGCCGTTCAAGGTGATGGCTCACCAACACCAAGGGCATTTAAGAATGGACAAAAAAATGCTGGATTTGCCAGTGACGCCCACATCCCATGAAAGAATTAAAATGGCAACTGATTTGTGCATAGCAAATTCTCACAAAAAGCAATGCAATAGTAACTAGATAATCTGTTTCGTTGGAGCAGGATTTTATGTTCCAATGGGTTTGTAGGTGGAGGACGGAGTGGCGGGTGGCCTGTCATAAAATTCTTTGGATTGCAATCCCATTGGGTTCTCCCTCACCCTGGCCGCTCACCAATTGTGAGGATTCAGCCAGACTCACCGCCCTCGTCCCAAGTGAGGCCATTAATCGGCCAATTTACAACCACATAAGGACCGTTTCCAGTCCACCCCCAGGCTGGAGACAGAGGTTCAGGGGCGAGGTGGGACCTTAAAATTTTACTCTGCTCAGACCTCTGCCGGTGAGGGATTCTCCATCAACGACCTCCTTTAACATCGGCCACCCGTCCCCTGCCCCCTCGCAGGTGTGACCACTGCGCGTGCTTCCTCTCCCTTGACGTCTGCAGCAATACCCCTAACCCCACTTTGCCCATCTCACCCCCACCCCTCTCCAAAGCCTCGTCCTCCTTCCCCATCCTGAGCCTCAAAACCTATCTGGTCCTGTACTCCCAGCACTGAAGACTGCGGATTGCTTGCAGTCTCAGTCCTGTCGACTGCAGCATTCTGGCGCCGCAGGGACTAGAGAGTTGCAGCAAATCGGAGCAGCTGGTCGCTCTCTGAGGCGGGATTTCCTCCTGAGTGAGGAGGTGGAAGTCCAGCCTCCAGCCAATTTACACTTGTTGGAGCATGAAATGGCTGCGGAGCAGGCAGTATCGGTAGGGATGTGTTCGACGTAGGCTCCTCAGGTGGCGGGAAAGAAAACTCCACCATCCGAAAAATCCTGGCCGTGGTGTTGATCGCGTGATAAATATTGGGGCGACCACCAGGGATATTGTGGTGAATGTATAAATACTGTTAGTTCACCAGTATGCTGTATTACGTTATACTATGTTATTAACCCTGTGGGCTCCATCTATGGGCCATTATGTGGCTTCACCCACAGGGGGAGATGTTGGAGCATGTACGGGCTCGGCCCATGGCTCTGCCCTTTAGAGGAAGTATAAGAGCAGCAGACCTGCGGGACCGCCTTCAGTATTGTACCGGTCACAGGCAGGCAAAATTGTAAGTTGATTAAAACCACTGTTTACTTCGACGTCTTCGAGTGAATTGATGGTCGCATCAGATATCTCACTTGCTTCGAAAATAGTGCCATGGGATTTTTTACATCCACCATGACAGATAGATGGGACTTCAGCTTAATGTCTCACCTGGGGGAAAGAAAAACACCGCTGACAGTGCAGTGCCCCCTCTGGGGACAGTCAGCCTTGATTTGTGGACAGGAGCACAAGTTCAAGTCACCCAATTACAGAAAAGTCAGCATTTTCAATACATAAAAACGATAAACGGTAATTATCAATATTGATACAATTAATCTCATGTTTTGGGATTTAATCCACCAAAGTTTGACATCAAACCACATAAGGAGAAATTAGGAGAAGTGAATCAAGAGGTGGGTTTTAAGGAGCACCTTATACAGAATACCAGACAGCTGAAGGCACGGCCACCAAATCAGGGCTGCTTCCATGGGGTGTGGGAATTGCTGAAGAGGTTGACAAGGGCAGCCATCCTGAAGTGCCCTTGAACTAAGGATAGTTAAGAGTCCGGAGTCACGTGTAGGCCAGTAGATTTCCTTTCCTAAAGGACATTACTGCGGCTAGCTTTTCAATTGATTTTACATTTGGCTGGCATGGTGGGATTTGAACCCATGTCCCCAGAGAATTTGTCTGGACCGCTGGATTACTGGTCCTGTGACATGACCACTGCACCATTGTCTTCCCCCGAGAAGAACTAGGGAAACACAGAGGTGTTGGCAGTGGATTACAGAGATGGGGAAGGGGAAGGCTAGAGAGAGATTTGGAAACGAGGAAGGAGATTTTAAAAATTGAGCATTGCTGTTGCAGAAGCCCGAGGGGTAAATGGGATTCGATGCATGTTAGGATGCAGGCAGCCGAGATTGAGCTGAGCTTTAAGTTTAGATATGGTGGAAAATTGGAGAGACTGGCTGCCAACCAAGGGAGCTTCGGAATAGTCAAGTCGAGGAATTGAAAGCACGGATGAGGGTTTCAGCAGCAGATGAGGCAGGGCCGGTTTCAGGTGACATCAGAGGCGGAAAAAGAGATTTTATACAAGTTCGCCAACAAAGCTGAAGTCTCACAGAAGTGATAGTTATACTTACTGAAAATCACTCTCCTTCTTTAGCTCTTCTACAGGCTGAAACACCAGGGTACGTCTGCGCATGCCCAGCAAGCAGGCAGTGTCAGGACTATTTGCAAATACTCTTCCTGCATGTTTAAAAAAAATATATACTAAATTGGTCAAACTACACATAAATTTTGTTTAAAGTTCATAGAAAAATAAAAGTACAAATAGGCCATTCGGCCCTTCCAGCCTGCTCTGCCATTGATCATGATCATCAATAACCTGTTCCCGCTTTGATCCCCTTCTCCCCAAGTGCTAAATCTAACCCCTTCTTGAAAACATACAATGTTCTGGCCACAACTGCTTTCTGTAGTGACAAGTTCCACAGACTCACCACTCTCTGGGCGAAGAAGTACATGCTTCTCAACGGAAGACTATTTAGAGAATTTATTTTTCAAAAAGCAAGTTCTATATGGAACTTATGTTGGAACAGCTCAAGCATGCAACATTTTTTTATTTATTTATTCTTTCATGGGACATGGACATAGCTGGCAAAGGCAGCATCTGTTTGTCTATCCCCTCTGTCCTTGATCTGAATGGCTTGCTAGAACATTTCAAAGGGCAGTTAACAGTCAACTACGTTACTACGGGTCTGAAGCCACATGTAGGGCAGATTAGGTACTGGCAGCAGATTTCCTTCTAGTGAACCACAGATGTGTCTTTATGACAATCAATGACAGCTTCATGATCACCATTCCGGAGACTAGCCTTTCACTCCAAATTGATTACTTGAATTCAACTCCACCATCTAACGTGGTGAGATTGAACCCATGTCTCCAGAGCATCAGGCTGGGCCTCTGGATTCCTAGCCCAGTGACATTACATCCATGCCACCATCTCTACCATAATATAATTGATATGTTAATGTCAAAAGCTCGCCATTCGAAAGTGGAATTGCCGGAATTGATCACATTCACAGAGACTACTTCAAAGGCAAATAATAGAATTTACACCGTCCTATCACGTGGTCAGCCAAGTACTTGGAGGTATAGATAACACCTTTTAAAAGAAAAAAAAATCTGCAGCAACAGTAGGTTGTAGAGCTTCTCAAGCATGTCCCACTGTTCAATAAGATCGTGGTTGACCTCTCTTTACTCCCCTTGCCTTCCTTATCCCCATATTCCTCAATTTCTCTGCTGCCCCAAAAATCTAATCAATTGAATCTATTCAATAACTGAGTATGCATAGCCCTCTGCAGTAGAGAATTCCAAAGATTCACAACTTTGAATGAAGAAATATCTGTTTATCACAGTCCAAGTGGCTTGAGATTCCTAGTACTGGACTCTCTAGCCAGTGGAAACAGCTTCTCTAAATCTCTTTTTGTCAAAAACTTTTATGTTTCAACGAGATCACCTCTCATTCTTCTAATGTCCAGGGAACCTAGGCCATTCTACATCATCCCACCTCAATATCGCCATCTAAACTGCATCAGTGAGGCAGTGCACAGGAGGTTCTACATGATATATAAAATGGGAAGAGAAGGTTTAGAAATTAAATTCTAGCCATTAGGTAATATTTTCAGTGTTTGGTGAGGAGTGGGATTATTCCACATTTAGTCCAAACATATTTCCAGTTTTGTACATGCCATAAAATTGTCTGCATTTACTTGCATTTTACAATTGGTGTAGATAGATGAACTCTGGTAAACCACTAGGAGAGGGACACCTCTAAGAGCTGATCTCGTCCTTTTCTACTGTCATTGGGCATTGCTCCTTTTGTTAGCCGACCATCTCAGGAAGCCATGCCTGGTTTAGCTGGCACTACACCACTACATATACGAGTCTGTGATGCCGATGAAACTAAAGCAGCGGACCCCCTCCCATCCCTCCCTAAAATTAGCCCAAGCTTTCTTTTGCTGTTAACTTCATTGAGGAACGTAGTTCCCTGAAAAGGAAACTATGCCAGAAATGTACGGAAGTTCAAACATTCCAGGCCTACATCTGAATCATTTTTAATGAGCAGAGCAGTAGTGTTCATGAACCATGACAAATGTTTTCAAATGTAAGCTATTTAATGGCAAAAAATTGTACATGTGTTGTAATTTAGCATATTCACCAAGTTTATTTAGGGACAAATATTGGTTGGATTTTTTAAAAATCAAGTCATCAAAAATGTCTACATCTAGAACTTTAAAAGGGGCAAAAGTTACTTTCTTTCAACAGTAACTCTGATTAGGGCGACACCAACACCAAACTATTAACCTCAAATCGAAAGTGATTGAAAAGGAAACATCTGTCATGTTTGCAGTGCCAATTTTCAATAGATAAGACAATGCAGGGAATTAATAAAACTGTCACTATTTTATTAATAAACAAAATCAATTACCTTCATCTATGCGTTCCACAGCGTCAGCGAGGGAAGCAATACAGGATAAAGCAAGGGATAGGTTAACGTAACTGTCTTGTGTCACACAAACTTTCCAGAGAATAACATAAGGCTTACACAGCAACTATTTGAGCTAATGTTGAAGGGAAACTCAACTAAAGCTATAATTTCTGATGGCCATTAAAACGTTCAAACTCAACAGTTGGATAGAAGGCTGTGAGTTTTAACTGCTATTCCCACTTGGACAGGTTTCTGGCCATGTTGTTGAATTGAACAGGCCTTACTAAAGGTCTGTGCTTCCATCTCAGGGGCGAGGGATATACACTCATTGCCTGGCCCTAATTCAAAATGTGCTTCCTGCCAAATGAAATGGCATTGGTTGAAGTCATGGAAATTCACAGCTCAGACCATTTTGCCCTCTTAGATTGTAGGATGTTATGACAGTGCGCAAATACACTCACCGAATGATGCAATTTTTCAAAACAATAATTTTAAAGCTTTCCTTAAGCGAGTCCAGATATCCAACTTGCTCAGGTTTCCTAAATAACATATTAGCAATCTACAGCGACACAACAAAATGCAGCAGAAACCTCTCAAATCATTCCAGAATTTATAACAATGATGCTGCTCTCCTCATCAACACTCTGACACATTGACAATGTAACATTTATTCACTAATATCTAGATCATGCCACTAAAAAATAAATGCCACAGTTATATTGGTAACTGTTCAGGGTTCTCACATTTTTCAAATCTTAAACATCCAGCAAGAAGTACGTTTGCGTACTCTTAACCTACCACATCGGCATATTCAGCTGACGGCAAGTGGACTACCATAGTGTAAAGCCAATCGCTTACTTGGCTTTCTTCGACAAAGTACCATTAAAAGTAGTTTTGGGTTTGGTTTCCAGCGGCATATATAGCAACCGCCAGAGTTCTGGGACTATCATTTTGGTTTTTTTGCAGCCAGGCTAAATTCCCTGCCCACCCATACAGGTCATCTCCTGTTGTACCAATCTTCCCCTGACATCAGGGGAGTCTGTGTCAGAGACATTCACAAGTGTTGCTTCTGAGCTAAATGTCATTATTTTGGTACTGCCATCACTGCTCAAAATCCACTGGAAAGCAGTGTTGCATTACGATGGCAAATAAAAGCTTCCAATAATACGATACCAAAAACTGAAATCCAGTCCCAGAGTTTTCATTATTGCGGGGTTGAGGTGTGGAAACACAATATACTTCACCTTGTGTCCAATTACAGTGCACAATCTGACAGTGCACATATCAAACCCTTTTATCCCTCCTGATTGAGTTACACTAACCTAATTCTCAGCCATTGAACTTTGTTCTCAGATATGACTCCTGCACATTATCTTGCTGCCTAGTGCCACTGCTAACTCTCTTACTGCAGTTATCCACTCAGTGTACTCTAGCCATGCATAGCTTTGCGAAGCTTTGAGGCAAGTGCACGACACGTCCTGCCCAATTACATTCAGGTGCCAGAATTAATGCGAAGACATATCTGGCTTCACAACAGCTCCCTGGTCTCAGCAACACCACGTTATTCATATGACTAAATTCCAGTGCTATCTTTGATACACTGGTCCTTTGGAACTTGGTAATTTAATATAACCCCGCCTTTGTCTTGAACTATTCTTTTCACATTGTTATTGTTGTGAAGCAGTGTTATGCATTAGGGTGCAGTCCAACTCTCAAAAATACACAGATTTTGTGCATTTTTAAATGAAAATTACTCAATTTAATTTTAAAGAATATTATGCTTTAAACATGACAATTTTGATGTACAAAATGACTCCCAAATAAAAAATCACTAATTAGTGAAGGACAGATATCTCTGAGCTGAGTGACTGAGATTGTTATGACCTGTCAGGAAGAATGGAAGGCTGGGATGTCTGCTGGTTAGATCGTTCAAAGGTCTGCACAACGTTTTCTTCACCTGCACACTTGATATGCTAACATGCAGCTTCTACATATAACTGATTCCAAGAACTAACTTTTGATACAGCAAGTCAACCAGATCTACATTCCTTCAAATTCTGACCAACCGCTATATGTAAATTTATTTTTCCCTTTATTCACCATCAGATTTCTCACTAATGCCAGAAATGTGTCCATATCAACTCATTTCATTTATTAATTTTTTTTCACGGAATGTCAGTATCATGGGTAAAACCTGCCTGCATTTGTTGCCCATCCCTAAATACCCTTGAACTTAACATTTCAGAGGGTAGTTAAGAGTCAACCACATTGCAGTGGGTCCAAGTCACAAGTAAGCCAGACCACGTAAGAATGGAAGATTTCCTTCCTTAAAAATGGACATTAGTGAACCAGATAACTCTTCTTGACAATCAAAGATAGTATCATGGTCATTTATATTCCAGATTAATTAATTGCATTTAGGATCTGACAGCTGCTATGATGGGAATTGAATCCACGTTCCCAACGCATTAGCCTGGACTCCTGGATTACTAGCCCTGGTTGTGAATATACAGATCTGCTTGTACACATTGTAGGCATTCTGGACATTGTAAAGTACAGCCTACTTCTGCAGTTTGATTCTGAAATAACCGAATAAAAAAAAACAGCTCGAGGTTTTTTTGCAAAATTGAGAATTGAGACGAAGGGCCAAGGACTATAACATGGAAACACACAGGGGTGGCACTGTGACAAAGCGGTTGGCATTGTTGCCTCATAACACCAAGGACCCGGGTTCGATTCCGACCTTGGGTGACTGTCTGTGTGGAATTTGCACATTCTTCCCATGTCGGCAGGGGTTTCCTCCAGCTTCCTTCCACAGTCCAAAGGTATGCAAGTTAGGTAGATTGGCTACGCTAAATTGCCCCTAGATGGGATTGCAGGGATAGGGCGAGGGAGTGGATCTGTGAAGGGTGCTCTTGTAAAGAGTCGGTGCAGACTTGGAGGGCCGAATGGCCTCCTTCTGCACTGTAGGGATTCAATAATTCTATGGGGTTGAAGGAAGCAAAAAAGGAAGACAAGGCAAGTCAGACACTTAGGGTACCAGCTGAACTGCATTACATAATGCATCCATCCAGGATTTTGATTTATCCAGATGCCAATCAAATCATTCTGCAATAACTTATTGATGGCAATTATGGATCTGAACTTGCAAAGTCCTCAGCACTATGGATAATTGACCAACCATCCTGATTCATGAATTGAATTTGGAAGCATAGCCGAATTGTTTGAATATTTCTTTCTCATTAGGGTGGTCCTAGCTGAATAATCAGCGGGAAGCTGATTGGTGCCATGTGCTGCGAGAGTGGTTGGATATAGTTAAGCAAACACCAGTGGTATTACTGCACACAACAATAAACCCACATGTCCTGGCATTTTGCCAAACTGCGCCGAAGCCCTGAGGCCTAGAGAGTCAGCACGGTGACAAAGTAATTAGCGCTGCTCCATCACAGCACCAAGGACACGGGTTCAATTCCCGCCTTAGGTGTCTGTCTGTGTGGCGTTTGCATGTTCTTCTCATGTCTGCATGGGTTTCTTCCAGGTGCTCCGGTTTCCTCCCACAGTCCAAAGGTGAGCAGGTTAGGTGGATTGGTCATGCTAAACTGCCCCTAGTGTCCACAGGTTAGCTGGGGCTACTGGGATCGTGCGGGGGAGTAGACCCAGGTATGGCACTCTTTCAGAGGGACGGTGCAGACTCAATGGCCGAATGGCTTCCTTCTGCACTGTAAAGATTCTGTTCTTTTCAAATACTATCCTACAGAGAGAATGTGTTCACTCCTATATTTGGTCACAGAAACTCTACTTTGGCACATTTCTCAAATTGCATTGTTTGGCAATGAAGCATGTTGCTAGGTTTTCAAACATCAGGGGCGCGATTCTCCGCTCCCCACGCCGGGTGGGAGAATCGCGGGAGGGCCCCCCGACTAATTTCACCACCCCCCGGCGCAACCCCGCGATTCTCCCACCCCCCCACTCGGAAGACTCGCCGCTCGCCGTTTTTCGCGGCGACCGCCGATTCTCCGACCCGGATGGGCCGAGCGGCCTGCCATTCGCGACCGTTTCACGACGGCGGCAACCATACCTGGTCGCTGCCGTCGTGAAATCGCCATGAGATGCCCGTTTTGGGGCTTGTAGGGGGCCTGATGGGGAATGAGCACCACAACTGTGCTCGGGAGGGGACAGGCCCGCGATCGGTGCCCAATCCGACGCACTATTTCCCCTCCGCCGCCCCTCAAGATCAAGCCGCCATATCTTGCGGGGCGGCTGAGGGGAAGACGGCCACCGCGCATGCGCGGGTTAGAGCTGTCAGCCGTAGTGACGTCAGCCGCGCATTCGCGGGTTGGAGCCGGCCAACCTGCGCATGCGCGGCTGACGTCACATAGGCGCCGCCGTCGCGTCATTCTCGGCGTGCCGCCTTGACGCAAGTGTCAAGGCCCGGCGGCTGAGAATAACGGAGCGCCGCTCCTAGCCCCCCGGGCGGGGTGAATTCGGTGAGAGGAGCGGGCTCCAAGGCTGTCGTGAAACTCGGCCAAGTTCACAACGGCCTTCACGATTTTTCCCGGGAGCGGAGAATCGCGCCCCAGATACTCCTGGCTAACAAAGAAGAGGAGAATACCAATTAGGTGACCCCATACTCAAAAGATTAAAGAAGCAGTCGGAGAGAGACAATAATTGTAAGATAAAAGAATTGATGAAGAATTACACAGTTTTTGATGAATTAGAAAATGGTAATTTCAACAGTGGGCATGTAGGAGGAAAACACTCAGAAGAGCATAACAGCTGCAATAAAGGTCAAGCAATAAAAGTTAGAACACTGCAAATGAAACTGTACAAGGGAGAGAATGGCAATGGTGCAGACCAGAGCAGAGAGGATCATTTTCTTCGCAAGATCACAATAATGATTTCCTCAAAACATTTTGAAGGCAGCGTCTTCAGTACTTTAATAATTACCAATATAATTTTAAACACTTAATATAGTGCTTAAAAATCAAGTTGTGATATAAACAGAAAATCAATTTTTGCATTCATTGCAGTTCCATTTAATACTGAATTTTAAACTACCAATTAACAAATTGGCTACACATCGAACTAAACAATAAAATCTTGCATTCTGTACAAACTTCACTGACTAATTACAAATCAATAGTCTTAAAACCATGCTCCCGATTACCTTGTCTGTAGGTTTCTGTTAGTTTCTTTGAAATCCATTGCATGGCTTTGGCAGAAATCTTAGTTCCAAAGTTTCTATCAAATGGAGATGGTGATCCACCCTGACAATTATAAAAGTACAATACCACTTAGTATTTTTCAATGGAGAAATTTGGTGCAGAGTACGAGGACTCGGTTGGATTCCCTATACTTTAAACTTAAGGCCTATGACCTTGATAAAGAGTGACTAATTATATACAATGATATGTTGACTCTCTTTGCAGAGCTAACATCTTCTGGCTCCTGACTAAATCGGTAGGTTATACTTATGTATACTGCATCCTCCCTATAGGTTTACTGTGCGAGATAAATGGCTCTTGTTTTTCTATGCATGTTGTCGTGCGAGTGTACCTTTAAGAAAAGTTTAGTCTCTTATCATTTGACTTGTAGCACATTGGGATGTGGCTGTGGGGTGAGAGGGGGTTACAGTTTCAGTTTGACTACTTTGGACTGCAGAAGGAGAAAGAAGTGTTTTTCCGGTTTTTCTCTGTTTTTATTTTAAAAGCTGTTCCAGTAAAAAGCCCATTGGTTGTGGCTAACTGCCTTGGTAACTGTACAGATACAGTTGCTTTCCAGAAGGAGTTTGAATCTGCTGGTTGGAACTGGATCAGAATTTCAGGAAAAGGATCAGTCCCATTCAAGTGAGAATACAGTGTGCTGAGCTACACCATTAAAAGGGGGTTTTGGTTTAATTGGATTTTGTTATTTAATTGGAACAGCTAAGGGCGAATTCATTAAGTGTTATGTACATAGATTACTGTAGCTGTGTGGTGTCTTTATGTTTGTAATTAATAATAACATCTTGCTGTGTTTTATGTATACATATGTATGTTAACTACATTCTTAGAATAAACCTCGTTTTGACTAAAGTGTCTCGGAAGTCTGATGAATCACACCTGCAGTGAAGGTTTTTGTGCTCATCCTAGCCAAATTCAACATAAAGGTTGTAGGTCATGTGAACTTCATAATACACTTTGGAGTTTCTAAGCCCTTGCCCTTAACACTGTCTATTCCAGTCTGGTTGCGAAAATCATCTTCTAGATCTCCCACGATATCCAGTTTCTACCAAGCTAACAGGTCTAAGTTGATTGCAGTATGAAGTAGGTGTGAGGTGCTTCAGGTTTCAGCAAACCATTCCACCCTGACCACTGGATTGTATGAGGCTCTTGTGAAATGCGCAGTAGGCATCACAGTTGCTGACTAACATCGGTAATGCCTTCACAGACTCCTGGACATCACATTGATAACTTGGCTGCCTCATCACATTGTGATTCCTTGGTGCACTTCCTTTGTGAAATCAAATAGTATTCCACAATTATCTTACATGCTTCATTTCCCGGCATATATTTCCTTATTTCAAAAAAAGCACAACTTTTGATAGGAAGGACCAGGATTATATAATCCACTTCAAATGCATTTTTACAAACTGCAGATACATTTTTAAGTGGAGTTTTGTTTGGGAGGGACAAGGCTCAAAATTTTATTTGATATTCACAGCACATTGCCTTTCTATTTCCCGCAAGATCTTGAAATAAATTTCAAAGATAATCTTTAAGCTTCTGTCTCCCACACAGCCAATCGTGTCAACTTTCGAGATTCAGACTAAATCCTGGCACTGATTTTCTTAATCACTGAACAAAGTAACCATTCCATGGTTCTGTTTTCTCTATTAATGTCCCCATAAAAATTCCAAGCAAAACAAGATTTTGTGAGGACTTTTCTCCCCTCTTTTTATCTGAATCAGCAACCACAGTAATGTCCTGTTTGTTGGTTTAACTCCCAGGTGTTTATCCAAAATCTAATGCTTTGCCAATAGTTTTACTACCTTCAACAAAATTAAACCCCTTAATCATTACACGTTTCTTTCATTTCCAAAGTGCTCCCTCTGTATCACCAATTCTTCTTGTTCAGCATTATCTGAGATTCCAACTTAATTCATAAGCTCAACAGAAGAATTTTAAAAACTTTCAAACACTGAATTAAAATGTCCATCTTTAGAAATAAAATTCCTTGATCCATCGAGTTAGGTGACAGCATATTCAATAGTTCACCACTGGGCCGTGAAAGTTTTGTTTTTTCCCCCCCTTACCTTTTAGGGCATTTAATTAGTTTTTGGAAAAGGTGATTGGCGCATTTTCTCCCCATACATAAAGATTCAGTCACAATGTGTAGGGGTTCAGGGAAAAGGCGGATAAACAACACTATGTCACAATGCTCTTTTGGAGAGCAGGGGCAGACACGATGGGCCAAATGGCCTCCTTATGGACCGTAACAATTCTGTAACTCAGATTCCTGTCACTTGCATTCAACAGGTTTATTGAGGGGCGATCAAAAAGAATGATTTACAGCATGTAGTAACGGTCAGACTTCTTCTTCTGCCTTCACTGTGAAAGTCATGCTTGCTTTCTTAGAACCGGGTGTGTTGAATGCCACATGAGATTACAATTTAACAAACAAAGAGTCATACAGTGGCTAACGTGGAATAATGTAACTGTCCCCGTTAATCATCAGAACTGCAATTCACAGATAAAATGAAGGACCTTGCGGAAAACAAGAACTCAACTGAATAGAACAGCCTAATGTATAATTTTACCTGCTGCATATGACCCAGGACATTTTTTCGGCAGTCAAACACACCTTTCCCTTCTTCGCTGTACAACTGATAGATGAAGTCCGTTGTGTAATTTTCACTGCAGTTTTCATTTCTACAACATATGCAAAAAGGAAAAGATTGGGCTGGGGTTAATGCAACTATGGTAACTGGGCACATTTAATGGTGGGAGGGGCCCTGTGAAAGTCTCCTGGTGGCAGATAAACCTCTCCCCATTAAGTAGGAGGGAAAAAGGAGGTGACGCAGGATTCCTGTTGGCAGCAGCAGCTGGAGCCAACCGACACACATTATCCCGGAGTCCACTGCTTTTAAATGGGAGCCAATTGGCTTCCCTGCACCTCTCCAATCACCCCTTTTTGCCTCTAATATAAGTTGTTGTGATTGTTTGAAATTTGGCATTCTTGCATTTGTCCTGAGGAGTGCAAGGTGAAAAGCTTTGGTCACTTGTCTCCCCATTCAGCAATATTCTTACGAATTATGTTCAGTTAGAATTTTTAAAAAGACACTGCAGTTGAGACACTGGTCCAGAATTTCTGACGTGCTCAGTTAAGTTTTTCTCCCACATCTTCAGCTCAATCTCTTACAGAGTGCAGATTGCTGGATGTTGAATGGCACTTTCAAGAACATAAAACCCACTTAACAAATTGTACTTGCACTGTCAAATACCAGCCCTAACCACTCCAAAGTGGTTAGCTTAAATAGTCATTAACACACAAGTGTAGCAAATTTCCTGAAACTCACTGCCATTTTGTGAAGCTCGTGACCGAGCAGGATAAAGAGGTCAGCAATACGCTGTGATTCACAATTCAGGGAGTGTGCCTTCCTTGCTATGAATTGCTAGAATATTGATACACTAATAATGTCTTGCACGTTAAATGCTGTGCTATTTTGCACACAAATGCTGGCCTGTTATGCAATTCTCACCTGAGCACCAAGCCGCGTTGGACAGTCGTCTTCATCTTTCCTGTCAAGTGTTCCACATTAGACTGAAAAGCAAGATGTTGACATGTGAAAGATGGTGTCCTGAGATGAGACCCTTAAATCTGGATAGCTAGGATAACACTAGAATAGTTCTACATAAGTTAGTTTATTGAAGATTGAGACTAATCATAGAAAGTATACCTAGTAATCATTATTCACCATTAAACATGTATTTTGAGGACAAAGCAGTAATAAGTATTCAAACTCTTGCTACAAGCAGTGGCCACATTGCATGATGGGATTTAAGTTCGCTAACTTGCCCGTGCTTTTCAGACAAACAGGGATATACAGAAGTAGTGTGGTCAGCAATAACACGGTCAGCTCAGTAAACGGTTCTTACCAGTGCCCGCAATATGCTGTCTTAGACAATCTTGGTGCAAAGAGGAACCAACATCAGCATCCTGCCCCTAGATGACCAATGAGGTGGGCAGGAACTGACTGCGACACGTAGGATGGGAATGGACAAAAACTTAATAATGGACACAGTATCCTAGTAAACAACAGGTGGCAGGATGGGGTTAAATCATGAGCTGATCACAAGTCATTCTGTTGCTTAACGTAAATTTTACTGGTCAATATAAAATTGACAGCTACAAGGATTGGATCAAGTCCAACTGGGGTGGGATATTGATTTTTGGAAAACTCTAATTGGTGTGTTTGTAACAGTGTCAGACAGTGATTTTGGCATTTATCCAGATTCTCTCCCATGTACATGGACCAAGCTTGGAATAATAAGGCCATCTTAACCAGAATTGGAGTGTGTCTGCAGATTTGTGTGTTCAGCTGAGCTGTCACTAAGAGGGAGAAACCCTAGATAAAAGCTAGCTCAATACTCAGGCCTTGGAAACGCTCTGACAATAAGCAAATGACAACTGTCACATTTTAGGCTATTTTCAGCACTTCTTCACTTAATAAAAATGGAAATCACTTAATATTGGACTTCTAAAGCAAAGTGTATTTAAACAAGTTTGATGGGTTTATAAATAAGCATCAAAAATTTTTTCCAAAGACTGCAAAGCTTCAAATAATTACTAATGAATGCTGGAAATGCTCGGCAGTCTGGATACAACTGTGGAGAGAATGTAACAGACTTGCAGGAAACTGACTTTACCATACTCTCAGGCAGTGCATTCCAGACCCGATTGCTGTGTCAAAGAGTTTTTCCTTGTGTTTATTTTTGTGAATTACTTTAAATGCAGTGCCCAGAATTGGGCGCAATACTCTAGCTGAGGCCAAAATTGTGCCGTATGCATATTCAACATAACCTGCTTGCTCTTGTACGCTATGCCCTGTTGATAAAGCCGAGGATACTGTATGCTTTATTAAATGCTCTCTCAACCTGCTTGCCATATTAAATAAGCAAGAGAAACAGTTGCAAAAAGAGTAATAATGGACTTGGAACGTTAACTCGGTTTCTCCCGCCACACATGCTGCCACAACTGCTGGGGTTTTCTAACACTTTGTTTTTATATGGCCCATTTGATACATGTATTGTGGAGCGCACAGTCTCTAGCAGCGGGCTTCTCAAAAGTTGTGCATCAAAACTTAATTGTTGGTGACAAAAGTTGCAAGACTCCATTTTCATTTCATTCATTCATTCATTTCGCCCACTGGGCTAAGTCGCTGGCTCTGAAAGCAGACCAAGGCAGGCCAGCAGCGCAGGTTCAATTCCTATAGCAGCCTCACCAAACAGGCGCCGGAATGTGGCTACTGAGGGCATTTCACTGTAACTTAATTTGAAGTCTACTTGTGACAATAAGCGATTTTCATTTCATTTCATAAGAAGAACAGAATTTCACACAGGAACAGCAAGTACAGACAGCAACTCTGCTTCACACACTGTGCATGAATCCATCCCTACAGCAAGATCCAACAACCAAACCATCCATGGCATCGTGGAACCAGCTTGTAGCTAACTTGCACCCACAAGGAAAAAAGCCAGAAATGCATTAACATTTGTGACCCTGTAGCCTCCCCATGTCTCACAGATGTATCAAACAGGTGACAAAAGTCCACAGCCAAAATTCAGAACGTTGCACATGTTGTAAATCTGAAACAAAAAGAAAATGCTGGAAACGCTCAGCAAGTCCGGCAGCCTCTGTGGAAAGAGAAACAATGAGTGGAATTTTGCCATTTTTTTGGTTAAGTGTCATCTCAGGCGGGAAAACTGGAGCGTAGCCCGTTGGCTGTGCTGCGGGTTTCCCCTGCCTTATTGTTAAACATTTGCCAGAAAAAAATGAAAGAGGCGAGTTCCACAGCATCATGCTGGAGGGGCAGACTCTGATGAGGCCCACCCTGCCAGAAACTTGAAAGCCCCCCCCCCTCCGAAGTAAAAAATATCAAAACACCCCACTGCCCCAACAACGGAAAGCCCACCCCAGCACTTCCCTCACAAAACTCTGACTTTCACCACCATGAAACCCCCCAGATCCCGCCAGGCAAAGCCCCTTTGGTCTGAGTGTTGAAGTGGGTTCAGCAGTCAGTTCAGCAAGCTGCGGGTTAACTCTGCATTAGCAGACAGTTCAGTAAACTGCAGGTTAGCACTGCATTAGCAGATAGTTTAGTAAACTGCGGGTTAACACTGCATTAGCAGATAGTTTAGTACTGCATTAGCAGACAGATCAGTAAACTGCAGGTTAGCACTGCATTAGCAGACAGATCAGTAAACTGCAGGTTAGCACTGCATTAGCAGACAGATCAGTAAACTGCAGGTTAGCACTGCATTAGCAGATAGTTCAGTAAACTGCAGGTTAGCACTGCATTAGCAGACAGATCAGTAAACTGCAGGTTAGCACTGCATTAGCAGACAGTTCGGTAAACTGCAGGTTAACACTGCATTAGCAGACAGTTTAGTATGCAGGTTAACATTGCATCAACAGACATTTTAGTAAACTGCGGGTTAGCACTGCAATAGCAGACAGTTCGATAAATCGTGGGTTAGCTCTGTATTAGCAGACAGATCAGTAAACTGCGGGTTAACACTGCATTAGCAGACAGTTCAGTAAACTGCAGGTTAGCACTGCATTAGCAGACAGTTCAGTAAACTGCGGGTTAGCACTGCATTAGAAGACAGTTCAGTAAACTGGCAAAAACAGAAAATCGTGGACAATATCAGCAGATCTGACAGCATCTGAGGATAGAGGACGGAGCCAACATCTCGAGTCTGGATGACTTCATCAAAGCTGAAGATTAGCTGCCAGCTAAACGTGGTACAGATTTTCCTGGAGCACCAAATCAAGGCAATAGTAAAGAAACAAGAAGAACAATTCCATACTAGTGATCACAATTTTGCTGGCATCAGCTGCAGATTCATCATCTTCTGCCAATCAATGTAAAATAAGACTAATTTGAGCCATGGAAAGCAGCATTTATTCAATGAGCTTTAAGAGGTTTGCAATTATTATAAGTGGGATCTTGTTAAGATTAAACTTAATACAAAAGTTAATACTGCCAATGCCTGAAACTGGAAATAGAAACATAAAATGCTGGAAATTCTCGGCAGACCAGGCAGCATCTGTGGAGAGGGACAGCGAGCATTTCGGTTTGATGACGATGATACTTCATCCAGGATGAAACCTACAAATACTATACATCACAGTATACTAGCCTGGAGGAGAAAAAAAAATCATTTCTTCATTCTTTACCAATCAAGTGGCCGGCACGGTGGTAAGCACTGCTGCCTCACAGCGCCAGGGACCCAGGTTCAATCCCTGCCTTGGGTGACTGTGCGGAGTTTACATGTTCTCCCCGTGTCTGCGTGGGTTTCCTCCGGGTAATCCGGTTTCCCCCCTCAGCCCAAAGATGTGTGGTTTAGATGGATTGGCCATGCTAAATTGCTCCTTACAGTCCAAAAGATTAGGTGGGGTTACTGGTTACAGGGGCAGGGTGGGGGAGTAGGCCTAGGTAGGGTGCTCTTTCAGAGGGTCAGTGCAGACAGGATGGGCCAAATGGCCTTCTTCTACATTGGAGGATTCTACGAACTACTATTTCTGCTAGTATTCTCCTTGTAATAATTTCAGTGTTTTTTAAAATAATAAAATAACAAACTAAAGCAACAAGGGTTCTAAAATATGTATATAGGAAATGATAGACGGCCTCAAGATTATCAGCACTTCCTGGACAGATTCAGAATAGTTAGATTTTTAATATTCGGTTCTATCTATCTAACACTTTTCTTTCTACTTGAGCAATTTCCTCCCTTCTTTCTTTCCTTCCCTAAATCATTCCACAAACACTCAATGGAAGAATAGGCACTTGGATGAAATTCTAAGTCTGAGTCAAGACAGGTGTCAACAGGATGTTTAACCATATCCTTGGAGGAGGGGGGGTTGTGTATCACATGTATGGAAAGGCACGCTAGAAGGCTTCCAGAGGGGAACACTGGATAGCAGTGAAGAATAACAAAATGATAAAATCATAGCAACTCTCACCCTACCTAATTTAAGGTGCTGATAGTTTATCTACTGCCACCTCAGCAGATGACCTTTGTTTAATGATGCGTGTGTTCTGAAATCAGATCGTCCTTCATTAATCGTCAGAAAATAATTTTTAGAACATTTATGTTGAATTATACAGCAAATGAGCATTCCATTGCGTCGCTACTGGGTCTTTGACGAGTTACCGAATTTACCCCCTGTTCTTTACACATAACCCTATTAAATTTCTTCCTCTCTAGCATATATTGTAATTTTCTTTTTAAAGTTACTATTGAATCTGCTTCCACCATTCAGGCAGTGCATTCCAGATCAGAATAGCTCACTGCATATCAAAAAAAACCTCATCGTCCAACAGATTTTTAAAATCAATTACCTTAAATCTGTGTCCCTTGCTTACTGACCCTTCTGTCAGTGATTACATAGAACATAGAACATAGAACACTACAGCGCAGTACGGGCCCTTCGGCCCTCGATGTTGCGCCGACCTGTGAAACCATCTGAAGCCTATCTGACCTACACTATTCCATTTTCATCCATATGTCTATCCAGTGACCACTTAAATACCCTTAAAGTTGGCGAGTCTACTACTATTGCAGGCAGGGCGTTCCACACCCCTACTACTCTCTGAGTAAAGAAACTGCCTCTGACATCTGTCCTATATCTCTCACCCCTCAATTTAAAGCTATGTCCCCTCGTGTTGGTCATCACCATCCGAGGAAAAAGACTCTCACTGTCCACCCTATCTAACCCTCTGACTATCTTATATGTCTCTATTAAGTCACCTCTCAGCCTTCTCCTCTCTAACGAAAACAACCTCAATTCCCTGAGCCTTTCCTCGTAAGACCTTCCCTCCATACCAGGCAACATCCTAGTAAATCTCCTCTGAACCCTTTCCAAAGCTTCCACATCCTTCCTATAATGTGGTGACCAGAACTGCACGCAGTACTCCAGGTGTGGCCGCATCAGAGTTATGTACAGCTGCAGCATGACCTTGTGGTTCCGAAACTCAATCCCCCTGCTTATAAAGGCTAGCACACCATATGCCTTCTTAACAGCCCTATTAACCTGGGTGGCAACTTTCAGGGATTTATGTACCTGGATGCCGAGATCTCTCTGTTCATCTACACTACCAAGAATCTTGCCATTAGCCCAGTACTCTGCATTCCTGTTACTCCTTCCAAAGTGAACCACCTCACACTTTTCCGCATTAAACTCCATCTGCCACCTCTCAGCCCAGCTCTGCAGCTTATCTATGTCCCTCTGTATCCTATAACATCCTTCAGCACTATCCACAACTCCACCGACCTTCGTGTCATCTGCAAATTTACTAACCCAGCCTTCTACACCCTCTTCCAGGTCATTTATAAAAATTACAAACAGCAGTGGCCCCAAAACAGATCCTTGCGGTACACCACTAGTAACTGAACTCCAGGATGAACATTTGCCATCAACCACCACCCTCTGTCTTCTCTCAGCTAGCCAATTACTGATCCAAACCGCTAAATCACCTTCAATTCCATACTTCCTTATTTTCTGCAATAGCCTACCGTGGGGAACCTTATCAAACGCCTTACTGAAATCCATATACACCACATCAACAGCTTTACCCTGATCCACCTGTTTGGTCACCTTCTCAAAAAACTCAATAAGGTTTGTGAGACATGACCTACCCTTCACAAAACCGTGTTGAGTATCGCTAATCAACTTGTTCTTTTCAAGATGATTATAAACCCTATCTCTTATAACCTTTTCCAACATTTTACCCACAACCGAAGTAAGGCTCACAGGTCTATAATTACCAGGGTTGTCTCTACTCCCCTTCTTGAACAAGGGGACAACATTTGCTATCCTCCAGTCTTCCGGCACTATTCCTGTCGACAAAGACGACATAAAGATCAAGGACAAAGGCTCAGCAATCTCCTCCCTGGCTTCCCAGAGAATCCTAGGATAAATCCCATCTGGCCCAGGGGACTTGTCTATTTTGACATTTTCTAAAATTGCTAACACCTCCTCCTTTTGAACCTCAATTCCATCTAGCCTTGTCGACTGAACCTGAGTGTTCTCCTCAACAACATTGTCTTTCTCCAGTGTAAACACTGACGAAAAATATCCATTTAATGCTTCCCCTATCTCCTCTGATTCCACACACAACTTTCCACTACTATCCTTGATTGGCCCTAATCTTACTCGAGTCATTCTTTTGTTCCTGATATACCTATAGAATACCTCAGATATACCTATACCTCAATTACAGTTTCTCTATCTGTCAAAATCCCTCAATTGCAGTTTACATAATTCCATGTTCATCTCATAGATCTGCTTGAAGGAGTTTAGATCATTACAAAGCATCAGGGTAGTGTCCTAGGTCCAGCCATCCTCAGCTGCTTCATCAAATGATCTTTCTGCCATCAGAATGTCGGGATGTTCGCTGATGATTACCCAATGTTTAGCACCTTTTGCAACTCCTCAGACATTGAAGCAATTCATGTCCACGACATGGACAACATTTAGGCTTGGGCTGATAAGTGGCAAGTAACATTCATTTCAGACTATGAGCAATTCCAACAAGAGAGAATCTAACCATCATCCCTTAATATTCAATGACATTACCATTGATGAATCTTCCACAATCAACAGCCTGGGGTTTACTATTGACCAGAAACTGAACTAGACTAAACATGTAAATAATGTGGCTACAAAAGTAGGTCAAAGGCTAGGGATTCTACAGTGTAATTCACTACCTGACTCCTAAAGCCTGTCCAACATATACAAGGCACAAGTCAGGAATGTGATGCAATAATGAAATGAAAATTGAAATGAAAATCGCTTATCATCACAAGTAGGCTTCAAATGAAGTTACTGTGAAAAGCACCTAGTCGCCACATTCCGGCACCTGTTCGGGGAAGTTGGTACGGGAATTGAATCGTGCTGCTGGCCTGCCTTGGGCTGCTTTAAAACCCAGCTATTTAGCCCAGTGTGCTAAACCAGTTGCCTAGAGAAGCAGCTCCAACAACACTCAAGCAGCTCAACACCATCCAAGACGAAGTAGCCTACTTGACTGGTACCTCATCTACCATCTTGCACATTCACTTCCTCCACCACAAATATACAGTGGCAGCAGAATGAGCACCATCTACAAGATGCATTGCAACAACTCACCGAGGCACCTACAACTGCACCTTCCCAACCCGTGACCTCTACCACTTAGAAGGACAGGGGCAGGCAGATGCCTGGGAACACCACCAGCCCCAAGTTCCCCTCCAAGCCAACTTGGAACAATATTGCTGTTCCTTCACTGTCGCTGGGTCAAAATCCTGGAACTACTCAACAGTATCGTGGGTGCACCTACATCAAATGTCTGCTGCAGTTTAAAAAGGCAGCTCGCCATCACCCTCTCAAGGGCAATTAGGGGTAGGCAATAAATGCTGGCCTCACTAGTGACTCTCACATCCCGTGAAAACAATTTAAAAAGTAAATGGTATACGGTTAGAGGAATTTACTGTTCTTTTCATTTGAATGGGAAAGAGGAAGTCCAAAAATTATGATGAGAATTAATGCAAAAAAAAAAAACGCTTTTTAAACATTTTGTTTTGTTTTCTAAAAAAGCTCTGCCTAATACTGGTGTCTTTCACCAGCTGCAGTGCTTATTTCAGTATGTAAGAGAACTTGCAATGTCATTCAGCCCATGGTAATCCTACCCCTGGATCTGCTGGCCGTATAAAGGATTGCTTTTTAAAAAAAATGAAATTGATGTAATCGACTTAGAAGTAATGTTACGATCTTCTAACTGAATTTATACTCTAAATATACAAAGCTTTCTCTGCCAATAATTAACAAAGGAGTATAGTTACAATTGCACTTTCACTTTTCATTGCTGCTCATCTTTCTATCCACCACTAGATTAAACTAATTTGCACAGGATGAGGAATTAGTCCATTCTGAGCATTTTAACCAAGTTGAGCAAGAGTTTGCCACAATATTTCTCAATTTCGGAGAATCATACTTTTGTGAACCGTGATACAGTGAATGTAAAAGTTGCCATACTGCGGAAAGAACGTGGAATCCAACTGTCGATAAGAAATTCATGCACGGAGAGGGGAGGAAAAACATCAGGAACCGACATAAACTGCACAAACACAGCAGCGATAAAAACAAAAGAATAAATTTATTTCAAATGTTATGAGATATGAACACTGCAAGCAGATTTTAAACCAGAATCACAGAAGCAGAGGCTACAGAATAACTCAGCTTTAAATGAGAATACACAGCAAACCCCCGCAGGCAGATGAAGCAAATGAGCAGAATTGAATCTTAAAGCAGTTTATGCTCCGTTTGATCAATCCTTAAAGGAGCTGGACCAACGCCTTAAGAAAAGGATTGAAAGATAAACAGTAGATTTGCCAAGAACAAAGTTCATGTTAGTTTTACCAAATAACTCCTATTCATGAATGCACAACTGAAATGCGTCTGGGTACGGTCAAGAATAGAGAGAGACTTTGTAGAATATTTTGAACATTTCTGAAGGAGGCAATCTTTCCCTGGCTCATCCTGGTTTAGTTTGCAATCGTAACAATGGAAAGCAATAACCAAATTCCTTATTTGGACAGGCCATTAAGGTCTGAAATGAAACAGATTCTTTCCATGACATTCGCTGTGTGTTTCAAAGAGCACTCTGATGTGTCAAGGGCTACTGAAGCAATGATTAAAAATAAACTACGTGTATCCAAGAACCTAAATGTAGAGGGAGGCATACATCACTAAGTTAGCTGATACGATTCCACATGCCAGAACCATGAAAAGAGAACCAGGGTGGGTGAGGGAAGTGCAATGGTTCAACATGCTGAGGTTAACACCTCTCGTCTCCAGACATTTATGTAATGCTATTGTGTTATATAAACCTACACAGAGAATATGACAGCATAGTCTCCACTTGTCTGGGTGAGTGTCATTCCGAAAATACTGAAAATGCTCCACACCATTGAGGACAAAACAGGCACCTTTATCTGCACCCCATTCAGCATCTTAAACATTCACCCCTTCCAAATCGGCACACAGTAGCAATAATAGTGTACCATTTATCAGATGTGCTGCAGGAACTTGCCACGGGTTTCAAAACAGCATCTCCCAGACGTACAACGCCTGCCCCCTTGAATAACAGCACCCAAATTCCCATTCAAGTGCTACCCTTACTTGAAAATATAAAGCCAGTCCCTCATTGTTTTGATCAAAACCCTGAACTCTTTTCCTACAACACAGTGCCTACACCACATGGACTGCAATAGACCAAAGATGGTAGCTCACCACTACTTTCCCTGGGGAATTAAATGCTGACCTTGTTAGTGACACAAAAGAAAAGGCATGTCTAAAATTGTAGTCTGTAAAAAGTTACAGTTGGCACGTTATAGCAAATATGCTCGTTTCTAAAAAGGTAAAAAAAGACAGACCTGCAATTCGCGTATGTCAAATTTCTCCTCGTAGATGTAGGAAACATCAGCACCAGCAGAAAGGCCGCTCATGCTTGCTAGATAGCCACAGTAACCTCCCATTGTCTCAATAATGAACACTCGGCGTTTTGTTCCACTTGCCGATTGCTTGATACGATCACACGTCTAACATGAAAACATCAAGTCAGTAAGGCAGGCACAAACTAAATCGAGCAGAACAGTCCATAATCAATTCAACTTGTTTTATCATCCACAGTTACTCATCGGCTAATGCGATTACAGAAAATAATTTTAAGATATGAAATGCCAGTGGCATTCAACATTTTCTCAAATACACCCGTACAGTTTGTTATTAACAACACATTATTTGGTGTTTATTGATGGACAAGATTATCCACTGGTTCTGCAAGTTAGCTATCCAAATTTCTGTTTTCGCGGGATAAATATGTTGCTCAACATGAATGCTAGCATTTGATTGTTTACTCCCGAACAGCACTGTGGGTATACCTACACCACATGGACTGCAGTGGTTTAAGAAGGCAGCTCACAATGACCTTCCAAGGGCAATTAGGGATGGACAATAAACGCTGGCCTAGCCAGTGAAGTCCACACCATCGGAAAACTATTTAATGTCCAATTTATACTCTTAACAATGGAATATTTACATTCACTTCGTGGTGCATATCACAACAAAAGCTAAATTCTGAGTAACATTTATTTCACCACATAGTTAGGAGTATGTGTTCATATTATTGTCGTTGTCAGTGAAGAACATTCAAATAGTGCTATTTCCATTAAATTACAGAAAAAATGCAATTTATGTTTAGTCATGATAATTTAGTAGAGGTTCAAATTAGTTATTCCCAGATGACTTCAAAGTGGGGAACACTTAAAAAAAAAAAATCATAGTCCTGTAAAATTGCATCTTTTCACAAAATGGATTATGCAAATTTATGAGAATTTCTAGGCAGATGCGAAAAGCGAAAGCAACAGTCGAAACAGCATGCAACACTAACACTGCCAGACAAAAATGTTGTAATGCCAAGTACACTTGGCACAGAGCCACAATAATTCTAATGCAGCTAGCCTCACCATTACTAAAACTGAAAAAGATGAGACTTACCTCCACAATGGCATTGACAGCAGTATCAGCACCAAGAGTTAAATCACTACCTGGAATATTATTACTTATGGTAGCAGGCACAAGACATATTGGGATGCAAAACTCCTCAATGCATACGCGTGCATGATGTATTTGCAGTAAAGCTTCAAAAGCCTGGATTTCCAGAACAAACATAATTTAACACTTATTTTTGGCAATCACACCACAAGAGTGTAGCTTAATATCATATTGCTTTCAATGTGAGGAGAGGTTTGGCTTCCCATTCACAAAGACAAACTTCAAGCACAAGTGCATGCAAAGCGTCTGCCAATCACCACAAACCTGCACAAGAAAGCTCACACAGCCTGAAGCCTAGTTTGAAGTTACGTCACACAATGCAAATTTTGAGGACCAGTAAGGTCTACACAGGAGTTGGGAGAGGTATAGAATAGCTCACAAATGATTAGATACAGACTCAGGCAACACTTGATCATAATCTTGAAACTGACATAAAAAGTGACATGGAATATTTAAAATGGAACGAACAGTCTACATCTGCTTGTATGATCCACACAGGGTTTGCCTCACTTCGAATTTTGAACTGCATGATTGAAACTTTGGCAGATGCAAATCACATCAATCATTTGTTTTAGCAACTACCTTATCAACAGCTTGCAGTCTTTTGTGCAGTGCCTTTAACAAAGGAAAACATCCCAAGACACTTGAAGTGACATCGGGCAGATTTACACAGGGCCAAAGAGATATTTGGGAGACAGGAGGCCAAAAGCTCAGCTAAAGTGGTAGCTATGAATGGTGATCTTAAAAAGAATAAAGAGAGGGGGAAAAAAGATTTAGGAAGGAAATTTAACAACTTAGGGGCCACACAGTGGAAGGGCCAGCCATTGTGTCTTGGAGTGAAAGAAGTGAGCAATTCATAAAAGGCCAGATTTGGAGGAATGTTTGGCTGGAGGCAGTCACAGAGATAGGAAGACGCAAGATGATGGAGGGATCTGAACACATGGGAGATCAGTTTAAATCTGAAGCATTGATGGACCTGCAGCCAATGTGGATCCTAGGGCACGTGAGTGAGGAGGGCATGAGGAGATCAGAAACAATGTTTGATCTGACAACATATTTTTCCTATTAGGATGTTCTCAGTCTGTATATTTCCTACTGTCGCAAGATATATGAAAACACTTCCTAAGGATTCGAGCTTAACGCTAGCACAGTTTCAGGAAAATGAGAAAATGTTGCCTTGTCTAATTAATATGAAGCAAAACTAACAAAAGTTTTAGCAGACAGAACTGGCACACAGGTATTGAAAGTTTTTTAAAACTCCACTGGATGCCTCAGTTTACCCACCTTGAACAATATCCAACTGCAATATCATCCGCCAGCATTAGCAACGGTCATACTGTTGTATACACCACAAAGAGCACCAAATTGTTTTGGGGAAAATAAAAGTTTCTGTATTTTCTAGTCACTTAATCACTTAGATTCCAAACACTAACAGGTTAGATGGGGGAATTGACTGCAATCTATGCTAGTTTATTGTGTCAACCATGACGCAGTTGTTAGCGCACGGTGCTCCCCGAGTCACGAGTTTCCAGATTCAAGCCTTACTGCAGAGTGTGTGCACACAAATCAAGGGCGACAACTCCAGTGCAGTACTAAGGGGAGTGCTGCAGTGTAAGACCTTCTGTCTTTCCAATGAGACATCATGAGCCTGGTCTACCCTCTCTGGTTGTTGTAAAATATTCCATGGCCTGCCTCCCCCCCCCCCCCCCCCCAAATGAAGTACCCCATTGTGGCCACCTCGCGTCGCCAGGGAACCTCCGGGCGGACGTGCACTTCCGGTAGAATGGAGAATCCTGCCAGCGAAGAATTCACCCCAGTGCTTTTCAAATAAATAAAGACTCATTGTTATCACTTCAGAGCTGCCAAGAATAGGACGTCAGCTCAAAAAAGCTTGGAAATTAGTTTCCCTGGCAGGAACGGCATTAACAAAGTTTAGAATCTGAGGCTAACGGAAAAAGGTTAGGCTGAAATTAGAACTCCCAACAGCCCACCGTGAAGCACCAGTCAACAAGAATAAAATGGATGGAGTGTTGCTAAATTGAAAAGGAAGCAAGTGGTTTTGAACAACAGTATGAACCCTGCTGGTGCTAGCAGATAACAAACGCAGTTCAGATAATCACTTGGACCATTGTGTTAGTGTTGTAACCACACTACCTAAATAGACTTACATCGGTTATGGCGTTCAGTGCAGTATCTGCACCAATGCTGAAGTCTGAACCAGGCACATTGTTGGAGACAGTGGCAGGAACCATAACCATGGGGATACAGAACTCATCATACTTGGCGCGTGCATCTGACAGCTCCAAAAGTCCCAGGTATGCCTGGAGGGCACAGCCACATTAGCTTGCATGTACAACAGTTAAATTAAAGGGCAAGGGCCAAAGGGGAGCCAACTACCACTTGCACTCTTGCATTGGGTAAAAAATACAGAACACACATGTTTTAAACGGTAATATTTTGCATCTATTTTCAACATTTCAGCCTCCCACTGTGACCACCCAGCACTACTCTCCTTCCTTCCTCCTGCACCTCGGAAAGAGGTTAGGCCAGCAACATGGACATGTCCATGTGATTCCCCAACAACCAAACACTCAGAAGGCATGACTCTATGGAGGGAAACAAAATTGCATCATCAATTAAACAGACAGTGTTATATTTTGGGTTCTCAGTTGCACAGTTACATAGAATTACACAGGAGGTTCCAACAAGGAAACAAGGCGACCAGTCTACATGTCTATGTCTGCTTGTATGCTCCACACAGGCCTTTTCCCACCTTGTTTCATCTCAGTCTATTATCCACTGTCAAATCTACCATATATTAGTGTACGCTCCTGTAAAACATCCAGTGGTGTTACGTTGCAGACACCTAACAAACTTATTATAGACTACAATGAAACTATCCTTTAAAATGATTTAGTTTAACTTTAAAACCACTCCACTTCTCTCCAATCCTTCACTACTGTAACAAGGTACTAAGAATTTGAAGCAAGAAACATGATAATTAAGTATGGATGCATTTAATTCCATCAGTAATGCATATTTGGAGTTTGTATGGCATGCACTGCAGGAGCATTGGTCTTGCTGTTTATACCATCACCCAAGTTCCTTGACTAAATTTCTGCCTTGATACTCATCATCTTATTCTATGCATACATTTTATAATCAAACCCAAAAATGTTCCATCATATTTGAACAACAGAAAATGCTTTGGACACAGGTCTTGTAAAATATGTTAATTTTGATGATTAAATATCAGAATGATATGAAAGATGTGACAGTAAAAGGGACAGCAGCACCAAATGACCCAGTTGTACAGTTTGAAAAGTCCATCCCTCTGTAATTTTCGACAATTGAGACACAAAGCCAGTGAAGATCAGCAGCATCTCAACAATGCCTCTAGGTTTTGCACAATGTCATTAGTCTCTCCAGGTTGCTGAAGTCAGTGCTGTTAAATTAGAGCCAGTAATGAGCTTTACCAGCTCAGAAATTTTTGTCATGTCAGGTTCAAGCTGAACGTTAATCTAGGTGCTTCCCTATGAAACTGCTCAAAAACACTTTTTACTATAATCATGCGGACAACTCCAAATTGCATTTAAAGATCTAAAACTGCAGAACTCAATAAAGTGGAGAGTTGGGCAATGAGAAAGTCGAAAGATGACCAATAGATAAGTTGGAGACTTGGGCAGAGAAATGGCAAATGGAGTTTCATCCAGGCAAATGTGAGGTTATACATTTTGGTAGGTCTAACATAGAGGGGAAATATACCGTAAATGGCAAATCTCTTAGGAATATAGAGGGCGGATTTGCGGAGAACCGTAAAGGCTGCCGTTGGACAGTCCGTGACCCACGGCAGCCTTCACGCCCACTTCCGGGGCCGATTCTCCCCCCCCGGACGGGGCTAGGAGCGCAGCCCCGTGCGTCACGGTGGCGCGGCCTTGACGACGGTTGTCAAGGCCGCACGCCGGGTGACGCGGGCGATGCCGTCTTTTCCCTCAGCCGCCCCGCAAGACGTGGCGGTTTGATTTTGCGGGGCGGCGGAGGGAAAAGAGTGCATCCGTTACGGACGCACGGCCCCCTTGGCACGGCCGTGGTACTGCCGTCCCAAAAGGGCATCTGGCGCTCGTTTCACGACGGCAGCAAGCAGGTGTGTTTGCTGTCATCTTGAAACGGGCGTGAAGGCCCAGCCGCTTGGCCCATCGGCCTCGGAGAATCGTCGCTAAACGGCGAGCAGCGATTCGTGGCGTTGGTCGGGCGTGGGGAGAATAGCGGGAGGGTGTGAAACATGTCGGGAGGCCCTCCCGCTATTCTCCCACCCGGCGTGGGGGGCGGAGAATCGCGCCCAGGAAGTCAGAGAGATATGGGCATTCAGGTCCACAGATCTTTGAAAGTGGCAACACAAGTGGACAAGGTCATCAAGAAAGCATACGGAGAGCTTGCCTTCATTGTACGAACGGGGCATCGAGTATAAAAACTGGCAAGTCTTGCTACAGTTGCATAGAACCTTGGTAAGGCTGCACTTGGAATATTGTGCACAATTCTGGTCGCCACACTACCAGAAGGAGGTGGAGGCTTTGGAGAGGGTGCAGAGGAGTTTTAACGAGGGTATTGCCTATGTGGAGAGGCTGAATAGACTCTGACTCTTTTTATTAAAATGACGGAGGTTGAGGGGTGACCTGATAGATGTATACAAGATTATAAGGGGCATGGATAGAGTGGATGGGCAGGCACTCTTTCCCAGGATGGAGGGATCAGTCACCAGGGAGCATAGGTTTAAGGTCCGTGGGGCAACGTTTAGAGGAGATTTGCACGGCAGGTTTTGTACACAAATGGTGGGGAGTGCTGGGCACGCGTTGCCAGGGGAAGTTGTGGAAGCAGAAACATTAACGGCATTCAAAAAGCCTCTTGACAAATACATGGATAGGATGGGTATAGAGGGATACAGCACAAGGATGTGCTGAGGGTTTTGGCCAAGGTTGGTATCATGACCGATACAGGTTTGGAGGGCCGAAGGGCCTGTTCCTGTGCTGTATTGTTTGCTGCATATAGTTACAGTGGCATTCGATTTCTGAATAGTGAAAATGTAAATTAAACTTGACCATTTAAGATAGGGTGGCATGGTAGAACAGTGGTTAGCACTATTGCTTCACAGCTCCAGGGTCCCAGGTTCAATTCCTGGCTTGGGTCATTGTCTGTGCACGATCTCCCTGTGTCTGCGTGGGGTTTCCTTTGGGTGCTCCGGTTTCCTCTCAGAGTCCAAAGATGTGCAGGTTAGGTGGATTGGCCATGCTAAATTGCCCTCAGTGTCCGAAAAGGTTAGGTTGGGTTACGGGGATAGGGTGGAGGTGGGGGCTTAAGTAGGATGCACTTTCCGAGGGCCAGCGCAGACTCAATGGGCCGAGTGGCCTCCTTCTGCACTGTAAATTCTATGATTCAGTCCACGAATTCAGCTGAACATGGTTTCAGCATCAATTACGATTGATTTGAAAAATTCCAGACCTTCTAAAACACTCAAAATTTGACAAGTCTTTTTTTTACAAAGCTAATAGTATTTTAGCTTCTGTGAGAATTATAATTTTGCAACCAGGTGTCGGAAAATTAATGGATGGGGTTCAATATAGAGTTGGTCAATTCGGGTACAGCGTGCTGCACTGCTTGTCTGACATGACAGGCAGTCTTCAGTCAGGATTAGTTATCCCAGCCAGAATGCCTGCTCTGGACTGTATGAAGATTAGGAAGTGACTTGAGGAGCACGATTTACTCAGCCACATTGTCAGAAATCATTGCACCCATTTTCAGGATGAGATTACTGAAGATTCTTCTGCCCTTCAGCAAACCGGAATATTTTTTCCAGATTTAGCAAATTATTTTTGTACGCTTGGCTCGAGAACGGCATTTGAATGTCAATCATATACGTAGCATTTTACCATGTTTCAGAATATAGAAGAAATGTAGCACCTACCTCAAAGCCACCAATCATCAGAATAGCATTGATATCATGCAAACGTATTTGCTCAGCAATGGCTTCTGCATTCTTCGCAGGGAGGGTACTGTGACATATGAACAAATAAAAGGTGCATTACAAACAGGGGCAACTGAATTATATCCTGTCGCAATGTACAACACAAAGGATATTTGCAGAACTTTTGCACTGCGGTGAAATAATCAAACATACCTTAAATTTGTTTAGATAAGGAGTTGACAGATCCCGAAAAGGTGGGGGCTGGAATTCTCCACCCGTTCACTGGCCGCGGGATTCTCTGGGACCGCCGGCCACTAACGTGCACCCAAGGGTTTCCCGGCAGCGTGGGGTGGTCTCAATTTGAAATCCCATTGACAGCGGCGGGAGCAGAGAATCCCGCCACCAGCAAACGGCACACCGCCAGAAAAAACACAGCTGAAGGCTAAAGGATCCCGCACGTAATGTTGTCAGAGTCATCACACTCCTCACATCCAATCCTCACCCCACCAAAATAAAGCCTAAAGCCTTTTCGTCATTTGTTACAGAACTCTAATGTGAACGGAAAACGTTTTTTAAAAAAAAACTTACTTTCATTAACAGAAATGATCAGCAATTATTTCCTTAGATACAAGAACTTATTTGTAGCCTTTTGAGGAAAGATTGAGCCGGTTGGGCCGATACTTAATGGAGTTTAGAGAGGCGGCATGATAGCACAGTGGTTAGCGCTGTTGCATCACAGCTCCAGGGTCCCAGGTTCGATTCCCAGCTTTGGTCACTGCCTGTGCCAAGTCTGCACATTCTCCCTGTGTGTGCGTGGGTTTCCTTTAGGTGCTCTGGTTTCCTCCCACAGTTCAAAGATGTGCAGGTTAGGTGGATCGGCCATGCTAAATTGCCCTTCGCGTCCAAAAAGGTTAGTTGAGGTTACAGGGGTTTGTGTAGGGCCGATGCAGACTCGATGGGCCAAATTGCCTCCTTCTGCACTGTAAATTCTATTCTATGAAACATATAAGAGGGTAGAGGCTGAGAGGATGTTTTCCCCCCTGGGGGAATCTAGAATTAGGAGGCATAGTTTCAAAATACAGAATCTCTCTATTTAAGACAGAGATGAGGAGAAATTTCTTCTCTGAGGGTTGTTAGTATTTGGTTTCCTCTCCCCAAGCGAGCAGTGGAGGCTAGGTCACTGAATAGGCTCGAGGCGGATTGATAGGGAGTCATGGGTTATGGAGGACGGGCAGGAAAGTGAGTTAAGAATGCATCAGATAAGCCAAGGTTTTACCGAATGGCAGAGTGGTTCAGGGGATCAAATGGCCTATTCCTGCTCCTGTTTCTTAGCTAAACAAACCATATCAATTACGAAAAAAAATCGATTGACTCAAACTTCAATCACTATTAACTGGATTGAACAGATCCCTTACAATGAAAGAAGAGTGCATTTGAAATCACATGGCAATCAAACTTCCTCTATTTCTCAAACTATGGCATTTAAGTATGCTGATTTACATTCGTATTCGCTCTGGATCAAATACATGCACACACACACCGTTCTTAGCACTGTATTTACCGTTTGGTGCCCAAAAGAGAACCACCTTGGCCTATCCAACCTCCAACATCGGCCCATTTTATTTCTTTGATCTGAGGGAAGAGGAGAAAAATCGTCATTTAATGTATTCTTTCAACTTTTTTTATTCTTTATCTTTGTTTCCTTGGCTTCAAATTCTTCCATGCTGTGCAATGAGTCCCATTTGTGAGGCCGAGCATGGAACCTGCTGCCATTCTTCAGTCTTTGTTAGAAACCAGTTATCGGCTGCATGAAATTGGTCCAACACTGAACTGCTCTATGACAAAATTGCTTCTGTTCAGTATTTACTGGAACGGAGTTTGGGAACTTGCCTTGTTTGTTGATCTCATGGCAAATCTCTGGCATCAATGTATGTTCTATTATTCTGTAGTACACGAGGTTATTAACCAACTGCATGTGCGAGTTCGAAGTCTTCTTCATCAGAGACTACTTCAGCTAAGACAGTGTTATCTACACATTATGGAATCACATGTTTGCGACTACACTGCATTTGAAAATGAACCATTTGGACCCTTAAAGCGCCATCCAGTTTAAGCTTCATTTTGCATCTGAAAAGGATTGAATTAATCTACTTTGAAAATCAATCAAATTAACGAATACCACATGCACCTGAAACTATACTTAAATAGTGTGTTATATTTCATCTTTACTTAGCTAAGTGGTCTTTCAAAATCATGTCCGTTGATGTCAGCAACCACCAGCCCACTCTCCAACAATTCCCCCACCCAAAGTAATTACAGCAATGGGAATCCCAAACATGCAGTTATGTACCTCTCTCTAGAATCAACTAAACAACTCAACTCGGACTCAAAAGCACTCAATGATAAATAATTAACTTGACAGAATTGGCTGTTCTTTAGGAAATGGTTATTGGCATGGTGGAGGACAAGGTTGAGGCGAAAATCCAGGATCATATTTATATTGACTGCAGAGTTGTATGGTAAATCTTCCACTCATATATTACATAGGAATAAGAAACAGAGGTAGAAACATTTCTCCTATTAGTGATGATCACTTGCGGAGACTGAATCCACTTGCAGCTTTAATTAATCTGATGCACACATTTCAATTAAACTAAGTGGCAATGTCAAGTAGATCAAATCTAAATGGCAGAGTGTGGGACTAGCTTTAAAGGAAAACTGTGACACAACAAGCATGTTGATCAGGCTAAACTAAAAGCTTAAACTATTTAAGCCTCCCCGATAAGTCAAAAGAACTGCAAGATCCTATTTTAGGTTTACTATAGGCAAACTGCCAATTTTGCCGAAAGCAATCTGCATCCTAATGACAGTCTTCCTGTTCAAACTAGTGATGAATTTAAATTCTCATTACTGTGACATGTTTGGCATTCTATAAAATATACAGTGTCAGTATCGGAGTTTGGAAGCATCGGAGTTTGGAACACTTTGCTCAAATATGGTCAGGCACACAATAAAGCTCCCTCTTGTTCTATTCTCAACTCTCACATCAGCCAGCTATTCTGCATCAGTGTGAATTGGCACTCTTGTACCAGGTAATCTTGCAGCTTTTTAAGTGAGACTGTTAATTCAATATTAGTTTATGCTCAGTGGCATGCTTCTTTTCACTTTGCTCTTGGGATGTTGGCGACGTTGGCACAGGCGTTAGGCATTTGCCATCACTAATTACTTTAAGGGGATTTGAACGCAATAAATAGTGAAGTCACAACTTAACAAGAGTGAAATTGGACTTATGGCAGGGAAAATCAGACCTCACTGTATTCATTGCATGTGTGTAAAATTGGCATGAAGGCTAAATTGCATGTTTGTGTGTAATTAAAAATCATAAAACCCATCTGGTTCACTAAGGTCTTTCAGGGAAGGTAATCTGCCATCCTTAGCTGGTCTGGCCGACATGTGACTCTGAACCATAGCAATGTAGTTGACTCAACTGCCCACTTGATGGCCTTGCAAGACACTCAGTTCAAGAGGAATTTCAGGTGGGCAACAAATGGTGGCAATGCCAGAGATCCCCATATGTAATGTAATGTAACGTAAATCGCTTATTGTCACAAGTAGGCTTCAAATTAAGTTACTGTGAAGAGCCTAGTCGCCACATTCCGGCGCCTGTTCGGGGAGGCTGTCACGGGAATCGAACCGTGCTGCTGGCCTGCCTTGGTCTGCTTTCAAAGCCAGCGATTTAGCCCTGTGCTAAACAGCCATGAAAGAATAAATCAATTATTTATGTAAGATTTCTTCAGAACTCCATTTTTTCCACCCCCACAAGTATCACCAGAGATCGCGGAGAAACCAATTCTTGTACAATACTGATACACAGAAGTAGCAGTATCGGCTGATTGATCCCCTCCCAGAAATACTTCAGATCAGCAATGGATGTACAAACCCATTCTCAACCATTCCGATAGTACCTAATTTTGAGTGCAGCATCAATATTTCCCCCTAAAATGCACAAATTTAAGTGCTGCAACAGAGGGAAGCAAACTAACTGTCGAAGTTTTGCCAAGGAAATGGGTATTTCCCGACTCAGCTATCCCGTTTTTGCCATGGAAGAGACTGCCTGTCGTATTTTCATGTCGGAGAGGTGGGCCTGGGCTGGCAGGTTAGAAGGCCCATCTCTGCTTACAAGCATATCAATCCAGTTATAATCGTGGTTGTTCGGCATTTTAGCCCTCCATCCACAAATGATGCAGACCATTTCAGTACTTTATGTTTTCAGCATCTTTGATAGATCTAAAATACTCACAATGGTCCTGGCCAAAAGGCTGGAGAGCTGTGCACCAGAGGTGGTCGCAGAGGACCAAACAGGCTTTGTCAAGGGTAGGCATTTCAGGTAGAGGAAATTGCATGCAACATACATAATTTAGACAATTGGGTAACTCACCTGCCCTTTTATAAAACCATCAAACCCATCAGTCACTGCGAACATCTTGTGACCTTGAGCAATGCCAGTTCTCACTGCAGAGCGAACAGCCGCATTCATACCAGCCGCTGGGGCACCCACGTTAAGGATTGCCACATTGAAATTGCTCTGAGATTAAAAGGAGAAGGAAAGAACAAGAGGTGAATTTAGACATTTGGATATCCATGCACAGGACAGCACACAAGGTGATTTGGTGTATACAAGCATTTCAGAAAACTGTTATAACATATTATGAAGTATTTACAGGACAGAAACCGGTCCACGCCAGACAAAGAAGCCTACTCTCAACCTTCTTAATTGAACCCCATCAATTTTTAAAAAAAAATTTAGAGTACCCAATTAATTTCTTTCCAATTAAGGGGCAATTTAGCATGGCCAATGTATTTATGCTGCACATCTTTGGATTTGGGGGGATGGGACCCACGCAGACACGGGGAGAATGTGCAAACTCCCCACGGATAGTGACCCGGGGCCGAGAACGAACCCGTGCCCTCAGTGCTGTGAGGCAGCAGTGCTAACCACTGCACCACCATGCCGCCCCGAACCCCATCAACTTATCTATTCTTTCCGTCCTCATGTACTCATCAAACTTCCTCTTAAATGCACCTGTGCTATTGCCTGATGAGGTAGTGTGATTCTCATTCTAACCACTTTCTGGGTTGGGAGGTTTCTTTTGAAATTTCATTTGATGTCTTAGAGAGTGAATTATTGATGGCCTCTAGTTTTGTTCTTCTCCACAAGTGGGAAAATTCTTTGTCCATTCTATCCCCAATCTTTCATAACTTTAAAGGCCCCAATTATTATATCTATCAGCCTTCCCTTTTCAACAGAAAAAATGATGCGGAGATGCCGGTGTTGGACTGGGGTGGGCAGAGAAAAAAGACTAAGCCTGTTTCATTTATCTCGATAGATGAACACCATATTTCTGGTGACATCCTTGAAGGTTTTTTTACACCCTCTCCAGTGTGTTTTATATAACTTAAATGATCAGAACAGTGCACAGTACTCAAGGTTCAGTATCAGTTTAGCATAATGTCTTGACGTTTCTATCCCTGTGGAATTAACCTTACATTTGCACAAGGGTAGGACGGCATGGTGGCACAGTAGTCAACACTTCTGTCTCACAGCTCCAGGAAGCAGAGTTCAATTCAAGCCTTGAGTGATTGTCTCTGTGCATCTGTACGTTCTCCCTGTGTCTGTGTAGGTTACCTCAGGGTGCTACAATTTCCTCCCACAGTCCAAAGATGTGTTGACTAGGTGGACTGGCTATGTTAAATTGACCCTAACTGTCCAAAGGTTGGGTGGGGTTGCAGGGATAATTTAGGGGATTGGGCCTTGGTAGGGTGATCCTTCGAAGGGTCGGAGCAGACTTGATCGGCCGAATAGCCTCTTTCTGCTCTGTAGCAAGTCTATAATTCTATGACTTGAAGCTGGCCACTCTCTTTTAAAGGGAGGTTCATTGAAGCTGCAGCAGATGCTGGAAGTCACTGGAAAAGTAGTTTTGAAATGGGGATTGCTTAGTAATGGCACAACATGGCAGATAGCTGGCTCTCAACTGCATTGGAGGAGGTGGAGAGGGAGGTGAAATGCAAACTATCAATGGGGGCCAGCAGATTCTCCTGACAAACACTGAAAAATTCAGAGGGAATCAGATTGCCACCACAGTTAATGCCAGGAGCTTAATCGCAAGGGCCTGAGGTAGTGCCACAAATTTCAATGCCTCACATGGGCAGTAAGTAAATGCACCTTTAAGTGCCATACCAATCAACTACAACACTAGCCTCAGCCACTTAGCAGGGCACCGCTACACCCCAAATACTCATACAGCAACAATCTCCATCAATCACGAGTCTCACCCAATATTCATTGTTTGACCTCACCCTCTGTACTGCTGCAGTAGTTGAACACAAGTAGAAGGATGAGGAGTAGGCCATTCGGCCCATTGAGTCTGCTCCACCATTTCCAATGATCCTGACTAATTTGGTTGTGACCTTAACTCAAATTTTCTGTCTACTTTACTTCCATAACCCTTGACTCCCATGTTCAGCAAAACTCTATCGAATTCGGCTTTGAACATATTTAATAACCCCGCCTGCACTGCTGTGTGGGGATGAGGGCTACAGTTCTCCAATTTGAAGACTATGGGGTGGGGGGACTCTTCACGACTGCCAGCCAGCGACAGGAATCCTGATGGCCCGGTGAATCAGTGGGGGGGGGGAGAGAAAGGGGGTGAAACGACAGGGGGGGGGGGGGGGGGGAGAGAAAGGGAGTGAAACGACAGGGGGGGGGAGAGAAAGGGGGTGAAACGACACAAAAAAATGGGTTTCAAGCCGGGCGTCAAATTGGTTAGTGAGTCTTCCAGCCCACTTAGCTGGCACTGACTAGATTCCCGCCGACCCTGGTGATATCCTTACCCAGACACAGCAGGAACATGTAAATAACTCATTAGCAGTGATTTGAATGCATTATCAGGCAGGTCACCCAGTTCGCTTGCCGCCTGCGATGCGCCAGTCCCTCCCAACTATGAGTCACGCTGGTGTAAATCGGTGCAAATCCTGAGAAATGGGAGTGTAGTGATTTGCACTCTGAGGGGTGGCCAGGGGCGAGTACCCTTCCTACACTTGCCTCAACGGTGCGGAGAGGAGGGGGGGCTTTTGCAGGGATGGAGGCCGTTTGGCTGGTCTTCCCGTCTGCAGCCTTTAATACCTTTGAAAACTGTCTTTCAGAGAATAAAGTGAAAGTCTTCCCATATGCAGCCTTAAACCCTTTATATTATCTGTCAGCATGCCAAGTTCAAAGATCTGTGAGATGAAGGAAAAAGTATTCCCATGAATGTAGTGAAAACCTTTAAAAAAAAATTTTCCAGTCATTTTCATTGCCCTTTAACTCATTGAAACCTGTGAGCTTAGAAGTCTAAAAGCTTTGAACTATGTTGTTTATATTCATGTTCACAATTGCCTTTTAAAAGCCTTTTGATTGACAGGTCCAGGCAGTTTAAAAGGATGGGTTGTCATTGTTTACACATATAGCTCTCACAGAGATCCATTAACACTCAAGTACTTCCTCTTATGAGCAGCTGCTTTTTGAACTGCAGTTTTTTTAAACCAAGGCTGTCTCTTTGTTCTCAGCACCTGAAAGCTCTTGGGAACAAAGAGACAGCTTCTTTAACAACATTGTGGTTAGAAAAACAACTGCTCCACTGATCCCTGCAGAATTACATAAATAAGCAATCCTTTGAAACTGTTAATTAAAAAGTAATAGTCTGTGAAATTGAATGTAAACAATGCAGTTCAAAGCTTTTCGGATCATAGGCATACAGACAGGTTAGACAACGATATAGGGCAGTGAAATTGACAGCAAAAAAAAATACTTCAAAGTTTCCACCACATTAAAGGGAATATTTTTGCCTTCATCTCACAAATCGTAGGTTGTTAAAAGGGTTTAGGGGTACCAATGGGAACAATTTCACTTTATTATCATAGAGCTATATTTTTGAGATCCTGATGGACTGTTTAAAGGGTTTAAAGGCTGCAGATGGGAAGAGCAACCAAACGGGACCCATCCCAAGAAAGACACCTGACCCGAGCCCCTCAAGCCCAGCAAAAGCCCCCAACAGGTGTTTCTGTGGTTGGAAACGAGACTCCCGAATGGTATGTTGCCGCCCGGGTGCACGGGTCAGGGATGTCTCCGATCGGCTGCAGGACATACTGAAGGGGAAGGGTGAACAGCCAGTTGTCGTGGTGCATATAGGCACCAACTATATAGGTAGAAAACGGGATGAGGGCTTACAATCAGAATTTAGGGAGTTAAGAGTTAAGTTAAAAAGTAGGACCTCAAAGTTAGTAATCTCAGGATTGCTACCAGTGCCACGGGACAGTCAGAGTAGAAATTCAAGAATAGTCAGAATGAATACGTGGCTTGAGAGATGGTGCAGGAGGGAGGGTTCAGATTTTTGGGACATTGGAACCGGTTCTGGGGGCGGTGGGACCATTACAAACCAGATGGTCCACACGTGGGCAGGACTGGAACCAATGTCCAAGGGGGTGCTTTTGCTAACACTGTTGGGGACGTTTTAAACTAATGTGGCAGGGGGATGGGAACCAGATTAGGAAGTTAGAGGTCAGTAAAGCAGCAGCAACTAAAGCCAGTAAGGTACTAGATAATAAACTCAATGTGACTAAGGGGAAGAGTAGACAGGGAAGAGATGATGAACGCAAAGGGTCAGGTGGTCTGAGGTGCATTTGTTTTAATGCGAGAAGTGTAGCAGGTAATGCAGATGAATTTAGGGATTGGATTAGTACCTGGGAATATGATGTTATTGGTATTACTGAGACTTGACTGAGGGAAGGGCAGGACTGGCAACTGAATATCCCAGAGTATAGATGCTTCAGGAGGGATAGAGAGGGAGGTAAATGGGGTGGAGGAGTTGCATTACTAGTCAGAGATGATATCACAGCTGTGATTAAGGAGGACACTGTGGAGGATTCGAGCACTGAGGCAATTTGGGTGGAGCTAAGAAATAGGAAGGGTGCAGTAACATTGTTGGGACTTTACTACAGGCCACCCAAAAGCGAGCGTGAAGTAGAGGTACAAATATGCAGACAGATTATAGAAAAATGTAAGAGCAATAGGGTGGTTGTGATGGGAGATTTTAACTTCCCCAACATTGAATGGGATTCGTGTAGTGTTGGAGGCGTAGATGGAGCAGAGTTTGTAAGGAGCATCCAGGAGAGTTTTTTAGAGCAGTATGTAAATAGTCCAACTCGGGAAGGGGCCATACTGGAACTGGTATTGGGGAATGATCCCGGCCAGGTGGTTGAAGTTTCGGTAATTAGTTTGGAAATAGCGATCACAATTCCGTAAGTTTTAGAATACTCATGGACAAGGACGAGAGTGGTCCTAAAGGAAGAGTGCTAAATTGGGGAAAGGCAGAGTATAACAAAATTCAGCAGGAGCTAGGGAATGTGGATTGGGAGCAGCTGTTTAAGGGTAAATCCATATTTGAAATGTGGGAGTCTTTTAAGGAAAGATTGATTAGAGGGCAGGACAGACAGGTCCCTGTGAAAGTAAGGGATAGAAATGGCAAGGTTAGGGAACCATGGATGACGGGTGAAATTGGGAGACTAGCCAAGATGAAAAAGGAAGCAAACATAAGATCGAGGCAACTTAAAACTGATGAAGCTTTGGAGGAATATCGGGAAAGTAGGACGAATCCCAAACGCGCAATAAAAAGGGCTAAAAGGGGTCATGAAATATCCCTGGCTAACAGAGTTAAGGAAAATCCCAAGGTTTATATCCCATTTGTATATAAGGAGCAAGAGGGTAACTAGAGAAAGGATTGGCCCACTCAAAGACAAAAGAGGGAATTTATGCGTGGAGTCAAAGGAAATGGGCGAGATTCTTAATTAGTACTTTGCATCGGTATTCACCAAGGAGAGGGACAGGACGGATGTTGAGGCTAGGGATGGATGTTTAAATACTCTAGGTCAAGTTGTCATACGGAAGGGGGAAGTTTTGGGTATTCTAAAAGACATTAAGGTGGACAAGTCCCCAGGACCGGATGGGATCTATCCCAGGTTACTGAGGGAAGCGATGGTCGAAATAGCTGGGGCCTTAACAGATATCTTTGCAGCATCCTTGAGCACGGGTGAGGTCCCGGAGGACTGGAGAATTGCTAATGTTGTCCCTTTGTTTAAGAAGGGTAGCAGGGATAATCCAGGGAATTATAGACCTGTGAGCTTGTCGTCAGTGGTAGGCAAACTGTTGGGAGAAGATACTGAGCGATAGGAACTATTCACATCTGGAAGAAAATAGACTTATCAGTGATAGGCAGCATGGTTTTGTGCAGGGAAGGTCATGTCTTACAAACCAAATAGAATTCTTTGAGGAAGTGACAAAGTTAATTGATGATGTCATATACATGGACTTTAGTAAGGCGTTTGATAAAGTTTCCCATGGCAGGTTGATGGAAAAAGTGAAGTCGTATGGGGTTCAGGGTGTACTAGCTAGATGGATAAAGAACTGGCTGGGCAACAGGAGACAGAAAGTAGTGGTGGAAGGGAGTGTCTCAAAATGGAGAAGGGTGACTAGTGGTGTTCCACAGGGATCCGTGCTCAGACCACTGTTGTTTGTGATATACATAAATGACCTGGAGGAAGGTATAGGTGGTCTGATTAGCAAGTTTGCAGATGATACTAAGATTGGTGGAGTTGCAGATAGTGAGGAGGACTGTCAGAGAATACAGCAAAATATAGATAGATTGGAGAGTTGGGCAGAGAAATTGCAGATGAGTTCAATCCAGGCAAATGCGAGGTGATGCATTTTGGAAGATTAAATTCAAGAGCAGACTATATGGTCAATGGAAGAGTCCTGGGGAAAATTGATGTACAGAGAGATCTGGGAGTTCAGGTCCATTGTACCCTGAAGGTGGCAACGCAGGTGAATAGAGTGGTCAAGAAGGCACACAGCATGCTTGCCTTCATCGGAAGGGGTATTGAGTACAAGAGTCGGCAGATCATATTACAGTTGTATAGGACTTTGGTTAGGCCACATTTGGAATACTGCGTGCAGTTCTGGTCGCCACATTACCAGAAGGATGTGGATGCTTTAGAGAGGGTGCAGAGGAGGTTCACCAGGATGTTGCCTGGTATGGAGGGTGCTAGCTATGAAGAAAGGTTGAGTAGATTAGGATTGTTTTTGTTGGAAAGACGGAGGTTGAGGGGGGACCTGATTGAGGTCTACAAATTTATGAGAGGTATGGACAGGGTGGATAGCAACAAGCTTTTTCCTAGATTGGGGGTGTCAATTACAAGGGGTCACGATTTCAAGGTGAGAGGGGGAAAGTTTAAGGGAGATGTGCGTGGGAAGTTTTTTTACGCAGAGGGTGGTGGGTGCCTGGAACGCTTTGCCAGTGGAGGTGGTAGAGACGGGCACGATAGCATCATTTAAGATGCATCTGGACAGATATATGAATGGGCGGGGAACAGAGGGAAGTAGGCCTTGGAAAATAGGAGACAGGTTTAGATAAAGGATCTGGATCGGCGCAGGCTGGGAGGGCCGAAGGGCCTGTTCCTGTGCCGTAATTTTCTTTGTTCTCCTTGTTCTTTGACCACCACCTCACATGAAGGACACCCCCCTGGCACCATGGAGGCATGTGCAGGGAGAGAACTCTCCCCCTTTCCACCCCTCAGAATGCAAGCCACCAGGTCACCGTTTCTCACGGCATGCACCACTTCATGCCAGCAGGCTGTGGCTTCCCAGGTGGAAGGTAAATCAGACGTCCTGCCCATAAATTACATTCAGAACAGCTCCAATTAGCTATTTGCATGATCCCACCGTGTCTGTGCGGGGATATCAGGAAACTCCCCGGACCAGCGGAGCCGGCTCGGAGACTTGCAACGGGTTTCACACCAGGGGTGAAACCCACTCTCAGCCTGATGCCCGATTTGCTGGGCCAAAGGGAATCCTACCACTGGAGGGTAGTGCCAGAGAATCCTTTCCAACATCCATTTGCTTTCTTAACCATTTTCTGTATCTGCATCCCACATTTTTTATGATTCATTTAACAGGACACAGACTCCTCTGAATGGCAGAGCTCTGCAGTCTCTCCCCTTTCAAATAACATACTGCTTTTCTATTCTTCCTGCCAAAGTAGACAACTTCACATTTTCCCCACATTATACTTGGGGTGCAATCTATCAAGTTGTGCCCAAATGTCGGCACACAGCAGCGCAACGTGGACGGTAGATGTCGCTTCTGGGATCTATCTGGCACGCTAAGCCTCTCGAGATCAAGCGAGATATCACGAGGCGCCATGATGTGAATTCCGCACATTGTGGACAGGAACATTTTTTTGGCAAATCTGCATATTAAATCGAGACAACTAGTCTCACTATAATATGCCTTTCCCGGAGGTAACCGAGGTGTTGGTATCTATCCCCTTTACCGTGGAGACCTCAGCTGGTGCTGTTCAGTACTGGTTCACACAAACGCCGCTCTTGGGGGCCTCCCAGGATATGGTGTCCTGATCTCTCGCTGCGCTGAGGAGTTTTGATGAGGAATTCCTCAGTGCAGAAAACAGGGTTAAGTGTGGCCTCGGCCCCCAATCTACCCGAATGGGCGTTAGATAGTGAGGCATTTCATGGCGTTTCAAGCACCGCGAAACACCTGGCTAATCTCGCGCTACGGGACTCTGTTCTCATTCAGGTACATGGCACCCTTAATCTTCAAATCTTTGCCCAATTTTTCCCCATTTGTTTGAACCACACATTATGCTCCCTAATTTTATTTACTCTACACTAATTTGGTTGTGGCTCTTTTAAGGTTCTGCTTTTTAATTTAGTGCCTAGCTGCTCATACTCTCTCTGCAGAAAGTCTTTCCTAGTCCTACCTATGTTATTGGTACCTGCATGGACCACGATCACTAGATCCACCCTCTTCAGACCTAAGCAGATGTCCTGAACCCATGACACCAGGCAGACAACACAGCCTATTGGACTTGTGCTCTTGGCTACAGAGCTGTCCCCTACTACTACTACCTTTACCCCACCCACCACATCTCCATATGAATGGTTTTCACTACCAGTGAATGGTCAGTATTCTCATTCATCCTGTGGACACCTCTCTCACACATACAAGCTGCAAAACCTCAAAACCATCTAGATAATTGCAAAGGTTGAGGCTCCTCCACCTCTATCCTCTCGATCCCCATACCTGCCTTATGCGCAGCTACACCCACATCTAACAGCTTGCACATATGGCTAGCTATTCAATTGTGAAAGTCCCATCATCCAAAAATATCGCACCACAGTCCCTGGCACTTTTCTCTCCCTGACAGGGCAAGGTGCACATGAGCAGAGGTATCAATGGCAGATGACAGGCATGGCTGCATGTCCATCGCTCTGGAGGAGATGGTGGTTGCATCACTGGAGCGGTATGGCTGTGGATGATGTGTGCATTCCCCAAATGCTTATTATCTGTGTGCCGCTGCCCATCCTAGTGTTTCTATGATGAATGTAAGGAATTGTTATATATACTGTACTCTGTATCTGCGGTAATGATATTAATAATTCCGGTTTAAAATGCGCGCAGGCAGTGCCTCTACTAAAGCTGTAATTAAGGTGTTGTAAAATGAGGTCACCACTCTTCTTACCATTACTTGTTTACATATAGATGGCTAATAGAACATTGTTTTGATTGCAGGAGATTCCCTGGTATATTAATAATCTGAAGGTGTGTGTTTAGTCCTAGCTAAGTAGGTCACATGTTGATCGTTGTCTTAACTCCAGTCCAGCATAATATACAACCTCCCACTATCTGAGCACTGCAGTGGAAGCTCAGATTGAAGTCAAGCAAGCTCAGATTTGTCATAGAAGCTCATGCTGCATAGAGTCCCTACAGTGCAGAACCCCACAACTCAACCTAACCTTTGGACACTAAGGGGCAACTTAGCATGGCTAGTCCATCTAACCCGCACATCTTTGAACTGTGGGAGGAAACCGGAGAAAACCTATGCAGTCACATGCAAGTTCCACACAGGCAGTCACCCAAGGGTTGGAATTGAATCTGGGTCCCTGGCACTGTCAGACAGCGGCGCTATCCATTGTGTCACGCTGCCATACTCATATGGTGTTGCAGCCGTACAGCAGTCTGCAACAGATTACGAAGATTGCAGATATGTCAGCTAGTCAACATCGTCCCTAAAAGACCGAATTGGTTCACACCAAAAATGATAACATTACAGGTGGAAAAAACATTGGGGCAGATCTCGACAATGTCCGCGCGAACTGTAAAATAGACGAGCAACTGGTCCGTTTATTTTACATCAGTCCCAACTCCCATTTCCATTGAGCCCACTGGTGATGAAAATTGGTAGACATAAAATGGGCTGCTGCTTTACCGGTCTTACACTGTAGCATAAAGCAGAGGCCTTCCACAAGTGCGTACAGCTTCAAATTACTATTCTCTAGAGTTATTACTGGCTTTTAGAAATAGCAATCATGTGTAACAGTGAGTCTCAATTCAATATGGACTTACAGGAGGCTGCTCTTCTTTTGGTTTGTGTGACAATGACTTGTAAGTGTTTAAATTGTTCTCAAAACTCCTGCAGATAGAAACGATTAAAAAGTAAGCACAGACTAGACTCCTATCTCCAGATATGAAAGGTTACTCAACATCATTGGTGTCAACTACATACATTGTATTGTAAATTAAAACAGCATTTTACTAGCAGAATGAGGAGAAATACTTTTCCTGAATGTGGGTTAATGCTTAATCTAATTAAAAAATAGAAGGCACATTTCCCAATGTAGGTTTAATGCAGCCAAGCACTTACATAAATAGATTAAAATTAAATCTAGGCCAACTATGAGCTGGCAGATCCATTGAATTTCATTCAGGTGCTATTTTATTTTATTTTCGTACTATTCATTATAACTCAGACCTTCCTGTCCAGTCTTAAGAATGTTTTTACTTTATAAGATTCTATGAATGGTCCAGAGGTGTAAACTGCCTGATGTATAGGACATAGGTTTGGGAGACAATCTCAGCTTCAGAGAGGATGCCAGAATTGTGTGCAGCCTGGTTCAGCCATGGGTGTGCGACCAAGAAGGGCAATCGAATTTGTGGCGAGGTATTTCATGGCAATGGAATTGGGTGTGGTGGCGGTGACAGAAAACAGTGGTTTAGATCTTCCCATTTTTAATAGAAAAAAACCCTAGCACTGGATTTCAAACAAGCAGTCTGACAGCATGCAGGCAGTAGAGGGGCTGAGTAAAACGAAGGGATGAAGTGGAACTGGGTGTTTGTCAGCTTACTTGTGGAACCTGATGTCACGTTTTTTTTAATTTAAAATGTGTATTTTCCCCTCAACATATTATATTGTAATTAACCAGTAAACACTAATGAAACATCACTGATTTGGATTTGTTTATTGTCAAGTGCACCGAGGGACAGTGGAAAGTATTCTGCGTGCAGCTCAAAAAGATCATTTAGTACATTAAAAGAAATCATTCTACCTGAGTAAACTGTATGAATATTGCATGCTTGCAAGTTTTCAACAGACACAAATGAACATTTTTATTGAGAATACTCATGTCGAATAAAATGTATATGATAAAATGCAATACACAGAGAGCCTACAGGACGAAGACTGGGAGGGTTCTTGACCTTGGAAGGATTGTATTGTTGCCACATCACACAATGAGGAATTAAGAACTGGCATTGAAGAAAATCAACAACTGATCAGATTCATTTTTATTGAACAGTATTTAATAGAGGTGACAGGGGTCTCGCCTGACAGCTGAAGGTGGACCCTGCATCACCATTTTAATGGAAGGTCGGATGAATTAAGTGCCACTCAGGCACTTAACTGGATAATGTTAGGCCTTTCCTGGGATCAAGTTCCCTTGGTGCAGAAATCCCGTCCACTGACCACGACTGACCAGAGGCCGGCAGCCCCTCACTGATGACAGTTCCACTGGGAAGATGGTGGTTTCAAGGCTGAGGATCGCAGATGGAATGAGGCAGGGGTGAACGTTGGCAGAATAATGGTCATGGGAGAAAGGATATTGACAGCAAGGGCAAGGATCACTCTTCTTCTCAATACCAGGTCCCTCAATTGGGTATTTCATGCCTTGGAACAAGGGACAACCTCCCCCCCCCCCCCCCCCCCCCCCTCCGCTCCCTCACTTTAAGATAGATTTGACATATAGGCAAGCTCAAAAGTCTAAAGACCACACACACATTAAATTGCTGCTGGAGACATACCGTGTTGCCTGCCCGGAAAGAGACAGATGTTTGAAGTTCTCTTTCACAGCCACTGGCAATGAGGTCCAGGCCCAGCTTTGAGGTTTTAGCTGTAGCTGGTGGCAGATTACAGTGGCAATGCAAAATCTGAAATATGGATATCTCCTGCATAGGTCATCATGCTGGTTTAGGTAGAAATATTTTCAGAGAGTCCTTGTCCCTTTACTCTTCCAGAGATTGTCCTCCTCTGCATATTCTACAAGACAGGCTGTGTTCGAAGGTGAGCACTCAATAGTATTCCAGTATCAGGAGCAAATGAAGCCTTGAAGTGTACACAAGGGGCTGGATTCTCCCCTACCCAGCAGGGCGGGGGGTCCCGGCGGGATGGAGTGGCGTGAACCACTCTGGCGTCGGGCCGTCCCTAAAGGTGCCCTTGAGGGGCTAGGCCCACGCCAGAGTGGTTCCCGTCCCGCTGGCTGGCGTGGAAGGCCTTTGGCGCCACGCCAGCCAGGGCTGAAGGGACTTCGCCAGCTGGCGGAAGTCCGCGCAAGCGCGGGAGCGTCAGCGGCTGCTGACGTCATCCCCATGCATGCGCAGGGGAGGGGGTCATTTCTGCGTCGACCATCGTGAATGCGATGGCCGACATGGAAGGAAAAGAGTGCCCCCATGGCACAGGCCTGCCCGCGGATCGGTGGTCCCCGATCGCGGGCCAGGCCACCGTGGGGGCACTCCCCAGGGCCAGATCGCCCCGTGCCCCCCCCCCCAGGACCCCGGAGCCCGGCGGCACCGCCAGTCCTGCCGGTAAGGGAGGTGGCTTGATTCATGCTGGCGGGACCGGCATTACAGCAGCAGGACTTCGGCCCATTGCGGGCCGGAGAATCGGCAGGGAGGGGCCCGCCGACCGGCGCGGCGCAATTCTCACCCCCGCCGAATCTCTGGTGCCGGAGACTTCGGGAGACAGCGAGGGCAAGATTCACGCCGGTCCCTGGCGATTCTCCGTCCCGGCCCGAATCCAGCCCAAGTTCTCTGCCACTCTCTACCTCATGATGCAAAAATCTACAAGAGAAAGCACCAGCACTTGTAGAATCATAAAAACAGCCAAAAGAAATCAACCAGCAAATAACCTGAACATAGTTCAGGTAGAGGGGCTCTTCCTGCTGCTGAATACAGGCTCAACTGTGAGAGATTAAGAGAAGAGGTTAGCTGGAGTGTTGAATTTCAAAATAGCAGAGCTGGAGCTATATCAGCGTTTCACAGTGATCAATGTCATGATCTGCCTGTTCTGGATACTTTCAGCAAACTTTCACCGCATGTGCATTAACATCTTTCCCAATATGACATCCGTACAATCCACAAGTGAACGGGAGCACAGTACCCCAAAAAAGGATGCTAATGAGCCCCATTTTTCAACGGAGTCTTACCTGCCTCGCAGTTTCACTGCTTCAGCAAACTTCCTTTCATCCATGGCCTTTTGTACTTCCTGAGTCTAAAATAACATTTTAAGGAAATAAAATGTGATAGTTACAAATTCCAAACTACTGAGGTTACAATCTCCATTTACAACTAGAACTTGTATTTATATAGCACCTTTAATCTAGTAAAACTTTCCAAAGCAGGGACAGGTTCAAGGCGAGAAGGGAAAAGTTTAAGGGAAATGTGCAGGGTACTTTTTTCATGTAGAGAGTGGTGGGTGCCTGGAACGCGCTGCAAGAGGAACATTTAAGATGCATCTGGGTGGACGTGAATAGAGGGGAAACAGAGGGATACGGACAGAGTAAGGGGCGAAGGATTTTTTAAAAAAAAGTTAGGGCATCATGATCAGCATAGGCTTGAAGGGCTGAAGGGCCTGTTCTTGTGCTGTACTTTTGTTGTTTTTTTCATTACAGATTGTAAATGTGAGAAGTTGCCTACAAATGACTCCTAGAATTAATTCTGCTCGATATAAAATATTCATAAAGTATTCAGATTTCAATGAGATCAAGACAGCAAACATCTGATGAAACAATCAAAGCATAAATAAAAACATTTTTGAGACCTAAAGCTTTAAAAAAAACTTTACCTTGTAACCCGAGCTGTTCTTCCAATATTGCCAAAAACAAAAAAAAAATCACCTGATCACGCTTAAGGACAGTGCTATTGGCTCATATTCACTACTTACCATCTGTACGCACTCTAGTAGGGGAACTCGAATGGCCTGGTTCCCAGACAGCGACACAACACAGGCTGGAGTCTCTTCTGAAGCTTCTAGCAAGGCAACCACAGCTTCTACTCCCATTCTACTGGCCTAGGTCACGGAACATGCACAAAAGCAGGAGTGCTTCAAAAAAGAACTGGCAGCAATAAAGCACTTTTTAATATCCTCAGGAAATCTGAACTACACAACAGTTAATAAATTACTTTTGAATGGAGGGAAACTGCAGGATTACTTTTCAAAAGAAAAACACTCAGTACTGCAATGAAATATCAATTTTGGTTAAATGTTCAAGCCTCAAAAAAGACCAGAACACACAGCCTTCTTAATTCTTAAGGGGGGAGTGGTTAACACTGCTGCCTCACAGCACCCAGGTAGGGTGCTCTTTCAGATGGTTGGTGCATATGCGATGGTCTGAATGGCCTCTTTTTGCACAACAGGAATTCTATACTCCAAGATGACAGCACCGCCACTGAAACAATCGGATAGTCAAGGAATGATTATGAAGAGGTTTCTCAACTAGATTTTATTGAGAAACTAACTAGTGCAGGATATCACCAAGACTGAAAGAACAAAACAGATGAGCCAATCAAGAAACCAATCGATGGTATGATGGTCTCAACTTTTAACTGGGAAACACCATAGTTGATTTGGAGGACACACTCTTTTGTAATGTGAAAAGCATTGCGTTAAACAAACATGATCTTAGTCAGCAGTACTTGACTAGGATTGCAATCCCTATAAAAAAAGATCACACTATGATTCAACTGAAGTGTTTTCAAGTCAATGAAAGGAGAAAATAAGGTGGATAGAGAGAAACTATTTCCTCTGGTCAGGAAACAAGAGATTGTATCCTTACCAGGAAAAGCATAGTCAAAGGGTAGTGGAATTCTATAACTCTCTCCTCCAAAGAGTTGTTGAGTTTTGGTCAAATGAGCCCACAAGGTTGATTTTTTTAATATGCAAGATTAAGGGTTATGGAACCATAGGTGGAATGCAAGATGGGGCTAAAATATAGATTAGCCATAAAATACCAAAATAGGTTTGAGGAGCTGAATGGCTTCTTGTCCCGGAGTACTTATTATTCTGCCTCCGTTAAAATACCCAAGTTTGTTTGAGAAAGACAATTCTGTTTACTTACCAGGATGCGATCGAATGCAGAAGGTGTGCCTCCTCGTTGGACATGCCCCAAGATAGTCACACGTGTGTCAAAGCCCAGCCGTTTGACTACGAGCTGTCAGAAATTGTTGGGAATGTAAAATTATCTGTAAGATACTTAAAAGATGAATCTGACAAAGCCTGCTAACAAGGCTAGTACAAGAGAAGGAAAACTCAATGGAATCAATTTGCATGCTTGTATTTCACACTTGCACAATGTTAACCACATATGTAAGTGTTGGAACCAACAATTCTACGGACACGTGCTTGTAGGATTAGAATAGCGGTTTTAATATACTTACAACAGAGCCAGCCTGTTAGCCGTTGAACTTTTGGTGAACTGGCTGGCTGATCCTGTGGCACGGATCTTTATACAGCAGCTCCAGGGGGAGGAGTCCTTGGCGGAGCCAAGGGAGGAGCCCAGTACAAACTCTAGAGTACTCACAGAGCTACTCCCCCTGGTGGTCAGGTAATGCAACTGCACTTACAATATTGATACATATATATACAGATTATAATATCGTGTGAATCTCATTCCCCACATTCACCCCCTGTGAAAAAAATCGAGTCTGGCGGGGGTGGTGGCTCACAGAGTTAGTCTGTCCGGTGGACGAATTGTTCTTTTCGATCTGCCGAGTAATTTGCTTTTAACAGTTGCTTCAGCAGAAGAAGCATCAAAGCACAGAAGCACATGTAAATAAACATGCTTAAGATTTGGTTGTTTACAGATCTAATTAACTGGCAGGAATAGGAGGAACCTTACCAAGTTTTGTTAACCAAATTTTTAATTTTTGGGAAGTCCCAAGCATTTACTCCTTTTTAAAGCAAGTTGGAAAAATATTGTTGCTACTTGGCTAAAGTCATCTTCTCAACATTTGTAACCCAAGGAAATGCATCCTTTCTACTCCAGGTTATAAGGTTGCCTTTTGATGGACACAGGTATAGATGAAAGACATTTTTAATTCGATCCATCATGAGAGCTGACAAGTTAAGGGGTTAAATCGCCAAGAAATTATTTCAAATTATTTAAAACTAACAGAGACACAATTAAAGTTCTGTATAATCTTAATCCCCAAAATAGATTATTTGTAGCATCAAGAACACAAGAGCTACCAGAGAGAAGTACACAACTCTGGAGTTCAACTCCTGCAGGACCACATCATGTCCCGATTATAGTACCCAGGAACAAAATATCCCATTACCTAGAAATTCTAAAAAGATTATTGGGAGTGAAATACTCGGCACCATTCATTATAAATTACTACTTCAATTTCATCCACACTGTAGGAATTTTTTTTTTTAATGTTTTAAAATAACATTTTGGATGTATACACTACCAATAGTCCCAGAGGAATGGGATATCAGGATTCAGTAGCTGTAAAAAAAAACACAGAGGCTCTTTCCTGAACCTTGCAGGCAAAGTAAATAAAATTCTGCTGGTGTCATACCTCCAGTCTCCGACTCCTCCCCGTAAAGCACAGGATGTGTGCTGGAGGGAGGAAGAGAGCGGAACAGAAGACACAAACACATCCTCCACAGCTTGCATTTAACAAGGTTTTTTTAAAGCTCTTTATCACATGCAGCATTTTGTTTAAAAAAAAATAATTATTTAATTTTGATTCAAGATACATGCACATGCCATAAAACCAGAAAATGCTGGAAAACGTCAGTGGGCCTTGGCAGCATGTGTGCAAAGAGAAACAGAGTTAAACGTTTTGAGTCAAATATGACTCTTCCTCTGAACTCTGTTTCTCTCTCCACAGGTGCTGCCAGACCTGCTGAGGTTTTTTTTTCCAGCATTTTCAGTTTTTATTTCAGATCTCCAGCATTTGCAGTATTTTGCTTTTATTTACATGCACATGCAGTTTTGAACCGATTCAGTCTGAACTGCTCTTAATCTTGCCCCCAAGCTTCTCCACTAAAAAAAATACAAGTATCACATTACACAACGAAAAGCAAAGGAAAAGCAACAAATACAAATGGGAAGGTGAAGGGTCAAACTATTGATTGGGTAGAGGTGCATGCAACAGTAATGTTACAATTACACACAAAAGCTTTCCAAATGCAGGCAGGAAAAAAAAAGTAGCCTTTCAACAGTTGGTCAGAGCAGGAGTTGTACCACAAGGTGGCCAGTACTCACATCTTTAATCATGTCAGAGGTTATAGGTTTGTTGTCACAATCTATTGCCCCTTCTGATATAATTATGATATTCAGCCTTTTCATTCGGGCACGATTCTGATAAGAAAAATAAAGAATACATGGCACAACATCAAAATTCAGGCATCAGAGCACTTTCTGCCATTATAGCTTCCTTCCTAGGAGTCTTCTCGAAGAATGGAAATCCCTGCAATTTCTCCATTTAACTGCCTTTCCCTTTTAGTAGAAAAAAGGAAGACATCTCATGGTGTGAAAGCGGTCACTGCATTCAGCAAAGCGGAAGAATACCCCAGGAGTGAAACTACCGGCAGCTTACATGCTCCTTCTCTGCCTGTTTTTTTTACCCCCTTCAGGTACTCACATCCTTAACAACATTGGAAGAAATTGCTTTTCCTTCTCCGTCAGTGGCTCCTTCTGCAACAATGATAATGCTCAACCTGGTGCCCTGGGACCGGCTCTAAAGAACGCACAAAGAAATACTGGAAAAATGAACACTGTTACTTTAAAGGACAGCCACCATAAATTTATCTTCAAAGGCTGTTCCATCAAAACGTTTAATTCGGCTCCAAATGATTTAAAATTGCATGTGCAACATTATTCCATTGTTCTGATCGTTGAACATGCTCCCAGATTTATTTAGAATGAGATAGCAACGGTAGGAATTTCACAAAACTGTATAGATTTCACCGTAAGCACCAATCACTATCATTTCTCAATCAGCAACCAAAAAGAACTTTCTTTTCCAGAAATATTTAAAATTAAGGTATTATAGTGAAGACATCAGTTTTGAAGAAATCTTGATCAAGTTACAGTGCAAGCTCCTCTACTTCCATTCTACAAGCAGTTGGAAAGGGTTAAAAAAAACTATATTAAAATCAGATTTGGCTGAGGAACCTGGGAAGAAATAGATTGACTAATTTTGGGAACTTTGTAAAATTCATAAGCAGTACACAATATGAGAATTTCCCATCTTGACTGGCCAATTAGGAAGTGTAAGAAAAATAATTAGGTTATCCCCACGATCTAGGATTGCGTGCGGTTCACGCTCACGTTGGGGGTACTATTCGGGGAACAATTCAGGACATGTTAATGGGCCAGTACACTGATGGTGCGATATCCGAACAATTTCCAGCTCAGGGCGATTTCATCATTGGGGCCAGAGTTAATGCCAATGGGTCTGACAGCTGGTGGTGTTTTTAAGTGCTCCACTTATCACACACTCACTACAGCCACCAAGCTCAGAGACCTGCCCCCCCCCACCACCGCCAACCCCCCCCCTCCCCCCACCTCAGCCAATGAGGTTGAGTGATTGAGGTGGACCCACAGCTCCATGCCAGTGAGGAGTGGAGGGACACCCTCTTCCCCAGCATAGGCCGCAGACTCAAGACTGCCCTCCTGAACACTGCCTGGGAGGCGGTGACAGCGGGGTTTAAAAGACAGACTGAAGCAAGCCCAGCGGTTTTCAAGAGTTTTTCAGAGTTTTTTTAGCCTCCCACTCCCCCTTCTCGGCCATAGCAGCCAGTCCACTTTTGTCAATGCTAGTAGTAATTCACATCAGCGAGACCGCCGCCTGAGAGGAGAGGAGCATTGCGCAAGGGCGGAATATACTGTGTCCAACCCACTAATCATATTTAAATGTATGAAAATGCCGGTTTTGCATGCCGTGGCTGTCAGGGGGCATGAACCTCATTAGTGCCACCAGTGAGACACCGAAGTATGGCTCCTGAGTTCACGTCGGGTGTGGACCCCGATTTTGGCCCAACGCCAGATTCTCTGCCCGATTGCAGTTCGCGCTTGCGGCGTTGAGAGGCAGAGAATTTCACCCAATAGCAAAATAAACAATTAAACTACTGGGTAAACAATTAAAACTACTGGGTGTCACCTCAGGAAGTTCCTCAAATATCTTTTGCCAGCAACTCAACACTCTCATTCTAAAGAATACCAGGAAGCAGAAGAAAGTCTAAAATAAATGTGTTGTGATAAAGGAAGCTAAAAAGGATAAAAAGTCTTTTCAGATTTTTGAATGCGTAGAAGGTACAATGCAAAGTTTCTAGTCCAGTTTCAGCAAGCTACTGACGAGGGAGAATGGGTAGAATGAATGGCAAGGGAACACAGCTTATTGCAGTGACTGAAAGTGATAGCATGGTCTTTCTAATGTATAGCTGGAGGATAACAGAAGTTGTAGAGAGGTATTGTTGGAAATCGTCCACACGAACTTGGGAGCCAACAACATACCTACAAAGGGATGCCTGCAAAACTAATACTAACTTCGGGATTGATTGAAAAAAATCATGTGGAACAATCCCAGATACAGCAGCAGGGGTACATCATGATCACTTTGCACTGGTGAATTTTGATGGCCCAAATTAGCTTCATTTGTTAGTATGATTTTGTGACATCACCAGGAGGTAGTACATTAACGGGGGAAAGAGTAGAGGACCAAAGAGAGATTGTCAACAATTGAAAGACACAAATGTGCCATAACGATCAGAATTCTTATAAATGAAGATGGATACACCAAATACTATTAAAAAAACATAACTGTCTCAGATCAATCAATAAAGGTTAAAATACATTCTGAGAAGGTATTAATTCCAGAGATTGAGATGGCCTCCCAGATCATGAAAGTAACTCAACAGAATACAAAAAAACATCTAGGGTTGGATTCACAGAGTCAGGAAGACCCCGTTGACCTATAAAAAATGGGCACAAACTCAGTGCAGCACAGTGGAGCAGTGGTTAGCACTGCTGCCTCACGGCACCACAGACCCGGGTTCGATCCTGGCCTTGGGTCACTGTCTGTGTGGAGTTTACACATGCTCCCCGTGTCTGCGAGGGTCTGACCCCAACAACTCAAAAAGATGTGTAGGGTAGGTGGATTGGCCACGCCCCTTATGGTTGCCCCTTAATTGGAAAAAAAGAGAATTGGGTACTCTAAATTTATTTTTTTAAATTGATACAAACTGGATGCACAAGTCCCACCCCCACTTCCAACAAATCCCAAAAGCAGAAGTTCAATTATATAATGAAAAGTGAACCAAAATGGTAATATTCTGATCCTATGGTTTCTGTTACCCGTGACACTCATTGGTTCATTGGCATGCGTTTAAGATACTACCAAAATAGTGGCGACAGAGTGGTTAGACACTGCTCACAGTGCCAGGGAGCCAGGTTTGATTCCGCTTTGGGTGACTGCCTGGCACATTCTCCCCGTGTCTGCGTGGGTTTCCTCGGGTTCCCTCCCACAGTCCAAAGATGTGCAAGTTGGGTGCATAGGGGCTGGTTTAGCTCACTGGGCTAAATCGCTGGCTTTTAAAGCAGGCCAGCAGCATGGTTCGATTCCCGTACCAGCCTCCCCGGACAGGCGCCGGAATGTGGCGCCTAGGGGCTTTTCACAGTAACTTCATTGAAGCCTACTTGTGACAATACGCAATTTTCATTTCATTTCATTGGCCATGCTAAATTGCTCCTTAGTGTCCAAAAATGTGCAAGTTAGGTGGAGTTACTGGGTTGCGGGGATAGAGTGGGGGCGTGGGATGAGGTAGCATTCTCTTTCAGAGGGTCGTTGCAGACTCAATGGGCTGAATGACCTCCATCTGGACTGTAGGAATTCTATGGATCTTATGGCTATCCAATATACAGTTTGCCACGTCCACCAATTTCAAATTCAATGTTTTTACAAAGTTTAGAATTTCTAAAATGTTTTATTGAACTTTTTCAGCAATGTCATGCCTTGATGCAAAATGTTTTACCTCCGTGAGTTTCTGACACATCTGATCCTCCCAGCCTTCTCCTGGAGGGCTTTCAGGGATGAATACCCAGTCTGCACCAGAGGCCAAGGCACTTACTAGAGCTAGGTACCTAAAAGCAAGACATACTTCACTAAATTTCAGTTTTAAAAAAAGATTTCCAATAACGGCAATCAAACTGATCTCAAAATCTACCAGTCATGTCACAAAAGTTTGTTTGCTCACCCACAGTGTCTGCCCATCACCTCCAGTACAAAGGTCCTCTGATGGCTGCAAAACATTGGTGAAAGAGTTTGTGTTAATTACTTTATAATTGCTGTCTCACATCTACAGTAACAAAAGCTTAAAGATTAAGAAGTACGTTGCAGGGACTTCCGGTTGCGGCTATGACCAGCTAAGTCGCACGTTTGGCTGCTCCTGCTACAAAGGTGTTTTCGGGCCGATTGGAGGGCCCCAACGGCGCTGTAAGGACAAATCCCGGTGGGGGAAGGCTCCCTGAAGAGAACCAGACCAACTTTATGGTCGGTACCCGGAGTGGGGTGGTAAAGAAAGCAACAGCAGCTCCCAAAAAAAAGCGGGGGAAGAAGACCAAAATGGCGGCCGGTGGCGCACCCGAGGAATGGAGGAAATGGGCGGAGGAGCAGCAGGCTGCTCTCCTGCGCTTCTTTACGGAGCTGAAAATGGAGCTCTTGGAGTCAATGAATGCGACGACCACCAGGCTGATGGGAGCCCAGGCGACCCAAGAGGCATCGATTCGGGAGCTGCAGCAGGAGATGACTGCGAGGGAGGAGGAGGCCACGGTCCTCGTGGGAAAGGTAGAGGTGCACGAGGCACTCCACCTGAAATGGCAGAGCCGTTTTGAGGAGCTGGATACCCGAATGAGGCGGAAGAACCTGAGGATCTTGGGCCTGGCAGAAGGCCTGGAGGGGTCAGACCTCCCGGGATACGTAGCAGAAATGCTGAGCTCCCTGATGGGGGCAGGGGCCTTCCCTTCGCCCCTGGAGCTGGAAGAGGCCTACAGGGTCATGGCTAGGAGGCCAAGAGCAAATGAGCCCCCGAGGGCGGTGCTGGTGCGGTTCCAGCGACTCAGCGACCGTGAGAGAGTGCTGGAGTGGGCCAAGAGGGAAAGGAGCAGCAAGTGGGAGAATTCGACGGTGAGGGTCTACCAGGACTGGAGTGCGGAGGTGGCAAAGCGGCGGGCCCGGTACAACCGGACGAAGGCGGTGCTACATGCAAAACGGATCAGGTTCGGAATGCTGCAGCCAGCGCGCTTGTGGGTCACCTACAGGAACCAACACCACTATTTTGAGTCCCCAGAGGAGGCGTGGGCCTTTGTACAGGAAGAGAAACTGGACTCGAATTAGACCCAGGGGATACTGGGCGGCCGTAGCCGCTCGGGTACTTTCAGCTGAATTCTTTGTTTGGATTTTGAACTCTTGCTGTGGGTTTTTCTTCTGATGTTTTTTCCCCCCTTTGCCAACTTCCCTTAGTTATTGTTATTGTGGTAATTCATGGTTATTTATGATTATTTATGCTGTTTGGTAGAGGGCGACTGTTAAGTACATTGTTATTTGTTATCTATCTGTTATTTATAATGTTAAGTTGGGGAGGCGGGACGGGGGGGGAGAGCAGATCGGGGATATGGGCTCCTAGGGGGGGTTCTTTACAGGCATGGACGGGGACGGGGGTGGAACTGAAGATGGCGGGGTGGGGTGTGGCAGGGCGAAAGCGCGGGCTTTCCTCTGTTTTCCCGCGCGCGGGGCAGAGGAGGGGGGAGGGGAGGAGTGCGGGGCGTGGCTAGCAATGGCGACCTTTCCCGCGCTGGAGCGGGGCCAGGGAGGAGTGGCAAGGGGGGGGAGGCCCCCCCCCGAGCCGGGGGGAGTCGGAGTGTGGCAGGAGCAGCCGGGTCAGCGTGAACCAGCTGACTTACGGGAGTACGATGGAGGGTACATCGCGGCTAGGAGGGGTCCTAGCCTGGGGGGGGGGGGGGGGGGGGGGGGGGGGGGGGGGGGGGGTTAGGGAGGGACACCGGGTTGCTGCTGAAAAGACCAGAAACGGGAAGTGGAGGACTGGAGAGGTGGGGGGAGGGGGACATCGCCATGGGGAGCGGGTCAGAAGGGGAGGGTCGACCCGGGGCGAGCAGGGAACAGGACATGGCTAATCGGCAGGGGAAGGGGGCGGGTCGTCCCGCGACCCGGCTGATCACTTGGAACGTGAGGGGGTTGAATGGGCCGGTCAAGAGATCAAGGGTATTCTCACACCTGAAGGGACTGAAGGCTGATGTAGCAATGTTACAGGAGACCCATTTGAAGGTAGTGGACCAGGTTCGCCTAAGAAGGGGGTGGGTGGGACAGGTGTTCCACTCTGGATTGGATGCAAAGAACCGGGGGGTGGCGATTCTGGTGGGAAAGAGGGTGTCGTTCGTGGCGGAGGAGGTGGTGGCGGATAAGGAGGGTAGGTATGTGATGGTGAAGGGTAAGCTGCAGGGGGAGAAAGTGGTGATGGTCAACTTATATGCCCCGAACTGGGATGACGCGGGTTTTATGAGGCGCCTATTGGGCCTCATTCCGGGACTGGAGGCAGGGGGCTTGATCATGGGGGGGGACTTTAACACAGTGCTGGACCCCGGGCTAGACAGATCGAGCTCAAGGACCAATAGGAGGCCGGCAGCGGCAGAAGTGCTGAGGGGGTACATGGAGCAGATGGGAGGAGTAGACCCATGGAGGTTTGGTAGGCCGAGGGCGAGGGAGTATTCCTTTTTCTCCCACGTCCATAGAGTGTACTCCAGAATCGATTTCTTCATGTTGAGCAGGGGGCTGATCCCGAGGGTACGGGAAGCTGAGTACTCGGCCATTGCGATCTCTGATCATGCACCACATTGGGTGGATGTGGAAATGGGGGAGGCGCGGGACCAGCGCCCGCTGTGGCGGCTGGATGTGGGGCTGTTAGCGGACGACGAGGTGTGTAAAAGGGTCCGGAAGAGCATTGAGAGCTATCTGGACTTGAATGACACGGGTGAGGTGCAGGTGGGGATGGTCTGGGAGGCCCTGAAGGCAGTGATCAGGGGAGAGCTGATCTCCATAAGGGCGCACAGAGAAAGAAAGGAGAGGCAGGAGAGGGAGAGGCTGGTGGGGGAGCTATTGGAAGTGGATAGGAGATATGCGGAGGCACCAGAGGAGGGGCTGCTGGGAGAACGGCGCAGCCTGCAGGTCAAGTTCGACCTGCTGACCACCAGGAAGGCAGAGACGCAGTGGAGAAGGGCACAGGGTGCGGTCTATGAGTATGGGGAAAAGGCGAGCAGGATGCTGGCACACCAGCTTCGCAAACGAGATGCGGCTAGGGAGATTGGGGGAGTGAAGGAGAGGGGCGGGAAGGTAGTGCAGAAGGGGCAAGAAGTGAATGGGGTCTTCAGGGATTTTTACAAGGAGTTGTATCGGTCTGAGCCGCCGACGAGGAGAGGGGGAATGGAGGACTTCCTAAACAAATTGAGGTTCCCAAGGGTCCAGGAGGGGCTGGTAGAAGGGCTGGGGGTGCCAATAGGGCTAGAGGAGCTAGTCAAGGAAATAGGTCAGATGCAAGCGGGGAAGGCGCCGGGGCCAGATGGGTTCCCGGTGGAATTCTACAAGAAAAATGTGGACTTGGTGGGACCGGTACTGGTACGAGCCTTTAATGAGGCGCGAGAGGGGGGGGTTCTGCCCCCGACAATGTCGCAGGCTCTGATCTCCCTGATATTGAAGCGGGATAAAGACCCCGTGCAGTGCGGGTCCTACAGGCCTATCTCGCTTCTGAACGTGGATGCCAAGTTGCTGGCAAAGATCCTGGCAGCTAGAATAGAGGATTGTGTGCCAGGGGTAATCCACGAGGACCAGACAGGGTTCGTGAAGGGGCGGCAGCTCAACACGAACGTGCGGAGATTGCTGAATGTAATTATGATGCCGGCAGTGGAGGGGGAGGCTGAGATAGTGGTAGCGCTGGACGCGGAGAAGGCATTCGATAGGGTGGAGTGGGAGTACCTGTGGGAGACGTTGGAACGGTTTGGGTTTGGGGAAGGGTTTATTAAGTGGGTGAAGTTGCTCTACTCGGCCCCGACGGCGAGTGTAGTGACAAACGGGAGGAGGTCGGAGTATTTCGGGCTCCACCGAGGGACCAGGCAGGGATGTCCCCTATCCCCCCTACTTTTCGCACTGGCGATTGAACCGTTGGCGATGGCACTGAGGGGTTCAGGGGGGTGGAGAGGACTGACTAGGGGAGGGGAGGAACATCGAGTATCGCTGTATGCGGATGATCTACTGCTGTACGTGGCAGACCCAGAAGGGGGAATGCCGGAGATAATGGCACTATTAGCAGAGTTTGGGGACTTTTCGGGGTACAAACTAAATTTGGGCAAAAGCGAGGTTTTTGTGATACACCCGGGGGATCAGGGAGAGGGTATTGGGAGACTCCCCTTCAAGCGAACAGGAAAGAGCTTTAGGTACTTAGGGGTGCAGGTGGCAAGGAACTGGGGGACCCTCTACAAGTTGAACTTTTCCAGGCTGGTGGAACAGATGGAGGAGGAATTTAAGAGGTGGGACATGGTACCGTTGTCGCTGGCGGGGAGGGTGCAGTCAATCAAAATGACGGTCCTCCCAAGGTTCTTGTTTTTATTTCAGTGCTTGCCCATCTTCCTCCCTAGGGCCTTCTTCAAAAAGGTGACGAGTAGCATCATGAGCTACGTGTGGGCGCATGGCACCCCAAGGGTGAGAAGGGTCTTTTTGGAGCGGAGTAGGGACGGTGGAGGGCTGGCACTACCCAATCTCTCGGGGTTATACTGGGCGGCAAATGTGTCAATGGTGCGCAAGTGGATGATGGAAGGGGAGGGGGCAGCTTGGAAACGAATGGAGAGGGCGTCCTGTGGCAACACAAGCCTGGGGGCCCTAGTAACGGCACCATGGCCGCTCCCCCCCACGAGGTACACCACGAGCCCGGTAGTGGCGGCCACCCTCAAGATATGGGGGCAGTGGAGGCGACACAGGGGGGAAATGGGAGGTCTGTTGGCGGCGCCAATAAGAGGGAACCATAGATTTATCCCGGGGAACATTGACGGGGGATTTCAGAGCTGGTACAGGGTGGGCATACGGCAGCTGAAGGACCTGTTTATAGAGGGGAGGTTTGCCAGCCTGGGAGGGCTGGAGGAGAAGTTTGAGCTCCCCCCGGGAAACATGTTCAGATATTTACAAGTGAAGGCATTTGCTAGGCGGCAGGTGGAGGGGTTTCCCCTGCTCCCCAGTAAGGGGGCGAGTGATAGGGTGCTCTCGGGGGTCTGGGTCGGAGGGGGGAAGATATCAGACATCTACAAGATAATGCAGGAGGCGGAAGAAGCATCAGGGGAGGAGCTGAAAGCCAAGTGGGAAGGGGAGCTGGGAGAGCAGATAGAAGACGGGACGTGGGCGGATGCACTGGAGAAGGTCAATTCTTCCTCCTCGTGTGCGAGGCTGAGCCTCATTCAATTTAAGGTGCTGCATAGAGATCACATGACGGGGACAAGAATGAGCCGGTTCTTTGGGGGTGAGGACAGGTGTGTCAGATGTCTGGGAAGCCCAGCGAACCATGTGCATATGTTCTGGGCATGTCCGGTGCTGGAAGGGTTCTGGAAGGGTGTGGCAAGGACGGTGTCGAAGGTGGTGGGGTCCAGGGTCAAACCAGGATGGGGGCTTGCGATCTTTGGGGTCGGGGAAGAACCGGGGGTACAGGAGGCTAGGGAGGCCGGAATACTGGCCTTTGCGTCCCTAGTGGCTCGACGAAGGATATTAATTCAATGGAAGGACGCGAGGCCTCCAAGCGTTGAAACTTGGATTAACGATATGGCTAGCTATATTCAGCTAGAAAGGATCAAATTTGCCCTGAGAGGGTCGGTACAGGGATTCTCCAGGCGGTGGCAACCTTTCCTTGACTTTTTAGATCAGAGATAGGCGTACGGGGTCGTGGCAGCAGCAACCCGGGGGGGGAGGGGAGGGGAAGGGGGGGGCAGCAATGGTCGTGGGGGGACATGCACGACTGTAACGCGGGCAAGTCTGCTCGCTGCTCATGTCTGAAACTGTAGGCTGCCTTGTTTGTTAAGTTGTTGCTTGGGGGGGGGGAGGACTGGTGCGCGCGAGAGGGCGGGCGAGGGAGGGATATTTGCCTAGAGGGATTGTGTTGTAAATAATTTAAAAATTAGTAGGGGTAAATGTCTGTACGGAAAAACTCTTTCAATAAAAATTATTTAAAAAAAAAAAGAAGTACGTTGCAGGATTTTAAAGTAAACCTAGAAAACATTTTTTACTTTTAAAAATATTGCAAGACCATTGTCATAAATGGGTGCGATTGAATGGCCTTATCCTGCCCGACCTGGCGACGTGCGAGCTGTTAAATCTCGTGGCCTCTCACGAGATTTGTGATGCTTGGAATACTCTCTCCCGAGATGTAAAATCTGGATCTCACCCTCGCTGGGCGAGATCCAGATTTACATTAAGTTCACCAGATTCCAAACTCCCAACTCACCTATATGGGGGTCCTCGGGGCCCCTCTGCACTCCACCACACATGCACAGGGCACCCCATGGCCAAACTCACGCCATGGGAAAAATGTCATCCTGGCATCTTGGCACCGCCAGCCTGGCAGTGCCCTGCCAGTGGGCAGTTCCACCTGGGTACTTTGGCAGTGCCAGACTTGCACCCAGGTGGCACGGTCAGGGTGCCCGGATGGCACCGGCAGTGCCAGGCTGCCACCCTGCCCAAAGGGCAAGACCCTAGGGGCCTCCAATTCCCTGGGAGACCCCCACAAGTGCCGTACCATAAGATCCCCATTTGTTGGAACCAGCACCGAATGGTACTCGCCCGAGGTGTCCGAGGCGAAGGGGTTAGATAGATCCCAAAGCCTCGAGTATATCAGGGGCTTGCATATTGGAGGGAGACTAGCAGTCTCGCTCTAATATGCAGATATGCAAAATAGTGATCCCACCCACAATAGGCGGATTCAGATCACAATGGATCTCAAGAGTGCATTAAGATCTTGCAAGGCATGGTGCGCTGGGTAGATCTCGGAAGGGGGATTTCCCAGCATCTACCGATCGGCGCTGAAGGACCGGCGCGAGTTCGCGCACGAATGGACCGGCCGGCGTATTTCCGCGCGTGCGCAGAACGACCGGCGTATTTCTGCACATTCGCGGGGGCTCTTCTCCGTGCCGGCCCCCAGCAATATTGTGCAGCCCTACAGGGGCCTGGTGCGAAGGAAAGAAGGCCCACAGAACCAGCCAGCCGCAGGATCAGTAGGCCCCGATCGCGGGCCAGGCCACGGTAGCCCCCCCTTCCTCCCAGTGGTCGGATCCCCCTGCCACTCCCCAGGACCGCCCACCTCACACTTACCTGCCAGGTCCTGCCATGTGCGAGGTGAGTAATTCACGGTGGCGAGACTGGGCAAAACATTACGGCCATCGGGGCCCGGAGAATCGCTGGGGAGGCTGCAGTCAACGGGCACCAACCGGAGTGGCAGAAAACCCAACGGCCCCTGAAAAACGCGCCGGAGCATAGAGCAGCCGGTATCGGGGCGGGATTCGCACCTCCCTCCGGGGATTCTCCGACCCTGCGCTGGGTCGGAGAATCCCGGCCATTAAATCGGTGTCTGAAATGCTACTTTAATGAAGGCAAAAGAGTCAGAAAGTAACATTAAGATGTTTATTTAATACACGGACGATATACAAAAGGGGTTTGACTTTACTGGATCCTCTCTCTTTGTCAGGAAGTTCATACCTGGTTGATTTTATGTACAAATGGAATCAGCCATGTAGTTAGCGAGGGAGCTCATACTCTTTGAGCCATACTCGAATTCACCTACAATGTAGCTATAACCTTCTGGGGGAATGCACTTCACTTGAGGAAGGAGCAGTGCTCCGAAAGCTAGTGTTTGAAACAAACCTGTTGGACTTTAACCTGGTGTTGTAAGACTTCTTACTGTGCTCACCCCAGTCCAACGCCGGCATCTCCACATCATCTTCAAAATCAAGACCCGGCAGCAGTGGCTTTTTTACGTAGTGAGAAAAACTTTCCTGCTTTTGCCGCTCGGAATTAGCTCGGTAGCTCCCACCTTGGCTGGTGAAGCTGCCTGTCAGTGAGTTTTGGAGTGCTACATGCTGTCCCTCCAGCGTCATGAGCCCGCCCGCTATCCCTAATTGGATGGCAATCCCACTCATTGGCCTTCAATTGATTGCAGCTTTCAAAATCCAGTGGCCATGCCTAAAGCGTGCCAGGGACCCGGAACGTGCCAGCATTTCCAGTTCTTGACCTCCGATTTAAAATCCAGCCGAACATTTCAAGTCTGTGACCTTTCATTGGTATTTGAACACTAGATTATAATCTTTCTCTCTGTACTGGAGTGAGTTGCACTGGGAAACTGCAGCAGGAACTTCAACAATGTGCAGTTCCACCCAGCAGGACTGAACAGGAAGGGAAGGATATTACCACAATGAAACTGGTATTGCAAAGTGTGGAATCATTGTAAAATCCACGGCAAGTGTGCAAGACCTTATGCTACAAGTGGAATAATGTAACAACTTTTGTTGCAATAAGAAAAGGAATGGACAAGGAATAGATTCACACGAGCATCAGTACAGCTGAGGAGTCTCAATTATAAAAGGAGTATCTCGAGAAACTGGGAATATTTCCACTGGGATTGGGAAGATTAAAAGGCAACTTGATAAAAACTTTCAGGATTATGAAATATCCTGCTCAGGTCATGAAATATCCTGCTCAGGTCACTAATATTGTGACAACAAGCACTACTTGTTATGGAACAATTTGGGTATGTTTTTCAAGCAATGTACAATGGGTTTAATGAATAGTAGAACCTGTGATCACTAGTATTATTGCTGATCACTTAAAAACACCTGTGCCCACAGCAAGGAGTCTCTAGCTTTATTCAAATTTTTATTACACTTATTAACACCCATGAGTAAATGGACAATTCAGTACAGTACTTGCACCACCTAGCAGGTGTAATTGTTGATCACTTTGGCAAAGGGAAAGAAGAATATTCTAACTTTCTTCAAATGCTTCTAAGCAATGACTCTCAAATGGCTACTGCATAAAGGAATATGGTCCCCTTAGACTGTGAGCAAAAGAAATGTGCTCAACAGGTCTGCAAGATGCCATAAAACAAAGGGCTGCTAAGACTCCTGACAAGCACCCCAGATAATGGCAAGATTATCTATAAAGAAATATATATGAGCTTCGAGCCAATTCAAAGTTGCCTTGAAACCAGATTAAATTAATTTAACTTCTGAAATGGAATGAATAATTAATAATTTTATTTCTCAAGCTATTGTAATATATGATTTGCACATCATTTTTTAAAAGACATATAGAGTCAGCCATAGCTCGGCAATGGCACGCTGAGGAGTCAGATGGTTGTGAGATCAAATCCCACTCTGGGGACTTCAGTTCGGAATTTGGACCGAAATTCCTACTGAAGGAAGCTGCCCTTTGGCCAAGACAGTAAACCTAGCCTGCCCTCTCAGTGGATATAAAATATGTCACGGCATTGTTCAAAGAAAAGAGTGAGATCTGGCTTTGAGGATAAAGCAAGGGATGCTTGGGGGCAAAAAGCAGCAGAGGCAACTGAACAAATGATCTCCGTCATAGGGCGAAATTCTCAGTTTGGTAGACTAAGTGTAGACATCAAAGTTAGGGAGATATTATAAAATTGGATCCCAGAAGATGTAGCAGGCAATTTAGGGGTTAAACAGACTGAGGATAAAACTGTTAGCATGCCCTGATGCCTCACGGCGCCGAGGTCCCAGGTTCGGTCCCGGCTCTAGGTCACTGTCAGTGTGGAGTTTGCACATTTTCCCCATGTTTGCGTGGGTTTCACCCCCACAACCCAAAGATTTGCAAGGTAGGTGGATTGAACAAGCTAAATTACCCCTTAATTGGAAAAAAATTAATTCTACACTAAAACTAAAAAAAAAATTGTTAGCATGAAGTCAGAGGGATACACCAACACTTGGCATGAGTTACATTTTCCCATTCAGACTGAAACCTGTTAGTGGGAATACACAGGACGGCCCTGTTCAGCAAGGGTGGTTTACGAGAGATCTATTATCCTTCGGGACACTTCTGTCTGGCCAGCTAGGAGCCCATTACAGAGTCTGATGGCCCCTTTGTCTGTCAATGGGAGGTTAGTTGCATATCAATAGCATCGCGCTGTTTTTTTTTGCATAAATAGGAGTAGGCAATTAAACAGTCAAGATAACAATGATGGGTTCAAGTCTGGAAACCCCAGGGGAGAACCTTTGTGTGAGGGAGAGCGAAAAGGTAGAGAGAGAAGGCTTTGGAAAGTGACAGAGAGGTTATGAAAGCTTCCACCGACGCAGGTTTTGGAAAAGGGTCTGAAAGAATTTCCCTATTCTCTATTGCTTTGTAAATACTAGAATCGTCATTGCCTGCCCATGTATGTTGAATGAGAGCTGCACGTTCATTTAAAGTGCTGTTTAATGAGAACTAGTGTGTTAAGGTTAAGAAACTACATGTAATCTGCTATTGTTAGGGTGAGGTTTAAAAGTTTAAATATTGCTTTTCTTTTGTTTTAATACAGTTTGTTTATAAAAATAACCAAGCCCTACTTCTTATATTATCACTCCTAGAAATAATCAATCTTTCCGCACCACCTTAAAATCTTTATAAATTTGTGACTCTGGTCCAGCCATAGCCACTGCTGAGAGCTGACCTGGCATCCATAACCTATAAACTGAATTGCATGGGGTTCACTTTCCCATTGGGGGCACTAGTTTGGGAGCAATTCGGAACCTGCTAATGAGCTAGCACTCTGCCTAATGAATCCAGAACAATTAGCACACTGGGCTAAATCACTGGCTTTTATAGCATACCAAGGCAGGCCAGCAGCACGGTTCAATTCCCGTACCAGCCTCCCCGAACAAGCGCCAGAATGTGGCAACTTAGGGGCTTTTCACAGTAACTTCATTGAAGCCTACTCATGACAATAAGCAATTTTCATTTCATTTCATTTTTCATTCCCGCCGCAATCGACTTCGCTGGGGCCAGAATTGGCATTGGAAAGTTTGACGAGTTGAAGCTGCACTCCATTCCCCACACACTCTCATTCCAGCCATGAAGATGGCAATGCAAAGGGCAGCCCTGAAATCCATGGAGGGTGAGCTGGACAGAATTCTAGATGCGGTGGAGGAGAGGGAGACTGCCTCTTCCCCAGGGTGGGCAGGAGGCTACCGCCCATGGATGTCAAACAGGCCTGGGCAGACGTGGCAGAGGCAACGAGAGGCCTCACCAGGCGGACTAGCGTGCAGTGTTGTGAATCCCCGTTACATACCATCCTGCACCAAACCCCAACACCTGTATTATCCTCTTTGGCCAGGTGCCTTGCTACAGGGCACCAGCTACAGACCATCCCCTGCAACTCGCCTCCATGTGTCCTTAATGTGTCCCCCAGGAAAAGACAGCTGACAATTGCCAGGAATGGGAGAAGACTGGAGGGGGTGAGTCGAATTGCAGGGTCCTCACCACCACCGAGCAGAGAGCAATGGAGCTAGCCGGAGAGGTGGAAGAGAGGGCTATGTCCCCGACGGAGCTCGGAATGGGACAACCAAGTGAGCCCCTAATGCAAATTAATGTCCCTATAGCAAGTCCCCAGACCACTCCTTCCTGAGATCTCACCATGTGTCTTAACATTTGTCTTTCAGGATCACCTACACACGAAGCCAGCCCATCTGGGTACCTCGGTGGGGCATTTTAGTGAAGAGGCTCATGGGTTACCTTCTGGTATGCACCACATCAGGTAAAGGTTGGGATTCCCGAGTGGGCAGTCGGAAGGCTGCCCGGTCCCAGGAACCAGCTGTAGTCCAGACAGGTGTTGCACTTCTGGGAAGAGTGAACCCAGTCCATAGATCTGCGGGTTAGGTGGAACAGCCATGTTAAATTGCCCCTTGCGTCCAGGGATAGGACAGGGTGGGGGGGGGGGGGGTCGTATACCTCTCTTTCGAATAGTCAGTGCAGGCCCGATGGGCCGGATTGCCTCTTTTTGCACTGTGGGGATTCTATAATCACTGGTGGAGATGCAGACAGAGCTCAGGTTTACAGGAGGGGAGTCAGCAAACTTCCAGCGCCTGCAGGTGCAGCTGGAGTCCAACCGCCTTCATGAGCAGGAGACAGTGCCGACAATATGTGGTACCCAGTCCAACAATGAACAGGTAGCGCCTGCAGTGGAAGCCTTAGCTGGAAAAGTCACAGCTATGGGCCAAGACATTTAAGGCTTGGGGCATACTGTGCAGTCGATGGCTGAGGCAGTCATGTACCGAGCCCATATGGACATTGTTGCAGTGCTCCAGAGCTTGACCCAGGTCACAAAGGATCATAGCTGTGGGCATCGAGGGCATTGGCCAAGCACTGACTGACCTAGGTCAGGCACAGAGGGTCATAGTTCAGTGCCAGAAGGACCCAGCACAGTGCTAGAGAGACATGACCGAGGGAGTGAGGGACATGTCTCACTCACTGTCACACATGTCCAAGTCTCAGTGCTACATGGCTGAGGGCATCGAGACCATGGCTCAGATGAGTGTGCCCCCTGGACTGACAGAGCAATGACGGTGGAGCCTCCAGACCTGACCTCGTTCTCACCTCGGTCTCATGGAGTATCTCAGGAGCCCGAGGAAGGAGGAAGTGATGGGGCCCATGTCAGTGGAGGTGCTGGAACACCTCAGCGTTTCTGAATCCCCCCCACCTGACACTGGCGCATCTGATGGGCAGAACAGGGTGGCACGTTGTCACTTTTGACACCCGCAAGCCAGCCGCGCCCAACCATGTTCAAGTCAGGGCACATTACTGTAAATATTCACGGGTGAACACCTTTGAACCAAAACTGTGACCCGCCTTAATCCTCTGTCTGAAGGGTGAGGGTTGGGCTGGGCTGGGTGTAGAAGGTGTGCCAGGTGGGGGTGTTGGAGGGTGGCATGAGGCAGGGCCCCCAGGACAATTGGATGTTCCATCTGGGGTCACTCTCAGAGTCGGCAGGGATCAGAGCCAGAAGTGTTAGGCCACCTTGTAAGACAGCTTGCCAGCGAGTGACCCATCACCATCTCCATAATCGCCCGCTCCCAACTCCCAACATGCTCTACCCGTCCCTACCCCCCAAAGGATATATGGACTCGTGAGATGGAATGGCCATCTGACATGCAGGGATCACTTGGGCGGACAGTGGAATGTGATCCTAAAGGCAGAAGTCAGACTTTGTCAAACAATGAGGAGCACCAGAGCTCATCTCACAGCGAGTCATCATAATTCTCTGTCCCATGGACATCTGGCACCGTCTCCCTAGATAACCAGAGCCTCTGCAGCAGGCCCTATCCAGTGGGACGGGGGGTCCCGGCGTAGGGGAGTGGCGCCAACCACTCCGGCGTCGGGCCTCCCCAAAGGTGTGGAATTCTCCGCACCTTTGGGGGCTAGGCCCGCTCCGGAACGGTTGGCACCATGGTGACTGGCGCCAAAACCGGCACCAGTGCGCTGGGGGATTCTATTCCGCTTCCGCCATGGCTGAGGCCGTGGCGGCGGCGGAGGAGAAAACGTGCCCCCACGGCACTGGCCGGCCCGCGGATCGGGTGGCCCCGATCGCGGGCCGGGCCACCGTGGGGGCACTCCCCGGGGTCCGATCGCCCCGCGCGCCCCCCAGGGGCCCACTCGCACCGCTGATCCCACCGCCACCAGAGGTGGTTCAAACCTCGGCGGCCGGACTTCGCCCCCCCCCCCCCCAACCCCAGTATGTTGCCTTCCACGCTGCACCACTGTCCCCAGCAGCGAGTAGCACTGGGGAACCTCTATCCTCACCAGCTGTATCAGTAGCTGCCAATGGTCTCTGTGGCCCAGTCCCATCTCCCCAGCGTGGCTACTGTGGGCGTCCTCATTGGGTGGGCTGTGTGTTATCCTGACAGCAGGGTGGCACCTGGTTGTGTGGTGGAGAGGGTCACAGTGTGCCACCACCACTTCCATGTTTAGAGGCTTGTTTTTTTAGAAATTGACCCTGAAATTGCATATGGTTCTCTGTCTCCATTTGTAGCTCTTTTTTTGAATTCAGAGTACCCAATTCATTTTTTCCCATTAAGGGGCAATTTAGTGTGGCCAATCCACCTAGCCTGCACATCTTTGGGTTGTGGGGGCGAAACCCACGCAAACATGGGGGGAATGTACACACAGACAGTGACCCAGAGCTGGGATCGAACCTGGGACCTTGGCTCCGTCATTTGTAGCTCTATTGGAAGAGCAGCAGAACTGCATGAGAAAAGAAAAAGCAGCCATTTGGCATGACTTGGTTATGCTGGGCACCCGCATCTTTCTTTTTTAGGTTGCACACTGGGGTTATAGACGATCCCCACGTGGAAGTTGAGGACCTATAATTACTTTCCGTTCTAAAATAATAAACATTTTAGCCATTGAGACGGTTTCTAATACTGGAGAGGGCTAAAGTGGGGACCATTAATACAAGGTAGTCACCAAAAAAAAAATCAAATAGGGAATTCAGATGAAAACTCTTTACCCAGGGTGGTGGGAATCTGGAACTTGCCACCACAGGAAGTAGTTGAAATAAATAATATTGATGCATTTAAAAAGGAAGCTAGATAAGCAGATGAGGGAGAAGGAAATTAAGGGTTGTGCTGACAGCCCTAGATGAGAAAAGGTGGAGAATGGTTGACTCTGGTATGGACTGTATGCTGCATTTATGTGATTAACTTCTCAATGAACAGCTACTTCTAAGCGGGCATCTTTTTTTTTCTTTCCATGACTTACCTCTGAGCAGTGGTCATGATGGCATCCACCACTTCAATAATGCGATGCAAAGCAGAGTCTGTACCAATGGTCATATCTGTCCCGCAGAAATCATTGTCGATTGACCCAACCATGCCTACGATGTTTAAATGGCTGTACGTATGAGCTACTCCCTTATCAATTTTACCTAAGCAGGGGAAAACGTGACAATAAATCATCTGAACACCTCAAACAGTCAGGACCAATAAACGCCAATGCAAGTAATCCAATAAGTCATAGTGACACACTTGCTCACCGATAGACAATGCACATAAGAATAATAATCACTATTATTTTTTACATCTGCTATTTTTGGGATGAATCTTAAATCTCCAAACTCAAGTGGGCCGGGGACAGGCCAGAGTTAAAAATGCAAAAAGAGATTCGACCAGGAATAGTGAAAACCAGGCTGATCTGTTAAACACTAATGAAACACATGTTAATAGTCATTCCATTTTTAAGCAGACACAGCCAGCTTTCCAGCACCAAAGCTTGACAGCTTAAAGGCGGCGAGAAGAGCTGAATCCATTTAGTAAGTGCCTTTGCAGCACTACTATGGTCATGGGTCAGGATCAAGGTCCGACCAGCCACTATCGTCCTGCCTTCTCCTTCCCTACCAGTGACTGGAGCAGTATTTACTCACCAATAATCTGCTAAACAATTTTCAGTTTAGGCACTGCTGGGCACACTCAGCTCTGGATCCCACTAGAGCCTTGGCTCAAACATGAACAAATCGGCAGAATTTCAGAAGTGAGGCGAGTGTGACTACCCTGGACATCACAGCAGCAGTATTTTAACTGACTGAGTCACCAAGGAACCCAAGCAAAACTGAAGTCAATGGGAATCAGGATGGAAAACTTTGGTTGGAACCGCATCGTCACAAAGGAATATTGTTACAGTTTGAGGAGGCGTATCCTCTTAGCCCCAGGGACACTGCTACAGGACTGCCACAGGATAGTACCCTAAACCTGATCAACTTCAGCTGCATCATCGAAGACATTCCCTCCACCGAAGGTTGAAGTGGAGACATCTGATGATTGCATAATGCTCAGTTCCATTAAGAACTCATCAAATAATGAAGTAATCCATGCCCACATGCACAAGACTTCTGCAACATTTGGGCTTGGGCTGACAAGAGACGAAGTAACATTCATGCCACGAATGTCAAGAAATTACATCTTCAACAAGCAAAGTCTAAGCACCTCCCCTGACATTGAATAGAATTATCATCAAATACCCCATGTCAATATCCTGGGTCACCACTGAACAGAAGCTTAACCGGATAAGCCACATGTAATATGTGTCTACAAGAGCAAGTCAGAGGCTTGGCAGAGAGCAACTCACCTCCCGACATCCTAAAGCCGATCCGCCATCTACAAGGTGGCAATGGAATATTCTCCACTTGCCTAAATAAGTGCAGCTCCAACAATATTCAAGAGGCTCAACACCATGCAGGGTAAATGATCTTGACTGATACCCATCTACCAGTGGTGAGCAGTGGATGCAGTGCACATCAACTGCAAGATGCATTATAGAAACTCACTGAGGATCCTTCAACAAAACCTCCCAAACCCACATTCTCTCCTACCTATAAGGACTAGGGGCGGGATTCTCCGACCCCCCGCTGGGTCGCAGAATCGCCGGGGGGGTGGGTGAATCCCGCCCCGCCACCAGCTGCTGAATTCACTGGGCGGGGGCGGGAATTGCGGCGCGCTTGTCGGGGGGGTTGGCAGTGCCCCCCCCCGGCAATTCTCCGGGCCCCGATGGGCCGAGCGCCCGCCCCTTTTTGGTCAGTCCCGCCAGCGTGGATTAGACATGGTCCATACCAGCGGGACCTGGCTTGGAGGGCGGCTAGCGGAGCCATCGGGGGGGCGCATGGGGATCCGGCCCGGGGGGGGGGGGCCTCACTGACCTGGCCCGAAATCGGGGCCCACCGATCTGCGGGCGGGTCATGGGGGCACTCTTTCCCTCCATGCCAGCCTGTGTAAGGCTCCGCCATGGCCAGCGCTGAGAAGAAACCCCCTGCGCATGCGCAAGAAACACGACACGGCCAGAACACGCTGCCGGTCCTGCGCATGTGCCAACCCGCGCCGGCCGGCGGAGGCTCTTCGGCGCCAGTTGGCACGGCGCCAACTCCTCCAGCACCGGCCTAGCCCCCGGAAGCGCGGAGGATTCTGCAACTTCTGGGCAGACCAACGCCGGAGTGTTTCACGCCGCTCTTTGGCACCGGTACGGGCCGCTCCGCCGATTCCGGGAGAATCCCGGCCAAGGGCTCTAGGAGCATGTGAATCCATAGGACAAGAGCCAGTGCAGACTCAATGGACCTAATGACCTCCATCTGCACTGTAAATTCTATGATTCTATGATCTATGATATAAAACTAGAGTGTCAGCCCTTCTGGACTGTGCCGGCCAGAAAAATGGGAAAAATAAACTAGTCGCACATTTAAATCCCATTTTCCAGCACCTGGTCCATAGCCTTGCAGGTTACAGCACTTCAGGTGCAGATGCAGGTGCATTTCAAGTGAGTTGAGCATTTCCGCCTCAACCACAAAATTAGGTAGTGAATTCCAGACACCCACCACCCTCTAGGAGAAAAAGTATTTTCTCATGTCACCTCTAATCCTTCTGTGCCCTCTGGTAATTGACCCCTCCACCAAGGAAACAAGTCTTTCCTGTCTACCTTGTCTAGGCCCCTCATAATTCCATACATTTCAAATAGGTCACCCCTTAGCCTCTTCGGTTCTAAGGAAAACAATCCTAATCTATCCAATCTCTCCTCATCGCTGAAATTTTCAAGCCATGGCAACATTCTTGCAAATCTCCTTGGCTTTCTCTCCAAAACAATTATGTATTTCTTGTAATGTAGTGGCCAGAACACACAAAACTCCAACTGTGGCTTAACCAGCGCTTTATACAGCCTAATCATTACAATCGCTGCTTTTTGTAGTCAATATCTCGGCCAATAAAAAAAAAGCATTCCGCATGCTTTCTTGACCACCTTGTCCATCTGTCCTGCCACCTTCAAGGACCTCTGCACATGCACTCCAAGGCCTCACACTTCCTCAACCTCTCTCAATATCTTCCTCACAATTAAATATTCCCTTGCTTGATTTTCCCTCCCCAAATGCATTATCTCACATTTTTCCGGATTGAATTCCATTTGTCACTTCTCTGCCCACTCAACCAAACCACTGATATCATTTTGGAGTCAACAGCTACCCTCTTCATTATCATCTTCGCTTCACATGGCCTATTTGTGTGACATCTGGTTTAGCACAGGGCTAAATTGCTGGCTTTGAAAGCAGACCAAGGCAGGCCAGCAGCGCGGGTTCAATTCCCGTACCAGCCTCCCTGAACAGGCGCCAGAATGTGGTGACTAGGGGCTTGTCACAGTAACTTCATTTGAAGCCTACTTGTGACAATAAGCGATTTTCATTTCATTTCATCTGAAAATTTGCCAATCATGCCACCCACATTTAAGTCCAGATCTTTAATATATACAACAAACAGCAAGGGCCCGAACAATGAGCCCTGTGGAACACCACTGGAAACTGTTCTCCATTCGCAAAAACATCCATTGACCATTATCCTTTGTTTCCCCATCACTGAGCCAATTTTGGATCCAAGCTGCCACCGTCCCTTGTATCCCACAAGATCTAACTTTTCTGGCCAGTCTATCATGCGAGACCTTGTCAAGTGCCTTACTGAAATCCATGTAGTCATTATCTACTGCATTACCATCATCAATCCTCCTCGTTACTTCCTCAAAGTATTCTACAAATTTCATAAGACACAATCTTCCCGATCAATCCTGAATACTACCTCTGACACATGTTCGCTTGGAAATATATTTCTGTGCATTCATCGTCGTTTGTTCAGAGCCATGAATTCCTTATCTAACAGGACTGTGACAGCATCTTCACCATATGGACTACTGTGGTTCTGCTCACATTTCAAGGGCAATTAGAGGTGGGCAAAAATGCTGGTCTTAATTGTATCCCAAAATAACGTTTTAACTCAAGTTTAATCTCCCAGCAAGTTCCGATTCACCCATAATGCCAGTGCTCAAAGACCTACAATGTCTCATGGTCCAACATCACCTAGATTTTAAAATTCTCACCCGCATGTTGATATGGCTCCTATCCCTTTCCTATCTGAAGTGGGCAGTATGAGCGCTGCCTTACTCGATATGCAAGTGCTCCTAACCCAAGAGTGCAATGGCTGTCTGTTCTATGAAAGGAACGTTAATGTGTGTTGCATTATATCTGTGTCCGTACTTTGTTCTACTCATAAATAAAGACACCTGGGTAAACTTTAATTCAGAAGCTGGTTGAAGTTTCTGAATTGGACAGATGGAACACCAACAAAATAGAACAGTAAATTATCTAAATGGAAAGCAGATTCAAAATGCACCTGGGCAGAGAGACCTGGGTGTCTTTGTTCATGAATTGTAGAAAGTCGGTGTGCAGGTACAGCATGTAATTAAAAAGACAAATGGAATGTTAGCGTTTATTGCAAAAGGGCTGGAGTATAAAAGTGAAAAAGTGCTGTTGCAATTGTGCAGGGTGTTGGTAAGACCACATCGGGAGTATTGTGTCCCGTTTTGGTCTCCTTATTTGAAGAAGGATGTGGTGCCATTGGAGGCAGTCCAGAAGAGGTTCACCAGATTGATTGACGTTTGAGAAGAGATTAAACAGTTTGTCCTTATACTCGCTGGTGTTTAGAAGGATGAGACAGGACCTGATAGAGGTATATAGATACTAAAAGGGTTGATCAAACAAATGTAGACCAAATGTTCCCCCTTGTAGGGCAATCTAGAATGAGAGGTCACAGTTATAGGTTGAGAGGCAGTAGATTTAGAACTAAAATGAGGAGGAACGACTTCTCACAACGGGTGGTGAATTTGTGAAACTGAGTCATTAAATGGTTTCAAGAGGAAGATAGATATATTTCTGATAAGACTGGTTAAAGAGATATGGGGAACAGATAGGAGATGGGTTTGAGACCAGGAAGAGATCAGCCATGACTTGATTGGATGGCGGCGCAGGCTCGAAGGGATGAATTGCCAACATCTGGTCCTACTTTCAATGTTCCTATGTTTACCAAGAATCTATCCACCTCTGCCTTAAAAATGTTCAAAGACTCTGCTTCCACAGCCTTTTCAGGAAGTTCCAATGACTCACGACCCTCAGAAGAAATTTTGCCTTAGCTCCTCGTTTTAAATGGATGACTCCTAGTTCTAGATTCTCCCACAAGACAAAACCTCCTCTCCATATCTACCCTGCCTGGACCCCTCAAGATCGTATACGTTTCAATCAAGTCACTTCTTGATTTTCTAAACTCCAGCGGATACAAGCCACGCCTGTCCAACTTTTCCTCATTAGCAAACATGCCCCTTCCAGATATTAGTTTGCTAAAACTTCTCTGTATTGCTTCCAACTCATGTACATTATTCTTTAAATAATGTGACCGATACTGTACGCGATACCTGAAGTATAATCTTCCTACCTTTGTATTACATTATTTATTCATTATTGTTTAATTATGTATTTGTGTATTTCTTTCAACACCAGAAGTACAGCAGGTAAGGCAGATGAAATTACCGCACTGATTAGCACTTGGAACTATGATGTTGTAGCTATCGCAGAAACATTTTTTTTTTAATAAATGTTTTTTATTGGGTTTTTGAACAAGGTATAATTACTGTTATGTACACAGGATAAGAAACATATATATATATATGGCAAAATTATTTACACCACGTAAATAGGAGACTGTTTGCGGGGGGGTAAATAGGCGACTGTTTGCGAGGGGGGGGGGGAAGAGAGAGAGAGATTGGGGAGGCAAATATACATTTGGGTGCTGGGGTGATAATTACAGTGTGCGATACTTGGCTGTGTTTCGTGTTGTTGTCTCCTGCTTCGCCCGGACGGATCTCGCTGCCGTCCCGGGCTCGCCTCCTCCCGTCCTCTGTTTTATTTTCCTCGTTCCCCGCTCCTGGAGATGGCATGCACGGTTTGGTATCCCGTGCCTTCCTTCCGGCTCCCAACCATTTCCCTGCCCCCCCCCCCCCCCCGCTGGTTCTCCTCTCTCGTGTGTCCCCCTCCCCACGGTTCACCTTTCTTTCCTCAGGTTTAACTGTCTCTCCCCCCCCCCCCCCCCCCCCCTCCCTCCCAGTCTATCGCTTCCTTTCATGCCTTGGCTAGGGAGGGTCATGGACTTCAGTTAAGCCTTTGACAAGGTGCCTCATGGCAGACTGGTACAAAAGCTGAAGTCACACAGGATCAGAGGTGAGGTGGGAAGATGGATACAGAACTGGCTCGGTCACAGAAGGCAGAGGGTAGCAGCAGAAGGGTGTTTTTCTGATTGGAACGTTGTGACTAGTGGTATTCCACAGGGATCGATGCTGGAGCTTCTGCTGTTTGTAGTATACATAAACGATTTGGAGGAAAATGCAGCCGGTCTGATTAGTAAATTCGCGGATTACACCGAGGTTGGAGGAGTGGCAGGTAGTGTTGAGGATTGTCAGAGGACACAGCAGGACTTAGATAGGTTGGAGACTTGGGCAAAGAAATGGCAAATGGAGTTTAATCCAGACAAATATAAGGTAATGCATTTTGATAGGTCTAACAGAGGGGAAATATACCGCAAATGGCAAAACTCTTAGGAATATAGAAAGTCAAAGATCTGGGCATACAGGTCCACAGATCTTTGAAATTAGCAACACAAATGGACAAGGTAGTCAAGAAAGCATATGGAATGCTTGCCTTCATGGAGTATAAAAACTGGTAAGTCATACGACAGTTGTATAGAACCTTGGTAAAGCCGCACTTGGAATATTGCGCACAATTCTGGTCACCACACTAACAGAAAGATGTGGAGGCTTTGGAGAGGGTGCAGAGGTGGTTTAGCAGGATGTTGCCTGGTCTGGAGGGTGTTAGCTATGTGGAGAGGCTGAATACTTACATAGAATTTACAGTGCAGAAGGAGGCCATTCGGCCAATCGAGTCTGCACCGGCTCCTGGAAAGAGCACCCTACCCAAGGTTAACACCTCCACCCTATCCCCATAACCCAGTAACCCCACCAAACACTAAGGGCAATTTTGGACACTAAGGGCAATTTATCATGGCCAATCCACCTAACCTGCACATCTTTGGACTGTGGGAGGAAACCGGAGCACCCAGAGGAAACCCACGAACACACGGGGAGGTTGTGCAGACTCCGCACAGACAATGACCCAAGCCGGAATCGAACCTGGGACCTTGGAGTTGTGAAGCGATTGTGCTATCCACAATGCTACCGTGCTGCCCCTAATAGACCTCGGACTGTTTTCATTAGAATGACGGAGGTTGAGGGGTGATCTGACAGAGGCCTACAAGATTATGAGAGGCATGGATAGAGTGGATGGGCAGACAATCTTTCCCAGGGTGGAGGGATGAGTCACTAGGGGATATAGGTTTAAGGTCCGTGGGGCAAAGTTTAGAGGAGATGTGCGAGGCAGGTTTTGTTTACACACAGGGTGGCGAGTGCCTGGGACGCGCTGCCTGGGGAGGTTGTGGAAGCAGAGAACGGTGTTCAAAAGGCATCTCGACAAATACATGGATAGGATGGGTATCAAAGGATGCAGCACTAGTGATGGAACCATCAATTCACGAGACACGTGCTTTCAGATATGAACAGTGGTTTTAATCTACTTACTTGAGAGCCAACCTGTTACCCGTTGAACTCTCGATGAACTCAGGCTGGCCCTGGACACGGTTATTTATACAGCAGTCTAGGGGGAGGAGTCGTGGGCGGAGCCAAGGGTGGAGCCCTGTACAAACTCCTCAGCATTCTCAGAGCTACTCCCACTAGTGGTCGGATAACGCTACTGCGCTTACAATAGTATTGGTAAATACAGTGTTAATTACTAAGTGACATTCATCACAACTAGGAAGTGCTGAGGCATTTGGCCAAGGGTGGTATCATGGCCGGTACAGGCTTGGAGGGCTGAAGGGCCTGTTCCTAGGCTTTATAGTTCTTTATCCTGATTGCATTAAAGATGCAACAGAAATAAAAGTTATGGTTCTTCTCCACGTCGGGAGAGTGTCTCATCTGAAAGAATCCAACAACCTCTCATGAACTGCCAAATTAATGGTGAAGGTCCGGAGCACAATTTGAGGACTTTTTTTTGTAAAATAATTTTTTATTCTCCATTTTCATATTTTCTTCAGAATTTACACCCCACCAACAAGCAGTAAACGGTAACAAATACAAAGTCAATCCCCTTATCAACAACAACGATCTCATCCTCCCACCACTCCAAACAACGGCCCACCTGACAATATAAGCATCAAATAAAACAAACCCTCCAATGGTGGGAAAAGCAAAGGAAAAAAAAAAAGAAAAAGGAATCAGGAATCGCCTATGCTCACCTAGAGTCCACCCCTCCCCCCCTAACATTCAATGCCATCCAATCCCCGAAAGAGTACTGTAAATGACACCCATGAATTGTAAACCCAACCCCCCCCCCCCCCGACTCTTCCCCTCCACTTCCTCTTATAAAACTCCTCCCCCCAACCTCTGTTCCTTCCCCCCAACTTTCCACCCCAGCTAGACTCATCGGAACCTGTCCTGCCAGGCTCCGATGGCCGCAGCCCCTCCCCCCATCTCACTCCCGTTCACTGGCCGGCTTAAACCGGCCAGTGTGGAGGCCCCCGCCCGGGTCTCTTTCCCCCTTGCCCAGTCCCAAGAAAACCAAGAAATTCCCTTCAGCACACAAACCCCACATACACACCCAAGCCCCAAAGAACCATCATTGCAAGTGAAGGTCCCATCTCTTCCCTTGCCCAAATATATACAACGTTGGCTTGTTTAGCACATACACCAGCACGCAGTGAAAAAATACAGTTACATGAAGCTACATCGATACATGACCATTTCTCAATTCAGCCACAATCCTTCTGTCTTTGCAAACTCCTCTGCTGCTTCCGCCGTCCCAAAATAAAAGTCCTTGGATTTGTTGGTCACCCTCAATTTAGCTAGGTATACTATGCCGCACTACACCTTACTGATGTACAGTGCCTTCTTCACCCGGCTGTAGGCAGCCCGCCTCCTTGCCAGCTCCACCGTAAAGTCCTGATATATGCGTATACCAGCTCCAGCCCTCTGCACCATCCGCTTATGCTTTGCCAGCATAGGACCTTCTCTTTCACGCTATACCTACGAAAACACAGCGTAACTATTCTTGGCGTCTCACTCTCCTTTGGTACAGGCCTCCACGACTGATGAACCCGATCCAGTTCACATCGGGAGGGATCATCTCCCTCCCCCAATAGCTTTGCCAACATCGTGGCAAAATACTCAGTCGGCCTCGGGCCTTCCACTCCTTCGGGCAGACCCACAATCCTCAGATTCTGCTGCCTGGATCTGTTTTCCAAGTCGTCCATTTTGGCTCGCAGACCCTTGTTGATCTCTAACACCTTCCGCATCTCCTTCCCCATCGAGGTAAGTTGATCACTGTGCTGCGATAATGTCTCTTCTACTTCCTTCAGCGCCTCACCTTGCTCCGGCACCTCTGCCACTGTGCTCAATACTGTCGCCCTCACTTGGGCAATCGCCTCTTCCACCAGCACTTTCAATACCACCCTCATCTACTTCCTCAGCGCCTCCATGTGTTTTGTGAACTGCCTTTCGAATTAAACGGCCATCATTTTAGTCATTTCTTCAGCCGTGGGCAATGCGGCCTCCCCTGGTGCCTCAGCCTCCACTTTTCTTGCCGTCCCCGCGGTGACCTTTCCACTCCCTGACGGATGTTCAGACATTTTTTTTCACGGCTTTTTTTTACTTATTTTCGACATATTCCTTCATTGTGCCTTCTCCCTGCTTTTTCCCCCTTCGTTGCCCCTGGGACCGGGCGTTAAACCCCGAAAATGCCGTTCCTGAACGGGAGCCTTCCAATGTGCGGATGCCTTCTGCCCGCCGTCACCGGAAGACCCAATTTGAGAACTTGAACTGACTCAGAACTGAGTGCACTATAACTGAACTCCGTGAACTCAATAATCACTTCCAACTGTTGGCCAATTCATTGATAGAGTTGCTCTTTGTTCACTTTTCCCCCATCCAAAACCTATTAAGGTTCTCGGTGAATTTGAAATTTCACCATTAAAAGCTTGTGGGTCAAAAGGGCATTGACACTTCCGTTTATTTGTGAGTTGAGTTACTCCAAACCATAAATATCACAGAATATGTAACAAGCTCAAACTTACTTACCTCTATAGCAGAAAGCCACTAGTTGTTACCTGTTTTTTTCTAATACTACCAATCTTTATTGTCACAAGTAGGCATACATTAACATTGCAATGAAGTTACTGTGAAAAGCCCCTAGTCGCCATATTCTGGCGCCTGTTCGGGTACACTGAGGGAGAATTCAGACTGTCCAATTCACTTAACAAGCACGTCTTTCAGGACTTGTGGGAGGAAACCAAAGTACCTGGAGGAAATCCATTCAGACACGAGGAGAACATGCAGACTCCGCACAGACAGTGAACCAAGCCGGGGACCCTGGCGCTGTGAAGCAACAGTGCTAACGACTATGCCACCATGCCTTTCCCAAGGGTTATTCTTTAAATTTACCATTATAAACACGATTCATTTTGCTTCTAGACCATGTCAATACGACTTACACTGCCAATGGCAATACTGGCACAACATCGTAGGCTGAAGGGCCTGTACTATGCTGTACTGTTCTATGTTCAAGTCACCTGTGCATTAAAATAAAACTGGTACTGAAAAAAAAAGGACAATTTGACGTGGATTGTCATTAAGGAGAATACGAATGTACAACATACATATCAGGAAAGCAAAGGGAAAATCCATAGAACCTCTATATTGGACATACCTTCTTCAATGAGTTCCTCTAGTAGCCCTTTCCAGTCTTCACGGAAGAGATTTGCACCAGTTAAGCTACCATCGCCACCAATCACGCACAGATTTGATATGCCATGCTTTATGAGATTATGGGCGGCCTGTTTACGGCCCTCACGGGTACGGAAATCTTTACACCGAGCACTTCCAATAACTGTCCCACCCTGAAAACAAAGCACAAGGTTTTCTGGTAATCTTCCTCTGATGTTATACAGTGAGAGTTCAGAGCAGCCATGGAAGAAATCAGAGGCAACTACGTTCAAAATGTACAAGAGGAGTCAAATCTTCATCATTTTCACTGCTATTTCCCATTGTGAGTCACATATTATGGAAGAAATCATAGAAAAATGAAGAAAAGCAACACAGGAGTATGAGGATTGACTTGAGGCTGACATAAAAAGGGAACCCAAAAGTCTTATTTTAAAAAAAGGGAATGGGGTGTCAAAGGAAGGGTAGGGCTTATTAGGTACCCTAAAGGAGATTTTCTTGTGGAGGCAGTAAGCATTGATTTTGCATCTATCTTTACTAACAAAGAGGACATATCAGCAAAGGAGAGAGGCAGTAAGATAGCAGACTGGATTTTTAAAAATAAACAGGTTGAATTCGCTCATCCTGGGGCTAAGTCTCCTGGCAGGGGCGGGAACATAAAGTGTTTTCCGTTTGGAGGTAGGCAGGAAAACACGCCAAATCCTCAGGCCCCAATTTATTAATTATGCACCCGGGTATTTTGCACCGTATTCTGCGCTGGGGCAGGTCTGATGGCACATGGTCTGCTGTCCTATCCGGATGCCATCTTTTCTTTTTTTTTTTAAATAAATTTAATTAAGGGGCAATTTAGTGCGGCCAATCTACCCAACTTCAACATCTTTGGGTTGTGGGGATGAGACCCGTGCAGACACAGGGAGAATGTGCAAACTCCTCAGTGACCCGGGGCCGGGATCAAACCCGGGTCCTCAGCACCTTAGAGGATGTCATCTTTTCTACTATTTTCTTTGAAAAAAAAAAGACAGTATTCCTTCCAAATACAATATGGTGTAATTCGAACCATCTCTAATTGATATTCATTATCTGATATTCAGCACACATTGATAATTTTCTCAACAGGAAACCATAGTTATAAATGGACAATAATGAGTAACATAAATATCATACAGCAAAAAATCAGTAGAAATCAGCAGATGGCAAACTTAAGAGCTCAAATTGAAATTGAAAAGCTGTAAAGCTTCCAGCATCAACTATAAATGCCAGATTAATGAAACATGATGATGAATAATAGCTTGGCACTTAGTTTTTGAATTACATCCCAAGTATTCATTTTTCTGATGATTTGATCAAAGCTTTGGAATCTCTCCCCATAAGTCAGTATTTCCATAAAAGGAGTCCTGTCCTCCAACTCACATTATTACATGTATTTGCTTACCACTTGCAAGATACTGGAAACGTCTTGCCACTTTGCTTCTACAATATGTTTCCCACCATCCACCATCCCCTGGTAACCCTGGAAGAGAATGATAAACAAAGTCAGTTTAATTAATCTAAAATGGTTACCAACATCATACTGAAAGCACTTTTAATAATGCCAACACATGCATAACCTTTTTGCTGTGAATGCAGTATGGAAGTAGTTATTGGAGGCTACATTTGAAATCGCCTTTCAATTATTGCCTTTATTTATTCAAATGATCTATCCTTCAGCCTGCTACTGCGACACGCCATTTGGCAGATAATAATGAAGAGGAAAGTCTGATACACAGGAGCACTTTAAAAATCAATCGGAAAAGGAATCATTATAATTTTTTTCTCTTGTGTTGCAGTCACCTTTTTGCCTCTCTATGCTCTCCTGTTGCCCAGAGGGACTATGGGTCATTGGGGCAATGATAACGGACAATTAATCTAGAGGCCCATGCTAATATTCTGGGGTTTGAATCCCGTCACTGACACTGGTGGAAATTAAATTTCATTAATAAATCTCTAATTAAAAACTCATCTCGGTAATCAGGACCATGAAACCAATGTTGATTGTAATTTAAAAAAACCCATCCAAGTTCACCCTCCGGGGAAGGAAATCTGCTACCCTGACCTCGCCTGGCCTACATTTGTTTCCAGACTCATATCCATGTGGTTGACTCATAAATGGCCTAGGAAATCACCAGCTTGTATAAAATCACTCTAAAGCCTACAAAAATAACTGAAACCAAATAGATCACCTGGCACTACCCAAGCAAAATCAGAAAGGCAAACCCAGCATCGTTGACCCTGCAAAGTCCTCCTTGCTAACAATTGGAGATTGTGCTAAAAATTGGGACAACAGTCTGACTTGTCAAGCAGCAGGCTGACATATTCACAGAATCTTACAGATAATGTTCCAGACACTACCGTCACTGGCTATGTCCTATCCCACCAGCAAGACAGGCCCCCAACAGAGTTGGAGGCACAGTAGTATACACACGAGGGGGTTGCTCTGGGAGTTGTTGAACTCCACAAAGTCTCATGTATCAAGTCAAACATGGGAAAGGAAACCCACCAGATGTTTACCACCTACAGCATCCCCCCTCAGCTGATGGATGAGTACTCTGCCAAGTGGAACAACACTTGGAGGGAGCAATAAGGGTGGCTAGGGCAGAGAATGTACTCCGAGAGCAGATGACCATCACCAAGTGTGGCCCAGTCAGAAGACCAGTGACTGAGCTGGCCAATTCCTAAATGAATTAATTGCTAGAGTGGGTCTGCAAGAGATGCTGAGAATATCAACTAGATAAAGCTACCTGTCCTCATCAACTTACCAATCATAGATGGCCATGCCGGTGTCAGTAGGAGTAACCAATGCAAAGTCCTGGTGGAGACTAATTCTCGTTATGTGGAATGACCACCATGGTAATGGGATAGATTTTAAATGGATCTAGCAATCCAAAACTGGGCATCCATGAGGCACTGTGGGCCATCAACAGCTGCAGAATTGTACTCTACCATAATCTTTAACCTCATGCCTGGCATATACCCCATTCTACCGCATCAAGCCAGGAGATCAACCCGGGTTCAATGAAAAGTGGAGGCCATGCCAAGAGCAGCACCAGGCATACTTAAAAAATGAGCCATCAACCTAATGAAGCTACAACACGAGACTACTTACATACCAAACAATGAAAGCCACTCCAATAGACAAGGTTAAGCGATTCTACAGCCAACTGATTAGATTTAAGCTAGTCAGTCCTGCCACAACCAGTCGTGGATGGTCATAGGCAATTAAACAACTCACTGGAGGAGGAGGTTCCGTGCAAAAGACCAGGTTAAAGCATTTACAACAGGATTCAGCCAGAAGTGCCAAGTGAAAGATCCATCAGGGCCTCTTCCTGAGCTCCCAAGCATTACAGTTGCCAGTCTTCAACCAATTTGATTCACTCCACATGATATCAAGAACTGAAGGCCCTGAATGCTGCAAAGGCTATGGCCCCTAACAACATTCTCTCAATAGCAGTAAAGACTTGTGCTCCAGAACCAGCTACAGACATAACCAAGCTGTTCCAGTCCTACTATGACACTGACTCCTATCCAGAAACGTAGAAAATTGTCCAGCTGTGTCTTGTCAAAAAAAAAATCCTATGGCCTCAGAGTATACGTCACAGAACTGGTGAAAAAAAAATACAAAATTAGAGCAATGCTTTGGGGTCCTTTTTCACAAGAAAAAGGAGACCAAAAAAGCCAGGACAATTCCAACCTGGTCAATAACCACCCCATGGGTCCACTTACGATTACCAGCAAAGTGCTGGAAGGGGTGGTCAACAGTGCTTTCAAGTGGCACTTACTCAGCAATGCCCTGCCCACTGATGTTCAGTTTCGGTTCTGTCAGGGTCGCTCAGCTACTGACATCATTACACTCTTGATTCAAACATGTATAAAGGAGCTGAAGGCCAGAGGTGAGATGGGAAGACTGCCCTAGACACCAAGGCAGCATTTGACTGAGTGAATCATCAAGCAGCCCTAGCAAAACTGGAGGCAACGAGAATTGGGAGAAACCTAGCACAAACGAAGATGATTGAGGTTGATGGTGGTTAGTCATCTCAATCCCAGTACATTATGCAGGTGGTCTTCAGAATACTGTCTGAGGCCCAACCACCTTCAAATACTTCAGCAATGACCTTCTCTCCATCATAAGATCAGATGTGAGGATGTTCAGCAACATTAACAACTGACACTGATACAGTCTGTGCTCATATGACATAGACAGAGGCAATATTCAGGCTTGAGCTGACAAATGGCAAATAAGAGCCACTCCACACAAGTGCCAGATAATGATAATCACCAACAAACAGATAATCCACTCATCCCTCTTTGACATTCAATGGTATTATAATCGCTGAACCCGCACTCTTATCCTAGGGTTACCACCGACCAGAAACTGAACTGGACCAGCCATATAAATACTGTGCGTACATAAAATTCTGTGGAGATCAACACACCAGAGCCTGTCTACCATCTAGAAGGTACAATTCAGAGGGCTGTGATGAAATACTCTTCCGTTGTCTGGATGAGTGCAAGCTCAACAATGCTCAAGAAGCTTGACACCATCCAGGACAAGGCAGCCTGCTTGAATGACACCCCATCCACTACTGTCAACATCCAAACCCCCCACACTAACTCACAGTAACACCAAAGTGTCGCATTCACAAGATGCACTGCAGTAACTCACCTCAGTAGTACCTTCTGAACTGATAACCTCTCGAAGAGCAAGCAGATGGGAACACCACCACCTGATCCATTCTGACTTAGATCTGCATCACTGGTCATTCACTGTCACTGAGTCAAAATCCTGGAGCTCCCACCCCAACAGTAGTGCCCAGAGCTCCCTCCCCAACAGCAGCCACATGGACTGCAGTGGTTCAAGACAGCTCACCACCACCTCTTTGTGGAATTTGCAAAGAGCAATAAAAATGCTAGCCTAGCCAGCGATACCATATTTTATATTTTTAAAAGTGTGCAGTTCCCGACTCATGATCAAACAGGAAAGGGTTTTTCAACCCAATTGGAAGTGAAGGTGCTCATGCACAGCATCCTTTCTGTCTTCACATCTACTTATTAGCAAGTGTTGTCATATATGACATATATTGTCATATATTCCCGTACTAGCCTTCCCGGACAGGTGCCGGAATGTGGCGACTAGGGGCTTTTCACAGTAACTTCATTGAAGCTTACTCGTGACCATAAGCGATTTTCATTTTTCATTCATATGAATTACATGAACAGCAAGTTGAAAAGCCAATTTAAGCATCAATCTTCCTTGAAAATGAAAGTGGCATCTTACTCCCAGATATTGAATGATCCTCTCAAAAAAAATATCGAACAGCAGATATCACTAAGGTCAAGAATTTGTTTCCCAACCTTTGTATCAATCTTCTTATTAATATCCACCTCCATCTGTTTTTTTCATTATTACTAGCACTTGAGTTACAACAATGCAGCTCTCATGATGCTGCGATGATTATATTTTACGAATGGTTCGTCTTGTTATTCTGGTTGCTGGCTCCTGCTCTTGGCACTCATTTAAGATTTGCTGCCATGCCACAAAAGGTCAACAATAACAAAATGGAGGCTGAAAACAAGTGTTTTAAAATATTTCACTTTGCAACAAAAATATTAGTCACTGCAATCCTGACATGATTAATAAATTGGTCACACTAAAATCATTTCAGGCCACCATCTGTCTCTCGATTCATTTCAAAAGTTTCAAAGTACAAGGTTAATTAGCATCCAGTCTGGAAAGTTGACAATAAAAATATACTTCTGTTCTATGAACAAGAGTTCCATATTATCAAAAGTGATGCAAATCTGAATTTATTCTTTAACTGTGCGCAAGTAATTTGAGGTTATACTTGGAAGCAGTTTTTCAAAGTCAACTTCACTTTTAAATAACTTTTCAAATGGGCAAGGGATAGCCTGAGGGCTATTGAAACACATCTGAAGTCAATTAAGTTTAACTGACACGCAACATCCCCCCAAAAATATCCGGTTTATCCGTTAAAGGCAGATCGACACAGCTGCAGAGAAAACGTGTAGTCTATTGTGAAGTATGGACAGCCAACACAGTACTGACCCTCCAAACGTGAATCCTACACAGGCCCATGCCCCCATCCTATCCCCGTAACCCCACCTAATAATTTGGATACCAAGGAGAAATTTAGCTTGGTCAATCTATCTAACCTGCACACCTTTGGACGGTGGGAGGAAGCCGGAGCACCCGGAGGAAAGCCATACAGACATGGGTAGAATGTACAAACTCTAAACAGTCACCCAAGGCCGGAATTGAACCTGGGTGCCTGGTGCTGTGAGGCAGCAGTGCTAACCACTGTGCCACCCTTTCATTTGATTAAATTGCTTTCAGGTGGCAGTTAAATACAATAGCCACAGTATACTGTTTGGCACTCAGTATGCAGACGGCGTACAGATGGAAGTGATGGGGTTCCATCCACCGGCTGAATAGCCAGCGAGAACCCGCTACTGCAAGGCCCACCAAATTAAGCACCATTCAGGCACTTGAGGAGCAAAATGCCAAACCTTGGATCAATGCCTTGGGAGCGGAAGTCCAGCCCAGCTAGAGCTGCTGGCATATCAGAGGCTAGTAATTCTAATGATCGTCAATACCAAGAAGAAGCAGTCTAGTGCCAAATTGTGAGGTGCAGGAGCTCTAAGAAAATGTGTTGCCCATATCATTTCTAAATCTACCATTTAGTTGTTTTCATATGTATTAATCACTTGTCCCCAGACGTCGGTAAAACAATGCTTTTTAAAGTGAAAATCATCAGTTCCGGTAGGCATTTTATTTAGAACCATGTGGCATTTTGGATCATTAGCTTTTTGCATAGCTAGAATTTAATTGTGCAACAGTTTAATTATCTAATTCAATCCTATTAAGAACATGAATTGCAGAAATCGTTACTCCTAACTGGGAGATGGAGGGGACCACCGATTTTCCTTAATTATATTTCTAACCTAGGCCTGGATGCATAAGGCTCAATTTCAAAATTTGAAGATGATGCAAGAACTTGGAAGTATTATGAACGGAGAGGAGGGTGGTGACAAATTTCAAGAGGTTACAGACAGTCTTGTGGAATGGCCAGACACACGGCCGCGGAGGTAATTGAGATTTGCATGTAACAGGCAATGCAACAACAATAATAACCAACAACAGGAACAAGATTTGAGCCACTCACTGTCACCGTAACCCTGACTGGGGCTCCAATGCTACTTAATATTTACATCTATACATTAGTGTTCAGTATTTATGGTGGTTTGTCGGAGCTCAGCCGGGGCTCCTGCCCCTTGGCGGTAGGGGTTACCCCCAGCTTTACCCCCACAGGCGTAGTTGGGGTCTTTCCCCTCGCTCGTCGGTACACTCTGTTCCATCGGACGTGCTTTGCTGTCAGCGTTCTTCTGTCTTTCCCTTACGTCGCAAATGTGGCATCTATCCTCGCCGGTGCCAACCTATGATTGTTGCAGATGGGGGGCCCCCATGGAAATCTCACCTGGTTCGAAATGGCACCTAAACTGGTCCCATGTCCTTAGGGTGGCTACTACTGTAGAAGTCTGAAGTGATACATTGTGGATAGAAGAATGAGAGGTGAAATGAAACAAAAAGGTACAATTCTAAAGGAAATACAGGAGCAGTGGGGTCTGAGTGTATATGCTCATGAATTACCAAAAGTGACAGAGAAAGCAGTTAATACAATTGTACTAATTCTTGTGTTTCATACGTAAGGGCACAGAGGACAAAAGGAAGCTATGAGCCTTCTTAACACTCTGGTTCAACCCCAATGGAAGGATGTGATGGTTTTTGTAAGAGTGCAGAAAAGAATTATGAGAATGGTGCAGAGGATGAGGGACTTCTGTTATGTGGATCGAATGAAGAAGCTGTGGCTTTCTTCGTGGGGAAGAGAAGATCGAGAGGAGATCTGTTAGATGTGTTCAAAACCATGAGGGGCCTGGAGATAAATAAATGGTCAGAAATAGTTTCTACCGGCAGAAGGTAGAGAACCCTTAGCTGATCAACAACAACAGAAAAAAATCTCTAAACAACAAGTGGTTTGGATCAGGAATGCACTGCCTGAGTGTGGGCTGGTGACAGATTCGAATGTGGTTTGCAAAAGTGAACTGGGTAATTATCTGAAATAAAATACTTTACAGGGCTACCCGCAAAAGGTAGGAGCAGAATGAGTTGAGTGGCTATTGCAAAGAACTGACACAAAGACAATGTGCTAATGGCCTCCTGTGCTGTAACCATTCTACGATGCGAGTATAGATACTTTCAAGGAAATTGATAAACACGCGAGGAAGAAAAGGAAGCTGAAGATTACCCTGATAGTGTCATCAAGAGGGTTGGAGGAGGCTTGTGTGGTACATAAACACCATCACAGATGGGGTGGGCCAAATAGCCCATTTCTGTGTTGGAAATTTCAGGAAAAGATGCCGGCAGCAAATACAAGCACGATGCCGCCTTTCACATCATCAAGCCATCACAGCTGCAAATGCAGAGAGAAAACAGCCCCATGACTGGCTGAGTAGCTTTACTGCATTTGTCAAATGTAATGCCACTTGAATGTCCAGCCATTTTCAAAGGCTGTATTCAGTTGGACATATCTGCTTTAAATAGAAGGTGTCAGAGCAGGATTCTGGTGCACCAAGTTCATGTAGGGGTTGATGTGGGCACTGCATCAGAGAGGACTAGGATCAGCACTGGACCATAGGACAACAAATGAGTGATGGCAGGAAGAAACATTGGGTGGGATTCTCCATCCCGCCGCATCCATTTTCTGGTGCGGTGCGCCCCCACAAGCAGCAGGATCCTCTGTCCTGGCAGCCGGCCAATAAGGTTTCCCACTGTGGACACCCCCTTGCTGTCGGGAAATCTGCGGGTGTGAAGGCACTGCCGATGAAACGGAGGATCCCACCGACTGAGAATCAGCACAATATGTCTCACTCTGTGCTGGGACCACTAATGTTTCTAATTTACCGCAAAATCATTGGCCTTTATATTCGCCCCTGCAATAGATGGGAATAATTATCATGTGTACCATAACAGAACTCATCATGTACACAACTGTTGTTAATGTCAAGGTGGGACATAAAAAACAGCCTCTTAGTGCAATTGAAAGCCAGATATAAATTTCTATAAACATTTATTTAATACAAAATCAACTCCTGCTGTGCAATTTTCCCAGACCTTAGAAGACAGAACCTTCCAAAGGAGACGCACTTCATTTTGCTAGGAGCAGCGGGAAAGCTCCTCCACCCCTCTGGGGGGCCTCCCCTGCCACACATGGCTTCTCTATTCCACAAACACTGTGTGGTGATCCACTGTGTGCACTTGTATTAGGGGAAATAAGGTAGAACCTGCACTACAGGTTCGCTGGTAGCCCCTGCCGGCTAGCTCCGCCCACAAGGAGCCTTATAAATATGCATGACCTCCTCCTTGATCAGCCATTTCGCCAGATGCAGCAGGAGGCCACGCATCTGACTGTAATAAAGCCACAGTTGTACCAATCTGAGTCTTTCGTGCAATTGATTGTGCATCAATTTGTTACAGTAAGATTTTTCTACATTATTGACATCAGGATCAAACCAGATCGCCTGCAGCTGGATCCAGACTCGCCAGACACCAGAAAGAACTTTAATCACTGGCTGGCTTGTTTTGAGGCCTACATCAATGCTGCGACCCCCACGCCGACGGAAGCTCAGAAGATCCAAGTTCTATACTCCAGGTTGAGCTTCAGTGTGTTCCCGTTGATCAAGGATGCCCCAAGTTACACAGAAGCTATGGCACTCCTTGAAGAGAACTACGTTCAGAAGACAAACACACTCTTCGCAAGGCACGTACTCGCCACTCGCGACAACTACCTGGTGAGTCGATCGAAGACTTCTGGCGGGCTCTTATCCCACTCGTACGGGACTGTGACTGTCAGGCCATCACGGCCACGGAGCATTCCAATCTCCTCATGCGAGTCGCATTCGTGATGGGGATTGCGTCGGACCCCATCCGTCAACGACTGCTGGAACAGGCCACGCTCGACCTAGCGGAGACTAAAGCTTTAGCGCTCTCCATGACGGTCGCATCTTGCAACGTCCAATCCTACCCCACTCGCCGCGCGGCCCACCCCTCCTAGACCCCGCAAACGACCCCCCCGGCTAGGGCCACTCCTACTCAATATGCCTGCGCCACCCACCACACCACGCACCCTGGGGGTCCCCACTGCTACTTCTGCAGCCAGCAGAAGCACCTCCGCCAGCGCTGCCCCACCCGGTCCGCCACTTGCCAATCCTGCAGTAAGAAGGGCCACTATGCGGCGGTGTGCCAGGCCCGCGTAGTCGCCGCTATCACGCCCGCAATCGCCCCCTTCCCCCAGAAGATCGCACAATGGGCGTCACCATCTTCTGCTCCCAGGGCCACGTGCGACCAGTGGGCGCCGCGATCTTCTACCCCCAGGTCCACGAGCGGCCCATGGGCGCCACCATCTTGACCCGCCCCCACAACGTGTGCACCATGGGCGCCGCCATCTTGCCCCGCCCCCGCAATGTGCGCTCCATGAACGCCGCCATCTTGCCCCGCCCCTACAACGTGCGCTGCATGGGCGCTGCCATCTTCTCCTCAACAGGTCCTCCAGACGCCGCCATCGCGTCGACCCACAGGACTGGAACGCTTGGTCCGGGTCGCCGATGCTCCCCATCTGAATCCTTGGACGACCACGTGCAGCTTGCCTCTATGACACTGGACCAGTCCCATCCTCACAACCTGGCCACCGCTTCGACGACAGTGGAAATCAATGGCCACGCGACCTCTTGCCTGGACTCCTTGAGCACCAAAAGCTTCATCCACCCGGACACGGTAAGGCGCTGCTCCCTCGCGGTCCACCCCGCCAACCAACGGATCTCCCTGGCCTCCGGATCCCACTCTGTCGCGATCCGAGGTTTCTGTGTGGTCAGTCTCACTGTCCAGGGGCGTAGAATTCAGCGGTTTCCGCCTCTACGTCCTCCCCAACCTCTGTGCTGCACTATTGCTGGATCTGGATTTTCAGTGTAATCTCCAGAGCCTCACCCTCAAATTTGACGGGCCCCTACCCCCACTCACCGTTTGCAGCCTCACAACCGTCAACGTTGACCCCCCCCCCCTCCCTTTTTACCAATCTAACTGCGGATTGCAAGCCCGTCGCCACCAGGAGAAGACGGTACAGCGCCCAGGGCAAGGCCTTCATCAGGTCCAAAGTCCAGCAGCTGCTTCGGGAGGGTATCATCGAGGCCAGCAATAGCCCCTGGAGAGCCCAAGTGGTAGTGGTTAAAACTGGGGAGAAACACAGAATGGTCGTGGACTACAGCCAGACCATCAATCGGTACACGCAGCTTGATGCGTACCCCCTCCCTCGCATATCTGATATGGTCAATCAGATTGCACAGTACCGGGTCTTCCCAACGATTGACCTTAAATCTGCCTACCACCAGCTCCCCATCCGTAAATCGGACTGTCCATACACCGCGGACAGTCGCCTCTATCAATTTCTTAGGGTTCCCTTCAGCGTCACTAACGGGGTCTCGGTATTCCAAAGAGAAATGGACCGAATGGTTGACCAGTACGGACTGCGGGCCACGTTTCCGTACCTGGACAACGTCACCATCTGCGGCCACGATCAGCAGGACCACGACACCAACCTTGCCGAATTTCTCCACACCGCATCTCTCCTCAACCTCACCTACAACAAGAAGTGTGTGTTCAGCACCAACTACTTAGCCATCCTCGGCTACGTAATCCAAAACGGACTCCTGGGGCCCGATCCCGACCGCATGCGACCCCTCATGGAGCTCCCCCTCCCCCACTGCCCCAAGGCCCTCAAAAGCTGCCTTGGGTTCTTCTCCTACTACACCCAGTGGGTGCCAAACTACGCGGACAAGGCCCGCCCACTTATACAGTCCACTCACTTTCCCCTCATGGCCGAGGCACAACATGCCTTCACCCATATTAGAGCAGACATAGCCAAGGCCGGGATGCACACAGTAGATGAGACACTGCCCTTTCAAGTAGTGAGCGACACTTCAGATGTCGCCCTCGCCGCCACTCTAAACCAGGCAGGCAGACCCGTGGCATTCTTTACGCCTCTGAAAGTCGACATTCGTCTGTTGAAAAGGAGGCCCAGGCTAACGTTGAAGCTGTGAGGCATTGGAGGCATTACCTGGCCGGCAGGAGATTCACTCTCCTCACTGACCAACGGTCGGTAGCCTTCATGTTCAACAACACGCAGCGGGGCAAGATCAAAAATGATAAAATCTTGCGGTGGAGAATCTCCACCTACAATTGCGAGATTTTGTATCGCCCCGGCAAGCTCAACAAACCCCCAGACGCTCTCTCTCGAGGTACAGCGCACAAGCAAACCAACTCCGTGCCTTGCACGACAGCCTTTGTGACCCGGGGGTCACTCGATTGTACCACCTCGTCAAAGACCGCAATCTGCCCGACTCCGTCGAGGAAGTACGGACAGTCACCAGAGACTGCCAGGTCTGTGTGGAGTGCAAGCCGCACTTCTACCGGGCGGACCGTGCGCACCTGGTGAAAGCGTCCCGCCCCTTTGAACGCCTCAGCGTGGATTTCAAAGGGCCCCTCCCCTCCACCGACCGCAACGCATATATCCTCAGTGTGGTGGATGAATTCTCCAGGTTCCCCTTCGCCTTCCCATGGCCTGATATGACGTCTGCCACCGTCATCAAGGCCCTCAACTCCATCTTCACTCTGTTCGGTTTCCCCGACTACATCCACAGCGACAGGGATCCTCATTCATGAGTGATGAGCTGCGTCAGTTCCTGCTCAGCAGGGGTATCGCCTCCAGAAGGATGACCAGCTATAATCCCCGAGGAAATGGGCAGGTAGAGAGGGAGAACGTGTCGGTTTGGAGGGCCGTCCAGCTGGCCCTTTGGTCCAGAAACCCCCCAGCCGCTCGCTGGCAGCAGGTCCTCCCAGATGCACTGCACTCCATCCAGTCTCTACTGCGCACCGCCACACAAATAACACACCCCATGAACGTGTTTTTACCTTCCCTAGGAAGTCCACATCCAGGGTGTCGCTCCCGACTTGGCTCGCACCTCCAGGACCGGTTCTTCTACGTAGGCATGTCCGACTCCACAAGGCAGACCCCTTGGTGGACAGGGTACACCTGCTCCATGCCAACCACCAGTATGCCTATGTGGAGTTCCCCGATGGCCGCCAGGATACGGTCTCACTCAGGGACCTGGCTCCCTCAAGTTCCACTCCCACACACTTCCCCACCTATGCAACACCCTCCCCTCCCCCGCAGCTCCCAGCATTAGACCCACCAGGTCCATCCCTCCTTCTCCTGCCCACGGTAGAGGACGAGGAAGATTTCGGCACGCTCCCGGAGTCATCCAACTACTGGCCAGCACTAACTCCGCCAGCCCCGACGTCATCGACGCAGACACCGCCATCGCCACCACCGCAACGTCGCTCCCAACGAACCGTCAAACCACCGGACAGGCTTAACCTCTAACGGGCACCAGACTACAAGATGGACACATACTTTTTTCCCCCTTCCCTCTGTAAATTATTTGTAAATCTGTATATAGTTCCACACCACCCCCGCCAGACTCATTTTTAACAGGGTGTGAATGTAATGATCCACTGTATGTACCTGAATTTAGGGATGTAAGGTAGGACCTGCACTACAGGTTCGCCGGTAGCTCCTGCCGGCTAGCTCCGCCCACAAGGAGCCATATAAATATGCATAGTAAGAAGTCTTACAACACCAGGTTAAAGTCCAACAGGTTTGATTCAAACACGAGCTTTCGGAGCGCAGCTCCTTCCTCAGGTGAAGCTTCTTCACCTGAGGAAGGAGCTGCGCTCCGAAAGCTCGTGTTTGAATCAAACCTGTTGGACTTTAACCTGGTGTTGTAAGACTTCTTACTGTGCTCACCCCAGTCCAACGCCGGCATCTCCACATCATAAATATCCATGACCTCCTCCTGATCAGCCATTTCGCCAGCTGCAGCAGGAGGCCACGCATCGGACTGTAATAAAGCCACAGTTGTACCAATCTGAATCTTTCGTGCAATTGATCGTGCATCACACTGCCAACCTCTTCTGCTGCTCCAGCCTCACCATTCCACAAACATAACTCCTCCCACCCCTACAAGACTTGGCGAGGTATTTGCATCTCCCATTGAAGGTGGAAATGGGGTCAGGAAATCTGAAATCTTGGAATTTTTTGAAAGCAGAAATGAATATTCTCTCAGTTCCTGACATGCACTTTTTGCGGCCTTTTTGCTGTTCAGTGAGAACTTGGGTTGCAACCCCTCTTTTGAAGAAAAGATGACGATCACGAGCCCGATAGGAATTTTGTGTCAGTAATGGGGTTGGAATCATAGAATCCCGACTGTGCAGAAGGAGGCCATTCAGCCCATCGAGACTGCACCAACCCTTCAAAAGAACACCCTATATTGGCTCACTATCCCCGTAACCCCACCTAACCTTTGGACACTATGGGGAAATTTAGAATTGCCAATCCATCTAACCTGCGCATCGTTGGACTGTGGGAGGAAACTAGAGCACCTGAAACAAACCCAAACAAACACGGGGAGAAAGTGCAAACTCCACATAGACAATCACCAGAATCGAATCCAGTCCCTTGGCACTGTTAGCAGCAGTGCTGCCACTCTGCCACCGGGTTGTGGGATTTTGTTTATTTTATTATAGTACTGCACGAATTTTGTTGCCATAACCTTAAGTATATTGATTAAGTTTGTCTTCTATATGTAACACAGCCACAAAGCATGTCCGATAAGCTCAGGTGAATGTCACAGAATCCGAGAGCTTCGGCCCATCATGTCTGTGCTGGCCATCAACACCTATCTATGCTAATCCCATTTTTCAGCACTTGGCCAGTAGCCTTGTATGCTATGACATTTCAAGTGCTCATCTAAATACATCTTAAATGTAAACAGCAGCTCTACAGTAAACTAGACATGTCAAGAGGTAATTACAAAAAAAGACTTGCGGCACAGTGGTTAGCACTGCTGATTACAGGTCCAGGGACCCAGGTTCAATTCCGGCTTCGGGTGACTGTGTGAAGTTTGCACTTTCTCCCAGTGTCTGCGTGGGTTTCCTCCGGGTGCTCCGGTTTCCTCCCAAAGTCCAAAGATGCGCAGTTTAATTGGATTGGCCATGCTAACTTGGCCCTTAATGTCCAAAAGGTTAGGTGGGGTTAGTGGGTTATGGGAATAGGGTGGAGGCGTGGACTTAAGTAGGGAACACTTTCCAAGGGGCAGTGTAGACCCGATGGGTTGAATGGCCTCCTTCTGCACTGTAATTTCTATGATCTATTATCTGTGATTCATTCAGATGAATGTGGATAACCTGAGAGAGCCTTTTAATCAGTACGGATTGTAAACATGTCTAGTTTAAATAGCTATGAAACAGGACAAGCCCTTGGTAATATCATTAAATGGTCATTATTGATAAATAAACAGCAGGATAATGATAATAATGATAATCTTTATTATTGTCACAAGTAGGCTTACATTAACACTGCAATGAAGTTACTGTACACAGAGGGAGAGTTCAGAACGTCCAATTTACCCAACAAGCAGTTCTTTTGGGACTTATGAGGAAGAAACCAGAGCACCCGGGCGAAACCCACGCAGACATGGGGAGAAAGTGTAGACTCCGCACAGACAGTGGCCCAATCGGGAATTAATCCTGGACCCTGCCGCTGTGAAGCAACAGTGCTAACCGCTGTGCTACCGTGCCGCCCACGAATCTGCAGTAATTCTGCATGACAATGACAATGAGCTAAACCAGGCTCAAGGTACCATCATGGAAAGGTATATATGTAAGGTATATAATAATGACGGATTGAATCACAAAAGGCTAGTGTACAGGCAAAGCAAGGAATTAGGAAAGCTAATGGAAAGTCATAATTTATTGTGAGGGACATTGATTACAAAATAAGGAGGTTATGCTTCTGTTGTACAGGGCACTGGTGAGACCACATCTGGAGCAGTGTACAGTATTAGTCCCCTTAGTTAAGGAAATATGCAGTTCAGAGCTGGTTTAGAAGCAGTTCAGAGATGGTTTACTAGACTTATAATACGAATGGGCAGGTTGTCTTAGGAGGAAACACCGGAGAGGTTAGCTTTGTAGCCACTAGACTTTAGAATAGCAGGAGGTGAAGTGATGAACACGTTTTAAGATCCCGAGGGGTATTGACAGGGTGGATATGGAGATGATGGTTTCCTCTTGTTGGAGAATCCAGAACTGGGGTCACTGTTTAAAAATAAAGGGGTCGCTCGTTTAAGTCAGAGACGAGGAGGATTTTTCTCTCTCAGCGGGCCGTGAGTCTCTGGAACTCTCTTCGTCAAAGGGTAGAGGAAGCAGAGTTTGTGAATATTTTTAAAGCAGAGCTCGATAGATTCTTGATCAAAAAGGGGGTGAAAGGTTATCGATGGTGGGCAGGAATGTTGGATTGAAGTTACAATCAGATCAGCCATGATCTTATTGAATAGTGGAACAGACGTAAGGTGCCTACCCCTGCTCCAAACTCATGTGTGCATTTGGCTGACCAATCAGTTGAAAGAAATAGGGTTTTACCTAATGCGGAATGGAGCCAAGCTGAAAACCGGGCACAAGATAAGGATTTGTAAATACTAAGTGTACATCATCATCAAGAAGAAGAAAAGACAGAAGATAGGACTTCAATCAAGAGACAAGGTACCCAAGTCAACCGGAAATCAAGGACCAATGTTCCATCATGAAAGCGCCTGCTGACTTCTGCCATTTGCTGAGTATCACGATTTTGTGTTTATTGTGGAAAACATAATAAACTCTGTGAAGCTTCTGAAAACATCCTCGTAACCATGTGGTTTTATGGTTGGTCTGAGCTGGAAGCCCCTTTCAGATTTTAATTGGTTACTGAGGGTATCAGAGTAATGTCACCTTCTGTCCAATTCAAAACTAGACACGGCCGTGGCTCAGATTCTACTGCTCCCTAATTTGATATCGTCAGTGTTTGGGCGGCATGGTAGCACAATAGTTAGCACTGTTGCTTCGTAGTGCCAGGGACCCCGGTTCAATTCCTGGCTTGGGTGGCTGTTGATGTGGAGTCTACCAGTTCTCCCCGTTTCTGCGTGGGTTTCCTCCGGGTGCTCCGGTTTCCTCTCACAAGTCCCGAATGATGTGCTTGTTATGTGAATTGGACATTCTGAATTCTCCCTCAGTGAACCCGAACAGGCGCCGAAGTGTGGCAACTAGGGGATTTTCACAGTAACTTGATTGCAGTGTTAACAATGTAAGCCCAGCTTAGTCTGTAATTTTAATGAACCCAAGGCCGTACAATTAAATTAAAGCAAAAGCCAGATCTTACAGGATTCGGTGGTCCGACTCACATTTTCCCACCTGTAAATGAAAATCTGGGGCGAAATTCTCCCCTACCCAGCGGGGCGGGGAGCCCCGGCATAGCGCCAACCACTCCGGCGTCGGGCCTCCCCGCACATTTAGGGGCTAGGCCCGCGTCGGAGTGGCTCCCGCTCCGCCGATGGCACCTAAACTGGCGCCAACGGCCTTTGGCACTACGCCGCCGGGCATCGGGGTTGGCCGAAAGGCCTTTGCCGGTCCGCGCACGCGCCGGAACGTCAACGGCTGCTAACGTCACCACCGGCGCCTTGGGCTCCATTGGTGGCATAAAGCCACCGAGAGAGAAATGATGCAATCTTCTAATTCAAATGTAGTACAGCAAATATGCTAGGGGGACTGCTACTGGGCCATGCTGCTAAAATGGATGATAGTCATCTAACAAATGAGTTACTGTATGGAACGTTTGATGGACTGAATTGGCAGCCAAAACCAAAATACAAGGACTCACACAAGGACCAAAGCACTTTGTAATTAGCAGTATGCAATTTGAATCTTCAGATTGCCACAGGAAAGTACCATTGCAGGAAGAAGCATGCAACAGGAGCCTTGCGTCAGTGAAGGACAACCTACAATGCCTGCACTACACTGCTACATGACACTACTTTGCTCGAATAGGGCTGCACTCCCACTTTTCAGTTATCATTAGAACAATAAAAGGAGAAATTAGAATATAGGATGCAATAACTATAAAAACCTGTAATTCTTTCAGCCTCATTTGCACGCATATGAAATGAAATGAAATGAAAATCGCTTGTCACAAGTAGGCTTCAAATTAAGTTACTGCGAAAAGCCCCTAGTCGCCATATTCCGGGCCCTGTTCGGGGAGATTGGTACAGGAATTGAACCTTGCTGGTCTGCTTTCAAAGCCAGCGCTTTAGCCCTGTGCTAAACCAGATTCAGAGTAATAATTAAAATAGCTTTCATAAAGCAATGCACCTTCACATTTCCAAGATACTAAACTCAAAAACCCAAAGGATAAGGTTTGACAGGACTTGTTTTTAGAACAAATAGTGCCAGAAAGTTAATATAACATACTTAAGTAACATTAATTCTTCACATCGATCGACACGTGGACTGATTCATTGCAACCTTGAATCTGCATGACCTTCAATCGACATAGCAGATGCTGATTCAATAACTTGTGCAATTAAAAACATATAGCCCAAGGAGAAGATTAAATGTAAGAAGGATTCACACAGAATAATCTTTCCCATAATGTGGACATCCAGAACTGTACATGCTTCTTCTGCCAAGATCTAATCAAATTCCCATAGAATTGACAAAAGTGAATCCCTGAGGATATGGTGATGGCCTTTCTTGAACCACTGCAATTTGGGTGGTGCAGGTCATGTTTGCAAAGCTAAAGCCCATGGGATAGCTTGGCAGTAACAGCATGAATATAAAGTTGGCTAAAGACACAAAATAGAACAGTAGTGAACTTCCATATTGAAGGAAGCTTAAAATCGCAGACAGGAATAGTGAAATGGTAAAAATATTAAACAATTAGTTTGCTCCATAATTCAACAGAGAGACACATATCGGAAGATGATATTAGAAATGATGCAACAGGGTTTAAAATAATGGAGGAGCAATATTTAATAAACTAATCAAATTAGTTAAAACCTCTGGCTTTGATAGATTCTACAAGATTCTAGGGAAGAAATAGCAGTGGCACTACTACACATATTTAAGAATTCATTCGAAAAAATGCAATATAGGAAGCCTCTCGGATAGCTAATATCATACTCATATTTACGAATGAAGATAGCACAATCCACTTAACGAAGAAAAACAATGAAATCCTTGGTGAAAACAGAGACCATCCAAAAATAAAAAATACAATGGGCTGAATTCCCCCATAGCCTGATGCCGAAATCGAGAATGGTGATCAGGCGGAGAATGGCTCCCGACAGCAGAATTGGGGCAGGTGTGGGTATGATACTGATTTGCGATACTCTGCCCCCTTTGAATCAGCGGCATCGGGACATGCTCCGCGCACAGTCGCAACACCGTTGCCGCATCATCAGCTGGCCCACCTGTGATGCTCCATCCCCAATGGGCCATGTTCCCGACGGCGCAGGCCACGTGTGGTCTCAGTGGTTGGGAACCTGCTGTGTTGGCTGCGGACAGCGCCGCCACACTCGGCCGAGTTCCATGCCGCTGGCAAGCGGGCTTATGCTAGGGCAAGTGGTGGGGGGTGGCCAGCGAGTGGGCTGGGGGACGGGTGGACGGATATGCAGTCCAGTATGGCCGGCGCCATGTTTTCCAGCGCATTCGGTGTGTGTGGGGATTGTAGGCGGCGCGACTGCTGCTCATCAGCCTTGCGCATGCGCGGCCCAGGACCCGCTGATTCTCTGGCCGTTATTCATGTGTTCCGTGGGTGTTTCACGTGATGCCAGTGCTAGCCCCTCATTGGTGAGCAGTTTGCGCTGATCTTCCAGTGTTGTTTCACGACGGATCCCCCGCTGGTGTCGGAACTCAGCCGCAGGAACGGAGAATCCAGCCCAATGATTTCAAGAGAAAAATTCTTGCTTGACCTACCTCAGTCAATTCTTTGAAGTGGTGACAAAGAATAAACCAGTGTAATGCAGTAGATACAGTATACCTAGATTTCAAAAGGGCATTCAACAGGATACCATATGAAATATGCAAAAGAGTAAGGTCAGAGCATACACGATCCTATTTAACATAGAGATGAGGAAACATTTCTTCCCTCCGAGGTTTGTTAATGTTTAGAATTTTCTTTCCCTGAGCAGCACAGTGGCGCAACAGTTATCACTGTTGCCTACAATGCTGAGGACCCTGGTTCAATCCCAGCCCCGGGTCACTGTTTGTGGGGAGTTTGCACATTCTTCCCATGTCTGCGTGGGTTTCACCCCCCCCACAACCCAAAGATGTGCAGGTTAGGTGGAGTGGCCATACTAAATTGCCGCTTAATTGGAAAATAAATAATTGGGTACTACAAATTTAGTATTTAAAAAAAAGAATTCTCTTTCCCATGGAACAGTGGAAGCTGGGTCACTGAATATATTCAAGACCAAGTTCGGCAGATTTTTGACTGGCAAGGAAGTCAGTGCTATGGGGATAGGAAAGTAGAGTTAAGGCCGCAGTCAGATCAGCCATAATTTTACTGAATGGTAGAATGGGCTCGAAGGGCCGAGTGGCCTACTCCTGCTCCTATTTCTCATGTTCTTATGTCTGTGGACAAGTAGCATGTGAAACAAGTACAACTGGCTGGCTATTGAGAGAAAGAGTAGACTGGAGGGGGAACACGGTTCACAATTTAAGTTAGACTTTGAAATCAGAAACCTCATTTTTGAGTTTATGGATGACACCAAATTGGGAGAAGGAGTTAACCCCCAAGGAGGACTGCAGCAAATTAAGAGTACGTTAATAAGCTTGCAGAATAGACATACAATTAGAAAATTAATTTTTAATTGCTATTTGTGAGGTTGTTTTTTTTGGGGTAACAAAATTGAGACCATTATGACTCGGAAAATAAGCATTGGAATGGTGTAAAAAAGCATGGGGAACTAGGAGTACCCATGTATAAATCACCAAAAGATGCAGTGCAGGCCATTCCAAAAACAAAATAGGTTCTGGGGCAATTTCTCGGAGGACAGAATTAAGTAGAGGTCATGCTAAACTTGCACCAAACTTTGGTTAGACTCCCTCTGGAGTATAGTTCTAGTTGCCATTTAATAAAAAGGGCACTAAGGGTCAGTCAAGAGGGAAAAGCAGATTTACAGGGATGACATCAGCACCTCAACATTCTACTGATCAGGAAAGGATGTTACAGGCTGATCTTTGTTTTCTTGAGGCCAAGGTGCACTTAATAGGGGTCTTTAAAATTAAGGACGGTTCTAAAATGAGCAAACACAAAAAGAGTGTTCCAATATGAGGGAAGGGAGCAGAATGTTATACTGTGAGGCAAATATGAGCAAGATGGGAGTTTTACAATTTTAAACTCAAATGGGTACAAATTCTGAGTATGTTTTTTTTTAAATTGGGTGAAGTTTTGTAGTCAACAGCCATTCACTACAGGGCAACATGGTAGCGCAGTGGTTAGCACTGCTGCCTCATGGCACGAGATCCCGGCCGGGCCCGGGTCACTGTGGGGAGTTTGCACATTCTCCCCGTGCCTGTGTGGGTCTCACCCCTACAACTCAAAGATGTGCAGGATAGGTAGATTGGCCACGCTAAATTGCCCCTTAATTGGAAAAACGATAATTGGATATTTTGAATTATTTTTAAAAAGCAGCCTTTCACTACACTGGACGTCATCCTTTTAAGCCGCAACTTCCGTCATCAGGCACTGATCCAATACAGCACCATCTACTGGGATCTAGGAACATAGGAACAGGAGTAGGCCATTCAGCCCCTCGAGCCTGTCCTGCCATTCAATGAGATCATGCATGATCTGTGACCCAACCCAACTCAATACCCAACTTTGGCTTTTAATCCCTTAATACCTTTGTTTAACAAAAAAAACTATCTATCTTAGATTTAAAATTAACTACTGGTCTAGCTTCAACTACTGTTTGTGAGAGAGAGAGTTCCAAATTTCTACTACCCTTTTGAGAAGTTGTTCTTAACAGAGATGGTCCTGAACGGAGAGATGGTATGAAAGAGAGCAGGGAAAGCACCAATGTGGTCCCTGAACAAATCAAACTGGGAAATCTCAGAGAGAACCATGTTTGAATATTTAATTCAATGTAAAATCATATTCAGAAAGTGAAATAAAGTAAGGGAGCATAAGAGACATAAAAAAAGAGACAAAGATAAAATGTATTTGTTTAACTTCTTTTAACATCTCCACCAATAATTAAATTCGAAGGGAATTAATTTCATAGCATTTACAGTGCATAAGGAGGCCATTTGGTCCATCGAGTCTGTACTGGCCCTTGGAAAGAGCACCCCACTCAAGCACACACCTCCTCCACCCCATCCCCTTAACCCAAAAACCCCAATTAACCTTTTTGGGCACAAAGGGGCAATTTAGCATGGCCAATCCACCTAACTCGCACATCTTTGGACTGTGGGAGGAAACCAGAGCACCCGTAGGAAACACACGCACACACATGGAGAACGTGCAGACTCCACACAGACAGTGACCCAAGCCGGGAATCGAACCTGGGACCCTGGAGCTGTGAAGCAACTGTGCTACTGTGCTGCCCAAACAGCACACATGCAACTTAATTAGGGTTAGAACTTCATCATTGGCTCCACTGGCTCAGGAATCATGAGTCAGGCCATTTCATAAATATCCCAGAGTTCTGAATGAACCTACATGCACATGTAATTTTGTAATTTTCACCAGGGAAGTTAAGGGCAGGCAGGATTGAGGCCTGCCACCTCCTGAAGCAGGCCTAAGACGGGTACAGATGCAGATTACAAGGGCAGCCTCCATCCACAGGGCTATCAGTCCAGTTCCCTCCATACCCCATCATTTATCCCATAGCCCGTTCGTACACCCACATCCCCTCGATGGCCCACTCACCAACTATCCACAACAGACAGAAATCATGTGCCCGGGAATAACACTGGTAAGTCTTTGTAAAACTCATAAATTAATAAAAAGAAATAAACAACCTGCCAAAAACCTCTTCATAAACTTTAATCACACGGGAACGAAAAACTCTCAAGTGCTTAGCCATTCAAACTCCACTTGGGAAAATACTCACTCCGTTTATTTGTTCATAAATCTGTCAAAATAACTGAAGTCTTCAAAACACATTAACCATAATGTAGGCAGCATTTTAAATTAAGCACTATGTCGCTGTTGGCACCCATCTGTGGTAATCATTGATTTGTGCCATCTGGTCCAGATTCAATGCTCAGGGCATGGGAGAAGGAGGGGTAAGAGAGGTTTAGAGACTTGTTTTTAGAGGGTTGGTTTGCAGGGATAGAAGAGATCTAAGAGAAGTTCCAGCTTCCGAGAGGGAATGTATTTACATATCTGCAGGTGCGAGACTTTGTGCATAAAGAGCTTCCTTAATTTCCCCTGCTGCCAGCGCCTTTGCTTTTGGATAGGGTTCTGTCTTTGGAGAAGGTGCGGGTGGCATGGTGGTGGTTGGGGGGGGGGGGGGGGGGGGGGGGGGGGGGGGGGGGGGGGGGGGGGGGGGGGGGGGGGGGGGAGAGAGGAGGATTTTGGAAGAAGAAGTAAAGAGAAAGTGGGAGTATGAGTTGGGGGTGATCTTGGAGGGGATGTGCATGTGGAGTGAAGCTCTGTATAGGGTCAACTCTACCTCCTTTGTGCCAAGTTGAGTTTGATACAGTTTAAGGTGGTGCAGAGGGCTTACTTGACTAAGTCACGTAGGAGTGGGCTCTTTTCGCGGGTGGAGGATAGATGTGACAGATGTCCTAAGGGGCCGGCGAACCATGCACACATGTTTTGGTCTTGCCCCAGGCTTTGATTTTTGGGTCTCCTTTTTTGAAACAATATCAAGGATTCTAAGGGTTAAGATGGAGCATGCTCAATGGTGGCCATCTTTGGAGTTTCAACTTTCCGGAGCTGCAGGAGGAGAAAAAGGCAGATGTCTTGGCCTACACTTCTCTAATAAGTCCGGAGGAGAGTCTTGCTCCGATGGAGATCCCCAGTGCCGCCCATGGCTTCGGGTTGGTTAGGGGACCTGTTGGAATTTCTGCACTTTTTTTTTAAAGGAGCTGGCTGGGAGGAAGGGGGTGGGGGGGGTGAGATGTGGGGGGTGCTGGGAGGGGTTAATTTTGGTACGAGTCTGGATTAGGATTGGATGAGGTTGTGTTGGGGATATTTTGCTTTAGTAATAATGTAAAATTTGTTTGACTATTTTGTATGCTATAAAAAGAAATATTTGAATAAAAAGTTTTTTTAAAAACAGATATTCCAAATGGTGGCTGGTGGGAATCAGTTTGGAAATTTATGATTTCCCCCCCCACCTCCATTTTTGGTCACTCAGTGTGGGTTTGCCCAGCGACGGGTGGCAAAATCTAGCCCCCGTAAGCAGACAGGTTGTTTAGCATTAACCAAGATTTATCATGTCATTAAAAATTCACTTACAGGTCAGGTGGTCCAGGATAAATTGAACAGCAAATTCCAGATTTCTCCGTCTAACTGCACATGTGCGCACTCTGAAAGTTGCCGTCCAATTTACTCCATAATAGTTTTTGAGTTTGGCAGCTTCACCTTATTCCTTCTGGAAGATGTGGACCAACGTGTGTTGCATGAATGCTGATAATTCTTGATACTTTCCGACAAATAGCTTAACCACTTTGTGACAGCCAAATACCCATTAAAAATAGATAAGAATTTTTTTAAATGAAGTCATCACATATTACTTCATTTTGCATTTGCTTTAATCAGAAATAAATTACACAAAGCAATTTAAAATATAAACAAACCTCATGGATGAAATAGACTTTGGTCCCAACATAAATTCCCATACGCACCACAGCACGGACAGCAGCATTCATACCTATGGTGATAAATGAAATTGAAAATCAGAATTACCAGCAAAAAACAAAATAATGCGGTTGCTTATGGTTTAAAATCTTTTCCTCATTTAACTTGTCATGTTGATATCTTACCACGGGATGCATTAACATTGTCACCCGTTTATTCAATGTCAAAAGTACATCTTACCTATGGGGTTTATTGCAGTTGGCCTACTGAGAACAACAAGATTACTGGAATCAATTGGATCAAATTGAAGAGAAGCAGATGCAAGAAGCCAGAGGATATAGGTAGGGTTCTAAATGAATACTTTGTGTTAAGAGTTTACTCGTGGGAGGGACAATGTGGGTCCAGAAATCAGGGAGAAGGACTAGATTTGGATTTGTCACGTGTACCGAGGTACAGTTAAAACTATTGGTCTGCGTACATTCCAGACAGATTATTCCAAACATGAAAAAAATAGGACATATGATAAAGACACAATTTATACACAGAGACACAGACATCTGGTGAAGCATACAGAGCGTAGTACTACTCAGCAAAGATGTGTGTATAGATCAGTTCAGTGCATAAGAGGGTCATTAAGGAATCTGGTTAAAGTGGGGAAGAAGCTGTTTTTGAACCTGTTAGCGCGTGTTCTCAGAGTTTTGCATCTCCTGCCCGAGAGGTTGGAAGAGAGAAAACCCGGATGGGAGGGGTCTTTGATTATTCTGTCCACTTTCCCAAGACAGCGGGAGGTATAGACAGTCAATGGATGGAGGGCGTGATGGTCTGGGCCTTGTTCACGGCTCTCTATAGTTTCTTACGGTCTTGGGCCGAGCAGTTGTCATACCAGCCAGATAGGATACTTGCTATGATGCATCTGTAAAAATTGGTAAGACACAATGTGGACATGCCGAATTTCCTTAGTTTCCTGAGAAAGTATAGGCGCGTTGTGCTTTGTTGGTCGTAGTGTTGACGTGGGTGAACCAGGACAGATTATTGGTGGCGTGCACACCTAGGAATTTGAAGCCGTCAACCATCTCCACTTCAGCACCATTGATGCAGACAACGGTGTGTCCTGAAGTCAGTGACCAGCTATTTAGTTTTGCTGATGCTGAGAGAGAGATTTTTATCGTTACACCATGCCACTATTTTCTCTATCTTTCTCCCTCCTGTACTCTGACTCATTGCTGTTCGAGATCCAACCCTCTATGGTCACGTCATCAACAAACTTGTAGATGGAGTTGGTGCCACATTTTGCCACATAGTCATGTATGTTATAGGAAGTATAGTAGGGGGCTAAGTATGCAGCCTTGCGGGGCCCAGTATTGAGGACTATCATAGAGGTGTTGTTCATCTTTACTGATTATGGCCATGGGTCAGGAAGTTGAGGATACAGTTAGAACATAGAACATAGAACAGTACAGCACAGAACAGGCCCTTCGGCCCTCGATGTTGTGCCGAGCCATGATCACCCTACTTAAACCCACGTAACCCGTATACCCGTAACCTAACCCAACCCCCATTAACCTTACACTACGGGCAATTTAGCATGGCCAATCCACCTAACCCGCACATCTTTGGACTGTGGGAGGAAACCGGAGCACCCGGAGGAAACCCACGCACACACGGGGAGGACGTGCAGACTCCACACAGACAGTGACCCAGCCGGGAATCGAACCTGGGACCCTGGAGCTGTGAAGCATTGATGCTAACCACCATGCTACCGTGAGGCCCCTTACAGTGGGAGGAGCGAAGTCCTAGATTTTTGAAGTTTTGATATGAGCTTGGCTGCGATTGATAATTATCTTTATTCTTGTCACAAGTAGGCTTACTGTGAAAAACCCCCAGTCACCACAGTCCAGCGCCTGTTCAGGTAAACTGAGGGAGAATTCAGGGGCGAAATTCTCCGACCCCACGCAGGATCAGAGAATCGGCCGGCAGCGGCGTTAATCCCGCTCCCGCAGGGTTTTTTATTCTCTGACCGGCCAAAAACCGGCGTTGTGCAAATCCCGCCGGCAGCCTCTGGAAACAGCTGGCGCCGGCGGGATTTCATTATATTTTTGTTTCAACAAATCCCCGGCCCGAATGGGCCGAAGTCCCGCCGACGTGGCCACGTCGGCGAAAAACAGAGTAGCTTTAAAACGGCGTCAACCATTGATGATGGTTGACGCCGTTCAGTGTCCGAGGGCAATTGGGGGGGGGGTTGCGGCATGGGGGAGGGGGGGTTGCGGCATGGGGGGGGGGGGGGTTGCGGCATGGGGGGGGGTTGCGGCATGGGGGGGGGGGTTGCGGCATGGGGGGGTTGCGGCATGGGGGGGGTTGCAGCATTGGGGGGGGGTTCGGCATTGGGGGGGGGTTGCGGCATTGGGGGGGGTTGCGGCATTGGGGGGGGGTTGCGGCATTGGGGGGGTAGGGGTGGTGGGGAGGGGGTAGGGGTGGTGGGGAGGGGGTAGGGGTGGTGGGGAGGGGTGGTGGGGAGGGGGGTAGGGGCGTTGGGGGGGGGGTAGGGGTGGTGGGGGGGTTTGGGGGCAGCGGCGTGCAGAGAGGGGGGGCGACGGATGCCCGGGGCCAACGCACACCCCTGTACGCCGCTGCCCCCTACCCCAACCACACCCCCCTCACCACCCCTACCTCCCTCCAACGCCCCTACCCCCCTCACCACCCCAACCCCCCTCCCCACCACCCCTACAACGCCGCCCCCCCATCTCTCGCAACGCCGCAACCCCCCACCCTCAACGCCGCAACCCCCCCTCATCGCCGCAACCCCCCATCATCGCCGCAACCCCCCACCCTCAACACCGCAACCCCCCACCCTCAACGCCGGGTCCCCCCCCTCAACGCCGGTACCCACGCCCCCTCCCTCCCTCTGAAGGCCGGTACCCACACCCCCCCCTCTCTCCTCCACCCCCCCTTCCTTCCTCCTCCCCCCCTTCCTTCCTCCTCCCCTCCTTCCTCCCCCCCCTTCCTTCCTCCTCCCCCCCTTCCTTCCTCCTCCCCCCTCCTTCCTCCTCCCCCCCTTCCTTCCTTCTCCCCCCCTTCCTTCCTCCTCCCCCCTTCCTTCCTCCGTTAGTGGGGGGGGGGTGTGGCGTTAGTGGGGGGGGGGGGGTGCGGCGTTAGTGGGGCGGTGCGGCGTTGAGAGAGGGGTGGGCGGCGTTGGAGGGGGGTAGGGGTGGTGGGGAGGGGGGTAGGGGTGGTGAGGGGAGGGGGTTGGGGTAGGGGCAGCTGCATGCAGAGGGGGGGCGACGGTGCGTTGGCCCCGGGCATCCGTCGCCCCCCTCCTCTGCACGCCGCTGCCCCTACCCAACCCCCCCTCACCACCCCTACCCCCTTCACCACCCCTACCCCCCTCCAACGCCGCCCCCCCTCCTCTCAACTCAGCGCCGCAAACCCCCCCCCCCTCCTCTCAACTCAACGCCGCAAACCCCCCAACGCCGGGTCTGTCTCTCTCTCTCCTCCCCCCCCCCCCCAAATGCCGGTCTGTCTCTCTCCTCCTCCCCCCCCCCCCCCCCCCCCCAAAATGCCGGTCTGTCTCTCTCCTCCCCCCCCCCCCCCCCCCCAATGCCGGGTCTGTCTCTCTCTCTCCTCCCCCCCCCCCCCAAATGCCGGTCTGTCTCTCTCCTCCTCCCCCCCCCCCCAAATGCCGGTCTGTCTCTCTCCTCCTCCCCCCCCCCCCCTCCAACGCCGGGTCTGTCTCTCTCCTCCTCCCCCCCCCCAAATGCTGGTCTGTCTCTCTCCTCCCCCCCCAACGCCGGGTCTGTCTCTCTCCTCCTCCCCCCCCCCCCCCCAAACGCCGGGTCTGTCTCTCTCTCTCCTCCCCGCCCAAAACGCCGGGTCTTGCCACTTCCGCAGCGGATGAAACTGACGCGTATCGCGTCAGTCCGCTGCTGGCCCCTCCGGGAACAGAGAATAGCCGCCTAAAAGAAGGCCCCCACGCCGGAGTCATCCACACCAATTATGCTCGCCGGAAATCGGCGTTACGACGGTCTGCGGAGAATTTCGCCCCTATCCAATTCACCCAAGAGCATGTCCTTCAGAACTTGTGGGTGGAAACCGGAGCACCCGGAGAAAACCCACGCAGACAAGGGTAGACCGTGCAGACTCCACACAGACAGTGATCCAAGCCGGGAATTGAACCTGGGATCCTGGAGCTGTGAACCAACTGTGCTAACCACTGTGCTATTATGCTGCGAATATAGTGTTGAAGGCGGAGCTGTATCAATGAATAGCTTTAAAGAGATTAAGGTAGAGAGGGAGGTTCTGAGGAGTCTGGCAGGCTTAAAGGTAGACAAATCTCCAGCACCAGATGGAATGTATCCCAGGCTGTTGAGGGAGGCAAGGGAGGAAATAACAGGGGCACGGGCAATAATTTTCAATTCCTCTCTGCCTCTGAAGAGCAGCACGGTGGCATAGTGGTTAGCACAGTTGCTTCACAGCTCCAGGATCCCAGGTTCGATTCCCGGCTTGGGTCACTGTCCGTGTGGAATCTGCACGTTCTCCCCATGGCTGCATGGGTTTTCTACGAGTGCGCCAGTTTCCTCCCACAGTCCAAAGATGTGCGGGTTAGGTGAAATGGCTATGCTGAATTGACCTTCGTGTCCAAAAACGACTAGGTAGGGTTACGGGAATAGGATGGAGGGGTCAGTTTAGGTAGGGTGCTCTTTCAAAGGGCTGCTGCTGACTCGATGGGCCAAATGGCCTCCTTCTGTACTGTAAATTCTATGATTCTCTCTGGCCATAGGAGAGGTGCCAGAGGACTGGAGGATAGTCAATGTGGTACCATTGTTCAAGAAGGGAGTAAAGGATAAATCAGGAAACTACAGGCCAGTCAGTCTAACCTCAGTTGTAGGGAAACTATTGGAAGCAATTCTGAGAGACATAATGAATCTGCATTTGGAGGGGCAAGGATTAATCAAGAACAGTCAGCATGGTATTGTTAAGGAGAGGTCATGTCTGACCAATTTGATTAAATTATTTGAATAGGTGATCAGGTCTGTAGATGAGGCCTTTGCTATTTGTGGTTTATATAAGTGACTTAGACATGAATGTAGGAGGGTTGATCAGGAAGTTTACAAATTATATGAAAATTGGTGGGGGTGGTGAATAGTGAGGAGGATAGACTTCAATTACAGGAGGATATAGACGGGCTGGTCAGATAGGCTGATCAGTGGCAAATGGAATTCAATCCAAATAAGTGTGAGGTGACGTGTTTGGGCAGGACAAAGAATGCAAGAAACTGCAGAACCCTGGGAATCACGAAGGGTCAGAGAGACCTTGGTGTCCCTTATGGTAGCAGAGCAGGTGGATACAGTGGTTAAGAAGGCATATGGTATATTTGCCTTTATTAGCCAAGGCATATAGTTTAAGAGCAGGGAGGTTATGCTGGAACAATATAAAATATTGATTAGGCCGCAGTTAGAGTATTGTGTGCAGTTCTGGATTCCACATTATCGGAGGGATGTGATGGCAGTGGAAAGGATGCAGAGGATTTTGTCTGGGCTGGAGAGTTTCAGTTATGAAGAGAGATTGGATAGACTTCTTGGATGGTTTTCCTTGGAGCAGAGAAGACTGAGGGAAAACATGATTGAGATGTTTAAAATTATGAGGGGCATAAATAGAGTAGACAGGAAGAAACCTTTCCCCTTAATGGCGGGATCAATGACCATGGGACATAAATTAAAGGGGCAGGAGGTTTAGAGGAGATGTGAGGAAATACTTTCATACCCAGAGGGTGGTGAGAGTTCAGAATTCACTATCTGAAAGGGTGGTGGAGGCAGAGACTCTCATAACATTTAAGAAGTATCTAGATGCGCATGTGATGCCAAAGCATAGAAGGCTATGGGCCAAGTGCTGGAAAATGGGAACGGAAGGTGGTTGTTTCTGACTCACGATGATGCAATGGGCCGAAGGCCTTTTCTGTGCTGTATGACTTTGACATGATCTCAAACAGGAAACCTGCCAATCAAGATTTTAGCAGAGTAAAAACATATAATCAGTAGCAAAATTTAAACATTTTAATACTCACTCAAGATGGCATTTAGAAAACCGATCAAGACATCTAGTTATTTATTCATGTTGCTCTATACCAGTTGTACATAAAGCTGGAGGAAACCTATTCATTTCCTTGAAAGTGTCAAGTTTCATGTACGCTTAGTGGTTAAGCACCACTTTGGAGCATGTAAGTACACACACACAGCAACACAGCCTCCCTGGGATTCTTCAGGCAAATTTAAATGAGATATGATGGAAGTTTTCCTATTTTCAAGCAGGACTTTTGAATTTCCTAACAAACCATCTGAGCGTGACGGAAGTCTCTATTTTTCTCCCCAATATTCACGGTCAGGTTACTGTGAGTACGCTTGTCACAAAGTCAAAAGGTTGTGGATTTAATTCTCAGTTTTTAGAAAAATAATGCATCATTAAGTTGAATGTACATAAATTGTGATAAGCAAGGTTAAAAAGGGTTTCAGTATCCTCCAGGCTTGGTGCTGAGAGGTCTGAGTGGGCTGTGGCTGAAAGGTCAATCGTTTGTGATACGCACATACATGCACATTTTTAATGAGGTTTTACAACTATGGAAGTTAAAGAAATGGGTTAAAAAGGGGATAGAAGTTTAGTGATTTTCGAAAAAGAAACTAAGTAGCAAAAATTGGGCTGTAGCCTCACGACAGTAGTCAAGTGATACAGAGAAAGGCGGCGGGGGGAGTTTAGTCTTTATCAGAAAGCGAAGACAGGCATTTCCAGGAGACTAGAAGTACTACACGTCTACTGAGAGATGAAGCTGAGGGAATTTGCGAGTTTGCTCTGCAGTTGAAGGGTGTCCCAGAGAGGGATGATATACAAATTGGGCGAGAAGCATCAAGCAAATGCTCAAGAATTCACCAGAAGAAAATCATCTGCATGTGTGCCAGTTCCAAGCATGGAGCCCTTGTGTCTATTTTTCTGGATTTTTAAAAAAACTTTTATGATGGTCGACCGAAAGAGGGTTGGTGTACTTGGTGACCGCTTTCGTTCCCTCTGAGATGGCATGTTTGGCCAGTTCCCCCAGCAGCATGAGGCGGAATGTGCTCTGGATTCCATGGGCCGAGGTGGTGTGCGGCTTGTTGTAGGGAATGAGGTGCAAAGTCTCAGAAGCGATGCACTAGAAAATGTCAATCACAATGGAATTCATGACACTCATTGCCTTGGAGGAGAACTGGGTGGAAGAGTGCACCTGGGTCAGCACCCAGTACACATAGGTGGAATAGCTCTGCCTGCAGGTTTTCCTCCACTTCCTGGATGCCTTCTTGGTGACTTTAGTCAGTGACTGCTTGGATGCCTTGCGGGACGCCCCGTCCTTTGTCAGCTCAGGCAATATGCTCCACTTTGACTGACCGACCGGCCCCCAGACGCCTTCTGTATCAAGCTGTCAATGTAACAGCAATTGCATCTTTTGATAATTACACTGTTAAGTCAATTGCATTGTTTACAACAGGTGATCAGATGATAAGAGAAGCTATCACTCTTGTTAAGCTGTTCTGAGAATAAACCTGCTTAAGGTAAAACACAAGCTTCAGACTTATTCCTTCACCATATATTATTGGAATTAACGAGGCTAATGGTAACTTCACTGAGTAAAGAAATATGCGGGAAATTAGGTCTTATTCTTGCGTTTCAACAGAGGTCTTTCCAAACTTCCTTTCTCGTGTAATATAGTTCATTTTTCTATTCTTAATAACTATTTTATTCTTTGTGTTGGAAGTTCTTCAGCAGCCTCGTGTAAATTCGATCAACAATTTTCCTCCATAGCTTAAAAAACAAAAGTTAGGGGGCTGGATTCTCCCAAAATGGGGCTATGTCCCCATGCCAGCATAAAAACACTAGCATTGCACTCCAGAGTTTCCTAAAAGAAATACCAGCCGATTCACTTACCTGCAGGGGGCTAGCAGGGACCGGAGTGCTTCACGCAGCTTTGGCTGCCGAGGTGGGCCCCCGCACTTCCAGTTTCGAGTCCGCACATGCGCACGGCGGCGGCCTCTAGCGGCCACACCAAGCGTCATGGTGAACTCGAACCGCGTAGGCACCTGGAAGATGTAGCCCCCCCCCCCCCATTGGCCGCGCGCCCGAGGAACCATCCGGCCCGATCTCTCCCCCGGCCGCCCATAAGGCGCCTCCTAATACCCGATCTCCCCGCACACTCACCAGGGCGGCCAGGGACCGAGTCCGCACCCTTAGTTCCACGCCTTCGGGAACTCGGGCAGTCGGGAGCGGAATATCGCTGGGCGGGCCTCTGGCAATGGCTCCCCAGCCATGTGATTAATTCGAAGGTGCGGTTATTCGCCGGACTGGGCGCCGGGCCCGATTTTGTTGGGAAAGTTGATTCCCCGTCCCCGTGCCAAGCACAATTTCGCGCGGGTAGCGGAAAATTCAGCCCAGGATCTACCAAGCCAGGTTTCACTCTGGGATTGTACTTGTTTAATTATCGCCTGAAATTGTAAAATATTCTCGGGAATTGATCATATAATTGAGGCTGACAGGGCAGCACGGTGGCGCAGTGGTTAGCATTGCTGCCTATGGCGCTGAGGACCCGGGTTCGAATCCCGGCCCTGGGTCACTGTCCGTGTGGAGTTTGCACATTCTCCCCGTGTCTGCATGGGTTTCACCCCAACAACCCAAAGATGTGCAGGATAGGTAGATTGGCCACTCTAAATTGCCCCTTAATAGGACAAAATAATTGGGTACTCTAAAATTTTTTTTTTTTTAAATAATAATTGAGGCTGACAACAGTGCTGGAGAAATCATCCTTTTGCACAAGATGTTAAAACAAGATCCTATCACAATTTCTGCTGGTTTAGATAATGTGAATGATCCCACAGTGCTGTGTTAAGGAAAGGAAGGAGTGCTATATTAGGGTTAATTTTACTTTCCTCGCAGGCAGAAATTGGCAGTTGTAGATTGGCAGTCATTATACAGCCTGCCATTCTTTCCTTTTCAATTATTCAAATCTAAAGTAAACATTATTCCTCTACAGTCCTCGTCAACACCTTCCTTCAACCAACAAGAACTGAATATTCACTTGATTGCTGTTTGGGGGAAATTGATGTGTATAAAATCACCCAAGTGACAGTGGTTCCTACACTTCAAAATAATTAATTTTTATGGGAAGCACATCTGTGGATGTTAGTATTGGAAAACAGGAAGGCTCTTTACTGAATCAATATTTGACTCGCCATCTCTCCAATATCTACATACAACACATGCAATTATTAATCAAATGCCATTCCATTCAGATTTCTTGTTCTATCTTGAAACATCAGTGCAAATCCCAAACTAACATATACACAATCACCTGCTTCCCTCATCCCCAATCCTCTGGCACAACTTATTTTTCTAGGCCCTCCTCCTTGAATTTCCGAATTATCTTTACTTTTCCCTCTCCCTCCATGTATCTCACAAACAAATTGACTGCTATTCTCGAAATAGTTATATTTTGCACCAAATTCTGAACAAACACGAGCTCCAAAACTGATGCACAACTGAGCAACTGCAGAATTACTAGTGACAAGCCAATCATGGTTCGTTCCCTAAAAAGGACATTGGTGAATGGTCTAGGTTTTTACAACAACTTCATCATGACCATGATTGCCAATGGTCCGCTCCCGAACGGTCGCGTTCCCGACGGCGTGGAACTAAGGGTGCGGATTCGATCCGTGGCCGCACTGGTGGGGTGGGGGGTGGGGAGATTGGGCATTAGGCGGGGCCTTTTGGGTAGCTGGGGGAGAGATCGGGTCGGATGGTTCCTCGGGCACGCGGCCAATTGGGGGGGGGGCTTACATCTTCCAGATGCCTTCACGGTTCGAGTCCAGGCTTTCTTATATCGAAAATTTTTAAAACATTGCCATTGGGAGATCTGAACCATTTTCTGAATTATCAGTCCAACAACAAATACTACACCCACCTACTGTATTCTGAATTTGTCCAGATTAAGCTCTTTTAGGAGCACATTTCACCTATTCTGCACCTCTGTCCCACCCCAACATAATTTAGGAACTCAGCGTTATTACCTGCTTACACTATGTAGGTTCTGATTTGCAACAGCTCAAACTAATATCTTATTGTAGGCCAGAGCAAATGAATTCTAACGTGACAATCTCATGACATTATCCTGTAAAGCTCTCATCTTTCCAAGGGTCCGACGAGGACAGCCTTAGACCCACCTGCTTAATCTGTCATTAGAATTCACGGAAAAGCCAGTGCTCAATTCCAGGCCTGTCATTAAAGACTTACAGAATTTCATACTTCCAAGACAGATTTGGTAATCTTTACATAAAAATACAATTCATCTAGTTTTTCAACTCTACATCATCTGTTCTGCCTTACTTGTTGTCAAATTTAAAATGAGCAACTACCACTTTTTCTTTAAATACAAGTAGGTTAAAAATAATCCTCTTGCTCCAGGATATACATTCATGCTAGATGGACTGAATAGTTTGTTTTTTTTAAATGGTAAATAACAATTGCAAACACCAAAACTAATTCTCCAGTCAATGCACAAAATCACTGACCCATCTCTATGGAAACTATCCAGCATTGTAACCTGATGCAGCTCTTGATCAATGCCAAAAGAAGTTACTTTCTGGTTAAGTCGCTTATATACATAGTACAAGCAGGAGTGTATACATTCTGTATGTCTACTTATGATACAGAACTCAAATTAAACCCTTTAATCTTCTTTGCAGAAATTTAAATCTCAGAATTATTTATTCGTCTTATTCTTAAAACATAGAAGCAAACAGATCCATGAATTATTTCAGCAACAATTATCTGGGAAGCATCCAATTGTTATTGTGTTTTCTAATTGTTCAAAGGCAGACAAAGCTGAGTTTGTTACCTTTATGATTTAGTGCATGTTGTGTTATGTATTCTGGGATAACACAGGCTGCAACTCGATGCAGCTTTGACCAAAAAATACTCCAGACTTTGAAGTAGGTTCAATGTGATTTATTGAACCATTAGCACAGTTCTCTATGAGTTTGACTCTCCTGCTAATTTTGCTATAGTAACTCAGTCTAAATAACCAGTCTGCTCTAAGCCACGTACGTGGTGGACGTGATGCCTCTGATCTGCCCCTGTCCTACTCTCCAAGTGTCGCCTGTGGAAAGAGACAGAGCATGTGTGCCCTGTCCTCAGATATGGGTTGTGTAATGCCCCCTTGTGGTAGTGTCACCTCTGGGTGGCTTGACTGCCCATTGGTTGTGTCCTATTCTATGTGTTCATTAGCTGTATGTCTGCATGTCATGATGTCTCTGGTGTTCCCTCCAGTGTTTACTTAGTCTTAATGTATTTACATTAACCCCTTGTGTATTTAGTGATGCATATCACCACAGTGCATTGCATGATGATTTTTTCTTCTCAAACTCTTGGTTTAATTTCTATGATTTGGCTTCCTTTTCTTGAGGCAAGGTCTCATAATTCTGTTCCAAGGACTCTAAATGATGGTGTGCCACATCCAAATGGCTCGTCAGCATGCATGACAGTAAATGTTGTAAGTTTAACTTGTATGTCAGATTCAGAAAGAATATTTCCGATGCTGGTGTCATAATTTGAGGATAAGGGGTAAACCTTTAGGACTGAGGCGAGGAGAAATTTCTTCACCCAGAGAGTGGTGAATCTCTGGAATTCACTACCACAGAAAGTAGTTGAGGCAAAACACTGCAATTTTAGGAAGTAATTAGATATAGTTCTTGGGGCTATAGGAATCAAGGGACATGGGAGGAAGGTGGGATCAAGGTATCAAACTTGATGATCAGCCATGATCATAATGAATGGTGGAGCAGGCCCGAAGGGCTGAATGACTTCCTCTGAGAATGTGAAGCAAGGGTTAATAGCTAGAACAAGCCAGAATGACCGGGATACATTAGTGGAAAATCACAAAGTAGAGGAATGTGTTATTGAAGCCATTGAAGGAGAATGAACTTGCTCAGATAAAGGAGTGATATTTGAAGTCGTGAGCCGACTCATGACTATAAGCCGAATAGCCTTGAGAAACAAGGCGCATGGCCGGATGACAGGATATGAAATGTGGGAGCCGCTTGCAACTATAGCTAACATCTGTTAATTAAGCTAAGACTGCTACATACTCATGTGCCAATAGATAACCTCAAAGTCTGTAAAATCATGTACTGGAACTATTGCAATAACCAATGTATGCTTTGTAATGGGGGCGAGCTCAAGTGAATGTAAGGGACAGCCCCCTAATAATACATATAAAAGAAGGATGTTTTGAGCAAAACTTTGGCACTCTCAGAGGTGTTTCTTTGGAATACCTAGAGAGTGGCCCCGATCGCAATAAAGAATATTCTGAAGTACGGACGTGTTCGAGATCATTTCTTCCGGACTGAGAGACAAGTGAATTACACACGCATTCACACCTCCTGCTTCTATTTTCTATCTATGTTTCTATGAAAACCTGCACAGCTATACATCTACAACCTAAAAATTACTTAATCTTGATTGCAATTTTTTTCAGTGAGCAATGATGAAATGAGGTATGCAGGACAATGATAGAAGAGCAAGAAAGGACTGGTATTCACCATATATTGAACATTTTAAGGCTTTTAGCAACAGTGAATTACAATCTGCGAGTATAACAGTTCAAAATAATTCAGTGATCTGTAACACTACAGAAAGAACAGCACTGAATTCCAAGCTGATTGGCAAAACATACTCAGATAATGCTTTCATGGCATCAGTACATACTCGTATAGTGCTTTCATGACATCAGGACAATGCAAATGTTGTACAGTCAAATAGGTACTTTTAGTCATTGTTGTAAATTTCACTGGTGTTCTGACCAATTATGCTTGAAGTTGAGTGACATTACTGTAGAGATTTACAAGAAAAGTGGCCTAATGACTGTAATCGGTTAAAATAATATTGCAAGATTGCTGCCAAATTCACACAACACTGGATTTAGAAATTCCTGTTTCACTACTTTCTGATGTTAGTGAGTCTGCCACTCTAGTACTTGACATTTAAAGTACACAGAACTGAGTAATGACGCCTAAATTAAGCTATTGGCATGGTTTTAGATTTGTTTGCTTAATTATGTTTCACCTTCTGTTATAACCCCAATGGAAGTCCGGGATCAGGACCATACGATTTGCCATGACCTCCACGGAAAAAGAACTTCCCCTTTTGGGGGTGGGGAGAGAGAGAGAGAGAGAGAGAAAGAGGGAGAGAGAAAGAAGGAGAGAGGGGCAGGGTTTCCCCTTTACTACGAGAGCCCCAGTGGTATAAAAACCACGGCTTAGCTGCAGGTCAGGGAAGGAGACATTTAGAGGAGTGGAGGAGTATTGTAATAAACTTTGTACTTTAATTTCTACCATTGTCTATGCGTTCTACTGATCACGGATTCAACACCTTCACTGTTGAGCACCTACAATAATGGCTTAGATACTACAACCTGCTCATACACAAAATATATTCCAAGTTGTATCACTGATACTGACATGAACAACAAAAGAATACACAAATCTGACTGATACAAGCACTTGGTTCATTCTGAAAGGGTGTAGCATGTAACCGAGAGGGGTTGAAATAAGTAAACCCAAGTGATAGTGACTATTTAACTCTTGGTTTCCCCAATGTAAAAAAAAATGCGGCACAGTGGTTAGCACTGCTGCTTCAGTGCCAGGGAACACGTTCATTTCTGGCACTGGGCGACTATGGAGTTTGCAAGTACTCTCAGTGTCTGGATGGGTTTCCCTCGGGTAATCCGGTTTCTTCCCACAGTCCAAAGACATGCAGGTTAGGTGAATTGGTCATGCTAAATTGCCCATTCGACTCCAAAGATTTGCAGGTCAGGCAGGGTATATGGCAGGCGAGTGGCCGAGGTAGGGTGCTCTTTCAGAGGGTCGGTGCAGACTCGATAAGCCAAATGGCCTCCTTCTGTACTGTAGGGATTCTATTTTATGAAATTATAATCACTGTGAAAATAAAAATTATCTTGCATGCAACCTTCCTTATCCTTTGGGGTTTAATTAGAGTAGAGCTGCTTCAGCTGTTAACAAATGAGTGACTACAGGCTGATGACAAATGAGGGTCACATTTTTTCCATTAGCTTGAATTCCTGCCACTACTATATTTAGTTTGGGGCCAGCAAAAGTATTCTCTAAAGAGCAAAATAATGCATGATCCGGGTCATGGTGACAGTGTGTGACAAGGAAAAAATAGCCCAATTATTTTTCTTGTGTTTATAGCAAATTCCCAATCTGAAAAATAAGAAAAGGAATTAAGTTATTTTAAAAGTGTATTTTAAAACAAACTTAGTAACTATTTAACAATTATAAAGGTAACTTTTCAGGGCGTGTTCAGTTATTCACCAAATTTCATTAACCACAACACTCTCAACATCCCACCTGATTTTAAAAGTCATTTAAATGTGTTTCAAACATTGACGTGGAGCTGGGAAAGTTGGAATACTCAATGGTCTCGCCGCTTGCCTGTTCTGTGGCAGAGTGGGGTCCACAAGTGCAGCCTACATTGGAGCCCCAAGAGACAGAACGCAACTCCAGGATTTCTGCGCTTAGATTAGGATAAATGGTCGGCACAACATCGTGGGCCGAAGGGCCTGTACTGTGCTGCACTGTTCTATGTTCTATGTAAGGCACACATGCCAGACATCATGAAGTTGTGATCAGTTTTCGAGAGATAACAATGACAGTTTTACTGGGAGCTTAAATTCCTTTGCTTCTCCCTCAACATATTTCGAGAGCCTAACATGTGGAATGACACCACCCAAAGAGTAATACAGACCCCAGATAAGGATCTATGTTCATGGAAACTGTTCAGTAAGAACAATTATGTAGCTATTTTTAAATGTGCATGAGAGCAGGGAGAGTAGGTTAAAAGGCCTCATGGCGGGGGGCCTAAGGGGATTCTCAAACACCAAACTACTATCCATCTTTCCTTCCCTAGATAATCTTGATTGGCTATTTTTTTTAACATAGTTTGCAATATATTCACAGAAGATTTCATTAACATAACAAATTGCAATGCATAATTCTCGAAGAGCAGACCGACCCCTTGTTCAACTATTGTTAACATGAAACCTTGCTCCACTTTGGCCTTCAATGTTTTGGCTTGATTCATTTAATCCTTACAGTGCAGTCGGACCATTAAACCCACCCTTGGAAACAGCACCCCACTACCTAGGCCCATACCCCCACCTTATCCCCATAACCCAGTAATCTAACCTAACCTTTTGGACATGGAGGGGCAATTTAGCATGACCAATCCACCTAACCAGTTCATCTTTGGACTGTGAGAGGAAATCGGAGCACTCAGAGGAATCCCATGCAGATAGGGGAGAATGTGCAAACTCCACACAGACAGACAGTCACCCGAATTGAACCTGGGTCACTGGTGCTGTGAGGCAGCAATGCTAACCACTGTCACTGTGCCGCCTATTGAATAGATGTTACTACCATCACAAATGCAGAATACCCTAAGGCACTTCAGGGGAACATTATCAGATCAAATTTGACTCTGGGGCACAGAAGATATTTGTATGACCAAAAACTTAAATCAAACAAGGTGTTAGGGATTCGAAACAAAATAAGGAAATTGCTGGAAAAAAAGATCAACAGGGTATTGGAGAAATAGAGTTAGTATTTCAAGTTAGGTGAACTTTCAGAACTTATGACCCTTCAGCAAGGTTTAATATATTTCCTAACAAGTTATTGAAAATGCCTAATCATTCCTTTAGAAACGTAGGAAACAGCAGGAGGCAGTTATTCAGCCCTTCGAGTCCGTGTCTGCTCCACCATTAATTATGATCATGGCTGATCATCCAACTCAATAGCCTAATCTTGGGGTCAGAAAACTTAGCCTGGCCTCTTTTGAGTCCTGCATCTTGCCTGACACAACAGTTATTTGGGCATGCATGCAATGAGCAGCACCACTCACCAAAATAAACAAGATGCTGCTTAGTATCCAAATCAGGGCACTGAACGACATGGATTTTAAAACTCTGGTCGGCCAAGTTTGAGGTGCAACTTGGCCTTAAAGAAACAGCTGGAAGCCACTCAAAAAAATCTAGAAACTCAAGGGTCTTGTTTTGCTTGGCCCAGGAAGAAAATAGCTCTCTCTGGGCCCAAAACTAACCGCCCAACCCACCCAATCAAAGCTGCCAGCCAGCTGGGCACTGGGATTGGCCAATGTCCTGTCCTCCCACAACTAACGAGTTGCAGCAAGGCATTTGTTTGGCATCTGCTCATCACTGGCAAAATCTAAATGAATCTGGATCCAAATTTGAACCCATTTCTGGCCCAAGTTGTACTTTTCACACAATGACCCAGGTCAGCCCTTCAGCAGTGGTTTTCCCAATGGGTTGTAAAGTGCAATTTTACATCAAAAAATAATTTACTTGTTGAACAGCATTCCCAGAAGAGGGCGACCAAGATGATCTGGGGACCTCGGGTCACACAGACTGCAAGGAGAGTCTACAAATTCCCACATGCTGCAGGCGGTGCAACACACAGGACTGTGCTCCCCTGCTATGACTTTAGTTACAAGACTCAAAAGAATTTAAGGGAAGTTTTTTCCCCAACAAAAAAGCTGAAACTCTTACCTTACTGTAGCTTTAAAGTGGAGAAAAGAACTTATCAAGTACCTACCAGTCCACACTCTCACTTGTGCGGACGTTACATTTCAGAAATTGATGTCAACTCTTCCGGTACCACCGAGTGTCAGGAGTGCTCTTCTCTGCACACCGCACCTCACAGGTCAGCTCCTGTAGCTGTCTAATTGGGCCGGATTCTCCTTTCCCCCAGCCGCATGTTTGTCGATAGCGCACCATTTGCTGGCAGCAGGATTCCCTACTCCTGCCACTTGCCAATGGGATTTCCCACCGAAGCCCCCCCCCCCCCCCCCTTCACCCCGACACCACTGGGAAATCCACAGGTGGGGTTGCGCTGCCATTAGGAAACGAGAATCCCAACGGCCAGAGAATTTCGGCCATTATCTATAGTCCTTGGTCGTTTGCATAAATTGATTTTATATATTAAGCCCTTTCCCCATCTTTGCCAACTTCCCACTGTGTCCAAATTCCCAATTAAGTCACTCTGTTCAGATGCCAGTCCATTTCAGAACCACTCCATTCAGGTTAAATCACCAACAGTCTGCTCTCAAAGGGAAGGGCAGCCTATTGTCCTCTGGCGACATTTACATTTTAAAATATCAAGCACTCTATGCCTCAAGACTTCTAATGCATTTATGAACTAATGCTAAGTCGTAGGGAATACAGCTGGTCAGAGTTACGCATAAAGTGTAGAGCCAAATGTACATACAGCTTGCCTCAGTTTCCCACAATCAGAGAGAATACAGCGTTTTGAACTTCTCAAGCAATTTCCTATGGTTGGCTGACTAACACAAGACTGTATAGGTAGTGTGGTGGATGGGGGGGGGGTTGAGATTTGGGAAAAATACATTCAGTCACAGAGGGATAAGCTTGATCAGCCAAGTGGCCTTTTGTTATCTCCGTGAGTCAATCCATGCTGCACATAATGTGACCCTCTTAAGACTGTTTCATAGCTGCTCTGGCAGAGACCCAGAAACAAAGTACCAGACAACCTTCTCCAACCAAGGAAAGCTGTTTTGATGCAGATAAGCTATCCCCAATCCATATTAAAGTGCAGTCAATAGATGAACAGCCCAAAGACTGATTTTCCATTTAGTGCACGTGAATGTTGGCGCATTCGGTCCACATTCACCAGTGTGAAATATGTCCAAATTTCGACACATATTCTGCACCTCCTAATTGCTGATTCAGAAGTAGCTCTTACAAAGAAGCCTAGAAATAAATACATTTCAGGCATCCACATCAATGCAACACATTTACTGTGTCATCACTACAGTAAAAGTAAAGTCGCCATAGTCCCAGATGATCTTAGGCTGCTTCCCACTTTGAGGGGGAGTGCTAACTGGTGGTGATTTAACCTGAGGATCACCACACCTCAGGCGTGAGTGGCAAGGTTGATAAGATGGGACCTTCATGAATAACCTCAGCCAGTACGGGAATTGAACCCGCGCTGTTGGCCTCGCTCTGCATTGCGAACCAGCTGTCCAGCCAACTGACTTTAGAGATGACAATATGGATACAAAAAGGACCATATTTTGCTGCTGAAATAAAATAAATCTGTTATAATTATGAACCAATAGCACTTGCGCACATTTAAGTGTTTTATCACGATAGTAAATTTTAGGAAATGAATCAAGGTTTCTGCTCGTGAGTTTAATTATTCTATTATGTTGCAATATACTAATACCTCATCTGACTTTCTTTGAAAATAAGTGAGCTTGACTTAAGCTTCAAAAATATTTAGTGAACCACACCAATAATCAATAAACAGAGCTTTAATTAAGATTTAGGTTAAATACGCTTGAGATTTAAAGTGTTCTCATCAAAAATACAGTAACTGAATACTGTAATAGTTACACAGTCCTTATTTATTTGATTCAATTTGTCAAGTACACATTGCAAAGACTCTCTCTTACTACCCTGACAACATGGCTCAGCACCAACTTCAAAAGTAAACAACCTACTATTGCAGCATCACATTTCCATTTCACAAAGCAGTCTAATTTGGAACGTTTCTATGAGAGAATAGCGATTCAGTGACACATCAAGGCAGTTCTGCGCTCCAATGTCGGTGTAATCAACACTGTCAAAATTAATTTCACATAAGATAGACTCTTGGAACAAGCAGAGATGAGTCCTGCATCCCATGAATGTGAACCAACACATACCCAAATCTCAGGGTTGAAAGGACCTGAACGTATATAGTACATAGTAAGCTCACTGTTGTAATGGAGATGCAGTCAAATTGCGTATAGCAAGATTTCACAAAAAACCATGAAATAAATTACCAATTAAAAAGGTTATAGTAATGGAATAAATAATGGTTAGGACACTGGGAAGAGATTGCACACTCTTCTTCAATACAGTGACAATGAATGTTTGATGTATACCTAACAGCGCAGAGAGGGACCATAGCTTAATGTCTAAAACATACTGCATCATTCCCTCTGTTCAGCAAGTCGTTGTCGGCAAGTCCTAGACTGCAATTTGAACCCATCACATTTTGACTCTTAAGGCAAGAGTGAAATTTGTTAACTCCCTGGTTGACCCCCACTAAATTTTGAATGAATTTAAACAGCGAACTATTAAATTCAGAAATTGTTTCAACTCAACAATCAAGAAAGTAAAGAACCCATTACCATCTGAATTTCCTCTCCTGAAGAAGATCATTTGACTATCATTTAATTCCTTTTACTATTAGGTATAAAGTCAAACAATTAGGCTCTGATGGGTAAACTGGAAAATTTCCAGAGCCATTCTCCCAGAGGCTGCTTGGGGGTCACCCACAAGGGTGAGAGACCAAGTCAGAGTTTTTCACTGAATATCAAGACCCATTGACAGAGGTGAACTGGACTTTTTAAACTCTGCCTCCAGGTCTCTTCCCTCTCCACAGTCTCAAAGAACTAGGCTAGCTGCCTGAAAGCAGCCTACGGGCAGGCAGCCAGCCCTCTCCACCTCCCTGGCCACAGCTGCATACCACCCTGTGGAAGGGGCACATCTCCACCTCCCCCTCCCCTCTAAAACTTATAACGTGGCCCTGCAGCTGGACACTTTCAAATTTAATAGTTTAAAATTGTAGAAACCAGCCCCATTCCCCTCTCTCTTTTACCTTGAACTGTAGGTTGCTGCTTCGTCAGTGTTGGAAAGCCTCCTAATGATCCTCGTGCTTAAGATCCCACCCACTAATTAGCTAATTTGGGGTAAGCACCGTTGTGCAAGTGTCCTCCAAACGTGTGGGACTATGACCCCCATTTGACTCCAGTGTCAGGGTCCTGATCCAAAGGACAAAATCCTGCCCTTCATGTCAGCAGGCATTCCTCATTTCAACTTACCCAGTAATCATACATAATATACAATCCATCTCTCGCAGTGATGGGCAATCTAGATTAGTGCGTGGGCATGTTCTAGCCCTCCTTCATCCCAGTGGGCCGCAAGGTTGAAATCGACAATGTTCATTAACCATGACCCCAAGAATAGGATTAGATAAATTTAAGGGCGGCATGCGGCGCAGTGGTTAGCACTGAGGCTGTGGCGCTGAGGACCCAGATTCAATTCCTGGCCCTGGGTCACTGTTCGTGTGGAGTTTGCACATTCTCCCCAATCTCTGCGTGGGTTTCACCCCCCAACCAAAAGATGTGCAGGTTGGGTGGATTGGCCCCGCTAAATTGCCCCTCAATTGAAAAAAAAATTGGGTACTCTACATTTAAAAAAAGATAAATTTAATACATGTTGAATATTTAATAATAAGTTATAATGATTAAGCCCTATCATCAACTTAAAATGGTACAAACAAAATAAATATTTACACTTTGGACACAGAGGGAGCACACAGCTCTCACAGTCAATGTTGTGAGCAATCAGCATGAACCTCATTTCACTTGTCCTTGCTTTACGTGCATATCGCTTCAGTCATACCAGTGGGGAAAAAATCTACGTGAATGGAAATCAGTGGAATGCAGCAACCCTGTGCATGGGCATCGGTCAACAAAATGTCACCAGAGCCACAATCAGACCACCATGTGGCCCCTCGGGCTGCAGATGGACCACCACTGGTCTACTGAGATATCTGGATGTGATCAGAAGTGTGTAACTTGGCAACCCCCTCCTTATTCTTGAGCACCAAAATTGATCTTAGCTTCATGGGCCGCACGGTGGCATGGTTGTTAGCATAAATGCTTCACAGCTCCAGGGTCCCAGGTTCGATTTCCGGCTGGGTCACTGTCTGTGCGGAGTCTGCACGTCCTCCCCGTGTGTGCGTGGGTTTCCTCCGGGTACTCCGGTTTCCTCCCACAGTCGAAAGATGTGCAGGTTAGGTGGATTGGCCATGCTAAATTGCCCGTGGTGTCCTAAAAAGTAAGGTTGGGGGGGGGGGGGGGGTCGTTGGGTTGATACGTGGGCTTGAGTGGGGTGATCATTGCTCGGCACAACATCGAGGGCCGAAGGGCCTGTTCTGTGCTGTACTGTTCTATGTTCTTTTTTCAGCAAAAGGTTTTATTTATTTTGGGGGGGGGGGGGGGGTGGAAGAGGGCTTCAAAAATATTCATGAACGCACCGGCCTTTCAGAAGTCTACGCAGAGCAAAAGGGTTAATGGCCTCAGTACGCATTTGCTGCTCTTAAATAATTGATTTCCAGCCAGGCATACGAGAAGGAAGCTTTTTAATCGAATCATCCGTGTAACAGAAACGGGAGCCCTCAGATTGGTGGCCACACTTCCCGCATGGTGGATAAGGTAGACAAATCTCAAGGTCACTGCTTCGCAATTGAGACGTGCGAGATTAATGGGTGTTTGGTCAAGTGAGATGATTCAGGAGGAGGAGGAGGGGAGAAAAAAAAAACAATTCCGTATTTGCATAAGGGACAAAAAAGGCAAGATGCTGGTACAACACAGCACTGAGGGAGGGAAGGAGCTGTTGTAAACCATCCGGAACACAGGCAGGCGGGGAGCCCAGATGATTCTTGCACCCCGCCGAGATCCATTCGGAAGTTGGCTGAAGAATTTACGATTTGAATGGGATAACCTGACTGACTGACCGACCGACCATCTTTCACGCCAAAACTCGCCTACAACTCCTCCCCTGTAGACTGACGCATAAACTCCGAACCGCAGTGACTCGGTCTGGATCACGTACACTGGCTCTTCCGTGTCACAGCATCTTCAAACCGAAGGCACAACATGGGCACCACACAACCAGCAGAACACATCTAAATATTTCAAACCAAAAAATACTTTATTGCCAAAGTTTCTCTGGTAAAGAAAAAAAACACACACAACCCGATATTTAAAAAATGTAGGAAGGGTGGTGGATGGAATTCGCACACCTGGCTGTCATCTTCCCTTTAAAGCAAAAAAAAGTCTACGGGTTCCTATTTAGAAGGGGAGGGGGAACAAAATCCGACGAAACGTGAGAGTTTTCAGACCGATTTGTTTTCTCTCTCTCCAAAAAGTCGATGTGAAGCCCACGGAATATAAAGTAACGCAATGCGGTCGGATGCGGCTCTCTCATCGGCACCCGCCCGGGTGGTGACTAGTTAAAAATAAACATTTTCTTTGAAAATAAAATTCCGAGCACGTTGGTTTTTCCTGCCGGTCTGTGCTGACTAACTCACTCGCACACCTCAGCTGCAACTCTTGCATTAGCTTTTTTTTTTACCTTGTGCATCCCCTCCGCTGGTCAGGACGCCGATGGCTTTCCCGCTGCCCGAGAGGTTCTCCAGGAATTTCTTGCCGTCTTCGCAGACAGTGTCCATCCTTTGCCTTTATTGGGGTAGTTTTAAAATGACCGGAAATAAAACGTTCAAAGGAAACGTTGAGAATTTTTTTTTGTGTGGTGGTGTGTGTGCGTGAGACGGATGGAGGAGAGATATCTGCAGGGACAGTGTGTGTCGCTCTCTCTCTGTTCAGAGCCCAGATGTTACCACTCCCGTTGACACTCTGGTTCTCACGCTTCACTGCCGACTCCAAAGCCTTTGCTTGCCGCTCAGCCTCAGCCCCCACCCACACCTCTCAACCTAACCTTGCCGAGCCCGCCCCCATTGTGCCGTCAGGGGCGCAGAGAGTGACAGCCGCGCTAAACCTATGGGCGAGCAGCCGTTCCCCGAGCTCCCCAATCAAGAGGCGCCGGAGGACAAAGGAGGGGGCGGGGTCGAGGGCGCTTTCCAAGTTTGGATGCGCCGCCCGTCCTCCCAGTCGGACTCAATCTTGCCTTCCTCCTGTTGTCCTCTTTTTCTTTCCCCCACTCCCCTCTCCCCCCACTCCTCTCCTCAGGGCGGATATTGAGTTTCTGCTCAGTTGCAGGGAGGGGAGGACCATGGTGTCAAGGTACAAACTGACCTATAATAATTTGAAAAATAGTAATAATCCACATTAGCTCCTGCCCCTCTCTCCACAGATGCTGTCAGGCCTGCTGAGGTTGTCCAGTGTTTTGTGTTTTTTGTTTCAGATTCCAGCATCCGCAGTCATTTGCTTTTATTATAATAATTTGGGGGACGCTTAGCTCAGCGGGCAGAATGGCTGGTTTGTTGATGCGGAGCGGCACCAACGGCTGCGGGTTCAATTCCCATACCGGCTGAGGTAATCAATGAGGGACCCTGTCTTCTCCGCCTTGCCCAATTCGCCGGTGGTTTAGTGACTCTCAAGTTAAATCACCACCAGTCACATCTTTTTAAAAAGATAAATTTAGAGTAACCAATTCATTTTTTTTCCAATTAAGGGGCAATTGAGCATGGCCAATCCACCTACCCCGCACATCTTTGGGTTGTGAGGGCGAAACCCAGGGAGAATGTGCAAACTCCACACGGACAGTAACCCAGGGCCGGAATCGAACCTGGGACCTCAGCGCCATGAGGCAGCAGTGCTAACCACTGCATCACCATGCTTCCTCCACCAGTCACGCCTGACAAGAGTGTTTACAATGTATTTGGTTTGGAGAGCAACAGAACTAGACTTAATACTGTCCACCACGCAGTTTCCAACAAGTTTTTACAGAATAATAATTGGAAAGGGAAAACATACATGATCGTTTTCACCTCAGTGGGTCAAATTTGTGACATTCCTGATCTCCATGTCCAAGTTATAAAGCTGCTGGTACAAAGATGGGTAGGAAAGTAAGTTGTGAAGAGGACATAGGAGGCTACAAAAAGGTTTAGGTAGGTTAGGTGATTGGGCAAAAATATGACAAAGTATAATGTGGGAAAATGTGAAATAGTCCATTTTGATAGGAAGAATTAAAAAACATATTATCTAAATGTTGAGGGATTGCAGAGTGCTATGATTCAGAGGGATCTGGGTGTCCACAAGCATGACTTGCAATAGATTAGTATAAAGGCATAGCAAGTAATTGGGAAAGCTAATGGAATGTTATCATTTATTGCAAGGGGAATTTAATGCAAGAGTTAAGAATGGTAAGATCACATCTGGAGCACTTTGTCCAGTACTGTGTACAGCAATGTGATTGACTCTTAAATGCCTTCTGAAATGGCCTAGCAAGCCCCTCTGATGTATCCGATCGCCACCAAGTCTACAAAAAGGATTGAAAACAAATGGACCACCCAACATCAACCTAGCCACCGGAAATGACAACCGCAAACCCAGATGTATTGACACTGCAAAGTCCTTCTTACTAATGACTGGGGGCTTGGCCAAAATTGGGAGAGCTTTTACACAGGAGCTTTTAAACAAGAGCTGGAATGTGGTGACTAGGGACTTTTCACAGTAACTTAATTGCAGTGTTAATGTAAGCCTACTTAAGAACAAAGAACACTTGTGACAATAATAATTATTATTATAATACTGTGACTACCAGGGTAGATCAAAGGCTGAGATTCCTATGACGAATAACTCACCTCCTGACTTACCAAAGCCTGTCCACCATCGACAAGGCACAAGTCAGGAGAGTGATGAAGTACTCTCCACTTGCCTGGATCAGTGCAGCTCCAACAACACTCAAAAGGTGCAACACCATACAGGTCAAAAAAGTCCACTTGATTGGCATCTCTTCCACAAACGTTCATTTCCTCCATCACAAACGCACAGTAGCAGCAATATATACCATCTCCAAGATGCATTGCAGGAATCACCAGGGCTCCTTAGGCAGCACCTTCCAAATCCATGACCACTATCATCTAGAAGGACAAGGGCAGGAGATACATGGAAAAAAAATCACTTAGAAGTTCATCTGCAAGACTCTTGCCATCTGACTTGGAAATATATCACCATCTGGGTCAAAACCCCAGAAATCCCTCCCTCACAGCGCTGTGGGTGAACCTGCACCACATGGAATGCTGCAGCTCAAGAAGGCAGCTGAACTAGCCAGTGACGCCCACATCCCTTTCATGAATAAAATTGCTTTCCTTATTTAGGGAAAGATGTAACTGCATTGGAAGCAGTTCAGAGAAGGTTTACTAGACTAATACGAGGAATGGGTGGGTTTTCTTAGAGAACCATAGAACCAAAAATATGTTACAGCACAGAAGGAGGCTATTCAGCCCATCTTTCCATCCCAGCCTGAGGACATCAGGTGTCCTTTCTGCACCCGGTCCATAGCCCTGTAGCTTACAGCACTTGAGGTGCAGATCCAGGGTCTTTTTTAAAAAGTTTAGGGTCTCTGCCTCCATCATCAACTCAAAGAATTCGATAATTGTTAACCAGTTGTATTGGATGCATATTTCATTATATTTCTTGTTCTAAATCAAAAGTAATTGTGTTTAAATTTACAAACTTGGTGACTGTAATTATTGGACAGCCAAGGGCCAAAGGTTTTGGGTATTATTCGAAGAATTATTGGTTAATTCAACTGTGTCGTGACTCCGGGTCAAGGGGCGCTAGAGTTAACCGTGCCCAAGGTGTTGTAACACAAGTGATCTGCTGATGCTCACATTTATATGAATAATGGTCATTTGGATATTGTCTCCGAGAGCAACTCATGCCACAAATTGTGGACCAGGAAGAGTCATTTTTTTTTTTGGAACCAGTGAGGAGGAAAGGCAACTAATAAAATAGCCAAACTAGGCTTGTAAACAAAGTTAGAGGCCATGCACATGGAATAACAGAAACAGGAGCAGCAGGGATACAAAACTGGCTGAGTGACAGGAAATAGGAATGGCGAGCAATTATTTCTCAGACAGGAGGAAGGTTTACAGTAAGATTCCCCAGGGGTCAAGGAATGTGGGTGAATGTTGAACTCGAGTTTCTTCTGATCTACATTAATTACCTAAACATGGGTATACAGTGTATAATTTCAAGCCTTGTGGATCACACAAAACTTGGGAGTGTTGTGAACTGTGAAGGGGTTCATGATAAACTTCAAGAGGACAGAGACATGCTGGTGCATTGGGCAGACATGTGGCAGATTAAATTGAATGCAGGGAAGTGTGATGTCTTTCATTTTGGTATGAAGAACAAGGAGAGATATTAGAAAATAAAGAGTTCCAGGGAGCAGGAATTTCAAACATATGTACCTGAACACATATTTTGTTTTCTTTACCTGTCCCTTTGGATTTTGTACCACAAAAACTTTGTTGTCATTTAATTTTTCCTGGCCTCCACCCTATCACAGACCTTCCCTTTCGTTCTTTATCCTGCTTCTCAATCACCCCCCACAAAACCCAACGGCTCCCCCAACCCCATATTCACTTGCTCAAACTCTATTATATTTTTATCTTACCTCAGTTCTGACGAAGACTCATCGACCTGAGACATTAACCATGCTTCTCTCCACAGAAGCTGCCTACCCGCTGAGTATTTTCAACATTTCTTTTTTATCTCAGATTTCCAGCTTTTGCTTTTTCTTTTGCTTTTGGATAAGGAACTTCAGTTATGCAGCTAGAATGAGGAAGCTGGGATTATTCTCCGTGGAGAAGGGAAGATTAAGAGATTTGATAGGGGTGTCCAAAATCATGAGGAGTCTGGACGGACTAACTGTTTCTATTGGGGGATGAATCGAGAACGAAAGGGCATTGATTTCAGGTGATTGACAAAAGTATCAATGGCGACATGATGAAAACCTTTTCTATACAATGAGAGTTTAGGCTTTAGGGCAGAATCCTCTGCTCTCTCTCGCAAGCTTGGAGGAAGGAAGGGTATTTAATTAATTGGGGTGGTGGTGGACCTGGACCCCACCACCTTCCTGCCTCTGCTAGAATTAAGTTCTGATGGGAAGGCCCATGGTCAAACTTACTGCCCTACCCAGCAGCAGGTGGGCCTGTTGCCATGCGATGTGCTCAGCAGCTAAAACAATGCTTGTCACCTTCCTCAGAATGGGGGGTCCCTCAATCAAAGTTACTCTGTGGCTGATTGAGGGACTGAACATCAGGAAGATGGGGGTTCCTCTGAGAGCCTCCCGCTTGCCACCAGCTGCACAGCACTCCTCTCCCAGCGACCCCCATCCTGCAAATCCCAACCCCATCTCCAACTACTTACATATGGCCTCCTTTTCCAATAATTGTGCTTCCAACAGAAGCCATGGCTTCCCCTGTGTCACTGCAGAGCACAAGAGCTGTTGCCCGATTGGCCGGCAGCTGTCACTAGGCGAGACTTCATCCCACCTCTTCGTCTCACCCCCCCCCCCCCCCCCCCCCCCCCCCCACCCCCTGGGCCTTCCGGGATCTTGATGCCACGGGAATACCCACCACTGGCATCACCTCTGACTGATTGGCTGGTGTTCAACAGGCCTTCTTTCGGCAGTGCTGATTTCTCATCAGCTCTCCAGCCAGCAGACAAAGACTCAATAAGATTCTGCCCTGCTAATATACTGCCTCAGAGTGTGGTGGATGCAGATTCTAACATGTCTTTAAAAAGAGAATTGGATTATTACCTGAAGTAAAACCAATCGAGGGCTACAGGGTAAACATAGGAGGCACAGTGGTTAGCACTGCTGCCTCACCGCGCCAAGGATCCGGGTTCGATCCCGCACTTGGGTGACTGTGTGGAGTTTGCATGTTCTCCCTGTGTCTACGTGGGTTTCCTCCAGGTTCTCCGGTTTCCCTCCCGCAGACCAAAGACGTGTAGGTTAGGTGGATTGGTCATGCTAAATTGCCCCTGAGTATCCAGAGGTTAGGTGTGTTGCGGGGCTAGGGTGGGAGATTGGGCCTGTGTAGCGTGCTGTTTTGGAGGGCCGGTGCAGAATCGATGGTGATGTGTTGGGTAAGCTGGATCTATGTGGACTGCGTTTGATGCAGTGTAGAGCAAGACAGGCTTCCAACACTTGATGAGATGCAATACGATTTTATTTAACATCTAACTATATTACATGCTTAACTGTGGGTTGACACAATGCTGATTTGACTGAAGACCTGAGGCTAGCCTGTCCAGTCTAACTAACTACCACACTGTGTTTGTACTAGCTGCTGCTTACGAACTCTGATTGTCTCAGAGGCTGGATCCCGAGAGAGCGGGAAAACTGGTGCCCTGTGGCTTTATTGTGGTTGTGTCCTGCCTGGTGATTGGCTGCTGTGTTCTGTGTGCTCACTGGTCATCCTGTGTGTCAATCACTGCCTGTCTGCACTCCATCATATACCTGGATGTATATTACGACAGATGGGCCAAATTACCTCCTTCTGCATTGTAGGGATTCTCTGATTCTATTCTATGCTTGTGGATTGCTGTTGCAGAGATCAGCAGGGACAGGGACACCATAGGCTGTGTCACCTCTTGCTGTGCAATAACTAATGTGTGATTCTATGCAAAAGAAAACTGTAATATTTCCTGACAATACCTTGCCTGTAGTGCTAGAGAGAAGATGGTTTAAAGTAAGCATTTCACTTTCAAAGCCCTGATGACTATAATGGATTCCGAATCTGGCGTTACTTGTTTTTCCAGTCACTTTTTCATGATTGTAAGAGAACCCATCAAAACAATTGTATTATACGGGAGGGAATTGACAGGCAGCGCCAAGGGACATATAATTCTTGCATTGTGAAACAGAGAAGTAGAACCCAGTACCAGATGGACCGTGATGATGCACTGTGGAGCAAGTCCCAGTCTCAGGTGGGCATTGGCGAGGCCCGCCAGAGCATGTCTCAATCACGGGGGGAGGTGTCCCAGTTTCAGGTGGGAATGACTGCCATTGCGGAGCCTTCGGGGCTGGAAGAGCCAGATGTCGCATGGGCAGCCAGAGCTTGATCCAACTGCACCTCCGTCCCAAGGTGATACGCAAGGCCCTATGGGTTCCGACCAGGAGGAGGTGGCACTGGTTGCCAACCCGGAGCAATCCAATGGAGTGGCGACGATGACCACCAGCACCCTGAGACCAACCCCCCTGACTGTGGCATGTCTCAGAGTCAACCGGAACAGGACGGCACAGTGGGACATGTCCCGCCGACAAGTGCACCGAGGCCCTCGAGGACAGCCGCGAGGGGCATCGAAGGCCACGGGACCCGGTAGGCAGCAGGCTGCCCCCACCACTGATGTGCATCCTGGGGGCACACGTAGGTGCAGTGGTACAGCACAGAAGGCTAAGCAGGTTGAGGATCATTGAGAGGGCACTGGAAGGAAGGGGGTTAGAGGGTAAGGAGAAAAGGATGCAATGCAGGGAGAAGGGGTAGGGGAGGGATTGGAAGAATTGGGTGTGGTGAAATGCATAAAGCAATTCTGTATATAATATTGCGCACGACCTCCGACCAGCAGGTGGTAGTGTGGCAGGGTAAATCTACCACGCGGCTCTGTGCCTCGAGGTAGTTGGGAGTAAGTTGTGTTCGTGGATTGACGTATTTTGCAGTAGCTATATAATAGTCAGTGTCAGTAGTTTGTCATTTATTTATTCCAGTTATCTTTACCATGCAGTTGTTTCATAATAATTTATTTAAACAAATGTTCTGTAATGCATCATTCATATCAGCCAGTCCACAGAAATGACAGTGGGGAGAGTGGGGTGGCAGCTTCGGGAGATTGGGGCATTTGGGGACACATATGTAAAGCACCCACCCTCCCCTCACCCACATTAGCCAGCCACACCACGTGCAGGTGATGGGTGTGAGCGAGCACTCATCAGACAGGTAGGAGTCAGACTGGCATAGATTGAGGAGCACCAGTGCTCAGCTCTGAGCGGGTTCTCATCACACCCATGTGCTCAACAGTGACCCGCTCATAGTGCCGACACAGTCACAGCACCCTGAAGTGATGCTACATAGGCCCTAGGACGTGGAATAGGTTGGGGGGGGGGGGGGGGGGGGGGAGAATTGGGGGGGGGGGGGGGGGAGTGAGGGGTGGGGAAGTAAAAGGGTGAGGGATGGGGGAGGGAGGGGAAAAGGCTGAAGGATGGGGAAGGGGAAGGAAGGGGGAGTGGGAAGGCTGATGGATGGGGGAGAGGGGCAATGACGGAAGAGGCCACGCACTATGTTAAGTGGGTGAGGATGAGGGCCTCTCTGACCCTCTGGGCTAACTGCTTCCTGTTAACTGCTAACTAACTTGCCTCTGCTGCCTGTCCTTCATCATCCGGCTGGTCCTGTGGGTCCTCCCCAAGCTTATTCTCTCACCCCTCCTGGTTGGGCGCCACCTCGTCCTCCTCCTCCAAGGAGATGGCCACATATTCCTTCCCCTTCACATTCAGCATGTCGCTCTGCTCCTGTGCCAGGTTGTGGAGGGCACAGAGGTCCATCACAAAGTGGACGACCCTCCAGGGGTGCACTACAGTGCACCACCAGAGTGGTTGAGGCATCGGAACCGCATTTTGAAGAGTCTGATGCACCTCTCAATGGCAGCCAAGTGGCCGCATGGGCCTCGTTATATTTGGTCTCTGTGTCGGTCTCCGGCCTCCATATTGTCACCATTAACATGGTCCTCAGTGGGTACCCCTTATTCCCCAAGAGCCAACCGGCCATCCTGGGGTGGTCCTCGAAGAGGCCGGGGTTGTCCGACTGCCCCATCATGTAGTTGCCATGCACGCTCCCTGGGAAGTGTGAACACGCATGCATAATCTGGAGGTGGTGGCTACACATGAGCTGGACATTCAAGGAATAGAATCCCTTCCAGTTGATGTAGGGCACTCTCAGATGGCTCGGTGAGCGCAAGGTGACATGTGTGCCATCTACTACTCCCTGGACAAGGGGCATCGGCGATGGTGGAGAAGATATCATCAATTCTGTTTAATACCTGTAAGCAATTGGAGAGGGTGTGATACAGAAAACCAGCGGTGTCTTTCCCCCGGGACCTTCCATTCCCCCATTGCCACAGCCCCCCCCCCCCCCCGTCCCACTCCCCCGTTGTGCCCCCTATCTCCCAACCACCCCACATCCCCTGCCATCCAACCCAGCCTGCCCATGCACCTCCGGCCGCAGTGGGGGCCCCTGTGATGTACCATCAATCTGACACGAGTCGGAGAGAGGATCCAAACATTAGGCTTTAATAAGCTAGATGTGAGCCCGGCAGTGGTCATACAAGGAAAGGCTGACTGCTGCATGGTACGAGCTTTTATACCCCGCCTTGTAGGCGGAGCTACCATCCTCTCGGCCAATCGGCGGGGAGTCACATGACTAGCCACAGCCAATTGGCAGAGAGGCACATTAATTGCCTGGGCCAATGGGCAGCGGGACTGCTGTACCAATGGCAGCTTGGTTCTAAGGTCATATGATCTCCCTAGTCATACTACCACACCCTGGTCACCACAATCCCACAGGCTGTACCCCAGACACCTGCACATAACGTTACCTGGACCAGGTGCTGTTCTCGTCCCCGATGCAATCGCCCACACTCTGGTCGCCGATATGCGCTCGGTGCTGGGAGCCAGCCCTTGGGTGTTCGGATGTTGCCCCCCCAACCCACTGATGCCGGGCCACCTAAACCAAAATTGGCCGCCCAGGAGCTCCCAACCCTCCTCCAAGCACCGGGGCAGCAACCCCAGTGCCCCCGGACTCAGTGACTGCGAGCAAAGATGGCAACTCACCTCCTCAGGTCCCTCAGCAGCCAATCCGTCAGCTTCAAAAAGGTTGTACTAATCGGTGTCAACGTAACTGGGGTGGCGGTTAGATCACGGGAGGCCGTTAGATAGGGGGTTGCTCCTGTTAATTGTATGGAGATTGACCTGAAGTGGTGATTATTGTTTTTTGCCGTGCTATGATGGGTTCCTGATTTCAGCCCATAGTGCTGACTAATAGGTGCTTTGAAAACATGCCATTTTGTGATGATCTTTGCAACTGTTAAATAATTTGCCAGCCATTTTATCCCTTCTATATTTTTCTGGAAGTTCTGTTATTACAATGCACATCTATGATTTGCACCTTTCTTTTCAGCTGTATTTTGTGTGATGCAATATTTGCTTCTGCGTGAGAGTTCGCACTGGCCTCATCCCTCAGAGTCAGCCTCATTTGCATAGGATAAGTAAACAGCACATTGCTAGCACTACATCTAATAGTTAGCGTTACAATTGTGGGTTTGCAAGAGTTTAACGAACCATTGCTGCTTTTTAAAAATAAATTTAGAGTACACAAATAATTTTTTCCAATTAAGGGGCAATTTAGCGTGGCCAATCCACCCACCCTGTACATCTTTGGGTTGAAGCGGCGAAACCCACGCAAACACAGGGAGAATGCGCAAACTCCACACGGACAGTGGCCCGAGCCAGGATCGAATCTGGGACCTCGGCGCCGTGAGGCAGCAATGCCACTCTGCTGCCCTCAACCATTGCTGCTTTGAGGTACAAAGGTCAACCCCAAAATGTAATAACGATGTTCACAAGTAGCTGCATCCCTGGAACCCTTGTTGGAAAAGGTGTGGCAGAAGAGGAGATCTTCTTTCCTCTTTCCGCTCATTGCTGGCTTCTCTGATGAGCGATGTCTGGTCGGAGATGGACTGAAATATAAATGTGGGTGGCATGGTAGCACAGTGGCTAACACTGTTACTTCACAGTCAAGGGTCCCAGATTTGATTCCCTGCTTGGGTGATTGCCTATGTGGAGTCTGCACGTTCTCCCTGTGTCTGCGTGGGTTTCCTCCGGATGCTCCGGTTTCAACCCACAAGTCCCGAAAGACATGCTTGTTAGGTAAATTGGACATTCTGAATTCTCCCGCTGTGTACCCGAACAGGTGCCGGAAAGTGGTGACTAGGGGCTTTTCACAGTAACTGCATTGCAGTATTGATGTAAGCCTGCTTGTTGATGTGTTGGGTAAGCTGGGTCTGCGAGGACTGCGTTTATTACAGTGGTGAGAGAGACAGGCTTCCAACACTTGAAGAAATGCAATTCGATTTTATTGAACTCTTAACTATAATACATGCTTTAACTGTGGGTTGACACTATGCTGACTTGACTGGAGACCTGAGGCTAACCTGCCCAGACTATCTTACTACCACATGGTGGGGGCGATTCTCCGCACTCATGACGGTGCGGAGAATAGCGGGGGTCGTAAATTTTTACGGCCACGCTGGTCTGACGCCCTCCCGCTATTCTCCCCCCCCCCCACGCCCGCCTCCCGACACGAATCGCTGCCCGCCGTTTTTTTACGGCGAGCAGCGATTCTCAGCTGGCCGATGGGCCGAAGTCCAAGCCGTTTACGACCGTTTTTAGGAACGTCAAACACACTTGGTCTGACCGTTCGTAAAAACGGCCGTAAAGTTGCGATCTTGGGAACCATGGCACCGATTGGCACGGCAGTACCACGGCCGTGCCAAGGGTGCCATGGGCCCGCGATCGGTGCCCACCGATCGCGGGCAGCGGGTACTTACCCCGCGCACTCTTTGTCCTTCCGCCACTCCGCTGTATCCATTCGCGGGGCGGCTGAGGGGCATCCCGGCCCGCGCATGCGCGGGTTTCGCGCAAATGCGCGATGACGTCATCCGCGCATGCGCGGGTTGGAGTCTTCCAATCCGCCCATGCGCGGCTGACGTCATGTGACGCGTCAGCCGTCGCAAACTCTGGCAAGCGGGCTTAACGAAATTCGTTAAGCCCGCGATGCCGGAGTTCACGGCCGCGGCATGCTAGCCCCGACCGGGGACCAGAATCGGTTCCCGGTCGGGGGGGGCGTAGGCTGGCGTCAAACCCGCCCGTTTTTGACGCAAGCCTCACGATTTCTCCCGGTTTCGGAGAATCATGCCCGGTGTTTTTCTAGTTGCTGCTCACAAGCTCTGACTGTCTCAGAGGCTGGATCCTGAGAGAGAGGGGAAACTAGTGCCCTCTGGCCTTATGGTGGTCGTGTCCTGTCTGGTGATTGGCTGCTGTGTTCTGTGTGTTCACTGGTCATCCTGTGTGTCAATCACTGCCTGTCTGTGCACCATCATATACATGGATGTATATTATGACACTTGTGACAATAAAGATTATTATTGTATAAATGGCCACTCAGTGGATGTAGCTCCAATGTTGACAACAATGTTGACACAGCTGCAAGTTAAGCCTACATGGCATGAATACATGTACACACAAACAAGTTATTTTGAATGTTTCTCATGAATATCCATGATACAGTCGGACAAAATATATTTTTATTCCTGAACGGTTCAAGGGATGTGCTCAGTTTTGATTTGAATGACAATATTTATGCATTATGCCACGACACATATTACTTTTGTAGTTATAAAGAAATATCGTGGCTGAGAACTAATGATGCTGTGATAATCAATCATTAATTTCAATGTAGGGACAGCACGGTGGCGCAGTGGTTAGCACTGCTGCCTCACTGCGCGGAGGACCCAGGTTCGATCCTGGTTCTGGTCACTCTCCATGTGGAATTTGCACATTCTTCCCATGTCTGCGTGGGTCTCACAACCTAAAGATGTGCAGGGTAGGTGGATTGGCCATGCTAAATTGCCCATTTTTTAAAAATTCATTAATTTCAATGTCTGCAGAATGTCTCCAATCTGCACAATTTAGTTTGCATTTAAGTTGAATATTTTCATCAAACTCATAACTAAGTTCATACTATCTGATTAATGCACGGTTTAGCCAAACTGCAAAATTAAATTCTACATAGGAACTTTAATACCAAGGAAAGCAACTCTTAAACAAAGACCCACAATATGCCATCAACTTCACTCAGAACGTTACTATGTAATGTTATTATTCAGGTTGTGTTAGCTCAGTCTGTAATGATATGTATATGTGTATATAACTAAAGGGTTAATTATAGCATCTAGCTGTAACACGACCACTGAGGGCACCACTAGATCCACCTATAAGTATCAGCACCCAGAGGATCTTGGTCTCTTTCAACTCAGGAGTGTTTAGTAAGCAGTATTGTATGATAGATAGCTCTCAGTATAGTTAGTATTTATAGTTGTGAATCAGTTAATATAATCATATTTAATTACTTTACTTCTAGAGATAGTTCTGTAGAGTGTCAAACTCAGATATAATCAATCGTTACTTTAATAAATGAGTTTGCTTAAGTTGAAGACTCGTGGTTTCTTCAGGATCACACCATCAGACCATCTGCATCAACCCCAACTAGTAACAATACATATTACTAGACCCAGTAATATAACACAGTCTACTTAAAAGTTATCAGTAAAATCCCGCTCGCCTTCATCATGCATTCAATATGTTGTGTACGTACAATGATCTTCAATTTATTATAACATCATTAAACTTGTCTCGAAAATCAGAAAAAATTCAGTAAGTATCCTTTTTTTCTGGTGGTACTGTATGCCTTGTCAAACAAAAAATGAAAGGTGGTAGACAATTTAGGAACAGGCTTCATGTTCTAGACTTTGTGTGGGTCTTTCGCGCCTGTAGATTAATTGATTGAGATTGAATGCTATGATTAGTCAGCAAATCCTTTAGCACAGTATAATGCACCGTCAGTTTAGCTAAAGGTGAACACGACAGACCTTCGTCTTTTTATCATCTAGTAATTTCTATTTTCCTCATGCCATTCAATCGAACATTCCTTCAGGCCTGTTGGGAGTTAGTTCACCAACAGATAATGAAAGAATGTGTAAAGAATTCATTCTTGTTTTGAAGACACAGCTGAAATTTCAAGAAATGCACTGCACACGTTTGTTTCCCTCACATTTGTTTTTTTTAATATAAATTTAGAGCACCCAATTCATTTTTTTCCAATTAAGGGACAATTTAGCGAGGTCAATCCCCCCACTCTGCACATCTTTTGGGTTGTGAGTGCAAAACCCACGCAAACACGGAGAGAATGTGCAAACTCCACACGCACCGTGACCCAGAGCCGGGATCGAACATGAAATGAAAATGAAATGAAAATCGCTTATTGTCACGAGTAGGCTTCAATGAAGTTACTGTGAAAAGCCCCTAGTCGCCACATTCCGGCACCTGTCCGGGGAGGCTGGTACGGGAATCGAACCGTGCTGCTGGCCTGCTTGGTCTGCTTTAAAAGCCAGTGATTTAGCCGAGTGAGCTAAACCAGCCCCTAGCTAAACCAGCCCCTGGTTGGGATCTCGGCGGCATGAGGCAGCAGTGCTAACCACTGCTCCACAGTGCTGCCCCCCCATCACATTTGTTATAAAATTTAACACATTTCCATGTTCTCAGAGGAAATCTGCATTCACAAGGAGAAAGCTGAAAAAGATCATTGCAGGTGAAGTGAAAAACTCACCAATATTCTTAGAATTCCCCCTATACCAAAAAGGGTCAATAAAACAATCGAAATGGTGAACTGAGATTCTCACTCCCTGACTTCTATGCAGACTTAGGTGGGTGCTACTCGGGTCAATCTATATTTTCATGTTATCCCCCGGTATAACCCATTTCTTCATCGGAGATTTCATCTACTTACCATTTAGTAGCATCGATCCTGGGTCCCACGTTGCTAAGAAAGTAAAGTAGGCTTTGTAATAACCACTGTTTCAGGTTAAAACTTTAAGTTATTTTATTATTATATTTTTTCTTTTAAAAGATGCAATCACTGTCTTTACAGAAAAGTAAAAATATCTTGCTTCTGGATTCTCCTGGTTGGTTGAAAAACCATCAGGTCTACTTTGACAATCTCTCTTCTTTAGCTTTTTGTCTTCCTCAGATGGATTCGCTGTTCTGCTCGGTTTCCGTGTTCCATCCGTCCCATGTACCGAACTATGAGAGCTGACTCTGCTGGTTGTCCCCTTTTTTAGGGTTCATATTCTCCTTCTAGCAGTTATTAAGTTTATATGACATTATCGTAAAGTAACTTTATTTTACTCTTGATTGTACAAAGTACCTTTAATCTGAATTGTTTCTAACACGACTACACATTCATGTTGAGCATAACTTCAGCTCATCGATCTCTGATTACATTGTTTCCCTTGTGATGTTCAAAAATGCTTTGATCCCAGAGGGGTGTTACATCTGATTTCTGTCATTTCTAAAGTTGCTTTATTACCAAATAATAGAGCTTGTCAGAACTCTGACTCCGATTTGGGGTTAACGTGTGTTCTCGTGGACACATTGTCTCCAGCTTCCCATGTTCACCTGGTATCAGCAGGATTTCACATCTAAACATTTGTCACCCAATTCAGCTTAAGATCCCAGCAATTCTTTTTTAGCGGTATACTAAATTAATTAACTTCAAAGAAGGTGCGAAATGTTGCTTTTTTCCATATAACTAAAAGTTCAATCTACTGTGACTTAAAAGACATGCATCAGTTTTACAGCTTGAATAGTCACAAGCTGTTTTCTTCACGCCTGTTTGATAAAAGCTATCTGCATTTCAAAAACCTTCTTTTGCAGCTGCTGTTAACCCTTCGTGGGATTTTCCCTACATTTTCTTAAATCAGGTTTTGCCAGACTTCCATGTTTCAAATGACATATTTTCCCACTTTTACTTTTACACAGGGTCTGTGGATCAACTCTCATAATATAACAGTAATTTTTTTTTAAAGTAGTACAAAGACCATGCAATAGAGCTCCGAATCACAAATCAATGTTTCTGCTTCAAAATTATTAAAATCCTCAAAAGCTTTTTTCTGCCTATTTATGTTTCACAGGGAAGTTTGTTTTGATCTGGTCATTTCTAATAATAAAATTCAATTAAAGTGCATTTGTTGTACGGGCAGCACGGTGGTGAGGTGGTTAGCCCTGCTGCCTCACGGCGCGGAAGTCCCAGGATCGATCCCGGCTCTGGGTCACTATGTATGTGGAGTTTGCACATTCTCCCCGTGTTTGCATGGGTTTTGTCCCCACAACCAAAGATGTGCAGGCTTGGAGGATTGGCCACGCTAAATGCCCCTTAATTTGAAAAAATGAATTGGGTACTCTAATTTTTTTTTAAAATACATTTGTTGAGCCAGCAAAATGCAATTACATTACTTTGTGATGTCGCAAGGGATTAGTTACTCTAATTAATGCACATACCAATGCTTCAAGGAATAACTTAAATATGCCAACAAGCAAACATAGTATTGTATTGATGATATGTCAGGGGGTATTTACTTTTCCTTTCTGACTGTCACTGGCTTATCACACTTCACATCATATCCAAATTCCTGTGGAGATTGCACAAATTGCATTTTCATAAGAGAGAGAAACAAGGGTATGATTTCCGATATACGAAGAAATTTAGCGCAGATCTCATCCAGCCTCAAAAAGACACGGCTTCAGCTCAGCAGCAAAATGATGCATTCTGAGGGTGGCATGGTGGTGCAGTGACTAGCACTGTTGTCTCATGGCGCCAAGGACCGGGTTCGATCTCAGCCCTGGGTCACTGTCCGTATAGAGTTTTCATATTCGCTCTATGTCTGTGTGGGTCTCACCCCCACAACCCATAGATGTGCGAATTTGTGGATTGGACATGCCAAATTGCCCCTTAATTGGAAAAAAAGAATTGGGTACTCTAAATTTATTTAAAAGTAATAATGCATTCTATATAACAGGTTGTGGTACAATCCTCACCACACAACTGTGAGTAAAACAGTGAATGATCCAATAGTAACCATACATAGTAAGCAAAGCATTTTGGGGTTTGGGGTATGTGACATTGGTGTGTGGTGTTAAATTTGGGCAGAATAAAGTCTCCACACCTTTTCCCACCTATTAAACATTTGACTGGAAACTAGGGGAGTAGCCATCCCAAAATAAGTGGTCACATTACGATGTTATACAAATAAGAGAATGTGTCGACATGACCCTTTTTCTCCTTGATGTCTCCTGAACAGTGTTGGGCACTTGAGATTTCTGCTTTATAATGGCAGTGTACTTCTATGCAAGTGTTGTACTTCAAATATTATTTTGTGAAAATAAAGTCGTTAAATTTAAGTTAATTATCGCCAATCAGTTATATGTTTAATGTCCACGTAAACAGGATGCCCTGACCGACATGCCCCTCAGCAACATTGCTGAAGCAGATAAGCTGATAATTTATCTCATTCCTGTTTGTGCATCAGCAGATTGGTGTCGCATTTCCCTACATTACGACATTGGTCACAATTCAAATGTATTTTATTTACAGCAGCAACTTGTATTTATATAACACCTTTAACGTAGTAAAATTCCCCAACCTCCTTCACCAGAGAAAATATCAAACAAAATGTGGCACTGATGTCTGCACCATTCATGACTGAAACAATCCATGTTGAAATGCAACAGTACCTGGACGATATCCAGCTCGGATTGACAAATGGCAAGTAACATTCACGTTACACAATTGCCAGGAAATTACTATTTTCAACAAGAGAGAATCTAACCATCATCCCTTGACATGCAATGGCATTACCATCACTGAATCCCCCACTATCAACATCTTGAGGGGGACTACCATTAACCAGAAACTGAACTGGACTAGACATATAAATACTGGGGCTACCAGAGCAGGTCAGAGACTAGGAATCGTGCAATGAGCAACTCACCTCCTGGCTCCCTAAAGCCTGTCCACCATCTAAAGGCACAAGTCAGGAGTGTGATGAAATACTCTCCATTTGCCTGGATGGGTGCAGCTCCAACAACACTCAAAGCCTGACACTGTCCAAGACAAAGCAGTCCACTAGACAGGCACTACATCTAAAAACATTCACTCCATTCACCGCTGATGCAAAAACGCAAGATTAATACATAAAAACATAGAAAATAGAAGCAGCAGGTGGCCATTTGGCCCAATAGATAGGACTGTCTGTTCCAGAAGTCCAAGACTCATTTGGACGACAGTCGGTTCCTGGGGTCGGCCCGCCCCTCTGACCATCCGGCCCCTCAGGGATTCCTACCTCTACCTACTGGACCGTAGCAGCTGTGTGGTGCGCACCAGATAGTGTCCCAGGAGCCTCTTCACTAACATGCCCAACCGAGGTGAGCGTCTCTGGGATGGTGGAGGATGTTAGAGATAGCAATGATGGAAAATCACTGTCATCCTTCGACCCGAGCTCCGGGATCTCAGTCTCGGGCGGAGGGCTGGTGTCCGAGCTGCTATGCCTTCATTGCTCAGCTCACAGGGGAGGTGCCCTGGCTGTGGCACTGGCTGAGGCGGGGGATGCCAGAAGGACCCGCCACACCCCCAGCAGGTCCTGTAAGACACAAGACAAGAGGCATGATTAGACCGCGGGCCAGGGGGAAGTGGGGGTGAGCATGTGGGTGTGAGTGGGGTGTGGTGGTGGTGTAGGGTGAGTGTGGTGTGGGGTGATGTTGGTGGGGAATGAGGGTGGTACGGGTGGTGTTGGGTGAGGGTGTTAGGGGAGATTGACACACATGTCATGGGGAACCACAATTATGAGAGGTCTCACTTCCTTGCCCACGGCCGAACTCCACCTCGGCAACCTCCCTTCCTTCCTCGCCCATGGCCGAACTCCACCTCGGCGACCTCCTTTTTCTCCGAGCCACCGACCACATCCAGGGGCCTTTGCTCGGCTACGATAAATAACTGCAGGTCAGCGTCCCTGACCTGTCTTCTCCCGCTCCCAGTGGTTGTGCGTGGCCTTCCCCGGGTGGGTTGGGTGGAGTGGAAACAGAAGATGACAGTGTTAGACAGTCTGACTCATGCAGGCCAGGGGGTGGGTAGCTGGTGGTCTCAGAGGCCAAGGCACCCGCCATGGCGGCCAGTATGGGTACTGGCATGTGGAATAGGGTGGGAGTTCGGCCGCTCTCCGCGTTGGGGGGCAGGGTTATGGGTATGTGGGATGGGGTTTGCCGTCGGGGCACAGTGCTGGATACCCCGAGGATGTTGTGCAGTTTCATTCTGCATTGTGGCCGGTCCGGGCTACATTGCCCATGGTGCTGACCACCTCTGCCACCTGCGGCCAGACATGATGAACAGCGGCGGCTGGCAGCCTCCTTCCCAGGCCAGGGTACATGGTAACCCTCCTCTCCTGCACGGAGGGTCTCCAGCACGGCATCTGCGAAACATGGGGCTGCGCATCTTACCGCCATCTTGTTGGCTGGGATGGTGTGTAAGGGGAGTGTACTGTGTATATGCGGCTGCAGCTCATCAGCCTCCAGATTGTCAATCACGAAACCAGCGAATCTGAAACCGTTTGTCATTTGAATCGATTGTGTTCTATGCGGTGTTGGAATTAGCCCTTAACAGTAGCAAAATTGGTCCTGGGATGAGTTGGCGGCAGCCGTTAGTTCCAACAGCATGAACAAGAGGACTGGCCGCAGTGCAGGAAGAAGGTCAATGACCTACACTGGGCAGCACAAGTGAGTAGACATCACCCCCCCCCCCCCCCCCCCCCCCCGCCCCACAAAGGGAGCATCAAATCCCCTAACTGTCAGAGTGGCCCCCAGCCCTCCCTCCCCCTTACCCCCCAACACCGCCTTCACACCCCTCTCCCACCACTGAACCACCCGTGTGTCTCCTCAGGAAAAGTTCTCCCACAGTCGCTGGGAGAGGGGAACTGGTCTTGAGAACCCTCACCTCCTTCGAAGAGCGGGCTCTGGAGGTGACTGGTGTGGCCAAGGACAGGGCAATCACCAGTGCGGAAGCTAGCAGATGCCGCAGAGGTGAGGAACCACCGGGACCCACCCGGATGACCTGTCAAACGTGAGTTCTAATTGCCTTACTGACTGACCCATCCCTCCCACTGGCAACATGTGCATTCTCCTGCAGGCCCTCCAGCTGACGGCGCCGGCCCATCCCGGGTGGCCCCCTCTCCTGACTCTGAGGTGAACACCAGCTTCCCCGAGTTACACCCCCATGATGAGGTTGCGTCTCGCAGGCAGCACACAGGACAGGGCGGCATGGTGGTGCCGCTGACAAGTGAGTCAGGGCACTCCGACCCTAGAGCTCCCAGAGGACGCCCGCCATGGGCATCGAAGGTCATGGGACGAGGTAAGCAGCTGTCTGCCTCCACCTCAGATTTACATCCTGGGGAAACACCAAGATGTAATGGTAGAGCTAGGAGGGCCAGGCACGTTGAGGATCACTGAGGACACATGGGTAAGGGGTTTGGGATTAGGTAGAGGGTGGGGAGGGGGTGGTTGGGGGCTGAGGAGGTTCGGGCAGCGGCACTATGAGAAATAGGGTATTGTACAGCACATTAAACAACATTTTGCACAACCATTATTATGCCTCTGCCACTTCCTTCCACAGTGCGGGCTGACCTGCGGACCCTTCTGCCAGGTTCACGTTTTTCAAAAGGAATACTAATAGACATCAGCGTGAGCACTTGCTGGGGAGTCCACTTAATGACGGGAGGCCGTTGGATATGGGGGTCACTCTCGTTCATTGTATGGAAATGGGACTTAAGTGGTAATAATTTGTTTCTCGCCACACTACGGTGAAATCCCAATTTTGCCTACAGGAGCAGGCCAGTTGCATCGCAAACTGTTTGGCGCCTGGCACAGATCTCATTTTGGGTCTCCCCCGCTATTCACCAGCCTTGTTATGCTTGAGCGCACGTGTAATGAGGCCCGAAGATCGTGCCCTCAGAAATAGAGAATCCCGCAGATGACATAGAATTTACAGTGAAGAAGGAGGCCATTTGGCCCAATGAGTTCGCACCGGAAAGACCAACCCACCTAAGTCCAACCTTCACCCTATTCCCACAACCCAGTAACCCCACCTAACCTTTTTGAACACTATGGACAATTTATCATGGCTAATCCACCTAACCCGCATCTCTTTGGACTGTGGGAAGAAACTGGAGCATTCGGAGGAAACCAATGCAGACAAAGGGAGACTCCTCCAAGCCGGGGATTGAACCTGGGACCCTGGAACTGTGAAGGAACTGTACTAACCACTGTGCTACCGTGCTGCCCCTCAGGGATAAGGAGAGATTGAGTCGGTTAGGAATGTATTCGCAGGAGCTCAGAAGAATGAAATGAAAAATGAAAAATGAAAATCGCTTATTGTCACGAGTAGGCTTCAATGAAGTTACTGTGAAAAGCCCCTAGTCGCCACATTCCGGCGCCTGTCCGGGGAGGCTGGTAGGGGAATCGAACCGTGCTGCTGGCCTGCTTGGTCTGCTTTAAAAGCCAGCGATTTAGCTCAGTGAGCTAAACCAGGGAATCTCATAGAAACCTATTAATTCTAACAAAACTAGTCAGGGTAGATGCAAGAAGGATGTTCCTGGTAATTGGGGAGTCCAGAACCTGGGCTGACAGTCTGAGGATATGGGGCAGACCATTTAGCACAGAGATGAGGAGAAATTTCTTCACCCAGAGAGTGGTGAGCCTGTAGACTTCTCTACCACAGAAAGTGGTTGAGGCTAAAACATATATTTTCAAGATGCAATTATTAAAGAACTTGGGGCAAAGGGGATCAAAGGACATGGGGGAAGGCGGGATCAGGTTATTGAGTTGGATGATAAGCCATGATCATAATGAATGGTGGAGCAGGCTCGAAGGTCCCAATGGTTTCTTCCTGCTCCTATTTCCTATGTTTCTGTACCTCTATCCGCCTTGCTTTTGGTTGTATACTTATGTGGAAGGTTCCTTGGCTGGGCCAATCCAAACTCATGAATTATTTCCTGAGTATCCATTTGAAGGAAAAACAATTGTTCGGATAAACCCTGTCGAAAGAATTACCACCTGAAAACATGATGTGCAGCCGCCTTCGAGACACTGATATTTACCATTCAATGAGTCTATACAGTTTGGTCTCACTCTTGTTTCCTGCCCACCTTCAAATGCTGTGAAATAATTCACTCAGTGGTACATTGCCTGTAGGGGCCTTTTGTCTACTTATTTATGATGTTCAATGGCAGTCGTACTAGAGACCGAGAAATCTGCCCTGGTTTTATATATATATTTATATATATATGTGGTGATATGCATCACTGTAAATACACAAGGGGTTAATGTAAGTACACGTAGCCTAGCTAGACACTAGAGGGAGCACCAGAGACATGACACACAGGCACTCAACCAATAGGTCAGTAAGATAGGACACGACCAATGGGCATTCACGTTACACGCAGAGATGACACTACCACAGGGGGGCATTACACCAACCCATCTATAAAGGACACAGCACACATGATCTTCCTCTTTCCAGTGGAGACACTCAGTGAGTAGAGACACAGGGTTGATTCAATATCACACCCACCACGTGGATTGTAGCAGACTGGTTTGTCAGTCTGAGTAGCTGTAGAAGAATTTTTTTTTAATCAAACAATTTTATTGAGGTATTTTTCGGCATTGTAAACAGTTACAGATAACAACAAAAAAACCCCAAAAAGGCAAAAACGTGCAAACATCAACGTAAAATCAATACTTCAATCGAACAAGTTGGGAAATCATGGGCGGGATTCTCCCAGCTCCGCGCCGGGCCGGACAATCCCCGCAACCGCGCAATACCGCCCCGACGCCGGCACGTGATTCTCCGCGGAGCGGAGAATCGGTGCCAGTTGCAGGCTGCTCTAGGCAGCTGGGCCGCCGATTCTCCGGCCCGGATGGGCTGAGCAGCCACTCTGAAAAGGCAGAGTCCCGCAGGCGCCGTCCACATCTGGTCACAACCAGCGGGAATTCTGCGCGCAGGGTCGGGGGGGGGGGTGGCCTGTGGGGGGGAGAGGGGGCTCCAACCCCAAGGGGGTGCCTCCGATGGGGCCTGGCCCGCAATCGGGGCCCACCGATCGGCGGGCCGGCCTCTGGCTCCCCGGGTCTACTTTCTTACGCGCTGGCCCCTGAACCCTGTGTCATGTCGCGTCGGGGCTGGCACGTTGAGGGAGGCCACCACACATGCGCGGGTTGGCGCCAGCATGTCCTCGTTGATGCCGGCGCCACTGCGCATGCACGGGTTGGCGCTGTGCACAGTCGTGCTGAATGGGAGGCTGGAGCGGCGTGAACCGCTCCAGCGCCGTGCTGGCCCCCTGTAGGGGCCAGAATCGGTACCCCCAGCGGCCCGTTAATGCTGCCGTGAAACGCGACGGCGTTTCCGACGGCGTGGACACTCTGCACCGAATGGGAGAATCCCGCCCCATTTTGCAACTATCTAAAACCTTGTTTAGGCCGCATTTGGAGTATTGCGTGCCGTTCAGGTCAGCACATTATTGGAAGCATGTGGAAGCTTTGAAGAGAGTGCAAAGAAAGCTCACCAGGATGTTACCTGATCTTGAGGGTGAAGGCTATGAGGAGAGGTTGGATAAACTGAAATGAAAATAGCTTATTGTCACAAGTAGGCTTTAAATAAAGTTACTGTGAAAAGCCCCTAGTCGCCACATTCCAACGCCTGTTCGGGGAGGCTGGTACAGGAATTTAACCCGCGCTGCTGGCCTTGGTCTGCTTTACATCCAGCTATTCAGCCCACTGTGCTAAACCAGCTCCTAGGACTGTTTTCACTGTAAAGACGGAGGCTGAGGGGAGACCTGATAGAGGTCGACAAAATTATGAGAGGCATAGCCAGTGTTGATAGTCAGAGGCTTTTTCCAAGGGTGGAAGTGTCAATTACAAGGGGGCACAGGTTCAATGTGAGAGGGGGTAAGTTTAAGGGAGATGTGCAGGGTAGGTTTTACACGCAGAGAGTGCTGGGTGCCTAGAAAGCGCTGCCAGAGGATGTGGTGGAAGGTTGTTTTTTTTTAGTTAGGGCATCATGATCGACACAGGCTTGGAGGGCCGAAGGGCCTGTTCCTGTGCTGTACTTTTCTTTGTTCTTTCTTCCTTCTTTGTATTTTCCTTACACTACAGAGAGTAAAGCGTTAACTCATGGACCAATGAGAACGAGAAACACACTGTGAATTTTTTGAGTATGTGATGAGTCCAGCAACCATTATAACCAACATCAGGAAATTAACTTTGAAGTTTTCTAACTCTTTATGACATAGAACATAGAAAAATACAGCACAGAACAGGCCCTTCGGCCCTCGATGTTGTGCCGAACATCCCATCATCCATGTACCTATCCAATAGCCGCTTGGAAGTCCCTAATGTTTCCGACTCAACTACTTCCGCAGTGCATTCCATGCCCCCACTACTCTCTGGGTAAAGAACCTACCTCTGACATCACCCCTATATCTTCCACCATTCACCTTAAATTTATGTCCCTTGTAATGGTTTGTTTCACCCGGGGAAAAAGTCTCTGACTGTCTACTCTATCTATTCCCCTGATTATCTTATAAACCTCTATCAAGTCGCCCCTCATCCTTCTCCATTCTAATGAGAAAAGGCCTAGCACCCTCAACCTTTCCTCGTAAGACCTACTCTCCATTCCAGGCAACATCCTGGTAAATCTCCTTTGCACCTTTTCCAAAGCTTCCACATCCTTCCTAAAATGAGGCGACCAGAACTGCACACAGTACTCCAAATGTGGCCTGACCAAGGTTTTGTACAGCTGCATCATCACCTCACGGCTCTTAAATTCAATCCCTCTGCTAATGAACGCTAGCACACCATAGGCCTTCTTCACAGCTCTATCCCCTTGAGTGGCAACATTCAAAGATCTATGATCATAGACCCCAAGATCTCTCTGCTCCTTCACATTGCCAAGAACCCTACCGTTAACCCTGTATTCCTCATTCATATTTTTGTCCTTCCAAAATGGACAACCTCACACTTTTCAGGGTTAAACTCCATCTGCCACTTCTCAGCCCAGCTCTGTATCCTATCTATGTCACTTTGCAGCCGACAACAGCCCTCCTCACTATCCACAACTCCACCAATCTTCGTATCATCTGCAAATTTACTGACCCACCCTTCAACTCCCTCATCCAAGTCATTAATGAAAATCACAAACAGCAGAGGACCCAGAACTGATCCCTATGGTACGCCACTGGTAACTGGGCTCCAGACTGAATATTTGCCATCCACCACCACTCTCTGACTTCTATTGGTTAGCCAGTTTGTTATTCAACTGTAATTTCTAACAAATTATTTCTGCATGTCATTTTTGGTGACTAATATAGAAGAAAGGAAATCGAATTGCATGGCTTTGTAGTATGCTGCTACATGTCCCCCATTCAGTCATCTACAAATCATTCCTAATTGTTTTGTTGCCCCCACAGTAATATTTGAAATAAAAAAAGGTCTCTGAGAAGAGTCTGGCTTTTCTTTTCTTTATCCTGCCATGGGATATAAGCATTGCAGGCAAGGCCAGCATTTATTGCCCATCTCTAATTTCCCTTGAGGGGACATTTAAGAGTCGACCACATTGCTGTAGATCTAGAGTCACATGTCGGCCAGATTGAGGAAGGATGGCAGATTTCCTTCCCTAAAGGACATTAGTGAACCAGGTGGGTTTTTATGACAATCGACATTGGTTTTATGATCACCATTAGACTTTTATTCCAGTTTTTCTTTTTGATTCAATTCAAATTTCACCATCTGCCCCAGTGTGTTTTTCGATCCTGGGGCCCTGAGTATTACCCTGTGTCCCTGAATCCAGAGACCAGTCCACTGACAATGCTACTACACCACTGCCTCCCCACTGGCCTCACTGAAGCGGCTTTGGCCCCAGGACTGGGAGGAAAGTCGAAGGGGGTGTCTCTGGTCAGAGGTCCGATGATGTCCACCTTCGGCATATTTTGCCAGAGGCACAGTGAAATCGGCAATGGTTACTGCCTCGGCAGTGTTATGTAGTTTGACCTCGTGGCATTGAAGGCACCATCTGATAGCAGAAGGGCTCCACACCGAAGGTAAAGCACAGCAGGTGCTTGGAGACAACTTGGCAGCAGTAGGCCAGCAGGGTTGGCGTAGGGGAACAGGATGCTGCCTGTGAGAAATTGAACAAACGAATGTGATATAAAATGGGATCATTAGTTGGAATAATGTAGAGGATAGAGCTGGTCTGATGGTAGTGAGTTAGCAGGCAATGAACAAAGGAATTGAGTGAAGCATGGCCAGAAAGGGGGGAGGGGAACCTTGTGCAGAGGATGGTGAAAAGAATGCTGGGTAACAAGAGGCCCAGGGTTGAGGAATGCGAAGTGAGCCAATCAGGATATATGGCCAGGTCAGGAGGTGTATAGGATGACCTATGGGAATCTTGGGCGAAATTGGTTGGAGAATCGCCCGGGGCCGCCGAAAGTCCCGTCCCCGCCATGTCCAGAATTCTCCCACCCGCAAAAAGTCGGCGTGCCGCCAATCCCGCGCCCGCCTCAGAGAATGGCGGGGGCCGGCGGAAGGCTATGGGTTTCTGTGCTGCCGTTATTCTCCGGCCCGGATGAGCCGAAGTCCCGCCACTGAGAGGCCTCTCCCGCCACCGTGGTTTGAACCACCTCTGTGCCGGCGGGATTGGCGGCGCGAGTGGGCCCCCGGGGTCCTGGGAGGGGCGCGGGGCGATTGGACCCCGGGGGGTGCCCCCACAGTGGCCAGGCCCGCGATCGGGGCCCACCGATTGGCGGGCGGGCCAGTGCCGTGGGGGCACTCTTTTTCATCCACCGCCGCCACGGCCTCCACCATGGCGGAGGCGGAAGAGAATCCCCCAGCGCGCATGCGCCGGTGGTGACGTCAGTGGCAGCTGATGCACCGGCGCATGCGCGAACCGGCAAAGGTATTTTGGCCAGCCCCGGTGGCGGGCGGCGGGCGTCAAAGGCCGCTGTTGCCGGTTTTGGCGCCAGTCGGTGTGGTGCCAACCGCTCCGGTGCGGGCCTAGCCCCTCAATGTGAGGGCTTGGCCCTTAAAGGTGCAGAGAATTCCACACCTTTGGGGAAGCCTGACGCCGGAGTGGTTGGCGCCACTCCGCTACGCCGGAATCCCCCCGCCCCGCCGGGTAGGGGAGAATTTCGCCCCTTATATGTGAAACGTGATGCCATTTGAATGATATGTATAGAAGATCTCTTTGTCCTCGGTCTCAGTTGGTTCTGGGAGCTTCAGGAGACTGTATGTGTTCTGAATCTCTATAGAGCGGGTCAGCCTTGCAAGTTGTTTAAAAATAAATAATACCATACCTACAGATCCCTCTCGAGTTTTATTGAGACCAGACTGATGGGTAAAGAACTTAATTTGTCACCTGCGGGACCTCGTTTAGTTTTTTACCCCGCCATACCAAGTTTTCTCCGCCCTGATGATACGACCCATTTAGAGCCATTTCTTCTGAAGCATAGTGATCAGTGATGAGTGATGGGAGATGAGGAAATGGCTGGAGAACTTAATAAGTACTTTGCGTCTGTCTTCACAGTGGAAGACGTTAGTAATATCCCAAAAATTATAAAGGGTCAGGGGGCTGAGTTGAGTATGGTTGCCATTACAAAAGAGATGGTGCTAAAAAAGCTAAAAGGTCTTAAAATTGACAAATCTCCTGGCCCCGATGGGCTATATCCTAGAGTTCTGAGGGAGGTGGCTGAAGAAATAGCGGAAGCGTTGGTTGAGATCTTTCAAAAATCACTGGAGTCAGGGAAAGTCCCGGACGATTGGAAGATCGCTGTTGTAACCCCCTTGTTCAAGAAAGGATCAAGACAAAAGATGGAAAATTATAGGCCAATTAGCCTAACCTCGGTTGTTGGTAAAATTCTAGAATCGATCGTTAAGGATGAGATTTCTAAATTCTTGGAAGAGCAGGGTCGGATTAGAACAAGTCAACATGGATTTAGTAAGGGGAGGTCGTGCCTGACGAACCTGTTAGAATTCTTTGAGGAGGTGACAAGTAGGTTAGACCAGGGAAACCCAGTGGATGTGGTCTATCTGGATTTCCAAAAGGCCTTTGATAAGGTGCCACACAGGAGGCTGCTGAGTAAGGTGAGGGCCCATGGTGTTCGAGGTGAGCTACTGGCATGGGTTGAGGATTGGCTGTCTGACAGAAGGCAGAGAGTTGGGATAAAAGGTTCTTTTTCGGAATGGCAGCCGGTGACCAGCGGTGTCCCACAGGGTTCAGTGTTGGGGCCGCAGCTGTTCACCATATATATTAATGATCTGGATGAAGGGACTGGGGGCATTCTAGCGAAGTTTGCTGATGATACGAAGTTAGGTGGTCAGGCAGGTAGTGCTGAGGAAGTGGGGAGGCTGCAGAAGGATCTAGACAGTTTGGGAGAGTGGTGCAGGAAATGGCTGATGCATTTCAACGTGAGAAAATGTGAGGTCTTGCACTTTGGAAAAAAGAATCCAAGCATAGACTACTTTCTAAACGGTGAGAAAATTCATAATGCCAAAGTACAAAGGGATCTGGGAGTGCTAGTCGAGGATTCCCTAAAGGTAAACATGCAGGTTGAATCCGTGATTAAGAAAGCGAATGCTATGTTGTCATTTATCTCAAGAGGGTTGGAATATAAAAGCAGTGATGTGCTACTGAGCCTTTATAAGGCTCTGGTTAGGCCCCATTTGGAGTACTGTGTCCAGTTTTGGGCCCCACATCTCAGGAAGGACATACTGGCACTGGAGCGTGTCCAGCGGAGATTCACACGGATGATCCCTGGAATGGCGGGTCTAGCATATGAGGAACGGCTGGCGTTCCTGGGATTGTATTCATTGGAGTTCAGAAGGTTAAGGGGAGATCTAATAGAAACTTACAAGATAATACATGGCTTAGAAAGGATGGACGCAAAGAAACTGTTTCCGTTAGGCGAGGAGTCGAGGACCCGTGGGCACAGCCTTAGAATTAGAGGGGGTAAATTCAAAACAGAAATGCGGAGACATTTCTTCAGCCAGAGAGTGGTGGGCCTGTGGAATTCATTGCCGCAGAGTGCAGTGGAGGCCGGGACGCTAAATGGCTTCAAGGCAGAGATAGATAAATTCTTGATGTCGCGAGGAATTAAGGGCTATGGGGAGAATGCTGGGAGGTGGAGTTGAAATGCCCATCAGCCATGATTGAATGGCGGAGTGGACTCGATGGGCCGAATGGCCTTACTTCCACTCCTATGTCTTATGGTCTTATGGTCTTATAAATGGGCAATGCAACCTCTCCAGGGTGTGTCCAGTGAGTGTCGGGCATTTGTGGGAAGGCAGAGGACACTCGCTGCCATTTTCAAGTACGTTTTTAAAGATCTCAAGTCCTTTAATGAATGAGTGTGGGTTAGCCAATGAGAGAGTGAATGGGCAAGTGTATGAACGGGTATGTGGGTGAGTGGGTAAGGTTGGTGATGTGGGTGAAGTGGCGAATTGGGTGAGTGGGATCGTCAGATCAGGGGGGTAGTCTGATCAGAGGGGAGCAGGAGATCAGTGAGGGTTGTCATGACTGGTTGGTGAGTTAATCGGGTGGCCAGGGTGATAGTTGTATGATTGGTGATGTGTAGTCGGGCCTTGTTTAGGGGGCTAATTGAGTGTTTGGCGAGGTAGTCAGGCGGTTGAGGGGATAGTTGAGCCTGGGTGGAACATACAGAACATATAGTGCAGAAGGAGGCCATTCGGCCCATCGAGTCTGCGCCGACCCACTTAAACCCTCACTTCCACCCTAATTTCTGTAACCCAATAACCTCTCCTAACCTCTTTGTTGGTCACTAAGGGCAATTTATCATGGCCAATCCACCTAACTTGCATGTCTATGGACTGTGGGAGGAAACCGGAGCTCCCGGAGGAAAGTCACGCAGACACGGGGAGAACGCGCAGACTCCGCACAGACAGTGACCCAGCAGGGAATCGAACCTGGGACCCTGGTGCTGTGAAGCCACAGTGCTAATCACTTGTGCTACCGTGTTGCCCCCCCACTGGGTGGGTCAGGTTAGTCATGGATAATCGGTTGTTTGGAGGGGGGCCGTAATTGGACAGCTGGGGGTGTAGTATGGTCAGGTTGGGGGAAGGAGTTGGGTTGTTCGGGGGGAGGGGAGTCGAGTAGTCAGGGTAGTTGGGTCAGGGGTGGTCAGATGGTCAGGGTTTGGGTGGAGGGTAGTTGGATTGTCAGGGTGGGCTGGACCGGTGCTCAGAGGGGTAGTCGAGTGGTCGGGGTGGTTGGGTCGGGGAGCAGTTGGGTGGTTTGGGAGTTAGCTAGACACTGGATTGGGGGTGGTTCAGGAGGTTAGGGAATGGTCAGTTAATCAGGGGGCTGGTGATTGGTGGATAATTGATTGTGCTGCTCTGTTGACTTTGCAGGTTAATCACTGCATGAGACCTGATATCGGCTGTCTAATATTTCCAGGCTAAGTATTCAGGTAAGTCCTGTGCATCTGGCCCAAGTCTGGGACACTGAACATAAGGTGGGAGACATTCCTGGAGGGTCCTGGGCAGCAGTAATCAACCTATTGTAAATTTATATTTCCTGGGCTGTTTTGGCATCTGTTTGTTTGTCAGGATTCCTGCAGGGTACTGACCTACAGCTCCTAATTTACATCCCATCTGCAACATCTGGAAACTGGAAGATTTGATACGATATGTTTTTAGGAAGGAGAAGCTAAAAGAACCTCCTTTAGGATCTTAACTGGTGAAATCTTTCATCTTACATCCAATCCGAAGTTCTGATTCATCGCTGAGGGTTACCACTGACCAGATACTGAATTCGATGAAACATATAAATATTATGGGCTGGGTTCTTCCATCCCGTTTGCCGCAAGAATGCGACGGACGAGATGTCGACAATAGGAAAATCCATTAACCTCGGGCAGGATTCTCCAGTCTCCGGGCGAACGCAGTCGGAGAATCCTGAATCTCGCCCTATGACTACAAGAGCAGGTCAGAGGCTGGAAATTCTGTGGCGAGTAACTCACCTCCAAGAAGAACAAGGGCAGAACATGGTCAATCATCTCAGCTCAGGACGTCACTGCAGGAGTTCCTCAGGGTAGCGTTCTAGGCCCAACCATCTTCAGCTGCTTTATCAATGACCTCCATTCCATCATAAGGTCAGAAGTGGGAATGTGTGCAGATGACTACACAATGTTCAGCGCCATTCTCGACTCCTCAGGTAATGAAGCAGTCCATGTCCAAATGCAGCAAGACCTGGGCAATATCCAGGCTTGGGCTGACAAGCAGCAAGTTACATTCATGCCACACAAGTGCCAGGCAATGGCCATTTCCTACAGCCCTTTGACATTCAATAGCATTACCATCGCTTAATGCCTCACAATCAACATCCTGGGGATTATCATTGATCAGAAACTGAACTGGACTAGCCGTATTGATATTGTGGCTACCAGACCAAGTCAAAGGCTAGGAATCCTAAGGTGGGTAACTCACCTCCTGACCCCCCCAAAGCCTGTCCATCATCTACAAGGCATATGCCAGGGGTGTAATGTAATGCTCTCCACTTGCCTGGATGAGTGCAGCTCCAACAACACTCAAGAAGCTCAACACCATCCAGGACAAAGCAGACCCCTTGATCCTCCTTCCACAAACATTCAAACCCTCCACCACTGATGAACAGTGGCTGCTGTGTGCAAATTCTACAAAATGCACTGCAGTAACTCACCAAGGTTCCTTTGACAGCACCTTCCAAACCCACAATCACCACCATGTAGAACAGCGACACCTGGGAACCCCACCACCTGGAGGTTCCCCTCCAGGTCACTCACCACCCTGACTTGGAAATATATCACCGTTTCTTCACTGTCACTGGTAAAACATCCTGGAACTCTCTCCCTAACAGCACAGTGGGTGTACCTACACCTCAAGGACTGTAGCGGTTTAAGAAGGCAACTCATCACCACCTTCTGAAGGGCAACTAGGGACGGGTAATAAATGCAGTTAACTAAATACTGACACCCCTCCAAACCCCTATGGGACTCCTTCCACTGCCCCCCCCCCCCCCACCCCTACCCCACTCCAGCAAAGCACTCCCCTGACCACTTATAGAATTATAGAATCATAGAATTTAGAGTGCAGAAGAAGGCCATTCAGCCCATCACGTCTGCACCGGCCCTTGGAAAGAGCATCCCACTTTAGCCCACCCCTCCAACCTGCCCCATAATCCCATCTAACCTTTTTGGACACTAAGGGCAATTTATCCACCTAACCTGCACATCTTTGGGCTGACTTTGGACCTGCACACTTGACCCTTCCACTGACCATTCTCCCACTGACAAGCTCCCTCTGTCCAACACCTGACCGTCACCCTCTCTGACTGACTACCCACCGCTGAATGACCGCCCCATAGCCCACCCACACACCCCGCCCGCACCACTGGCCACCCACGCCCCTCACTGACCACCCACACCCCACTAACCCAGCCCCCCAAAACAACCAAACCCCCTGACCAATTGAGCTCTCTCCACTGACCACCCGATTCCTCCCCCATCCCCCCACCTGACCATCCGACTGTCCCCTCGGCCTCTGATTCTGGGGCGGGATTCTCCCCGACCCAGCAGGGTGAGGGGTCCCGGCACCGAGGAGAGGCATGAATCAATCAACAATCGGCCAATGCGGAGGAATAGCAGCCGACACGGAGGAATAGAGTGCCCCCACGGCACAGGTCCGCCTGCAGATCAGTGGGCCCCAATCGCGGGCCAGGTCACCATGGGGGCACCTCCCCGGGGCCAGATCCTCCCACGTGCCCCCGAGGACCCCGGAGGCCGCCCGCGCAGCCAGGTCCCGCCGGTAAGTACCTACTCTAATCTACGCCGGTGGGACCAGCCGAAAACGGGCAGCCACTCGGCCCATCGCGGGTCGAGTATTGCCAGGGGGTCGCTGCCAGCGGCCGCCGACTGGCGCGGTGCGATTCCCGTCCCCGCCAAATCCCCGGCGCTGGAGAATTCGGCAGCCGGCGGGGGCGGGATTCACAGCGCTGTTGGTGTGCCTACGCCATGTGGACTGTAGCAGTTCAGTTCAAGAAGGCAGCTCAACACTGTCTTCTCAAGGGCAATTAGGGATGAAAAATAAATGCTGACCGAGTCACATCCCATGAATGAAGATATTTTTAAAAATCGCTCTGAAGGATTAGAGTTTATAACAGGTTTGTCTCTCAGATTCAAGATCCTTCCACTTTTCTCAGTCTATTGGATTGTCTCCAACCTTATTAATGATACTGATTTTTACTGGCACTAATGGACAGGAACATAATGTTTATGCTCCTTCGTGCAAAATTCAGCTGTGGTCTGTATTAGATTATAAATATATATCTCATGACGGGAGAAATATTGTAACATCTTTATTTCTTTGAACTGTTTTCATTCAGGATTCATCTTGGGAGCTTTTTCTGTTATGGTGATGCAGTTTTTGCAGGTTCTTTCCCATATTTACTGTTTGCCTTCCCCATCCCTCATCTGGAGCACCAAAGAAAATAAATGTACAATTGATTCTCAGGGTGACATTCACTGTCAGTAACTAACCACACCTGAGCCGAGCCTCTTGACCTCAAACGTAGGTTGAAGTGGCGGCCTCTTCCAAAGGAGCTGCCACAGCTTAGGCTGGCGCTGAAGGTTACTTTGCAGCAATCTCTTTAACGTGGCTCGGTAAGGACAAATTCTGGGGAAATACCAGAAGCTGAAAGCTGCATTTAAATTGCTGAAACAGGTTACACCATCAGGATCACCAGCCTTCCTTGGAGTGCAAAACAGCTCTCTTTTGCAATGCTTATCTTCTACTGGGTGAGGTGACAATCGCATTCTTAATTTTGTGATGATGTCTGTGGCAATATTATTTATTGTAATATATTGTAACAGAAACCTTCACCTGCATTATGCCTCTTCTAGCCCCAGAGCTGTTGTTCAGCACATAGTAGGCACTGTCACAGCGATTACATTTGCTGCCTGACTTCACGTCCCACTACCCGTCCTATCTCCTGTATCAATACCACCAATATGGGTTGGATGTGGGTGGTGGAGAGGGAGGGGGAGTGGGAGTGGGTGGGGGGGGGTTAAAATTACATGAAAGAAAACATAATTCATCAAGGGTCATCAGTCAACTGCATTGATGGCCCCATTTGGTCCGCTGTAGGACACGGGTAACATTGTTTCGCAAGATGATTTACACGGCAAAGGCTGGATATTGCTGTGCACCATGTCGGTTGTCACTTTCTGGCACAAGGTGGCCACTGAGGCAGTAAATTGGCAATTTAGCTCGCAGGGCAACATACCCATTTCAATCAGGGATAGAAATTCTGATGACCAACTCACTCAAATCCTCCCCCCCCCCCCCCCCCCCCCCCCCTTCCAACTTCGATCCAACTGATAAAAGTGCTTTCTCCCTCAGTGTACACAAACAGGCGCTGGAATGTGGCGGCCAGGGGCTTTTCACAGTAACTTCATAGCTGCGTTAATGTAAGCCTACTTGTGACAATAATAAAGATTATTATTATAACAATCTACTTTTTTTCATGTGACTCAGGGCAAGTCCACAGTCAGCGAAGTTAGAAACAGCAGTCAGTTGAATTGTTTGGAGCTTTGCCAGTTAGTGTCGATCATCAGCTATCCGTCCGATTGAAAAATCTACAATTTAAAAAAATTGGACGTAGGCTCCTTTTCACATCAGATCTATTTTGAATACTTCCCCACTGTGTGCTCAAGTGATTTTTGAAAAAGCTGCGAAAACTATTTGTTTGCATGCTTGGACTGGTGTCACACTCCTGCCCTCTGCTGGCCCCTGCAAGTACATTCACATCACCGACCTTAACTGTGATGAAAAATATTCGACAGAAGCCATAGAATATTCCACAAGCTTCAGCAAAGGGTCGTCCAGACTCGAAACTTTAGCTCCCTTCTCTCTCCACAGACTCTGTCAGACCTGCTGTGATTGTCCAGTATTTTCTGTATTTGGGAATTCAGGTGGCGCAGATCTGGGCCCAATTACACAGATTGAACTTGGTTCAAATGAAGGCGGATTTTACAAAATGGGATGTGTTGCCGCTGTTGCTGCCTGCATATGTGAATGTGTGAAAATGACCATGCTTCCCAGGTTTCTGTTTGTGTTTCAGAACTTCCCAAGTCCTTTTTTAGGAAGGTTCTTGGGATAATTTTGGGTTTGTTGGCGGGGAAGAACCCGTGTGTGAAGCGGGTGTTCCTGGAGAGGGCGCAATGCGGAGGGGGGGAGGGGGGGAGGAGGAGGAGGGGGCTGCAGACGGGGGGGGGGGGGGGGCTGCAGACAGGGGGGGGGGGTCATGGTGTGGTTGTTGAGGTGGCCGAATTTGATAATTTCCTATTGGAAGACGAATATTGCAATGGTATGGAACTGGGCTGTGGAGGAGAGGTCGGTCTGGGGGCGGGTAGAGGCACGTCGTGTAGGGGAACGTGTTTGAAGGATCTGTTGTTGGCACCTCTTCCATTCTTGCCAGCCTGGTACTCCATGAGCGGCAACATTTTGGGTTGGATGGCCTGTTGCTGTGGGCGCCGATATGCGACAACCATAGATTTGTGCCGGTGGGGCTGGATGTGAGGTTTCGGGGGTGGTGGCAGGTGGCGATGGAGTATTTTAGGGACTTGTTAAAAGAGGGCATACTAACGGAGTCGGAGGAGTTGGAGGAAGGGCAATATGGCTTTAGGTATCTGCAGGTGAGGGATTTTGTGAAGGGAGAGGTGCCGTCCTTCCCCCCCGCTGCCGCCCCTGATGCTGCAGGAGAAGCTGTGGGAGGATGAAATAGGGCAGTGGAGGGTGTTGGATATATACAAGGAATTAATGGAGATGGAGGGTGCTCTGTGGAGGAGGTCAAGCTCAAGTGGGAGGAGGAGCTGGGAGGGGAGTGCAGGCTGGGACGTGGGCCTTGTGGAGGGTGAACACATCCTTGTCATGTCCAAGGTTAAGCTTCATCCAGTTTAAAGTTCTACAGAGGGCCCGCATGATGGTGCCAAGGATGAGCAGGTTCTTTGTGGGGTTGCACGGGACGGGGCGAGGTGGGTGCGAATCTCGTCCACATGTTCTGGGCGTGTCCAAGACTGAGTGGGGTTCTGGCAGGGCCTCTCGGATATTGCATCCGAGGTTCTGTGTGAGGGGGTGTTGCCCCGAATCCGGAGGTGGCGATACTTGGTGTGTCGGAAACCCGTGAGTCCAGGGCTGGAAGAGAGGCTGATGCATTGGCCTTTGCCTCCCTAATAGCCCGGAGACGGATTTTGTTGGGTTGGTGGGACTCGGAGCCACTGAAGGCAGGGATGGGGGTGAACGATCTAGCAGAATTCCTCAGGTTGGAGAAGATCAAGTTCGCTCTGCGGGAGTTAGTCGAGGAGTTCACCCAGAGGTGGAAATCCCTCATTATTTTCTTCAGGGAGGATTGAGGGGTCAGCAAGGGAGGGGGTGGTATAAGGGGGTAAAAATTAGGAAGGCGGAATCTGGTGGGGTGTTGGTATCAGGGGAGGTTGGGGATTTGTGGCTGTTTGCTAAGGTTGTTCTTCTATTTTGTTTATATTTGTAAAAAGTCTTGAATAAAATTATTTTTAAAAAAGTACTGTTGAAGAAACCTGCCAACAGGAAGGCTGCAATCTTCTGCCTGATTTGTTCCTTTTTTAACCAAGAACAACAATCCAGGAGACATCCCACGACGCTCCACCGAACAGAGGCACCACTTCCAGTTGGTTTGTGCAGCACTACCTCTGATGGTCTTCAGTTTGCCCCCTGCTGGAATTCCCAGGAATTGATGATTCACCTCCTTGACAACCACTGCAAGAAACCCGAGGATAGAAAATAATAGATAAATAATAAATAATATAAATGCATTTGGTTTCATTTATTACAAAACTTCCACTTATCAACATAAAAACATTGGAGACGGGTAATGAAAGATCATTTGAGTGACAGTCAATGTCGATGGCCGGCACAATGGCACAGTGGTTAGCACTGCTGCCTCACGGCTCCAGGGATCCGGGTTCAATTTCAGCCTTGGGTGACTGCCTGTGCAGAGTTTGCAGTTTCTCCACTTGTCTGTGTGGGTTTCCTCCGGGTGCTCTGGTTTCCTCCCACAGTCCAAAGATATGCAGGTTAGGTGGATTGGCCATGCTCAATTGCTCATAGTGTCCAAAAGGATAGGTGGGGTTACTGGGTTACGGGGAAAGGGTGGAGATGTGGGCTTGTGTAGGGTGCTCTTTTCCAAGGTCTGGTGCAGGCTCGATGGGCCAAATGTCCTCCTTCTGAACTGTAAATTCTATGATTCTATGATGAATCGGACAATGGCACGGGCAGCCGGGAATGGTCTTAAAGAGGATTTATGGGGTCCACTTATTTGCAATAACTCCACTGTTGTAAATCACATCAGACTTAATCTACAGACTAAACCAGAAGGCAAGACGTTTTTAATATAGATTTATTTTTATTGGTTTTCAAAAGGAGACAAAGAGCAGACAGACAAAGTACAATACAATACAATGAAGCATCTCCCCCAGTAAAAAAAATAAACAACCAGAAACAAAATCTACTCAAAAAAATGTTAAAAGTAAACACTAATTAACTGTTTAAAGAAAGAAACAAAAGGTTGCCATCTACGATAACATTTCTCAGCAGATTACAGTATATTTAATTTTCTGCAAATAAAGAAAAGACACCAGGTCTTCTGACCAGGATGAAACAGTGGCTGGCTTGGGGGACTTCCAAGTTAATAGAATCAGTCTGCAGGCTGTAAGTGAAGTGAATGCAATGATGTCTGCCTCAATCGTAGTAAGGGGAGCCAATTCATGTGGGACTCCGATATGGCCATCAAAGGACAAGGCTGCAGAGTCAATATCCCGGGCTTTGGAGTGAGTGTCGAAAAAGGATGACAAAAATCAGTCAGCTTTGAACACAATCAGAACATATTGTTATGGTGTGGTCATATCAGATGGCCACCTGCAAAGGACCATGAGAATTATGGCCAACCCAGGACTCAGACTCACTCAGAGCTTGTGTGTGTATTTGCAACCCAGATAGCTCGACGCGATCGAAGCCCCCGCTCGTTTGCATTCTAATGGCCCATTTCCCCAGAACAAAGGGACTGTACTCAGGTAACCGATACAGATGCAGACTAACCGGCGCCACTCCCTTTGCTAAGAAAGCCCAAACAGCCAAGGTCAATGACCGCTCACGACACGCCCAGCCATCAAGGCACCCGCCCCTTTATTGGCCAAAATCGAAGGCAGTGATTGGAGCCTGTCGAATTATTGGGTCCAAAGCTAAGGACCGCCCCAAAGAGTGCAAAATCCCAGAGGGATAAAAAGAGACACAGCCATGTGCTCGGTCTCTCTTGGCCCCGGCCTACGCCTAAAACCAAGTGTAGCATTGCGACCAGAAGACAAGTTCAAGACCAACGATCGCTACCAGACGGATGAGCCCAGCAGAAACAGAGCCACTTCTTCCACCCAACCACGCAAGATCCAGACAAAGGCCTTGTTCAGCTGCAAAGAACAGGTTGCCCTGCAGCAATGTATAGGTTATTGTAATTGTTAGGTGTAGTTTAACTTGTAGTGTTTTATGTTGCATGTCGAAGTAATCCTTGTGTGTAAATAAACTATCTTTGAACTTGAACTGACTAACTGGTTGTGTGGTCTTTGATTGATATCCGGTCAAGCCTTGTGGTGGTATATTTGATACCTGGAGACTCTGAAAAGCAGTATTATCATTAATAACTACCATATCTAGTTAATTTGGCAACATTATTGGTGCCGATTGGCAATGCTATTGATGACGCTGGTGGGATAGTGTTCCATTCATTAAAAAGAGCAACATGGTCTGCGGGGGCAAGTGAACATCTGTTGCATTTGATGTTGGTGTGTGAAAAAAACTTGCTGATTCTGACTTTGGTGAAGTGAATTCTGTGCTGTAGTAACCCCAAGCAGCCCATGGGGCACTCTGACTGATCTACCCGCAGGACCTGTGGAATTTGTGCTTCCCCACTAGTGGGTGGAGGCCCGCCCAGCTGGGGCTTATAAGAATCCAGTATAACAGCCGGCCCAGACAGGGGCCAGCATGTTGATTATCCCGATGGGACTGTACTCTGTAAATAGTTCGCTGCCATAGGCAGTCTTTTTGTGACCATTTTTGTTCGCCTTCCTCTCGGTCTTAATACTGGCGATGAGGTGAAATAAATTTCAACTCTGAATCTGGACATCCTAGCTGCTCTGGAAGATTGCCGTACAGTAATGTGCGAAACTGATTTTTAAATATGATGCTGTTTGGGAAACTGCAGGCCTTCGACATAGACCTGGAAGATTGGACTCAGTATGCAGAGTGGATTAGGTACTTTTTCCAGGACAACGGGATCGCTAGAGAGGACTGACCCAAGGTATCCCTCCTGACTGCCTGCAGGGTCTCAAACTTCGGCATTATAAAAATCCTCATGTACCCAACTGCTACTGATTCAAAACCTTTTGCCGAATTGATGGAGCTGGTGTCCAGCCATTACAAACTAAAACCATGGGTAATCATGCAAAAGTACTGGTTCAACAATGCTGTTCCAACCTTAAGGGAGTCAGATACGGATCTCTTCACTCAACTCCGACAGTTACCTGAGCATTGTGAGTTTGGGCCATCCCTTTGTGAGATGCTGAGGGGTCAGCTGGTGTACGGAATTAATAACATGGTCAAACACATGAAGTCAGATCGGCTTTCCTGAAAGTGAACCCTCGGAAAGCGACGGGTCCGGACGGGATCCCTGGTTGTGCACTCAGAGCCTGCGTGGACAAACTGGCAGATGTGTTCGCGGAGGTCTTTAACCTGTCTTTACTCTGCTCCGAGGTCCCACCTGTTTCAAGAAGACCACCATCATACCGGTGCCAAAGAGGAACCAGGCAATATGCCTCAGTGACTACCGTCTGGTGGCCTTGACTTCAGTCGTAATGAAATGCTTCGAGAGGTTGGTTATGAAGCACATCACCTCCATACTCCCAGAACGCCTTGATCCACTGCAATTCGCATACCGTCGCAGCCGGTCCACAGCACACGCCATCTCCCTGGCCCTACACTTATCCCTGGAGCATCTCAACAACAAGGACTCCTACATCAGACCCCTATTTATTGTCAACAGCTCCGCCTTCAACACCATAATCCCAGCCAAGCTCATATCAAAGCTCCAAAACCTAGAACTTGGCTCCTCACTCTACAACTGGATCCTCGACTTTCTGTCCCACAGACCACAATCAATAAGAATAAACAGCAACACCTCCTCCACAATAATCCTCAACACTGGGGCCTTGCAAGGCTGCGTACTTAGCCCCCTACTATATTCCCTGTACACTCACGACTGCGTGGCAAAATTTGATTCCAAGTCCATCTACAAGTTTGCTAACGTTACGACCATAGTGGGCTGAATCTCAAATAATGATGAGTCAGAATACAGGAGAGAAATAGAGAACCTAGTAGAGTGGGCCACCAACAACAATCTGTCCCACAATGCCAGGAAAACTAAAGAGCTAGTCATTGACTTCAGGAAGCAAAGTACTGTAGACACCCCGGTCAGCATCAACGGGGCCGAGGTTGAGGTTAGCAGTTTCGAATTCCTAGGGGTACACTTCTCCAAAAATCTGTCCTGGTCCACGCACGTCGACACTACCACCAAGAAAGCACAACAGCACCTATACTTCCTCAGGAAACTAAGGAAATTCGGCATGTCCACTTTAACTCTTACCAACTTTTACAGATGCACCATAGAAAGCATCTTATCTGGCTGCATCACAGCCTGGTATGGCAACTGCTCTGCCCAAGACCGCAATAAACTTCAGAGAGTCGTGAACACAGCCCAATCCATCACACAAACCTGCCTCCCATCCATTGACTCCATCTACACCCCCGGCTGCCTGGGGAAAGCGGCAGCATAATCAAAGATCCCTCCCACCCGGCTTATTCACACTTCCAACTTCTTCCATTGGGCAGGAGATACAAGAGTCTGAGAACACGCATGAACAGACTCAAAAACAGCTTCTTCCCTGCTGCGACCAGGCCAAGATAGATTTTTGATCAGTAAAGAAATAAAAGATTACGGTGAACGGGTGGGCAAATGGAGCTGAGTCCACAAAAAGATCAGCCATGATCTAATTGAATGGCGGAGCGGGCTCGAGGGGCCAGATGGTCTACTCCTACTGCTAGTTTTTATGTTCTTATAAATACCCACAGAGGGCACTTCGGAAACTATCATCTTCCCTTTGGAGTCTATTCCACCTGTGTAATTTTTCAAAGGGCGCTGGAAGTCATCCTCCAGGTGCTAGCCAAAGTGACGGTATATTTAGATGGCGCACTGATCGTGGGAACCACTGAAAAAGAACGCATGGACAATCTAGAGGACATCCTCAGATACTTTTCCCAAGTTTTAATGTTTAAATTCTTGGTGTAGTTGGATAAACCTGAGTGCTTTTGTGGTAACAAAAATAAATTGATATTAGTGCAGTGAAAATGAATTTGCAAACAATTTTCAGGAAAGACACCTCGTGAGTTTCCATTACATCGCTCAACTGGAAGTCGCGATGTAACATGTCACTTGTCAGTCCAAGCCTGGATATTGTCCAGATGTTGCTGCATTTGGACATGGACTGCTTCATTATCTGAGGTGTTGCGAATGGTGTTGAACCTTGTCCAGTCATCTGCGAACAGCCCCAGTTCTGAGCTTAGGATGGAGCTGAAGATTATTGGGCTTAGGACACTACCCTGCGGAACTCCTGCAATGATCTCCTGGAGCTGAGAAGATAGACCTCCAACCACCACAACCATCTTCCTTTGTCCCAGGTATGACTCCGACCAGTGGAGAGATTTCCCCTAATTCCCATTGCCTTTATTTTTGCTCGGGCTCCTTGATGCCGTACTCTGTCAAATGCTGCCTGGATGTCAAGGGCGGTCACTCTCACCTCACCTCATTCGGTTTATTTGTCCATATTTGATCCAATGCTGTAATGAAGTCAGGAGCTGAGTGACCCTGGCAGAACCTAAACTGAGAGTCCTTGAGCAGGTTATTGCTAAGTAAGTGCCACTTGATAGCACTGTTGATGAATATGTCCATCATTTTGCTGATCATGGAGAATGAACTGATAGGGGGGTAATTGGCTAGATTAGATTTGTCCTGGGCAATTTTCCACATTCCTGGTAGATGCCACTGATGTAGCTGTGTTGGAACAGCTTGGCTAGGGGTGTGGCACATTCTGGAGCACAGATCTTCAGTACTATTGTCGGAACATTGTAGGGCCAATAGCCTTTGCAGCATCTAGTGCATTCAGTCGTTTCTTGATATCACATTAAGTGAATCGTATTGGCTAAAGACTGGCATCTGTGATGTGAGGACCTCTGGAGAAGACCGAAATGGATCGTCCAATCAGCACTTCTGACTGAAGATTGTTGTGAATGCTTCAGTCTTGTCTTTTGTACAAGTGTGCTGGGCTCCTCCATCATTGAGGATGTGGATATTTATGGAGCCTTCTCCTCCAGTGAGTTGTTTAAATGTCCACCACCATTCATGGCTGGATGTGACAGGTCGGTAGAGCTTAGATTTGATGCGTTTGTTGTGGAATTGCTTAGCTCTGTCTATTACTTGCCGCTTATGCTATTTTGCACACAAGTAGTCCTGTGTTGTAGTGGCACCAGGTTGACACCTCATGTTTAGTTATGCATGGTGTTACAGCTGCAATCATTATTGAGCCTGGGTTGATCCTGGCTTGGTGGTAATGGTAGAGTTGGGATATGTCGGGCCATGAGTTTGCAGATTGTGGGCAAGTACAATTCTGCTGCTGCTGATGGCTCACAGCGCCTCATAGAATCATAGAATTTACAGTGCAGAAGGAGGCCATTCGGCCCATCGGGTCTGTACCAGCCCTTGGAAAGAGCACCCTTCATAAGCCCATTAACCCCACCTAACATTTTGGACATTAACGGAGAATTTAGCATAGCCAATCCACCTAACCTGCACATCTTTGGACTGTGGGAGGAAACCGGAGGACCCGGAGGAAACCCACGCAGACATGGGGAGAAAGTGCAAACTCAACACAGTCACCTGAGGCTAGAATTGAACCCGGGTCCTTGAGAGCTGTGAGGCTGCAGTGCTACCCACTGTGCCACCATGCCGCTCATTATGTCACAGATGTCCTTGGATGCCTAGTCTTGAGTTGTTAAACCTGATCAAAGTCCATCCCATTTAGCACGGTGGTAATGCCACACAACACGATGGAGGGTATCCTCAATATGAATCATTGGAAAGAGCACCCCACTCAAGCCCATGCCTCTACCCCAGCCCTGTACTCAGTAACCCTACCCAATCTTTTTTTGGAAACTAGGAGCAATTTATCATGGTCAATCCACCTAACCTGCACATCTTTGGACTGTAGGAGGAAACGGGAGCCCCCGGAGTAAACCCACGCACACAGGGGGAGAACGTGCAGACTCCGTACAGACAGTGACCCAAGCCAGGAATCGAACCTGGGAGCCTGGAGCTGTGAAGCGACTGTGCTAACCACTGCGCTACCGTGCTGCCCGGGACTTTGTCTCCATAAGATCAGTACAGTGGTCACTTCTGCTGATACTGTCATGGACTAATGCATTTGCAGCAGCCCGGTTCGTGAGAAAGAGGTCAAGTATGTTTTTCCCTCTTGTTGGTTCCCTCACCACATGCTGCATGTCCCAATCTTGCAGTTATGGCTTTTAGGACTGGGCCATTCTTGGTGATGGACACCCAGCGTAATGGGCGGCACAGTAGCACAGTGGTTAGCACTGTTGTTTTCCAGCCCCAGAATCCCAAGTTCGATTCCCGGCTTGGGTCACTGACTGTGTTGAGTCTGCACGTTCACCCCGTGTCTGCGTGGGTTTCCTCCGGGTGCTCCAGTTTCCTCCCATTAGTCCTGGAAGACATGCTGTTAGGTGAATTGGATATTCTGAATTCTCCCTCTGTGTACACAAACAGGCGCCAGAATATGGTGACTCGGGGCTTTTCACAGTAACTTCATTGCAGTGTTAATGTAAGCCTACTTGTGACAATAATAAAGATTATTATTAGTATATTCTGGGCCCTTGCCACCCTCAGTGCTTCCTCCAAGTGGTGTTCACCATGGAGGAATACTGATTCATCAGCTGATGATGGCTGCTATGTGGTAATCAACAGGAGATCTCCTTGCCTATGTTTAACCTGAAGCCCTGAGACATCATGGGTTAATGCTGAGGACTCCCAGGGCAACCTCCTCCCAAATGCATACCACTGTGCTTGCATGACCGGACATACGCAGGGAAGGTAATAGTGGTGTCTGGGACATTGTAAGGTATGATTTCTTGAGTATGACTATGCGAGGCTGCTGCTTGACTCGTCTGTGAGACAGCTCTCCCAACTTTGGCACAAGCCCCCTGATGTTAGTCAGGAGGATTTTGCAGCGTCGGCAGGGCTGGGTTTGTTTTTGTTGTTTATGGTGCCTATGTCGATGCCGAGTAGTCTGGGTGGTCCGTCCGGTTTAATTCCTATTTTTGTGTGTTTTTGTCGCGGTTGAATACAACTTAGTGGCTTGCAGGGTCATTTAAAAATAAACCACATTGCTTGGGTCTGGAGTCACATGAAGACCAGACCAGGGAAGGGCGACAGATTTCCTTCCCTAAAGGACATTAGTGAACCAGATGGGTTTTTACGCAATCATAAACTTTTAATTCCAGATATTTTATTGAGTTAAAATTCCACCATCTGCCCTGGTGGGATTAGAACACGGGTCCCCAGATCCTGGTCCCCAGATCCTGGTGCCCAGATTACCCTGGGTGTCTGGATTGCTAGTCCAGCAATAGCTGGACAGTTGGACTTTGGGAGGCATGGTAGCACAGTGGTTAGCACAGTCACTTCACAGCACCAGGGTCCCAGGTTCGATTCCTGGCTTGGGTCACTGTCTGTGAGGAGTCTGCAATTTCTCCCCATGTCTGCGTGGGTTTCCTCTGAGTGCTCCGGTTTCCTCCCACAGTCCAAAGATGTGCAGATTAGGTGGATTGGCCATGCTACATTATCCTTAGATTTGATGGGGTTACTGGGTCATGGGGTTAGGGTGAAGGTGTGGGCTTGGGTGGGGTGCTCTTTCCAAGAGCCGGTGCAGACTCGATGGAACACTTGGCCTCCTTCTGCACTGTAAATTCTATGATGATTCCATGAATACCACTACACTACCGCATCCCTGGGTGTCGATGTTAGGCAAGGGAATCAAAGGATATTGGGTGTAAATGGAAATGTGGAATTTGCCATGGTCTTACTGAATGACAGAGAACGTTCGAGTGGCTGAGTTACCTACTTCTGCTCCTATTTACGAATGTTCGTAATATCAACTAAAAATTGGCCTTACCAATGCCCAGGTAAGTGCCCCACGGTTTGCTGCCCTATGTAATTGATCAGGAGTGATTACCTCCAACAAAATTCCCTTGATATCTTCTTTGAAGGCCCTTCCAAACATTTTTCTGCTCTTGGAGAGGAGGTCCTGCTCCAAGTCTGAACACAATCCTGTACCCACAATCTCAGATAGAATCTGGGCTTCATCACCTGAACTTGTGCACTGCTCTGCTTCACTGTCCTCTTAGTCCAGTTGAATATGCTCTATTATAGACTCCAGCCAACTCGTTTTAACCCACTCAGTTTATACTTCCATGGAAATGAATGAAAGGAAAACTCCAGATCGTCTCTTTGTCCTGAGATCCTTGCTGTTCGCCTTGACCATCTCATTCAGTGCTTGCCTTTCTACCTCAACCAACACAGGATCCATGTGGCCATTGAGAGAATGGGAGAGAATTTCTCAAGAGCGTTTTTCTCATATTGATTCTGCGTTTTTTTCCCTCTCCCAGGAGACTACATGAGTGCGGGGGTGGCATGGGATTAGGGAGCAGTGCTGGAGGTACAAGGGAAGAAATGTTTGGTCATTATGTTCTGGTTTTGGGCAGGCCTGGTGGATCAGCTGGTCTTTTACTGCCTGCCAATTTTTCATGTTTGTATCCTGTTTCTAGCTGCAGACAATTAATGAAGTCCATGGGAATTCCATCGTAATTTAATTTAAAAGAGTTAGTAAGTTAATGTAAACCAGATACAGTCAATTTGATGTACGCCACTGCTGCATCATCTTCAAATATGAATAATATGCACAAATTGAAAAAAAACATGTGCTGATCAGGCCCTGGGATACTTCAGCTTCCTGTCGCCCAGTCCTGACTCCAGACCCAGCCTGACTTTGAGCCTCAGAATCCAGTGCCCTGGATTTTATTTTTCCTCTGTCTTATTGGCACAGGGGCCTCCTCACATGAGTGCTGTGATCTGCCGCTGTTTCTATCACGGATTTACAGGTCCCTTGCTCGCTCCCCCCAAATCCAAAGGACATCTCACATGCAATGCGGCACAGCAAAGGTGGTGACTATAAATGGATAAAAGACTGTCCTCCTCTGTTCATGCAGAAAGAATGAGGGGGACAAAATTGGACATTGGCAGGGCACAATACCAGTGAATTCACGTCGGTCCTCAAGTTGACTTCAAAAGAACTGAATACCTGGCGTTGTATAAGAAAAATTGTCTCTGCCTAGTTTGAAGCCCTGCCCATAGTCAATTTCACCCTTAGAGTGTCTGTGAGCTGATTTGCTCAGTGATGCACTATCAATTACGACGAGACGAGAGTAGAGTGTAATCGAGGCTTTATTAAGCAGAGATGTGTAGCCTCCTGCAGCTGCTGCCAAAATGGCTGCAGCTCGGTGAGCACACACATTTATACTCCACCTACTGGGCGGAGCCAGCAGGCAGGGATCTACCCCCATACCTGTAGTACAGGAGCCTTACCGTATTACATCTCGTATGTGATATATACAACAGTGGTGACTACCACATGCACCCCCTGTTAAAAAAGAGTCCAGCGGGGGTGGTGGAAAACTATTTACATGCATTTTAAGGTTAACATTTTTGGGAAAGTTCACAAATTCAGCTGATCGGGTGCCTTGATCCTCCGTTGTGAGCGTTGCAGTCCCAGTGGCGATGCAGGCGTCGGCTCGGTCGCCGGTGACTCCGGGAGCATGTAGACCTCATCTTCATCCCTGGGTGGGACCAAGGGGAGGCCGCATCATCCTGGAGTGGGGGCTGTGGTGAGGTGCGGACACGGATATAATGCAACACACTTTATCAAACAAAGTTAACCCGTACATTATCCACTATACATACAAGAAACATCCAGGATTCAACCATACCACCCACAAAGGTGGTCTGGTGAGTTGTAGATCCAATCCCTGAGTCCCTTTGGTTCCTCTTTGCAAAGGTGTTTCTCGCTGGCTGTTGCTTGCTTGCTTGCCTCCCTCTGGTCTGGTCAGGGTCTTTGCTTTGAGTCTTTGCTTGTCTTCTGCTTATCTTCTGCACTGCTGCTTGCCTTCTGCTTTTCTGCTTTTCTGCTCCTTCTGCCACGTTTGCTTGATCTGTTTGATCCGCTTGCTCTTTTGCTTCTTCTGCTTGGTCTACTCCTGCCTCTTTTGCTTGCTCTTTTGTTTCTTCCATTTGCTCTGCTCCTTCTGCCCCTTTTGCTTGCTCTGCTTGCTCTTTTGCTTCTTCCGCTTGCTCTACTCCTTCTGCCTCTTTTGCTTGCTCTTTTGTTTCTTCCACCTGCTCTGCCCCTTTTGCTTGCTCAGCTTGCTCTTTTGCTTCTTCCGCTTGCTCTACTGCTCCTTCTGCCTCTGGTGTCTCTGAGATGCCTACTTTTATCTCTCCTGCACTAGCTTTTCCAGAAACTTCTCTGGCTTCCGGCCAATGAGGTCTCGGGAGGGGGGTCCCAGCAGCCAATGGTCCAGTTGATGACTGTTTGACAGGCCACCTGAGCCCACCCCAGGTGTCCCATCTCAGGTGGTGTGGGCTGCACATGACCTGTTTCCATTGTTACCATAGGGACTGAGTTATTTAGAAGGAATGTGCTGGAATTAATGATATGGAGAGGTCCAACCCAGCGCAAGGCCTTTCCCAGGATTTAGTACTGATGTGGAGTTGCTGCCGTCGGACTGGGGTGGGCGCAGTAAGAAGTCTTACAACACCAGATAAAAGTCAAACAGGTTTGTTTCAATCACTAGCTTTCAGAGTGCAGCTACTTCATCAGGTGAGGATTTAGTACCTTAGCAATGGATATCCCAGTCCCTGAGAGCGGCCAGTCAATCAGAGGCCAACAGCTCTCCATTGACGACAGTGTTACTGCGAACAGTGGCTGCTGCTGCAAGGTCTTCACCAGAGATAATTCAAGGATTCCTGGAGTGGGAGAGGTGAAAGGGGATGGTCAGTGATCTCAGGGTGGGGCTCGCTTGCCTGGAAGGGGTGGAGGATCAGTTGCTAGGGCAGGGTGATGGCTTTCAACAGGCACCCCTCTTCCCAATGCCAGGCCTTCAATTGGGCATGAAGTGTCTTTGAAAGTGGGTCTCCTTGGGAAGCTGATGGCAAGCTTGATAGGGTTTGCTGGGTGGCATTTATACAGGTATAACAGAATCCCTTTTTAAAAAAAAAAGAATTTATTAAGGCATTTATAAATTTGTAACAACAATTTCAAGAGGAAAAACACCAAAGTAAGTAACACCCCCTAACCAACAACCACACCCAGCCAACATGGAGGTTTAACAGAATCCTTGAGCCACCACTAAACCCTGGTGGGCTCAGGGATAATGGGCGGGATTCTCTGATCTTGAGGCTAAGTGTTGACGCCATCGTAAATGCCGTCGTGTTTCATGACAGCGTCAACATGCCCTCAGGAGCACCGGTTCTGACCCCAATCATGACAGCGTCAACATGCCCTCAGGAGCACCGGTTCTGACCCCAATCATGACAGCGTCAACATGCCCTCAGGAGCACCGGTTCTGACCCCAACAGGAGTCCAGCACGGCACTGGAGCGACACACGCTGCTCCAGCTGCCAATGCCGGCGTCAAATGGGCGCCGCGGGTCTGAACATGCGCAGTGGCTCCCTTCGCCGCCCCGGCCCCGACGCAACATGGTGCAGGGCTACAGGGGCCGACGCGGGACAAAAAAGGCCCCCAGCCCGAGAGGCTGGCCCGCCGATCGGTAGGCCCCGATCGCGGGCCAGGCTACAGCAGAGCCCCCCCCCCCGGGGTTGGGCTCCCCCTCCCCCCCCCAGCAGGCAACCCCCGGATGCATGCACGCCGAGTTCCCGCCGGGTAAGACCACACGTGGACGGCGCCGCCACGACTCGGGTTTTTTTTGCAGCCGCTCAGTCCATCCCGGGCGGAGAATCGCCCGGCCGCGGCACCCGACTGGCGCCGCGCCGGCGCCAATGGCGGCGATTCTCCACTCTCCGGAGAATTGGCGGACCAGTGTCGGGGTGGCGTCGCGCGATTCGCGCCCAGCCCGCCGATTCTCCGGCCCGGCCTGGGCTGAGAGAATCCCGCCCAATGTTTTTTAAGTGGCTTGTTAACGAACCCAATTAGCCAGTGGGCAGCTTCTCTGCAGCAGCCCAGCCCCGCTGCTGGCTTAATGAGGGTCAGGGTTTATGCTGGCAGTCGTAGGATATGCGGCCTCCCCTACAAAAGGTGAGCCCGCCAACTAGCCTGCTCAGGCGGGCTCCATTAAATCACAGCCAATATCTCCACTTTCTGCTCCCCTATACCACCACACCTCTGAACCCCTCACCCTGCCCCATTCTCTCCCACCCCCTCGTAGCCTAGTGAGCGATATCTTGAGAGATCCATTAGTACTAGATAGCATCAATGCTCAGAGGAACCTCATCCCAACAGCCTTGAAAAATTAGGTATAAGATGAATGCCAAATCAAATTGTTTTGACAGCAAATATTCTCTGGCAGCATATTGAGGAAAAAAGATTGGCCAAAATTCTCTGGCCATTAGGATACTCTGTTCCCACCATCAGTGCACCCCAGCATGTGTTTCCCGATGGAATAGGGTGGCTTCAAAGGGAAATCCCTTTGACAAGTGGTGGGAAGAGAGAATCCTGTTGCCTGCGAATGATATGCTGCCAAGAAACACGTGGCTGGGAATGGGAGAATCCAGCCCGTTATATGCAGAGTTTCTGGATTCTAGAAGACACTTTGTCATAACCTGCGCCCGCAGGTGACGTATGTGGAATATGAGCTTCCCTGTCCTCATAGTGGGAAAGCCTGTATTCCACAGGGATTCGGGGAATACTATCATTCCCACACCGTGGTCTGGATTCTCCGCAGGCCTACGCCAAAATCGCGGCTGGTGCTGGGGCGGTGAATCCAGTTTGACGCCGTAATCGGGCCCGGCGCCAGTTCGGCGATTCTCCGGGTACCGATAATCGGCGTCACCGCAGAGTACGCAGCGCCACCAGGGGGGGGGGGGGGGGCATTGCCAGAGGCCCGCTCAGCAATCCTCCAATCCCAACCGGCAGAGTTCCCGACATCATGGAGCTAACCACTATTGCTGGTCGGGATGCTCACGTGGCGGATGCGAGCTCAGTCTGCAGCCGCCCTGTTCGGGGGCGGGCAGATTGGAGACTAGGGGGGGCCTTATAGGTGGCCGGGGCATTAATGTGTGGGGGTTGAGGCTCGGGCGCGCGGTTGATTGGGCATTCTCTTTCTTCGGTCTGGCTCTGTGGTCCAAGTCTGCCATGGAGCACGGCGCAGCCGCTGTAGGCAGCCGTGCGCATGCGCAGCCTCTGATCCGAAAGTGCGGGGGCCCCGATCTGCAGTAAAAGCTGCGAGATTCACTCCGGGTCTCTGCTAGCCCCCTGCAGGACTATGAATTTGTTTAAATTTTTTGCAAGAATTGCAGGAGTAAGACTCCACCATTTTGACGCCGGCGTGGGGACATAGTCTCAATAATGGAGAATCCAGCCCCGTAAGTCCAGTACGGGTGCACGTTATGACACATTTCATAAACTTCATAATTAATATTCTCCGTATAAGCTGTCATATTTATTTCATGTTAAAAATGTGCTCATTCTGAATGAGGACGTAATGATAATATTGAAGGTTTAATGCGGGCAACCCATAACAGTGACTTAAAAAGGCTTGGTGCGGGATTCTCCGTTGGCTGGCGCAAAACGCAATTGGGCGGAGAATAGGTTCAGATGCCAAAGTCACGGTGACCGCCGATTTTACACCCAATTGCAATTCTCCATCACCTTGACAGTGACTGGAATGCACGTAGAGTAAACACCGTTTGCATGTCATTAGCAGGCCCAACCCGGTGTTCCCCGGGGCCTACGCGATTCTGTGGCTCTGTTGGGCCGAGTTCCCAATGACGCAGTTCACTTGTGCTTTTTAAAAATCGTGAAACTGGTGTCATGGCTGATGAGGGAGTTGGAGGAGGTAGGACGCAGAGAGGCGGGACGGCGGGCTTCCGGGACGGACACTGTCCATGCTGGCTGGGGTGGGGGTTGGCCCTGCCAGGACCGCGGCGGGATGGGGAGTGATAGGCCGAGTGGCCGGGGTGGCCCCCCCCCCAGGGCAGCACATACTGTAGCGTTAAAGGGGGGCGGGTGGGGGCACGGAGCGTAACACTGGCAAGGACAGTGTCAGCCAATGGCATCAAGGACAGGCACCAGGGTCAGAGGCCCCCACAGAGCCGGGGGCCAGGGGTGCGGAGATGGGGGTGGGGATATGTGGGGGCAGAGCTGCAGTGCCACCCGGGGTCATCTGTAGCCCATTGGACCTGGTTGGGCACGGAGGTATGCATCATGCTAACATGTCAGCCTTTCACCCCTTGCAAATAATGGATATTGGAATTCAACCAGCCATGGTGGCCTTCCTGCTAGTTGCTGCAGCCCTGCGGTTATACGGGCTGGAACTGCTCAAGGAGGAGGAGGACACTGCAGCAGCGGAGTGTGCCACAGAGGAATAGGAGGTAGCTGCTGAGGATGGAGTGCCGGCTGCCCAACAGGCCGAGGAGGAGGAGGAACCAAGGAGTGACCACATGAGGCCCCGTGTGTGCTGGCAGTGCCGATCATTCGAGGACCTGCTGGACCGGACATGCTGTCGAAGACGCCGGCTGAGCAGGGAGACAGTGCAACATATCTGCCAGATCATGGAGCACTGGCACCGCGGGAATATGGGGAAGGACAACAGGTCCCGGTGACCATCAAGGTGACGGTCACCCTGAACCTTTACGCCATGGGGGCCATCCAGGAGCCGAGTGGAGACCTGTCCAGGATCTCAGAGACCTCAGTGCACAGGTTCATCCGTGCCATCACGGGGGCCCCATATGCCCATGCGGCTCAATGCATCCACTTCAATGTGGACCGAGCCCACCAGGATGCCTGAGCAGCGGGGTTCACCACAATCAACGGGATGCCCTTGTCCAGGGGGTGATCGACGGGATGCATGCCCCCCTACAAGCACCTGTAGAGGCCGCTCGACATCAATTGAAAAGGGCTCCAGCCGATGAACATCCAGGTGATATGTGATCATCAGATGCTCATCATGCACGTCTGCGGCCCAATAATTGGGCAGTGTGCCTTCATCCTGGCACACGCGATGATTCCTGAATGTTCGAGACCCGCCCCCCCCCCCAGCTGGGTGACTGCGGTGGTGGCTGATGATGCCTATCCGGAGGCCAGAGACCGCCGCGGAGACCCGCTACAATGACGCCCATACAGTAACCAGGAGCCTGGTCAAGTGGTGCTTCGGCCTCCTGAAGATGTGGCTCAGGTGCCCAGGCTACCCACAATGTCCACCCATTCGCACATTGGGCTAAATCGCTGGCTTTTAAAGCAGACCAAGGCAGGACTGCAGCACGGTTCAATTCCCGTACCAGCCTCCCCGAACAGGCGCCGGAATGTGGCGACTAGGGGCTTTTCACAGTAACTTAATTGAAGCCTACTCGTGACAATAAGCGATTTTCATTTTATTTTCATTTTCATTCCCCGCCCCCCTCAGTAGCCAGCCCAGACAAGCCCACCCCTCACACCCATCTGATAGAGCACCGAGGCAGATTGTAACAGTGTGAACAGGTGTTTAATGTGACTACTTATATACAGATTTATGCCCTAGCCCCTATAACTAAACTGTGCCCTGCGCCCATCCCAACTTAATTAGTTTCTAACTTTCTGGCCTTACGGGTCCTAACACTATGTCTTGGTGGACGGTCCAGCAGCAGTGGAGGCGGCCTGCTGTGAATCCCGTCCTGCGACATGGGTTCCCATTGGCAGGCGTCTTCTGGGGAGCCCGGGCCTCAATGGGCCCGGCTGCTGCTCGGGTGTCCCGGGCGGCGCGATGCTGTCCTGTTCTGCCCGCTGCCCACCAGATCCGCCAGTGAGAGGGGGGTTGGGAGGGGAGTCCGAGGTGCTACGGTGTTCCAGCACCTCCCTTGCGGGAGTCACTGGCACAGGCCCCATCACCATCCTCGTGGTTCCCAATGGCCCTCTGGCTACTCTGTGGGTGCGAGTGGAGCTATCTCCTGAGGCTCCCCGCCACCTGCCGCTGCCAACCTTGGAGGCCCGCTCTGATCTCAACCAGGGTCTGCACACTCACGGCCATGGAGCACAGGGAGTGGACCACCTCCATCTGGCAAACAGAAAATGCACAGTATTAGACAGCCCAATGCATGCAGCCCAGGGGGTGGGTAGCTGGCTGCATCATTGGCCATGGCACCTGGCCGTGGCAGCCGGTATGGGTGTTGGCATTTTGTGATGGGTGGTGGTTCTGCCACCCTCCGGAGTGCGGGGGGTCGGGTTACCGGTGTGTGGGATAAGGGTTAGTGCCAGGGGCACAGCGCTGCCGATTCACCCTAACCACCCTGAGGAGATCCACATTTCCTCCTCCACCATGTCCAGGAGGATTTCCAGCTCGGTATCCGTGAAGCATGGGGCCGCGCGTCTTGCTGCCATCTTGTGGCTGGGATAGAGTATGTGGGTGTGAAGTGTGTATAAATATGCGGCTGCAGCTTGTGAGCCTCCTGAGTGTCAATCACAAAACTGCCGAATCCAGCACCGTTCCTCATTGGAATCGATTGTGTTCTTTGTGACGCTGTTGCTAGGCCGAATAACCCGTTTTTTGGGGATTATTCGGGAGGCACAACAGAAATTCATCCCAAGGAGGAGGAAACACGCTAAGGGGAAGAAAAGGCATCCATGGCCGATGAGGGAAGTCAAGGACAGCAGAATCGGTCCAGGCGCCAGTTTTGCTGTTGTGGGACTCCAACAATTCAGCGCTGGCGTTAACACATATGGCTGGATTCTCCGATTGCGACGTCAAAATCGCATTCGGCAGTTGGCCTGAGAATTTGTTTTGACGCCTAAGTCGGGGGCAGCTTCGTTTTTCGGATGCTCCACCCCCTCTAAAACGGCGTCATCACTGAGTATGCCTCATGCTGCGAGGATGGCCTCAGGACATCACCTGAAGGCCCTCCCCTGATGCTCTGCCCCTGATGGGCTGACTTCCCGACGGCGTTGGGCTCGTATGCTCACAGCTTTCGGGGACCTCGCATGGTGCCGGCGGACTGTGTCCAGCGCCGCCATAGTCGGGGCGGGGGGAGCCCATCCGCTGGCCGGTGTGAGGGGAGGGGGGGGGGCGTCGGCGGGAGACTGGTATGAAGTGGTCCGGGGGTTGCGAGGGTGGTTACAGGAGGGCAATATCTGGCATGCCCATCCGCGCACAGCCGGCGCCATGTTGTACAGCGCGACCACCACAGGTTGCCGCCGTGCGCATACGCGGCCACGGATCTGGCAATTCTTCATCCATATCTGCAGGGGCTTTATGTGGTGCGGCTGCTAGCCCCCCACCGAGCAGAGCACTGGTGCCGACATTTTGGTTGTAAGACTTGACACTTGCTCCGGACATAGCCTCAAAATCGGAGATCCAGCCCTTAGTCTCAGAAACGGAGAATCCCGCCCTTGATTCACAAACAATTCTGCAAAACCTCCCTCTATTTGTATATTACTGTTCAGTCCTCATAACAAGAAGGGCAACCTCATTCACCTTACCCAACCCTGCTTCTATTACTTTGTTCCACAGCACATTGGAGCATCTTTTGGTGCCTTGAGGCCACTGGCAGGTTCAGAGAAACCCTTTTCTTCCTGGGCCAACTTGTTTCAGCTCATTGTTGCACTGAACTCCCACTCACTCCACCTCTACATGAAATCGCGCAACATCATCAATAGAAATGCAACCTTAAGCTAAAAAGTAATGTTAGAACAACAACAGAAATAGCAACATATCTTTATATGGCACTTTTATTGTACTGAAGTATCGAAAGGTGCTTTGCAGTAATATTCTAAAAGAAAACATGACACTGAGCCAAATAAGTAGATATTAGGTCATTCAGTCATAGATGCATTAAATATTTTTAAGGTTTTAAGGAACATCTTGAAGGAAGAAAGTGAGGTAAAGAGAGAGACTGAGAAGTGAGTGTATTCCAGAGCTTGGAGTCTAGTCAACTGAAGGCACAGTCACCAATAGAACATAGAACAGTACAGCACAGAACAGGCCCTTCGGCCCTCAATGTTGTGCCGAGCCATGATCACCCTACTCAAACCCACATATCCACCCTATACCCCTAACCAAACAACCCCCCCTTAACCTTACATTTATTAGGACACTACGGCCAATCCACCTAACCCGCACATCTTTGGACTGTGGGAGGAAACCGGAGCACCCGGAGGAAACCCACGCACACAGGGGGAGGACGTGCAGACTCCACACAGACAGTGACCCAGCCGGGAATCGAACCTGGGACCCTGGAGCTGTGAAGCATTTATGCTAACCACCATGCTACCCTGCTGCCCCTTTGACTCCATGACTCCATCTAATGACTCCATCTAACTTAAAATCAGGGATGTAGACGATGCTAGATTTAGAGCGACGCAAATATAGAGAAGATTGTGGGGCTGGAGGAGATTGTAGAGCTGGAGAGGAGCAAGACCATGGAGAAAGTTCTTGCTTGAGAACTAGGATGACAATTTTACAATGAAGGCATTGCCTGACTGGGAGGCAATGTAGGTCAACGAGTACAGTTAGTGTAAGTTAGTGTAAGTTAAGACACAGTCAGCAGAGTTAGGAGATTATAATACGGAGGAATTGGCCAACAGAGCATTGGAATAGTTGAGTCTTGAGGTAATGAAGGCATGAATGATGGTTTCACTAGCAGATGAGCTGAGACATGTGCAAAGTTTGGACATGATTCCCTGGCATCGGTGCGTTCTCGTTCGAGCAAAAGAGGCCGGTGAACAGTGGGAGAGGTCAAAAATGAAATCCCCGCCAGACGGCGAGCAGTTTGCGATGCAACTGACCCGCTACTATTGGCAAAATTGGGTTGTCGCCGTAGTGTGGCGAGAAACCAATTATCATCACTTAAGCCCTATTTCCATACAATATCCAATGGCCTCCCGCCCCCAGTAAGTGGTGACACTCTGGCGCTGATTAGTACGCCTTTTGAAAAACGTGCACCTGGTGGAAAGGCTTCTGCGGGGAGCTGAGGAGGTAAGTATCTATCTTTGCTCACAGGCAAAGAGCCCGGGGGCGGCAGGTTTGCCACCTCAGTGCTCAGCGGGGGTGGGGTGGGGGTGGGGGATGCTGGGGGTTGGGGGGGGGCAACCGCACGTGGCACCAACATGCGAACTCGTGTATCATGTGTACCCATGTGCTAACACTGAGACAAGCCTCATCAGAGGGGTGGAATGCGGGGGGGCTGGTGGCCACCATCCCCACTCCACGGGATGGGTCCAGATTGGCATTCAGCGCCACATCCTGCCTGGTGCCCATAAGACCCCGGGGTTCACTTCGGGACAGAGGGGCAGCTGGCTCCGGCCCCGGCTGCCCCCGCATCATCTACAAGCCCTGGTGGCTCCCGCTGTCTGCACCAAGGTGGCGCCGCCCTCAGCAAAGCTGACCTGTCACTGGGACAAGATCCGCAGCGCCTCGGCCTTTCCTATCTGAGAGCGGGACATATCCCACAGCACCTCATCAAGGTCAGTCTGGTACTGGGCAACATACCCCAGCAAGTTGGCAAAGCAGGTCGGCAAAAGGGGCAGTGCTCCCAGTTTTATAATGTAATGGACGATCTAGCGGTAGTGGACGGCATACTAATGAAGCTGGACAGGATAGTAATCCCACAGAGCATGCGAGAGCCAAATCCACGAGGGTCACCTGGGGGTTGAAAAGTGTCGCCGTCGAGCCCGAGAGGCAGTATATTGGCCAGGCATCAGCCAGGATATCGCCAACATGGTCCTCAATTGCCCAACGTGTCAAAGGTTCTAGCCGGCTCAACCTAAAGAGACTCTACAGCCGCATGAACTGGTGTCCTCCCCATGGTCCAAAGTTGGTATTGACCTCTTTCATGCAAAGGGCCGAGACTATGTCCTCCTAGTGGACTACTTTTCCAACTACCCCGAGGTGGTCAGACTGACTGACCTCACATCAGCAACAGTAATCAGGGCATGCAAGGAGACTTTTGCCCAGCATGACATTCCACTTACAGTTATGACTGACAATTGCCCTTGCTTCTTCAGTCAGGAGTGGACGGATTTTGCCCGGCTGTACAATTTTAGGCACGTCACTTCAAGCCCCCACTAGCCCCAGTCGAATGGGAAGGCTGTAAATGGGGTCCACATCGTTAAAAGACTGTTGTGCAAAGCTGTTGACTCAGGTTTGGATTTCAACCTGGCGTGGTTAGCCTACAGGGCAACTCCTTTGTCCGCTGGCCTGTCCCCAGCACAGCTCCTAATGAACCGCACACTACGGACGACGGTGCTTGCTATTCACATTCCGGACCTTGACAATTTTATGATCCTGCAGAGGATGCAACAGTCTCGGGCCCAATGCAAGTAGGCATACGACGCCCACGCCACAGATCTCCCTGCTCTGGTCCCTGCTGACCGAGTTCGTATTCAGCTACCTGATGGTGGCTTATCTGCCACAGCTGTGGTGGTTAAGCAAATGGACCCGAGATCGTTCCTCCTTCGCACGCCTGATGGCTCCTTTCTTCCACACCCACCACCTGAACGTGATGTTCTGCCTCGCATGCTGGTTCCTCAGGACGCGCCCTTTCATGAGGTCACCGATCTGCCAGTTATTTTACCGACCTCTACATTGGAGGCAGTTCCGCCCGTTCAAGTGCAGGCGGCCCCTGACCCACTCTTGAGGCGGTCAACCAGAACTTGTCGCCCGCCACAGAGACTGAATTTATAGACTGAATGTTGCATTACCTTGTGATCCGTTTACACATCTGTACATATTTTTTTTTCCCTAATTTGTTATCTGCCCTCTATCTGCACTAGACACCTTCCCATGTAAATATGTTCACATACTTTGTACATAGTCAGGTTCCTACACACACACACACTCACTATTTATTGACCTACACATATTTTTTTTTAAAGTAAAAAAAGGGGGGAGATGTCATAATATACATCCAGGTATATGATGGAGTGCAGACAGGCAGTGATTAACACACAAGATGACCAGTGAACACACAGAACACAGCAGCCAATCACCAGACAGGACACGACCACTATAAAGCCAGAGGGCACTAGTTTGCCCGCCCTCTCGGGATCCAGCCTCTGAGGCAGTCAGAGCTCGTGAGCAGCAACTAGAACATACACCATGTGGTAGTCAGATAGTCTGGTCAGGTTAGCCTCAGGTCAACAGTCAAGTCAGCATAGTGTCAGCCCACAGTTAAAATATGTCTGATAGTTAAGAGTTCAATAAAATCGAGTTGCATTTCTTCAAGTGTTGGAAGCCTGTCTCTCTCACCACTGCAATAAACGCAGTCCTCGCAGATCCAGATTACCCAACACATCAACTGGTCTCACTCTCTCCAGCCGACCTGTCTTCTCCAGGCTGTGCAGGATGTTACCAACCCAGAGAGAAAAGGCTAGCAGCCTCAAGAAGAGGTCTGTTCCTCAATTCAATTATCGCCCCCATTACAAAGCATAAACTTGTTATTGCCATAGATCCAATACATGATTAACTTGTTATTGCCATAGTTTCGATACATGATTTTACAGACTTTGAGGTTATCTATTGGCACATGAGCATATAGCAGTCTTAGCTTAAACAGCAGGTGTTAGCCATAGTAGCAAGCGGCTCCCACATTTCATATTCCGTCATCCGGCCATGCTTCTTTGTTTCTCAAGGCTATTCGGCTTACAGTCATGAGTCGGCTCACAAATTCAGATATCAACTCCCTTATCTCAACAAGTTCATTCTCCTTCAATGGCTTCAATAACAAACTCTTCTGCTGGTGATTTTCCACTAATGTATCCCAATGTATCCCATTCATTCTGGCTCTTTCTAGCTATTAACCCTTGCTTCACATCCTCATTCCCCCCTTTGATCATTCCATGATCACACAGCCCTCAGGGGCTGATCCTTGAGAGTCTGAGGAATTCCTCCGGGAAATCATCCTTTGGTCCAACGTCCTCATACACATTTTCGGCACCTACTAAGTCCTGCTTGTCTAACTGGGGAAGCCGCTGCAGCATCGGTGGCATCACAGAGGCGCCTAAACGATTTCAAAAGCATTTATCACAGGTTGCAATGATACATAGCAAAATGCAAATAACAATAAAGATAATAAATCCGTGAAACAGATAGGTGGTCCAGGAACTAGACCACAGCCATCCCCACCAATCACCCGAGGAAGACTGGCGGAGTCTCTTTACCCCATAGGTAATGAACAAAAACGAGTTAGCAGTCACATGGTGCATTGCCCGCTTCCTCCTGGTAGGCGGGTGAGTATGAATAGTCTTACATTCAGGAACTGTGGCTTGCCTTTCCTCGTACATCGGTAGTCCCACCGGCAAGTGTAGCGATCGCAGGTCAGGGATCCGCGTGTAGTCAGGAACCGAGGCTTCTGCTCATCTTGATGAATGATGGTGGTGCAGGTATCTACCGGGGTCGCCGTCCACAAGGTCTCATCTGTGGTGCTGTTGGCACAGCTAAAGGTGTCCTCACGACAAAGGTGCAGAATTCGTCCGTCGCTAGTGTGCTAGCGAGGATCGCGAGGACAAAAGGCAGCCTCATCCTGTAGTCGAACGATCAGCCACATGTACCTAGAACTTTAAAACGAGAGTTAGTGATCATGCAAACTTTATTAGTTTACAATGGTGCATGTGGATCCATGCATTATGTCCTTCAACTTTGACTGCTGTGGGGGTGGTTAGGAGAACTTGGAAAGGTCCCTCCCAACGCGATTCCAACCCCTTCCATGTCCAATTGCGGATCATCACATGATCTCCCGGTTGTACAATATCGGAGCTGGCCAAGGGTGGCACTTCCTCTTGTGCGGCACGTACTTGTAAGTGGAGACTCTTTAATACTTTAGTCAAGGCTATTATGTAATTAGCCATTTCTGTAGTCATGTGGTGGAACTGGATGTCTCGGGGAATCTCACAATCCCATGGAATGCGGAGAGGTCTTCCATACAGGATTTCTGCAGGGCTTAATCGAGTCTTTCCTGCTGGGGTGGCTCTTATTTGAAAGAGTGCAATAGGTAATAGTTTGAGCCAAGTGGCTCCAGTCTCAGCTTGTAATTTAAAAAGCTTAGTCTTTAAAGTCTGGTTAGCTCTTTCCACCATCCCAGCCGCTTGGGGCCGGTAGGCGCAGTGTAACTGTTGTTTAATTCCTAGTTGAGTGCAGAATTCTTTATTGATCTGTCCCACAAAGTGAGGTCCATTATCAGAGCTTAAACTATAGGGAATTCCAAATCTTGGTACAATTTCACGCATAAGAACTTTTACTACAGTTGAAGCCTTATTATCTACAGTAGGATAGGCCTCTATCCATTTACTAAACACATCAACAATCACTAATACATGCTTATAACACTGGCATCTTTCCAACTCAATGTAGTCCAGTTGCAGGGTCTCAAAGGGACCCTCGAGCAATGGTGTTTTCCCCTGCTCGCAGGGGACAGCCTTCCCAGGGTTATACTGCTGACATATCAAGCAGCGATTGCTAATTCGTTGGGCTATCTCCTGCAGTCTGGGTGCCACCAGGTTTTTAACAATATATCACCTGTAGCGCGAGCACCACAGTGAGTCGCAAAGTGTACACATTCGGTCACCCAGGCTGCCAAAGCATCGGGCATACATGTCTGCCCTGCTGGGGTGACCCACAGCTTATTTTCTTTATCATATGTACATCCCAATTCTTCCCATAACTTTTTATCGCTAGCAGGAGCGTCCTCCTGTAGCTTGATTATGTCATTAATGGTCGGCATAGGTTTTTCAGAGGGAGACTTGTCTTTTGAGCTTTTAGTCTGGCTCATCATTTTAGGCACCACCATTTCCTTTGAATGGGAGGCTTCTTCTGCTTGGTGGTCTGCCTGCCTATTTCCTTCATCTACTGGAGTTTTTCCTTTCGTATGGGCAGTACACTTTATCACTGCTACCTTTTCTGGGAGCATAAGAGCTTGGAGTAACTGGGTCACCAGCTGCTGATGGGAAATTGGGGCGCCAGCGGATGTTAAGAATCCTCTGTTCTTCCATAATCGTCCAAAATCATGTACGACTCCAAAGGCATATCTGGAGTCTGTATAAATATTTACTTTTTTGCCTGCTCCTAGTGCGCATGCACGTATTAGTGCGAACAATTCTGCTTGTTGGGCCAAATGCTGCTGATTCTACTGTCTCCCCACCCTGGTTGACTATAGCATATCCTGATAACCGCTTCCCCCTTTCACCGATGGAAGCACTTCCATCTGTGAACATGGTCAGGTCTGGGTCATTAAGAGGGTGAAAATTCAAAACTTAAGATTTGTAAGTTCCAATTAAAATGCATCTTCAGCTGTGTGGGCTGTTCATTACTTTATCAGAATTAAAAGGGCCAGAGCTAACAGGCAAACCCAGCATGGGAGTGTCAAGACATCTTCTGGATTACACACAAAAGCTTGTTGAAAGGGTTAATTGTCTTGCAGAGACAAAAAGGGGTGTGTAGTGGGTGGATCAATTGGAATGATGCCATTCGCATATCTAAACGTGTTTTTATATTTTTCACTCAAATGGACTGGGAGTAAAAGTTGGAGTGCTGCCAAATTCCCGTTATCAAGTCTTTCAGCAATCACAATATGTTATTGAATCTCTGACTGAACCAATTTTGCGCTGTATCGTGGTTCTTTCCCAGACGAGCATGATCATGGACATATTTCATTTACCCATCTGTTGTTTATAAGTAATTCTGCAATCTCATAATTAAAACATCTGCGTTGTGAGACAGGTTAGTTTCACCCTACTGATGATTATTTGTGTCAGAGAAGTTTTAACCCTGAACTCATGAAACACCGGCTTGATCATATTTGTCATATGTATTTCAACTATTCTAACCTCTACTGAACACCATAAAACTAATATTTTCTTATTCTTACATACGTGATTTTGCACCCTGATTAAAATTCCCTGTGTATCAATATTACCCTGGAAATGCCAATGATAGCCTTTGAAAAGAAAAAAATTGTTAACTGTACTCAAACTATAATCTTTAAAGGCAATGCGTAGACAATGTGAAGCTTTCAAATAATCACAGCTAGTAACAAAACTTTTAAAAGTCAAAGTCTGAAGTCAAAGTCTGAAAATGAAACATGAATACAGAGACAGTGAATTGTTCAGAACAAAGTTTAGATGCCTAAAACTCTCTCTCTCTCTCTCTGTCTATCTCTCTACGTAACTCTGTCTGTCTCTGGAACTCTTGTCGCTCTTTCTCTTTATCTAACTACCTCTCCCTGTCTCTGTCTCTCCCTGACTCGCTCTCTTTCGGTCTCTCAACTTTCGCTGTCTCTATCAGTCCCTCTCTCTGTCTCTGGCTCTCTCTCTCTCTAACCCTCTCACTCTTTCTCTAAAATGGAGCTCAATTAAAATACTGAACAAAATTTTTCATTCTCCTTCGAAAACTTTATCTGGGTTATTCCATTTAAGTCAATTTCCACTGATTAATTTTAGAGGCATTACCCATTCTTAGAGACGTATATGTCTTTGTGCAGATGACCTGCTTGCTGAAATGGTTAAATTTTTGTACAGAATCGAACGTGGTGGAGAACTTGGCATGATGCAATCTCCATCCGCTACGTGAACTCAGACATTATCCATCCTTACTTTCAATTTTCAATGTTCGTTATTTAACCGGTTTTTGAAAAGAGACATTACTGGATGTTTATTTTTCTTTTATTTCAAATGAGTTGACTTACTGCCGAATTTATCTGGACGGCTTGAAACGATCTGAAGTTATTCTCGACATGTATCCATTGTTAAGTTTATAACCGTAATCTTGTATTGATTTTCCTCCCCATTTTTGGTTTTGGGAGGGGGGGATTAGTCATCCTCAGATTTTCCTGAACAAAACTAATTGAGTGCTTTAGCCCCTTTCTGATCTTTTGGACTTTACTTAATTTGATTTTTTTTTCCCTTGAGACATTCCGGGACAGCCATTAGCCGTAATTGTTGGCAGTTTTGTGAGGTCTTTTGCTAGTTTGCACAATCTGTACTGCTGCTATCTTTACTCGTTTTATTGCTATGCTTAAAGGAGTTAGAGCTCAATTCCTTTAAATCAGCCTGTCTTCCAAATGGTGTGAAGGTTTAATTTATGTCATTTGTGCTTCTAACTTTATTTGTCTCATCTTTATTCTGTGTATCTCACCATTTTTCTCTGTTCCACAGAAATCACACCCATCTTTGATTATTGTTTTTTTTGTCAGAGTATTTTGCTCTTCAAAAACCCAATAAAATTTTTAAACTGACTCTGTTACTCATTTGGCCTTGATACCAGATTTATTGGATGTTACCTCACCGTCCGTCTGCCTTGCCGAGTGACTCTAATTTTTGGCGGTCAAAGGTTTGACTACTCGCCTTGTCCACCGGCTCGAGCGGGGTCCAGCTCAGCAACATCCTTCCAGACTTGCAATAAATGTTAGGGGTGAAAATATTCACACGAAGGCCTGAGTCAGTAACAAGTAACAAAATAACATCAGTAACAAAGCAGTTTATTATGTCAGAATTGGACATTCAAAACAGCGCGAGAGGTAAGACAGCCGGGACATTGAAAAGAGCGCGAGAGGAGAGACAGCCGGGACATTGAAAAGAGCGCGAGAGATAAGACAGCCGGGACATTGAAAACAGCGCGGGAGGAGAGACAGCCAGGACATTGAAAAGAGCGCGCGAGGTAAGACAGCCGGGACATTGAAAAGAGCGCGAGAGGTAAGACAGCCGGGACATTGAAAAGAGCGCAAGAGGTAAGACAGCCGGGACATTCAAAACAGCGCGAGAGGAGAGACAGTCGGGACATTGAAAAGAGCGCGAGAGGCAAGACAGCCGGGACATTCAAAACAGCGCGAGAGGAGAGACAGCCAGGACATTGAAAACAGCGCGAGAGGAGAGACAGCCGGGACATTGAAAAGAGCGCGAGAGGTAAGACAGCCGGGACATTGAAAACAGCGCGGGAGGAGAGACAGCCAGGACATTGAAAAGAGCGCGAGAGGTAAGACAGCCGGGACATTGAAAAGAGCGCGAGAGGTAAGACAGCCGGGACATTGAAAAGAGCGCGAGAGGTAAGACAGCCGGGACATTGAAAAGAGCGGGAGGGGACACATTGAGAGCGGCGGGGTGCCAGTGGGAGCAAAGATAATATAAGGCGGGAACCGGAAGTACGACCCGCGGACTTCTGGGAAGGATTTTCTCCTAGCCAATAAATTGTGGTGGAGAGGATACCCGAGACACTACACGTGTAGTGTCTCCCACCCGCCCTCCTCCTCTAACCTAATAATAAGACCCATTGGGGTGAGCAGGTAAGTGCTATATTATATTATTATTTTTTTATTTGTTTTATATTTGTTTACCAGAACTTGGTTGAAATTAAGTGGGATGGCAGGGAAGGTAGTGCAATGTTCCTCCTGCAGGATGTTTGAGGTGAGGGATGCTGTTAGTGTCCCTGCTGATTTTACCTGCAGGAAGTGCAGCCAGCTCCAGCTCCTACAAGACCGAGTTATGGTACTGGAGCTGGAGTTGGATGAACTTCGGATCATTCGGGAGGCAGAGGTGGTCATAGATAGGAGCTTCAGGGAAGTAGTTACACCAAAGACTGGAGATAGATGGGTAACTGTAAGAGGGACTGGGAAGAAGCAGACAGTGCAGGGACCCCCTGCGGTCGTTCCCCTGAGTAACAAGTATACCGTTTTGGATACTTGTGGGGGGGACGACTTACCAGGGGTAAGCCATGGGGTGCGGAACTCTAGCACGGAGTCTGTCCCTGTTGCTCAGAAGGGAAGGGGGGAGAGGAGCAGAGCATTAGTAATTGGGGACTCAATAGTCAGGGGCACAGATAGGAGATTTTGTGGGAGCGAGAGAGACTCACGTTTGGTATGTTGCCTCCCAGGTGCAAGGGTAAGTGATGTCTCGGATCGTGTTTTTCGGGTCCTTAAGGGGGAGGGGGAGCAGCCCCAAGTCGTAGTCCACATTGGCACTAACGACATAGGTAGGAAAGGGGACAAGGATGTCAGGCAGGCCTTTAGGGAGCTAGGATGGAAGCTCAGAGCGAGAACAAACAGAGTTGTTATCTCTGGGTTGTTGCCCGTGCCACGTGATAGTGAGACGAGGAATAGGGAGAGAGAGCAATTAAACACGTGGCTACAGGGATGGTGCAGGCGGGAGGGATTCAGATTTCTGGATAACTGGGGCTCTTTCTGGGGAAGGTGGGACCTCTATAGACAGGATGGTCTACATCTGAACCTAAGGGGCACCAATATCCTGGGGGGGAGATTTGTTAGTACTCTTTGGGGGGGTTTAAACTAATTCAGCAGGGGCATGGGAACCTGGATTGTAGTTTTGGGGTGCGAGAGATTGAGAGTAGGGAGGTCAGGAGCACAGATTTGACTTCGCAGGAAAGCGGCAGTGTTCAGGTAGGTGGTTTGAAGTGTGTCTATTTCAATGCCAGGAGTATACGAAATAAGGTAGGGGAACTGGCAGCATGGGTTGGTACCTGGGACTTCGATGTTGTGGCCATTTCAGAGACATGGATAGAGCAGGGACAGGAATGGTTGTTGCAGGTTCCGGGGTTTAGGTGCTTTAGTAAAGTCAGAGAAGGGGGCAAAAGAGGGGGAGGTGTGGCGCTGCTAGTCAAGGATAGTATTACGGTGGCAGAAAGGGTGCAAGATGGGGACTCTTCTTCCGAGGTAGTATGGGCTGAGGTTAGAAACAGGAAAGGAGAGGTCACCCTGCTGGGAGTTTTCTATAGGCCACCTAATAGTTCTAGAGATGTAGAGGAAAGGATGGCGAAGATGATTCTGGAAAAGAGCGAAAGTAACAGGGTAGTTGTTATGGGAGACTTTAACTTTCCTAATATTGACTGGAAAATATATAGTTCGAGTACATTGGATGGGTCGTTCTTTGTACAATGTGTGCAGGAGGGTTTTTCTGACACAATATGTTGACAGGCCAACAAGAGGTGAGGCCACTTTGGATTTGGTTTTGGGTAATGAACCAGGCCAGGTGTTAGATCTGGAGGTAAGTGAACACTTTGGAGACAGTGACCACAATTCGGTGACCTTTACATTAGTGATGGAAAGGGATAAGTATACCCCGCAGGGCAAGAGTTATAGCTGGGGGAAGGGCAATTATGATGCCATTAGACATGACTTAGGATGTGTAGGTTGGAGAAGTAGGCTGCAAGGGTTGGGCACACTGGATATGTGGAGCTTGTTCAAGGGACAGCTATTGCGTGTTCTTGATCAGTACGTACCAGTCAGACAGGGAGGAAAGGGTAGAGCGAGGGAACCGTGGTTTACCAAAGAAGTGGAATCTCTTGTTAAGAGGAAAAAGGAGGCCTATGTGAAGATGAGGCGTGAAGTTTCAGTTGGGGCGCTTGATAGTTACAGGGAAGCAAGGAAGGATCTAAAGAGAGAGCTCAGACGAGCAAGGAGGGGACATGAGAAGTCTTTGGCAGGTAGGATCAAGGAAAACCCAAAAGCTTTCTATAGGTATGTCAGGAATAAAAGAATGACTAGGGTAAGAGTAGGGCCAGTCAAGGACAGTGGTGGGAAGTTGTGTGTGGAGGCTGAGGAGATAAGCGAGATACTAAATGAATACTTTTTGTCAGTATTCACTCAGGAAAAAGATAATATTGTGGAGGAGAATGCTGAGACCCAGGCTATTAGAATAGATGGCATTGAGGTGAGTAGGGAAGAAGTGTTGGCAATTCTGGACAAGGTGAAAATAGATAAGTCCCCGGGGCCTGATGGGATTTATCCTAGGATTCTCTGGGAAGCCAGGGAAGAGATTGCTGAGCCTTTGGCTTTGATTTTTAGGTCATCATTGGCTACAGGAATAGTGCCAGAGGACTGGAGGATAGCAAATGTGGTCCCTTTGTTCAAGAAGGGGAGTAGAGATAACCCCGGTAACTATAGGCCGGTGAGCCTAACATCTGTGGTGGGTAAAGTCTTGGAGAGGATTATAAAAGATACGATTTATAATCATCTAGATAGGAATAATATGATTAGGGATAGTCAGCATGGTTTTGTGAAGGGTAGGTCATGCCTCACAAACCTTATCGAGTTCTTTGAGAAGGTGACTGAACAGGTGGACGAGGGTAAAGCAGTTGATGTGGTGTATATGGATTTCAGTAAAGCGTTTGATAAGGTTCCCCACGGTCGGCTATTGCAGAAAATACGGAGGCTGGGGATTGAGGGTGATTTAGAGATGTGGATCAGAAATTGGCTAGTTGAAAGAAGACAGAGAGTGGTGGTTGATGGGAAATGTTCAGAATGGAGTTCAGTTACGAGTGGCGTACCACAAGGATCTGTTCTGGGGCCGTTGCTGTTTGTCATTTTTATAAATGACCTAGAGGAGGGAGCAGAAGGATGGGTAAGTAAATTTGCAGACGACACTAAAGTCGGTGGAGTTGTAGACAGTGCGGAAGGATGTTGCAGGTTACAGAGGGACATAGATAAGCTGCAGAGCTGGGCTGAGAGGTGGCAAATGGAGTTTAATGTGGAGAAGTGTGAGGTGATTCACTTTGGAAAGAATAACAGGAATGCGGAATATTTGGCTAATGGTAAAATTCTTGGTAGTGTGGATGAGCAGAGGGATCTCGGTGTCCATGTACATAGATCCCTGAAAGTTGCCACCCAGGTTGATAGGGTTGTGAAGAAGGCCTATGGTGTGATGGCCTTTATTGGTAGAGGGATTGAGTTCCGGAGCCATGAGGTCATGTTGCAGTTGTACAAAACTCTAGTACGGCCGCATTTGGAGTATTGCGTACAGTTCTGGTCGCCCCATTATAGGAAGGACGTAGAAGCTTTGGAACGGGTGCAGAGGAGATTTACCAGGATGTTGCCTGGTATGGAGGGAAAATCTTATGAGGAAAGGCTGATGGACTTGAGGTTGTTTTCGTTAGAGAGAAGAAGGTTAAGAGGTGACCTAATAGAGGCATACAAAATGATCAGAGGGTTAGATAGGGTGGACAGCGAGAGCCTTCTCCCGCGGATGGAGGTGGCTATCACGAGGGGACATAGCCTTAAATTGAAGGGTAATAGATATAGGACAGAGGTCAGAGGTGGGTTTTTTACGCAAAGAGTGGTGAGGCCGTGGAATGCCCTACCTGCAACATTGAGGGCATTTAAAAGTTTATTGGATAAGCATATGGATGATAAGGGCATAGTGTAGGTTAGATGGCCTTTAGTTTTTTTTTCCATGTCGGTGCAACATTGAGGGCCGAAGGGCCTGTACTGCGCTGTATCGTTCTATGTTCTATGTTCTATGTTCTAATTCTGGGAGATAAGATTTGGGAACTCCCTAGTCCCTGACAGCACCTTATCCCATTTAAGCTTAAACTCACATGGATTAACATATAGATTCAAGGCGGATAGCCTAATGGCTTGGATCTTTTCCCATATGCGCATTCCTTTTTTTTTAAGACCTTAGCTGTTTTAATTATTCCTTTCTCTGTCAATTTTATACCCAATTTTAATGCATTAGTTTCCCCCCCCCCCCGTGGCCATTTTTCTTCTCCTAAAATTTTATGCAATTCTCCTGACAATTGTCTCAGTTGCTTGGAATATTCCGGATATTGTTCACACAAGGTGTGAAGCGGGCTTCCACTATCAGAAGTTGTATCTAACGTATTACCCATCTCTAACACTATTGGCAGTTAATGATCCTTGCGATTATTGTTTATTTGGCGAAATGGTCCTGGACCACTTTATTCAATCATGAATTTAAACGGAGTTATCCTGCTCCATTGGCCAATTCAGGCAGGCTCATCCGTGCCTGCAAGCCTATCTAACTACAAGGTTATAACGTCCTTGTTATGTTGTTACCTTAGGATTGATCACGCACCCTTCTAAAGCTTCTTATCGCGGGGGCACTTTTAGACAAAGGCAAAGATCATGATGATGCCGAAACCTCTTCTGTAGCTATAACTGTAGGGGCTACACACCCTCCCTTAAAGCACTCGTCACTGACTGTGCCTGTGACTATTACTGTAGGGGTCACACTCCATCCCTTAAGACACTAGTCCCTGACTGTGCCTGTGGCTATAACTGTAGGGGTCACACTCCCTCCCTTAAGACACTAGTCCCTGACTGTGCCTGTGGCTATAACTGTAGGGGTCACACTCCCTCCCTTAAACGGGTTCGCCGGACTGACCTGGATTTCGTAGGAGCGTCCCTGAGCGCTGGCAGTGGGGCCGAATCGCGGACGGTACAATGGAGGGGAATACCAAAGTGGCAAAAATTTTACTCACAATGGGGGCCCAATTCCTCCTTCGCTCCCGAACTCGATCAGTTGCTTATGCCGCCAGTCTCAGCGGAGACTCTTTGAAATCCCACCTCTGCCACCAAAATGTGAATGCATCTCTAATTTACTTGTCTCTCAGTCCGGAGGAAACAGTCTCGAACATGTTCGTACTTCAGAATATTCTTTATTACGATCGGGGCCGCTCTCTAGGTATTCCGGGGAACCACCTCGGAGAGTGCCAATGTATTGCTAAAAACATCCCTTTTTTATATGTATTATTAGGGGGCTGTCCCTTACATTCACTTGAGCTCGCCCCCATTACAAAGCATAAACTTGTTATTGCCATAGATCCAATACATGATTAACTTGTTATTGCCATAGTTTCGATACATGATTTTACAGACTTTGAGGTTATCTATTGGCAATGAGTATATAGCAGTCTTAGCTTAAACAGCAGGTGTTAGCCATAGTTGCAAGCGGCTCCCACATTTCATATTCCGTCATCCGGCCATCTTCTTTGTTTCTCAAGGCTATTCGGCTTACAGTCATGAGTCAGCTCACAAATTCAGATATCAACTCCCTTATCTCAACAAATTCATCCTCCTTCAATGGCTTCAATAACAAACTCCTCTACTGGTGATTTGACACTAATGTATCCCAATGTATCCCATTCATTCTGGTTCTTTCTAGCTATTAACCCTTGCTTCACATCCTCATCTTCCATTGTCATCATCCTCATCCAGCTCCTTGCCTCTCTGCGTACCATCGTGAGTCCTCATCCTTTCCCTCCCCTTGCTTAGCCCTCCTTCCACATTGCCCCCCCCCTCCACCTTGTCTTTGGCAGACTACATCCCGCCCAAACCCCAGCCTCAACTCACACCCACCCTTAACTCCATGCATTCACTCTTTTCGAAATTTGGATAAGGAAATCTGGTCTGCTTCAGGTTCTATGGGCTGGATTCTCCGTCGGCGGTATCCTCCGTTTTGCTGCAGTGCACTTTCCTGACGGCATGGAGGTGCCTACAGTGGGAAACCCCATTGGCCGGCTGCCGGGATGGAGAATCCTGGTGCCGGCGGGGACGCTCTGCACCAGAAAACGGGTGTGCCGGAATGGAGAATCCTGCCCTACATCTTCTGCCTTTTCAATGTCTGAGATTTCGACAGGAAGCTGAGCTATTATCTGTAATACATGGGCCTTCTGTGCTTTATGATGCATATTAGATTCTACCTGCTAAATGTTTAGCTATGGTTAGGGGCACTGAGTTAGTGCAAGTTACATCCTCCTGCTACATGAATGCTTTTGCATCAAAGTCAGTCATCTTAATTTTTATTGTTAGTATTCACAAAGTTGGCTCTGTCATTTTACCCTTATGCTTACAATTTTCCTTTTAAGCCAAATGTGGCTTCTTTTCCCCAATGGATTTAGACCCTGAATGATTCCCCAATTCTGTCACGGAAAGAATGTAAATCCTCTCTTGCTGCTCAGTGTTTTTATGGAAAAGAGGTGTGTCTTTGGAGGGAATACTATTTGTTGGATTGTACTTTTGGAAGCATTGGTAAACCCTTGCAATGAATGGCAATATACAAATTTACTTCTAAAAATGAAAACGAGGAACTGCAAGAAATTAGTATTAATAGCGATGACTCAAAAATGTTATTGGATTGAAGGTTGATAAATTCCCTGGGCCAGAGGAGCTACATCCCAGAGTGTTGAATGAGGTGGCGAGAGAGATAATGGAGGCATTGGTGATTATCTTCCAAAATTCTATAAATTCACGCAAGGTTCCAGCAGACTGGAATGTAGCAAATTTAACCCCACTTAAAAAAGAGAGGGAGGGGAAAGTGAAGAACTACAGGCCTGTTTGTTCGATGTCAGTAGTAAGGAAAATATTAGAATCTATTACAAAGGACGCGACAACTGGAAACTTAGAAAATTGTGATATGATTGGGCTAGTCAACATGGATTTGTGAAAGGGAAATCATGTTTGACAAACTAGTTTTTTGATTATGTTACCTGCACTTATGCACTTATGTCCACCATGTCGATGCTTCGAACAAGAAAGTATAACAGCGCTTTAACTTCTTCAGGAAACTAACGAAATACAGCATGTGCACATTGACTCTTATCAAGTTTTACAGATGCACCATAGAAAGCATCCTATCTGGCTGCATCATAGCCTGGTATGGCAACTGCTCAGCCCAAGACTATAGGAAACAACAGAATTGTGAACACAGCCCAATCCATCACGCAAACCTATGTCCCATCCATTGAGTCTGTCTACACCTCCTGCTGCCTTGGGAAAGCGGGCAGCTTAATCAAGGACACCTCCCACCCTGGTTATTCTCACTTCCAACCTCTTCCATCAGGCAGCAGATACAAAAGTCTGAGAACGCACATCAACAGATTCAAAAACTGCTTCTTCCCTGCTGATACCAGACTCCTCAATGGCTCTTTTTTTTAATACATTTAGAGTACCCAATTATTTTTTTCCCAATTAAGGGGCAATTTAGCGTGGCCAATCTACCTAACCTGCAAATCTTTGGGTTGTGGGGGTGAAACCCACGCAGACATGGGGAGAATGTGCAAACTCCACACGGTCAGTGACTCAGGGCCGGGATTCGAACCCGGGTCCTCAACGCCGCAGACCAAGTGCTATCCACTGTGCCACATGCCACCCCTCTGAATGGCCCTCTTATGGACTGAACTGATCTTACTATGCATCTTCTCTACTGTGTAGCACGACACTCCGTATGCTTCACCTGATGTCTATATCTATGTATTTACATTGTGTATATATCGTATATCGTATGTATTTCATGTTTGGAATGATCTGCCTAGACTATACGCAGAACAATACTTTTCACTGTACCTCTAAATCTAAATTGTGAGGAGGATGCAAGGAAACTTCAAGGGATTTGGACAGGCTAAGTGAATGGGCAAGAACATAGCAGATGGTAATTTGAATAAATGAGAAGTTATCCACTTTGGTAGAAAAGGCAGAAGGCAGAGTATTTCTTTAATAATAATAATCATCTTTATTGTCACTCATAGCCTTACATAAATAAATAATAAATAATATAGTAAGAAAAAATAATTAACACTGCAATGAAGTTACTGTAAAAAGCCTAGTTGTCACATTCCAGAGCCTGTATGGGTACACAGAGAGAGAATTCAGAACGTCCAAATTACCTAACAGCACGTCTTTCGGCACTTGCGGGAGGAAACCGGAGCACTCAGAGGAAACCCACGCAGACACAGGGAGAACATGCAGACTCCGTACAGACAGTGACCCAAGTCAGGAATCGAACCTGGGACCCTGGCGCTGTGAAGCAACAGTGCTACCCACTGTGCTGCCAGTAAATAGTGGGAGGTTGGGATGTGTTGATGTGCAATGGGATCTGGGTGTCCTTGTTCATGAGTCACTAAAAGCTAGCATGAAGGTACAGCAAGCAGTCAGTGAGGCAACCTTCATCACAGGGGGATTTCAGTACAGGAGTAAAGATGTCTTGTTGCAATTGTATTCAGCCTTGGCGGCAGTTTTGGTCTCCTTATCTAAGGAAAGATATACTTGTCATCGAGAGAGTTCAATGGAGGTTCACCAGACTAATCCCTGGGATGGAGGGATTGTCTCATGGAGAGAGATTGAAGAAATTGTGCAGTATTCTCCAGAGCTTTGAAGAATGAAAGGTAATATTATTAAAACTTACAGAATACAGCAGCACGGTAGCACAAGTGATTAGCACTGTGGCTTCACAGCACCAGGGTCCCAGGTTTGATTCCCTGCTGGGTCACTGTCTGTGCGGAGTCTCCCCGTGTCTGCGTGGGTTTCCTCTGGGTGCTCCGGTTTCCTCCCACAGTCCAACGACGTGCAGGTTAGGTGGAATGGCCACGATAGATTGCCCTTAGTGACCAAAAAAAGCTTAGGAGGGGTTATTGGGTTACGGGTATAGGATGGAAGTGAGGGCTTAAGTGGGTCATAGAATTAACAGTGCAGAAGGAGGCCATTCGGCCCATCGAGTCTGCATCGGCTCTTGGAAAGAGCACCCCACCCAAGGTCAACACTTCCACCCTTTCCCCATAACCCAGCAACCCCACCCAAAACTAAGGGCAATTTTGGACAGACTCGATGGGCCAAATGGCCTCCTTCTGCACTGTATGTTCTATGGTCAAGAATGTGACAGGATACGTGTAGACAGGATGTTCCCCCCGGTGGCTGAGCCTCGAACCAGTTACACAGCTTCGAAATAAGGGACTGGCCATTTAAGACTGCGATGAGGAGGATCTTTAGAATTCTCTACCCTGGAGGGCTGCGGAAGCTCAATCACTGAACATATTAGATATAGCATTTATTTAAAAAATTTTTTTTAGAGTACCTAATTCATTTTTTCCAATTAAGGAGCAATTTAGCACGTTCAATCCACCTACTCTGCACATCTTTGTGTTGTGGGGGTGGAACCCACACAAACACGGGGAGAATGTGCAAACTCCACACAGACAGTGACCAGAGCCGGGATCAAACCTGGGACCTCGGCGCCATGAGACTGCAGTGCTAACTACTGCACCACCGTGCTGCCCTAGATATAGCATTTATAAGCAGTTAGATATAGCACTTAGGGCGAAGGAGATCAAAGGATTTGGGGGAAAGTGGAATTAGGCTATTGAGTTGGATGATCAGCCATGATCACAATGAAAGATGGAGTGGGCTTGAAGGGCCGAATGGCCTCCTCCTGCTCCAATTTTTTCTATGTTTCTATATTTCTATGTTCAAGGCAGAAATCGATAGATTCTGGCTACGAATGACATAAAGGGACATGGGATAGTGGGGATAGTGGGGAAAATTGACATTGGGGTAGATGATCAATCATGATCTATTGAATGGTGGAGCAGGTTTGATGAGCTGAATGGCCTTCTCCTGATCCTATGTTTCTCGGTTCCTAAAACCAGGCTGCCAGCCCATTGGGATTTCCCATTGAAGCCAACCCCGCCATTGGGAAACCCCTGGGTGGGGGTGCGCCGCCAGCAGGAAGAGAGAGTACCAATGCCCGGAGAATTCCGGCCTTGATTCCTTTTTCTGGAGGAGTATATTATAACTTCAGCCTGAACCTGTGCTTCCAATTCCTACTCTCACAAGTTATCTTGGAGTGATTTTCCACATTCACCCTTTCCATATTGTGTATACTTGTATGACCATGTGCCAGATGCCTCCCTTTGCTGCCAATTGTCCATTAGTATCTATTGCGGCTGGACATATTTGAAAGACTAATGGCTTTCATGTTGAAAATAAGTTTAGTAAGAAGTCTTACAACACCAGGTTAAAGTCCAACAGGTTTGTTTCAAACACGAGCTTTCGGAGCACGGCTCCTTCTTCAGGTGAATGGAAAGGCTTGTTCCAGAAATTGTTCCAGCATCTCCACATCATGAAAATAAGTTTAACAGAAGGTTATTTCATAAATACAGCAGCGCTGGTCTACGACAGCTTAACTGAAAGAATTTATCAGTTTCTCAAGATATTTGATTCACATTCAGCGTATTTGACTAGCACTGCAACAGTGTGCAGACACAAATGGCCCCCCCATTTCCCAAGCTCTCTGGCTAGCAGAAGAATGATTAGCCTTATCAGGTTTATAACCTGTATATTAGATAGTCTTATCAGGTTTCCAACCTGCATTTTAGAAATGGACACTAAAGAGTAACAAATAATGAAAGTAGCAGATTTTACTTCATTCCATTTTCATTTACATCTCCAGTGCCAAAATAATAAAGATTTCATTCATGTCTCTGATATTGGAAATCTGTGATTTAGGTCCCCATTGCAGAACTGATAGCTGAAATTTATGAAATATGAAATTCCCCGTAGCTACTGGCTATGCAAGAGTTGGAAATTACATTGACCTCACAATGAGCTGATGATAGACTACAAAGGTACACCTATTTTTCACTGAAGGGAATCTAGAAACATTTCAGTAGTGATTGTATTGGATAATGTATTGTATTGTAATGGAACCTACGAGGGAACAAGCGGTCCTAGATCTTGTCCTGTGTAATGAGACAGGATTGATTCATGATCTCATAGTTAGGGATCCTCTCGGAAGGAGCGATCACAATATGGTGGAATTTAAAATACAGATGGAGGGTGAGAAAGTAAAATCAAATACTAGTGTTTTGTGTTTAAACAAAGGAGATTACAAGGGGATGAGAGAAGAACTAGCTAAGGTAGACTGGGAGCTAAGACTTTACGGTGGAACAGTGGAGAACCTTCCAAGCGATTTTTCACAGTGCTCAGCAAAGGTTTATACCAACAAAAAGGAAGGACGGAAGAAAGAGGGAAAATCGACCGTGGATATCTAAGGAAATAAGGGAGAGTATCAAATTGAAGGAAAAAGCATATAAAGTGGCAAAGATTGCTGGGAGATTAGAGGACTGGGAAATCTTTAGGGGGCAACAGAAAGCTACTAAAAAAGCTATAAAGAAGAGTAAGATAGAGTATGAGAGTAAACTTGCTCAGAATATAAAAACAGACAGTAAAAGTTTTTACAAATATATAAGACAAAAAAGAGTGGCTAAGGTAAATATTGGTCCTTTAGAGGATGAGAAGGGAGTTTTAATAATGGGAGATGAGGAAATGGCTGAGGAACTGAACAGGTTTTTTGTGTCGGTCTTCACAGTGGAAGACACAAATAACATGCCAGCGACTGATAGAAATGAGGCTATGACAGGTGAGGACCTTGAGAGGATTGTTATCACTAAGGAGGGAGTGATGGGCAAGCTAATGGGGCTAAAGGTAGACAAGTCTCCTGGCCCTGATGGAATGCATCCCAGAATGCTAAAAGAGATGGCTAGGGAAATTGCAGATGCACTAGTGATAATTTACCGAAATTCACTAGACTCTGGGTGGATTGGAAATTAGCATACGTGACGCCACTGTTTAAAAAAGGAGGTAGGCAGAAAGCAGGAAATTATAGGCCAGTGAGCTTAACTTCGGTAGTAGGGAAGATGCTGGAATCTATCAACAAGGAAGAAATTGCGAGGCATCTGGATAGAAATTGTCCCATTGGGCAGACGCAGCATGGGTTCGTAAAAGGCAGGTCATGCCTAACTAATTTAGTGGAATTTTTTGAGGACATTACCAGTGCAGTAGATAACGGGGAGCCGATGGATGTGGTATATCTGGATTTCCAGAAAGCCTTTGACAAGGTGCCACACAAAAGGTTGCTGCACAAGATAAAGATGCATAGCATTAAGGGTAAAGTAGTAGCATGGATAGAGGATTGGTTAATTAATAGAAAGCAAAGAGTTGGGATAAATGGGTGTTTCTCTGGTTGGCAATCAGTAGCTAGTGGTGTCCCTCAGGGATCTGTGTTGGGCCCACAATTGTTCACAATTTACATAGATGATTTGGAGTTGGGGACCAAGGGCAATGTGTCCAAATTTGCAGATGACACTAAGATGAGTGGTAAAGCGAAAAGTGCAGAGGATACTGGAAGTCTGCAGAGGGATTTGGATAGGTTAAGTGAATGGGCTCGGGTCTGGCAGATGGAATACAATGTTGACAAATGTGAGGTTATCCATTTTGGTAGGAATAACAGCAAACGGGATTATTATTTAAACGATAAAATATTAACGCATGCCGCTGTTCAGAGAGACTTGAGTGTGCTAGTGCATGAGTCACAGAAGGTTGGTTTACAAGTGCAACAGGTGATTAAGAAGGCAAATGGAATTTTGTCCTTCATTGCTAGAGGGATGGAGTTTAAGACTAGGGAGGTTATGTTGCAATTGTATAAGGTGTTAGTGCGGCCACACCTGGAGTATTGTGTTCAGTTTTGGTCTCCTTACTTGAGAAAGGACGTACTGGCGCTGGAGGGTGTGCAGAGGAGATTCACTAGGTTAATCCCAGAGCTGAAGGGGTTGGATTATGAGGAGAGGTTGAGTAGACTGGGACTGTACTCGTTGGAATTTAGAAGGATGAGGGGGGATCTTATAGAAACATTTAAAATTATGAAGGGAATAGATAGGATAGATGCGGGCAGGTTGTTTCCACTGGCGGGTGACAGCAGAACTAGGGGACATAGCCTCAAAATAAGGGGAAGTAGATTTAGGACTGAGTTTAGGAGGAACTTCTTCACCCAAAGGGTTGTGAATCTATGGAATTCCTTGCCCAGTGAAGCAGTTGAGGCTCCTTCATTACATGTTTTTAAGGTAAAGATAGATAGTTTTTTGAAGAATAAAGGGATTAAGGGTTATGGTGTTCGGGCCGGAAAGTGGAGCTGAGTCCACAAAAGATCAGCCATGATCTAATTGAATGGCGGAGCAGGCTCGAGGGGCCAGATGGCCTACTCCTGCTCCTAGTTCTTATGTTCTTATAACTGTGACATAAACAGGTATAAGGTTGCACTTCAAAAGAAACAGACAAAAATGTCGGAAGTAAAATTTCAGATTTTATTTTTATTTTTAATGCAGAAGGATAAATGCATTTCGGAAATAAATAAATGAAACCAAAAGGTTAACTTTCATAGATAAGATATACATTATAAATTCTGTTTAATTATTTTAACAAACTTAAAAACCTAAAATAAAATTTGTATGGGAGGAAATTACTCTGATAATGTATTGAGCTAATATTATGTATTGATTTTCATTTTCTTGCATGGTTTATTGCAGCCTCTTGAAGAATCTCTCTGACCACTGCATGGACGATCTCCCAGGCACAGCTACTGTTTCCCTGTAATGTAGGGATGAGAATTTGTGTTAGTGAAAAGTTTACATGAAGTTTCTGTTAATCTAGAGTTTTTGAAAAAATGTTTGTTTAAATTTAAAGTGCCCAATTTATTTTTCCAATTAAGGGGCAATTTAGCATAGCCAATCCACCTACCCTACACATCTTTGAGTCGTGGGGGTGAGACCCACGCAGACACAGGGGAAATGTGCAAACTCCAGACAAACAGTGACCCGGGGCCGGGATACGACCCAGGTCCTTGGCGTCATGAGGCAGCAGTGCTAACCACTGCATCACCGTACCGCCCTCTGTCAATCTAGAGGTGAACGATTTAAGCAAATGGGGTTTATATGTTATTAACTTAATCAATTATATTTGATGTATCAATTGAATAATAAGATGTTAGATACACGACAAACAAATGGATAAACAGTAACAGATCTAACATTGATCCACCAGACACAAACTGATGCTGAGGTTGAAAGTGGGAATAATGCAACCTAAATTTTTCCCCTACTGTAAGTCAGTAGGGAAAAAAAGATTTTATAACTTCTAAGCACTTTAGAACCACAGTTTACTTCTGCTGTAATATGAAAAATGGGGCTAATTTCTGCACAGCAAGACTTCACAAACAGCAACTTGATAATGACCAGGTAATAGATTTTTTTTCAGGAAATGGTTGAGGGATTGACATTGGTCGGGTCACCATGGAGAGCTCCTGTATTTTCTTCAGTGCCATGCGGTAGGAGCACAATAGGAACAGAAGAGGGCCATTCGGCCCAAGCCTACTCTGCCATTCAATAAAATCATGGCTGCCGCTGTTAGTGTTTGGAGATCCAGGTTCCCAACTACCCACGAAAACCTTTGATTCGCTTGCCTCACACAAATTTATCTATCTCTGCCTTAAAATTATTCAGCGTCCCCACTTCCACCCATCAGAAAAGGTCTTGGCCTCACATTCCAGTGAGTTAGAGTACTGGACAGTGGAGCACTCTTTGTCCTGCACTGCAGAGTCACCCTAAATGCTATCATATGGAGTGATACTTGAGTTGGATTTGAACAGACAGCTTGCCAATTCAAGAGGCTAACACTGAACCACCTCTGATGCCAAAACAAGGGAGATGACACGTTCACTGAATAGCGAGGAACATAGCAATCTTCAGCATCATCTTCTCAGAAACAAAATGCGTTGATAAACGTTTTACCTTCTGTCTTAAAAATGTCTTTAGAACCTGGAACCTTTCGCCTGCAGCTGATTGGTGGCTAATAAGGGCTGGAGGTGATTTCATCTGCAGAAGGAATGATAAAGAGATTGATCATGAAAAGCTCTTCTTTCTTTCAATTTTAAAAGCTGGAATAATTATCTTCGAGATGTTTGTTCTTACACAGGACTGCAGCTGAGAGAGGATTTCGGATATCTTGTTGAGGAACATGAGAAGGTGTCTATTGTTCAGGGTTACCTCAGTCCCACTGAAGAGCCCCTGAATCCTGGTGAGGACTTCAACAACCAGCGCCGCTTTGTCATTCTCCGCCTATTTCAAACACAAAGTGACAGTCTTGAAATGGGGGGATAAATGTAAAAAGGTGGGGGGAACACTCAAAAATGGTTCGGACCCACTTACCGGTCTTGCAATCCTTGGAACTGCTAAACTTGCATCGTATTCGCTCCTGCATTCAGGTGAAAACACGGGATTCTACAAAGGAAAAGTGTAAAGAAACCTCAGAAATATTAAAACTTATTAAATATAAATCCAAAATATACATATTAATATATAATATAATTATTGAGTATATCAGAAATATATATAAGTAAGTATTAAATTAACCAGAAATATATATGTTTGTATATAATGTATAAATAAGCATTAAATATATCAGAAATATATATTATAGAAATGAATATTAAATATACCAGAAATATTAAATATATAAATAAATAGTAAATAAATATTAAGTATGTCAAAATATACATTCCTATTGTAAATATATCAGAAATATTAAAACTTATCAAAAAGTTTGAAACTGATTATATTAAAAACTGACATCTTTTTGACGAAAATAAACATTACAAGCAAACGGGGGGGGGGGGGGCTAAATTTGTCTCAGTCCCAGTCCCAAACCATTCATCACCACATGCTTTTGTGGATTAAGTGCAGGTCTCGTCAAGGGTCGATTCTATCTCGAAAGGACTTACTATATTTTCCAATCCTCGCATCAGTTCCTGCCAGAAAGTCCTCCTCATGCAGAGATGGTCAGAGTGATGTCCACTGGCACTTGGTGAGCACAAGTAGAGAAGAGCCAGAGGGAGACCGAGTCTCATCCAGGACATCATCATCTTACAGAGTCTGCAAAATATATATTCAGCAAAGTGAAATAAGCCTGAATATTTAGTGGAACTGAACCGGGAGGCAATAGCAGTTTGCTCTGGATAATCGATGTGGAGTCTCTCTTACCTGTTGCTGCTGTTTGGTGCTGAGAGGGAATCAGTTCTTCTTGAGCTATATCACCCATCCCTGACTCTTGTCTTTTTAAAGTTGCCGGCTCCCCCGCACACCCCTCGCTATTAAGAACGAAACTAACGGCTCCTTATCGTGCAGACAATATTCAGGGATCAATGGCGCTAGCGTGGGTAAAATCGTGAAGCAACACTTCCCATCAAATGGGAAGGTACATTAGCCACTCTCAAGAGTTCCGTCGCCTTGGGGTGCACACGAGTTCCGGTGCAAATTGGCTCCAAGCAATGAGCTGCCAAAACCTCACTTCCTAATTCGCGCCGAGAATATATCCCCAAATTATCTCCCTGATTTTCCCTAATTATACATGGCCCACTGCCAAATTGCACCAGCAGGGAGTTTTAGTTCTTTTTTCCAAAATTACACCGGTGTGAACCTGCAACGTTTGGGGAGGGTAAGAAGAATTCTTCCTATCACAGAATCACAGAGCAATACAGAGCATGAAAGGCACCTGATCTGCCAATCCTAATCCCATTTGCCAGCACTTGGCCCATAGCCTCCAATGTTAAAACGGGGCAAGTGCTCATCCAGGTACCTTATACAGGATGTGAGGCGACCCACCTCCATCCCCCTGCCAGACAGTCCGTTCCAGACCGTCACCACCCTCTGGGTAAAAAAGCTTTTCCCTCAAGTCCCCCCTGAATCTCCCACCCCTCACCTTGAACTTGTGTCCCCTCATAACTGACCCTACAACTAAGGGGAACAGCTGTAGGGTGGCACGGTAGCACAGTGATTAGCACTGTTGTTTCACAGTTCCAGGGTCCGGTTCAATTCCTGCTTGGGTCACTGTTTGTGCAGAGTCTGTACATTCTCCCTCTGCGTGGGTTTCCTCCGGTTTCCTCCCACACATCCCGAAAGATGTGCTTGTCAGGTGAATTGGACATTCTGAATGTGGCAACGAGGAGATTTTCACAGTAACTTCATTGCAGTGTTAATATAAACCTACTTGTGACACTAATAAAGATTATTATTACTATGTTCCCTATCCACTCTGTCCATGCCCCTCATAATCTTGCACACCTCGATCAGGTCGTTCCTCAGTCTTCCTTATTCCAGCAAAAACAACCCAAGCCTGACCAACCTCCCTTCATAACTTCAATGTTCCATCCCAGGCAACGTTGGGAAGAGTTCCTCAGTTGGACATTTTCAACCAAGTGCTATCAAAAATAAACATGGGCTGATCACTTTGATGACCAGGCAGGAGATCCTCACAAATGCATTTTGAAGTGTTGGAGGTGACTACAAAATTCTTACCATGGATGGCTTTTGGAAGTCACTGAACTCGTTTTGGGCTTTACCCACCTTGAAGTACACTAGCTTGCTGTCAACCTCCACGACAGTATGTCAGCAGCATATTCAGCTCTTCCTTTGGCTTCTGCTGTAGAGTAAGAGGACACCTGTAACACTGGGAGCAACAGGAGTGATACCAGAAGCAGCACCAGCTGCCAACCCCTCTGCCATATGCTGCGTCATATTGACTCAAAGACTCCCCACTGTCCCCTCACCAACACAGGCTCCACAGGCAGAGGATCAGCCCTCAGGACACATGAGTCCCAGTGCCTCGGGAGGCTCAGAGTTTCATGCAGGTTGTTGTCGAGATCTACAGCCCTTTGGAACAAGGCTTCACCCCAGTGGGCTAGGAAGGCCATGCATTGTCAGTGGCCAGAAAAGGTACCTGCTCGTGGAAAGCCTCACCCTCTGCTCCCCCCCCTTCCCTCCCCAACCTCATTTCCTCCCCGGCATTAGTTCTCTGAATCTTTCCAAGGTTAAGGGCTCTCTACTTCTATGAGGAGAAGGAGCAAAGAGGTATGACTGGTTGGAATGGCTCATGTGAAGAGAAGGGATAGGCAGCATTTGTGGAGGGTGACTGTGAGGCATGGGTGCAAGACGGCAATAAGATGAGGGCGAATGTGACTGTTGGTCGTTTCGGTGGGGATCTGAGGTGTCTGAAATGAGTGGGGTTTCAAGGTGTGTTGGCCTGAGGAATGCTGTCCTGGAGAATGCTGGGAATGTCAGAGTGTGGGATTTGGCACCTGAATATGCTGGACCATTCACCTTTCCAACTCTCCTGAGGCCCGCTTACTGCACTCCAGGTCTGAGGGACGACATGTCTTCTGCTGTCCTCCTTGGCCTTTTCCATATGCGTATGATTGGTTTGAGAGGTTGGCCTCTTCCTCTTATCTTAACTATTGATTCCCTTCCCATAGAAGAATCTACCCACCTCCGATTTAAAAATATTCAATGACCCCCACCTCCACCGTCTTCTGAGGCAGATAGTTCTGAAGTCGCAAAACTCTGAGAAAAAAACAATCTCCTCATCTCTGTCATAAAAGGGCAACTGCTAATTTTAAAACAGTGCCCTTGAGTTCTGGACCCACCTTATCAAGACCATTCAGATCTTATATACTTCAATCAAATCACCCCTCTCTTTCCTAGGCTTCAGTGGAAATAAGCCCAGTCTGTCTCACCTTTCCTCATAATACAACCTATTACTAACCTTTGATACGGCATCTTATTCTCTTTTGCCAACCAGCCGTACCAGCCCGTACCAGCCTCCCCGAACAGGCACCGGAATGTGGTGACTGGGGGCTTTTCACAGTAACTTCATTTGAAGCCTACTTGTGACAATAAGCAATTTCATTTAATTTCATTTAATTTCATTTTGCAGATGTACGGTGGAATTCTCCATTCCTGAGAGTAAGTGTTCATGCCAGGGCAGGATTCGTCGACTTCTACGAAAGCAAAACTGGCGGCGCACCTGGATCGATTCAGCGACTGTTCAGGGGCTAGCACCCGCGCCACATGGAACACAATCGATTCCAATGAGAAACGGTTTGGGATTCGCTGGATCCGCGATTGCCACTCAGGAGGCTGACAAGCTTCAGCCGCAGATGTACACTTCACTCCCCAAACACACCATCCCAGCCAACAAGATGGCAGCGAAGAGATTCACAGGCGCTGAGCTTGAGACTCTTCTGGAAGCCGTGGAGGAGAGGCAGGCCACTTTGTACCCCGACCCGGGAAGGAGGCTGCCAGCCATCGCCGTTCACTGTGCTTGGGCGCAGTTGGCAGAAGCAGCAAGCGCCACGAGCAACACCATCCGGACCGGCCAGCAGTGCCATAAGAAACTCACTAATTTGATTGAATGTTTTGAGGTGGTGACAAAAATGATTGACGAGGGAAGGGCTGTGAATGTTGTCTACATGGACTTTAGTAAAGCATTTGATAAGATCCCACATGCCAGGCTGGTGCAAAAGATTAGATCACATGGGGTCAGGGGTGAAATAACTGGATGGATTCAGAATTGGCTTGGCTTTAGAAGACAGAGGGTAGCAGTGGAAGGATGTTTTTCCGAATGCAGGTCTGTAACTAGTGGTGTTCCGCAGGGATCAGTTTTGGGATCTCTGCTCTTTGTAATATATATAAATGACTTGGCAGAAAACTTAGCAGGTCTGATTAGCTAGTTTGCAGTGATAGTAAGATTGCAGGAGTTGCTGATAGTGATAAAGATTGTCAGAGAATACAACAGGATATAGATAGGCTGCAGAATTGGGCAGAGAAATGGCAGATGGAATTTAACCCGGACCAATGCGAGGTGATGCTTTTTGGTAGGTCCAACTCAGGTGGGAGCTATAAGATAAATGGCAGACCCATCAGGAGCATAGAGACATAGTGAGATCTGGGCATGCAGGTACACAGATCCTTAAAAGTGGCAGCACAGGTGGAAATGGGGGCAAAGAAAGCATATGGCTTGCTTGCCTTCATAGGACGGGCTATCGAGTGTAAAAGCTCGCAAATTATGTTACAATTATATAGAATGTTGGTTGGGTCACATTTGGAATACTGTGTCCAATTCTGATCACCGCACTACCAGAAAGACGTGGAGACTTTGGAGAGAGTACAGAAAAGGTTTACCAGTATGTTACCTGGTTTGGAGGGTATTAGCTATCATAGAATCATAGAATTTACAGTGCAGAAAGAGGCCATTCGGCCCATCAAGTCTGTACCGGCCCTTGGAAAGATCACCCTACTTAAGGCCTCCACTCCATCCCCGTAACCCGATAACCCCACCTAACCGTTTTGGACACTACGGGCAATTTAGCATGGCCAATCCACCGAACCTGCACAATTTTGGACTGTGGGAGGAAACCGGAGCACCCGGAGAACCCACACTGACATGGGGAGAACGTGCAGACTCCGCACATACAGTGACCCAGCGGGGAATCAAATCTGGGAGACTGGAGCTGTGAAGCCATAGTGCTAACCACTGTGCTACCGTGCTGCCAGCTATGAGGAGCAATTGAATAAATTGGGATTGTTGTTCCTAGAGAGACGGAGGCTGAGGGGCAACCTGATAGGAGTTTATAAAATTATTAGGAAAATAGATAGGGTGAACAGTTGGAGGCTTTTTCCCAGGGCAGAAATGACAATTACAGGTTCAAGGTGAGGGGGGAAAGGTTCAGTGGAGATGTGCGGGGAAAGTTTTTCACTCAGAGGGTGTTGGTGGCCTGGAATGCACTGCCAAGTGAGGTGGTTGAGGCAGATACATTAGCGATCTTTAAGACTTATCTGGAAAGATACATGAACAGACAGGGTATAGAAGGATACAGGCGGTTGGTCTAGATAGGATACGTGATCTGCGCAGGCCTGGAGGGCCGAAGGGCCTGTTCCTGTGCTGTATTGTTCTTTGTTCTTTGAAACTGCACAACCTCCTCAGGATGGCCAAGGTGAGTATACAGCACTGTGCACTTAGCACCAACCCATCCGACACACCAGTAACCCTAGCCCCCCCACCTGGAGGGCTGCTGAACCCCCATCGTGCACCACATACCGGCACCCATACCACTTCCATGGCTGGGTGCCCTGGCCACTGAAGCCACCAGCTAACCACCCTCTCTTCTGCATGCTTTGGACTGTCCATTTTCTGTTCTCCCCCCCCCCCCCCCCCCCCCACCCGCCCGGTGAGAAGGCCGCCCATAACCGCCGGCAGCGGGAGAAGACTGGAGCGGGACCACCGGACCTGCAGCAGAGCAGAGGGCCCTGGACGTGGTTGGGGGCCCAAGGAAAGGGTAGTCGCTGGGGTGGAGATCAGCCTTGGGAGAGGAAGTGAGGCCCAGCTGTTGTTGCAGTTCCCCGTGATATGTGTGTCACTCCCCCCCAACACCACCCACACCACCATACCACCCTCATCCCACACCACCCTCACCACTACACTGCCCTCACCACTACACTGCCCTCAACCCTACATTACCCTCATACCACCGCCACACCCACACCACCCGCGCTCCACCAAACTACATCTTCCCCATCCCCCCTCCTCCGGCTGTGGCCTAATCATGTGTCCTGTCTTGTGTCTTGCAGGAAATTCTGGTGATTGGTTGGGTTTTACTGGTGTCCCCCACACACAGCCACAGCCAAAGCCAGAGCCCCAGGTGCCGAGCAGCGACGAGGATGGAGGATGATACCGACATGGCGAGGAGCCATCAACCCAAGACTCAGGACATCCCTGACCTCAAGTCTGATGATGACATAGGGTGCCATGTGGCACAGTGGATAGCACTGGGACTGCGGCGCTGAGGACCCGGGTTTGAATCCCGGCCCTGGGTCGCTGTCCGTGTGGAGTTTGCACGTTCTCCCCATGTCTGTGTGGGTTTCACCCCCACAACCCAAAGATCTGCAGGTTAGGTGGATTGGCCAAGCTAAATTGCCCCTTAATTGGAAAAATATATATATAATTGGGTACTCTAAATTTATTTTTTAAAAGTTTGATGATGACACAGATTTCCTGTCACAGCTGACGCCAACATCCCCCACCATCCCAGAGACGCTAACCTCGGTTGGGCACTTTAGTGAAGAGGCTGCTGGGGCACTATCTGGTGCCACTACACAAATGCTCTGCTACAGCAAGTGGAGGTAGGAACTCCCAAGGGGGAGGACAGTCGGAGGGCAGGCGGACCCCCGGAACTAGCTGTCATCCAGATGGGTTTTGGGCTTCTGGAACGGACAGTCCGATCGATTGTGGAGATGCAGTCGCATAGCCGGGGACTACACGAGGGGCTGTCGGTGAGCATCCAGCACCAGGTGCAAGTGGAGGAGTCCAACTGTGTGCAGGATAAGGAGGTGATGCCAGCTATGAGTGCCACCCAGGGCAACACTTCATGGATGGCATCCGCGGTGGAGGCCTTGGGGATGAAGGTTTTGGCTATGGATCAGCATATCCAAGGCCTGGGACATTTGGTGCAGGAGGTGGCCGAGGCCCAGAACAGGGCTGCCCTCTCACAAGCAGCCATGTGCCAGAGCCAACTGGAAATTGCAGTGGCACTCCTGAGCATGGTCCAGTCACAGCTGACCATGGCTGAGAATGTCAGTGGCATTGCCCAGTTATTGGCTGATGTGGTACAGACCTAGAAATTGGTGACACAGTCATAAACCTCAGGATTTAGCGCTGCCACACCTTCATCCCATGGAGTAGTCCGAGGGCCATCGGGCACCCTGAGGGAGGAGGAGGTGATGAGGCCCATACCAATGACTCACGAAGGGCACCACGCCAGAACACCACGGACTCCTCCCCCCTCCTGTCCTGGTGCATCTGGTGGGCAGCGGAGGAACAGGGTGGCACAAAGCCATCTGGGACATCCGAACAGCAGCCGGTCCCAACCAGGCCCAGTTGCCGCAGAAGATGCCGGCCAAAGGGGACCCAGGTCACAGGGCGGTAATGTTAGCAGGCCACCTCCACTCCTGATGTATTATCTGGGAATCCACCTATAGGTATCGTTAGGGCCCGTAAGGCCAAAAAAGTAGACACCAGTTAAGTTGGCACGGGTTCAGGGCACAGTTTAGTGATGGGGGCTAGGGCACGTATCTGTATATGTTTTCACATTAAACACCTGTGCACAATATTACAACCTACCTCAGTGCTCTGTCAGAAGAGTGTGAGGGGTGGGCTTATCTGGTCTGGCCGCAGAGGGTGTGCGGGTGGCGGAGCGGTGTTTTGGCGGACGTGTGAGTGGGCCTGGCTCAGGGACTGCAGTTCAGCCAGCGCCCACTACTCCGGTGTCCCACAACCACCCTTCCCGTCTCACCATCCCCACCTTTGCCATCCCAGGGATTCGATGGGACTTTGCGATGGGATGGCCAGCTCACATGCAGGGATCACCGAGGTAGATGGTGGACAGTGCGACCATGGGCTGGAGTCAGACATTGTCAAACGATGCGGAGCACCAGGGCTCATCTCAGAGCAGGTTGTCAGCATCCTACATCACATGGACCAGACCGGCTGTTATCCCAAAGTAGTGCGGCAGTTATGTATCACAGAGGGGTTTCAGGCAGGGACATGGTCGGGAGAGGGCTGGGGGGGGGTGTATGGTGGTGGAATGCGGTGTCTGTGCCACTGGCCATACTGCCCCCTCCCGCACTCAATGAACCTGGAGGCAATCAGAGCATCCCGTGCGCGTTGGCTCTAGTGCACACATTGTGTGGAATCCCATACCTGCCCGGGCCCCATGTCCTGCCCATTCTCGCCCTCCCCCGCATCCTCCAAGCATGTGCTTGTTTGGCGACATGCATCCCATCGATCAACCCCTGGACCGGGGCATCTTGGCGATGGAGGCAAACCCCCCTACCTGGGCATCCTGGTGGGCTCAGTCCACATTGAAATGGATCTACTGTGCCAACTGGGCTTATAGGGCCTCCGTGATGGTGCAGATGCACCTGTGCACCGAGGTCTGAGAGATCCCGGACAGGTCCCCACTCGGCGCTTGGAAGCAGCCCGTGGTGTAAACATTCAGGGCGACCGTCACCTTGACGGCCACCAGGAGTAGTGTCCTCCCCCATTCTCCGATGGTGCCAGGTGTGCTATCATCTGGCAGACATGTTGCACTGTCTCTCTGCTCAGCCAAAGTTTTCGGCGGCATGCCCAGTCCTGCAGGTCCTCGAATGACAGGCATTGACGCTACACGCAAAGCCTCATGCAAAGTGTCCTTTGCACCTCATCCGCCTCCTCCTGGGCCTGTTGGGCGGCTGTCTCTCCACCTCAGTGACTGCCTCCTGCTGCTGCAGCGTCCTCCTCCTCCTCGAACAGCTCCAGCCGGTACCGTGGAGTTCTCTGGCACCGCCACCCATCCCTGATGCCAGGGGTACCATCGGCTGGCAGTGCTCATGCCAGTGGTACGCTCCAGTGACTCCCTGTAGGGGTTACTGTGGGCGCTGCCCTAGGTTGGGCCACGTGATGCCCCGCCGGTGGGGGTAAGATGGAGGTTGGAATGCGGGTTGGTTAGGTGGAGAGTGAGGGCTGGGGTGTGAGGGTGGGAGCACCCATCCAGCCGGTGGCACTCTATAGAACTAGGGGCCAAGGGGAGCGGACAGTGCGGTGTGCAGCAAGATGGCTGCCTTGCAACTCGCGGCAATGGCGGTCTGTGCCTGGACCGTCCAGTCCATTGAGGGGGAGGGGGGGGAGGGGGTCACACCGGCACCATGGTCCTTCCCTCTGTCACCCTCCCGGCCCTGGAAGGGCCCTTCCCCTTCCCAACCAGGCCGGCCAGTGTCAGGACCGGCAGCCCACGGTCCTGTCTCTCTGTGTCTTTTCGCCTCTCTCCCTCACCAGCCATGGTGCCGGTTTCCCAATTTTTAAAAGCACAAGTGAACCTCTGTGTTGGGAATTCACTCCAGAGGAGGAAGAGAATCGCGGAGGCCCCGGAGAATACCAGTCAGGCCCGCTAATGAAATGAAATGAAATGAAAATTGCTTATTGTCACGAGTAGACTTCAATGAAGTTACTGTGAAAAGCCCCTAGTCGCCACATTCCAGCGCCTGTTTGGGGAGGCTGTTACGGGAATTGAACCGTGCTGCTAGCCTGCTTTCAAAGCCAGCGATTTAGCCCAGTGTGCTAAACAGCCCCAAAACAGCTAATGATATGCCAATGGTGTTTACGGTACATGCGGAGTGGAACGCATTGACTGGAACGATTGACTGTTTCCAGGATTGGGTAGCTGGGTTATTTAAAGGTTTGTGCGCTCCCTCCAATGCCTCAACATGGCCTCTGCACATTCCCGACAAAGGCTCTTGATGTGTTGGGTGCCTTCCTGAGTGAGCTTTCTCCAAACTAGTCAGTTACATGCCAGGGTCTCCCATGATTAGGTAGGGATGTTTGACCTCTTCAGGGACGTCTTGAGACATCTATAAAGTGTTTCCACTTGCCGCCACTGAGCATCCAGTAGTGCAGTTGCTATGGGTGTCAGGCATACAAATGACATGCCCTGTCCAGCAGAGATGGTTTTGAATGATTACCATTTCAAGGCTGAACAAGTTGACTTGACAGAGGACAATTGGATCTTATTTCTTGCCACCAGATTTGGAGGGTTATGAGAAGGCATCACTGGGTGATATTTCTCCAGTGCTTTGAGATGTCTGCTGTAGGTTGTTCAAGTCTCTGAAACATATAGAGGACTGCTGACCAGTAGATTAACTCACACAAACAGTTTGAGATGCTGGTCTTCAAATGCTTTCCCCCCCAGTTAGGCGAAGACTGAGCTAGCCCATTGGAAGCTTTGAAAAGTTTTGTTGTCTATGTCTTGATCATAGAATTTACTGTGCAGAAGGAGGCCATTCGGCCCATCGAGTCTGTTCCCTTGGAAAGAGCACTCTACCCTATCCCCTTGAACTCAGTAACCCGACCTAACCTTTTGGACTCTAAGGGGCAATTTAGCACCGTAAATCCACCTAACCTGCACATCTTTGGACTGTGGGAGGAAACCGGAGCACCTGGAGGAAACTTCACCTGAGGCCGGAATTGAACCAGGAACTCTGGAACTGTGAGGCAGCAGTGCTAACCACCGTGCCACCATGCCGCCCCCATCTGTCGTCTTCAAGAAGAGGCCTCCAAGATATGGGTTAAAGGGATATGGCCAGCAGGTGGGGAGGTGTGTTTGAGACCAGGAAGAGATCAGCCATGATCAGATTGAATGGTGGAGCAGGCTCGAAGCGCTGAATTGCCCACTTCTGCTCCTCATTCCTATGTTCCTAAAATGGTTGACATTTTCCAGGTTCTTGCTGTTGATCTTAATCGACGAGGCAAGGTGTTTTGCTCTTGCAGATGGATGGAAGAAGACTCAGGTTCTCCAGGCTTTTAGTAAAAGGCCCATTTTCTAATTTACTTCAGAAAAGGAATTTATTCACAGGGTTTGCGCATACACAAGCGTCATTTTCACACTATCAATTCACCAGACACGTGTTTTCCGATATGAATATAGGCTTTAATCTACTTACTACAGAGCCAGCCTGTTACCCGTTGATGAACTCCCAGTGAACTGCAGGCTGACTCTGGACAAGGGTATTTATACAGTAGCACAAGGGGGAGGAGTCATGGGCGGAGCCAAGGGTGGAGCCCTGTACAAGCTCCTGAGCATTCCCAGAGCTACTCCCCCTAGTGGTCGGATAACGCTACTGTGCTTACAAAGATACAGGGCGAAATTCTCCAACCCCCACGACGGGTCGGAGAATAGCGGGAGGGCCTTCCCGACATTTTTCCCGCCCTCCCGCTATTCTCCCCCACCCCCCGCCCAACTCCCGACCCGAATCGCTGCCGCCGTTTTTTTTACGGCCGGCAGCGATTCACAGCTGTTCGATGGGCCGAAGTCCCAGCCCTTTACGCCGTTTTTATGAACGGCAAACACACCTGGTCTGGCCGTTCGTAAAAACGGCGTCACAAACTCGCTTTTTATAACCATGGCACCGATTGGCACGGCAGTACCACGGCCGTGCCAAGGGTGCCATGGGCCCGCGATCGGTGCCCACCGATCGCGGGCAGCGGGCCCGATGCCCGCGCACTCTTTCTCCTTCCGCCGCCCCACAGTATCCATTCGCGGGGCGGCTGAGGGGCAACCCGGCCCGCGCATGCGCGGGTTTCGCGCAAATACGCGATGACGTCATCCGCGCATGCGCGCGTTGGAGTCTTCCAATCCGCGCATGCGCGGCTGACGTCATATGACGCGTCAGCCGGCGCTAACTCCGGCAAGCGGGCTTAACGATATTCGTTAAGCCCGTGATGCCGGAGCCTACGGCGTCGGGCTGCTAGCCCCGACTGGGGACCAGAATCGGTTCCCAGTCGGGAAGGGGCGCGCTGGCGTCAAACCCGCCCGGGTTTGACGCCAGCTTTACGATTTCTCCCATTTTGGGAGAATCGCGCCCACAGTGTGAATTACCATGTTACATTCACCACATTCACCCCCTGCTAAGAAATCAAGTCCGGCGGGGGTGGAGGTTTACAAAGTCAGTCCGTCCGGTGGTCGAACTGTCTGCTGTGATCTGCGGAGCACCGGGGTTGCAGCCTCTTGCGGTGGCTGGATGGGTGTTGTGTGCTGGGGTACGATGGCGGACTCCAGGGAGGGTTGTATCCAAGCTTCATACTCTCCTGGTTCGACCGGGGACTGGGGGCGCTGGGGGCTGGCCGGCGTGGGTACGCAGAACTGGTGGAGTGAGCTCGTGGGCTCGGGAGCGTAAGGGGGCGGCAGCATGGGGGTGTAGGGTGAGAGGTCCTTCTATGGGGGTAGAGGGGGCGCTGGATCCAGCGGGTGCCAGGTCCCGGAGGGATAGTGTCCTGCCAGCCGTCAGGGAACTCGACAAATGCGTACTGGGGGTTGGAGTGGAGCAGGCGCACCTTTTCAACAAGGGGGTCGGTTTTGTGTGCCCTGGCATGTTTCGTCAGAAGTACGGGGCCCGGTGTCCTCAGCCATGCCGGAAGTGAGACCCCCGCGGTAGTGCCCCTGGAAAAAATGAAGAGCCTCTCGTGAGGCGTCTGATTGGTCACTGTGCACAAAAGGGACCTAATAGAGTGGAGCGCGTCTGGGAGGACTTCCTGCCACTGGGAGACTTGGAGTTTTCTAAACCGGAGGGTCAGTAGGACGGTCTTCCAGACCGTCGCGTTCTCCCTCTCCACCTGCCCATTCCCCCTGGGGTTGTAGCTGGTAGTCCTGCTCGAGGCAATGCCCTTGTCGAGCAGGTACTGTCGCAGCTCGTCGCTCATGAAGGACGAACCCCGGTCGCTGTGTACGTAGCTGGGGAAACCAAACAGGGTGAAGATGCTATGCAGGGCCCTAATGACTGTGTGGGAGGTCATGTTGGGGCACGGGATAGCAAATGGGAAACGGGAGAACTCATCTACGACGTTAAGAAAGTAAACGTTCTTGTTAGTTGAGGGGAGTGGCCCTTCGAAATCAATCGCCAGGCGTTCAAAGGGCCTAAAAGCCTTGACCAGGTGGGCCCTGTCTGGTCTATAGAAGTGCGGTTTGCACTCCGCACAGATCGGGCAGTCCCTGGTGACCGCTTTTACCTCCTCGTTGGAGAAAGGCAGGTTTCGGGCTCTGATGTAGTAGGCGAGCCGGGTGACCCCGGGTGGCAGAGGTCATTGTGGATGACTTTCAATCGGTCAATCTACGCGCTGGCGCATGTCCTGCGGGACAGGGCATCCGGAGGCTCGTTGAGCTTCCTGGGTCGATACTTAATATCGTAATTGTACGTAGAGAGTTCGATCCTCCACCTCAGAATTTTCTCGTTTTTAATTTTGCCCATTTGAGAGTTGTCGAACATGAAGGCAACCGATCTTTGGTCGGTGATGAGGGTGAACCTCCTACCTGCGAGGTAGTGCCTCCAGTAACGAATAGCCTCCACAATGGCTTGTGCTTCTTTCTCGACTGAGGAGTGTCGGAGTTCTGAAGCGGAGAGGGTACGGGAGGAAAATGCGACTGGTCTCCCTGCCTGATTTAAAGTGGCTGCTAGAGCTACCTCTGAGGCGTCGCTCTCAACCTGGAATGGAGTGGATTCATCCACCGCCCGCATGGCCGCTTTGGCGATGTCCTCCTTGATGCCATCGAAGGCCTGGCGTGCCTCGGCTGACAGGGGAAATTGTGTGGCCCTAAAGAGTGGGCGGGCTTTGTCCGCATATTGAGGGACCCACTGGGCGTAGTAGGAGAAGAAGCCCAAGCACCGTTTGAGGGCCTTGGGACAATGGGGGAGGGGGAGTTCTAAGAGCATACGGTCCGGGTCTGGGCCCAAGACTCCGTTTTCCACGACATAGCCGAGGATGGCCAGTCTGTTTGTGCGGAAAATACATTTCTCCTTGTTATAAGTGAGATTCAGTTTCTGTGCCGTCTGGAGAAAACGGTAGAGGTTGGCGTCGTGGTCCTGCTGGTCATAGCCGCAGATGGTGACATTGTCCAAGAACGGAAACGTGGCCCGCAGCCCATACTGGTCCACCATTCGGTCCATTGCTCGTTGGAACACCGAGACCCCATTCGTGACGCCGAAAGGGACCCGGAGGAAATGGAAGAGGCGGCCATCGGCCTTGAATGCCGCGTAGTGGCGGCCCTCCGGGCGGATTGGGAGCTGGTGGTATGCAGACTTCAGATCCACTTCAGATTCAGAGCCGGTACTGAGCGATCTGGTTTACCATGTCTGCAATCCTGGGGAGGGGATACACGTCGAGGAGCGTAAATCTATTTATGGTCTGACTATAGTCGACAACCATGCGGAATTGTTCCCCGGTTTTAACGACCACCACCTGAGCTCTCCAGGGACTATTGCTGGCCTCTATAATCCCCTCATTGAGAAGCCTTCGGACCTCTGTTCTGATAAATACCCTATCCTGTAGGCTGTATAGCCTGCTACGAGTGGCTACAGGTTTACAGTCCTTTGTGAGATTGGCGAAGAGAGGAGGGGGGGGGATTCACAGCGTAGCGAGGCTGCAGATAGTGAGTGGGGGCAGGGGCCCGCCGAAGCTGAGGGTGAGGCTCTTAAGGTTACATTGAAAGTCTAGGCCTAATAAGAGTGGCACGCAGAGTTCAGGCAAAACGTAGAGTTTGAATTTTGAGTAGCTAGCGCCTCGGATTGTGAGTGTCGCGGCGGTGCGTCCCTGGATCTGGACCGAATGGGAGCCTGAAGCGAGCGAGATAGTTTGCTGCACGGGGAAAACGAGGTGCGAACAGCATCTTACCAGGTCTGGATGTATGAAGCTCTCAGTGCTCCCGGAGTCGAAGAGGCATGGCGCTTTGTACCCGTTGATTTAGACCTCTGCCATCGAATTTTGCAGATGCTTTAGGCGTGATTGGTCCAGAGTGACTGCGCTGAGCAGCGGGTAGTCGGCGGCTCGATCAGCTGTGCTGGAGTGGCCCCGTGATGACTGTCCTCTGAGTTCATAGTCGTACTCTTCCGATGAGTTGTCCGAGCGTGGAGATGCAGGTCGGGCCCGTGGATCGCACGTGGCGGGCGGCGAGGAAGTTGGCGTCCAAGATGGCGGCCCCCGTGAGTCGCACGTGGTCGGCCGCATGGTGGAGGTTTGCCAAGATGGCGGCCCCCATGGATCACACGTGGCGGGAGGGGGCGGAGTCAGGGCATAGGCCGCAGCATTTCGGGCCCCACGGGCCTGCGGGTGTGGGGAGCGATTATTTCGTGCCGCTGGGGAGTTGGAAGCTGGGGCCCTTTTAGCGAAGCACATTCTTGCGTAGTGGCCTTTCTGCCCGCAGCTGCTGCAGGTCGCGTTGCGGGCTGGGCAGTTCTGCCGCGGGTGCTGATTCTGGCTGCAGAAATGGCAGGCTGGAGCAGTATAGTGGCTGGCTGGAGCAGCATAGTGGCTGTCTGGGGCAGCATGGTGGCTGGGCGGCCGCGTAGCACAGGCCTGGGGGAGTCGCTGGTCGGGGGCCCATGATTGGGTTGCGGGGTCCGCGGGGAATGAGTTAAGGCTGCGGAAGGAGACCTCCATCGTGGTCGCAGCTTCCACAGTTGTTTCTAAGTCTTGGGCCCCCTTTTCCAGCAGCTGTTGGCACACATAATTAGACCTGAGGCCCACTACAAAAGCATCACGTACAGCAAGTTCTCTGTGTTCCGCCGCGGTAACCGCTTGATAATTACAGTCATTTGACAAATTATTGAGTTCCCTTAAAAATTCGGCGAGTGATTCTGTAGGCCGCTGGCGGCGAGTCGTGAACACATGGCGTGCGTAAACTTCATTAATGGGCCTTACATATATCTTATCGAGTACCGCTAGCGCTGCAGTATATGAACCAGCCGAGTTTAGTTACATAGAGATTCGGTGGCTCACCCTCGCGTGCAGTAGACTTAGCTTCTGTTCCTCTGTCGTTTCGGCTGTGCTCGCTTCTGCCAGGTAGGCCTTAAAGCACCGCAGCCAGAGGGAGAAGATTTCTTTTGCCTCTGCATCCTGCGGGTCTAGTTCCAGGCGTCCAGGCTTGAGGGCCGATTCCATGATCGATCTTGACTGTTCTTAAGTAGATTAAATTGATGGAACCATCAATTCACCAGACACGTGTTTTCCGATATGAATATAGGCTTTAATCTACTTACTACAGAGCCAGCCTGTTACTCGTTGATGAACTCTCAGTGAACTGCAGGCTGACTTTGGACAAGGGTATTTATACAGCAGCACAAGGGGGAGGAGTCATGGGCGGAGCCAAGGGGGGAGCCCTGTACAAGCTCCTGAGCATTCCCAGAGCTACTCCCTCTAGTGGTCGGATAACGCTACTGCGCGTACAAAGATACTGTGTGAATTACCATGTTACATTCACCACAACAGATATTGGAGTGCTTTTTGTTTTGGATTAAACATTTCTTTGTAATTCTTACATGGGATGTAGGCGTTGCTGGCTGGACCAGCATTTATTGCCCACCCATAATTGCCCTTGAGCTGTTTCAGTGGGCATTTAAGAGTCAACCACATTGCTGTGGACCTGGAGTCATATGTAGGCCAGATCAGATAAGGACAGCAGATTTCCTTCCCGAAAGGGCAGCAGTGAATCAGATAGATTTTACAATGGCTTTTATTGAATTCAAATTCCACCATCATCCATGGTGGGATTCAGAGCATGACGCTGCATCTCTGGGTTACTAGTCCAGTAACAATACCAGTACTTCACCACCTCTGCTGTGGGATAGGTTGAGCAGTTTTCTGTCTTGCTGTAGATTATCTCCATGCCTTCGAGTACATTTACTGGAGGTGAGGTGCAGTATTGCAGGAAATGGAGGAGAAAGTCTGAGCAATGTGATAGCCTTGTTTGACTCGAGGTAGAGTTTGTAGTGGTTCTGTTGGTGACAGCTGCGACTTGCATCGGATCATAGGGTAGCTGGAGGGTGTGATAAATTTCTGAGGGCAGCCAAATTTGAGGAGGATATCCTACAGAACTTCATGGGTGACAGAGTCAAAGGCTTTTGTGAGGTGGAAAGGGTCATGTACAGTGGTTGGTGCTGCTGCTTGCACTTTTCTTGAATTTGCGGTGCAGTGAAGATCATGGGCGGGATACTTCATTCCAGAGAATAAGTAATGACGCTGGGACTAAATCAGTGGACTTCTAAGACAACAAAATTGGCACCGTACCTGGATCCATTCATCAACCATTAATGGGCTAGCACCGGCGCCACGTGGAACACACTCGATTCAAATGAAAAATGGTGTCCGATTTGCGGGACTCGGGATTGACACTCGAGAGGCTGACAAGCTGCAGCCGCATATAAGCGAGGAAGCCTCAGCGGTCAGCTCTGCTCGCACACCCATCCCATGAAGAAGCCCGGGTGCCTTCGGGCACCCCGTGGGAGGAGGAGCTGATGCGCCCATACTGCCAGGGAGTCCGCACACCACAACACCTTGGACTTTCCCCCTCCTGTCCCTGGCACATCTGATGGGCAGTGGGCAGAACCGGGTGGCACCATGCCACCTGGGGCACCTGGGCCCCAGCAGCTGGGCCCATGTCGCCCCAGAAAAGGCCGCCAAAGGGGACTCAGATCACAGGACAGGAATGGTAGCAGGCTGCCGCCAATCCTGATTTTCCAGGATCAGGCACCCCAGATATTGAGTGCAGATGCTTTCAGTTTGTGAAAACAGATCTGTCATGCGCCGGTACTTGTAGGGTGACATGTATCTCGCTGATCACCCCCTGAACCTGGGGCATCTTGGCGATGACGGTGAACCGTGCTGCCTGGGCATCCTGGGCTCAGTCCACATTGAAATTGATATATTGTGCTGGCCAGGCATACAGGGCCCCTGTGATGGTGTGGATGCATCTATGCACTGGGGTTTGTGAGATTCAGGACAGGACCCCACTTGGTGCCTGGAAGGCCCCCGTGGCATAAACATTCAGTGCAACTGTCACCCTTACAGCCACTGGGAGCGGGTCTCCTCCCCAATTCTGTGATCAGACTCTTAAACAGCCCTCTCATAGCCTGATCTGATTATTACTACACTCCTGTGTGCTTCACCCGATGCCTGTGTCTATGTATTTACATTGTGTGGGGTTACTGGGTTATCGAGATAGGATGGAGGTGTGGGCTTAAGTAGGGTGCTCTTTCCAAGAGCCAGTGCAGACTCAATGGGCCAAATGGCCTCCTTCTGCACTGTAAATTATCTGTGTACCTTGTGTTGTCTTATTACGTATTTTCTTTTCATGTACTAAGTGATCTGTTTGAGCTGCTCGCAGAAAAATACATTTTACTGTACCTCAGTATACATGACAATAAACAAATCAAATCCAAATCCAATTCCCCGCGGTGACAGGTACACCATGATCTGGCAGATATGTTGCATTGTCCCCCCCGCTTCGCCAGAGTCTTCGATGGCATGACCGATTCGGCAGGTCCTCGAATTTCAGGCGCGGCCGGTAAACTCATAGAATCATAGAATTTAGAGTGCAGAAGGAGGTCATTCAGCCCATCAAGTCTGCACTGGCTCTTGGCTCTTAAGCCCACACCTCCATGCTATCCCTGTAACCCAGTAACCCCACCTAATCTTTTTCAACACAAAGGGCAATTCAGCATGGCCAATCTACCTAACATGCATATCTTTGGACTGTGGGAGGAAACCGGAGCACCCGGAAGAAACCCACGCAGACACGGGGAAAACGTGCAGACTCCGAACAGACAGTGACCCAAACCGGGAATCGAGGCCTCATGCGGTGCCTCCTTCCCACCTCCTCTTCGGTCTGATGGGCGACCGGATCTCCATCCTCACCGGCTGGCTCGTGTTCCTCTGAGGCAGGCTCCTCTACCGGGTGCCCTCGAGCAGCTCCAGCTCCGAAAGCCTCAGTGCATCCCCATGGGCTGCGGCGACTAGGGTGAAGGCCACCATTCCTGGTTGAATTCTGAAGTCCATTGCCTGGAGGGGGTGAAAGTCAGACATGTTAGCATGGTGCGTACCCCTATGCCCAAACATGTTCATCGAGCTACATGATGGCCCAGGTCTGCCCTGCAAACTCTGCTATCGCATGTTCCCCCCCCCCCCACCCCCCACCCCCCCCCACCCCCCCCCCCCACCCCCCCACCCCCCCCACCAACCTCCCACCAACCCCACATCCACCCCCAGCTATTCCCCCGGCACTCTGCCCTCTGCATCCATGGCTCCGTCGGTGCCTGGCATCATGGGAGCCTCTGGCTCCGGCGCCTGTCCCTGCTGCCAGGGGTATTGGTGGCTGGTGCTAGCTATGCCAGCTACACAAGCCAGCAGTACACTCCACAACCCCTGTCCAGCGCCCTCCTGTAGGGGCTACTGTGGCCGCTGCCCTTGGGTGGTATGCGTGCGACCCCGTCGATGGGTGGTGGCGGGTTGGTGGGAGTGGGGGAGTTGGTGGGGTGGAGGGAGGGTGTTGGGATGCAGGGGAGGTGGAGTGCGGGCACCCATATGGCTGGTGTCACTCTGTACAACCATGGTGGGCGGTGAGTGGAGCGCACAGCAAGATGGCTGCCTTGCAGGCTGCGGCAATGGCGGTCCTTCCCTGGGCGCCCCAGTCCATTGGGGGTCACCCTGACTCTATGGCCCATCCCTCTGGTCACCCCCTCCACTGCACCCCTGAACCTGGCAGAGTTCACCTTCCTCCCCTGCCATTCCTGCCAGTGGCAGGACCGGCAGCCCACGGCATCTCTTTCCCGATTTAAAAAAAATCACAATTGATCCTCACCGCCAGTAGATTTCCCCAGCGAAGGCCTCAGAAAATACTAGGTCTGGCCCGCGAATGATATGCAAACTGCATTTCCTGTACATGCAGTGTAGACCGCATTGACGCCGCTGTCGAGGCACCGGGGCATGGCATTCTGGCGGGCGCTGGGTGCACGCCGCGCTTTTGGCTTCACAACTGATTCTCCGCCCAATCGCCTTTCCCGATTTCGGCGTTGTCTGATGGAGAATCCCGCCCCATATCTGTGTTGCCTCTCAAAGAGCGAAAACTGTACTGTGATTCTGAAAGGAATTGATCAACCACTGGGAGGAGAGAGTAGAGGAGAACCTTTGAAATGATTTTCGCTGTGACAGCCAACAGGTTAGAGCCATCTACAGTCAGACTTGAGACTCCCCAGCATGCACTCCTTTTTCCCAGATGAGGGATATGAGGTTGTGCAGCCAGAAGTGTATTGCCCCCATGATCCAAACTTTCCACAGAGATTCCATCTTCTCCAGATGCTTTGGTGGTTTTTCAGCTGGCGGATGGATTTTTCAACTTTTGACTGACTATTGAGAAACTAAATTGAGGCTGTTCAAGTCAAAGTCTTGATTGAGGAGTTCTTCAAAATGTTCTCTCCGGTGAGCACAGATTATCCTTGATTCAGAGGGATCTGGGTGTCCTAGTGCATAAATCACAAAATGTTAGTATAGCGGTGCAGAAAGTCAGAAAGGAATGAGATTGCCAATAGAATACGATTGTTTATTGTGATGGGAATTGATTACAAAAGTAGGCAGGTTTTGCTTTTGTTTTCCAGGGCACTAGTGAGACCACAACTCGAGTATTTTGTACAGTATTGGTCTCCTTATTTAAGGAAAGATGTAAATGCGTGAGAAGCAGTTCAGAGAAGGTTGACTATCCTAATACCAGGAATGGGCGGGTGGTTTTCTGCAAAAAGGTTGGACATGTTAGGCTTGTATTCACTGGAGTTTAGAAGAGTAAAAGGTGGCTGGATTGATATGAGGTTCTGAGGGGTCATGACGGAGTGCATGTGGAGGGGGTGTTTCCTCATGTGGGAGAATCTAGAACTAGGGGTCAAGGTTTGAAAATAAGGGGTCGTACATTTACGACAGAGATGAGGAGAAATTTATTCTCTCAGGGAGTCGTGAGTCTTTGGAACTCTCTTCCTCAAAAGGTGGTGGAAGCAGAGTCTTTGAACATTTTTAAGGCAGAGGTGGATAGATTTTTGATAAATAAGTGGTGAAAGGTTATCAGGGGTAGGCAGGAATGAGAGGTTGAAGTTACAATCAGGTCAGCCATGATCATTTTGAATGGCGCAGCAGGCTTGAGGGGCTGGGTGGCCTACTCGTGCTCCTCATTTGTATGTTTGTTTGTCTGATGAGCTCCTCGCCATGCTTGACTCTCAGTGTTTGGGCCATTGATTACCTTGTCAGCGCTGGAGAAACAAGGCATGTCATTGGTGTCTGCGAGTTGTTGGAGTTGTTGAGAAAGTTTAAGAATTTTAATCTTAATCCAAGTTAATTTTAATCCAAGTTGTGATGATAAACTACAGGATGCAAAAATGAATCATCCATTGAAAGGACTTGAAGTACTTCATGCATTTGAAATGGTGCAGAGGAGATTTACCAGGATGTTGCCTGGTCTGGAGATTTTTATCAATGATGAGACATTGGATAGTCTGGGATTGGTTTCCTTGGAGCAGAGTAGACTGAGGGGGGACATGTTTGGGATGCATAATATTATGCGGGGCATAGACAGAGTAGACAGGAATAACTATTTCCCCTTGGTTGGGGGAATCAATGACCAGAGGGCATAGACTTAAGGTAAGGGGTAAGGTTTAGAGTGGATGTGAGAAAAACATTTTTACCCAGAGGGTGGTAAGAGCCTGGAACTTGCTGCCTGAAAGGATGGTGGAGGCAGAGACCCTAATTACATTTCAGAAGTATTTAGATGCGCACTTGCAATCCCAAGGCATACAAGGCTATGGTCAAGTGCTGGAAAATGGGATTAAAATAATTTGGTGGTTGTTTCTGACCGGCATAGACGCGATAGGCCTTTAGTAAGGGCCTTTCCTGTGCTATAGACTTTTATGACTCTATGACTCCAATAATTAGTTATTAAATCATGGGTAAATTTAATCTGTGCTGCGCTTATTAATAATTCACATCCCACGAGCACTCATCAGTCACTCAATTTATACCAATAATTGTGTGAAACATTTAAAGAGAAGTTGCATTTAAGTATTAATTTTCAAAATTAAATTTTAAGTGTTGACTAAATGCAGGATGTCAAATGGAATTGTTTCAATGATTTTGATTCACCCCACCATATCCGTATCCCATTTTTATTATTTCTTCGTTTCAGAATGAATAAAACTGAATCATTCTGACTGCACCTGATTCATGACAAGAACTTTCACTCATAGCAAAAGTTAACTATTCAAGAGGAAGTCAGAGACTGTCCTAAGGCAATTTCATAACTTTAGAATATTAATCTTAAAGATATGTCCAGGCAAGGTAAAGCAACAACCATTCCAGAAATAGAAATGATCACTTTTACTTTCTATTTTCTGCAAAGCCGGATTGGGGGTTCTGTAGAGGAACTAACTTGTTTCAATTACTAATTCTTGCATTGTTGCTGATATTGACACTGACTTAAGAGAAAAATGGAGAATGGCAGTCGAGGAATAATATCAGCAGATTCAAGACCCTTATATCCAGGGGACCATGCTGATTGATAGCTCCCATGTAGGATACAAAAGGTTTTTCACATTTTATATATAAAACAAAACAACACAAAATGAAAAGAATAACAGAATAACCACCCCCCCCCGACTCTAACGACCAACTCATATACAACTCAAAGAATAACCCCCCAGCCCAACCCCCTCCTAAACGAACCTCCGCCCTCCTGAGCAGCTGATGGGAACCAACACTTTGAGGTGAATAGTAAATAGACCCCACCTCTTATGGGACTCCTTAAAGGTGTATCACACCTTATCAATGATGTGGAGATGCCGGCGTTGGACTGGGGTGAGCACAGTAAGAAGTCTTACAACACCAGGTTAAAGTCCAACAGGTTTGTTTCAAACACGAGCTTTCGGAGCACGGCTCCTTCTTCACCTGAAGAAGGAGCCGTGCTCCGAAAGCTCGTGTTTGAAACAAACCTGTTGGACTTTAACCTGGTGTTGTAAGACTTCTTACTGTGCACACCTTATCAAGGTACAGGAACTCCATCAGGTCCCCCAGCCACACTGAGGCAGAGGGTGGAGAAGCTGACCTCCACACTGACAGGATCTGCCTGTCGGCAATCAACAAGACGAAGACTAAAACATCCGCCCCTGTCCCCATCTGCCGCTCTGGTGTGTCCAACATGCCAAACATGGCCCCCCGGGGACTGGGCTCCATGTCCAAGTGCCAGATCGCCGACATGGTGCTGAATAAAGATCTCCAAAATTTCTCCTGCTTCGGGCAGGACGAGAAGATACATACATGGTTGGCAGGCCTCTCCCACACCCCTCGCAAGTATCCTCCACCCACTCAAACAACTGGCTCATCCTTAACCTCATCAGGTGTGCCCCGTGCGCCACCTTTAACTGTATCAATGCCAGTCTCGCACACAAAGTCAAGGAATTCACCTTCTGCAACACCTCACGCCACGACCCCTCCTCCAGTGCCACCCCCAGCTCCGCCTCCCCCTTGGCCTTAATCCCCTCCAATGACACCATATCCTCCTCCAGAATCCTCCCATAAATTGCTGAGATAACACCCCTCCAATCCATCACCGACAGCACCCTCTCCAGCAACGGGGAGAGTAATCCCACCGGAGACATCAGGAAAACCTTCCTTGCAAAATCCCACACCTGCATGTACCTGAAGGCCTCGCCCCGTGGAATCCCAAATTCTCCATCAACTCCTCCGAGCTCATGAACCGACTTTCCAAGAATAGATCCTTCAACAGCCCCCCCCCGCCCCCTCTCCCCCCCCCCCCCCCCCCCCCCCCCGCCTCCAGCCATTCCTCCCATTCCCAAAACCTAGCATCCAATCTCGCTGGCTCAAACACATTCTCTTGGATCGGGATCAGCCTTGACCCCCCCCGACTTAAAATGTTGCTGAAATTGCCTCCATATCTTCAGCGTGGCCACCACCACCGGATTACCCAATTATTTCCCTGGGGCAAATGGAACGGCGCAGTTGTCAGCGCCTGCAACCCCAACCCCCTACAAGAGCCTGTCTCCATCCTCACCCACATTCCTACCGGCTCTCTACCCCAGCCCCGCACCCTCTCGGCATTCGCCACCCAATAATAATACATCAGATTTGGCAGAGCTAAACCCCCTGACTGTCACCGTCTCTAAAGCACCGTCTTCCGAATCCTCGCTACCTTACCTGCCCGGGCAAATAACAAATTCAAACAGTCCACCCCCACAAAAAAAGTTTCAGCAAGAAGACTGGTAACACTGGAATAAAAATAAAAACACAGCAAAACATTCACCTTTACCGTCTGTACCTGGCCTGCCAATCATAGCGGGTGCTGTCCCACATCACCAAATCTGCCTTGACCCTGCCCAGTAGGCTTGTAAAATTCAAGCCAGGCCCAATCCTGATCCACCTGCAGCCCCAGATACCTGAAGTGAGTAGCTGCCACCTGAAACAGCAATCCCCCCAAACCAGCTCCCGTCCTTGGTGGGGAGACCGAAAAGCACTTGCTCATTTCCAAATTCAATTTGTATTAAATTGCTTAAACAACCTCATTATATCCACCATGGGAATTGGGTTGATCAGCATTCAGGGACAGCTATGTTCCACCTTCCCCTTCGCTATCCCCTTCCCCTTATCCAAACTCCTCAGCGCCATCGTCAAGGGCTCTATCACCAGTACAAACAATAGGGGGGACATGGGATGCCTCTGTCTCGTTCCCCTTTGCAACTGAAAATATCCCACGTTCACTTGATTTGTACGAACACTTGCCTTCGGTTCCTTATACAACAGGTTGACCCACACCAATCCTAAACCGTCCCAACACTGCAAACAAATCGCTCCACTCTACTCGATCAAATGCTTTCTCCACATCCAGCACCACCTGCTGCTCCCTGCCATCTCCTGAGTAGGAGAGAACCACGTTCAACAAGTCCCGCACATTCGAGGACAACTTCTTACCTTTAGCCAATACAGTCACATGGTTGCTGTTCATTAAGTTCTTGAAGGTGTTTTCCCCTTTATGCGAGTAAAATTTTCATTCATTCCCGGGATGCAGGCATCGCTGGAACGGCAGGCATATATTACTGAGCCCTAGCTGTCCTGATAACGTGCCTGAATGAATTGTTAGGCAACGTTAGAGAGCAGTTAACAACCAATCATAATGGTGTGAGATGGGAATCACATGCAGGTCAGCATGGGTAAAGGCAACAGGTTCTATTCTCTAGTTATGACACTCCAATAACTTTTACTGTCATCAACCTTTCATTTCTAATTTTTGTAAAACTGAATTTAATTTCATGAACTAGCATGGTGTATTATCCTGTGTAGTGCCTTGACATGTTTTACTCTGGTAAAAGTGCTATATCAATGCAAGTTATTGTTGGTGTTTCTATGGATGCTGTTGTTCCCTGAAATGCAGAATGACACACGAACTGACTTGACTTGGTTGCCTGATTAACTATGCCTTGATTTTAAACTTCACACCCTCGCGTTCAAATTGCTTTAAGGACGCACCCCTACCTATTGCTGCAACTTCCTCTAACACTACAACCCTTCAAGATCATAGAAGTTACAGTGCAGAAGGAGACCATTGAAAGAACACCCTACTTAAGCCAGTAACTCCACCTAATCTTTGGACACTAAGGGCCAATTTAGTATGGCCAATCCACCTAACCTGCACATCGTTGAACTGTGGGAGGAAACCCGGTGGAAACCCACGTAGACAGTCATCCGAGGCTGGAATTGAACCCGGGTCCCTGGCGCAAGTGCTAAACACTGTGCCACCTTGCCTTACACACCCTCAATTTTAATCATTCCAGAACTTAAGGCTATGCTGTCAACTGCATAAACCACAAGCACTGGAACTCCCTCCCTAAACCACTTTGATTTTTTTCTGTCACTGATCCTTTACGGCATTCCTTAAAACCTACTTCTTTGACCAGGCCTTTGGTCAAATCCTCTCGTATGATTCAAGAACAAATTTTGTTCAATAAACCAGTTGAACACCTTATCATATTTTACTACATGAACTTATAAATGCTCGATATAAATGCAACTTATTATTTTCAATGGTAAGTAGATGGACCATCACTGGTATCACTCTTTGGTGTTCCAATATCCAGCCAGTGTTAAAAGTCTCTACCTTAGAACCAGCAAAAGACCAAATTTGGTGACAGGGTGATAGGACAGGATTGGGCAGCTTGCTTCATCTGTAGGGTTGAATAAAGGAGGTGAGTAACTCATGATTCGGGCTATTGACTGGACAGTCAGATTTAAGGAATTCTGAAGAAGTTATTGGCTGTGAGGTATTTGGCAAGAGGTGGTCTTGGGGAGGAAATAATAAAATCGCTTACATCTCAAATTTCACACTTCTGCAGCGAAATGGTATCTGTTCGGCCTGTATAATTAAGCAGCACAAAGGTTGGTGAGATTTTGGTATCATGTCAGTCATATGATTTATTGCTTTAAGTATATGTAATGCGTTTCAGAGTTAGTTAATTGTTATAACCTGCATGGATCCTATTGGCTGGGGACAATTGGTTACCCCTAGTTACTTGGCGAATATAAGCTCCCCCAATGCACAGTAGCATAGTGATCAGCACAGTTGCTTCACAGCTCCAGGGCCCCAGGTTCGAGTCCCAGCTTGGGTGACTGTCTGTGTGGAGTTTTCACTTTCTCCCCGTGTCCGCGTGGGTTTCCTCCGGGTGCTCCGGTTTCTTCCCACAGTCCAAAAATGTGCAGGTTAGGTGGATTGGCCATGCTAAATTGCCCTTAAGTGTCCGTAAATGTTGGGTTGGGTGGGGTTACTGGGTTACAGGGATGGAGTGGGTGTGTGGGCTTAGGTAGGGTGCTCGCTCCAAGGGCTGGTGCAGACTTGATGGGCTGAATAGCCTCCTTCTGCACTGTAAATTCTAGGTTTCTATGAATGGGGGGGAGCAATCATTAACAGTGCAGCTGTATAAATAGAGTTGGCCAGTGTTGTACTGACTGGAGAGGGAACTAGTTGTGAAGTACTGACCCTGTGCACATATTATTATAAATAAAGTTACTTTCTGTTTGCCCCTGCAAACTTGTGCTTGATTCTTTGTGGGGCCTCACAAAATTGATGTACTGTTATATTTATGCTACCTGAGGACTTGACTCTGACACTGATATGGACATTGTGGGCAAATGAAGACTTTAGCAACATACTTAATGAAGTGCTTTGAGAGGTTGATCATGAAGCGCATCACCTCCATACTCCCAGAACGCCTTGATCTACTGCAATTCGCATACCATCACAACCGGTCCACAGCAGACGCCATTTCCCTGCCCCTACACTCATCCCTAGAGCATCGTGAAAACAAGGACTCCTACATCAGACTCCTATTTATTGACTACAGCTCGCCTTCAACACCATAATCCCAGCCACGCTCATATCAAAGCACCGAAACCTAGGACTTGGCTCTCCACTCTGCAACTGGCTCCTCGACTTTCTGACCAACAGACCACAATCAGTAGGAATGAACAACAACGCCTCCTGCACAATAGTCCTCAATACCGGGGCCCCGCATGGCTGCGTACTTAGCCCCTACTCTACTCCCTGTACACACACGACTGCGCGGCACAACTTGGTTCCAACTCCATCTACAAGTTTGCTGACGATACGAGCATAGTGGGCCGGATCTCGAATAATGACGAGTCAGAATACAGGAGGGAGATAGAGAACCTAGTGGAGTGGTGTAGCGACAACAACCTCTCCCTCAATTCCAGCAAAACTAAAGAGCTGGTCATTGACTTCAGGAAGCAAAGTACTGTACACACCCCGGTCAGCATCAACGGGGCCGAGGTGGAGATGGTTAGCAGTTTCAAATTCCTCAGGGTGCACATCACCAAAAATCTGTCCTGGTCGACCCACGTCGACGCTACCACCAGGAAAGCACAACAGCGCCTTTACTTCCTCAGGAAACTAAGGAAATTTGGCATGTCCACATTAACCCTTACCAGCTTTTACAGGTGCACCATAGAAAGCATCCTATCGGGCTGCATCACAGCCTGGTATGGCAACTGCTCAGCCCAGGACCGCAAGGAACTTCAGAGAGTCGTGAATACTGCCCAGTCCATGACATGAACCTGCCTCCCATCCATTGATTCCATCTACACCTCCTGCTGCCTGGGGAAAGTGGGCAGCATAATCAAAGATCCCTCCCAGCCTGCCCACTCACTCTTCCAACTTCTTCCATCGGGCAGGACATACAGAAGTTTGAGAACATGCACGAACAGACTCAAAAACAGCTTCTTCCCCACTGTCACCAGACTCCTAAATGACCTTCTGATGGACAGACCTCATTAACACTACACCCTGTGTGCTTCATCCGATGCCGAGGCTTATGTAGTTACACTGTATATCTTGTGTTACCCGATAATGCATTTTCTTGTATTTTCTTGAATTTTGTTTAATTCCCATATACTTAATGAACTGTTGAGCTTCTCGAGGAAAAATATGTTTCACTGTACCTCGGTACACGTGACAATAAACAAATCCAATTCAATCCAATACTAAAAGTTGTGTCACTTTATGGGTGGCATGGTAGCACAGTGGTTAGCTCCGTTGCACAGGGGGTTTCTTCTCTGTGCCGGCCATGGTGGAGGGAAAGAGTGCCCCCACAGCCCAGGCCCGCCCGAAGATCAGTGGGCCCTGATCACGAGCCAGGCCACCGTGGCCCCCCCCTCTCCCGGGCCGGATCCCCCCGCGCCCATCCGAGGACTCCGCTAGCCGCCCTCCAAGCCAGGTCCCGCTGGGATGGACCATGTCTATTTCACGCCGGTGGGACTGGCCGAAATCGGATGGCCGCTCGGCACATCGGGGACCCAGAGAATTTCCAGGGGTGCCGTTGCCAAAGGCCCCCGAACGGCGCAGCGTGATCCCCATCCCCGCCTGAAAACTGGCGCCGGAGAATTCGGCAGCCAGCATCGAAGTGGCGGGGCCGGATTAACGCGCCCCAGGTGATTCTCTGGTCAGGCGGGCGGTCGGAGAATCCCGCCTGTGGTCAAAATGGATACTTTTGCATATCAGTATTACCACAGCAAATGAAGCATAGAAACAAATCCATGAATTGTTGCGTCAGTCCAATTAAATTTTGCATAATATTCAATGTTAACCAGTTTCATTATTTCATAATGACCAGAATGCTAGAATGGAAAAGGAGCCAGCACCTAATCTCAATTCCTGAAAATATACCTGCAGCTATAATTGATGCACAAGGATGGAGTTTCACTATGAACTAGTATTACACATTACTTCCTTTGGTCGATCAGCATTGCATCTGAATTATAATAAACAGCAACACTAAATTAATCAGTTTCATTCTATTTTCTTCTCTTTGAATTTCAATCGTTTATTTTCCCTGGGTCAAACTTGTCCATTTTACATTTTATGTCAGCATATTCGAAAGCCTTGGGAAGTGTACTGCTAAATAAGCTTAGTTTGAAAAAGGTTCAGCACAGTTGCTGTGCCAGGAATTCTCAGGTGAAGTGACCATATTCACAAAGCACCTCATGATCAGTGTACCATCATTTGGGGTGGCACGGTAGCACACTGGTTAGCACAACTGCTTCACAGCTCCAGGGTTCCAGGTTCAATTCCTGACTTTGGTCACAGTCTGTGTGGAGTCTCCATGTTCTCTCTGTGTCTGCGTGGGCTTCCTCCGGGTGTTCTAGTTTCCTCCCACAGTCCAAAGTTGTGCAGGTTAGGTGGATTGGCCATGCTAAATTGCCCTTAAGTGTCCAAAAAGGTTGGGTGGGTTGCTTGGTTAGGGGGAAAGAGTGAAGTTAATGGCTTGGGTGGAGTACTCTGTCCAAGGGTCAGTGCAGGCTTGATGGACCAAGTGGCCTCCTTCTGCACTGTTGAGAGACAAAAATGAATATATATATTAGTGTGGAATTTGACATAAATTTTTACATATATTGGGAGGTAGTGGCATAGCAGTAATATCAGTAGACTGTTAATCCAGAGGCCCACGTTAATGGTCTGCAGACAAGGATTTAAGTCCCACTGTTTAAATAAATTAATTTATGGAATGTGGGCTTCACTGGCAAGTCAGTATTAATTGCCCATCCCTAGTTGCACTTGAGAAGGTGGTGGTGAGCTGCTTTCTTGCACCACTGAAATCCATGGGTTATAGGTACACTCACCATGGCAGCTAGTAGAACTTAAATTCAATTAATAAAAATTTGGAATTGAAAAAAATCTAGCTCCAATAATGGTTGCCATGAAATTGTCATTGATTGTCATAAAAGCCTCTCCGGTTCACTCGTCCTTTATGGAGGAAATCTGCCACCCTGACACAGTCTGACCTAGATGTGACCCCAGACCATGTAGTTGACTCTGAACTGCCCTCTGAAATGGCCTAATAAGCCACTGGGTTAGAACATAGAACAGTACAGCACAGAACAGGCCCTTCGGCCCTCGATGTTGTGCCGAGCAATGATCACCCTACTTAAACCCACGTAACCCGTATACCCGTAACCCAACAATCCCCCCATTAACCTTACACTACGGGCAATTTAGCATGGCCAATCCACCTAACCCGCACATCTTTGGACTGTGGGAGGAAACCGGAGCACCCGGAGGAAACCCACGCACACACGGGGAGGACGTGCAGACTCCACACAGACAGTGACCCAGCCGGGAATCGAACCTGGGACCCTGGAGCTGTGAAGCATTGATGCTAACCACCATGCTACCGTGAGGGTTGTACCAAAAGGCACAAAAAGTCTGCGATGTGGTGATCCTCAGGTTAAATCACCACCAGTCAGCTCTCACTCTCAAAGCGGAAAGCAGCCTGTGGTCACATGGGAGTACGGCGATTTTACTTACTTTGCAAAAAGTCAGAAATACCTAGGACACCAGATGATGGCTGCCATTGTTTGGGGCCAATCATCTCAATCCCAAGACATTGTTGCAGTAGCTCCTTAAGGCAGTGTCCGAGTCACAACCATCTTCAGCTGCCGTATTAGTGACCATCGCTCCATTAATCAGGTCAGATGTGGAGATGTTCACTGATGATTGCACAATGTATTTCGAAGAATGAGGGGGGATCTTACAGAAATATATAAAATTATGAAGGGAATAGTGCAGATAGAAGCAGGGAGGCTGGCTGGCGAAACTAGAACTCGGGGGCATAGCCTCAAAATAAGGGGGAGCAGATTTAGGACTGAGTTGAGGAGGAATTTCTTCATCCAAAGGGTTGTAAATCTATGGAATTCCCTGCCCAGTGAACCAGTTGAGGCTACCTCGTTGGATGTGTTTAAGGCAAAGGTCGCTAGATCTTTGAACAGTAAAGGGATTAAGGGTTATAGTGAGCGGATGGTTAAGTGGAGCTGAGTCCACAGAAAGATCAGCCATGCTCTTGTTGAATGGCAGACAAGCTCGAGGAGGCAGATGACCTACTCCTGCTCCTAGTTCTTATGTTCAGCACCATTTGTGACTTTTCAGATACGGAAACAGTCAGTGTCAAGACCCGGTCAATAATTGAGCTTTAGTCACACATTTGCCAAGCAATAACCATCTCCAACAAGAGAGAATCACAACATTTCCCTTTGACATTAAATGACACTGTGATTGCTGAATCCCCCCCACTATAAATTTCCCAGTGGATACCATTAACCAGAAACTTACCAGGGCTAACCGTATGAATACTGTAGCTACAAGAGCATGTCGGAGTTACTCACCCCCTGACTCCCAAAACCTGTCCACCATCTACAAGACACAAGGCAGGAGAGCGGTGGCATACTCTCCCTTTGCCTGAATGATTGGTGCGCAAACCATAATCAAACGTTCCACACCATCCAGGGCAATGCAGCCTGTTCAGTTCCCATCCACCACCATCACCATTCACTTCCTTCATCACTGATGCATAGTAGTAGCAGCGTGTACCACCTACAAGATGCACTGCAGCAAGTGACTAAGGCTCATTTATCAGCACTGTCCGAACCCACAATTTCTATCACGTAGAAGGACAAGGGCAGTAGATGCATGGGAACACCACTACCTACACATTCCCCTCCAAGCCACACACCACCATCCTGACTTGTAAATATATCACCGTCATTTCAATGTTACTGTGTTAAATTCCTGGGACTTCCTCCCCCCCCCCAACAGCACTGTGGGTACACCTACAACACATGGACTGCAGCGGATCAAGATGGCCACTCGCCACCATCTTCTCAAGGGCAATTAGGATTGGGCAACAATTGCTGACCTAGGCAATGACACCTACATCACAAGAAAGAAATAAACAAATAAAAAAATATTTTGCACACCAGTCCGGCAAACAATAAATGATTCACAGACATCTTCTTTGGACATATTTTGATAAAAACATCAAATTACAAAGTACTCAGAATTGATACTTAGAATAGCTAGGTCTCCTTATTGTACTGCTACATGGGTTCTGCTGAATAGCTGAAAATAGAAACAGAAAGCAAGGAATTCCCATTTCAGGCACACAGCAATGTTGCTGTTTTACTTTAAATGGGTGTTGCTTTAAATTTACCATCATTAGATCACCAAGTTGCGTCAGCTCAGCCTTTAACTTCCTGCAGGGCAGTTAACGTTTGCAATGAGTGAAAGTTTATTCTCTGACAACCCAGTTGCGGGTAAAGCAATTGTAAAACATCCCGACACGCTGTAACCTGCATGAAAATGTGCGAGTACATTGCACAAGCAGAGAACAGAAGTTTGGTGAGGAGATCATTTGGTTTGCAGAGACATAACTGAAATTTCTCCGCAACCTGAACATTCTTTTTTTTCCTGAAAAACATTTTATTAAAGGTGTTTTAAATATATATATAATCACAAAAAATATAAAAGCTAACCTCGGCAGCAGGTAACAAACCCCAACCAACGCCACCCAGTCAGCTCGCTGCAAAAAGTAAAATAACAACATACTTCCCCACCCCCGCTGATGACTCAATACCTCAATACCCCTTAAAGAAATCGCTACACAGCTTCCACCTTTAGGTGACCAGCCCCCCCCCCCCCCCCCCCCCCCACCCCCTCCCCCCCCCTCCCCCCGCCCGCCGAATGGCGAACATTATCTTTTTTAAATGCAGGAACTCTGCCAAATCGCTCACCCATACCGCTGCCTTCAGCGGCTCTGAGTCCCATCAATACAACAGAATCCATCTCCGGCATATTAGGGAGGCAAAGGCCAAGATGGCGGCCTCTCTCCCCACCTTTACTCCGGGATCCCCTTACACTCCAAATATCGGCACCTCCAAACTCGGAGCTATCTCTACCCCCAAAACCTTTGACATTACATCTGAAAATCCCTTCCAAAACCCCCTCAACCTCTCACACGCCCAAGACGCATGTACATGGATCACCTGCTGCTCCCCCCACGCCCGCAAAGCACCTGCACCAATCCTCCACCCCCGAAAAGAGCCGACTCACCTGGAAATACAATGTTCTTTGAAAATAAATACTCATACTTAACTTTGCTTATTTTAATAGTAATTACTGTTGGTTAAATAGACCACATGATGATGATTGATAGGCATATGCAAAGAATGGGAAAGTGACTATGTTACTGAACTAGCAACCAGAATCCTGGACTAAAGATTTCCCCATGGACTCATAGTCACAAAAAAGGTCCTTCAGCCCATCCTCCCTGCGTTGGCCATCAAGCACCATGGTAACTTAGAAATATAAGTTCAGTTAATTAAATAAATCTGGAATTAAAATGGTTAGCATCAGTAATAGTGACCATGAGACTATCAAGCTGTTGTAAAAATCCAAATGGTTTACCAATGTCCTTTAGGAAGGAATTCTGCCATCCTTCTCCAGTCTGGCCCAAATGTTACTGAAAGCGCACGGCAATATGGTTGACTCTTAAGTATCTTCGGAAGTGGCATACAGAGTCACCCAGACATCAAAAAGCTGAACACCACTCTCTACTCAAAGGTACAGGAATGGGCAATACATTCTGACATGCCATTCACATTCTGTGGATGAACAACAGAAATAAAGTTACAAATTGATCACACACAAGGTGGACCTCAATTACTCTCAGCTTCATTCCTTAGATGTGTCAGATCAATCCATCCCCAATAAATGCCCCTGTGTTCCTTATGATGATGAGAAAGGTATTTGAAAAATTATTACCAAACTATTTTATTACTGATTCATTGCTGATTTTTCAAACTATCCCCCAAAAGGGGCTGGTTTAGCACACTGGGCTAAATCGCTGGCTTTTAAAGCAGACCAAGGCAGGCCAGCAGCACGGTTCAATTCCCGTACCAGCCTCCCCGAACAGGCGCCGGAATGTGGCGACTAGGGGCTTTTCACAGTAACTTCATTGAAGCCTACTCAAGGTGACTTTCTTTCAAATTAAAATTCAAAAGCACAATTGAGTGTTTTCATTATTGAAATAATAAATACCAATGCCAAAGACTTTTAAAAAATCTTCAATTCATTCCTAGTAGACCAGACATGCTCCTGCTTAGAATCTATATAAAACATATATACGAGCAGCTCAGGAATAAATCACCTGTCTGTTGCATGCACAGAGTCAGTCAGTTGCTCGTACAGACACCATTCCAGGGTAAGGTCCCTGGGAACGTTAATTTTTAATGTCAGCAGCCAGCTGATAGATAGACCAATCTCCTCTTTACAAAGATTTAAACAAGCAGACTTTAGGATGCTTTCGAACCATTGGGAGCGGGGGGAGGTGGCGCAAAATTGAATTTGGGCAATAGTGCAAAATGAACAATATCAGCCACCCATTATACATTTCTTTCAATTTTCAGGGATTGATCTATATTGTCTGTTTTACGCAATTTTCCAAAGCCAATACAGTATTATTCCCAGTGTGTGTAAACTCTAAGCTAGTGTCACTGAATTTGGGGCCACTGTCTCTAAATCAATCTATGTGTAGCAATGCATTCAAGAGGGACTCATTGAGTTAGAGTGAGCTGAAAGTCCGGTCTGTTGACTTTACAATCTGCAGGTAGAGTTTTTGGAAGTAAAGGTTGAGTATGGATGTGGTGACATTGAGTGGTGGAGTGATAATATGTTTCGGGTAATGCTGCATTCTAGATTCATGTATCGAATGGGTGCCTGAGCTACCACTGAATTGTGTCTAAATCAGGAGGGTTAATCTTGGGGGGAAAAAAATCAGTTTCATAAGAAAGTTTGAGACAAGATATCGTAATGCTTACCAGGCCATGAATAAATGCCCAACAACTCAACATGACAACCATTACAAAATTGTGGTGCAACAGTTGAAGTTGATTGATGGGCTAAAATTAGGTAGATCCTGGCCAAATGTGATTGTCTATAATTGCCGTGAGAGAGCAGACAGCCCACTCAACAGTTCTGCGGCCTTTTATTTCTATAAATGTTGAAAATTGCAAATGCACACCATGGGTGGAAACCTAATCCGCCAATTTCTGAGTATTTTCCGCTGATTTTGGGTGGAAAATCCAGGCTCTTTTCCTGTTGGTGCCAGTTACAATGTTTACTTCCTTGACACAAATCATAAACATGTGCCAGTTTTGCATTATGTGCAACCATAATGCAATCCAAATTGGATGAACATAAAGTAGTACTGAACATGTTCTGCTTGAATCATATGAAACCTCTCTAAATTCACCATTCCATTAATAAGCAGTGACAGAAAATCTTTAGCTATTCAAAGGTATGTTTAAACTGCAGTGCCAACTTTAATGTTAAGTGTGATTACCATTGGCAACTACCTCAGCGCCCTCCCTCTTCCCCAACCCCCACCATCAACATCCTGGGGCCACCATTGAGCAGAAACTTAACTGGATCAGCCACATAAATCCATGGCTATAAGCATAGGTCAGAGGCTGGGTATTCTATGTGAGTAGCTCCAATCCAGCATCACGCCACCACGTATTGCACCCAAGGGGGCAAAGTGATGGAATTCTGCCACTTACCTGGGTGGGTCAAACTGCAACAACTCTAATGAAGCTCAACTTTATTCAGGGCAAATCAGATTGCCTGATCATCACTGCCTGAAACACCAAATTCCCTCCATCATCGGCTAAGCATGACTCAAATATGTGCAGATTATAAAACGTGATGCAGCAACTTCCCAAAGTTGCTTCAACAGCACCTTCCAAACCCACAACCTTCACTACTGACAATGACAAGAGCTGCAGCTTCATGGGGATATCAGCAAATCCATGTTCCCTCCCAAGTCACACAACATCATGACTGAGCCACACAGTGTTGTTCCTTCATTGCCACTGGTGCTTTGCAGCATTTGGAGTACCGTCATCAAATGGATTACAGTGGTTCAAGAGGAAGCCTCATCTCAGGAGCAATTAAGGGTGGACACCTGATCATTTTTGAGTGTCAGCAGTGGCTTTGTTGGCAGCACTCTGAGTCACAAGATTCTGGGTTCAAACCTCACTCTAAAGCTTGAGTACAAAAAAAATCTAAGATCACACTGCAATGCAGTAGTGACAGAGTGCTGTGCCATTGTAAGTGCTGTGTTTCCTTTGAAATTTAAACTGAGGCCCCATCTGACTTATTGGGTGAATGTAAAAAATCCTATTATATTGATTCATAGAAGAGCAGGGGAGGTTGAGATGGATAAAATGCTGGTTGGCAGACAGGAAGCAAAAAGTTGGAATAAATGGGTCTTTTTCTGATTGGCAGGCAGTGACTAATGGGGAACCGTTAGGACACCAACTGTTCGCATTATATATTAATGATTTAGATGAGGGAACTAAATGTATTACCTCTAAATTTGCAGATGATACAAAGTTAGGTAGGAGGGTGAGCTGTGAGAAAGATGCAGAGAGGCTTCAGCAGGATTTGGACAGGCTGAATGAGTGGGCACATGCATGGCAAATGCAGTATAACTTCGGTAGCAAAAATAGGAAGGCAGATTATTATTTGAATGGGTGTAAATTGAGAGAGGTAGAAACTCAGCAAGACCTTTGTGTCCTTGTGCATCAGTCGCTGATAGTAATCCTGTCGGTGCAGCGGGCAGTAAAGAAGGCATATGGTATGTTGGCCTTCATAGCGTGAGGATTTGCATATAGGAATAGAGATGTTTTACTGCAATTGTATAGGGCTTTGGTGAGGCCGCACCTGGAGTATTGTGTGCAGTTTTGGTGTCCTTATCTGAGGAACGATTTTCTTGTTTTGGAGGGAATGTGGCAAAGGTTTACCAGGCTAATTCCAGGGATGGTGGGACTGTCATATGAGGAGAGACCAATTTGATTAGTATTATACTCATTAGAGTTTAGAAGAGTGAGAGGGGATCTTATAGAAACTTACAGGATTAGACAGGGTAGATTCAGAAAGAATGTTCCGATAGCGGGGGAGTCCAGAACTAGAGGTCATAGTTTGTGGATAATGGGTAAACATTTTAGTACTGAGGTGAGGAGAAATTTCTTCACCCAGAGAGTGGTGAATCTGTGGAATTTGCTACCACAGAGAGTAGTTGAGGCCAAAGGTTGTGTAATTTGAAGAAGGAATTAATATAGCTCTTGGGGCTCAAGGGATATGGGGGAAGACAGGATCTATGTGATCCTTGGTGGTCTGGTCAAAGTTTGTCGCTCAATAATTGTCTGGAGTTCATTGTAATTGCCCTAACAGTGGTTCAATCAGGGAGTTAAAGCTGCTCAGGCACTTGTACATGCATACAGCAGTCTGGATAGCAATGGCAGAAGATCCGACATTCTTTCTTTCAAATGGGTGACCAGGAATCTCTTCCCCTCTTACTGCCGTGGGCAGGTATCCAATGAATTTTGCAGGCTGATTGTCAAACTGTTGGGTCGCACAACGAACACATCTTCCTTGGTCATCAAGTCCAGGGGTGGGATTTGAACATGGAGCTGTTGGTTCAGAGGCAGGACACTACCTACTGTGCTACAAGACCTTTGTGCAATGAAGACTGACTTCAAAAATTCAAGGCCCTGATGTGCTTTGAGCTGTAGGGTGGCCATGAAATGCGCTATATAAATGCAAGTCTGTTTTCCTTTGACGGTAAACTTTGATCACAAAAATGAATTTAGATTAAGCAAAAACAATCTCCCTATATTCGCAGTAGCATTGAAGGACTGTAACAGAACAAATCCCTGTAACAGGATTTCTAAAACCCACTGCAAAATAACAAATCTTTAATTTCAGCACAATTCCAATTCGATCTAAAGGACAGCAAAAATGAATGACAGCAAGGGTGGCATTGTAGCACAGTGGTTAGCACCGTCGTTTCACAGATCCAGGGTCCCAGATTTGATTCCCGGCTTGGGTCTCTGCGGAGTCTGCACGTTCTCCCCGTGTCTGCGTAGGTTTCCTCCCGATGCGCCGGGTTCCTCCCACAGCCCAAAGATGTGCAGTTAGGTGCATTGGCCATGATCAATTGCCCTTAGTGTCCAAAGAGGTTAGATGGGGTTACAGGGATAGGGTGGAGGTGTGGGGTTAAGTAGGGTGCTCTTTCCAAGGGCCGGTGCAGACTCCATGGGATGAATGGCCTCCTTCTGCACTGTAAATTCTATGATTCTGTGATCAACTTTCCTCCTTATTCACATTGTCACTTTCAAATATTGGCTGAAGCCTTACAAAATCACCTGCAGTCTCTGGCAGCAAATCCCATTTTACATTACAACTCTCTTCAGGGATTTGTTTCAGTTGGGTGTGACCCAGAATTGTGGTTTGGCACAAGCTCAGGACTTGGTTCGAAATTCCACCAGGGAAGGTGAGTGAAAACGGAAAGGGACAACGCCAATAGGTGGAGCCCTGTTTCATTTGATGGGAAAGCGTTCACGGTTCTGTCCACCCCATCGTCCATTAATCCCGGAATATTTTCTGTGCATTCAGAATTCTTAAAAAGAAACCCGTTAGTTTCGTTCTTAATAGTCGGCAGTGTGCGGGGGAGAAGTGTATAAAAAAGACAGCAGTCGTTATGGGTGATACAGCTCAAGAACCGACTGCCTCTCAGCACCAATTTGCAACAGGTAAGAGAGACTCCACATCGAACAATACACAAGGGCAAACTTCGGGTTCAGTTCCGTTAAATATTCAGGCTTATTTCACTTTGCTGAATATATATTTTGCAGACTCTGTAAGATGATGATGTCCTGGATGAAACTCGGCTTCCCTCTGGCTCTTCTCTACCTGTGCTCACCAAGTGCCAGTGGACATCACTCTGACCATCTCTGCATGAGGAGGACTTTCTGGCAGGAACTGATGCAAGGATTGGAAAATATAGTAAGTAGGTTGTAGAACCAAAACCTTCACGGGTATACAACCCCTCTTGCGATTCAATTCTGCAGTCACCCTGCAAAGAAATCTCTGAGTTATCAATTGGTGAATGGGCTACGATTTCAGACGTGATGTAGGATTTGGGGCTGGGATTAGAACTAGAAATTGGAACTGGGATTTGAGTGTAGGTCTAGGTCAGTAATTTGGAATATGGGGATTGGGATTTGATCTGGAGTTATTCTTGAGCGGGGACAAATCCTCTGGGGATTCCAGGTATAAGTGAAGTTATGGGGGGTCAGTTGGAGATCATTCAGAATGAGTTTGGTTCCTCTCAGAGTGACTACTTTTCTATAACTTCCAACTGATCTTAAACCTTGATTTTCTTTTCCAACAGAATCCAGTTTTTTCAGCGGAATGTCGAACTGAATATGATTTCAGCCTGAAACTTCCAACGCTTGTAAAACCGGTGAGTGAGGCAGAAACAAATGGAACAATTTCATCACATGTAAAATAACCCAAGATAAACCACCCTCCATCCACCCTTTCGTATGTTCAAATCTTGCTCTTTTCCCCCCACTTTTGGTCCAGGCGAAGCATGACAGAGGGGCAGCTATGGTTGCAATCCTGAAGGGGATTCAGAAGCTTTTCAGTCAACCCAAAGCACCTATCCCCAGAAAAGAGCGGCGGATCTTCCTCAACACTGTATCTGAAGTTCTCTCTCAACTACAGTCATGTGTAAGTACACCTCACTGTAGGCCACCTGTTTTATTCAACAGGATAGTTCACAATTCCTTTGGAAGTTAACAGAAAATGCATCAGCCTCAGAAAATAGAACAAAAAGGACCTGTTACTTTTTTATGCCGACATATTTGCTGCGTATTTCCAGCATTTATAGATTTTTATTTTAGATTTCTAGCACTAAAATTGACCTTGTTCCTTACCTGACTCTGTTCTTTTACAGGTAACATCTCCACAATCCGATTATGTTCACCAATCAAACGTACAGGAAAGATTCCAGAAACTAGAGACATTTGTCAAACACAAGGTAAAATGTTTCTGTAGAAACATATATCAGATAATAATAAATATTGATAGCAATAATAATTCCAAATAGTCTATAAGAACAATGATGCACGAGTGAATGACTTGCTTGGCCATTTCGGAGGGAACTTTGTTGTTGGTCTGTTGTTACATATAGGTCAAGCCAGGAAAGGACAACAGATTTCCTTCCCAAAAGGATATCTGTGAGCCAGATGGATTTTTTTTACAACAATTGTGCTCACCGTTATTAATTCTAGCTTTTCATTTACATTCAAATCCCTCAGCCACCGTAGTGGGATTTGAACTCATGTTCAGATCACTCGTCCAGGCTGTGCAGTCTCGATGGGCCAAAAGGCCTTTTCTGCACTATATTTTTCTGTGATTACCAGTCCAACTAACACAGTACTTCAGCTTCTCCAAAAGTAGCTGTTTTCTATGGGGACTGGTTTAGCTCAGTTGGCTGGATAGCTGGTTTGTAACGCAGAGCACGGGCAACAGCATGGGTTCAATTCCTGTACTGGCATGAGGTTATTCTCTTCCTCACCTGAGGTGTGGTGATCCTCAGGTTAAATCGCCATCAGTCAGCTCTCCCCCTCAAAGGGGAAAGCAGCCTATGGTCATCTGGGAGTATGGCAACTTTACCTTTATTGAAGTATTACATGAAATGTAAGAATAATTTAAGAATTCCACGTTCTTGAAAAATTGTATTTTAATTTTGCTTAACAATAACAGGGAAGCTTTACACTGAGAACTAATTTCTCTTTTCTCTTCACAGGGAAACAGTGGCTGTTCTTGGGAGATTGTTCATGCAATATGCAGAGACATTCTTCAAGAGTTTGCAATGCACCATGCAAGAAAATAGGGGGGAAAAGAAGAGTATAATCTTAAATTAATATATTTATAAAGAAACCAGTTTGGATTAAGTTTTAAGTATCTTCTTGTTGTATTACCTTCATTTCCGATTTTATCTCCATATTTTAAACTTGTGAAATCTCACTGCCTATTAAATTAGAATGTGTGTTCAGCGTGTAAAATTAAATAAGATGAAAACTCGTTATTTATTGTAAACTGTATTGTCTAAAGATGAAATAAAAAACTTTAAAAATTACAAATCCAATCTTCTTGCTTAATTTAGTTTCATTTCAGCTCATTGAATGCAAATTTGTGTAAAATGAATTGGCAATGCATAGAATTACATAAAATCCAAAACATAGAAACAGGTTTTTCAGCCCAACTGCTCTACGCCAGTGTTTATACTCCATATGAGCCTCCTTCCAATCTAATTACACCTTCCTACCCTATCCCTGGATCTTTTTATTCACTTTGCCATAGGTATATATCAAGTTTCCCCTTAGGTGCTGTGAGGCAGCTGTGCTAACCACTGTGCCACTGTGACATCCCATTCTACTCAATCGAAGGCTTTCTCAGCGTCCAGGGAGACAATCACCTCTGGTGTCCTCTCCCTGGATGGGATCATTATTACATTCAGCAGACCTATTGTCGAAGTCAATATTTTTCCCGCTTCTGGACTGTGATAGAAAGATTCAACAACGCTCGTTAAGAAAGCAAAAAGCTTTATTTACGAATTACAGCTGCATGCAGAAATGGCTGAAACTTGAAGTCAGAGAGCAGTCAGTAAAAACTGCTGTTTCCTTCTCAAGTCCGCGCTTTCACAGAGAGTCCGCTCAATATTTATACATTACCAGAATCAGGATTACGTGACTACAGCTTGGTCAGGAATTCGATCAGAAGTAAAAACATAAGCAATATCATAAAACAGGCATCACCTTGCTGACCTTTCAGGACTCTGGGTCTCATACCATTATCTTGTCATTTAAAAAAAAAAAATTTTTATTGGAATTTTTTACAGAAAATATAAAACATAACGACAAACAATGAAATGCAACAAAATAACCCATAATAACTGTAACACCCCCCAGACCATATCGACGCATGTATCACATCCCCCCACCCCCCCACCCCAATGAACAACAAAATAACTTAAAAATAAATTAAAATTAAATAAACAAACATAGTCATCGTTCCCCCCCCCCCCCCTTTTCCCTCCCCCTTCACCCCCTCCCCCCCGGATTGCTGCTGCTACTGTCCCCGTACCCTATCGTTGAGCCAGAAAGTCGAGGAAAGGTTGCCACCGCCTAAAGAAGCCTTGTACCGACCCTCTCAGGGTGAATTTGACCTTCTCTAGCTTAATGAAACCCGCCATGTCATTGATCCAGGTCTCCACGCTTGGGGGCCTCGCATCATTCCATTGTAGCAAGATCCTTCGCTGGGCTACTAGGGACGCAAAGGCCAGCACACCGGCCTTTTTCGCCTCCTGCACTCCCGGCTCCACCCCAACCCCAAAAATCGCGAGTCCCTATCCTGGCTTGACCCTGGATCCCACCACCCTCGACACCGTCCTCGCCACCCCCCTCCAGAATTCCTCCAGTGCCGGGCATGCCCAGAACATATGGGCATGGTTTGCTGGACTCCCCGAGCACCTGACACACCTGTCTTCACCCCCAAAGAACCTACTCATCCTCGTCCCAGTCATGTGGGCCCGGTGCAGCACCTTGAATTGGATGAGGCTAAGCCGCGCACACGAGGAGGAAGAATTAACCCTCTCCAGGGCATCAGCCCATGTCCCATCTTCGATCTGTTCCCCCAGTTCGCCCTCCCACTTAGCTTTCAGCTCCTCTAATGATGCCTCCTCCGCCTCCTGCATAACCTTGTAGAAATCAGATATCTTCCCTTTTCCGACCCAGACCCCCGAAAGCACCCTGTCACTCACCCCCCTCGCGGGAAGCGAAGGGAATCCCTCCACCTGCCGTCTAGCAAATGCCTTTACCTGCAGATACCTGAACATGTTTCCCGGGGGGAGCCCAAATTTCTCCTCCAACTCCCCCAGGCTCGCAAACCTCCCATCAATAAACAGGTCCCTCAGCTGTCTGATGCCCGCTCTGTGCCAACAATGAAATCCCCCATCAATGTTCCCTGGGACGAACCTATGGTTCCCCCTTAACGGAGCCTTCATCGAGCCCCCCACTTCTCCCCTATGTCGCCTCCACTGCCCCCAAATCTTGAGGGTAGCTGCCACCACCAGACTCGTGATATACCTCGTAGGAGGGAGCGGCCACGGCGCCGTTACCAGGGCCCCCAGGCTTGAATCTCCACAGGACGCCCTCTCCATCCGTTTCCATGCTGCCCCCTCCCCCTCCATTACCCACTTGCGCACCATCGACACATTGGCCGCCCAATAATACCCCGAGAGACTGGGTAACGCCAGCCCCCCCCATCTCTACCCCGCTCCAAGAAGACCCTCTTCACCCTCGGGGTCCCATGCGCCCAAACAAAGCTCATGATGCTGCTAGTCACCCTTCTAAAAAAGGCCCTAGGGATAAAGATAGGCAAACACTGAAAAAGGAACAAGAACCTCGGGAGAACCGTCATTTTGACGGACTGCACTCTACCCGCCAACGATAGCGGCACCATGTCCCACCTTTTAAATTCCTCCTCCATCTGCTCCACCAGCCTGGTAAAATTAAGCTTATGGAGAGTCCCCCAACTCCTGGCGACCTGCACCCCCAGGTATCTGAAACTCTTCACTGCCCTCTTAAATGGGAGTCTCCCAATTCCCTCCTCCTGATCACCCGGGTGTACTACAAATACCTCGCTCTTGCCTAAATTTAACTTATAGCCCGAGAAGCCCCCAAATTCCGCTAACAGCTCCATCACCCCCGGCATTCCCCCTTCTGGATCTGCCACATACAACAGCAGGTCGTCCGCATACAGCGATACACGATGTTCCTCCCCACCCCGCACCAGACCCCTCCATCTCCCTGACTCCCTCAATGCCATAGACAAAGGTTCAATCGCCAGTGCAAAGAGCAAGGGGGGCAGGGGGCACCCCTGCCTGGTCCCACGGTAGAGCCTAAAGTACTCCGATCTCCTTCCATTGGTAACTACACTTGCCATCGGAGCCGCGTAGAGCAGCCTCACCCATTTGATGAATCCCTCCCCGAATCCGAAACCGCTCCAGCACCTCCCACAGGTACCCCCACTCAACTCTATCAAACGCTTTCTCCGCATCCAGCGCCACCACTATCTCCGCCTCCCCCTCCACTGCCGGCATCATAATAACATTTAGCAGTCTCCGCACATTCGTGTTGAGCTGCCGTCCCTTGACAAATCCTGTCTGATCCTCGTGTATCACCCCTGGCACACAGTCCTCTATCCTGGTGGCCAGGATCTTCACCAGCAACTTAGTGTCAACATTGAGGAGCGAGATAGGCCTGTATGATCCACACTGCAAGGGGGTCCTTATCCCGCTTCAGGATCAGAGAGATCAGTGCCCGCGACATTGTCGGGGGCAAAGCCCCCACCCCCCCCCCCCATGCCTCATTGAAGGCTCGCACCAACAGGGGGCCCACCAGATCCGCATACTTTTTATAAAATTCCACCGGGAACCCGTCCGGCCCCGGCACCTTACCTGGCTGCATTTGTCCAATCCCCCTGACTAGCTCCTCCAACTCTATCGGCGCCCCCAGCCCCTCTACCAGCTCCTCTTGAACCCTTGGGAAACATAGCCTGTTCATGAAGCTCTCCATCCCCCCTCTCCCCATCGGAGGTTCCGACCGGTACAGTTCCTCGCAGAAGTCCCTAAAGACCCCATTTACTTTTGTCCCCTTCTGCACTACATTCCCACACCTATCCGTCACTCCACCAATTTCCCTAGCCGCATCTCGACTGCGGAGCTGATGCGCCAACATCCTGCTCGCCTTCTCCCCATACTCATATACCGCGCCCTGCGCCCTCCTCCACTGTGTCTCCGCCTTTCTGGTGGTCAACAAGTCAAATTTGGCCTGCAAACTACGCCGTTCCCCCAGCAACCCCTCCTCCGGTGCCTCCGCGTATCTCCTGTCCACATCCAGGAGCTCCCCCGCCAGTCTCTCCCTCTCCTTCCTCTCCCTCCTTTCCCTATGGGCCCGGATGGAGATCAGCTCCCCCCGGATCACTGCTTCAGAGCCTCCCAGACCATCCCCACCCGGACCTCCCCCGTGTCGTTGGTATCAAGATACCCCTCAATACTTCCCCGGACCCTCCTACACACCTCCTCATCAGTCAGCATCCCCACATCCAGGCGCCAGAGCGGGCGCTGGTCCCGCGCCTCCCCCATCTCCAGATCAACCCAGTGCGGGGCATGGTTTGAAATCGCTATGGCCGAATACTCGGCATCCTGCACCTTCGGGATCAATCCCCTGCTCAGGACGAAATAATCTATTCGGGAATAGACCCAATGGACATGGGAGAAAAAGGAATACTCCTGCGCTCTCGGCCTCCCAAACCTCCAGGGATCCACCCCTCCCATCTGGTCCATAAACCCCCTCAGCACTTTGGCCGCTGCCGGTCTCCTACCCGTCCTTGAACTGGACCGGTCCAGTGGGGGATCCAGAACTGTGTTAAAGGTTCCCCCCATCATCAGGCCCCCTGCCTCCAGGTCCGGAATGCGGCCCAACAAGCGCCTCATGAAGCCGGCATCATCCCAATTCGGGGCATATACATTAACCAGAACCACCTTCTCTCCCTGCAGCCTACCCTTCACCATAATATATCTGCCCTCCTTGTCCGACACCACCTCAGCCGCCTCGAATGCCACCCTCTTCCCCACCAGAATCGCCACCCCCCCGGTTCTTCGCGTCCAATCCTGAGTGAAAAACCTGCCCCACCCACCCCTTCCTCCGACGAACCTGGTCCGCCACCTTCAAGTGGGTCTCCTGGCGCATAGCCACGTCCGCCTTCAGCCCCTTCAGATGAGAAAATACCCTAGTTCTCTTAACCGGCCCTTTCAGCCCCCTCACGTTCCAGGTAATCAGCCGGATCAGAGGGCAACCCGCCCCCCCTCCCCCGCCGGCTAGCCATAGCTTATCGACTGCTCGCCCCAGGCCAGCTCGTCCCGCCTGACCTGTTCCCCATGGCGATAACGCCTCTCCTCTACCCCCCCGGCCCACACCAGCTCCTTCCTGGCCATTCCAGCAGCAACCCGGTATCCCCCCCCATCCCCCCCACCCCCCCAGGCTAGGACCCCTCCTAGCCGCGACACACCCTCCATGGTACTTCCGTGAGTCAGCTGACTTCTGCTGACCCGGCAGCTCCCGCCAAAACCCATCCCTTCCCGGCATGGGGTCATCCCCCTCTTGCCACACCTCCTTGGCACCGCTTCAACGCGGGAAAGAAAACCAGTAGAGGCCACGCCCCCACCTCCAGCTCCGCCCCCCTCGCCCCACAGCGCGGGAAACCAGAGGAAAGCCCGCGCTTTCACACTGCCACACTCCACCCTTCTGACGCAGCTCCCCAAAATCCAGTTTCACCCCAACCCCCAGCCATGTTCAGAAGAGAACACATAAAGCACATACCCCCAACGTTCCTCACATACCCCACACTCATACCCAACAGACAAACCCACCCGGAAACAGAGCAAAAAGAAAACCAGCATAAAAAAAAACACGTGTCAAAATTGAAGAACAGCAACAGCGAAAACAGCAACGGCCATAGTGTGTCCCCAGACCATAGTTCGAGTCCAGCTTCTCCGCCTGTACAAAGGCCCACGCCTCCTGCGGGGACTTGAAGTAGTGGTGCCGGTCCATATATGTCACCCACAGACGCGCAGGCTGCAGCATTCCAAATCTGACCTGCTTGGCATGCAGCACCGCCTTCGTCCGGTTGAACCCGGCCCGCCGCTTTGCTACCTCCGCACTCCAGTCCTGGTAGATTCGCACTACCGAATTCTCCCACTTGCTGCTCCTCTCTTCCTTGGCCCAGCGCAGCACACACTCCCGGTCACTAAATCGATGGAACCGCACCAGCACCGCCCGCGGGGGTTCATTTGCCTTAGGCCTCCTGGCCAGCACTCTGTGAGCTCCCTCAAGCTCCAGGGGCAAATGGAAGGACCCCGCTCCCATCAACGAGCTCAACATCGTGGTCACATACGACGGGAGATCCGACCCCTCCAGCCCCTCCGCCAGGCCCAGGATCCTCAAATTCTTTCGCCTCGTGCGAACGTCCAGCTCCTCCAAGCGGTCTTGCCACTTTTTGTGAAGTGCCTCGTGCAACTCCACTTTCCCCACGAGGACCACGGCCTCCTCCTCCCGCTCAGCGGCCTGCTGCTGCAACTCCCGAATGGACACCTCCTGGGCCGCCTGGGTCCCAAGCAGCTTGTTGGTAGTCGCATTCAGGGAGTCCAGCAACTCAGCCTTCAGCTCCGCAAAACAGCGCAGAAGAGAGGCTTGCTGCTCCTGCGCCCACTTCCACCAGTCCTCGGGTGTTCCGCCGGCCGCTATTTTGTCCTTCTTCCCCCGCTTTTCTTGGGGAGCTGCTGCAGTTTTTTCCTTTGCCCCACTCCGGGTGAGCACCATAAATTGTGGGGAATGCTCCTCTAGACACATTCCACCACCAGGATTCGTCGAGATAGCGCCGTTTGGGGCCCTCAAATCGGCCCAAAAGTCCTTAAGTAGCGGGAGCTGCGGTGCGGCTTAGCTCCGCATAGCCGCAACCGGAAGTTTCCAAAGCCGATTTTCTGACCGCTCCACTCCTAGTCCAGGCCATCCACCAGTGGAGAATCTGAGAAGGAGTGTTCCCACACGGGGAAAAGTCCAAACAGCACCACTACGAGCCCTTAAAAGAGCCCCAAAGTCCGAAAATAGTGGGAGCCACTGAACATGCGGCTTAGCTCCGCATCACCGCTACCGGAAGTCCGTCCCCGCTTCTTCAATGGCCTTTGTGAGATCTTTTCACAGTTCTTCCCTCTGCTGCTAGAATTCAGCTTTCATAAAGGCCCTCAAGTCAGCTTGAGGCCTCGAAGCTGGCCCTTCCCCCACCTGCATGCTTGCAGAGGCTTTTGTCTGCTGCTGCTTCAGCCCAATCTTGCACTGTTTCTGAGGGTCTGATAACCAAGAAACATACTATTCCTGGGGGAAAGTACTCCTCGAACATTCACCTACGCCTTTTCATCGAAATTCCAACCTGTGCCGCCCAAAAAAGAGCTCTTTACTGTAACCTTGGGCAGGAGCTGCCTCTGTGTGATCACTCACTCCATGGTGCACACCGGAAGTCCTCCATTATCTTGTCTTTTGATCGCATGTTTAAGAATCGGAGGAGACGCGTTCTGGCCCTATCTTGTCGTATTTAGACTGTTATGATGAGTTAGTCTTGTCAGAATTTACAGAGCCCAGGCATTTCGGAACAACTTGACCTTCTCTGATCTTATTCATGCTTTAGGTTATGCGAGGTCAGTTTTTCTTTCATTGTACCCAGTAGTTGACCACTTTTCCCAGAATGCCATTATTTACTTCTTACAACATCACATTCCCTCCTTTTGTCATATCATGACAACTAGATAAATAGGTATATCCATGACTCGATTGAAAATGCATTTACACAAGCAACCAAGCAATCCTATCCCTAGTAGCATTAGTAGCAGTAGAATGAAGACCTTAAAGATCCAGTCAAATAATCCATGATTAGCCAACCCAGCTGGTTATGGTCGTGAAATTCACTGCCAATCTCTTGAATTTGAACAGCCTGTCTCTTAATATGGTCGGCCAGGTTAGTGATATTTTCAGTGCCATCTGGAATATAAGTACAGCGCTCCTGACCTATGATAGCGCACATTCCTCCCTGTGAGGCTAACAGATAATCCAAAGCCAGTCGATTTTGTAATGCCACGGTCCGGACAGCCACTAGCTCAGCTGAGACCTCGGCCAGTGCCTGTCCAGTGTCCCTGACTTCTGTTGCCGTTACGTTTGACAGATGTTCCAATGCTGAGGCCATGTTGATCAGTTCGTTGGATGCCTTGCCCGTTCCATACAAGGGAAAGGCCATCATAAAGAACTGTTCCATTTTAGAAATAGTCCTTTTTGCTCGCGAGGGGGAGTGCTTAAGGGTGGGTAGGTGACGCATTTGGGGTACGACATATACCAAAAAGCAGGATCCTGTCCAATCAATGGGGAGCCACAGATATGCTTTAGTGCCGCATATGAAATAGATTCCATTATAGGCCGTACAACCATCAGCTAATGTCATCCAGGGGATTGGGGATATCTGTCCCCATGAACTGTTAGGGGTTATATTCCATACCCTGGACCAATCACAGTTAAACATGCCCTTGTTGGATATGCCTGGTTCCGGTCCTTGCCAGTCAACTGTAAGGTTGCATCTACTTTGCCCCATTAACTTTCCTTTCCCTGATTTATTAAAACATATGGAACCTTGAACATTATACGAGTGGACAGTGAGGGAGGGTGGAGTCAAGGCATGATTATAGGTAGGTTGATACGAAGCTGAAAATTTAGTCATGTCATAGCCAGCAGATCTCCATATTTACATATCCCCCCTATCTCCCCTGATCCCTGTTTGATTTTGTCGTAAAATCCATTCAATGGTGTAGCCACTGAAATTGGCTATTCCCTAAATACAAAATGGAGGAACGCAAAGCTTGCAGGTTAAAATGGACAATGTTTGCAGCACAAGCAGGCTGCACCAAGCCAATGTGTATTCTGTCTGCTAAGAGAGCAGACAGCACCGAAACAAACATTCCGCATACTAATGAGGCAATCTCCGGGATAGTTAACATAGCAATGGAACGATCCCAGGGACAATGGACACAAATAGGGAAGTGATTGCAACAGTGTATGGGAAACCAGACACCCCGGCACCAGCGGGGTTCGAAAACAAAGCACCGGAAGGCCCGCCCAGTAGCCGAGAGATAGCCTCAGTATTGGGGGGATTCAAACAAATCGATTGGGAAGAGACCCAATCGATTCCCAGCAGGAAAAGAGTCCGCCCAAAATGGCGCAAAGCCCTGGGACCTATAAAAGACAGTTCCCACACTTCGTTCACTCTCCGGGTTTGATCACTGGATATCGAGGGACGGCTGTCCCTGCCGTTACTGGGAGATGTGCCTGTTTTACCTGTGAGTGGAGAAACTTCAGAGAAAGTGTTAATTGCTTCAAATAGTTCTGTATTTGTTCCCCCAAGTTCCTCGTTAGTATAGTGGTTAGTATCCCCGCCTGTCACGCGGGAGACCGGGGTTCAATTCCCCCACGGGGAGTTTGTACCTCTCCTGGAAGAAAACGACAATCCTTCCAGGGGCTGTTTAGCTCACAGGGCTAAATCGCTGGCTTTGAAAGCAGACCAAGGCAAGCCAGCAGCACGGTTCGATTCCTGTAACGCCTCCCCGAACAGGTGCCGGAATGTGGCGACTAGGGGCTTTTCACAGTAACTTCATTTGAAGCCTACTCGTGACAATAAGCGATTTTCATTTCATTTCATTTTTTCATTTCATTCATCACATGGAGGTCTACTCCCTCTAGGGGTTTTTCATGGGCATCCCAGGGAGTCCTCATTGGCCGACCATAGACTATCTCTGCAGCTGACAGTCCGGTCCGCGAATGGGGAGTCACTTGCATGTGAAACAGTGCCAAGGGTAATACATTTAGCCAATTTAACCCAGTTTCTTCAGTTAATTTAGATAATTTTTATTTTAAAGTCCCGTTGGCTCTTTCCACAATTCCTGGTGCCTGCGGGTGATACGCGCAGTGCAGTTGCTGTTTAATTATGAGTACTTCGTACAATTCAGTATTGAACTGAGCTACAAAATGTGGTCCATTGTCTGAGCTCACCATTTTTGGTACCCCAAAACGAGGAATGACTTCCGTTAACAACAACTTCACTACCGTATATGCCATACAATTAGTGGTGGGGAAGGCTTCAATCCATTTACTAAACACATTGATTATTACTAAACAATATTTATAGCACTGTGCTTTTGGCAATTCGATAAAATCAAGCTGTATACAGGCAAAAGGGCCATCTGGCAAGGGAGTGGTTCCTGGAGGGCATTTAATACCTTTACCCTTATTATGTTTCATGCAAATGACGCATCGATCCTGCCGCGTTTGCGCTGCTGTAGTCAAATCTGGATGCCACCAAGTTTTTAGGAGTAGCTGCACCATTCCCTCCTTGCCAAGATGGGTACAAGAATGCAAATAATCAACAAGTACCGGCAATAAAGAATTCGGAATGCAAGCTTCACCAAAGGGAGTAAGCCAGAGGTCTCGTGTCAAGGAGTGCGAACACCTCATTGACTTCCATAGTGCTTGCTCGGAATCAGAGGCATCCCTCTGTAAATTTTGAACCTCAGTTATCTCTGCCATGCCCTTCATTCCTAATGCAGGTACCTGGTTTAGAGTCTGATTAGCCCCACTGGGAACAATTAAAGAGGTTGATGAAGCTGCAGCTTTAGCAACTAAATCAGCACAGGCATTCCCTAATTGAACAGGAGTGTCCACCTTCATGTGCGCAACACATTTAATAATTGCCAATTGACGGGGAGGCTGAATAGCATTGAGGAGATTTTTAACCCAAAGAGCATTTTGAATGGGAGTTCCCGCAGAGGTGAGAAAGCTTCGCTGTTGCCAGAGGCGGCCGAAATCATGGGTCACGCCAAAGGCATACCTAGAATCAGTGTAAACATTAGTACTTTTATCTGTGGCCAAAATACATGCTCGAGTAAGGGCGAATAGCTCGGCTTTTTGTGCAGAGACAGGGGTCTGGAAGGCTGCTGCTTCTTGCACGTCAGTGTCGGTTACCACGGCATATCCTGACTGTGAGATGCCAGTGAGCGAAATGGAGGAACTGCCATCAACATAAAAAATTAGATCTGGATTATCAATAGGCGGGTCCGTTAAATCCGGGCGAGGCGCAGTAAGGAAGTGATTCCGAAGCAAACAATCGTGTGGCGGGTCCGCAAGGTTATCGGGGGGCTGTACGAGGAACACAGCAGGATTTAAGGTAGAACAGTAATGAAAAGAGAGGTAGGGGTTTTGCAATAGCGCGCTTGAGTCAGATGCTGGGTTTGCTGAGACGTTAGGAGAGCCACAATAGAGTGCGAGGTATGCACTTGTACTGGCTGGTGAAGGGTCAGATTACAGGCTGCCTGTGCTACAAATGGACAGCCGTAAGAATATGGGTGCAGGGAGGTAGACCGCAAGCTACAGGATCTTATTTCGTAGAATAGCAGGTGACCGGGCGATGCCGGTCACCGTGGGCGAAATTCTCCGCCCCCCACGACGGGTGGGAGAATAGCGGGAGGGCCTTCCCGACATTTGTGCCGCCCTCCCGCTATTCTCCCCCCCCCCCCCCCCCCCGCCGAAGTCCCGACCCGAATCGCTGCCGCCGTTTTTTTACAGCCGGCAGCGATTCTCAGCTGTTAGATGGGCCGAAGTCCCAGCCCTTTCCGCCGTTTTTACGAACGGCAAACACACCTGGTCTTGCCGTTCGTAAAACCGGCGTCACAAACTCGCTATTAATAACCATGGCACCGATTGGCACGGCCGTACCACGGCCGTGCCAAGGGTGCCATGGGCCCGCGATCGGTGGGCACCGATCGCGGGCAGCGGGCCCGATGCCCGCGCACTACTTGTCCTTTCGCCGCCCCACAGTATCCATTTGCGGGGCGGCTGAGGGGCAACCCGGCCCGCGCATGCGCAGGTTTCGCGCAAAAACGCGATGACGTCTTCCAAACTGCGCATGCGCGGCTGACGTCATATGACGCGTCAGCCGGCGCTAACTCCGGCAAGCGGGCTTAACGATTTTCGTTAAGCCCGTCTTGTCGGAGCCTACGGCGTCGGGCTGCTAGCCCCGACCGGGGACCAGAATCGGTCCCCCGTCGGGAAGGGGCAGCTTTACGATTTCTCCCGTTTTGGGAGAATCTCGCCCCGTGTTCTTGTGTAAGAACACCAGTGGCACATTTATCAAGAACATTAACGTACAGCTGAAAGGATCTGTCATACATAGGTCGTCCTAGCGCTGGGGCGGTAGCAAGGGCGTTTTTTCAGAGTAATGAAAGATTGCTTTCCTGAATCAGGTAGTTCAAACTTAAGAGGAGCATTTTGAGAGGAGTACGGAGTTAAAACTTTAGTATGTACAGTAACATTCGGAATCCATTGTCTGCAAAAGTTCACCAATCCTAAAAAAGCTTGCACCTGCTTGGGCGATGTAGGAAATGGGGTCTGCAGTATAGGAGTAATGCGTTCCTGAGTAAGGGAGCGATCCGTTGCACTTATTAGGACCCCTAAAAATTTGACCTGCTGTTGGCCTTGATGAACTTTAGCGGGCGGGATTACATAACCCCACGAATGGAGACGGGTGAGCAGGTAAACGGTGTCACGCTGGTTAGCGATGGAATCAGGGATGGCAAGGAGTAAGTCATCAACATATTGGATGATGGTGGAGCCACCAGGAGGTGCTAATGTTGCTAACTGGGAGTGCAATGCCTGTGAGAAAAGGGTTGGAGAATGAATGAAGCCCTGTGGGAGCCTAGTCCAAGTGTATTGGTTGCCCTTAAATGTAAAGGCAAACAAGTATTGCGATTCAGGGACAAGGGGTATCGTAAAAAGGACATGCTGTAAATCAACAAGGGTGAAAATAGTCGCTTCCGGTGGGACATTACTAAGTATTGTCGCCGGGTTTGGGACAATAGGATGTAAGGGTTCCACTATTTGATTAATACGTCGGAGGTCTTGGACCAAACGCCATTCGGATGGTCTTCCTATCTTAGGAACTGGAAGAATCGGGGTGTTACAGGGCGATTGGCATGGTATCAAAATTCCCTGTTGAAGGAACGATTGAATCATAACCGAGACTCCTTCTTCAGCCTCGGGGCGCAAAGGGTACTGTAAAATCGAGGGCAAGGGCATGTGAGGTTAACTTTAATAACAACGGGAGGGACATTAGTGAGACCAACTTCGTGTTTGGAGGCCGCCCATAAATCTGCGGGTAGTTCAGAAGTCGTAGATTGGACTGAACGATGGTGGTTCAGTGTGCCAATGAGGACAAATGGGCGATGAAACTATTCTAAAGTGCCTGCGGGTAAGGTTTGACTTCCATTAAGAAAAGGATCAGCTTGTCCTCGTAGTGCAGCTGCCAGAAATCCCAAGGACTTGGCACTGTAGCCTTCGTTGACAGATAGGGTCACATGGGGTGACACAAGTCTCGACTGACGCCAGAGGCCGTGGGGTAAATCGACAAGAAAGGCAGACCCTTATTTTCCCTTAGCGAGGCCAACAAAGGAAAAGGATTGTAGAGAACCGAGGGCGTCTTGGTAAATAGTCTCCAAACCAGGCGAGCATCCTGTATGATCGTAGCAAAGAGTGACATGTGGACAGGGAATATCTAAGGAAGGTGAAAAGTGTGAGGGATCAAAATCAATCGACCACCACTCTGGAGTAGTGAATAGGGGGAAGTTCCGAAGCTGGGCTTGTGGGATAGGTGATATAGTAATGCCATTATCGAGGCAAACTATCTCCACCTGTAAGGGTCACAGCAAATCACGTCCGGCCAGGTTGACACCGAGGACGTGAGTAACCGTGAAAGGAATGCAACATTCCCGGCCCTCAAATTGAACTGAGAGTGGCTTCGTAAGTGGGTAAACAGCACCTTCCCCCATGAAACCAGCAAGTTCCACATGCTTATCTGAAAGGGGAAAGCTATGGTTCTGAATTAATGTCCAGTCCAATGTAGAATAAGTAGCACCTGTGTCAATCAAAAAGGAGATGGGCACGCCTTCTATGTAAATCGTTGCTGTGGGCTCGTCAGAGTGGTCCGCTGAAAGGACGGGAAAGTTCGATCGGGCTAGTCAATAGGGGTTGGAGACAGTGAAGGGTGTCTGCCGACGGGGTGGAAATCTACCTTGTCGTCGGGGTGATGGGCAATCCCTAGCGTAGTGGCCTGGCCGTTGGCAGTTGAAGCAAGTGACATCGTATTTATAAATTGTATGCGTGCTCATACCAAGCTGTGCAATGGGTCACTATATTCTCTCATCTGGACTCTATCAGGTGTTTTAATAGCTGTGCCCAAGGGTCATTAATCTTTTGTAAGACTTCCTGCAGTTTTTAGTTTTTTTTTTAACAGTGGTATTCTAAGGGTTAACGTTCAGCAGCCAGTATAGAACACAGACACAGAACACAGAATTAAATTTTGCAGCTGGTGAGCTCGTATTTGAGACAGTTCTATAAACATTCCATTATCAGTGCAATGTATTACCGCTCCTAATTTGCAGAGTGTCTGTCTGCCTAATAGGGTCAGGTGTCGCTAGTTGCGGTACATCCTTCCTGGGAGGGGGCTATGAATAGTACATATTTAAGTCAATTTCCAATGATTGATTTTATAGGCATTGGCTATTCTTAGAGACGTATATTTTTTGTTTGTCAATTCTAAAAGGTCAACTGTCTGCTGAAATGGTTAATGTTTCCTACAGAATCTAAGGGGCGGAGAACTTGGAGTGATACCATTTACGTCTTTTCACATAATCTAAAAACGTATTCATATTCAATTACTTTTATTCGTAAAGGCACTGTGAAAGGCACTTTCTTTTAAACTGATATAGTGGGAATTAAACAACTTTGAAGAGATACAGCTTGGGAACATTTGCAAGAGGAAATATGAATGTTTTACCCTTAGTTTAAAAACAATTCAAGTACGCATTTTGTTGTCCTTGAGAAGAACCACTTTTTATCATAATAAGGCCAGTACAACATACCAAGCAGTATTTAGTTTACATTATCTGACTTACTAAATTTCGCTCAAAAGCAGTGTTAAAATATAGGCAATATTCCCAGCATGCTTCTAAATTGGTAACTCATTAACTTCCCTTCCACAATTCCCTTCTTGTGGATCTTTTAATCAACACCTTTTAGTAAATTATCATGTCCTCCGTAAGGAAGGGTGGTTTATAATGTGTGGAGAACGGACGTATGACAGTTCCCTGTGTGTTATAAGCCTGGCAGCAAGGAGGCAAGGTGGCTAGGGCTGTTCTCCCGTGTCAGTACAATAAAAATATCTTGCACAACTTGGGGCGGTTGCACTGACGGAGCGGGGAGTGCGGGACATAGGGGAGATCTAGGGGTCAACTCCTCCTCCTCTTCCGTATCGCCTGAATAGGGAAACATCGGCATGCCAGAGCAACTGGGAGGATCCTCCTTTCGTTTATTCTGACGGGCTAGCCCTACCTTCCTGGTGAGAGGAGGTTTCTTATTGCCGAATTGCGGTTTAGTGTTTTGACTGTTTTCTATCCCAAAGCTCACATTACAATTTTAAAGTTTCCCAATTTTTGGCTTCATCATCCACACAATCATCAATTCCTTTTCTGCGGGCTTTATCTCTCCAACTCATTAATATTGATTGTTCGTTGCGTTAAGTGGACTGTTTTTTCCACTGTGAAATTAAAGAATTCCATTTGAAGCCGGCGTTTCTCTGCCAAATAACTTTTTCAGCAACAATGCAATTATTGTAGTTCCAAGTGCCCCCTAGTGGCCAAATATCGTTACCCAATTTATTTTTCAGCGCTGCAGATAATCTCCGGAAATTAGGTTCTTGAGAAGGGTTTTCGGAACACATAAAAAACTAGAGGGGAATTGCCCCCGGTTTTGTCTAAACTCTGTCCCATAATGCCAGTAAAATGTGCCCCTGGGAAGAAATGTTCAAAAAACATCCCTGGTACCAAATCAAATTGCAGGGTCCCTGACCCACCTGAGATCACATGTAGTCCTTCAATCTCCACATACCAGTCACAGCGCCACAGCAATCCATGGTGATATATGCGGGTCTTCATTCAGCACTGCAATGGTTGTGGCCTGATCAATGGAGGAGATGCTGCCCCATCAAAATTGGCGTGAAAAAAACTTCTAGATGGAGACAACTGCTGCTCACCCCCTGCCTCTAGGACCAGTGGGTCTCCCTGATAAATCGGCGAGGTTCCAAGAGCTGGGTGGGCCACCAAACTCTCAGTTCCCCTGTCACTCTGGGCCTGATTCCCTGACCTCAGAGCTAGAGGAATGGTTTGTGACGTTTTGGGTATGCTGGGTCTGCGAGGACTGCGTTTACCATAGCAGTGAGAGAGACAGGCTTCCAACACTTGGAGAAATGCAACTCGATTTTATTGAACTCTAAACTATTAAACATGCTTTAACTGTGGGTTGACACTATGCTGAGTTGACTGGAGACCTGAGGCTAACCTGACCAGACAATCTTACTACCACATGGTGCATGTTCTAGTTGTTGCTCACAGGCTCTGACTGTCTCAGAGGCTGCATCCCACTAGAGCCCTCTGGCTTTATAGTGGCCGTGTCCTGTCTGGTGATTGGCTGCTGTGCTCTGTGTGTTCATTGGTCATCCTGTGTGTCATTCAATATCTATCTGTGCACCATCATATACTTGTGTGTATATTATGACAGTTTGTAGGTCAGAGCACATTCTGACAATTGCCTCTGCAATGCGCTTGTTTTGCTCCTCCGGAATTTAGTGCGAATTAAAAACTGGTGTGAAAATGGAAGAAGGAATTAATCCTGAAATAAATGCCCAAGATGAAATACACTTTAAAAACAGAGACCAACCACTGGCCTGACTTTGAGAAGAATGTATCAGAATGAGTCCTCAAACCATCTCATAGTTATCAGAAATGCACTTAAGCGGACAATGAAACCCTGAGTCCAGCAAAGATTTTGGAGCAACAGCTTGTTGGGGGAACTGCTTTAAGGAACAAGAATGCCCATTCTTGCGGCAGAAGGTCAGGATCGCTCAGAGAATATCAAAGCATCGAACGCAAAGAGGCAAGAGTCCAGTGCCCTTTGGTCCTTTCAACTTTTCAACACTCTGCACTTCTGGCCAGGTCTTCTGAACCAGATTTCTAAAAAAATGCAGAGCATACAGTCCACCATCACTATAGCTGCGGGGGAGAACCAGGTACACCCACTTGTCTGATGCTAGCAGCGTAAGACAAGTTTAAATGTTCAGTGTGAAGGTTAGCGAAGGGGTGAATGGATCAATGTTAGTGGATGGGCAGGGGGGTGGGGTAGCTGAGGCGGTGGGTGGCTGAGGTGGTAGGTGGATAGCCTGAGATATAGGCGGGATGGCTAGTGGTCGAGCTGATATGTGAGAGGTGGCAAGGTGGGTGGCAGGTGAATGAGGGTAGGGTGGCAGGGATTAGTGTGGCAGGTGAGAAAGGTGGCAGATGGATAATGTAGCAGCGGATGGGTAACATGGTAGGTGGGGAGGATATAGGTGGGAGGGTGGCTGATAGCTCTGAGCTTTGTACATCGTGACCAACACATGGAATCAACATCTTAATGGAGCGATGGTGGAGAAAACCCAGGATAATGTTGGAAAACAATAAAAAGCTTTCGGGTTTTTCTGGATGGATCATCTGAATGACCCAACTTATCCATAATTGACATCTGATCATGCTGATTCTAAAACAAGGTGTAAGGTAGCTTCAGTTATCTGTGGGAGTACAGATCGTGATACCAGCAGAATGATTGCACAATGCACAGGAAGCTGGAAAGAAAACAGAACCAGATTCCAAATTCATGTCATTCGGTTAGCCCACCTAATGCTATATTCCCATAATATATACTTCAGGATGGAGTTTCACTATGAACTTGTGTCATGTTTAACTTTTTTTCAGAACACCCCTATCCCAGTCCCAAGTTGCAATATCTGGCATCATGCCATTTGGAATGCCAGTTTCATTCTATATTTCCCTTTGCATTTCAGTGCTAAATGTGAATCAAGCCTTTCTGTTTTAGGTTTCATTTCAGTGGAACTGAAAGTTGCTGTTCTGAAACAAATATGGATGCATTCAATAATACCGGTCCCATTACTTACATGGTCCCTCTTATCCTGGACAGCACCTATATCAGGTGAATGACACCAACCATTTTGTCATGGCGGTGTGCATCAATTACGTTTTGGACACTAGGGAAATGAGGAATATGAGGATAGTGTCGAGCTGAGGTAGAAGACAAGCAACGACCGCACTGAGTGGCAGATCAGGCTTGACAGACTTTCTGGTCTATTCCGGAACTTACTTCTTATGTCCCCATTTTTTTATGCACTTAAACCACATTGTGCACGCTGGCTAATTTTGGCGGGTCAAGCAGCTGTTTGCATTTAAAACAAACAAATGCTGAAATGAAGATTTGAAATGTTGTTCCTGTTGTGAAAACCACCTGTAACATTTATTGTTTGAGGAGAAATGATCGTTTGTTCAAGCATTGGCAATGTTTCATAATGCATCGCTGTATGAACTCCTCTGTTGGCGAAGCCTCTGTTTCTGTTAATTCACATTTGTCTATCATTCTTCAGAATTTGACTCCAGTGCCCACTTCAAGAACTCAAGAATTAGGAGAAGGAGCGGACCATTCGGCCCCTCAAGCAGGCTCCACCGTTCAATAAGATCATGGCTGATCGGATTGAGGCCTCGACTCCGATTTTCTGTTTGACACCCCCCCCCCCCCCCGCCACCCCCCCCCCCCCCCCCCCCCCGCTGCCATAACTCCCATTTATTCTCTTGTCGATTTGTCTCAAAAGTAAACAAATTTAACTTATTAACTCACTCATCCTGTTGATTTCCATAGTGCTTGTATTACTGGAGGTTTAGCTGAGAATTCCAGAGCGGCTTTACAGCTGATGCCACCGCTGCCAATTTTAGAGCGATGAAAATTGGAGATGTTCAAGAGGCCAGCGTTAGAGGAGAGCAGATACCTTGGAGGTTTAGGGTTGGAGGGGATTATAGAGGTTGGGATGAGTGAAGCCAGGGAAAACATGTGGAAACAAGGGCGAGAATTTTAAAGTTGATGGGTAGCTGGATGGGGAATGCAGGTCAGTTAGTACAGGAAAATGAACTTGGGCATGGGTAAGAACATGGGCAGTAGAGTGTTGGGTGAGCTCAAGTTCACGGAATGTTGAATGTTGGAGGCCAGCCTCGAGTGCATTGGGATAGTCAGGTTTAAGGGTAATAAGTGCATGGTGAGCTGAGTTTGGGCCTGAATTAGGTGAAGTTACAGAGGGGGAAATCCACAATCTGTGTGATGGTGCTAGCATCTGGTCAGAAGTTCATCTTGGGGTCAATTATGACATCAAGGTTATCATGGAATTATAGAATCCCTATAATGCAGAAGGAGGCCATTTGTCCCATCGAGTCTGCACCGGCCCTTGGAAAGAACACCCAACTTTAGCCTATACCTTCATCCTATCCCCGTAACCCAGTAACCCCCGCCTAACCTTTTGGACACTAAGGGGCAATTGAGCACAACTAATCCACCTAACCTGCACATCTTTGACTGTGGGAGGAAACCGGCGTACCCTGAGGAAACCCATGCAGACCCGGGGAGAAAGTGCAAACTCCACACAGTCACCCGAGGCTGGTATTGAACCCGGGTCCCTGAAGCAGTGAGACAACAGCGCTAACCACGGTGCCACCCTGCCGCCCATGAACACTCTATTTCAGCTCTATTATCAATGCTCTATTTCAGCTTCAGATGATTGCCAGAGAGAGGAGTGGAGTTAGTGGCAAGGTAACAGAGTTTGCAACAGGAGAATGAAGGCAATCCAGTCAGTCTTACCAATATTTAGTTGGGGGAAATACCTGCTCATTCATTAGTGGATGTCAGGCAATCAGTCTGACAATATAGGGCAGTGGAGGTGTTGAGTGAGGTGGCGCTAAGAACATCAGAGCATAAGAGATAGACCATTCAGCCTGTCAGGAGATGATGGCATAGTTGTAATGTCACTCGACTAATAAGCCAGAGGCCGAGGCTAATTTCCTGTGGATATGGGTTCAAATCCTGCTATGGCAGCTGGTGGAATTTGAATTCAATTAATTAATAAACCCAGGTGATTAATTAAAAGGATGCAAACTGAGCAATGGCTGTTAAGGATAGGCAAAAAAAACACCAGCCTTGTCAGTGATGTCCACATCCCACAAAATTATTTTCAAAAACCTCCTCTGCCATTTGATATGATTGTGGCTAATCTTTTGCTTCAATTCTGCTTTCCTGCCTGCTCCCCATACCCCAGAGTAAAAATATGCCCATCCAAGGCATACATTTCAAAAATTTGTTCTTGGGAGGTGGGCATCGCTGGCTGGGCTAGCATTTGTTGCCCATTCCTAATTGCCCATGAACTGAGTGGCTTGGCTAGGCCATTTTAGACAGGAGACAACTGCATCACTGTGTGCGTCTGGAGTCACATGTAGGCCAGACCAGGTAAGGAAGGCAGATTTCTTCCCTAAAGGGCATTAATGAAACTGGTGGGTTTTTTACAACAATAAGCAATGGCTTCAGGGTCATCCTTAGACTTTTAATTGCTGATATTTATTGAATTCAAATTTCACCATCTGCCATGGCGGGATTCGAAAGCCTGGACCCTGGGTCTCTGGATTACTAGTCGAGTGACAATACCACTACACCACTGCCTCCCACTCCATGGATGTTGGAGCATCCACAACCTCTGAGGTAAAGAATTCCAAAGATCCACAACACCTTGAGTGAAGAAACATCACTTCATCTCAGTCCTATCGGATTTGCCTCTTTTCCTGAAATTGAGGCCCCATGTTCTCGATTCCTTAGCTAGAGGAACTGACACCACAGTGCGCATTAGCCAGAGGAAATGACCTTGCAGGTCTACCTTGTCAGTCCTCTTTGTATGTTTCTATGTGATCCCTTGTTATTGTTATAAACTTGAGACAATATGGACCCAATTTTCATGGCCTCTCATTATAGGACAGCTCCTCCCTGGGCCCAATCTAGTGAATCAGTACGGCCATTGAACTTGCGCATCTACCACACTCTAGCCATCTATCCAACTGAGCTAACTGATCTCCATAATGTAGAAATGCATTCCCTTCTCCAGCACATGCATCTCTCACCTCAGTAAATAGATTTGTTTTGTTCTATTCTTTCATCGGAATAAAACCTTCAATCTGTACCTCTGTACTTCTTTAACCATCAGCTAATGGGAACAGGTTTCCTTTGTCGACCTTTTGTAAACCTATCATAACCATGTATACCTCTGTCAGAATTCCACCCCCCCCACCACCTTTGCTCCAAGTAGTATATTCCCAGCCTTCTCCAGCCTTGTAATCAAATCCCCTTATCCCTGGAGGGGGTGACAATGGCAGTTTTGAAAGAGAGGAGGATAGTATCTGAAGAGAACTGCTGACATCAGTCACCATGGAAGGCAGAGGGAGGCATCAGCGTAGTGGTATTGTCGCTGCAGTCATCCATATACCCAAGGCCATGTTCTAGGGACCCGGGTTCAAATTCCACCATGAGATGATGAAATTTGATCTCAATAAAAATCTGGAATCCCATGAATGAACTAAAAATAAACAGTACCTTGGGTCACCAGCAGTTTAGTGCGAATGGGATTGAGGGAGTAGGAGGTGGACCTCAAGATGAATTGTATGAGACAAGGCAGGAGTGAAACGAGAGAAAGATGTGAGTGGGCTTCTAACTGTTGTTAGATGGTGTATCAGTTGTATCAAACAATGGGAAAGAATGCCACGTAGATAGCAATGGTTCAAGAAGCATGCTCACCACCGCATTCTCAGGGAAATTAGGCATGGGTGCTAAATGCTGGTATGCTTGAGAATTATGTTTAAAAGTGCGAACTATAGGCAGTTTTAGCAACATTGCTTTGTGTAAATCAGCACACAAACAGCTAGCAAAATCAGAAAATACTAGACATCTCAGCAGGTCTGGCAGCACCTGGGGAGAGAAAAGGGAGCTACTGTTTCGAGTCTTGATGAGCCTTTGTCAATTTGTCAAAGATTCATGCAGACTCGAAACGGTAGCTCCCTTTTCTCTCCACAGAATGCTGCCAGACCTGCTGAGATTGTCCAGTATTTTCTGCTTTTGTTTCAGATTCCAGCATCCGCAGTAATTTGTTCTATATTCACAAACAACTAACATGTTTTTTTTTGAAGAATGGGGATAGAATGATCAATTGGGGTGCCCGATGGCTTAGCTGCCATGACCCTTCCTACTTCAAAGACAATTCTTGGTTGTTAGAAGGTGATGCCAAACTAGCAGGTTCAGTGGAATCAAAAGATCTCTGACACCATTCAGGTAAGTCTACCTGTTCCATGGCTTTAATTCCATCCGCATCATAGAACATTCAAAGCTTTTGACATCAGTTGGACCAGACTGGACTTAGAATTGTTACAGAAGGAGTAGTTACAGAACATCAGAAATCATCTTGATGCCACATGTGATGTTAAGTTGTGCATGGCAGCAGTAAGTGGGCTGTGCAACTAACAGAGCAGATTAACGATAGATAACGTTTCCTCTTGAATGTTGAGCGATTAACGTGTTTTTAACATTATAAATGCTATTTATCTATTAATAATTAGTATGCAAGTGCAGCATGGCAGCACAGTGGTTAGCACAATTTCTTCACAGCTCCAGGGACCCAAATTTGATTCCCGGCTTGGGTCTCTGCGGAGTCTGCACGTTCTCCCCGTGTCTGCATAGGTTTCCTCCGGATGCACCGGTTTCCTCCCACAGCCCAAAGAGGTGCAGTCAGGTGCATTAGCCATCATCAATTGCCCTTAGTGTCCAAAGAGGTTAGAAGGGGTTACAGGGATAGGGTGGAGGTGTGGGGTTAAATAGGGTGCTCTTTCCAAGGGCCGGTGCAGACTTCATGGGATGAATGGCCTCCTTCTGCACTGTAAATTCTATGATTCTGTGATCAACATTCCTCCTTATTCCCATTATCACTTTCAAATATTGGCTGAAGCCTTACAAAATCACCTGCAGTCTCTGGCAGCAAATCCCATTTTACATTACAACTCTCTTCAGGGATTTGTTTCAGTTGGGTGTGACCCAGAATTGTGGTTTGGCACAAGCTCAGGACTTGGTTCGAAATTCCACCAGGGAAGGTGAGTGAAAACGGAAAGGGACAACGCCAATAGGTGGAGCCCTGTTTCATTTGATGGGAAAGCGTTCACGGTTCTGTCCACCCCATCGTTCCATTAATCCCGGAATATTTTCTGTGCATTCATGATTCTTAAAAAGAAACCCGTTAGTTTCGTTCTTAATAGTCGGCAGTGTGCGGGGGAGAAGTGTATAAAAAAGACAGCAGTCGTTATGGGTGATACAGCTCAAGAACCGACTGCCTCTCAGCACCAATTTGCAACAGGTAAGAGAGACTCCACATCGAACAATACACGAGGGCAAACTTCGGGTTCAGTTCCGCTAAATATTCAGGCTTATTTCACTTTGCTGAATATATATTTTGCAGACTCTGTAAGATGATGATGTCCTGGATGAAACTCGGCCTCCCTCTGGCTCTTCTCTACCTGTGCTCACCAAGTGCCAGTGGACATCACTCTGACCATCTCTGCATGAGGAGGACTTTCTGGCAGGAACTGATGCAAGGATTGGAAAATATAGTAAGTAGGTCGTAGAACCAAAACCTTCACGGGTATACAACCCCTCTTGCGATTCAATTCTGCAGTCACCCTGCAAAGAAATCTCTGAATTATCAATTGGTGAATGGGCTACGATTTCAGACGTGATGTAGGATTTGGGGCTGGGATTAGGACTAGAAATTGGAACTGGGATTTGAGTGTAGGTCTAGGTCAGTAATTTGGAATATGGGGATTGGGATTTGATTTGGAGTTATTCTTGAGCGGGGACAAATCCTCTGGGGATTCCAGGTAGAAGTGAAGTTATGGGGGGTCAGTTGGAGATCATTCAGAATGAGTTTGGTTCCTCTCAGAGTGACTACTTTTCTATAACTTCCAACTGATCTTAAACCTTGATTTTCTTTTCGAACAGAATCCAGTTTTTTCAGCGGAATGTCGAACTGAATATGATTTCAGCCTGAAACTTCCAATGCTTGTAAAACCGGTGAGTGAGGCAGAAACAAATGGAACCATTTCATCACATGTAAAATAACCAAGATAAACCACCCTCCATCCACCCTTTTGTATGTTCAAATCTTGCTCTTTCCCCCCCACTTTTGGTCCAGGCGAAGCATGACAGAGGGGCAGCTATGGTTGCAATCCTGAAGGGGATTCAGAAGCTTTTCAGTCAACCCAAAGCACCTGTCCCCAAAAAAGAGCGGCGGATCTTCCTCAACACTGTATCTGAAGTTCTCTCTCAACTACAGGCATGTGTAAGTACACCTCACTGTAGGCCACCTGTTTTATTCTACAGGATAGTTCACAATTCCTTCGGAAGTTAACAGAAAATGCATCAGCCTCAGAAAATAGAACAAAAAGGACCTGTTACTTTTTTATGCCAACATATTTGCTGCGTATTTCCAGCATTTATAGATTTTTATTTTAGATTTCTAGCACTAAAATTGACCGTGTTCCTTACCTGACTCTGTTCTTTTACAGGTAACATCTCCACAGTCTGATTATATTCACCAATCAAACGTACAGGAAAGATTCCAGAAACTAGAGACATTTGTCAAACACAAGGTAAAATGTTTCTGTCGAAACATATATCAGATAATAATAAATATTGATAGCAATAATAATTCCAAATAGTCTATAAGAACAATGATGCACGAGTGAATGACTTGCTTGGCCATTTCGGAGGGAACTTTGTTGTTGTTCTGGTGTTACATATAGGTCAAGCCAGGAAAGGACAACAGATTTCCTTCCCAAAAGGATATCTGTGAGCCAGATTAATTTTTTTTTTACAACAATTGTGCTCACCGTTATTAATTCTAGCTTTTTATTTACATTCAAATCCCTCAGTCACCGTAGTGGGATTTGAACTCATGTTCAGATCACTCGTCCAGGCTGTGCAGTCTCGATGGGCCAAATGGCCTTTTCTGCACTATATTTTTCTGTGATTACCAGTCCAACTAACACAGTACTTCCGCTTCTCCAAAAGTAGCTGTTTTCTATGGGGGCTGGTTTAGCTCAGTTGGCTGGATAGCTGGTTTGTAACGCAGAGCACGGGCAATAGCATGGGTTCAATTCCTGTACTGGCATGAGGTTATTCTCTTCCTTGCCCCTCACCTGAGGTGTGGTGATCCTCAGGTTAAATCGCCATCAGTCAGCTCTCCCCCTCAAAGGGGAAAGCAGCTTATGGTCATCTGGGAGTATGGCAACTTTACCTTTATTGAAGTACTACATGAAATGTAAGAATAATTTAAGAATTCCACGTTCTTGAAAAATTGTATTTTAATTTTGCTTAACAATAACAGGGAAGCTTTACACTGAGAACTAATTTCTCTTTTCTCTTCACAGGGAAACAGTGGCTGTTCTTGGGAGATTGTTCATGCAATATGCAGAGACATTCTTCAAGAGTTTGCCATGCACCATGCAAGAAAATAGGGGGGAAAAGAAGAGTATAATCTTAAATTAATATATTTATAAAGAAACCAGTTTGGGTTCAGTTTTAAGTATCTTCTTGTTGTATTACCTTCATTTCCGATTTTATCTCCATATTTTAAACTTGTAAAATCTCACTGCCTATTAAATTAGAATGTGTGTTCAGTGTGTAAAATTAAATAAGATGAAAACTCGTTATTTATTGTAAACTGTATTGTCTAAAGATGAAATAAAAAACTTTAAAAATTACAAATCCAATCTTCTTGCTTAATTTAGTTTCATTTCAGCTCATTGAATGCAAATTTGTGTAAAATGAATTGGCAATGCATAGAATTACATAAAATCCAAAACATAGAAACAGGTTTTTCAGCCCAACTGCTCTACGCCAGTGTTTATACTCCATATGAGCCTCCTTCCAATCTAATTACACCTTCCTACCCTATCCCTGGATCTTTTTATTCACTTTGCCATAGGTATATATCAAATTTCCCCTTAGGTGCTGTGAGGCAGCTGTGCTAACCACTGTGCCACTGTGACATCCCATTCTACTCAAACGAAGGCTTTCTCAGCGTCCAGGGAGACAATCACCTCTGGTGTCCTCTCCCTGGATGGGATCATTATTACATTCAGCAGACCTATTATCAAAGTCAATATTTTTCCCGCTTCTGGACTGTGATAGAAAGATTCAACAACACTCGTTAAGAAAGCAAAAAGCTTTATTTACGAATTACAGCTGCATGCAGAAATGGCTGAAACTTGAAGTCAGAGAGCAGTCAGTAAAAACTGCTGTTTCCTTCTCAAGTCCGCGCTTTCACAGAGAGTCCGCTCAATATTTATACATTACCAGAATCAGGATTACGTGACTACAGCTTGGTCAGGAATTCGATCAGAAGTAAAAACATAAGCAATATCATAAAACAGGCATCACCTTGCTGACCTTTCAGGACTCTGGGTCTAATACCATTATCTTGTCTTTTTAAAAAAAAAAAATTTTTTATTGGAATTTTTTACAGAAAATATAAAACATAACGACAAACAATGAAATGCAACAAAATAACCCATAATAACTGTAACACCCCCCAGACCGTATCGACGCATGTATCACATCCCCCCACCCCCCCAACCCCAATGAACAATAAAAGAACTTAAAAATAAATTAAAATTAAATAAACAAACATAGTCATCGTTCCCCCTCCCTTTTCCCTCCCCCTTCACCCCCCTCCCCCCCGGATTGCTGCTTCTACTGTCCCCGTACCCTATCATTGAGCCAGAAAGTCGAGGAAAGGTTGCCACCGCCTAAAGAACCCTTGTACCGACCCTCTCAGGGTGAATTTGACCTTCTCTTGCTTAATGAAACCCGCCATGTCATTGATCCAGGTCTCCACGCTTGGGGGCCTCACATCCTTCCATTGTAGCAAGATCCTTCGCCGGGCTACTAGGGACGCAAAGGCCAGCACACCGGCCTCTTTCGCCTCCTGCACTCCCGGCTCCACCCCAACCCCAAAAATCGCGAGTCCCTATCCTGGCTTGACCCTGGATCCCACCACCCTCGACACCGTCCTCGCCACCCCCCTCCAGAATTCCTCCAGTGCCGGGCATGCCCAGAACATATGGGCATGGTTCGCTGGACTCTCCGAGCACCTGACACACCTGTCTTCACCCCCAAAGAACCTACTCATCCTTGTCCCAGTCATGTGGGCCCAGTGCAGCACCTTGAATTGGATGAGGCTAAGCCGCGCACACGAGGAGGAAGAATTAACCCTCTCCAGGGCATCAGCCCATGTCCCATCTCTGATCTGTTCCCCCAGTTCGCCCTCCCACTTAGCTTTCAGCTCCTCTACTGATGCCTCCTCCGCCTCCTGCATAACCTTGTAGATATCAAATATCTTCCCCTTTCCGACCCAGACCTCCGAAAGCACCCTGTCACTCACCCCCCTCGCGGGAAGCGAAGGGAATCCCTCCACCTGCCGTCTAGCAAATGCCTTTACCTGCAGATACCTGAACATGTTTCCCGGGGGGAGCCCAAATTTCTCCTCCAACTCCCCCAGGCTCGCAAACCTCCCATCAATAAACAAGTCCCTCAGCTGTCTGATGCCCGCTCTGTGCCAACCCTGAAATCCCCCCTCAATGTTCCCCGGGACGAACCTATGGTTCCCCCTTAACGGAGCCTCCATCGAGCCCCCCACTTCTCCCCTATGTCGCCTCCACTGCCCCCAAATCTTGAGGGTAGCCGCCACCACCGAACTCGTGGCATACCTCGTAGGAGGGAGCGGCCACGGCGCCGTTACCAGGGCCCCCAGGCTTGTATCTCCACAGGACGCCCTCTTCATCCGTTTCCATGCTGCCCCCTCCCCCTCCGTTACCCACTTGCGCACCATCGACACATTGGCCGCCCAATAATACCCCGAGAGATTGGGTAACGCCAGCCCCCCCCATCTCTACACCGCTCCAAGAAGACCATCTTCACCCTCGGGGTCCCATGCGCCCAAACAAAGCTCATGATGCTGCTAGTCACCCGTCTAAAAAAGGCCCTTGGGATAAAGATAGGCAAACACTGAAAAAGGAACAAGAACCTCGGGAGAACCGTCATTTTGACGGACTGCACTCTACCCGCCAACGATAGCGGCACCATGCCCCACCTTTTAAATTCCTCCACCATCTGCTCCACCAACCTGGTAAAATTAAGCTTATGGAGAGTCCCCCAACTCCTGGCCACCTGCACCCCCAGGTATCTGAAACTCTTCACTGCCCTCTTAAATGGGAGTCTCCCAATTCCCTCCTCCTGATCACCCGGGTGTACTACAAATACCTTGCTCTTGCCTAAATTTAACTTATAGCCCGAGAAGCCCCCAAATTCCGCTAACAGCTCCATCACCCCCGGCATTCCCCCTTCTGGATCCGCCACATACAACAGCAGGTCGTCCGCATACAGCGATACACGATGTTCCTCCCCACCCCGCACCAGACCCCTTCATCTCCCTGACTCCCTCAATGCCATAGACAAAGGTTCAATCGCCAGTGCAAAGAGCAAGGGGGACAGGGGGCACCCCTGCCTGGTCCCACGGTAGAGCCTAAAATACTCCGATCTCCTTCCATTGGTAACTACACTTGCCATCGGAGCCGCGTAGAGCAGCCTCACCCATTTGATGAATCCCTCCCCGAATCCGAACCGCTCCAGCACCTCCCACAGGTACCCCCACTCAACTCTATCAAACGCTTTCTCCGCATCCAGCGCCACCACTATCTCCGCCTCCCCCTCCACTGCCGGCATCATAATAACATTTAGCAGTCTCCGCACATTCGTGTTGAGCTGCCGTCCCTTGACAAATCCTGTCTGATCCTCGTGTATCACCCCTGGCACACAGTCCTCTATCCTGGTGGCCAGGATCTTCGCCAGCAACTTAGTGTCAACATTGAGGAGCGAGATAGGCCTGTATGATCCACACTGCAAGGGGTCCTTATCCCGCTTCAGGATCAGAGAGATCAGTGCCCACAACATTGTCGGGGGCAAAGCCCCCCCCCCCCCATGCCTCATTGAAGGCTCGCACCAACAGGGGGCCCACCAGATCCGCATACTTTTTATAAAATTCCACCGGGAACCCGTCCGGCCCCGGCACCTTACCTGGCTGCATTTGTCCAATCCCCCTGACTAGCTCCTCCAACTCTATCGGCGCCCCCAGCCCCTCTACCAGGACTACCGGTACAGCAACAGCGAAAACAGCAACGGCCATAGTGTGTCCCCAGACCATAGTTCGAGTCCAGCTTCTCCGCCTGTACAAAGGCCCACGCCTCCTGCGGGGACTTGAAGTAGTGGTGCCGGTCCATATATGTCACCCACAGACGCGCAGGCTGCAGCATTCCAAATCTGACCTGCTTGGCATGCAGCACCGCCTTCGTCCGGTTGAACCCGGCCCGCCGCTTTGCTACCTCCGCACTCCAGTCCTGGTAGATTCGCACTACCGAATTCTCCCACTTGCTGCTCCTCTCTTCCTTGGCCCAGCGCAGCACACACTCCCGGTCACTAAATCGATGGAACCGCACCAGCACCGCCCGCGGGGGTTCATTTCCCTTGGGAAACATAGCCTGTTCATGAAGCTCTCCATCCCCCCTCTCCCCATCGGAGGTTCCGACCGGTACAGTTCCTCGCAGAAGTCCCTAAAGACCCCATTTACTTTTGTCCCCTTCTGCACTACATTCCCACACCTATCCGTCACTCCACCAATTTCCCTAGCCGCATCTCGACTGCGGAGCTGATGCGCCAACATCCTGCTCGCCTTCTCCCCATACTCATATACCGCGCCCTGCGCCCTCCTCCACTGTGTCTCCGCCTTTCTGGTGGTCAACAAGTCAAATTTGGCCTGCAAACTACGCCGTTCCCCCAGCAACCCCTCCTCCGGTGCCTCCGCGTATCTCCTGTCCACATCCAGGAGCTCCCCCGCCAGTCTCTCCCTCTCCTTCCTCTCCCTCCTTTCCCTATGGGCCCGGATGGAGATCAGCTCCCCCCGGATCACTGCTTTCAGAGCCTCCCAGACCATCCCCACCCGGACCTCCCCCGTGTCGTTGGTATCAAGATACCCCTCAATACTTCCCCGGACCCTCCTACACACCTCCTCATCAGCCAGCATCCCCACATCCAGGCGCCAGAGCGGGCGCTGGTCCCGCGCCTCCCCCATCTCCAGATCAACCCAGTGCGGGGCATGGTTTGAAATCGCTATGGCCGAATACTCGGCATCCTGCACCTTCGGGATCAATCCCCTGCTCAGGACGAAATAATCTATTCGGGAATAGACCCAATGGACATGGGAGAAAAAGGAATACTCCTGCGCTCTCGGCCTCCCAAACCTCCAGGGATCCACCCCTCCCATCTGGTCCATAAACCCCCTCAGCACTTTGGCCGCTGCCGGTCTCCTACCCGTCCTTGAACTGGACCGGTCCAGTGGGGGATCCAGAACTGTGTTAAAGGTTCCCCCCATGATCAGGCCCCCTGCCTCCAGGTCCGGAATGCGGCCCAACAAGCGCCTCATGAAGCCGGCATCATCCCAATTCGGGGCATATACATTAACCAGAACCACCTTCTCTCCCTGCAGCCTACCCTTCACCATAATATATCTGCCCTCCTTGTCCGACACCACCTCAGCCGCCTCGAATGCCACCCTCTTCCCCACCAGAATCGCGACCCCCCGGTTCTTCGCGTCCAATCCTGAGTGAAAAACCTGCCCCACCCACCCCTTCCTCCGACGAACCTGGTCCGCCACCTTCAAGTGGGTCTCCTGGCGCATAGCCACGTCCGCCTTCAGCCCCTTCAGATGAGAAAATACCCTAGTTCTCTTAACCGGCCCTTTCAGCCCCCTCACGTTCCAGGTAATCAGCCGGATCAGAGGGCAACCCGCCCCCCCCTCCCCCGCCGGCTAGCCATAGCTTATCGACTGCTCGCCCCAGGCCAGCTCGTCCCGCCTGACCTGTTCCCCATGGCGATAACGCCTCTCCTCTACCCCCCCGGCCCACACCAGCTCCTTCCTGGCCATTCCAGCAGCAACCCGGTATCCCCCCCATCCCCCCCACCCCCCCAGGCTAGGAACCCTCCTAGCCGCGACACACCCTCCATGGTACTTCCGTGAGTCAGCTGACTTCTGCTGACCCGGCAGCTCCCGCCAAAACCCATCCCTTCCCGGCATGGGGTCATCCCCCTCTTGCCACACCTCCTTGGCACCGCTTCAACGCGGGAAAGAAAACCAGTAGAGGCCACGCCCCCACCTCCAGCTCCGCCCCCCCCCGCCCCACAGCGCGGGAAACCAGAGGAAAGCCCGCGCTTTCACACTGCCACACCCCACCCTTCTGACGCAGCTCCCCAAAATCCAGTTTCACCCCAACCCCCAGCCATGTTCAGAAGAGAACACATAAAGCACATACCCCCAACGTTCCTCACATACCCCACACCCATACCCAACAGACAAACCCACCCGGAAACAGAGCAAAAAGAAAACCAGCATAAAAAAAAACACGTGTCAAAATTGAAGAACAGCAACAGCGAAAACAGCAACGGCCATAGTGTGTCCCCAGACCATAGTTCGAGTCCAGCTTCTCCGCCTGTACAAAGGCCCACGCCTCCTGCGGGGACTTGAAGTAGTGGTGCCGGTCCATATATGTCACCCACAGACGCGCAGGCTGCAGCATTCCAAATCTGACCTGCTTGGCATGCAGCACCGCCTTCGTCCGGTTGAACCCGGCCCGCCGCTTTGCTACCTCCGCACTCCAGTCCTGGTAGATTCGCACTACCGAATTCTCCCACTTGCTGCTCCTCTCTTCCTTGGCCCAGCGCAGCACACACTCCCGGTCACTAAATCGATGGAACCGCACCAGCACCGCCCGCGGGGGTTCATTTCCCTTGGGAAACATAGCCTGTTCATGAAGCTCTCCATCCCCCCTCTCCCCATCGGAGGTTCCGACCGGTACAGTTCCTCGCAGAAGTCCCTAAAGACCCCATTTACTTTTGTCCCCTTCTGCACTACATTCCCACACCTATCCGTCACTCCACCAATTTCCCTAGCCGCATCCCGACTGCGGAGCTGATGCGCCAACATCCTGCTCGCCTTCTCCCCATACTCATATACCGCGCCCTGCGCCCTCCTCCACTGTGTCTCCGCCTTTCTGGTGGTCAACAAGTCAAATTTGGCCTGCAAACTACGCCGTTCCCCCAGCAACCCCTCCTCCGGTGCCTCCGCGTATCTCCTGTCCACATCCAGGAGCTCCCCCGCCAGTCTCTCCCTCTCCTTCCTCTCCCTCCTTTCCCTATGGGCCCGGATGGAGATCAGCTCCCCCCGGATCACTGCTTTCAGAGCCTCCCAGACCATCCCCACCCGGACCTCCCCCGTGTCGTTGGTATCAAGATACCCCTCAATACTTCCCCGGACCCTCCTACACACCTCCTCATCAGCCAGCATCCCCACATCCAGGCGCCAGAGCGGGCGCTGGTCCCGCGCCTCCCCCATCTCCAGATCAACCCAGTGCGGGGCATGGTTTGAAATCGCTATGGCCGAATACTCGGCATCCTGCACCTTCGGGATCAATCCCCTGCTCAGGACGAAATAATCTATTCGGGAATAGACCCAATGGACATGGGAGAAAAAGGAATACTCCTGCGCTCTCGGTCTCCCAAACCTCCAGGGATCCACCCCTCCCATCTGGTCCATAAACCCCCTCAGCACTTTGGCCGCTGCCGGTCTCCTACCCGTCCTTGAACTGGACCGGTCCAGTGGGGGATCCAGAACTGTGTTAAAGGTTCCCCCCATGATCAGGCCCCCTGCCTCCAGGTCCGGAATGCGGCCCAACAAGCGCCTCATGAAGCCGGCATCATCCCAATTCGGGGCATATACATTAACCAGAACCACCTTCTCTCCCTGCAGCCTACCCTTCACCATAATATATCTGCCCTCCTTGTCCGACACCACCTCAGCCGCCTCGAATGCCACCCTCTTCCCCACCAGAATCGCGACCCCCCGGTTCTTCGCGTCCAATCCTGAGTGAAAAACCTGCCCCACCCACCCCTTCCTCCGACGAACCTGGTCCGCCACCTTCAAGTGGTCTCCTGGAGCATAGCCACGTCCGCCTTCAGCCCCTTCAGATGAGAAAATACCCTAGTTCTCTTAACCGGCCCTTTCAGCCCCCTCACGTTCCAGGTAATCAGCCGGATCAGAGGGCAACCCGCCCCCCCTCCCCCGCCGGCTAGCCATAGCTTATCGACTGCTCGCCCCAGGCCAGCTCGTCCCGCCTGACCTGTTCCCCATGGCGATAACGCCTCTCCTCTACCCCCCCGGCCCACACCAGCTCCTTCCTGGCCATTCCAGCAGCAACCCGGTATCCCCCCCCATCCCCCCCACCCCCCCAGGCTAGGAACCCTCCTAGCCGCGACACACCCTCCATGGTACTTCCGTGAGTCAGCTGACTTCTGCTGACCCGGCAGCTCCCGCCAAAACCCATCCCTTCCCGGCATGGGGTCATCCCCCTCTTGCCACACCTCCTTGGCACCGCTTCAACGCGGGAAAGAAAACCAGTAGAGGCCACGCCCCCACCTCCAGCTCCGCCCCCCCCGCCCCACAGCGCGGGAAACCAGAGGAAAGCCCGCGCTTTCACACTGCCACACCCCACCCTTCTGACGCAGCTCCCCAAAATCCAGTTTCACCCCAACCCCCAGCCATGTTCAGAAGAGAACACATAAAGCACATACCCCCAACGTTCCTCACATACCCCACACCCATACCCAACAGACAAACCCACCCGGAAACAGAGCAAAAAGAAAACCAGCATAAAAAAAAACACGTGTCAAAATTGAAGAACAGCAACAGCGAAAACAGCAACGGCCATAGTGTGTCCCCAGACCATAGTTCGAGTCCAGCTTCTCCGCCTGTACAAAGGCCCACGCCTCCTGCGGGGACTTGAAGTAGTGGTGCCGGTCCATATATGTCACCCACAGACGCGCAGGCTGCAGCATTCCAAATCTGACCTGCTTGGCATGCAGCACCGCCTTCGTCCGGTTGAACCCGGCCCGCCGCTTTGCTACCTCCGCACTCCAGTCCTGGTAGATTCGCTCTACCGAATTCTCCCACTTGCTGCTCCTCTCTTCCTTGGCCCAGCGCAGCACACACTCCCGGTCACTAAATCGATGGAACCGCACCAGCACCGCCCGCGGGGGTTCATTTGCCTTAGGCCTCCTGGCCAGCACTCTGTGAGCTCCCTCAAGCTCCAGGGGCAAATGGAAGGACCCCGCTCCCATCAACGAGCTCAACATCGTGGTCACATACGAGGGGAGATTCGACCCCTCCAGCCCCTCCGCCAGGCCCAGGATCCTCAAATTCTTTCGCCTCGTGCGAACGTCCAGCTCCTCCAAGCGGTCTTGCCACTTTTTGTGAAGTGCCTCGTGCAACTCCACTTTCCCCACGAGGACCACGGCCTCCTCCTCCCGCTCAGCGGCCTGCTGCTGCAACTCCCGAATGGACACCTCCTGGGCCGCCTGGGTCCCAAGCAGCTTGTTGGTAGTCGCATTCAGGGAGTCCAGCAACTCAGCCTTCAGCTCCGCAAAACAGCGCAGAAGAGAGGCTTGCTGCTCCTGCGCCCACTTCCACCAGTCCTCGGGTGTTCCGCCGGCCGCCATTTTGTCCTTCTTCCCCCGCTTTTCTTGGGGAGCTGCTGCAGTTTTTTCCTTTGCCCCACTCCGGGTGAGCACCATAAATTGTGGGGAATGCTCCTCTAGACACATTCCACCACCAGGATTCGTCGAGATAGCGCCGTTTGGGGCCCTCAAATCGGCCCAAAAGTCCTTAAGTAGCGGGAGCTGCGGTGCGGCTTAGCTCCGCATAGCCGCAACCGGAAGTTTCCAAAGCCGATTTTCTGACCGCTCCACTCCTAGTCCAGGCCATCCACCAGTGGAGAATCTGAGAAGGAGTGTTCCCACACGGGGAAAAGTCCAAACAGCACCACTACGAGCCCTTAAAAGAGCCCCAAAGTCCGAAAATAGCGGGAGCCACTGAACATGCGGCTTAGCTCCGCATCACCGCTACCGGAAGTCCGTCCCCGCTTCTTCAATGGCCTTTGTGAGATCTTTTCACAGTTCTTCCCTCTGCTGCTAGAATTCAGCTTTCATAAAGGCCCTCAAGTCAGCTTGAGGCCTCGAAGCTGGCCCTTCCCCCACCTGCATGCTTGCAGAGGCTTTTGTCTGCTGCTGCTTCAGCCCAATCTTGCACTGTTTCTGAGGGTCTGATAACCAAGAAACATACTATTCCTGGGGGAAAGTACTCCTCGAACATTCACCTACGCCTTTTCATCGAAATTCCAACCTGTGCCGCCCAAAAAAGAGCTCTTTACTGGAACCTTGGGCAGGAGCTGCCTCTGTGTGATCACTCACTCCATGGTGCACACCGGAAGTCCTCCATTATCTTGTCTTTTGATCGCATGTTTAAGAATCGGAGGAGACGCGTTCTGGCCCTATCTTGTCGTATTTAGACTGTTATGATGAGTTAGTCTTGTCAGAATTTACAGAGCCCAGGCATTTCGGAACAACTTGACCTTCTCTGATCTTATTCATGCTTTAGGTTATGCGAGGTCAGTTTTTCTTTCATTGTACCCAGTAGTTGACCACTTTTCCCAGAATGCCATTATTTACTTCTTACAACATCACATTCCCTCCTTTTGTCATATCATGACAACTAGATAAATAGGTATATCCATGACTCGATTGAAAATGCATTTACACAAGCAACCAAGCAATCCTATCCCTAGTAGCATTAGTAGCAGTAGAATGAAGACCTTAAAGATCCAGTCAAATAATCCATGATTAGCCAACCCAGCTGGTTATGGTCATGAAATTCACTGCCAATCTCTTGAATTTGAACAGCCTGTCTCTTAATATGGTCGGCCAGGTTAGTGATATTTTCAGTGCCATCTGGAATATAAGTACAGCGCTCCTGACCTATGATAGCGCACATTCCTCCCTGTGAGGCTAACAGATAATCCAAAGCCAGTCGATTTTGTAATGCCACGGTCCGGACAGCCACTAGCTCAGCTGAGACCTCGGCCAGTGCCTGTCCAGTGTCCCTGGCTTCTGTTGCCATTACGTTTGACAGATGTTCCAATGCTGAGGCCATGTTGATCAGTTCGTTGGATGCCTTGCCCGTTCCATACAAGGGAAAGGCCATCATAAAGAACTGTTCCATTTTAGAAATAGTCCTTTTTGCTCGCGAGGGGGAGTGCTTAAGGGTGGGTAGGTGACGCATTTGGGGTACGACATATCCCAAAAAGCAGGATCCTGTCCAATCAATGGGGAGCCACAGATATGCTTTAGTGCCGCATATGAAATAGATTCCATTATAGGCCGTAAAATCATCAGCTAATGTCATCCAGGGGATTGGGGATATCTGTCCCCATGAACTGTTAGGGGTTATATTCCATACCCTGGACCAATCACAGTTAAACATGCCCTTGTTGGATATGCCTGGTTCCGGTCCTTGCCAGTCAACTGTAAGGTTGCATCTACTTTGCCCCATTAACTTTCCTTTCCCTGATTTATTAAAACATATGGAACCTTGAACATTATACGAGTGGACAGTGAGGGAGGGTGGAGTCAAGGCATGATTATAGGTAGGTTGATATGAAGCTGAAAATTTAGTCATGTCATAGCCAGCAGATCTCCATATTTACATATCCCCCCTATCTCTCCTGATCCCTGTTTGATTTTGTCGTAAAATCCATTCAATGGTGTAGCCACTGAAATTGGCTATTCCCTAAATACAAAATGGAGGAGCGCAAAGCTTGCAGGTTAAAATGGACAATGTTTACAGCACAAGCAGGCTGCACCAAGCCAATGTGTATTCTGTCTGCTAAGAGAGCAGACAGCACCGAAACAAACATTCCGCATACTAATGAGGCAATCTCCGGGATAGTTAACATAGCAATGGAATGATCCCAGGGACAATGGACACAAATAGGGAAGTGATTGCAACAGTGTATGGGAAACCAGACACCCCGGCACCAGCGGGGTTCGAAAACAAAGCACCGGAAGGCCCGCCCAGTAGCCGAGAGATAGCCTCAGTATTGGGGGGATTCAAACAAATCGATTGGGAAGAGACCCAATCGATTCCCAGCAGGAAAAGAGTCCGCCCAAAATGGCGCGAAGCCCTGGGACCTATAAAAGACAGGTCCCACACTTAGTTCACTCTCCGGGTTTGATCACTGGATATCGAGGGACGGCTGTCCCTGCCGTTACTGGGAGATGTGCCTGTTTTACCTGTGAGTGGAGAAACTTCAGAGAAAGTGTTAATTGCTTCAAATAGTTCTGTATTTGTTCCCCCAAGTTCCTCGTTAGTATAGTGGTTAGTATCCCCGCCTGTCACGCGGGAGACCGGGGTTCAATTCCCCCACAGGGAGTTTGTACCTCTCCTGGAAGAAAACGACAATCCTTCCAGGGGCTGTTTAGCTCACAGGGCTAAATCGCTGGCTTTGAAAGCAGACCAAGGCAAGCCAGCAGCACGGTTCGATTCCTGTAACGCCTCCCCGAACAGGTGCCGGAATGTGGCGACTAGGGGCTTTTCACAGTAACTTCATTTGAAGCCTACTCGTGACAATAAGCGATTTTCATTTCATTTCATTTTTTCATTTCATTCATCACATGGAGGTCTACTCCCTCTAGGGGTTTTTCATGGGCATCCCAGGGAGTCCTCATTGGCCGACCATAGACTATCTCTGCAGCTGACAGTCCGGTCCGCGAATGGGGAGTCACTTGCATGTGAAACAGTGCCAAGGGTAATACATTTAGCCAATTTAACCCAGTTTCTTCAGTTAATTTAGATAATTTTTATTTTAAAGTCCCGTTGGCTCTTTCCACAATTCCTGGTGCCTGCGGGTGATACGCGCAGTGCAGTTGCTGTTTAATTATGAGTACTTCGTACAATTCAGTATTGAACTGAGCTACAAAATGTGGTCCATTGTCTGAGCTCACCATTTTGGGTACCCCAAAACGAGGAATGACTTCCGTTAACAACAACTTCACTACCGTATATGCCATACAATTAGTGGTGGGGAAGGCTTCAATCCATTTACTAAACACATTGATTATTACTAAACAATATTTATAGCACTGTGCTTTTGGCAATTCGATAAAATCAAGCTGTATACAGGCAAAAGGGCCATCTGGCAAGGGAGTGGTTCCTGGAGGGCATTTAATACCTTTACCCTTATTATGTTTCATGCAAATGACGCATCGATCCTGCCGCGTTTGCGCTGCTGTAGTCAAATCTGGATGCCACCAAGTTTTTAGGAGTAGCTGCACCATTCCCTCCTTGCCAAGATGGGTACAAGAATGCAAATAATCAACAAGTACCGGCAATAAAGAATTCGGAATACAAGCTTCACCAAAGGGAGTAAGCCAGAGGTCTCGTGTCAAGGAGTGCGAACACCTCATTGACTTCCATAGTGCTCGCTTGGAATCAGAGGCGTCCCTCTGTAAATTTTGAATCTCAGTTATCTCTGCCATGCCCTTCATTCCTAATGCAGGTACCTGGTTTAGAGTCTGATTAGCCCCACTGGGAACAATTAAAGAGGTTGATGAAGCTGCAGCTTTAGCAACTAAATCAGCACAGGCATTCCCTAATTGAACAGGAGTGTCCATCTTCATGTGCGCAACACATTTAATAATTGCCAATTGACGGGGAGGCTGAATAGCATTGAGGAGATTTTTAACCCAAAGAGCATTTTGAATGGGAGTTCCCGCAGAGGTGAGAAAGCCTCGCTGTTGCCAGAGGAGGCCAAAATCATGGGTCACGCCAAAGGCATACCTAGAATCAGTGTAAACATTAGTACTTTTATCTGTGGCCAAAATACATGCTCGAGTAAGGGCGAATAGCTCGGCTTTTTGTGCAGAGACAGGGGTCTGGAAGGCAGCTGCTTCTTGCACGTCAGTGTCGGTTACCACGGCATATCCTGACTGTGAGATGCCAGTGAGCGAAATGGAGGAACTGCCATCAACATAAAAAATTAGATCTGGATTATCAATAGGCGGGTCCGTTAAATCCGGGCGAGGCGCGGTAAGGAAGTGATTCCGAAGCAAACAATCGTGTGGCGGGTCCGCAAGGTTATCGGGGGGCTGTATGAGGAACACAGCAGGATTTAAGGTTGAACAATAATGAAAAGAGAGGTAGGGGTTTTGCAATAGTGAAACCTCATAGCGGCTCAAGCGCGCTTGAGTCAAATGCTGGGTTTGCTGAGACGTTAGGAGAGCCACAATAGAGTGCGAGGTATGCACTTGTACTGGCAGGTGAAGGGTCAGATTAGAGGCTGCCTGTGCTACAAATGGACAGCCGTAAGAATTTGGCTGCAGGGAGGTAGACCGCAAGCTACAGGATCTAATTTTGTAGAATAGTAGGCTACCGGGCGACGCCGGTCACCGTGTTCTTGTGTAAGAACACCAGTGGCACATTCATCAAGAACATTAACGTACAGCTGAAAGGTTCTGTCATACATAGGTCGTCCTAGCGCTGGGGCGGTAGCCAGGGCGTTTTTTCAGAGTAATGAAAGATTGCTTTCCTGAATCAGGTAGTTCAAACTTAAGAGGAGCATTTTGAGAGGAGTACGGAGTTAAAACTTTAGTATGTACAGTAACATTCGGAATCCATTGTCTGCAAAAGTTCACCAATCCTAAAAAAGCTCGCACCTGCTTGGGCGATGTAGGAAATGGGGTCTGCAGTATAGGAGTAATGCGTTCCTGAGTAAGGGAGCGATCCGTAGCACTTATTAGGACCCCTAAAAATTTGACCTGCTGTTGGCCTTGATGAACTTTAGCGGGCGGGATTACATAACCCCACGAATGGAGACGGGTGAGCAGGTAAACGGTGTCACGCTGGTTAGCGATGAAATCAGGGCTGGCAAGGAGTAAGTCATCAACATATTGGGTGATGGTGGAGCCACCAGGAGGTGCTAATGTCGCTAACTGGGAGTGCAATGCCTGTGAGAAAAGGGTTGGAGAATGAATGAAGCCCTGTGGGAGCCTAGTCCAAGTGTATTGGTTGCCCTTAAATGTAAAGGCAAACAAGTATTGCGATTCAGGGGCAAGGGGTATCGTAAAAAAGACATGCTGTAAATCAACAAGGGTGAAAATAGTCGCTTCCGGTGGGACATTACTAAGTATTGTCACCGGGTTTGGGACAATAGGATGTAAGGGTTCCACTATTTGATTAATACGTCGGAGGTCTTGGACCAAACACCATTCGGATGGTCTTCCTATCTTAGGAACTGGAAGAATCGGGATGTTACAGGGCGATTGGCATGGTATCAAAATTCCCTGTTGAAGGAACGATTGAATCATAACTGAGACTCCTTCTTCAGCCTCGGGGCGCAAAGGGTACTGTGAAATCGAGGGCAAGGGCATGTGAGGTTTAACTTTAATAACAACGGGAGGGACATTAGTGAGACCAACTTCGTGTTTGGAGGTCGCCCATACATCTGCGGGTAGTTCAGAAGTCGTAGATTGGACTGAACGATGGTGGTTCAGTGTGCCAATGAGGACAAATGGGCGTTGAAACTATTCTAAAGTGCCTGCGGGTAAGGTTTGACTTCCATTAAGAAAAGGATCAGCTTGTCCTCGTAGTGCAGCTGCCAGAAATCCCAAGGACTTGGCATTGTAGCCTTCGTTGACAGATAGGGTCACATGGGGTGACACAAGTCTCGACTGACGCCAGAGGCCGTGGGGTAAATCGACAAGAAAGGCAGACCCTTATTTTCCCTTAGCGAGGCCAACAAAGGAAAAGGATTGTAGAGAACCGAGGGCGTCTTGGTAAATAGCCTCCAAACCAGGCGAGCATCCTGTATGATCGTAGCAAAGAGTGACATGTGGACAGGGAATATCTAAGGAACGTGAAAAGTGTGAGGGATCAAAATCAATCGACAACCACTGTGGAGTAGTGAATAGGGGGAAGTTCCGAAGCTGGGCTTGTGGGATAGGTGAAATGGTTATGCCATTATCGAGGCAAACTATCTCCACCTGTAAGGGACACAGCAAATCACGTCTGGCCAGGTTGACACCGAGGACGCTGGTAACCTTGAAAGGAATGCAACATTCCCGGCCCTCAAATTGAACTGAGAGTGGCTTCGTAAGTGGGTAAACAGCACCTTCCCCCATGAAACCAGCAAGTTCCACATGCTTATCAGAAAGGGGAAAGCTACGGTTCTGAATTAATGTCCAGTCCAATGTAGAATAAGTAGCACCTGTGTCAATCAAAAAGGAGATGGGCACGCCTTCTATGTAAATCGTTGCTGTGGGCTCGTCAGAGTGGTCCGCTGAAAGGACGGGAAAGTTCGATCGGGCTAGTCAATAGGGGTTGGAGACAGTGAAGGGTGTCTGCCGACGGGGTGGAAATCTACCTTGTCGTCGGGGTGATGGGCAATCCCTAGCGTAGTGGCCTGGCCGTTGGCATTTGAAGCAAGTGACATCGTATTTATAAATTGTATGCGTGCTCATACCAAGCTGTGCAATGGGTCACTATATTCTCTCATCTGGACTCTATCAGGTGTTTTAATAGCTGTGCCCAAGGGTCATTAATCTTTTGTAAGACTTCCTGCAGTTTTTAGTTTTTTTTTTAACAGTGGTATTCTAAGGGTTAACGTTCAGCAGCCAGTATAGAACACAGACACAGAACACAGAATTAAATTTTGCAGCTGGTGAGCTCGTATTTGAGACAGTTCTATAAACATTCCATTATCAATGCAATGTATTACCGCTCCTAATTTGCAGAGTGTCTGTCTGCCTAATAGGGTCAGGTGTCGCTAGTTGCGGTACATCCTTCCTGGGAGGGGGCTATGAATAGTACATATTTAAGTCAATTTCCAATGATTGATTTTATAGGCATTGGCTATTCTTCGAGACGTATATTTTTTGTTTGTCAATTCTAAAAGGTCAACTGTCTGCTGAAATGGTTAATGTTTCCTACAGAATCTAAGGGACAGAGAACTTGGAGTGATACCATTTACGTCTTTTCACATAATCTAAAAACGTATTCATATTCAATTACTTTTATTCGTAAAGGCACTGTGAAAGGCACTTTCTTTTAAACTGATATAGTGGGAATTAAACAACTTTGAAGAGATACAGCTTGGGAACATTTGCAAGAGGAAATATGAATGTTTTACCCTTAGTTTAAAAACAATTCAAGTACGCATTTTGTTGTCCTTGAGAAGAACCACTTTTTATCATAATAAGGCCAGTACAACATACCAAGCAGTATTTAGTTTACATTATCTGACTTACTAAATTTCGCTCAAAAGCAGTGTTAAAATATAGGCAATATTCCCAGCATGCTTCTAAATTGGTAACTCATTAACTTCCCTTCCACAATTCCCTTCTTGTGGATCTTTTAATCAACACCTTTTAGTAAATTATCATGTCCTCCGTAAGGAAGGGTGGTTTATAATGTGTGGAGAACGGACGTATGACAGTTCCCTGTGTGTTATAAGCCTGGCAGCAAGGAGGCAAGGTGGCTAGGGCTGTTCTCCCGTGTCAGTACAATAAAAATATCTTGCACAACTTGGGGCGGTTGCACTGACGGAGCGGGGAGTGCGGGACATAGGGGAGATCTAGGGGTCAACTCCTCCTCCTCTTCCGTATCGCCTGAATAGGGAAACATCGGCATGCCAGAGCAACTGGGAGGATCCTCCTTTCGTTTATTCTGACGGGCTAGCCCTACCTTCCTGGTGAGAGGAGGTTTCTTATTGCCGAATTGCGGTTTAGTGTTTTGACTGTTTTCTATCCCAAAGCTCACATTACAATTTTAAAGTTTCCCAATTTTTGGCTTCATCATCCACACAATCATCAATTCCTTTTCTGCGGGCTTTATCTCTCCAACTCATTAATATTGATTGTTTGTTGCGTTAAGTGGACTGTTTTTTCCACTGTGAAATTAAAGATTTCCATTTGAAGCCGGCGTTTCTCTGCCAAATAACTTTTTCAGCAACAATGCAATTATTGTAGTTCCAAGTGCCCCCTAGTGGCCAAATATCGTTACCCAATTTATTTTTCAGCGCTGCAGATAATCTCCGGAAATTAGGTTCTTGAGAAGGGTTTTCGGAACACATAAAAAACTAGAGGGGAATTGCCCCCGGTTTTGTCTAAACTCTGTCCCATAATGCCAGTAAAATGTGCCCCTGGGAAGAAATGTTCAAAAAAAATCCCTGGTACCAAATCAAATTGCAGGGTCCCTGACCCACCTGAGATCACATGTAGTCCTTCAATCTCCACATACCAGTCACAGCGCCACAGCAATCCATGGTGATACATGCGGGTCTTCATTCAGCACTGCAATGGTTGTGGCCTGATCAATGGAGGAGATGCTGCCCCATCAAAATTGGCGTGAAAAAAACTTCTAGATGGAGACAACTGCTGCTCACCCCCTGCCTCTAGGACCAGTGGGTCTCCCTGATAAATCGGCGAGGTTCCAAGAGCTGGGTGGGCCACCAAACTCTCAGTTCCCCTGTCACTCTGGGCCTGATCCCCTGACCTCAGAGCTAGAGGAATGGTTTGTGACGTGTTGGGCATGCTGGGTCTGCGAGGACTGCATTTACCATATCAGTGAGAGAGACAGGCTTCCAACACTTGGAGAAATGCAACTCGATTTTATTGAACTCTAAACTATTAAACATACTTGAACTGTGGGTTGACACTATGCTGAGTTGACTGGAGACCTGAGGCTAACCTGACCAGACAATCTTACTACCACATGGTGGATGTTCTAGTTGTTGCTCACAGGCTTTGACTGTCTCAGAGGCTGCATCCCACTAGAGCCCTCTGGCTTTATAGTGGCCGTGTCCTGTCTGGTGATTGGCTGCTGTGTTCTGTGTGTTCATTGGTCATCCTGTGTGTCATTCAATATCTATCTGTTAACCATCATATACTTGTGTGTATATTATGACAGTTTGTAGGTCAGAGCACATTCTGACAATTGCCTCTGCAATGCGCTTGGTTTGCTCCTCCGGAATTTAGTGCGAATTAAAAACTGGTGTGAAAATGGAAGAAGGAATTAATCCTGAAATAAATGCCCAAGATGAAATACACTTTAAAAACAGAGACCAACCACTGGCCTGACTTTGAGAAGTATGTATCAGAATGAGTCCTCAAACCATCTCATAGTTATCAGAAATGCACTTAAGTGGACCATGAAACCCTGAGTCCAGCAAAGATTTTGGAGCAACAGCTTGTTGGGGGAACTGCTTTAAGGAACAAGAATGCCCATTCTTGCGGCAGAAGGTCAGGATCGCTCAGAGAATATCAAAGCATCGAACGCAAAGAGGCAAGAGTCCAGTGCCCTTTGGTCCTTTCAACTTTTCAACACTCTGCACTTCTGGCCAGGTCTTCTGAACCAGATTTCTAAAGAAATGCAGAGCATACAGTCCACCATCACTATAGCTGCGGGGGAGAACCAGGTACACCCACTTGTCTGATGCTAGCAGCGTAAGACAAGTTTAAATGTTCAGTGTGAAGGTTAGCGAAGGGGTGAATGGATCAATGTTAGTGGATGGGCAGGAGGGTGGGGTAGCTGAGGCGGTGGGTGGCTGAGGTGGTAGGTGGATAGCCTGAGATATAGGCGGGATGGCTAGTGGTCGAGCTGATATGTGAGAGGTGGCAAGGTGGGTGGCAGGTGAATGAGGGTAGGGTGGCAGGGATTAGTGTGGCAGGTGAGAAAGGTGGCAGATGGATAATGTAGCAGCGGATGGGTAACATGGTAGGTGGGGAGGATATAGGTGGGAGGGTGGCTGATAGCTCTGAGCTTTGTACATCGTGACCAACACATGGAATCAACATCCTAATGGAGCGATGGTGGAGAAAACCCAGGATAATGTTGGAAAACAATAAAAAGCTTTCGGGTTTTTCTGGATGGATCATCTGAATGACCCAACTTATCCATAATTGACATCTGATCATGCTGATTCTAAAACAAGGTGTAAGGTAGCTTTAGTTATCTGTGGGAGTACAGATCGTGATACCAGCAGAATGATTGCACAATGCACAGGAAGCTGGAAAGAAAACAGAACCAGATTCCAAATTCATGTCATTAGGTTAGCCCACCTAATGCTATATTCCCATAATATATACTTCAGCATGGAGTTTCACTATGAACTTGTGTCATGTTTAACTTTTTTTCAGAACACCCCTATCCCAGTCCCAAGTTGCAATATCTGGCATCATGCCATTTGGAATGCCAGTTTCATTCTATATTTCCCTTTGCATTTCAGTGCTAAATGTGAATCAAGCTTTTCTGTTTTAGGTTTCATTTCAGTGGAACTGAAAGTTGCTGTTCTGAAACAAATATGGATGCATTCAATAATACCGGTCCCATTACTTACATGGTCCCTCTTATCCTGGACAGCACCTATATCAGGTGAATGACACCAACCATTTTGTCATGGCGGTGTGCATCAATTACGTTTTGGACACTAGGGAAATGAGGAATATGAGGATAGTGTCGAGTTGAGGTAGAAGACAAGCAACGACCGCACTGAGTGGCAGATCAGGCTTGACAGACTTTCTGGTCTATTCCGGAACTTACTTCTTATGTCCCCATTTTTTTATGCACTTAAACCACATTGTGCACGCTGGCTAATTTTGGCGGGTCAAGCAGCTGTTTGCATTTAAAACAAACAAATGCTGAAATGAAGATTTGAAATGTTGTTCCTGTTCTGAAAACCACCTGTAACATTTATTGTTTGAGGAGAAATGATCGTTTCTTCAAGCATTGGCAATGTTTCATAATGCATCGCTGTATGAACTCCTCTGTTGGCGAAGGCTCTGTTTCTGTTAATTCACATTTGTCTATCATTCTTCAGAATTTGACTCCAGTGCCCACTTCAAGAACTCAAGAATTAGGAGAAGGAGCGGACCATTCGGCCCCTCAAGCAGGCTCCACCGTTCAATAAGATCATGGCTGATCCGATTGAGGCCTCAACTCCGATTTTCTGTTTGACACCCCCCCCCCCCCCCCCCCGCCACACCCCCCGCTGCCATAACTCCCATTTATTCTCTTGTCGATTTGTCTCACAAGTAAACAAATTTAACTTATTAACTCACTCATCCTGTTGATTTCCATAGTGCTTGTATTACTGGAGGTTTAGCTGAGAATTCCAGAGCGGCTTTACAGCTGATGCCACCGCTGCCAATTTTAGAGCGATGAAAATTGGAGATGTTCAAGACGCCAGATACCTTGGAGGTTTAGGGTTGGAGGGGATTATAGAGGTTGGGATGAGTGAAGCCAGGGAAAACATGTGGAAACAAGGGCGAGAATTTTAAAGTTGATGGGTAGCTGGATGGGGAATGCAGGTCAGTTAGTACAGGAAAATGAACTTGGGCATGGGTAAGAACATGGGCAGTAGAGTGTTGGGTGAGCTCAAGTTCACGGAATGTTGAATGTTGGAGGCCAGCCTAGAGTGCATTGGGATAGTCAGGTTTAAGGGTAATAAGTGCATGGTGAGCTGAGTTTGGGCCTGAATTAGGTGAAGTTACAGAGGGGGAAATACACAATCTGTGTGATGGTGCTAGCATCTGGTCAGAAGTTCATCTTGGGGTCAATTATGACATCAAGGTTATCATGGAATTATAGAATCCCTATAATGCAGAAGGAGGCCATTTGTCCCATCGAGTCTGCACTGGCCCTTGGAAAGAACACCCAACTTTAGCCTATACCTTCATCCTATCCCCGTAACCCAGTAACCCCCGCCTAACCTTTTGGACACTAAGGGGCAATTGAGCACAACTAATCCACCTAACCTGCACATCTTTGACTGTGGGAGGAAACCGGCGTACCCTGAGGAAACCCATGCAGACCCGGGGAGAAAGTGCAAACTCCACACAGTCACCCGAGGCCGGTATTGAACCCGGGTCCCTGAAGCTGTGAGACAACAGCGTTAACCACGGTGCCACCCTGCCGCCCATGAACACTCTATTTCAGCTCTATTATCAATGCTCTATTTCAGCTTCAGATGATTGCCAGAGAGAGGAGTGGAGTTAGTGGCAAGGTAACAGAGTTTGCAACAGGAGAATGAAGGCATTCCAGTCAGTCTTACCAATATTTAGTTGGGGGAAATACCTGCTCATTCATTAGTAGATGTCAGGCAATCAGTCTGACAATATAGGGCAGTGGAGGTGTTGAGTGAGGTGGCGCTAAGAACATCAGAGCATAAGAGATAGACCATTCAGCCTGTCAGGAGATGATGGCATAGTTGTAATGTCACTCGACTAATAAGCCAGAGGCCGAGGCTAATTTCCTGTGGATATGGGTTCAAATCCTGCTATGGCAGCTGGTGGAATTTGAATTCAATTAATTAATAAACCCAGGTGATTAATTAAAAAGATGCAAACTGAGCAATGGCTGTTAAGGATAGGCAAAAAAAAACACCAGCCTTGTCAGTGATGTCCACATCCCACAAAATTATTTTCAAAAACCTCCTCTGCCATTTGATATGATTGTGGCTAATCTTTTGCTTCAATTCTGCTTTCCTGCCTGCTCCCCATACCCCAGAGTAAAAATATGCCCATCCAAGGCATACATTTCAAAAATTTGTTCTTGGGAGGTGGGCGTCGCTGGCTGGGCTAGCATTTGTTGCCCATCCCTAATTGCCCATGAACTGAGTGGCTTGGCTAGGCCATTTTAGACAGGAGACAACTGCATCACTGTGTGTGTCTGGAGTCACATGTAGGCCAGACCAGGTAAGGAAGGCAGATTTCTTCCCTGAAGGGCATTAATGAAACTGGTGGGTTTTTTACAACAATAAGCAATGGCTTCAGGGTCATCCTTAGACTTTTAATTGCTGATATTTATTGAATTCAAATTTCACCATCTGCCATGGCGGGATTCGAAAGCCTGGACTCTGGGTCTCTGGATTATTAGTTGAGTGACAATACCACTACACCACTGCCTCCCACTCCATGGATGTTGGAGTATCCACAACTTCTGAGGTAAAGAATTCCAAAGATCCACAACACCTTGAGTGAAGAAACATCACTTCATCTCAGTCCTATCGGATTTGCCTCTTTTCCTGAAATTGAGGACCCATGTTCTCGATTCCTTAGCTAGAGGAACTGACACCACAGTGCGCATTAGCCAGAGGAAATTACCTTGCAGGTCTACCTTGTCAGTCCTCTTTGTATGTTTCTATGTGATCCCCTGTTATTGTTATAAACTTGAGACAATATGGACCCAATTTTCATGGCCTCTCATTATAGGACAGCTCCTCCATGGGCCCAATCTAGTGAATCAGTACGGCCATTGAACTTGCGCATCTACCACACTCTAGCCATCTATCCAACTGAGCTAACTGATCTCCATAATGTAGAAATGCATTCCCTTCTCCAGCACAAGCATCTCTCACCTCAGGAAATAGATTTGTTTTGTTCTATTCTTTCATCGGAATAAAACCTTCAATCTGTACCTCTGTACTTCTTTAACCATCAGCTAATGGGAACAGATTTCCTTTGTCGACCTTTTGTAAACCTATCATAACCATGTATACCTCTATCAGAATTCCACCCCCCCCCCCCCCACCACCTTTGCTCCAAGTAGTATATTCCCAGCCTTCTCCAGCCTTGTAATCAAATCCCCTTATCCCTGGAGGGGGTGACAATGGCAGTTTTGAAAGAGAGGAGGATAGTATCTGAAGAGAACTGCTGACATCAGTCACCATGGAAGGCAGAGGGAGGCATCAGCGTAGTGGTATTGTCGCTGCAGTCATCCATATACCCAAGGCCATGTTCTAGGGACCCGGGTTCAAATTCCACCATGAGATGATGAAATTTGATCTCAATAAAAATCTGGAATCCCATGAATGAATTAAAAATAAACAGTACCTTGGGTCACCAGCAGTTTAGTGCGAATGGGATTGAGGGAGTAGGAGGTGGACCTCAAGGTGAATTGTATGAGACAAGGCAGGAGTGAAACGAGAGAAAGATGTGAGTGGGCTTGTAACTGTTGTTAGATGGTGTATCAGTTGTATCAAACAATGGGAAAGAATGCCACGTAGATAGCAATGGTTCAAGAAGCATGCTCACCACCGCATTCTCAGGGAAATTAGGCATGGGTGCTAAATGCTGGTATGCTTGAGAATTATGTTTAAAAGTGCGAACTATAGGCAGTTTTAGCAACATTGCTTTGTGTAAATCAGCACACAAACAGCTAGCAAAATCAGAAAATACTAGACATCTCAGCAGGTCTGGCAGCACCTGGGGAGAGAAAAGGGAGCTACTGTTTCGAGTCTTGATGAGCCTTTGTCAATTTGTCAAAGATTCATGCAGACTCGAAACGGTAGCTCCCTTTTCTCTCCACAGAATGCTGCCAGACCTGCTGAGATTGTCCAGTATTTTCTGCTTTTGTTTCAGATTCCAGCATCCGCAGTAATTTGTTCTATATTCACAAACAACTAACATGTTTTTTTGTGAAGAATGGGGATAGAATGATCAATTGGGGTGCCCGATGGCTTAGCTGCCATGACCTTTCCTACTTCAAAGACAATTCTTGGTTGTTAGAAGGTGATGCCAAACTAGCAGGTTCAGTGGAATCAAAAGATCTCTGACACCATTCAGGTAAGTCTACCTGTTCCATGGCTTTAATTCCATCCGTATCATAGAACATTCAAAGCTTTTGACATCAGTTGGACCAGATTGGACTTAGAATTGTTACAGAAGGAGTAGTTACAGAAGGTCAGAAATCATCTTGATGCCACATGTGATGTTAAGCTGTGCATGGCAGCAGTAAGTGGGCTGTGCAACTAACAGAGCAGATTAACGATAGATAACGTTTCCTCTTGAATGTTGAGTGATTAACGTGTTTTTAACATTATAAATGCTATTTATCTATTAATAATTAGTATGCAAGTGCAGCATGGCAGCACAGTGGTTAGCACAGTTGCTTCACAGCTCCAGGGACCCAAATTTGATTCCCGGCTTGGGTCTCTGCGGAGTCTGCACGTTCTCCCCGTGTCTGCATAGGTTTCCTCCGGATGCACCGGTTTCCTCCCACAGCCCAAAGAGGTGCAGTTAGGTGCATTAGCCATCATCAATTGCCCTTAGTGTCCAAAGAGGTTAGATGGGGTTACAGGGATAGGGTGGAGGTGTGGGGTTAAGTAGGGTGCTCTTTCCAAGGGCCGGTGCAGACTCCATGGGACGAATGGCCTCCTTCTGCACTGTAAATTCTATGATTCTGTGATCAACATTCCTCCTTATTCCCATTGTCACTTTCAAATATTGGCTGAAGCCTTACAAAATCACCTGCAGTCTCTGGCAGCAAATCCCATTTTACATTACAACTCTCTTCAGGGATTTGTTTCAGTTGGGTGTGACCCAGAATTGTGGTTTGGCACAAGCTCAGGACTTGGTTCGAAATTCCACCAGGGAAGGTGAGTGAAAACGGAAAGGGACAACGCCAATAGGTGGAGCCCTGTTTCATTTGATGGGAAAGCGTTCACGGTTCTGTCCACCCCATCGTTCCATTAATCCCGGAATATTTTCTGTGCATTCATGATTCTTAAAAAGAAACCCGTTAGTTTCGTTCTTAATAGTCGGCAGTGTGCGGGGGAGAAGTGTATAAAAAAGACAGCAGTCGTTATGGGTGATACAGCTCAAGAACCGACTGCCTCTCAGCACCAATTTGCAACAGGTAAGAGAGACTCCACATCGAACAATACACGAGGGCAAACTTCGGGTTCAGTTCCGCTAAATATTCAGGCTTATTTCACTTTGCTGAATATATATTTTGCAGACTCTGTAAGATGATGATGTCCTGGATGAAACTCGGCCTCCCTCTGGCTCTTCTCTACTTGTGCTCACCAAGTGCCAGTGGACATCACTCTGACCATCTCTGCATGAGGAGGACTTTCTGGCAGGAACTGATGCAAGGATTGGAAAATATAGTAAGTAGGTCGTAGAACCAAAACCTTCACGGGTATACAACCCCTCTTGCGAGTCAATTCTGCAGTCACCCTGCAAAGAAATCTCTGAATTATCAATTGGTGAATGGGCTACGATTTCAGACGTGATGTAGGATTTGGGGCTGGGATTAGGACTAGAAATTGGAACTGGGATTTGAGTGTAGGTCTAGGTCAGTAATTTGGAATATGGGGATTGGGATTTGATTTGGAGTTATTCTTGAGCGGGGACAAATCCTCTGGGGATTCCAGGTATAAGTGAAGTTATGGGGGGTCAGTTGGAGATCATTCAGAATGAGTTTGGTTCCTCTCAGAGTGACTACTTTTCTATAACTTCCAACTGATCTTAAACCTTGATTTTCTTTTCCAACAGAATCCAGTTTTTTCAGCGGAATGTCGAACTGAATATGATTTCAGCCTGAAACTTCCAACGCTTGTAAAACCGGTGAGTGAGGCAGAAACAAATGGAACCATTTCATCACATGTAAAATAACCAAGATAAACCACCCTCCATCCGCCCTTTTGTATGTTCAAATCTTGCTCTTTTCCCCCCACTTTTGGTCCAGGCGAAGCATGACAGAGGGGCAGCTATGGTTGCAATCCTGAAGGGGATTCAGAAGCTTTTCAGTCAACCCAAAGCACCTGTCCCCAAAAGAGAGCGGCGGATCTTCCTCAACACTGTATCTGAAGTTCTCTCTCAACTACAGGCATGTGTAAGTACACCTCACTGTAGGCCACCTGTTTTATTCAACAGGATAGTTCACAATTCCTTTGGAAGTTAACAGAAAATGCATCAGCCTCAGAAAATAGAACAAAAAGGACCTGTTACTTTTTTATGCCGACATATTTGCTGCGTATTTCCAGCATTTATAGATTTTTATTTTAGATTTCTAGCACTAAAATTGACCTTGTTCCTTACCTGACTCTGTTCTTTTACAGGTAACATCTCCACAATCCGATTATGTTCACCAATCAAACGTACAGGAAAGATTCCAGAAACTAGAGACATTTGTCAAACACAAGGTAAAATGTTTCTGTCGAAACATATATCAGATAATAATAAATATTGATAGCAATAAAAATACCAAATAGTCTATAAGAACAATGATGCACGAGTGAATGACTTGCTTGGCCATTTCGGAGGGAACTTTGTTGTTGGTCTGTTGTTACATATAGGTCAAGCCAGGAAAGGACAACAGATTTCCTTCCCAAAAGGATATCTGTGAGCCAGATTAATTTTTTTTTTACAACAATTGTGCTCACCGTTATTAATTCTAGCTTTTTATTTACATTCAAATCCTTCAGCCACCGTGGTGGGATTCGAACTCATGTCCAGATCACTCGTCCAGGCTGTGCAGTCTCGATGGGCCAAAAGGCCTTTTCTGCACTATATTTTTCTGTGATTACCAGCCCAACTAACACAGTACTTCAGCTTCTCCAAAAGTAGCTGTTTTCTATGGGGGCTGGTTTAGCTCAGTTGGCTGGATAGCTGGTTTGTAACGCAGAGCACAGGCAACAGCATGGGTTCAATTCCTGTACTGGCATGAGGTTATTCTCTTCCTCACCTGAAGTGTGGTGATCCTCAGGTTAAATCGCCATCAGTCAGATCTCCCCCTCAAAGGGGAAAGCAGCCTATGGTCATCTGGGAGTATGGCAACTTTACCTTTATTGAAGTATTACATGAAATGTAAGAATAATTTAAGAATTCCACGTTCTTGAAAAATTGTATTTTAATTTTGCTTAACAATAACAGGGAAGCTTTACACTGAGAACTAATTTCTCTTTTCTCTTCACAGGGAAACAGTGGCTGTTCTTGGGAGATTGTTCATGCAATATGCAGAGACATTCTTCAAGAGTTTGCCATGCACCATGCAAGAAAATAGGGGGGAAAAGAAGAGTATAATCTTAAATTAATATATTTATAAAGAAACCAGTTTGGGTTAAGTTTTAAGTATCTTCTTGTTGTATTACCTTCATTTCCGATTTTATCTCCATATTTTAAACTTGTAAAATCTCACTGCCTATTAAATTAGAATGTGTGTTCAGTGTGTAAAATTAAATAAGATGAAAACTCGTTATTTATTGTAAACTGTATTGTCTAAAGATGAAATAAAAAACTTTAAAAATTACAAATCCAATCTTCTTGCTTAATTTAGTTTCATTTCAGCTCATTGAATGCAAATTTGTGTAAAATGAATTGGCAATGCATAGAATTACATAAAATCCAAAACATAGAAACAGGTTTTTCAGCCCAACTGCTCTACGCCAGTGTTTATACTCCATATGAGCCTCCTTCCAATCTAATTACACCTTCCTACCCTATCCATGTATCTTTTTATTCACTTTGCCATAGGTATATATCAAATTTCCCCTTAGGTGCTTCAGTGTTACCTGTGAGTTCCCCATTCTTGCTTCTCTCTTTGGGCTGTTTGCCACATTGTTGTGTGTGATGTGCGGTATGATGATGAAGGGCGGCGTTTACTACATCATAGAATAAAATTCATACAATGCAGAATGAGGCCATTCGGCCCATTAAGTCTGCACCGACCCTCTGAAAGAGCACCCTACCTAGGCCCAATCTGCCCCGTAACATGTCCTATGTTTTCATGTATAGACGCATCTGCATGGACCTCACCTCAGTACACGTGACAATAAATCTAAATCTAATCTAACCCCTTAACCATAGGTAACTTGCACATCTTTGGAAACTAAGGGGCAATTTTACATGGCAAATCCACCTAAATTGCACTTCTTTTGACTTTGAGAGGAATCTAGAATACCTGAAGGAAACGCACGCAGACATGGGGAGAAAGTGCAAACTCCACACAGCCAGTCACCCACTGTGAGGCAGCTGTGCTAACCACTGTGCCACTGTGCAGTCCCATTCTACTCAATCGAAGGCTTTCTCAGCGTCCAGGGAGACAACCACCTCTGGTGTCCTCTCCCTGGATGGGATCATTATTACATTCAGCAGACATATGATCACTGTTAATTGTCTGCCCTTAACAAACCATGCCTGATCTTTGCGATCACTTTTGGCAGGCAACTCTCCAGGCACCTTGCCAATGCTTTTGCTAGCACTTTCGCATCACAGTACTCCAGGTGCGTCCTCATCAATTCTCTGTATAATTGCAGTAAAACATCTCTATTTCTAGATTCAAATCCCCTCGCTATGACGGCCAACATACCATTTGCCTTCTTTACTGCCTGCTGTGCCTGCACGCTTACTTTCAGCGGCTGATGCACGAGGACACCAATGTCTCGCTGAGTATCCACCTCTCTCAATTTACACACATTCAAATAATAATCTGCCTTCCTATTTTTGCTACCAAAGCGGATAACCTCACATTTATCCAAATTACACTGCATTTGACATGTATGTGCCCACTCACTCAGTCTGTCCAAATCCCACTGAAGCATCTCTGCATCTCAGCTCACCCTCCCACCCAACTTTGTATCATCTACAAATTTGGAGACAATACATTTAGTTCCCTCATCCAAATCATTGATATATAATGTGAACAGTTGGGGTTCTAGCACAGATCCCTGTGGTACCCCACAGGTCACTGCCTGCAAATCAGAAAAATACCCATTTATTCCAACCTTTTGTTTCCTGTCGGCTAATGAGATTTCTATCCATTTCAAGACACTATCCATAATTCCATGCACTTTAGCTTTACATATTAATCTGCTGTCTGAGACAATGTTGAAACCCTTCTGAAAGTCAAAATAAATCACATCCACTGGTTCTCCCATGTCAACTCTACTAGTTGCATCTTCAAAGAATTCTAGTAGATTTGTCAAGCATGATTTTCCTTTAGAAAATCCATGCTAGTTTACTTTCAAATGGTATTTTCATCTTCTTAATCAATTCCTTGGTTTGCCTTAAACTGTTCCCAATCCTCAGGTTTATTGCTTTTTCTTGCTAATTTGTATGCCTCTTCTTTGAATCTAATACTATCTCTAATTTCCCTTGTAAGCCCATGTTTTAGCAACAGTTCTCTTTCTACTCTTGCGTAAAATAGGAATAAACAACTTTTGGAGTTCACATATTCATTCCTTGAAAGCTTGCCATTGGCTGTATGCTGTCCTTCATCTCAGTAATCTTTCTGAGTCCTTCATAGCCAGCTCATGCCTCATACCATCATAGTTACCTTTATTGAGGTTCAGGACCCTGGTCTCAGAATCAACTACCTCACTATTCACCTTGAGAAAGAATTCTACAATATTATGATCACTCATCCCCAATGGTTCTTTCATAACTAGATTGCCAGTGAATCCTTCTTCATTGCATAACACCCAGCCCAATATTCGTGGGTGGGCGGTACTTATGTGTGAGGAGAGATTGAGTCAGTTAGGATTGTATTAACTGGATTCAGAAGAATGAGGGCGGATCTCTTTGAAACCTATAAAATTCTAACAGGGCTAGACAGGGTAGATGCAAGAAGGATGTTCCCGATGGTGGGGGTGTCCAGAAATAGGGGTCACAGTGTGAGGATATGGGGTAGACCATTTAAGACAGAGAAGAGGAGAAATCTCTTCACCGAGGGAGTGGTGAGCCTGTGGAACTCGTTACCACAGCAAGTGGTTGAGACCAAAACATTGTATGTTTTCAAGAAGCAATTATATGTTGCACTTGGCGCAAAGGGGATCAAAGGATATGGGGGAAGGCAGCATCAGACTATTGAGTTGGATGATTAGCCATGATCATAATAAATGGTGGAGCAGGTTTGAAGGGCCATATGGCCTCCTCCTGCTGCTATTTTCTATGTCCCTATGAACATCCCAAGCATAAGGGGGCAAAAGGACACCAACTACAATACAAGTGCTGGCCCGGGCCCATGCACTCTCCCACATAGCAGTCAGGATAACCAAGGATACCCACACTATGCCAAGACTCACGACCAGCCTCACTGCTCTCTAACCACAACCAAGGCAGCGTACAAGCTCCCTGACATTGTATGATTCCGTCATCCTCAACCAAGGAGACTCTGTCACCAAGGAGAAGAATCGTCAAGACAACCAACAACTGGGTGTCTCGGGAGGGGCACGATCCTACCTCCTACAACAATATTATCAGGGGCTGGTTTAGCACACTGGGCTTAATTGCTGGCTTTCAAAGGAGACCAAGGCAAGCCAGCTGCACAGTTCAATTCCCGTACCAGCCTCCCCGAAGAGGTGCCGGAATGTGGCAACTAGGGGCTTTTCACAGGAACTTCATTGAAGCCTACTCGTAACAATAAGCAATTTTCATTTCATTTCATTTGGAAAACCCCCCCAAGAGACAATACACACAATTTGGGACCTACAACAGTACGCAGAGGAACACCAGCATTAGTCAATGAATGCCAGACACGGACCAGCACCCTCCGTCACAACAAAATGGATACGAGGGGCAGAGCAGCACAGCCTCATCAGAGACGGAACCATTGCCTGCGCAGAGAGAGACCCAACTTCAAAAAAGGAGGGTATTCAGGAAGTCACTATATAAGATGACTTGGGGAGGGCACCTATCTCCCCCATTCAGCCTGCCCTCGAATCAAATAAGGGCTCCAACATAACAGATCCAAAGCATCCAGACTCTTACTTCAACCCTGTCACCCCCCTGAGTGGAACCCTGTCTTAAGAGGGGGAGCAGACCAGGAGCCCTCGAAAGGGGATTATTTGGAGCTGGGAAACACAGTCCAGCACCCAACAAACCCTCTTGCCCGACCAATGTAAACATAGTTATTCCTGCCTGAACCCACAAGAACAAGTGGCCACGGCCACCACCCACGCAGCCGAGAGAATATAGAAGATGACAAGTCAAGCACGGATTAACCAGCCGCACCGAAGCGTACGTCATCACATATTTCCTCCCCTACTCTAGACACACCAACCACAAAGAGGAATCACAAGGAACCCAGTCCTCTCGAGGATATGTGATCTGTCTGAACTTACATAGGAGTTAAGGATTTCCCAAACCCAAAGTTTTTTTAAAAAGCTTTTAATTGGCATTTTCAAAATTATGTTCATTGCCGTTGGTTTTCATTTATTATACAATACAAACATTTTTTTTCTTACGTTTCTCTATTTACCAGCTGTTGCCATCTGATTTGGCGTGTCCTCCCCCCTCCCACCCCCCTGATGCCCTCCCAGTTTGATCCGGGGGGGGTGGTTATTCCCCCTTCTCCTTGTTCCTCCCCTCTCCCCCCCCCCCACTTTCCTTTCTCCCTCCGTCGGCTTCGGCCGTGTCCTTCTTGTGGATGTGGGGGGGGGGGGAGTTGCCCCCTCCCCCTCCCCTCTCTGCATTATTTTTTTTGTCCCTCTCAGGCTCTCTGTCTTCTCCCCACCCCCTCCCTCTCAAGGTTGTGTGCCCCTAACGTTCCTCATTGCCTTTCTTTCTTTTCGCTTTCTAATCCTTCCAGTTTCCCTGTCTACTGGCTGCTGCTGGCCTTGGACAGTTTTTGGAACAAGCCGACAAATTGCCTCCATGCAGTAAGGAAGCCCTCCTCCGACTCTTGGATGGCGTATTTGATCTTCTCCAGGTAGAGAAATTCCGAAATGTCAGCGAGCCAGTCTGCAGCCATGTGTGGTGCTGCTGATTGGCAGCTGAGCAGGATTCTCCGGCGTGCAATTAGGGAAGTGAAAGATAGGCCATCGGCCCTCTTCCCCATGTGTAGTTCTGGCTGCTCTGATACCCCAAAGATTTGCACATTTGGGCATGGCTTCACCCTCACCCCCACAACCTTGGACATTGCATCTGAGAAGGCTGTCCAGAACCCAGCAAGCTTGGGACAAGCCCAGAACATGTGGGTGTGGTTGGCCGGGCCTCTCTGGCACCGCTCACATTTGTCCTCCACCTCCGGGAAGAACCTGATCATTCGGGTTTTTGTCAGATGTGCTCTGTGCACCACTTTGAACTGCATGAGGCTGAGCCTTGCGCAGGAGGAGGTGGATTTGGCCCTGCTGAGTGCTTTGTTCCAGAGTCCCCAACCCACTTCTGTCCCCAGTTCGTCCTCCCCTTTCCGTCTGGTCTCGTCCAGTGGTTTTCGGGCTCTGTCCAGTAGCTGTCCATATATTTTCCCACAGAGTCCCCCTCCTTACTGTCCGTCTTCAGCAGGTCCTCTAAGAGTGTAGTTTCCGGAGCACAGGGGTGTCCTACTGTCTCTTTGCGGAGGAAGTCTTTTATTTGTAGTTGCCTCATTTCCTGTCCTGTCAGCAATTCCCATTCCTCCATCAGTTCGTTCAGCGTCACTAGTCTGTGTCCTATCTAAAATTGTTAGTGTTCTCCTGTCCTGTCTCCATTTTTTAAAGGTTGTGTCAATTTGCCAAAGGTTCATGCAGACTCGAAAGAGTAGCTCCATTTTCTCTCCACAGAATGCTGCCAGACCTGCTGAGATTGTCCAGTACTTTCTGCTTTTGTTTCAGATTCCAGCATCCGCAGTAATTTGTTCTATATTCACAAACAACTAACATGTTTTTTTTTTAAGGATGGGGATAGAATGATCAATTGGGGTGCCCGAAGGCTTAGCTGTCATGACCCTTCCTACTTTGAAGACAATTCATGGTTGTTAGAAGGTGATGCCAAACTAGCAGGTTCAGTGGAATCAAAAAATGTCGGACACCATTCAGGTAAGTCTACCTGTTCCATGGCTTTAATTCCCTCTCTATCATAGAACATTCAATGCTTTTGACATCAGTTGGACCAGACTGGACTTGGAATTGTTACAGAAGGAGTAGTTACAGAAGGTCAGAAATCATCTTGATGCCACATGTGATGTTAAGCTGTGCATGGCAGCAGTAAGTGGGCTGTGCAACTAACAGAGCAGATTAACGATAGATAACTTTTCCTCTTGAATTTTGAGCGATTAACGTGTTTTTAACATTATAAATGCTATTTATCTATTAATAAATAGTATGCAAGTGCAGCACGGTAGTACAGTGGTTAGCACAGTTGCTTCACAGCACCAGGGTCCCAGGTTTGATTCCTGGCCTGGGTCACTGTGCGGAGTCTGCACGTTCTCCCCGTGTTAGCGTGGATTTCCTCCGGGTGCTCCGGTTTCCTCCCACAGTCCAAAGAGGTGCAGGTTAGGTGGATCGAATATGCTGAGTTGCCCTTAGTGTCCAAAAAAGGTTAGGTGTGGTTAGGGTGGAGGTGTGGGCTTAGGTCGGGTGCTCTTTCCAATGGCCGGTGCAGACTCGATGGGCCGAATGGCCTCCTTCTGCAAATTCTATGATTCTATGAAGTGGTGTACTGATGTACCAGTTCCCATTTTTTAAAACTTGAATTTGATTTGGGAGAATTTCTATTAGCTTGGATGTAATTTTACCTTTTCCAAAGCCAAGTGCACCTTTACTTCCACCTCATTTCCATTCGGCTGCCTCAACGCAAATACTGAATCCACTACGGCCTGTGACTGGAGTTTTGTCTACTTTCAAGTGGGGTGTATAACCAGCAGCAGATCTGCTAAAACTCTTTTGACAATCTGCTCACATTGAATTTCACCTGCGAAAGGTTAGCACTTGAAGCTGATAGCTAATTCAGAGCATACAAAACTGCTGCTCGCAATCTCAGAAAACACAAACTACAAGTAAACAGTAGTACTCTACCGGTGCAGAAAAATGAAGCTGCTTTATCATGGCTGATCTTTAATTCTCAGATTACCAAAGCGTCTCAGGACAGAATTTAACTTGTTCTGTAGCAGCTAATTTTAGCTATGATTGTAATTACCCATACATACCCACAGACTCCCTAGAGTGCAGAAGGAGGCCATGTGGCCCATCGAGTCTGCACCAACCCTCTGAAAGAGCACCCTACCTAGGTCCAATCCTCTATCCCACCCCCATGTCCGCACTTAACCTGCACATCCCAGGACACTAAGGAGCTATTTTACCATGGCCAATCCACCTAACCTGCACATGTTTGGACTGAAGGAAGAAACCAGAGCACCCGGAGAAACCCATGCAGGCACGGGAAGAATGTGAAAACTCCACACAGACAGTCACCCAAGGCCGGGATTGAACCTCCGTCCCTGGGGCTGTGAGGTAGCACTGCTAACCATTGTGCCACCGTGTCGTTCATTATGTTACAGACTTATTCGCCTAACTAAAGAAAAATAATTAAAGGAGAACACAATAGAGCATAGGCAAGTGTTATAACTTATCTGTTTGACATATAGCTGACAGAAATCTTAAACCCCTCCCCCCACACTTTCAAATGCTCCTGTGACAGTATTGAAGTATAATTCTGGTTAACTAGACCAATGATCAATTTCCAGTGGGCAAGAACAAAATGACTGTTGTTACCATCACACATTGTGTAAAATTCATATTGAATCATAGAATCCCTACAACACAGAAAGAGGCTGTTTGGTCCATGATTTCTGTTCTGACCCTCTGAAGAAACAACTAGCGTGCATCCATGCAGCTCTATCAAATAATGATCCACTTCCCTTTAGAATTCCTCAGTTGACCCTGCCTCCACCACACTCTCAGGCAGTCCCTTCTAGAACCTAACCACTGTGGAAAACACGTTGCTCTTGTCACCATTACTTTATTTAAAAAAAATTTAAATGCTTATTGTCACGAGTAGGCTTCAATGAAGTCACTGTGAAAAGCCCCTAGTCGCCACATTCCGGCGCCTGTCCGGGGAGGCTGGTACGGGAATTGAACCGTGCCGCTGGCCTGCTTGGTCTGCTTTAAAAGCCAGCGATTTAGCCTTGTGAGCTAAACCAGCCCCTGAGCTAAACCAGCCCCTTTGGTAGCAACTTTAGTTGCCAACTACCTTAAACCTGTGCCCTTTAGCTCTCGATCATTGCACCAATGGGGGCAGTTTCTTCTGATCTACTCTGTCCAGATCCCAGATGATTTTAAATATCCTTGCCAAACCTCTTATCAGCCTTCTATTCTCCGGGTAGTCCCAACTTCTTCAATCCTGCTGTGTAACTGAAGTCTTCATCCCTGAAAACATTCTTGGGAATGTTTTCTGCATTCCGTCTAATACCTTCACATCTTTTCGAAAGTGTGGTGCCCGGAACTAGACTCAATGCTCCAGTTGAGACCAAACTAGAGCTTTACACAAATGTATCATAAGTTCCTTGCTTTTGTTCTCTATGCCCCTCCTGTCAAAACCCATTGGGCGGGATTCTCCGCGAACCAGCAGGGTATGCAGCTCCAGCGCGAAGGAGTGGCGTGAAGCACTCCGGCGTCGGGCCGCCCCGAAGTTATGGAATCCTCCGCACCTTCAGGGGCTAGGCCGGCGCCAGAGTGGTTTGCGCCGCGTCGGCCGGCACGGAAGGGGCTTGGCGCCATGCCAACCGGCGCCAAAGGGCCTCCGCCGGCCGGCGCGAGTTGGCGCATGCACGGGAGCGCAGAGTGTGCTGGCATCAACCCAGCACATACGCAAGGGGGTTCATCATCGCGTTGGCCATCGCGGACTGTTACCTCGGCCGATGTGGAGGAATAGAGTGCCCCCTACGGCACAGGCCCGCCCGTGGATCGGTGGACCCCGATCGTGGGCCAGGCCACTGTGTGCTCCATGTGCCTAACCAATAACCTTTTCCTCTTGTCTCTTTTACCACGTTCACACATTTTGTTGCAATCCCATAGCTACACTTTATAATTTAACACATTCCTTTAGTTCTGACGACGTGCCAAAGGACTTGAAATGTTTCCCTCCTTACAGGTGCTGCCAAATCGGCTGTGCTTTTCTAGAATCCTCTGTTCTTGTTTCAGATTCTGCATCCTCAGCATTTTATTCCAATATAACTTTCCTCCAGTCTGAAAAACAAGTGCTCGCCACTACTTTATTTGCTGCCACTCAACCAATTTTGTATCTATGTTGCTATTGGCTCTATTGTTCTATTCTTCCATGAACTCTAACTTTCCTCACAAGTCTGTTGAGCAGCAGTCTATCAAATGTCTTCTGGACATCCAGGTGCACCACATCAAGAGCATCACCTTCATCAAGCCTCTGAGTTACCTCATCAGAAAACACAAGCGAATTAGTTAAACACTATTTGCCTTTATCAAATCCATACTGAATTTCCTTAATTAACCTGCATTTGCTCAAGTGACTCTTGATTCTGACCTGAATTATAGCTTCTAAAAGTTTCATAATGATCGAGGTTAAACTCACTGGCCTGTGGTTGTCGAGCTTATCTCGGCACCCCTTTTTGAACATGAGTATAACATTTGCATTCCCCTAGTCCTCTGGTGCTACCCCAGAGTTGAAGAAAGATTGGAAAACCCTGACCAGCGTTTCTGCAATTTCCACACTCACTTCCTTCAGTATCTTTGGATGCATCTCATCTGGTCCTGGTGCATTGTCAAATTTAAATACAGAAAGCCTATCCACTACCTCCTCTTTATCAATTAAAAAAATATATATTTTTTATTCAAATTTTCAACAACAAATTTTATCACAACAAAGAAAAACAGTAACCCCTCCCCTCCAATACAAAAACAATAAATGAGCAAGAAAAAGAAATAAGCATAAAACCATGAGAACAAACCCCCATAACGAACCCGTAGCCCCCCCTCCCCCGGGTTGCTGCTGAAGTTGACCACCCTCTAATGCTCTGCCAGGAAATTAAGAAAAGGCAGCCACTGCCGGAAGAACCCTTGCATCGACCCCCTAAGGGCAAACTTGACCCTCTCCAGTTTAATGAACCCAGACATGTCGTTGATCCAGGATTCCGGGCTCGGGGGTTTCGCATCCCTCCACTGTAAAAGAATCCTGCGCCGGGCTACTAGGGACGCAAAGGCCAGAATACCGGCCTCTCTCGCCTCCTGCACTCCCGGCTCCAATGCTACCCCAAAAATAGCGAGCCCCCAGCCCGGTTCCACCCTGGAGCCAACCACCTTAGACAAGGTCCCGCCACCCCGTTCCAGAAACCCTCCAACGCCGGATACGCCCAGAACATGTGGGTGTGATTCGCTGGGCTCCCCGGACACCTGCCACACATGTCCTCTCCCCCAAAGAACCGGCCTGGTCCCAGTCATATGAGCCCTATGCAGCACCTTTAGTTGGATTAGACTAAGCCGTGCGCAATAGGAGCAGGAATTCACCCTCCCCAGGGCGTCCGCCCACATCCCCTCCTCAATCTCCTCTCCCAACTCCCCCTCCCACTTCACTTTCAGCTCTTCCACCGAGGCCTCCTCCCCCTCCTGCATCACGTGATCAATTACAAATTACCCTCACCGACCCATGTCCCCGAGAGCACCCTAACCTGAACCCCCCTTGGCGGCAATAGCGGAAACTCCGCCACCTGCCGCCCAACAAACACCCTAAAGGAATTCCCTGGGGGGAGACCCCACTTCCCCTCCAACTCCTCTAAGGTCGCAAACCTCCCGTCGAGGAAGAGGTCCCCCATCCGCCTGATTCCTGCCCTGTGCCAAATCAGAAACCCTCCATTTATCCTCCCTGGTACAAACCGGTGGTTCCCCCGTATCGGGGATCAAACTAAGGCCTTCACTTCCCCCCTATGCCGCCTCCACTGCCCCCAGACTTTGAGGGTTGACACCACTACTGGACTCGTAGAGTACCTTGCCGTGGGGAGCAGCAATGGGGCCGTCACCAGCACCTCTAAGCTCGTGCCCACACAGGACGCCGCTTCCATCCTCTTCCATGCGGCTCCCTCCCCCTCCATCACCCACCTACAAATCATCGCCACGTTTGCAGCCCAGTAATACCCACACAGGTTGGGCAGCGCCAATCCACCCACTTCCCTACCTCGCTCCAAAAATACCCTCCTCACCCTCGGGGTCTTCTGAGCCCACACAAACCCCGTAATACTCCTGCTGACCTTCCTAAAGAAAGCCTTCGGGATCATGATGGGTAAACACTGGAAGAGGAACAGAAACCTCGGGAGCACCGTCATCTTAACCGACTGGACCCTGCCCGCTAGAGAGAGTGGCAACACATCCCACCTCCTGAACTCCTCCTCCATCTGCTCCAACAGCCTCATGAAGTTTAACCTATGCAGGGCCCCCCAACTCCTGGCTATCTGGACTCCCAGGTATCTGAAGCTCCTGTCTGCCCTTTTCAGCAGGAGCTCCCCTATCTCTTTCTCCTGGTCCCCCATATGCACCACAAATAGCTCGCTCTTCCCCACATTGAGCTTATAGCCAGAGAAGTCTCCAAACTCTCCCAGAATTCTCATCACCTCTGGCATCCCCCCCGCCGGATCTGCAAGGTACAGCAATAAATCGTCCGCGTACAGCGACAGCCGGTGCTCAACCCCCCCTGCACAATCCCCCTCCAGTTCCTCGATTCCCTCAGCGCCATGGCCAGGGGTTTGATCGCCAACGCGAACAGCAGGGAAGACAGGGAGCACCCCTGCCTCGTCCCCCGATCCAACCGAAAGTCCTCCGACCTCCTCCCATTCGTCACCACGCTCGCCACCGGAGCATTATAGAACAGCCTTACCCACCTAATAAATCCCTCACCAAACCCAAACCTCCTCAATACCTGCCATAGGTAGCTCCACTCCACTCTGAAAAAAGCTTTCTCCGCATCCATCGATGCCACTATCTCCGCCTCCCCGACCACCGCCGGCATCATTATGATGTTGATAAGCCCCCCTCCCTTGCCTCATTCAGGGTCCTCACTAACAGCAGGCCCAACAGGTCTGAAAACGTCTTGTAAAATTCCACCGGGAACCCGTCAGGCCCCGGTGCCTTCCCTGACTGCATACTCCCCATCGCATTGATCAGTTCCTCCAACTCGACTGGCGCCCCCAGACCCTCCGCCCGCTCCTCCCCTACTCTCGGGAACCCAGCTAGTCAAAAAAGCGGTCCATCCCACCCTCCTCCCCAGGGAGCACTGACCGGTATAACTCCTCGTAGAAGGTCCTGAACACTCCGTTAATGCCCCTTGCACTCCGCACCAGACTCCCTCCTCCGCCCCTAACTCCCCCATCTCCCTCGCCGCCTCCCGTTTCCGGAGCTGGTGGACCAGCATCCGACTTGCCTTCTCCCCGTACTCATATACCGCCCCTTGTGCCCTCCTCCACTGCGCCTCCGCTTTCCGGGTGGTCAGTATATCAAACTCCGCTTGGAGACTACGATGCTTCCTCAAAAGCCCTTCCTCCGGGACCTCCGCGTACCTCCTGTCCACCCTTACCATTTCTTCCACCAACCTCCCCCTCTCCTTTTTCTCCCCCCTCTCCTGTGTGCCCTAATAGAAATCAACTCCCCCTAACCACCGCCTTCAACGCCTCCCAGACTACCCCCACCTGCACCTCCCCATTGTCATTAGTTTCCAATTACCCCTCTATACACATATGGACCCGCCCACATACCTCCTCGTCCGACAGCAGCCCCATCTCTAACCTTCACAGCGGGCATTGGTCCTTCCCCTCCCCCAGCCCCAGGTCCACCGAATGCGGAGCGTGGTTTGATATGGCTATCGCCAAATACTCCGCCCCTACCACCCTCGGAATCAACGTCCTGCTAAAGACAAAAAAGTCAATCCGGGAGTAAGCCTTATGTACATGGGAGAAGAACGAGAACTCCCTACCCCCCGGCCTCATAAACCTCCGAGGGTCCACCCCTCCCATCTGATCCATGAACCCCCTCAGCGCTGTGGCCGCCACCGGCCTCTTACCGGTCCTGGACCTAGAACGATCCAGTGCTGGGTCCAGCACTGTATTAAAATCTCCTCCCAATATCAAGCCCCCCATCTCAAGATCTGGAATCCGGGGGCTATTCCCCCTCCCTCTGCGCCGGTCAGCCACAACTCTCCCTCGGCCCACCACGTGCCCGCAGTACCCACACGGCCCGTTCCCCACGGTGGCAGATCCCCCTCTCGACCCCCCCTCCCCCCAGCACCATCTGTTCCCCTTCGGCCCTTCCAGCAGCAACCCGGTACCCCCCCTACTCCCCCCCTCCAACCCCCCCCCCTAGGTAGGGCCCCCCTAGCTGCGTTGCCCCTCTCATCGTACTTCCGTAAGTCAGCCGAATCCTGCTGACCCCGGCTGCTCCTGCCGCCCCAACGACCCCCCCCCCCCCCCCCCCCAGTGTAACCCAACCGCCATTCCCCCCGACTGGTACAGACCCCTCCCATTCCGCTTCCAGCGCGGGAAAAAGCCCGAGCTTCCAACTTAAAACCCGCCCCTCGACCCAAAACGCGGGAAAGAAAAAGGCACGCGTCCCAACGGGCCTACAAAACATCCCCCCAGCTTTCCACCACAGAGAAAGGAACAGAAATAAATAACAGAAAAGCCCTGTACATCAGTCTCCAACCAGCGCCGGCTTTAGGGTTGCTGGCGCCCCGGGCAAGCTGAACTTCGGCGCCCTTGGCGCGGCGGGGCCGAGGAGGGGGGCGGGGCCGAGGAGGGGGCGGACCCGAGGGGGGGGGGGGCGGGGCCGAGGAGGGGCGGACCCGCGGGGGGGGCGGACCCGAGGGGGGCGGGGGGCGGACACGCGGGGGGGGTGGAAATGCGGGGGGGGCGGGGCGGGGGGGCGGGCGGACCCGAGGGCGGGGCGGCGGACCCGAGGGCGGGGCGGGGCGGGGGGGCGGACGCGATGGCGGGGCGGGGGGGCGGAACCGAGGGGGGCGGAACCGAGGGGGGCGGGGGGTACCGAGCGGGGGGCGGACCCGAGGGCGGGGCGGGGGGGCTGTCCCGAGGGGGGCGGACCCGAGGGGGGCGGGGGGGACCGAGCGGGGGGGCGGACCGAGCTGGGGGGCCGCCCTGGGGGCGAGCGGCCACCGCGCATGCGCTGGTTGGCACCGGCCCAACTGCGCATGCGCGGGACCCGAGTCTCTGGCGCCCCCGAGCACATGGCGCCCCGGGCGACAGCCCGAGTTGCCGGTGCCTTGAGCCGGCCCTGTCTCCAACGCCCCCTCAATCTTCAGTTCGAGTCCAGCTTCTCTGCCTGGACAAAGGCCCAGGCCTCTTCCGGGGAGTCAAAATAGTACTGGCGATCTTTGTAAGTGACCCAGAGGCATGCCGGCTGTAACAGGCCAAACTTCACCCCTCTCTTGTGCAGCACTGCCTTCGGCCGGTTAAAACCATTCCTTTTCTTCGCCACCTCCGCGCTCCAGTCCTGATAAATCCGGATCTCTGCGTTCTCCCACCTGCTGCTCCTCTCCTTTTTAGCCCATCTCAGCACACATTCACGGTCAACGAATCGGTGAAAACGGACCAGCACCGCCCTTGGCGGCACGTTCGGCCTGGGCTTTCTCACCAGCACTCGATGGGCACCCTCCAGCTTCAAGGGCCCTTGGAAGGACCCCGCTCCCATTAGCGAGTTCAGCATCAAGACCACATAGGCCCCCAGGTCCGATCCCTCCAGCCCCTCCGGGAGGCCCAGGATCCGTAAGTTCTTCCGCCGCGAGCGGTTCTCCATTTCCTCCATCCTCGCTTGCCATTTCTTGTGGAGCGCCTCGGGCGACTCCACCTTCACTGCCAGGCCTAGGATTTCATTTTTTCCGAGGCCTTTTGCCGTAACTCGCGGCTCTCTGCACCTTGAGCCGTCTGAGTCGCCATGAGCTTATCCAGAGGCCTTAAGCGGTTCCAGCAGCTCAGCTTTCAGCTCTCTGAAGCAGCGCTGAAGCAGCTCCTGCTGCTCCTGCGCCCACTGCTGCCACGCTGCCGGTTCCCTGCCCGCCACCATCTTGTTCTCCCTGCCTCGCACCTTTCTTTGCTCCAAAGCCGATTTTTTGACCGCCCCGCTCTTGGTCCAGTCCATCCACCGGCAGATAGGCGCAGTGAATGTGTTCCCCCACCGGGAAAAGTCCAGCCAGCGCCGCTACGGGCCCTTAAAAGAGCCCAAAAGACCGAAAATAGCGGGAGCCTCAGAACGTGCGGCTTAGCTCCGCATCGCCGCAACCGGAAGTCCTCTCTTTATCAATTTAAAACACTCTTAAATGTCTGAACTACCTCTTCTTTCGTTGTGATCTGGCCAAGCTAAAATTGCCCCTTAATTGGAAAAAAAACGAAATGTAATTTGAGAATTAAATGCAAAAACAACATGAGTTTCCATCTCCTCTGCACACTTCCTTGTATTCGGTAACAGAGACATGAGGGTCAATGGGGTATGGTGCGGTTGGAATAGGGGGGAGGATGATAGAGACATGGGGTGGTAATGGGGGATGGTGGAGTTGTGGAGGGTGAGGATGGTGGAACAATGGCAAGCAGAGGTGCGGCCAAGGGTGGAGAGGCTGGAGCATGATGTGGAAACATGGAAGACTAGAATGCAAACACAGAAGAGGGTGGTTGTGAATCAAAATGTATGAATAGGTGGAAATGCATACAGATTTTGGAATAGGTAGCGGGGGAGGTAGGGGGTGCAAGAGGCATGTTGGGGGGTACAAGAGGAATGGGCTGCACAAAGACTCATTGAGTTGTTGGGAAGGAGATTGTGAAGGAATGGGTGAGCTCATTCAAGGACAGTCAGAGTCCCTGGTCTGGGGCTAGGCAGCCAGGGTGATAGATCAAAGGCAGCCTTGGGATGTTGCGGGCCATATTGCAGGGCTATGCATGGCAAGCAAGACTTAGTCCCATTCCAGGGAGGGGCAAAGCCTGTCTGTTCATCTGGGACAGGACACTGCTTGGTGCGCAAGGCATGGTCATGGTCTTACAGTCAGTTGTGTTGGGGTATTTTGGCTCGATACTGGGCTACACATGGGATTGTCATGGTTAAGGGAGGCATCTGCAGCCTGTAAATTGGGAAAACGTAATAAAGTGGAGAGTACTCTAAGTTCTCCTGGATGGGAGTAGAAACAGCTCTCCTCTGTATTTGATGGTGCACACAGCCTCTAGATAGGGAGGGCTGAAGTCCACAGGGAGCATAGGTACACAACAGCGATGGGTTTGGGGGGAGGTTTGGAACGTCCACCATAATGACAGTGAATCCGGGGTTACTAGGGGATGCTGGAGAATTAACAAAGGAACTTCTACCAATATTACCCAGAGGATGAGGAGGTTGGACCCATCCAACATACGTGACTCAGACGACCAAGGATCTATCGAGAAGGACTTTCCTATCTGGAGATGCCCTCCTGCATTTACCAGGTGGCTCAAATCTACCACATTCTGTGAGATGATCTGACACTGCTTGGACTGGGAGGATATTCCCTGCCAGTGGCCCCGAAGCTCACTGTCATCCGTAATGGTTTTGCCTGCAGGTTGTTCCAGGAACCTTCAGAAGACCTATGTGGCATCTCACAGCTCTCAACACATAAATTATAAAGGAGATGACACATGCCCTCTACAGTAATGCTCAGCATTATATGACGTTCACATTCCATGAAGCTAGCCAGATTGCGAGAGTACAGGGTCTGATCGATTGCACACATCTGGCATTGAGAGCGCCGAAACAGTAGGTCATGATGTTCATTAATATGAAAGGGTTCCGCTCCCTGAACATTCAATTGGCGTGCAATCAACAGAAACACATCATGCACCTTTGTACCAGCTACCCTGGGTGTTCCTGTGACTCCTACATCCTGAGTTACATCAAGGTTCCTCACATATTTGAAGGGCCTGATTACAGGAATGTCTCTGTGGGGTCATGGGGTACCTGCTCAAATGATGACTCATGATACCCGTGAGCCATCCTTAGAGTACCACGGCAGAGAAATACAATGCAATCTATAGCCCCAAATGATCCAGCATCGAACAGACATTGGCATCCTGAAGATGCATTTCCGATATATGGAGCACTTAGGTGGGGCTCTTCAGTACTCTTAACAGAGGGTATCCTGCATTATTGTGGTCTGTTGCGCCATCCACAACCTGGCACTTCATCGGGGTGATCCCTTGCTGGAGGGAGACATGAAGGAGGCTGAGACCTGAGACCAGGAAGAGTGGGAACTCGAAGAGGGAGATGAGAGTCAGCTCCCATGTGAGGATGCCATCGAAGAAGTATGAGGTGGAAGATGTACCCATACCACACTGATAGCCACAAGATACCAGGAGGAGCAGGTGCAGGCAACAGGAGATGGCCACATTCCTTCAGACCCTTAGTACCATGCCTGTGGACTGAAAGGCCTTTATAATCACTACCATCGAGAGCAAGTTCAACATTTGGAATTGCACCTTCAACCCTCATGATTCACAAGGCCATAATCTTTAGAAAGGTCAATAGTGAATCCTGTATTCATGAACTCTGGGAAGTGGAAGTCAACACTGTGTCATAGAACTTGATGCAGTTGTTGCCACCTTACTGAGATTCGCGCATGGTTGGAGCGATCATCATCGCTGCAGGTCTTGGAACTACCAATGAAGACTGCTATTCAATTTTGAGAAACAATTAACCCTCCAAGGTTATTGAACACCCCTAACTCCATGTTGTCTTGCAAGGAGTAGAGGTTAATAATGCGTTTTGCAAAATCTTCCAGAAAAGGGTTTGACACATCTCCCTGACATAACGCATGGGTGTAGTAACTATTAGAGACAGCTACACATCACATGAATGTGAGGCTCACAAAAGGAGGTGGCCACTGAGTGGGAGCATGCCTGAGCCTCGCAATAAGACGGCACATAGATGCATATCTACGGTGATTTAATTTGATGAAATCATTCTCAAGAACAGCAGATGTATTTACAAAGGTGCACGATATTTACAGTGACTGACCACCCTTGATCCAAAATTGATATTTCTTAATTCTTCATGTATCCCCAACATCCCCATCCGAGATGGAGGCAGCCTGCTGACTACTACACCCTGTTGTCTTTGAGTTTGGTGATTGACCTCGAGAGGGCTGAGAGCTGGAGGACCTCCGCTTTTTTTGGGTGTTCTGCAGGTGGGGCATCTTCCTCGGCCTGGACAGCAGGAGGTGATGGGATTAAAAGTACAGGGGATTGGTATCAGCTGGATACTCGCAAGGTCACCTGGGGGCTGTTACTCCTCCTTGTGAGTGTCCAAGGGGCCTGGCCTGACTTCTGAGGATGGGTGGCTCCTGGAGGGAGGTTAACATGCAACTCCCCTTTTGCGCCCAGCCTCTGATGGATCACACCAATGCCAAGAGGGATGAAGTGCAGGACTGAGTGAAAATCCAGCTGGATCTGCTGGAACAGGGTGTCTAAGACACTTGCCACCCTTCCTATGGCAGGAAAGAAAGATAACGTGCGGATCATAATGAATTGCTATATTATTTCTGCCGTCCCATCAATAGCTTTGTGAACATTAGGATTCACTGTTAGCCCACTTGTGAGTGTCAATGAATTGCTGAATTTGAACCATAAATGTGAATGAGCTAAGCGGACTCTGTTAATGAAGGAGATTTTAGTATTACAATCATTTGTTAGGGACCACTATTTCTGTTGCAGACAAGATGTGAGACTTCAGGGGTGGGATTCTCCCCTGTACCCGGCGGGGCGGGGGATCCCGGCGGGACGGACTGGCGTGAACCCTCCGCACCTTCAGGGGCTAGGCCCGCCCCGGAGTGGTTGGTGCACCGCCGGCCGGTGGGAAAGGGGTTTGGCACCACGTCAACTGGTGCCAAAGGGCCTCCGCCGGCCGGCGCGAGTCGGCGCATGCGCGGGAGCACCAGCGCGTGCTGGTGTCATCGCCGCGCATGCGCAGAGGGATTCACTTCCGCACCGGGAATGGCGGGTGACCATGGCCTCTGGTGCGGAAGGAATAGAGGACCAGATCCCTCTGCGACCTCGCAAGAACCCGGCAGCCCGCCCGCGCCGCCAGGTCCCGCCGGTAAGGGGCCAACTCTAATTTGCGCTGGCCGGACCGGCATATAACGGGCGGGACTTCGCCCATCGCGGGCTGGAGAATCCGGACAGCCCCGGGGCCCATGAGTCGCGCCGGACCCCGCCATTCTCCGAGATGGGTGGCGCAATTCACACCGGTCCAGTTTTTGTGGGGGGCAGGAAAATTGGGAGGACGGCGGGGGTGGGATTCACGCTGACCCCCGGCGATTCTCCCACCCAGCGGGAGGTCGGAGAATCCCACCCCAATTACTTACTAAGGGGACAAAACCACTAAATTCCATGGTTTTAAACAAATAGAAGGATTTACATTTACAAGAGTCAACACGGGGCCTCACGGTAGCATGGTGGTTAGCATCAATGCTTCACAGCTCCAGGGTCCCAGGTTCGATTCCCGGCTGGGTCACTGTCTGTGTGGAGTCTGCACGTCCTCCCCGTGTGTGCGTGGGTTTCCTCCGGGTGCTCCGGTTTCCTCCCACAGTCCAAAGATGTGCGGGTTAGGTGGATTGGCCATGCTAAATTGCCCGTAGTGTAAGGTTAATGGGGGGGATTGTTGGGTTATGGGTATACGGGTTACGTGGGTTTAAGTAGGGTGATCATTGTTCGGCACAACATCGAGGGCCGAAGGGCCTGTTCTGTGCTGTACTGTTCTATGATCTATTCTATAAAGCAAAGAGTCAATGCTATCTATCTCATGCTCTAGGAAATTAATGTGACACATACATGAATTAATGGTAAACTGTGGTATAACACACCACAAAATGTCTATTAAATGTCAGAAAGAACAAAGCCCGATCCCATAGATTTCTCAGCAACCCACCCAGACATCAGCGATCACTGTGAGTCATAGAAATCCTTAGAAACTCTATTTTGTCCACCCCGCCACGGTAAGACACTGCGCACGTCCCGTTTAGCCGGTAAAACAAAGAATCGCTCTGGCCTCCGGTTCGCACTCGGTCCCGATCACAGGGTGCTGCATAGCGAACCTCACGGTCCAGAGGAGGAAGTTTCAAAACTATAAGATCTTCGTCCTTCCCCACCTCTGTGCGGCGGCACTCCTGGGGTTAGATTTCCAGTGCAACCTATGCCCCCCCTTACTGTCTGCAGCCTCACGTCACTCAAGGTCGATCTCCCATCCTTGTTTGCAAACCTCACGCCGGATTGCAAACCTGTCGCCACCAGGAGCAGACGGTACAGTGCCCAGGACCGGACCTTCATCAGGTCCAAAGTCCAAAGGCTTCTGAAGGAAGGGGCTAGCAACTACCCCTGGCAAGCACAAGTGCTGGTGGATAAGACCGGGGAGAAAAATCGGATGGTCATAGACTACAGTCAGGCCATCAACAGGTTTACGCAGCTGGACGCATATCCTCGCCCACGTATCTCCGACCTGGTCAAGAGGATCACGCAGTACAAGGTTTTTTCCATGGTGGACCTTAAGTCCACCTATCAGCAGCTCCCCATCCGCACGAGTGACCGAAAGTACACTGCGTTCGAAGTGGATGGGCGACTCTACCACTTTTTAAGGGTTCCTTTTGGTGTCACGAATGGGGTCTCGGTCTTCCAAAGGGAGATGGACTGAATGGTTGACCAACACAGTTTACGGGCAACCTTCCCGTATCTCGACAATGTCACCATCTGCGGCCACGACCAGCAGGACTGCGACACCAACTTCCGTAAATTCCTCCGTACCGCAAAACTCCTTAACCTGACCTACAATAAGGATAAGTGCGTGTTTAGCATCAACCGTCTCGCCATCCTCGGCTACGTAGTGCGTAACGGAATGATAGGCCCTGACCCCGAATGCATGCGCCCCCTAATGGAGCTCCCCCTCCCCCACTCCCTCAAAGCCCTCAAACACTGCCTGAGCTTCTTTCCATATTATGCCCAGTGGGTCCCCAATTACACCGACAAAGCCCGCCCCCTCATCCAGTCAACCACTTTTCCCCTGTCGATGGAGGCCCGCCAGGCCTTTAGCCGCATCAAAGCAGACATTGCAAAGGCCACGATGCGCGTTATCGACGAGTCCCTCCCCTTTCAGGTCGAGAGCGACGCGTCCGATGTAGCTCTGGCGGCCACCCTCAACCAAGCGGGCAGACCCGTGGCCTTCTTCTCCCGGGCGCTCCACACTTCCAAAATCCGCCATTCCTCAGTCGAGAAGGAAGCACAGGCCATAGTTGAAGCTGTGCGACATTGGAGGCACTACTTGGCTGGCAGGAGGTTTACCCTCCTCACAGACCAACGGTCAGTGGCTTTCATGTTTGATAATGCACAGAGGGGCAAGATAAAGAATGGTAAGATCTTGCGGTGGAGGATCGAGTTGTCCACGTACAACTACGACATCTTAAATCGTCCTGGGGAGCTAAACGAGCCTCCTGATGCCCTATCCCGTGGCACCAACGCACAAGTGGACCGCCTTCGAACCCTCCACGCGGACCTCTGCCACCCGGGGGTCACCCGCTTTTTCCCTTTCATAAAGACCCGCAACCTTCCCTACTCCATCGAGGAAGTCAGGACAGTCACTAGGGACTGCCACATCTGCGCGGAGTGCAAGCCGCACTTCTACCACCCTGAACGAGCGCACCTGATAAAGGCTTCCCGCCCCTTTGAACGTCTCAGCATGGACTTCAAAGGTCCCCTCCCCTCCAAGTACGCAACACGTACTTCCTCAACGTGATTGACGAGTACTCCCGTTTCCCTTTCCCCATCCCCCGCCCCGACATGACCACAACCACCATTATCAAAGCCCTGCATACAATCTTCCCCCTGTTCGGTTACCCCGCATATATTCATAGCGACCGGGGGTCCTCCTTTATGAGTGACGAACTGCGTCATTTCCTGCTCAGCAGGGGCATCGCCTCCAGCAGGATGACCAGTTACAACCCCCGGGCAACGGACAGGTCGAGACGGAGAACGGTACGGTCTGGAAGACCGTCCTGCTGGCCCTACGGTCCATAAATCTTCCAGTCTCCCACTGGCAAGAGGTCCTCCCAGACGCCCTCCACTCAATCCGGTCACTTCTCTGTACCGCCACTAACCAAACGCCTGACGAACGTCTTCTTGTTTTTTCCAGGAAGTCTTCCTCAGGGACTCTGCTCCCGACCTGGCTGGCAACCCCCTGGGCCCATCCTGCTCCGTAAACACGTGCGGGTCCACAAGTCGGACCCGTTGGTCGAAAGAGTCCAGCTACTCCACGCGAATCCGCAATACGCGTATGTGGAGTATCCCTCCGGGACCTGGCACCCGCCGGATCTCGGCCGCACACCCCGGCACCAGCCACCCCCCCCCCCCCCCCCCCCGGTACCCACTGCCCTCAGCAACGACGCACCCACAGCTCAGCGGACAGGGACTCCCTCCCCTGGCCTGGCCCCCGCTAGCTCCGGACCAGGGGTACGGACACAGAAACAAGATCATCGCTCCCGGAGTCACGGACGACCACCGCTCGAACGTCACCAGCACCACTACGCAGGTCAATCAGGACATCGAAGGCGCCCACTCGACTGATTGAATCGATGTGACCTACGAGTGGACTTCTGCCTGCGGATGGACTCTTGTGATTTTCTTTTGTTCTTTACCTATTCACCCATTCCCCCCCCCCCCCCCTGATTATGCACACTGTACATAGTTGTTGTTTTTTCCTTTTGCACATTAGTTACGGGTCAGTGGGCAGCCATCGATGCAACGGTACGGCCTAAGCATCTCTAGTCATACTACAAGTCTCACGTACTCACGGGACACCTTATGCCCGCGTTTTGCCCCCCCCTCCGCTTCCTTTTCAACAAGGGGTGAATATGGTAGTATGACTAGGGGTATTATGGTACCTTAAATGTGAGCTGCTATTGGTGCAGAGGACTCACTGCCCATTGGCCCGGGTTAGTCATGTGCCTCTCAGCCGATTGGCTGAGAGGTCGGTAGCTCCGCCTACAAGGCGGGATATAAGAACCCGTGCTTCCCGCCATCGGCCATTCTTCTGTACGTCTGCTGCCGGGCGCACATCTTGTGCATTAAAGCCTTTTGTTTAGATCACATCTTCATCTCGTGTCCAATTGATGGTGCATCACTCTGATTTGCCTCAACAGCAGCCCCAACTCAGCCAATGTTTCTTCTGCCTGTCTGCAATTTGACAGGCAAATTGTCCCAATGCATCCCAGCCACCAAACCACTTTGCCGAAGACTGTGTCGCACTGCGTTGGCCAGGCTGCACTCCAGGGTCTAACTAGCTACACAATCCCAGATATCTAGCTGTACTGAGCAGAAAACCATTGCTCACCATCGACTTAGTTTTGCTTCAACTGTCAGCTTCAGTGTTCTGCTTTTCCGAAGATGATGGGTGGTATTTTCCATTTTGACCGCAATTCTCCTGAAAAATGTCTAAGTGTGGGAGCGTGATGGGATTGCCGCGAGCTTCCCGGCGTTCAGCCAGCAAGGTCAGCAACGCTATTCAACATGAATTGGTCCCTTAACGAGACCTCATGAGCTTCTCATTGCAAATGAAGGCTCGCCAACTGATTTTCCGGCACTGCGCTCGCTAGCCCTCAGCTAACAAGGTCGAGCAGCACTTAAGCTGCACTTGATCAGCCAACCTCAGCCAGCTCACAAGAATGAAGCCCATCAAAGAGTATGACAGTGCAGGAAGAAGGTTAATGACCCATACCGAACAGCATGAGTGAGTAGACACTAACTCCCCCCACACCACCCCCCCGCTCCCAAGGAAGCATCCACCCCCCAACTCCCCATGTGATCCCCCAGTCCCCCCTCCCCCCCTCAACCCTTCCCACAACGCCTTCACACCCCCTCTCCCACCACTTTGATTGACGTATGTGGCTAACAATTCCCTCTATGTGTCTCCTCAGGAAAGGCTTTCCAATAATCGTCGTGAGAGAGCTGCAAGGTAGCATAGTGGTTAGCACAATTGCTTCACAGCTCCAGGGTCCCAGGTTTGATTCACAGCTTGGGTCACTGTCTGTGCGGAGTCTGCACGTTCTCCCGTGTCTGCGTGGGTTTCCTCCCGCAGTCCAAAGATGTGCAGGTTAGGTGGATTGGCCATGCTAAATTGTCGTTAGTGTCCAAAATTGCGCTTAGTGTTGGGTGGTTTACTGGGTTATGGGGATAGGGTGGAGGTGTGGGCTTGGGAAGGCTGCTCGTTTCAAGAGATGGTGCAGACTCGATGGGTTGAAAGGCCTCCTTCTGCACTGTAAATTCTATGATTCTATGGTTCAGACTGGTGGAGGGATGCCAGATATTGGAATCCTCACCGCCTTCGGGGAACGGGCCCTGGAGGTGACCAGTGTGGCCGAGGATAGATCGGTCAGACACGTAGAGGCTGGCGGATGCTGCAGAGGTAAGGAACCACTAGGCTCCATCCAGAGGACCTGTCAAATATGAGTACTGATCGCCTTACTGACCGGCCCATTCCTCCCATTGACCACATCTTCATTCTCTCAGAGGTCTTCCAGCCAGCGGCATCGGTCCATCCTGGGCGGCACCCTCTCCTGACTCCAAGGAGAACCTCCCAGAGAAGATCTCTGAGGATACAACTGTGGTCGCGGCTTAACTGTCATCCCCACCCTCCACCAGTGCAGATACACACACCTCGGTGGGAAATATTAGTGGTCAGGCCTTTGGGGCACCATCTGGTGAGAACCATGCCGCTGATAATGTACATCAGGAGGAGGCAGGAACCCCCAGGTGAGACAGCAGTTTGAGGTCTGCTGGGTCCCAGGAATCAGCTGGCTCCCAGGCTGATGCTGAGCCTCTGGTACAGAGGTACCCGGAGCCAATGGAGACGATATGGACCCACCTGGATGTTCAGAGGGAGATGTCAGCATCACCTCAGCAGATCCATAGCCACTTGGAGGAGTCCCAGAGGCTGGGGTGCCGTTGGTCAGTGAGGAGAGTGAATCTCCTGCCGGCCAGGTAATGCCTCCAATGCCGCACAGCTTCAACGATGGTCTGGGGCCTCCTTTTCGACGGAGGAGTGCCGAATTTTGTCGGCATGGAGGGTGTGGGAAAAGAATGCCACGGGTCTGCCTGTCTGGTTGAGGGTGGCGGCCAGAGCGATGTCTGATGCATCGTTCTCTACTTGAAAGGGGAGGGTCTCGTCGACCGCGTGCATCGCGGCCTTGGCGATGTCGGCCTTGATACGGTCGAAGGCCTGGTGTGCCTCGGCCGTCAGGGGAAAACTGTGGAGTGAATGAGTGGGCGGGACTTGTCCGCATAGTTAGTGACCCACTGGGCATAGTATGAGAAGAACCCCAGGCATCGTTTGAGGGCCTTGGGGCACTGGGGGAGGGGGAGTTCCATGAGGGGGTGCATGTGATTGGGGTCGGGCCTAGAACTCCATTTTGCACCACATAGCCAAAGATGGCTAAGCGGTTGGTGCTGAACACGCACTTCTTGTTATACGTTAGGTTCAGGTGTTTGGCGGTGTGGAGAAATTTGAAAAGGTTAGCGTTGTGGTCCTGCTGGTCATGGCCACAGATGGTGGCGTTACCCAGGTACGGGAAAATAGCCCGCAGTGCATACCGGTTAACCATTCGGTCCATCCCCCATTGGAAGACCGAGACCCCATTAAACAACCCAAGGGGCTGTTTAGCACAGGGCTAATTCGCTGGCTTTGAAAGCAGACCAAGGCAGGCTAGCAGCATTGTTCAATTCCCATAACAGCGTCCCCGAACAGGCGCCGGAATGTGGCGACTAGGGACTTTTCACAGTAACTTAGTTTGAAGCCTACTTGTGACAATAAGTGATTTTCATTTTAATTTTAATTTCATTTCATTTCATTAGTGACGCTGAAGGGAATCCTAAGGAAATGGTAAAGGCGGCTGTCTGCTTCGAACGCAGTGTATTGGTGGTCTGCCTTGCGGATGGGGAGCTGGTGGTAGGCAGATTTCAGGTCCACTGTAGAGAAGACCCGGTATTGTGCAATCTGATTGACCATATCAGATATGTGTGGGAGGGGATACGTGTCGAGCTGCATGTATCGATTGATGGTCTGACTGTAGTCAATGACCATCCTGTGTTTCTCCCCAGTCTTTACAACTACCACTTGGGCTCTCCAGGGGCTGTTGCTGGCCTCGACGATGCCTTCCCGCAGTAGCCATTGGATCTCCGCCCTGATGAAGGTCTTGTCCTGGGCACTGTACCGTCTGCTCCTGGTGGTGACGGGTTTGCAATCCGGGTTGAGGTTTACAAACAGGGAAGATGGGTCGACCTTAAGGGTCGTGAGGCCGCATACAGTAAGGGGTGGTAGGGGTCCGCCGAATTTCAGAGTTAGACTTTGGAGATTGCACTGGATGTCCAGGACGAGTAGCAAGGCAGCGCAGAGGTTGGGGTGGACATAGAGACAGAAGTTGCTGAACTGTACGCCCTGGACAGTGAGAGTGGTGGTGCAGTACCCCCGGATCTCCACAGAGTGGGATCCAGAGGCCAGGTAAATTAGTTGGATAATGGGGTGTACCGCGAGGGAGCAGCACCTGAACGTGTCGAGGTGGATGAAGCTCTCCATTCTCCCGGAGTCGAGAAGGCAAGGAGTCTTGTGCCGTCGTTGTCGCGGTTGCAAGGTTGTGTGGCCGGGACTGGCCGAGTGTGATGGAGGCAAGCTGCGGCTGGTGTTGGCGGGCCCCGGGCTGGTCGGTGACGGTTGCGGGTGATGAGTGGCCTGATGAAGTGCCCGATGAGCAGGGGTCCTGAGGCGCCATGCAAATTGTCACCCAAGATGGTGGCGCCCACGGAGCACACGTGGCGGGCAGCGTTAAAGATGGCGGCGTCCATGGACTGCATGAGGTCTGATGGGGGGAAGATGGCGGTGCCCACGGGCCGTAAGTGGGTTGCGGGGGCGAAAATGGCAGCGCCCACGGGTTGCACGTGGGGGCTGCAGGAACAATGGGGCTGGTTACAGCGGCGAGCGACCGGGCCTGGCACACCGCAGCAAAATGTCCTTTCTTCCCGCTAGCCTTGCAGAGTGTGCTCCGTGCCGGGCAGTGCTGCTGGGGGTTCTTTGTCTGCCTGCAGAAATAGCACTTGGGCCCCCCGTGGTTGGTTGGCTGCCGCACGGCGCAGGCTTGGGGTTGGCTGGGGGCGGTCGCTGGTGGGGTTCACGATGTCCAGGAGGGGGTCACCGTGCGGTCGGGGGCGTAAGCTTGTACGTTATGGGAGGCTGCCGTTAGCGAGATCGTGAGTTTCTTGATCACCGCGAGGTCGAGGGTACTCCCTTCTAAGAGGCTCTGGCATATGTATGCCGACCCTATGCCCGTAACAAAAGCGCCCCTGATCAGGATTTCGGAATGTTGGACGGCCAAAACTGCTTGGCAATCTCAATTCCTCGCCGGGGCGTGCAGGGCACGCCAGAAATCTTCCAATGACTCACCGGGGAGTTGTTGCTACGTGGACAGGAGGTGCCTGGCATAGAGTTTGTTGCTTGGCCGTTTGTAGTTCTCTTTCAGAAGCACCATGGCCTCAGTGTAGTTGGGTGCGTCCCGGATAAGGGGAAAGATATCGGAGCTTAACCGTGTGTACAGGATCTGTAGTTTCTGTGCCTCTGAGTGTTGTTCTGTCGCTGATCCCATGTAGGCTTCAAAGCAAGCTAGCCAGTGGTCGAAGGCCAACATGGCACTGTCTGCTTTTCGGCAGCAGCTGTAGGAGGCAACACATCTCTGCCTCATAAATTGATGAACTATCAATTACGACAAGGTGAGTAGAGAGTAATCGAGGCTTTATTAAGCAGAGATGTGTAGCCTCCCGCAGCTGCTGCCAAAATGGCTGCAGCTCGGTGAGCACACACATTTATACTCCACCTACTGGGCGGAGCCAGCAGGCAGGAATCTACCCCCATACCTGTAGTACAGGAGCCTCACCGTATTACTTCTCTTATGTGCAATATATACAAACAGTGTGGTTAGCGCAGTCATTTTGGATTCAAAATTCTAACTCTGTTTCTCCACAGAGGCTGCTGGACCTGCTGAGATATATCAATTTTTATTTCACGTCCCTCCACATCTCTAAACAAGAACAATTTCCCTTTCAAATAAATGAACTTCTAAACACGTTAAAACAGTTACGTTTGCCAATTGGAACCTTCCCATTAAAGAGTAACACAAGTATGTGTCAAGGAAAACAACACAGAGGCAGAGATTTAGAATGATGTATTTTATTTTCTATTGACAGCAAAGTAAGGTAAGAAATATATTACTCAAATAAATAATAAACATAACTCTGGTTTCACATTTGTTTTTTGTTTCATTTCACAGGCACCATGGTGGATGAAATTGCTACAAGGAACATCTTTAAAAACGGACAACATATTTTAAATAAAAATATTAATATTCCTCGCTACAATGTTTAAATGTATATATTAATCAATTAAAAATAAATCTGCAAATGCTATCATGTGTTATTGGTACGGAAGAGGACATTCACTCCATATTACTCTTATTAAAATACTGTCTCAAAATATTAGTCAACAGACCAATGTATAGTGAGTAGAAACTCAATCAATATGGGGATGATCACGGAGAGAATTCCATTCATTTATATATTCCTTCAGTTTGCTTCATAGTTCATTGCTGTTTCTTGCAGAATGCTTCGGCTTACTGAGTGCACGATCTGCCAGGCACAGACACTGTTTCCCTACGGAGAGTAAAGAGGGATAAGAGTTTTCAAAAGGGTACTTCAAATGTAGTTTATTTCACATTCAGCAAAGTTTAATGATGCAAAAATGTGAGATTGTTAAATTATAATTTCATGCATACCATGCCCCAGAGAGAGAATTGGTGACCATGGGCTTCTACCGGGCTGGTCCCAGATTAGCCTTGGCAGAGTACTGCATGATTTGCTGTCACCTTGTGCAATGTGGCGGGCCAGGGAACTCTCCCAGTCTTACCACCTGCCACCAGGCTATTGGAAGGATTTTCAGGCTGATAATCAGCCGGTTTGACCACATTGTGCATTCACCTTCCACGGCCATCGAGTCCTGACAGGGGAGAGGCTTGAACCCCTGAGCTTCTGTCCCGGGGTAGGGATGCTTCCCAAGCTACAAGATCTCCTCTAACACACAAAGTAGTTCAGCAATTTGAATTAATTTTTATCTCCAATTATTCATGACATGTGGGCATTGTTGACAGGGACAGCATTTATTGCCCCCATCCCGATATCAACTGAATGGCTTGTTAGGCCATTTCGGAATTCATTTTGGAAATAATAGAAAATATTTAAAGAAACAGTTGTTATAATGTGACAGATCCTGAAACATTAACTGAGGTTAAGGGCAAGTGAGAAGCTCTGAATGAGGCATAGATCATCAAAGTCTTACATTTTGCTGCAGGAATGCTCCAAGTTTCTGGAATCTTTGCTGGATGACGCCTTGGTGGACATTGTGAGAATGTGGAGATCTCACCTGAATTAAAAAATATGAGAGTAAGTGAATTCCTCAATATCAGATGGTATTGAAACTGTCAATGATGTGTGATGGGAGGTGGTGGAGTGGGCAGTTCTTACACAGGATTTTAGGTGGGACAGGATTTCCATCACTCTGTTCAGGAACTTGAGGCGCTCGTTGGCGGGAAAGGGGGCTTCAGACGGACGGAAGAGTCTCAGCAGCTCAGTCAGCATCTCAACAACAACAGCCGCCTTCTGATCAGCCGCCTGCCTCAAATTGGAAAGACATGTGTTAGTTGGGACGGAAACATTTGAAGGCTGAAGACGGAACATATCAAGTTGCTGAAGTCAAACTCACGGGTTTTGAAAGGGGAGGGACATCCAGATTCTCATCGTATTCACTCCGGCACCCACGTGAGAAAACAGGATTCTGGAAAAGAGAAACGAATACATTTCGATAGTGCTTAATTCTGTGAATATACTCTTATAATCGGAATATAACTGGAATCCCCCACAGCCCACAATGCAGTTCAATCCCAAAGTCGAGTCCCAAATTCCAAATCACAGGTCCACATCCAAAATCCAAATCCCATTCCCAAATCAATGCAAGACCGATTCAATGCAAGACCGAGTTTACAGTGAAGGGTCGGTTCTATGTTTGAATTACTCACCATTTTCTCCATTCCTCCAAACAATTCCTGCCAGAAAGTCCTCCTCATGCAGAGATGGTCAGAGTGATGTCCACTGGCACTTGGTGAGCACAGGTAGAGAAGAGCCAGAGGGAGACCGAGTCTCATCCAGGACATCATCATCTTACAGAGTCTGCAAAATACATATTCAGCAAAGTGAAATAAGCCTGAATATTTAGTGGAACTGAACCGAGAGGCAATAGCAGTTTGCTCTGGATAATCCATGTGGAGTCTCTCTTACCTGTTGCTGCTGTTTGGTGCTGAGAGGGAGTCAGTTCTTCTTGAGCTGTATCACCCATCCCTGACTGTTGTCTTTTTTAAGTTCCCGGCTCCCCCGCACACCCCTCGCTATTAAGAATGAAACTAACGGCTTTCTAAAATCTTATTATGCCCACAATGTCGAGGATTAGGATGCGTGAAAATGGTGTGGATCTATTTCAATTACTTTCATTTCAGACATTCGGAAGTCAGTCACCTGTATCCTGTACAGGTCGGAGTTGGAACCTGTGTGAAACCAGAGTGTCCGATTCCTCTCCAAAAATCCCTGAATTGTGTCATAATCCTCTACAATATTTCAGATTTGCCGCCAAGTTTCGCCCAGAAGCAGAAATATATTTTAACATTAAATGTTGACAATAGATGTCTGACCAAACTGGCTCGAGCTGCTGAAGCTCCTGTCCCTATGGTCCCAATGGTTAATTTAGCAGCAATTATTCACTGGACGGAATCTTGGGCTCATTTACTGTGGATTTGGGATTTGGGTTGAATGTAAAAACTTGAATTTATTCAACATCTTGCATGAGTTCCGGAATTTCTAAAGTATATGGTTGCCAATTAAATAAAGTTTTGATATCAATTGTTACAATTGCGCAGAAATTGGAGACAAAGTGCTTATGACAGCACTATTTTAATAGTATTCCATAAATAAAGCAGCAATTCCTGGTGATGGATTGCCAATTACAACAATTAGCGATTTGTGCTGTTCTAACTTTTGATTTGTCTCTTTTGCCCTCTCGCTCTTAGCCCAATCTTTGTTGCCTTGTTATTTTTCTTTCTGTAGCTTAGAACATAGAACAGTACAGCACAGAACAGGCCCTTCGGCCCTCAATGTTGTGCCGAGCCATGATCACCCTACTCAAACCCACGTATCCACCCCATACCCGCAACCCAACAACCCCCCCCCCCCTTAACCTTACTTTTATTAGGACACTACGGGCAATTTAGCATGGCCAATCCACCTAACCTGCACATCTTTGGACTGTGGGAGGAAACCGGAGCACCCGGAGGAAACCCACGCACACACGCGGAGGACGTGCAGACTCCACACAGACAGTGACCCAGCCGGGAATCGAACCTGGGACCCTGGAGCTGTGAAGCATTTATGCTAACAACCATGCTACCCAGCTTATTTGACTCTATCTTCCTTATTTATTTTGTTTGCTACGTTTCTTTTTCTATTTTTCATATTGTTGAGCACGTGCATATACTTTTGGTCTGGTGGTTCACCTGCATTTCCCCATGTTCTGTTCAAATGGTGAACTGCACTGTGTTTGATTGTGTGTCTGTTTACAATTGATGCTCTCTGTGCTTCATTGGCTCAGCCTGGGTGTGGACTCGAGTTAAGTAAAGAAACTGTACAAGTTACAGGAAAGATCGGGAAGTCTGAGCTGAAACATGAGTGCAGAAATTTTGTCAGTGTAGAGATATTGTAAAGCAGTCGAAATAAAGCTCACACACACAGGAACGAGTGTGATCCCTGCAAACATCTGAAATATAAAATATCCAACAACTGATGCCATCCTGATGAGGTGGATTCGTTATCAGCTCAAACTTCCTGCAAGTTAAGTGCAACAATGATATGACCTAAATGGTGAGAGGGAAAAAAATCAATTTTTGATTTTGAGGCGCCACTCCAAGCAATCACTGGATGTAGGAAATTTAGCAGCCAATATGTGAAATACAATGTACCACGAGCAGCATTATGAAAATGAAAATTGCTATTGTCACGAGTAGGCTTCAATGAAGTTACTGTGAAAAACCCCTAGTCGCCACATTCCGGCGCATGTTCGGGGAGGCTGGTATATTAAAGGAATCTACATTCTGATTTAGCTGAAGGGAAAATGCTGACTGGAACAACAAGAATTCACGTTAACTCTTTTCAAAATGATACTGCTTTAGCATTACATCATTTGAGAGGGCACATGGAGCTTCAGTTAACATTGTGTTTGAAAAAGTACATCTCCCTGAACATAATACAGTAATCTTTATTATTGTCACTAATTCTGCAATGAAGTTTCTGTGAAAAGCCCCTTGTCACCACATTCCGGTACCTGTTCGGGTGCACAGAGGTAGAATTCAGAATATCCAATTCACCTAACAGCACGTCTTTCGGGACTTGTGGGAGGAAACTGGAGCACTCGGAAGAAATCCACACAGACAGGGGAAGATCGAGCAGACTCCACACAGTCAGAGATACAAGTGGGAAGCGAATCCGGGACCCTGGAACTGTTAAGCAACAGAGCTAACGACTGTGCTACTGTCCCACTGCACTGAAGTGTCAGATGGATAATGGTTTGAACTTTCCAGTTGTTCACACTGGTGGGATCTCTTGGACCCATTGAAGACACACCTTTCCTGGTGATGAGGGGTGCATTGAATGGGAATTTCCGCTGACAATGGCGGTAACAGAAGATCACGCCACTGGCCAATGGCGGGCCCCACCTGCTCCCACGAAACAGTTGGCGGGTTGCTGGGTAAATCCCGCTCCATGTGTTTAACTCTCAGTTGAACTTCCAGCCTTCTGACCCGGAGACAAAACTATTTTCACTGATTCAACAGCAACATCAAGTGATTAATATTTCTTAAATAGAGATATTGTGCAGGACAGGTATGTGATGATTGGATGAGCAGGTTCGATGGAATATAAGTCTTTTGCTGCCAATAATATGAATGATGTTGCTTTTTTGCAACTTGCAAAATGTTACTATTAAGATTGTTGAGAAATTTCAAAACGTTTAGCTGTTTAATCTAATTGTTTAACAAGGTACTTGTGAATAAAAGCTTGAGATAATCTACAAAAATAATGTGTTACATGTCAATTTTACAAAATGTTGTGTGATGTAATGCAATGTAGTTTGTATCCCAAAACTGTACTAACCTGAGGATTCATTATGGGGAAATTATGGATATATTTGGTCAGTATTATGATTGATAAGAATTAATACTCATCAGTTATTTGTTACAACAAAGACTCGGTAAATATTTAAGATAAATTCAACTGAAATAGGTGTAAAACAAAATGCCACAACTCTGACAACATCCGAATTAACCCAAAGAAAGCTTACACTCATAGCAAAGGTAAAGTGCACGAGAGGAAGTCAGAATCTGTTCTGAGCACCTTTGTAATTTGATAATAGTAAATTCAGAGAGAAACTATGTTGAAGTAGAACCACATCACTATTCTTCAGCAGAAATAGGACATCCTTCCTGTAGTTTCAGTTTTCCAAAAAATGAGAGAACAGTGTTGAAATGCTGTGAAGGAACCATCATTCCCAATTATTAACCCTTCGATTGGTGACAGACATAGGTGCTGATGTGAGCAAATTGTTGGAAAAAGTAACAAAGGATTGCCAATGGATTGAAATGTCATGTACTCTGTGACCTGTACTGAGTGATTGAGTTCCCCTCTCTGATGGAAACTATTTGAACCAATGAAATTAACTCCAAATATAGGAATACAAAAACAAGTAAGAAAATCGCCACAGTTGCTGAGGACCAAATGTTGCTATTCCCTTTTGAGAGAGAGCTGACTGGTAGTGGTAGTTAACCTGATGGTCAGCACCCATCAGGCGAGGAGCAAGGTTGAGAATATAGACCCTTCCTCACTAACCTCAGCCAATACAGGAATTGAACCCGTGCTGCTAGCCTTGCTCTTCATCATGAATCAGCCACGAGCCAACTGAGCTAACGAACACCCCGCGACAATACAAGGATAGGCCAAATAGTCATTCAAGTCTATTTCACCAGTCCAATAGATCATGACTGATATGTTTTGAAACTTTCATTACCAACTTTCCATTAGTTACTTTTAATACTTTTTCCAATCAGGAGGTTATGAATTTCAGGCTTGCAATTTTTAATTCATCTAGCTGCAGTAGCTTGTAGGCTCGAAATGCCTTCGTTTCTACCAGCACTGATGTGATTAAATAAAACAAGGACAGTTGGCAATAACTTCTGACAATTAGCAGAATTAATACGGCTAGTCCAGTTCGGTTTCTGATCAATGGAATCTCCTAGGATGTTTATTGTTGGGTTCAGCGATGGTAATTCCATTGAATGTCATGTGATGATGGTTGGATCTTCTCTTGCAGGAGATGGTTATTCGCAGTCATCCGCAAACATCCCCACTTCTGACCTTATGATGGAGGGAAGGTAATTGTTGAAGCAGCTGAAGATGATTGGGCCTTGGACACTATCCTGAGGAACTCCTGCAGTGATGTCCTAGAGATTGACCTCCAACTACCTCAACCATCTTCCATTGTGCAGGTATGGCTCCAACCAGCAGAGATTTTTCCCCCTGATTCCCACTGATTCCAGTTTTGCAAGGGCTCCTTGATGCCATATCGGTCAAATGATGCCTTGATTTCAAAGGCAGCCATTCTCACCTTATCTCTGGCATTCAGCTCTTTTGTTCATGAAATGAAATGAAAAAATGAAAATCGCTTATTGTCACGAGTAAGCTTCAATGAAGTTACTGTGAAAAGCCCCTAGTCACCACATTCCGGCGCCTGTCCGGGGAGACTGACTTTGCAAATGGGAAAGACTTTGCAAATCTTAGCACTTGATAAAGTTCAAAACATAGAAAACACTGAAGTGAAGTTTATAAATTGGTAAACTCTTGTGGGTAACTTAATATGAACGAAACACTTTGGTTAACATAAAATAAACAAACCACTGTGGTTCATGTGAATTCTCCCTCCCATACACAGACAAAAAACACTACAGTTTCCTAAGTTAATATCTGATAGGCTAGATTCTTGGTAGACAAAGTTGTGAACGGATGGAGAACTAAGTTGGTTGGGTGCAGCTTCAATGCAGATCCTCCATGATACTGAATAATGAAACCAGCTGGTTGGAATGATTCGATACATCTTGATCCCATTGTTAATTATGGGAGGCAAAGTTGCACAGTGGCTAGCATTGTTCTACCATACATTCACAGCACCCTGGATCCAGATTCGATTACTGGCTGATGTCACTGGCTGTGCGGAGTCTGCACGTTCATCCCGTCTCTACGTGGGTTTACTCTGCGTGCTCAGTTTTCCTCCCACAATCCCTGTAAAACGTGCCTGTTAGGTGAATCAGACATTCTGAATTCTCCCTCAGAGTAGCTGAATAGGCGTCGCAGTGCGACGACTCGGGATTTTCACAGTAACTTCATTGCAGTATTAATGTAAACCTATTTGTGACAGTAATAAAGATTATTATTATTAATTTAATATACACAAACAACTATTGATTTAATTAATCGCGGGGTATTTTCCCAAATCTAAATATTGGGCTGAATTTAAAATAGGTTGGAGTTTGTGTTGTCAATGAAATACATCCTTTAAAAAGGAAAAACAATCACTGTTCCGATTATTATCATATCACTGTAAAGGTAAGGATGAGTTCACAGCCCGCATCATTATTAAGGGGTCAGTTGCCAACTAGTGGCAAGGAAGCAGATAAGGTGCAGATCACAATGAATTGCAATATAATTTCTATCACTCCAGTTAGCTTTGTCAGCATTAGGGTTCACTGTTAGCCCCTCCATGAATGTCAATAAATTGCTGTTTTGAAGCATAAATGTGAATGAACTAAGCAAACCCTCTTAATGGCATAGCTTTTGGTAGTATAATGAACTTGTTCGGAACCTCTACTTATATTGTGGGCAATATTTCAGATTTTTGTTACTTGCTAAGAGGGTAAAGTCACATGATTCCATGGTTTAAAATGGGCAGAAGTATTTTAATTTACAAGAGTCAACAAAGAAAACAGTCAATACTATCTATCTCCTACGATCGGAAATTAATGCAGTGTACATATGAATTAATGTCAAACTGTGGTGGAACATTCCACAAAATGTATATTAAATGTCAGAAAGAACAAAACCCGATCCCATGAATTCCTGCAACCCACCCAGACATCAGTGATCACTGTGAGTCATAAAAATCCTTTGAAACTATTTTTCTCACAAGGGATTTTAGCTCCTCCTTGTTGAAGATATCATATCTGATTTGCCTCAACAGCAGCCCCAACTGAGCCAATGTTTCTTCTGCCTGTCTGCAATTTGTCAGGCAAATTGTCCCAATGCATCCCAGCCACAAAACCACTTTGCCGAAGACTGTGTCACACTGGGTTGTCCAGGCTGCACTCCAGGGTCTAACTAGCTACACAATCCCAGATAACTTGCTGGACTGAGCAGACAACCATTGCTCGCCATCGACTTAGTTTGCTCCAGTTGTCAGCTTCAGTGAACAGACTGCATCATTAACTGCACCTGGAAAAATGAACTTGGCACAGCAATGGTGATTTGATTGATTTGATTTGATTTATTATTGTCACATTTATTAGTATACAGTGAAAAGTGTTTTTTCTTGCATGCTGTACAAACAATGCATACTATACATAAGGAAGGAAGGAGAGACTGTAGAATATAATGTTAGTTATAGCAAGGTGTAGAGAAAAGATCAACTTAATACGAGGTAGGTCCATTCAAAAGTCTGATGGCCGTAGGGAAGAAGCTGTTCTTGAGTCAGTTGGTACGTGACCTCAAACTTTGGTATCTTTTTCCTGACAGAAGGAAGTGGAAGAGAGTATGTCCAGGTTGCCTGGGGTCCTTACTTATGCTGGCAGCCTTTCTGAGGCAGCGGGAATTATAGATAGTCAATGGATGGGAGGCTGGTTTGCGTGATGGACTGGGCCACATTCATGACGTTTTGTAGTTTCCTGTGGTCTTGGGTAGAGCAGGCTCCATACCAAGATGTGATACAACCAGAAAGAATGCTTTCTATGGTGCATCTGTAGAAGTTAATGAGAGTCCTAGCTGACATGCCAAATTTCCTCAGTCTTCTGAGAAAGAAGAGTCAATGGTGGGCTTTCTTAACTCTACTGTCGGCATGGGGGGACCAAGACAGGCTGTTGGTGATCTGTACACCTAAAAACCTGAAGCTCTCGACCCTTTCTACTTCGTTCCCATTGATGTAGGCAGAGGCATGTTCTCCTACGCTTCCTGAAGCTGATTATAATCTCCTTCCTTTTGGTGTTATATTGGTGATATTTTGGTGATATTTTGGTGATATTTTACTTTTCCGAAGATAATGGGTGGAAGTTTCCATTCTGTTTCAAAGTGCTGAATCAGATGAGAAATGAGGTGTGCAGTCCACCCACTGCACTGGCTGCTTCTCCTGCTGTATATTCCAGCAATTTGATTTTCAAAATTTTGGTCGCAAACCATCCCACCAGCAACATTGGCCTTCCAGAAAGGTTGCCCTGATCCACCAGTACTGAAATTAAGAGCAAATATCTTTCCCCCCCCCCCCCCCCCCCCCCCCCCACCCCCCACACACACAGACATGGTGACCCTCTCTCACACACAGTAACCCGGTCCCCACTCCCTCCATCACAGACAAGGTGAACCCTCCCTGGTGGTCTTTCCCAAAGGCAGTTCCCCCTGGCACTGGACCCTTGCACTAGGTGTCAGTGCCTGGGGGCAGTGCTGGGTGTAGTGTCATGACCAGTACCAGGGCAGTGATAGGGCAATGCCAGTGTACTGCCTGGGCATGTCCCACTTTCCCCCTGGGACCTATACTTCCCTTTGCATTCCTGGTGGGTGCGAGTTGCTTGCTTCACATTGCTCCAGACCTGTGGCGCAACGTCCTTCGGTGAGGGAGGAAATCCCAATGTGTGTGTGGGTGGGGCGCGGCCGATACAACAGGGAAGCCAGCGAGATTCTCGTCCTTGGCTTCTCATGTGATTTTGCCCGCTGGCTCCATTTACATCCGCAGAAAACAAGAGCGCAAAATCCCCGTCGATGGGTGTTCGTTCCATTTTTGGGCTTGTGTCGATATTTCAACCTAATTTTAACTTCGATATTAAGGATGTAAGTTTTTAATTCACAGAATGTACAATGGATCAGCTTCAAATGTTGTACTCAAAACCTAAAGTAGGATTTGACTATCAATCCAATTGAACCACGGATGTGAAGGTCACTGGAAAGATTTGAAGAAAAAAAATGAATATTGCTTCATGGATGTAAATTTAGGTACCGGATAAATTAGGGATGATGGAAATTGATTGAAAGATGGAGTCGGAATCTTTTAGCAGGTCTCACCGGCGGAATCTTCCGGATCCGGCGATGATGACCCCCCACCCCAGGTTTCCCAGGGGTGGGGATGCATAACATGGAAAATCCCATTGACAGTGACGGGATCAGGCTAATAGCCGGCCAGCTCCCTCCACTGACAAACACAAAGCGGCAAACCCGGCCCTTGGTCTGAAATCTGGCCAGTTATTGAATTCAATATTAATTTTAAATATTTACTGTGATACATCATTTCAAACCTCTTAAATCGATGAATGTGACAACAGGACACACTTTCTGTCTCAATGCTAGCTCTTAATTGCTAATCTGTATTACACATTACACAGGTCAAAAGTTTAGATTTTGATACTCCCATTCCCACTCACGTGGTCTTGTGTTCGATGCCATTATGTCATTTAATCTCCCCCATCTACCACCCTGTCCCTGGCTTTCCATTTTATTCCACATTCCCCTCTCCCCTTTTCCAACAGAATAAACCCATCACATTTCTACATCTAATATGAAAACAAAAGACTGTGGATGCTGGAATTGGAAACAAAGACTGGAAATGCTGGAAAGCCAGCACGGGGCAGCACGGCAGCACGGTAGCATTGTGGATAGCACAATTACTTCACAGCTGCAGGCTCCCAGGTTCGATTCTGGCTTGGGTCACTGTCTGTGCGGCGTCTGCACATCCTCCCCATGTGTGCGTTGCTTTCCTCCTGGTGCTCCGGTTTCCTCCCACAGTCCAAAGATGTGCAGGTTAGGTGGATTGGCCATGATAAATTGCCCTTAGTGTCCAAAATTGCCCTTAGTGTTGGGTGGCATTACTGGGTTATGGGGATAGGGGGGAGGTGTTGACCCTGGGTAGGGTGCTCTTCCCAAGAGCCGGTGCAGACTCGATGGGCCGAATGGCCTCCTTCTGCACTGTAAATTCTATGAAGTCTGGCAGCATCAGCTGTGAGGATTTGAGATGTTATCTCTATTTTCTGTCCCCACAGACGCCGCCAGGCCAGCTGAGTTTTTCCAGCATTTTCTATTTACATTTCTATGTCTCTACAGTTCTGACAAAGAGATATATTAGATTTAAAATGTTAACTCTGTTGCTCCACAGAAGGCTGTCGACCTGCTAAGATGTTTCTGTTTTTATTTCCGGTCCCTCCACAACTAGAAACATAACTTTTCCCCTTCCAAATAAATGAATTTCTAAACACGTTAAAACAGTTACGTTTTCCAAGTGGACCCACCCCCATTAAATGAAGAACACAAGGACGTGACAGTGAAAACAAGACAATGACACAGAGGCAGAGATTTAGAATGATGCATTTTATTTTCAATTGACATTAAATAAGGTTCGAAATATATTACTCAAATAAATAATAAACATAATTCTGGTTTCAGATTTGGGTTTTTTTTCATTTCACAGGCACCATAGTGGATGAAATTGCTACTAGGAACATCTTTAAAAACGCACAACATATTTTAAATAAAAATATTAATATTCCTCGCTACACTGTTTAAATGTATATATTAATCAATTAAAAAAATCTGCAAATGCTATCATGTGTTATTGGTACGGAAGAGGACATTGACTCAATATTACTCTTATTAAAATACTGTCTCACAATTTTAGTCAACAGACCAATGCATAGTGGGGGGAATCTCAATCAATATGGGGATGATCACGGAGAGAATTCCATTCATTTATATATTCCTTCAGTTTGCTTCATAGTTCATTGCTGTTTCTTGCAGAATGCTTCGGCTGACTGAGTGCACGATCTGCCAGGCACAGACACTGTTTCCCTACGGAGAGTAAAGAGGGAAAAGAGCTTTCAAAAGGGTACTTCAAATGTAGTTTATTTCACATTCAGCAAAGTTTAATGTTGCAAAAATGTGAGATTGTTAAATTATGATTTCATGCATACCATGCCCCAGAGAGAGAATTGGTGACCATGGGCTTCTACCGGGCTGGTCCCAGATTAGCCTTGGCAGAGTACTGCATGATTTGCTGTCACCTTGTGCATTGTGGCCAGCCAGGGAACTCTCCCAGTCTTACCACCTGCCACCAAGCTATTGGAAGGATTTTCAGGCTGATAATCAGCCGGTTTGACCACATTGTGCATGCACCTTCCACGGCCATCGAGTCCTGACAGGGGAGAGGCTTGAACCCCTGAGCTTCTGTCCCGGGGTAGGGATGCTTCCCATGCTACAAGATCTCGTTTAACACACAAAGTAGTTCAGCAATTTGAATTAATTTTTATCTCCAATTATTCATGACATGTGGGCATTGTTGACTGGGACAGCATTTATTGCCCCTATCCCGATATCAACTGAATGGCTTGTTAGGCCATTTCGGAATGCATTTTGGAAATAATAGAAAATATTTAAAGAAACAGTTGGTATACCGTGACAGTTCCTGAAACATTAACTGAGGTTAAGGGCAAGTGAGAAGCTCTGAATGAGGCACAGATCATCAAAGTCTTACATTTTGCTGCAGGAATGCTCCAAGTTTCTGGAATCTTTGCTGTATGACGCCTTGGTGGACATTGTGAGAATGAGGAGACCTCACCTGAATTTAAAAAAAATATGAGAATAAGTGAATTCCTCAGTACCAGGTGGTATTGAAAATGTAAATGATGTGGGATGAGAGGTGGTGGAGTGGGCAGTTCTTACACAGGATTTTAGATGGGACAGGATTTCCATCACTCTGTTCAGGAACTTGGAGCGCTCGTTGGCGGGAAAGGGGGCTTCAGACGGACGGAAGAGTCTCAGCAGCTCAGTCAGCATCTCAACAACAACAGCCGCCTTCTGATCAGCCGCCTGCCTCAAATTGGAAAGACATGTGTTAGTTGGGACGGAAACATTTGAAGGCTGAAGACGGAACATATCAAGTTGCTGAAGTCAAACTCACGGGTTCTGAAAGGGGAGGGACATCCAGATTCTCATCGTATTCACTACGGCACCCACGTGAGAAAACAGGATTCTGGAAAAGAGAAATGAATACATTTCGATAGTGCTTAATTCTGTGAATATACTAATATAATCGGAATATAACTGGAATCCCCCACAGCCCACAATCCAGTTCAATCCCAAAGTCCAGTCCCAAATTCCAAATCACAGGTCCATGTCTAAAATCCGAATCCCATTCCCAAATCCCAGCCAGAATTAAATACAAATCTCAGTCCCTTTTTCTATTCAAGATGCTTCACACCAGGGATTTATTTACAGAGTGATCCGAGGATTCAATGCAAGACCGAGTTTACAGTGAAGGGTCGGTTCTATGTCTGAATTACTCACCATTTTCTCCATTCCTCCAAACAGTTCCTGCCAGAAAGTCCTCCTCATGCAGAGATGGTCAGAGTGATGTCCACTTGCACTTGGTGAGCACAGGTAGAGAAGAGCCAGAGGGAGGCCGAGTCTCATCCAGGACATCATCATTTTACAGAGTCTGCAAAATATATATTCAGCAAAGTGAAATAAGCCTGAATATTTAGTGGAACTGAACCGGGAGGCAATAGCAGTTTGCTCTGGATAATCGATGTGGAGTCTCTCTCACCTGTTGCTGCTGTTTGGTGCTGAGAGGGAATCAGTTCTTCTTGAGCTGTGTCACCCATCACTGACTGTTGTCTTTTTAAAGTTCCCGGCTCCCCCGCATACCCCTCGCTATTAAGAACGAAACTAACGGCTTTCTAAAATCTTATTATGCCCACAATGTCGAGGATTAGGATGCGTGAAAACGGCGTGGATCTATTTCAATTACTTTCATTTCAGACATGCGGAAGTCAGTCACCTGTATCCTGTACAGGTCGGAGTTGGAACCTGTGTGAAACCAGAGTGTCCGATTCCTCTCCAAAAATCCCTGAATTGTGTCATAATCCTGTGGAATACTCCTGATTTGCCGTCAGGTTTCGCCCAGAAGCAGAAATATATTTTTAACAACAAATGTTGACAATAGATGTCTGACCAAACTAGCTCGAGCTGCTGAAGCTCCTGTCCCTATGGTCCCAATGCTTAATTTAGCAGCAATTATTCACTGGACAGAATCTTGGGCTCATTTACTGGGGATTTGGGATTTGGGTTGAATGTAAAAACGATTTTATTCGACATCTAGCATGAGTTTTGGAATTCCTAGGGCGCGATTCTCCACAAATGCGGCGAGTTGTAAAGGCAGCCGTGAAACTGGCCGTGTTTCACGGCAGCCTCCGCGCCCCCTGCTGGGGCGAAGGGCGCGATTCTCCGCTGCCCACGATGGGTCGGAGAATAGCCGGAGGGCCTTCCCGACAATTTTCACGGTCTCCCGCTATTCTCCCCCCCCCCCCTCCGGCCGCCCCCCGACATGAATCGCTGCTCGCCATTTTTTATGGCGAACAGCGATTCACCGCAGGCCGATGGGCCGAATACTGCGGAGTTTACGGCCGTTTTCACGGCGCGCGATCACACCTGCTTAAAGCGTTCGTGAAAACGGACGCAAAGTGCCCGTCCCGGACAACCATGGCACCGATTGGCACGGCCGCACCACGGCCGTGCCAAGGGTGGCATGGGCCTGCGATCGTTGGGCACCAATCGCGGGCAGCGGGTCCGATACCCGCGCACTATTTGTTCTTCCGCCGCCCCGCAGGATCAGTCCGCGGGGCGGCTGAGGGGCATGACGGCCCGCGCATGCGCGTCTTGGAGCCGTCCAACCCGCGCATGCGCGGCTGACGTCATCGTGCGTGTCAGCCGGTGTGACGCTTGGCACACGGACTTAGCGACGGTCGCTAAGCCCGCGATGCCGTGCATCACGGGGCCCCGCTGCTAGCCCCGCCCGGAGGGGGGGAGAGAATCGGGTCCCGGGAGGGGGCGCGGAGGCTGCCGTGAAGCACGGCCAGTTTCACGGCAGCCTTTACGGCTCACCGCATTTGCAGAGAATCGCGCCCTCGATTCTCCCCCCTGGGCGGGGCTAGCAGCAGGGCCCCGTGAAGCACGGCATCATGGGCTTAGCGACTGTCGCTAAATCCGCGCGCCAAGCGTCACGCCGGCTGACGCGCATGATAACGTCAGCCGCGAATGCGCGGGTTGGAATGCTCCAACACGCGCATGCTCGGGCCGTCATGCCCCAAAGCCGCCCCACGGACTGATCCTGCGGGGCAGCGGAAGAACAAATAGTGCCTGTGTATCGGACCCGCTGCCCGCGATCGGTGCCCACCGATCGCAGGCCCATGCCACCCTTGGCACGGCCATGGTGCGGCCGTGCCAATCGGCGCCATGGTTGTCCGGGATGGGCACTTTGCGGCCGATTTCATGAATGCTGAAAGCAGGTGTGATCGCGGCCGTGAAAACGGCTGTAAACTCCTCGGTATTCGGCCCATCGGCCTGCGGAGAATCGTTGTTCGCCGTGAAAAACGGCGAGCAGTGGTTCTTGTCGGGGGGGGGGGGGAGAATAGCGGGAGGCCGTGAAAATTGTTGGGAAGGCCCTCCGCTATTCTCCGACCCGTCGTGGGCAGCGGTGAATCACACCCCTAAAGTATATCATTGCCAATGAAATTTAAGTTTTTGATCATCAATTGTTAGAATTGCACCGAAATTGGAGACAAAGTGCTTATGACAGCACCATTTTAATAGTATTCCACAAGTAAAGCAGCAATTCCTGATGACAGATTGTCAATTAAAACAATTAGCGATTTGTGCTGTTCTAACTTTTGATTTCTGTCTCTTTTGCCCTCTCGCTCTTAGCCCAATCTTTGTTGCCTTGTTATTTTTCTTTCTGTAGCTTATTTGACTCTATCTTCCTTATTTATTTTGTTTTCTTCATTTCGTTTTCTATTGTTTCATATTGTTGAGCGCGTGCATAGACATTTTGGTCTGATGGTTCACCTCCATTTCCCCATGTCCTGTTCAATTGGTCAACTGTACGATTGTGTGAGTCTGTTTACAATTGATGCTCTCTGTGCTTCATTGGCTCAGCCTGGGTGTGGACTTGAGTTAAGTAAAGAAACTTGTTGGAACCAACAATTCTACGGACACGTGCTTGTAGGATTAGAATAGCGGTTTTAATATACTCACAACAGAGCCAGCCGGTTAGCCATTGAACTTTCGGTGAACTGGCCGGCTGACCATGTGGCACTGACATTAGAACCGGCCGGATTTAGCTGTGTGGAGATTCTGTGGCTTACCCTCGCGTGCAGTAGGCTGAGGTTTTGTTCCTCCGATGTTCCCGGGGTGCTGGCTTCTGCCAGGTAGGCTTTAAAACATCTCAGCCAGTGGGAAAAAATTTCCTTAGCCTCTGCATCCTCTGGGTCGAGTTCTAGGCATCCGGGCTTGAGGGCTGCTTCCATGATTTCTTCGACTGTTTCCTGAGTATATTAAATTGTTGGAACCAACAATTCTACGGACACGTGCTTGTAGGATTAGAATAGTGGTTTTAATATACTCACAACAGAGCCAGCCGGTTAACCATTGAACTTTCGGTGAACTGGCCGGCTGACCATGTGGCACTGACATTTATACAGCAGGTTCCGGGGGTGGAGTCCTGGGCAGAGCCAAGGGAGAAGCCCCATACAACTCGAGCATTCCCAGAGCTACTCCCCCTGGAAGACAGGTAGTGCAACTGCACTTACAATACAGACACATGTATATACAGATTATAATCCGGTGTGAATCATATTCACCACAAAACTGTACAAGTTACTGGAAAGATCGGGAAGTCTGAGCTGAAACATGAGTGCAGACATTTTGTCAGTGGAGAGATATTGTAAATCAGTCGAAATAAAGCTCACACACACGGGAACTAGTGTCATCCCTGCAAACATCTGAAATATAAAATATCCGAGAACTGATGCCATACTGATGAGGTGGATTCGTTATTAGCTCAAACTTCCTGCAAGTTAAGTACAACAATGATATGACCTAAACGGTGAGAGGGAAAAAGTCAAATTCACATTGCTCTTTGTGAGAGGCGCCATTCCAAGCAATCTCTGGATTTGGGAAAATTTAGCAGCCAATATGTGAAAAACAATGTACCACAAGCAGCAATATATTAAAGGAATCTATATTATGATTTAGATGAAGGATAAATGCTGACTGGAACAACAAGAATTCACGCTAACTCTATTCAAAATTATACTGCTTAAGCATCACATCATTTGAGAGGGCACATGGAGCTTCAGTTAACATTGTGTTTGAAAAAGTACACCTCACTGAACATAATATAGTAATCTTTATTATTGTCAGAAGTAGGCTTACATTAACTCTGCTATGAAGTTTCTGTGAAAAGCCCCTTGTCGCCACATTCCGGCACCTCTTCGAGTACAGAGAGGTAGAAATCAGAATATCCAATTCACCTAACAGCACATCTTTCAGGACTTGTGCGAGGAAACTGGAGCACTCGGAGGAAATCCACACAGACACGGGAAGATGGTGCAGACTCCACACAGACAGAGACACAAGTGGGAATCGAATCCGGGATCCTGGCGCTGTGAAGCCACAGAGCTAACAATTGTGCTACTGTCCCACTGCACTGAAGTGTCAGATGGATAATGGCTTGAACTTTCCAGTTGTTCATACTGGTGGGATCTGCTGGACGCAATGAAGGCACACCTTTCCTGGTGATGAGGGGTGCATTGAACGTGAATTCCTGCTGACAATGACAGTAACAGAAGATCACGCCGCTGGCCAATGGCGGGCCCCACCTGCTGCCATGAAACACTTGGCGGGTTGCTGGGTAAATCTCGCTCCATGTGTTGAATTCTCAGTTGAACTCCCAGCCTTCTGACCCGGAGACAAAAGTATTTTCACTGATTCAACGGCAACATCAAGTGATTAATATTTCTTAAATAGCGATATTGTGCAGGAAAGGTATGTGATGATTGGATGAGCAGGTTTCATGGAATATAAGTCTTTTGCTGCCAATAATATGAATGATGTTGCTTTTTTGTAACTTTCAAAATGTTACTATTTAGATTGTTGAGGAATTTCAAATCGTTTCGCTGTTTAATCTAATTGTTTAACAAGGTACTTGTGAATTAAAGCTTGAGAAAATCTACAAAAATAATGTGTTACATGTCAATTTTACAAAATGTTGTGAGAGGGGCCTCACGGTAGCATGGTGGTTAGCATCAATGCTTCACAGCTCCAGTGGTCCCAGGTTCGATTCCCGGCTGGGTCACTGTCTGTGTGGAGTCTGCACGTCCTCCCCGTTTGTGCGTGGGTTTCCTCCGGGTGCTCCGGTTTCCTCCCACAGTCCAAAGATGTGCGGGTTAGGTGGATTGGCCATGATAAATTGCCCGTAGTGTAAGGTAAATGGGGGGATTGTTGGGTTACCGGGTATACGGGTTACGTGGGTTTAAGTAGGGTGATCATTGTTCGGCACAACATCGAGGGCCGAAGGGCCTGTTCTGTGCTGTACTGTTCTATGTAATGCAATGTAGTTTGTATCCCAAAACTGTACTAACCTGAGGATTCATTATGGGGAAATTATGGATATATTTGGTCAGTATTATGATTGTTAAGAATTAATATCTTACTGAGACTCATCAGCTATTTGTTACAACAAAGACTCGGTAACTTTTTAAGATAAATTCAACTGAAATAGGTGTAATACAAAATGCCACAACTCTGACAACATCCGAATTAACCCAAAGAAAGCTTTCACTCATAGCAAAGGTAAAGTGCACGAGAGGAAGTCAGAATCTGTTCTGAGCACCTTCGTAATTTGATAATAGTAAATTCAGAGAGAAACTATGTTGAAGTAGAACCACATCACTATTCTTCAGCAGAAATAGGACATCCTTCCTGTAGTTTCAGTTTTACAATAAATGATGGAGCAGTGTTGAAATGCTGTGAAGGAACCATCATTCCCAATTATTAACCCTTCAATTGGTGACAGACATAGGTGCTGATGTGATCAAATTGTTGGAAAAAGTAGCAAAGGATTTCCAATGGATTGAAATTTCATGCACTCTGTGACCTGTACTGAGTGATTGAGTTCCCCTCTCTGATGGAAACTATTTGAACCAATGAAATTAACTCCAAATATAGGAATACAAAAACAGGTAAGAAAATCACCATAGTTACTGAGGACCATATGCTGCTTTTCCCTTTTGAGAGAGAGCTGACTTATAGTGATAGTTAACCTGAGGGTCAGGTGAGGGGCAAGGTTCAGAATGTGGGCCCTTCATCACTAACCTCAGCCAATACAGGAATTGAACCCGTGCTGCTGGCCTTGCTCTTCATCATGAATCAGCCACGAGCCAACTGAGCAAACGAACACCCCGTGACATAACTAGTATAGGCCATTTAGTCATTCAAGTCTATTTCACCAGTCCAATAGATCATGACTGATATTTTTTGAAACTTTTATTACCAACTTTTATTTAGTGACTTTTAATACTTTTTCCAATCAGGAGGTTATGAATTTCAGGCTTGCAATTTTTAATTCATCCAGCTGCAGTAGCTTTTAGGCTCGAAATGCCTCCGTTTCTACCAGCACTGATGTGATTAAATGAATCTGCAAGGAACCTGCAGCCTCCTCAGTCTAAGTAATTGTAATCAGCACTAACTGGTGCTGCATTTCATGCTCAGTAAGTTAAGGTAAAGTCGCCATAGTCTCAAATGACCATAGGTTGCTTCCCACTTTGAGAGCTGACTGGTGATGAATTAACCTGAGGATCACCACACCTCAGGCGAGGACCAAAGTTGAGCAGGCTGGGCCTTCATGAATAACGTCAAACGGTATGGGGATTGAACCCACGCTGCTGACCTCACTCTTCATTGCGAAACAGCTGTCTAGCCAAGTAGGTCTTTTCATTTGGCAGGGTAATGCATACTCCAGTTACCCTATAGTGTCTAGTTGCGATGATTTCCAGCTCCTTGCTGTGGCATTGACAGAAGTAAACATTGGCCTTACCTGATAGCTGAATTTTCAAAGGCAGATTGTAACTGAGACCAGCAGTCTAGAAAGTCTCAGCTTCATTTATTGGTCTATGATGTTTGAATTGCTCCAGTGGTTGGAGAAATAGGTCAAAATCTCTTCCTACTAGAGAACAAGTAACCAATCAGAAATTCCCATGAACGTACCCAACCCATATTCTGGTCAGCATCAATTCCACCATTAGCACAATGCTCGATGAAGCAGATTGCATCATGGTTCAGAGGCAACTCTGAGTTTGGTTGTAACTTCCTTTATGATAAATGTCAGGTTGATAATATAACAAAGTAATTAGCAATTAGAAATCTTATTGTGGAGGCAAAGGGTATGATTATCTTCACAAAGGAAGAGGAGGTAATAAAGAAAGTGGACTGGATGTAGATTGAGAATGAGTTGGTGGGGATGTTTGACACCTTCACAGATGGTCTGAGCACTTCCTTAAACTTTTTTCTTATCTTCCTGTGAGTCACCTTCCTTAATAATACACAAAACTGAAGCCCATGGTATTAAATGGGTAGGGGCCATGTGAATGCAAACTTCTTCAAAAGATAAGAACATAGAAATGATGAAAAGATGGTTTTCAGATTGAAGGAATGTTATTGAGTGGTATTCTCTGCCCCATAACCTTTTCAGCTTAATCTAGATTGTTGACACATTGCGGAGTGTGTGCCCGCATTGAGGCAAGGTATAGGTGAATGTAGTCAAAGGTCTTCTTCAAATGGATCTTCAGCGTCCTCCTCTGAGCTGGCTTGGGGGCTGGGACCTATGTTGCCTGTCGGGGTCTGGCTGGACCTGCTGCTGCCTCTAAGAGAGGAAAGATGGATTTTGTTCATAAACATGCCGAATACACCATTGCATGTCACGCACTGTTCAAGTCAAGATGTGATCAACGCATGGAGGGGTCATGTATACTGGCTCACTAGGAAAGGCCAATATCACATTCACCATAGAAGCGATTTCTGAACTTCCTTGCCAACTCGAGAGCCACCTTGAATTTGGAGAATTCCTGGATGTCTTCTGTCCCTACTCCAGTCTAGGACCTCTCTCTCTTTTATTATAGGTGAGCTTGACCTGCAGCACCAAAATTCGAGTGAGGCGGTAGCATAGTGATATTCTCACTGGACTAATAATCCAGAGAACCAGAATAATACTCTGTCAACCTGTGGAGATTATTCCATTATATTCCTGACTTGTGCCATGTAGATGGTGGACAGGCTTTGGGTGGGTCAGGAGATGAGTTACTCACCAAAGGATTCCTAGCCTTTGACCTGCCCTTGTAGCCGCAGGATTAATATGGCTAGTCCAGTTCAGTTTCTGATCAATGGAATCTCCTTGGATGTTTATTGTTGGGTTCAGCGATGGTAATTCCATTGAATGTCATGTGCTGATCTTCTCTTGTCGGAGATGGTTATTGGTTGGCTCTTCGCAGTCATCCACAAACATCCCCACTTCTGACCTTGTGATGGAGGGAAGGTCATTGTTGAAGCAACTGAAGATGACTGGGCCTAGGAGACTATCCTGAGGAACTCCTGCAGTGATGTCCTAGAGATTGACCTCCAACTACCTCAACCATCTTCCATTGTGCAGGTATGGCTACAAACAGCAGAGACTTTTCCCCCTGATTCCCACTGACTCCAGTTTTGCAAGGGCTCCTTGATGCCATACTCGGTCAAATGCTGACTTGATTTCAAAGGCAGCCATTCTCACCTTATCTCTGGCATTCAGCTCTTTCGTTCATGAAATGAAATGAAAAAATGAAAATCGCTTATTGTCACGAGTAGGCTTCAATTAAGTTACTGTGAAAAGCCCCTAGTCGCCACATTCCGGCGCCTGTCCGAAGAAATTGACTTTGCAAATGGGAAAGACTTTGGAAATCTTAGCACTTGATAAAGTTCAAAACATAGAAAACACTGAAGTGAAGTTTAAAAATTGGTAAAGACCTCTTGTGGGTAACTTAATATAAACTAAAACCTTTGGTTAACATAAAATAAACAAACCACTGTGGTTCATGTGAATTCTCCCTCCCATACACAGATAAAAATACACTACAGTTTCCTAAATTAATATCTGATAGGCTAGATTCTTGGTAGACAAAGATATGAACGGATGTAGAACTAAGTTGGTTGGGTGCAGCTTCAATGCAGATCCGCCATGATACTGAATAATGAAACCAGCTGGTTGGAATGATTCGCTACATCTTGATCCCATTGTTAATTATGGGAGGCATAGTTGCACAGTGACTAGCATTGTGCTACCATGCATTGAGAGCACCCTTGATCCAGATTCTATTCCTAGCTGAGGTCACTGGCTGTGCGGAGTCTGCACGTTCATCCCGTCCCTGCGTGGGTTTCCTCCGCGTGTTCAGTTTTCCTCCCACAATCCCTGTAAAACGTGCTTGTTAGGTGAATTGGACATTCTGAATTCTCCCTCAGAGTAGCTGAATAGGCGTTGCAGTGAGACGACTCAGGGATTTTCACAGTAACTTCATTGCAGTGTTAATGTAAACCTACTTGTGGCAGTAACAAAGATTATTATTATTAATTTAATATACACGAACAACTATTGATTTAATTAATCACGGTGTATTTTCCCAAATCTAAATATTGGGCTGAATTTAAAATTGGTTTGGAGTTTGTGTTTTCGATTAAATACTTATCATATCACTGTAAAGGTAAGGATGAGTTCACAGCCCGCATCATTATTAAGGTGTCAATTGCCAACTAGTGGCAAGGAAGCAGATAAGGTGCAGATCACAATGAATTGCTATATAATTTCTATCACTACATCATTAGCTTTGTCAGCATTAGGGTTCACTGTTAGCCCCTCCATGAATGTCAATAAATTGCTGTTTTGAAGCATAAATGTGAATGAACTAAGCAAACCCTCTTAATGGCATAGCTTTTGGTACTATAATGAACTTGTTCAGAACCTCTTCTTTTATTGTGGGCAATATTTCAGATTTTTATTACTTGCTAAGAGGGTAAAGCCACATGATTCCATGGTTTAAAATGAACAGAAGAATTTTAATTTACACGAGTCAACAAAGCAAATACTATCGATCTCCTACGATCGGAAATTAATGTAGTGTACATATGAATTAATGTCAATCTGTGGTGGAACATTCCACAAAATGTACATGAAATGTCAGAAAGAACGAAGCCCAATCCCATAAATTTCTCCGCAACCCACCCAGACATCAGTGATCAATGTGAGTCATAAAGATCCTTTGAAACTATTTTTCTCACAAGGGATTTTAGCTCCTCTCCTTTGAAGATATCACCTCTGATTTACATCAACAGCAGCCCCAACTCAGCCAATGTTTCTTCTGCCTGTCTGCAATATGTCAGGCAAATTGTCCCAATGCATCCCAGCCACAAAACCACTTTGCCGAAGACTGTGTCACACTGGGTTGTCCAGGCTGCACTCCAGGGTCTAACTAGCTACACAATCCCAGATATCTAACTGGACTGAGCAGACAACCATTGCTCGCCATCGACTTAGTTTGCTCCAGTTGTCAGCTTCAGTGAACAGACTGCATTATTAACTGCACCTGGAAAAATGAACTTGGCACAGCAATGGTAATTTGATTGATTTGATTTGATTTATTATTGTCACATGTATTAGTATACAGTGAAAAGTATTGTTTCTTGCATGCTGTACAAACAATGGATACTATACATAAGGAAGGAAGGAGAGACTGGAGAATATAATGTTACAGTTATAGCAAGGTGTAGAGAAAAGATCAACTTAATACGAGGTTGGTCCATTCAAAAGTCTGATGGCAATAGGGAAGAAGCAGTTCTTGAGTCAGTTGGTACGTGACCTCAAACTTTGGTATCTTTTTCCTGACAAAAGGAGGTGGAAGAGAGTATGTCCGGGTTGCCTGGGGTCCATGCTGGCTGCCTTTCTGAGGCAGCGGGAATTATAGATAGAGTCGATAGATGGGAGGCTGGTTTGCGTGATGGACTTGGCTACATTCACAACGTTTTGTAGTTTCCTGCGGTCTTGGGTAGAGCAGGATCCATACCAAGCTGTGATACAACCAGAAAGAATGCTTTCTATGGTGCATCTGTAGAGGTTGATGAGGGTCATAGCTGACATGCCAAATTTCCTCAGTCATCTGAGAAAGAAGAGTCGTTGGTTGGCTTTCTCAACTATACTGGCGGCATGGGGGGGGGGGGGGGGGGGGGGACCAGACAGGCTGTTGGTGATCTGTACACCTAAAAAGTTGAAGCTCTCGACCCTTTCTACTTCGTTCCCATTGACGTAGACAGGGGAATGTTCTCCACTACGCTTCCTGAAATCGATTATTATCTCCTTCCTTTTGTTGACATTTTGGTGCTATTTTGGTGATATTTTACTTTTCCAAAGGTAATGGTTGGAAGTTTCCATTTTGTTTCAAAGTGCTGAATCAGATGAGAAATGAGGTATGCAGTCCACCGACTACACTGCCCGCTTTTCCTGCTCTATTTTCCAACTATTTGATTTAAAAATGTTTGGACGCAACCCATCCCAAGAGCAACATTGGCCTTCCAGAAAGGTTGCCCTGTTCCACCAATACTGAAATTAAGATCAAATATCTTCCCCGCCCCCACAGACATGGCGACCCTCTCACACACACGGGAACCCATCCCCCACTCCCTCCATCACAGACAAGGTGAACCTTCCCTCATGGTCTTTCCCAAAGGCAGTTCCCCCTGGCACTGGACCCTTGCACTAGGTGTCAGTGCCTGGGGGCAGTGCTGGGTGTAGTGCCAGGGACCAATACCAGGGCAATGCCAGTGTACTGCCCGGGCACGTCCCACTATCCCCCTGGGGCCGATACTTCCCTTTGCATTCCTGATGGGTGCGAGTTGCCTGCTTCACATTGCTCCAGACCTGTGGCGCAACGTCACGTCGGTGAGGGAGGAAATCCCAATGTGTGTGTGGGGCGCGGGCGATACAACAGGGAAGCCAGCGAGATTCTCGTCCTTGGCTTCTCATGTGATTTTGCCCGCTGGCCCCATTTACATCCGCAGAAAACAAGAGCGCAAAATCCCCGTCGATGGGTGTTCGTCCCATTTTTGGGCTTCTGTCGATATTTCAACCTGATTTTAACTTCGATATTAAGGATGTAAGTTTTTAATTCACAGAAAGTACAATGAATCAGCTTCAAATGCGGTACTCAAAACCTAAAGTAGGATTTGACTATCGAACCAATTGAGCCACGGATGTGAAAATCATTGGGAAGATTTGAAGAAAAAAAATGAATATTGCTTCATGGATGTAAATTTAGGTACCGGATAAATTAGGGATGATGGAAATTGATTGAAAGGTGGAGTCGGAATCTTTTGGCAGGTCTTGCCGGCGGAATCTTCCGGATCCGGCGATGGTGACCCCCCACCCCAGGTTTCCCAGGGGTGGGGATGCATAACATGGAAAATCCCATTGACAGTGACGGGATCAGGCTAATAGCCGGCCAGCTCCCTCCACCACCGAACACAAAGCGGCAAACCTGGCCCTTGGTCTGAAATCTGGCCAGTTACTGAATTCAATATTAATTTTAAATATTTACTGTGATGCATCATTTCAAACCTCTTAAATCGATGAATGTGACAACAGGACAAACTTTCTGACTCAATGCTAGCTCTTGATTGCTAATCTATATTACACATTACTCTGGACAAAAGTTTAGATTTTGTTACTCTCATTCCCACGTACTTGTGTTCAATGCCATTATGTCATTTAATCTCCCCCAGCTACCACCCTGTCCTTGACCTTCCATTTTGCTCTACATTCCCCTCTCACCTTTTCCAACAGCATAATCCCATCACATTTCTACATCTAATATAAAAGCAAAAGACTGCGGATGCTTGAATCGGAAACAAAGACTGGAAATGCTGGAAAGCTCAGCAAGTCTGGCAGCATCAGCTGTGAGGATTTGAGATGTTATCTCAACTTTCTGTCCCCACAGACACCGCCAGGCCAGCTGAGTTTTTCCAGCATTTTCTATTTTACATTTCTATGTCTCTCCAGTTCTGACAGTCATATTAGATTCAAAATGTTAACTCTGTTTCTCCACAGAAGGCTGCTCGAACTGCTGAGATTTTTCTGTTTTTATTTCACTTCCCTCCACATCTAGAAACAAGAACTTTTCCCCTTCCAAATCAATGAATTTCTAAACATGTTAAAACAGTTACGTTTTCCAAGTGGACCCCCCCCCCCCCCCCCCCAATTAAATGAAGAACACAAGTACCTGACAGTGAAAACAAGACAATGACACAGAGGCAGAGATTTAGAATGATGCATTTTATTTTCTATTGACAGCAAAGTAAGGTTAGAAATAAATAAATACTCAAATAAATAATAAACATAACTCTGGTTTCAGATTTGTTTTTTTTTTCATTTCACAGGCACCAAGGTGGATGGAATTGCAACAAGGAACATCTTTAAAAACACACATTTAAATAAAAATATTAATATTCCTCGCTACACTGTTTAAATGTATATATTAATCAATTAACAATAAATCTGCAAATGCTATCATGTGTTATTGGTACGGAAGAGGACATTCACTCCATATTACGCTTATTAAAATAATGTCTCACAATACTAGTCAACAGACTAATGTATAGTGGGGAGAAACTCAATCAATATGGGGATGATCACGGAGAGAATTCCATTCATTTATATATTCCTTCAGTTTACTTCATAGTTCGATCCTGTTTCTTGCAGAATGCTTTGGCTTACTGAGTGCACGACCTGCCAGGCACAGACACTGTTTCCCTACGGAGAGTAAAGAGGGAAAAGAGCTTTCAAAAGGGTACTTCAAATGTCGTTTATTTCACATTCAGCAAAGTTTAATGATGGAAAAATGTGAGATTGTTAAATTATAATTTCATGCATACCATGCCCCAGAGAGAGAATTGGTGACCATGGGTTTCCACCGGGCTGGTCCCAGATTAGCCTTGGCAGAGTACTGCATGATTTGCTGTCACCTTGTGCAATGTGGCAGGCCAGGGAACTCTCCCAGTCTTACCACCTGCCACCAAGCTATTGGAAGGATTTTCAGGCTGATAATCAGCCGGTTTGACCACATTATGCATGCACCTTCCACGGTCATCGAGTCCTGACAGGGGAGAGGCTTGAACCCCTGAGCTTCTGTCCCGCCGTAAGGATGCTTCCCATGCTGGCACGGAGTCTGTCCCTGTTGCTCAGAAGGGAAGGGGGGAAAGGAGTAGAACATTAGTAATTGGGGACTCAATAGTCAGGGGCACAGATAGGAGATTTTGTGGGAGCGAGAGAGACTCACGTTTGGTATGTTGCCTCCCAGGTGCAAGGGTACGTGATGTCTCGGATCGTGTTTTCCGGGTCCTTAAGGGGGAGGGGGAGCAGCCCCAAGTCGTAGTCCACATTGGCACTAACGACTTAGGTAGGAAAGGGGACAAGGATGTCAGGCAGGCCTTTAGGGAGCTAGGATGGAAGCTCAGAGCGAGAACAAACAGAGTTGTTATCTCTGGGTTGTTGCCCGTGCCACGTGATAGTGAGATGAGGAATAGGGAGAGAGAGCAATTAAACACGTGGCTACAGGGATGGTGCAGGCGGGAGGGATTCAGATTTCTGGATAACTGGGGCTCTTTCTGGGGAAGGTGGGACCTCTATAGACAGGATGGTCTACACCTGAACCTGAGGGGCACCAATATCCTGGGGGGGAGATTTGTTAGTGCTCTTTGGGGGGGTTTAAACTAATTCAGCAGGGGCATGGGAACCTGGATTGTAGTTTTGGGGTACGGGAGATTGAGAGTATAGAGGTCAGGAGCACAGATTTGACTTCGCAGGAGGGTGCCAGTGTTCAGGTAGGTGGTTTGAAGTGTGTCTACTTCAATGCCAGGAGTATACGAAATAAGGTAGGGGAACTGGCAGCATGGGTTGGTACCTGGGACTTCGATGTTGTGGCCATTTCAGAGACATGGATAGAGCAGGGACAGGAATGGTTGTTGCAGGTTCCGGGGTTTAGGTGTTTTAGTAAGCTCAGAGAAGGGGGCAAAAGAGGGGGAGGTGTGGCGCTGCTAGTCAAGGACAGTATTACGGTGGCGGAAAGGATGCTAGATGGGGACTCTTCTTCTGAGGTAGTATGGGCTGAGGTTAGAAACAGGAAAGGAGGGGTCACCCTGTTGGGAGTTTTCTATAGGCCACCTAATAGTTCTAGGGATGTAGAGGAAAGGATGGCGAAGATGATTCTGGAAAAGAGCGAAAGTAACAGGGTAGTTGTTATGGGAGACTTTAACTTTCCAAATATTGACTGGAAAAGATATAGTTCGAGTACATTAGATGGGTCATTCTTTGTACAATGTGTGCAGGAGGGTTTCCTGACACAATATGTTGACAGGCCAACAAGAGGCGAGGCCACATTGGATTTGGTTTTGGGTAATGAACCAGGCCAGGTGTTAGATCTGGAGGTAGGTGAGCACTTTGGAAACAGTGACCACAATTCGGTGACCTTTACGTTAGTGATGGAAAGGGATAAGTATACCCCGCAGGGCAAGAGTTATAGCTGGGGGAAGGGCAATTATGATGCCATTAGACATGACTTAGGATGTGTTGGTTGGAGAAGTAGGCTGCAAGGGTTGGGCACACTGGATATGTGGAGCTTGTTCAAGGAACAGCTATTGCATGTTCTTGATAAGTGCGTACCAGTCAGGCAGGGAGGAAGGGGTCGAGCGAGGGAACCGTGGTTTACCAAAGAAGTGGAATCTCTTGTTAAGAGGAAGAAGGAGGCCTATGTGAAGATGAGGCGTGAAGTTTCAGTTGGGGCGCTTGATAGTTACAAGGAAGCGAGGAAGGATCTAAAGAGAGAGCTGAGACGAGCAAGGAGGGGACATGAGAAGTCTTTGGCAGGTAGGATCAAGGAAAACCCAAAAGCTTTCTATAGGTATGTCAGGAATAAAACAATGACTAGGGTAAGAGTAGGGCCAGTCAAGGACAGTGGTGGGAAGTTGTGTGTGGAGGCTGAGGAGATAAGCGAGATACTAAATGAATACTTTTCGTCAGTATTCACTCAAGAAAAAGATAATATTGTGGAGGAGAATGCTGAGACCCAGGCTATTAGAATAGATGGCATTGAGGTGCGTAGGGAAGAAGTGTTGGCAATTCTGGACAAGGTGAAAATAGATAAGTCCCCGGGGCCGGATGGGATTTATCCTAGGATTCTCTGGGAAGCCAGGGAAGAGATTGCTGAGCCTTTGGCTTTGATTTTTAGGTCATCATTGGCTACAGGAATAGTGCCAGAGGACTGGAGGATAGCAAATGTGGTCCCTTTGTTCAAGAAGGGGAGTAGAGATAACCCCGGTAACTATAGGCCGGTGAGCCTAACGTCTGTGGTGGGTAAAGTCTTGGAGAGGATTATAAAAGATACGATTTATAATCATCTAGATAGGAATAATATGATTAGGGACAGTCAGCATGGTTTTGTGAAGGGTAGGTCATGCCTCACAAACCTTATCGAGTTCTTTGAGAAGGTGACTGAACAGGTAGACGAGGGTAGAGCAGTTGATGTGGTGTATATGGATTTCAGTAAAGCGTTTGAGAAGGTTCCCCACGGTCGGCTATTGCAGAAAATACGGAGGCTGGGGATTGAGGGTGATTTAGAGATGTGGATCAGAAATTGGCTAGTTGAAAGAAGACAGAGAGTGGTAGTTGATGGGAAATGTTCAGAATGGAGTTCAGTTACGAGTGGCGTACCACAAGGATCTGTTCTGGGGCCGTTGCTGTTTGTCATTTTTATAAATGACCTAGAGGAGGGCGCAGAAGGATGGGTGAGTAAATTTGCAGACGACACTAAAGTCGGTGGAGTTGTAGACAGTGCGGAAGGATGTTGCAGGTTACAGAGGGACATAGATAAGCTGCAGAGCTGGGCTGAGAGGTGGCAAATGGAGTTTAATGTGGAGAAGTGTGAGGTGATTCACTTTGGAAAGAATAACAGGAATGCGGAATATTTGGCTAATGGTAAAATTCTTGGTAGTGTGGATGAGCAGAGGGATCTCGGTGTCCATGTACATAGATCCCTGAAAGTTGCCACCCAGGTTGATAGGGTTGTGAAGAAGGCCTATGGTGTGTTGGCCTTTATTGGTAGAGGGATTGAGTTCTGGAGCCATGAGGTCATGTTGCAGTTGTACAAAACTCTAGTACGGCCGCATTTGGAGTATTGCGTACAGTTCTGGTCGCCTCATTATAGGAAGGACGTGGAAGCTTTGGAACGGGTGCAGAGGAGATTTACCAGGATGTTGCCTGGTATGGAGGGAAGATCTTATGAGAAAAGGCTGATGGACTTGAGGTTGTTTTCGTTAGAGAGAAGAAGGTTAAGAGGTGACTTAATAGAGGCATACAAAATGATCAGAGGGTTAGATAGGGTGGACAGCGAGAGCCTTCTCCCGTGGATGGAGGTGGCTAGCACGAGGGGACATAGCCTTAAATTGAGGGGTAATAGATATAGGACAGAGGTCAGAGGTGGGTTTTTTACGCAAAGAGTGGTGAGGCCGTGGAATGCCCTACCTGCAATAGTAGTGAACACGGCAACATTGAGGGCATTTAAAAATTTATTGGATAAGCATATGGATGATAAGGGCATAGTGTAGGTTAGATGGCCTTTAGATTTTTTCCATGTCGGTGCAACATCGAGGGCCGAAGGGCCTGTACTGCGCTGTATCGTTCTATGTTCTATGTTCTGTGCTACAAGATCTCCTCTAACACACAAAGTAGTTCAGCAATTTGAATTTTTCTCTCCAATTATTCATGACACGTGGGCATTGTTGACTGGGACAACATTTATTGCCCCCATCCCGATATCAACTGAATGGCTTGTTAGGAATAGAAAATATTTAAAGAAACAGTTGGTATACCGTGACAGTTCCTGAAACATTAACTGAGGTTAAGGGCAAGTGAGAAGCTCTGAATGAGGCACAGATCATCAAAGTCTTACATTTTGCTGCAGGAATGCTCCAAGTTCCTGGAATCTTTGCTGGATGACGCCTTGGTGAACATTGTGAGAATGTGGGGAGCTCACCTGAATTTTAAAAAATGAGAATAAGTGAATTCCTCAATTCCAGGTGTTATTGAAACTGTAAATGATATGGGAGGGGAGGTGGTGGAGTGGGCAGTTCTTACACAGGATTTTAGAATGGACAGTAATTCCATCACAGTGTTCAGGAACTTGGAGCGCCCGTTGGCGGGAAAGGGGGCTTCAGACGGACGGAAGAGTCTCAGCAGCTCAGTCAGCATCTCAACAACAACAGCCGCCTTCTGATCAGCCGCCTGCCTCAATTGGAAAGACATGTGTTAGTTGGGACGGAAATATTTGAAGGCTGAAGACGGAACATATCAAGTTGCTGAAGTCAAACTCACGGGTTTTGAAAGGGGAGGGGCATCCAGATTCTCATCGTATTCACTCCGGCACCCACGTGAGAAAACAGGATTCTGGAAAAGAGAAAGAAATACATTTCGATAGTGCTTAATTTTGTGAATATACTAATATAACCGGAATATAACTGGAATCCCCCACAGCCCACAATGCAGTTCAATCCCAAAGTCCAGTCCCAAATTCCAAATCACAGGTTCACATCCAAAATTCAAATCCCATTTCCAAATCCCAGCCAGAATTAAATACAAATCTCAGTCCCTTATCCTGTTCAGGATGCTTCACACCAGGAATTTATTTGCAGAGTGATCCGAGGACTCAATGCAAGACCGAGTTTACAGTGAAGGGTCGGTTCTATGTCTGAATTACTCACCATTTTCTCCATTCCTCCAAACAGTTCCTGCCAGAAATTCCTCCTCATGCAGAGATGGTCAGAGTGATGTCCACTGGCACTTGGTGAGCACAGGTAGAGAAGAGCCAGAGGGAGGCCGAGTCTCATCCAGGACATCATCATCTTACAGAGTCTGCAAAATATATATTCAGCAAAGTGAAATAAGCCTGAATATTTAGTGGAACTGAACCAGGATGCAATAGCAGTTTGCTCTGGATAATCCATGTGGAGTCTCTCTTACCTGTTGCTGCTGTTTGGTGCTGAGAGGGAATCAGTTCTTCTTGAGCTGTGCCACCCATCCCTGACTGTTGTCTTTTTAAAGTTCCCGGTTCCCCCGCATACTCCTCGCTATTAAGAACGAAACTAATGGCATTCTAATATCTGATTATACCCACAATGTCGAGGATTAGTGTAATGACCTCCAATTAGCATTATTGGTTGGCCAATTGGAGCATGAGCTCCCTCAATGATAGCTCATTGAGGGGCCCCATATAAGCACCTGTGTAGGCTTTGTGATCCAGTTTTAAGTTGACTGGAATGCTAGCAGCACTGTTGGAGCTGCTCTTGTATGTAGTTATTGGCAATAAATATTGGTGTGGTGATGGGACTCCTGCCTCCTGTGGATTATTACAGTGGCGACGAGGTAAACAAAGAACTTTGCGGAGACCAGCTGCCGTACTCGGAGGGTAAGCCTGGCTATTTCAAAAATACCTTTTTTTGGGAGGTAAGATGCATTCGACCCCACTATTGAGGACTGGTCCCAGTATGTGGAGAGAATGTGTTACTTTTTCCGGGCCTATGATATAACTACGGACGAAAGGAAACGGGTTATTCTGCTGTCGGCATGTGGACCCTCAGCTTTCGCCATTATACATAGTCTAACATATCCCGATGCGCCGGACACTGAACCTTTCCAAAAATGAACTGAATTGGTGAAACAGCACTACGACCCAAAACCACCCCTCATTTTGTGTAGGTACAGATTCTACACAGCGAAGCTGGAAGACATGGTGTCAGTCACAAATTTCTTGACCCGCCCGAGAAGGCTGGAGGAAAAATGTGAATTCGGCCCGACGCTAAATGAAATGCTTCGGGACCGCTTAGTGTGTGGCATAAATAACCTTATAATACAGAAGCGCCTGTTGGCGGAAACACAGCTAGATTGCAGGCAGGCATTACAGCTCACACTGTCCCTAGAAAAGCCAGCAAGTAGGGCGCAGGAACTACAGGGCACGCCAATGGAGGTAGATACCTGTGAGAGGGACTACCACAACGGGTCGAGCTACCAGATAGCCGCTCTCAGGAAAAGCCTGAGGAATAGAGGGCCAAAGGAAATCCCCAGAACTGCCCCCAAGTCTGCCAGGACTAACTGGAGACAGAGGGAAGTACCGGCTGAGGCTTCCCCAACAGAGAAGGACCGTTTCTGGCACCAGACAGAGTGGGGTAACAACGGCAGAAACCCTAGAAGGAGGTGGCAAAAGAGGAATAGCAGGTGGGGATGCAGGGAAATACACAACCTAAATGCCCCATCCTCCTCCAAAGAGGAACAATTATATAATATTGCGATGAAGAAAGCAGAACCTATTAAGATTACCCCACGGGTGAACGGTCGGCCGACAATAATGGAAATAGACATGGGGACGACCGTAAGAGTAATGGGAGTGGCAGCATTTTAAAAAATCAAAGATGGACTCCAGCCACTAACCCTAACAAAAACATCGACGAAACTTAAAACCTACACGGGGGAACCCCTGGAAGTTCTAGGCACGACTCATGTACCCGTGGAATATGAGAAACAGTTGCTCAGATTACCGTTGACGATAGTAGATGGCTCTGGATGGAACTGGCTGAAAGACCTAAAATTAGATTGGATGAATATTTTCCAGAGTGGAGCAGGCAGTCGAGTGGAGTACTCCAAAAATACCCAGAGGTCTTCGAAGAAGGTTTGGGGGAAGTCATAGGCGCCAAAGCAACTTTGCACGTGGACCCAGAAGCCCTTCCGAAATTTTGTAAGGCCAGGGCGGTACCTTTCGCATTAAGGAAGAAAGTAGAGGCAAAATAGAAAGGTTACGGCACAACGGCATTATCAGACCAGTACAGTTCTCGGAATGGGCAGCGCCGGTGGTACCAATTTTGAAGCCAGATGGCTTGATACGTCTCTGTGGAGATTTCAAACAGACGGTAAACAAATACGCACCGCTGGACAAATACCCGATCCCGAAAATAGACGACCTATATGCCAAATTGGCAGGTGGGCTTTTGTTCACGAAACTGTACATGTGTCACGCCTACCTGCAGTTAAAACTGGACAAGAACTCCCAGAAGTTTGCTATGATCAACACCCTGAAGGGCCTTTTTCGTTATACAAGGCTACCTTTTGGAGTGTCATCAGCCTGTGCTATATTCCAGCGTACGATGGAAAATATTCTGCAGGGACTACCGCAGGTGGCGATTTATTTGGACGATGTCTTAATCACGGGTAGGATGAACAGGGAACACTTAAGGAACCTGGAGGAAGTGCTCAGGCGTTTAGCAAAGGCAGGCGTACGGCTTAAAAGAGAAAAATGTTTTTTTCTGGCCCCACAAGTGACGTACCTGGGATATAAAGTAGACGAGTCGGGCTTACACCCATTGGAAGACAGAGTAAGGGCAATAAAAGAAGCCCAACTCCCACCACGGTCCAGGACATACGATCATTTCCAGGGTTGGTAACCTGTATGGCAAATTTATTGAAAATAGGGCATCCATCCTAGAACCCCTCCACCAGCTACTAGAAAAGGGGCAAGAATGGAAATGGTCCGCCCGCCAAAACCGAGCATTTAGGGACATTAAGGAACAGCTGTCATCCAAAAATATCCTAGAGCATTATGACCGAAGGAAGGAGTTGGTGGTCAATTGTGACTTATCCCCTTACGGGGTAGGAGCCATCTTAGCCCATCGAGGAAGGAATGGGGAAGAACGGCCAATAGCCTATGCTTAGAGTGTGGTATTGTGTGAAGCAAATAATGGCATGATGGGAAAACTAGTCAAGTCTTCTTGGTACAATTGAATTTAACCCAAGACACAGATTCATAATACACATAGACAGCATGTCCTGAGAGTCTAGATAAGGCTTGGAACTAGAAGTAGTCTCAATACATAACAAGCTGAACAACTGTCTCTTCCTGTATGTAAACAACTTCTTCCCTTTCTTAAAACAAAGACAAGATAATGATATGAAACTCAAGTCCCCTAAAGGTCAGAAGGTGACGCCATTGTAACGATTATGTTTTACTTTCAATCAAATTCCTGACCAAGCTGTATTCATGTTATCTTGATCCTATAATGTATAAGAATCGCCTTCTTTTCTGTACTATCGCAGACTTGGGACGGACTCCGCAGTTTGTAATTGACTGCCTTCCGACTTTCCAAGTTTCTGCCATTTTCTGCTAGCAGTTCTAATTAGTGAATAAAGTTCAGTTTTGCTTACCTAATGAATGCTGTTTGAATTTCTCTATCACAGTCAAGACGCGGGGAAAATATAAAATACAACATTTGGCGCTGCGAGAAAAAATCCAATATCCTGAAGTGAGCTTCCATGAGGGACTGAGAAAAAGTGATCAAAGCCACGACCGGAGTAAAGAGACAGGCGCCGGCACAAGGTAAGATTGACCTTGGTCTCTCTCTCTCTCGGATCTGTGCTACGACCCCTCATCCCTGACGGAAGTAACTAAACAGGTGACGGTTCTCGAATCTAAATTTGACTATGACTACATTTTTTTTGTGTAATTAGCCGCAGGTCAGGGACCTTGTTGATCTCGTTTTTCATCCGCATCAGATTTATACAGGCTGCCAATAAATTTGGGTCAGGGACCCTTTGATTAAGTTTTTGGGGTCAGGGACCCTCTCAGTAATGTTTTCGGGTCAGGGACCTGTCAGTAATTTTTGGGGTCAAGGACCCTCCAATTTGATTTGGTACCAGAAATTTTGTTTGAGCGTTTTTTTGCCTGGGGCACATTTTACTGACATTATGCGACAAACTTTAGACAAAATTAGCGGCAATTCCCCTCTATTTTTCATGTGTTTAGAAACCCTTTCTCAAGAACGTAATATTCGAAGATTGGCTGCAGCGCTGCTTTAAACAATAAATTAGGTAACGATATCTGGCCACTAGGTTACACAGGGATCTTGAAACTTTGACAATAACATTAATGCAGAAAAAAAGCAATCTGGAGAAAAAAATGCCGCTTTCAAATTGTTTAATTTTACAGTGGAAAAAAAAACAGTCCACTTAACGCAACGAACAATCACTATTAATGAGTTGGAGAGATAACGCCCGCAAAAGAGATAATAATGAGTGTGTGAACGGTAAATTGAAAAATTGGGAGACTTTAAAATTGTAATGTGAACTTTGGGATAGAAAACAGTCAAAATGATAAAAAGCAATTCGGCAATAACAAACCTCCTGTTAGCAGAAAAGTAGGACTGGCCAGTAAGATTATAGGAAAGGAGGATCCTCCCAGTTGCTCTGGCATGCCGATGTTCCCATATTCAAGCGATACGGAAGACGAGGAGAATTTGAACCCTGGACCCCACCCTCATTTTGCCCTCCCCGATCTTGCAATTCCACTGCCCCAAGTCCTGACTCCCACTTCTGATCCCATTACCAATGAAACTCCTGCTAACGTATCCCCCTTAGCGACACGCACTCGGTCACAGACGCAAGCCGTAAATATCGAACAACCCTTCTCTACGGAAAACATGATAATTGACTAAAAGGTATTGATTAAAAGATCCACAATAAGGAAATTATAGAAGTGAAGTTAATAAGTTATCAATTTAGAAGCATGCTGGCAATAATGACTAAAGTTTAACATTGCTTTTGAATGAAATTTAGTAGATCAGATGATGTTAACTAACTACTGCTTGGAATGTTGTACTGGCCTTATGATAACAAGTGGTTCTTCTGAAGGACAACAAAATGCGTATTCGAATTGTTTTTAAACTATTGGCAAAACATTCATATTTCCTCTTGCAAATGTTCCCAAGCTTCCCAAAATGTTCCAAAGTTGTTCAGTTCACACTATATCAGTTTAAAAGAAAGTAACTTTACGAATAAGAGTAATTGAAATATGAATAAGTTTTTAGATTGCGTGAAAAGACGTAAATGGCATCACACCAAGTTCTCCGCCCCTTAGATTCTGCAGGAAACATTAACCATTTCAGCAGACAGTTGGTCTTTTCTGAATTGACAAAAGAAATACGTCTCTAAGAACAGCTAATGCCTCTAAAATTAATCAGTGCAAATTGACTTAAATGGAATAACACAGATAAAGTTTTCGAAGGAGAATGAAAAATTTTTGTTCAAAATTTGTCCGCAAGGACAAGGGCTGAATCCAAGAGAGAGAAAGAGAGACATAGGAAGAGATTGAAGGAGAGAGAGAGAGAGAGCCAGCGACAAGAGACAGGAACTGTTAAGAGATAGCGAAAGAGAGCGAGCCAGGGAGAGGCAGAGATGGAGAGGTAGACAGATAAAGAGAAAGAGCAACAAGAGTTCCAAAGACAGACAGAGTTATGTAGAGAGGGAGAGATAGAGATAAGAGAAAGAGAGGGAAAGAATTCATATTTCATTTTTCAGATTTTGACTTTAAAAATTATGTTTCAAGCTGTGATTATTTGAAAGAGGTAAAGAGATATCGATGCCAACATGGTCTTTGTTATTACCTGAAACCTTCGCGATAAAAGGTTCCCCTTAACTTTGTAAGGCGGGTGGCATAGAATCTTTACGGTGTCACCTTCGAGCTGTTAATTGATTTGTATGGAGCGCGATTACTCCGTGATTTAAATTATAATCTCCTGCAGATGCGGATAACTCTGCTTAATAACACAAACAGGGCAAAAAGCGTGCGGACCCTGACATAAAACATCACACACGTAATTTCCTTAATCAATTGTTAAAATTGTAATCGGAAGGACCATCTGGCATCAGACAAAGTGGGCAATGGGTAAAACTTTAGATACAACTTTTTAAAATGGCAGCGTACTGCAAACGCTGTGTGAACAACTAAAGGCCTATCAACAGTAATAGAAGCTCAACAAGTGATTTAGGAAAATAATAGGGCGTCAACTGCTAAAAAGTTAGTTGCTCTATGGAGGGAATATTGTCCAAAATTGAAGGATGCTTCCTTGTTAGCCAGCTGGCAGGATAAAGAATAAAAATTGAGTATAGAATTGACAGGTCTTGAAAACGGAATGTGCATATGGAAAAGAACCAAGTTAGGCTATCCACCTTGATTAGAAAGTTGCTGATTAGACACTGCAAATTCGGAGCGGTAATACATGCATTGATAATGGTATGTTTATAGAACTGTCTCAAATACGAGGTCACCAGCTGCAGAATTTAATAACTTCTGTGCCTGCGCCTGATTGCTCTGTGTTCTATACTGGCAGCTAACGTTAACCCTGAGTACCACTGTTTAAAACACCCGATAGAGTCCAGATAAGAGAATATAGTGACCCAAGCCTTGATAACCGCATTACCATATCACCTATCCCGCAAGCCCAGCTTCGAAACTTTCCCCTATTCACTATTCCACAGTGGTGGTAGATTGATTTTGCTCCCTCACACTTTTCACCTCCCTTAGATATTCCCAATCCACATGTCACTCTTTGCTATGATCATACAGTAACCTCGCCCAATTTGGAGAGCATTTACAAAGACAAAAGAAGGGTCTCCCTTTCTTGTCGATTTACCCCACAGCCTATGGCGTCAGTCGAGACTTGTGTCACCCCACGTGACCCTTTCTGTCAATGAAGGCTACAGTGCCAAATCCTTGGGATTTCTGGCAGCTGCACTAAGTGGACAAGCTGATCCTTTCCTTAATGATAGTCGAACCCTACCCGCAGGCACTTTAGAATATTTTAAACGCCCATTTGTCCACATTGGCACACTGCACTATCATCATTCAACCCAATATACGACTCCTGAACTACCCACAGATTTATGGGCAGCCTCCAAACACGAAGTTGGTCTCACTAATGTCCCTCCTGTTGTTATTAGAATCAAACCTGATATGCCCTTGCCCTCTATTTCACAGTACCCTTTGCGCCCTGAGGCTGAAGAAGGAGTCTCGGTTATGATTCAATCGTTCCTTCAACAGGAAATTTTGATACCATGCCAATCTCCCTGTAACACCCCGATTCTTCCAGTTCCTAAGATAGGAAGACCATCCGAATAGCGTTTAGTCCAAGACCTCCGGCTTATTAATCAGATAGTTGAACCCTTACATCCCATTGTCCCAAATCCAGCGACAATCCTTAGCAATGTCCCACCGGAAGCGACTATTTTTACCCTTGTTGATTTGCAACATGCCTTTTTTGCAATACCCCTCGACCCTGAATCACAGTATTTGTTTGCCTTTACATTTAAGAAGACGCAATACACTTGGACTCGACTTCCACAGGGCTTCATTCATTCTCCAACCCTTTTCTCACAGGCATTGCACGCCCAGTTAGCGACATTAGCACCTCCTGGTGGCTCCACCATCATTCAGTATGTTGATGACTTACTCCTTGCCAGCCCTGATTTCATCACTAACCAGCGTGACACCTTTTTACCTGCTCATCCGTCTCCATTCATGGGGATATGTAATCCCGCCCGCTAAAGTTCATAAAGGCCAACGACAAGTCAAATTTTTGGGTGTCCTAATTAGTGCTACTGATCGCTCCCTTACTCAGGAACGCATTACTCCTATACTGCAGACCCCATTTCCTACATCGCCCAAGCAGGTGCAAGCTTTTTTATGATTAGTGAACTTTTGCAGACAATGGATTCCGAATGTTACTGTATATACTAAAGAATTAACTCCGTACTCCTCTCAAAATGCTCCTCTTAAGTTTGAACTACCTGATTCAGCAAGGCAATCTTTTATTACTCTGAAAAACACCCTGGCTACCGCCCCAGCACACGACCTATGTATGACAGACCTTTTCACCCAAATTCTTACTGCTGTCCATTTGTTAGTCCAGGCAGCCTCTAATCTAACCCTTCACCAACCAGGACAAGTGCATACTTCACATTCTATCGTGGCTCTCCTAACGTCTTAGCAAACCCAGCATCTGACTCAAGCGCGATTGAACCGCTATGAGGTTTCACTATTGCAAAACCCCTACCTCTCGTTTCATTATTGTTCAACCTTAAATCCTGCTGTGTTCCTTGATCAGCCCCCCGATAACCTTGAAGACCCACCACACGGCTGTTTACTTCGGAATCACTTCCTTTCCGCACCTCGCCCGGATTTAACAGACAGGCCTATTGATAATCCAGATCTAATTTTTTATGTTGATGGCAGTTCTTCCATTTCCCCATTTCCCGTCCCACAGTCGAAATATGCCGTGGTAACCGACACTGACGTGCAGGAAGCAGCAGCCTTCCAGACCCCTGTCTCTGCACAAAAAGCCGAGCTATTCGCCCTTACTCAAGCATGTATTTTGGCCACAGACAAAAGTACTAATGTTTACACTGATTCTAGGTATGCCTTTGGCATGACCCCATGATTTCGGCCGCCTCTGGCAACAGCGAGGTTTTCTCACCTCTGTGGGAACTCCCATTCAAAATGCACTTGGGGTTAAAAATCTCCTCGATGCTATTCAGCTTCCCCGTCAATTGGCAGTTATTAAATGCGTTGCGCACACAAAGGGTGACACTCCTGTTCAATTAGGAAATGCCCGTGCTGATTCAGCTGCTAAAACTGCAGCTTCATCAACCTCTTTAATTGTTCCCAGTGGGGCTAATCAGGCTCTAAACCAGGTACCTGCATTACGGACGAAGGGCATGCCAGAGATAGCTGAAGTTCAAAATTTACAGAGGGACACCTCTGATTCTGAGTGAACACTATGGAAGTCAATGAGGTGTTCGCACTCCTTGACACGAGACCTCTGGCTGACTCCAGTTGGTCAAGTTTGTATTCCGAATTCTTTATTGCCGTTACTTGTTGATTATTTGCATCTTGTACCCATCTTGGCAAGGAGGGAGTGGTACAGCTACTCCTAAAAACTTGGTGGTACCCAGATTTGAATACAGCAGCGCAAACGCGGCTGGATCGATGCGTCATTTGCATGAAACATAATAAGATTAAATGCCCTCCGGGACCACCCCCTTGCCAGATGATCCTTTTGCTTGTATACAGCTTGATTTTATTGAATTGCCAAAAGCACAGTGCTATAAACATTGTTTAGTAATAATTGATGTGTTTAGTAAATGGATTGAAGCCTTCCCCACCACTAATTGTATGGCACATACAGTAGTGAAGTTGTTGTTAACGGAAGTCATTCCTCATTTTGGGGTACCCAAAATGGTGAGCTCAGACAATGGACCACATTTTGTAGCTCGGATCAATACTGAATTGTGCAAAGCCCTTGTAATTAAACAGCAACTGCACTGCGCGTATCACCTGCAGACAGCAGGAATTGTGGAAAGAGCCAACGGGACTTTAAAAGAAAAATTATCTAAATTAACTGAAGAAACTGGGTTAAATTGGCTAAAAGTATTACCCTTGGCACTGTTTCACATGCGAGTGACTCCCCATTCGCGGACCGGACTGTCAGCTGCAGAGATAGTCTATGGTCGGCCAATGAGGACTCCCTGGGATGCCCATGGAAAGCCCCTAGAGGGAGTAGACCTCCATGTGATGGGGGAACAAATGCAGAACTATTTGATGTAATTAACACTTTCTTTGAAGTTTCTTCACTCACAGGTAAAACAGGTACATCTACCAGTAATGACAGGGACAGCCGCCCCTCGATATCCAGTGGTCAAACCCGGAGACCACGTGTTGGTAAAAAAACTGGGACAGAAAGAAACTAGGACAACGCTGGAGAAGACCATTCCTCGTATTACTGACGACGCCAACTTCGGTCAAACTTGAAGGACGTTCAAGTTAGATACATCTATCCGATTGCAAGACGATAGTCTCCAACCCAGACGAGAACACAGGATGAAGATCTTCAGTATAATTTTTGGACTTTCTGGACTACTTAGCTTTGATGGCCACTCGGTAGTAAAAAAAAACGAACTAAACGAGACCTGCCTTCCAATACCTATTTACATATGTCATATCTTTACGCCGAAAAATTGAATATTAGCAAGTGTTGGGTTTGCACCCACATCCCTGTCCATTCAAGGGAAGGAATACCTCTCCAATCTCTCCCCTTTCATACCACAGAAACAGTTGAATGGATTTTACGACAAAACCAAACAGGAATCAGGGGAGATAGGGGGAATATGAAACTATGGAGATCTGCTATGCCATGACTAAATTTTCAGCTTCATATCAACCTACCTATAATCATGCCCTAACTCTACCCTCCCTCACTGTCCACTCATATAATGTTGAAGGTTCCGTATGTTTTAATAAAACAGGGAAAGGAAAGTTAATGGGGCAAAGTAGGTGCAACCTACCAATACAATCCCCTGGATGACATCAGCTGATGATTTTACAGCCTACAATGGAACCTATTTCATATGCGGCACTAAAGCATATCCGTGTCTCCCCATTAATTGGACAGGGTCCTGCTTTTTGGGATATGTCGTACCCCAAATGCGTCATCTACCCACCCTTAAGCACTCCTCCTCGCGAGCAAAAAGAACAATTTCTAAAACGGAACGGGCAAGGCATGAACGAACTGATCTACATGGCCTCAGCATTGGAACATCTGGCAAACATTACTGCAACAGAAGCCAGGGACAGTGGACAGGCACTGGCCGAGGTCTCAGCTGAGTTGTGGCTGTCCGGACCGTGGCATTACAAATCGACTGGCTTTGGATTATCTGTTAGCCTCGCAGGGAGGAACGTGCGCTATCATAGGCCAAGAGTGCTGTACTTACATTCCAGATGGCTCTGAAAATATCACTAACCTGGCCAACCATATTAAGAGGCAGGCTGCTCAAATTCAAGAAATTGGCAGTGAATTTCACGACTATAACCCGCCGGGTTGGCTAGGGTGGTTGGGTCATGGATTATTTGACTGGATCTTTAAGGCCTTTATTCTACTTCTACTAATGCTATTAGGGATAGGATTGCTTTCCTGCTTATGTAAATGCATTTTCAAACGAAGCAAATATACCTATTTAGCTAGTTGTCATGATATGACAAAAGGGGGGAGTGTGGTATTGTGTGAAGCAAATAATGGCATGATGGGAAAACTAGTCAAGTCTTCTTGGTACAATTGAATTTAACCCAAGACACAGATTCATAATACACATAGACAGCATGTCCTGAGAGTCTAGATAAGGCTTGGAACTAGAAGTAGTCTCAATACATAACAAGCTGAACAACTGTCTCTTCCTGTATGTAAACAACTTCTTCCCTTTCTTAAAACAAAGACAAGATAATGATATGAAACTCAAGTCCCCTAAAGGTCAGAAGGTGACGCCATTGTAACGATTATGTTTTACTTTCAATCAAATTCCTGACCAAGCTGTATTCATGTTATCTTGATCCTATAATGTATAAGAATCGCCTTCTTTTCTGTACTATCGCAGACTTGGGACGGACTCCGCAGTTTGTAATTGACTGCCTTCCGACTTTCCAAGTTTCTGCCATTTTCTGCTAGCAGTTCTAATTAGTGAATAAAGTTCAGTTTTGCTTACCTAATGAATGCTGTTTGAATTTCTCTATCACAGTCAAGACGCGGGGAAAATATAAAATACAACAAGAGGACCTTGACCCCGCCGCTAATACCAAAAGTAGAGGAGACAGTAATAACTCTAAATTTTTTGAACACCCTACCAGTGGACGCACAAAATATTCGGTTGTGGACGCAAAAAGACCCACTTTTAGCCAAGATGAAGCATTTACTGCTAACAGGGGAACTGGAAAGACCAGGGGAGCCCCAGATGCACCCATACTGGAGCAGAAGGGACCAAATAACCGTTGAAGACAGTATCCTATTATGGGGAGCCTGGGTAATAGTCCCAGCTTAGGGCCGTCGGGAAATCTTAACCGAGTTATATCACGGACACCCAGGGGTGTCTAAAATGAAGATGCTAGCTCGAAGCTACGTTTGGTGGCCAGGATTGGACACAGACATAGCAGTCTTGGTACGTCAGTCCAGGAGTGCCAACAGGGGCAAAGAGTGCCACCAGCTGCGCCATTGCTCCCTTGGGAATGGCCAGGCAGACCGGGGATCTGCCTGCATATTGACCATGCCGGCCCTTTCATGGGCTCAATGTTTTTGGTGATAGTGGACGCCCACTCCAAATGGTTGGACGTCCACCGGGTAAACACGGCAAGCACAGCATCGACAATCAAAGCTCAGGGCCTCGTTTGCCACACATGGACTTCCGGAGATATTGGTGTCGGACAACGGAACAGCATTCACAAGTGGGGAATTTGGAAAATTCCGAAAAGGAAATGGAGTCCGCCACATCAATACGGCCCCTTACCATCCAGCGTCTAACGTCCTGGCAGAGAGAGTGGTCCAGACACTAAAAATGGGACTCAAGAATCAGCCGGCAGTGTCAATGGACACACAGCTCTCCCGCTAGCTATTTGATTACAGGACCACACCGCATTCCACAACGGGCATACCGCTAGCTGAACTCTTAATGGGAAGGCAGCTGCGAATGAGGCTGAGTCTCCTTTTCCCAAATTTAACGGGGAAAGTGGAGAAACAACAGGAGGCCCAAAGCAGGTGGCATGATAGTAGTCGGCAGCAGAGAGATTTCCAGGTGGGGGCACCGGTTTGGGTCAAGGATTATGAGAATGGACCAACGTGGGTCAAAGGCACGGGAGAGTCCCAAACAGGGCCCATATCCTATGAAGATTCGATAGGAGGTAAGGTGCTGAAGAAACACCTAGACCAAATAAGGGCAGCAGAACCACACCTGGAGGCAGGCGAAGCAGGACTGCCTCAAGCTGGGATAGCCCAGATGGAATAGATACCCACACCCCAGCCCCGAGCAATTTCTCCAGACCCCGTCATCCAGTCGTCAGAGTCGGAGATGGACATGTTCGACGCGGCCACCGCGACACTTCTCCCCGAGGAGGAGGAAGAACAACTTCTAAGGAGGTCGTCAAGAAAAAGACAGGCACCTATAAGGTACACCCCGCCTACGTCGGAGAACGACCCGGCGGACGACACAGAGGTGACAGACCCGGACATGAGGAGCAGAAAGACGCTCAGAGGAATGCCAGCTGGCAGGAATCCCTCGGACCTTTGGGGGGGGGGGGGGGTGTAATGACCTCCAATTAGCATTATTGGTTGGCCAATTGGAGTATGAGCTCCCTCAATGATAGCTCATTGAGGGAGCCCTTATAAGCACCTGTGTAGGCTTTGTGATCCAGTCTTAAGTTGACTGGAATGCTAGCAGCACTGTTGGAGCTGCTCTTGTATATAGTTATTGGCAATAAATATTGGTGTGGTGACGAGACTCCTGCCTCCTGCGGATTATTACAATTAGGATGCGTGAAAACGGTGTGGATCTATTTAAATTATTTTCATTTCACACAATCTGAAGTTAGTCACCTGTATCCTGTACAGGTCGGAGTTGGAACCTGTGTTAAACCAGAGTGTCCGATTCCTCTCCAAAGATCCCTGAATTGTGTCATAATCCTTTACAATTTTCCTGATTTGCCGCCAAGTTTGACCCAGAAGCAGAAATACATTTTGATGTCAAATGTTGACAATTGCTGCCTGACCAAACCAACTCGAGGAGTTGAATCTCCCGTCCCTGTGGTCCTGGGGCTGGTTTAGCACACTGGGCTAAATCACTGGCTTTTAAAGCAGAACAAGGCAGGCCAGCAGCAGGGTTCAATTCCTGTACAGGCCTCCCAGAACAGGCGCCGGAATGTGGCGACTAGGGGCTTTTCACAGTAACTTCAATGAAGCCTACTTGTTACAATAAGCAATTTTCATTTTCAAAGGTTAATTTAGCAGCAATTATTCACTGGGCTTAAATGGATTGAACCTGGGGCTCATTTGAAATAGATTTAGGATTTGTATCGAATGTAAAAAGCTCAACTTATTTAAACCTTGCATGAGTTCTGGAATTCCTAAAGCACATCATTGCCGATTAAATAAAGATTTTGATCATTAATTATTGTTACAAGTGCAGAGAAATTGGATGCAAAGTACTTATGACTGCACAACATTATTATTATTACATAAATAAAATTACTAGAAAGACCCGGAAGTCTGAGCTGAAGCATGATTGCAGACATTTTGTCAGCGCAGAGATATTGTGCAGCATCTTAAATAAAGTTCACACACATGGGTACTAGTGTCATCCCTGCAAACATCCGAAATGTAAATATACAACTGATGCCGTACTTATGAGGCAGCCTCATTATTCGCTCACACTTCCTGCAAGTAAAGTGCAAGAATGATATGATCAAAATGGTTAGAGGGAAGAAGTCAATTTCACGTTGTTCATTACGAGAGATGCCACTCCAAGCAATCTCACGATGTGAGAAATTCAGCAGTCAATATGTGAAATACAATGTACCACGAGCAGCAATATATTAATGGAATCTATATTCTGATTTAGCTGAAGGATAAATGCTGACTGGAACAACAAGAATTCACGCTAACTCTCTTCAAAATTATGCTGCTTAATCTTTACATCATTCGAGAGGGCAGATGGAGCTTCACTTAAATGTTGTGTTCGAAAAAGTTCACCTCCCTGAATGTAATATACATTAACTCTGCAATGAAGTTACTGTGTATATCCTCTAGTCGCCACATTCCGGCACCTGAGAAGAACATAAGAACTAGGAGCAGAAGTAGACCATCCGGCCCTTCGAGCCTGCTCCGCCATTCTTTAAGATCATGGCTGATCTTTTCGTGGTCTCAGAACCACTTACCCGCATTCTCGCCATATCCCGTAATTCCTTTACACAGAGGTAGAATTCAGAATATCCAATTCACCAAACAGCACTTCTTTCGGGACATGTGGGAGGAAACTTGAGCACCCGGAGGAAACCCACGCAGACACGGGGAGAACGTGCAGACTCTGCACAGACAGAGACCCAAGCGGGAATCGAATAAGGATCTTGGTGCTGTGAAGCAACAGAGCTAACCACTGTGCTGAAGCCCTATTGCACTGAAGTGTCAGCATATATAATGGCTGGAACGTTTCAGTTGTTCACTGTTGCTGGACCTGATGACGGTGCATCCTCGTCGTAGTTTTCCTGGTGATGAGGGGTGCATTGAATGAGAAATCCCGCTGACAATGGCGGTACCAGAAGATCACGCCACTAGCCAATGGCGGGCCCCAGCCGTTGCCACGAAACCCATGGCGTGTTTCTGGGTAAATCCCGCTCCATGTGTTTAATTCTCAGTTGAACGCACAGCCTTCTGAGCCGGAGACAAAATTGTTTTCACTGATTCAACGGCGACATCAAGTGATTAATATTTCTTAAATAGAGATATTGTGCAGGAAAGCTATGTGACGATTGGATGAGCAGGTTTGATGGAATACAAGTCTTTTGCTGCCAAAAATGTGAATTATGTTGCTTTTCTGCAACTTGAAAAATGTTACAATTTATGTTATTGAGGAAATTCAAATCGGTTAGCTGTTTAATCAAATTGTTTAACAAGGTACTTGTGAATTAAAGCTTGAGAAAATTTACAAATGTAATGTGGTACATGTGAATTTAACAAAATGTGGTGAGATGTAATGCAATGTAGTTTGTATCCCAAAACTGTACTAACCTGAGGATTCATTATGGGGAAATTATGGATGTATTTAGACAGTATTATGATTGATAAGAATTAATATTTCACTGACAACTCATCAGTTATTTGTTACAATAAAGACTCAGTAAATGCTTAAGATAAATTAAACTAAAATAAGTGTAACACAAAATGCCACAACTCTAACAACATCCGAATTAACCCAAAGAAAGCTTTCACTCATAGCAAAGGTAGCAAAGGTAAAGTGCACGAGAGGAAGTCAGAATCTGTTCTGAGCACGTTTGTAATTTGATAATAGTAAATTCAGAGAGAAACTATGTTGAAGTAGAACCACATCACTATTCTTCGGCAGAAATAGGACATCATTTCTATAGTTTCTATTTTACAATAAATGATGGAGCAGTGTTGAAATGCTGTGAAGGAACCATCATATCCAATTATTAACCCTTAGATTGTTGACAGACATAGGTGCTGATGTGAGCAAAATGTTGGAAAAAGTAGGAAAGGATTTCCAATGGATTGAAATTTCATGCACTCTGTGATCTGTCCGGAGTGATCGAGTTCCCCTGTCTGATGGAAAATAATTGAACCAACGAATTTAACTCCAAATATAGGAATACAAAAAAAGGTTTAAAAATCGCCATTGTTTCCGAGGAACATAAGCTGCTCTCCCCTTTTGAGAGCGAGCTGACTGGTGGTGATTTAATCTGAGAGTCAGCACACCTCAGGCGAGGGGCAAGGTTGAGAATGGGGGCCCTTCATGAATAACTTCAGCTGGTACAGGAATTGAACCCATGCTGCTGGCCTCGCTCTGCATGATGAACCTGCCATCCAGCCATCTGAGCCAACTGACCCCCCCCCCCACAGAAACAGGTAAAGGCCATTCGGCCCCTCAAGTCCATTCCATCATTCCAATAGATCATAGCTGATCTGTACTGAAACTCTGGCTACCAACTTTCTTTCAGTGACCCTTAATACTCTCGCCAATCGGAAGGTTATGAATCTCAGACTTGCAATTTTCAATTCATCTAGTTGCAGTAGCTTTTGGGCGTTTGGAGATCCTCATTTCTACCAGCATTGATGTGAAGAAATGAACCACAGTTAGCAGTGACGTCTGACATGCAACCTGCAGCCTGCTCGGTCAATATAATTATAATCAGCTTTAACTGGTGCTGCATTTCATGCTCAGTATTGAGATTCGGGACACAGGTGGTCCTTTGCCTGGCAGGATAATGCATACTCCAGTTACCCTCGGCTGCCTACTTTTGATGAATTTCAGCTCTTTTCTGTGGTATTGGCGGAAGTAAACATGACCTTCCCTGATGGCAGAACTGGTAAAGGCAGATTGTAATGGAGACCTGCAGACCAGAAAGTCTCAGCTTCCTTTATTGCTCTGTGAGGATTGAATTGATCCAAATAGAGGTTGGAGAAGTGGGTCAAATTCCTCTTCTACCAGAGAACATGTCCCCAATCAGAAATACAGCTTATCCATAATAGTTTGCTGGGAGAGGTCAATCTCACCTTCACCACAGGAGCAACTTCTCTCCTTCTTTGTCAGCCAGGGGGCATCATCTTTGAATTTGGAAAGCTCCTGGATGTCTTACATCCATTCTCCAGCCTGGGACTTCTCTCTCTTTTATTGTGGGCAAACTGGATCTGCATTTAAATATTTCTGGGGAGGATGCAGCATGGTGCTATTGTCACTGGACCAGAAATGCAGAATAATATCTCGGGACCAGGGTTCAAATCCCGCCATGGCAGATGGTGGAATTTAAATTCAATGAACAAAATTTGGAATTAAAAGTCTAAGGAGAACCTGAAAGCCAATGTAAATTTTTTATTAAAAACCTCATCTGGTCCACAGATATCCTTCAGGGAAGGAAATCTGTTATCTTTATGTGGTCTGGCCTACTTGTGATTCCAGATTCACAGCAATGTAATTGACTCTTAACTACCCTCTGAAACTGCCCACTGAAATGACCAAACAAGTCACTCAGGACAATTAGGGATGGGCAATAAATGCTGGCCAAGCCAGCAACGCCAACATCTCATGAAAGATTTAACAAACTGTAATGGAACATGATGAGAAGAGATAGAGGACAGGTTGGAGATCATGCATGCCTACTGTGTGTGCTGAGCCCTCCCCAGTAAGTGCTGAGGATGGAGATTCTGCAACATGATACATTTGGTGATGTTAAAGAGTATGTGAGACAATCAGTGTTGATGTGCCCCTGCTAATATCATGTGAGATCCTGGAGCAGTGTATCCCTTTTGAGTGCGTGATGCCATATTGAAAGTGTGAGATGGAGTGAACTGAAGGTTGACTTACCTTGGCGTAGCGGATGAGATCATTCATCCTCTTTGTGCACTCGACCGTGATTCTCAGGCGGGAGCCGGATGGGCTAAACTCCTTGGCTGTTGAGGTGAGGCTGGTAGGCTCCTGGAGCCATCCCACGGGTAGAGTACATCTCAATACTCAATCTATGGGTAGAGTACATCTCTATCTATGGATGACGGTCTCAAGGGGAACCTTGGTGCAGCTTTTTTCTAGGATGGAGCCACATGACAAATTTGCGTGCTGACACTCGGGCTGGAGAGAATGAATGTGTGTGTTTGCATGGTATTTAAATATAGCGCCCAGACCTTCAACCCCGTTAAGTGACTTAAGGGGGTTGACTCTGTTCCCACCCTGCCACGTGATTCTCAACGATAAGTGGCAATGCATAAATAATGAGCTTCTGATTGTGAAATCAGGCACATGTGCCCGCTCCAATTCTGTGCCATTCCCGCCCACTGAAAACAGGGGTAGCAAATCACCTTCTTCCAAAATGGAAATTTTCACCTTTTGTTTCTATGGGTATTGTGTGACCAATATTTTCTCATTACATGTAATGACTTTGCAAACCTTAGCACTTGGATGAATTTCAAGCATAGAAAACACTGAAGCTAATTTAAAGATAAATGGAGCAACTCTTGTGGTTAACTTAATATAAACTAAACATTTTGGTTAACATGAGAAAGATAAACACTGTTGTTCATGGGAATTCTCTCTTCCTCCCACATGTTGTGTTTGGTCCTTTGTACTTCATGAAGGAATCCACCAAACTCTGCAACTTGTCCAAAACAGAATATTTTATTGAGTCTGGTGTGGTAAGATAGCAATCTAATACAGAGCATGTTATGGAGTTTGCGAACCGCTCCTCTGGAACTTGCACCTATGTATTATTACCCACGCAATCTTCTTCTGAAGATGGCCAGATGTGTCTCCCTTTATATCGGAGTCACAGGTCACATGACCTTAGTCTAGACACCAGATGGGGTGTCTGTACTGCCACCAGCTGGTTGGAGGTCACACACCTTCCAACTATGATATAGCCCACAGGCATATCACCACAACTAGCAAAAAAAAACACTCGATGTTGTTTAGTTTCATAAGTTAATTTCTGATATGGCTAGAGTTTTAGTAACCAAAGATGTGAAGGAATGCAGAATGAAGCTGGGTGGATGCAG